>NW_022631015.1:18834063-21313614 GCF_010015895.1 Lontra canadensis | reverse complement strand
TCCATCAACAGATGAATGGATAAAGAAGATGTGGTGTGTGTGTGTATGTATATATATATATATATATATATATATACACACACATACATATATGCACGTACATATATATACACATACATACATACATACATACATACATAGTATTCCATATATTCAAACAAAATATTGCTATTCTTTAGTTTTGTTTGTGGAATTTGAAATTACTCAAATTTAAAATAAATTACTGGACTGTGGGAATAAAAAAAAAAAAAAAAAAAAAACAACAAAAAATACATTAAAAAATACATACATAGTATTCCATTGTGTGTGTGTATATATGTGTGTGTATGTATATATACATATATACATATATTACATGTATATATACATATATGTACATATACTACGTACTATATGTATATACATATATGTACATATACTACATACTACATATATACATATATGTATACACACACACATATATACCCATACATACATACATGCAGCCATCAAATGAAATGAAATCTTGCCATTTGCAACAATGTGGATGGAACTAAAGGGTATTGTGCTGAATGAAATAAGTCAATCAGAGAAAGACAATTATCATATGATCTCCCTGATATGAGGAATTTGAGAGGCAAAGTGGGGGTTGTGGGAGGTAGGGAAGGAAAAAATGAAACAAGATGGGATCAGGAGGGTGACAAACTACAAGAGACTTTTAATTTTACAAAACAAACTGAGGGTTGCTGGGGGGGATGTGGAGAGGGTGGTTGGGTTATGGTCATTGGGGAGGGTATGTGTTATGGTGAGTGCTGGGAAGTGTGTAAGCCTGGCGATTCACAAACCAGTACCTCTGGAGCAAATAATACAGTGTATATGTTAATAAAAATAATTCTAAAAAAGGAATCTATGGCTAACATTACTCTCAATTACCCTCAAAGGTGATAAATTATATGTTTTACCCCAAAGACTGGGAAAGTCACAAGAGAGAAGGAAGCGGAAGTAAAAGGCATAAAGATATTAAAGGAGAAAACAAGCATTATTTTTTTGGTCAAAGAACATGATCATCTACTTAAAAAAAAAAAAAACTACTAGATCTAATAAGTGAGTTTATGTCATAGGATAGTTTTTGTATTAATTAATTGACATGTCCTAAATTTACATGATCAGACAAAGGACATAGAAAAACCAAAATAATTTTTAATGAGAAGAGCAAAATTGAATGACTTACACTACTTGATTTCAGAACTAATGATAAAGCTACTGTATGCAAGGCTATCTGGTATTGACATAAAGTAGACATATAGGTCAATGGAACTAACTAGGTAAGTTCAAAATAAGTGCATACATGAGCATTTGATTTTTGACGATGTTAGCCAAATAAATCAATAGGGCAGGGATGCCTGTTCAACAAATGGTGAGAGAACAACTGAATATCCATACTTCTTTATACCAAATTTTAAAAAATGATTCAAAATGGATCACAGGCCTAAACATCAAATTCAAAACTATAGAACTTCTAGAAAACATAGAAAAAACATTTTTTTTTAAATTTGGTTAGGTGATAATTTGTTTTATAGCACAAACCACAGGAGAAAAATTTATTTTGTTTATAGAGTAGGGAGTTTCATTTCCATATTTCCAGTATTGAAAAGATAGATATGAAAATTCATTAAGATTTTGGAGATGATCTCATTTCAAAATAACCAAGCTAGAGTACCTATTTGGGACTTCATTATCACCGTTAGGGTCTAGTTGTCTATCTCATGGTTTTAATTTTTACTTTTATATATTATAAAATTATCTCAACTAGGTATAAACTCCTTGAAAGTCATCTTTGACACATCTTGCTAACATGATTTATTAGATAAAGGGATAAAAAAGTAAGCTAACTGGCATGGACCCAGGTGTGTGTTTGTTTGTTTGTTTGTTTATAATTACATGAAATCTCTCAGGAAAAAGTAGGTCACTGTTAAGGTAGAAAGACAGGGATGGAGGTCTTCGCGATAGACAGGAGGTGCACAGACAAGCAAGAACCCATTGTGTCACCTCTCTTCCATCTCTTTTCCAAACAGTGATGATCTGGCATGATGCTCTAGCTCTGTCTGAACAATGGGGCTCCCTTGACTTCAGCAACTCCAGATTATGAAATATACTCAACAGATGGTGATGATGATCCATCTTTTTGTTCATACACAGGTTGATGTCTTGTGAATTTCCCTGTTCTGATTCCCACCATAGTGCATCTCTGTTAGATCTTCAAATGTTAGTTGCTTACACAAAGAAATTTTGCCAGGGATCTTAGGAATGACCAAATTTCTTTGTATTAGCAATGAATTATTAACTGTAGGTGTTTTAATGATAATGGAGAGATAAGAAAAAAAGAACAATATTTACTGAACTTCAATGCCATGCAAAGCAAGATAAGTTTTATCTTGTTCGGGTTTCAAAAATCTCACAAAATACTGATGAATTAGGTATTATTTCAGTTTTAGAAATGAGGAGGGGTGCCTGGGTGGCACAGTCCATTAAGTGTCCAACTCTTGGTTTTGGCTCAGGTTAGGATCTCAAGGTTGTGAAACTCAGCATGGAGATGGCTTAAGACCCTCTCTCCCTCTGCCTCTTCCCCCTGCACTCAGTCACTCTCTTTCTCTCTAAAATAAATAATTTTTTTTTTTAAAAAAGAGAAAATTGTGCCTCAGTGATAATAAGGGAACATGACTAAACACAAGAAGAAAGTCAGCAGCAGCTTTTATTTAAGCTGAAATCTGTGTTCAGAGTCTGTGCTGGTTTTGCTACTTCATCCTACATCTAGGAGGATCATGAACCTGGACTCACATCTCTGGCCCTGCTAGGGAGTCAAGGCAAAGATGGTGTATTAGTCACCTATTGCTGTGTAACAAATTACCCCAATTCTCAGCAGCTTAAAATAGAAGAAAATACTGATTATCTCATATGGTTTCTATGGATCAGAAACGAGGGAGGAGCGATGTTAAAAGGAATGTAATTGATGGAGATGATGGTGTGACAACATGGAGAGGCTAAGGCCAAGAGAAAGAGGTATGCTATACCATGCAGGGTCACATAGAGAAGCATAGATTCAGGCAGGAGGTAGAAACAGGGGAAAAGAGAAAGCAGAAAGTGTTTTCTGCTGGAGAAACAGGCAGGGTATACAGCCTAGAACTGGCTAGTAGAATGTCAGTGGGCTGTGGACTGTAGGGGTAGTCTTTAGTTGTCTGGTACGTGGCTGTGGATTGATTTAGGGCAGAAATATTGGCTTGGCGTGTGAGAGTCACACAAAGGAGGTGGTGAGTGATGTGGATCCAGGATCGGTCAGTTGCAGATGCCATGTGTTTGTGATGGCAGGTGAGTTGTTTGTTACCTGTAGGAATTAGCTAGCCCCAAGTGATAGTCTCTCCCTGCAAGCTAGGCCCCTCAAGATTTCAAAACATCATAAAATATTTTAAAAACATGCTTCATAACCAGCCTAGCTGAGTGGTCCTAGCTCTGGGCCTCTCATGCAGTTCCAGTTAAGATGTCAGCCAGAACTGCAGCCCTCTGAGGATGGTCTTCCAAGATGGTTTGCTCACACTGTGCCAGTTACGGGTTGGAGGCCTCCGTTTACTTCTGTATTAGTTTCCTATTGCTTTGTAACAAATTGCCTCAAATTTAATGGCTTCAATCAATACAAATTTCCTATCTTATAGCTTCTAAGAGTAAGGAGGCAGTGTACAGGTTAAGTGAGGTCTTCTGCTCAGGTTCACTCCTGAGGCTGAAACTAAGATGCTAGCTAGGCTGTATTCTCATCTCAAGCTCAGAGTTGTTCCCCCAGGTCATACAGATCATTTGCCAAATCCAGCTCCTTGTGGCTCTAAGAATGAGGTCCCTGTCTTCTTGCTGGATGTTGGCTGGCCATCTCTCTGAGCTCCTAGAGGCTGAATTCAGGTCCCAGTCACATGGCTCTCTCCCAACATGGCAACTTACTTCCTCAAAGAATCTCTCCAGTCTGCTATGACAGACTTAAATAACAAAACAATGGGAGTGACTATCCTTCCACCTTTTGGTATGAGAGTAATATAAACTCTCATTCCTACGTCCTGTGCACATTCAAGGTTAGGGGATTATACAGGATGGGTGCACCAGGGGGTGTAAGAGGGTGGGGACCCTTTCAATTCTGCCTGCCACATTCTGCTGGCTTTCTATCAATGCACACACGGCAGTTGGCTTCTCCCAGTGTAAGCAATCCAAGACCAAGCAAGGAGGAAGCCACAAGGCCGTTTATGACCCTGTCTTACAAGTCGTGTGCTATTATTTCAACTACATTCTATTCTTTAGAGGTGAATCTCTAAGTCTGCTTTACTCTCCAAGACAGAGTAGTGAGACCATCTTTTGAGGGGAGCTTGTAAAAAAATTATGGCTGTATTTTAAAACCACCACAGATGGCATTTAAAAATGTTAGTTCTTTGTCTCATCATCTACGAAATGAAAGGTTTAAGCCAGTTGGTTACTAAGATTTTTGCAGTGTATGTGCATACATGTTTATATATTTGCGTTTAAAGTAGCTTCGATTTTGTGCCTCCAGAAGGGATAGTCACTGGCAAGGTGTGGCAAGGCGTGGTGACTCTTTCTAAGGAAAGACATGTTTGTTTTGAAATCAATTGGTCTTGATTTTATACTAATTTTTATGCCTTTTCCTTCAAAGTGAAGATAGTAGATAAAGACTCATATTAATGGTTTAAATGTGTGCATGCTGGGAGGGGGAATTGTCACAACATACTTTGCTACATTTCAAACTGTCAGATTGTTCCTCCTTTCTTTGGAGGAGGTTTTTTTTTCTTATAAATCACTTTTCCTTCAGAAAGAATGGGTAATTTCAAATTTGTCTATCTTAGTGAAAGAAAAGAGGGAAAGTGGGGGTGTGGAGGGGGGACTCAATTTTAGTCATCCTGACCGCCCTGACATTCAGGGAAATAGATTTACTTCATGTCCAGTTTTCCCATCAAAAAATTTCTGTGGTTTATGGCAAGTATTTTAGACCCATGACCTCATGGATTTAGTGGATCATGGAGTACCCAGTATAGAATTCAGGAACATGACCTCATGAAGGAAACATCTTTATTATAAGATGGCCATATTTCTGAAACATAAGCTTGCCACGTGGTGGGTATAGGTGGCTGCTACATTCATTATAAAGTCTTGATCACTAAGATACCTGATCTTAGACCAAACAGTTCCTTGTGGAGGGCCAAATGAGCGAACAGTGTTTCTCTCTGACACTTTGTGAATTAAAGGCTGCTATGCAAAGTGTGCATTTGCCAGAGAGACATTTCCCATTAGAGAAAGCTTCAAGAACTTTTCTTCTTTGCAGAGGTCTCAAAAGAAGAGAAACTCCACTTGGTTTTAGCACTGTGTATTAAAAATAAGTTGACAGGTTTAAGTTGTCAAGGATGTCTAGGTCTTTACAGGTCAACCAAAATTAAAGGGTGGGAATCCAGGTCTCCTCAGGGTACCAACCACCCCAGGAATATTAGAAAGCCATGGTGGCACAGAAATAGCACAAGAAATATAATGGACTGAAGAAGGTGGGATGAAACATTCTAAAGATTTCACTTGAGGCGGGAGTAGGAAAGTCAAGATCATGTAGTGATGCCTAGTCTTTCAACAATTACTTATTTGTCCCAAAATGTACAAAACAGTGTATCTACATTACTACAATCCTTATTATGAAGAAACTACTATTGCTATATGCAAATTTTAAGAAAGGCAAATCAAGACAAGTCAAGTCATTTGCCCACACTGACTTGACTGGGAAGTGGCAGAATTAAGGTTCTCTTCAAGGAAGGCTAACTCCCAAACTTGTATCTTTTAAACACGTGATTAATAACATCTGATAAGTGAACTGCTACTAAGGAGTGTAGCTCAGGGAACTCTGAACTTCTGACTTCAGTGGACGGACAGTCCAAGCTTTGACAGAGCCATCAACAGGACTATACTTTGCTCTTCTCTGATGTATCATGAAGCCTCAATGACATTACCTAATGAACAACTCTCCAAATGTCTATGGTTTCTCATGAGCAACATGTTTTTGTTTATTTTTCCTGTGGACAGGTCTATGAGTTGAATGGGCTAGCTCTACATCAGGTCAGGTTCTGGACTCTTCCACGTGCAGGCACCGTGGGCAGCTTTGGACACGTTTATATCAGGGCAGATAGCAGGAATGCTAGAGCCAAATGAAACCACACAAGCATATTTAAAGTCTGTTCCCAGCAAAACTGCTCCATTGGCCAAAGCAAGCCATGGTCAAGATCAAAACCAATGGGGCAGAGAAGCCATTGTAAAGGTGGCAAGTGTGCAAACTGCTTCTAATGCCAAAGCTTTTGTTCCATCATTCAGAAGTTCAGAGGGTGAGGGCTTCTCTTTCCCAGAAGTAATTCACACGAATGCCATCTTCTCTCAGAAATCTTCCTGCTCCTCCCAAGCTCTGATTTACCGCTCAAGGAAATATGACCCCTATGCCCTTGAGAAGCCCCTTTCATGGTCCTTACCATACTGTACGGCATCTGCTAAAGTTCTCATCTGTAGGCCACCCAAATCTAAGTTCCTGGAGGATTTAATACATGTTGAATACCTAGATCAGTATCTAGAACTCTTGAGGAAATGTTTTTTCCTCTTCTTCTTCACAATTATATCCCTGGTATCTAGCACATTTTCTAACACATCGCAGGTGCCAAATATTTATTTGTGGAACTGTTTCCTTTTTGTGCCTTGAGAGCAAGTGTGACCAAGTTTTTTAAATGTGAAATCAGTGTTTTTATTTATTTGCCTTTTTCTCTAGCTTTACCAAGATCTAGTTGACATACGACATTGTGTACGTTTAAGGTACACAACATGATCATCTGATACATGCATACACTTGACATAATTACAACAACGCCCATTAACACAGGCATCAGTTCACACAATTATAATTCCTAATTAGGGGATACGAGCTAATGATACAGGTGGTCCACATTGGATCAGGACATCACATATTGTGTCACAGTTAACGATCACAAAAATCATGCTGATAGGTATTATACTTGAGACATCAGAGAATAAATCCTTTGCTTAGTATCTGACAACATTGGATTAGAAAGCAGGTGTACCACTACATCCCAGCTTCTATCGAGTCGACATGCACATGACAGTGGTGAGCATAGGGGCAGTTATGATGGTGAATAGCCATGCTTCAATCAACCCAGGGATGAGAAAACATGTCTTTGTTTTGGGTTGATGACATAAATCCCACAGTCCTTTTACTTTCTCTTCTTTACAATACCAGTATACCCCTGATGTAAAAGTAAATAACCATAGGTATGTACTCCAAATTCATTTCAAATCCAAAGATTGGGTCATCCCCAAACCCTGTCTACCAGCCAAGAGTTTCGCCAATCAGATCTTATAGTAAAGACTGAAAATTCTATTACGAATGTGTCTCAAGGTTTAGAACCAGTAACAATGGGCAAGATTTAGGGAGACAAACATATAAAATACATACTCTGCACCAGAGCACCCTCCCAATTTGTCTCTGTATTTCCCAGTACACTCAGTGAGGGCTTTTATACCTATAGCGTATGAGCCCAAACTGCATGGTTCAGCACACCAGAATGACGCATGTTAAAATATATTACCTGTACATTGTATCATGTTTGCAATTTCCCCATGCATTAGCATTTATTTTCAAGAACTCAGAAAGTTTCTAATGCTGACAGATTGAATTTTTTTAGCATGCTGATGCAATGAAATAAAAATTAAACGCACATTATTTTTAGCAGTATCACTGAAAAATCGTAAACTTTTTGTGAGAATTGCAGTTTGGGAACCTCCTGCATTGTCTTCTTTTTAGAGAGAGAGAAGGAGAAAAGGAAGAAAGAAAACATAAATGGTGATATTTGAGTATTAAGCTTGGGCTGTTGTCATACATGTTCCTGTAATATTTTTCCTTAGGAGAACCATGTTTATTTTTTAACAGATTTTTAATATGTATTCTTATGTTAAGTATTACTCTTTACATGTGCTTTTGGTTATGTTCTTTCACCCGAACACAAAAGATCACCTTTTCTACCAGAAAATTTCATGAAAAACTTTAATGCAACACTTTCTGCTACAAAGATTTGAAGGTCTGACACTGAGTATGCAGGTTTTTCCCCTGTTCCAATGTAGATGCTTTCCCACATCACAGGCTCTTGGAAGGATGTGGGGAGCATCTCAATAAATTCAGTCTTACTACAGAGAGTCTACATATGCATGTATGCTTCCTCGCCCTCCCTTCCAAAGGCCCCTGGAACAGATGTTTGCAGATTGATTTATGCTCCATTATATTTAGCTGTCATTTCACCCAAAACTGAAAAGCCACCATTTCTGGAGGAAAAAAAAAAAAAAAAGTGGTAGTGGTTTAACGAAACGCATGGATAGTAGCAATGAAGAGCAGGAAATGAAGGCCCGTTTGAATCTCTACCTGTTATCATAGAAATGTAAGCATTTCTTTCCGTCAGGGGATTTGTGAACAAATTTGGAGTGTGGGGTTAGCATTCAGAAGGGATTCTCTGCCTGCAGCCCGTCTGTCCCCCTCAACGCCCCAAACACAGCCTTCCATTACCCCTAGTGGGTCACGGACACCAGTGATGTTCCTACCATCTTCCGGAAACCCTATTCCTAATAATGGCGGCCAAGTCAACCTGGAATCTTTAAAAAATAGTAGAGGTGCATTTGGTTTTTGAGTGTTCTTTGGCTTCATTTGCCTCTCGACACTCACCTTTCCTCTGAGGAAGCCAGCCGCCTTATTAGGCATCACTGTGAGAAAGCAGAGGACTAGGTTACTCCTGGAGAAGTCGCCAGTCACCAATGCGGTGATGGTGGAAAGTGTTGTGTTCCATCCTGCGATCTCCACCCCACTCCCCGACATGGCCTTCACTATGGGATGCTGAAAAATGTATGGAGTATGGTTTCATTTCATTTTCTACTCTAGTGGTTCTTCTTATGCAGTACAAATTCTCCCTGAGGGGTAATTTTAATCTAACTGAACTGATGGAAGAGGTTTCTTTTCGGGTTAGAGAAACCAGGGCAGGATATAAATGCAGGTGTCCGCTGTCTGGGATTTCTCAGAGAAAAGAGAAAAATGGAGAAAAGGAAGGGAGAAGTGGAAACTGAAAGCACCAAAGACACTCGGGGCACCAAGGTGGCTCCGTCCATTAAGCATCTGACTCTTGATTAGGGCTCAGGTCATGATCTCAGGGTCCTGGGATCGAGCCCCGAGTTGGGCTCCGTGCTCAGCAGGGAGTCCGCTTGAGATTCTCTCTCCCTCTCTCCTTCTGCCCCTCCCTGCACTCACATACTCTCTAAACAGATAAACAGATAAATAAATAAATAAACAAAATCTTCAAAACAAAACAAAGAGAAAGCACCAAACACATAATGGAAATGTCTGCTTTGGACAAGCTTTCTGCTGTGATGTTGTGACTCTGCTCACTTGTTCCAACCCTCAGTGCCAGATAGTTTTGGACATCTCCATGTAGATGAACCTCTGCTCTTCAAATATAATACCACCCCCACACACCCCAGCCCTTTCTCCTAAATTCCTTATCTCAGTGAGCCATTAAAATAGTCTTTATGGCTCTGTTTCAGCATGGGCTTCCTTCTCTGCACTGTACAGCAGTATGTGAAACATTTATTGACACATATTCTTATTTTTAGTATATTCCTCATACATTGCAAGTATTTGGTCACTGTTAGTGAGGTTGGATTACCTTTGATTATTCTTTGGAATAACAATTTTTCTCTTTCCCAGGGAAACTCAGCTCAAGGTCACCGGAACAAATCATTTCATGAGTTTAGGGAAGTGGTGTGGTATGGCACTGAGAAGCCGAAGTGTGAGCTGGGAAAGGCTCGTCTTACCCTGAGTGAGTAAGCATTCTGCCAACGCTCTGTCAAGACCTCAGCACATCACCTGACACAGGCTGGCCACCGTCCTTTGCCCTTTCCCCTCACCTTTCACAGAGCAATGTTTTAGTTTCACCCAGAAAAATCCATGCTTCCCAGTGTTCAGGTTAAACTCATTCCGTTTGGATTCAACCACCTGCCGTTGAGTGCTTACTGTTCCCTGGGCTCTTGTCGGGCACTTCAATATGCTAAAGCAATTCCGTCTTTACAAACACTCCGACATAGGCATTGCTACACCGCTTTACGATAGGGAGTGCTGGGGTTTAGAGAGGTTAAGTGAGTTGATTCCAATTAAGCATCTAATAAGTGAACCAGACTTCAAGTTCTCATGCAGATGTGCTGACTCCATGTCCAACATTCTTTTCACTGTAAACCACAACTGCTCATCCAAACAGAGGCAAGTTGTGTCCGGTCTTATTTGATTACTCCCATCTGTTTAACATTCCCCAAACGTTTGCCATTAAAGATTGGGCTGAATCTATCAGATTGAATTTGAAGTGCTGTCTACCGCTCTCGGGACAATGTTAGCCGCCGTGGCCCAGTCTGATCCGTTCAATGAATGCCAACACACTAGATTTCAACTCCATGTGTGTGAACGTCTGCACCTGCAGATACTAAGTCGCAATATAATCAAGAGACCAGACTCTCACTATAGTAAAATGCTTCAGAATAGTTCTCTACGAGAGAAAGGTATTATGAGCCTGACCCAGGTAAAAGACATGTTTTATTTTATTTGGACCTATTTTCTAAACTCATGTGTATGTTTTGGAAGATTGCTGATGTCGTACCATCTTTACTGTCCAATTAAATCCCACACATACCTATGTGTTTGTTTCCTTTTGAAAGAAAATCCTTTCCTATGCCTTTTGCAAATAAATTTACTTGAGACAGGGCAGAAACCATAGCCAATTCTTAGACATCTGACCCCATTGGAGAGAATGACACAGTATATTTAGGGATGAAATTGGGTGGGGGCAAAGCAGGGGTAAAACATGGTGCTGACAGCCTGTCTTGATCAAGAATATTCTCCATGTGGGCTTTGCTGAAACGTTTTCAAAGCACTTTTTTCCTCTATTCTGAAAGGTGTTAAGTATCTCAGAGTGCCAGAAACACATCATTCCCGGCCAACTCTAGTGAATTCTTTTTGCCAATATTGCATTTCTTCCTTCCTGCCTGAAGGTATGAGGCTAACAGACTTTAAAAAGTTCTACATCTTAAGAAGGAAAGCTCATATTTTATTTTTTCAAAATGTGGTTTATATGCCTTTTAAAATCACAAGAGTTTGCCCCCTGACTTCTCCTCATCATTGTTAACTCGTGGAGGTAGCCATGACCTCTGGGGTTATGGTCTGATCATAGGCATACCCTACACCCCTTTGGTAGACAATCAGGAGTCCAGAAAGGTTTTATCATCTCAACTTATACTAAGGTGATCTTTATTGCATATAAATTTTAACTCTTGTGATCACATTTTTAAAGTATCTCAGTGTGCCACTTAAAATGTGGCTTTAAAAGCTTGTCACTGCACTTAGGATAAAGAGCCAAGTACTACTCCCTACTGCACAAAGTCCCACCTGCTGGGGGCCCTCCCTCTCTACTGTCCTCCCCATGTTCCTCACCCTATCTCTTCACCCTGGTGAATTCTCACTCTTCCTTCAAAACTCATTGAATTACCACTTCCCCTTGGACATTTCTCTGTCACCCTTGAATAACAACAGCCCAGAACGACCAGTAAATACTTTCCTAGCACCCAGTAATTCTCCATGAACTATCTTCTATAGCTGTTACCATAGTTTTAATTTAACATTTATTTGCC
Organism: Lontra canadensis; assembly: GCF_010015895.1. Classification (NCBI taxonomy): domain Eukaryota; kingdom Metazoa; phylum Chordata; class Mammalia; order Carnivora; family Mustelidae; genus Lontra; species Lontra canadensis. The sequence goes on along the minus strand of NW_022631015.1, from coordinate 21,301,842 downwards.
CGATTCTTTCCTATGCTTAGCTATCCCTCACTGTGTTCCAGAAAGGTAAAAACCATGTTTTTCTCTCTTCATTTTTTTAAAATTCTATTTTTCAGAGCCTTGAACACCGCCTGATACATAGTAGACAATAAACCTTAGTCAAACAGATGAACAAACAGCTGTCTTCATTTTTATTTCTAAATTTCCTAAACAACATGGCAAGAGTAAGCATTTCAGTTTTCCTCCTTTAGGAAAAATAATCATTTTAAGCCCTGGAAACGTAGAATATTTGTCAACTCAAAGGCAGAGAGTGGGCCAGATGTTCTATCCAATTCTATGTTTTCTTATTTTAGCTAATGGTTTTAAATGAGTTGTGGAGTCACATGATATGCAAACAAAAATGGTGGGTCTAGAGATACAAAGACTAAAGAAGCCCTTATTCTTGTCCTCAGGTTACTATAGTTTTATGGAGAGACCGAAAACACACCAAGTTAACTACAAGGCAGTGAGGATGCACATGACAGGCTATAAAAGATGTAAATGGCATGTGGGGGCAGGGGCATCTCAGGGACCACTCTGAGGGCAAAGGGTTTCCACAGAAGGAACGACCCTCAAGCTAAGACTTGAGTGGGCAGCATGACGACTGGTCCAGATGTATAAGGGGGTTTTCCAAGTAGAAGGACCAGAGCAAGGAGGGCCAGGAGACAAAAACCCACAGCAAAGTCTGGCTGTTACGATTCATTTGATATCAGTAAAGTTTAAACATTTAAACATGTTGGGGGTTGGTGAAGAAGGAAGTTGGAGAGAAGACAGGGGCGAGGGCATGAAGGATTCTGCCGCACCAGCCAAGGAGTGTGGTGGTCAGTATTGTGAACACTCCATTTTCTGGTTGAAAGAAATATTTTAACCTGAGCATCAACATTGGCTTTAATATATTTTTTTTCTGTTATTAGCCAAGAGCCAAATGATGACTTTCATCCTATAAAGATATAAAAATCAACTCAGGAAAATTTTAATCTTTTCTCAGAGCCTTCTCAGGATCAGAGACTATAGAGTTAGGAAGTTGTTAAAATTAATTGAGACACAAACAAACATACAGCTCTGGAAATTTTCTGAAAGATGAACCACTACCTCAAGAAGGGGTAAGTCCTGCTTACTGTACTGTCAAGGTGTTGCTTCACCACCATGGGAAAACAGGCTACAAATCTTATGATTTTCTAAGGGAATTTACCCCTAAAGCTTATTCTAATAATATCACATTGGAGAAAGGAAAACAGCACTATAACAAATGCGTATTTGATTAAAATGAGTTAGAATTAGTTTTGCTCTAGTTAGAATGATTTGGCCTTAAAAATATATTGACAGTCAAGAGCCCCACTTCAGATGGAGAAACTCTGGGAATGATGGAAAATGATGCCGAGCCCTTCTTTTGAAGGTAGCTGTGTGTGTGCATGCCTGTGTGTGTGTGTATGTGGGGGGTGTGTGTGTGAGCACATGTGTGTGCATGCCTGTGTCTGATGAGCACACATGTAAGTGTGCATGTATGTGTGTGAGCACACATGTAAGTGTGCATGCATGCCTGTGTCTGTCTGTGTGTGTGCATGTGCATGTGTGTGTGCAGAGGGACAAGGATGGAGTGGAGGGGGAAACAATTGAAAGGATTTCACATTCATGAGTTCCCCAAGACTCCGTCCCGGGCCTTCACAGCTCATTTTGTGTTTCCCTAAACAATTTGATTCACATCCATGGATTCAATCAATCCTTGTTTACCTGACAATGAGTCACAAATGTTTATCGTCAGTCCAGACATGCTTTCTGAAATCTGAATATAGTTTCACAACACACTCCGCATCTCTTTGGTGTTTCAGATGAACAGTCTACACTAAATCCATTGCCTCTCTTCCCACATCTATGCAGTCTGTTTCTCCCCCAGGGCACCTTACCCTAGTAAATGCCACCACCACCCATGCAGGGGGATGGAAACATCTTTCCCTTGCCATTTAATACACTTAGATTCCAACCCATCAACACGTTTGCTCTTTTCTTACAATGTCTCTAATCCCTTCATGAATTTTTATTTCCTCCTCCAAGCCAGAATCATCCCTCTTCTAAATTACACAGTGGCCTCCTCGCCCAGGGGCCCTGCCCATCCTATCACCAAAGGAATCTTTTCAGAGTCAAATCTCATCATGTCGCCCATCTCCCACAGACTCCTGACCAAAAGCCTACCTGGCTTCTCCCTGTCCCTTGAATGATTAATAGCCTGCAAGGCACTGCATGGTGTTGGTCACTACTAACACAATTTATTCCACTTTCTTTTCCATTAGAAATCTCTCCTTTCCTTCATTACGCCATGTTTCTTTCTACTTCTGAACATTTGCATGTCTTTTCTCCTGGTTAATTTTTATTCACCTGCAGACCTCTGTTCTAACATCACTTCTTCAGGTAAGCACCCGTTTAACTTGTCTTTTTGGCATTTATCACATGCCGTAACTATTCATTTATTTCTATGTTCATTGTGTTCTCCACTGGCCTTCAAGATACTTAATGGGGAGCACCTGGTGGCTTAGTTGGTTGAGCGTGGGACCCTTGGTTTTGGCTCAGGTCATGATCTCAGGGTCCTGGGATTAAACCCCACCTCTGCTCTGTGCTTGGCATGGAGCCTGCTTAGGACTGTTTCTCCCTCTGCCCTCCCACCCTCCCCTCCTCTCTCGCTCGCTTTTCCTGGAAAAACAAAAAAGCTACTTATTAGGAAGGACCACGTTTGTTTTGATGCATTATGGTATTCCTAAATACAAGAGAGTTCTTGGTATACAAATGGCACTGAATAAACGTATGTTGAATGGATTACTAGTACGTGTTCAATAAACATTTGTTGAATAAATGAATAGGTCCTGATAAAAGAGGAGAACTGCTGAATTTAATTACTACTTTCATTTCTCAGGTGAATTACTGAAATCTTGTCATCTCTCCCCTCCTATCCCAAGTAGAAAATCGGGGGTGGGGGGGAAACAGAACTTAGTCATAATTTAGATTGAGTCATGAGTGCCACATTATTTATCAGTCACTTCCATCTAGAAGAGGAGCATGCCTGGTCTCTGGAAAATAAAGTTCTGGGATCAGACTTGGCAGAATAGTAATAGCGAAGGCAGTTTATATCACTTCTTGATTTATCTGCAACACCCACAAAAAATTTTTTCTTTCTTTCTTTTTCTTTATATTTAGTGTTTCTGGCATTAGATGCTCAATTTAGCCATTTGGGAAAATTAGGGAAAATTAAAAGTGGCGCTCTTAAATTTCTTTAGTGATCTATTTACTATAGGCTTGACGACCCCAGAAGGTTATAGCTAAGAATTAAAAACAAACAAACCAGAAACAAAACAAAACAAACCCTTGATATTTGCTTCAATTCTAGATTTACTAATATGATCCAACATTAATTTATAGAATTTATAAATTATATGGATTATGGCAAGTTTGTTGGTAGCCATGTTCAGCAAAATCCCCTAACCCAGCACATGTAATGAAGTCTCCAACACAAGGAAGCAATGTGAAAAGTTAAAGATGTTTTCAAAAATGATTAGAAATGAGAATTACTTTATTTCTTACCTATGTTCAACAAAATATCAATGAGTTAGCCAACTCTACTGGGAAAAGAGTCATCAACAAAAAGGTAAAGAAACATACTAACAATAAATATCCCAACACAAATAACCCCACAGGTATTACTGTCGTTCATTTGTTGGCTTTTGGAAAACTTGAATCACAAAAAAAAATGGACAGTGTTGCTCTAAGCAGTGATGTCTGCTATGTTTAGAGAAGAATCATGTGACTGCTCAGGCAAAAATATCGTATTTTTCATTACAGCCAGGCACAGCCAGACTGACTTCAGTAGGACAGGGAATATAGGGTCTGCTACCCTCTACACTCAGTGGAATATTGGGACACTGATGGTTCAAATCAGCGAATCATTAGTTGGGAGGAAATAATAACCAGTTAGGAGTCCAGCTTCTCAGTCAGTACTGTTTAATTGAAGAGCAAGACAAAGATTTGAAAAATAAGCAAAAGGGAATTAGATAAACAGTTTACATGGAGGCTACTCAGGTTGTAACCGCAGCCTCCCAGGACAGGTTTGATGTTGAGCGGCAGGTGAAAAGAATGAGGGCACTGTGCAAGCTGCCGGACCAAGGAAGACTTTCTATTGATAAAAGGGAAATTGAGCTTCTCATTCTAGGATAGAGTTTGACCGATTCAATGTAGGCCTAAGCACTGAGGACAGACGAAGGGCCTGGAAAACAAGGAAGTCACCCATGGAACCACCACAATGTAGAATAGATTAGTAATGACTCTGTTTATCCATGGTCACCTTTCTGAAAGCTACCATCAGCAAGAGCTAAGAAGATATGTATATGTATGACCCCAAATAAGGCCTCTTACCTCCTGAGGCTCCCTCACACACTTGCAGTGGGATCTCCGCCAACCACCAGTGGCAGGGATGAAGACTGTCCTCATGTTCAAAGTACGACCACCTCGGACACCCTTACGTGCATTAGCAGGAACCAAATGGGCATGTGAGAACACTTCCTGCTCCAGGGCAGGTCCTACAGAACTCCCTCCCCTTGAATTGACAGCTTCAGGATTGCGAGACTCTGCAGGATCAACCTCATGGCATCTCGTCCTCCTCCAGGGGGTCAACTAAAGAAGTTCTGGACTGTAGACCATTGCTCATCCCCTGAGCTCTAATCCCTATACCACTCCAAACTTATTGTCATCGTACGTCTCAGTGACTTGAATATGCACAGAGATGACTCTTCCTGTAGGCTGCTCTTTTATTCTTTGATCTGTAAATATCATGTCCTTCACTCACCCCATCCACCCCATTCTCATGATCTTACCTAGATTTTGTTATTATCAATAATTGCAACCCCTCTATAATCTCAATCATGAGCATCCCACTCAATGCACCCAGGGCTACAAACTGATGTGAAAGAAAGGAAAGGGACTCTATATTCTCCTAAGAAAGGACTCCCTCATCCCTGGACCTGTCAGAGACGGTTGCTCCAGGAACAAGGTGCTTGAGCTGAAGCTAAAGGATGTGTTAAGTGTTTAGTAGGAAGGAGAGGATCTTTAGTAGGAAGAAGAGAGGATCTTTAGTTTAGTAGGAAGGAGAGGATCCAGAAATAAAAGAGAGGGTTTGACGAGAGATTTTCTAAGTAGAAGGAAGGCTATGTGTCAAAGCCCTGGGGATAAGACGGAACACATCCAAAGAACAGAAAACAAAAATTAAAACAAATATCCAGAACTGTGCAATGTGCTGAGCTGAGGCACAAAGCCCTCAAGGAAGGGATTTTCACATCTCAGCTGCTCCTAGCAATGAATGCTGAATTTTCCATTACCACCACGTTTTCTATTCATACTTGGCTCTCTCTGGCTTCTTGAATTCAGAGACCATGAACTTGACCCAAGTCTCTGCTAGCTCATATAGTCATAAGATACGCCTTCCTCAAAGAGAATATTTTTGAGTTAGGATATTTTGTATTACCCTTAGCGGCTCTATGCTGGGGGTCACTTTCAACCCCGGGGATGGCCACCCTATGTTCTCATGATCTCACAAGTGGTCCTACCTATTCATCAACCCTGGATATCAGGGCTGGGCAATCCTCTGGTCCTACTCTGCCTTTGCCCAGTGGAAACTGGATTTGGGGAGCAGCAGACAGAAGACTGCAGGGAACAGTGACAGTGTGTGACCAGACAGGGCACAGACACACCCCGCTGGCATTATTGAATGTGTATGAGCTTCCTTTCCCATATGCGCACATGTATGTGTGTGACAATGAGTGTCAGCGTGTGTTTATGCAAGAGGGGTCTCTCTCCTTCCATTCTAGGACTTGGTTGGGAGGCTCAGAATCCCCATGTTCCAAACCCACTGCCATACAAATCACTCTGTGTCTACAAGGTGAATGGCTCTCTCTTGTGCAATAGACATTGGAAAACCCTCTTTGTAGTGGCCTGGACTTGACCTCTGGTCTCTTATTTCATTGTCTACTTTCTGGACTGGAGCTCTCTTTGTTTTGGCTCCTTCGTAATTGCTCTTGATTTCCTGCCTGTTAGATCTTTAATTCTGACCACTTTTCCTCAGACTATACTGTTTTTTTCCCCCGTTACCCCTACCCCATTAACTGATCCAAAATACAGATGTTTGATTAGTCTTCCCCTTCAGGTGCCCGGTACACTAGGCTGAGTAATCTGTTTGACCAGAGACACCAATCAAGAATCAAGTAAATATTTTTATGCTAATGTGAACAGCGTTGGTTTTATCCTTCTTTGAAGCCAATAGTCCAAGGGATGGTTGAAGACATTTTGTTTGGGGTAAAAGAAGTATTATAACATTGTGTTTCTGTCAGTGTTTTTCAAACTATTTTTTGCTTCCTATATATCAATGTATGCAGTACACTTGAATAAATTCCCAATGCCAGTTGTTGAAAATCACTAACTGTATTTTATGATTCCTTGAAAATGAAAAATGCATGGGTGTGTGGATGTGGCAAATGCATACTTCATCATTTTCAACTGTTAAGCTTTTGCTGCAAAGGTTTTTTCCAGGCAGATCAGTGGAGTTTTAACGTTCTACTCAAGAATATTGATTTAATAGAGGGGGAGAGAGGTTGGCATTTTTGTCAGGTCTTCCCACTTGAAGACTGATCACTTATGGGTGGTGATCCCCTGAGCCTAGTACGTCTGGACTTATTTATATAAACATAGATGCTGTCAGAGGATTGCAGCAGGAGATACAGTCTGCTGCTTTGTTAATACAATTACTCCTGCCTTCTCTACACAATCAAAATTGTGTAGAAGGTTAAGATAATAATCGAAGTTCAATAACGTCTCCTTAAAAACAAAAGACGTAGGCCTAAGTTAGACGAAACATGGTTTTATTAATTAACTTCATTTACATGTTTGTCCAGCTCTACTTGGTCTGTCTGATTTAAACTAAATGGGAGTCTAATAATACTTACCAATCAGAAGTCCTTGAAAGAAAATTGGCAGTCAGAAGTGAGCATGAGAAAACAATTGCGCTGAGGTGTACTATATGATCACTTACGTTGTTTGGCTTCAAGAATAGTAATACTTTTATTTTATTTTTTTATTTTTACTTTTTAGTTCTTAAAAATATTTTATTTATTTGAGAGCAAGTGAGAAAGCAAGAGCAAGAGAGAGAGCAAGCGAGCATGGGTGTGTGCAAGAGTGGAGAAGGACAAGAAGGCTCCCTGCTGAGCAAGGATCCAGATGCTGAGTGGGGTTCAATCCAGAACCCTGGGATCAGGACCTAGCTGAAGGCAGATGCTTAACAGACTGAGCAACCCACTTAGGCGCCCCAGGAATAGTAACAATTTTAATGAAATATTCCTTAATCGATTCTTTGGGAAATGATTTGTTTCTAGAGTATTTATTTTCCTAGAGTTAACCTATATATAATAAAGATTAAAAAGAAAACCCCAAATATAATACACAATATAGAAATAGGCAAATGTCTTAAAAATCCAATTCAACTGGCTAAGTGATTGATAAAGTGTACAATGGCTGCTACTTTTTTCTTTGAGATTAAAAGCCAGCTAAGAATGAACAATAGCTCACCATTTACCATGACGCATATAAAAACAAGAAACCAAGACAAGTAATAAAATATAATACTCCTTCGCATCACCGGTTCAGAAAAAAAGCAAGCCACATTGGGAATTTTGCTCCTTGCTTGTGTATATCATGTTATGTCACACAATAAGAAAGCTGCTGTGAATGCAGTAATAGAAAAAAGCCATTTAAATCTACCTATTGTTGTAGGCACATAACAAATGAACCTTTATTGTACCCTCCCTTCAAGGTGGTCCAGGAACAATGGTATAGTAAGAGCACATCAATACTGATGGTGCATCGTTTTTCTCCACTTGGAGGAGGTGGAGGAGGGGGGGAAAATCTATTTAATAAATGTATTTTAATAATGTAGTACTTTTGTATCATAAGTCTCTTTGGCCAGATTGTCCTACCATCACACAAATAGGAATTATCTGGCAGCTATCCTGTGAATTTTGATTTAACCAGAAAGCTAATCTGGATCAATTGAGATAAAAAGTCAACTTACCCTGAGAGAATTGAAGTATTGGTAAATTTATGAAAAGAGTTACTTTCCATTTTTCTTTGATTTCTTTTGGCTCAGGCAAAACTGTCCCTTGTGGAAGGCAGACTGCTTTCCACATGTCTTGGCGTGAGTTTTGAATCATGGGACTTGTTACCTACGTGGCCTTCTTCGAGACTCAGTTTCCTTGTGAGTCAGGAATTCAACTATCTTGCAAGATTGTTGCAAAGCTTAACCATGACTTAGGATATTAATTTATAAATAAATCTAGCAGAAGCACAGAAACCTACACTCTGGTAGCAAATAGAGAGCTATACACAATAGACAGATAGATGACTAAGGAAAGGAATAATCCAGTGGGTATAATAGCATTTTTGTTACTAAAATTTAAAATACTTAGTTCAATTTAGAAATTCAATAGTAACTTACACACACACTTTAGGGGTTCCACTAACATATACACAAATATAGTTTTCCATCTCAAATTACCTAGCTTTTAAACCTAAGGTTGCATATGTAAGATAGCCTTCCAGGAAAACACATTTCAGGAAAGATCCAATGTGATTAAAAGGAAGCCACATCTATATTTCAATGAAAAAGTAATTGTTAGCTAGTAAAAACTTTGTTCAGATATCTGAGGGTTAATGGGCAAAGCCACCCAGTGCAGAACGCAATCACAGGGTACAAGCATTTGTGACTCTAACTCCTTAGAACAATTTTTTTTTTTTTTTGGTCTGATGACTTTATATTAGTAGAGACTGGCTGAATGTTGGTAAATTAGGGGCATCTACTCAGGTTATGTAAGTTACCAAATTATCCCTAGTCATTGTTTATACTTTAAAATACATCAAAAACTGACATTGTATCAGTGTTGTTTCTCCATCTCAAGTTCCCTTTATTTCATTTACCCTCCTTGCTCCCCAGTATCTCACAACTACAGCATGGCAATGCTGTCCCTATGGCTTCTCCAAGGGATCCAGCAAACACATTAGAGCAGCAGGAGTACAGTTCAAATTCAGGAGGTGGAATTTACCGACCAAAGTGACTTCTAAAACCTGGACCCTGAGTCTCACTGACACACACACAACACACACACAATCAAATGGTCTCTTAAGCCCGAGTTAGGCTGTATTTGCTTCTCTCCACCACCCTTGCCTTCAGTGGAATGGCATAACCCCAAAGCTCTAGCCCTTTAGTTTGGACAGACCCACTGTAAATGGCCAACCTCACCTAGGTAACAAACGTCTAACATGCTAAGTGTGTGTTCTCCCCAACACAAATCAGTGAGTAAAGTGGAAAAGACCCAAGCCCATGTTGCCTCTTCAATGGTATCCTGAATTTACTGCAAGAGTAGGAAAGTGACGAGTAATTTGCAATTAAAAAAGAGAAGAAGAAGAAGACATATGGAATTCATCTTAGCCCTTCACTCATCTTCACTTCTGTTCAACAGACCTTTTCTGAAAACAAGGTGGGTGTTTTGTTTAGATGGTGGGTTATATTCAGGAAATGCAGGAAACTTCTAGACTTCACTCTGAAGCTTAAGCAGATGCTAAATCTTAAATAACTGCTGTAAGGCACTCAATAATTTTATCAATCTGTCTTAGCTTTAAAAGTCAAGCTATTCTCATTATATGTTAAAGAAAAACACAAATTATAAGAACACAAGTTCACTATGTTTTTCTGTTTTCAATTGTCCGTGCCACCCGAATGTTCTCCACATTAGAAAAAATAAAAAACACTGACATCAATTCCTCACTTGAGAGCATGTCGTTGGATGAGTGTGTGGGATTAATGAAAGTATACTGTTCACCAGATTTACTATTTGTTTGAGAAAAATAGAAAAATCATAAAGCTTGTACAAAAATTACTATTCAGTGGGAATATGTGACTTTTATAATTATTAGTGTTTCTAAGACTATACATCCAAACCGCTTTCAACATTGATTTTTCAATGCCCCTCATAAAAAAACATACATTAAGGAAAAATCTGCATCTTACAAACACACTGAATATATTTCAACAACGACAAGGACAGAATGCGGGAAACGTACACTACTCCATGTCTATGCACAGTTTTAGAACTACCAACCCTTCTGGAGGCTATAAAGGACATCATATTCTAAGCCATTTGGCATAACCATTTCTTTGTTTGGTTGTAGAAAGCAAGCTCTGGTTGTGAATGTATTTGATTTTATAGAACATTCAAAATTGTCTTGATTGCTATAGAATTTTGAAAGGAAACTGACAATTGGTCTGCATTTGGATTTAAGAATGCTGGGACAGGTTGCTAAAGAGTGGTGCTCTCTAGGGGTGTTCTGAGGTACATGATAGAAAGATTACTTATCCCTCAGTGTGGCATTCCATTTTACCCATTTAAGCCAGCTTTAATAAATTACTAGGGGAAAAAAAAAACCCATCAATATCTTAATATTCAGTCAAATCCTGTCTAGTGAATCAGGAACATCTAGTTAACCTTTCTCAGATCCTCTGGAATTAGATTTGATGAATGACCTTCAATCACAGGAGGTACAAATGTCACATCATTGCATGTGACATAACACACTGGTCAACTAAAATACAGTGAGAAAGGTAGTGAAGCCTTTTCAAAGATACTTAAAGGGAATTTCCTTTTAATTTACATGTGGTCTGGATGGGAATCCTAGAGAATCACCAGTATAACAAACAAGAACATCACAATGTGAAAGTGGATAAGCTTTTTTATCTCCACCCAAAATAGTTTTCTTTATAGCTCTCTTCCCATGAATCAAGTTCTTGGTCATTTGCTCACACAAAGACTACCTCTTAAGTGACACTGCCTAGCACTTTAATTGAAGGCAGATGCCTTTCTTCTTGATTTCTTTGCATTGCCAAGCATGTCCTATAAAATAATTCAGTGAAATTCTTGTCCTTTAACTTCACATATTTTAAAAAAAATCATAATATATTGAATAACACAGAAGTCTCTCTCTTTTACAGTGAGGTTAGGTGTTGGGGATTTCTTCCATACCCTCCATGTCCACCACATCATCTTACTAGTTAATTTTAAAATCAGGAAACAAAAGGAAAAACAACTGTTCACAAACGGGTCATCTTCACGATGTATGTAAATTTCCTCTTTTCTTTCACTTTGGTTATGTCATTTAGAGAATGACCTCTAGGTGAGGGATCTGATTAAAATACAAGTTGGCAGCCTTAGTTCTGATACAAAGTTTTATAGAAGAGAACTCTTCTATCTAAAGTTGAGGCAAAGTGGAGGTCTATCTGAAGGTACTGTGATTTAATTTCCTGCATGGGTGTGTACATGTGTGGGCATTTGCCATTTTGACCATAGCAAGCAGAATACCTCCCTTCTTCCCTAACCAAAGACTTCAAAGTCCTATTCCCCAGAACCCAAGAATATGATAGGCTACATTACAGAGTGCTTTTGGGATTTCAAATCACCAACCTTGAGATGGCAGGTTATCCTGGATTTATCCAGGAGGGCAAAATGTAATCACAAGGCTAGTGTAGTGATAATCAATGGAAGAGGGAGGCAGAGAAAAGGTAAAGGTCAGAGTAAGAGGACGTGACAAGAACCCAGCCCACCACGGCTGGCTTGGGAAGGGGCCACAAGCCAAGGAATGTGGAACACCTCTTGAACGTGGAAAAAAGAAACCTGGAAATGATTCTTCTCCAGAGCCTCCAGAAAAGAACGCACCTTTGATGACACCTTGAGTTTAATCCCATGAGACTGATTTCAGACTTCTCACTTCCAAATCTATAGGACAATAAAGCCATCATGATTTAAGCCACTAACCTTGTGGCAATCCCTTACAGCAGCAACAGGAAAATGACACACAATGCCTGTAGTTCATTCTGTAACATTGCTGCAAAGTGGTGTCCTGCTCTATTGGACAAGGAGTGTCAGACTGATTGGGGTGGTGGTGCCATGGCCAGAGAGAAGAGAGAGGAAACATAATACTAAGTTAGTTTAGAAAAGCTTCATGTCATCAAAGAACTGTCTCCTTGAATTTTTTTCCTACTTCTATGCCCCTTTGCAATGCTAACTATGGCAACAGATTGTAAAATATGATCTAACTTTGGTTTAATCTAAAAAAATTAAAGTCTCATTCCAAAGGTCTTATTTTAATAAGCTTTTCCTTTTGCAAAATAGAAAAACTTTCCTAAGCATCCTGTTAACTAAAATTAGACTAAATGCTATCCCAAACTCTTCCTTTGTTACAAATCTGTCTGTGGAATGTGTACATGTGTGTCTCATAGGTACCTGCATTTATTTGTCATAACTCATTTTCCTTAGGACTATTCTCACGTAAATTCCTTTCAGTTTTTGTTTTAACCAATTTCTGAAAGAGTGGCAATCACTTGGTTTCTATTTTCGAGTTAAATGACTGTGTATAGCATTCTACAGATGATTTATCATTCCTGGCTTAAATATGTAAAGTCTCAACAGAGAGGCGTTCAGCCTGGAGACTGCATTTTTAGTCACTGCTAATCTGAATTCTAGGACTGGAAGGGAATTCCGAATTCACTAACTCCTCTTTAGGTAGATATCTACATTAATGATCCAGACAGACATTGCCCTTTTTTTTTTTTCCCTTTTGCATTTTCCAGTCCTCCTGGGAAGATATTTTCACAGCAACGTGAAGTTGTGTTTCAATCCATAACACTGTGCTTTGTTATTATGTCTAACCTAAGTCCCTTCTGATCCATTCAAACCTAGTTTCCTGCTATGGTCTTAATAGTAATATGTCACAACCCTTTTTTCTTCTGAATCATCTTCCCCTTTATACTTGAAATATTCTTAAGTAATCACTATCCCCCAATGATAGTTTTGTCCTCTCCAGGCTTAAAGGGGTCTAAAGTGTTTTCCTGAAACAGGAGAAAAAATTCAGCAATTAATCACATTCATTCTTCTCTCTTGGGGGCACTTCATAGGTAAGCTGTGGAACCCAAACAAAGTACTATATCCTAATTCAATTGTGATCATTAGGGATTGAATGATATTAAGGCACTTCAGTCGATGTTATCTGTATCATTGTCAAATTTCTTACATTATTACTACATTAAAGACTCATCTTTAATTCATGGCCTCCGTAGCCTGGTTTTTTAATCAGAATTAAAATCAAAGTTTATTTCTACCCAGAAATTTTGTAGTTTGTTTTCCATTAAAGGAGTTATAATCCAAAGACTGTGGGACTGGGGATAAGGAAAAAAATCCTATGCAAGACTCTTCTCTTAACAGGGGCTCAGTTTGTTAGCCAACGTGAACCACAGAGACTCATTGTACTGTCTTCCTCCAGCTCCCATCCCTGAGATAGTTTAGATTAATTGATATACATTTATGGAACTCATGAAAATACCCCACTGTTTGCTGTGAAGAGCCACTTGATTTTTTCTCACACAGAAAATGTCTCTAGTGTGTTAAAACTAGTATAATAGTGGATGAATCCAAAATGCAATTATTTTCTAAACTCTCATCTTCTAAGCATTTTCCAATATTTTCTTAGGGATGGCAGGTGAGGTAGGAAGCCTCTAATCTCTTGGGCTATGGTTCCTATAACTTACAGTTAGACTTTAAATGTTAGTTCTTTTTTTTTTTTAAGATTTTATTTGTTTATTTGACAGACAGAGATTACAAGTAGGCAGAGAGGCAGGTGGTGGGGGGCAGGGAGGGAAGCAGACTCCCTGCTGAGCAGAGAGCCTGATGTGGGGCTCGATCCCAGAACCCTGAAGGCAGAGGCTTTAACACACTGAGCCACCCAGGTGCCCCATAAATGTTAGTTCTTATATAGGGATATTTACCTGAACTTTCATAAGTTGCTCAAGAAAATACGTAATACACATGCAAAATCAGCTACACTTACCAAAAAAAAAAAAAAAAGAAAGAAAGAAAGAAAGAAAATTAACTCTCAGACAAGGTGAAATGCTAGGTTAGGTTCTCCTTAAAATAATCATGAGGAACCCTTAGGAATAAGAAGAAATGTCTTTATTAATGCTGTATGTCTGAAATTTTTGTAGCGCATATCCTGGAGACAACCTCAACACATTTCTGAAGAACCATGATGGGAAACTACGACATGACGTGAACTTGAGAAAGCCCCATATATTCTTCTGGGCATAGACAGCTTTGTCCCCCTCGGAATTCGAGTTATTGGAATACTGCTAAGTTTGGGGCTAATGATTGTGTCTTGAATAATTGAAGTTCTAGCCCTTTAATGTTTTTGATCATAATATTTTCCTCCTTTCACATATACATTGCGGTCTTTACAGATGGGTTTAGAGAGGTGGTTTTCAACCAGGAGTTAATACTGACTACAGTTGTAATGCAGAATCTAATTCCCTTCGAGGAAAGTTATCCCTATCAGCAACAGCACTCTTTCAAAGAGAAGATCCTGAAGGCTGAGCAGGTATAATTGAAGAGAAGTAAAATGTTCTTAACTATTAAAATTTACTTCTGGCTCACTGGATTTAATTAAATGTTTTTGCACCTGTTCAGTTATTTGTATCCAAAATTCAGATTGTCAGCATTTATTTTAACAATTGGAGGCCCAACTGGCCTGGGAAGGACAGACAAGTTGTTTATTCTTCTCTGTACTGAAGAAATCAAAATATAAGGAGAACATATATATACATAAGCAGAATGTTTCGCTTCCTTTGACCAATGGTGACTTATATCCTTCCCTCTCCTCTAATACCTGACATATTAAAAGCTTCTTGTTTTTTGTCCTCAAAGTGCATTTGTCACAGAAAATTGGCCCATGCAATATATTAACATCGCTGTGATGAAGCAGCTTCTGACACATTCAGAAGACTTTGTTCCAGGAAATACAGTTGAGTAATTGAAAGATGTGATAATCTTTTCTCACTCCCAGTTTGCATGAAAACCGTTCCAGGAAAAATGGGTTCAGCTGTAATAGTGCCTGTCAGAGTCCTTCCCATGGGAAGTGCGGATTCTCGGTGACACTCTTGATCCGTGGGGAGACACGGAGATGGATCGCAGTCAGGCCTTGAACTTCAAATTAGTGGACAATGGCTCTGTGGAGATACCAACTAATTCTCTCCCTACAGGAATATGGTGCAGCCTGACAGGCCCATAGCATCCATTATTTTTAATTGGGGAGAAAAATGACACAGTTAGAGTGACATACCACATATCTATGGCCGAACTTTGTGATGGGTAAAAAATTTGCCAGCAAAGTGGACTTTCGTTTTGTATTCAGTTCCTTTTCACACCAACGGGAAGAGGTGTGGGGAGAAATGTCTAAATGTCAGACAGTCAGTGAGGAGACTGCTGCTTCTCAGCAGAGGTAATTAGGTGGACCTTTCTCAACCCTGGACTAGGGAGTGAAGGCTCCTTCTAGGTAATAGTGCCCTTTATTCTGTTTTCAAGAGCCACAGACCAATGTATGTTCTCAAAAAGGCGCTTTCCCCTCTGTGATTAAATATTTATCACAGCAAGAAGCTAGCAGTGGGCCTAAGTGCCTCCAATTAGCCACAACAGAGGGCTATAAGTGACTTTAGAACAAGTATCAATATTTTAAAAGGGAGGAGCAGGTCAGAGCAGTGAGGTTGCCAATCTTTATTTCTCCCCACAAGCCCATTACAAGGGATGCTGTGTGTTGGTAAACATCAGCACTCACCAGCCTTCTGCTCTATTAGCAAGTTTTTGGTGGCAAGTGCCAATTAGAATATAACTTATGGATAAACTCTCTTGGTGTCCTGCAGTCTTAAGGGCAAAGAGCAAAAAAGAAGCCTTCTAAGAAGAAACTGATCGGTTCCAAGTCTACATGATTTAGCTCCACTGTTGCTCACCAGGAGAAAAGTTTGGCTTCATTTCCAGGCAAAGACATGCTCCTTGAAGGCAAGTGCTCTACGGTCTCTAAGTTCTATTGTACACTCAGTGCCTAGATGGACGAGAGATTTCAGCGCAGCTCTGATGGCCACTTATGCTCGGCCATCCTGAGTCAAAGAAAAATTAATACCCATTTTTCACAAAGACATCATCTTTCCAGTCTTCGAGGATACAAAAACAATGTTAACGTGACAAAATGACCAGATAGTGCCCAGGAAAGGAAAAAAAAAAAAAAAAGGTACAGCAAACCTCTTAGGAACTGGCAATCTGAGAATATTTTATATATGTGTGTGTGTGTGTGTGTATGATATAAAGCCAATAAAAAAGACAGGTTTCTGTCTACTAAGGCAGAAATCCAGATATTTCACACCCTAATCAAAAGTTGTTTGAATGTAGTTTTGTGGTACAACCGTTTGATACCTACATGTAGCTGTATCCAGCGTATGTCATGAACAAATCATCATTCATGAACGTGACAGTGATATCCCCTGCCTCACAAAGTAATAAAGGAGATAGTGCAATGTGATCACAGGTAATACTGTGCCTCAAACTGCCATTCAGCCAATGTCTGTCCGCTCCCTAACCCTCCCTTAGTACAGAGCTGCTTGCTTGGGTGGGTTAGTCTCTTACAACTACTCTTCTATAAAAATAGGAAACTAATATTACACTCTAGGTTAACTAACTGGAATCTAAATAATAACTTGAAACTAAAAAAACAGGTATCATAAATGATCCCTTCACCTGCACTGTAACTGTCAACGTCTGGCACGTCAGTTTATACTGATGTGAGAACTCAGGAAATATTTTCTCAATGTCCTAGAACTTTGTGTATCATATGGGCCTAGCCATGACTCATCTAGATATAAACATTCACATGTGACGAGTAATAATATCTAATACATCTAATTTGGGGCCCCAGTTCCAAATCATGGCAGATCCTCGAATCTCACGCCGCATTTTATTTCTGCATGGTGGCATTCCGGGTTAATTTTGTGAAGTCTCTAAAAATGGAATGGGAAGATGTATTCCCACTGTCACCCAGAGACGATGTAAAGAGGTTCCCAGTCTTGAGGAAGTTCACTTCTGCTTTTTTTTCCTTTAGAATACAGTCTAGGTGGTCACTTCTGGCTGGACTGTTATGCCCCCAAAAGGAAAACTTGCAGTCTGAAAGTAATTATGTCTATCTGGTAATTTTTGTTAAGATACTCATGTACCTAAAGTGTCCCTATCAAAATAGATCAAATGTAAGTGTTAAACAGATGTGCTAGCGAATGCTAATCTATGTCAGTTGGCTCTGAGCTTCCCTCATTGCGTTGTGTCCAAAGAATGGCTGTTCGTTCCAGGGGCATCCAGGTGCCCAGGGCAATGGCTCGTCCAAAGTGCGTACCAGTTTGAATGCCTATTCTGCCCTATTTACTCGTAAATGTTACTGCATTTAGCAGAATTTGTCACGAGAGCTCCTTCTTAAAAATAATGTACTTTCTTCCCTCTAACCCTGGAGTTTACCAGCTTCTACCAAAAAAATAAAATAATATAAATAAAAAAACTGACCTTGGCTGAACCGTCGAACTTGACTTGGGCTAACGTGCGACACAGACAAAGATACATTCCTCACTACTTCCAGCGTGCTCACTCATCCACGTTTTTCCCCCGCGTGTTTTGTGTACAGAGCCACGCAAACATTAGGGCGACGAAGGTGAGTTAACATCTATCTGCTGTAATTGGTGCCACAATGGTAAACACGGTCCCAATAACCATCCCCATAAATGTGCATTTGGCAGGTCCGCTCATCCACCAGTGATTAGAGGATGTGGCAGCGAGCTCAACGGCTGCATTGGGTAAACAACCACAGAGACAGTACAAGCTTTGTCGCATCGGAAATGGCTCTTGTTACCAGTCCGGCGTTCATGTGATTCTTGGAACAGGGCAGGAGGCTGAAGATGAGATGCCTTTGGACCAAGAATGTACCATTTAAATAAATTTGAATAAAAATAGCTTTTTTGGAGCCACAATAAATTCCACTTAACTGACGAGTCGCTATTGATAATATATATATATTTTTTTCAGAGCGTATATAAATTGAAACCGAACTAGAAATATTTATCATCTCAAAATGTTGCAGGTTGGACTAAACCTGTAATATTTCACATGTTTCCTGGTTATCTGAAAATCTGCAGGATTTGTATGCGTTACAAGATGAGATCTCAGGTGCTTCACTGGGGAATAAACCACAGGGACTGTCAAAAGATCATTTATATGGCTGCTCTCTCTTGCTGTGACTGTGCTGGTCTGTCCAGAAGTTCTTTATAGTCCTTGTATCTGAACACATTTTTTTAAGGCAAGTACAGAGCTTGAATTTAGGAACACAGCATCAAAGTTGTATGAACAAAAGAAGGGCAGAGAGACCCTGATAGAATGGAAAATGCGGTATTTGTTGTATATCTATGCTGTCCTCCCAGTGGGTGGTCCCCGTAATAAGCCATGCAAGTCCGGTGTAAGCCTGTTCCCTAAGATCAATGCCACGACTGCGGTCATCCATCATCTCTACCACAGGCAGGATGCAATCAATGGTAATCCATCTCTTTCCCATTGGATAATTGATTTTTTTAAAAATTTGTGGGATTGATCTTTTTTCATTTTAAGAAACTGTCATTGCATAAATACAGTAGTTTTAAGGACTGAGGGGGGGAAGAAAAGGTCTGGTTGTTTCAATGAAAATCTAATGTCACTAGATTTAATTGTATTCTTTCATGATTAGCCCTGGGTTTAACAAAAATGATAAAGTTTTGCTTTAGGTAGTTGCCGGTGATCCCCCTCTGCTGGGATCTTTTAGCTGCTTACCAAGTTTTCTGTTTGTGTTGACTAACTCACATTAAATTGTTCTCCACTAAAGATGTTCCAATCCTGAGGACTTTGACTTTTACAGAGGTCTTTAAAAAAATAAAAACTATCATTATCCCTGAAGGATTCTACTTCGGGGACAATGATAACTAATTAACATGGTATTTTGAGTGAAGGCTTTTTAAAAGACACAAATGTGGGGCACCTGGGTGGCTCAGTGGGTTAAGCCTCTGCCTTCAGCTCAGGTCATGATCTCAGGGCCCTGGGATCAAGCCCCGCATCGGGCTCTCTCCTCAGTGGGGAGCCTGGTTCCCTCTCTCTCTCTCTGCCTGCCTCTCTGCCTACTTGGGATCTCTGCCTGTCAAATAAATAAATAAAATCTTTTAAAAAATTAAATTAAAGTCACAAATGTTACACTACTTAGCCAGACTTCTGATTTTCTCTTTCGCCTTTATATCTCTAATACTTCTTAGCATGCCTCACTTCCATGTATTTACTCATTCAAGAGGAATTAATGTTGAGTCTACAATGTGCTAGACAGACACTGTTTACTCCACTGGGTATACATTAATTAAAAGGAAAAAAAGCTGAGTCTCTCCCTCAAAGAACTTACATTGCAAGAACAAGAGAAACAACAACAGCGAAAGAAATACATAAATATCTTCTAGTACTGGTAAGTTCTACAAAAATATAAAGTAGTCTGATCTCAGAGTGACTGGAGACTGCCCGCGGCGGGTCACCTTGGAAGGCCCTCTTGGTGGAGGTGACAACCTATACAAGAAATAAAACATTCTGAAGTTCTACGAATATAAGAAATAAAAAATAAAGCAATTTGAAAGTAAAAGATCATGCTGGGATGAGAAGCCATGGTTTTGGGCTGGGTGTATGGAATGTTGCAGTGATGATGCCTAACTGAGAGCTGAATGATGAGGAGGAGCCGACAACACAAAACTACAAGAGTAGAAGACTCTGGCTGAGTGGCTCAATAGTTCAGAAATGTTAGGGTGGAGTCAATTAAGCGTGTTCTGAAAGAGGGTGGTGTATACAGCAGAAAGGGGGCCAGTGCCCCTGCGTGCAGTGAATGCCAGCTCAGCCCACAAACGCCCTTGTCATCTAGGAACCAGACAATTCAAAGCCGTGCTCATGGAACACCCCCAGCCAGAGGTCTCTGTTACAGTCTTACTTTAAACTTATCATAATGAACACTAACTTCTATAAAATTCATTTGTCAGCATGCCTATTTTCACCAAGCACCAAACCTGAACTTTCCTAGGACAGTCTCAAATTCAGAAAAAGTCCTAAGGTCTTCCTTGCAAGGGTGGCAAACATGTTGATTGACTTTAGCCCTTAAACATGCAAGGTGATGTGGACATTGGGGAGGGTGTGTGCTATGGGGAGTGCTGTGAAGTGTGTAAGCCTGATGATTCACAGACCTGTACCCCTGGGGCTAATAATACATTATATGTTTATTAAAAAATTTAAAAAATTATTAAAAAAAACATGCAAGGTGAGTTTTCAAGGTCACCTCTTAAAATATATTAATAGAGACATATTTGTTGGTGATTTTTCTTTTTCTTATAATGTCCTGATCAGGTTTTGGTACTGGGATATGCTGGCCTCATCAAACGATTTGGGAAACATTTTGATTTTTTTTTTTTTTCCTCCTCTGTTTTATGCAACTCTTTGGGTAAGCTTGGGCTTTTTTTTTTTTTTTGAAGGAATATGAACAGATACACTTTTATTTATTTTAGCACATTAAAAAGTTTCAACAACAAAAATCACAAAAATATAAAATAAACAAAAATGAGAGAAGCTAGAAATACAGATTTGTGGTGAAACAGAGATAAAATTAATGCATCTGTATGATGATTTGCTTTTAATCCAAGACATTAAAATTTGCATCGATGTGAACCTTATAGGTGTCTCGTCAAGATGTTTCTCTCTCTTTTAAGTAATCTCTACCCCCAACACAGGGCTTGAACTCATGCCCCAAGATCAAGAGTCATATGCTCTACCAAATGAGCCAGCCAGGCACTCTTCATTAAGATGTCTCTTAAGTAGTATTGACAGTAATATTTATGACAATGTTTATCCTTCACGGAGTTCTTACCAAAGGATAGATATCTTTAATTCCTACCCTGAGATACTGTAACACCCGTGACTCAAAGCCACATTAAGAGCCTTCAGAACCTTTAATCTTAACCTCTGATGCAAAGGCAATCATGAAGATTTCTAGAATGGCCATCAAGGACCGTCACAGATGTAATTATGTCCTTTCTCTGTGAACCTCTTTATGATCTAATGACCAATTCTTCCTTATTTCTTTCCTTATGGTGAGGGTCATCCACAAAACTGAGTTTGGAATTTTCTTTCTGGGAACCTTTTTCTTTATTTTTTTTTTTAAAGATGTATTTATTTGTTTTAAAGAGAGGGAGAGAGAGCATGCATGTGTGAGTGGATAGAGGGGCAGAGGAGGAGACAGAATCCTCAAGCCTACTCCCCACTGAGCACAGAGCCTGAGACAGGCTTGATCATGACCTGAGCTGAAACCAGGTATCAGGTGTGTAACTGATTGAGCCACCAAGCTCTCCTTTCTCGGAACCTTTTTGATCATTTCAATTCAATTTCTTTAGTAGATATAGGGTTATTTGGACTTTTTATTTCTTATAGTGTCAGTTTCACCAAGTTGTGTTTTTTAAGGGATTTCCTAATTTTAATTAAATTGTCATATTTAGTTTTAAACGGGTGTTCGTGATAGTCCCTTATTATTCTGTAACAGCTATAAAATCAGAAGCAAGATATCCTCTCTTTTAATCTTGGGATTGGTAATTTGCTTTTTCATGCCTTTTTTTTTTTTTTTGTAAAAACTATTGTTTGGTGTTTCTAGCAGCATTATCAATAGCCAATTTACGGAAAAAGCCCAAATATCCATTGACTGATGAACTGATAAGGAAAATGTGATATATATGTATGTGTATGTAAGTATGTGTGTATGTATGCGTATATATATACATATGTGTGTGTGTATATATATATTTATATATATATATAAATATATATATATATATAATGGAATATTACTCAGCCATAAAAAAATAATGAAATCTTGCCATTTGCGCCACTATGGATGGAGCTAGAATGTATTATGCTAAGTGAAATACATCAGTCAGAGAACGACAAATACTGCAAGAACTCACTTATATGTGGAATTTGGAAAGAAAACAAATAATCATGGGGGGAAAAGAGAGAAGCAAACTAAGAAAAAGACTTTTAACTGTAGGGAACAAACTGAGGGTTACCAGAGGGGCAAGGGGTGGGGCATGGGTGAAATAGGTGATGGGGATGAAAGAGTGTACTTGTTGTGATGAGCACTGGGTGTTGCATGGAAGTATTGAATCACCAAATTGTCCACCTGAAACTAAGAGTACACTGTATGTAATTGGCCATGTCTATCTTTATCTTCCTTAGTCCTATGGTATAGATCCTACTCTAGGCAGTATCTCATTATAAAGTTCACCCTTCTGGGAGCTTAGCTCAATGCCCAATGTGCTCCATGTGGCCTGTCCAATCTGACTGGATGGAATATTCTAAGAAATCCAGGACTGTGTGACTTCAGACATTTCACTTCAACTCCAGGCACACAGCCTCTCATTTCCATTAGACTCTGTAAACTAATCTAGCCCTCAGCCAAAGACCCAAAGGTTACCTCCACACAGATACTGCCCTGTTCCCATACCTCCATTTTCTCTGGTACTCTGCCTCCTAGAAATTCCATGGACCTCCACAGTCCTCAACTCAGGTTTCTGCCTGCTTAGCTTGAGTGGAGTTAGTTTTAGTTAATGTAGACTTCTCATTTCTGCCTGAGTTCCATGTTCCTGTGCCATGATCTATAAAGCTCCCAAAGCAGAAAGTGCCTCTTAGGAAAAAGCCTGCACAGCTGTAGTAGCTACCATAAGGTATAAAACTCTCTGAAAGTACTTTGGGTTTTGCTTCCTTTAGCAGTGGGTTTTAAGGAGAAATCTTATTACCAGTTTGGGGATATATCTGTAGCTATATAGATGTATAAATACATAGATATATGGAGATATACCATAATATATATTTTATAGTTAACATCTAATTGATTTTACATAAATTGTAAATTGAAAATAAATATGAATTACATATTATAAAATTATTTAATTTTCTAGAAATTTAGTTAATTTTATATAAATTATTTGTAAATAGCAAAATAAGGACAAGAAAACTGTATCTGTTATGGTATCTTGAATTATCTCCAAAGTAATCTCCTTCCTCAGCATCAAACAGAAGTCCTAAAGGCTATGTTGATGTCATCAAGCTGAACCTGCTGAATTGGCCAGAGTTATCAGATTGTCCACAACTGCTTGGACTGATCAAGACACACCCCTGGGCCTGAGGGTGGGACCTAATTTTCCTAAAGCATGTACACTGAATGAATGAGAAAGGGTATCTGCAGGAGTGTGGGGGTACTGGATGTTGACTTGGCAATCATGTCCAGTACAAAGTACTGTGGTTTGTGTGTATCTTCACATTAAGAAGTGAATAAGTAGGAAGTGTGCTACTGATTTTAGAGATGAGGGACCAAGCACACTATTGTTACTTTATGTGTTAAAATATAAGGATAATGGTCCTTAACAATAAAATGTCAAGTGTTAGTAAACAGAATGCTTTAGTTGACGTATGAAAATGCCCATTTACAGACATGCATCACAGAAGAGAAAGTAGTTGTTAATTAAGATGACATTTTTATAGTTGTTCTTGAATTCTTGTACACATGTGAAATGTTTATGTCATTACAGAGAAAATACAATGACATTTATGTTCTGTCTACTAGGGAAATCCATTTTTAGTTTTGTGCTCTTCAAGAAATTATGCTATTCAGAAAAAACCTGTGAAGTCTACTTCCATTTTACTCCTAGAAGTAGAACACAGATTTATCAGGTCAAAGAACAAAAGACAGACACAGAGCATTGAGGTAAGACAGATGAAGATTTGCAGCATTAAGGGAAGAGACATGAAATCATTCCTGAGGCGCTATGCAAAGCAGGCAGCCAACAATTTACAGAGCATTCTAGAAGAAAAACAAAACTTCCTGAGAAATTCAATGGTGATGCATAAACTTGGAATATACTCAATATCAAAGATTAAGAATTTTATGTAAACAGAGTAAGGATTATGATCTGGAAAAGTATAGACCCAAACGAAGGACTAGAACCACCTTGGATAGAATAGGTATGGTCTATGGACCCCAAAGGATCAAATATTCAAATAAAACTGTTGTTTTAACAAGTGGATTCATTCTCAATGTGTTACTCATTAAAATTGAACTAAATTTTTCTAATTTTTAGGTGCATTTAATATGGTAGGATTATTCAGGGGTATGAACATATGCAAATTCACTCAGTTGCAAAGGTCATCCATAAAGCATTTATGGAGCACCTATGGTATAAGCACACATCCCAGGAGTAGATTCAGTTGGAGCCAGTGACTACGTGTGAGAGGAATACTATCAGTGCTGATACCTACAGATTGCTTCATTTAGGTTCACAGCCACCCAGAAGGGGATGGGTATTAGCATTTCTTTAGTAAGACAAATTACATAAAGCAATTACATTTTAAGTTTCTACTTCTGCCCTACTCTGATCATTTCCAAAACCCCAAGTACCTGCCAGATACTGAAAATCTATATGATACTCTCTAGTACGCTAACACAGTGTCCTTCATGTTGATGGGCTCTAGAGGCAATCCTATTAGCTGAATCTACTCCCACTTCAGGTCCCAACCCCCTTTTTCCCCAGCAAGTATTTCTGGTCTTCCTGTGGGATTATCACAAGTACCTTTGTTTAGAAAACACTGAGTGTCACTTATTTAAATATTTAGATTTGCTTAAGTTTGGGGGGAAGTCTCCAAGGACTCTCTAACCCTATTCATCAATATTTAATAGCAATTTTATCTCTGTTCTCAAGAATTTTGTTAGAATTCAGCAAAACCTATCTTAATTCTCCAACTGGTGCCCTTTAGGGCTTCTATTTCATCATTTGAAAAACAAAAATAGGTTTACTAAACATCTTACGAGGCTGTTGCATAGTTCAAAGAAGCTAATTCACAGAGCACTCACATGACTGCCCGTCACATAGTAAATGCTCAACAAGGATGAGTAGAGTGGCTATATTATTTATCATCCAAGTAGAAACAACTTCTGAGAGTAAAGGGTTACTATTGATCACATAGAGGAACAACAGGTATAAGCTAGAATCAACCAGAGTAAATGGGGATGCATGTCCATCCTGATTAGTTGTTCTAAGGAGTGAAGAAATCCTGTCCTACAACGTCGTGGTTTTGATTCAGCACTCCAATTTACTTTGCTGGCATCTGTCTAATGCCTGTTGTCTTTCCTAGTATGAGCACCCATGAATCGTGGTCCTCCTGAACTGCCTGCCAATAAATACTCACCTACTGCCTGATGAAAGCCGATCCTGTTCCTATACGGGAGGAATTTTGACAGGAGGTCATGGAGGTTTGAAGTAGCTTTGGAAGAGATTGGGCAGAGACTGGGCCTCTAAGGCTGGGCAGAATTTGAACATGTTAAAGGGAAACAATGTCTAGTGTACTGGTAACAGTATACTGCACACACTGAAGAAAGGCTAATTGGACTAAGTTGTAGATTAATGAGAAGATCTTTGTTCACCCAGGTGAAGGTGAAGCTTGATCAGAAAGGGACTTAATGAAACAGAATGGTCAGGACTTAGTGGGACAAGGAGCATATAGTTTAGGAGCTTTTTACATGGACAGCAACATCACGATTATGTACTAAGAAAGTTTGAGCTTCCTGCAAGAAGACAGGGATTTACACAAAAAGTCTGTTTCTTATTAAAAGGGCAATCTGTTATCTCAAATCCTGAATCAAAGATACAGCAAATTCTTCTTCTTCTGTGCATTTTCTCCTCATCTACTCTCTATTTGCTTTCAGCCAGTGGCTTTTGGGTTATCCCTGATGCTTATTTTCACATGTCCTGTAAACGTATATAACGCTTACTCTGTCCTTAGCAGCTCATTCACATCAGGAAACCATGCGAGAAAACAAAGATGCTAATTTTATAAGTTCAGTGTAGCTATGTCTTCAATATTCAATTTAAGGAGGGAATTTTACACACAACTGATTGAATATCCATCTGGTAAGTCTTTAGCATTATCTAATTTCTTTCCACTGTGCATGGAACTGCTGACACACCTCGGGGACTATTTGTACAACATCGTTGCTCCAGGCCATGGAAAATTCTGTGTGCTGCTTTCCACACATTTGGTTACAGCTGGTTCTGGTCTGTGTGTTTTGGGGTTTTCCAATGCAATTACTGCCTACTTCATATACACCAAATGAAGCTGCCTCTTTCTGTTTGAACTGAAGGCTTTTAAACCAGACTTTGAAACGTGAATGCACTGATTCAGACATAAAAATGCCCAGATCACTGAGGGAAATTCAGAAAACCAAAGATAACCTTGGTGTAAAGTGTTCCCATGCAGGAACTACCAAAAGAAGGAAGGAAGGAAGGAAGGAAGGAAGGAAGGAAGGAAGGAAGGAAGGAAGGAAGAAAGGAGGGAGGGAATGAGAAAAGGGGGGAAAAAGCTACTTCTCTTCTGTATTCTATTAGATTCCTTTGTGAGTGTGTATACTTTGGACTCAAGTGTTTCCTTGGAGAGAATAATTATTTCCCTTTCTGGGGAAAGAACTCTCCCACCAGGAGCATGATGTATTCTGCCCAGACCTGACAGAACCATCCTACTCCTACTAGATCAATATGGGCCTCAGTCTTGCAGTCACTGTGGCTTTTGTTTGATCTCAGTAATTCTCAGATTGACTACCCATAAATGCAGCGAGGAGGAGCCAATTATCCCATACAGCCTGTGGCTTGTTATGGCTGTGCACAATTATTGGAAGAGAGGTGTGCAGAGCAACCCCAGGGATGGCACCAAAAGGAATGGGTTTTTTTCATCATTACGGTCTCAATAAAATCAGACAGTACTCCATCAAGCAACTTTTTAAACGGGGGTTTATATCACTTTGCTGAAAATAGGTGCAAAATGCATGGGCACTGACAAAGTCTGTGTCTTCCATGTATACAAGCAAGACAGTCCATACATTAATGCTATTCTGCTCCATACTGAAGATATTGCTGACAGCTAGTAAAAGAATACTCAAATGTATTGGGCCTCTCAATGCTATTGAAAGAACACCTGCAAACACAATGATGTATCTGTGCTTGGGATACATTCCGCACTGTTTTCTGACACGCACACATTTAGCACAAGCAAATGCTAAATAGTGATGCATTAACAATATGGTTAGTATGTTGGTGACATTCTCTCTTTCAGTTAATAACATGATAACTATGGAACAGGCGTTTAACTCGCTCACTTTCAGAATTGCCAAATAAATACACCAATGGAATATAAAAATAGAAAGGAAAAAAATTTGAAATGAAAGAAGAAAAAAAAAATCCAAACATCGGGAACTTTAAGGCATATCTGCTGAATCCATGTGATTCAAGAGGGAGTTGACTTGAGAACTGGGCTGTGACTCTTAGGGGGCGAACCTGTGTACCAGGGAAGGAAGGGCAAAATGCTACTGATATTTCTGCGGGCGTGAGAGGCGTGTGTTTGTGTGTATGTGTGTGATGTTAAGGGAAGCATGTGGTTGGGGACATGGGACAAGCAGGGCTCTGAGCCAGAGCATCTGGGCCCCATTCAGCACACTAGAAAGTGATTCTGGTTCTTGATTGATCTTGAAGATTATGTGGGCACTTATCGCATGTTTACACCTAATGTGGCTCTTCCTACCAGGCAAACAGAGCGATTTTACCAGGACTGGCTGTGGAGGAAGGAAGACATGCCAGGAAGTTTGGGCGTGGGGGGGGGAAGGCAGAGTACCAGGATAGAGAAACGTATCAGCAGAAGGAAACACCATCACAGCATCTACCTTTCATCAGTCTTACTCCCTTCCCTCTGGCTGTTCCACTGTTGGATCACTGACCACGTACCAGAAATGCTGTGTTAATTCTAAACTTCACACATCAGCAATCATATGGGACTCATTTAGGAAAAGACTTACACTGTTTTATGCAAAACCTAGCTCAAAGCCTTAGCAGACAATAAAATCATTGTTTCTTAAGTTGACTAAATGCCTAATTCTATGCACCTAATGGCTTCTGCAATTAACAAATATTAAGATAGTTGGTGGAATCAGCGGACAATTTTTTAAAATTACTCTTCATTTACATACTTTCTAAAAATATAAATCCCACATGGGTTGAGACATTAAATATAAGGGGAAGAACAGTAAAACAGCAGGGAGAAAATGTAAACTAGTATTGAACTGAGAAGGAAAAGATCCTATGCAAAAAGATAAAAGTCAAGGGGCACACCAAGTGAAAATACTGGTAGATATAACTGTGTAATTTTAAATACCAAAGATCATCCCAATTTCTTTCTTCAAGCTAGAAAATACTTGTAACATATTCGATTTAAAAATATATGTATTTTTAAAGAGACGGAGAGAGAGAGCATACAAGCTGGGGGTGGGGAGGGGTAGAGGGAGAGGGAGAAAATCTCTAGCAGACTCCACCCCCAGGGCTGAGCCCCGTATGGGGCTCAATCTCATAACCCTGAGATCATGTCCTGAGCCAAAATCAAAAGTTGGTTGCTTAACTGAATGAGCCATGCAGGTGCCCCTGATTTAAAAATAATTAATTTCCTAAAATGTAAAGAATTTGTCCACGGTCAAAAATAAGAAATGCACAAGAAGAAACACAAATGGCCTATAAACACACACGTGCATGTGCACACATGCACAGACACACACATGCAAATTTTCCTAACCTGTAATTAAAGAAACGCTAACTAGAAAAAAATAAAACAACATACCATCTCTTAACGTGGCAAAGATATTTTCTAAATTTCAGTAGGGCTAGTCAGAGTGGTAAAGGTGCACTTTTGTTGGGTACCACTGATACTCTCTTTCTGGAAAGCAATTTGGTCATATTATGGAGCCCATTACAAATGTGTGTGTTTGGGAGTGCCTGGGGGGGTTCAGTTGGTTAAGCGCCTGCCTTTCGTTCAGATCATGATCCCAGGGGCCCAGGATGGAGCCCCACGTCTGGCCCCCTGCTCAGTGGGGAGTCTGCTTGTTCCTCTGACATCGTCTGCTTGTTCTCTCTCTCTCAAATAAATAAATAAATAAAATCTTTAAAAAAACACAGATGTGTGTTTTGTGTGTTTAATCAGACATGGGCACAAAGATTTGGGTAGCATCAGGACATTGTTGGTATCTAGAAAAAATAAATCAAATGCTAAAGCTCAGATAATTTCTTTTAAAAAAGAATAAAAATCACACAGACTAGTATGTAATTATTAAGATCGTTTTTTAAAATAGCATTTGATGGGTGAACCTAAGCTTACAATAAATTCTGAAGTAAAACATGGGAATAACACATCATGTTCTTTCACTCCAATTTTTTTTTAAAGACCAAAATAAGAATGACAGGATTACACAAACCTCAGAAGGAAACAGAGTGCCGGTGTGTGTGAACCATGATGCTCTTATAGACAACTCCTCTGACATTAGCCATACTTATTGATCTACTCTTCCTTATTAACATGCAAACTTTTTTTTTTTCAGGTGCTCAGAACCTTTAGCAGGGAGCTAATGAACCAATATGGCAGCCATTAGCCACAGGTGGCCCTGAGCACTGGAACCATGGCTAGTCAGAGTAAGATGTGCTGTCACTTTAAAATGTACACCAACTTAAGAGGTGCCCGGTGGCTCAGTCGGTTAGGCACCTGACTCTTGATTTCAGCTCAGGTCAGGGTCTCAGGGTCCTGAGATTGAACCCTGCTTTGGCTCTGCGCTGAGCACAGAGCCTGGTTAAGATTCTCTCTCCCTCTCTCTCTGCTCCTCTCCACCCCATATGTGCACTCCCCATCTCTCTCTCTCTCTAAAAATAAAATAAAATATACACCAATTTCAAAGACAAGGGATAAAATAGGCAAAGTATCTCTTTAATAAATGTTATATTGACTATGTTAAAATGATCACTTTTTTTAACATGGCATATTAAATAATATATATGATTGAAATATATCTCACCTATTTCTTATTTCTTTTTCCAATCTGACTACCAGAACATTTACAATTACTTAGATGCCTTGCATTGCATTTTTCGTGGACAACATTGCTATAGAATATGATGATGGCTTCTGCTGACCCTTCACCTCTATCCTACAGCATCTTCAGCATTTTGGCATTCTTTGTTAAAGTAGCTTTTGCCCTAGGGCACTTTCTACAGTCAAGAAGACAAGACACAGGGAGGTGGAAAGGCAAGAATTTTTAAATTACAATTACTTTGGAGAAGTTGTTATCCCTGATCTCAGTATTAGGAAACATTGTTTCAAGTAGTTGCTCAAGAGAATGCCAAGTAGAAAATTCTAGAGCAGAAGCATCCCTCTACAGGGACCAGGTCTGCTGGACTATTTTATTTTTAGTTTTTACTATTTAGTATCTGTTTCATTGTCTGATGCTGGGCAAGTCATATGTCTCTGGGGCTCAGAGGCTCAGAGGCTCTGGGGCTTAATTCCACCTCTGAAAGGAATTTTAAAAATTCCTCATCTGTAAAAGGAAACAGTGAAATCCACACAGTTGTGCAAACTCCATGAGTAAATGAACCTGAGCGCTTAAAGGAGTACCTAGCAAATCATGAAACAGGTGATACATGCTACCTAGGAAACTTTATTAAATATACTGATAAATGTGGGGAACAAGTTGAACAGATTTAATAACCTGATCAAAATTTATAGAATATATATAATCTTATCAGAGAAACAGCCTGGGAAAGTTGAAGAGGGCAGTCCAGGGACTCAGACTCCCTGGCTCCAAAAATGGACCCGACCTTAACAGCTTTCATCTTGGGCAGGTCACATAAGCCTGCATCTTTCTTCTTCTGTACAATGGAGTCATGCAAGTCACAGGGATGGCTGGAGAAATGAAATGAATAAATGCCTTGGAATTGCTGAGGGACAGTTTCCTAATTGTTATCCATTAATATCACCATTATGGGGAAACTTGCAAACAAATTCCCACACCTTCAGATAAAACAAAAAAATTTGCAAATATCATGCCCTCTACACCAAAAGTAGAATTCCTCTTTGGGGCATTGGTGGGGGGAGGGGAAAGAGGGAGGGTGTGCAGGGGTCGGGGAGTCGGTCGCTGATCCTCCCAGTATTTCTAAAGGCAGGAAGATCTGTAGCCTAGATGGTATTCTTGTGCTTTACAATGAGCAGATAAATGCCCTGGGACCTTGTTAAAATGCAGACTTGGATTCAGTGGGTCTGGGGTGGAGTCTGAGAGTCTCCATATTTAATAAGCTCCTGCGTGATGCTGGTGCAGCCGCTTCTCCGCTGCACTCAGAGTACTGAGGGCTAAAGCAATGTCCTCCACCTTGACAGCAGGGATAACTGGGGTGCACGATCACAGAACGCACACCCACAGAAGTGCACGAGACAACAGTGCTTTTTGGATTTTTTTGCACTGACTGCTAGCACGCGAACAGATTAGCTTCTTTCTCCTTAATTGAATTCATCTCATTAAGTTAGACAGGGGTCAGGCAACATCCCCTTTACAGAGATTACGATTCTGTAGCACACACGATTTATGGCATTGGCTCTGGGTTTCATGACAAAGACAACATAAAGAATAAACAGGCCTTTCAAAATGTAGTTTTCCAGAATAAACAATGGACCTAACACTCTGTTTTGAATGGTTACCTCTTTATGGGGTTTTTTAGAGACACCAGTTATGCAGCCAAGAAAATTCCCTTTTAGTGTTAGTGTGTAAAGAATTTGAAATGCAAATGAGTGTTAAATAATATCAGATGCTTTTTGCGCATCTGTGTGTTTTTTCCTTTCATTTTTTAATAGGAAGAGTCAGATTTATAGATTTTCTAAATGCTCACCCACCCCCCTCTTGCATTCTTTGGAAAAACTCAACTTGGTCACAATATATATACTGCTATTTCATCTTGCCAGTATTTTGTTTGGCCTGCAATGTACTATTTTGGTTTGGATATCAAGGTTAAGAAAGCCTTGCAGCATTATGTATACATTTCAGGTTCTACTATGTGTCAGGTACAATAAAACTTTATACCAGGAGCACCAAGTTCACGGACATGTAACTACCTATGAATGAACGTTTAGATTAATGAACATTTTGTGGTATGTACAGTAAATTATAATCATACAGAGTTTCATTTCCCATGATCGTGTTAATTTACTATTTCAAAATACATGCATGATTGATTTGTGCCCTTGAGGATGTTAAGTGTCGGCTCTCTTAAACACACCATAGAAACCATCACAGATGCAGAATCCTTGCATCTCAAAGGGATAAGGGAAGTCATTGCCTAAGGAAGAAATATCCCAGGGATCTACGTTCCTGTACCTTCTCTAACACACATAACTTGCCATTATTTATTAAACTGGCCATGTTCTCCAGACTTTATGCTTATTAACAATCTTATTGAATCTTCACAATAACCCTGAGAGAAAGTATTTTCATTCTCATCCTTCATGAACCTGAACGTCTGGGTGGTCATTTTCAAGGGTCACATAATGAATGAATGAAGGAGTCAGGCATTGTTGACTAACTCCAGAATTTAGATACATTTCTCAGCGGCATCCTTTCCATTATAATTTTCGTTCCCAACTCAGAGTACGTACGCAATACCTCATTGTTCTCCTGGAAGCACAGAAATCTCTATCTTGTCCCATATTCTAGGGAAGCTGATTGTGAACTAGGATTTTTCATCAAGTCTGTTCATTCTTGATATTCTCTGCCCCGCCTCACCTTATAATTAGTGTTTCTAGATCACTATAAACCCACAAACAGGTAAGTGAATAGATTGTTTATAATCAGGATGATCAGTTCACTCGTTCATTGATTCAAGCAGTCGGTTGCTCACTTAACGCACATTTCCATCCGACAAATTTGCCTTGTTTAAATCCTAAAGTCCCCTCTCCTTCATCATACTTAAAATGTTAAAGGCTGAGAAATACATTTCTCTGAAATGAGTCACAGCAGGACACATAAAATGACAAAAGAAGTAGCATTAGAGAGCTAAAATAATTTCAATATGCAAAACTCATTTAGAATATAAGCTTGATCAAAATGAACAAAGGTATTGGTTCTACCAAGAAAAATGGCTTTGAACACCACAAATATTTAACCTGTCTCCTCAGTAATGTGCTTTCTAATTTCAAACGCCATTGCATTTGTATTCCAGCCAATTTCCATACTATAAATGTCAGTCAACATAGGCTGATTATGCCTAAGAATGATTTAAAAAGAACCTTAACAACAGTAAAAGTCATGTCCGTATTTTCATTATGCATCTGAGCCTTTGGATTGTAAATATTCCCTCTGAGCTAATATTTTAGAATTCAAGGTCATATACAGGGGATTTTTTCCTTGCTAATTAGAAAATAGATTACTCCACTTGAAATTATGTAGGTGGAAATTCTTCCCTGAGGAATTTATCTCTTTCAGATGTGTTTGATCATGTTCAATATTTTTTTAACTATATTATATTTGCTTTTCCCCTCTCACCTACCAAATACGATGCACCAAATGCTTAAGGATTTGACTTATTATTCTGACATTAGTAATAAAGTTATATGAAAAATAATGTACTAGAAGTCTTTCACCTGCATACAATTTTCCTTATTAGATTTGCTTGTGATTTAACTTGTCAAATTTCACAACGTCTAATGTTCCCTCTGTATATTTATAAAAATACTTTATTGCAGATGAGTCTAATCACTATGTAAATTAGGTAATTATTTGGTGAATATTAACATTCTTTCCCATACAAAATAGTACATATATTTTGAATCTTCTTCCCTTGCTTTTGGGAGAATATAGCAATTAAAATAGTTATTGAACCCTTATTTGCATGCAAATGAGGCAAGTGAAGTAGCATATCAGGATATGCAAAAGTATATTTAATTTTCAATTTCAAATGTATTTCTTATTAGTTAGACTACATCATTTTCAATGCAATTTTCTTCTGGCATGTTACGATCATGTATCATAAAAAGCTTTTCTGGTAACTACTTGCTTGCATGCATGGGCTTTTAATCTTGCTGGATTCTTCTATGGCAAGACGAAATAAATCTCCTTTAAAAGAGAGAAAAAGTCACCATATTGCTGAATTGCATGATTAATACATGGTATATGTCAAGTACTTAATATTGCATTGAATGGATGGCCTAAAAAGGTAAGTTTAAAGTAATTATAAACTAAATATAAAGTAATTACAAAGAAATATGCTGATTTTTCTTCTACCAAGCAATCATAAAAATATTATTGAACACAGAACTGTATGTGAAAGAAAATAATAGCTATGTTCCTGAGTAAATTGCAAGAAAATCAAATAAATGAAGACTTTTCTTGTAAAGATAAAAACTGATGTTATTGATATTTCTATAAATATGAATCACATAAAGACAAATAAATATTTAGATCTCAAACATTGTGACTGCATAAGAATGAGGTACCTCTTGACATTTTAAGAAAACAGTTACAAAAGAAATAAACAAAAGTAGTACAATATTAGAGTGATGAATTCAGTAGCCCAGTGTACTGAATTTAAGTATATTCAAAATGGGTGTAGTCTGTAGATCTAGGTTTTGATAATGAGTTACTAAGGCAAAGTTCACAGTGTGTCTTACACGCCTTATGGCTGATGGCACAGAGTACACACCCTCTTCCATGCATTCTATAACTTTACTATCAGACATCAACATATGGCTACTGAAGTTCACTGCACTTAGTGAGATATCGCTTAGGTTCTTAGGTTGAGACAAAGGAGTCATACTTAATAAAAAAATCAAAATGTGTTTCATGCCACAAATAGTTTTTTTTTTTGATATTAGGTACATGTTATGATTGACCATCATTGCAATGCCATTTCGTAAGGGGAGAAAGAATTATTTCCAATAATCTTTGGTTATAGTAGTGTCCTGTTTTGTCTCTGTTATCTGCCTCAAATTAACACCTTATCTATCTGTCTGTCTGTCTATGTATCCATTACTTCTCTAACATCATGCCCTATTCTCTGGTCTTCCTCAGCGACTACAAATGCTCTTCTCCTACTGAACTACTTCGGTCCTCTGTGCAACCTTAATTCTATGGCCTTTCCTGAGTTCTGTGGCCAGTCAGAGCCTGGCAGATAGCCCTATGAGTCACATGGTGTCCGTATTTTCTCCTGGAGGTGGGGGTTGGGCAGGGTGGAATATAAATTTCGTCTGCTTTCTAATCTCTGTCTGAAATCGACGTATTAATGGTAAGACTAGAGCTGTATCATCTTGCTTTTGTATAGTGTGTGTGTGTGTGTGTGTGTGTGTGTGTGTGTGTGTGTTTTACTCTAACCTCTTGGTAATTGAAAAGGAAGGTAATCCTGGTATATTAATTAGGTTGATGGATTATTTGGTACTACAAACAGGGGGACCAAATGGCTAATGACATTCCCATAGAGGAGATAACCTGGTTTATTTAAAACTTGTAGAATGTTAATATCTGTAACCCATCTCATGGGATGGAGGCCCTCTCACTTGTTCTCATTCCAATATCTGCCCCTCCACACAGCACTTCTCAGGGCTGCATTTTTAGTCTGTTTTTAATTATTGTATTAATATTTGTATGTCTCTATCACCTGATTCTTCTCAAAGGTGAAGCTGGTGCCTCTTTGTTCACCATATACTACCAAGGTCTGGCACACAGTGAATCCTGCATGAATTAATCACTGAATTTCAGTTTAAGTCAATTAGGTTTAAGTTTGGTTCAACCACTTAATAGCTGTGTGATCCAAGCCAAGTTATATAACTACCTACTTCTGCTTCTCGCTTTGCAACAATGTTACAAGAAGCAATAAAAAAGGCACAACTGAAAACAGTATAGAGATCTTACTTATTTTAATCACATAGTAATAATGCACAATCTAAAGGTTATGAAAGTAATCAAATGCCACTGAGTTCTTGGTTTGTCTGCTTATTACATGGCTTCTTTCTTTTGCCACAGTGAATGTGAAGCAGAACCAGTGTTCCCCGAATCCATACCATGCTGGTAGCTATATGACCCAGCAGAATATTAGAAGTAATGATGATGCAACCATACGTATTTCTTCCTTAATGCAATGTAGGACTATTTTAAAGAAGGATTGAATGGATGAATAGTCCTGATATGCTGGTGCGAATAAAAAGTTTTATCTCCCAGGTGGGATGTTGCCCAGGAGCCTACACTATAAAACAACAATTGTTGACCTAATTATTGTGCAAAGACCATGGGCAGGTTTTACGGGGGCTCGCTGGAAAAGCACAGGACTCCCAAGATGAGAGCCCGGAGAGAGATCGGTGTGTGCAGCAAAATAAAGGTCATGAAGGTTGAAGGTAATGAAAATCAAGACCACTCTTGGGCCTCTTCCCAAAACATGATAGAGGTCTTCTGTTATGAGGTTATGTGTGGTAGATTTAGAGATCACAAAGAAAGGACTAAATGAGGAAATGGGGTTGAAATGGGGATGCTTTCTGGAACCACAATGATAGCAGAAAAGGCAAAAATGGTAACGGAAATGGGGGCGCCCAGATGGCTCAGTCAGTTGAATGTCCAGCTCATGATTTTGGCTCAGGTCATGATCTCAGGGTGGTGAGATCAAGTGCAGTGTCTGCTTGAGATTCTCTCTCTCCCTCTTTTAAATAAATAAATAAATCTTTTAAAAAAATTATGGATGGAAACATGTTGGTCTGGATTGTGTCTCCTCAAAATTCACATGTTGAAGCCCTCATCCCCAGAGTGACCATATTTGGATAGAAGACATTTAAAGAGATCATTAAGATTAAATGTGAAAGGGTGAGGCCTAATCCAATAGGACTGGTGCCCTGGTAAGAAGAAGAGACACCAGGAGTGCTACACACAGAGGAAAGGCCATGTGAGGACACAGCAAGAGGGCAGCCATGCACCAGCCAGGAAGAGACATTTTACCAGAAACCATCCCTGCCAATGCCTTGATCCTGGACTTCCAGCCTCCAGAACTTGGAGAAAATAAATTTCTGTTGTTTAAGCCACCCTGTCTGTGGTATTTTGTTAAGGTAGCTGGAGCCAACTAACATAGGAAAATACAACTTAATGTTTCCAAATTTAAAGAAGGACTCCTGTCTCTGGGTAACTCAAACTAGAACATGTTATTGGCTGATGAAGGTAAGTAAATGAGACAAGATGTTTCAAACAGTTAACTATTAACAGGGAAAAGAAATGAAATATTGATTTCTTAAAATACTGAGCCAAGATGTTTTCTTGCTTCTCTATACATTTCCCTGATCTTAGACACAGCTCCTCATTCTCACAAGGGCTTTAGCAGAAACCCCAAGATGCACTGAACTGGTAACACACCGTTCCCAGGTCTATTTTAGACTGTGACACAGTCTGAGATACCACAGTCATATCATTTGCCTTTCCTGGTCTCCATTCTTTCATTTTGAGAGTAGTGGGATTTGATTAACATGACCAAGGTGTGAGTGAATTTTATGTCGACTTGACAGCAACAAAAATCTATGATGAAAGATACATGAGGAAGGTGCCCCATGCAATGGAATTCTCTATTAAAGAACCCCTCAGAGCAATTTAATATTAATGTGACTTACAAATCTATAGGAAGAAGATTCAGCATTCAGCATTCTTCCAGTGTTCTTTCACCACACAACACTGGGAAGAGGTTACTGCTCGCTGTCATCCCAAACTGGAGATCCTTTCACCATGATGGAGTAAGTTCCCACGGAAAACCTCTTCATGGATTTTTGGCTACTCATCCTCTAAGAAAGAGGAATAATGAAGGATCTTTTAGGAGGGTCACACCTTTGGAAAGATGTTTTAAGAAAACACAGGTAGGCTATACACCCCAGGGAAAGTGCATTTTTTTAAAAAAGATTTATTTATTTGAGAGATAATGAGAGAGAGCAGGGGAAGAAGCAGAGGGAGAGGGAGACAGAGAGAATCTCAAGCAGACTTCCCGCTGAGCCCAAAGCCTGAGGCTGGGCTCAATCCCACAACGTTAGGAACATGACATGAGCTAAAATCAAGAGTCAGATACTCAATTGACTGAGCCACCCAGGAGCCCTGGGAAAGTGCATTTTAAGATTTACTGGTGGAATTTGAGATGAAACCCTTGACTCCATATGCTACTGTTCTGTTCTCAAAACACTCTTCTGTTAGCCACAAGAACCACCCCGACTTCCATCTACCTGTTTCAACATTTCTTATTGATGAATACATGCACTATTTGTTTTGGGTTCATTGCCATTATTGTTTAGCATGGGATAATAGATAATATATTCATGTAAATAATGAAATGGACTCCAAAATTACTCGACATGAAATTCAGGACATGATGGGCAAGTGACAATTTTTTTGCAAATAAGAATTCATCAGGATTGTCTGAGAGACAACTATGGCCACAATTCCCAAGCATCATGAACAACGTTCCACTGGAGGAATCATTACTGGCTGGCATCATCATTCCCATCACGGAATTATAACGAGCAAGAGTCAGGTGATTCCTGAGGATTGATGCTGTGCTGTGTAATACAGCTCACTTCATTTTATCTACATTAAATGGTGCACAATTTACTAGGTTTTCTTATACTTTTTTTTTTTTCTCAGCCATCGTAGAAACTGCTTCAGATGGACTCATTGACCGTTGATGGTAAATCAGCCCTTTATTGGCGGAGAGGTGAGGTGGGTTAACAATGGATTTACTTGTAAATTGAGAAGAGATAAATCTTGGCTCCCTCAAGGGTAACAGTGTATTTATAGGTGGGAAGGCAGTACCACTTTTCAAAAAGCACTTTATAGGAAGGTAAAGTCTTCAAGACCTTGGGTGTTTATGATCTCTGAAGCTTGTGTATCTGCAGAATTGTTGTAAAATATACTAATAAAATAGAAGAGGATGTTGCTTTATATTTGCCTGTGTTACCACTTGAAGTACTTGTACAGGTAGAATAGAGGCTCCATAAAATAAACTCATAAGCTGAAATTTAATTCTTTTGGGAAATCTGCCACTTTTATTTACAGGTCTATAAGCCTAGCAGATAAAAATAACTAAGAGAAAATATTGCAAATATATTTCATACCACTCTGCAATCAAGGTCCCTGAATGGTCTGTAAGCATTTCCATCCCATAAACCTGTCTGGCAATCATTACTGACTTGAATATGTGGAATTAATCTCCTCATCAGGAATAACCTAAACCTACTTACCGAATAAGAGAAACATGGGATAGGCTTAGTCTTCTGCTGGTTTATGATTATATTATGATACACTGAAATGTTCTTCTTGACTGCAAAATGGCAGGATAATTATCTTGGAAATTTGCAATATAGAAAGCAAGTAAATTTGGCATAGTAAATGATACTCGAGATTTCAGAGCAGTATTAAAATCTGAATTATATTAAAAAAAACATGGAGCGGTTTTTCTCACAAGAGTCAAGCACTTGGAACATTTTGAAAGAATGGACTACACCCATTTTTGGGGATTCTAACCTATTCCCATGCCATCTAAGTTAGCTGTTTGGATATGCTAAGCTATTTCTGTTCCCTAATTGAGCAGCCAAACAATTGCAAACAACTTTGGTTGAATATCAAGAATTTTAATATTAACCAGTCATTAAATATGGAGCACATTCTGCAGAACCATGTCATACTGGGTCATTTATCCCCATACTAACCAGACGAGGTATTGGGTCAGGTAGAAGATGGATAACATGACCCATGCTTCCAGCTCTCTGAAATGTCTACCTGCCATCTCAAAACTGAAATTACCTAGAGCTGACTTTTTGGTCTACTTTCCCCAAGACCTAGCCCCCCTCACCATCTTCCCATCTCAGCTGATGGCAGCACCATCCTTCCAGATGCTCAGGACAAAAACCTTGGAGTTACTCTTGATTTTCCTTTTTCCTCTACACACATATTCAGTGTGTTGGTAAACTGTTTCACCTTTAAAATAGGATGTACTGCCACCTTGTTTCATGCACCATCATCTCTCACGTCAACTCTAATCATTTTCTCCTCGGACTCCTTGCCCTCCCTTCTCGTCCTCAGCTAGAGTAATCCTCTCCACATAATAGCTGGCTGGAGGGACTTTATGGAGCCTGTTATATCACGTCTCTCCTCTGCTTCAATTACCCTCTTGACCATGTGCCCACCATCTCACTCAGAAGAAGCCAATGAACCGCCACCTCTTTATCTCCCTGACCTCACCACCTACCACTCTCCCCTGGGTCTCTCTGATCTGGCCACCCTCGCCTTCCTGCTCTATGCCATGTTCTCTCCAGCATTTCACCAGTTGTGCCCTTTTCTCTCAAATATCTGAGTGGCCAAACCCTTCATTCTTTCCTCCACTGTTACCTTCTTTATGTGGCCCATGCTGATAATCCTATTTTAATTACAACATAACCTCGAATCATGCTTGATCCCTCTTTCATTGTTCTTTTTACCTTTTTATGGCACCTGTCCCCTTCAAACATATTACCTTCTTTTATTTATCATTATGTATTATGTTCTTTACCTTTTTCCTCTTCCAAACCTAAGCCTCCTAAAGGCACAGATTCTTTTTTGAGGAGAGGAGGGGTTTCACTTACTTGAGCTAAGTTTTGGAAACTGTTCTTTGCTCAACACGTTTCTGTGGGATGATGAAATGAATACTGACATTATATAAATCTAAAAGCTGTGCTCCAAACACAATCAATTGTTTTTTACCACTATCTTGTTAACCAGGTTAAACCAAAAACCGCCATCTACTTCTCAAAGAAAAACCTTGAAACTTGGATTTTTAAAGATGTTCTCAAACATAGCTTCTCAGCAGACCTCACCAAAATATTATGAAGGACCAAAATTGATATGGTCTAATAAAGACAATGAGTTCACCAAATGTGTGTTCAGACCCATGTTATGGAATGGCGCAACCAGAAGAAAATAATCCAGATCTCCTGACATCTGTTGTCTGCTTGTTTGTTTACTTCTACTATTCCACTGTACTGGCTATGTAGTACCCACAATGTGGTTGTTCTGATCTGTGTTTCTGAGAGAATTTTTGTGCAGGTTTGATGCTCAGTTGAGATGGGCTTCTAATCTACCATCATCCTTGATCTCAATGGTAACAAACAGCATTATAATCTATCTGCCTAGGCAAGCCAGAAATCTAGCTATTCCTGTATTCTTCCTCTATCCATGCACACTCTTCCACCTTGCCAAAAACAATTTAAGCAATAACAAAGCCGTATTAGCATTTACCAAATTTGTATTGACTGCACTTACTTCTTTGCACTGTCTTTGCTATTTCCCTAATTCAGAAAACAGGCATCTCTCTCCTACTTTTCTGGAAAAAATTCACATACTTTTCTTCTTACTTCCTGTTACAATGATGGGCTGTATATTTTTCCAATTCAAGACCATTTTCTCTGTGTACAGTATGGATTCTACTCTTCCCTTCTTCCCAAGTACCTTTCACTGTTGTGTATATTTCTTCTCTCCAGTATCCTTTTCCTCTCAACTGTTGCTTCCTATTGACTTTTAAACATCTATAAAAAAAAAAGGAAGGAAGGATTGATAAACTAAAGTCAAATAACCACTTTTTTCTAATCCACATCCTCTTCCATTTACTACCATATCTCCTTTCTTGAAAAAGTCATTAATGTACATGTATTCATTTTATCACTTCTTGCCCTTTTCCCAACTGTCTCCCTTCCAGGTCCCTCTCTCATCACTTTTCTGAAACAGCTCCTGCTACATTGTCACTCACAATTCACAAGTCAAAAATCAAACAGTTATTTTCCATTTTTCAACTTACTGGAGTTCTCCTCCTTAAAATGTTGTTAAATATTGAAGAGATAAAACTATGTATAAGAGAGATTTAATAGCTAAGTACCCAACACAACACAGAGTTGAAGAAACATGATTTCACCATGGTGTTTGCAGTCCCCATTGTTGGGGCACCTGGGTAGCTCAGTCAGTTAAGCATTCAACTCTTGATTTCAGCTCAGGTCATGATATCAGGATTGTAAAATCAAGCTCCACATCAGGCTCCACTGGGTATGGAGCCTGCTTAAGATTACCTCACCCTCTGCCTCTCCCCCACTGGTGCATTCTTGCTTTCTCTGTCTCTCTCTCCAAAAAAAAAAAAGAAAAAGAAAAAGAAAAAAGAAAATGAAGTTCCCATTGTTTCTCTCCACCTAGTCCTTTGCATCTCCCTTCAGATGCATCATCAAAAAAATAAAGCAAAGCACGTATTGCATGGAACACTGGTTG
The DNA here is from genome assembly GCF_010015895.1 of Lontra canadensis. NCBI lineage: Eukaryota > Metazoa > Chordata > Mammalia > Carnivora > Mustelidae > Lontra > Lontra canadensis. Next base: position 21,259,620 of record NW_022631015.1, on the reverse strand, counting down.
TGGTGCATAAACAATCAATCTTGGAACATTGAAAAAGTAAAATAAAATTAAGACGTTAAAAAAATAAAAATAAAAAACAAAACAGATAGCCTAACAGTATATTTTATAAAAGCTTCTACTGGACAATTATAAGGAATTTCTTTGGTTCTGATGATCACTCTTTTCCATTAAAGGGTTTTATTAATATTCTTATTTTTAAGGAATTTCACAATAATTGACTCATCATTTTTTTAATTTTAAGATTATTTAGTGATACAAAAGCCTCAAAGCATATATTTTTATTGGCTGTGACTATCTGACTGTTATTTAAAAAGGAAAAAATCCATCTCATTAACTTTGAGCTGAGCTGAATGAACTTGTCCTCAGACCAGATGACAAAAAAGAAGCTTCTGAATAAATGAATAAGGGGCTACCCTCAGAAAGACGACTCCTATTCCTCCCATTTTAAAATAGAATTTTCCCTGATGATACTAACATTCTGGCCTAATTTCATCTCAAAACCATTAACATTCTATTCTGTCTGTTTATTGACAAACATCTGGGATGAAAACTAAAAACTAATACAAAAAAATTACTCATTCATATTTTCCCCTCGAATCTGGAAAGAAGATTAGCACTTTACAAATAAAATTGCTAAATAAAATGCAGTATTCTACTATATATTTGGCAGGTTTTGAGGATATGGCTGCCATGGAAGTAAATAACATGATAGTGCACAGAGAACATACATAGCTCACTCTACTGATCAGCCTTCACTGGGTTATTCTGTGGTAACAAAGGTTATTTCTATGGTACTAAAGACTCTGAAAATTCAATAGTTTACAACAGCAGTAGTTCATGCCTTGACCACCAGACATATCCATCATGGGTTAGCTGAGGATCTGCTCCACAAATTCTTTGTTCTGTCTCCCTAAGTCTCAACCTCTACTAGGTCAAACTGGCCTTATGGAGAAAGAAAAAAGAAAAAGAACAAAAGAACCTACACAATTACTCTTACACCTTCTGGTAGAGAATGGTATAGGCCCAGTTCATACATATTTCATAAGCCAAAACAAGTCACGTGGCTGTATCTGATGTCCACATCTCAGGAGGCATAATTCTCTCATGAGAAGGGAAAGTAAGTAATGGGCAACAGTAGTAAAATTTGGCATGCCTCACACAACATAGAAGATTATGTCTGTGACTATGTTCTTATGGATAGAAGGGGATTTACAGTCGGTTTCTTCCCTGGAGGATGAACCAAAGAAGTGGGTTCAAATCATAATGTTGTTGCTCATTGTTAGTAAGTGGTGTTTGTTTACGATGTGTTGCATTCCACTTACTTAGTACTACTAAAATGGTATCCTTATTTTATAGATAAGGACACTGAGACTTGGAGACATAACTGACAATTAGATCCATGGTCTAAGAAAATACAGAAAACGAACGATAGAGTCTGAGATTGTACTATGGCAGCCTAACAATATGGCCTATTTTTCTTAGCCCATCCGAAACTTAGCAAGTCATAGAGCCAATAAAATGAAGTTGGACAAGATAATTTCAAAGTTACCTTTAGTTTTTAAAAATCTGTACTACTGCCTCAGTCATAATACATATTATTCTTAAAATAAATTAACTCTGAATTCATATGTTAAATATGTCTTTCATTGATTATAAAAACAGAAGGCAATCTCTGTTGAATCTCCTATGATATCCAGAAATAAGCTTAGTAGGCACTGGTGAGAAAGCAAGACTTGTACATCTCCCATATACATCACGCCCTGGCATATTTCCAGGCAAAAAGGGAGGGACGCAATCAATCTTTGTGGGATAGAATGAGCATATGAATTAATAAATGAATGCTGAGTGAAATAAGTCAAGCAGAAAGAGTCAATTATCATATGGTTTCACTTACTTGTGGAGCATAAGGAATAACACAGAGGACATGGGGAGATGGAGAGGAGAAGTGAGATGAGGGAAATCGGAGGGGGAGACAAACCATAAGAAACTGTGGACTCTGAGAAACAAACTGAGGGTTTTGGAGGGGAGGGGGATAGGGGGTTGGGTGAGCATTATTGTGGGTATTATGGAGGGCATGTATTGCATGGAGCACTGGGTATGGTGCATAAACAATGAATTTTGGAACACTGAAAAGAAATAAAATAAAATGAAAAAAAATTTATACTTAAAAAAAAGTAAATGAATGCATGATGACATAAGTGTCCCTTCTCATGGCCCAGATCTACTTCCTTAATTCACTAGTTATTGGTGACTTAATCACTACTCAATGACTTCATTATTTTTCTTCATCACTTTCAGCTTCATAGGCTGAACTAACAGTATTTAACACCAATATATGCATGCTAAAAGAAGAAATGAATTATCAGATATGAGAGGTTCATCAAATGCATCTAAAATCACTCATATCCAAGATGCAATGATACTACTATGTTCTATATAGGACCATAGAACACAAATATTTTGAAGGATTAACAGCAATATCACTATAGAAGTTATTCTCTATCACTTTCTTGCAAATAGCTGAGCATTAAGAGGCCAACAAGTAGGTTTGAAAAAATCTTTCAGGAAATTTATGTTCAAATAATCACAATTATTGGAAAACCAAGAGTCAGGTAAGAGAAATGCCTGAAAGGAAATTGAAAACTTCATGTTCAAGTTGGATGGGTGGAACATTAATATAAAAATTGAAGAAAATATATGATTTTTTAAAAAGTATATAAACCAGGAACAAACAAATGAAGAATGAAATTTTTAAAAAAGATTATGTTTACATTAGTGTCCAAAGATAACAAATATCTAGGAATCTAATAAGAGTTATGAAATACTTCTTCAAATGAAATAAAATATAATGAGATATTTAAAAAATTAAATAATTCCAATAAATAATTGGAAAGGTAAATTATATTTAAGAATAGGACAATATGATTACCAGCTTGGTCCTTCTGAAAGTGACATGTAAATCAAAACCATAATGTAATGCCATTTTGTACCAATTCATTTGCTAAAAATTAAGAAGTGTGACAATACAAAATTTTTTGAGATGTGTGCCCATGAGAGCTCTTATACTTGCTAGTACAAGTGTAAAGTTTTACACCCACTTTGGTATAAAACTTTCCCACACCTAAGGACTGATGTGCCCTATAAGCAATTTTAATTTTTAAGCATATGTATAAGAGAACATCTTACATATGTATAGTAGGAAATATTTATAAACATTTTGTTAAAATATTTCTCAAAATAGAAATAATTACCAAATGTCAATCAAAAGAAATGTATATAGAAGTGAGTGGGGGGAAACTGGAGGGGGAGACAAACCATGAGAGACTGGACTCTGAGAAACAAACTGAGGATTTTGGAGGGGAGGGGGCTGGGGGGTTGGGTGAGCCTAGTGATGGGTATTAAGGAGGGCATGTATTGCATGGACCACTGACTCTTGGAACATTGAAAAAAAATTAAATTAAATTAAGAAAAAAGAAATGTATATGAATCAACTAAAAAAAAAAAACAATGGAGTATTATGCCACAGTCAAAACAAATAAAATTCAATGAAATGAATTAATTATAGCAGTATGAAATTAGTGAAAAATAAAAGTGTGAAAATATTACTTACAATAGGGTACTTTTTATAAAGTTAAAAATAAGCTTCTAACATGATAATATATACTATTTAGACATATGTGAGCACATTTTTTTTTTAAGTAGGCTTTGTGCTCAATGTAGGGCTTGAACTCACAACCCCTAAATCAAGAGTCACATGCTCTATCGACTGAGCCAGCCCAGGTGCCCCTCTGAGAATGTGTTTTTTAAAAACCAAAACACAGGAAGGAAGGCAAGAAGTTTTAAGTCAAGATAGAGAAATGACAATAGATTTTCCTTCTGTGCAAAAATAACAATAGCAAATACACATAAGACATGACAGTGTTATGACGACAATTAAAATATTGAATATCAGAGACAGAAAACAAATGAGGTGAGCACTACAATTGTCCTAGAAGTCCTGTAAATTTCTAAATCCTGGTGTATAAAAGAAAAACTCAAGACACCACCTGGACATTTCCCTGAGTTGAACAGGAGGATCTGGGAGTCCACTGAAGCCAAGAAATCTCGATACCATAGAGCAAAACACAGGAGAGAAGGTGAGGCGACCAGACAGAGAAATCCAGGGATCTTCTTTGAGTATTCAGCTGAGAATGTACCATAACATGCATGCCAGGAAACTACCCAAGTTCAGGAAAAGAATTCCAGGAAGGAAAGAAGTCCAAGCTTGCCAGAATGGAAACCTTACTAACTCAGAGGACATTGGTCCTAATACCCTGAAGACTCTTGCTTCACTAATGGAGAAAAATTAACTATAGGAAATGTGGCTCTGTGAACAGTTAGCAAGGATCAAACTATTTACAAATAACTTCAACATGTCCCTAAATAAAACTCAATAATATTTGTAAAACACAAATCTATATTGCACCTAATAATGTAAAATCCAAAATGTCTGACTTCCAATTAAAAATTATCAGACATGTAAAGATGCAGGAAAATACAACAAAAATCAATCAGTGGAAATTGACCCAGAAATGACACCGATGGCAGGATTCATTAACTAGGACACTGAAGCAAATATTATGATGAATTCCACAGGCTTAAGAAGCTAAAGAAAAGAAGGAAAGACTAAACATATTAAGAAGAAATATATAAGATATTTTTTAAAGGCACACATTGAAATTCAAGAAATGAAAATTCTGATTATCTGTGACAAGCTCACTGGATACAATTAATGTGTCAAAAATACTGGAGGAAAAAAGAAGTTAAATACATAACAAAAGAAAATATCCTAAATGAAACTTATTAAAGAAAAGAAGACTGGGGGGTGCCTGGGTGGCTCAGTGGGTTAAAGCCTCTGCCTTCGGCTCAGGTCATGATCTCAGGGTCCTGGGATCGAGTCCCACATAGGGCTCTCTGCTCAGCAGGGAGCCTGCTTCCCTTCCTCTCTCTCTCTGCCTGCCACTCTGCCTACTTGTGATCTCTTTCTGTCAAATAAATAAATAAAATCTTAAAAAAAAAAAGACTGGAAAAAAGCACAATATTACTGATCTCTGGAAAATTTCATGCAGTCAAATATATGTGAAATAGAAGTTCTAAATAGGGAATGGTGGTACTTGAAGAAATATGGTCAGCAATATTCCAAATGTGATGAAAAACATAAATCCACAGATCCAAAACTTTGTTGTTCTAACTTGTAGTGTGCACCATGCACATACACGTATACATAAAATGATGATGCAAATTCTACCAAACTTATCATAACCAGCTTGCTTAAAACCAGAGATAAGCAAAACTTATGACAGCAGATATATCACTGAATATAAAGCAAATTAGAATACATTGAAGCGACATGTTTAAAGTACTGAAGAAAAAAAAACTATAAAAATAAAAATTTTTGCCTAGCAAAAACCTCTCAAAAATGAGCACCAAATAGGGTCTCAGATATGAAAAAAATTGAATTCATCAGCTACAGATATGAGGGACAAGAAATGTTTAAGGAAGGTCTTCAGGCAGAAGGACAATGGTATCAGAAGGAAACACTGAGCTACACAAAGAAATGAAGAGCACCAGGAACGGAAGCTACATAGGTAAACATAAAGACATAAAGTTCATTAAAAGGTAAGTGACTGCTTAAAGAAAACATAATAAAACAAATTGTTGGATTTATAACATACTGAGTAGTAAGTTATGTGAAAACAACAGCACAAAGATTAGAAAGGGAGACATGGAAGTATATTATGTAAAGTTCTTAAAGTACATTTAATATGTTATAGTATCACTTGAAATTAGACTGTAATAGGTTACTCTAAGGGATGCTCTAAAATGACATATGAAAATGTTATATCTAATAAGACTTTAAAAATCAAATTAACTAGAATTATAAAACATACACATTTAATTCAAAAGGAGCAGATGATGAGAGAAAATGGAACAAAGGATAGATGGGATAGGATGAAAATCAAGATGGTAGATTTAACCCAACTATATGAATAATAACCTGAAAAATAAATGGGTCAAGTACTTTTGCTTCTTGGAAAATGGATTAGGGTAGTTTTTCTTAGTCCTTTCATTAAATACAACTAAAAACTCTGGACATTATACTTGGAACAAATATAAGAGGACTCTGGAAGGCAGACAGAAAGCAAACCAGATGGGGTCCTCAAGACATGAAGAATGAAATGGTGCGAGTTTCTTGGGGTTTTTTATTTTTATTTTTATTTTTTTTGTTTTGGCAACATTGAGATGTCAATGTATGCAGAAAAATAAACCCCCTCAAAACCTCACAATCTCTCATCAAACACCAGAAATTGTGCAGTTGATTAAGACAGAAAACTCTCAGGCAAGAACTGCTCTACTCTAACCAAACACCACAGAAAAATAGGACCTCATCCTTACCCACAAGAGCAAAATTGAGTGGAGAGCCTAGACTTCCATGCTCACTATGCTGTGATGGGGCATCCCAACACTCTGCCAGAGAAGTGTTAGAGAAGTCCCAGTAAGGAGCTGAAACTTTCATGTCCATTAGATAATAAAACGTCCCTTACTTCTGATGATAGTAGAGAACACATGGGAGCTTGAACTTCTATGCCTCCCTGTAAGTGTGAAGGATGTCATCATTCCTGCTGGGTTTCTGTCAGGAAAGTGTCAGGATATGCCCAACACCAGCAATAACAAAGCTAATTCCTGTGCAGTATCAGTAGAGACCACATGAGAATGGGAGTAATAACCAGGCACTGCTATTCCTCCCAGCCGAGGTAGCATCAATGGAGTTTAGTGGGAAGCTATTTCTCTCAACCTCACTCAGCATTAAGGAGGACCTTCCATTTCTCAGCTGTCCATAGACTGAGTGGAGTACTTGGAATTCTATCCTCAAAGGGTACTAGTAACAAGGTGATGACCTCCAAGCCCCTGCTGGAACAGTGTTAGAGGAAACCAGTGACAATAGTAGGTTTAAATAACATTCAGAGTCTCATAAAATTATACCTTAATATCTAGGTTTCAGTTGAAAATCATTTGCTATACTAAGTACCAGGAAGATTTCAAGTGGAATGAAAAGAGACAATCAAGAGATGTCAGTATTGAAATAAGAGATTGCTGGAATTATCTGATATTTTTAAAGCAGCCCCACAAATGTGTTTCAAGGAACGATTACAAACACTCCTAAAACAAATGCAAAAGGTCTTATCACAGAAATTAGGATATAAGGAAGAATTAAATGGAAATTTTAGAACAGAAAAATGTAAAAATAAAAATTAAAAACTTAGTAGATGGGCTCACTAGCAATAGAGAGAAGAGAGGAAAGAATCTGCAAACTGAAAAATAGAATAGAAATTACCCATCTAAACAACGGGGAGATTTGTTTTTCTTTTTCTTTTTTTTTTTAAAGATTTTATTTATTTATTTGGCAGAGAGAGAGAGCACGAGCGCATAAGTAGGGGGAATGGCAGGCAGAGGGAGAGAGAGAAGCAGCCTCCCTTCGGAGTGGGAATCCCAATTCTGGACTCAATCCCAGGACCCCAGGATCATGACCTGAGCCAAAGGCAGACACTTAACCAATAGAGCCACCCAGGCACCCCAGGAGATTTTTTTTCTGACCAAAAAACAATCAAACAAGTCCCTCAAGGACTTGTGGGAATATCACAACAACAACAAAATCTAACATTTGTGTCATCAGAGTCCCAAAAGGAGAGGAGAAAGCTGGGGTCTGGGTCGCGGAGGGGGAGAGGATTATAAAGTACTCCAAATAATAATGGTTGAAAATGTCTCAAATGTGACAAAATACATAAACTTAGAAATTCAAGTGACTTAAAGAATCCCAAAGATAAATAAAAAGAATTGTACATCAAAACATGTCATAACAAACCTCTGAAAACTAAAGACAAAGAAAGATATTGAAAGTGGAAATAGATTACTTGGTGGGGGGAAACAACTGGAATTCAGGAAGATTATTCATTAAAAATAGTGGAGGCCAGAAGGAAGAGACACAATATTTTTGACATGCTAAAAGAACAATCTGTCAATCAAGATTCCTTTAGCCAATGCAAATATCCTTTAAGAATAAGGGAAATATCCTTAAAACATTGTCAGATGAAGAAAAGTAAGAGGATTTGTCACCATCATCTCCACTCTAAAAATAATGGCTAAAGGAAGTTCTCTAAACAGACAGAAATTATTAAAAAGGAATATTGTAACAACGGGAAGGAAGGAGGGGCAACAGAAAGAGTAAAATATGGGTAAATACAATATGTTCTCATTTTCAAGTATCCAAAAACTACATCTTACAATTGAAGCAAATATAGCATCACCTAATATAGATCTAAGTATATGTAGTGAAAAAATTTAAGGAAATTATAAAGGGACATAAAGGAAAGGAAGGTTATTACATTCACTCAAATCAGTAAAGTGTCTGTAACAGTAGGATAGGCTATGTATATGTAACTTAATACCATTAGTAACCACTAAAAATGGATATATATATATATAAATACATGTGAAAAACATTAGAAATAAGTCAAAATAAAGCTCTAAAAATTGTTCAAGTATCTGACAAGAAGGCAGGAAAAAGAAAACAGAAACAAAAAAAATTAGAGAAAAGAAAAATAAAAAATAAAATGGCAAAATTAAACTCTAACATACCATTAATTACATTACATGTAAATGATCTAGATACATCAATAAAAAGACCAATATTGGCTGAGTGGAATAAAAAACATAAACCAACTATATGCTATTTACAAAAGGCTCACCAAAATATAATGACATAGGTGGTTTGAAAGAAAAAGGATGGAAAAGATATATTAGGCAAACAACAATCAAGGGAAAGCAAGAGTAGTCACATTCATATCAGATAGAGTTCAGAGCACAGAAGTTCACTAGAGGCAGAGGGACATTATACTATGATACAGAAACCAGTAAGAAGCATAGAGCAATCTTTAATGTGCTTGTACCGAGCACCCATAGAGGCAAAATATGTAAACAAAAACTGATGGATTGAAATAAAAGAAGAAATAATCAACTCCATAAATATAACTGGATATTTCAAAACCTCTCCCTCTAGCACATCCAGACCAAAATTCTGCAAGGATATAGAAGAAATAAATGACACTATCATCAACCACCATTATATAGTTGACATTTATAGACACTCCACCAAACAATTACAAGATATAGTTTATTTTCAAGTGTCCATGGAAAAGCACTAAGATAGACTATATATTGGATTTCTACATATAAATCAATTGTCTTTCTATAACACTAAGAATAACTACCTGGATACTAAAAATAATAATACAATATCTAATCACTCAAAATGTTTAGGTATGCATCTAATAAAATATGTGCAGGACTTGCATGTTTAAAAATTACAAACATTTATGAAAGAGTTCAAGGAAGATGCAAAGAGAGAGAAATATACCATATTTATGGTTTAAAAGTCTCAACATAATAAGGATGTTAATTCTCTTCCAGTTAATATTAAGATTTAGCATAATTTCTATCAAATAACTAGATGATATGTTTATACACATGAACAATGTTATTCTAAAATTCATATGAAAAGGTAAAGGAATTAGAATAGTTAAATAATTTTTAGATAGCAGAACAAATGGGAGGAATCAGTCTCCCAATTTTTTGTTACATACATATTTGTTATATACATATACTCATAAAGATGGCATAATTTTTGCAGAAGCGTATCTATATTGATAAATGGAACTGAAGAGAAAACCCGCTAGAGTCACACAAATATATACAACTGAATTTTGACACATATGCAAAAGTAATTCCATGGAGGATAAATTGCCTTTTTAATAAATGGTGTTAGAGCAACTGTACATCCACATTAAAAAAATAAGTGACACCTTACAAAGATTAACTCAAAATGGATATAGAAGTAAATGCAGTATGTAAAACTATAAAACTTTCAGAAAAAATGCAGGAGATAATCTCCAGGATTTTGGATTAGGCAAAGAATTCTTAGACTTAACATAAAAAGCATAATCCATTAAAGGGAAAAATGATAAATTGGAACTAATCAAAATTTAAAAACATTTTCTCTGCAAAAGAGACTATGAAGAAGATGAAAATGAAGGGTACAGAGTGAGAAAAAATATTTTTAAACAATATATATGTTGAGACAACTATCTATAACATATAAAACCTCCCAAAACTCAACTACAAAATAAAACAATCCAATTAAAAATTTGGCAAAAGAAACTAACAGACATTTCACCATAGGTAAACATGTGTCAAATAAACATAGTAAAAGATATGAACAGACACCACTTCACCAAAAAAAACAAAAACAAAAACAAAGACAGACATACAGGTGACAAACACGATAAAATGTTTAACATCATTACTCACTAGAGAAATGCAAATTAAAACCACAACAAGATATCCCTACGCATCTATTACATTCACTAAAATAAAACATAGTTACAACACCAAATGCTAACAAAGATTCATGGAAACTGGATCACTCGTACATTGCTGGCTGGAAGCCATGCTTTATTAGTAACTAGAAATAAACCAGAGGTCCTTGGTGAGTGAATAGTTAAACTATGCTACAACTCTGATACGGAATATCATTAAACAGTAATAATGAATGGACTATTGATTGAGACAATGGCAGAGATAAATTTCCAAATAATCATGTTGCATGAAAAAAGCCAGACCAAAAGGTAACATATAGCTCGATCTATACAATCCTGAAATGACAGAAAAGAAGAACAGATAGATAAGGGGTTGACAGTGGTTAAGGAAGAGGCAGAAGAGAACAGGCTGGGCTGTAAAAGGACAACATGAAGCTTCCTCGTGCTGATGGAAATGTTCTGTATCTTCAGAACATTAACATCATATCTTGGTTGTGACACTGTGTTGTAATTTTGCAAGATGATTCTGCGGGAGGAAATATGGTAAAAGGTATGCAATATTTTCCTCTATTATTTCTTATAAGTGAATGTAATTCTACAATATCTCAAAATAAAAAGTTTAATTAAAAACATTTGTATTCAAATTAAATAAAAAGCAAATGGCATAATTATCCCAATTAGAAGGAAGATACTGTCAGAGTAGATAATAGAGTGACCCCAACACAGCGTGCCTATAAGAAATCCAGTTTAAATTAAAGAGACAAGTGAGTTATGTTTAAAAATGGAAAAAATATACACCCTCTTAAGTTTAATCAAAGAAAGCTGGAAAGGCTATATTCATATCAAACAAAGTAGATTTCAGAACAAAGAATATTATCAGAGTTAAAGGAGTTCATTTCATAATGAATGAGGGATCAGTTCAGCAAGAAGACATAATTTCTAAATGCTTATAAAACTAATAATAGACCTTCAAAATACACAAAGCAAAAGCTGATAAGAATGCAAGAAGAAACAGACAAATCTGACAATATGATCAGAAATTTCAATACATTTTTTCAATGGATGACTGAGGAAGATGACAGAAAAATCAATAAAGTTGTTGAAGATTTGAACAATACTATCAATCCAGTTGATAGCATTAATATTTAATGAATATGCAATCTAGCTACAAAAATGCAAATTATTTTCAAGTGATCACTGAATAGTTATCAAAAAGAATATTCTGGGGGCCCCTGGGTTAAGCATCCAACTCTTGATTCTGGCTCAAGTTGTGATCTCAGGGTGGTGAGATCAGCTCTGCACTGTGTGTCAAGTCTGCTTGAGATTATCTCTCCCTCTCCCCCACCTCCCCACACATGAGATTTCACACGCATGCATGTGCACACTCTCTCCCTCTCTCTCGCTCTCATTCTTGCTCTCAAATAAACAAATAAAGCTTTTTAAAAAGTCTATATTCTTGGTCAGTAAACAGGTCTCATAATATCTAACATCATTCATGTCATACAAATGAAATCATATTCATACAATGAAATCATATTAGAATCAAGTAACAGAAAGATAGTGAAACATTCCCTAAATAATTGGAAACTGAAGAATATGGCTCTCAAAAAGTCATGTGCCTAAGAAAAGGAAAAGTTAAAAGTATCTTGAACTGAATGAAAATGAAAACACGACATATCAAATTATGTGATATGCCACTACAGCAACATTTAAGAGAGATTTTATGACACAAAATACCTATATCAGAAAAGAAAAAGAATTACCTCAGTTTTCACCTTCAGTAAATAGAAGAAGAGAAGCAAACTGAACCTAGAATAAGCAGAAGTGATGGCAAAAATCAATAAAATCAATGAAATGGAAACAGAAAAAAAGGAGAAAACAAAAGCAATTGGAGAAGATAAATAAAAATGATAAATTTCTAGTCAGACTGGTGAGAGAAAAAAAGATAAAAATTACCAATATCAGGAATGAGAAAAGTGATATTACTATAGATTTCACAAATATTAAAATATAATAAGGGAATATTATGAACAATTTAATGCAAATTAACATGACAATTTGGAGGAAATGGACACATTTCTTAAAAGATGCAAACAACCAAAGCACATTCAACATGAAACATAATCCGGATAGCTCTATATCTGTTAGATACATTGTATATGTAGCCAAATCTTCCCACAGAAAATTCCAAGACCAAATTGATCCAACATTGTGTTTTATCAAGTATTTAGAGAAGAAATAATATTAGCAAAATGAAAATGTCATGAGACAATTACAGCATTTGTTCTTAACATTTTTGCAAATGGAATTAGAGAAAAAGAAAGAGGATAGTACAGTAACATCAAATGGGGTTTATCTCAGGAATGTGGGGTTGCTTTAACATTTATTAATCAATTAATACAATTCATTCTATTAACAGACTCAAAAAGAAAATCCATCTGATCATCACAACGGATGCAAAAAACCACCATCTCACAAAATCTAATATCCATTCCTGTTAAAACTCTCAGAAAACTAGAAATACAAGGGAATTTCTCCAACTGATAAAGGATATCTATGAAAAACCTACAGCTAGCATCATACTTAATGGAGAAATGCTAAATGCTTTCTTCTTGATCAGGAATAGCAGTAACCAAAAATTAGAAGATGAATTGAACAATGAGAGACTATGGACTCTGAAAAACAATCTGAAGAGTTTGAAGAGGTTGGGGGGTGGGAGGTTGGGGGAATCAGGTGGTGGGTATTAGAGAGGGCGTGGATTGCATGGAGCACTGGGTGTGGTACAAAAACAAAGAATATTGTTATGCTGAAAATAAATTTTAAAAAATGATTAAAAAAATAATAATAAAAAAATAAAATATGCACCAAAAAAAGAAGATGAATTAAAAAAACACCATTTGAAATAGCAATAAAAATATTAAATATTTAGGAAGAAATCTATAAACGAATTGTGGAAGTTACAAAACATTGTTAAGAACATTAAAGAGCTAATCCTCAAAAAACTAAAAATAAAAATACCACACAACCCAGTAATTCCACTATTGGGTATTTGCTCAAAGGAAACAAAAACATTAATTCAAAAATATATATGCACCCTATGTTCATTGCAGAATTATTTACAATAGCCAACATATGGAAGCAACCTAAATGTCCATCAATAGATGAATGAATAAAGAATACACACACACACACACACACACACACACACAGTGGAATATTACTTGCCCATAAAATCGAATGATACCTCGCCGTTTGTACAACATGGCTGCATTGGAGGGCAATGTTAAGTGAAATTAGCCAGATAGAAAAAGATAAATACCATATGACTTCACTTATAAATGGAATCTAAAAAACAAGACAAAACAAAATAAAAAAACACAGAGCCAGACACATAAATACAGAGAGCCCACTGGTGGTTGCCAAGGGGAAAGTGTGGGAGTGAGTGGCAAAAAAAGGTGAAGGGGATTAACAGATACAAACTTCAAGTCATAAAATAAGTAAGTTATGGAGATGAAAAGTACAGAACTAGGAATAAAGTTAGTAATGTTGTAATAACATTGTATGGTATGAGATGGTAACTACAACTTATCATGGTGACCATGGCATAACACATGGAATTGTCAAATCGCTATGTTATGAACCTGAAACTAATAGAATACTGTATGTTAACTACACTTCAACAATAATTATTATTTTAAAAAAGAAAGCTAAAGAGTTAAATTAATGGAGCACTGTGTTCATGGGCAGAAAAATTCAATATTGTTAAGTTGTAAATTCTTCTGAATAGATCTCTACACACTAAGGCAATCTAATTCAAAATACTGGCAGGGCAGTTTTTGGAAATAACAGGCTGATTATATTTTTCATGTGGAAATGCAAAGATTCTAATAGAGCTGAAACAATTGAAAAAGCAACCACAAAACTGAAAGATCAACACGGTCTGATTTCAAACCTTAATATGAAACTAGAGTAATCACTAAGGTGTAGTAATGTCACCGAGATAGACAAATAAATCAATGAATATGACGAAGAGTTCCAGAAATGAATCCAAATGTATATGGTGAATAGATTTTTGACAACATTTTGAATTTAATTCAGGGCAAGAAGAATAGATTTTTTAATAGCGCTGGAACAAATGGATATCCAATTTAATAATGAACTTTGGCTGTGCCTCAGACCACAAAAAGGTAAATCAAAATGAATCATAGACCTAAGTGTAAAACCCAAACCTATAAACTTTTAGAAAAGAAGGAAGTAAATCTGTGACTTTGTATGCAAAAGTTTTTTAAATACAACTTAATGGTCAATGATTTAGACAGGCATTTTGCCAAAGAATTGTGGGTGTAAACATGCACATGAAGAAATGTTCAACATCATTATTCATTAGGGAAAAGTAAATTAAACCTATAGTAAAAGGAGAATTTTGGTTTCTTGCCCTGCATGTAAGGAACTTGAAAGTTACATCCTGTCTTTTTTTCTTTTTTTTTTTAAGATTTTATTTATTTATTTGACAGAGATCACAAGTAGGCAAAGAGATAGGCAGAGAGAGAGAGAGGAGGAAGCTGGCTCCCCGCTGAGCAGAGAGCCCGATGCAGGACTCAATCCCAGGACCAGTCCTGGGATCATGACCTGAGCCGAAGGCAGAGGCTTTAACCCACTGAGCCACCCAGATGCCCCATACATCCTTGTCTTAACAAATAAGAGGGTAAGCATATATATATATATATATATATATATATATTTTTTTTTTTTTTTTAAGTAAGCTCTAGACTCAAGATCAAGAGTTGCATGCTCTATAAACCAGCCAGGCACTCCAAAAGGGTAAACAAGGTGAATAATCAACAACTCTTCTTGGGTCCATAAGAGATTGGAGGATGTAGGGTAAACTGCTACTCCCCAGATTAGAGAGACAGGCAAATAAGTGGAGTCACAACTTCCCAAAGCAGACATTCATGAGTGAAAATCACTGTGAGAACCAATGCTGGGGTACATCATGTCCAGCTCCCAAGAAAAAAATTATAAGACCCACCATAGGGCAAAATGCATGATGTAAAGATACAGAGCAATCATCATAAACAGATTTGTTAGGAATGTGGGAATTATCAGACCAGGGATTTAAAACAACTGTGATTAATATGCTGAAGGCTTTCATGATAAAGTAGACAACATGGAAGAACTGATGAACCATGTCAACAGGGAGATGAAAATCTGAAGACAGAATCAAAAAGAAAAACTAGACAGATTTGGTGGTTGCCAGAGATGGGGGTTACGGGGTGGGCAAAAATGAGTTAACTGTGATCAAAAAGGTATAAACATCCAGTTAGAAGATGCATAAGTCTCAGGATGTCATGTATCGCATGCCAACTACAGTTAACAACACCACATTGTTTATTTGAAAGTTGCTAAGAGAGTACATCCCAAAAGTTTGCATCATGAGAAAAAAATTATAACTGTGGGAAGTGACGGATCATAACTAATCTTATTCTGTCGTGCTGGGTGTTGAACAACATATACATTGATGAAGTCATTATGTTCTATGCCTTAAACTTATACAACACATGTCAATCGCATCTCAGTAGAGCTGGAAAAAAATGTGTAGTTTATTTTATATCAATTATATCTCAATAAAGCTGCTCAAAAAGTGAAAGCAAGAAAAAGACAAATATATATTTGGGATGGTATTTATTAACCCACAGTAGTCAGAGTGTGAGTTATGCACTGTGAGGCGTCTTTGGTTAGTTGCATTTTATTTTTAAGATCTTAGCTTCTAATAACAAATAAATAATCAATCAATCAATCAATCTTGGCTCCTGGGTTGGGAGGTGTGTTTCTAGGAACTTTTTGTGTTACTAGAAATAATAAAATGATTAGATAGCATCAGTGCAGAATGACCCAATGATGAGACTGTGCTTTCAAGCAAGGTTGTTATGTTTCATCTGGTCCTCTATGTCTGCCTTCCAAAAGGCTAATAATAAGAAGAATATTTTCCAAAGTCTGTTCAAATGTTAAACCATCACAGTAAATTACATCAACAAACTAAGTTACTTTGGAGTCACAGACTCTCTCTATATAATTCTATTTCAAGTTTTGACCTAGAGAGAAATAACGCACACCATTTTCCTCAAGGATATGCTTTTATGTATTTTGGCAGTTATACCTCAGGATATTTTTGTGTTTAATATCAGTCAACCCTAGTACAAGGAGAATGCCACATGAAAAATCGCCTTTTAAACTGGGTTGCAGGATACATATCTCACCTGTGACCTCTGCCATTTCTCTGTGAATTCAGACATGAAACTTAACGATTAAGTCTGCACAGAGCGGCTGTTCATACCCTGACTTTTGGGAAAGATGGAAAGATGTTAGCCTTGTACTGCCTTATTTTTCCTTGTGGTGAAGGGTGGAGTGATGTGTGAATATGTGATGTTTTTCTGAGGTTTCTGGCAAGTATCCCACTTCTAACCATGATCTCAACTGGAGGACCTGAGCCAATTGTTTCCCCATTGGTTTTTTTCTTCCCCCCTCTACCCCCAATATATGGTCTCATAGCAGATCTTAAATCACGGTTTGGTAATGTACTTAAAGCTGTGACTTTAATAGTTCTGACATGTTCAGTTTTTGCTAGAAAGATAATGAAATAAACGAATGGCTACAGATTCTTCAAAACAGATGTTGGTGGTGGGCTTTTCTCACTGTATAACTCCAAGGCAAGAAATTTACAGAGTACAATCATACTGCGTTGTACAACCATTCAGTTCTTAATGGCTGGAGAAAAGCAGCACATATCCCAGATATCAGTGTGTAATATTTCATGTTCATTCCTAAATTTTCTCCAAGATTGAAATTGGTGGTTATTCAAGAGAACATGACATAAATTTTCTGATTTTATGAATCTTTATATAGGACATTTTTAGTAAAATGATTTGGTAAAATGATTTCTTAACATGTTTTGAGGATGTACAAATAAGTTACTATTCATAATCTTGAAAATACTCAAAATCCTACAAATGAAATCATGGAAATAAATCTCCATTCTGTACTAGTCACTGTTACAACCTCTTCATGTGGTTTCTCAAATAGCAAGTGACTTAACCTTAAACCTTCCAAAAACAAAAACAAAATAAAAACTCCAGCTGAATAAAGAGCTATGAGATGGGGCACAAAAGTTTTTCAACACACTCCAGCCCAGCCCCCTCCTGCTTCACACTGTATGTACCCAAATGGCCTTCCTGGTGGTGGAGTGTCTTGATATCTACAAAAGTCACAAAAGAAGAATTTTAATGGAGCAGATACAGTCTCCTGAGCTATAACTGGCCCTTTGCCATAATTGACACTCACCTTTGAATCTAATGCCTCATTATGTCTTTAATTATTCCCTTGGGTTAAGCAAGGAAATGCTTATTTCTAGAGGCAGAATTACTATATTTAATGGATTTTTTAATGTTTATGATATTACCTTTATATTGCTTAATTTCCCACAAAAAAAGTTTTAATTTATACTTTGCTGATGGTAAATGAGCAGCCTTCAACTCTAACCACCATTGAGTTTGTCATTTTTGTCACATTTATTTGATTTATATAAAATAAAATCCAGAGAATTAAGTTGTTGGGTAGCCTAGCCATGTATCCTTCCACTATGGCTTTCATAAAAACCTCTCTAATTGACCAGCTTTTGAATATAAAGTTCAGTATTTATATATCAAAGTGTAATAGAAACATTTCACCCAGAATATTTTAACATTTAGCAGACATCCTTAGTCAAGTCTCAAAAATTCAGCACCTTTCTCTCTTTGTCAACTTTATTTCTCTTACTCTTTAAGTTGGTAACTTCTACTTTCCTTAAGAAATAATTTTCAGTATTGACTGGTACTGCGTAAGTGAATATACATTATTTATAGGAAGTCTAATAACTAACATGTGCTCCACCTCCTACTAATCTGATAGTGCCCCACAGTGACAAAAACTCATTATGATATTGCAGAAAAACTAGTGTTAAAATTCAGCAAGTCTAATAAAAATTCATACTGGATTAAACAATGAAAAGGAAAATGATATTCAGTAAGAAACTAAACCTTAGTCTTTGAGCTTCTCAGCAGGATTGATAAATTAGAATGACATGAATAGAGAAGCCACAGAAAGAATGACATTAGTTGGATTCCCTTCCTACCGGAATTCTTGTTCTAAAAAATATTCAATGAAAAACTTGTGCACATGTACACAAGTGTGTACACATGTGGAAACACACACACAGACTTCCCCAAATCTCCAAATACGGTCTCCAATATTGTATAAATTGTGTTATCTTTTGTGTAATAAAGCACATCTCCTATTTCTTTAGTGCGGTCCTAGGTTTTGGGGAGCTTATCCTCCTGATTAGCATTTTAAAGCAGCATGACTTACATGTTTATATTCCCCCATAACCATTTATTTTTCTATGCTTTTAATAACATCTTGGTACTGACATTAACTCATTTTTCCCCATTTACCCTTTTTATTTTCCTGTGGCTATATATGGTTAGCCTCTAGTTTCAGTAATCTATTCTGTAAATTATATTTTTTGGTGAGATTGCTAAGTAAGTTGGTATGGATGATTGGCTCAGAAACATCACTAATACCTGAAAATGTGGCTCTAATGATATTCCCACTGACAGTCCAATGTTTACGCGAGGAGGACTGGACCAGACCTTCTGATATGGAAACTAACAATATTGATCAATTTACATGAATGGGGAGAAGTTTAATTCTTGAATATGTAAATTAATTGAACATATAAATACTAAAATATGTAAATTCTCCCACTTCATTTCTCATGTTTCTAAAGCATTCTTTATTATCAGAATTAAAGCAAGACTATATATTGCACTCTTTCAGATTCTTTCAATATTTACAAGCAGTTGCAGCATTCCTCTAGCCCCGGAATGACTTTCTTTCTCAGGCTCCATTTATTGACAGATATTTGGGAAAAAGATAACTGGGCAGCACATAACCATTTAACCCAGATCATCAGCCACAAAAAAGCTCAAATAATCTTGGGTGGTTGGAGCTTCTTGTTTGATAAAACAATGATCGCGGTCCCACTTCCAGTATAAGCAAGTAATTTCCAAAGGACCTAATCCTACTGCATATTAGGACTGTAAACTATTGAAACATTTTTACAAAAAAATAATTAAGAGGAGGGAGAGAAGATGGTTGAGGAGCAGGAGGACCCTAGGTGAGTCTCATCCCACAAACATGAATAGCTAACTATCAAATCATTCTAAATATCCCAGAAATCAACCTGAAGGCCAACAAACAAACCCACAACTAAAGGGAAAGAAGAGGCCACATCAAAGAAGGCAGGAAGTGTGAAGAAGTGTGGGGAAGAAAATAATCACAATCGTGGGTGCTAAGGAGGGTAGAGAGCTGGGGTCAAGGAGAAAGGTGAGAGAGAGGAGTATACAGGGGAAAGCAGAAGACCATTTCCCCAAAGCCACTGGCTGGAAAAATGAGAGAGCCTGGTTTTTGCAAGTTCTTGCAACCAGCAGGGCTTAAAGATTAGAGGTTTAAAGGTTAAAGAGGTTGGCTGGGCTAGAGCCCTGAAGGAGCTGCCCTACTCCTAGAGAGAAGGCAGGCAAATACCCCAGGGGAAGAGGGCATGGAAAGAGCGATCTGAGGAGTGCCTGGGGCACACTGAGGGGAGGTTATTTGCTCTTCTTGGAGTGTACCTTGGAGAGGTAGCATTCATGGAGATTCCCCTTCAGGGACAAAGGAGATTTCTGGTGCTATTTCTTTCCCCGGTCCCTCAGCAGAAGCACAGAGACACCTGCAGGAAGCAACACAGCACCAACATTGCCTGCCTAACCTTCTTACACCGAGTCCCACCTCCCTGTGCTCTGGCAGGACTGTTCTCCTCTGTCAAGCTTGCCTCAGGTCCTGCACAGAGGTCTTCCCAGGAAGACGAGCACAAATCCCTGCCAACACCACTTCCCCTGACCAGAGAGCTCTGTGGGGCTTCAGTCTGGTTGTAACTAGTACTAGGCCTCATTTAACAGTAGCCCAGAGCACACCTAGTTAAAGCTCACCACATTCTGGTCAAGTACCAAATGCTTCCCACTATGGGCAAGGAGAACCTCTGCAGATGACTGGCCTGCAGGACAGAACAGCCAAAACACAATAGGAGAGCACACTCAGGACACACTAGATACATCCCCTGAAGCTCCGGGGCCTGGACAATATACGATCTCTTCTTCATAAAGCCATTACTCTCAGGAGCAGGAAACTTAACAGGCTTTTCAAACACACAGAAGAAGGCACAGACTTAGACAAAATGTCAAGATGATAAAATTCATCCCAAAGAAAAGAACGAGATAAAGTCATGGCCAGATATCGAAACAAAATAAATATGAGTATCATGCCTGATGGAAAGCTTAAAGTAGCAATCAGAAGGACACTCATGGGGCTTGAGAAAAGAATGAAAGACTTCAGGGAGGCCCTTACCACAGAGATAAAAGAGTTGAAAAAGAATCAGAAGTGAAAAGTGCAATAACTGAGACTGGAAACAGGCTGGATGCCATGAACACCAGGCTAGAAGAACCAGAGGAAAGAATAAATGATATAGAAGATAAAATAATGGAAAATAGTGATGTTGAGCTAAAAAGAGCAAGAAGAATTGTGGAACATGAGAACAGACTTAGGAAACTCAGTGACTTCTGTCAAACAGAATAACATTCGTATTACAGGAATCCCAGAAAAAAAAAAAAAGAGAAAGAAAAGGGGCCTGAATATATATTTGAGGAAATAATAGCTAAAAACTCCCCTAATTCAGGGAAGGAAACAGACATCCAGATGCAGGAGGCACAAAGAACTCCCATCACAATCAGCAAAAGGGGTGAACACCAAGACATCTTGTAATTAAATTTACAAAATATAGTGATAAAGAAAAAAAATCTTAAAATCAGCAAGATAAAAGAAATCCCTAAGGAAGACCCATTAAGCTAGCAGCAGATCTATCCACAGAAACCTGACCAGTCTAAAAGAGTGGCATGATACATTCAACATGCTGAATGAGAACCTGATTCTTCAGCCAAGAATACTCTATCCAGCATGGCTATCATTCAGAATAGCAGGAGAGAGAGTTTCCCAGACAAACAAAAACTAAGGGGTTAATAACCACTAAAACAATCCTGCAAGAAATATCAAAGGGGATCCTTTGTGTGCAAAAATCTCAAGAAGAAACGACAAAACAAGTAATAAAATGGCACCAAATAGATATCTATCAATAATTACTCTGAATGTAAATGGACTAAACATTCTAGTCAAACGATATAGGGTGTCAGAATGGATTAAAAAAAAAAAGAAGAAGAAAAATCTACAATTTGCCTACAAGAGACTCATCTTAGACCTAAAGACACCAGCAGATTGAGAGTGAAGGGACATAGAAACATTCATCATGCATATGGATGGCAAAAGAAAGCCAGAGGAGGAGTACTTATATTGTACAAATTAGACTTTAAACCAAGACTGTAACAAGAGATGAAGAAGGACACTATATCATAATAGAGGGGAAAATCTGACAAGAAGATCTAACAATTGTAAGTATTTATGCACCCAGCATGGGAGCATCCAAATATATAAAATAATTAATGACAAACATAAAGGAACTCATTGATAACAATGCAATAATAGTAGGGGACTTTAACACTCCACTTAGAGCAATGGACATATATGCAGAAAGTCCACAAGGAAACAATAGCTTTGAATGACATACTGGACCAGATGGACTTAATGGATTTATTCAGACTATTTCATCCTAAGGCTACAGAATACACATGCTTTTCAAGTACACATGGAACATAATATATCACATACTAGGTCACACATCAGGTTTCAATGAGTACAAAAAGATTGAGATCATACCATGCATATCTTCTGATCACAACTCTATGAAACCTGAAGTCAACCACAAGAAAAAGTGTGGAAAGACCATAAATACATGGAGATTAAACAACATGCTATTACACAATGAATGGGTCAACCAGGAAATCAAAGAAGAGATTAAAAAATACATAAATACATGAAAACAAATGAAAATGAGAAAACAAATGGTCCAAAACCTTTGGGATGCAGCAAAAGTGGTCTAAAAGAAAAGTATATAGCAATGCAGGCCTACCACAAGAAGCAAGAAAAATTTCAAATACACAACCTAACCTTATACCTAAAGGAGCCAGGAAAAGAATAAACAACAATGTCTAAAGCCAGGAGAAGAAGAAAAATAATAAAGGATCAAAGCATAAATAAATGATATAGAAACTAAAAAAAAAATAGAACAGATCAATGAAACCAGGAGCTGGTTCTTTGAAAGAATTAATAAAACTGGTAATCCCCTGACCAGACTTATAAAAAGAAAAGAGAAAGGACGAAAATAAATAAAACCACAAATGACAATGGAGAGATCACAACAAACACCACAGAAATACAAAAAAATTATAGGAGGACATTATGAAAAACTATGTGCCAACAAGCTGGACAACCTGGAAGAAATGAATAAACTCCTAGAAACATATGAACTACAAAAGCTGAAACTGGAATAAATAGAAATGTGGGATGGAGCCCTCCATCAGACTCTATGCTCAGTGAGGAATCTGCTTCTCTCCCTCTTCCTCTCCTTCTCCTCCTGCTCATATGCTCTCTCTCTCTCTCAAATTTAAAAAAAAAAATAAAAATTGTTTAAAAAATAAAAAGTAAAGAAAGTTTAATAACTATTCATTTTAAACCTTTCCAAAAAATAGAAATGGAAAAGAGAACTTCCAAATTCAATCTATGAGGACAATATTACCCTGATACCAAAACCAGATAAAGATTTCACTATAAAAGAGAACAACAGGCCAGTATCCCTGATGAACATGGATGTAAAATTCTCGATAAAATACTAGCAAATTGAGTCCAATGGTACAATAAAAGAATCATTCACCACAATCAAGTGGGATTTACTCCTGGGCTGCAAGGGTGGTTCAATATTCACAAATCAATCAATGTGATACACTACATTAATAAAAGAAAAGATAAAATGTGATCCTTTCAACAGGTGCAAAAAAAGCATTTGACAAAGTAAAACATCCATTCATGATAAAAATCTTCAACAAAATAGGGTCAGAGGGAACATACCTCAACATCAGTAAGGCCTCATATGAAGAACCCACAGCTAATATCATCCTCAATGGGGAAAAATTGAGTGCTTTTCCTCTATAGTCAGGAACGAGACAGGGATGTCCACTCTCACCACTGTTATTTAACATAGTAATGGAAGTCCTAGTCACAGCAATCAAATAACAAAAAGAAATAAAAGGAATCCAATTTGGCAAGGAAGAAGTCAAATTTTCACTATTTGCAAATGACATGATACTCTAGAAAAACCCAAAGACTCCACCAAAAAATTACTAGAACTGGGAGAAGGAATTCAATGAAGTCACAGATACAAAATCAACATACAGAAATCTGTTGCATTTCTACACATCAATAATGATGCAACAGAAAGAGAAATAAAGGAACCAATCAAAATTACAATTGCACCAAAAACCATAGGATACCTAAGAATAAACCTAACCAAAGAGGTAAAAGATCTGTATACTGAAAACTATAGGACACTTATGAAAGGAACAGAGAAAGACAAAAAGGAATGGAAAAACATTTCATGCTCATGGATTGGAAGAAAAAAATATTGTTATAATGTCTATATTAACCAAAGCAATCTACACATTTATTCAATCCCTATCAAAATACCACCAGCATTTTTCCCAGAGCTTTAACAAACAATCCTAAAATTTGTATGGAACCACAAAAGACCCCGAATAGTCAAAGCAACCCTCAAAAAAGAAAAGCAAAGCTAGAAGCATCACAATTCCTGACTTCAAGTTATATTACAAAGCTGTACTGATCAAGACAGTAAGGTACTGGCACAAAAACAGACACATAGATCAGTGGAACAGAATAGAAAACCCAGAAATGAACATACAACTATATGGTCATTTAATCGTCAACAAAGCGGGAAAGAATATCCAATGGAAAAAAGATAGTCTCTTTAACAAATGTTGAGAAAACTGGACAGCAACTTGCAAAAGAATGAAATTGGACCACTTTTCTTACACCATACACAAAAATAATTCAAAATGGATTAAAGACCTCAATGTTAGAAGGTAAACCATTAAAATCCTAAAAGAGAACAAGGCAGTAACCTCTTTGACATCATCTGCAACAACTTCTTACTAGATATGTCTCCTGAGGCAAGGGAAACAAAAACAAAAATAACTATTGGGACTTCATCAAAATAAAAAGCTTCTATGCAGCAGAGGAACCAATCAACAAAACTAAAAGGCGACCAAAAATACCCACAAAAAACGAAAAGGCAACCTTTGGAATGGAGGAAGACATTTTCAAATGTCATATCTGATAAAGGACTAGTTTCCAAAATTTATAAAGAACTTATAAAACTCGATATCCAAAAAGTAAATGGTTCAGATAAAAAATGGACAGAAGATATAAATAGACATTTTTCCAAAGAAGACACACAGATGGCCAAGAGACACATGAAAAGATGCTCAACATCACTCATCATCATGGAAATGCAAATCAAAACCACAATAAGATATCACCCCACAGCTGTCAGAATGGCTAAAATCAATAACACAAAAACAGCAGAGGATGCAGAGGAAAGGGGCCCCTTTTACACTGTTGATGAGAATGTAAACTGGTAGAGCCACTATGGAAAACAGTATGGAGAGTTCCTCAAAAAGTTAAAAATGGAACCTACATTTCAGTAACTGCACTCGTAGCTAAAGAATAGAAAAAAAAATAGAATAGAAAAGAATAGAAAAAGAATAGAAAAAAATAGAATAGAAAAAAAATAATTTGAATTGATACATGTACCCTGATATTTATAGCAGCATTATCAACAATAGCTCAGTTATGGGAAAAGCTCAAATGTCCAACAACTCATGAATGGATAAATGTGTGTGTGTGTGTGTGTGTGTGTGTGTGTGTGTGTGTAATGGAATATTACTCAGCCATAAAAAAGAATGAAATCTTGGTATTTGCAACAATGTGTATGAAACTAGAGAGTATTTTGCTAAGCTAAATAAGTCAGAGAAGGAGAAATACCATATCATTTCACTAATATGGGGAATTGAAGAAACAAACAATCATATGGGGGGAAATGGAAAGGAAAACCAAGAAACAGACTCTTAACTACAGAGAACAAACTGATGGTTACCAAGGGGTGGGGGATGGGTTAAATAGGGGATGATGGGGATTAAGGAATGCAGTGATGATAAGCACCAGGTACTGTATGGAAGTGTTGAATCATTAAATTATACATCTGAAACTAATGTTACACTGTATGTTAACTGGAATTTAAATAAAAACTATAAAAAATAACAACTTTTAGTTAAAAATTATTGTTATAATTAACATATTTGTTTCATATATAATTAACATATATATGCTATATTTATAATTATAGCATGCTATAATTAACATATATAATTAACATATAACATAATTAACATGAATAATATATAATGTTTCAATATTTGTACATATTGTCAAATGATAACCACGGTTATTTGTTGATGTCTGTCATTATATAGCTACAGAATTCTTTCTTTCTTGTGATGAGAACTTTTAAGATCTACTCTCTTAGCAATTTTCAAATATACAATTTTTTTAACCACAGTCACCATGCTGTACATTATATCCTCATGACTTTAGTATTTTTACTCTCTTCATCCCAATTGTTTAAAATAAATAGTGACACTAAAAATGAGCAATAGATTCTTTCAGGAGTAAAAATAGGGAAGGAAAAAGTATACTTTAAATGATACTTCATTTCTAAGGCTTTCAGTCAAGGTTAGGGAGCCCGATGCAGGGCTTGACCCCAGGACCCTGAGATCATGACCCAAGCCGAAGGCAGGCACTTAACCAACAGAGCCACCTAGGTGCTCCGTGTGCTTTGAAGAATTAGAGAATAGAATTTAAGGCAACTAATAGCTGCTTAAAACTACAGGATATCCAGGGAAGGTGAGAACTAGAGAAAGACACCCCAGAATTTTGTGTATAAATTCTGCCCAAATCTGTTTTTCTCCTGAACCACACATGCTCCTGATAGCCATCAGCAAAGGATAAATAGACTAAACTACACTGAGATTTGGGATATGGAATTCAAAATTTAATTTCTACAAGTTAATGCCTGTAAAAACAAACAAAAATAATAACAACAAAATTTTAAATGTTTTTAAATGAATAAACCAGAGTCCTCAGCGGCTTCCACAGTATAGTAACGCTCAAAATACAATCCAAAATTATTGTACATATGAAGAACCCAAAAGATTTGACCTATTTTGAATAGAAAAGGCAATCCTGAGACAGCGCATATGTTACAACTAGCAAGCAAGTATTCTTAATAGCAATTATGACACCATTCAAGAATATAAGGGAAAACATTCTCACAATGAATAGAACGGAAATAGAAAATAAATAAAAATTATGAAAGAAACAAATGAGCACTGTAGAGAGTATCAAAATTTTAAAAATTCCTACATAACATGAATGAAAGTGAGTGAACTTGAACAGAGAGGGAAAAAAAGAGAAAAAAAAAAAAGAATATAACTCAAGAATATCGTACCTATGGCAAAAAATCTAACATACATGTAATTAAAGTCCCAGAAAGAGATAGAATCAGGCAGACAATTTATTTGAAGAAACCATGTTCAACATTTTCCCATAAAGAAATACATAAATTTAAAGATTCATCAAGTTTTGCAAACATCAAGTATGTTAAATATGAAGAAAACCAATCGTAAGCTACAACCTAGTCAAAACACCAAATGCTAAAAGAAAAATCTTGAAAGCAGACAAAGAAAACCAGCACATTATATATCGAGAACAGCTGAATTAACATGGATTTCTCATCAGAAAATCTATAGGTGAGAAAGCTGTGAACTAACATCTTGAAGTAATTAAAGAAAAAAACTGAATACTACATTCAGAAAAGTTATCCTTTAAGAATAAATGTGAAATAAAATCATTTTCAAATAAAGAAGAAAAATTAAGATAATTTCCAGCAGACCAGTACTATACAAAATGTTAAAGGAAATTCTTTAGAATAGTTTAAAGCAAACATTAATTTCCCTATGGGGATTGCAATTTTGTGAATACATAACACATATGACAGTTATAGCATAAAAGATGGCTTCATGTTTTCTACATTTTATGTGAAATGGTGTATTAATAATAAGTAGACTGAAAAATAAAGAAAGTATTGTGAAATCTTTTGAGCAACCACAAAAAAATAATGTAAAAGGTCAAGCTAAAAAAGCCAGTAGGTACATTAAAATGGCATTCTAATGATATTTAAATAACCCAAAAGAATGCAAAAAGTAGTAACAACAATAAAAATCCAAAAAACCAAAAACAGAAGTAACAAACAAAACAAATGACAAAAGAATAGACCTAAATCTTAACTATGTCAACAACTGCGTTAAGTATCAATTCACGAGCACTCCAATTAAAAGACCATGATTATTAGAATGGATTAAAAAATCACAAACTATCCGACAGTTTCTACAAGAATTTCCCTTTAAATATAAAGACATAAATAAATTGAAAGCAAATGGATGGAACAAAGATAGACCATGCCTACAGTACGCCTAAGAAGGCCAGAATGGCTATGTTAACATCAGGTAAACTAGTCATTAAGAGAAAAGAATTTCCAGAGGGAAACAAGGATAGTTCATAAATGTAAAATGTTTGGTTTTTTTAAGCAATATGTCCAATCATACATGTTCACACACCTAATAACAGAACTTCAAAATATATGAAGCAAAAGTTGACAATTAAAAAGAGACTCTTTCACACTTACGGTTGGAGACTTCAACACGCCTTTCTCAGCAATTAACAGAACATCTAAACAAGAGGAATCAATAGACATATTGTTTCAATAACAATGTCAACCACGATGACCTACTGATGTTCACAGAACACTGTACCCAACAACTGGAGAAAACATTTTTTTCATGAGCATATGTTATGTTCAGCAAGACAGACATGATGTGGGACTATAATGCAAGCCCTGATAAGTTAAAAGAATTAAATCATGCTTACTATGTGCTCTGGTCGCAAGGGGTATAATTATAAATCAAAACCCATAAGATATCTAGGAGAACCACAAATATTTTCAAATTAAACAAGACACTTTTAAATAACCCAAAGGTCAAAAAGAAATCACAAATGAAATTAAACCATATTTCAAATGAATATTAATAACGATTCAGTATATAAAAATTTGTCAGATACAGATTAATCAGCACTGAGGGAAATTATTGCCTTAAATACTTCCATTAGAGATGAAATAATGCTCACTCTCTATCAGAGATAAAGGAGAAATGAGATAAATTTTAAATACCCAAGGCTAAAACAGGTTATCTGATATTTGGGGGAAAAGGGTAGTTTTATAAATTTGGACTTTTGAGACTTTCAAGCTCCCTTTTCTCTCAGCCAAGGAAACTTTTCATATTTAGTGAACTATATAAATTTGGATTGAGTGTACCTGCTTGTTCCATTTCTTTCTTCTTCCCTCATCTCCTGATCTCGGGTCCTTGGCTGACGGTTCCTAAAGGAAAGAGGCTGAGTTAATCCTCAGTCAGATTCACTGTCTTCTTGTTCTAGTTATCCCCCTTAGTACCAGTGATGTATCAGTCCTGTGGATTTTTCTGAAGATTAAAATGTAATTGCTCTGAAGGACTAAGGTATGCTATTCCTAAAGCCAACATTTCCCAAAGCCAAACCTCAACCTTAAGAACAAATGTGAAAACAAATGAGTATCTGATTCACAGATGTCCTTGGGATGAAGTTAAAACGGAAGCAGTAAACTCCAGTATGGTTTCCCAAAATTAACCATAGTAAGCTACTCATCCAAATGCCTGGATTCAGGATGAGAAAGAGAACCTGTACGGTTCTCCTACCTAGTGTTTTTATCTGACTTGGGAAAAGAAGCCTTGAACTAACAAAGGAAGCATGAATTCCAAATCGCAGATGCTAGACAAACCCATGGAGATGAGAAATTTAAGACTTGTGCTTTTTACATTACAAATTTTAAGAAGTTTATAATTGGTTGACTTTATTGAGCGATGTGAATTTCAGACAATGACAAGAGAGTTGAGGCCAGAATACAGAAAATCCTGATTTTAATTTTTATCTTTTCTTCCATATAAACACAAATTGGGCAACACCTAAAGTAGCATTCTCGGGGAGGCTGAGTGGCTCAGGTAGTTAAGCATCTGCCTTCAGCTCAGGTCAGGATTTCTGAGTCCTGGGATCAAGCTCCGCATTAGGCTGCAGGAGCCTGCTTCTCCCTCTCTTCCCCCAACCCCACTTGTGCTCTCTGTCACTCACTCTCTCTCCCTCTCAAATTAATAAACAAATAAAATCTTTTAAAAAAAATTTTTTTAAATAAAATGGCATTCTCTATCCATAAATTTCTCTGCACAATCAAGACAATGAAGTATTGGTGCTCAATAAATTCTCTTTCTTTCCATTATTACAGGAATTACAGTATATGGCATATGCATAACCGAATTTAGTGGCCGTTGTATAATGGATACAGTTATTTTCTAAAAATGCCACTGTTGCTTTACAGTTTATGGAAAAACACATCTAAACTTAGCATATGCTAAATTTTATTGCATGTAAATTATGATATTGAGGCCATAAGATATTATTATTCTGTAACCAATTATGGGAGGTCTTTTAGGAGATGACTGCCCTGTGTGTTTCAGGGAAAGAGACAAAAAGATTTAGGGAGCTCTTTCTTGGGGTGAAATGTATCATTCATCACGATTTTATAAAGTGATGACCATCCCATGTCTCTCATATTGCCAATTTGTACTTAGTTTAGGAATCCTGAGAATGTTGAAAAAGAAAAAAAAAAATAATTGTTTGAAAGTCATTAGTATTTGATTGAAGGAAGCTAGGACAACCAGACTCCAGGTGGCAGAAAACAGGATAGCATCTGAATGCTATGGACAACATTCAAATAAGGGCATAAAAGGGATCCAGGCCTTCTTTGCTGCTAATAATTTTCCATAGTCACATAGGAGATGTAACTTTATCAGCTTGGCTGATTTTTCCTTTTTTTTTTTCTCCTCTGGAGGTCAATGTCCCAGTCCCTGTGGAAACCACTGCAATGAAGGGGTGTACCAATGAAGCAAAATCTCATGAAGAATAAATCATAACCTGCTTTTCAGGACCAATTCTTGGGGCTCCTGGGGGGCACAGTCAGTTACTCGACTGACTCTTGGTTTAGGGTCAGGTTGTGATCTCAGCGTTGTAGGACCAGGTCCCGTGTGGGCCTCCGCACTCAGTGTGGAGTCTGCTTGGGATTCTCTCCCTCTTCTTCTGCCCCTCCAGCTGATTCTCCCTCTTTCTAAAATAAATAAATCTTAAAAAAAAAAAAATTCTCTCTCCCTCTGCTCTTCCCCGCTGTGTACACGCACAAGCCCGCTCTCTCTCAAATAAATAAATAAATCCTAAGGGGGAAAAAAAAACGGATTATTATGACTTGGAAAGTTTATTTCTGGAATGGTTTTTAGCTCAAGTAATACATACCGATAATCTTGTAAGTTTCATTGCTGGATGCTATTTTCATAAAAGAGCATTTATGTATTATTCATTTACCTATATTCTAATTCATTAGCCTGCAAAATACAAAATGAGGCTAACTGAGGGAGAGGGGAGTGCATCATAGTTAATGCTTCCTTTAATGTTAAATTTACTTTTTATTTGTTCCAATAATTTTTACATGTATTCATCATCACGCACACAGAGAAAATCTGTAATATTATAAAAGTACGTAACATCAGCCTCCTAACTTTCCTAAGGTGGGGAAACTGAGGCACCATGAGTTTTTTTGTTTTTTTTTTAAGTTACTTACCCAAGAATACATGAAAAGTAGTAGATGGTACAGTTGAAAACTGCTTTCAGGCAGTTTAGTTCAGAACCTATATTCTTAACCATTATCTATATTGAGGAAATGTCCTTCGTGAGTTAAGTATTGGCATTCTGCAAAGAGCCTGACAGTAACATTCAACTCCTGGCCTCAATAAACCAGACCTCAAATTCTCCTGTTCAGAAAATCTCTGTTAATAGGTTGTGAGTCCTGGGATGACCCCCATCTCCACATTGATTTTTACCACCAGAAAGAAATGAGTTATTTGAGTAAACGATCATTAAGTATTTGAGTGCATAAAACTCTATGATTCTAAAAGCAAGTATCAAGGTATCATTTATCCAGGTTTTCTTTTGATTGCTTGGTAACGAACTAGCACTTCTGATTTTGCATTCGTAGATAGGAAGAGTGAACCATGATAATAAATGTAAAGAGCTTTCTTTTTTCAATGAACTCACAAAAAATGTGGAGGAAAGGAAGCTGAACATAGTAATAAAAAAATATGGTGGCAATATCATTGGTTAATTTATTCAATTAATCCTATAATTGCAAATTATAAATTGTAAATAATGAAAGTTTCATATGGAAAGTAAAATAATAATAATATAAATGAAAGCATTCACAAAGAACATTTCTGACAGTGACACTGAATAATATCCAGTATTTTATTTATGACCAGTGTGAATTTTTTGGTAATTATTTCACACTGACTCCTTATTGTGAACAGAGAAAAACCTACCAGAAGCAAATGAAGACAAATTATAGAAGCACATATATTTAAATGCCAAAGACTATTACCAAGCTATTTTCCCAAAATGAAAAATCTATACCATTTTCACAATGTATGCAGTCTTAAGTTGTCTTTGTTTCAATGTGAAATAGTGGATTATTTTGACCTACGTGTTTTATTAAGTCCAATTACCTCTGATATTTCAGATTGCAGAATTTCATGCAGGAATATTTGACCATACACTCTTTAATGTTCCTGAATATATCTATACCTACCAGATCATGGTAAATCATATAATTTGACAATCCACCAAAAAAAAAAAATTGTGAGAAACCCCTCCAGAATCTTGCTATAACCGCAGCTTTGTTTTTTTATACATAATTGTTCATACAGGGTCGTCCTGATACTCTCTTCTGTCCTAGAGTGGGATTCACCTGCCACCTTTTATGTTGTGTTATCACTATCCAGCCATTTCCCTCCCCTTTCCTCTCCAGGCAGTTTGCTGGCCCAGCTCAATTAAAGGATAAATCCATTGCCGTCTGCGGCGCAGGAATTATAATGAAGTCAGCTGTCAAACCCCATCTCACAGCTGCCCCTCTGTGGGTAATCTGATGGCCACTCGTCAGGGTTTCACCCAGTCAAATGCAGACAAAGGGCCTCTGATGGCTGCTTTATTCTAATCAATCTACACAGAGGCAGATGTTAAAATCCCAACAGGAAAAGGTGTAATTTGATTTAGTATTCAGAGCTACCTTCTTCTATTGATACATCAGATCTCTCTCCACTCGATATCCTTTTGCAACCAAGGGGCGAATGACTTTGTGTTTACTTATTTTCCTCATTCTGTCTTTACAAATAATGCTTTAGAATGACATTAAGGAGTACAGAACATTGCCCAATAGAACATAACAGAACAGAAGAAATTAATTGGTCTCCCAAGGTGGAAAGAATCGGGGTGATTTTGATTTTTAAGATTTCTGTAATTTTCTAAATATTCTAAAGTGAGCCAGAAGAACCAGCGAGTTATTCATTCACTCATATCTTTATATTCTCTGCAGCCTGAGTAGATATTAGAAAGGAAAAAAGGTAAATATTGTTCCCAGAGTAATTAGGCAGAAGAAAAAAAAGCAAGATTGGATTGAAAGAAATAAAGAAATCTGATACCAACTATATCCTTAGTTTTATAATCTCTAACCACCAAGACTGTAGTGAAGTGACCCATTTTCTTCATGCATTTCTCTTTTTTAGAGGATAACTTAAATCAACACATACACTATTAACTCTCCTCTAAAAATATGTGATTTGACTACACAATTACTAACTCTGGCACTCTGTCTACAGCAGCTATGTCTCCTGTCTTAACTAAGACACGCACGCGTCGGAAAATCTAGCTTCAGTGGAACAGTGTCTTTTTAGTACCAAATATCTATAGTTTCCATTGGTAATGCCTTCCTGAAGGTGGCACATTCTTCTTGATGTTCTTCAAATACTGAGTACATGGAAGTAATTATGTCTTAAAGACATGATCATAAGATAGACTGGGGGAGCCAGACCATTTATCCTAACATCTGCTTGAAGAGGGGAAGAGAAATATTAATGATCACATATTTGAGGTTCTTTTATACTGAGAATTAGTATCTTCCTCAACCCAATTCCTGCTATTTACATAAGAAATCACCTTCACTTCAGGCATTTTGTTTAGATTAATTTTAACTCAAGTTGTCGAAATGTAAACTTTATGTTTTACTAGGTCTTTGAAAGTCAACATAATATCGAAATTCTAATGTGCAAAACAGTATATAGCCTTCCCACATGTCAAATTGCTGACACATTTTTTTCACTGGCTTGGTACTAACTTTACAGTGGTTTTTATAATTATTTAAAACATCGATGTGTAAGAAGAAAACAATATTCTAGAATGAAGTTCTGCCCCACGCATTGCAACTGGTGATGTTGGAAGAAATACAGAGCCAACATAAAATTGTAAGAAGAAAAGGCCAAGTCTTTGGTGGCAAAATACTCAATGACATTTAACAAGAAAAAAATCACCATCAAAGCTAGGGGGAAAAAAAAAGCTATTACAGAAACCAGTGTTTTTAAGAATTTAGAATTCAATGCTGCAGTGGTCTTTTCCTATTAAAATAGTTTTAGTGAATGCTTTGCTGAATTTGAAGATCAAGACTGTGTGTGTTTGTGTGTGTGTGTGTCTGTGCGGAGTGCTTTAAGGATGACAAGAGCTTGATGTAAAAAAAGAAAATGAGGACATAAGCATTCTGTCATTCCTGGTAAAGTCAATATCTGCCTATCTTTTGTCTGGCCCCTGAGCACAGTCCTAAAGTTGATTTGTGCTAAAAGAAGAGTAGGCTGTCATACAGATAAGAATGAAAGCTTAAAACTGTCTTTGGGTTCAGGTATTAAAATGGTGGTGGCAGGAAGAGGGGTGGAGTGTCTAGCCTTGTAATTTCTGCATGTTATCCTAACCTTGGAACAAAAAAGGAGGTTCTTAGACTCTGAGATAACTGCCAATATCTGTATTATAGATAGATGATAGATAGAAGATAGATAGATAGATCTAATATATATATCATGGTTTCTTTCTGGAAGAATTGCTTATCTAAAAAATATCTAGGCAGTTCAGTTTTCTTCTATGTAAGTGATTCTTGAAGTTTGTTTGGGACCCCTATGAATCTTTAAGATCCCTTCAAGTATCTGTGTGGGCGAATCTATTTTCATAATAATACTAAAGTCCTGCTTGCCTTTGTCGCTCTTATTTTCCCATAAGTATAAAAGTATCGTTTTCTAGACAGCTAATGGAATGTGCACTGTGTATTATTTTAAAAACTCCTCAGTTTAAATTTCTAACATACTAAATATCAATGACTATAACCTAATAAACAGAGCTGTTTGGAATCCTCAATAATTTTGGACAGCATCACTATACATTAAATATTGTTTCCCCCAAATTCATATATTGGAACCTAAGCCCCAAAGTGACTGTATTTGGTGGGAAGGTTTTTAAGAGGTACTTAAGCTTAAGCGAGACCATAAGAGTGAGGTCCTGGGTCCTAATCTCACCGGTTTGGTGGCCTTATGATTTTTTTTTTTTTTGAAGATTTTATTCATCTATTTGAGTGAGAGAGAGAGAGGAAGTACTTGAGGTGGGGGTAGGGAGGGGCAGCAGGAGTGGAAGAAGCAGGGAGCCTGACACAGGGAGAGATCCCAGCACCTGGAAATCATGACCTGAGGGGAAGGCAAATGCTCAGCCTACTGAGCCACCCAGGCTCTCGGGATTGGTGGCCTTGTAAGAAGAGATTTCTCATCTTTCTCTACCCATACCCACAGAGCAAGGAAGGGCCATGTGAGGACACCAGACAAGGTAGCCACCTGTAAGCCAGAAAGAAAACCCCCACCAGAACCCATCTTGAGTATTTCCCTTATATCCCGAGCCAACTAAGGTGAGTATTAAAAAACATCCAGAAACTAAAACTCCTGACAACCACTGATCTATTTAATAAAGCGGAGATGCTGGAGCCCCCTATAGGCTCAAAGAAGAAAACACAAACCCGTGATTCCCTTGGGTTGGATCACATCTTTGAACAACACGAGTAACACATTGTGCAGACAAGTGTTTTAAAATGCTGCAGTCTTTGCTATAAGAATGTATCACGAAAGGAATATTCAATAGTTCCCATGTAACTCCCACATTCTTAAATCTATATTCAAAGCTCTCTGCTTTGGGCCCCCAATCTACTCATTCAGCACTATCTACTGCCATCCCTCAGCATGAAACCTCTTCTTTCGGAAGCAAACCTCAAATTCTTTTGGGCACACATTGCTCATACTGATCTCCATCCCTGAGCTCATGCACGATTCCCACCATATATTTCATATTCTATCTTTCGACTTAAGGAAAGTTTGCTCACTACCCATCCCAACATGTGGGTTAGCACTCTGCCTGGATCTGTGAGTACGACAAACCCGAGACAGAATCTTCTGTTTTGTAATCGGTACTATTTTAGGGCACAAAAAAAATCATTACATAAGCTAGGTTCTTCCATGTTTGGGTTCCCAATATATCATGGGGTTTCCTTGAAGATTTGGGGAAGAAGGTTGGGAATGGCTCGCCATAAAGGTATATTTGTTACTGGGAAACACATTTACTCATCTTAAAAAAAAAAAATTCCGAGTTGAAAAATGCAAATTTTAGAATATTTCACTGTATTTTATTCTCAGAATTTAATTCCTGTTTTATTATATGATGAAAATGTCTCAGGGACAGATAGGCCTAAGGTTAAAATTAGAAGGAAGTTTTTACTTGTCTTGGTTATGCAATCTGAAAATAGAGGGGCTACCAAAAAATGTGGCCTACCCAGATGTTAGGGTCTCCTACTAAAGGGTGTGACATCACACACACACAAAATTAAAGGTGAGTTTTGCTGCTCTTTAATCAGTATCATGCAAATGGATAAACTAAATATTTTAATTTCAACTTAATTTATACAGAAATAATCAAAGTAATTCTGGAAGAATAGAGCAGGGCATTTTCCACTCAGAATAGATGCCGACAGAAGATTGGATAAAATAATAATTCACATTTATGGCATGCGTTCTACTACAGGATCTATCAAGAATTTTTCATCATTTCCTTTAGATGATCCCAACCAGAATTTTATGATATATTTTAAGATAAGAAGCTAAACCCTGGGACTGGGTTCAAACCTCTGCTCTTCTGTGTATCAGGTCGGTAATCTTGGACAAGTTACTTTCTTAGTGGCTCGATTTATTATCTACAAACTGGGATGCTAATAATAATAATTCTGACTGCATTGTGTTGCTAAGATTATTAAACAAATTAATATACCTAAAAGGTTTTAAGTACTACCTGACTCATAGTGACCTTGATATGAACTACCTCTTCTTTTCTCATTCAGCTAATAAAAATCTGAGACTTGAAAAGGTTAGTTAGCTTTTTTCTTTTTTAAGATTTTACTTATTTATTTGAGAGTGAGAGAGACAGAGACAGTGGGGTGGGGGGCAGGCAGAGGGAGAAGGACAAGCAGACTTCAAGCTGAGCAGGGAGGCCTACTTGGGGCTGGATCCCAGGACCCTGACATCATGACCTGAGCCAAAGGCAGATGCTTAACTGACTTGAGCCACCTAGATGCCCCCAAAAGGTTAGTTAACTTATTAAAGTCTATGACTAGTAAATAAATAAGTTCTGGAGATGTGTACATGGTACAGTGATTATAGACCATAGAACTGTATTATAAATGTTAAACTTGCTTAATTACCAGATCCTAATTATTCCTGGCACTGGAAGAAGTGATAAGTATGTGATATGAAAGAAGTGGCAGCTAATGCTACCACCGCCAAGTTAGCACAACATAAATGGGTCAAATCAATGCTGTACCCCTGAAAATTATACAATGTTATATGTGAATGACATCTTCATAAAACTATTTTTTAAAGCTCTTATATGTGAGAGCTGGGATTTAAATCCAGACAGTCTAATTGCACAAGTCATAATCAAAGTCTGTAATCAAAATAGCCTTTGCCAGAAGTGAAGCAGAGAGTGGGGACCCTGTAGGAGAGCACAATTAAGGAGCCACCAGAGAGAGAAGGTCAAAACCAAAACTCAGCCACAGGTGTGTGGCACTTCACTCTCTCCTCACAAGCAATCAGTTACTCAAAGCACGTGTTACTCTTCTCATCTCACAGATGATGAGGCTGAACCTGGAAAACGTTCAGGGCTTGGTGACTATCAAGTGTTCAAGGAGAAGTCTCGACTAAAACCCAGTCCTCGGAAGAGAGACTCAGGACTATAAATGTGGGGAGATCAAGATGGAGAATGGACACTGACCTTGACCTTGCCCAGGATGCATTAGGCTGTCTTTAAAAATTCTTTGCTTGACTATTGGTTTTGAAAACCCAACTAACGAAGATTTTCTACTGAGGCCATTATCACCATCAGGATTTTTTTGAACTGGAGGTCAATAAACTTTTCCTGTGAAGGACCAGGGAGCAAGTATTTTGGTTTTCCCAAGCCAAGAGGCAGTCTCTGCTACAATGACTCAACTCTGTAGCACAAAACAGCCACAGACAATGAATAAGTAACTGAATAGCTATGGCTGTATTCCAGAAAACCTTCATTTACAGTAACAGGCAGCAGGCAGAATTTGGGCTTCAGGCTATAGTATGCTGACCTGTGTTCTAGAAGCCAATAGATATCAATTTCTTACCATATGTTGCATATAAGCTTTCACTGAATACTTGTGAATGGATAAATTTAAGGCTAAATGAAGTGTGATGAAGACAGCCTTATGGTTCACCCAGTGTTTATTGAATATCTACAATAGGACACATAGTTTTCTAGCTGGTAAGAAAAAAAAATAGTTAAAAAACGACAAAGTCCCTGGTCTGGTGGAATTCATAATACGAATGCCCCCTCCTATTAGAAGATCCTTAAGTAAATTAAACACACACAAGGTAATTACGAATCACTGTGCATGAATGATAGGAAGGACATAAACACCAGGATATGATAGAGAATAATTAGAAGTGGAGGGCATTTTCAGGTGGGATATTTTAAGTATTATAGTTACCTACAAGGGAGTTTGTGTCAATAGATAGCAAGAAAAGTGGTGCTAAATGCAGGAGAAAAGGCAGATTTTGACGTGCGTTGTCAGACCTCTGTGTTTTATCCTAAGGATATGAGAAGCCATCAAAGGGATTTAAGTTAGAAAGTGGTAGGTTCTGAATTTTGTTATTAAAAAGCTCGCGTGGTTGCTGTATGAATAATGAGCTTGGGGAAGGTCATTTCGGGAAGTGGATGGCCAATTGCAGGACTTGCAGAAGCTTAGGGGAGGGGTGGAGAGACGGGGACCAGAGTAGAGTGGTGGCAATGCAACAGAAAGAGTGCACAAACCCGACTGAGACTTTGGGACTTATTTTGGAAATAAATTTCATTTTTTCTAAAGGGATCCATGGGAATTATTTTGGCTTGAGCAAATCAGTAAATGGTGTTGCTTACTGAAACAAGGCAGAAAATATTTAGGGAGGTTGTAGATGCAAGAGTTCCGCTTGGTAAACAAACAGTAAGCAAGTCCATGAATGTTACTGGACATCCAAGTAGCTTTTCCACAAAAGCAACTGAGGAATTACATCTCAAACCCAGAGAAGAGGTCAGAGGTGGAAGTACGGATTTAGGAGTAAGACGCCTCTTTACGTGATCTTTAAGACCATGGGGAAGATGACAGGGGATCCGTGCCAGAGCCCCGGACATAACAGGACAATTAAGAAGTACCTGGGGGCTCTCAGCTCACGATGGTGATGCTGGAGGACCCCGAGCTCCCCTCCTCCCATGGACACACCGAGTCTATGCCACCAAAGGAACAGTTTTTCTCTGGAAAAAAGAAAGAAAAAAGATGTAAATGTTGGTTGAGCCACAACCACACATCAGGCAAAGAGGAAAACCACACACCGAAGCAGGTAGCAAACGCTGGGTCACCACCTCGGCATGAACTCCATTCCCTGTACCGTCTGCCACCCATAATCCAGGGGTGACTCAAAACCCGGAGCTTCGCCCTGAGGAGCAAAGGGTCTGAACCCCACCTCGGACACCCCAACTTTTAAAACCTGCACCTGACAGAAGCGCCCCCCAGACATCTAACTTTGCAAACCCACGGGGCTGCTGTCTTCCAGACCCAAGAGACTACAAGGAACAACAGACTTGGCTGGAAAACGGCTGGGGCGGAGGGACTCACCTGCTGGGGCTCAGTGCAAAGGCAGACCACTTTCTGCACCTGCGTTTTTGTTGTTGTTGTTGTTGTTTTCCAGTTATAACACTTCAGCCTGAGGGGCAGGCATCTACTTAGCACCCGTCCATGCCCTGCTGGCTGATGAGCAGTATCCTCTGCATTTCCCTCCCTCTTGCTCTAGCCAGGAGCTACACCCTAGTCTTTACTTCCTCCCCTTGGGCGCCATCCGCGCGCTCCTCCCACCTCGTCCTGCGCAGGCGCTGTCTTCCTGCTTCGCTCTGACCCCAGAGCCTCCCGCCCCAGAGCCCCCCGCCCCAGAGCCCCCAGCCCCACAGCCTCCCGCCCCAGAGGTTGCTACCAAGGTGAGCTTGCAAGTGCGTCTGCTGTTCTTGTTCCGTGGCTGCGCCTGAGGACATTCTAGGACACCGAGCTCTGGAGGCCCTGGCACCAGCTCTGGATCTAGGAGGTGCTCTCTGGGAACATGGTGGTCATGAGCTTGGCACCTTGCCCACACCTAGTTCCAGCTCAGAGCCACCTACCTCCCAGGGAAGAGCTCATACGCTTGTCTGGAGCCCCGATGTGTGTGGCTGCGGCCCACACACACTAACATGTTGCCAAGCTGTGGTGGCCGGGGGTCTTTACTTTTGTGGGTTCCTCAGGACTGTAAACAGAAAAGAGCTCTTAAAAGGCTACTGTAGCCAGTGCACAGGGATGCATTTGGCTCTGAGGTCGCAAACGGACAAGGTTCAGTCACTCCCTGCCGACAAAATCCAAAGACAGAGAAACAAATAGTAGGAAAATGGGAAAGGAATTTATTTGTGAGGCCAGCACAGAACAGAGCAGACTAACATCTCAAACACTGTCTCCAAAATGTCCAAAATACTTCCAGATTTAGATAAGGACAATGTGGGGCAAAGGTCAGTGGGTACAGACTGGCAAGCAGTGAAGGTCAAGCTGATCATGGTAATGGGCAGGGTCATGCTGGTAGTCCTTATTGCTTGGAGGGGGAGTTTTGGTTCCCATCAGGGTCTTTTGCCTGAGTTAAGAGATAGGCTGGAAAGGACCTAATTAGAAAGCTGTTTGGACAATCACAAAGATTTGAGAGACAACCCAGAGCCAGGACAAGGTTGAATGATAAGTTTCCTCCCCTATAGGAAGTCACTCTTTCAAGACTGGGGGACACCGAATACATAGAAACCAAAGCAAAATGAAAGAACAAGGTAAATAATGAAAGAATAAGAAAGAGTGAAATGGAAGAAATGAAAGAATAAGACAGGAAAGGATAAGACCTCAGGAAAAAAAATCTTAATGAAACAAATACAAGTACTTAACATATATTTTGACAGGAGACATTAGCGAGGGAGATGGAAAGGGGCTGCTGGAGAGGTAGAAGGAGAACTGAGAAAGGGTGCTTTCACAAAAGACAAGTACATCATGAAAAAGGGATCAGCCCCCATGGCAGAGGCTGCTGGGAGCCTGTGTCCAGCATGTGTAATGCCTATATATACTTTAATTCTAACCATAATGGTCTTTGACAACCATGAGAAGAATTGTGGTATAGTGAGGAAGATGAGGGAGTGGGAAGAGTGCAAGAGAGAACAGAAGGTAAGGAAGTGAATTCCGAATTTCTCTGTGAATATGGTGTGGGCACTTGGGAGAAGGACCCCAGAGTCAAGGTTTACTTTTTATGATGGGAAGCGCTGGAGCATGGGGCTGTGATAATGAATGTGATCTAACAGAGAGAGGGACATTAATGAGGTAGATGAACAGATCCTAGAGGGGAGACTAGATGTAGAAATCATGGTATATTACAGAATAAGCTCCATTTAGAAAATAGTATACAAGTTAAAAAAAAAAAGCTATTTTGAAGTATAACTATTTTGAAATTTGGAATGAGTAAAGGAAAGGAGAATCAGAAAGGAAAATTTTGATTTGCACAATATTTGCAAACAAA
Source organism: Lontra canadensis (assembly GCF_010015895.1). Lineage (NCBI taxonomy): Eukaryota > Metazoa > Chordata > Mammalia > Carnivora > Mustelidae > Lontra > Lontra canadensis. The sequence goes on along the minus strand of NW_022631015.1, from coordinate 21,217,793 downwards.
TACTATTAAATTTTAAATCTTGGGCCAATGGAGTGTTATTACAAAAGAATACTAACCTCCCAGACTTGAATGAGGAAATAAAAATACTTTTGTTACTACCACAATGCATATCGCAACATTCTAAATACCTACCAACTAGTTTTTTAAAATCCTGTAAGATCAATTTGTTTTCTTTTTTTTCTGCCTTTTTAAAAAAAATCAGTTTATTTTTCTAAGTAAACTAGAAATCATCTTTCTCCACAAAACAAATCGTGATTATAGTCTTAATTTATTTTTCATATCATGGCAGAGATAAACACCGGTCACATATGTATTTGAATTAGGACAAATTTGAAGAAAATATTCACAGCCATTTAAATGCTTTGTAAGGAGGACATTATGCCAATATAAATTACAATTATGATGATGATCAATATTTATGTTGCCTCTGCCAGTCATCTGAGCACATTCTGTGGCATTCTGAATGAGGGGGCTTATTTATAAGAATTGCTGTCTGCAGAAGACCATTGAGTGAATCACAATTATAATATCATGACATTAATGTAGACTGAGTGGTGATTGGTTTCCACCTCAGTGATGATATAGTTGTGGATGGCCCGGTTTCAATGAGCAGAGGAAACTCATTATTTTTATTTATCAGGTAGAGCATTTCTTGTTAGCTTTCTATGCAAAAGCTTTGTTTTCCATGTAAACTGGGTAAGAAGACACTTGAGAGAGTGGTAGATAATGTCTGTTGTTGCTTCATTTCTAATTAACTACACAGGATACCATTTGAGTTTTTATTTGTTTAAAATATATTTTGACTTCTGTGTTCCCAAACCAGACCAGGTGTATGTTTTAAATTGCTAACATCTGACCAAGAATCTGAAGGTGAGGCAGAGCCAGAGCCCATGATGGGACCACCTTGTAGCCCAGGGAGATGGTACAGAGAAAGAAGAAGGGAGGCAAGGGCTTGCACTAAGTCTAAATGGAGGAAATCCGGCTTTCAGATCTTCAGGCCAAACCAACCACAGAGCGTATTTATTTGTTCAAGTTATGGAGTTAGAAAAGCTGATAGGGAAATCACCAGGAACATTGTTTACCCTCAGGCTCTCCCTTGCACTTTACTTAATTTTGGAAAATCCGTCTATTGCTGGTAACTGAAAAGACTTTGTGTCTGGAGCATATAGAGGTAACCCCGTGGGCAAAAACCATGAGCTATAGCATGGGAACACAAGAACTTGAAAATCAGCAGCAACTCTCATTGGTACATCTATGATCAATGTATGATACATGATATATACAATGATGTATGATACATCTGTGTGTCATGATACATCTCTGTATGACTGATACATCTTCCATGTTGGAATTAGTCACTCTGTTTCCTTGTAATTAAGAACCTCAATTCCTGCACAACCAAGATCACTGTCATCATGGTGCACACTTTGTAATAGCTCAGGCTGCAGATTTGAGCAGGCGGGTTTTGGCTTCCAGCCCCATCACACACCTACTGTGTTACCTTGGGAGAATTGCTTGATATCTCTGAACCTCAGACTGTCCAATATAAAAAGAGGATAATACCACCTTGCTCATGGTACTGTTGTTGCAAGGGATTAAACAAGATAATCGATGTAGACTGCTAAGCTTTTTATGTTCCAGAGATTCACTCAATACATCGTCAACATTCCCTTTTTTCCCTAATTTTACATATTTCTACCACTTTAGGAAATATCAGTATAGCCATTTTTTCCCCTCAAGCTTGTGAAGTGGACTCAATGAGAGGCTATAAATTAAAGAACTTTGATAGATTAGGATATTAGGGAGGTAGACATAGCTCCTGAACATACAGAAGGATCTGACACAAATGGTATATAGGTTTTTAAAAAAAATTTAAAAGACAAATTATGTTATTTTTCTTACTATTTAAATAATACAGAATCATTGTAGAAAAGATTTGTCTTATTCTACTTTGGATTTTTATTAATTTTACTATTTCCACGAGTTTTCTGAGCATAGCATTTTTAATTTTGTATATCTTGATTATGTATTTTTATTCCCCCCATTGTTGAGTTTCCTCCCAACATTTGCTGTTACTGAGCATAAATTTCTGTTCATATACGTAAATATCTGTTGAAGATTACTTCCTAGAATGGACATCCTGGACCAGATATATAGACAGCTTGAATATTGATAATTTGCCTTTCAGAAAACTGCCAGTATTGTTCCCCTACTAACTGGAAGATTCTCCTACTAACTTTCAAGGTTGGGCATGAACCTCCAGATTCAACAGTAGCCTAAGGTATAGATTGAAGGGGAGAAAGGTAGAGTTGGTGTATCTTAAAAGTATCACCTTTCCCCTTACTTTTGCCTCATGTGGATGGTACCCATTCTGTCCACGTGTTTGCAAGTGTACACCGTGCGATTCTCTTCGCTTAGACTGTGCTTCTCCAAACAAGGCTGATTGCTTCAGAAGAGTTCGTAAGAGCCCCTGTTCATTTTTTGGCACTACTTATAACCAGTCGTACCTCAGATATTAACCCAGGTGTTTCTGGGAAACTGCCCTTGGACAGTGAGACAGTTGCTCCTTCTCAGGGGTCTCATGACACCATTTGACTTCCACCATTTATACTCTTTGACAATTGTCTTCAGGGTTGGGTTTTCCTATCGGTAAGTAAGTCTTGAGGAGGCAGACACAATGCCTTTCTTGTACCTCCAGGGTCTGTCATGAACACACACTCTAAAATGACTATCGAATGAGAACGGAATAAATGAATATCTGAGTGAATGAATACTTGAGCTTCTATTTAAACCCCTTTCATGGTTGGTCGTGTGGAATTGCAGATGTTAATAACTCAAAAGCCATACAGCTATTTAAATGGTGATCATCATATAACTAGAATGAGTATATAATTACTTTTTCATTGGCAAAATAAAATAATTCAATTTATAACTTCAGTTCAACTTGAGAGGGGATAAAGTCCCTTTCTGTGGAGAAACACATTAATGTCTAGTTATAGCTGATGCTCTCTTAAACTATATGGTTCATATTTCCCAAGACCTTCTTGGAAAAATATTAAATGTGTTTATGCTCTTAGCTTAAACTTAGATTCCTGTAAAGACATAATGAAGTTTGACTTCCATAGATAAATCCTAACATCTCTGTTATTAAGTATTAGAGAGAAGCCTGTCTGGCTCCTTGAAATGGCTTTTATTCCTGTATGTATTTTCCTATGTATTTATTTTGGTGGTTTAAAAGGAAATAATGATATTCTTTTTTTAAAATGACTTTATTTATTTATTTGAGAGAGAGAAAGAGGAGAGGCAGAGCGGGAAAGAATCTCAAGCACACTCTTGTGGAGCCCGATGGGGGGCTTGATCTCACAACCCTGAGATTGTGACCTGAGCCAAAACCAAGAATTGGGACACTCGACTGACTGAGCCACGCAAGTGCCCCAGAAATAAGGATATTCTTAAAGAGACTCAGAAATCACTATTTTTAAATTTCTTTATAATTATTCTATTAAACATTTGACGGTTATTTTCTCCTGAGAACTGCAGAAAAAATAAAAAACTAAAGCCATCAGAGAAACCCCAGATTCAATCTGTACTTTGATTGATGAAAATAGAGTGAGGGACTGTTTCTGAGCTCAGTGACTGAGGATTTCTTTTCAAAGAAATCCTTTTGTCAGTTGAGCGATGGAAGAAAGTACAAATACTTTCAAATAGAAGGTAAGCTGATAAAGATTATTATTAAAAAAATCAAAATCAGTAAAATTCTATGTTTAGCAAAGCACTAAGGGAATGGGCATACAGTTCTAGTTATTACAGATTAGGCAGTGATTACATTTCACAGCAGACATGACCCCAAGTTGGATTGCCCTTGTCTTCTAACCTAAGATTCTTTCCAGTGGTTGGACCAGATGATGCTAAAAACTTTTGTCTCAGTGCCACTTATTAGAAAGCCAAATACTCAATCATGAAATTAATTTCTAAAATTTCAAGGTCATTAGCAAAGTCAGACTATCTCCTTTCATTTCTTTTTTTTTTTTTTTAAGATTTTTTATTTATTTGACAGACAGAGATCACAAGTAGGCAGAGAGACAGGCAGAGAGAGGGGGGGAAGCAGGCTACCTGCTGAGCAGAGAGCCCGATGCAGGGCTCAATCCCAGGACCCTGGGATCATGACCTGACCGAAGGCAGAGGCTTAACCCACTGAGCCACCCAGGTGCCCCAACTTTCATTTCTTAATGTTAGAAATAGTCAATAAGAGAGCTCAATACTCAATAAATAATTGACATTCATTTTTCCCCTAATTCTGTGGGCTTCTGCCACATTAGGAGCTACCAACACAGCCATTTTTTTGAAGTGAGTAGTAAGTACTCTCATGATTAGAACTACCAAATGATTATTGCTGAATTTATGAAATTTCTAAGTCTCTCCTTTATAGACAATGAAATTATTATAAGACTAATAGAGGTAACTTAAGAAAAGTTGGAATATGAGTATTTAGAAAAACAAAATAAGAGAAAACTTGTATTGTGATTGTAATGGTGAATTTTAAAAATCCCCATTGTCTTTTTCACCTTTTTATATTTTAGCAATGGAGATTAGAAGGAAAACCAAAACCCAAGGATCCTTTGACTGTTCATGTCAAGAATCAGGAGTAGAAACAGCCCCAAAGGAGGAGAGACTCTGGATCCAGGAAGTAAGGTAGAAATAAAATGCAATATTCAGTTTACAGTTAAAGAACAGGTTTGATCTGTTCTTTAGATATTCTAAAACATTGAATCAGCTGTGGTAAGCAAGGGTGTGCCTTTGTTATTTGATTTTTAATTACATAAATAATACATACTTAAAAAAGCTACCAAGTATGGATAGGTCTAAATGATAAAATTTATATTACTTGTTTCACATTTAAGGTATAGATTTTTAACTTTTACATAAAATGTATTTGCATAGTTTTGTGCAAAAGAGAGAGAATATTCTAGATATTGTTCTGTAACATTCTTTCCCTTGCAATTTATTATTATTATTATTTTACTTCTTCTCAGTGTAACAGTATTCATTGTTTTTGCACCACACCCAGTGCTCCATGCAATACATGCCCTCCCTAATACCCACCACCTGGTTCCCCCAATTTAACTAATTCTTTTTCTACTTCTTTCTAAGTCAGTATATGTACAGTATTCCTAATGCCTTTTATAGAATTCAGTTATGTTTTGGGGTCATCATTTAAATTCAATTATTTACTGTGATTTTGATGTTTTACCATTATAAACAAAGCTATGGTGATGAGCTGTCAACTTAGGTCTGTACAAGTCTGTTTTAGGAAAAATTCATCAATGTAGAATTACTAAGTAAAAAAGTCTTATGAGTATTTTGATGCTTTTGATAGTGGATTCCAAATTGTTTTCCAGTGTGTTGGAGGTAATCGACAACCCTACTAAAACGTGTATGAGCACCATCCCCCAAACTAAGACACTGGGCATATAGTACTTTTTAATTCCTAATTTGATATGCAACCCGAGGGGAAACTTTCAGGGATTTAATTTGCACTTTTGATTTCTGGTGAATTTGAACATGGGAATACTTTTAAAATGCACATGCCTAAAAAGACGTCATCATTTGTAAGCTTCCTCCTTCTAAGACTAGTGATTAGCCGAGTCATCCTGCTGTCACAGTAATGATAGCGGTACCAGAGAGCAAGCAAAACCCCACAAGTCTTCCTGAAGCCAAGGTCTAGAGTCAGCACACCATCACTATCGCATTCTAACTGGGAAGGCTGGTCATACGCCCGGGCTCCAACATAGGAGGAAGAGAAGTGTCCTCTACTCACAGAGGATGTCATACGGACTTTGCCAGGCAGTGGGCACAGTTACTGGGAGGGAATAAGAATGAGTTCATTGACCTCATTAATTGTAGTGGTTGTGTTTGATTCAGAGTGGATCTCTTCTACAATTTCTCAGAGGTTCAGTGCCTGCATTACCATCCTTTGGAACTGATCTCACACCAAACAGGAGGAAATCCACATACCATCCGGGACCAACAGTGGCAGAAAGTACCAACCACTTGGAAGTGTTAGTGCTCATAGGTTTTCCTGACCACAAATCACACTTCGTTTTTAAAAAGCTACTCTGGGGGGCCGCCTGGGTGGCTCAGTGGGTTGAAGTCTCTGCCTTCTGCTCAGGTCATGATCTCAGGGTCCTGGGATCAAGCCCCACATCGGGCTCTAATGAGCAGGGAGCCTGCTTCCCCCTCTCTCTGCCTGCCTCTCTGCCTACTTGTGATCTCTGTCTGTCAAATAAATAAATAAAATCTTTAAAAAATAATAAAAATAAAAAGCTACCCTGCCCAAATTAAGCAACTTTGTGGGTAGATCTGATTTGGTCCCTAGTTTGAGACCATTGTTCAAGCCAAATACCTTTAGTATTTTCCTATAATTTGCCTAAGACAGTGGTTATGGACAGAAATAATGGTAGAATTCACTTGTTTTTTACCCCCAATTCAGTGCTGTTCCTCTGGTGCTTTATTAAAATGTAGTGCCTTGTACTGTATGACTTCAGCAAATACAGTTAAAATGGATTTAAGACTCATCACCTCTCCGAATCACCAAAATATTTCAACATGTTTTTTGATAAGAATCCAGCACGCAGTGTAATTTCTAAAAATCCCTGAAACATGTAGTGCCTCCTTTCAGTGATTTGGAAGCAAATGTGAGTAAAACTCCTCAGCTCAGATCAGATGATATTTAAGGAGTAAAGTGGGGGTAACTTTGAAGTCAGATGACCACAGTGGCTGAATTCTTCTATCTCCCAGGGGGGCTTTTTTTGTGTGCAGAGTTCTCTGTTTATCTTACTTGTTTTTTATCACTATTTTTTTGGCCCACATATGTGTATTTCCAGCGGAATCTCATCCCTGGGATGTATTGTAGAATAGTTAGATTTCTTTGTTTTTTGTTTTTTTGGTTTTCTTCAACCCAGCCAACTGGATGAAATCTCAGCTTCCATCTAAATTTTTTCTTAGGACTTTTCCAAAACAGGGGATATCTAAAAGCTCACTTTGACCTCTTTACGCTCCTTCACTAGCAACCAGGAAAAGAAAAAATTCAGCATAAAGCAAATCTTACCTGACTTAACACCAAGAATTGTCTTCAAAATTAGCTTTCCATTTGACCCAGTGATACATAAAGTAACAGCATTGGGTGTTGGTTGAGGGGTGTTTCCTGAGTCTGACTAATGGGCTTGTGGTGATGCCCTCCACCAGCTGGGGGGCTGTGCTGGAGTTACTTCATTAACCCTTCTGTGCCTTGGTGTGCTTGCCTCTAGAATCAGGAGAGCAATAGTAAATATCTCATAGGAATAGTATGAGAATTCAGTGGCATGGTAAATGTTAGCTCATTGTCATCCATCCATAAGCTGAAAATGTTGGTGGTTTTGTGGCTCCTGAAAGAAAAGCAAGTCTGTGTCAAGAAAAAAAAAATGGGTTCTCTTCATGACCCACCAACAAGTTAAGGGGGTTTGCTGCCTCATTCTCATTTGCATCGCCAATCCCGGACTACTCTCCTTCCCAAAGAATGAGAGGTGTAGACTGTGTAATTTCTAACATCCCTTCCAGGCTTATACTTTGTACACTGAGAGGTAGGAGGATGGGGGCCATTGATTTATCACACACACACAAAAAAATACGAAAGAGTGAAATTATTTATTTAACTCAAAGTGTTCCTGGTTTCACCTGACTGAAGTTTTGAGCTTGAAAAAGAGACTTATAAAAATTCTCTTGACTACAAATCTGTAGTGAAGATTTTGTTTCATTTACCAATGATAATCTTGATAATAAAAAAAAAATTCTGTGAAGAAAAAAGATCAGTTGGTCCCGAACTCAAAGAAGGAAGAATCATCACACTGATCACTTAGCAGAAACCTGCTTCTATCATCTATAACTGATTATCCATTTCAGTCTCAAAATAATCCTTAGGTGTTTTATGATGAACTGTAAAATTTTTGTGCATACATGGAAAAGGAAATAAAAAAAACTGTGTGTAAGATGAGAAACCATCTCATGGCTTTATGGTTAAGACTACAATTTGTACTGATTTTTCTTTCCAAAAGACACATTCCTTGTGTTATACATTGGTCAGTTAATTTTCTTTCGATAAGGTGATAAAATAATAAATATTACAATATCAGAAATCCAGGATGGGAGACATTTTATCTACATATTTCTATTTGTCAAAATACTCATTTTATTTAAAAATAAGAATTGAGTGGTGCCTGGGTGGCTCAGTTGGTCATGTGGCTGCTTTCAGCTCAGGTCACGAACTCAGGGTCCTGGGATTGAGACCCATGTCAGGCTTCCTGCTCAGTGGGGAACCTGCTTCTCCCTTTCCCTCTGCCTACCACTCTGCCTACTTGAGATCTTTCTCTATTGCTCTGTCAGATAAATAAATAAAATCTTTAAATTTTAAAAATTTAAAATTAGAATTTTAATAAGAATTGACCACCAAAATTACCTCCTTGTGTTATAAATTAGGTATTTTATAGCAAGGGAATAATTTTATGAAATCACCAATATATTAAATGCACACAAGTTTGCTATATAAAATTAAAAGCAGCTAGCAGAGGAGATAGCAAAAGCAAACTCCCACAGCTATTTCATTAAGGGAAAACAGATGAATAAACTTAATATTGACTTTATGTTCAGAAATAGGAATACTATGTGTATTGTCTTACAAGCAACATAACAAAATAAGGCCATTTTAAGGAAATGAAAATAACAGGTTACCAGCAAATGCCTTTCCAAAACTTGCGTTCAAAGGAAGTACTTTAACATGAATAAAAATGACCTTGACCTAGGACAGGGAGAATAAAATACAAGGGACAATGAGCAAATAAATAGTAGAAATGTATGTTAAACTAAACAAGAACTGCTGATATAATAATGTTCAGTAGGTTCCCTCCCATGAGTGAATTAAATAGTTGGAAACGGCATTTAAATTGACGGATGATGGTAAGTGCCACAGACTCCCTATGTTCTTTCATGGTGGGAGTGTGGGGTGAGGTTGTTTATTAGATTAATTATAGGCTCTGATAAGTATGTACAGCTAAAGAAGTTCAGTAAATTTTCAAAAATAAGAAGTAAATGACTAGAGGTAGATTGTTTCTTTGATAAATTAGTGGGATAGAAGGGGGAAAAGGACTCAAGCTAGGCAAGAGATTAAGAAAATCTAAGCAAAAGAAGAGAGAGAAGGATGCCTGGGTGGCTCAGTTTGTTAGGCGGCTGCTTTCAGCTCAGATCATGATCCTAGGGTCCTGGGATCAAGTCCCAGATCTGGCTCCTGGCTCAGCAGAGAGCTTGCTCCTTCCTCCCACTCTACCTGCTGCTCTCCGTGCTTTGTAATCTCCTTCTCTGTTAAATGAATAAATAAAACCTTAAAAACAAAATTCTTTAAAAAAATTTAAAAAAAAGGAAGAGAGAGAAAAAAGAAAGGAAAAAAACAGACTAGAAGGAAAACACAAAGAAAACCGATATTCTAATTACATTTATTATTTATATATATAATAATATATAACATATTAATATTATATAAAATATATGATATTATATAGTAGTATATAATACATTATCTATTTTACTATAATATATTAAAATATAAAATCATGCATATTAATATTATATAATAATGTTAATATGTTATATATAATACACTTACATTTAATATATGATATATGATTTTATATGTGATATCTATTAATGATAAATTAGAATATATATTAATAATGTGTTTATATATTTATAAAATATACTTAAATATATTTAAGTATGTTAAACACATTTATATATATACAAATATTTATATATATAACATGTATTATGTTATTAACATATATATTAAATTAACAACTTAAATATATTTAAACTGATGACTGATATATATATGTATATTTTAGGACAGAGATTAGATTAAAAAATAGCTCTGCTCTATGTCAGTTATAAGAAACACATTAAAAATATAATGCCACAGGATGATTGAAAAATGTGGAAAAAATATGGATAGTGCTAACCAAAAGAAAATCAAGAGAACGGTATTTATATCAGAAAAGATAGACTTCAAGGCAAAATAGTTTTACAGTAGAGCATGTTATCACCATATGATGAAATATTCCACACACCAGAAAAATATATGTACCTGAAAATATCTTTAAAATACGTAAAGCAAAAATTAATCAAACCTAGAGATAAGTTAAGGAACCCAACATTATAGTTGGAGATTTCAAAACTATTTTGTCTGTTAGTAATAGGTCTTGTGTATAAAAACTTGATAAAGATATGGAAAATTCAACAGAATTATTAATAACCTTGGATTTAACTTTATTTCTCATGTCTTGTTTCTTAATAAATTTATTTATTTATTTATTTATTTATTTTTTAAAAGATTTTATTTATTTATTTGACAGACAGAGATCACAAGTAAGCAGAGAGGCAGGCAGAGAGAGAGGTGGAGGCAAGCTCCCTGCGGAGCAGAGAGCCCGATGCGGGGCTTGATTCCGGGACCCTGGGATCATGACCTGAGCTGAAGGTAGAGGTTTAACCCACTGAGCCACCCAGGTGCCCCTCTTAATAAATTTATTAAGATATAACTTAACTACCATAAAATTAAATTTTCATCAAGGAAGGAATAATAATAGGAATTTTTAAATACTTGGATGTTGTTATATAATAAGGGATTGGTTGCATGTAATATGAACTATAAAATTAAGTGTAGTATTAGGAACAGCTCTTTATATGGGTAATATTCTAATTTAAATCCAGGAACAGGTTTTTATGTATACTTAAAGGTATACATAGATATTTAAAGGTATACAACCCATCTCCCCTATACTCTTCTGTATGAATGACATAACAAATAATAAAACTATTTTAAACAATGCCCAAGAAAACAGTACAGGTATTTATAGCCTCAGACAGCACAGAAGCCAGAGAAAATTACATGACTAACCCATTCTTTCCTTCATACATCAGCATGCAGAAATACTTAAGCATTACTTCAAACAGCTTCTCTTCCACTATCAACAACAAAAATGGTTCAGTGTCTTATCAGCTACTGAAGTTATTCATTTTTCAAGCACCTATTAATTTCTAAGCATTTGTACAGAGCTTTCTTTTATTGTGGTATAAGTGACACGTAACATTATATCAGTTTCGGGTATATAGTCTCATGAGTCCACATTTGTATACATTGTTATGTGGTCACCAAGAGGTCTAGTTCACATAATCACCTGTACCCCTGATGCTAATATCAGTGGTTGGTGTAGTGAAGTAATGATCATTGGCTGAGTAAATAAATTTTTGGAAGTCCAGACACCGTGTTAGCAGTGTGATCCAGGGACAGGGAGAATGTAGAAGAAAATGATAATGGTACAATGCATGTCAGTCCGAATCATAAAAATTTCCCAAGTACTTTAACTTCTTAAGGAGGTGCTGACAGTCCCAGTTATATGAATTGTGAAGTCAGTATCCCCTTGGCCCAGTGGTCCATCTTTCACTGACTACCTTGCTGTGTGTGATCATCTCTCTTTGGAGAAAGCAATAGGAAGTATGAATATCTTTCTTTATTCTACTAGATTAGTATAAAATGAGCTAAGAAAAAAAAGAGCAGATCACTTAACTGCTTTTGACAATCAAAAAAAAAACCCTATAAAAATAAAATAAAATCAGAGAAAAATTAAAAGGAGTGATACTAACACTGAATGATGCAGTATTGAATTCCCTATCTTCATCCATTTACTTAATTCCCCGGACAAAATGAAATCCGTAACTATTACTTCATCCCCCTGACCATGCTTTGTAATTCAAATGGCTTTTATCTACCTGAAGAGAGATTATACATCACAGATTTTTTTTTTTTTCCTGGCAAATTTTAAGCAGAGATTTCCAGGCTAAGAAATAAAATTTTGACAGTGGTGATTTATTTCCTAAGAAATTATGATTCAGATTTTCTTGATTATTCAAAGATGCGAACTAAATAATATCCCTATGTAGAATTACATAACTCACTGTGATACTCATCCTACTGTATTAGCCATTAAGGTAACAATTATATAAAAGACCTTTAGTCCTTATTGAATAAATCATAAGAACTCATTAGAATTGGGTTATTAGAACAGCAAAATCCTGACAGCATGATCCACAGATAGAAATGCCCTTCCAGTCAGTTGTTTTCTTAAGAGAGGATTTACATTTTATAACAGCCAAGAGCTTCTCCAGCTTACATGTGGAGATTTTATTGGCATGTATAAGCAATCTCAGTACCCCAGCTTAAAATAGGATTTACATGCACAGATACTCTGTGTCCCATTGCTCCCCGCCTTACTTTGGGATTACTGTAGGACTGTATATCATTTCACAGTAATTTTCAAAAGTGAGCATAAATATTGGATGCTGCATTCTTTCCATATATTATCTCAGGGAAGGCAGAATTGCCTCCAGATCAAACTTAGGTTTAACTGGTCAGCCACTGAATCCTTCTGTGGCTTCTCAATTACTTGGTCTTCCAAGCTCTGTTGGCCGGCAAGCCTACCAAGACAGAAACTACTAGGGAAAGTGTCCGGTTGCCATTGTGGTGAAATGGTGTGCTCTGGGTGTGTGTAACTTGTCGAGGGCGAGTTATCTTGTCTACCCATCGACATGGACTACCAGTGTGCAAAACCCAACAGCTGCTCCACAGAAAGACTTAATTATTACTTTTACCCCTTTAAGAGCAGATCGTGATATTTAACAAAGTATAAGGCCTCCATTCAAGTCCGTGGATCATCGACATAACTGGAGGACATCGGTATGAGTGTTGGCACTGTTTAAAGGTCATTAAACAAGGGTAAGCCACAGAATGAACTTCTAATGCACAAAACTACACCAACATGCAGTAAAATCTTCTGTTATAAGCATGACAGGCTTCCTTAAGCACCTGACATTTCAGGGAACCCAGGAAAAAGCTGAGAAAACCAAAAGATCCAAAGACTCAATGGTAAAAAAAAAAAAAAAAAAAAAAAAGAGATAGCATTCGATTGCTCTGCTTTCATGCAATAATGATGTATTGATGAAGGTTATAAAAGATAACTACATGGCTGCAAGAGGAGGGTTGTGGTTTGAAACCACTTATTTGAAAAGATTAGGACACCACAATATATATCATTACAAGACTTAGAGCCAGTAAGCTTCATGGAAATAATCTGTAAGTGGAAAATTGTGGGTTTTTTTATGAAATGGGTTAATGTGAAAAAGAATGATAGCAAGTAAAACCAGAAGCAGGAGAGTCACATCATAGCCTAGAAATGTGGCTCAGAATTTATCCAGGTTTGCTCGTGTGGCAGGTAATGGGAAGTATTACATCTTGATGAGTTAATCAGGTTTCTCCTATGGTGAGAAATGGCTTCTTCTGCTATCTCATGCATTCCAACTGGATGTAATATATTATCTCAGATATGTGTTGTCTCTCGCCTTCCTTCCCACCCTCCTTCCTTCATTCCATCTTTTCTTTTGCCATTTTATTTCAGATAAATTGTTTGGCCTCTTAGGCACCGCCTCTTTTCCTCAAAAGTTGCATGTACAATTAAAGAGAGAGAACCTGTTAGTTAAGAAGGTGACTACCTATGTGTAGTATATGCTGATGAGTGTACTATATGCATTGTGCTCAGATTTTTGCATATTTAAAAAATCTAAGAATTTTCTCGTCTACATTGATATCCTAGCTTTCTACCCCACCAATGTCGCCTAACTAAGAAGCCACTCAGAATTCTAATAAGGATTTTGTTTTTTATAAAGTGTAATCTGTGCAATGTCTGATTATATTCTTCAAGAGAGATGAATGAAAGAAAGAGTATCTATGCTATTTTTTAAGCTCCTTGAGGACCAAATTCATGTCTAATATCCCTTTAAGAGCAGATTGTGATATTTAAAAAGTTTAAGGTTATCAGTTCAATTCAGTGGATCATCTGTGTAACTAGGGAACTTTTGTGTGAGTTCTGGCACTGTTTAAAGGTCACAAAGCAAGAGTTAAGAAACCGTCTAGTTCACTTGCATTTTACATGCTCAAGTATAGTGTCAGACACTATGCAGACTCATGATAAGTATTAGATGAATACATTAATTAATCATTTATTTATTTCTGACAGTAGATAATGAATATAATAAAATTAATAGAGATGTTTTAAAATAATAAACATATGGGGCTCTTGGCTGGCTCAGGTGGTAGCGCACATGACTCTTGATCTCAGGGTTGTGAGTTTGAGCCCCACATTGGGTATAGAGATTACTTAAAAATAAAATACATTAAAAAAATGAAAAAATATCCATATATATTAATTTTCCCTTAAATTGTATACCCTTGCTCATGTTAGATAATTATAAAATAAGTGAAATATATCCATATGAATAAAGATCAAAACAGATTGAAAGACAAAGTGAACAGTAAACATTCCTGATGCACTAAATAAGTGTGAGGTTTGTGAGGCATTTAATATGGAAGAAATCTTAAATGGGGATGCATTGGAGGTACACATTCTGACTCTAAGTGTCCTCTTTTTGATACGCTCAGGTGAAAAGCCATGGCCACTCTGCATATCATCAGCAAACTAGGGACAGGTCTGATGCTGCTCCCGAGATCTGTGTCTGGTAGAGCAAGAGTTTTTGTTGGCCCTCTGTGCCTCCCATCTCTTGTCATCCCTCCTGATACCTGAACTCTGCTCTAAGCACACCCATCATGGTGGAACACTTACACGGCAGAGAAATTGGTAGACTATATGAATGCAGAGTTCAGATAACGTTACTTACTTCTTTCCGTGTAGATCTCACCTTGTGTTCTGAATCAAATAATCTGTGGGCATCCCTCATTTCTCTTAGTCTGTGAGCCTTCCTGTCACATGACTTGAGCATAACTTGCCTCCTCTGGTTGTCAGGGGTGACCGTTCCATCAAAGTCGTTTTCCATGTGACAGACAGGGAAGAAGAGGTATTTCTTCTGACAAAAGTGGAAGAAGACATGGCGGAACATGGAGTCTGAGGGCTGAGTGTCCTCCCTTTTCTTTTGCTTGAGGAAATTGGCGGAGGCATTGGTAGTGGTAAGCTTTGCAAAGCCCTAAGTCAAGCTTTCCCAGAAGCTACTTCAAAAATAAATTCCTAAATGGATGAGGGGATAGATTAGACTGAGGGTGAGACTCTGATTCATCTCTCATTCCGCATCCACATGGCGCCTGTAGGAAGTTGAGAAGACAACAGAATAGAAGGAAGTGTGGTGTTAGACAAAGAGGCCAGAGTTAGAGCCAAACAGTGATGTCCACTTTGTTCCACAGTCGACTCCAAATGGACCTAAAACCAGTCACACCACTCCAGGTAAGAACCAGACACCTCATAATAAAACAGAGAGAGATTTTACAAAGACCAACCTGAATGTTCTTACCTAGATTTCTTGGAGAAGATCAGGCAGTAGGGGGATCTGAATGACGGGACACTTAAACAAGAAAGACAAAGTCATTCAAGAATTGATTAATCCCCTGGGCATTAAGATAATGACTTAGCAAGTTAACAATTTTATTGTTTGTTTTTATTCCAGCTGTCTAAGGTATGGGAGCCAGTTAAAATAACAACAATAAAAAGATGTTGAAAAAATTTATAAGCTACATATGTTTTCTTGTACAGATGTACAGAAACATTTGGTGTATGCAAATGTTTAGCCCTTTTTCCATGGTTTACTAATATAAAACTTTCTTGTAATAATATACAATCATTAAGTTATAAAGACCTAACTAATCATGTAAAGGTAGGCATTCAGGCACTCATATGTACTCATATAACTCTATTTATACCTTAAAATCTTTACTTAAACATTTGCAATAACTTGGAATTTATTCCTTCACAAGTAAGCCTGCTTGAATTTTAGTTAGCTATATTTCCTAAACAGTACATTTTTATATTGACCCAAAATTTACCTCCATATAACTTCCTTCCTTGCTCTTAGTTCTGCTGCACTCTAACATAACATAGAATAAATTTGCTTTCTTATCCATATTTATTCAGCAAACATTTATCGAGTGCCTATTTTATGGCATTGCATATTAGCTGCTTGAGGTTGCTCAAAAGACTTAAAAATCATTATAGGTGCTTCTCAAAAGACCATTGTTCTCATCCTTGTGATTAAAACAAACCAAATAGGTTACATAAGCATAGCTTTAAAACCCATCAGGGAGAGTAACACCCACACAAACCTAAAAGAATTCTAGAAAGTGATGAGGCTTTTATAAGAAAGAAAGAAAAATCCTACTGCTTTTTAAAAAATATATTTTTAAAAGATTTAAGTTTTTGAGAGAGAGCATGCATGTGCTTGGGGGCTGGGGCAAGGGCAAAGGAAGAAGGAGAGGGAGAAAAGCAGACTTCCCGCTTTGCATGGCTCCTAACGTGGGCCTGACCCCACAACTCTGAGATGAGTCCAGTCAAGAGTCTGATGCTTAACTGACTGAGCCATCCAGGCCCCCTAACAGAATTGCTAATTTTTTTTATGTTTTTTTATATTTTCTTGAGGTAAAATTGACATGTAACATCTTGTAACTTTAAGGTGTACAGTGTGTTGTTCGGTACATTTACATATTGCAACATGATTGCCACTGTTGTATAAGCTAACACCTCCGTAATCTCATTTGGCTACCCTTTATTTTTTGTGGTGAGAACATTTAAGATCATCTCTTAGCAACTTTCAAGGGTGTAATACAGCACTGTTATCTAGAATCAGAATGTTCTGCATGAGATACCTAGAACTTACTCATTTGCTTCTATGAGTTTGGATTTTTGTAGATTCTATGTACAGGTGATATCAAACAGTATTTGTCCTTCTCTGTCTGACTAATTTCACTTGGCATAAGGCCCCGAAGGTGCATCCATGTTGTTGCTAATGGTAGGATTGCATTCTTTCTCATGGATGACTAATATTCTATTTTATTGTGTGTTGTATACATGTATACCACATCTTCTTTACCCATTTAGTCATTGATTGACATTTAGATTGTTTCCATATCTAGGCTATGGGAGTGCAGATATCTCTTTGATATCCTTTTTATAATTTCCTTTGAATATATATATATATATATATATATACCCAGTAGGGGGATTGCTAGCCAAATGATAATTCTATTTTTTTCTGAAGAAACTTCATACAGTTTTTATAAAACAGAATTGCTCATCTAGTTTACATTTGCACCAACACTGAATAAGGGTTTCCTTTTCTCCAAATCTTTGCCAGCAATTGTCCTCTCTTGTCTTTTAAATGAGAGCCCTCCTAACTTGTGAGATGGTATCTCATTGTGGTTTTGATTTGTATTTCTGTGATGATGGGCGATGTTTTCCTGTACTTGTTGGTCATTTCCATGTTTTCTTTGGAAAAACATCTACTCAGTTCCTCTGCCCTTTTTAAATCAGACTTTTTTTTTTATTATTGATATGTATGAGGTTTTCTTATATTTTAGGTATTAACTCTTTATCACATATTTTCTTCCATTCTGTAGTGGTTGTTTTTTGTTTTTGTTTTTGTTTTTTGTTTTTTTAAATTGTTGATTGTATTTCTGTGCCCTGCAGAAGCATTTGAGTTTAATGCAGTCTCACGTATTTATTTGCACCTTTGTTGTTTGTGGTTTTGGTGTCATATGTGAAAACCTGATGCCAAGACCTAGACCAATATCCCTGATGAATATAGATACAAAATTCCCAACAAAATCTTAGCAAATTAAATTCAGAAACATGTTAAAAGGATCTTACACCATGCTTCTGTAAGATTTATCCCTGGAATGCAAGTCAGTACACAAATTAATAAGTGTGATGCATCACATTAATAGAATGAAAAATAAAAATTATATGACCATTTCGATAAAGGCAGAAAAAGTATTAGAAAAGATACAGCGTTCTTTCATGATAAAAAGTCTCAACAGAGTTGGTATAAAAGGAACATAGTATTTTGTTGTTTTTTTTTAAGATTTTATTTATTTATTTGACAGAGAGAGAGATAGATCACAAGTAGGCAGAGAGGCAGGCAGAGAGAGGGGAAAGCAGGCTCGCCACTGAGCAGAGAGCCTGATGTGGGGCTCAATCCCAGGACCCTGAGATCATGACCTGAGCCGAAGGCAGAGGCTTAACCCACTGAGCCACCCAGGTGCCCCTAAAAGGAACACAGTTCAACAAAATACAGATCATAAATGAGAAGCCCACAGCTAACTTCATACTCAAGTGGGGGGGATAGTGAAAGTTTTTCCTTTAAGTACAAGAACGAGAAAAGGGTGCCCACTCTTACCACTCTTACTCAACCTAGTATTGGCAGTCTTAGCTGGAACAGTCAGGCAAGATAAACAAATAAAAATCATTCAAATAAAAAAGGAAGAAGTAAAATAGTCTTCATTTGCAGATGACGTGGTATTATACAGAGAAAATCCTAAAGGTTCAACCAAAAAAAAAACAGTTAAAACTAGCCAACTAATTCAGTAAAATTGCAGGAGATAAAAATCAACATATAGGCATCAGTTGTACTTCTACACACTAAAAATGAAGCATCTATAAAGGAAAGAAAGAAAAAAAGTCCATTTACATTAACATCAGAAACAATAAGACTCAGGAATGCATTTAAGCAACCAAGTGAAAGATCTACACACTGGAAGCTGTAAGACTAATGAAAGAAACTGAAGACACTGACAAACAAAAGTATATATTACATTCATAGTTCAGAAGTGTTAGGGTCCGTGATCAAAGGAGTGAGACTGATATAAAGCGAAGGTCAAGCAAAGCTTTATTTCACGCCAGTATCGAGAATCAAACCGACTGGTTGGGGCCACCTCTTACAGAGAGGGCGACGACCCCCAGCCTCATAGACCAGCTTTTATAAGGCAAAGACCATGTGGTTGAGCCTGGCCAATGAAATTGTAGCACATAGAAAAAGTTGCACAGTCATGCTAGGTCACACATGGGTGGCCAATTGGATTATAATTTACCCTATAATAGCTGTTTGAACTAGCCTATCACTTTGGTCAGAATTGGCACCTTAGTTTGGCACCCAATGGGCGGGGTTTACATTCTTTGGTGGTTAGGGAGGTAGTAGGTATGCTTCACTTATTGGACGTCTCCACCTGGCCTGACACGTCCTGGTATCTGGGCTCTGTTATCAGGGGCTCGTTGGCCATATTTTACTGGTTTCCCAGACCTGTTTCTAAGTGAGTTCCTCTGGGGGGCAGGGTCAATCTAAGTTAACTGCATAAACAACAAAATGGCTGTTCTACCGAGATGGGGTCGCTCCGGCTAAGTAGGCCCTTACAAGAAGAATGAATATTGTTAACACCATACTACCCAAAAGGTATCTGCAGATTGAATGCCATTACTATATGACATTTTTTGCAGAAATAGAAAAGGCAATCTTCAAATTTGTGTGGAACCACAGAAGACCCCCAAAGCAATCCTGAGAAAGAACAGAGCTAAAGACATTACACTTGCTGATTTCAAACTCTACAAAGCTCTAGTAATCAAAGCAGTATGATCTTGGCAGAAAAATAGACACAAAGACCAATGGAACACAACTGAGAGCTTGGAAATAACCTCCCACGTATACATTTGACAAAGGAGCCAAGAATGTGCAATGAGAAAAGGATAATCTTTTTAATAAATGGTGCTGGGAAAACGAGATAACCACATGAAGAAAAATGGAATTGAACCCCCTTTGTTATACTACTCACAAAAAGTAACTCAAAATGGACTTAAGACTTAAGTGTAAGACCTGAAACCATAGAACTCCTAGAAGAAAGCATAGGGGAAAAGCTCATCTGCTCTTACTGCAGAATGAAAACTAGCCAGGATGAAGAATTTGCCATAGATGGGATTAAGGAGGAGAGTGTAACACTTACCAATCTATTATTGGCTGTGCGTGGTTTCACATGGTAGATTTATTATGTGCTCCATAGAGAGACTTTTTTTTTAAGGATTTTATTTATTTATTTGACAGAGAGAGACACAGCAAGACAGGGAAAACAAGCAGGGGGAGAGGGAGAAGCAGGTTTCCCGCCAAGCAGGGAGCCCAATGTGGGGCTCAATCTCAGGACAACTGAGCCACCCACGTGCCCCACCTCTGTAGTTTTCACTTGGAAATCATCTCTGTGAAATTCTGGCCTGGGGTTTCATGTCTAGAAGAGAAAGTAGCCACTGAGGCTCCCCTTCTCACATTTAGTTCATTAAAAATAATACTCTTTTTCTGACTAATGCTAACAAGTACAAAACGCTCAAATTAAATGTAATTTCTCTCTATAAGAAAAAGAATAGATACAATTACCCTAAAACAAAAATCAGTCTAAAAACGTCATCATATAAAAAATAGATTAATGACTGATGTAAATGCCGTCAAGCCAAAATTAAGTAGTAGACATTTTGAAAATATGTTGTCGATAAGACTAACATGCTTCCTAAATTGTGGCAAGAGCCAAGGGTGCCTTCTTGAATGGATCATGTCAATGTAAAATGTAGCTTATATAAAACTACAAAAAGGAAATTGTACAGAACCAGGACATTTTTACGGTGGATGATAATTACATCTGATAAGGAGGACAGGGAAGGAGGATTGTGTACACATAACTTTTCAGTATCTTTTCAAAACTGTCCAGAGATGCTATTTTAGCCCTAATGATGTGTATTCCTTATTTAGATTGAAATATAGCTGAAGACAATAATTTGTCAAATAATATTAGCTTCATCCATATAATTTCTTAAAAGCACTCAAACTTTATGTTTATGATAAAGCACATTCAGGCTCTTCAAATAACCAGAGTTGATTTTTCTATCACATTTAGCTCAGCAACCAGGATAAGATATATTTTAAAAATCTTGTTTATCTGGTCCAGTCTGGAATTAATACGATTAAACATGAACTTATTTCCAAAATCCTTTTTTACTTTTTTTAATTTTATTTTTTCAGTGTTCCAAGATTCACTGTTTATGCACCACACCTAGTGCTCCATGCAATCTGTGCCCTCCTCAATACCACCACCAGGCTCACCCAACCCGCCCTCTAAAACCCTCAGTTTGTTTCTGAGTCCACAGTCTCTCATGGTTCGTCTCCTCCTCCGATTTCCCCCAACTCACTTCTCTCCATCTCTCAATGTCCTCTGCGTTATTCCTTATGCTCCACAAGTAAGTGAAACCATATGATGATTGACTCTCTCTGCTTGACTTATTTCAGTCAGCATAATCTCCTCCAGTGCCGTCCATGTTGATACAAAAGTTGGGTATTCATCCTTTCTGATGGAGGCATAATACTCCATTGTATATATGGACCATATCTTCTTCATCCATTTGTCTGTTGAAGAACATCTTGACTCTTTCCACAGTTTGGTGATTATGGCCATTGCTGCTATGAACATTGGGGTGCATATGGCCCTTCTTTTCAGTACGTCTGTATCTTTGGGGTAAATACCCTGTAGTGCAATTGCAGGGTCATACGGAAACTCTATTTTTAATTTCTTGAGGAATCTCCACACTGTTCTCCAAAGTGGCTGCACCAACTTGCATTCCCACCAACAGTGTAAGAGGGTTCCCCTTTCTCCACATCCTCTCCAACACTTGTTGTTTACTGTCTTGTTGATTTCGGCCATTGTAACTGGTGTAAGGTGGTATCTTAATGTGGTTTTGATTTGAATCTCCCTGATAGCTAATGATGATGAACATTTTTTCATGTGTCTGGTAGCCATTTGTATGGTAGCTAGGAGGGTTGCCTCTTCCCCTAGTAAAACAGGTCCCAGCAGTTGTAACCACTCTCTCTATTTTACTTTTGTCATTTCCCCAGCCTTATATTTTTAAATATTTTGTTTATTATACATAGAGAGAGAAAGCACAAGCAGAGGAGTAGCAGAGGGAGAGGGAGAAGCAGGCTCCCCCCTGAGCAGGGAGCCTGACGTGGGGCTCAAACCCAGGACCCCGGGATCATGCCCCAAGCCAAAGGCAGATGCTTAACTGACTGAGCCACGCAGGTGCCTCTCCCCAGCCACATTTAAAGTGGTCTGATTGATAGCTCAGAGGAAGCTATCAATAAGGAAATTGGAGAAATTAAGGGTCTGGTTATGCCCATATTTGGGGCAGAATAATTTCTGACAGAAAAAGGTGGTATTTCTGCTTTTTCCAAAAGTGACTGTCATTAATGGCATCCAGAAATTGGGAGTGGAGGGTACGGAGGTGCCTAATTAGGTAATTAAATTAAACAACATGTTAAGTAGTTTTGAAGCATCAAAACTGTTGGATATCTTCCCCATCACAGACTGCCAGTATGTACTGTAACAGTTCTCCCGATAAGACAATGGTGGTTCTTTTTGACATTGATTGTTCCCATCACCGCAGAGCAATGGCGCTAGGGGAAAGAACTTGACATCATTCTGAAGACTCTTTTTTCCTCTCACTGCATTTCCCGACTAAGCATTTCCTGGGTATTTTCCTTTTTGTTTCCTTCTTTTGTTTCCCCCTGTGGTCTGATTAATCCCAGTGAGGGAGGAAAAGGGACTTGTGTATATTTAGTGTTAATAGATACCTTCTGTGTTAGCACTGAGCCACTTCTATATCCAGAAGTAATGTGAAGAAATTATCTGCCACGGAACTTTTAATCCCCAAGGTTTTAAATTCTCCCCATTCTCTCTTGAAAAGCAACATCAGACTGTGAAATGAACAGTGTTCTGAGAATCAGAAGACTGTTTTCTAGTCTAGATTCTGGCACTAAAACCACGTGGCATGGCTGACCCTCCATTTCTTATTCTTTAAAGTGAACCAGTTAGGTTATATTATTTATGAAGTCTTTTCCAACTTAAAAATCTAGTTATAGAGGACATCGTGTTTAATATAGTCCTGAGAATATCACTGAAGTTTTTTAAGAGAATATGGCAAACATAAGTCCAAGGAAAATAAATGAAGTGTGTAAATTATATATTATGAAGGAATAGTTTATATGAGAATTCTAGACCTAAATAGAAATTGCGTTCCTTGGGGAGCCTGGGTGGCTTAGTGGGTTAAATCCTCTGCCTTCAGCTCAGGTCATGATCCAAGGGTCCTGGGATTGAGCCCCGCATCGGGCTCTCTGCTCTGCAGCGAGCCTGCTTCCCTTCTTCTCTCTCTGCCTGCCTCTCTGCCTACTCATGATCTCTGTCTGTCAAATAAATAATAAATAAAATCTTAAAAAAAAAAGAAATTGCTTTCCTTAATTGGATGCATCTAAGTTCATGGAATATTGTGTTTGTGTGTGTGTGTGTGTGTTTGTGTATGTGTGTGCGTACGCGTGTGTGCATGTGGGATGGATTTTACTTGATCTTTTTAGCCTTTTTGTATAACATAGTTCCGATATGTATAATATAGTTTCGATAAGCAGTATGGCAAACGTAAAATTATAACATTAGTACTGAGATGGGAAAAATCTCTAGTGCTTAATCAGTGAGGGCATATTTTAAAATGTAAAGCAGGAAATTCTGCCATCAGTACAATAAAAGAAGTACCATATGACTAAATATTAAGTGTTTGAAGGCTATAAAATTAACATAATTTGCATAAAATATGAACATAGGAATTATTCCTTCACAGACACCATACTCAGCAGTCAGAAACAAATAGTAGTTATTACCAAATGTATTTTCTTATAATTTCTGCCACTCTATACTTACATTTGACAGAAGGGCTAGATTAAGCTAAATTAGCCAGAAATATATGGGGCTTTAATACTGGTTCCCAAGGCAAAAACTTCCCAAATGTCTTTTGTTAACCATGACATGAATATCGCAAATTAAAAGAGTACACATATTTTTTGTATCTTCTTCTATCGCAAAATCACTAAAACAGTGTTACACTACTTTTTAAAGCTTTTTTTAAATGGTTATAGACTCACAAGAAGTTGAAAAAATTTTGCAGAGAAGTCCCTTGTGCCCATCACCCGGCTTCCCCTGTGGTGACATGGGTAACTAATGTGCATTATTAACTCAGGAAAGTGATCGGCACAACACAGTTAACTAGACTCCAGCTGTCCCTCCAATTTCCCCTGTTTTTTCCTGTGTTGAAATTGTGGATTTCTTTTTTACATGAATTTTTACTTTCAGAGATGCGCCAACCTTTCCTTTTACTCCGTACTAACTAGTACAGAGTACTAATGGCTAAAAATTATATTTTCATTTCTGTGTCATGAATAATCAGTATGCTTTATGGATTTCAAATGAACATGTAGGCATAGAATCAGCTATTTGGAAAGCAATGACTAATATTTATCTTATCAAAATAGATTCCCAAGATATTATAACTCTCTGTGCCGTATATGGCGAGGGACTCAAGCATTGAGTTAAATCCCATTTCACATTAGAGACCATTAAGGTACTCATTGATTTAGGAGATGTTTATTGAACAGCTTATTCTGAGCAAACAATGCACTGGACAATATGAGGGATAAGATATGCATAAAAGCAGTTTCCCCTGTGATCAAGGGACTTGAAGGATATGGTAGGGAAGTATGTTTGTGGGAAAAATAAAAAAGAGCAGAGATTGAGAAGTAGCTTGGATGTGGGGAAAGTATAAGGGAATGCCATTATGTTTGTGGAGAGTTTGATGCAAAATAATCTGCCCCAGTCAAGACCAGGAAATTTGAAATTATGTCTAGTTTAGTAGCTCAACCCAACCACTCTCTGACCCTCCTCTCTTGACTCAAAATCCCATCTACATTAATTTTATTACAGCAATTTAGAAGCCTACTCTAACACATTTATTTTTATAGGTTAGTATTCCCATCAAGAATACTAAACATGTGCTGTGAGCAAGGATAAATGCTACATTGAAAAACGTTTGTTGTTTCCCTTTTTTGTTGGTTGGTGGGTTGGTTGGTTCCTTGCTGTTAACTCAAAAAATGTATACCGCCATGGCCACAGCAGATTTGATTCTTTCTGGGGAACATTAACTTTGCATTTACCTTTTCTTACCCCAAGATCCCACCTGTAGTTGGTAAGATTGAATGTTAGGAATAACTCCCAATCTTAAAACAGAAAACAATGAGCACAATGCTTTCCACAGACAAAGGAGACAGATGAAAATTAACATCCTTTTGACATGACTTCCTGCTGCTTGAAATTTTACTTGACTTGAGGAGCTTCTTTATGCCAAAGAATGCACCAGTGAATAATTTTCAGTGCCAACGCTAACTTAGCTTTAACCAGAAGTGTAACCAACATCACATTTAAAAGGAAAGTAATGAGTTAAATGCCAGATTAGCACAGTGGATACCTACTGGAGCTCTGGAATCAGATCTCCTAGTCGACAGTCTGGGTTCCCCAAGACATCCCATTACAAGTTACTAAATGTAACTGAGCCTCCGTTTTTCATCTGTGAAATGGGAAGAACAGTAATGTATATCTTCAGGAAGACTTGATTCCATAATGGGTAAATATTAAAATGCCAGCGACTTAGAACTGCAATCAGCCAAAAAAGATAGCAGCAAACGACTAAATACATTACCAGAATGGGGCTGATAACTCCGCATTATGGTTGAGACTCTTAGTAATGAACCAGGGACCAAGAAATCTACAAAGCCCGAGAACATGCTCTCATCATGATGAGAGGCATTGTGAGGCCATCATATGCCATGGCTGATGTTGGAGCTGCCAGCCCTACCTTACAGTCCCCAGCAAGAAAGGAGTTTTAATTAAATTATGTATATGTGCACTTTGTTTTATTTTTTAGACAAAATTCTGTTAAACATTTAGTAATGTAAACATAACTTTTATATGCACCAGGATGCACTGGTTGAATTGTTTACTTCCCCCAAATATACACACACGTTCCCTGCCAAACTGATGTGTTAAAATCCTAATCACGAGTAGTACCTCAGAATGGAACTGTATTTAATGATAAGATGAAGAGGATGTAACGAAATTGAGGTCATCAGGATGGACCCTAATTTAATAAGACTATTGTCCTTAAGCAGAAGAAGAAGACATCTGGACACAAACATGGACAAGGGGAAGATGACATTAAGAGAAAGAGAGAAGATGACCCTCTATAAATTAAGGAGAAAGACTTAGAACAGGTCCTTCTCTCATGCCTGCAGAAGGAATGCACCCTGAAGGCATCTGGATCTTGGACTTCCAGCCTCCAGAACTATGAAAAAAATTTTTTTTTCCTATTGTTTAAAGAGGAAAGAAATGGCAGTGGCTTAACCAATTAAAACAATATGTTCTGCTTGAGCGTAGTCTAGTGTCTGTCCCAGGTTGCATGGTTCTTTGGCAAGTGGGCTCCTTTTATTTGGTGGTTCCATCTTCTTTAATATGAAGATCCCAAAGATGCCACCGTGTGTGTGTGTGTGCACACGTGCGCATGGGCGTGTAGAGCATTGAGTGCATCTCTGTTCCAGTGAGCTGGAAATAGAAAAGATCATGAAGCACTGTGTATGGAGGGATATATAGGTCAAAACTGGAAAGAGAAAAGGTCATAGCTGTCCACATTTCACTGGTCTGAAGTCAGTTACAAAGCCATAGGTCACTGCAAGATAGGAGATATAGTCAAGAAAAGAAATCAGGTTTTTGTGAATGTCTAGTAGCTCTGCCATAGTTCTCTATCTCCAGGGTTCTTGTGAGATTTTCAAATAAATTAAAACACGTGACACCTTTAGAATTGTGCCCTGCAACACAATAAATATGAACCATTTCTGCATTGTTTATGACTCCTGTTTCATAATCTCAAGTGTTAGCTCTCTTTCTTCATCGATTCTTAACCTTCAGGCTTCTACAACAAGCTGCAGACCAGGCTCTTGACTCAGTCACTACTCAAGAATACAAGGTGTCTATGACATCCTTGGAAATTCAGTGAGCCAAGTATCCGTTCGGAATCATTCTTGGTGTTTTAGGAAGACTTATACACCCATACCAATTGAAAGAGGATATAGAATATTTAAATATTTATATGAAAAAATAACTAGAGTAATGTGAATCCTTTAACTTTAACCCAACAAAATGGAACCCCCGCCGCTCCTGTTATCTCTGCTCTTAGACCCTACATTATTTCCCTTAATTGACAGTATATAAATTACGTATGGCATCCATGGGCATTTCATCAGAACCGCCTTGTATTTGGGGGGTTATCTTTCTTCTCTCCCGAAATTTTAAGTTAATTCTTGTAGAGGTTTATTATTCATATCACTCTATCTTGAGTCTAGCAAATATATATATATATATATATATATATATATATATATATATATAAAAAATAAACCTCTACAAGAATATATATTTATATATATATTTAATTTATATCTATAAAAAAAGAAACCAGGTTTTGGAAAATGCTAAATAGCTCTGCCAGAATTTTGAGGATCAGGCATACACACACACACACACACACACACACACACACATACATTTATTTTTTCAGTTGAACCCGTTGCCTTCTATGTTTCAAGTATCCTCCAAGTGCTTGCTTATTTGATTCTTTGTATCCCTGCCGTGCTGTGGTAAAGGATAGACTTTGAGTCTGACTATGTATATGGTAATCAGCTGAGCAAGTTACTGACATTTTGGGGGTTAGCATCCAGTAAAATAGTGAAGGGAGCAGGTAGTAATTGCTCATAATATTACTACTACTACTACTTATTATTATTGTTGTTATTATTAATGGTAAATAAGTAAGACTTTTTGGGATAAGCAGGGTGATGAATGAAGACACATGGGCGGGGAAGAGCCGATATTGGCATTAAATAACTCAGAAATGCTTTAATCTCCAGACATGAACAAATGATTCTAGCAGCAGCCCAAAGCAAACCGTCCCTCTGTATCTTTCCAGAGTTCTTTCATTTCCAAGATGTCACACCGCGGTTGAGAGCACACACTGGAGAACTGGAGAGGCAGACCAACAACAAAAAGATTAAAAGAGTTAGAGATGATTCATTTTCCTTCCCCTAGAGAGAGAGACACAGAGCACAGACTGAAGAACCACTTCTTTCCCTGATCTGGTGTTCAATAATTCCATGGGAAAAACAAAACAAAAAAAAAAAACAGGCAATGTCTCTATTTGTGCTGCTGTTTGATCGAGGCAAAAATTATTCATCAGTATTATCTCAGGAAATGAAATCCAGTGAGATGGCTCTTAAAAGTAACCTGACTCAATCACACAGTTCCCTGTCACCCTGACCTGTTCCCGCTGACAACCCACAGCATGAGTGGCCATTAGGAGTCTGAGTATTATTGAATTGGCAAAAAGCATTAAAACCCAGCATAAGAGTCCTTAGCCCACTGGGGAGAGCTAAACAGATGAGCAAAGTTTTCACTCTAAGCTTCAAGACTCTTTAAACTTCAACATTAAGAGACAGCCCTGAAAGGAATAATGCTTCCCTCAGAGGAAGCCACCTTCTGAATAAAACATGATTTAACTCCCCCCTGTTTCCCTCGAGCTGTTTTTCCCCCCATCACAGAGTTCTTGACCTTGTAAAATTTGGCAAAAGCATTGTGAGCAAGGCTATGGCTTGTTGTGCAGTGGAAATAAAGCGATATGTGAAAGCTGGTTCTAAGTGATGGTCTGTTTGACAGGCGTGCTTACGATGGAAGACTGCTGCTTTCCCACAACTTTCTCAGGCATTTTGTGGGGCTGACTTGTCAAGCCCACTTGAAAGTCTACAAAGAAGCTTTTTGGCTAACCTCGGCTGAGAAATTCAGATGCGAGTAAGAAATTCAGATGCGAGTAAGGAAATGTGAAGAAGTGAAATGAGGACGGTGTGGCTTGCTTCTGCAGTGGGCTTTCCGAAAGTCTGTGGTTCTCCTGATAGACACAAACCTTAGTTTCCACCTCATTCTCTGGCCCAGGTCTCCCAGACCACAGGGCCTAGATAAGCTGACCATAGGAATTCAGGGGCACACATTTGTGTTATAAGAGCAGATAGAGCATGAGAAGAAGACGGCTATGTTTGCCTCCACTGCAGAGAATGGCCGTTGGCTCCCACCGAGCCTAATCACTCAAGTTCAAAAGCATTTGGCTCAGGCCATGCTCATGTGAGGGAAGGGGGTACTGGTTAAGTGTTGGTCAGCTTCCTTTCTCTTCAGGGGGGCGGGGGTTCTGCTGGTGCCAAGACTGCAAGACCCTGAGACAGATCTCTCCAGATATCCAGCAAAAAAAAAAAAAAAAAAAAAAAAAGTTAATGTATGGTATTTGTCCCTTTATGAATCTGTTTTCTATCTATGCCTCAGCCAGTGATGTTTGGGTATCATAGGTCTGGCTCATGATGTCCCCATTTGTCTGTCACCCGGGTGTGCCCTTTCTCTCCAGCCTGCATTCAAGTTGCTTGGGGCATTCTGAAAGCACCATATCATGCTAAGACATAATTAATATCTCCTCACAGATTTCCATTTTAATTGGTTTTCTTTGCTGAAGAAATGACCAAGTAGTGGTATACAAAATGGGGGACATGAAAACCTAGGACATCTTATGGAGTTGTTCCCGGGATGTTGTAGAAATAATGGCCCTTCTTCATAACACCCATACTCTTATCTCCTTTTCATCCTAGAAAGCAGATGATGAAATACATATATCCATTAAAAATAAAGAAGGAAAGGGGGGGGTAGAGAGAATGAGAGAATAAAAGAAGGAAGGAATGAATAAAAAGGGAGGAAGGAAGGAAGGAAGAAAAAAGAAAGGGAGAAAGAAAGAAAGGAAATGAAAGAAAGGAAGGGAAAGAAAAATGGTTCTTAGCTCTTCCTAAAGTGGCATTTTCCCTGCAAGGAAAGTCTAGCCTCGTGGATGGCTTTTATGTAGGTGACACATCAAGAGTTCCTGGTCTTAGTTTTCTTCTCTGTAATTTGTAGGGTTTCAAATTGATTATAGTTGCTGTCCTTGGATTCTAGATGTCCTTGGATTCTTCTTTTCAAGATTTTATTTACTTATTATTTATTTATTTGATAGAGGGAGGGAGAGAAAAATCTGTGAGCAGGGGGTAGGGCAGAGGGAGAGAGAGAATCCCAAGCAGGCTCCGTGCTAACTGCAGAGCCTGACGCACGGCTTGATCTGACAACTCTGAGGTCAGTGCCTGAGCCGAAACCAAGAGCTGGACGCTTAACTGACTGACCCTCCCAGGTGGCCCTCCTTCTTTATAACATAATGCATAAGTTAAAGCAAGTTTTCCCCCTTGCAAATGTCAAGGTTTGTTTTTGTTTTTGGTTTTGGTTTTTTGCTCTTTATTCAAGAATTATTTTTGAATCAGTAAAATTGAGTGAGCTCATAGGAATGTGCCTGGCCCGTGCTAGGCCCTGGAGAAGCATTAGTGAATCCTCACATGCCATAAGCTCTATGCAGGCAGAAACTTTGTCTCTGGATTATACATCGCCACTACTGAGTTCCTGAATCCCCAACCTGTTCTATTTTATAAAGTAAAATAAATATCAACATATATATCCCCAAACAGCAGTAAGTATGTAGCAAATGAACTATTTGGGTAGGGAAGAAAACAAAACCCACACAAAACCTTTCCCCTTGAATATTTAGAATTTTTTAAAAAAACAGTTTAATGATATTTTCTTAGTTCAAGTTCCCAAATTTTGAAAAATCTGTTCTTTTTTCCTTGAAATCAATAATGTCCTTTTCAAGTTATCACATGTTCACGTGTGTGCGGCCATGCACAGTATTCGAAGCATTTAGGTGAGAACCTGAAAGGGGAGACTAAGCAGTTTGAGGTCAGGGACATCCCCTGGGTGATCAACCCCATCCCCGCCCTGCACATGTGAGGCACAGAGCAGGAAAGATACACGGAGGGCTGCTTCAGGGCGATTGTGATCAAGGATTTGTATTTTAATATCTCCATGCTTTTGTCTGATCAGAACATTATTATTCATTGTTTCTAATTGCTCCATTTCTGGATCTGTTCATAAATACACATCATAAGAACATTTTCAAAAGATCTGTCACAGGATTGTCTCTTATTTTTTTTTTGTGCTTTTAAATATAAAAGACCCCCCAAAGAATTGTCAGCCACTCAAAATAATGATTATGTAAATGAAAAAAAAAAAAAAGTCCTGCTTTTAAACCAAAGAAAGGCAAAGCTATTTAGAGCAAGGACCCTCCTCTTCCTACCTGGCAGGCTGCTGTCTTCCTCCTCACTGGGCCCCACTGCCTGCTACATCTCAGGGACCTTCTCCCCAGCGCACAGCAATGGCACCCTTCAGTGGACCCGCCGCCCAGCTACCTTCGCCCTTTATCCTACAACTAACTCAAACTCTTCTCCATTTCCTGGCACTTGGGTCAGCCCATAGGACATGCGTTCCCATCTTTTGTGGTTGAATATCAGTTCTGTTTGGAAGGGGGGAACGAAGAGAAAGCCCTCCAGATATTACAATAAACACACACACACACACACACAGAGCAGAAAAAAAAAAAAAATTGTCTATCTCCATTGAGCTTAACAATCAGCAGGGCCCAAATTACCTCTTATTAACATTTATTTTACAAAAGAGGCAGGGTATAATTTGGTGATAGATTCAGATTTGGAGAGGAGCTATAATCAGCCTCCTGAAGTGTTCTGCCTAAAGTACATGCAGCTATTTTTTGTAATTATATTTCTCTGCCCCAGCCCCCTCCTCAGTCTACAGACTCTTTGACGGCACTCCCGCCTGAATGCCTCCCCTCCCCCAGCGCCCCCTCCTCTCCCCTCTCCTCTTCAGGCCTTCTGAATAAGGCAGACCCTTTCAGCAGACCTGGCAGGCTTGAAGATGAGGAGGCCTGTTTGTGGAAAGGGGGGGGTGCGTCTGAATAGGGGCCCGAGGCCCCGCCCCCTGGCACACAGGGCCCTGGGAACCGGTCCAACTGTGGAGAGCCTGTGCTGGGGGCGCTGAGCAGGCGAGAGGCAGGCTGGCCCATATGTCGGTCTGTGCCACAAAGACTCCTCTGCATATCTACCATGACAAACAGGATTACCGGAGACAATTAATCTGGCACGCTTTATCAAAATCAAGCACTGACCCCCGACCTCTCCCCTCGGTGTGCGGCAGATGCCACGCTCCAATTCAATAGACCTCGAGTGTTCCCTGCTTCCCTTCTGAAAAGAATCCAAGGCCTGAATAAGCCCGGCGTGGACTAATTGCAGCTCTCGTGTGACGGGGACAGTCCTGATCTGATGGGATGGGTCTAATGGGTCTACCTGTTCTCCCACTGCTGACAGAAAGGCCGGCCCTAGGTCCCTGTCGGAGGCAGAAGGGAAAAGAAATGCAGCCTGTTCACTTTCATGTCTCTTGCCCCTGGGGGGCCTGTATCTCTGGGGGAGGATGGGAGAGGGTCTCAGGGAAGCAGGAGGCCATTAGGTAGACAGCTGCTCACTGCCTGATAGTTGGGATTTCCATTCCAGTAGGAGAAGGTCCACCAGCGGCCATAATGGCAGAGTTAGTTATCCTCTGGGATGACGTGAGAGAGGATAACGTTGTAGAAAGCCTGTGCCAGCCTCTGGCATCCACAAAAATCCCAAATCATGACTCCCTATAGTCCATTCCTGTGACTGAATCCAATTTTTTAGAAGTTTTCACATCTGTTTCTTTATATTTATTTATCTCAGAGACAGAGGACCCATGGAAGGGGCAGAGGAAGACAGAGGCTCTCAAGCAGACTCCTTGCTGAACTCAGAGCCCGATGAGGGGCTCGATCTCACCACCCTGAGATCCTGGCTGCAGCTGAGATCAAGAGTCCAATGCTTACCGCGCTGAGCCAGCCCAGCGCCATTCACATCTGTTTTTTTTCATGACCCTGGTAAGAGGAACCCTGAATTTGTTCCTGTTAAGAATATGGAACAAACTGCTTGCCATGATTCAGAAATGAGAGCTCCTTGTAGAAAGAGAATAACTCATTGTTCTTGAAGCTTTTAAGGTTTGAGAGAGACCAGTGAGGGAAGGAAGGCTTTGACCGTATCTCTTCTTACTGGGAAGAGGCTGGGGGATAACAGGGAGCATCCTGAATTGAGCGCAGTTGACATTAAGGATTTGGTGTTTTGTTTTGTTTTTTTGTTTGTTTTACAATCAAATAAAAATCAAAGAATTTTACATCAAAACTCTCTCTTTCCTGGAAATCAGCCTGAATACTGTGTAGAGGAAAGGAAGCAGGATAACTCGTTCTCAGTACGTTAACTTTGGCAACCCCCTGGCTAGACACTTGAATAATTAGTTTCTCAGTTTTGATTCCAGAACTCTTTCTCTAAAAATCAATGGCAACCTATTCCACAAAGGAATGCGTCTTTTTCTAAAGCAGCAGCTCAGGCCACACGTGTCATGTAAAAATACAGATGGCCGGGCATGAGCGTCTTGGCCTGAGCCTGTGTCTGTACATTAATGTCAAATAAAAATCAGAACAGAGGCTGGGACCACCTTTAGCCTCTGAGCCAAAGAGCCCGCCCCGACCCAGCTCAGCAAAACTCACAAGCACCCATTTTCCTGAAATACTCACTTAAAGTGTAAGAGGACGTTTCGGTCTTCCTTCCTTCCCAATGGGACTCAACAAACTACAGCCTGTCAGGGATGGTCTAGGTAACCCACTTTCTTCTCCAATGCAAATTAAGTTCTAGAAACTTCCTCTTCCTGGCTTTATGAAAGCTCACCTTAACCTTCCTGAGAAGGTTTTGAAGTCCTCTGTTCCCAGTTCATTTCTTACTCAATGACATACCAAAACCTCCCTGAATTTTCTTCTGTTTCTAATATCTGAGAATTCATGTTGCAGTTGGAAAGGAATGCCAGTGAATCAACTCCATTCCAGGTTTACTTCTAACTAAGCAACTCCCTCATCATGGCTGACTCTCCCCATTTTGGTTTCTTCACAAATAAAGATGTCATTGCATCAAGATCTCTCTTGCTCAATCTAGCTTTGAAACACCTTGTTTTTCTGACCTGATTTTTTGAGACATCCTTCCCTCCTGCCTCGGCATCTGACACATGGCACCTTCCCTAGCTTTCTTTCACCCCTGTAAGTTAGATACTCTGCAAGATTGCTAAAAACATTTGAGAGTTGCAACTTACATGATTCTGTCTCCGGGTGCAGTGGTTCTAGGAGTTTTCTTTCTGGACCAGTCAGCAAAATTGAGTGGAAATGATCAAGGTTCAGTTATCAAAAGAAGGGAGAGGTTGCTGTGAAACCGTAGATGAATAATATCAGAATACTGGGAAATGTTTGCTCCTATCTGCTCAACTTGAAGAAACTGAAGATGAAAAACATTTTACTATAAGGCATGGCAGTCTGGATACTAGAGTGTGTGTGTGTGTGTGTGTGTGTGTGTGTGTGTGTGTGTGTGGAGTGGGGTGGGGGGGATCGTATTCACCTGAATTGCTGTGGCCTTTGGTCCATCTGAGATTTGCTATGTCAAAGTGACTTTCTGCATTTGCCCCGTTGTAGGTGCCTGACTCTTGGGCATTAACCCTTAAAAAGTACAGAGATGCTCCCCTTCGAGAAAGCTCTCTGCTGGCATCATTTCAACCCAGGCTGGGGGAGGATCACTCTTTGCAGGCATGTCCACCTCAGGGTTACATAGCATCCTTACACTGAGGTGTTAATTTTCCTCAAACACAGAATTATCCCCTAAAAATATGAAAATCTTGTTTTACTGAATTTATATTAGAAATTATTTGCAATTAAGTTATTAATTAGTTTAGGGATTTGCGAGATCCACGACCAGTAAGAGTGTCTCCAATTAATGTTAAGGGTATAATATATGTAAGACTTAAAATATAGAGGAGCATTTCTAGGGAAATGATGCCTAAAGGAGATAAAATAAAAACATTAAGAATGTTATTATTTATTTTAGAAAAAAATTGGAAGATTAAGTGATTTTTTTTTCTGTAAGTCTTCAGGAGGAAGCAGTATATATATATATATTTTGTTTATTTGTCTTTTGTAGCAAGAGACACAAAACCAGATAGATAGAGCATTAGAGAGATAGACAAATAGAGGATAGGTAATTTTAGACCCAAGAGAAGATTTGAGTATAATCATAAATCTATAAGGCATAAGGTTCTTAGTCAACAAAAATTTGGTCAGTAAGCACTTAACTAGACAGTTTTGGCCTCTAGAACTATTTTCCATTCCTGGCTTTCCAGCTTTACTAAACAATCCTGGTATTTTAATATATAAGGAGTCCTGAGTCACTCCAGCCTAAGTGCACACACATGGTTGGAGGTGGTCATGTGTGAGTTTTTCCAATGATCCTGGGCAAAGCTCATTTTGCAGGACTGAGAGGCTGAGGTAGAATGAAGCAGGCTTTCACCTTCTGGGGAGAAATAAAGGAGGAGATTGCCATATGGTGTCAGGGATTGCTATAGAGTTCCAAGAGGTGATCGTCCCCAGAAGCCAGTCCTGGAGGCCCAGCGTGCTGGGGTCTAGCACACACCATCTCTGAGTACAGCCCCCTCCCTTGGAGAAAACTGGAGGTGCTGGTGCCTTTCCTGCACTTAAAATCTTGCCTATGCTATTCATTTCTTTTGAGTGGCTCAGCAGAAAATGCACCTGAGAATAAATCCAGGGCCCTTGCCATGTCCTGAAAACCATCCAGCAACAATGGGACATGATCCCTCCCCCTCCCTTTCATCTTCCCTCTTTTGAATCTTTAAATGGTGAGGCCCGCCCCCCAACCCCATGAATGCAGAGATAAACTACAGCTCAGATAATTCACTGTCAAAAATATTGAGCACACTTTAGTGGGATGGCAGTGGTAATGGTTTTTTCAAGTGCTGCAGCACAAAAGCTGGGCCTATCAAGCTTTTTTGGCAGGCTCTGCGTTTAGCTTGTCATGTTATATACTGCAGAAGTGCAGTTGGGTATCAGTGTAAATCAGCTCTGGGAGCCTGGATGCGGTGGGCAGGGCTGAGGCGGCAGTACCAGGGCTAAACAGAAGGTGGCAGCATTTTAACATCATCTGCCTGCAGCATGTCCAGAGGCCACGGCCATGGTCCTGGGCTCTCTTCTAAATTCTGATAGGCAGCTTACAGTTTCATGCTTCGTGCAGCAAGGGAGCAGAGCACAGCGTGAAGAGACGTTTATTGGGATTCGATCGCCATGGACACTTTGAAGTCCAACTGTCGACATACACAGCCACTAGGAAGCCATGGCATTGGACAGAACATCTACAGCAGGGCCAGAATTTCCTACTTCCTGTTCTTCCTTAAAAAGTCAGTGGTAAAGTAAAGAATACATAAAAATTAAGCCTACAAAGAGACAGGCAGGTTCAATTTCTCCTGCTTCCCCCCAAATCTTTGGGAACTCATTGGAAGTCAGGGGAATCCCCTGGATTGTAAGAAAATGGTGGTCCAGGATGGGTTTTGCTTCTGGTAAGTGTGTGAATCTTTGGGTCATCAGGAAAGCCAAAGAGTGTACACTTTTGTGTTGGACTCCCTGGGTTCGCTACCCACCAGCTCCACTAGCTAGCTTCTGATGTGGATCAGATCTGTAAGCCTGTTACTTTATTTCCAAACTGGGGAATCCAATGCAGCTCTCTTGATAGGGTCGTGATGACTTGTGAGATCGTGGGTGTAAATCACAGCGTCTGGTTCATGCCGGCTTCTCAAGAAACGTTGTCTTTGGGATGATAATGATGTTATGACTGACTGTAGTGTTTTCCAAAACTTTTCAGACAGTGTCTAGTTCGACTCGTCCTGAGATTCTGCGAAATAGGTGGGAAGGGTGTTCTTACCTTCACTTTGCAGTTAGCACTAGTTGGTAGGTTAAGTGACATGCCATGTTGCAAACCATGTCTTTTCTTGAGGACTCTGTTTTCTCATCTGTTAAATGAAGAAACTGTGCCGGAGAAGAGGTGTTGTAAAGCTCGGTCCAGCTCTAATATTTGCCGCTCTGTCCTATAGATTAATTTACCGCATAGTGAAGAGAGATCCGGAGGGGGGATTAACTGCATTTTAATCTTTTTTTTTTTTTTTTAAGATCTATTTATTTTATTTTAGAGAGAGAGTATGGGTAGGGGCAGAGGGAGAGAGAGAGACTCTCTAGCAAATTCCCTGCTGACCACGGAGCCCTACATGGGCTCAATCTCATGACTCCGAGATCATGACCTGAGCTAAAACCACGAGTTGGACGCTTAACTTGACTGAGCCACCCAGAGGCCCCTGATGGTGCTTTAATCTTAATGGCAATTTGCTACATAATAAAGATAATGTTTGTTTGCAATGAGCACACAAAGCTCTTCTGCCTTATGAGGAGCAAGAGATATGTTGGAACACAGGGGTCCTGTGAAAACCCAGCCAATGACAAAAATCAACTCAAAGTGTAAGCACTTCACAAAAGGAACCCTGCATAATTTTATTCGCAGCCAGACACTTGACTGTATTTTGTAGTCCGCTATAGTCCCCATCCATTAGCTCCTTATCTGTGAGAGTGCTTCTCCTGAAATTAATCTGACCTAAATTTGTCATACATGTTCTAGGATGAATGTAATTATCAATGCACTATTTAAAAGAACAACCTTGCAGAGAGAACAAGCAAACATTAGCAAAGGTGATTAAACTACCATCACTTGCTAAGAAGTGGGGTGTTATATTTATGACTGTTGTTTTGGTAAAAAGTGTTGGAAATCTCCCAATTATTTCATCCAGCTGCCACGTTTAGAATTTTGCATAATGCTTTTGGACAATTACACCACATGAGAAACCACACTTCACATGTGACCTCAGCTGTCTTTAGGGTTCTTGTGAACATTTCATCCCATCACCCAGATGTGTTGTAATTGCCACTCCAAAGGCAACACTATACCTGTGTTTTACAGATTTAAATTAAATCTTTTGTTTTAATGTCAAGATCTGCCAGAGTTCTAATAATTTAGATGTGAAAAAACAATCTGTCATTCTAAGATTGTCAAAACAGAAAGAAGAGTTTTTCTCACAAACATCCATGGCAAACATCTGGGTTGCCTCTCTTGCTCTTTTCATAGTGGACCTTTGGCTTGATATAATTGTATCTCTCTGGTACGAGGGCAGGCATGAGAATACACGTTGTGGTCCACAACCACGGTTGGGTTGATGTGAGTGCCAGTCACGACTACCACACTGGGACTGGCCCGTTCCTGGAAGGCAGGGGACTCCTGTAATGGCCCACTTGGTCTCAAGGACTCCCTAGCATCCTGATGGAATTTTCCTCAGACTAGATGGCAGATTAAGACTCTTCAACCCAACCTTTTTTCTCCTCTCCTTCCCTTGAGATTAAGCACACAGGGTGGTCCCGAAATGTCATGCCCCGTCTTCACTTCCTCTCACAGGCTTTGCTGCGAATGAAGTCCTTACATGTCTAATCCCATCTTGGCATGTTGGTTGTAACACAGTCATGTTTCTTGATATGGGATCCATACAGCACCTGGGCCAGAATCACCTTGAGTTACAGGTTGAAATACAGCTCTCCAGATCCCATAGGAGAGCCCCTTGGTCAGAATGTTCTGAGGTCGGGGAGAGCTTTCTGCATTTTTAAGCAATTTGTCAGATTATCATGGCTCCTACTACATACTCACAGCAACATATCTTTCAACACTTTCATGATTTCTCTTTCCTTGTTTCTTGCTTGTGTGATTTCTGAAAGGAAGTCCACTGTCATTCTTGTCCCTGTTCCTTTATGAGTAGGGTAGGTTTTTGTTGTTGTTGTTGTTTTTGTTTTTGCTTTTGTTTTTCTTCTCTACCTTCTTTGTCCTTGGTTTTCTACAGTTTGGATATGATAGGTTTAGGGGTATGGGATTTTATTGTTGCTGTTTTATATTTATCCTACTAGCTGTTTCCTAAGCTTTCGGGACCTGTGGTATGATAATGTCAATCATTTTTGGAAAATCCTTGGTTATGATTATTGTAAACGTTTCTTCTGTACCAATCTTTTTTTGTTTGTTTGTTTTTGGTTCTTCTGCTAGGTAATTTTACACGTTATACCTTATTAAGTTATTCCAGTTCTTAGACATTCTGGTTTTTGCCCATTTTCATTTTTTTTTCCTCTGAGTTTCTGATTTAAGAAGTTTCTATTGACCTGTCATCAAACTCAGGGAATCTTGCTTCCCTTATGTCAAGTCTACAGATGACATCAATCCCATCAGAGACACTTTTATTTCAATCACAGTGTTTTTGATTTCCAGCCCTTCCATTTCATTCTCTCTTAGAGCTTCCATCTTCCTGCCCACATTACCTATCTGTTCTTGCATGTTGAGTATTTTTTCCATTAAAACTTTTAACATATTAATCATATTTATTTTAAATCTGCAGCCTGATAATTCCAAAATCTGTATCATATCTAAGTCTAAGTATGATGATTGCTTTCTCTTCAGTCTGTGGTGTGGGGTTTTTTGTTGTTGTTTTTGGTTTTTGGTTTTTTTTCTTTTTGTGGTTTTGCCTTTTGGTGAGTCATATAATGTCACGTCAAAAGCCTGACATGCTGTATCAGGTAATAGGAACTGAGCTAATTAGGCTTTTAGTTTGAGAATTTTGTTACTGTAGCCAGGAGTTGTGCTGTGTTTAATGTTTTTTTTAAGATTTTATTTATTTGAGAGAGAGAGAGAGAGCACAAGCAGGGAGAGCAGCAGGGAGAAAGAGAAGCAGACTCCCTGCTGAGCAGGGAGCCTGACTCAGGGGCTTGATCCTAGGACCCTCAGATCATGTCCTGATCCAAAGGCGGATGCTTAACTGACTGAGCCATCCAGGAGTTCCATGCTGTGTTTAATATTTTCTGTAGATACCAGAGGCTTCAAATTTCTCTAATTTCTTTGTTCAGGCTTCCCTAAATGCTCCTTCTCAGAGAGAGTCTATGTCTTACAGTTCTTTTATTTGGAATATATTCCACTGTGTGGAGACCGGTGGGTGTAAGGGAAGGTGTGGGGCAGTGGTATGATCTGTAATTTTATGATGGCTTCTCTTTGTCCTTGCAGTCCTGTGTCTCAGGGCTGTACCCTTTACAAATGTTTATATTCCTCTTCCTCCTACTCCCTTGCCTGACTGCATTTTCAATCAGTGTCCTTAAAGTCCTGACCTGTTGTCTCTGGATTTTGTTTTGCTTTGTTTTCCTCCTTCGCTGACACAGGAAGGCTGGAGGTGGCTGGAACAGAAGAAATATTTTCTCCCCATCTGGTATAAAACTCTGGCAAATCTTTTTCCGTGGAGAATAGGCTTTTGTTATGAAGTCTCTGGGTGTGTTTCACAGTATTTCCTCTTCCTCTTAACCTGCCAGAGCCCCAGGGAGATCTCCCATGTGTCTTCTTGCAGACACATCATAGAGAAATGTGGACCACCCCCCAAAACGGCAGCCCCTGGGAGGTTATAACTCTAACTCAACCTTCAACAGTTCATCAAAATTACCATGTAAGTGTTCCCATCAATTTTACCTCAAGCAGCAAATCACTGTGTCTAGATGCTCTTTCTTGCTAGATATCAAGAGAATGGTTCTCTGATGGGTCTAAGAAGAGCTATTGATATTCACTTTTTCCAGCTTTTCCTTGTTGGAAGGATGGGAGAAATGACCATTCCCCCATGGGAGAATGACCATACATGGTAGAGAGAAGATGGTCATAACCACATCTCCAGTTTCAAAACTCAGCAAATATGATGGAATGACTACAACATGAAAAGTTACCATGAAGGATAGAATAATGAGCTTAAGACCCTATTTGTGTCTGGAACTTCACTGGAAATAGGAGATAGCCACAACCTTCATATAGCTACAATTATCCCATAGCCTCAGGTCGAAAGTGTGCTTTTCCTACCAGCTTTTTGGTCTTATGATCTTGGAGTATATAATATCACAATTCGTGACATGAATCTTTGATGTCAAGTAATCTGCTTAATTTGAAACACTAGAAAAGTTTCATGTCTGGCTTCTTCATATGAAGTGTAGCTTCTTCTAAAACTTTTTCCAGTACTCTGTGTTAATCCCTAGTATAGCAATTTTTATATATATATATATATATATATATATATATATATATATATATACACATTTCTATCTTCTCACTAACCAGTAAGTGCCTTGAGGGAAAGAATTTATTTTATTCATATTTATATCTCTAGAATATGAAATATTCTATCAAATAGAGGAGTCCTAATATGTATTTAATGAATAAATAAAACCAAGATTGCTATTATAGGATAGTTTCTACTTATAAATTAATAGATATAATTTGACCACATTTCCTTGACTGGAAACCCTTTTAATGAAAATACAGGAATAAATACATATATGTAAAATAAATATACTAACTTATACAGAGGCAAAAGGCCTCTGTAATCTTCAACCTCAATATTAATTTAAAACTTGTGGGATATAAAATAATGGTGGACAGTACCTACATGCTAACTAGTCATTTCTTTATAAGTTAAGGACTCTCCTTAATATTCTTCTGTAAGATCTTGATCATTAGCAATTTTTAATTTTCTTATTTTTCCTAGCACTCATATTCTGGTCATGCAAATTTTATGTTTTTGTCATTCAATTTCATCAGTAATTTATTAAGCATAGATAACAGTCTTCTTGTAGTTGCTGGTGATAAAGTAAGAAAATATTTATGTTGCCTTGCTTTTAACTAACTTGAATGTTGTAGGTACAGACAGACTAGAAAAATAGGAGTCCCCTAAGTGGAGAAAGTATTGCAGGATGGCATTGTGAGTTGACATTCTGAAAAATGTAAATGTTATTTAAATAAAACACACATACAGAAAAATGACAAATAATGTTGCATGGCTCGATGAATGTATATAGCAAAGTGAAAAACAGTGTAACAGTCACACAGAGTCAAAAGCAAAATACAGCCATAACCTAGAGAGCATCTGCTTGCCCTTTGAGATCACTACTCTCCCCAAATTTACCATTAACCTGATTTCTAATATCATAGATTAGTGTGTTTTTTTATTACCATAGATGAGTTTTCCTCTTTTGAGATTTCATTGATGTAAATAGACTTATTTTTAAGTTAAGTCTAGGCGGGTATAAGATAGAAAAGTGTGGGAGATTCCAAGCAAAAGGACTGACCTAAAGAGAAGTGGAGGGGTCAATACCCGTTTCATTTATTGGTTGCGTCCCATTTATCTTGGGTCTTTTCCTACACGTGGGAGATAGGTATTTATTCTTCGCTAGTTCTCTGCTCTGCCCACTCTCTCTGCATCTCTGGATGCTTCTCTCTTGAAATGGAACTGAGGTAGTCACATTTTCCTCTTCTCCCTCTGTTTGCTGTCTATGTATGTTGGGTTTATTTTATAACAACATGAGCAGGTTCCATCTTGGATTGTAAACTCATATAGGGCAAGGGTTGACTTATTGAAACTAAATGTTAAATCATCTAATAAATTACAGGCTCATGAGTGTGCTCTAAGTTATAGATTCATATAGAAAAGGGTAAGTGATGAACTAAGGTTATACCAAAAATCTCAAATCTCAATGTGATGTGGTGTGTGTGTGTGTGTGTGTGTGTGTGTGTGTGTGTTTGACAAGAGCCACAGTTTTGGAACATTAAAAAGTTATTTCTTAGAAATTTTAAATAAACCTTTATTTTTCTAAGGGTATAACTTTCACCCTTTATCAGTGTTTCAATTAAATTTATGGTGTTTACATTTTTACTCTGGGCTCTGTTTTTCATTTTGTGTGTGTGTGTGTGTGTGTTGCCCTTTCCCATAATATTTACTAATCCTAATGAACACCAGAAGCAACAGACCATCATGTACCTCAGGCTTTGCGAGGCCCTTAAATGAGCCAGAAATCCTTTCCCTCTCTCTTTCTAAAGAAACTGGGTGATTTCTATGGATCTTTTGAGCACTGATCTTGGCTGTGCAAAAATGCCTATGGAAAGGTCCATGTTGTTTTATACTATGTTTAATTTAGCCAAATGAGCGGAGGTCATGCTTTTCTTATTTGAAAATGTGTAGCTCAATTAAAAGATTGAGTGTGTGTTTATAGTTTCATTTTACCTCCGTATCTAAGTCTGAATCCATCACTGGGATATATTACTGTATTGTTACAGTATCTTCATGTTAAAGACCTCTTTAGGGCAACAATAAATGTCTTCATGAATTGTATCATGAAACTAACTAATCTTTGTTGGCTGCCTGGATGGTTCTGACTCTGTCCTAATCGCCTTATTAATTCATTTAGCACTCTCCCAGCGCTGTGATGTGAGCATTACCTGCATCCCCATGTGGTGCACGAGGAATCTGACATACAGCAACACATAACCTACCAGATTTTCAGTGGTGGAATTGGAACTCCAGCCCAGACAGTGTGACTCTCAAGCCTGTGCTCTTAACAAAACCATACTCCCTGTGTACCTGGGGTCTATCAGCTAGAAGCCAGACTGGTTTTTTTTTTTTTTTTAACTCAAATTCATCTTGAAGTCAAAGCTCTCCATAACTGAGTTCCCCTTGAGTGGCCCTACCGTGTACCCCTACTGTACCAACAGAAGACACGTGGCCTGAAACTAGAGAACAGGACAGATGTGTCAGTGCTGAACCTTGGTATACACAGCTATGTTCTTTCCCTGACCGTTCGGAGAGAGAGGAATGTCCTGTGAACAAAAAAATACAGAAAGACCTGCTGAACATAAGCAGTGGCTGTTACATCAGGCTTTCAAGGAGCGAAAGGATTTAAATAGGCAAGGAGAGAGGGAAAGAGCATTCCGAAAAGGTGTAAACTGATGAACCCAGTTGTGGCTATAGCTCACCCCGGTGTTTAGGATCCCCGTGACTCGAGCTGAGTGGGGGATGGAGGGTTGGGTGTGGGGCGCGAAGAAGGATAAAGATGAATGTGTCTATACAACCAGGAAGGACCAAGAGGAAGCACCAAATGCACTATCACGTGTTATATAAATGCAAAGGGGTTTCTGTGTGTCTGTTTTTGTACACACAAGTACTTATAACATATTTGGAATTGTTTAGCATTGCTCTCAATCCTTCAAGAACCCAGAGGTACCACTGGGATCCTAGATGTTTTCAAGAGAATATACGTGTCTGTTTCTTTTTTTTTCTTTTTTTTTTTTTAAGATTTTATTTATTGATTTGACAGAGAGAGATCACAAGTAGGCAGAGAGACAGGCAGAGAGAGAGAGAGGAAGGGAAGCAGGCTCCCTGCTGAGCAGAGAGCCCGATGCGGGACTCGATCCCAGGACCCTGGGATCATGACCTGAGCCGAAGGCAGCGGCTTAACCCAGAGCCACCCAGGTGCCCCTACGTGTCTGTTTCTAAGGTGATTTTTCCATTTCTGTTTTCAAATGTTGTGGCCCCTATTTCATGTTGCCTATTAAACTTAATCTGTTTATCATTCACTTATCAAGAAGATA
This sequence comes from Lontra canadensis, assembly GCF_010015895.1. Classification (NCBI taxonomy): domain Eukaryota; kingdom Metazoa; phylum Chordata; class Mammalia; order Carnivora; family Mustelidae; genus Lontra; species Lontra canadensis. The sequence goes on along the minus strand of NW_022631015.1, from coordinate 21,173,513 downwards.
CCACAAAGCCCTATATTATACAATCTGCAGTTGTGGAATAAATAAGCTTTCCATTTGTCCTTTTTTTTTTTTTTCTTTCTCCTTTTGGTGTTTTCTTTTCCTTCATTGGTTGACACCTGCCATAACAGATTTCCTTCAGTGGAAATGTTATTTTTGGAGGAGTTAGAGTACAAGGGTGGGAGGCACAGAGAGAAGATGTAAGGAGCACAACCTTAAAATAGACAAAGGACATGGCTATGGACCCTCCCCAAATATAAGCATGCACACCTTCATTAGCTCTTCCAGCTTCTCACTGCGCTGGCAGCTGGGGGAACGAGATTTCTTGCAAGCAGGGCTGATGACCTGCTTAGCTCAGCAGATAGAAGGTTGGAAGCCTGTGGTGTAGTCACACCTGCAGGATGGAGATAAAGATAGACCTAGGATGGGTTTCAGCATCCTGATTGGAAAGAACTGGACGTGGCTGCTTATTGGTATTTAAATCCTCCTCATGTCTAGTGAAAAAATTCTCAGAAAGAAACTGTAATATACAGTTTATATTAATAGTATTAATATATAATTCACCATGCAACTTCCTAATAGAATGAATTTCAAACATTCCTTCTTTACAAAATTAAAAAAAAAATTGCATAGCAGTTAGCCCTCCCATTTTGTCTTCTTTCCTTCCTTTTTAAAGGTACTTGAGGTTTCACTAAACTTAATACTAACACTGTTCCAACCCAGTGCCCGAAGACCTCCTTATGGTCAGTTTCCAGGATGGAGCAGATGCAGTGGAAAAGGCATTTCATGCTGCTATTTACCATTCCTGGAATTAAAATCTCAACAGAGGGCACCTGGAGAGAGTGGTCAAACACCGCCTTAGAGGTGCGGCTGTCGTATTTCCATCCTGTTTGTCCCTTGGGCCAATCCTTCAGGCCAGTGATCCTCCCAGAACAGCCTGGAGACCAGCAGCATCAGTACACCTCGGAGCTTGTTGAGAACAGATACTCTCCAGCTCCATCCAGACTTACTGAATCAAACACTCGGGGGTGGATTTCGTCAATCTGTGCATTGGCGAGGCTTCTAGGTAAATCTGAGCACATGAAAGTTTGAGAACTTTTTCGGCAGGGTCTGTGCCTAAATTTCCTTTTAAGGAAACTAGAGAAGATTAAACATGATCACTATCCAGCTTCATCTGTTAACAGCCTAAGGTTCTAAACTTTTCTAAGGCTCTGTCTACTACTGATCAAAAGAAATATGGCTAATTTAGCTTGGGGAAGCAGGCATCTTGAAATGAATTAAGAAGGCCTGACTACTGAGTTGATACACGGCACCTAGTAGATCTCCCTGGAAACATTAAGAGTTCTTGAATGTTACTAACAATTTCTTTATCCACATTACACTAAACAGACCTAGTGCTACAAAAAAAAAAAAAAAAATTTACCCCCTCCATAAAACTCAGGATTATGTATACGGTCTATAATAATTCTTTTTTCTTGTTTTATCAAGAAAGAACATGGGACAATTGGACGGCTAGTTTTTAATGATCTGGAGAAGCTCAAAGTTCAGGACTGTCTGTGGCAGCTACCGGATAAAAATCATTAAGAATTTAAAAACATGTAAGATGTTAGCTGAACGTGGGATTAAACAGTTTTGACCATAACCATTAGAACACCATGGAAAATATGAACAGAGAAAGACCCGAAGAGAAACACATCTTTGGTCCTAGCTGGAAACTGCCACATGATTTAAAAGCGGGTATTTGAGAAATAAACACTTGTTCAGCAAAGAGCAAAAGCAGTTGCAGAAATTATCACCCTCTTTAGAAGCCAGGGCTCAGAAAAGATGTCAGTTGCCGTTATCTTCTCCAGGGGAGGAGCACACCCACTCTCCCGCCGCCTGGCCCACTGCACAGGGTGGGAGTCCCGGGTGCCAGGGAGGGAAGGAGGCTCCAGACAGCTGAAGAATGGACAGAAGAAAACAACCCAGGGCGTTACTCCACCCCCTACAGAAGCATCATCTGGTTTTCAGGGACACACTCTTGTAGCCATTCCTCATCTGTATTCCCGTAAAATGACAAAGGCCATTCTTCACTCTGTTCTCGCAGCTTGTTATGATTGTAGAAACTTACCTGAGGTGCTTCTGACCCCGGATGTTGGGCAGCAGTGAAGTTTTTACTTGGGTCTGTTTTCCAGGTACTGTTCATAAGTCAAACTAGGTAAACATGATTTCTTTATGTCGATGTTCACTGAGAAAGAAATGGGAAGGGAGGCTTCTCTCTCTTTGCATTTCCTACTAGCACCACTTTGAAGGTGATTTTGTGTTCTAGCCATGAGCAAATATTAACTGGAGGGTAAGTGAAGAATAATTTGCCAGGCCTGGCCCTAAACCTGTATATCGGGAAGGAAAGGTTGACACCCTTGCGTAGGTCAAGGACCAGTTAATTTTAAGTGAACTGACTTTGCTTAGAAAAAATTAAATATGTGCATCTCTGGAAAGTAGGCGTGCATTTCTGGGTTTTCATGACCACAGTTCCTTAAGATCCATGTGAACGTCAAATGTAAATCAGTGAAAGGCTAAGTCCTTAGTTGACTTTGGCAAGAAGACTAATGAGTGTGATGGAAAGAGTGGGCTCCGGGTTCACACGGGGTCCCAGCACCATTGTGGTCCAACCCAGAGACGGTTTGCAAATTCCTTAGCCCTCTGTGCCTTGCTGAGTTCCGTGGTCAGCCTTGGCAGGTACACCTGCAGGAGCTCTGCTCCTCTCCGCTGGGTTCACGACTCTGTCCCTGCAGGGCCAAGAGCTACCTGGTCCAGGTTAGTGACTCCGGGCAACTCAGCTTCAACCCGCAGCTAAGTGGGCAAGGTCATTCTTCTTCTTTGTTATTCATCTTCCTTGGACAAATGGGCTAGCCGGGCTATGTTCTTCAAACAGTGATGGGAAGAGGCAATTGAGAGTCCACGCACAAGCAAACAGTAAACACACCAGGTCCCCATTTACATCACGAATGGTAATGTTTCATTGGACAAATCAATTTATATGGCTGAGTCGGAAGACGAGGAGCAGGGAAATATATTCCTTCATGAAAGTGAAGAGGACGATGGAACTGAATAATTTTGACCAAGAATTTAAACCACCCCAGCTACGTACCTGTAAGGTGAGTTCTTGTTCCTTTTTTTCCTCTGTGGGCCTGATAAAAAGAACTTTGGGACCAATGGTCAGAGCACCTAGCATGGCATCTTGCCCATAATATAATAAGATTTGGAATTTTAAAGCTGGGAGAGATAAATACAGTTTTATTAATTACATATATTTGTTGCCAGGTTGATTGATGGAGCCGTTCATCATGGATTCATAGAATATCCTCAGATATCATCGGATCAGCAGTCATGGGTCATCTATTATCATTGTTAGTTGCTGCCATATATTAAACTAATTTGCATTCGGGGGATAGAAGAAGAGATTTATATGAAGTACCAATAATATAGTTCCCCTTAGATAAATCTGACATTCATTCCAGTCCCTCTTGGAATAAAAAACTGCTTCTCATATATCGTGATGTGTTATTTTCCACATCGTAGAAGAAATGCGTTGTGGTTGTAAAGATGCAAGAATCAAGCGGTCCCTTAATTTTAAACTCCGTTGTGCATACTTTAAAAATAGAATATAAGAAGGGAAGTCAGCAGCCTTCAAAAACGGATAGGATAAAATAAATGACCACAACTCCCAAGAAGGAAAGAGAAGTATTTTCCCTAAGTAAGCCAGATCCTGGCTTCCAGAGGATTAAGTCTGTCTGTACTCAAAATAACTGATAGTATTATAATTTTTATGCCGAAAGAGTCAGTTCATCTCCTTTTTATTTTAGACAAAAATTTCACATTGAAGTCATTACACTGAAGTAAGTAATGTGTCATGATATACTGTTTTAGACATTCTTCTAATAAAGAAACATTTGGCCAATTTCAGCCACTATATAACTAAAACTTATTCAGCAATCCACCAGACAGGATTTTCTGGAAGTAATCTTATCTGAACTTCTATCAATACATATTCATAGAATGCATGGGAAATGTCAGAGGATAATGTCAGGTAAGAATCTTTAAATAAAGATGGTAATATTCCTAAAGCAATTCTCGGGTCTGTCACTCATTCCTTTCTTATGCGGTGATCCAAAATATAGTTTCTAATAGCTGTGATACTATAATTCGGTATAAATAAGACATGCTTTAGCACTGTATAGAATTAATCCTATGTACTTTTATTACATAAAGATTTACAAATAATTTAACTTCAAAAAGGAATGTTTGAATATATAATATGTTTGTGTTTCGCTTTACGCTTTCTGTTTTAGAAGTTTGGGGTGGAGAGGAAACACATTTTTGACAAAGAAATATCAAAACATATATTGGGCCATCACCCTGAATCAAATGGCAGTCTTATAAATGTTAGAAACGTGCATATTTTTAAAGACTTATTGGATTTTAATGACATCTCTGTAGATTCAAGTTGTGGAAACAGCTACCATACACACAGATGAAGGTTACAATTCATAAAATGAGAGTCATTCTCTAGCAGAATTTTTCTCCTGTCTTTTCCCATTCATTTTGTAGACCAGGTTTTGCATATCACCTCCAACTTCTTTTGGTTTCCTTCACCTGAACGATGATCGTTATTGATGCCAGTAGGAGTACAAGGATATTGACATGCATACATAGTGAAACTCACTTCTGGCCTTTAACTTACATACATTTTTTTTGCCTTGTTTCTAATTAAAAGTATTCTGTGATTTTTTTTTTTTAATGAATCCTTCTGGATTGTACCACAGGAATAGTTTTTGTGTGGAAACTGGGAATTACAGAGCACTTCGTCTGTAGACACATTTAGGGGTGGTTACGCTTGCTGTGGGCCAAATCTCTGGGCTTCTGAAGATCTCCGGCCCTGAATTCTTGCAACTCAAGTCTGCATACTTCACGTGAAGGAAAAACCTTGAGGAGATGACTGTTCAGTCCGCTTTGTACATGTGATAAAGGGGGCCTGAATGCAGTAACTTTTGGGGCTATGTTGGTGAGTGAAGAGAGAAGGCGGCTGACAAAGGGGGAGAAAGAAACAAAGTGCAGACACTAAAATAATTATATATCTGTCAATTCCCTTTTTTTTCCTGTTAAACACTCACCTATTTTTTTTCCCTGTGAAAAGTTCATTTGAAGCTGTCTCCCTCCAGCTATATGAAAAAACCCACAATGCATTCAATAGTATAATACAAATCCAGAATGTTTTCAAATTTCCCTCTTTTGTGGGCTTTGAGATTGACAGCTCTATAATTAGCGATAACAAAGAAGAAGGGAATTAATAAGATTCAAATACAGGGCCCAGTCAGAAATCTGGAATGGGGAATAGCGGAAAGAAAGGAAATCAAGGGGTGTAAATCATATAATCTTATTGTAGACTGGAGAGTTAGACATTCAGATTTTATACAACTAGTTATTTGTTTAGATTTTATAGAACTATTTAGATGTTCAGATTTTATACAAAAAACTAGTAGATCATAGAACCTTAAAATTGATCCTCAATCCCCAATATATATTTTATCGATCTCAAATAAAAATTTGGTCCAGTGTTCCACCAAACACTTCGTACATGAAAATGTCTCCATTGCTACACAGTCTCCTGGCCTGAAGGCTAATTAAATATAGCTCTCATCATCAGAACAAAAGACTTGGAGACTGTGACCCAAGCATCCTGCTTTATATTGGGAGGGAGGGATTTACAATTTTTTTTTTTTTTTTTTAAGCGAAAATCACTGGCTTTCATTTCTGGGAACTTTCTTTTTTTCTTCTCCAGGATATGTTCGTTCATTCTTGTTGTTCAATTAAATTAAGCCATGTGGTGTTCTACAAGGTAAAAAAAAAAAAAAATTCATGTAGAATATATTTACGTTTCTTTAATTTTTTACAGTAGCTGCCATACTTTAATTGTATTGTATTACTTCTGCTTGTTTTATTTACTTATTTACATCTTCTCTTCATTACTTCCAATCTAGAATAATCTAAAGATTTCCTTGTCTGACCTTCCATTCAACAAGGAAACCAATGGTGGGAATAGCACTGAAAGTTATCTCGATGGTTATTTAGTCATTTATTAACTATTAATGCAAATCCCTTGTCAAAACACAAACTGCTTGGTCTACATCTCTGGCAAATGAGATTAAGGACGCATACACAAAATTGAAGTAAACAATTATCAGGAAACTTGAATTTTCATTATCAGCTCTAACAATTTTTACATGGTCTTACCAGTTTATTTCAAATATTTGTTAACAGTTCAGATCTTTATAATTCATATACTAAAATTTATTGGGGATGATTCGTGACCAAAGCACAATAATATGATATAAACTCCAAGAACTCTTGAGAGATGTATAAGCTGTGGGCCACGGAGGTACAGATCATAAGCCATTAATTATATCTAGAATGAGTAGGAAAAGCATCAGAGAGGGAAAAACCTTTAGCCCCGAGTTTTTTAAGACAGAAATTCCTCAGAGCGCCAAGGTGGCTCAGTTGGTTAAGCATCTGCCTTTGGCTCAGGTCATGATGCCAGGGTCCTGGGATTGAGTCCTGCATCTGGGGCTCCCTGCTCAGTGGGGAGCCTGCTTCTCCCTCTGTCCCTCCCCCTTCTCATGCTCTCTCTCTCTCACTCCCTCTCAAATAAATAAATATGTCTTCAAAAAACAAAAAAGACAGAAGTTCCTTAGCCAGTCAAAAGGCAAAACAGTACTCCCTTCATGCAGAGGAATCAGCATGGTCAAAACCAGAATGGACATGGGAGTTCAGGGCAAGCATTCAAGAGAGGCAGATACATAGTCTCTACATACACATGGGGTTACAGAGGTGGATACCCCAAAGAACACAGAGCGGTCAGTGAAGATGACACTAAAAAGATTTGTCCAGTGGAAAAGACTTTAATGGAGGCCAGTGGTTTCCAAAGTTTAGTCTCATAGATTCACAAAGATAAGCTTTATATAGCTTCAGGTGTTAGAAAAGATATTTTTCTCCATGAGATTTCATATTATTATTATTATTATTATCATTACTTTTTAAGTCCTTGTTTGTTCTGTGTTTGTAGCTTTCATGCTATGCTGCCTCTTTCCCACATTTAGGAAGTAATGAACATTTAAAAAAAAAATGAATGTGTAGTCAATACATGGTTCTCACTGAAGAACGTTCACTAGCACCTTTGCTATTTTCTGGCCTCGAAAACTTAAGAGAGAGAAATGATTTACATGTTTTCTTTCCAGTAGCTCTACTGGAGCTAGGGCTAACAAGTAAATCAATTGCACTGCATGGGCAATGGGTAATTTGAAACAAGACTTAGGCTAAGGTTATTGACTTGTTATAGATCTGTGATCTAGTCTTCATTAAAAAGTAATAAATTAAGCATCAAAGTATTCACTTCGCATATATCATTCAAATGAGCCAAGTTTCCTGTACGACTCGGTACACAAAACCACCAGAGGTCAAAATATTCCCCGCTCATCTTTCAGTTACTGTAAGTAAAGCTCGGTGTCTTTATTGCTTATTTGTGTGTCTCTTTTTGAAATAGGATCCTCTAATGCCTCCATTACTTTTGTCATTCTTTATCTAATTCCTTTTTCTTTATCAACCTCTCATTTGTAGCCTGCAGGTTGCAAACATTATCTGTTTTAATTTGCTTTTCAAAATATCTCATGTTCTGTGCCTTGGTTGATGTGTTCATTTTTCTCTTTTACCTTTGGATTATTCTGTCTCCTTTATCTTCTGTTTTCTTTGATGTTTGGTCTTCTAAGAATTTTTTCATTATTTTCTTAAGTCTATGCTTGAATAAAATTTAACCTCCTGAAGCTTTAGGTCATCATCGACATTCAGCCTGGACCTTATTTTCATTAGAGGGTTTTAAAATATTTTTGCATTTATTGCTTACCATTCTTTAATCCCTCATTTTCTCTGTGACTTGGTAACACACTGGCATAGATGATTTATTTCATAAGCTTAACTCTAAATATGAGTATTTAGACATTTTATAAGCTGAGTTTTATAGGTAGTCTTATTACCACACCTTCAAATCAAAGAACTCTAAGAATTAACCATGTAGTCATTACTTCCTCTCCCTCAACAACAGGTGGTGAGTTTATACAAAAACTGCTTTAAGGAGACATAATCAATATTAATCCCAATAAATAAAATGTGAATTACTAGAATTTAATAGAAACCAATTGTGATTTTGAATGGCTTGGGGATATCTGCTTGCTACTTGACAAGGTTACATAATAGAAAATACTGTACCAAAGGCATTTTATCAATTCCCTTGGCTGAGTGAGCAAAGTTACTTTGAATCAGCCCAGTTTAGAAAATAATTCTCTGTACGTAAAGATGGAAGACCAATACTGTATTCAAACCATAAATTTGTAGACGAAATAAAGATCTTTGAAGGTTCTATTAATCAACCAATTAAATCGAAGTTGAATGTTCCAGAATATTTTGACATTACAGAGAATGGGTGGAAGGAGAGGGAATTTGACACATTTTTAGAGTTTTTCAAAGGAGATGCAAGCTAAAATTTATAAGCAGCTTATTGCTACCTACATCATTGAAATAATTTATAGAAAATATAATGCCAAATCTGAAGAAGGTATAGAGACTATGTCTGAGAAAAAGTACAACTATCGGTCACTTAAATTATTTTGAGTGTGTATAGATTTTCCTTACATTAATTCAAGAGTGTCAGCCAGCCCATTTTCATCATTGGATTTCACTGTAAGAAATTTCACTTTCTTACAGACATAAAGCTGCTTGAGCAAAATAATTTTCAAATCATAAGACTCTATTTGATTTCTCTCTTTGCAGAGCTGTTAAAAATAATAATCTATACCAATAAATTTTAAAGATAAAGCCAGGAAATACAACTAAATAAAAATATACTTGTAAAAGTGATATACCTGGTAATCACAGAAGTAATTTCCCTGTTGCTGAAATATCATTCGTAGGTCTTAATTCAGTTATATTTATTACATAGGACTCATAAAACTCCTCCAAGTTTTAGGGATCTGTTTAGCACACAAATCCTTTGAAGAGAAATAGAAATGGTTAAGTTTTTTTTTTCCTGCATTACCTGAGGTTTTTTTTTTTTTTGAAATCAGATTTTATAATGTGCTATAATGTATCCACATTTAGAGTCTCACATCAAACATGTAACATTTGACATTGCTTTTCATTTGCTTTATGATTTTCTCCCTTATAATGTTTGACTTGCCAGTGCAGAAGTAAGGATTTCAGATAGATCATAAAAAGCTTGTTGAGTTCTTTTTATTACTTTTCCTGTTTCCTAGTCATTGCTGTTGTATAATCAATGGGTGGTAAGTTTTTTGTATGATATACTATATTCAAATATGTTAGGTTTTCCTAAGAGGTGGGAAATTTTGGAATTAGAACAATACCCCTGAACAAAAAAACGAGCTACCCTTTTGCTGTCTCATCAAAGACTATACGTGTTTTAGTAAAACACAAAAAGAAAATCAGTACTTTTCTAGTAAATATGTAGAGACTCAACACCAAAATTAAGAAGTAGAACGATCAAACAAAAAATCCAATCGAATAAACAATAAAAACATGTCATTATTGAGGAACCCATTTGGTCATTTTAGACAAAGCTAAAGATTCAACCTAACTATAAATTCTCTGTATCTTCTGTTGTATCCACTGCTCATTCATGTGACTGACTCCGAAATCGTTACATCCACGTATTCAGATAGCACCACAAAACAGCTTCCAAGGAGCAGAGAGACTCAATTTAGTCTCTGTTTAGAAATTATATGATCTATTATCTAATTATGTATAATATATAATATTATATAATATTTATATTATATTTATATATAATTATTTAATAATAATATATATAGTATCTAATATATAATATTATATATATATATGGCCATATATATATATATATATATATATATATATGGCTAGTTTCAGGTTTGTCTGGTTGTTTTTTCTCTCAGACTAATTGTACTCTCCTGAGTTTATAGCACCCTCTTGTCTGTGATTAAAATGTCTCTATCAGGTTTTTCTGGTTATTGTCTCCCCTTGTCTTCTGAGCGACTGATTCCCTCTGACAGAAAAATCAGATTATCAACATATAGGTTATATGAAGTTAAAGAAATTAATGTGTCTTTTTAGAAGTTGACTGTAAGTACATCCTTCCATCTTCTGCTGCTGTTCAAGTTTATCTACTAACCGATAAACTAAAGATTCTTCACCGTGTGGTGCATGAAAGACGGCCGCCTCTGGCAGTCTGACATAGGCCACCTTCGGCATCAGGTGTATTTTGAGGTAAAAGCCGTTGAAAAAGAGCAAATTCAAGAAGAGTGTTTGACTTTCCCTTTTCTTCCTGAAAGCAGGAGGTAATACTCCTCATATGAAAGATGCCCTCCCTATGCCAAAAGGAAAGAACTGGGAAGTCAAGACCAAGAGAAATCTGTACACCTTGTTAAAAAAAAATTTTAAAAACCCCAAAACAAACAAAAACCAAACTGTATTTTCACTAGTTTCCCCTATGTATTTCATTTACTCCTCAACAATATCTTCTCCTTGTTCAATCTGGTATAAAAGCATTTCAGTTTGGTGCTTCCTTTGGTCTGCATTTCCTTCGAGGCTTCCTATGTCACCCAGAACATAAAATAAATCTGGATGCTTTTCTCCTGTTCATCTGGTTTACGTCAGTATAATTCTCAGGTTCCCCTGAAATCCCTAAGAGGGTCGAGGTAACATTTTACCTCCCCAGCACATGCGTGGTAGAAAAGCTAAGACAAGTGAGTAAAATAAGATCTGAATACACATTTACTGTCTTTTGCTTTATTATGAAAAGGCGGGAGGTAACATGTGTTGGTGAGGATATGGGGAAAAGGGAAACCTTGCGCACTGTTGGTGGGACTGTAGCTTGGTGCACCGCTCTGGAAAACAGGATGGAGGTTTCTCAAAGTATCATGAATAGAACTGCCATAGGATCCAGCAATCCCACTGTTGGTGTATATCCAAGGGAAATGAAAATAGGAACTCAAAGAGATATTCACACTCCATGTTCACTTTAGCATTATTCACAATATCCAAGATGTGGACACAACCTAGGTATCTGTTACTGGATGAAAAAAAAATATATATATATGGATGAATATATGTATTTTTATATATGTATGGATGAATATATGTATTTATATTTCTATATATAAATACATATTATATATTTTTATATATTTGAATATATATATTATTGAATTAAATATATATTATAGATATATAGAATATATGAATGAGATTAACACACACAGTAGAATATTATTCAGCCTTAATAAAGAAGAAAAGCCTACCATTTGTGACAGTGGGATGAAACTGGGGAATATTATGCCAAGTGAAATAAGGCAGAGAAAAAGACAACTAATTCATAGTCTCACTTATGTGGAAACTTACAAAAAGGGACAAAGGGAAATGGGGAATAGGATACTGCTTGCTAGGGGATGGGGTGGGGAAGAATGTGGATGTTGGTCAAAGAATATAGACTTTTATTTTGAAGACAAGTCTGTTCTGGAAATCTAATATACAGGATAGTGTATATAGACTGAAGATTTTTCTTTTTCTTTTTTTTTTTTTAATTCAGCCTTACTGAAGTATAAATGATACATAAAACTGTAAGATATTTTAAATGGACATTGTGGTGATTTGATATATATAGAGATTGTGAAAGAATCCCCACCCCATGTAGTTAATTAACACATTCATCACTTCACTTATGTATCTCTCCTTCTCTCTCTCCTTTTTTTTTTTTTTTTTTTTTGGTGAGAATATCTAAAATCTACTTTCTTTGCAAATTTCAGTTGTACGATACAGTATTCTCTATAGTTACCACTTTTACATTAAAGCCCCAGACCTTATTGATCTTGCAGCCGAAAGCTTATATGACCTTTACCAATCCCCACCCCCCTCTGCCCCCCCAGTTGCTGGAAACCCCTTTTCTACTCTCTGTTTCAATGAGTTTGACTTTTCTTTGTTTTTTTTAGAAACCATTTCATATACTAAGCAGTATTTGTTTATAGCTATGTGGCTTATTTGATTTAGCATAATGACCTTAAGTTCCATCCATATTGCTGCCCATAGTAGGATTTCCTTCTTTCTCACGGCTGAGTAATATGCCGCTGTGTATATATATACACATCTTCTTTATCCAGTCATCCATTGGAGGTTGTTTCCGTATCTTGATTAGTGTGAATAATGCAGCAATACACATGGGAGAGCAGATCTCTCTTCAATATCCCATTTTCATTTCCTTTGGATCCACCATACTGTTTTCCATACTGGTTGTGCCAATTTCTATTCCCACCAACAGTGGACAAGGGTTATTTTCTCCACATCATTGCCAGTGCTTGTTATCGCTTGCCTTTGATGACAGCCATTCTAACAGGTGTGAGGTGATACTTCATTGTGATTTTGATTTGCACTGTCTGATAATGATTAATATGAGCACGTGTTCATGAACCTGTTGGCTGTTTGCATGTGTTCTTTGGAAAAATACCAGGTCAGTTCAATTGATCATTTTTTTTCAGACTGTTTTCTTACTATTGAGTTGTAGGACTTCATCATATATTTTAGATATTAACCCCTTCTCAGATATGGGGTTTGCAGACATTTTATCCCATCCCTTAGGCCACCTTTTCATTTGATTGATTTCCTTTGATGTACAGAAGCTTTTTACTTTGATGTAGCCCCATTTGTTTATTTTTCCTTTTTGTTGCCTTTGCTTTTGGTGTCACATCCAAAAAATCACAACCAAGTCCTATGCCAAAGTGCAGTTTTAAAGTTCCTGCTATCATTGTAGTGCTATTTCTCCCTTCAGGTATGTCACTATTTGCTTCATATATTGAGGTGATTCTGTGATGAGTTCATAAATATGTAAAAATGTTATAGCCTCTTATGAATTGATACTTTTATCACTATATAATGACCATCTTTGTCTCTTATTATAGTCTTTGTCTTGAAGTCTATTTCGCCTGTTATAAATAACTACCCCTATTTTCTTTTCATTTCCATTTACTTGTAATATTTTTTTCTATAAATTCACTTATAGTGTGTGTATCCTTGAAACTGAATGAGTCTCTTGTAGGCAACATATAGTTGGAATTTTTTTTAATCTATTCAACTCTTTTTGTCTTTTGATTGGAGAATTGAGTCAATTTGCATTTAAAGCAATTATTGATAGGTATGGGCATACTATTGCAATTTTGTTAATCATTTTCTAGTTGTTCTGTGATTCTTTTTTTTTTCTTTCTTTCTTACTCTCTTCCTCTTTGATTTGATGATTTTCTGCAGTGGTATGCTTTGATTTCCTTCTGTTTATCTTTTGTTATTTAATGGAGGTGTTTGAATTGTGGTTACCATGAGGCTTATATAAATGTTTAATTTATATAATGTTTATATATATTATAAATTATATATAATATTATATATAATTATATGTATAATTATATATATATTATTTTATATATATTATTTTATATATATAATATTTCAAACAATTTTGAAAGCATACTAAAAACCTTACATTTTTATTCTCTTTTCCACATTTTATATCTTGGATGTCACTATTTACATCTTTTAATTTCTTGTTTCTATTGAGAAATTATTGTAGTTTAGTTATTTTTAAGATTTTTTCTTTCAACCTCCATAGTACATTTATAAGTAGCTTAGTTATCCCTTTACATTAGCATACTCTGAGTTAAAATATATATATTCCCCTTTAGGAGTGAAACATATGCTGTCATTTCAATTTGAAGAAGTCCCTTCAAAGTTTCCTTAAATCTCTTGAAGAAGTCCCACTTTTTTAAAGGCTCTTCTGGTGGTGAGAAACTCCTTTAACCTCTTGTTAGAAGACTTTTTTTTTTTTCCTTCAATTTTGAAGGATGATTTAGCTGGATAGAATATTCTTGATTGTTGGGGTTTTTTTGTTTGTTTTGTTTTCCTCTCAGCCCTTTGAATATATTATGTCACACCTATTTGGCCTAAAAAGTTTCTGTGGCAAAATCTGCTGATTGTTTCCTTGGATGTAACAGGTTGTCTTTCTCTTGCTGCTTTTAAAAAACTCTCTCCTTGGGGCACCTGAGTGGCTCAGTGGGTTAAGCCTCTGCCTTCAGCTCAGGTCATGATCTCAGGGTCCTGGGATCGAGCCCCGCGTCGGGCTCTCCGCTCAGCGGGGAGCCTGCTTCCTCCTCTCTTCCTGCCAGCCTGCCTCTCTGCCTACTTGTGATCTCTCTCTCCTCTGTCGAATGAATAAATAAAATCTTAAAAAAAAAAAAAAAAACTCTCTCCTTGTCTTTACATTTTGACAGTTTAATTATAATGTGTTTTGGTGTGGGTCTCTTTGGATTCATCTTATTTTGAACTTTCTGTGCTTCCTGGATTTGGATGTCTGTTTCTATTCCCAGGGTAGAAGATCGTCCAGCCAATATTTCTTTAAATAATATTTCTGCCCAGTTCTCTCTCTTCTCCTCTGTGATCCATATAATGGGAATAATGGTCCACTCAATGGTGTCCCAGAAGTCCTTTCACCTATGTTTACACTTTTTCATTAATTCTTGCTTTCGGCTTCTCTAGATGAATGACATTGCCCTCTTTTTGCATTTGCTGATCCTTTCTTCTGCTTGATCTAGTCTGTTGTTGAACATCCTTATTAAAATTTTTCAGGAAAGTTTTATATCTTCAGCTCTATGATTTTTCTTTAGTATTTTTAATGTTTTCTATCTCTGTCGAAATTATTTCCTTATTTATGTGTTGTTGACCTTGGCGAGCATCTTTATAACTGTTATTTTGAATTATTTATCAAGTTAATCACTTATCTCCTTTTCATTAAGACTGATTTCTGGTGTTTTATCTTATTCTTTTGTTTGAAACAGATTCTTCTGTTTCTTGATTTTTCTTTTATTTCTGCATATAAGATACAGCAACTATATCTCCCAGTCTTGACAGGGTGGTTCATATAGAAGATAAAGTTTATCTCTGTCCTCATCCCAACCTCTTGGCTTTCTCTCACTCTTTGTGATTATCCAAGCTGCCTTCTTTGTTTTTAGTGACTTCCAGCACATGAGGGTGTCCTATAAGGTTTCAGTGTCCCAAAAGGGAGGATCTCAATTTGCATCTAGATGTAGACTGATTGGAAGTCAAACTCTTGGAGAACATATTTTGAAGTAGGCAAGTAGACATCTTTCAGGGAGAGACTAATAGATGACTGTTTCTCTCTTCTCCCTCTGTGCTGAGCCCACTTTTTGATGTGGATATTTTCTCATTTATTTAATCTGTAGGGATAAATCAGCTAGTTTTTTGGATTTCTATCAGAAGGAATTGCTCCATATGTACATTCAGTATATATATTTGTCCATGGGAGGATGTGAATTCAGGAGACTTTTATGTCACCATCTTGGACGAGAATTCATATAAACAAGTTTAGATATTCAATTTAAAATAGATCATTCCAGATTATCTGTATGGACCCAGTGTAATCACAGGATCTGCATGGGTTGGTTGTGGGCAATAAGCTCACTCTTGCAATGCTACAACAAGCTAGGTAGCTCTTGTTTGAGGAGGATGATTCTCAGAAGGTGCAACTGTGAGTGTTAGTAGTCAACACTCAAGGTAGCTGAAGAGGGGTGTACCCACATAGTGTGGCTGTTTAAGGAAGTCCAAGATCCTTAAGGTAGTTTATCAGGAAGGGAAGGCTGGAGCTCTCAGATTAGGGATAAAACTTGATCCACTGACAGAATATGTCTGCTAATTTACTATAAAGGATTGTGGCATAGTTAATAATACCATATTCTATACTTAAAATTTGCTAAAAGAGCAAATATTAAGTATTCTTATCACCAAAAAAATGATAGCTATTTTTAATTTTTAAAACATTTTAATTAACTTGGTTGTGGTAATCATTTCATAATGTATACATATATCAAATCACAACATTTTATACTCCAAATATATACAATTGTATTTGTTAATTATATATTAGTAATCCTTGAAAAAATTAAATTAAATTAAATTAAATAAGGTAAAATTGAATTAAACTGACTGGCAATGAAGGCCTTTGTTGACAAGAGAAAAAGAAAATGAGACTTATGTTTTAGTAAAGACTTTTAACTTGATTTCAGATCTCACACAAGGAGGTAACTGGTATTTTTTTGCTTTTAGCATAAAATGTGAACATTATTTTGGTAAATAAAACAATGATTTACTAATGGTTCTCATAAAAATAAAATCTTGCCTTCTAAGTGCAAACGGACTCCAGTGTTGATAATTACAGACTGAAACATAATACCGTAAATACTAGCAAGTGTTCATCATTCTAAACATCACTTTATGTATTCTTACACAAAGTTTAAGACTGAGGAAGTGTCTATTTCAGCATGAAGCAGTGAGAGAATGGCTATATGGTATCCACCATAGAGTACTGGGAACGGACTTTTCATATCCAGGTTCCAATCACAGGAAATATATTGACTTTCTGAATAGATATAAGTATAAAAATGGCAATAATCAATCCTGTGGACCAGATTGGGCAGTTCCCCACATGAAATTATTCCAGTGACAGTGCAGAATTTAAAAGCCTAGGTGCTCAGCAATACATTTTATATTTAGGATATTTATTTTACTCATTAAACTTCTATGGTCTCTCTTCTTTCTGTCATTATTACCTGGCTTCTAAGCTCATGCATTTGTTATTTAGAATGTTACCTTTTTTCTTTCTGATGACTCTAGAAGAGAGTTGAGGATGAAGAACATAATTCTTATTGCACTCCCATCTCTTCATGGGGCACTTCCATTTCCAAATCTCAGGTCAGAGGTAGGGCAGGGATTAGTTCAGGTAACATACATCTGTCAGCTACTTAAAAGTAGGTGCAAAACTCAAGGCCCATTTAGATTAAGTTATAAGGAAGCTTGGACATTTTAAGTTATTTGGCAATGGATTTGAACAAACTAATCTACTTTCCACTATATGCTTTCTTAAAGGAACTGGATTTCAGAAATACCATATTTATTCTATTCAAGCAAAATTTTAACTTAGCAATATGGGAATAAAATACTTTATTAACACATACTTATAAATTATTATTAAATATTATTAGTGTTATAAATTATTATTACCCTAGTTTCTATAGTGGCTCAATATTCAAAAGGAAATAGTACATGACTATATTTTATGTTAATCTTGGCATGCAATATAATTTGTCAATCTGAAAGATTTGGAGTAATTGCTCCTTCTTAGTAGACATGCATAACATTTTTTTAAACATCATTGCCCTAAAAAAAGAGTAGGTTCCTCCAAACAGCTTCCAAATTTACTATCTATTTTGGATTTTATACAGTTTTTTCCCCCAGTTTTATGGGACAGAAACAGTTACAGTTGTCTTCTGCAATGGAAATTTTTGTGTAAAGTTTAGCATTGATCTTCAGGAGCTAAGCCCTAAAAAGATAAGCCTTGCCCAAAGTTTGCAAATGTATGCAAAACTGGTTTTGTTTCATAAATAATTACATAGTATAATTATAAATAATTCTAATTTCCATTGTGTTTTATTTGTTGCCTATAGATTTTTAAATCATGAGTGATAGAAAGTCATCTTGCTAAAAAGAGAAATTTTCCTGTCTCTTGTTAATGCCTTTCCACATTCCCACATTGCCTTGAATGCTGTATTGCCTACTTGGTACTTGGGTATGGATTTTGAGTGATATGATAATAATAGAGTGTTATTCCCGATTGTAATTCATTTTGCTTGCATATCAATCTTGCTGTATTTGAATGTATACAAAGAATACCAATCACTGTACTGTATGTCTTTAATCTCTGTCATAAAGAAGCATCTTTATTTGCATATGCATGAATTTCAATAATATTTGCATAAAGAGAAAGTCAGACACTTTGATTACCAGTAATCTTTTTATAGTTTATAAGGTTTTACACTGATTTTTTCCCCCTTACTTTTTTTTTCTTGTCAGGTTGAGTTTGCTCTCATTTTAATGCCCAGCTTAGAGGATGTATCAATAATAGCTAATACTCAAGAAGGTAGACTAGTGAGAGGACCTCCATCAAAAATTGCCAATGTTGATTAATAAACTGTCAATTTAGGTATACACTCAGAACAGTTCTCAATCCAAAGAGGCGAAAAATGAATTATGTACCACTTTAGTATCTCTCTCCTTCCCATTCTCAGATCATAAAAAGTAAATTATCAAAGATCCAATGTTAACATACAATATGTAAAATGTTTCAGAGTTTGTTTAACAAAGAACTGAAAATTTTTTAAAAACCTACAAAACGAGTTACATTTCATAAAACTTTCCATGTCACTGCAAGTCTGTATTTTGTCTCTCCTCTCTTTAGTGCTGCAATTAACCTTACTCTGAAACGTGTGAAAATCTGCAAACACTTCTTGTCCATGAAAAATGTGAGGCTTCTGTGTTCTAAGGCAAGAAACAGGCTAAACCTGTTAACTGTGGTTGAATTTCATGAGGGTGTTCAGCTGTAGTTAGCCTTTCTACCACACTGACAACTTTTGAATATCATGTTGCTGGAAATCACTTGCTACTTTGTTTTTCTCCTAATCCCACTAAATCTCTGAAGATCAGCTACGAGGTCTCCTTCCATCTGCTTCAATCTAGCCGGAGAAGTTCTGTCATCACTAATCCTCTCCTGTTTCCATCTTACTGGCCACTGTCATATCATATTGTCTTCACAGTGAACAACCATTTAAATATGTTACAAACTAAAGTTTTGGTAACAGTGAATATAGACTATGATAAAATACAGAGGAATTGAAGGAACTCATTAGTAACCCAACCTACTACCACATAGAGCCTATGGGGCTTGTTACTCTTTGGTTTCCAAAACAATTTGGATTCACCTTCCCCACCCCCACCCCACCACTTTGTTGGGTCCCCACATGTATAGATACATTTCAGACTTCTAGAAGTGCTCCGAGTTCTACCACCTGCTTTATAGAGCAAGAACCTACCTTCAGATTAGTCTTGCTCTGAAGTCCCAAAGCTAGTGTTTATTTGTGAGATGTTTTGCACTATCTCACAAACATGAGAAACAAGGTTCGGTACAGTTATGCCCATTTTGCACACAAACTAAGAATTGAGTTGGTGGAGTGGGTCCTCCAAGGTAAGTTACCTGCTAAACCAGGACCTCTAGAAGCTCAATCACATTCTGAACCTGGTGATCTTCTTAGCTATTTTTGCAGGTGAGGTGCATTCAAGCTGACCTGGAATGCAATAGAATGACTATAATAGCATGATGTGCTTTTTTAGTTGATGCTACATATGCTGTGAAATGGACAGGGAGAATTTTTTTTGATTCTTCTTACATACCAGAAAGTTTTTGTTTAGGAAGGTTATATGAATGGCCCAAGGCCACAAAGTTAATTTAGGGTAGAGTCTAGGCTAGAATCCAGGTCCCTTAAGCAGAAATTCCAAGTGTCCATGGTTTTTTCCATAGTTACCCTGTGACTTGTCACTGTTTTAGTGCCCTGCATTTGATTTGACCACATTTTCCAAGTGTGATTAGCACAAAGAATATGCTCTGTCCAGTCACATATGGGAAATAAGAGTTGAAGTTGTTATTCTGAATTTCAGGACAATTCTTTTCCAGAATATAATTGAAAATGACAAAAATCAATACTAAGTGATATATTTTGTTGTGTACTTAGATAATCTTGAATTTCCTAAATTTCTAAGTCACAGGTGTTCATAAATCACAAATAAGGTGGTCGTATGATTTATTGCCCAAACTACCTATTTAAAGGTGAAAAGAGGCACCATTAAAAATTTTGCCTGGACAAGAAAACTGGGATAGGTTCACCCTAATTACAAAGGGAGCTGACAACATTTCTTGTTTCTTTCCTAGAAATAATTGCCTGCCTTCAAGTGCTTATGTACTTACCTGTAAAACCCCATGATGTTATTTAGAATTGGTTGTATTATACTTTACCCCTTTCATTTCCTTTCTTCCAGATGAAATTCTTATATGCCAGAATACAATGGTAGGCTGATTTGGTAAGGATGAGAACTTTGAACCAGTGTGTTTTAAAATATTTCTCATTTGTATCAAAAAGTTTAGCTTGTAATGAACTTAGCTGCTCTCTTTTGGGTTTGGAAGGAATAAAACCAGTCCTTGACTCTCTTGTATGGTGGCTACCTAAAAAATCATATTGTAGAACTTGTAATCACCCCCCATTTCTTCCTTTTATTTTGCATAGAGACACATGTAGGAATTAAAAACATTCCCAGGAAAATCAAATCCATTGGCTTTTCTCCCTCTCTCTTTCTCTCTCTCTTTCATAAACACTGGCAAGTGTGCAAGAATCAAAATCTGATTTAAAAACAAATGAATTTTCCTAAACAGGACATATCAACTTTACTGAAGTGTGACATGCTGTCAGGTGTTCTCACTGAGAAAAATTAACATATTTCCATGCATTCCATTTCTGAGGGAGAAAAATACACACAACTAAGCAAAAATGCATACAACTCTTTTAACCCATGCCCTGTGCATCTGTCCTGATTGCCTATCAATGTGACGAATTCATGCATTCGACAAATACATGTTTGAGCCCCTGCTGCATGTTAAAAGTAATGCTTACAGTGCAAAGGGAATAAAGACTTTATATTCCTAATCAGCCAAAAAGGAAACACCAAATTGTGAAAACTGCCATCTGGGTCAGATAACAGACAATAAAGAGGTGACACTGACTGAAGCCATATGATTGGAATTATGGGACAGACTGAACAGTCAGAGTGAAGGGTCAAGTATCCTCAGGAATAGAGGTCTTGAGCCAGAAAGAGCTTGGAGACCAGCACCATTGTACCTTTTTGCATCACGATATGTCTCAATATAAGGAAGCCAAGAGTTCAGTTTGTTTTTATCTATAAGCAAGCATTCGTTGCACAATATTCTAGGTAGGTTTCTGTTACCCAAGATGAACAAGTTCTGGAGATCTTCTGTATAAAGCAATGTCTATAGCTAATAATCCAAGATTGTGCACTTAACAGTTTGGTAAGGGGGTAGAGTGCATGTTAAATATTCTTACACACACATGATGAAGGTCAGGAGGAAAGTCTTAGGGGTGATGAATGGTTATTACCTTGATTGTTGTGATGGTTCCCTGGGTGCATGCTTATCTCTACACTCAGATTATATATATTTAATGTGTCCAGTTTTTGTTTTTGTTTTTGTTTTTTTGGTATACCAATTATACATTAGTAAAACTGTTTAAAAAAACTCAAGGCAAAAAAAAGAAAAACCTCAAGGCAATGGAAAAGAAAAATCTGAAATGTGTAATGTCTAAAAATGCTTACATCACTCTGCCAATTCTTGTTTTTGTACACTTATAATATCTTTATCCTCCTGTGTGTGTGTGTGTGTGTGTGTGTGTGTGTGTGTGTGAGATAAAGAGAGAGAGAGACATTGCACTGCACTTGCAAAGACTCAGTGCTGAGATATTAACTGCTATTCTCAGATCAAGGAAAGGCCTGAGTGATAGCTATAAAGCAGCTAAGTATCATTCCCTTTTATTTTGATTATGTTTACTCCGGACTGATTCAGAACATTCGGATTGGGAGAAGTCATTTTCAGAGATTTGGGGTTTCTCTGGAATGCCAAATGCTGTTTGAATTCACAGTTGTCCCCACCTGTCCCTCAGAAAGTTCACTGTTTAGAGTTCTCCAATGAAGACATCACATCCATGGTGGGGGTTGGGAGGCATTAATGTCATCTAAGAGTTACTTTTACTCTGAGCTAAATAATTCAGGACAATTGTTTTTAAATATTTTATTTATTTAAGAGAGAGAGAGAGAGCGCACACACGAAGCAGGAGTGGGAAGGGCAGAGGGAGAAGGAGAAGCATAAATTGAAAAACAAATTTAAACCTGGCTTACACTGAAGGGATAATTTTATTTCTATTGTTTATTTGCTCATTTCTTGGGTGGAAGAGGATAGTTGTTGATGGGGGACATGATTTTATCCGGAGAAATCAGGAAGTATTGCAGGAAATATTAATAAAATGACATGCAAATATGTACAAATTCTAGGTCGCCACGCAGAGCCAGATCTGCACTCTGTTTTTCCCTGTGGAATGGAAAAGAATTAGACTAACAGACTGTCAGCCCTTTTCTATCAACCGCTTTCAACAATTCTTAAACGCTCCCTCCACTCGCCTCTGTGATGGTTCTGGCAAATGAATACAACTGAGCAGGTAACAGTTCACTGGGAAAATCAACAAACATTCCCCAAACCAGCTCTACTATTTCATTACCATGCCTTTCCCACTTCTATTTATGCTCCAGATTCAGGGTTTTGAAGTAGAATAATGACCACCCATTGTTCTCAGGAGCAGAAAAGGGATGGACTGAATCATGGAGCACCCATGACTGCTGTAAGGGAAAGAGTGGAGACAAAGTCTTTTCTGTGTCATTGTCCCTCCCATGATAATTTCCTGCCTGCTAAGAGGGAAGACGAGGGCCTCTGGTATTCTTAGAAAGCCTCCAAGCAGTGTGGGAGAAAATAACTTGAACCAAGAAACGGTGGTAAGATTAATTTTGTTTGGAGAACACTGAAGAGAATAGAAACTTCTTCGTTTATTTTAAAGGTATGTTGCCCTTTGACGGTATTTAGTGCACACAGCAACTGTTAGGAAACAATATATAGATCCAATCTACTACCATAGCAGTAGGAGAGCTTTAAATGAGCCTCCTGAAAGCCTTTATTAAATGAAATTGTTTGCATATTAGCAGCAAATCTGCACCTCTTTGATTCCTAAGAAGGCTGCTTACACATCGGAAGTTACCTGGGGAGATGGATTACTGTTTGCAATCAAGGAGCACTTTTAAGCACAGCTTTCTAAACAATATTGCAAATCAGGCTAGCCTTCCCAGGAGCCTAGACTTGGCCCTTCTGTTGGCACTGTTCCTTCTAGAGCAGGGGTCCAGTTCAACCTCTCTCCATTGGCTCCCTTGATATCTGAGTGTTTCCATCAACAGTCCTCCCACCGCATTCATCCTCACGTGGGCGCGTGCACACACACACACACACACACACACACACACACACCACTTATGTGAATTTCAAATATACATCTCCCATTAATATTCACCTACCCTTAATTAGAGAGATGATTCTGGTTTGGGTTCTACGCTACAGAAATTCTCTTTCTTTTTTCTTTGTATTGTTATTTTGCCAAGCAATACCTTCAGGTGTTTCTTGTGCAATTTTGGAGCTGTATTATTTTAAAACAGCATTACTAGTGATTTATGTATAATAAAATTTACCAGTCTTATCAGTACAAGGCATATAATCAAGTCACCAGCACCAGAATAATGATATTGAATATTTTCATCACCCCAAAAGGTACCCTGTGCCCCCTTGGAGTCATTCTGCTACTCCCACTCTCAACCACTTGCAAACATATCTATTTTCTGTCACTACTGTTTTACATTTTCTAGAATTTCATTCAATAGAATTGTTGACCGTATAATCTCTTGTGTCTGGCTTCTTTCTCTTAGCATAATGCTTTCAAGATGCATCCACTCGGTTGCGTAGCAGCAATAGCTAGGGTCTCTTTATTGCTGAATAGTGTTTTATTATATGTGCATACCACGGTTTGTTTATCCATTCACCGGATGATGGCCATTTGGGTTGTTTCCACTTTCTGGCTATTGTGAATAAAGCTCCTATGGAAAATAGACTGCAAGTCTTTATGTAAACATCTGTTTCATTTCTCTGGGGTAAATAACTAAGGATGGGATGGTGGAGTCCTAAACCCATATATGTACAACGTTATAAGAACCTATCAAAGTGTTCTGCAAAGTGATTTACACATTTTCTCTTCCCACCAGCAATATATAATGGTTCCTATTGCTCTATAATTCTTGATGTGATCAGGCATTTTTATTTTAGCTATTCTAATAGGTATGTAATAGTATCTCATTGTGGGTTTTTTTTTTAAGATTTATTTATTTATTTGACAGAAATCACAAGGAGGCAGAGAGGCAGGCAGAGAGAGAGGAGGAAGCAGGCTCCCCGCTGAGCAGAGAGCCCAATGCGGGGCTCGATCCCAGGACCCTGGGATCATGACCTGAGCCGAAGGCAGAGGCTTTAACCCACTGAGCCACCCAGGTGCCCCCTCATTGTGGTTTTGATGTGCATTTTCCTAAAGAGTCTGTGCATCTTCTCATGTGCTCATTGGTTATTTGATTTTCTTTTTTAGAAATGTCTGTTCAGAGCTTTGCTTTTTAAAAAGAAAAAGATTTTATCTATTTATTTGAGAGAGAGAAAGAGAAAGAGAGCATGAATTGGGGGTGGGGCAAAGGGAGTGGGAGAAACAGACTCCCCACTGAGCAGGGAACCCTACATGAATTATGACCTGAGCCAAAGACAAATGCCCAACCAACTGAGCCACTCAGATGCCCCCAAATCTTTGCTTTTTTAAAGTAATTTTTCCTCCTTCTTATTGATCTGTAAGTGTTCTTTATATATTCTGGATAGGAAAAACAGAATTAAAACACAATAATAGAAAAAATATCTGGATAACCCCCAAATATTTGGAAATTAAACAATTTACATCTCAAAAATGAACAGACATTACTTCTAATTGGATCATAGGCTTACATGTAAGACCTGAGACTTTAAAACATATAAACATTAACTGAGAGAAAAAAATCTTCACAAACTTACACAGAGTAATATTAATTAAAGCAGAAAGAACATTAACAACAACAACAACAAAAAAATAAGATAAATTGGGCTTTGTTGAACTTAAAACTATTAAAAAGACTATATAAAAAGACTATATTTAAAAAAAAAACTATATAATAAGACAAACGATAGACTAGAAGAAAATCCTGGCAAAACCACATATAATCTTTATGATTATAACTATCTCATTTTTTCTCTGATAATTTTATGTGTTTTTGCACAAAAAATACATCGGGGGTTGCTCTGTTTTATATATACAAACTGATTTCTATTTGCATTGTTTGTGTAATTTATCCTTAAAGTAACTATCACTATGTTTACTTCACATATTTCCTCTTGCTGTATGATTTCTACATACTTGTCTGCATATCATTGCTTTTCTTTTTTTTTCTTTTCTTCTTTGCTTTCCTTTCCTTTTCTTTCTTTCTGTACTTTTTTTTTTTTTTTTGGTTTTTGGCCTACTTTTGCATTAACATATTGTATGATTACATTTTTTCTTGATCGTTGTCTTTAATTATAGCCTCTTGTGTTTTTATGTTTCTGACTGTTTTTGAATTTAGAGTATAAATCTTTTTTTTTCCCATGGTCAATATTCAAATACTATAATATTACTTTACATTCAGTATGATTCCCTTAAACTGACACAGCTCCATTTATCCACCAGTCACTGTATGATTATTTTCACATGTGGCTATTGTTTTGTTTTAAACTGTCTATGGTCTTTTAAAGATATCAAAAAAATGAGGAAAATGTCTTTTTCTATTTATCATTCTATTCACTATTTTCATGACTTTTATGTTTTTGTGTGTAGATTCATATTCCATTTGGTATAATTTTTGTTCTACTTGAAGAACATTTTTCATTTCTTGTAGTGGTTGTCTGAAAAGTAGTCATAATAAATTATGGAGTTGATAGTACTTGAAGAAGTAGAATGTAGGACAACAAAACACAAGTTCTAGGAAGGGAGAATTTGAAATATACTGTTGTTTCTTCTAACCATGGGTGAAGTGGCAAAAGATCAATTGACTGTGATAAATTAAAGATGTATACTATAAACCCTAGAGCAAACACTAAAATAAAACAAACAGTAGTTACAGCTAGCTAGCAAAGGAGAAAAATGAAGCCATAATTAATACTTACTCCAAAATAACAGAAAAAAACATTGTTTTAAAGAAAAAAAAATGAAAATGACAATAGAGCAAATAAATAGCAAATAGCATGATGCAAGATTTAAACTCAACCATACCAACTGTCAGCTTAAATTATTTGATCCACATATTGTAGTTAATGACAGCTTGTCAAACTAGATGCAGAGAGCAAGACCTGACTATGAGGGGACGACAAGAAAACTATCATAAATGTAAAGATGCCAATGGTTAAGATAAAGTGCCAAAATAAGATAACACTGGGCTAACTTTGTTCCAGATAGAGCTGGAAGGCTCAACAGCTGTAGAAAGAAATAGTTGACATTATTCAACATCCATTAAGAAGAAAACCTCTCAGCAATCTAAGAATAGAAGGAAACTTCAATATGATAAAGGGCATTTACATACACCTACAGCTAAAATTAAAAGTCACAATAAAATATTGGTATTTTCCTCCTAATACCAAGAACAATGCTGGGATGTAGGCACTCACCCATTTTATCCAACACTGTACCATAAGTCATAGCCAGTGTAAGGGGGAGGAAGAGGGATGATAAGTGGCATAATGATTGAGAAGGAAAGCATAAAATTGTCTTTATCCACAGGCAACATGGTTGTTTACATAGAATATCACATGGAATCTTCGAAATAATTGCTGAACTTAGTTTACATAGTAAGTTCTCAGGATATAACCTCAGTATATAAAATCAGCATTATTTTTTTCTAGATCAGCTGCCAATGTTAGAAATGAATTCTTAATATTCCATTTCTGATAACATCAGAAACAAAGAGCTAAAGAATAAATTAAAAAAGAGATGCAAGACTTCTAAATGAAAACCACAAGTCCCTTTAGTAAATAAGTTAATTAATACCTAACAAGTGGAGAAATGTTCTATGTCCATAGATTTAGGAAACTCAATTTTTTAAGGCAAGGCAAACCACATCCCACAAGCTCCCCAACCCACTGCCTGTTTGGTAAAATTGTGTTTGAACACAGCCCTGTCATTTATTTGTGTATTTTCTTTGATTGCCTTTGTCCCACAATGGCAGAGTTGATTTGTTACAACAGATGTTACAACAGTATGGCCCACCCACAAATCCTAAAATATTTACACTTTAGTTCTTTACAAAAAGCATTTGCTGACACATTTTTGATGTGTGAATTGCCCCCAAATTGATCTATAAATTTAACGCAATCCAACTCAAATCCCAATTGCCATTTTCATAAAAATCAACAGGTTAATTATACACATTTATATGCAAAAGTAAAAGATTTGGAATAGCGAAAGGAATCTTGAAGAAGAACATTATTGAAGGACTGGTGCTATCTGATTTTAAGACTAATTGTAAAGTTAGTTATTGAAAGACTATGGTATTGGCATAGATATAAACAAAAAACACCAATGAAACAGAATAGAGAATTTAATATTAGGACCTGGCATATATGTCAGTGGATTTTTTTTTTTAACAAAGACACCAAGTCAATTTAATGAGAGAAATAAAGGTTTTTAATTGCTCTGTAAAAACTTGATTACAGTGATTCACTAAAAAATTAATCTAGTAATTTCATCATATGATACACAAAAATTAATTTGGAGTATATAAGAGTAATGTAAAAGCTGAAACTATAAAATGTCTAGAAGAAAACATCAAAGAATATCTTAATGACCTTGTGGTACTCAAAGGTTTCTTAGAGAGGACATGAAAATCACTGAGCATAAAATAAAACACTGGCAACTTGAACTTAATACAAAGTAAAAATTTCTATTCATCAAAAGACATTATTAAAAAGTTAAAAAGGCTGGCCATAAAATGAAATAATATATTTGAAATACACATATTTAATAAAGGACTTAGCCAGACATGCAGGAACACTAACACATCAATAGAAGAGGCAAAGAATACCTCTTCCCCAACAAATACAGGCAAAAAACAGTCAATAAAGTTATATGAACAGTCAAATGGCACATGAAAATATTCTCAATAACATTAATTATCAGGTGAATTAAAGCCAGAATATAATACCATTTCACATTCACCAGAATAGCTAGATTTAAAAAGAACAAGGTCTGGCCATACTGGACAAGGTCTGGAACAATTGGAAATTTCACAAATAGTTGCACAAAATGGTACAACTGGTTTGGAAAACCATTTGGCAGTTTCTTATAAAGTTAAACATCTCCATCAATTTCATTCCCAAGTATTTTCCCAAGGGAAATGAAAACATGTCCCCAGAAGACTTGTGCGAGACTTTTTTCACAACAGCTTTATTCATAATATCAAAAACCAGAAATGAAACCAAGCACTTGTCAACAGGAGAATAATAAATCATGGGATATTCATACCCCGGTGTACTAAACAGTGAAAATAAAGAATCCGCTCATAGTGTAACACGTAACAACACAGATGAATCTCAAAAAACACTACCTTAATTGAAAGAAACCAGAAGAAATGAGCATATACTCTAGGATTTCATTTTGCTAGACTTTCAAAAACAAGCAAAATTAATCTAGGACAGGAGAAATCAAAGTGATGATGGCTTATGGGGGTGGAATTGATGATGGGAAAATGGGGCAACTTTCTTGGGTGTTGGCAGTGTTTTATGCCTTGATGAAGATGGGACAAGAGTGTGTTGACTTAGTAAAGCTTACTGAATTATAAACTTCATTTCACTTCACACATTTCACTTTGTGTAAAGTTTATTCCAATACAAAAGAAGGACATGATGAGCAGTGGGTTGACATGAGTGGAATTGGTGAAGCACTATGTTGTACACCTGAAACTAAGAGCAGGCTGTATGTTAACTGTACTGGAATTTAAAACAAAACAAAACAAGAACATAATCCCCAAGAAACTATCAGAAATAAACATGGCTAGATGGGGTCTATTCCTCAGGCACAGGCTTTAGCCTGGAAGTTATGCTCAGCTGCCTGCACAACACGTGACCAAGGCATGCATACATTGTCAAATTAAGCATTGAATAAATATTAGTTAATGAAAAAAAAAAAGATTCATAGTGCAATGTTTTCTAGATTAATCCTGCAGGTAAGCCCACAATTGTGACTTATTTATCTCATATTTGCATCATCATTTTCCAACCATTTAGAATCAAAGACATGTTCAAGGACCACTGCCTCTAGTTGTGAGTGGACAGTCATTGGAAAATTGAAAGCTATTATGTGTCAGGGAAACAGCAATTCAAATTCTCTGAAGTGAGAGAGCCAAGTGATGCTTGAAGGTGGCCTCAGTGTCCCCAGATGCCCCACAGTCTGTTTGTGGGCACAGGGCTATGTAAAGAGCTCAGCATCTTGGGCCTCTCCCCATGCAGAAAGGGAGGATTACATAAGTATTCAGGTGTTTCATGGACCACGGGTTTTACAACAGAGGAAGATTATTTGTGCAAGATAGCAGCCTATATTAAGGCACACATGCGTTTATATTGTTTTTGGCATCCAGGGGCCCTTTTTACTAGATTTTGTCGACCATGTTTCCTTTTTGAACAGGGGCCGCATACAACAATTGGATGAACAACGTTGCAAAATCTCTCAAGGGGCCTCTCTTGAGGCTGCGCCTGTATGAGATCACGATATGAGAATATGGCTTGGCTGGACTTTTATTTCAGTAAGTGATCTCATTCACTTAAAGCACTAATCATTTTAACAGGAGAAAAGTATAGCCTTCCAAAATCACAGCAGGAAAAAATAAGAGAAAACGCATGTCGGAGGGATCTCGTAGAGGTTTCCATGTGCTCTTACACTGAAAATTTTCCATTTATACATCATCAGAATGGATGTATAGTCTAATATTACTGCTGAAAGGTAGATGAGAAAAGCCAACCTAATGCAAACAAATAGGATTCCAGGCTGCAAAGCTGACTTACCTGGTTTGGGTTTATTACATTTGACATGAAGAAAACCACTTTCCCCTTTTGGAAGTGTTTCCATCGTAAGACATGTAACATCTGCATGGATGTAATTTGCAGATGAGAGAGATTGGAATATGCTTTATAGAAGGTTTGAAACTAGTAACTGGGTCTATCTGATGTACAATATCTAAATGAAAACTGGAAATTTTAACATGGGTTTCCCTACCGTGCATCCTGATTTAATTTTATGTTTATATTCAGGTTAGTTAAGCAGAGCTCTTTCATTTATATTCCCTATCTTTCCCACTGTAAATCTGTCCCTTTGCTTATTTCTGATTAGCCACAGTAAAAAGCTGCTCCGTATGTGCAGCAAAGCACATTTAAACATCTAAACACTGTAGGGAGTAAGACGACTTCCAGCTAACCCTAACAAGTCTGGAAAGCACATCAAACCCAGAAATAAAGTTGGCCTAATTCTGTTTTCCATCAGCGAATGCATCAGGAACAAATTCAAGCTAAGTCCATGAAATGGCTGTATTTTTAACAAAAATTCGTCTCTATTGGGGAAAAAAAGAGGGTGAAGGGGTGATGAGCATTTCTATAATTACACGTGCAGCAATCATCACTCCTGGATTTCTGAATAGAGACCTAGGTAACGCAGCCCTCTGTGCGATATGTCAATTAGAGCAAGACTGAGTACTATTATTACTGGAGATGCTCATAGTTGGTGGCTCCTGTGGGTTTATGAAGCGTGGATTCATGATGAGCTTCTCTCAGTTCCTGTGATTCAACTCTGAGCAGTAGAACTCCTTAGCCCTTCAGCACAAACACCACAATGGAGGGGGTCTCAGTGTAGGAACCTCATGCCCAGAGCCTTGTTATCAGAGCCAGTATAGTTAAGTCAGTCAGAAGTTCCTCACTGAGTACCTCTTCCTTTGGAATTATTGTCATAGTTGGTCTTTCCCAGATGAATAAGAAACTCTTAGAGCAAATCTTGGAAGTGTGTGGCCAGTTTAGTCTACCATTACCCAAGTCTGTTATCCTTACTCATTGCCTACGATCTGAGCCTTTCTACTCGTCGACAGGGCACATTCTCAGTTAATGTACTCTGCTCAGTACTCACCCTCTACGTGACTTTGGGAGAGGGTAACCTGATCTGGTTACCAATTTCTCCCTCATTATGAGTTGCTCACTGAACATCCCAACTCTTTCTGATCTTTACTAGAAGTAGACTTTGCCAGGGAAAGCTATTTTCTCTGCAACCTTTCCATTTGGATTCAGTTTTTTTCTCTGACATCTCATGGATCTCACATCTGGGAATTAGGTCGGCATCTCTCTGACTTCCTTTCTGGAATCTATACTATTTTTCCTTCTCTGTAGAGAAAAATCCTGCTCCTTAAAGGCATACACCAACCCCTCCTCACCCATCTGTTAGGTTATCAATGGACTTTCTGATCACTCTTGCTGATTTACTAATACTTGACTAATATTTTAGTACCTGGTCATAGTGTTTCCTCCTGGTTAAGGTGGGTCTTCATTTTAGGTGACTTCAAACCTCACTTTGGCAACCATCTAACATAATAGCCTCTCTGTTCTTTATTTTTCTCATCCTGTTCCATGAGTCTACTCCAGTCTACTTTAAAACCTATTGCCATGGGCTCGTGCCAGAACTTGGCTTCTTGTGAAACTCTTCTATCACTGGATTAATCTTTTAGAAGCTTAGTTGAGATGGACCAAAAAGGAGAAAAAAAGAGGAAATGCTTATAGATTTTCTCAAAATTCTCTTTTATACATAGAATACTTTCAAATACATGTTCAAAAAGGATCCACTGGAGAAAAAGTGATTGAAAGTGATGAGTTTCATTCATTAGTGATAGAGAAAAATGTCTAAGAAGGGTGAAGAAAAATACAAAAGCATAGGTGGAAGGACTGAACTTGGTTAGAAGAAGAAGAGCGTGTGCCCTTTGAAAGAGATGGGAGGACGATAAGGACACATGCTTTCATTAGTGGCAAGTTTAGGGAATGCATGTCCAATGGTGTCTAATTTCTCTATAGAGGACAAGTACAAATTTCCTGCAGAGAGTGAAAGAATGTGGGTGGGAATGAAGCAAAAGAACTCAAAAACAAAACAAATAAAACAAAACAAAAACAAACAAATAAACAAAAACTGAAAATTTGGAAGAAAGTTATCATACATTGTCAAATATCCAGATGAAAACTCAAATCATAAATGAGTCGGAGTAGATGACAAAGGAATGGCGCCCTGATAGACATTTGTAGCAGAAGGCAAAGAGGCTGACATAGCTGGTGAGTGTGTAGTTATGGACTAGTGGGTTGACATTTGGTAGGGAGGGAATGGAAGCCATGCAAGAAGGCTAAGAGACTGAGAGTGAGCTGGAGGGATGGAAGGATAAAATGCCTCAGAAAGATCAGAAAGAAAGCATGAGGAAAACAGAAGAGAGAAGTTGAAAGAATCAGAGATATAAAGGAGCAAAGCACCCAAACTGGCCGCCGCCATTCCTTTCTCACATAAGAAATGTCCTGCACCGTTGGTGGGAATGCAAGCTGGTGCAGCCATTCGGGAAAACAGTATGGAAGTTCCTCAAAAAGTTGAAAGTAGAGCTACCCTGTGACCCAGCAATTGTGACCCAATAATACTGGGTATTTACTCCAAAGAAAAAAATGTAATGATCTGAAGGGGCACAAGCACCCAATGTTTATAGCAGCAATGTCCACAATAGCCAAACTATGGAAAGAATCTAGATGTCCATCAACAGATGAATGGATAAAGAAGATGTGATTATATATATACATATATATGTATATATATATAATGGAATATTATGGAACCATTAAAAATGAAATCTTGCCATTTGCAATGACAGGGATGGAGCTAGAGGCTATTATGTTAAGCGAAATAAGTCAATCAGAGAAAGACAGTTATCATATGATCTCACTGGTATGTGGATTTTCAGAAACAAGGCAGAGGATCATGGGCGAAGAGAGGAAAAAATGAAATGGGATGAAACCAGAGAGCAAGACAAACCGTAAGAGACTCTTAATCTCAGGAAACTAACTGAGGGCTGCTGGACTGGTGGGGGGTGGGAGAGATGGGGTGGATGAGTGATGGACATTGGGGAGGGTATTGCTATGGTGAGTGCTGTGAACTGTGTAAGACTGATGAATCACAGACCTGTACCCCTGAAGCAAATAATACATTATATGTTAATTATAGATATAGATATAGATATGTAAAATAAAGATCTGTGTAGAACCGGGGTGTGGCGGGGAGAATGTCATGACAGGAGGCTCACGTTAACTTATTCATGCTAAGGAATGTCATTTCTTCCTAAAAATTTATTAAGGATTCACCAGACTAAAAGCAGATAACAAACACATTTTAGTGACACAATCCATTTGTAGTTTGGAGACTGATGGCTTGTTTGGCCTTGTCACAACCTAAGTGAAGTGGGATCTCTAATCCAATAGTTTATTTAAAGAGGAAAAATGACAGTTAGAAAAAGCTCCTTAAAGGAAAACAATGGAGAACATAGTTCCATACCTAATTTCCTTAACCACAAATTGCTTTAATCTCCACCTCCACAGCAAACAAGCAGATGGTAGTCATTCCTTTCAAACATTGTTGCTGATGGAATACAGATTGCAGTTTGAATCATAATTCTTTTAAAAAAAATACTGTATAGATTTGTTTAAGAGATAGAGAGTACATGAGTAGGGGGTAGGGGTAAAGGAAGAAGCAGACTCCCTGCTGAGCAGGGAGCCCCATGCAGGACTTGATCCCAGGATCCTGCGATCATGACCTGATCAGGCAGACCTTAACCTACTGAGCCACCCAAGCTCCCCTCATCATTCTTTTTAAAAGTGATGTATTCTTCTCCAAAGCCAGTTGCCTCAATGTTCTGAGCTCAGCTTCAGCTCTGACACTGGCTGAGAGGCCCTGATACCTAACTTCTAAGTACATCCGAGATTGTATTCGGAGTACATCCATGTCCTCATCTGTGTCAAGGATAGGAGAGTCTCTAAGCCACAGGGATTTCTGGATGGACTGTAGGAGTTCATACATGCGAAGTGCCTAAGACAGTCCCAGCATGCAGTTAGAACTCAGTGAGTTGCTGTTCCTTGCCTGTAGGAGTTATAATCTAGACAGATGGCTGACACACAAATAGAAAATGACAATACAGCATGTCAAGGGCTGAGATGGAGAGACACACCAGGCATTTGGGGAACAGTTGGATAGGCTATCTTATCCAGCCTGGGCAGTAGGGAAGTCTTCCTGAAGGAAATGATACATGGAGTGAACTTAAAAGACAAGTAGGTGTCAAGTAGGTAAGGAAAATTTTAGTAATTCCAGGTAGAGTGGCACATCCAAGGCTGAGAGAAAGAGCCTGATGCCTTCTGGGAAGACAGAATGGGAGATGAGATAGGAGTGAAATATGGGGCTGGGGTGACAGGGATGAACCTAAAAGAGCCTTATAGAGGTTTCTTTTTTCTTTTCTTTTCTTTTCTTTCTTCC
Organism: Lontra canadensis; assembly: GCF_010015895.1. Lineage (NCBI taxonomy): Eukaryota > Metazoa > Chordata > Mammalia > Carnivora > Mustelidae > Lontra > Lontra canadensis. The sequence continues at coordinate 21,139,176 of NW_022631015.1, read as the reverse complement.
TATAATTGGGTTTTTTCTTGAGACAGTACAAAGCCATCAAGGGGTTTTAAGAGAAGAATGGTAAAATTATACTTGAATTTTTAAAGCCCTCGATGGCCTGGTTGGGGGTGGAGAATATTTCAGGCATAGGAAAAAAAAAAAGCCATCGGAGATCAGTTGGGAGGCTAGCCTGTTTTCCAGGCTGTGAAGATACAGAGTCAGCAAGTAGAAAAAAATCAACAGTGTGGTGAGCAATCTGGGTGTGTGGGGTGGGTATGAAGGGCACTGAGTTGTCCAGTATGGCTTCTGCATTCTTAGTCTGGCTGAGAGGGGCCAGCTTCTGCTGAGGGGGAGAGCCCACCGGGAGGAATACGGACAGAGGAGGAAATAAAATGGTTTTCAGTTTGAGCAGGATGGAGAATCAGATGTCTGTTGGCCTCCAGGTGCTGGTATCAGTTCTTCAAGGCCACGGTCAGCAGCCTTATCCTTAAATTCAGGCATTTATCACTTCTAAAAAGCTGGTGTCTCATGTCCCATGTCTTCGAGTTCTCATACTCGAAGCTGCTATCAATCACAGACATCTTCGTGTGAGCTTGGCCACGACCCTTTGTTCTCTGAACTTGGGAGTGTATGACCAGTCAATTTGGGTAAATGGTGATTCCTTTCCTGTGTCACTTACAGGGGGAATTTGTGGGAATGAAATCCATGCATAAAAGTGATGTGTGTGTTGTGAAGTGTTGTATATGCAGAAGGTGCTATCATTATAACTTATAATAAAATAAATAATAATTCCATGAAAAAAAGTGATGTATTAATATAAAAAATAGAATCAAGTGTCTACTTCACATAATATTTTACTTAAAAATTGAAAAGATGATTTGACGTGAATGAAATAAAGCCAACCCCAGGTAAGGGTAAGAATCAAAGGAAGAATTAAAGACAGCCCCAGGAGTAAATTGAACAAAAGTATTCAGAGGTTTTTTTTGTGTGTGTGTGAGGAATTGCTATTGTCCATTAAAAGCAGAAGGAGAAGGCAGGCAACAAAAGTATTTTCAAACATTAAGAAAAGATGTATTTGTTCTGTGGAACTTAAGCCCTCAGGGTAAATGCAATGGATCTTCTAAGAACGGCTTCTTTGATAAAGCCTGGAAATTCAGCATTTGGAAATATTCTCTGTCTGATAAAGTATTTCTTGCAGTCATATTTTGTTCTAGGAAATTGGTAGACTGCAGGTGTTTGCAGTGCATTTTCCAGTAGGTTATGGATCCCAGGAAAATAGTTTTTAGCCAAAGGGGATATAGATTATATTACTGATCTACACTCAACGATTCCTGTTCACGGGGGATTATGACTCAAGTTCAACTTGGGCTCAAAGAGATTTCTCTCGCTGGTGTCAGTGAAGTCTCTGGTAGACTATCATCTGCACAGAATTCAGTTGCAGTGACAAAAATCCTTGGCCCAAGCTATCAAAGAAAATGAAATACAGCAGAATTCAGTCCCTTTGGTCAACCTGCAGGCCAGTTGTTTGGGGAGTGCATTTAATGACAGAGATGGAGTAGAGCAGAGGTATGTGTTTCCAGGAGAGAATACATGACCTTGGCAGTTGAATTTAAAGAACATAGACCTTTCTTTCCCTTACTAGCTCAGTAACCCTGAGCAAGTTCATTAGGTATAAAGAAATGCAGTTTTCTCATTTGTGAAATGGTTAAAACTGAATTCAAAACAAGAGAGTTAGATCACGTAGTATGTGCCTAGCACAGTGCATGACCCAGTGAAAGATAAACAATCTACGGATACAACATTTTTTTTCCAACCTAAGATATTTTGCACATTTAAAACATCTGTGGGGCAGCTGGGAGGCTCGGTTAGTTAAGCATCTGCCTTTGGCTGGGCAGGGTCTTGGGATAGAGCCCCACATTGAGCTTTCTGCTCAGTGGGGAGTCTGCTTCTCCCTCTCTCTTTCCACCTACTTGTGCTCTTTCTCTGTCAAATAAGTAAATAAAATCTTTAAAAAAAATCTGTGATGTGTTTTTATAAGATTCCTCTTCCAAAGTTAATACTAAATCAGTGACGTATCTTACTTTCTTACAGTTGATCCTGTTTTAGAATTGAAGCATTATGACCATTCCCTTCCATCTCCTCCATCATTTCTTCCCCAGTGAATGTGGAGAACTAATTATAAACAAGAAAAAGTAGAGTTGTAAGCACAAGCAGAGGCTGAAAGAATTGGTTTGCTGGAATCTAGAAAGAAACAGTGGCTTAGCTAGAAGGTATGAAATCCAATAATCCAGGAATGTCATGATGATGACGTTGACAATACCACCTGGTCTCACATAGAACTTGATTTCCCCATACTTAACTTTGGCTTCTTGCCTAAATTCTCAGGAAAAAATTATAGGAAGTTTCAAGGATATGTAGTTGAAGGACCCAAAATTGACTAACAATAATGCCAAGAAAAGATTGAGATGGACTAAAAAAGCATCCTCTTCTATGGTCCAGAAAGAGAAAACATTCTTATTTATCCACAAAACATTTTTTTTCTGCCCAGATATGACAGGAAAGGTAATGTTAGGTGATATCTTGAATAAAAGGAGTAACATAATTATGGATTGTGCATTAATTTGAAGAGTAACGGGGACTTTGGACCTTCTTGTGAGAGCAGAAATGGGGACTTTTACCAAACTAATGGAAGAGTATGAAAAGGAATCTTTACAATGTCTTCATCACTATGTTAAATGTGGGGCTAAAATTTGAAGTTAGAAGTTCTATCCAGAAACTGCCTCCAACTTGAGGGATTCCCCACGATCTGGTTTCTCTGAAAATGTCATGGACATCTACCTTCAAAGGTGGGTGGTGAGGTGTAAGTTTTTAAATCCTGGCTGTACTCTTTGGGTGATTTACAAAGAGTAAATCATAGCAGTGGAGTCAAAGAAGAAATCCATCTCCTGGTAAAGCACATAACAGGACAACATTGGCCATGATGCTGAGATGAAATCTGAGAACAAATTAAACTATAATTGTAAAGGAAGTCCCAGGTTCAGTGCCAAGAATCAACAAGAAGAGACCAGAACTTGAAGAGGAGTTGGGTGAGTCTGAGTTGGGTCAATCTGAAGACTCAAGGCAGAACCAAGAATAACGGGGAGAATCAGTGGCCACTGTTTATTTGGTGTCGGCATGAATGTTAATTTGCTGATCAAGGAAAGCCTAAGTAATTGGGACACTTCTTCATGATCTAGATGTGGTGGATACAACCCAGGAGAAGCTCAATATTATTTAAACCTGATTCTAGTTGCCTCTATTCATATTTTTGTAAGTAGAGTTTTATTGTAAGAAAATTTTCCTAGGGAGCCTGGGTGGCTCAGTAGGTTAAGCCTCTGCCTTTAGCTCAGGTCATAATCCCAGGATCCTGGGATCAAGTTCCACATTGCGGGGTGGGGGGGGGTCCCTCCTCTGTGGGGAGTCTGCTTCTCCTGCACCCCCCTACTCCTGTGTTCTTGCTCTCTGACAAATAAATAAACACAATCTTTAATTTTTTTTTTTCCTAGCAACAAAAAATACCAGGTTGCCTGGTAATTAGGTCATACTTATTCCTGAAACAACCACAGGTTTGATCAAATGGAATAAAACCGATAGGTGGCTAACAGATAAGGCTATCTTGCACTTAGGCAGCTGTGAGAGTTCAGGGATTTTAATATGAAAGCATACAGCATGAGGATTTTGTCTATTTCACTTAATGTTTTGAACCATTCTACGTAACACGTGAACCATGATTTATAGAGTACAGTTGAGCTCACACTGCAGTCACTAGGCCACAGGTTATATTTCAGTTGGCAAACTACAGAACACAGCCTTTTCATTATAACCTGATGGATTTTTACAATGGAGGCAGGATGTTGTGCCATTTTAAAATCCTCCATCTTCTACTTGGATTCTGTGTCAATTTCATACAGGATCTTACTGTGTAGTTTTCTTAGTCACAGAAAAAAACAAAATCCTTTTCTTCTATTTTTTTTTTTTTACATATGTCAAACTGGTGTCCAAGTAGCTCTCTGAGTTAAGACTATATGCTAATAATAACAGTAACGTGTATATGCTTCTATGTTATTTATTGACCTTTTACAAGTACCAAGCACTATGTTAAGTGTTTTATAGATATTATCTCATTTAATCTCCATATCAATCACTGTAGCTATTATTATGTACATATAATTTTCTCCACTGCACAGATGAAGAAACCAAGCTATAATTAACTTGCTTAGAATTCTAAAACTTGTCATTGAAATAGCAGAAATGTAAGGCCTGACTGCTGAGTTTCAATTCTTATAATTAGCCACCATTTTGTACTACGTTCAGCTGTCTTTCGTTGAAATCCCCTTAAATCCTTTGTGCATGGTTGTTGATCAGCAGTTCTGACGTTCTCATGTCCTGTGGTTTTCCCAGCTTATTCACCCCCGGTCAGCTAATATTATTCAGTTTGATGTCCTATGGAGCTATTCTATTCCAGTCCTAATAAAATTATCCTGCTCTTAGATCTCCAATTTACTTATCTCATTATCCTGGTCATTCTTGTAGTGCACATTTCTGGGCCTTCACTTCGAAGACAGACCAGTCAATCCTGGTTAGGTCACCTGGCAGTCCGTCCCTGTCTGTTCTAAGCATAAATCAGAATAAACCTGGCCCAGGCTTGTGACGGCGCCTCCCTTTAACAGATAGTACTTTTATTTAAATCTGTGTCTCCTTTGGCAATGCCTTTTCTTTGCGGAGATTATTTCCTTTCAATTGTGTCCTATGAAGTTTATGAGCAATGACTTCTTTGCTTTAAATAGAAGCATCTATCTAGGTATTATTTTTGTTTTAACCTTCCTTATGGGTCCCTCCTAAATGTAAACATTGTAGGTCAAAGCAAATGGACACCAATAGCATTACTGAGACAATAGTTTTTGTGCCTTTCTCCCTGGTATCCATTCAGTTTGGCTTAAGTGACTCGTCTTACAGTATACTCTCCGTAAATATGAGACAGAATTTGCAAAGCCACATAAATGGCTGTTGCCTAAAAGCCTCACTGAAATTGCAAATGTCTTATTGTGTGTCATTGATAATATTTAAATTTTGTAATTAGTGGAAGGTAGAAAGGGATATTGGATTCCATTTAAAAATGGTAAAGCTGTTTAATATCAACAGGTCTGGAAGCAATCAAGATATTAGGAAATAAAGCTGTTAAGATCATTCTTCTTCTTTTCCCCCTAAAACTTACAAAAATTTTATCCAACACCTACTTTGTTGTAAACTTTAAGACATAATGCTAACTAATGGATATTTACCTAAAGGTTACAAAAATCCTAATTCAAAGGGGTACGTGCACCCCGATGTTTATAGCAGCATTATCAACAATAGCCAAAATTGTGGAAAGAGCCCAAATGTCCATCAGCTGATGAATGGATAAAGGAGATATGCTATGTATGCAGTGGAATATTACTCAACCACAAAAAAGAATGGAATCTTGCCATTTTCAACGACATGGATGGGGCTAGAGAGTATTATGCTAAGTGAAGTCAGTCAGAGAAAGACAAGTACTATATGATTTCACTCATATGTAGAATTTAGGAAACAAAACAAATGACAAAAGGTAAAAGAGAGAAGGGCAAACCAAGAAACAGACTCTTAACTACAGAGAACAAACTGATGGCTACCAGAGGGGAGGTGGGTGAGGGGCTGGCTGAAATAGGTGAGTGGATTAAGGAGTGTACTTAAAGAGTGTACTTGTCAAGTGGATTAAGGAGTGTACTTGTCAAGATAAGCACTTGGTGATATATGGAAGTGTTGAGTCACTATATTGTACACCTGAAATTAACATGACACTGTGTGTTAACTTACTGAAATTGAAATAGAAACTTAAAAAACGGGCACCTGGATGGCTCAGTCGGTTAAGCATCTGCCTTTGGCACAGGTCATGATTCCAGGGTCCAGGCATTGAGTCCCCCATCAGGCTCCTTGCTCAGCGGGGAGCCTGCTTCTCCCTCTGCCTGCTGCTCCCTCTGCTTGTGTGCTCTCTTTCTCTGACAAGTAGATAAATCAAATCTTAAAAAAAAAAAGACTGAAAGAAAAGTTAAAAAGCTAAATTAAAAGACAAAGCACGATTCCTTCTTTCTCTTAAGAAGGCAAAACCAGATCAATAAATGGTAATACAGTGTGAGTGTGATATGCTAGAGGCAGAACAGTTTCTGGTGAGTTATTTTACCTCTAAGCAACCTTTTATTCACAATTGCAAATCAACATTTGATGAGAATAATCTAACGTACTCAAGTATGAACATAATAGGCATGTAATAAATAGCATCATATACTTATATTTACAATTTATTTATTTACTTATTTATTATTTAGAGAAGGAGAGATGGAGGGAGGGGCAGAGGAAGTGGGAGAGAGAGAGCCCAATTAGACTCTGTGCCCAGTGTGGTGTCTGACTCCAGGCTCCATCTCACAACCCTAAGATCATGACCTGAGCTGAAATTAAGAGTCAGAGGAGGCTTAACCAATTGAGCCACCCAGGTGTCCTACAAATTTTTTATGTAAATAAAATATATTAATTTACACAAATCTTTATATTTTCAAGTAGTATGATAGGATCTGTGTATAGTTTAATTACTTATTTAGATGTATCTTTATATTTTCGAATATCATGGTATGATCTGTATATAGATTAATCCTGCTTTTTAAGACAGCCTCTCCAGCTTCTTTTCTGTCTGAAGTCAGGACAGCCACCTCCCCATTCAATAGAAATAGAGTGCAAGAGAGAGGAAAACATAACAGCAAAGTAGGGAATTTACCATGTCAGCTTACAATGCAACCAAGGCATGGTTTATGATGGTTCCCTCGCACTGTTTTTGCCATTCCCTGATAGAATGGAATCATTTCTGCTGGTAGAACTGAAAACCTAAGAACTGTTGTTACACCTTCTTTTTCTTTCTCTCTCTCTTTTCCTTCCTTCCTCTCTCATTCTTCCTTCCTTCCTTCCTCCCTCCCTTCCCCCCTTTCTTTCTCTCTCCCTCCCTTCCTTTCTTTCTTTATTTTTATTTTATTTTATTTTATTTTATTTTATTTTATTTTATTTTATTTTATTCTCTTCTCTTCTCTTTTCTTTTCTTTTCCTTTCTTTCCCTCACAAATTCACCAGCACTGGAAGGGCATACGCTGTAGTCCCACTGGTTATAAAGAGAGGACAGAAGCACAAATTGTGGTGAGAAAGTAGTTAAAATATAGGTTTTCTTTTAAGCAATACTTTTCAGTTTTTAAAAAAATATTTATTTGAGTATACGTGGCACACATGTTACATTAGTTTTGGGGGACAATACAGTGATTTGACTACCCTGTATGTTATGCTCTACTCACCACAAGGCAGCTGTCCTCTGCCACCCTACAACACTATTATACAGTCGACTATATTCTCTAGGCTGTGTTTTCATTCCACAACTTGTTCCTTCCATACCTGGAAGCCTGTACCACCCCTCCCCTTCACCCACTTTGCCCATCCCCCACCTCTCTCCCTTCCAGCAACCACCAGTTTGTTCTCTGTTTTTGAATCTGTTTCTGCTTTCCGTTTTTTTTGTTTGTTGTTGTTGTTGTTGTCCTTATGTTTTGTTTTTCAGATTCCATGTATGAGTGAAGTCATTTGGTATTTGTCTTTCTCTGACTAATGTATTTCACTTAACATAGTACCCTCTAGGTCCATCCATATTTTTTATTCAGTTTTTTGGAAACTATATCCATTTTGTTGTGAAAATAGTTTATGTTGGAATCCTTGTTATCCTCATTAAATGTTTTCATATATTAAATGCTAATTATTAATTACTTTTTTTGGAAATTAATTATCGAGCCTCTATGAAATTAAACTAATTAGAGTGAACACTAATAAAGTCTTACAAGGATAGTGTTTTATAGACCTTAATGAAAATTGTACTGAATAGAGTTACACATGCCCATGGACAAAGGAAGAAGGGAAGAATGTTCTAAGAAAGGAGAAAGCAATAAAAATGTCCAGGTGCAAGAAAAAAGCAATAAAATATATTCTTAAAACTAGGACAGATTTGATATCCTTAATGTATACAGAAGGCAGGTGAATTCAGGATTTGAGGCCTCAGAAATGGTCCAGGGAAAGTTACAAAGATGGGGTGGGTGGTTGAGGTACAAATAATGACTTGAGTTTATAAGGAAAATGAAAGAAAAGAGAACTGTCTCCCTCCCAAGAGTGAGTAGGGAGTCTTTTTCTGAGGAGAAAGTCATCAAGAAGTTTGCGAGAGTGTCAATGATAAATAATTTTTGTGTCCTTGAAAAACCTGTGACTTTGGAGACAAAGACTTTAGAAGATCAACATCAAGGGGGCTATTATAGACTGAATTGTGTTCCCCTATAGTTTACGCATTGAAGTCTTAGCATCCAATATGACTACATTTTGAGACAGGGCCTTTAAAGGGGGAACTAAGTTCAAGGTGGTCATAAAGGTGATGCCCTGATCCGAGAGGACTGGTGTCCTTGCAAGAAGGGGAAGAGACATAAGAGATCTCTCTCTGGGGGCACAGAGAAGCGGCCATGTGGGGACACAGGGAGAGGGTGGCCATCTACAAGCCAGGAAGAGATCCAGAAACCAAACCTGAGGGCACCTTAATCTTGGACTTCCAGCCTCCAGAGCTGTGAGAAAATAAATGTCTGTTGCTTAAGCTCCTCAGTCTGTGACAACTTATCATAGCCACCCAATCTGACTAAGATAGGGGCCATCTAATTTAAGGGAAAAGAAGACATTATAGCATGTATCAAGACTGGGAGTTTTGCTGTGTATTGTAATGTGTTGGGATTTTAGGAGAGCAATAAACAACAAAATTAATATATACTGTATGTAATACAGTATGTAATAAATGTATGCTATTTGTTAATATACTTATTTCCCTTCTGAATGGGGGTCAACTGAGATAAATGTGGATTATACTGATGGTCAGATTATTAACTTTATCACTGTTAAGATAACTGGAGGTTATACTTCTGATTTCTAATTTAATGGGCTCATTAATATTACGCTCCTACTTTAGACAGATCCAACCCTCATCACCAGCGTGGCTAGATGACCACATGGCAGAATGCAGACCAGAATGCATGCCTCTTACAGACGGAACTTGATGCAAAACAGAAGGATGATGGAGTTCTTCCCTGGGGTTACTGTAACAAATTATGACAAACTTGGGGGCTTAACCCAAGAAGTAATTATTCCCTCACAGCCCTGAAAACTACAAGTCTGAAATCAATGTGATGGAAGGGCGACGCTCCTTCTGAAGGCTCTAGCGAAAAATCCTTTCTTGCCTCCTCCTCACTTCTGGTGATCCCAGCCATCCTCAGTGGTCCTTGGCTTGTAGACACGTCACTCCAAGCCATGCTTCCATATCCCTATGGTGTTCTTCCTTATGGTCTCTCCGTGTTCTCTCTTCTCTCACAAGGACACTAAGTGAGAGAAGAGGACATTAAGGACACATAGGACCTTAAGGCTCACCCTAATCCCATATAGCCTCATCTTAACTTGATTATATCAGTGACAACTCTATTTCCAGAAAAGAAAAAGAAAAAGTCACATTCTTCAATTCTGGGTAGATATGAATTTGGGAGGGGGGGTTACTGTTCCACACACTATAAGCTGGACTACTCATCCCCACATATATCTTTTAAATCCCCTGCCCCAATATATAATCTCTTCCTCCAATAAAGGAGAATGAATAAGGTGGGGAGCGAGACCAGGTGTGTTACTCTAATGGAAACAGAAAGAGGAAAATGAGGTCAGAAAACTAGAAATTCTCCCAATTACATTTCAGGCTTTTGTTTTCTTAAATGATTGCACTGAACTCTCGGCTCTGCATTCCACCGACCATGTGGATACCCCTCCCAGAAGAGGCAAGCCCCATTCCTTGAGGACTCTTCGACTTACTTCTCCGGAATCCATTTCCCAAATCCCTTTTACTGCTGTTTGGACTTTCTTCTGCTCCTGGGAGTTTAGATTTTGCCCCAACAGGTGTCTGAAATGGGACAGTTTCATATATTTAAGTGAAGACCCTTCTGTTCTCTAGCGCAGAATTGTATTTCTTATTCTCATTTTCTTATTCTTAAAGTATGTTCAGCCACGTTGCATAAGATAACCATGCATTATGCTATTAAATCAAGTGACAGCATGAAAACATTCAAATAAGTTGTCAACATTCTAGAGATATTCCAAATTTCAGAACGAACACCCCTCATTACCACATGAGGAGAAGCTAAAATGTCAAGAATAAGATCTTAGAAATCTAAGTCCACAGAAATCAAAGATCAAAACTCTCGGGTTAATGTCAAAGTAAAATAAATCTCAAGACACAATTATCTTGCCCTTAAATATTAAGTTCAAAGAATGTCCAAACCCTCCGAGTTGAAGTGCAGCAAACTGCATTGCCTATGCTCTTGTTTGAAGGCTGCTAACTCTCAGCCAGAAAGCAGAAACCTCAATCAGATGTCTGAGTAGATGCCTGTCTGTCTCTCACTGGAAGGGATGTCACTTTGCAGTGGCTTTGAGAGTGGATTACTCCTGCCAAGTTTCTCATATGCTCCTATTTATAAAATGTGTAAAGTTTACATTAGGAACAAAGGAATCTTAGCATTAAGCCACACACCAATCCTCAACCCTGATAGTGGTTACCCCAAACAAAGGAAGTTTCCAAAAACACAATTAAACTAGACCCACATTCCTCTTGCCTAAGACTTAATGATATCTAAGCAATAGAAGAGAGATAAAATCAAGGAAAATCTTTGTTTCAGGCTCACCAGGTTGCCATTCATTCTATCCCGGGGGTCTAGGCTTCAAGACCTGAATTAAAATTTAGTAGGGAGAAGCATCTCACCACGGAATTAATTATGGCACTATTTAAATTCTCCCTCTCTTGGAGAGAAAGCCTACTTTCTACTCTCAGTGTGTAGCATTAGAATAATCCTGCTATCTTGGGGAGTTCAAAATTTGCAGTGGCACTAAGCCCATTCTTCAGACTTCTTTCTCCTCTGGCACATTCAAAATACCCTTATTTCTATTTTCTCTCTGAACTTCAAGGAACCAGTGTCCCGGTGCCCCACGGCGTGGGGAAAATTTGCAGTAACAACTCTCCCCACCTGCTGCACACACTTGCTTGATTGGGAGGCATGTTTATTCCAGTTAATGACAACTTCCTGCAGCCACAGACTCTTGCAGTGTAATCGCTTTATGCCTCAAAAACAAGGTTCCCCCAGTCCTGTTGTCCTGTTCCCCCAGCACCCTCAGAGCATTACCTGAAGAGGGCTGCTGTTGATGGATATGGAACTCATGCTCCTCGGGCTTGATAACTACCAGTCACTCAGCTATCCATTCTATAAGACATATCTTTAGTTAACTTTCCTTAATGTTTTGGTTTTGAGGAGTGTTTTTAGACATACTTTTATGCAGTAGTGACATATGTCACCCAGGTCTCTAATGGTCTCTTTCCCCTACAGAGTCTTTACTCTTTGGGGGACAGCTCAGCTGGATTTTAGACCCCCCAACTCTACTTTTTGACCTCATGTAGGACTGGCATTTTGTGCTAGATCTGGGTATCTCCTTATTTTTGTATTTATCTTTGCCTTCTGGCCCTGACATTTCTTTTGCTAACATAGTCTTCTAAACTTTGTCTTGTGTCTCTGTCATAGTAAGAGATTTGCAGTCAAGGAGTCCTAATTTTTCTTGAAAACATTAATTGTTCACGGGATTTTTTGCTCTAACACAATATCCATGATCCCCATCTTAGTCACTAACAGAACCCTGATTTTGCTAAAAACTACTTACCTCTCAGGTTCTTGCACAGAAAGACTGGCCACGAGACCCAGTTCTGGCTACGTGAAGTATGTGGATATGATAGCATGGGAGTTCAGAGAGGCTTTAAAAGAAGACAGACTCTATCCTTTGCCCACCCTCCTTTTACTCTTTTTCCTCCAAGACTCAGTTCCCACATATACAGCATTAATCTTGATCAGCTTTTTATATCTACCACCATACACATAAAAGCAACACCCTGTGAGCACAGTGACCATTCAACTAACATCCAATCTGGCTAGGTTCAGCCTAACACTGACCATACTCAGCACCTTCAAAAAATTGTGTCTGATCTTTAGGCCTCTATAACCCTGGCTCCATACATTCCTAGGATATATTCAAGTAGGCCAAGAGTGATATCCCCAGATGTAATATTTCAAGCTGGCAAATTAATGCTTTAATAATTCTGGTATTTTTTAATAATGCTGGTATTTTTTTTCTATACCTCTAAGATCATCCTAAGTATTATGGAAGTACTTGGAATAGGTCCCCAGTCGTCAAGGGGTGATTTCTTGATAGCTCTTATTTTGAGTTGCCTTGAGAGAATGACTTTCAGTTGTTGACTGTATTTGGGCTGTCTCTGGGGAGTAATTGTAGGTTATTAATGAGGTTTTGACCTCTCTGTCTTGATAAATTTCTTCAGGGACCCAGCTTCAATTTCTGACTTTAACATCTACTAAATCAACTCATCCCTTCTTAAGACTCTCTTGAAGAATAACCAGGCCTCCGTGTACTTCTGTTCAGCTTTTCATTCAAGATCTCCTCTCTCTCTCTCTCTTTCCAGATCCGTCTTGCAAGTCTTCCAAAAATCTTCCACGGGCGGCTCTTTCTGTACAGTACTAGCGTCATTCTTTCTTCATCATCCCACAGCTCCTGTGTGGACAGTAAGACCAAAGGATAATTTTCAAACCTCCCCAATTTGTCTTCAGTTTCCTTATCCCTAAAGACAGGGATTTCCAAGGATAGGGCGTTTTACATTTCCTTTTTTAGCCTTTGGATTCCCAATAATTTTTTGGAGTTATTCAAATGATCCAGAGAGTGAATTTGCATGACGTCTCTCGTTATTTTGCTCTAGTCTGATCTTCCAGCTCTGGTCCACTCATACACTGACTGCTCTTGGAGCTAGTGGCCTCCCCTCATTAAATCACATGTGAAAAGGAAGCCCAAACCTTCCAAGTAAACCTGCTCCTTCACTGAAAAAATGTGGGAATCATTTTTCTGAAGCAGAGTCTGGGGGCTGGCGGACAATGATTGGCATTCTGGCTAAAAGAAGGAAGATCTGAATGAGGTCCTAGGGTCCAGGCAGACACTGAACCAACCCCTGTAAGCAGGGGTCTGTGGGTATCAAGCGAGCACCTGCCTCTACTCAAAGGAGAAATCGCTTTTCACAGTGACGTGTTTGCAAAAGCTAGAAGATAGGAATACACCTGTGGAAAAGATTAATGCAGCAGCACTTACTTATAGGAGTTCTTGAGGGAAAGCATTAGGAAAGAAAGATGCAAAGAAACAAAGCCAAGGGAAGCCTGGGTTGGCTCACTATGTTAATAAGAGAAAAGGAGAACACTAATGACTGATAGTGAGCTCACCTTTCGGATGGCCATTAACAGTGTCGGGGATGTGAGGCTGACCAGATATATCATGGGTCCAGATCACAGACAACTTCCTACGTGCCATGAATATGTCCAATTTTATTCTAGAGATTATGATGTGCCTTGCGAGAAGCCAATACAGAGACACGATGCTTCTTAAAAATACAGTATCTTGCCAGAAACGGAGTTACGATACAGATATAGGTCACCATATACATCCAAGTAAACCTGTATTATCTGATTTTAGATAAAAGGAGAAAAAGTTTCATTTATGAAGTTCTCTGAGGGTACTTTATAATAATAGAGAAACTTGGTGACAAACCAGAGTAAATAACCGAAAGCAACATAATATTTATAATGTACTTGTAAGATTATGTTGGTGAATGGCCTAGAATGCACAATCAAGCCATGGGCAAGTGACACTTTGGGTCAACAGCAGAGAGACTGCCTTCTTTTGCACAAAATATATTAAGTGTATTTTAAGTGCTAGTAATGTGAAAGCATGAAAAACAACATAATCGTTCCATTTTTAAACAGCTCAAGAAGCCTGCCTGCTTTGATAGATCTTTTAATAGATAAAATATTAGTATCAAGCTGGAAGACCAATGAAGTTGTAAAGCAAATACTCCTGAAAAGCCATTTCCTGTGTTGTAATCATTTCTTCATTTAAACCATTTTGCTTAATAATCGAGCTTACTGGGAGCATAATGAGGCAAAAAGCTATCAAAGTGATTGTTGCTATGAGTGCTGAGATTGAACAATTGTTCACTTTTCAGCAAGGTCTTGCTATAACCATAGGCAAAGACAGAGTCAGGACAAACATTTACATTTGAAACAGCCTTCGAGAAACTAAAAGCCAGACCTGCCTACAATGAGCTCTGCCCAGAATGGAGACTTTTAGTTAACATATGCAATGAAATGTCAAGAAACAATGCATTTTTTTTTTTAAAACAGTCTCTCAAAAACCCTGATATATGATAGAAACCAAAGGAGATTGGTCCTGGCTGGTATCAGGTGGAGCGGGGAGAGAACCCTACTCATTTCTTCTCCCCTTGCTAGTCTGAGATGACATCTCAGGAAGTTTTGCAAGAATCTAGGCCTCTGGAGAAAGAGGCTTGATGAGCATTCTTCTACACTGACACCTGTAATGACTCTAGGTAGTTAAAACAACTGTCACAATGGGAAACCATTCTTTGATAAGTCATGCTCAAGGAAGCATGGAATTATGAATCCTAAGCACCGAAGAGAACATAGAATGCTTCTCCAACCACCACATATCCTAGGAGTCCCTGTGAACTATTTCTACCAGAAGAGGCATCCAGTGCTCTGGCTCTTCAACAATCCACCCATGTATTCTTCACTTTGAGTTCTCACTTTTCATTCATCTGGTGAGAGAAGATCCAGGTCTAGCTTTTCTCCTGCGATCCATTTTATGTATATGTCCTAGAGCATGCATCTTTGTCCTTACTCTTGACGAGGAGGAAGGAGCCCAGACATCTGGACCTGGCTGGTCTATAGGTCAGGTCTTGCTGGGGCTGGAAGCCTATGTGACCCTCACCGCTTGACCTTGATGTTCTCCTGTTGAACACAGACAACCCTAAGGAACATCAATATTGGACAAAGCTGCTCTGGATCCTGATAGATCAAGACAAAATCAAGACGACTGACTGTGCAATCTTATCTGAACACAGAGAAAAACAGTAATTTGTCCAAGCCACAACAATGACCAAAAAGCCTATATGTTGGCGAATATGTATGACTGCTTCTTTACCTTCTTTACCTTTGATATCTTTATGCTTGACTCTTCTCTCCTTCTGGATTATATTCATTACGAAACCCAATTTTACCCCCACTTCTTGACAACGTCCAATTCAGAGAAAAGCCCAATATCCTCCCCAAAATCACGTGACCCAAACCCAGATCCTATAAATCCTGCCATTCTCTTACTTAAACACCTCAGAGTCCCTTGCTGCAAAGAGCAATCAGCCAGAGCTATTTTCCCAGTGGTGGTCTTTGGCTGAGATCAGTGGTAACATCCGCAGCTCACAACCTTTCTCCATGTCACCTTCAACCATGGCACACCCTGTCTGGATATTTATCATGATGTTGAAGTCCTGCCCTGATTTCATCCCAAACTTTATGCCAAACTTCATTGCCTTTCCTATTTCTCATGTAACATTTAGGAAGACATGTTAGGTATGAAATGATATATCTGACTTGCCTCATTTACTCCTCACAACAATCTTGAAAGATAATATAAAATTATTTCCATTTTTTACTGAGGAAATGGATGAGCAAAGAGGTTAACTAACTCTTGCAAAGCCTCATGGAGAATTGGGGAAAGAAGCAGAAGTTTTACCGAAGTACGTGGACAAGTCCTGTGGTCTTTCCATTGCATTAAACAAGTGGGAGACAGCTTGCTCTCACTCCAACACGACTTATACTTTCTAGTTCCTGTGCTCCTGCTGCTGCTATGGGTGCATCCCACTGTCTCTATTATCCTTCCGGGAGTCTAGCTCAATGTGTTGCTGACCTTCCATGACACCTTCCCTCCAGCGTTCGTTCACTTGTTCGTTCACCAACGTTCATTGGCTCTACCTATATTTACATTAGAACAAAATCTCCAGGAAAGCAGTGCTATGCTTTTCCCTTGATGTTGGTAAGATGCAGGGAAAGGGTGGGGAGAAAGTGAAGCATGATGAAAAAGATCCCCCCCCAAACAGTTAAGTACTATACATACGTAGGTTGTAAATATTTGTATCATGACACACATGTGCATTTCATGGTTCTCCTTTTTTGTACCCCTTCCCCAGAAATGTATTTATTATTCACAGATTTTCCTTGCAAATAACAGGTGAATGTTGGCACTTGCACTGGGCTTGTTTCGTAGCCACCTCTCTGCTTGGCTGGATACTGGCAGTGTTCTGAACCGAGCCAGCCCCACAGAGGCTCCCTCTGGCTGTACCACAGAGCCTCAGCTTTATTCTTCGTCCAGCACTGACCAGTGCCCTTTGACTGCCTTGTGGTCCCGGGGGTGGCCCACTTGTCCCCAAATCGACGTGCATGCAAAAGAACACTTCAGTGGCTCAGGAAGGCTAATGAAACCCCCATACTTCCCACCGCCATTCTGTTAATTTGAGACCTTGCCCCAGAGGGGTGTGGGGACAGCCTCAGGGATAGTCCCTATTCAGAGGTCTAGATGGGGAATGAGGAGAAAGAGCATCCCTCACCCCCACTACAACACCCTATTCCAGAGTGCAGGTACGTGTAAACGGCTCTCCCATGGCCATCCCTGCCTACACATACATTCAGGGCGTGTGCCCCTCCCCCGCCCGGGAGCCTCAAGGATAGCCCAGAAAGGAGGAGACAACACCTCTGTCCTGAAATACAATAAACTCTATCCCAGATGGACTGACTTCACCATCTGCAGGCATTGCTAAATTTTTGGATGGGACCGAGCAATTTAAGCTGCATAGAAATACAAGTGCCTTCTCCTCCTGGCTTTAATGAATGAGTACAGCCCCTGGCAAAAGGCCACATTAAATATTAGCAAAATAAGGATCATGAACCTCTCTGTGCATTCTCTTCATTCCGTGGCGGGACTCCGCCTGAGACAAACCAACCCTGATGACAGGTCGCGCTTGTCATTCGTGGCCGCTGATCTCAGGTGGGTGGGAGGGACTCTTCTGGTGGCCTTTCGCTATTTCACAAGCCTGTTTACCCTTGGACTCTCCTAAGTGACTGTTTTATGTTTTCTCTTCTTTCCCAAAACCTCGTCTCTATTCCTCATGCTCAGCTGTCGAGCTTGCTTCCCTCTTCACTCCTGAACTAAAGCAGTCGGAAGAGAATTTCTGCAGACTCTCAACAACGGGGCACCAGCCTATGGAAGGTGTCTTCGCTCCAGGTGAGCTCTGTGCCCCGTCAGCCCCTCGGCTGGTCTAAACGCCCCCTCCTCTCATCCCTACCCCATCACTTCTTTCTTCTGTGTTGGATTATTCTCATGGGCATATCAAATATTACCATTTCTCCCATATTAAAAAAATTTTTAAATCTCCCTTTGACCCTACTTATCCTTCCTGGATGCTCCCATGTCTGACCCTTTTGTAAAAACTGTCTTCAAAGCTATTGTTCATATTCATTATCCCCAGTTCTCTCCTCCCATTCTTTCTTAAGCCAACCCCAAGGATTTCCCCTCCTCTCTGCTAAAAAAAAAAAAAAATTTATAAAGGTCACTGGTGATCTCGCCTTGGCTTAATCCAACGTTCAAATTTCAGTTGTAATCTCATTAGACTATCAGCGACATTTCATGTAGTTCATCACATTATTCTTCTTGAAAAAGTTCCCTTGCTCTTCTGGGCATTTCCTCTTATCTTAGGGGTTCGTTGTCAGCCTCTGAATCCCCCGTCCCTCCTCAACCCTTTATCTTCAGAGTGATTCAAGCCTTCGTCCACAGTACCCCCTCCTTCATGGCTATCCTTCCTCCTTGGCTGCCTCAACCAGGTTCATCGTACCATTTTATTTTATTTATTATTATTATATTATTTTTATTTCTCTGTTTATCTATTTATTTACAGTATTTATAACTTTAGCCCCGGCCTCACTCCTGCATTCTAGGGTTATGTGTTCGACAACTTGCCTGTCAGAGCGCAGGCTAAGGATGTCAAATATAACACACTTCAAGGATGAAACCCTCCATGTTTGTCAAACTTGTTCCCATATGTCATTAGTAGCAAAAAATAAGACAAAATAAAATAAAATGATAAGATAAAATAAAATAAATCATCCCTCCAATTGCTCGGGACAAAACTTCAGAATCATTCTTGTCTTCTCCCCTTATCTCCAGCCCACACGCTGTCAGTTAGGAAAGCTGGCTGTCTCTGTCTTCAAAATAGGACCAGAATCCCCCCACCTCATACCACCTCTACCACTAAGATCCTGGCTGAAGTCACCACAAACTCTCACCTAAATGCTTTCAAAACCTCTGAGTGATGCTGGGTTTTCCATCCTTACCCCTTTGCAGTCTGTTACTCACAGAGTAAACTTTTAACATGCCCATCAGGACTTCTCTCCTGAAACTTCTAAGAGTCCCCCAGCATTCTGACTGTGGTCTATAGGGTCTCAAGGGACACACCCCTTATTTCCCTCTGACCTCATCCTCAGCATCCCCTGCCCTTCCTCCCCTGTCCCTGCACCACTGTCTCAATATCCTGGTCACAGTCTCTCCTGAGAACCTGCAATCTCTGTTCCTTCTGGAATAGTCTTCCCCTCAACACCCATGTGATTCATCCCTCATCCCCTTCACACCTTTGCTCAAATGCTGCTTTCTCGATGCTGCCCTACCCCGATGCCCTTTTTCACACTGTACTTTCTCTCTCTCAAGTCCTCTTGGGCTACTCGAGTTCTTGCTTCTTTTCCTATTTCCTAGAGCACTATTTGGCTTCTCACATAGTAGTAACATTAGTTATTATCTTTATTATGTTGTCTCTCTCTTCTTTACAAAATATAAACTCCATCAGGGTCAGAATTTTTTTTAAACTATTTATCGCACTAATGTATCACCAGTGTTTAGAACAAGGTCTGAGATAGGAATGAATGATTAAATGAAAATCTGAGGTCGGGATTTCACAGAGAGAATGTCTTGCATGCTCTAAGTTCTTAATAAATATTCCTTTCCTTCCCGTCCTCTCTTCCCATTTACGTGAAGCATTTTATATTGTCTCTGTTATTGACAAATTACCTTCTGCATATACAGTATCATTTGGCTACAAAATCCACAATGTTGTCCTTATCGAGTGTAGACCATATTTAGGACAAACAGACCCATCAGTGTACAATCCTGGCTTGCAGAATTAGGAGGAATTATCCCAGATTTGAAAGATCAGCATTCTGTTTCTTATTTTAAAGTGGGATTGATTGTATAGAATAGAGTGTCTGTGCACGGAGTCGGTCTTTTGATTAATTCAAAATTGTTTATCAAACTCTACCCCGGAAACATTGCAGTTTTTAACTACCCCAAGCACATTTTCAACTGAAAATAGTGCCTTAGGAATACCTAATAGTTTTGCCTTCATTTAAGCCCCATTTTTCCATTCCTACCTTAAAAGGTAGTTTTCCGATAACATGTCTTGGACCAATGAATGACTAAAATAGCAGATACGTAGCTCTTTCGACCCCTGTGCTGGTTCTGAGGTCCAGGTCTGAATCTGCTCTGGGATGTCAAATTGGGTTTTTAGCATTAGCATATTTGAATTTCATCGTATGTGCTTTTGACACAATTTGTTAACAACAGCAAGAATGTTTCTACCAGTCACAGTGATTTGCAGACTGCCAGTCCCCTGATAACAAATTTTCTTTGGTTCTTGGCACTGATGTCCTTTTATACAGTAGCATGGGCAATGTGACATGAATGACTTGTCCAAGAAATTTAGAGAAAATTTGGAAAGATAATGGGGTAAAGAGAAAAAAAAAAAAAAAACCCACAGTTAGATGAATTAAATAGACAGCATCAACTAAAGTATAGATTGTAGAACATGTTTCATCACCTCTGCTGTAATTATAACCTTGATTATCTGAGGGATCTTTCTCAGAGACAGCATGATATTTCCAGCTGAAATTTCTGTAGTTTTGAAATTCGCAGTTCAAAGAGAATGCTTGACAAATTGGCCCCCAAATTAAGTTGGCATCTGTTTCAGGTCATTGGCAACTAGCTCCCTGGCATGCCTTTCCTTTTGCCTTGCATTTTACCCTAATTCCTCATGCAGCCCCTCCTTATGTGTTTTTAAGCAAATAAGCCATGTGGGGTTTTTTTTTTTTTTTTTTTTTGTGGCAGGAAGAAGGGGTTTTATTCATGACTTTCCATGATCTGTGTCTTATTCTGACAACAACACAGGTTTTAGACTTCCCAGATTTTAGATAATTTCTCTTTAAATTTACAGAGATGAGGGAAAGGATTTTTGAGGGAGGTCCTAGATATGATGTGTTTAATAAAAGACTAGCCTACTGCCCCACTTCTCTCTCAAAGACGCTCTGAGTAATCTTCTTTGTTGAAACCATAATTCATTATCTCTTCTTACCTCCTATAGAGAAGGGATTGAACTTAAATCTCCAGTTTGCACAGATTTATACAGAAGGGAAAGAACCACACACACACACACACACACACATGATCCATATCAAAGAGAGCCTGTACAGGCATAATTAATGTGACAAAATTAGGAATGCAAGGAAGATAACAGGACTGTTTTCCTGTTTCAGCTGAAAAGATAGCAGTCTGAGTAATTCCAGAAATTTCTGTCCTTTCCCAAATAACTCAAAACATTCTTTTTCATCAATTGGTAGCTGATATCCATGACTAATAACTATTTATTTTAGTTCTATATTAGGGTTAAAATTTAAAAAAATAGCCCTGGAACATGCTATCATTGATTTACATTAATTTGCTTTATTTGTTCAGTTTAATCTTTTCTGGATTAAGGCACAGAATAAATATGTAGATGAAAGAGAGCTAGCTAGCTAGATATTAGTTTTAATAATAACTGATCTTTCCAGAATTCAGTTGTTATGGGAAGAATGTGGAGGTGATAATAAGTCACAATCACCTGAAAAGGAAGTGAGGATTTTTTCTACACAAAAGAAAGGACTGAAATGGAAGTTTAGGCAAAATAAATAAATAAATAAAATTTGGTCTATCACACTATTTTTTGCAGGTCAAGCCTTGATTATGTCAATATTTATGGATCACAGACTATTTTAACATTGCTATACCTGAATTGAGTTCAAATTTGGAAATCAGAAACCTTTGCTGTAACAGTGGCAGAGTTGGCAAAAGGGAAAAAGGAGACTGGCTGGAAAAATGACAGAAGTTTATAGATAAAAGGAACTTTAGAAACAACTCCTTACAAATGAGGAAACAGAATCCAGAATAGTTAAGCTGGATGGTTCTCAGGTT
This sequence comes from Lontra canadensis, assembly GCF_010015895.1. Lineage (NCBI taxonomy): Eukaryota > Metazoa > Chordata > Mammalia > Carnivora > Mustelidae > Lontra > Lontra canadensis. The sequence goes on along the minus strand of NW_022631015.1, from coordinate 21,117,780 downwards.
ATTAATTAAAAGGAGGAACGTTTTTGAGTAACTCAGGTTTTCTAAACTGCAAACTCCATGTAGAATAAAAACATATTAATAAATTAATAGATGACATTAGTTTGAAATAGATCACATTAGTTTAAAATTTGACCTTAAGTTTGAATTTAATTGATGACTTGACGATGATAGCACCATCCAATTATAAGAGAAACCCTAGTGAAGACTGTGGTCAAGCCCAGTCAATTCCCCAAACCATGAGACATAAAAAAAAATTGTTGTTGTACCCATTAAGTTTTGAATTGATTTATTACATGGTGTTGATAGAGAAATAGGTAAAAAGAGGATTTCCATGAGTTCTCCAACTTCACTGGCAACTTATCATTCTCTCTGGCTTGCTCCGCCATCTTTGTCTGAGCTCCAGAATCCTGGGCTCTATGTTCTTATGTTCTTCTTCTTCTTCTTCTTCTTTTTTTTTTTTTTTTTAGATTTTATTTATTTATTTGTTAGACAGAGATCACAAGTAGGCAGAGAGGCAGGCAAAGAGAGAGGAGGAAGCAGGCTCCCTGCTGAGCAGAGAGCCCGATACAGGGCCCGATCCCGGGACCCTGAGATCATGACCTGAGCCCAAGACAGAGGCTTTAACCCCCTGAGCCACCCAGGTGCCCCCTCTATGTTCTTCTAGCTACATGTTCTACCTTGTCAGTCTGTGGCTTTAAATATCTATATAGTAATGACACCCTGAAAGGTAAATCTTGCCCTCACCTGATGAATTCTAGTTTACAGAGTCAACTGCCATTTTGAAATTACTATTTGAATGTCTAAAATTTGCCTTCAAATATTCTTCCCCATGCTTTCCTATCTCAGTAAAAGGTACTCTCATCCACCCAGCTGCAAATGATTGCTACATCTAGAGATAATTCTTAATCTCCTCTTTTCCCTCCACATGCATGCTGTCCAGGGAATCAGTAAATCCTCTTGACTCTACTTTCAAAATATGTCCCAAGTCCCATCACTTTTCTTCATCTCTACTGAGACCAATCCTGCCTTAGGATTGCCACATTTGCCCTGCCCTGAACCTCCAATCCATTCTCTGCTCTTTAGTGGGGGGAAAAAAAGGAATGATATTGTGTATGTCTGTTTAAAATCTTTCCTTAGTTTGGGTTCAAAATTAACAAAGAATCGAATTTCAGAGGGCCTTCCCTGACTATCTGATTGAAAGTGACAATCTTCCACTCACTCCCTTGTACAATTTCCTTTTTCATTTTCTTCATAAATAGCAGTTATCACAGTTATTATGTTTTATTGATTATTTACTTGTTTATTGATGCCTTTCTTCAGGTCTTCCTTTTTTAAAAACATTTTTTGTAAAGATTTTATTTATGTAGTTGAGAGACAGAGAATATGAGCCAGAGGGAAAGGCAGGCAGAGGGAGAAGCAGGCTCCCCACTGAGCAGGGAGCCCAATGCAGGGCTCGATCCCAGAACCCCGGGATCATGACCTGAGCTGAAGGTAGACACTTAACCTTCTGAGCTACCCAGGCATCCCTCCTCATATCTTCCTTAAGAACAGGGACCTTGCTTGTCCTCTTTGCCACTGTGCTATATTCTCCTACATACCAGAAGAACTGGCACCAAGCATGAACTCAGTAAATTTTGCTGAGTCAAAGAATGAATACATTTGTATTTTTTAAGATAGATATATTGTCCCTGATATGTCAGAGAACCATTTTGGAATTTAGATCTTAAAAAGAGTGGTCACAGGTGACTGGGTGATTCAGTTAGTTAAGCGTCTGCCCTGGGCTCAGGTCAGGATCCTGGAGTCCCAAAATGGAGCCCCAAGTCGGGCTCCCTGCTCAGCAGGGAGTCTGCTTCCCCCTTTCTTTCTCTGTCCTTCCTCCCTCTTGTGCTCTTTCTCTCAAATAAATAAAATCTTAAAAAAAAAAAAAAAAGAAGAAGAAGAGTTGTCATATCCCGTTTCACCTTACTCATAAGTAAGGGTAATATGAATCAGAAATTCTAGATCTATTGTTAGTGGCAATCATTACTTTTTAAATGACTTCAAGCAATACCCTGAACACAAACAATAACATTTTGATTCCTTTCACATTTCTAACATGAGATCTTACATTTGTATATAGCTGTTTGTAAATGAGTATATTGATTCAAACTCGGTTTGACTTGGCAGTTGGACTCGGTGTTAGAAGTAACTGCTGAAGGGAGTTGCTTAACCAACTGAGCCACCCAGGCACCCAGTGTCAGAAGTAACAGAGCCAGAAATGTCTCTTGTCACGAACTGGGAGAAGTGACAGTATCATCTCTTTGGAGCATCTATGCAGGTTCATGTTATAATGGTGGTATATTGCATGATGACCTTCCTGGTCTCCTGTCTTGAACACTGACTGGTTCTGTAGCTTCTGGCCTTTGGGAGCTGATAGTCACTTCAGAGTTTAGGATCTGGAGGAGTATTGACTGTGGCATCAGTCCCCAGTGAGCATATAATTGCACTAAAAAACAAAACAAAACAAAACTCCACTTGTACATAGAGAACACAACACATTAAAACAGCCAGAGTTTCTGGTTCAAACTTGGTTGTCTAATAAAGAATAAACTCATTATTGGCACATTTAAGTGATTTAAGAAGGGCGGTCTATTGTGATTGTAAAAGAACCATTATTTTGAGATTCTAGAAATATCACAGTTTTTGGAAATTTAAAAGGAGGATTTGGAGACCCATTCAGCTTATTTTTTTTTTAGCATGAATGATTTATAGCTTTCGATTAGAAATTCTGAGAAAAGCCAATAAGAAGTAAAAGACTGTTTTCATAGAAAGCAGATAAGCACTTGAATAAAAACAAAAAATAAAAAATTCAAAACAGTATTTTCAAAGAACACAACTATACATATATATGATCATATATAATATACACATAATATGTGTAATATATATGATTATGCTGTAGAAATGCTATAGAATTTTTAAGTGACCAACCATATATTTCAATGCAGATAATTATACATTATGTTACATATTATTTAAAACAGGTTTAGTCATTTCTACTGTTATACCAACCCAATGAAATGCACTTCTCTTTTCCTCCCACTGACCGGGAGAAAATTCATAGCAGGAGCTGCTTGCTCATGGGACTAAATCAAACGAGAGTCCAAAGAAGTAATTGACATTGTCCAGAGCAGAGAGCTCACAAGACTTTCTTAACAATAAGGCTGAAACCATCACAACTAAAATATATGTAAACGTCAATGAGATTAAATTTGCCAGGATTTTTCTTTTCTCTCCTCTCTTGGACCAGCCAATGAGAATTTTCCGATATGAGGTAATGCTCTTCACTCCTGCTTTATTGGATGAATGGGTTCTGTCCCGAGTCTGACTGGAAGAGCTTCCTCTAGGAGACTTTTACAGCTGCTTCTAGACCTTTCTCCCTGCAGCCAGTGTGGTCAATTAAATTACATTTTTTTTTTTATAGAGTCAATTATTTTTTTCTACCTTTGCTCTTGCCTCTTAAATAATTCGATGCCAAAGACAAATGCCTTTTCTTATTTAGCAGGAGTATTGCAAAATGGAATTTTTACTGACATTTCAATATCTCCTTGTCTTTTGCACTGCGGCTCAGAGCAGGGAGCGATCACTGGGTCTGTCAGCTCAAATCTTTTAATGTTTCTTCATTTAATTTACAGTTTAATAAATGAGACAGTTTTGTTTATAGTTTGGATTATTTTGGTAAGTTTTGTGGTTGGTTTTGAAGGTTTCGTGTTTTCTTTCTTTTTGGGGGGGTGGGGGAAGGTGTTGTTTTTGTAGGTTTGCCTGTAATTTTGCTTTTAAGTGTGAGGTTTTAATTCACAAAGATGAGCATCTCATATGCTTGTTAATAAAAACCACAGCAAATATATAAGCCCCACTCCCCTAAGCATTCTATTTTTCATAAAAATGGATAATGCATGTCTATAGCTTGTCATAATTATGTGCTATATGCAATGTATGAACCAGAAGAGAAAAATTGGCTTTGGACTCATGAATACTAAATGAGATTTGGGGATTCATTACATTTTCCAGTTACATTCCCCCAAAAAAGCATTGATCAGGTTATCAATAGTACATGGGAATAAGAACAAGTTGTACATTTTACTCCTAGTTGTAGGCCCTTTTTCTAACCTGAAGCTCTTATGAAGATAATTTTTTTTTTTTGGATTTTACCTTTCTTTTTTATTTATTTTTTTTAATTTAATTTAATTTTATTTTTTATAAACATATTTTTTTTCCCCAGAGGTACAGGTCTGTGAATCGCCAGGTTTACACACTTCACAGCACTCACCATAGCACATACCCTCCCCAATGTCCATAATAACCCCACCCCCCCTCTCCCAACCCCCCTCCCCCCAGCAACCCTCAGTTTGTTTTGTGAGATTAAGAGTCACTTATGGTTTATCCTGTGTGGGGGAAGAGTTTTTAACATTCTTCTCCTTAAATGAAAAAAGATGAACTGAAGAAATGAGAAATGAATAAGTAGGCTTTCTTACAAACCATGGAGACACAGGGTGAACAATGAGAAATAGAATTTAAGAGTTAAGAAAAAAATCGGAAAGTAAAAGAACCCTCTCTCTTGTGTATTATATCACAAAGGAAGAAAAAATATCATTTACCTTTATATCTACTTTTCCTTTATGGCAGTAACTCAGAGTCTATCAGATCAGAATGTTACTGTATAGTTAAGAAATGTGCATTTTGAGTGGCACTGAAGGATATCAGGATATAGAATATCATGTATGACATCTCAAATCTTGAAAACATCTTGTCTTCCAGTTTGCATTGCATGAACTCTGGCAATAATTTTTTTTGATGTGTTGTTTTGGGATGAACAGACTCTAGTTTAATCTTGAAGGTGTTACAAAAGATTCTTAGAAAGCAAGCTGTAAGATCGAACACATTTGAGCCAGTAAGGTAATGCTGCTGCATGTCTTATCACTGGAATTAGGGATTAGAAATCCTAAAATTTTGCTAATACAAATGAAACATGCTGTGTGTCTTCTGATTCCTATTCTGAAGATTATGGGGGTTTTTTGTTTGTTTGTTTTCCAGTGTTTTCTGAATATAAATTATTTGTTATATCAATAGTGTTTTTAGAACATTTGCTCTTTCATATCCTTGGAAACACAATAATTAACATGCAAGATGACAATTTGGGATATCTGATCACCCAGAAAGGAAAAGACAGGCTAACCTCGGTGAACTGAAAATTTTACTAGAAAACGACTCGATTTGAGATGGTTTTACCTAGGCAAAATTGCTAGGAGTGGGGCACGTTTTACATATGCTTTTTAAAATGTATAAATTCTAGATGAAAGAGCAAAGATTCGTTGCATTTTAAACACGTTTTAGAAGGTAGAATTTTCTGTATGTGCTGAGGTTAAAGCTAGTTAACTTGATACATTCAAAGGAAGAAGGAGCTTAGCGGTGCTATTGGGCAAATCTATTGAACATTGGTATATCTCTATCCATTGAACCCCATCACCTGCAATGAATCTAAAATAAGAATCATGCTAAGTAGTTTAGATGGGCTGGGTACAATTATTAATGCTCTGCATAGGGACCACTGCCCTGTATAAAACCAATTTTATTCTCATCTGCAGGCCACTTTTAACAATTTTTGTGTGTGTGAAAATCTCTATTTGCCATTCCCATGCTTAAAATTTATTTTCCTGAAGCTAATAGTGTAAGATGGAGGTACAACCCAATGTGATCAAAGATTCTCATTGATTTGCTTAGCAGTGGCAAGTTTTTAGGTTTTTAGATAGAACGAATAAATAATATTTCTTCTGCAGAAGCTATTCTATCGAACGTGGGCTCTCATCAGTTTCCAAACTATATGGGGATTATCATATAAAGTAGTAGAGCCAATTGATTTTTTTTAAAGTAAACTTTAAATTTTAGAACAGTTTTAGATTTACAGAAAATCATGAAGACAGTACAGAGAATTCTCATACATCCAACAATCAATTCCTTTACATGTGGGCTGTCCCAAGGAGGACAGTATGAAAAGGAAGGAGTGGTAAGAATAATGTTTCAGGGGAGAAACCAGACAAATACTACCTAGGCTGGCTGACCAAGGTCAACACCAACAGAGCTAAGTCCTGTTGAAAATATGTACCCTTGAGACGAGGCAATGAAACTGGCACTTTACGGTACTGTGGTCTTCCTTTCAACACCCACACCAGTCTAATCATGGGAAAAATATCAGATGCATTCCAGTAGAGGGGCATTCTAAAAATACCTGACCAACACTCTTCAAACAAGTCAAGGTCACCAGGAAAAAAAAAAAAACAAAAAAACACAAACAAACAAACAAAAAAACGCTGAGAAATTGTCACAGCCAAGAAAGGGGAAGCCTAAGGAGACAAAACAAATAAATGTAATGTGGTACCCTGGATGGGATCCTGGTACAGAAATAGGACATTACAGTAAAACAATGGAAATCTGAATAAGAATAGTGTTTGTCAGCCTCCCCTGTTTTCTCCTGCTATCCATGCAGCACCCTCTGGAAGGCAGTCAGCACCTGCGGCCGACAAATTAAGGAGTGGGGAGCTATGCTCCCCCATTCTGAAGATGCAGGGTTTACATAAATTATTTGGAATTCTTCTGCAATGGAAATTTGTCTATTCCTTCCCCATTTTTTAATCTATCCGATCACTTACTTGTATCAGATACTGTATCAAATCAGAATACTGATTTGATACTGATTTTGATACTGAGTGTTTTTTCAGTAACTTATTTGTAATAATCTCAACTTGGCCATTGCCAGCTCTTTCCATTGGCCCCTAGATCCCTTTGACATAGTCTCGTTAACTTGAGCTGTGGTTTGCTTTGTCTTGTCTTTGAGCAGATCCTTACTTTCTGAAACTACAGGATGCCCAAGTGCACTTGTATTTCTTATGCTGCATGCCCAAGAAACAGCCATTTCTCCAAGGAGTTCTGGTTACTTTAATACGAGGTTGGTATTAGAGACCAAGACCCAGGAACTAGGTATGTTCATTGCTGCCAGAATACATTTGGCGAAGATAGGACTGCTTTCTAAAACACAACATGGTACGTCCCTGTAGATTGTTTTCTTTATTAAATTACTCACTTGGGGTTTTTCTGTCATTATTCTAACCATCTTTTATTCCTCTCAACCCAATTCAGTAGTTCTAATTTAAAACGACTTTGCAAATAATACCAAAATGTTGTTGTCAAGTAACACAAAGAAACACTGCCTTTCTTTTGTAATGGCTTCCCCTCTTCCTAAAACATTATAATCTTATGACACTTGCTGATTGGAAAATCAAATCAGCTCAGGAAGAAGGACTTTTCATTCTCATTGCTGTTCAAAATAGCATGTATAAGTCTGAGAATTCATTTTTTCAAAAAATGATTTAGTAAAAAAGATAAAATATATTCTTATTTGATTAAATTTACCTCTTTCTTCATTGATTATTTTGAAGGGGGTCACAAGGAGCATTAAAAAAAAAAGTGTCTAGAGCCGACAAACAAAGAGGTTAGAGTTAGGTCATTCTTCCTAGGTAAGGATCCAAAATTTCCCTTTCCTCGCTGGATCCTCTGTGCCACTGTGGGCTGGAGGATGCCAGGAAATCACAAGATATTCAAAGTGAGGTGCCTGGGAGCAATCAGGTTGGAAATTACTGAGATTTGCAAATCAGAGCCAGGGGACGGTGCCCTCTGGTGAAGAGGTGGCTAGGGTATTGAAACTGTGGGTGTTTAAGGGATGTCAGCTCCGCATAAAGGTATAAAGGCAGGAAGCCAATTTTTAGAGACGGTTATCTATGATCCAGGGGACCAAGCAGGAAGGCCTTATAATTCAACAGCACAGAGACTTCATAAAGTATAGAAGCCAGGACAAGAAAAAAAAATATTGAGCCAAATGCAATAGCTGGGGCTCAAAAAAACATACTTTTTAAAAAAATCTATTACTTTATGTAATTTTTTTTCTTTTTTTTTACTTTATGTAACTCTTTCTCACTGAATAATTCTGTGGTTTTCTTGCAGAAGAGACATGGTGCCTGGGATCACCTAGAAAGATTACCTTCCAGGGACCATATGGTTTGGGTGGATGAAATGTTCCTTCCAACTATGATTTTAGGAAAACAACAACAAGTGGACAAAAACTACACATAAAGTAAAGTTTCTCCTGAGTGATTCTGCTTGACTGTGCAGTAGCCGAACTGGTTAGGCGGTTACCAGGAGCTCTCTGTACCCTGTATTTGCTTTAGCCAAAAGCCTAGGCTTTTGAACAGACATAAGGACATAAGGATTAGGATTATTATACTGAGGTAAACCAAAGGCTGCATTCTGGATCCCATTTCAATTTGCCCTTGTTGTTCTTTGTCCCCCGATTCTGCAAACAGGAGCCTGAGTGTGATGACAGGTAATTATTCCAATAAGACCAATTTATCCCATAGCCTATTTATAAAGGTCCTTGAGAAAATAAATGACTGGGCTGGACTCAGCATGGGAAGAGGTCCAGGGCTGTCTCAGTTGGAATTCACAGTAAAACGCAATCTTTTTTTTTTTTTTTTTTTTAAAAAGAAAATCTGCGGGAACAAATTTTGCTGAGTGAAAACCTAATTGGAAGCAGGAAAAAGGAACGGAAAAAAAAGAAGAGGAAGAAGACAGGATCTTCTCGATTTTCCATTATGTTTGAAATTCTTTGCACGGTTTCAGCTTCCCCGTCAATGGCTTACTTGGGAGTAACTGTGTCTAGGAGAGGAAAAGGAGGAGATAGGTAGAGACCCAGATGAAGTCTCACAAGTGTCTTTAGGAAGCTTTAATTAAGTTTTTGCAGGAGCTTGAGATGTCAAGCCCAGGAGAAGTTCCTTTTTGTTTGCTCGCCTAAAAGCTTTATCCCAATTTTTGTAAAAACATCTATCACGTGGGCTAATTGGTTGTGGTGCTTTGTCATTTATAAATAGCTCACACTCCCTGGGCTGAAAATCTGTAAGCTGAAAAGTAAGACAAGTTTATCAGTGTGAAGGCTTTGGCATATTAAATTTTTCAAATTAAAAAATAAAACTTTTCTCAGTCGTGAAAATGAAAACAGTCATCTCTGAATGACAGCAAACCAGACTGTTTTCTAAAGTCAGTGAATATGTCATGAATTAATGAAGAAGAAAACCCAAATGCATCAGCATTAGAAAACATTTCAGGATCACAAAATCCAATTAGTCCAATCCATTGAGGGGGTAAATCTGACTTAAATTGGAAACATTAAAAAAAGAGTTAATAATCAATTAAAAAAATATAATGGAGAAACAACTCCATGTGTATTACCAACCGAAAATACAAAACAGCAAAAAACTAACTTAACCAATGCTTTGTGGGGCAAATATGAAGAGAATACAGAATTTTTTGATCTATTGAAAGTCCTAACTGAGGGGCTCCTGGGTGGCTCAGTGGGTTAAGCCTCTGCCTTCTACTCAGGTCATGATCTCAGGGTCCTGGGATCAAGCCCTGCATTGGGCTCTCTGCTTAGCAGGGAGCCTGCTTCCCCCTCTGTCTCTGCCTGCCTCTCTGCCTACTTGTGATCTCTGTCTGTCAAATAAATAAAAAGAAAAATCTTTAAAAAAAAAAAAAAAAGGTCTTAACTGAAAAGATAGCTATATCATGTTTAGATGGAAATACTAAATACTTTAATAATGGCAATTCATTCTCATTTTAAAAATAGCTTCAAAATAATTTCAAATATAATCCTAACACAATTTCTCTCAGAAAATTGCAAAGCATTTTAAAAGTTTACTGGGAAATAAAGTTTACTGGAAATTATAAATGGAAGAAATGAACCATGACAGTTTTTTTTTTTTTAAAGAGGAGTAAAGAGGTGTGACCAGATATTGAAATATACACTAGTGTTTGACATTGTAAATTGTTTAATTTACAATTAAGTAAATAGGAACTAAGTTTATACAAAGTAATACAAGTGAAGAAGTATCCTGAATACAGACACTTATATTTAATATACAATAATATTTAATAGAGTAGTCATTTTAAGTCCATAGGGAAGGGGAGAATTATTCAATGAAAACACTGGACAATTAATTCAGTGTCAGAGAAGATTAGAAATCCATGTCATAACATATATCTGTATATTTCCTATGGCAACATTGACTGAAAAGTCTAGTAAAAATACATTCGAAGATACATATAAGAAACATCTTTATATGCATCAGTATGTGCTTTGGGAATCATCCTGGGAAAAGATTATTGGGTTAAAAACTATACATTTAATAAAGACAAAAAAGACACTAAATCAAATGACACACTTTAAATATTAATATATTAATAATAAACATGCTAGTAGAAAATCATCAAAGAACTTAAGTAAGCATTCATTGGAATGGAAGCTTCATGAAGACAGAAAGACTTATGCTTCATTATTTCAGTAAGTTTTTAATAAATGTTGTTTACATTCACTGATGGAGAAATCCAACAGCCAGCAAACACATGAAAAGAAATGTTCAGACTCAGTAATGATCAGACATATGAAAATTAAGGGAAATGCCATGTTTAGGTTACTGAGGCAGCAAATATACAAAAGTAAAATCATGGTTATTTAGTACTTGCAAGAATGTAATGAGCATAGCTGTACAATCAGGAACAAACACAGCCCTAAGAAGTGCATGTCAATTGGTAATAAATATAGAAATTTATACAGATGAAACTTTTCCCAAAGTACACTTGTCCTACTCGATTGGCTTTCTTGGCTAATTTTCTTTGACGGACATTTCTTCTTGCCCAGCTGTCATCTCATGTCTGCCATTGTGCTCATTTAGATTCTTTTATGAACCTCCTTTTTTTTTCTTTTGCATCTTGATGAGAGCTTTAGTTTCCTAAATTACTCTATTTTTGTTTTTACTATTTTATCTTCCTGAAGTATTTTAAATACTGAACAATATGGAAATACTTTAATGCAATGAAGAAAGGTGCCAAACAGTGTAATCTAATAACATAAAGAATCTTGATGCTATAATATGTTAATGAAGCCTAGTGACTAGTGTCCCATACAAACAAGGATTTGTAGTAGTTCTGCAAGAAAAAAGTGGTAGATGAAAACCAAGTCATCAAAATACAATGTAAACAAGAACACAAAAAACATCCTTTACTAGCAGGTGGTAATATATTCTTAATACAAATAGACTTATTGTTTGATTTTTTTCTAGGATACGTAATGTAAATAGAACTATAAACTGTTTACGTATATAAAGCTCTCACTCTAAAGTTGAATATGTAGATTGTTTTCCAATAATAGTTCTAGGATCTGAAATGTGGGGGAAAAAAAGAAGTCTAAGGACTAAGTTAAAGAGCTGAATCTGTGGGGGGGAAATAAAAACGCTGTGATGAGTATATTCAGATTAGAAAATTAAACACCAGTCATTTATTTGGGCTATCTTAACCAAAGTCACTAATATGTTGTGAAACAGGAGATTGTATAGTTGATGTCCAAAGTTAAAAATAGCCTTGTGTCTATTGTATAAAATATTATTTTTCCTCTTAATGACAATAACATGACCTAATACTTACATTGTCGCTTTGTAGGCTTCAATATGCATGAAATGACAAAATCATATCTTTCAACTTTATTTAGATATGATTTACATACGAGTAAATGCACCTATTTTAGATGTTTAATGAGTTTGAACTGTATGAACCCGTTCATCCATCTCCCTACCTCTATTTTAGGTAGACAGATAATACATAGTGTTTTCTTTTGTGTAGATGGTTCTGTGATTATAAAGGACCGTGTACTGGTATGATTGTCCCCACAATTGTGTAGTGAATAGTTCCATAATCCAAGAAAATTCCCTCATGTTGTCCCTCTGTAGTCAACCATCCCTTTTTGATCAAATGCCACTGTTAACCCAATCTATCCATCTGTAGTTCATTTTACATCGTATTTATACCAGTGGGTACCAATTCCAGCCCTACAGGGTAAAATTTCCAAATTCTCTTTCTCCAATTATGAAACCATTCTTTCAAAAAGAGAGAACTGTCGCTCTCAGAATTTATTATAAATGCATAGCCAGATTACACAGTATCCAGCAGACAAGTAATTCTGTTATTGGATATAGGAGGCAAATACTTCTGGAAAATAGTCTTATACTAGAAAACATATGGTGCACAATCTGCAGAGCTATATTTTGGAAACCATGATGCCAGATGAAAAGATAAATAATCAGACATTGAACTTTAGTCAGCATTTAAACCAAGAGCTTCAAAGAACTTTACCAATAGAAACGAGGAAATCTCTGCAAAAGGCAACATTAAAATACGAATGTATTCAAATACTTGCTGGACACATTTGGGCTACATCACATGGATACTTTTTCAACAACCCATTCAAATTTATCTCTTGGCATAATCAGATTTCTCCGACACAAAGGAGGCCTTTTACTCTCTGTGTTTGTTTGTTTTCTGTGCAGAAAGGAAACAGGTCAAATGAGTTTCACGTGAAGATCTCTCGTAAACTTGAAAAAATATATAACGTAATGCTGGTTCCCCTTTGCCAGGATGGTGCGTCTCTGGCTCAATGATTTGAAGCAGACTAGAAGTTTCTCTGGGTGTCTGTTTTGCATTTCAGTTTCTTACAGTCACTGGAAGATATTAGTCTAACAGTTCTTTGAATTGATTGCTTCCTCTGTTGGCATGAACTATCCTATGGGTTCTTGCATTAAACAATTTCCGCTTGGGTTCATTAAATGATAAAATGAAATCTTACTGCGGACATAGATGCCCTGAACTCAGGTTTAGCTCTTATATTAAAAATGACAGAATGAAGGGAGTTTCCCCCCCTATTGTAATAGTTCATTTATTTTCCCTCTGTTGTCATGCCCTTGGGCTCTTCAACAGGTGAATTGCCATAGAAAGATTTAAATATCCAACGTGAGGGACCCTACTTTCATCTGACTGCCATAGATCTTTGCATAAGCACAGAGAATTTCTATCAAGGGGTAGGAAATGGGAACAAAGCCAGGTTCTTCTCAGAGTGTGCTCCTAACACGCCGTCCCTTCTCCATTGCTAGATGTTCCTTGTAATCATCGAAGAAAATATAAAGACACCTTGAAAACTCAAGAGAGATTCAGCAAGCAGATAGAATTCTGGACTGACTTGTACACCAGCCAGACAGATGGATAGAAGTATATGGTAGAGACATTACATATGTTTTTTCTAACCTCCAGATTGGGATTTTGCACTAAGCTGATACTCTTTTTGTTATTCTGCATTTCCCCATTTGTCAACTACAATGCAAGTTATTTCAAAGAGGGTAGACCTGTAAGGAAGAGAGCAGACACAAGCCCAATTTTCCTTTCAAACTACCTAAATATTCAGGAGTTCTTAATAGAAATGTGCTTTAAAATTATTATTATTATTACCATGATTCTTAGTATCTTATTCATGTTTACTGTGATTTGTGTAAGAACAATTGTCTCTGGAAGTTAATTTCACTTTTCAATGCTGCTTGGCCCACTGGAAATGATTAACTTGACAGTGATGGGAAGAGGAAAAATATCTAGAAAACATCTACACAGTGCAAAGCTGTGCTGAATATTTTCTTCCCCATAGAAGTCACTTTTATTACTTTATCTTTCTGTAAAATCTTAATATATATATATATATATATAGTGCCCTAGTTTACTTGGCACACATAAATTAGGGTATATTTGTCTATTAGTTCCTGTTTCTGTTATCTTCATTTTGGTAACACCCACTTGTCGGCTTTGTAGGGCTGTAGGTTTATCTCCAAAGTTTGCATGATAAGAGAGCAATTGTATCCACTTGTTTTGACTCATGCTTGACTATAATATTTTATGTCTTCTAATCAGTTCATTTTTTTCTGATTGTACAATTAATGATATTATCTCATGCAACATATATTTCATAGAAATTCCTTTGCAATTTTCCTGCAATAGTGATTCTCTGAGGAGCTCCCTGTGATGATTCAGTTACATGAAAACATCTCCAGTAATTTTATTTTCAGTATGTTTCATTGAGAGACTGAAAGAAGTCATGGAGATGTAATGTGCCAGCCTGTTTTCTGCTCCGTGAGTCACCAGAAATGCTGTACAGAACATCGCTGATGACCTTAACGTAAGCCATTCAGCTACATGTTTTCTGTCCCTGTAATGCTGGACATTTCTGTCATTCCCACGACTATTGGCTGGTGGCTTCTTTGATGTGTTTTCGCAGGTGACTCTTGGTGTCTTCTCTACCAGATTCTTTAATGTTCATATTGCTTTGTCTTTATGCTTTGGCTGTCTTCTCTTACCCTAAAACATCTTAGTTAGTCTCGAATCTCTCAATTGCTAGCTCCTCGTCAATCTATCTCGGATCTGTTCCCTTGGATGCTGCTTGACTCCTGAGCTCAGTATGTACAGATTAAAGTGTATATACATATAGATATACATATATACATAGTATACGCACACACACACACACACACACACAAAGATATATATATATCTTTGCCTACACCCAAAGTGTGAAGAAAATTTCTTTTATTTTCTTCTAAAAGTTGATGGTTTTAACTTGCACATTGAGGACTATGATCTATCTGACATTAATTTTTATGGATGATTGAGGTAAGGATTGAGATTCTTTTTTTTTTGGATGCATCCATTTTTTTTTTCATGGGTTTACCCAGTTCTTATAGCACCATTTGTTAATGAGATTTCCCTTTCTTCGTTAAATGTCTTTGGTACCTTTGTCAAAATCAATTTGTGTTGATAGTGTTCACCTGCTTCTGGACTCTATATTCTGTTCCATTCCTCTCCTGTATATTTTTATGCCAATATAGCTGCGTCTTGATTACGGTGGCTTTGTAGTAAGCCTGGGAGTGAGTCATTTAAGTTTTCAATTTTATTTTCCATTTCTAAGATTGCTTTAGGTTCTCTTCAGCTTTTGGATTTCCATATAAATTTTAGAAACTCTGTCAGTGTCTACAAAAACGTTTGCTGAGATTATGATTTTGATTGCATTGAATCTATAAATCAATTTGTGGATAAATTATTTCTTAAATGTGTGTACATTCATCTAGGTCTCCTTTAACTTAGATTTTATTTTGCATTTTTTTCAGTAGTGTACCTGATTTGTGATTTATTACTAAGTATTTTTTTTTCAGGCTATGGTAAAGAGAAGTTTTAAAATTTCACTTCCCAATTGTTTACAACTACTATAAAAAATACAACCACATATGGATATTGTGAAATCTATCCCACATATTTTAATATTTTTAGATATTGCTTTTATTTCAGTTCCCAAATGTTCCTTACCATTATTTAAAAAAAAATGCAATTGCTTTAGTATTTTCATCTTTTACTCTTTGATCTTGTTAAATTTCCTGGTTATTTCTAGTAATTTCTTATAGATGTCTTATGACTTTTGTGTAAACATTCAGGTCATTTTGAAAAACAGGCTCCATTTTTTTTTTAAGTATATATTTCTTGCTTACTAGGTTTATCTTGTACCTTCTCTTAGAACTGGAATCACCCTCCCCCCCCCAAAAAAAAAGTCTAAATTCACAGGTGGGACATGGTAGAAGACTCTGGGCCTCAGCTATACTGGGACAATGTTATTTCTAGGCTCTTTTACTGGAAAAGGTTATATCTTTTCAAAACCCATTAGTTTATGTTGGCATTTTCTAAATATCTTAGTATTTCCCTTAATTGTATCTCTTTTTTCTTACCCTGAAAATCTTGACTCTGAACATCATTAACACAATTTGTTAATTATATCCTCCTTCAGTGAAAAAAGGGCTAGTTTCAAAATAGCAACAAATAAAACTAGCAAGACTAATTTTTAATTAAAACCACTTTTAACAAAAAGATATTTATTTAACTTTTAAATTTAATTTTTAAAGTTTTTGCCCTTTTTAAAAAATATTTTTAAAATGTTATTTATTTATTTGAGAAAGAAGAAAAGTGAGAGAGCATAACTGGGAGAAGGGGCAGAGAGAGAGGGAGAAGCAAACTCCCTACTGAGCAGGGAGCCTTATAGAGGGAATTGAGAATCATAACCTGAGTCAAAAGCCAACGTTTAACTGACTGAGCCACCCAGGCACCCCTAAATTTTTTGTCCTAAGCATCATCCTCTTAACTGTGTATAGCTGAAGTTTCTCCTTATTCTAATGCTTTTATTTCTAGCTTAAATGAAATAGATTAATTTTAATGACATTTAATACGAATATTTTTCCTATGTATTTATGTTACCATTTTAATATGTATTTTGTTTTATTTTGTATTTAGTTGGGAGGCATTTTTAGAGTTTTGACTGAGAAAAATAGTTTATTTTTATCATTCAAATCTCAAAACTCTATAGAAAATACTTTATATAGAAATCTTGTTGCCACTCTTGAACCTTTCCCATGTTGCACGTATCCATCCAAATATAACTGCTTGTGGGAGTGAGAAGCTACACCTTACGTCCCTCTCCCAACACACACATTCCCTATAAATATTTTCTTTTATTTAAATATTTATTTATTTATTTGAGTGAGAGAGAGAGAGAGAAAGAGAGCATGAGCAGAAGGGAGGGGCAGAGGCAGAAGGAGAGGCAGAGGGAGAAGCTGGCTTCCCACTGAGGGGCGGAGAAGGAGAGCAGGCTTCCCGCTGAGCAGGGAGCCCGATGTGGGACTCAATTCCAGGACCCTGGGATCATGATCTGAGCTGAAGGCAGACGCTTAACCGACTGAGCTGCCCAGGTGCCCCTCTCTCACCCATTTTAAATCCATTATTCCTCCTTTGCTGCCTGCCCTACACACCTCAAGGTCCTGCATCAGTCTTAGGTAAATTCATGCTCCTGTAAGAAATCAAATCAAATCATATCATCTATCTATCTATCTATCTATCTATCTACCTATGTATTTAAAGGTTTTGATCCCTCACTAATATTTGTAATTACTCATTTAAAGTTCATATTCTCACCCAGTCTGTAGGTCGCAAGATATCAAGGATCATTCTCCATTTCCAGCTATCTAAAATTGGCCCAAATAAGTGGCAGAAAATGCCATTCTACCTGTTGCTGAGAGGTAAAAATTATGCCTTCCATGGCCGGCCAACATTACATACTCTTCCTTCTCCTCTGGTCATACTGGCATTCTGTGTTAGGTGTCCATTCCCTTTCTTCTCTTTCTCTCTGCCTCTCTATCTCTCCCTCCTTCTCTCCCTCCCTCTGTCTCTCTCTGTCTCTGTCTCTCTGTCTCTCTCTTTCACACACACACACACACACACACACACACACACACTCTCTCTCTCTCTCTCTCTCCAGGATAGGGAATGAACAATTTCCTTGCAGTGGGACTATCACTAGAAATGAGCATACGAACACTGACCAGGAATTTTCTCTGTGAAAAAATAATTCTCTTTGGAGACTTTTTGGTTATAGCTCCTTTAGCCCTTATCATAAAATAATGCGGAAAATACAATGGCACTTTTTAAAACCCTCAACTATATCCTTACAACATACTCTACTTGGATCAGTACCACAAAAATAAAAGCAATATTTTGTCTGCCCATGAACCTTTCCCAGCCCCCTCCCAACCTAACTTCCATCTGCTGTGCTTAAGTCAAAATCTTCTTGTATTTCTCAGTTTAAACTTTCCCTACTCTTCCAAAAAATCTTTTTGACTTCTCCCTCTAAACTTCCATAAGTGGTTAATTAGACTAAATTACCTTATGGCCAGTGCACCCCATCACAATTCTCAATGCACCATGTCGTTACAGTTATGGCTGTTGACAAGAAGTCTGATCCCCCACTTATCTCAAAGGACAGGGCAACTGTCTTATTCTTATTAGAATTCTCAGAGCACAGCACACTTCTTGGTGCCTTTGTTTTCTAAAGAACAAAAGAGTAAATAAATTCTAGTCCAGATATCTCTTCTTAGACTCAAGTGAAATATCAAATATTCCCTGTTCATAATGCCTTGGAAGAATGCTGATGAATGAAATAAAGCCAACTCCTATTTCCTGGAAGTTATCCGTAGAACAGGGATGATATCCCCTGTCAGGGCAGAAAATGTCATTCTTTCCCAGTGACATGATTTTTCCATGAGTTGAGGGCTTTCTGCAGTCAAGCCTTTGTGGTTTCTGGGGTGGGAAGATTCTTACAAGCCTCGGGGACTGTGTTGGATTTGGTAGTCTCAGAGCCTGCTCCTAACAATCTTCCAAACCCTTGTCCTTCCTCAGGTTAGTAGTGGACACACTTCTAGGGGTTACAGGTGTTGGTAGGAAAGCTCCAGCATTGCTATCCCCCTTCCTCATGAGTCAAAATGTCTCAGGGCCCCTAACGGATTTTCTCATTGTATACCCCCACCCCCGGTGTCCTTCTCCTAAATCCAACTTGCAACACCTTGTGTTTCTCTTCATGTAATCCTGATGGCTGTTGCTGGAATTTGGGCAAAGTTGGAGGGAGGCATGGTGTAGAGATTTGCTGTTAGATGCAGGCTGAGCCAGAGTGTAGCCACGGCTAAGTAATCGCTAATACCTGGGAGAGGGAGAAAGGAGTGCCGAAATTCGCCGCTCCATCACAGAAGAAATCAGAAAAGATCAGTTGAGAAAACATGAACTTGAATTAGAACTTACCTACAGGTCAGCACCAGAACTTTTAATTAGAATTACATGATAATTCTTTAGAGAGTCTGTGTCGGGCTGAGCTCTCCTCATGTCCACGATTGTGGACCATGGGTCTTTTTTGCAGCTTGTTTATCTCATTCTTAGAATGTGTGGGTAGAATAATATCTTTATTCTACCTTTTGTTGAGGAGTTAAACTCTACTTTGTACAGGACAGAAAACTGAGGTGAGAAGCAGGCAAATTAAAATAAGAGTTGAAGGTCATCGCTGTAAAGACTCCCTACCTCCAAGAAGAAACAAGGCTGAGGTTTTTACCAAAGCTGTAGCTCTAAGAGGGTGATTACACATCTAGTCCCGGGAGGTTTTGTATCTCACTTTCAAAGGAACTGTCCATTTCAAACGAATTTCTCACTAGACTAACAGATCGTTTTGCAAGCAAAATCTTAAATACAATAAAATGTTTTACAATAGAAACATTACTCAAATATACTTTTTTATTATGTTGTTTTGTAGTTAAATATATAGGTATCATAAAATGTGCTATTGTCACCATTTTAGGCATACCATTCGGTGGTGTGAATTATGTCCATGATGTGGGGCATTGTCACCATATCCTAGTTCCCAATTTTTTAATCACCCCAACAGAATTTTTTTTTACCCATTAAGCAATAATTCTCCACCCATTCCCCTATCCCTGCTCCTGGGAGCCTCTACTTTCTGTCTTTATCAATTTGTCTCATTCTAGATAATTTATATATTAACTGGAACCATACAACATTTGTTCTTTTTTGTGTCTAGCTTATTTTGTTTAACATAATGTTTTCAAGGCTCATCCTGTGATAGCACGTATCAGAAACTAATTCCTTTGAATGGCTGAATACCATTCCATTGTATCTATGCCATGTTTTGTTTATCCATTCATCTGTTCCTGGACACTTGGGTTATTTCCACCTTTTGTTTGTTGTGACTCGTGCTACTGTAGACATCAACATACATGTACGTGACTCCCTGTTTTCATTTCTGTTTGGATGCCTTGGAGTGGATTGAATATACTATTTTATATTGCAGATGTTTAAAACAACTTAAATTTTTGGTCCTCTGCCAGATATATATTTTTTAAATCTGTGAAATTAAAAAAAATGTTTATCCCTATGTATATTTTGATCGAACATTAGAAGACTATAAGGTTTATAAAATAAAATAAGGTATTCAGAAACTTGCCTTTTTCTATTAAAATTTGATGTCATTAGGGCACCTGGGTGACTCGGTCAGTTAAGTGTCTACCTTCAGCTCAGGTCGTGATCCAGGGTCCTGGGATGGAGCCCTACATCGGGCTCCCTGCTCAGCGCCAAGTCTGTTTCTACCTCTGCCCCTCCCCCCAACTCGGGCTCTGTCTCTGTCTCATTGTCTCAAATAAATAAATAAAATCTTTTAAGAAAATTAAAATAAGTTTTGAGGCCATTAGACATGAATGCTTTATTTTTTAAGGATTTATCAGTAGCGAATTTAGCTATCGATAGTTAAAATCAGTAACTGAGTAATAATTGACAGTTAACAAAACACCCTTCCAGGTGCTTCTCCTTCCACTCATGATAAACTAGTAGATTTGTTACCGTTTTTATCAATATCCACCCCACTACTGAGAAAGCTACTGCACAAGAATGTAAAAGATAAGTGAATGTAAAAGATAAGTCGTAGAAATACTTATATTAGTAAAGGCGAATATGTGCAAATCAGTCAGTCGTTGAGACAAAGAGGGAGACCCTATGAGAGATAAAGACACAAACCTGAGAGGAGAAATAATAAAAGTGGAATTTTTTGCATTCTTTTAGCCACAGTAGATGGAAACACAAAAGCACAGAAGGGATCTGAGTGAGCTAACTGCACATCTTCTGTTCCTGGTTGTCCTGGTGATGACATTCCCATTTTTTTTACTAATGACTGTATCATAATAACAAATGAAGGAAATACTCTGGATTCCGTAAAGTCTAGCTCTCTCCAACTTATCAGAGAATCTGAAGAGTAGTTAAGGGGAGTTTTGCTGCAGATAAATGATGATGTTACTGAATGTGATATGACACACTGGCTTGCCTGGGGGGAAAAAAATGGAAAAGAAAAAAGGCAAAATTCCTGTCTTTTTCAAATTTTAAATAAATATATATCTTAAATATATAACATATATTTAAATATATAACATATATTTAAATATAGATTTAATTTATTTGATATAATTTATTTAATACATTCAATATATATTTAGTAAACTATATTAAAATATTAAAATTTAAATATATAATATATATTTATGATATATATATAATTTTATATGTATATTTTTTATTATTTTTGATTAGCCAAAGGTCCTGTCTGATGAACAGTTGCCCCTCTCATCTCTATGGATGTATCTAACACGCAACTCGGAAAAACAATCCTTACGTATGAAAAGCTTACCTTGTTCCTGTATACTTTAAATCTGTTCTGGCCATTCCTGGGTTTTACTTCTCTCACTGAATGTGAAGAGACACTCTTGACAAGTGAAACATTAGTAATGCATCCTCATGGGATCACCTGCCTAGCATCGCTACTTGAGAGAGAACCAGAATTCTGGGATTTTAGGCAAGAAAATGAACCAATCTTCTGTCTCTCTGTTGCTCTCTCTCTAACTCTGTGGGAGCTCGCAGCAATCTAAGCTAGCTCTTTCTTGTGCTACTCTGCCTGCCATCACCCCACCTTTGAGAACTGTGGAAGTGGGGAGAGAATATGGAGTCAAGAAACCTCTGCAGCCTAGCCTCATGACCCAGTGAGCAAGTGTGTGGAGGTCAGGAACTGACTCCAAGTTAGAAACATGTAGTCAGGATTTGAACTCAGGTACTTGGCCTCAAGATCCTATGTCTATCCACTGAATCACAGTATCTGTAACGTGTCCGATTAGCTAGACAGTTTAATCCAAAGAGGAAAAATAATGAAGTGTAAATCATCTAAAACTCACACCCAACAGAAAGCCCACTGACCCTGTTTCTCAGAGTAAGAGCTGCTGAGCTGGGGTAATGTCAGGACTGGTTGTCTCTACTACTCCATCACATCTCTGGGGCCTGAAGTGCTTTCCCCCTTTCTGCCTAGCTGCCTTGGACTTCTCCTATAGACCCACCCCAGCTGTGGCAGCCCCAGTCACCACTCAATAGCAAAAAGCTAGAAAAAAGGAGAATTTGTCCTTGACTTGTGTCTCTCTTCAAGAGCAAGAATAAGTTTCCCAGAATCCCCAGTCAAGGAGCTTCAGGTCATTGGCCAGAAGGACATAACATCCCTCTTCCTAAATAAATCAGTGACAATCAGGGAAAAAAAAATATATCGGGATTTGTTTGCACAAATCAAGATTCAGCACAGGAGTGAGAAAATGTCAGATCCTCCTGAAAACATACTTCCTGACACCCAAAAAATCAGGCAATCTATAGGGTTGGTCGCTTTGACTCACCAACCTTTGGGTAAGAAGTAGATGCTAGAACAATTTTGAATGGTTTTGCCTTATTTCTTCATAACTCCCTGCTACAAGAGTAAATGAAGAGGAAGTCAAGAAGCAGGATAACTCGCTTGATAGCCTGTGCCGAGGTAACTTGAGTTTAACCTGTCATATTTGTTTTACCAGTTCATGGTGGTGCTCCCCATAGAGACATCAGATTTTCCCTCCTTAAGTGCAAGCGTAAAATTACTTGGAGAAGACAAAAAGTTGGCTGTTTTGTGTTGACTTAGCTGAGGATATCTGACATGCAGAAGAGAAGCAGACACCACGCATGTGGAAAATAGCACAGGTGGTCCGGTGCTCCATACGGAACATGGTGGCTATAGGATATTGGAAATAAAACAGCAATGACATATCCTATCATTGATTCAGAAACATGTTTCCCATTCTCATTTGCAGCCCTTTCAGTTCTCAAAGTGTAGGCAACATTTTCTTCCAATGTTTTTCCCATCTCGGATAGCTCTGTGATTTAGACAACAGCGAGCAGAGCGCGTGATTAATGGGGACTGTGATTTGAGGATGGGACAGCTGCTGGATCACAAAGAGAGGCTTTGTGGGCACGTTACCACATGGACAAGAAACTCAACAAATTGATAATTTGTTAAGCTAATTGAATCTCTCTGTGAGAGTTACTGTAACTTTTGGTTAGGCTAGGACATGACCCAGTGCTTATACCGTGGTAGGGCAGCTAAAGGCAAAGCCTTCCTGTGCTAATGATCGGAGCAATTATTAAGACTGAGCCTTCACCAAAGAGTCAGACTGGCGTGCATGTCCTTATCACCCTGAGCGTCCTGCTGGCCTCCTTCCATCCATTCCATGGAGGATCCCGAGCTCTTCCAAGAAGGCTGGGTTCCTCAGGTTGCCCTCATGTGTTTCCAACCCAGCCTGCCTATAGCAGGGATGCATGTTTCTTTGTTCCCAAATTCTTCTAACCTGTGTCAGGAGGGTTGATGGAAGCCCTTAGACCATTTCCTTTGTGATCATTGTTCATTTTATTGCTATTACTATTTTCATTATTTTAATAATATTTTTTATTATATTTTCTAATGTTTCACTGTGGGTTTGTTGGATATCTACTGATTTTTGGAAACAATGACTTTTGGATTTTTCAATAATAGATGTTGGTGCCTCCTCTTTTTCTCTTTCATTCTATTGACCAGAACCACCAGTATAATGCTGCACATCGATAGAAGAACTAAGCATCCTCATTTTGTTGGAACTCACACGGGAATATGTCTAATATGTCAATATCAAATTTAATATGTTTTATAGGTTTTGGAAGTTTTCTTTTATCAGGTTATCAAAAAATCTACTTTTTTTATTTCCTAAGTTTTTTTTTTCATAATTACTAACCTTTGACTATTATCTATGATTATTGAGGGGATCTGATTTTTTGTGAAACCTGTCAATTTTTGGTAATAGTATTATTTTCTTGTTCAATTATTTTTGCATTCTTGGAGGAAACTCCATACTTTTAATAAGCTAAAAGACTCAGTTTTTCAAGATTTTTATTGATTTTTTTTGCATCTAGTTTTTTAATTTTTAAAATTTTTACTATCATTTTACTATCATTTCCATTTTACTATCATTTACTATCAATTTTCTTAAAATAGGAATTATTTAATCCTTGATAATTTTGTAAATTTTTTTCCTTTGAAGGAATGGAAGATTTTTTTGACTTTGAATCCTTTCCTTTTAAATATTTTTTTAAAAGATTTTATTTATTCATTTGACAGAGGGAGAGAGATCACAAGTAGGCAGAGAGGTAGGCAAAGAGAGAGGGGGAAGCAGACTCCCCACTGAGTAGGGAGCCCAATGCGGAGCTCAATCCCAGGACCTTGGAATCATGACCTGAGCCAAAGGCAGAGGCTTTAACCCACTGAGCCACCCAGGTGCCCCTAATATTTTTCACTAATACATGTTCTTTATTTATTCTTGATAAAGTTTTGTTGATTTTTTTTTAATTGTCAAGTCTATGAAGTTTAAAAATTGATTGAATAGGATCATTAAATGTACACTTGTATTTTGGTTTAATTTTCACTGTATCTCTCCTAATGCAATGTATTTGTGCCTTCTCTCCTTTTCTCAATCAATATGTGGGAAATGGGCCTATTATATTTGTATTTCAAAACCCAACTTTGAATTTGTTGGTCATCTATATGTTTTTGATTATTATATTGTGCTTTTAAATCTATTATTTTCTTCCTTTTATTTCCTAGTTTTTTAGTATATGGCCTACTTATTTTAGTTGAGAAATGAGCAAACTTATTTTAGTCATTTTATTATATAATGGATACATTTATAGATATAAATTTATTCTGAGTACCTCCTAAGTGGCAATCCACAAATTGTTTTATGTGTAATGTATTCATTGTGGTATAGGACTACTTTGTAATATCCATAATATTAATTGCCTTAGCTCACAGTTTATTACATAATATATATTAAATAAATATTAATCAACTAGTATATAATAATTAAAGTAATAATAGAAAATAAATAGATGGCTTTTTTCTGAATTTCACTGCATTTATATAAATTATCTTTTCAGTATTGATCTTTATATTGATGGCATTTGTTCAGAGAATGTAGTATATATATTATTGATTCTTTAGAGTTCTTAGTTTCCTGATATATAGTAAATAAATTGAGTTCAGTTTTTTCCCATTTTTAAGTCAACTTTACTGGAGCTTAATTTACATACAATGAAATGAACCCATGTAATTCAACAAGTTGTGACAACTGTATACACGTTTGTAATTGTTACTACATTCAAGATAGAGGATATTTCCTTCACTCCTAAAATTTTACAGGAAATATTCCCTCTTCCCACTCCCAATCCTAGACACAGATTCTGCTTCTCTGCTTTTAATCACATTAGGATGCTTTTGGACTTTCTAGAACTTAATGTAAATAAACCCATCCTGTATGTACATTTTATGTATGACTTTTTTTTTTTTTTGGCTCAATGAAATGTTTTTAAGATTCATCTATGCTATTGTGTTCGTTATTAGTTCATTTTTTATAACGTGGGATAGTTTTCTGTTATATGAATACACCTTGGTTTTTTTTTTTTTTTTTTTTTAATGCATTCCTCCAATGATGGGCATTTGGATGATTTCCAGGTTTTGGCTCTTATGAACAAATACTCTATTAACAAATCTGGTTTTGTGGGTTTACTTTGATTTACTTTTATTTTGTCTTACAGTAAGAACACTTACTCTCTCAAATATGTTTCAAATGTGTAAGACATTATTGTCAACTAAAGATACAATGTTATATCACTGATTCCTAGAGTTTCTTCATCCTCACTAAAAATCTTTGCCCATTGACCAGTAATTCCCCATTTTGCCTCCCCCCAGCCTCTGGCAACTACCATTCCACTCTTTGATTCTATAACTTTGGCCATTTTGGTACCTCATGTAAGCAGAATCATGCAGTATTTGTCTTACTGAGACTGACTTATTTCACTAGAAGAAACTACAGGACAGTACAGAGTGGAGCAGGGAGACCACTGAGGTTACCCATGTGAGGAACAAAATGGCAGCTGGGAGGAAGGTAGAGTCAGTGCAGGGAAATGGTAGGGCTTTGTGTCTATCTGAGGGTACAGCCGGTATGAGCCCTAGTGGAACCTGGTGCTGCAGAGAGAAAGAGGAGATTCAAGACTGGCCCAGGGTTTTCCTCTGAACAACTGATTCACCGATGACTGAGACTGGTAGGAGTACCGTGAGAGCAAACTTTGCAACGACATCAGTTCTGTTTTAGACATGAGATGTGTTTTAGTGAGAAATCCACGTGGGTATGCTGAGTAGGCACCACATTTAGGACTCTGAAGTTCACAGAAAAGGCTCCTGCCAGTGGGATCATGAGTGTATAGACGGCATTTAAAACTATAAAACTGTTTTACTGTTCTAGTCTGTGCTCAAGGCAAATGCTTTCTTTTCTTTTTTTTTTAAAACTATCCTTTGAAACCCCTCCCGTTTTCCTGCCACTTCATAGAAATACCCACACTGTTTAGTAATTTACCAGCAATTACATCTGTTGACATTCCAGCTGTTGCTTATGGTATCTTTGTCTCTCTCAAAAATCAGAAAACCGAGAACAAAATGACACCTGACAACGTCGCCAGCTCAGCACGTCTGGAGACACGATGTGTCTGACTAAGGGAACGTGCATCCAGCTTATGGGGTGAGAAAGGACTCGAGACATCAAATAATCACAATTTTCCATTTTTAAAGTCTTTAAAAATAATTAGGGAGATGAATTAAAAACAGTTATATTTTTAGATGATGAAAGCATCCTCTTGGACCGTAGACTCTTAGAGGCAACTTAGGAGACCTTGTGTGCACTGAAGAACATTCTAGCTCTTTGAAAACCTCACAGTCCAAAATGCGTAGAAGGCGTACGCATGGAACAGCATTTTCAGTGATTCAAATCTGGAGCAACAACTGTAATGAAGGCTAAATCCGGTTAAATAAAGGAATCTTTTCTATCATCACTTAGGAGATCCAAAATTTAAAATATTCATAGACAAGTGTCTCATGAGGGGTATTATTTTGGTTTCTCTGTGTACAGTCCCTGATGCAAAGGTGAAGTCTTGGTGACATGACTTTCTCAGCTTTCTCCATTTCACTTGTTCAGAGTTGGAGGAAACTCACTGGAGCAAGATGGCTTGAGATTTCTTTGTTGTTCCGTTATATCCCGCTGGGCTTTCCTTATGCTCAAAAACACAAATTGTAGTTCCTAATCGATAGTTGTTCTTGGACAACGATTTATATGTTCTTTTGTACCTTGTACTTGAAATCACATTCTCAACTCCTTCCTAATCAGTTAAAGGTGGTGGCAGGGTCTTGCTACATGGTTTGTGATGAAAAAAGGAAACGTCTCTTAAGGAAAGTGGGAGCTGTGTACTTCTCCTCTGGAACAACTATATACGGATGGCTACAAAAAGCCTGGTGCCATATTTCTAACGTGTACTTAGAGTTCTCATTTGCATTCTCATTGCAAAATTTGGTTTTACAATGGCTAACAGGAAGTTTGGGAATTGGTGCTAAATTTACTTTTACCTTGTGAGTCATGTCCGCTTGCTGAATACACCCAAAGGTATGTCCAACTCTATGAAGAGCATGTTTTTGTTTTGTTTTGTTTTGTTTCCTTTTTATTTTGTAATCATTGTAGACTCACAAGAAGTTGCAAAGGTAGTACTTGTGCCCTTACGCAATGGTTACAATTGTACCCAATGGTTACAATCCGACAGAATTAAAGTACAATATGGAAACTGGGAATTTGAGGTGGGTACAAAGTATGTGATAGTTCTCTTGTTCCATCATTTTATTACACATATAAATTCATGAAAGGATCAGAGTGCACATTATATACTTATGAGATGTAATAATAGTATTTTTTAAAGTGTCAGTTCTCACACATATAATTAAAGACTGCCCCTCAAAGACAATTAATTACCTCAAAGACTACAATTTTTTCAAAGATGGATATTATGCTCAAAATATTTCCAAAGCTCTCTTCTCTTACAATTGTGCTTCGAACTCACTACAAAGCACGAAAGAAGCTCACCCAGAGCGCATACTCTGTCCTGCAATCTTACCGTGTTCCCTCTTAAGTTTACTGTTTTGTTCTCTGCTTTGGCAGTGCTAAGCCCTCAATTCTTTTCTTAAACTTAGGGCTTTCCCTTGCCTGCTTCACTGTCTGCAAACTGCTTTGCTTCCCAATTCTCTGAGAACATAAGACCCTTAGACATGAACTCCTTTGACATCCTATCAAAGCCTGCTACAATGGAGGAAGTAGCCACCTTCTCATCCACAACCACTTCTGATTTCTCCTATCACCTTTATAAGCGACAGAATGATAATAAGGACCTTCCTGCTGGAGAAAGGTCCCAGATGACGCTCTCTCCTCCCTCTGCAGAGTTCATCTCCGTGGACGACGCCATCTTACCCATGCCCCACTCACACCCAAGGCATCCTGCTCTTGGTTGGCCAAAAAGTGCTTTCTCTGCTTGAAGTTAAAAGATGTAACTCGTTTAATTGCAAAAAGTGATATAAACATAATTCTGTAATCTCAAAGAGTGAATTTGTGTGAGATTTGGTATTGGGGACTATTTCTAAACAGTGCCATGGCTTTTAGCTTTGGTTTGTAACAGGCATGTGATGTCCTGGCTTCAGAAGAGAACACACAGTCACATCCTTCTGGTGAGGGACACAAGCTTAATCAAGGCGAAACTGTACTGGGGTCTCCCTTTATCAAATCACTTGGGTAGAATGTTTGCCTGTCATAGAGTACTATAGCAAAACATTCAGTGGATTCTTTATGGCTGGTAATATACCCCAAAACAGCCTCTGAGACATAATGTCGAAAATCCAGTTAGTTTTATTAATATTTGAACACATATATTTCTGTGTGAAATATATACCTTCATTGTGTAAAGATGTTTTAAGCTATATTTGAATACACTCGCCGTGCAGTTGGAATATTTTCATTGTGTCACGCATAAGGCATATTTCAACATTTTTAATAACTGAAGACAGAAAACAGAATATTTGATTTGCGTTAGCCTGAGATGTATATATCACGCATTCTCAGAGGAAGCACACATTTTCGTGACCCAATTAGCAAAACACCA
Organism: Lontra canadensis; assembly: GCF_010015895.1. NCBI lineage: Eukaryota > Metazoa > Chordata > Mammalia > Carnivora > Mustelidae > Lontra > Lontra canadensis. Next base: position 21,089,019 of record NW_022631015.1, on the reverse strand, counting down.
AAATAATTTGGAGAGTCCGTGAACCCAAGGGTCGGTCTATAAGTAATAGCAAACCTGGCCCAAGACCAGCGTTGGCCTCAAGATTGCCCCCATTTCCAAGGCAAGGGCTGTTCAAAATTTTAAACCACCTCGGGCTAAAACCTGTTAAATCTGTTGTCAGTTCATTTGCAAATTTTCCTTTCTCCCTAACCTGAAAACGTTTGGATTTGTCAATGCGTTTAGTCAGCAGCTGACTGTGGATTTTTGCTTACCCCTGGCAAACTGGAAACTGCCTACTCCTTCCAAATCCCATCCTCCGACTCACTGACCGGTCATTTTGCATTTTGTTGCCGGTTATGCTTTGCGTGGCGGTGGTGGGAGGTGGGGTGGCCCACCTGCTCTGTCCCCGAGGTACACTCAGGCTTGTGTTTAGAATGTGCACTGATTTAATGACAATTACCATTCTATCCAAATCTGCCGTAAGGCTATGGCGAAATTCCGGTTCCCATTAGTCAGCGAACCACTGATTGAGAGGTGTTTCAAGTGCTTGGTGCTGTGACAAAAGCCATCGCTTCTCAGGCTCCTCAGAGACACTGTAATGAAGTTTCTTGGTTGGAGCAGTGTGGAAAATCTATTTTGTGGCATTTAGAAAAGATAATGCTGCAGGTGCCCCCATGCACAAGTGTAATTCCAATCATATTGTGTCTAAATAGGCAAAAATGAAGGAGTAGATTGTATTAAAATAATTCCCTCGTTCACCATCACCTACTGCACCTGCCGAGTTAACGTTGTCTATTAGCATCCCAAAGTAATTAGTATTTTAATAAAGGCACAATACCTGCTATGGTTAATGCCAACTTGGTTGGTAAATCCTCTCTGTTTATTTTTTCAGCTGCCATCACCACCCCCATCAAAGCTGTTGGCCCATGTTGCCTGTGGTCCTATTGTTCTCCTGAATATCGTGACATCACTTAAGGATCTGGAAAAAATTGTCATCGTTCCCAGATATTAATGATATTGAATTCTGCACAGCTTATGAAGAGGGGATTTTGGGTGTGCTCTAACTTGAGCAGTAGGTAGCGAGTGCCCCTGTAATAACTTTTGTTTTTAAAAAGCAAGGTTGTCTTACCCTGATCTAAAATGCATAGGTAAAAAATGTAACAAAGCCCTTGACCCACAGAGATGTCTCCTAAATGGCCTCTCTGTTCCTACTACTGCTTCCCTGTCTTGTAGTCCCCGCAGAGCAGCAAGTATGATTCTTTTAACATAGACATTGGACCAGGTTACTCTGCCTTGATAGTCATTCCCCATGAGGCTCATAATCAAAAGTAAAGTCCTAAAATGCCCTACAGAGCCTTTCGGAGGTAGAGAGGTGGATCGCACTCGTTCTCTGAGCTCACCCCCATTCTTCCCCTTACTATTCTCTGGCTGTAGAGCGCTCCCCTTGACATTTTGTTCTCGGGGTGAGATACTCTTCTCCCTGTATTTGCATAGCAACCACTCCAAGTCCTCTTGATGTCAGATACTCCCCATGGTGCTCAAAATCAAGACCCTCCATGCCATCCTGGGACACCTGTTCCCCTTACACTAGTCTCTTCCTTCTTTTCTCCTGCAGGTCCTCTTCTTCTCCAGCATACTCTGTGAGCATTTGGTATGCTCTACGCAGTTGGGTCCCAACTTCAGATGGTATGACTTAAAATTTTTCCACTTTCCGATGGTGCAAAAGCGATATGCATTCAGTGGAAACCGTGCTTCTGACTTTGGATTCGGATCTTTTGCCAGGCTCTCCCGTGATGCGGGGTGGTGTCTACATTCTCCCGAGTCAGTCACATGATCATGAAGGTGGACAACCACCGGACTTACAGCCATTCTGTTCCTACACTCCGCTCTTTCGTCTTCAGAACAGTATTCAATACCTTACCTATGCAACCCTTCGTCAAATAGGCTTTGCGTTAGATGACTTTGCCCACCTGTAGGCTAATGTGAGTATTCTGAGCACACTTAAGTTAAGCTAGGCTGAGCTATGATGTTGGGGAGGTTATGTGTATTGAATGTATTTTTGACTTAATGATTTTTCTACTTATGATATGCCTGTTAGGATGTAAACCCACTGTAATCAAGGAGTATCTGTAATTCTCAAGAATTTTCAAGCTTCTACTCTACTTGAGAGCTAGCAAGTTAGACTACTGTCATGTCATGAATCCTGGCAGAAGTCATCAGTCTGGGTCAGAGAGAAAGGATTTTATTACTTTCGAACATAGGGAGCCACATGAATGTCAACATATTTACTAGCTCCCCTTGCTTTGAGCCCCATGGAGGTGATGTGAGTGGGTCCAGATGGATGCCTACACACCCACTGCATAGTGATATGGGCAATGAACCCAAAGCTCAGAGATTTCAGATTCTTTTATAGTGTGCAATAAATGTCCGACTCTTTGTTCCAGAGTGAGATAGTATCTGTCTTCCAAGACTGTTCACAGGACAGATATTCTTGTTAATAATGGCCAGAAAAGGGGTGCTCAAAGCTTTGCTAACAAGATGTGCAGAAACACAAGAGACCCATGGAGGATCATCTCCCAACTATAATATAATTTTTATACTTGAGGGTACAGGCTTCCCCCAAAGTAAATTCCCTCAGAGATTTTATTTCTTCACTGATACACTCAAAAGGTGAAGAAAATGGATTTAGACTTTGTTTTTCAACCCCCAGTTCCCAAGTCTGCCACTTCCTCCCTGGGTGTCTTTAGTCAGAGTAATCTCTGTGAGTATCAGTTTTCTCAATCATAAAATAGGAATGGTAACTAACACCTCTCTAACCCATTGTGGGATGAATTCAATGTTAAGTGTCAGTAAGTGTTGGAATTCCCCAAGGCTCAGATGTAGACAGGAAATGAAATCTCCTCTTGAGTTTCACGGCCTGACTTTGGCCATATGTAATGTCTTTTCAATTTATGTTGCTAGCGTAGTCCTTTTCTCTGACACTTAGTCTTGTCTATCCTACGTGTACCCCAGCTGAATTCATTTTAATCTTTCCAAGCGGGGTCCTCCTCCAGGTCTCTTAACACAGTCAATGTCCCCTCCATCCATTTTTTGAAGCAAGCCATAATCCATGAGTCCTCTTTGACTTCCTTTACATCCAATTTGTCCCACACTCACGGTCGATTGCTCATTATTTCTTGTTCATTTTACCACTGAAGTTTCTTCAGACTGTATTCACATTTTTACATGTCTGCTGATACAAATGTAAGTCAAGTCCAGTGATTCTCAGCTGTCTCAGATCAATGTCTCCCAGTAACAGAGAATATTTTATAATACCTCCCTCACTATGCTGAAAAAAATCATACCTAACATAGCCACACTTACACATAAAGTTTCAACACAAAATGAAAGTATTTTAATTATATTAAGTACACATAGATGACAATTTTATTAAAGTAATACGTATTTCCATTTGTTAGTATCAGGTGTGGATAGACCAGAAGACCTAACCATGCCATCAGGAGTATGTGTCCACATACAAAATCATTCTGGACTTGAAAGCTACAAAGTCAGGGTGATGGCAGGTCCATCGTATTGGACTCAAATGTCAAGAACAACCTTACCTTCAGTGACACAATTTTCCAAATGGCTAAAACTCTTAGTGACTTCTCAAGCAAACTGAAGAACAGTTATGTCTTCATTACATAGGAGGGGCATTCCCGGAAAATTCAGTGTATACTTAAATCATACAAAAGTACTATGTGTTTATATGTGAAACATAACTTGATTCTATCTAGAAATTTCATGTACATGAAAGCCTATGGTTTTAAGTGGACATTCCAAAGTTTTATAAGATGGAGACAATTATCCTTTCACATGTAAATATCCTGCACATTTTAAGATATGCCTAGTAGACCTGGACCTCACCTACCATTAAGTAACACTAACCAGTGCTCATCACCTTGGAAAAAATGAAACAAAATGGAACAAAATTTCCATGGAAGACTATGGTTCTCTCACTGAGAACTACTGGTATAATAGTAGAATCTACTACTATAGATCAAATTGTCCTTACTCTTAACTCATTAGCTTCCTGACAGTCTTTTTGGCTTCACTCTTATCCCCTCTAATGCATCCTCTTCCCTTAGCCAGGGCTGTTTCTCAAACCTGGATTATTTTACTTGTATTAGTCTGGATTCTCCAGAGAAACAGAACCGATAGGATATGGAGGTATATATGAATTTATTACAAGAATTGGTTCATGCAATTATGGAAGTTGAGAAGTCCCGAGATCTGCGATCAGTAAGCCAGAGACCCAGGGGAGCTGATGGTGTGCTTTCCAGTTTGAGTCTAAAGGCCTGAGATCCAGAAAAATCTGATGATGGAATTTCAGGTCCAAAAGCCAGTAGGTTCAAGCCCTTGGAAGAGCCAATTTTTTTGGTTAAAGTCTGAAGTCGGGGTGGGGGGGCGGAATCAATGCCCTAGTTCAAAGCAGGCAGGCAGGAGGAGTTTCCTCTTACTCTGGGGAAGGTCAGTCTTTTGACCTATTCAGGTCTTCAACTGATTGGATGAGACCCACCCATACTGGAGAGGACAATCTCAGTTTTATTCATTTTACCATTTCGAATGTTAATATCATCCAAAAAACTCTTAGTGACTTCTAAAAACAGACACATCATCCAAAAACAGGCACACCCAAAAATATTTTTGACCAGATATCTGAGCACCTTGTGACCCAGTCAATTTAACACATGAAACTAACCAGCATTGTTGCCATTTTGTTTTCTTAAGGCATAAAAGCTTTGCATGACTTCTAAGGCCTTAAGTTATCTAACTCTTGTTTGCTCTCAAGCCATAGCTCTCCATTTGCATATCCCACTTACAGTTCAGCCACACTGACCTTTTTATTCTACAGATGCAGTATGATCCCCTTCACTCAACAGGGCCTGTGTGTATCTGTTCTCGCTGTGTACTCTTCCTAACACATTAGCTTTCCAAGTTAACTCCAAATTATAGCTTCTCTGCTTAGAAGCTATCGGCTTTTGTCTAGAAGATACAATGACCTTTCAAAAAAATTTATCTTAAACTTCTCTATATGGCCAAAGGTGACCTTAAACATATTTAACAAGCAAGACATGGGAATCAGTCAATCGAAACCCATGCCAGCTACCAGAGAAGCATCCAAGGGACACTAATCTATTAGGGGTCAACCCCTTAGTTGTTGGATCGTGTTGTGCCCCGGGTTGGGATGATCCAGGACATTCCTGAGGACAGAGTAGAACAGTGAAGGAAAGTGGGAGCTGACAGACTTGGAGAATCAAATATTTACCAACTCTCAACTATGTTAATATTTTGAAACCAGTACAGCTATTGAAAGTAAAACAAATTAAATAATAATAAATGTTATAATTATTTCTATGAATTTTATAATTATGTTTATTATAATAATAATAATCATTATGACATGCTATCAGTTGCATGCCAGTATTTAGACTGAGGTGGAATTTATCTACAGATATTGGTAGCATTCTCAATCTACTCCACCCCAGGAAGAAATCTTTGCAGAGCATGTAGCTGGGGGAACTCTCCTTTATTACCCTTCACACAATTCTAATCTTTCTCTTATGTGCAAAATGATTTGATTGAGCTTTCTATCATGAGATTGTAAAGTCAGTGAAGGCAGGAACTATATTTTTGCACACCACATCAGCCTAAATACCAAAAATAAAGTGTGTGGCACATATAGAAATCAACAAATATTTACTGACAGGATGAACATAGACGTCTTTCTTCAAGTGAGTACTCGACTCATCTTAATTTCTTTTTTCCTCTCCGACTTATCTCCAAGCATGATCTGATATTCATTTATTCATTTGTTCATGCATTCTTTCGTTCATTTAAATCAGCACACATCAATAAACTTCCAAATATTAGCCAGCTGAAAATTTTAAGGAGCAAAACTTGAAATTACCTAGTAAGTTTTGGAATTCCCCTCTCCAGTTCTAATGTGCTAAAAAGGACAATGGCATGGAGACTTATTTTTGTGATATAATTGCTTCTATTTCTTACCCTCTGAGCTTTGGGTAAACTTAGCCCCAGATCTCGACTTTTGTTCTCCCTCCCACACCATGCACAGTGCCTCTGTTACACTGAATGTATGGCCAACCTGAGTGCTCACGCCCAGCAGCTTCATAATGGAGGAAATGCAATTCTGTGCTTCCACAATCTATGGGACTAAGATTTAAATAACAGCCAGGGTAAAAGACAATTAATGACCCTAATTATCAGCTCAAAAAAAAAAAAGTCATACAAAGAAGCTGTTTCTAAAGAGAAGACAGAGAAATGGTTATGTCTGCTACCAAAATGAATTAAGACTCCACAATCCAAGACAAATGCTCAGGATTAAGAGTCATGGCTGGTCTTCAAGTGTCACTTATATACTTTCAGACCTCAAAATTTCCAAAACAAAAGAGATCTGCACTTTTTCTTGTACTTATTATCTGTCTGTTCAATGCTCCATGAGGTTGATGCCTCTGTGAAATTAAAAATAATTGGTTTATGGAAACTGAACAAAAGCCTAAATTTAAAGCACATTTTAAAAAAATCAAATTCGTTAATTTGGTTCACTTACTCATTGACCCCATCCCACCAACTCTAGCAACCTTTGTGTGCTACTCTGTGATTAAACCTAAAAATATGTTTAGATAAGCTCACAAGTAACTGTGGTGAGAAAATATCTTTATTTATTAGGCAACATGACTTTCCCACTATTTCTGCACCTTTATTCTTCACCCTTACCCAATCCCAACCAAATGAGAAAAGGCATTCTGCTGGCCTTGCCTTAAGAGAAGTATCTGCTGAAGACGACAATGAGTGAGGAATAAAAACCTTGGCTGTTGAGTTTTAAAATAAAAAGATGAGACACAGGAAGGAAATAGATTTGAAAGGAAGCAAGAATAAAAAAAAAAAAGAAAAGAAATAACAGAGCAGTGTTTTTAACCCTAGAGTCTAGACAGAATTTATCACATGGGGAGAACAGAAGAACAGGCAGGAGGAAAAAAGAGTAATAGAGAAAAACTTGGGAGAAGGTCTGGGCTCCTTATCCTTTATCCTTAAGAGCACACTGGGGAGAGGGGGAATATTAGAAACCTTGGATTAATCTGGAAATCTAGGACCACAGGAGAAGTGTGTCCTTCAGCCACAGGGAATATTCTGGAGCAGGTGAGATGAAACTTGGCTCAAGAGATGTCAGCCTGCAGTAGTAGTGACCAAAAATCAGATGCTGCCCTCACAAGCATAGCACCGTGAGAGTCCCTAGAGTTTAGACGGTGGGCAGAGGAGATCAGGGCGGGAAAACTAATTTGGCTGTGGCTTCTTTTTACAACCAAGAAGAAGGAACACAAAGTGGGAATTAGAGTGATATAGGAAAAATTAAAAGACATTATTTCTTATACCTTTGGGGAGTTTGATGAAAAGGTCTTAGGTAGTGCCATCAAATGGCTCGTGTCTCCTTTATAAACCTGGGTCTTGTCTTAGTCAACTCAGACTGCTGTAACAAAGTTAGAAACATCAGAACTTCATTTCTCACAGTTCTAGGGGCTGGAAGTCCAAGACCAGGGTGCAGAGACCTCTCTTCTGAGGTATGGGCACCAACTTTTCCTTCACCACAAGGGTGGAAAGAGAGCTCACAGGCTCTCGGGCCTTTCCTTTTAAGGCCACTAATCCTTTTTTTGACTTCTCCATACTTCTGGTCTCATCACCTTCCACAGGCCCTACTTCCAAATATCATCATACTCAGATTAGGGGCCGGGCACAAACATTCAGTCCGTTTGAAGATCTGGACAAGGACATCAGGATTTATTAACATTTAGATTTTCCTATAGTGTGCCATGATAACAAGTTATAGAACATCTAAAAAATAAATTTAGACCAAAGGAAAGTTGACGGGGCATACCGTAGTGCAATATGATAGTGATGCTCTATGTGCCTTCAGACAGTTTCATATTGTGCCTGTAGACAAGGCACCCACGGTGTCCTGCCTTGTCCAAAATCATTACTCTGGAAAGTATATAGGACTCCAGACGCAAGAGTGGAGGGGACAGAAGACAGTTGAGTAGGCAGAATCTTCTGTTGATCCAGAGCAAATTCCACATCAGGTGATGAGAGGGACGTTGTGTAAAAAAGGAACCATTTTTGAATAAAAACCCTAAATCATAAATTATTAAAGAGGAAAATCCATTACCAAAACAAAAAATTGTGTGAAGATGCCAGGCATGTCTTTGCTTCCATCTCATCGATCAGTCCGGATCTCCCTCGTAGAGAAGCAGGTGGAGTAAGGACCTTCCCCCCGACACTTCCTGCTCTCTGTGTTCTTGACCGGCAAGAGACACAGGCTCATGGCTCTAACCTTGTGGGTTTCCCAATTCCTCTAATTCCCTCACTTTATGCTCCAGCTTGCAATCAATATCACATAGATGTTGAGTTTAGAATGAATGTTCTGGAAGGGACATTGAAGTTATTTGCAGGAGGTGAGACCTCTAGCTCACTGCCCCTGGGTCTGGCTCCCTTCGGCTCCTACCGCTCTGCTTCTCTTCTTTTTTTTTTTTTTTTTTTTAAGATTTTATTTATTTATTTGACAGAGAGATCACAAGTAGGCAGAGAGGCAGGCAGAGAGAGAGAGAGGGGAAGCAGGCTCCTTGCTGAGCAGAGCACCCAATGCAGGACTCGATCCCAGGACCCTGAGATCATGACCTGAGCCGAAAGCAGAGGCTCAACCCACTGAGCCACCCAGGTGCCCTACCGCTCTGCTTCTTGAATGAAGACACAGTTCACCCCGTGGAAGCCACAGGTCAGCGTGCAGAGGTGACACGAGGCACATGAAGAGGAAGATATTACTTATTGAAAATCCCTTCTCGTGCTTACATGACTAGGTAATAGTTTACGATAGGTTGCTGGAGGATTCTAACCTAAGTGGCTAGTCCTATCTCATCACACATGTGCCCCCCTATGGATGGAGGGCATTTTCCTTCCTGAGTTGAAAGAGTGACTCTTAGAAATACTCAGTTGCTCTTAAATGACCCTACCTAATAATCTATCCCATCAGCATTTGTCTTAGTGTGTTTCCTAGAGCCTGAAGAACTTCCCAAGGTGTATGGGAAGCCCTCTTCCCAGCTTCCTGAGTCAGTAGAGAGGGGCTAAGATTGAGAATTGACAGCAGGACCCGAAGAATCTTTGCTTTTTTTTTTTTTTTTTTTTTTAAACAGCCCGTTTCTTCCCACTAAAAGCTGAGAAACCCTGCCCCATAAACGTGATCCCCTAGCGTAAGCCTGGGCCGCATCAAAGTGACCCAGGGTTTCTTGGGTGTGAAAAACCTCTGGGTTTCATCAGGGTGAATTGATCTGCTGGGATCCTGCCCCGTCGGGTGAGCTGAGATCCCCATTGGTGGGCAGCCAGAGGCACACACTGTAGCCCCCAGAACCCAGGGAATAAGTCTCAGCCATGTGTGCAACTCCGAGTTTGGCCCCAACCAATTTATGGCCAACTCTGTTTATAATCTCGTGGCATATGCCTCTGTCGTGTTTGTTTGTAAAGGGCTGGGGCTGGGTGTGTGATGCATCACAAATGATATACTGTAGAGTTTCCCAGGATAAATGAAATATGTCCATTTTGTCCCATCTGGATCTTGTTATTTTTTTTTTCCATGATTAGCATTTTGGCAGTTTTCACTCTTCCATTCTGCTGTTCTATGCACCCAAGGGAGGCGCGGAGTTGAGCTCTTTCCAAATCCGGGTAGTGCTGTGTGGAGAAAACCCACAGCTGAGAGAGAACTTTCTTTACAGTGCATTCTCTGTGTTGGGGAGAGGGGAGCGGGGAGCAGAGGTGGCGACCGCATCCCGCGGCCACTGAACGCACCATGACATCAAGACACACGGGAGTCACCCAGGGTGGAAATGTTCCCACCAGATCATGGTCAGGAGGCAGATTTTCTGTGCCCCAGAAGCAGCTGTGCTTGTGAAATTCTCCACATCCAGTTTCGCTGAGCTGCGGATCGAGGCCCTGCTCTCAGGAATTTACTGTGCTTTGCTTGACATCAAAATGGGGTCACGATGTTCATTTGACACCTTGTTAATTTATGCTGCAACAGAAACCAAACCAAACCAAATTTGCTCGTAGGCAGTAACATGATTTATTCTTTGTAAATAATGCTAGAACAGACCCAAAGTCTGGTTTTCATTTGGGGTGAGGTACTGGAGGAGAACAGGGAGACAGAACAGCCCGCTGGGGGCAAAGGTCTCTTTTTCACTTGTGGAAGAGATGGAGCCCGCTCAGAAGTCACAGCCTCCCTGTGCTTTGAAATTGGCTGTGGCTCTTTCTAGTTTTCTATTTAAACAATGGTGGCCTGTAATTGATATTTTCAGGTAGGACCTTGTGTCTCAGATTGAAAAGCTCTTGCTGTTTTCTTTCACAAAGTATATTTCTACTCAGATTTTCATCCATGCGCATAGACTAAATTTTCGTTTGCATTGTCTAAATTTTCATTTAAAATGTGTAAAATCAGGCAATTAGAAACTAATGTGGTAATACCCAAACCAAGAGAAAAAAATCAAGAAACAGCCTTTTGGAGTTCTGATTAAGAATTAATGCATGTGACCCTCTGTATGAGAAGGCTTGTCAGGATTCAGTTACTGGGACACCTTTATTATTTTCACGCTATTGCGGCAGTGTACCATTTATAACTTAAGCATTTCATAAATTTTTGATACATCATTAGAGATGATGCTGCCACTTCGAATGATGAGATCAAGTATTTAATTCAAAACAAAACCCCAGATGTTCCAGCTAAAATATTGTACTGATTTCTATATATATTTTTAAAGATTTTATTTATTTATTTGAGAGAAAGATTGAGAGCATGAACAGAGAGGAAGAGGGAGAGGCAGGCTCCCCCGCTGAGTAGGGAACCCTACTTGGGGCTCAATTCCAGAACCCCGGGATCATGACCTGAGCCGAAGGCAGCCACTTAACCGACTGAGCCACCCAGGCGCCCCTCTGATTATTATATTTATATGGTTTCTATAATTACCAAATCTTCTTTCGGTGCAAATCACTCTGCGGGTACCATCTATCTCTATCAACCTATGTCTATCTATGTATGTTATGTCTGTATTACGTAATATATAGCCAATTGATGTATTAGTTCAAAATATGAGTTCTCTCCATTTTCTGAGTCTGCAGAAATATGACTGATTGATTCTGTTTTTAAAATCAGACACAGCTCCAGCTCCTGAAACAATTCTCGTCCACAGGCAAGAATGGTAGGAAAACACACAGCTCCCTCTCCTATCTCCCCTCTCTCCCAGTCCTTCGGTGGTTAGTGATTGTTATACCTTAAGTCAGTGGAGAATTTAGCAGTCCCCTGGAAAGCATGCATAGATGACAGTCTTACTTGCCATCCATCAACAAGCCTGAGACGGAGCCCAAGGATGTGTATACTAAGTGACTTTCTAGGTGCTTCGGACCTAGATGGTCTTCAAATCACACTTTTGAGAAACAGTGCTTTAAAATCTGTGTGATCCTATAATCAAGGCCAAATCACAGGCTTTCATAGGATACCACAATACTCCTGGAATTAGGTTTCTCTGGAAAAGAGAGCCAGGAAGCTGTAGGTTTTTTTGTTTTGTTTTGTTTTGTTGTTTTTTTAGTTTTTTTTTTCCTTTTCATCTTCTCTCTCAAAAATGAGTATCACCAGGTTACAACATCATGTTAGCTGGATTTCTGACACTAGGGGCAGACTTCCTGAGTAATGACTTTGCAGCGCATAGATCCTTACCGCCCTCCCTCCATCCCCATCCACCTGTCTCATGATGCCTTGTTGTTGACCCTTACTTGAATCACATTTGAACGTACTCAGCCTGTTTGGACACTGTGTCTACTTGTGTGTTTATCCCTAGGCGGTCAGATTGTGTGGACTGGTCATTCCCACCAGGGCTCTCTGTGTCTAACAGGTGACATGGGCCAAGTTCCAGGGGCTACCTCTTCTATGCCTGCTGTGCATATGTGATCACCAAGCTTTACAAACCTGCCTCAAGGCAGTGAATACCAACTTTACCTAGCTCTTTCTACTCTTTGGGAAAAAGCTATAAAAATGAAACCACAGACTGGTAGCAAATATTGACAGAACATATATGTAATAAATATATGGTAAAGGACTGGTTTCCAGAATATATAAAGAACTCTTAATAATTAAGTAATTGATATATCAATAATAAAAAATATATTTAAATGGGCAAAGGACTTGAACACACGCTGCTTTAGAATGCCATATTTATTTATAAATAAACATCAAAATGTGCTCAACTTCATTAGTTATTCGAAAAATGTAAATTAAAACTTCAATGAGATATCATTATAAGGATGGTAAAAAAGAAATAACAATATCATGTTTTGTTAGCAATATGGAGCACCAGTAACTTCCTAAATGTCCATGGTGATGAAAATTGGTAAAATCAATCTAAAAACAGTTTGGCAATTTCTTACCAAGTGAGTATGTGCTTACCATACAGCCCAGAAATCCCCACTTACCCAAAAGAAGTGAAAATCTATATCCATACAAACACCTGTATTCCTATGTTCAGAGCAATTTTATTTATAATCATCAAACACTGAAAATAACTCAAATGTCCATCAACCATGGAATGGGTCAACAAATAGTGTGCAGTGAAAACAATGGGATACTACTCAGCAGGAAAACTAATGTTTCGTGCAGCAGAGGGATGGATTTCAGTTGCGTTAGGCTTTGTGAAAGAAACCAGACCCAAAAAGCTAAAGACTGTATAAATCCATTTGTGTACTATTCTGGGAATAGCACAGCTAATGGGACAGAAAGTAGACCTTAGGCTACGTTTTTAGGGGTGGGGAGATGGCAAAGGTGCATGAAGGGACTTTCCAACATGATACGCACAATCGGTTTTTATTATCATGGTGGTGACATGACTGTGTGCATTTGCCAAAATTCATAGAAACGAACACCTTTAAGAAGGTGAATTTTTTGTATGTAATTTATACCTCAAAAAACTTCAAAAAATTTAATTCTGCCAAATATGGCAAAAATGAGAATTTTCATGGAACCCTCACTTTGACCTTGCAGTGTAGTCTTGATCCCCCTTTCCTGGCATGCTCTTTGAAGATAGAAGCATAATTTTTTGCAGTTAAATTTCTTCCAACTGAAATCCTGTGATTATCAAAATCAGACTTCTCCTGACCTCACAGTAATAGACCATGAATGAGCTGAAAATATCTCTTCTTAATAGTTTTCAAGGATCTGAAGGAGGCAAAGGGAATAAAGACTATGATAATCATTAACATTTTAAAAAGTTTCATTCCATTTCACCTGGAATTCCTGGTTTCTGCTGGAATGACATGGATGTCTGCCTCACGGTCTGGGATGGACAAGCTCTGTGACAAACAAGAAGTGGATTGTAACAACATGGCACCGACCAGAGCCCCATCCCCTGGCTTATTCTCATGTGTAAGTCACAGTTAATATTCACCTTGCTAAAATCCTTTAAGAATCAACCCACTGCTTGCCTGCTGACCACGCTCTGGCCACCTGTGGGGTCACCAGAAGATTATTCCTAATACAAATAATCCAGCCCGTGCCGTGGAGCCCATCGTGGAGATTTACTTATCCCAGCTCTTGGAGAGGCGGGGGACTGGGAGGCAAAACATCACACAGATGGGCTCTTGGAAAATCCACCACATCCTGGCTTTTTTCAATCTTTTGAACAGATTTCAATCTTCAGAACTTGGTTGGAGAACCCCTGAAGCGAGGATAATGGAGCCCACCTGCATGGGTATAGCTTTCCATGTCTTCCCGTGTGAACCACAGCATCTCACGAGAAGAACAAATTGCCCTCGATGCTGTGGCTGACTCTATTCAATGCTGCAAGATAGAATGAATTTGTTTATTTAAGTAACACCTCTCATGAATGCACTAATTTCCAACCCGATGGATGCGGGAGTCTTATCACCATTGGAACCTCTCAGTGATGAGAAAGGGGTGCTTGGAGCTTTGCAGAGGCTTCGTTGAAAATTAAATATGCACAATTGTTAATTAAAAATGGATTTAAGGAAGGAGGAGGTTATGGATTTATCTGCATGAATGCAACCATCTGGGTGAGTACAGTTGCATTTTCCAGCAGAGGGGGGAAAAAAACCCTCACAATTTCTGGTAATTCAATGGGAGGCAGGATGAGAGTCAAAGGATAGGAAAGGTTTGATATTTTTTGAAGGATCTAGTCATCACTCATTCATCCAACAATCATTGATAGAGTCCTAACCACGTGCAGGGCACTGACTTACACCCTATGGAAATAACAAGAACGTTCCCTGCTTTCAGATGTCTCCATAAAGAGTGGCATGACCTCATTGAAGACTCAGCTCTGGGTACTTAAAACTATGAAAGTGCCCTGCCAGCCTCATCCGAAGAATAGTTTCCAATCCAATAATGGAATAGTTTCCCTTAAATCTCCAATAGTTAAAATATCACTGAACTGGAGAGGGAATGGGAGCAACATCCCTTTAATGAAATGGGAAGTTATGTAGAAAATATGTCTTTGGGTTAAAATAAAACCAAACTTCTGAAATTTAGGCCAGAACCACTTTTAAAGCAAGTTCTGACCCATTAATAATGCCTTTTAGTTAGAACATACATAAACATGTCAGGAGCATTTATTTAATGAGGTAAACCTTGCCAACTGTTGGTAGACTTGCCATTAAATTTATAGTCTTCTATAGGGTGTTGTTATTCTGTGTCTTTTTAACTCTAATAAATAAAATGATTGAAAATAAAGCTCATGGGGAGAGTAGAGGTGTATATTCATGTCACTGAGTGGGAAACAAATACCTGATTTGAACATGTTGTTCTGTATGAGTTGTGACTGATCCATAGTTATCACCAAAAATGCCCAGTTTTTAGCCCAGAAATTATTTATGTTGTTTCTGCTTCCAAAACAAATACCTATCAAAAAAAGAAAAAAAGTGTAGGGAGGCATCATTTGTTTGTGATTAAAATAAAATATAGTCAATGTTGTACTTATGTGGAATCAGATGGGTGTCCTGTTTTGGGATTTGTTAGTTACAGGAGAAGGAGAATAGGCATGTAGTGGAGAGTAGGAATAGAGCTGGGGTTTATTTTTATCAGTGCAAACGCTGGTTTATTATTGTGTTCATTTGTGACTGGGTGTGATGGGGAAACGCTTTGAGAACCCTGACTTGGCACACATTCAGCGCCTATGAAATATCTGCTGAGGTCAAAATATGTATTCAGAGAATATGAGATTCACTATAAACCAAAAATATCAACCAAGACCAACTGATTTTCATAAAGTCAGAAAAGAATTTGGTATTCATGCAGAGCAACATGTGGGAATGCTACTTATGGCAATAAAGAATTGCATCTTTAATTACAATACGTAAGGAGAAAATATGTAATTAGATTCACAAACAACACTATTTCCATATCTATGAATGGTATGTAGCAAAATCCCTCTATTTCTTTGATTTCAAAAAATTACTGCCTTCATCCACACCAAACCTCTTTGTGCGCTATCTGGAGGTAGCGAAATGTTACCCAGAAGGCATAGTTTTTCTTCAACAAAAACCCAAGTAGTTTTGAGTTCAGGGATTATGTTAGGAATTTCTAATTTAGCATAAGGAAGAAGAGTTGGGAATTAACTGTTTTTTTTTTAAACTATATACCTATATAGTGCATTAACTACATAATTATATTTAACTATATAAATATAAATAAATATTTGTACACCCCTTCATGAAAAAAGTAGTGGATACCACCCTCAAGTGGTAAGCCAGTTTCTTGGTTATCCATGATAATATTTGATGCCAGATTACAACTCAGAATTCAGTAAATGATTGTATCCTTTCCTTGAGTGATCTTAATTTATATCCAAGCAGAAAATGCTTTTGCAATTAATCTAATAGCCAAGCAGATAATCTTAGGACAGTAAATCTTAGGACAAGAAATTGCCAAAGGGCCAGGAATATAAAGGCATGAGCTTCAGAGCTAAGACTTTAATGTTAACCGAAAGAAAGAAAGAAAGAAAGAAAGAAAGAAAGAAAGAAAGAAAGAAAGAAAGAAAAAACCAAAAAATCCTAAACCTTAAAATGGTTAAGGAAATATTTAGTAGTTTCCTACTAAATTGTTATCCTAGCATTTTCGGAAGAAAGGTAAGTGCTATATAAGATTTGGCGGGACATCTTCAACCCACGAAGATATAAGATATCTGGTCAAGGTTTATTTGTTTATGTGAAGTTGGAAAGCAGTTACTTCCAATTTTTAAAGGAAGAATTTGGAAGAATATATCAAGTGTACTTTTTACTAAAATTTTCTCCCAAAGAGTTCTTACTTCAACTGGGATAATGACACTTATAAAAGCTGAAGAATGCCGGTTAGTTTTTAATTTTTGTTTTCCAAATGAAACATACTTTTATTTAGATAGTCTTGTGTTCCAGTAAATGTGTGCAAAACCTCTTTAATAAGCCAAAGCTAAGACATTAAACAGAAGGTTGTTTGTGAGATGACAGAATCGGAACTCTTTTTACACAGATACAACATCATTTAGACCTTGAACGAATATTAAAGTAAATTGCCATCAATGTCCCATCTCAGAATGAAATTGCTTTTCATAAAGCACTTAAAAGAGTTTATACTTGGCAAAAACATTTCAGATTAAAGCTACAAGTAAATTCTATGAATACATTGACAAAACTGCTACTCTTGTGAATGTTTCCAGGAATGCAACCTATTTTATTTTCCTGACAATATTTATATTAAGCTTAAAGTAATAGTACCTAGTCTAAACTAGGGTAGCTCATTCCTACTGTCTACTTCAACATAGAGAATTTCTTCAAATCTTATGAGATATTTAAGTTCCTCAACCAAATATCTATCTTCAAGTTTGTGTATGTATTTTTGATTGTAATAGAATTCTGAAAATAAAATAGACCAAAGGGGGGAGTAGATTCTGGTTTCTGTAGGATTTTCCATTTTCAATCTTTTTTTTCTTTTTCCTTTCTACTAAAACCCTAGAAATCTTATTTTTGAGTTTATAAAAAATAGAACAAGAGAGAGAGAAATTAGATACACACACTAACTTTTTTTCTTTTTTACATCATTAATTTAGTATTGTCATTTTGTTACAAGGAAGTAGTACAATGTATAAAACTTGGACTTGAAAAGAGATTGGAGCTCATTTCCCAGGCTGGTCACTTTGTACAGCCATGTGATCATAGAGAAGGGCCAGGAGGGAAATTAGCACTAGTTTTCCCACTTATGGAATATAGATAATGATATTTTGATTGTAGTTCTATTATGATGAGACACTTTGTTGGTATATTTAAAATAACAAATGTAAAAAACTAAAATAAAATAACCAAGTATACTAGGTGCTCAGCAAAAAGAATCAATGTATGTATGACAAGTTACTGTATACTATTCAAACAAGAATCAGTCTATATTTCTGCACAGATTATAAGATTCAGAATAGAATAAATCCATTAGAATAAATAAATATGTACTGCATATAAAGTGCAAGTGAAATAATGGTTTATCTGGTGAATGATCACTGCTTGTAGAATCTAATTTTTTTTTAGAATCTAATTTTTACAGTGAGAAATGTATAATAAAAAACCCTTTTATTCATACGCTAACTTTTTAATTTTCCATTTCTATAGGCAGTGATCCGAGAGTAAGTTTTAAGGGGGTAACCAGACAGATCAAAATCATTAAGTCTATGGGCGCCTGGATGGCTCAGTTGGTTAAGCATCTGACTCTCGATTTCAGCTCAGGTCACAATCTCAGGGTCATGGGATCCAGCCCCAGTCAGGCTCCATGCCCAGCACGGAGCCTTGGGATTCTTTCTCTCCCTTTGCCCCTCCCTCGCCCAAATAAATAAATAAATAAATAAATTTTTAAATAAGCCTAATAGACATCTTATTTAAAATTCTAAATTACTTTTTAAATATCTAAATAACAAGGACATATAAATCATATATGCACAGTTTAAAAGATACTAAGGATACATCTAGTCTGGACATGATAACATAGACTTCTTTATTCTCGCTTC
The DNA here is from genome assembly GCF_010015895.1 of Lontra canadensis. NCBI lineage: Eukaryota > Metazoa > Chordata > Mammalia > Carnivora > Mustelidae > Lontra > Lontra canadensis. Next base: position 21,070,918 of record NW_022631015.1, on the reverse strand, counting down.
TTTACCCAGTGTTCCTATAAAACCTGGAAATGGCACACGGGTCAACCAAACTGAGCCAGTTTCAAACACCAACCAGTTAGAAGTTCTCCCAGATCCAACACTGCCCTAACCCCTGACTCAGCAAAAGAAGGGAGTTCAGACAGATTTATTCTCCTTCCAGACTGATCGGACATCCTTCTGGCAATATTAGGAGAGCCTGATAATACCAGGAAGGGGAATCATTCCAGAGCTCCACCAATAGTTAGCAGTCCCGAGAAGAACTCTCATTCCCATTGGGAATGAGACTTACCTTTCCCATCAAAAGTAACCAAGAGGGCGTGGCAGACCTGGGAAGGGAAACCCAGCTGCAGAAAGCAACCTGGTGGAAAAAGCTTCTTTGTCCCTGTGGGCCCAAGACTGTACCCAAAGAGGAGTATAGGTCAGCATGAGCAGAACAGGGGGAGGCAGCCAAAGCAAGTGGCCTGGTCCTGAACATCTTTTGTCCCCATGGACTGAGATGGTCCCCCTTAGCCAGAGACACTAGGCCACCTGAGGGTGCCACCACTTTTCTCCCCCAGCAAGAGATGCTCAGTGGCCTGGCCTGGGAAACTACTTTGTCCCTCTCAGGTAATATCAGCAGAGAACTGAAAAGGGAGCCCCAGGAGCACCAGATGAAACCTGCTGATCATTATTACTACTTTCAGAGATTTTACTTTTTAATTCATTTGAGAGAGAGAACGGGCAAAGGAAGGGGCAAAGAGAGAGAATCTCGGGCAGACTCCCTGCTGACTTGATCTCACCACCCTGAGCTCATGACCTGAGCCAGAATCAAGAGTCTGACACTTCACCGACTGAGCCACCCAGGCGCCCAGAGCCTGTTAATTATTTTAGCAGCCATTGCCCAGTCCAAGAAAACAGAAACCACTCTAAATGTTTCAAATTAAGATGGTTTTATTAAATACAGAAACTTGTCACAATAGCATTGCAAGAGCTGGAGAAGCAACAGAGGAGAAAACGTTGCCATCAGTAATGAAGCCCTTTTGGCTCCTGACTGCTCTTTCTGGCCCTGAATTAAGAGGCTGAGGAACTGCTCACAGCCATTATGACTGCAAAGCCAGTACCACGAAAGCCACTAGAGCCTTCAGTACCTTCAGGTGCTTGTAGTGCTGCGAGCTCGTTCTGGAAATCGGTTGGAGCCTCGTTGCCCCTGTCCACTATGGTGGCCGCTACCAGAGCTGTGGTTAGAATGACTTATCCTTGTCTAGGGAGAAGTCTCTGGTGTACGGTAGTGCCATTTTGATGTGAATGGGTGTGGATTCCTTGATTATACGCTGCATGCTACACACTGGGATTCCCATTTGGTATATTTTAACCTTTCATCTATTCTGGAACATTCTCTGTCACTTCCTCTTTAAACGATGATGTTTCCCCACCCCCCCCCCAATTTCCTGACTTCTCTCCTTTTGGAAATCTCTATCACTCTATCCATCCCTCGATCTCTCCATTAGAATTGAGATAATTCCCCTCCATAATCTTTCCGAGTATGGATTTTTCTTTCAGCTCTATCTTCTCTACCACTAAATTGGCCTGGTTAAAAATGACCCTCATTTTACTTTTCCTCTCTGATGGGGCTGCTTAATTCTGCTTCAAATCTGCCTGCCCATTCTTTGTAGATTTTTATTCTCCACAAAGTATTCAACCGTTCTGTTCTTAAATAAAGGATCATTTAATATTGCGTTTGATAATCTGAGTAAAGGAAGCATTTGCAGATCTCTTTCTGCAATCTGTTCTGCTGGTTTCCCCTCAGGGTGCTCTCTTTCCTTCTGAATTTATAAATTTTGTTCCTTGGGCTCCTTTTACTAAGAACTATACTTGTATGATTTATTTGAAGTATGGAAGACAATAAAGCCTTCCAGAGAGGCTTTGGGCTTGTTTCTTCTAGGCCTTTTGGACAAATGCAAATGTGGGATTACTTTAAAGTTAATTATTGATTTATGGTTTTTGGACAACAGAGCTATGAATTCAGCCTGCAGATCAGAAGGAGAGCTTGCTAATTTATGGTACGAAGTCTGAGGGGTTATCCCAGGTCCCAGCTCAACATCAAGGTTAAAATAGCCACTTTTGGGCACCTGGATGGCTCAAGGGGTTAAGCCTCTGCCTTCGGCCCAGGTCATGATCCCAGAGTCCTGGGATCGAGCCCCGCATTGGGCTCTCTGCTCTGTGGGGAGCCTGCTTCCCGCTGCCTCTCTGCCTGCTGCTCTGCCTACTTGTGATCTCTCTCTCTGTGTGTCAAATAAATAAACAAAATCTTTAAAAAAATATAAAAAAAAATAGCCACGTTTTCCTTGTAATTTACTTGGAGTAGATATCTTGAGGGACTGGTTTATTCCCATTTTTACATCTCTTTCAAGGCACAAGCTTTTGGCATCCCAGATTTATGGAAAGAAGATTCTATTACAGGCAATGGACATTTACTCATGTACTCCAAGCCCAGAGGCCTCACAAACAGATGGATGGGGTCACCTGACTTCTCGAATTCCCTTGGATAAAACCAGTTTCAGATCTCTTTGGGGACCCACACTCACGCATACGCTCACTTGAGTATTTCTCGATCACTTGCCATCCCATTAACACTTTTAAGGTGATGCTTTATACGTTTTTCCAGCATTTGGGGCTGTTTTCAGTAGACGGTTTCTACTTAGAACTTATTACTGGAAATCGAAGTCCATTTCTTTGGACAATTAAAAAAAGAGTCAGGGTCTTGGCATTTTATTCTTTAAACGTCATTAAAATGAAAAGACTGTAGTAGAGCTATGGCTAATAGAAATGGAAAAGAATACGTATAAAAAAAGGACACTATTTTATGTAGAGCTGGGACTGCGCACTGGATTAGGAGTATATATTTCTGAATTTTGCCATTGACTGGTTTCCTCCATGATTCGTTATACATAATCTGCAAAAGTGTAATGAGTGGAGGATTTCAATGTGATCTTAACCATATAACCTTTTACAGCCAAGATTTATATTCCAAATACCAACCACCCCTCCCCTAAATGATATAATGTTGTCCCATCAGGCTTTTTGTTCACATATGTCCTAATTAATTTGATTCTTCATGTAGCAGATCAAAAATATTAGCATCATAAATTGGTATTTTTGGTTAAATATTTCAGAAAAGAAGGTGTTTCCAAAACACTGTTCTGCCTGAAACTGAAAAAAAAAAAAAAAAAAAAAAAAAAAAGGGACAACAGGAAAAGAGAAAAGTGAGAGCCACTGGTAACAGCCGAAATTCAAAAGATGTGACAGAAAATATCATGAGTACAGAAGACAGTGTGAGCGAAATTAATTTTTAAGTGGAAAATGATAGCTATAAAAGTTATCTAGCACATACATAATTCTTCTTTCAGAAGAAACCCTGAAAAAATGGAATTGAATTATATTCTCTACCGCAATAGAAGCAGTAAAGTTTTCAAAAATAAATAATACCTGAATCTGCAAATTGAATTTACACCATGCACTCTAAGTACACGGTGTACTAAGAAAAATTGATACAAGGCAATTAATACTAAGTCATGTCCTTAAAGTAATTGGACTTTAAAGCAAAGAAATATTTTCTTGGTGATCTGGGCATTATAAAATAGAAAGGTATCAACAAGGAGAATCAATAAGCTTGGCATCATTCTTCTCCAAGGGAATATTAAGTGACAGAAGGGAATAAAACAATCGATACATACAAAGTCCTTGGGGAGAGGATATGTGAACCAAAATGCTTTTATATAAAGACAACAGGGAGATATCCTTAAACATATAAAATTCAGAAAAAATGGTCCCCAGGAGCCCTGGTGGGAGTAAAGGTGGAGGACACTCCTCGGTGTTGCAATTTAACTAAACAAGAAATGGATAGGGGGTGTCGGGGTGGCTCAGTCAGTTAAGCATTGCCTTTGCTCAGGTCATGATCTCAGCGTCCTGGGATCAAGTCCTGCACTGGGCTCCCTGCTCGGTGGGGATCCGGCTTCTCTCTCTCCCTCTGCCTGAGAGGGTCCCTCTGACCTCAGCCTACACTGGTCTCTCATGAATAAATAAATAAATAATCTTTAAAAAATGAATAGAGGGGCAGGCAATGGTAAATTAAAGTGTCTAGCATCATGCATTTCAGTATAGAATTAAGGATAATGAACTGGGTACAGTGCTTATAAGAGAATGCTAATGTTATAAAATGTTATAAACCTTGACACATAAGTATCGTGTACATGAATATCATAAGATGAAGAGATAGAAAGGTGAAAAGAGGTTGAAGGCTTTCTCCATTTTCACTTACAAATGCTTTATAATTTTCATTACCCTTGTCTTTAACCTGTGGATTATTTATGTATAAGCTGTCTTTTGTTTGTTGATTTGTAATTTTATTGATACATGAATAATATATTGTAATATGAACATAACATTTATTTTATAATATTATTATAGTGCAATATTATTATCAAATTTTTGCAATCTGAAGAATAAGAATCAGCAGGAGAGTACGAGAAGGTCACGCACTTTCATTGTTTTGCAGGGATAGATATCTATAATATCAATTTTTTTGGTTTTATTGAAACATAAGTGACAAATAATATTGTAGGCTATTTAGGGATACGTACTTTGAGTATCCGTATGCATTGAATCAAAGTATTTCCCTATTGAGTTAATTAACAAACCCATCATCTCATATGTTGACTTTTTTTTTAATTCCACATATAAATGATATTATGCAACGTCTGTCTTTCTCTCTATTTCATTTAGCTCAACGCCCTCCAGGTTCATCTGTGTGCCACAGAAGACAGGACTTCCTTCTTTTTTGAGGCTGAATAGCATTCCAGTATGTACATCACATTGCTTTACCCGTTAATCTGTTGATGGACCCTTAGGTTGTTTCCATACCTGACTGTTGTGAATAATGCTGAATATCGGGTTACAGGTATCTCTGCAAAATGGTGATTTTTGTTTCCAATGGATATAGATCCAGAAGGGGGAATCACTGCATCTGATGGTATATTCTCCCCAGTGGCTGCACCAGGTCACATTCCTGTCACTGGTGGGCGAAGGCTTTCTTTTTTCTGCATCCTTACCACCCTCTGTTACCTCTCGCCTTTTTGATAACAGCCATCCTAATTAGTGTGAGGTGATGATATCTCACTGTGGCTTTGATTTGCATTTCCCTGATGATGAGTGGTATTGGACGTCTTTTCATGTACCTATTGGTCATTTGGATGTGTTCTTTGAAAAATGTCAGTTCAGGTCCTTTACTTATTTTTTTGTGTGGGTTATTTGTTTTCTTGCTGTTGAATTGTGTGAGTTCTTTGTGTATTTTAGATATCAGACCCTAATCAGATATGTGGTTTGCAACCATGCTCTCCCATTGTATAGGTTACTTCTTCATTTGGTTGATGCTGTCCTTCCCTGTGAGGTGGCTTTTTAATTTGATGCAGCATCACTTGGTTATTTTTACATCCGTTGCCTTTGATTTTTGCTGTCAAAGTCCCCTCCCCCTAAACTGTTGTCAAGACTGAGGTCAAGGAGCTTATCTGTGCTTTCCTCTAGGCGTTTTATGGTTTCAGGTGTTACATTCAAGTCTTTAATTCACTTTGAGTGCATTTTCGTGTACGGTTTAAGAAAGTGGCCCAGTTTCATTCTCGTGCGTGTAGCTGCCCAGTTGTCCCAACACCATTTATTGCAGAGACTATTCTTCCCCTCTTTGGTATTCTTGGCCCCTTTACTGTAAATTAATTGATCATAAATTTATGATCAAATTAATTGATCATTAATTAATTGATCATAATTGATCAAAATGATCAATTAATTTATCAAAAAGGTATTGTTCTGGGTTCTCTATTCTTCTCCATTAATCTATATTTTATGTTCAGTTCAGGCCATTACAATACTGTTGTGATTACTATAGCTTTGTATTGTAGTTTGAAATCTTCTTTGTTGAGATTCCTTTAGCTATTCAAAGTCTTTTGTGGTTCTATATAAATATTAGATTTCATTTTTTCTTTATATTTCTGTGCAAATGCCATTGGAATTTTGATAGAGACTGCATTGAATCTGCAGGTTGCTTTGGATAGCATAAGCATATTAACGATATTCATTGTTCCAGTTTATGAATGTGAGAAATCTTTCCCTCTCCATCCTAAGACCTGGAGACCTTTTCCCTCTCCATATCCCATCTTTCCCTTTCCATCCTAAATTTCTTCCATCAGGTTCTTACAGTTTTCAAGGTATGGGTCTTTCATATCCTTGATTAAATTTATTCTTTTTTTTTTAAAGATTTTTATTTATTTATTTGACAGACAGAGATCACAAGTAGGCAGAGAGGCAGGGAGAGAGGGGGAAACAGGCTCCCGGCTGAGCAGGGAGCCAGATGTGGGGCTCGATCCCAGATCCCGAGATCATGACCTGAGCCGAAGGCAGAGGCTTTAACCCACTGGCAGAGACTTTTACCCACTGAGCCACCCAGGCGCCCTGATTATTCTTAAGTATTTTATTCTTTTGGATGCAATTATAAGTAAGATTGTTTACTTAATTTCTCTTTCTGGTAGCTCATCGTTCGTGTATAGAAACACAACTGATTTTTGTATGTTGATTTTGTGTCCTGTGTCTTCACCGAATTCATTTACTATTTCTAATAGGTTTTTGGTAGAGTCTTTAGGGTTTTCTGTATATAATATCATGTCATTTGCAAATAGTGACAGCTTTACTCATTCCTTACCAATTTGGATGCCTTTAATTTCTTTTTCTTGCCTAGTCACTCTGGCTAGGACTTCCAATACTATGTTGAGTAGACAAATAATAAAGACCTTTTATAACAAATCTACAGCTAACATCACACCCAACAGTGAAAAGCAGAAAGCTTTTTGGCAAGATTGGCATCCTTGTCTTGCTCCTGAATTTACAAGAAAAGCTTTCAGCTTTCTGCTTTCAGTTTCATTCCTCTATTGATAGACATTTACAATGTTTCTAATTTGGACCATTCTAAGCAACCCCAACTTAGATACCCTAAACCCTTAGACTCCCACAAGTTGGCACCTGCATTTCTATTGTGTTGATCTCTTGAATGAAACTGTTAGATTGAAAGGACATTTTGTATTTTTAATTTAACATACGTGGCTTTATTAAAAAAAAACTGTAATGCTTCACATTCCGTCCATCTTTGGATAGGCATGCTCTTTTATCTATAATCCTGACAGGGAGGTCTTTCTAATTTTTGCTAGTCTTTTGTGTATAAGTAATCACTTTTTTGTCAACCTGAATATTTTTATTGATCAGACAACTAGAAAGTACAAAAATATTTTAGTGTATCTTTTAATAAGATTTTAGTTTTCTGTGCATTCTTTAATTATAGTTTTATCCATTTTCTATTGAATTATTTTTCTATTTTTAAGAATTGATAAATATTAACTCTTTGCATGTCATCAGATTAGAAACAGTTATGTAGATGAAACACTGTCTATTGACTTTATTAGGTACTCTTCCACATGTAGTTTTTGTTTATATGAAATACATGATATTTATCCGTAATACATTTTAGTCTTCCAGAATCAGTCATGATGGTCCCCCAACCCCTAATGTCTTGGTATGTACAGTCGTCTAGATTTCTTATAAAATTATCAGTTTTTTCTTTGTTCATTATCATTTCTTTGTTCATTGTCCATCTGGAATATATTTTTGTATGTGTTGTAAGACGGGGTTCCATTTTTATTTCCTTCCAGATGGTTGGCCAGTTGTGTCTGTGTTGTTTCTTTAAAAAAAAATCATGTTTTGCCATTGAATTAATTATTGCTTTTCTCTGTATTAAAGCTCTACAAACTAAAATCCTCATTCTATGCCTATTTCACTAGTCTATTTGCCTTTTCCTCCATCATATCATATTTACTTCATTTAGTGACAATATGGGCTATGTGATATGATAGGCTATTTCCTGTGTGTGTGTGTGTGTGTGTGTGTGTGTGTGTGTAGGTACATGTATGCTTGGCTGTTCTGATCCATTCCTTTTTAGTCTTTTCTCTGGTAAATGGCCCATTCAGTTTTCTACTCTGTCATTTTTGGCAAACTGTGTTATTCAAGTAGCATTCTCTTTTTAGCCTATCTTTCCTTTCTATACTGGGTTTTGTTTCTTTTCTCATACTTAATCTTATCTACTTTGGCTCTCCCTTTTTAGTTAATCAGACTTCCAGGGGCTTATCTATTTTACTGGTTTTTCTCCTCAGAGAATTGACTTATTGATTTACACTTTAAATGTTTTTGATTGTTTTCTATTTCATTAACTGAAATTTCTCTCTATTAATTCTTGCTTCTTGCATTTTTATTTTCTAATTTCTTAAAATGGATATTTAGTTCCTTACTTTCTCTTATCTCAACAGCATTTAAGTCTCTTCATTTCCCTCTGAAAAAAGAAGGAAATATTAGCTAGGTATTGTTTTGCTATGTTACATAGATATTCTTTTGAAGTGTTCTTTTCCTTGCTTTCTCGATAGTTTTTTACTTTACCTTGAATTTTTTTTAGATTTGGTTTCTTAATTACTCTTCATATTTACCTTAAAAGCTGGTAATCTTGATTTAATTATTTCCATTTTATCGTATTTTATCTTTTATTATGCATTGCTTTTTATCTCTCTTTTTAAAAATTTTTATTATTTATCTGAGAGAGAATGAAAGTGAGAGAGATCTCAGAGGAAGAGGGAGAAGCAGACTCTCCACTGAGCAGGGAGCCCGATGTGGGGACTCGATCCCACGCCCCCAGGATCATGACCTGAGTCGAAGGCAGTCTCTCAACCGACTGAGCCACCCAGGCGCCCCGTTTTTTTCTCTTTCTTTCCTTGTTTCTTGCTCAGTTGATCAAGTTACTATTCCTACCATGCTTCCCTTGTTAATTTGGGAATTCTACTGAAATTTTCCAATCAAAATTTCCAATCAAAATTACTGTTCTTATAATCAGATACTTATGGATATAACATTTATTGAAACTAAAATAGTTACAATTTTTCCACCAACCTGTACTTAACATCCCCCCGGAGGCCAAAGCCAGGATGTCTCTTCTGTTTCAAAAGTCCTTAAAAACTTACAGGAAATATTTTCCCCAAGCAAATGGGGTCTAAGATTCATAGGCAGCACTTTCTCCCCTTCAGTCCTCTCCATGTTGTTGTTTCATTTTTTGTTGCCCGCAGTTTTCCAGTATTAGAGTTGAAAAGCTTGCTGATGGCCTGATTTTTTTTTCCCTTTGGGGGATATTTTATTAATTGCGCTTGGATAATTGCCACCTTAAAAAAAAAAAAAAACTGTTCTTAGAGTCCGAAATTTTTTTTGGATTTTCCTAGATGTGCCTTTTTCTGATCCATAGAGCTTGGTACAGAATCAGAACTTTTTATTTCAAGGACATTTTATTATTTTTTATTTGTTTCAGTAATGCTTTTTTCCATTTTTCCATAATTGCTCCCCCCCCAGAGCTACTGTTTTTATTTATTTCCTATCCACTATAATTTTCATCGTGCTTTATTTTTGCTTTGAGATAGGTTGGCACTTGATCTCCCAGGCCTCTCATGAGTAATAACCAACCTCAATGTTGACTCATCTAATAAGTTACTGTGGGGGGTTGCACTGCTGCTGACCAGTGTTCATTCTTTGTTCTTTGTAAGAGGATGATACAGTCCTGTCCCACAGTATTCGGGTTTGGCTCTGTAGCATGTTGGCCTGATGACTATGAATTCATGGGACAACACTGTGTGTGCGCCTAGCCCGCAAGAGGAATGGGTTCCACCAGCACCCTGACCCATCCCTTCCACCATGACCAAGGGCATTTTTCAAGGCAGCACTGCTCCTTTTGCTTGGGTTGCAGAATGAAAATACAAGGAGAAGCAGTACAGCTCCCCTGCAGAGCGTTCCGTGGAATAGAAGCCAGAAATAAATCTTTGTGACACGGAAGTCTTAGAGGATTTTGGGGGGAATGTGGGGAGTTTGCAGCCACGCTCTTGATCGATGAATTCTTGTCTTCCAACTGTACATGGTTGCAGGTGATAACACAAGTAAATGCTGTACTACTTCATGCTTTGACCCTGTTAACCCCTGGGAATGGAGCCTGGGATGCCTTTAAATCTGAACAGAGAATCCAGTCTAGAAAGCTCAGGTTGAATTTAGACAAAGGATCAGTTTCAGATTCAGCTCCTCTGAGCCATGTCTAGTACCAAAGTCTGCATGACCATTTGCCCAGAGAAGTAGAAATGCCAATGATATCTAACCATGGATTTACCTGTGGGGATTGGACCTGATGAAACTATGAGACCCGAGTCTCATGGCGTCCGAGTCTAGACATGGGGCCCACCATGGGTAGGGCAGGGAGCTCCAAAGGGAGAGATGGATGTGAAGTGGAGAGTGTGGAGGGAACAGGATCAGTGGGGAGCTGAGAGGACAAGCTGGAGTCCACAAGGATGGGGCCAGAACTCAACCTGGTGTCCAACAGCCTACTTTGATGGTCTTGCAGAAGAAGTAAGGGTCTTTCAAAATGGTGATAAATCTGTAAGTGGTGGAGGAATCTGAGAAACTGAAGGAACATACCCGACGGGGTCTGGAAGCACTGAGGCTTTGGCTGTTGTCCCCTTCCACAAGGTGAGCCAAGGGTAAGTGACACAGTGCCTGAGAGGACATGGCTGTGTTTCACTGCTGTCCTCCAAGTCTCACACAAAACATCTCTTGTCTTATGGTCCACATGAATCTGGAACAATGCAGAGAAGGGAGTTCTGGAAACATAATTCCAGCTCAGCTAAAAGTGGACAATAATATGGCTTATGGAAACTTCTCAATTAATATTTAATAAATGAAGGAATGCACAAAGGAGCAATTGATCCCACTGAAGATGTAAGTCGATGGCACTTTGGGTATGTAAATGACCAATTATATTCTTTTCCTTTGGGAAACATAAACTTTCTTTTGATGAGAAATATATTTATTACCATTTTGTTCATTTATTTGTTGGCATCAAGTCTCTCACCCAATTCCTTCTGTAAAACATCATCTCAGTCCATCGGGTAGAACTTAACGCTTGCATCTGTCTCAACCCATTTGTCTGTGTCAAGGAAGCTGTATTGCCATAGATTAACCAAGCATCATTTTCTCGATGTTTTGATTATTCTAAATGTCTATCTCAACATGCAAGAGTAATCAAGTAGCATTTATAGAAAGGGTTCAGGAAGAGATACAAGATAATAAAAACTGCATCTTGCTTAATGGAGCGTGCGATGTTCACTTCTTTAGATAATGAAAAAGAGAAGACAAAGATAAGGAAAATAAAGATTAGCTGCTTTCCCTCACCCCAAACCTCAATCCTAATACATTTATAATAAGCCACCGTCTATCACAGTAAAGGTAAATATTGAAAAATTAAGAGATGAACTGATAGTGTTTTATTAATACGAAATGATTTTCCAGGGTGACCCAATCTGGATATAGAAGATTAGTTCATTAAGAGTAATTACAGAAGTGATTCACATTGAATTGTTTGGTGCCAAAATATAGTGTGTGTGTTCCCACTGGGTCGGAGACCCTCCTGCCGCCGTGGTTCTGAGGCTAGCATGGGAAGGAATCACGAGGAGGCTTGTTAGTGCGTACATTATGGGCCCTGCTCCCAGAGTTTCTGATTCACTGGGTCTGGGATGGGGCCAAGAATGTGCATTTCTGACAAGTCTCAGATGGTGCCAATCTTGCTTGTCTGAGGACTGAACTTTGAGAAGCACTGTTAGACTAAAACCACCGAAAGAGGGTGCATAGCCCGTGTCTTACTTGTCAGGATCCCTTTAAGGTATGTCTTGTAGGTACTTGCAATTAACTCCACAATTAAAGTGCTTATTATCACAAATGGCTAAACACTAAGCTATATGTCAAATCATTGCTTAGCACAACCTAAAGTTAGAGCGCCCACTGTATGTCTTGTTATCCAGCCAATACAGAGCCTTGAGCCAGGCGTTTAAAACCCTGTTTAAATAGACACAGTTACTATATCTAATCAACACAGCAGTGGGGCTTGCCTGAAACCTATAAAACTAATGGATTTGCAAGAAAATTACATCACCTTCAAATCAATGCTGGTAACACAGGTGGCATTTGTAAAAAGTAAAGAAATTGACATTAACCCAGCCCATCTCTGCTGACTGCCAATGAGGATTCCAGCTTTGTTAAGAAAAGATGGTCTCCCTTCCAAGAATTATATTTAAATATTCTAACTTAAATCTTCCTAAAATGGTGTAGTAGAAAGGATCAGTGACTTTTCTAAAATCTGTCAATTGATAGGTTGGAAATATTTGGGTCAAAGGATGGTAGGGGCTGTCCTTACCCAGTAATGGGTGAATGGTTTTTAAACTATATGGGTTTATTTATTTTTTTTCCCCTCTTGAAACAATAAATAAAAGAATGAACCATCTAACTCAAACATCCCTTGCTCCATCACCGAAGAGGCCCACAGAAATTGCAGAACACAGTTTAATGAGAAAGCCGCTGAGGACATGCATAACCTTTGCTCTGGGGACCTGCATTGCTTAGCAGATGGGATTAAAATTCTGATAAGTGATAGAAGAGGTTTGTAAGGGAGGAAATTGGTGTGTGGTCACATTGTCTGCCTTAATCCTCTTCACTTTGCACTACCCAGGTTGTTGTTAAAACCAATCCGCGAGGAATCATTTTCACCTTGAAAACTGCAGATGTCCATGTGAAGCTTAGAAATAAAGCTCTCTGGAAAACGCTTTCCTGGATAATCCTGGAGAAATAGGGAGTACGTGCTGAAAGTGCACACATGCACGTGCGCACATACACACACACATGCATGCTGTGCACTGCCATCATAAAACAGCTCTATGAAATTAGCATATTTCCTAGGAAGAGATACTGTGATATTGTTCCTTAAGACTTAATCAGCTACAAATCTATTCAAGCATAAAAATAGCTTATATTCCACTGACTGAGCTGCATAAATGTTCTACCGACGTGACTAGATATTGACACAGAAATATTTGGATCACTTGGGTTTAGAAATACCTGTACATTCCACCATGAACATTTTGTTACCTGCTTAAAAAAATAATAATTACAGGGAGAAATTCACAAGCATGAGCCAACAATGGAAGGACCAAGTGGTGACACTATTCCTGTTGGGTCAGGCTCCCACACTTAACCATATCCATTTACCTTAATTACTTTCTTATTCCAAACACAGCCACACTGAGGATTAGGGTTTTACCACATGAATTTTGTGGACACACGCATTCAGCGCATAACATGCATAAATACCCATTAATAATGAATTTACTTAGCATTCACCTGTATGCTTCTCCTAATGTAATCATGCAAAGAAAAAAAAACGTGAATTTTAAACACATTTTATTCTCAGCATTATCTTTGTTTACTGTGCTTCTAAGATTGCTATTTGGAAACTAAATGAGGAAGTGTACCTTTTGAGGAAATGTTTGGTTCTCCTACTGGACCAGAGAGGGACACTGGCTTCATCTCCATGTCATACAGGAAGAAACAGTCAACCAAACTCCCTCAGAACTTGGGCGGTGGGGGGGGGCGGTGCGTGGTGAAAGGCATCTGATCTTTTGCAGGTTTCTCCCTGGGCATCATCTGAGCTAGAGAAACTCCCTTTTTCCAAATTAGGTACTAAACTTTTCTGACATAGAAATACAAAACACCACTTGACTTCTTTTTCTGGTCCAGACAACTTCTGGTCATGGTATCTAGGAAGAAGGCAGATGATATCATCCCAGAAATAATCAAGGGAATTAGCACCATGTTCTCATTTCAAACCCAAAGCCAGGAGTCTGCCCCACACCCATTTCCTCTCTGATTTTAGATTAAGCTTCTGGTCACTCTCTCCTGTCTTAGCCTTTGATTTGCCATTTACTCCAATGACTCACGTTCTTCTCAGTGAACCGATTTACACACACACACACACACACACACACACACACACACAGTGATACACATCCCCACATCCAAAACTGTCTTCCTTTTCTAATGGAAGTTTGGTCTCACATGGCCCCTGAGGTGGGGATGACAAATCATGAAGTCTTCACCCCAGAGCCACCATAAACCAAGCGGTCTGGGCTCTGCAGTGTCAGGAGGCACCACTGTCATCTATCTGTGATCTGAATGGTGTCCTCTGGAACAGCACACAGTCATGACTCCAGCCTTCTCAAAAGAACACACGAAAACATGGCGGAGAGAAGATGGAATAAGGGACTCTACTGGAGGAACCTCAAGCACCAATATTTGCTAGGCTAATAAATTTTATTGATTTCATTTATTGATGCCATTATATTTAACAGTGTGCTGTAAAGGAACCCAACACAACTCTCCCAGTTACTGATCCACGGATAATCCTTCTGCACACCTGGATGTAGGTGCCTCTATCAGAATGAGGAAAGCACTAACTTCGAAGTACAGACGGAAAACTTTGAACATGGGGCATAAAGCATATATAGCCTAACATCAGGTGTATGACTGAGCTAACATTTTTCTGGTGGTGAGTGTGTCAACACAAAGCAGATCAAAGACTAAAAGACAGAGTGATAATGGTTTTCATCAGCTATGTTCACACAATTCAAGTAAAGGCACAGATGGAAAACATTCCAATTGCAAAATGTTAACAGGCGGGATTGAGAGGAGAAAGAACAATTAAGTCAAGCAATGAGCTATTTATGATTTCAGCTGCCTTGAATCCTGAATTTTCTTTACCACCATGTGGCTATGGTTATTTTTTGAATGAATTTTGGGTTAATGTGTCCTAATAACAGGTTTTCAACTTTATGAAAAAATGACACTGTTTTTATAAAATAATAATAACAATGATGATAATAATAAAAATGTGTTGCTATGAATATAGGGGACTTTTAGTATCCTTTCATTCTTCCTGATGTCCATTTTTTTTTTGGTACAATAGCTGTGAATCCATCATCTTAGCCAAATATAATGGTAAATGAGCCAGAGTGATATGACAAAACCATTATAGGAAGTTCTAGTTTTAATATACCAGATTTTAAGCTTCTCGAGGGCAGGGACCAATCAATTTATTTGTACTCCCAGCATCTAGCATACTACCTCTCAAATAGAGAAAAAGACATATTTTTGAATAAATGAATGACTATATAATGTATACCTGTTTAACCAATATTCAAATAAGCAGAACATTATCAAACATACAAAGCAATAAAATTGTCCTAAATTTAATTTTTATTCTGTGATTCAGGAAGAACTTATCTCTAGTCTTCCATCAGTGGTATGCGTCATGGTAGGAATCAGATCTGGATTATTTTAGCTTTTGGTTATTGGCACTCTTGATGGGTACTGTAAAATTTAAGTTATCTTCGGACAGTTTTTAAAGAGCGTTAAAAGCTTTTAAATCCTCCCCTCTCCTGTAAAATGGCTAAGAATGCCTTTCTTTGTTTTTTAACATGGTCTGAACTTTGGGGAATGTCTCTAGCAGTAATTAATAAAGATGGAGCACACAAGGCAACCTTTTTCCTAGAAGCCGTTGTAAATATATCATTACAACAGCTTTTGTTTTCCCACATAAACTCTTTGCTCACTAAAAGAGTTCTCAATCCACATCCACAATGAGAATCTACCAAGTCCAGACGGATGTTTTTTGCTTATTTGTTTGGGCTTTTGGGGGGGTTGATTTAAGGTATATGTATGGAAAAGCAAGAACTATAAGTTAAAAAGGAGGCTAGCCCATAGGGAGGCTCTCTCACATTGAAGAAGGCCTGTTTCAGCAGCTCTCCTCATGGTCCCTATAACCGCAATAGCCCACCGGCCACTGGGCTATATTTGGTAGCCCAGCTACCAAATTTGGTAGGTCCTTTCTCTTCTAAGACCTTCACTTAATAAGAGCTGAAGGGATTATTTTAATATGGAATTTATAATAACCAATAAAGGATTAATATGGGGAAAAGAAAATTACCTTGTGGAATAAACAATTTACAGCATATTCATTCACTCCATAAATATTTAAGAACTGTCCATATGCCAAGAAGTGTGCACCTAAACATGGCGCCATTAGCCTGCGTGCCTGTACATTAAATAAAAAGGAAGCAATGTGTGGGCATAATTGCAACCTAGTAGACAGGATGGCCTGCTCACCATGGTGTTTGCAGACTCATCTAGAAGCAGTGGGACAAGGGGCCCTGGCTAGTGTGTTCCTTCAGAGCCTCCTTCATCATTATAATTCCATGGCTCTGGTTTCTACCATTGTTTGTGCAAGACTGGATGTGTTGTGGTGTGGAATCTTCCAGCAAAACAATGGAGCGTTCTCAATTTCTGCCAACTGCAGCTCTTCAAGTCTCATCCCTAGGCCCTCTGTGCTTCCACTGGTGGCAGCTCTTCCCTTGTACCACTCCTGATCCCCAGTTACCACAGCCTAAATCTAAGCTATGTTTGTAACTATTAAAAGGTACAAAATCTTTTAGGTGGCTTGAAGTAATGGCAAATATGTCCCAACTTCAAGTGGGTTTGGGGTAGAGATTTAGAAGACTCTTCAAAGTAAGAGGAAATAAAAATAACTTCTGAGATGAAAGGTCAAGGTCAATTACCCCATGTTTTACCTTTGATCCAGGAGAAAATTTTCTTCATTCTTCATGCCTTCACAACCCTGTGGTTCCTCTCCACTATTGCAGCAGAAGTCAAGAGCTAGATCAGACCAGTTTGACACTCCCAATTTTTGCACCCATGTATAAGGCAAATCCCCTTTCAAGGTGAACTTCTGTTCACTAACGAAGGCCAAGTTTCTTGTCTGTAAGGCTATCAATAGTTTGTAAAGTTTTTGTTGTCATTTTATACAGTATTTATTCATGTTACTGCGAAAGTGCTTATTATATCCTCCTATAACTTAACTTTGAATGTCTTCTCCAAGACATTATAGCCCTCTTGAAGGCAGAGGAAATGTCTTTGTATTTGTACTCCTACCGCCCAGGTTGGTGACAGATACATTGTAAATACCAGTGATAAATATTTAGAAAAGAAATAAATGCATTAACTAAAAATACAACATTCTGCAAAACAAACAAACAACAACAAGAAAAACTGTCTTTCAGGGTTTTGCTGCTTAACTGTTTCATGCTTTTTATGTGTGAGATATATTTGTAACTAAAAGGGAAAGGGCAAAAACTTATTTTTAATTAAAAATCATGATGTGATAAAAGTTTAGAGGAAATCATATTTTTATTTTGAATAGCTTTGTAGCGCTCAGGATACAGGCAAAGTTCAGACAATGAAAAGTTTTCATGTTTTCCACTTGGCATTCAAACAAATGTGAAGACTAGATAACCAAGGGGACCCACTTCCCTCTGCTTCTTTAGAAAATTTAGCCAGACCACACTGTCAGGGATCCTCACGGAACAATCCAGGGTAACCAGAGGGCTAATGCAAATGGCCACCTGCTTGGCAAAAATTGGTAAACGCAGACTATGCTGCTCTCCCATTGATAGCCATTACAAATTGATTAGGTCAAATGCAGCCCTTCCCAGAATGTATGATATTTCCCACCACATTCCTCGTTCTTACAATGCGTTGAAAGACACCTGACTTGGCATTTGCATTCTACCTAAACACGGTGATTTAGTAGTCTGAAACAAAGAGTCACGGTAATAATGTTTGCAACTTGGGATAAATATTTTCTGCAAATGTGAAATCAGACTTCGTGTGGGAGGAGGATATTTTAGAATAATGTCAACTGAGTTATGTTGGCTGATACTCACTTTGTTTTCAACTGTGGGCATAAACAAATGAACAGATTTATCCCTTCTGTCACCATTACCCTGACACAAGTCATAATACTCTAGAAAGAGCTTTACACTCAGAAGAGTGTATTTTAGAATAGGAATAGAATACCTTATTTTTAAGGACTTTATAAACATTGGAATTCTGGGGATCATGTGACTCTGGAAGCATAAGAGCATATCGAGAGCTCTTCAGGTCATGGGAACTGACTGGGATATATTTTCACTTATAATTCCATCAGCAAATGCCTCCTCCCCACCCCACCCCTCGCCAAAAAAAAAAGAAAAAAGAAAAAAAAATGCCTTGCAAAAAGATTCATTCACCTTTGGCTATCTTTTGTGGAACTCTCTGGATCAATGCTCTAAATATATTTTAATATTTTAAACATCTTTCTACTGCCTCTGGATTCTGAAGGGAATGTTCAAGCACTTTTAGATTTAATAGCGTTTGCCACTCATTCATGCCCATTTTTCTTAATCCTCTCTTTACACTTTATATTGAAACAGTTCTCCATTCTATGTACATATTACAGACTGCAAAGGACAAGAATAGGTCAGTCCTGGGAAGAGGGATTGTCTTCAAACTGGGAGGTTTATTGCCATTACTACTTGAAACTGTAAAAAATAAAGTTTTAAGGAATATACAAAAAAAGAATGGATAAAAGACAAAGCTAGGGGGCGCCTGGGTGGCTCAGCTATTAAGTGTCTGCCTTTGGCTCAGGTCATGATCCCAGGGTTCTGGGATCGAGCTCCACACTGGGCTCCCTGCTCAGCAGGAAATCTGCTTCTCTCTCTCCCACTCTCCCTGCTTGTGTGCCCTCTCTAGCTGTCTCTCTCTGTGTCAAATAAATAAAATCTTGAAAAAAAAGAAAAAAAAAGAAAGACATAGCTAGGATGAAGCATAATTCCAACACAGTATTAACATTGAGATTTGGAAGGATAACAGACTGGTTAAGAAGCAGGACTGTGGATTCCCATCACTTGGCTTCCAGTCCCTACTTTGCTTCTCTGTGCGCATCAATTTCCACATATGTAAAATATAGATGATAATAATAATGTCTTTTAGTGGTTAGAAAAATTAAGTCAATTCACGAAAAGTAATAAAAATGTGCATGAAGGGTGATTGAGGGACGCCTGTGTGGCTCAGTAGGTTAAATGTCTGACTCTTGATTTCTGTTCAGGTCCTGATCTCAGGTTCCTGAACTCAAGCCCTGCATCAGGCTCTGCGCTCAGCGCAGAGTCTGCTTATCCCTCTCCCTGTTCTTCCCCCACTGTCACTCTAAATAAATAAATAAATAAAATCAAATATATACATGCCCAAGAAAAATAATAAGACCTTAATTAATTTATTTATTATCAACTTAAACAGCTAGGTAAGAAAGGCAATGTACATGATTGATATTTGGCAAATGCATATAATTGAACAAAAAAGTTTAAAAATATATGAAAGCCCATACATGAGAAAGTATAATCACAATTATAATAATGCATTTTAGATACTTGACCTGAATTCACTTAAGAAGTACTATTGAGTATTTACTGTGGACCAGCATTGCAAGCTATTAAAAGACATGGTCACTATCTCCCACCAAGTAGTTTAGGAGAAGGGAGAAGACGAACACCAAGAACAATGCCGTTCTTGGGAAATGCTTTGTCAGAGATGAGAGGAAGGGACTGTCCAGGCAGTTTAGCATTTGTTGCAGACTGTAGGGTAGGAAGGCAAGAAATAACAAAGAACTTTCAGTGTTATATTAAGTGGTTTAGTTTTTAACCTTACTCGTGGGAAGCATTTGAAGACTGTTTTTCACCACACAGTCTACACTGGGGAAAAAGAACAGAGGAACATACAGGTGAAGGCAGGAAAAGCGCTCAGTTTGCCATTTCAGGATTTCATACTCTGGGAGGGAGGCGACTGGTCTGAACTAAGACAGTGGAGTTGAGACAATGAAGAGGCAGAAGATTTGAGAAACATTAAGATGGAAGAATATATATAAATGTTGTCACCAGTTGGATTGAAATTTGAAGGGAGAGGGAGAAGTTCAGAATATATCCTTGAGTTGCCTGATTTAGTTGACTGGATGGTTGAGTATGTCACTAATCAAGAGGAAGAACATGGAGGATTAGGTAGATTTAGGTAAAATGGGACCGGTTCCAGATTTGCATCTAGTTAGGCAGATTCATATGTAAATTTCTGTAAAACAAGCTTAGTTTACAGGAAAGTATACTTGTTTATTACACAGAAGAGTGCTCTGCAGTTGGGAGTTGTCTCATAAAAATGGTAGTTGTAGCCATGAGAACCATCATTTCACCCAAAGGGAGTGGGTGGAATGGGACAAAAACAAAGGCTAATGATGAAACCCTGAGGAATGCCAACATTTCACATATAGGAATGGGAACATACTGAGAATTGTCAAGAAGGATGCAAGAAAATTGAGAAAAATGGTGTCACCGATAGTTCTTTGTCATTAGCATCTGAAAAGTCATGGCTGGTTTTGGTATGGAGTGTCCAGTGGGGTTGCTGAGGTGTGTGTTCACAGGGAACATACAGCAATGGGGAAGAGCTAAGAGGGTAGGCTGCTCTTTCTAGAAGTTTGGCAGAGTAACAGCTAAAGGGAGATGTGTGGCCACATAAGGTTTTTTGCTTTCTTAAGGCTGTTAGATTTAGACTTGAGCATATTTGTCTGCTAGAAGGCAAAGGTTACCTCAGAAGAGTGGACAGTGTTTGCAGTAAAATGAAATAGGATCCAGAAAAAAAGGTACAGATACAGGAAAGGAAAGCATGATGGTTTGGGACACAGTTTGAGGTGTTCTTGACCGAGGTTCTCTACGAAAAAGGAAATGGGTGCTTATCTCTGGAGAATGATGATGAAGGAATGACACAGAGGGTTTGAAAGGAGGGTTGATTGCAATAGTTGCTGTGAAGATTAGGAAAAGGAACTAGTGAGGAAAGGATCACTGGTTGGCCTCCCAAGCCCAGTAGGATGGCTTTGTAATGGTGGCACCATTGCTCATGCTAGGTTAGACCACAGATCTCACTTGTAGGCTTGGAAGTCCAATGAAGAAGGTACAATTAAGGCAACGCTATTTGTAAGCTCTGTGAGCCCAGGGATAGTTGATAAATGGGACTGCCTTGATTGGCAGAATCCATACCCTGTTGTAGAGTAAACACCTGGGGATAAGTGGTTAAGAATTTGGGTATTGTACTTGTGGAAGGAACCGCACAGCCCCCACAGGGCAGACACGCCCGAGTGATCTCAGAAGATTTATAGCTGGGTATACCTTGCCTACATCTTCCTAAGCCATTGACACACAACTTTCTTGAGAAACATCTATTATTCCAGACTTAAAGAGACGGCAGTTTTGAAGTTAGGTAAAGACCGTGATGTCTTACCCACAGTGAATTGTTTACAGCATCATAGGAACCTCTTGATGACATTCAATCTAATAATATCTTTACATTTGGGGATGAAGCCTTATAAAAACATCACGAGCACTTATAGACCTGTCCCGTTAGATGTCTATCCCTCAGAGAAGTCTGGGTGTTCATATATACCAGGTAGAATGTTTTGTTTTCTGTTATTAAAGCATATTAAGGATTCATATTTTTGTTACATTTTCTTAAACACATTTAAACCATTTATTGCATTCACCATTTTTCTTTCTCAGCAAAAGGCAGCATCCTCGAGGGAGACAGGAACAGAGTACTAAGGAACAGAGGACTCTTAGGATAGAATCCCAGTCTGACCACTTATGAACGTGTGTTATCCAATCAGCCAGATAATACTGGATAATAATCCTTGTTCCAAAAAAGAAAAAAAAAGAAAGAAAGAAAGAAAGAAAGAAAGAGGTGGTTTGACTAGACATCATGATGGTTTCCAGTTCTAAAAATCTTCTATAAGATAGAAATTTCACTTTGCCAATTTGAACTGTAGCATGAGAAGTCCGACAACCAGGAACACCTGCCATCAGGGTAGGTAGCAGACCGTGGCCGTGTATTCTAGAAGCCCAGCACTGACCCCAGAATTTTACAGGGCAGCAGCCTAATTGTTCCTACCAGCATGTTCCATTAAAGCTTGACTTACTGCCTGTGGATTCACCTGCTGACACAGTAAAACTCCTAACTGGAAGCATTAACATTGCAATGTCAGGTAGGGGGAAAAATTGTTCATAAATTCCACGAACTGCTTTATTTGGGGTCCTGCTTGCAAACTTACTATTTATGCTGTGTACAGTAGGCCATCAACATATTCCACTGGGAAATTAGTTTGCAATTTAGAATCGTTTCAAAGTACAAGTGATTCTCAAGTCATTTTCCGAGGTTAAATGAGAACTCTTATTGCTTTTCGTGGGCTCAGAGGGAATTTTGATTCTACGTGTTCCCTCCTCCCCCCAGCTCCTGCTATACTGCCTTGATTTTTCTTTCTTGTGTGTGCTTCGGTGTTAAATCTTATTTTTTTTCTCCCAGTTTTCGAAAGCCAGTAAATGGCTTTTCTTGCTTTCTGGGACTGTGTAAGTACCTCCCTTATGATTACTGCTTTTATTTGTCCCAGACTTCCGAGAGATGTCCATCGGCTCTCCAGACGGGATCGCCTAGCTAACCCACAACCGATTTGGGCAGATTGGGTGGCATCCACTCTAGGAGGTCAAGGTCCCTCTGAGTGTGTTCCAGCCCTCTCAGTCCAGGGGCCGGGCTGTGGAGCAGGGAACGGGCCAGCTCCGCTGAGGACCCGTGTCTGTCCAGTAACTCAGGGTCATGGGAATCCCAGGTTCAACTCCGCTTATGAGCCTAGAAGCGCAGAGCAAATTATTATTTTTTTCTTAAAGATTTTTATTTATTTATTTGACAGAGAAAGAGAGAGAGAGAGAGAGAGAGATCACAAGTAGGCAGAGAGACAGAGGGGAAGCAGGCTCCCCACCGAGCAGAGAGCCCAATGCAGGACTCGATCCCAGCACCCTGAGATCATGACCTGAGCTGAAGGCAGAGGCCCAACCCACTGAGCCACCCAGGTGCCCCAAGAGCAAATTATTAAGATAAAGAGTTCCTCTGACCCTTTCCATTTTTATCCACCCCATCTGGTTATTCAATTCTTTCTCTTAGAACTTCCTTAAGCATTTTTTTTTTTTTAACTTGATTTCACTGGTAAAATGTGGACATGCCCACTATACCTGGCCTCAGGCTTACCCTAACCTGGGAAAACTGGCCTCTAACCTCCTGGTAGGTCATTTATAACCTGATATTATCTTTGGGAAATAAATAGCATTATTTTAAGTGCATCGGGTTTACCCTTTATCATTCCCAGAAAAATAAAAAATAATCCATAGTGTGAAGATCTTGTAGGATTTTTTTTTCCTTTCCTTTCTTCTCAGCAAGTGTCTGAAATTATTAGGTATAATAAACGAAGATCAAACAGAAAATAAACCAGTGTCATTAAGCCACATCAAGTGGCTCTCCTCTCTCTCTGGCAAGAAGCAGTAGAATTTATCTGAAACCAGAATTTCAACATCTCTAATGCATTGGGGGAGTGCTTCCATACGCCCAGACTCAAAAGTATACAAACCAAAGGAGATTAAGTGTTTAGTTTCAAAACACATGAAATCACTAGTTTAAACACAGAAAACTACACACAAAGAGTGCAAAGAAACAATGAAAGCGAGAGATCAACAGAGTAAATATCACCTAGAAAATACTAACAGTCTTAAAGGTCAGAAATCCTTAGTCAAACAAGAAGACCCATTCATTAAAAACAATCAGTTACTGGATAAGCTGAGAACAGCACACTGCTAAATTCCCTTTAAAAGCAGAAGTTATTCAGTGAAAAGCTATTAGCTATGTGCCCTCGAGGTAATGAAATAGAGCAGGTAACAAACAGAAACTGAAACCTAAAGAAGAAGAAACGAAAAAAAGAACAGGTGAAACTGGGAATGGCTTAGGGCAGAACTTCAAAAGGGCCGGAGGCTTCTGCTGTGTGGATACGGACCCCGAAGGCTCCGGGTTGCCCAGGGTCTCGGGTACTACTTGGAGGAAAAACCAAACTACTGACTCCATTCAGCCTCCTAAATGAGTCTTCATGGTCGACATTGGCTTTATTTTTATTTTTTAACTTTTTTTTAACTTTTTTTTTTTTAAGATTTTATTTACTTATTTGACACAGAGAGAGATCACAAGCAGGCAGAGAGGCAAACAGAGAGAGAGGGGCAAGCAGGCTCCCTGCTGAGCAGAGAGCCCACTCCGGGGCTCAATCCCAGGACCCTGAGATTATGACCTAATCTGAAGGCAGAGGCTTAAACCACTGAGCCACCCAGGTGACATTGGCTCTAAAGGCTTTCCTTGATGACAGATCATTCGAGTCTTTTTCTATAAATTTGAATGTGAAAACACTGCAAAAATATTCCCCCTTTTCCTTCAAGCTTTGAAAGAAGCAGATGTTGCATTGGTTTGCTGGTGTTTGGGCTGGTGTTTGTTTTGTTTTCCTTTGTTGTTGTTTTCAACTCATCTTGGCCTTTGCTTGGTGAAATCATGTTAGATTTGATCCCTGGCACAGACACAGACAACATCTTCGAACCTTTAAGAACACTCAAGTTGGATGGCATTTATATAATGTCTTTATAAAGACATTTCTCATGTGTTCAGCAATTCCTTTTCCTAGGCTTTTGTATCATGATTTTTACTTTTAGGTAGCACACTAATTATTTATCATAAAAGCCCCACATCTTCTCATGGGTATGGGATAGACAGAACCCATTAAAACCTTTTAACTCACAAGGACAGTGTCTCATTATAGAGATGCCCACATGTTGAATGTTTCATGAGAAAGTCAGTAGTTTATAAATAAGTATCCTACAGTGTGCAAAAAACAAACAAACAAAAACTATAGGACATGCTCTCATCACTTTTCCATTTTCATATGTTATTTGAGCAAGGGAAGAATTAGTTCTCTGGAGGGAGGATCCCACTTCTAGCTTCTCAAAGTTGTAACCTGCTTTGGCTTTGTAATAGAGCTTTCCTTGGGAGGTCAATCATAAATGGCAAAAAATGGGAATAAATATGTCTTCCTTTCCTCCCTTCCCAGAATGTTGAGCTTTGCTTAAAAGCCTGATTCTCAGCCATGTGCCAAAGGATGCTTTCTCTACCTAAAGTAGAATCTGAAAGATCATATAACCAAATCCTTGAAAATGAATCCATAGAACCAAAATCCATGGTGGGCCAGTGATTTCTAGATCACTAAAACCTAGTGTAACGGGTTTGCAGGTGAACTTTTCAAAAACATTACTGAAAACAATAAATGTCTCTATCTAAACCTAGTTGTAAGGTAATGTAAGTGTAAGCTGACCATTTTTTTTTAATATTCATTAGTGTTATTAGGCCATCCTTCTAACAACTCAAACATTTTATTCTCAATCATGAATGTATCATTTCTGGGAATTTTTTTCCCACAATTTTTTCTTCACATTTTCACCTGAGACGTCATTCTATATTTTGGAAGTTTGCTTAATTGTCCTGAAATCTTTCGCCAATGGAAAAGGAAAAAACAGGACATACACATCCTCTATCTAAAGCATGAATTTCCATCAGCTGTGCATTCTTTCTCTTGTCAGTCCTGTGACCTGGCTCCTGGAGCACAGAAATCATACACAAACTGCCTACTTATGAGGTTCTCAACAGTCAAAGTGTTTTTTGTTTGTTTGTTTGTTTGTTTGTTTGTTTTTTTAAGGGCAACATAATCGGGCTCATAAACCTACTATTCTAGCATACACACGCCAGGGCCATGGATCTGGAAGGAATAATAGAGCAAATTGTTGAATTAGGGAGTTGAAAAAACACAGTGTCCTTTTCTTCATCGGGTGTTCACAAGTCTGTCTGTGTCAGCAACTCAGTCTCAAGACAGTCAAAACAGAGCCCTTGGATTGACCTCATTCCCCGCAATGCTTGCTGCTCTGTCACTCGGGGATCAAGATGTTGGTGGATTTTTCAAAGTTTTATTTCTGAGGGCAGAGAGCAGGGGAGACTGTAAATGCATTGCCACACTGATTGGTTTGGCTTGCTTTCTTCCTTTTTCAAGTTTCTTGGAAACATGGTGGCCCTCCCTGTATAGATTTTTAAAGATCTTCTGTCTGCACGCCCTTGGAAAATGAAAAAAAGAAAAATAAAGAAAAAGCAAAAGCAAAGTCTTTGTGGCACGTGGCCAGAGTTGGCTTTAAAAAGCTGCTAATTTTGAACTCCCTTCCCTCCATTAGGGCTGTGTAAGAATTATGTCTACAAGGCTGAGGCTTTTCTCTGCTTAGAAAACATCTGCATTCAATTAGAAATATGCCCGAGTGTCGTGTTAATTCTGCAGAACCAAACAAAGTCATTTTTGTTTAAACTCTTTCGGTACTACGAGGATGAGAGGTTACAGGAGGAAAAAAGGGGGGTAAAAGCAAGCAACAGAACAAAACTGCCATGTTGTCCCTAAAGGGGCCTAGGAGGCAAGTAAGAAGTTCCTTCTCCTTGAGAATATAGACCCAGCCATTTTTTCCAGAACTTTCTTCTCTGTCACACCTCTCTTGGGGATTGGAGGTGGGAGGAAACCTACTCTTTCCTCTAAAAATGCAAGTTGTAAAGCAATGGAAGTGATGAATCACTAAATTCTACACCTGAAACCAATTTTACCGTATATGTTAACTAACTAGAATTTAAATAAAAACTTGAGATAAAAAACAAAATAAAAATAAAGCCATGGAACATTCTCCAGATTCCTCCAAAAATGAATTTGCCCCAAGAGTTGATATGTTTGGCAAATGAGCAGTAGTATTTTATTTTTAATTTTGTGGAAAGCCAAACAAATCAAAAACTCTATTTATAGTCCATTGTGTGTATTTCATGTCACTTTCACACTTCCTAAATATGACTGGTGTGCTGACCTCAAGTAGCCTAACGGTTTCTGTTGAGACCCACATCTTGTGGTGAACATGGGTCCCATGCCCACTCTTTGCTCACGTGGTAGCGCAGAGTCCGCTGGAGTTTGAGTTTATGGCCCCCAAGGATGTCTGCGAGTCACCAAAGATTCGGTTTCCGCACAAGTATGTTAGGACTACACGTTGGGGGAGTTGATGGTCCCTAGAGAAGGAGACCTCATTCACTCCTTTGAGCTCTTCAAGTTAGATCTTCCTCTTTCTCAGGTAGGGAAGACAGATGAAGACCCTATTTTTGCTAAATCCAACGTTGAGGGATAGGATTCTGCCTTTAATCCGCAGCACCCAAAACTGCCCTCAAGCTCTTTCAGGCAGGTAAAAAAATTTAAATCTCTGCTATTGAATCCTTATCAGAATGCAAGCTGTGAAGAAATGTTTGTGGATGGAGGCATGATGGGCATGCTAAATATTTATTCTTTCATGTATTTTGACTCTATCTTTGGATCAAACCAAGGAACTGGGCATTGAACCAAAATGTTTGGCACCATTTTTATTGGTTTTCACTAAATTGCCCAGTAACTTTATGCCAGTTGTCTGTATTGAAAACACCATAAGAAACAGCCCAATTTATACTTACTGGAGATTATTTCTGTTACATTTTCTGATACTTGTTTATGAGAAGCCATGAGAGAAATTTCTCGGATTTTGAGTTTGAGGTATTTTTCTTGAATTATGGTTTTCTCTGTTGTTTTTATTTTTGAGTCTTAGGAACACTGTGATTCTTGTAACTGATACTAGTTCCCTTTTTGCTTTAACTGCTAAAAGCTTTGAGCCCAAATTTGTGACTTGCCTTTAGTAACTACAGTGGGTCTGTCCTAAATATTTACACTTCTATTTATCAAGGGGTTAATTAGAACATCGCCCGAGCACCCCCCCTTACTCTGTCTCTCTCAACTAATTTTTTTTTTAATCTTTTTTAAGTTTATTTTTGTAAACTCTGGCAATTCCTTTGTGAAATAAATCAGGGAATTTATAAGTAAGTCAATAAGTAAATCTAGGTTAAGCCCTGATGTTGAAGGGCAAGACAATTGAACCAAAGCCTTACTTGTTTGCTATGTAATAGTTTTATAAAACTATTTAATTTTTGTATGATGTTTATACCAGACTACTTTTTGTTTTATGTCCAAAATGTGAAAGAGAGAATGAGATGAAAAAAAGACAATTCTGAAGGCGTAAAGAAACTCAAGTACAACATCTGAAATGATGATAGAATTGGCAAAGAGGACATAAAAGAATGAGTAAGAAATTAAGATTACTTGAATTTAAGGGGGGGGGTAAATGAGGATAAAAAAATAAATAATAGTGTTTGAGATATAGCCATCCTGACAACTGTTGTCTATCTCTTTAGAAAATAAAGCCTGTGTAAAAATAAGAGGAATTAAGCTTGAAAGTCTGAAATGAACATTAGGAAGATGGTGTTGTGTGCTTAAATAATACTTGACTCAAGAACTTCATGCTGGGATTTGTCCATTCCATTTTGTGTTATCTGTGTTTGCTGGCATCTTGCTAGTGTTGTTGCCACATTTATAAACATGAAGGAATTGTACAACTGAAATACAAGAGAGTTAATATGTTCACATTATTCCACTTGTTTTGAGATGCGAAAAGATAGGCCCAATCTCTTGACCTTTGGTCCAAACGGATTTTTTTCTTTGGTTTTCAGGAAGAAGAAGATGGGGATGTAAGCTACAGCTTAAGTAGAAGAAAAAAAAGAAGAACAATGATAAACATTAAATATGCACTTGTTCTTGGGTCTGCTCTATTGTCTTTATATATAGCATAAAACATATATATATATATATTTTATATATATATATATAGCATAAAATATATATATATATATATTTATTTATTTATTTATTTATGACGAAAAATGCCAGAGACCACGGAATTCCCACCATTTTGTCTAATCACAAAGGACTATTCTATTTCTTACTAAAAATTCCTTCTGACTTCCATGGTCTGGCAATATTTCATTAAATATTGAAATGGCAAGGGGAAACCGGGTATCAGTCATTAAGCTCTTTCCAAAATCCACAAGTGCTCCTCCTATGCCACCCAAACTCCATTTCTATATTATATCAAAGAAGGATTTTTTGTTAGAGAAATAATTGTTATATAAGCAAAGAGCTATTGCCCATCTTAACACAGAAAGTGGTTTTTAGTAGACAATTATTTAAATTTGGTTCTTCCTGGAGACTGAGGTAACCACAATAAACACTCACTTAAATGATTTATCCTACTTTATCTCCATCAACAATTTGGGAAGGACTACCTAATAATTGTATATATCCCTTTATATTTTTCAAGGAACACTAATATTTCATCCCAAATCCATAGTAACACAAAACATTTTATAATTCATGGAGAAAGGTAAGAACAGTAGGGGGAAAACAGTTGAGAGGCAAGAGGATATCAAATCTTTCATGTTTTCCTGTGTGGATTTTTCTTTTTTCTTTTTTTTTTTTTTTTTTGGTCGTGAGTTGTTCTAAATTTGTTGTTATTTCCCACGTGAGTACTACCTGGGTAAATTATGGCTCACATTGCCCTCCACTTGAAATGAAAAGCAGATTGCATGGCAGACTTGAATTATCCTCCAATATTGTGTGATATATGATCCGTCTTGATGGGAAACTATTGTGTATATTTCATAGTTATGATTTCCAAGGTATCAAACTCCTCATTATCTTCCCGTGCTAGCCAGCTATAAATGCCAGAGCACTCTAGCTTCCAGTATGTGCTTTCTGAAACTTATAGTCCTATGCTCTGTGTCTGTTTAGCATTTTATGCTGCTATATAATATAGAAATGTCATAATACTTTATCAAAACCCCAACTAGGCTATTGACAGTATAGGTTTCATTTAATTCCTGGATGCAACAGACATTCTTTGGTATTTCCTGTATAATATAATAAACACCAAATACAGTGCTTAAAATGAATATTTAAAAAATCAATTAGGCTTGAAATTTAATTTTATCTAATTGGCTTGCTATATTCTAACAAAATTGAATGACATTAAAGTTTCACCTACCCTGTATAATTTCATATTTTCTCCAATCATAAAAATAGATTTTTTCTCTTTTTTAACTTCTTTTGATATGATCTTT
Source organism: Lontra canadensis (assembly GCF_010015895.1). Taxonomy (NCBI): domain Eukaryota; kingdom Metazoa; phylum Chordata; class Mammalia; order Carnivora; family Mustelidae; genus Lontra; species Lontra canadensis. The sequence goes on along the minus strand of NW_022631015.1, from coordinate 21,041,086 downwards.
TAATTTACTAAGTTTACTTAACCCTCTCTTATATTGGTTGAAGAAAGTATGTATCATCTTCCCAGGGTAGTAATCACATGTACAATATAATTTTACATCAGCCACTCCATTCATGCTTCATTTCTACTGTGAATCTCGAAGGCAATTAAAGCTCTTGAAGAAGACTTTGGTGCAGATGGTAAGAACTGATTGTGTGTATACACACACACACACACACACACACACACATTCCTGGAATTGGCTGAGCTAGAAGATACATACACCATCTTTTGTGCTCCCCTAAAACCTTCTGGAATTAGGCATCTCATCTTTGGCTCATCCTCGGACAGAAAGGAGCCATCAGTATGGCTCACACAACAGTGAATATTACCAATGCCTCCAAGAACAAGTAGGTCTCAACAAAAAATATGAAAGTAACAACAGCATGTGGCTTATCAGCAGAATCCAGGAAGGAAATACATTTTTTTCATACAGTTAGTACATCTGCTTGAAAAAATTAATCATGGAAGGAGATGAATACCCGTAGAGAAACCCCCAAAAGAGTGTGAAGCTCATGTGTGTTTCTGATTAGCTAACATTTCTGATTTGTTATACTGACATGGCTGTGTTTCCTTAGCCAGCTGGGTTTATCAAATTTTTTCTCAAAATTAAAAAAAAAAAATATAAAGAAAAAAGACAAAAAGTGTACTTACTAAGACCATTTTATTATGGCTATTTTACCATCATATCAAATAATTACTTTGCTAGTGTTTCATCCCTTTTTATTGCTTTCTAATAGTAATACTACCATAAAGTTATATCCAGAAATCACAAGGTAAAGAAAATTCAAACATGTTGAGCCTGATCAATTATCAAATATTGCAAACTACAGTTACCATATTCATGACAGGTAAGAAACACATCTACCTGCCAATCTTACTGTATAAACATGGTAAACTCTTGGAATTCCCCTTCTGACTGTAGAAAAGAAGTTTGAAAAAGGTCATTACCCAAGCATCTTTTTGAAATCCTGAGACTCAAAATAGGGCTGAAAACTCTTCCAACCAATTCTGTATTATTGTCTAAGATGGTTCAGCTAGTTACTTGGTTGACACAGGGAAACACAGGTCACCGTGTTTTCCTGAGAATGAAATTTCCATGATGAGCCCAACAAACTAAATGAGTTTATGGAACTAAAACAATAGCCTTAAAGTATGCTGGTTGTCCAAACCTCTAATGGCTTGACTAGACAAAACACTTTGAGAAACAAAATCCATACACCGCGCCCTTCACAAAGATTTTGCCCCAGCCAGCCTCACTAATGATCACAGGAGCCAGTGCTTCTGGTCTGTTTAAGGAAAAGTCTTATTTAGCTGTAAGGGCTTCGGTTGAAATTCTGCAATTGAAAATTATAGATAAAATGGAAAGAACTGTACAGAGACAGTGTAAGAAAACCTTTTTCTCTCCATTGATTTCATGTAGCTGTCTTTGGACTAACTGGGAATGTCTCAGTTTTACCCATGTATCTGATCCATGTTCAGATTAATCCTGTTGCTATGGTTTATGATGTCTTCGGTTTCCTACTTACTGCTAGCTCAAACTAATAAGCTCTCTCTGGACCAGTGCCATGACACGAGGTCATGCCCAGTTAATCACACCATTGTGTTTCCATACATTTTGCCCGCTGAATTATCTACAATGATAATTGATTAAAATCACATCTAGTCTGATGTCATTTTTTTAAAAGGAGCAATTCAATTTTTCAAAGAAAGCTTGTTTTAGGTTTGTACAAAATTCTTTTGGAACATCTTAAATCATTTTATTAAATACATTTTGCCTTCATCAAAATATATATATATATAGAATCTGCATTAATCACCATTAAAGTTTCTTCTTAGTCTCCACTTATAAAGCTACAGCGCTTTGAGTTCCAGATATCAGCAAGAACTAGATTATATCATAATATAAAGATGGAGGAAAGTATATGGACAGTTTTATTTTTGACATAGGATTTCACACTACATAAATCTAGTCTTCATATTCTACACTTTATTGAGAGTAACTCTTTTTTTTGTAAATCATATTAAAATGCTCAAGATAACAACATTACAACGTAAGATATTATATGTACTACTGATTTTTCAGTGTCAGGACTAATTCCTATTAAATCTCTCCACATACAGCATGAAGAGTGTATCCTCCCCACCCCCTTAAGAGGATGCCTTATCTTATTTTGCAATTTCCTATTATATTCAGTGGTTCTTAAAAGGAGAAAGTCAATTTTGGTCACATCTTTTCCAAGTAATCCAGACCATACTAAATGCTGCAGATGTATAAAAGAAATTCGAGATAGTGCCATAATATCAAACCAGGAAACAAAAGGTTTTGTATCAATTTCCGATTTTCTACATCCTGACCTTAGCTCTTGTATCTAAGTTCCTTAGAGTAAATATAACTTCTGTGTACTGACAACTTCAAATATATTACATTATGAAGATAATTATGAAGTTTAGCCACTGGCTGCCAGAAATGATCAGATCCAAGAATATTGTGGGTTAGTTTAACTACATTTATATTGTTTACATGGCACATAATTAAAAGAACAAAGAGAAAAACTCCATAGTCTATTGGCTTAGGGGTCTGCAGAAGAGCCTTGAGCAAATGGTTTTTAAATTAAAGTGAAGAAATTCTTTTTGGGAAGGAGAAGGAGTATGGGGAAGATGTGGGAGAAATTAGAAAGAGCAAATACAGAAGTAGGTCAATGTAGGCAGTACTGGGAAAATTCCACTAGTAATACAACGTTGGCTCCACTGTTGGCCATCATTTTTCAAAATTTTTTTTGTATTATGTCCATATTCCCATTCACCATTGCTTATTTTTGTAAAAACTATTATCTCTGAGTAAGCCAGCAACCATAGGCACACTTTGATCACTAGTATCATTGTCTACTTTCCCTTATTTGGCTTTGTTTTACCTGCAAAGTTACCATAAGGGATTGATGATAAAAAGCTATCCTATGTTAATGGCGCTGTGCACTCTACATTGCCATTTCTTTTTCTTTTTCTTTTCAAAGATCAATTTGTTTAACTGAGTGAGAGAAACAGCACAAGCAGGAGGGGTAGACAGAAAAAGATAGAATCTCAAGCAGCCTCTGTACTGAGCTCAGAGCCTGATGTGGGGCTAGATCTCATGACCCTGAGAATATGACCTGAACCAAAGAGTTGGCTGCTTGACCCACTAGGCCAGCCAAGCGTCCCTCCATTGCAATTTCGGTAGCAAATGCATTTCATATTACAAAGTCATTTAACTTGAAGCTCATAATATATAGCCACATATACTATCATCTAATTGCTATCCTCTTTCTACTGAGTTTTTGGTTAGACCATCATACTCACAAGGAACTGGACAAATGTACCTTCAGGTTTCTACTCTTCTCACTGGATCTACAGTAACTCTTCATATCTCAATTTACTGTTTGGATCATTCAGTCAGAACGCTATTTATTTCATCCCTGAGATGAATTACCTACCTGAGGCTTCAGTTTTAGTAAATCTGAGTTCTAAGATGATCTTTTCTGTTAATTCTATGGATTACTTGGGATTTGGAGGCCTTAGTTATTTCCTGATTAATCAAGAGAACAGCTTGGGTTAGATGATTGCTGAAGTCCAGTCAATTTAAAATTATAATACTAACCTTCCTTGCCAAAATTTTCCTTCCTCCTTTTATCACCATTTTGTCACATGAACCTATCAATCTGGCCCATCTCCACCGATGTGGAAAACATAGCATTGTCTTTTCCCTTGTCCACAGCCAATCCAGGATTAACTGGGTTGCATTGAGTTTCATAGTATAGCTAATATCTGTTCCCAAAATATTATGATCCACTCCCTCATACTGGGTTCAGATTTAAAGGCATGGTCCCTGTCTTATGTCCCTGTCTAGCTCTGAGGAACACACTAATCCACACTGACCAACTGACCCACTCTCCCTCCACCAGCAGCCCACTCACTACAGGGTCCAACTTTAAATAAGAGTCAGAGGTATGTCTGCATAACTTCTGACTGTCAAGGCTGCCCCATCATCTCACATCTAAACGTCAGTCTTGAATCCAACTTTCAGAGTGTAGTTAAAGTGACAGCTTCTTCCCCCTAAACCTTGATGAATACAACCAATAGTGAATATTCAAATTATCCCTTAGGTTTTGTTATGCAATTCCAGAATGTTAAACAAACAGGGCTCATAGATCACCTTTCATGAATCTCGTCCATCTCTGGAGGAATCTCTAAGCTTTATCTCACTTGTCAATAGTACATCACCGCAGGCAGAATCTGTCATCCAATGTAAAGGTGAATAATTTTTTCTTTATTAAAGCATCATTTTAAGTTCAACAAGTCATCAGTTTTGAAGCTTCCTTTAAACCATGGGCGGGCCCAGCACAGAATGAGCATGAAGATGGCTGGGAGTCCACTGATAAGGACTCAGGCCAGATTCTACAGAATAAGTTGAGTCAGCAGAACATCCCAGTCTCTGAGACTTTCTTACTTTGTCATTAAACATCTTGCTCCAACCAAAGATTTCTCACCAGTCATTGGCATAGTTCTTTCTGCCAGTTTCTCAAGTTTCTGTTAGCAATTAGCTTGTATCAGTGGTTCCAAAGCCTGTTTATTTGAAAATCCAGCAGCAATTTCCAAGTCCCCAGGGATCCAGTTTCACTTGTGGAACTAGAAACTTTGAATTAATGCAAACTTGGCTGCCATCAATCTTCTCCACACTTCCAGAAGGGGCTCTAACTTCTTAAGAAACAGGGGTTCCATAGAGGTTGGATTAAATACTCCCAGACAGCAAATGCAGAAAAGAATTTTTAAAGATTTCTTCTAACTGGAGAACACACATACAGACTCATAGAATCCATTCTTTCTCTCGAATATAGAGCCCAGCAGTACATCCCCTCTTGTCCTACAAATTTGACCCAGTGTAAACTCCACTATATCTTTTTATTTTTTTCGTGTGTGTGTGTGTGTGTATGTGTGTCTTTTAATGTGTGTGTTTGGGGACAGGTTTATGTGTGTATGTATGTATGTACCTGCATGTGTTTTAGTTTGTTTCCGCTTTTTAAGAACTCTCATGCCTCAAGAAGCTTGCCAACCCCACCCACTCCCTTTTCTTTACAGTATCTCCCCCCCAAATATAAAAGCCTGATAAAAATAAACTCTTGTCTCAAACCTAGTGTAATAATTTTTGAATTGAAGGTAAAACTGAGAACCTTAAATTCACCAACCCAGAGGGTAGGCCTCATTATTTACCCAAATATATCTGGGCTTCACGGTTGCTAAGTGGACTTGCTTTCAAAGGAATATAGCCTGGAAAATAAAAACTGAAAAAGAAATCATCAAATTTTTACATTGAATCACAAGGATATACTAAAGTCCTAGTAGAAATACATACATGCAGTGCTAATGCACAGAATACTATCTGTCTCCATCGCTGTGTCCCCCAAAAATATTCACCTGAAATTCTGAAATTCTCTTACCTACAATGAAATCCTGATACAGAGGATTCTTACCTACAATCAGTACAGGCATCCTTCTTTCTCCTTTCTCTCTCAGCTCTTGTTAAATTTGTTCTAGTGCATATTAGCCAGGCCTCTATTACTTATCTTTTTTCCTTACTGACTAGAATATTACAAGTAAATTGACTTCATCTTAACATCCCTGAAAAGTATCATTCCATTACAGAATCATTGGAAAGTCCAAAATCTCACCTATATTTAATTATCTCAAAAGTGCCAAATTTTGGGGTGCCTGGGGGGTTCAGTTGGTTAAGTGTCAGACTTCTGATTTCAGCTCAGGTCATGATCTCAGTGTTGTGAGACAGAGCCCCATGTTGGGCTCTGTGCTCAGCAGGGAGTCTGCTTGAGATTCTCTCTCTCCCTCTGAATCCGCTCACCCCTTGCTCACAAGCATGTGTTCTCTCTATCTTCCTCTCCCTAAAAAAAATGTGCCAAATTTTGACATTTAAAACAGTCTGGGTGTAATCTATCCTGAGGTACAATTCCTTTCCATCCATGAACCTAGAAACTAAAGATATATTATCTTTTGCCAAAATACAGAGGTAGAAAATGCATAGGTTAACAGCTATAGACATTCTTACTCAAAATGAGAGAAAATGGGACAAAACAAACATAAGACTCACTAGACTAGTCCCAAGCAATTTCAAAATCTAATCAACCAGCCTCCATTGGGTTTCAAGTCCAAGGAACAACACCATGTGGCCCGGCTTCCCCTGTGGAGTAATTCTTACTTTTTCATGAAAATCAATGAACACATTACACTGTATCAGTAGAATAAGAAACAAAGCACACACGATTATTTCAGCCGGAGCAGGACAAATAATTTGATAAAATCTAACACTGTTTCTTGATAAAAATGCTTTAAAAAACAACTAGAAATAGAAGGAAACGTCCTCAATTAAAAGAACAATCTCTGGAAAAACCACAGCTAAGATCACAGTTACTAAGGGAAGAATGAACATTGTCTGCCTAAGATCAAGAACAAGCCAAGGTGTCTATTCTTGCCACTTCTCTAAGGCCAGAGCAATCAGACAAGAAAAAGAATAAAAGCTGTTCTGATTGGGAAAAAGAAATGAATATCTTTATTTGCAGATGTTGTCCTCTTATATGTAGAAGTCTTAAAGAATCCACTGAAAAAATGATTAGGACTGATGAATGTATTCAGCAAGGTTTCTGGATACAAGGTCAGTGTACAAAAATCAATTGCATTTCCATACACTAGAAATGAATAATCTGAAAATAAAATTAAGAAAATAATTGCGTTTATAATAGCACTACCATGAATATAATACTAAGAAGTGAATTTTACTAAAGCTGTGCAAGGCTTTTACAGTAAGAACTATTAAACATCATTAAAAACAAAGATGACATAAATGATTGGAAATACATCCCATGCTCAGATTGGAAGATGTAAAGTGGTAATAGTCTCCAAATTGATATACAGATCCAGTATAATCCCTACTAAAATCCCAGCTGGTTTTTGTTTTGTTTCACTTATTTGTTCAATAAATTGACAAACTGATCCTCAAATTCATATGGAAAATCAGGAATCTGAAATAGCTGAACTATCTTGGTTTGGAGGATTCACATTTTTTTGTTTGTTTTAGAACTTACTGTATAGCTACAGTAATCAAGACAGTGTTGTACTGACAGCATAATAGTGAATAAAATTGAGCTGGAAATAAAAGCATACATTAATCATTAGTTCACTTTGGGCAAGAGTGCCAAACAATACAAGGGAGAAAAGTCTTTTCAACAAACTGTGCTGGGACTTCTGTATATCCACATGAAAAAGAATGAAATTGAACTCTTAATTCACACTATACACATAAATTAAATAATATTATGCCATAACCTCAAATTACAGAGATAAAACTATATACTTCTTGGCAGGAAATAGAAAAATAAATTTTCACAACTTTGGACTAGGATCATTAGACGTTAAGAGAGCACATCAAAATTACTGTTGGAGGATATGATAAATAAGATGTGACCACCAATTGAGTGGCGAGCTGGACCCAGACACTTGGAGGATCCTTACCCTCTCCCCTGCCCTTGGATCATGGGTTCCACTTGCCTTTCTTGCTCCCAGGGGCTGCTCCAGGGACATAACCTTGAGAGAGTGACCTGGTGTTGAAAATACCTATATGGTCTATGAGACTGAGCCCAGTTAGGGTCTCTTTATGAACTTTTAAGATGTAATGGGTAGATGCAGTGATCCATTCATCTTGCTGTGGCCCAAGACAAGCCTCCTATGTAAGTTCCTTTTGCCTTATTAAAGCCACCACCTACTGACCTGAGGTGGCCTGCCTCTGTCTTTGGTTTCTCTCTGCACTCTTCTCATGGGGGCCAGTGTTAGATTACTTATGAGAAATTCCCAGGAGGGTTACAAACCAAGAAGTACATGATTTTTAAAAAAAAATGGTAAATCAGACTTAATCTAAATGAAATCTTCTGTATGTCAAAGAACACAATCAAGAAAGTGAAAAGAAAGGACATAAAATGGGAGAGAATACTGCAAATTAGATATCTTACAATAGACTTGTATGTAGAATGTATGGAGCACTCTTAAAATGCAACAATAAGGGCATCTGGCCCATTCAGTTAAGTGTCTGCCTTGGGCTCAGGTCATGATCTCAGGGTTCTGGGATTGAGTCCCACATTAGGCTCCCTGCTCAGCGAGGAGTCTGTTTGTTCCTCTCTCTCTCCCTCTGCCTTGCCTGTGCTCTGTGCCTCTTAAACAGTCAAACAAATAAATAAATAAAATCTTTTTAAAAATCCTGCAACAATAAAAAGACAACGCAATTTTGAAAAGGACAAAGGACTTGATTAGAGACATTTTAAAAACATGTAAGTGGTCAAGAAATACATTTAAAAAATTGTAGTCATTAATGCAAATCAAAACCACATGAGATACATCTTCATACCTACTGAGGATGGCTAAGGTTTAAGAAAAGACAGATAATAACAAGTGTTAGCAAAGCTGTGGAGAAAGTGGAACACTTGTGAACTGCTAGCGGGAATGTGAAATGGAATAGCTCTGGAAAAATAGCTTAGTGTTTCCTCAAACTGTTAAACATAGAGATACCACAAGACCTAGCAATTTCCACTGTAAATACTTACACAAGAGAATTAAAAAACATATGTTCACATAAAAACTTGTACATGAATGTCCATGGCAACAAAGAGTAGAAATAACCAAATGTCCATCAGCTGGAGAATGGATAAGCAAACTGATCAATTCATCCAATGGAATATTATTCAGCTATAATAATGAAGTAATGATGATACCTTCAACGACATGGATGTCCCCTGTAAATGTCATGCTAAGGTTAAAGACCACATATAAAGACCAGATATTGTACGATTTTATGTATATGAAATGTCCAGAATAGGCATATCCCATAGAGAAGAAAAGAAGGTTAGTGTTTGCCATGGTCTGAGGGTAGGAGGAAACAGACAGGGATTCTGTTTGTGGTGATTAAAATGTCCAACAAATTATATAGCAGTGTTATAAAACTCTATACTAAAAAGTACAGAATTATATACTTTGGAAGGATAGATTTTATGGTATGTGAATTATATCTCAAGGAAGGATTTTTTTAAAAAACTCAATCTTCACAATGATGTTATACCTGGTTATGATGATTTCTGTTAATTGTGTGCATTGGGTATTGGGTATCTTGGTTTTGCACTCCCATCTGCTCCCCCCATCACCCAACCACCCCCGGTTTCTACTGCTCTGTGCTCCAGGATGCTGGATTTCGTGGACACGTTAACTGACTTCTTGCCTTCTGGCTTTCTGTTGAGTGAATCAGTGGAAACTCTTGACAGGGGATGGCATACAAGAAAGAGAGTAAGGTCAGGGAGTTATCCTAGTTCACCCTGCTGAACCTAATGATCGCTCTGTCTTTCCACCAATGGCCACAGCCTGCCAGAGGCTCTCTTTCTAGACCCATTTTCTGGGTTCCTGGTTTGGTGTTTGCAAAACTGTTTGTTGTCATTACCTTCAGGCTTATGGTGGGGTAAAATTTCCTTGGGCTACTTGCTCTGGAATACTGAATCTACCTGCGGGATGTCCCTACACCTGCCTATGCATTTTAAAGAACACCTTATTAAACGACCCCATTCCACCTCTCACCCACCAATCCCTTGTTGATTTACTGTGTTTGGTTTTAAGCTGTTTTCATTTTGTTACATGCTTTAATTTCAGTCCCTTTGCCTTTTCATTTTCTCCTGTTTTAGTAGAGGATCTATTTCAGCTTTGTTTTCAGCAGGGACTTTCAAGGTAAGCACTCTATTTTTAGCTCCATTTGAGATTAACTTAATGTCTTAACAGCATATTTTATACTATATTAAACTATCAATTGTAGAACAAAATAAATTTTGATCCCTCTTTTTTCAAGGTAAAGGATTTGGCCTTTTACCTACCTCTCTCCCTTTCTCTGTTTTAGTTCATTTACTTTGAGTTTGTGAAGTCTTTCTTCATTTTAAAAACAGTTCATTTGTTTATTTATTTTATACTGGGTTTCATGGTCATTTATTATTGTTTCTTTAAACTCTTTGTTGTGCCTCATAATGATGTAATAGCAACAATCGAATGTCAAGAAGAGCTAGGTCATTCACATCAGGGGTCAAAGGGAAGGAAGGCATGCTTAATTTGCCTTGGCTAAAATAATTTTTGATTATCTTAATAAGCATAGTAAATCAAGAAAGAGGAAAGAAGCTGACACCACTAGACAGCTGAGCCTTTTGGAAATTTCTGAGATGGGCAGATCTGGTAGACAGTTAGCTGAAGCCAAGCGATTCAAATAGAAACTTCAGTTACTGTGTCATACTATATTTCCAGGAGCAAGTATCCATTTTTTCCTACACTGCAATGTAGTCACTTGGCTATTGCATATTTTATATTTTATAATTTACTTCTTTTGTTTTGTAATTTTATTATTTTTTTTTCAGTGTTACAAGATTCATTGTTTATGCACCACACCCAGTGCTCCATGCAATATGTGCCCTCCTTAATTTACTTCTTAAACTTCATTCCATGAGCACCATTGACTATAGTCAGTTTGGTTCTCCACCGCCATTATAAACACAGCGTCAAGCTGGGAACAAGGACAGGATTCAGCCAAAGCCTGGTATCGCTGAAGCATAACCATCTACAAACTTGAAAGCCAACATTTTTCTTCATAGCAACATTTCCACGAAGTTGCCTTTTTATCCTAAAAATTTAAATGATGACTTATTTTCTATTCCTGCTTTGGTTTTATTTTTGCCATTTATGATATTTTTTGAGACATTCATTTTGAATTGCTGTTCACATTTTGTATGATTATTTAATTTCTGAGCAATCGTCTTATCTCTCCAAATTCATTTAAGCTTTTTGAGACCACAGACCTTTTCATTTATATTTTATATACATCACACACCTAACAGCCCAATGCTGGAGACACAGAGATGTTCAATAAATATTTCTTAATTTGATTTATTAGAGCTCTTATTAGTTCTGTCTGCTTAGTCTGGTAGTGCATTCCCTTCTGTTGGTATAAAGCAGACTGCACTTGATATACTTTGAAATGCAGTCCAGAATTAATAATCTCTGAGAAACCTGATATGCTTTTAAACTTCCCAGATCTCTTGTTAGAAAACTCAAGAGACTCCAAGCATTGACTTTTCATAATCTGTTACCTCATTTGGTGTACATTCATATCTACAGCAACATCATGAGGTGAACAAGGGCTCCACAAATCTTTGGATTTGTTTAAAATTGGCATTTAATATGTATATTTTTTTCTTTTTAAAAGCATTTGGGGAGAGTTCAGCTGCCAGGTCCCTCGAGCAAAATGGTTTTCTTGACACTGCTTCTGTGTTGTCTCAAGGCCATATATCTGGCCCTGTAACTTGAACACAGGAAAAGGAGGGGGAGAGAGAGAGACCTTCTGTTCATTCCCTGTGGCAATCCATTGGGATTCTAAATACTTGAATATTTTTAATTCATTAAGAGGCTTGGAGCTATTATGGAAGAAAACAAAATATAGAAATTATAAAATAGTAAGTCAACCCCATATAAATCATGATGATGTTCCCAAGGACAGAGATTTAAATCACATTCTCCCCTTGATAAAGCTTTAATTGTATAAATAACTCTGTGAAATCATTTCAAGTTCTTGCCCCCAATCTAAGGGTACATCATAGTTCATACAAAATCATTGAAGAGTATTTCTTTATCTCGGTGTGTTTGAATATCCAGATGTTTGGCAGGAAGTAAAACAACATCCAGATGATTGACTAGAATTTTAAATATTTCTTCCAAGTCCTGACACAGAAGGAAAGAATGCAATTTGTTTACCAGATAGATCCATGTTTAATAATCCTATGTTAAGCAAAGAATCATCTTCGTGAAGAAAAATAACTTAGAACTTTGTTTCAGATGTTATTCTTGAAGGTACTGAAATGGAGAGATGCTGCTCTCCTCCTGCCCCAGCAGGCTTCCCAGGAAGCCAGTCTGACATGTAGATGGGTGAAGAGGCGTTTCTTCTATAATTGCCATATGTGTCCTCATGCTGAAGTCACATCCTGTAGAAGCCGTGTTGACTGGTGTAATAGGAATGTGCCTGGACCCCCAGAGACAAGAAGATCAAATGTATATAAATCCTAAATAGTAGGGTAGGGAAGGAAAATTTTTTTTCTCTACTCTTCCAGATTCTTTTGGCTGGTTTATTAATTAATAATTAATTAACATCCAAGGCAGATAAATATAAGAAAAACAAATTTAATTTCATAGCTATGGGAGCCAGAGAGATAGGTTCAAGGGCAAAGTTGGGCAGTTGAGGCCTCTACATCATCCTGAGCTAAGGAAGAGGACAGGAGTCTGGGGCTTCAAAGGAAAGGAGGACAATTCACAGGAAGATGGGAAAAGCAAATGTTTGGTGAACAAAGACTTGCCATGCTAATGGAAGAGAGCAGGACACAGAGAAGGCTTTGAACATACAGACCCTGCCCAGCTCCCCACAGCAGACCACACCTGGCCCAGACTCTCTGCCATTGTCTCTGGTGATAGCTCTCTTCCTGGGCCAAACCCTCTAACTAAATTCTTAGGGACACTTAAGGGGGAGGTTAAAATCTCTTCGTAAGTCTTTGGGCCTCCACTGTCTGCAGTTCAAAGTAACCCACACGACAAAGTGGCATATTCTGGGGTGGCATACTCTCGTCCCCATCAGTAGCAATCTCTGAGGTCATTTTGCTAGAAGTCCTTCTAAATAATTGGATGATTAATGGCTATAGTAATCCTAGGAACCACAAAAGTCCATTTAAAAGACATTTTTGTTTGGAAAGAATTCTTCATTTTCATGAGCATTAAATTTCTTACTACTTTTTATATGTTGTCTAGCCTACTTTTACAATAATTGGGAGTATTAATTGACGGCACTGATAAGACTGTCATAAAATCTAATGACCACTGACATTCAGGACTGAATGTTATTTGTATTGTGAACTTTCTCTGGTTTGTCACGGTTCCTTCTCCCCCTCAAGCTGTAATTTTCCAGTGACCTTTGCCCAGACTGACCTATTGTTCACAGCTGTCACCAAAAAGGCCCTTGTTCAGTTTATTTAGGGAATGATGGCAGGTAACTGTGAAATAACAAAAGAATGAATACCATTGATCAGGGCGGACTTTTTTTTTCTACTGTTTTCAGCCACATGATAAAAACAGGATGCTTCATTCTTGGGGACCAGTGGCTGGCATAACTTATCAAAGCTGCCTTTTCCCCTTCCTCTGACTTTCCCCTTTGTTTCCTTGAGGGATGTAGAAATGACATCAAACTGTTCAAAATAGCTCTGACCTATTATGGATGACCAAAGAGATATTTGCTTTATTTTGGAGAAGAAATAATAGCTCTAACCTTTTGTTTTGTACAGAAAACAGACAAACAGGATATATTTTTTTCACCGTCTCCAGGTTTTATCTCATCCCTTCCTGCTCTTTTGAAACAAAAGAAGTCAGTTTTAAAAAGCAAAAAAGAGTAAATAAATTTTAGAAAGAGAAGTTGCATTACAATTTCCCCTAGAAAAGTTCCAGTGACATTTTACCCACCATGACTATAGGCCTTGTTATCCTAATAAATGAGTGAATCTATATCATAACTGTTTTAGGGACACAAGAAAAGAGAATGGAAATATCTCACATTTGCAAACCGAGTGGGTTTCTTGAAAAAAATAAATGATAACATTGAACAGTGAGTTCAATTTGTACCAGGTAGTGTCCTCACTTTGCCTCTTTGAAGATGCTCTTTCCAAGTTTCTCAGGCAGTAAGGTCAAGATCTCCTTATATCAAGATCATTTCCCGGTAGCTATAACCTTGTAATTCAGCAGAACCAGTTTGGAGATACACTGTCTGACTTGAAACCTTCCTAAATCACATCACCAAAACAAGATAAGCTGTCCCAGAAAAGGCATCAAATCATTTATAGCATGGCAAACAGTTAATCCCACCTAAGAAGCCCATCCTAATTAACCCCCAATCATCCCTCTGGCTCCCCTGACAAAGAGAGTCTCAGATTTCTTGCATATGGGTTTAATCTCGACATTTTCCTTTAGAGTAGTGCTGTCCAGTTAAAATTTCTATAATGGGGTAAAAAATAATTGTTAATATTTGCACTGTTCAATATGGTAGTCCTAGCCCAATTATTACTACTAGACATTTGAAATATGACTGGTGTGTGTAAAAATAGAATTTTTAATTTTCTATAAGTTCATTACCTTTAATGTATATATCTACAGGAAGCTGATGATTATTATAGTGGGTAATGTGACTTCGTAACTGCCTAGAATATGCTTCTTGGTGCTGAATTCCTTAATATATAGTTAAGGAACAATATTTCTGATCCTTTATGCTGTTAAATGTAAAATATGGTAACAAGCACCTCAAACTGGGATAAGAATGTTAAATAGCTTTTGTTCATGCTCCATGAAAATCCTAACTATGAACATTGCAAATGGAAGTTCCAGAGGCCATCTGTAGATCTATCATTTTGCAGTCCAATTGTTTCAGTTTTACCTAAGTATAAACCATGTGCAATGTTATAATAAGATATTGGCAGATCTAATCATGTTTCAAAGAGTAATTTTCCTAAGTTCTCAGAAACTCGTCAACAAACACACTTACCCCTACATAAACAAGTGTAGATGGGAAAATTTGCTAGTGTTGATGTGGTGTTTCATTGACTGTGTCAAGTAAACACATTTTAAAGATGGTACCAGTTTGAGATTGGTAAGAACTTTTTTGGAATAAAGAGCACAGTGGAAGATTTGGAACCTTCCCTTGCACACGTAAAAGGTATAAATGAGTTTGGAGGTAGGGAAAGGAGACCATATTGGAGGACATTTTCTAGAGGAGAGTGTTTCTCTCCCAACCCAAAGGAAAGAAATGAGGATGTCCCTTAGTTTAGGAGAATGAGGCTTTAAAGAAATCACCAAAATAAGCCCTGACTCCTCAGCAGCTCCCCTTTCCAAAAGGAAATTACAGAGGACTGGTGACCAAATCAACTTAGAGATGGATGAAGAGCTGGCAGAAAAAGGTGCAGGTTTGTGGAGTAACCCCACCCCCCAAAGACTCCAAAGTGAAGGACGAATCCATGTTTCCCCTAGATAAACCCAGGAGTCCAAAAGGGCCATCTGGCAGATGGACATCATAAGTGCCATTGGGGTCCTACAGTATTTGCCATACTGGAGGGAACTAGATTTTAAGTTCCTTAGATGGGGGAAAGTGAAAGGACCTCAGTGCTGCAGATGCACTGAGGTCTCCAAAGAACTCAGACATCTCAGGAGGAAATAAGTTTTAAACTCCTGCCAACCCCCTAGAGTGCTGATACTAGCTCAGGGGACAGTTTTTGTTAATTAAACAGCTTTCCTCTCAGTGTGCCTTGTGTCCCTGCCCCAGAGGGTCAGACCAGCAGGAACCAGCTGGAGGAGGGCAAGGTCAGGGAGCAGAGAAAGGAAGGAAGCTGCCTCCAGTTCTTTCCCTCCAGGCCATCCTTCCCACCTGTAGAGGCCTAAGAGAAGGAGAGATGGGGGGTGGGGGAGGGAGTTGTGGTGCATGGTACATTGTGGGGTAAGTGTGGGGTACATGGGCTCATTCCAAATCAAGTTCAACCTTCATACCAAATCAAGTTTGAAATTTGAGTCTTATAATGAGTGGGTCACTTTAGTCCAGAATGAAGTTTCAAGCTCTGGGTAAAAGTTTTTGCTATGGCAATATGAAAATATTTAAACAGATAGACACTTGAATGTTTTGACCCAGGGCTTTGGGGAAGAAGGTGTTGCAGGAACTAAAAAGGGTCCTTCCTTCTTGCCCACAGGATTAAAAACATTTCAAACTAGATGTAATACTTTAAACAATGGAATTGATTATGCTAACGGTACAATTTAAGAATGCCTTAAATAACCAATAAATATTGGAAGATTAAAGACTCAAATGAATTATTTCTGTATGTATATATTCCCTTTTCTTATTCACTAATATAACAGCATATATTAATGCCTGTCTTATTCTATGTGAAAAGCTCTGTTCTAGAGTAAAGTTTTGATGTTAGGCTGAGCATATCTTGGTAACTTCCGAGAAGGAAACCAGAGCAATACTCAGGTATATAGGGGTCACCTGCCTCAGACAGGAAGTGTATCTGACAAATGCAAATCGGGCCCTAAACCTGAAGGAAAGAAGACAAATTTCCTTCAATGGAAATTACCTGAACAGACATAATGGCTTCATTTAGTAGCAGATTGAAGAATCACAAGTTGCGTGAATGGACTTTACTACTCCTTCAGCCCAACTTAGACATTGTAAAAATTACTGAACTTAATATATTTTTATTAAATTGACCTAAGTTGAAAAAGGAAACAGAGTTTAAATTTCTTAAAAGTGCTCAGAGACTGAACAAGGAGTTAAACTCGGGCCCTGTAACTTCCTACCCTCATGTGTCCTTCAGGAAATGTGCTTTGTCATCTACCTTTGTCCACTGGATTCTTTAGCAATAATGTCCAACTTGACTGTGCCTCTCATGAGTATATGTGTCAACTGTGTGTCCCTTTTAAATATATATTCAGATCACTGTCCACTAGAATTAATGAACTCTACAGAAATAATCCATTAAAATTATAGAAAATGTAGAATTGAAAAATCATGTACTCAGATTTTCCCCTTCAATTTCTTAAAAAGTCAGTATTTAAAATACCCCAGAAAATGAACTGGTATGATATAGCGAGCTAGAAATTTTAATCTTTCATTTCTTATTTTTGTTCTTTACTCATAAGCTGAGTGAGAGTTGACAGCTGTCACTCATAGAAGATTAATTTCAATTACTCTAGGTCATGAAGTGTGTATCTACATAGACCATTAGCTGTCTTGATCAGCCACTGATGAAGTGTTTTGACTGGTAACTTTTTTCATGGGGATGGGATTAGTTAGGAACTAACACGTTGATGAAATTGTTCCTTAGGCAACTTCACCTCTCCTTAAAGAAAGCCAGCACGTGCCTGCTCTTTCTTTCCAAAAATGTTTACCTTATCTCAGCCAAGTATGGAAGCAAACAGTGGAAATGCCGAATTTGCCAAAATAGAGGTAGTCCTCTGATTTCTTTTCTTCTAGCTATGCTCTCTCTTTTTTCTTATTATTGAACATTTTTTTCCCTAAGTTTATTTTGGTAAATTTTAGTTCTAAGGTGAATAAAAAGTCTGTTTTTCTTAATCTTAAATTTTGCGGAGACTGGCTATTTTGTATTATCACATTCCTTGACTAAATTACTGGGGATGATTCCAGAGAAGGAAGCATAGGAACTCTAAAATACTAAATTTCAACATTATTTCAGTACTAAGAATACAATCCTTTTTGCTTTCATGGATACTACAGGGGTTGATAAACTTTTTCAGAAAAATCCATAAACTATTAAGACTTTTTCAGAGTTTTTCTGCCCTTTTTTAGGGCAGAAGTTTTCTGTCTTCTCAACATCCAATCAACTCTATTTTGGGTTCATAGAATATAGACAAGGTGATAAAAGCGACTTTATATGGAGGGCTATCTTGAAGCCTTCCACTGTCTTCAGAGGTATCTTTCTGATCAGAAACCTAACTGTACTGAAGATCCCCGTGACATAATATAATCATGTATTCTTATTTAACCACTGACATTGGTTTCTAAGTTTCAAGGTACAAATCCATGAAGTATCTTCCAGTTAAAGGAATTTTATTTTCTAAAGGTGGACTGCCTTATATTGAAAGGACCCATACAACATAAGCCATTTTTAGTAGATAGGTCACGAGAATTTTTCTGCATAAAAACATAAGTGACAATCTATTCCAGGTTTCCTCTGATGGTTCCAGTTTCAAATACTTATCTTGTTTTGTATATTTATAAATAATTTCACTAACCAGAAAAATAGGATACTATGGCATACCCTGTGTGTGTGTGTGTGTGTGTGTGTGTGTGTGTGTGTGTTGTTTTGACTGGGGAAGTTTGCCATAATGGTCAGAATATACTTGAAATGCAGGTCCGCTCTGCTATTAAGACTCAACCTGCTCAGTGGATGGCCAGCAAGTTCACCCGGTTGTACGTAATAGCGATAACAGAGACCTCTCAGGATGGAGAAGCCTCTGTTCTCTGTCGTTTTCATCTGCCAAGGAGGGAAAATGCATATATGCACAACGTTCATTCACTAGAGATTTTTCTGACAGCTTATTTTTTATAGTTCTGTGCCTAGACACTGAATCTGAGAGAGTTTATTACTTTGAAAATTGATTTTGCTTTTATATATCATATGCCTTTGTCTTCTAGAAAGAGGCCTGCAAGGCATGAAGGCAAATAGGAACACAGTATCTGGTGGCTCTGTGCCTTTACCCACTATAGATCTACATCCCCTTAATTGCTCTTACCTGCCCTCTGCCAGGCCCAGCCACAGCCACCTCCCACAGCCATACCGGGAGCTCCATTTGCAGACTGTGATGTGAATCCTTCACAATGCAAGTGATGTGTGTACAGACATCATGACCACACTGCAAGGAGGACACCATAATGCCACCATGCTACACTAATCCTGCCCCATTTTGTCCCTCCATTTAGATCTGTCCCTATTCTCCACGGCCATACATTTAAAAGAAAATTCTCTCCTTCATTTTCTCTGCTACCCACATGGAAAATTATTTCCTTAACCAATGTTATCTCAAGTCTTTAACATGAGAAAAATATTCTAGTTTCCAGCAGACATAAATGAATTAATGATCGACTCTCTTCTATAAGCCCAAAGTGATCTTTAATTGGTAGCACTTCCAAAGCATGCAAAGTATTTTATTTCAGATTACATGAAGGAAATATCTGGGGACCAGAAGGCCTTTGGACTCTACCCCCTGCCATTTTTACTACTCTGGCTTCAGCTTTCTCATGCTGATAAAAGAATAAAATCACTTCAGGGGAAATCATTGACATTACAAGAAGCTCACTGAAGAGTGCAGATGGTGGTATATGCCAGATTTAGAAAATTCTTACTACTATAGTCCTCCTTACGTGGAGTCCTATCTTCTGTGGTTTCAGTTACCTACAGTCAACTGCAGTAAAGCAGACAATCCTCCCTCTGAGGAATCATCAGAAGGCCAGTAGTAGCCTAACGCTACATTACGTATCTGCACCGTTCACCTCACTTCATATCAGCATGCTGGCATCTTACCATCTCACATCCTCACAAAAGGAAGGGGGAACATAGGATAATAAGGTATTTCGAGAGAGAGACCGCATTCACATAATTTTTATATCATTATAATTGTTCTATTGTATTACTAGTTACCATTGTTCGTCCCTCTTGTGACTAATTTACAAATTAAACTTTATCCGAGGCATGTATATATAAGAAAAAACACAGTATATATATAGGGTCCTCTACAATCCATGGATTCTGGCATCTGCTGGGAGTCTTCAAATGTATGCCCCACGGGTAACGGGGTAAGGGAATCTACTGTATTTCATGTTTTCCTAGAATTTTACCTACTACTGCATTTCTAAATATTCTATGATTACAGGCGCCATGTTTAATTTTAATTTTGTACAATAGTTTTTAACATGTGCCACGTAACAGAAATTCATCATGAAAATAAAATAAAATGCTGCTGTTGAGGAACATCTATCTAACAGGAAGGATAGAAATAACTCAAGGGTTATGATAGGTATGC
Source organism: Lontra canadensis (assembly GCF_010015895.1). Classification (NCBI taxonomy): domain Eukaryota; kingdom Metazoa; phylum Chordata; class Mammalia; order Carnivora; family Mustelidae; genus Lontra; species Lontra canadensis. The sequence goes on along the minus strand of NW_022631015.1, from coordinate 21,021,326 downwards.
CTGGCTAGCTCAGGAGGTAGAGCATGCAACTCTTAATCTCCAGGTTGTAAGTTTGAGACCCACACTGGGTGTAGAGAGCGCTCAAAAATAAAATCTTAAAAAAAAAAAAAAAAAAAAAAGGGAATGATAGAGCTATGCCATGCCATGAAGTCATACAACTATTCAGGCCAAGGAAAGAAATTCGTGTGATAGAGTTAGGGAAGAACGAATCTTACAGAATGAGGACGAGTTACTGTGGGAAAACACAAGTGGAAGCAAATACTTCATACACTCAGAATAGTATGAACAAAAGCAAGAAGATTAAAAAATCTCCCTGAATGAGAGAACCCCACATGTTTTTGTTTTTTGGTTTTGCCCAAACATTCAATATGAATCAAGGAGGAGCTGGTGATGGAAGCCAGCCTGACTATAGTGGCCGCTGTATCCCAAACTGCCTTTTAAGCAAAGGGGCTTAAGACCAGCCTTACCTTTCAGATAAACCAAATGTTGAGAGATGTTGGCCTTGGGAAGGGAGAAAATGATGGAGCTGGGAAGACCAGTCAGCAGATCTTTCAGAAGACCAGGGGAGAGACAATGACATTCTGAATTGGGGCAGTAACAACTGGCAGGGAGAGGAAGGGAGAGAATACAAAAATGATAATAATTGCATTGGAAGATTCACAAGATTGGCTGGGATTTGGATGATGAGGGAGAGAGGGTTTGCAGGCATCTGCAAGTTGGTTTGTGATAACATGAGCTGTGATGACTGAGCCAAGAGTGATAAGTGTTGTAGGGATGGAAGGAGACAGGAACAGGACTCAGTTCCAGAAATGCTGACTTCCTGGCATTTGCATTTCAAAGTCTGAAACATAGGGGGTAATAAAGAGCTAAAGAGATATATAGATATATATAGAGATATATCTCTATATATATCTTTTTTTTTAACTGGAAATCATCCATTTATGGGTAGAAATTAAAACAATGAGACGGCATGGGATCCTGAGGATTCGTTTATAGAGTAAGAATATTTGAGGCAGCCTGGAGGTCAGTCAGGGTCCATGTTTTAAGACCTGAGAAAGCCAGGACAGAAAAGAGTGATCCCAAGGAGAAGTGACTTTAAAGAAGATGATGTTACATAAACACATCAGAGATGACCTATGCCACCTTGTTGATATGCTTGAGGGCTTTATTCGGATAAAATAATGAGGTCTTGAGTCTGACACAAAAACCTGGTCAAGCCCTGGTTTGAAACAGCAGCCCATAGTCGCTGTTAATTGGAGAGATCTTCAATACCATCTCCCTTTCATCTTCTCAACAAGTCTGAGTTCTATATCATACAGTTTATAGAAGAGAAAAAACTGAAGCCTGCAAAAGTGAGAGATTTTCTTGGAGTCTCAAAGATGAGAAGTTTCTGGAACCAAGTTTCGGTCTTTGTCACTCCAGAATCTCAGTTTTTAACCAATGGGGTGTTTTGCTTCCTTTCCTAGTTTTTGACCACATGACCTCCATATTATGGAATAATAATCAGTTTGGATATGTTGAATACTGCTCAGCCGTTGAGTGATGTCCTAAATTCCTTTCACTGGAGTTTAGAAAATGCCTCTACTATCATAAACAGTTTTGTGGCCATGGAGCATGGGATCATAAACCACTTCTTTCCCTTGAATTGACCTTGACTCCTCCCTGTGTTTCTTTAAATAGAGCAGAGACAAGAGAAGAACTGTCACCCTTGAGAAAGTTCTGTGTGACATAGAACAGAAGGTGCTTAGGAAGAGAAGTAATTAAGTGATGTGAGTTACAGCAAGCTCTGTGGAATGAGAACCGTGAATTTCATTTGAAGATCCAAAGTCCCAGTAAAAAGTCGCCAGAAGTCTCAATATGGAGACATTTTCTATATATAAACAGGAATCTGTTGAACCCGGGAGGCATATGGATGAACTTCAAGGTGAGGGGAAGGGAGAAAAGAGAGCTGTGACTCTCTGCAAATGTACCCAAATATTTTTGAATACTTACGCATTTCTGGACAGACGATGAATTGCTTTTATTAGCCACTCAAAGCGGTCAAACATTTTTAAGAATGCTAGCATTATATATTTATTTTTATTTTATTGTGAAAATTTTCATCATAAGCAGAAGTGGAGATAATGGTAACATGTATTCTCATGCAGATGGCACCCCCTTTCAAAAATATCGACATTTTGTCAATTCTCTGTTGTTATCTATTCCTCAGCACTTTGGGTTGTGTTTTCAGGAAATCACACACACTGCTCATAGAGCATGAGAGTTTTTTAGTGTGTGTCTCTGGTTTCTTTGCCCTCCCACCCATTCTGCATGTCGTCGTGGGATCTTCTGGAAGCTCCATTCTCCTCCCATGTCACAATGATCAAACACTCTGAATATATAGGGGTTACTGGACATTCAAGACTTTCCAAACACCTCCTCCAAATAATCTCTATTTTTCCCTCCTGGGAATATTCTAGAACCTTCTGCTCTGAACAACTTTGTCCCTAAAATAGGACATAAGTGTTTGCATGTTGAGGAGTAGGATTATCCGTGATCCCTTAGAATGACTTTATTCTCTCCCTCACCTTTCTACATTCAACCACTCCTTAGAGTGATTAAGCTGAAGTTTTTTGGTGCTTCTACAGAATATCTTAGATACCTTAGTAAGGGAGCAGACTCCGTGGGATCCTCAGAGACCTGTGTATTTTACTTACCCATTTGTCATTCTGACAGCACAACTACGAAATTCTTCCTGCATTGTAGATAAACTTTTACACACCTGCTAGTCAGAAAGCAGCTGACTTTTATGTCTACTCTCTGTTTTCTGGCAAGCTAACTAACTATCTCTGGGACACAACAGTCAAATACCACTCCATGGGTGTTTTGCATGTAGGTTTGTTTGCCTGGATAACATGAGTAAGTTCTGGAGGTCCACAGGAGCCGCCATGTTGGCCCCAACTATGAATAGACAGGAAAAGAAATAACAGCTCTCTGAGGCAGACATAATTGCACACCATGTTTCTGATATATTTCTTAATCCCCATAACAATGTAATAAGGCAGAAATTATTACTGTTATCATTAGCATCTCCATCATTATGGTTGTGGGAATTTTTTCCTTGAAGAGATTGACACTCAGAGGGAACAAAACCCTTAGACATAGTTACATGGCCTGTGAGAAGAAGATGCAGAACTTTAAAATTAGCTCTATCTGCCTAAAAAATTTTCCTTGTTTCACTTAACACAAGGAGCCTTCAAAGATTTACATGAGGATCCTCTACACTTCTCTTAGACCTAATCCAAACCACCCATGATCCCTTCATTCTATCCCAGACCCACATGCCTCCCAGTTCTAGTCTGAGAATTTCATTGGTCAAATTGAAAACAACCAGAAGACAGCCTGTATCAGTTTAGTTCCAGACAAAAATAGGTTCAGGATAGTCTGTCTTGTCCAACACAAAAAGAATAAACAGGTAGAACCTCCTACTTCTCTGGGACTTGATAACTGGCCCTTTAAAAGTATTTTAACACAACCAGTCGTCAATAGGGTTGTGACGGTTTACATATTAATTTGTAGAGTTCAGTCCAGTTACAAATGAATACTGTGAAGTATTTTTTGACAACTTATTAAAAATTTAAGTATGATTCCAAAGCCTCAGGCTACTTGATTTTTTAAAGTTAAATTTTCTTCTGAAATAGCAGCACTGGATGGTTGTCAAACACCCAGAGCCATAGTAGCTTTAGGCAACTTTCCAAAAATAAAATACCAGTCTCTGTCAGTCAGCGAAGTGCCTGTGCCTTATTGTCCAAGGTTTCCTTTAAAGGATGATAACTCCTGCCATTGAAATTTGCCTGCAGCTTGGCTAGAAAAGCCCAGCTCTGCGTTAATAATATGAAACAAATTATGCCCTGTCCACCGAGGCGACCAAACAAGAGTGGACAGCCTGCTTTTGATAAGCAGATGGGTAAGAAAATAACTTCCCCTTTCCAAAGGAGTAATAAAGTCATAATGAAACTATTTCAGCACAAAATGTTTCCTTACATTGCTTCCTTCTCCCACAAAAAGGGACAGGAACAAAGAACTTAGCGTTCGTTGAACACCTACTCTGTGCTAGACGTTTTAGAGCCTATCCTGTTCAAGTAAAGTAGTTGATGTTAAGAAGGACTTTCTCTAGGTTTGGTAGCCTGTTTGAGATGGGGAAGGGGAGACAAAATTAAAGAGACAAAAATAAGTGCCCTCTTTGAGAATCGCCTTTCTTATTGTAAGATAATATGCTTTTTAATTTTAGATCTGCATCTTTCTGAGTGTCACCATCCAGGCAGGGAACGTTCACAAATGTGGTTGTTGGGGCGGGGACGCATTCTCTGTTTTCCTGCTCTCAGAGGCTAAGGTTGGTCCTGACATTTAGTGATAGAGTCAAAGATGGAGCCAGGTAGTAGGAGAGGGAGAAGCAGGGTCCTTCCTGGGCAGAGAGCCTCATGTGGGACTTGATCTGAGGACCCTGGGATCATGACCTGAGCTGAAGGCGGGTACTTAACCAACTCTCCACCAGGCATGCCCCTGGTGGGGGCATCTTCAATATTATTCTTATTAATATTGATATGACAATAATTACATGTTTGTAATCATATTAATAGTACTTTAACATAAATATGTAAAAAAAAAGAATAAAAAGGTCTCATGGTATTTTCTTCCCCCAACAAATCAAAGAAACTCAGGGATCTGTTATTACTACTGCTACTGTTATATTCTCAGTGTTTGAGAGAGTCTAAGAAAATTAAATGCCCCCCCTCCAAAGAAATTATAGTTCCTCTGAAAGACACAGGGTTTGTGATTCAGCTGTCACATCCAGAAGGTAATTTTCTTGCTTATGTGTGGTATAACATATGGATTACCATCTTTATTTCATTTATTATTTTTGTGAAAAAATAGTCATGATGTAAAACGATATTGAGAAGTAGGCTATAGTAAGTTCAGTATCCATAAAATAATGTATATCCAACCCCAAAGAAAGTCGAGTTTCCTTCTGCATGTGCAAGCAAGCTCCCTTCCAGTTCTCCGATGTCACTGACAAGCTCATATTGGCCTTGAAATGGAAATTCAGAATTGAGCTGGTGCAAATTTAAGGAAAAGGAGCCATGTGAGATCAATCTGCAATGAGTAAGTGCTTTCTTAGGCTCTCTTTGATTTCACAAACACCCATTCCTAGTTGCAAAAATGACCAATTCACCCTTGGCATACTGCCCATTAGACCAACCCAGTGGAAGGTGTTTTGCTATTTTTCCTTTCTTTTCATTTATCTTTTTGAGTGTTTTTCAACCAAACTACAAGAAGTTCAGGACGAGGCTATTCCAAGCCACAGAACATCTCTAGCAACTAACAACCAATGGTATCATTTATGTCTTGATGAAGATTATCTTGCTTGTTCTCCTTTCAACTTTGCAGTTCACTTGTTTTTCTTTATGATTCCCTCTCAAGGTATTTCTATAAAGCAAGTAACAAATTCATAACTGATTTTATTCCTGCAGGTTCTATAGCTTACCTGAAAGAATGAAAAGACTAAGATATTGGGCACTAAAGAAAATCCCTCTCTAAACACTTACAAATTACTAGGATATGCCAACATTACTTAACTGGATTCTCCCTGCTGTCTAGTAAGGGCTTGGAAAATTGCATAAAGTCAGTGGGAAGTGGTAGTAAGACCTAAATATGTCGGTTAATATGTGGAATGTGTGAAGAAGGGTATGATGGATGGCATTATTGCCTAAGGAAGATAAAACCATAAACTGGGAATTAAAGTCTATAGTAAATACAGAGAAGAGACCTGGAATTCAGTAGATGACTATGACTAAGGATAGTGGAAGGAACATTGATGGTGGACACAGTCTTATATGATCGTATGTCAACAACCAGTCTAGAAGAAAATATTAGAACTCTAAGTCTGCTAATTTTTGTTCTGGTTACTGTATGTGGCAGAATTTAAGGAAAACAATCACCATATAAAAAGCCTGTTAAGTGAAATGAGTGATCCAATGATCAAAAGGTACAAACTCCTGTTATAAGTTCTGGGGATATAATGCACAACATGGTGACTATAGCTTAAAAATTAAAACAGAATATGAAGTTTATGCCTTTTGATCATTGGATCACCCATTTCCCACTCCCTGCCACCTCTGGCAACCCCAAATCTATTATCTGTATCTATGAGCCTGGTTTTCTTTTAAATTCCACATATAAATGAGATCTTACAGTATTTGTTTCTTATCTGTCTGTTTTATTTCACTTAGGATAATGCCCTTAAGGTCCATCTATGTTGTTGCAAGTGTCAGGATTTCCTTCTCTTCCACGACTGAGTAATATCCATGATATATCTCATGTTCTAGATGACTATATAGGGTTGTTGACATCTAACTATATATGGTTGTTGATATGACTATCTCATGTTAAGTTTGAATTGCTATCAAAATATTCAGAAAATATGCAGTCCAAAAGAAGCTTTAGCGACTATAAATTGGAAATATAGCATGTGCTTTTTCTTCTCATTTACATAAAGAAGTTGAGATGCAAACCTATAAAACCATACTTGGTCTCTTCTCTATGAATCGCATTTACCCTCAATGCAGTTGAAGTTCAAAGCCCTAGGTAACTCATACCATGTACTTTTCTCTGTTGATCAACTCCTCCACCACCCTTCTCATTATTATCTTAAATTGGAGGATAGAAAAAGAAAAATAGAGTGGAGCTTGAACCTCAGTCTACTGGTTTACTTTATTCGAGGGAGATCTTTGAGCTGGAGAAACCAAATTCAAGACCAATCACATCATTGCACTAGAGCATATTATAAAAGAAGGTAAATATTTAAAGGCCCTAGTGATCCACTTGCATAATTTTGAATGTCTTTCTCCTCGAATTTTAAGTTGAACTATCTGCTTTCATTGTTTTTCTTTTTCTATTTTCTTCTCTTTTCTTTTCTTTTCCTTTTTTTTAGGAATATGTATGTCTATGTGTGTGTCTGTATTTTCCAATGTTTTCTTTGGGTTTTGGTTCAAATGATGAGATACCTTCTGGAATATTGTTTTGCTTCCCACAGGGAACAGCAGATTAGATTGGAGTCAGATTCAACCAACCCCAGCTGTAGAGCACTTGCAACGTACCAGCTACATGTTCATTTACATAAATCCTGCCAAATCTTTGTGATGAGTTTTATTTACATGCATGAATATGTTCCTCAAAGTAGCTGGCAAACTAAAGAGCAGGGAGTCCACCGTCTTTTCCACTACAGCAAACCTGAACAGGCATTTTAGGTCTTCAGCGCATTTGTATTTTTTTCAGTCTTAAAACTGATTTTGGAGAATCCTAAAGTTTTGGACACATAGTGAATTCAGGGGGATGTGTGAGGGGATAGACAGGCATGCATATGCTCCTACACACCTCACCTTGGCTGTGCATGGCTGCTGGTGTGGTGGCTGAAGGGGAATGAGTCAAAAGGGTATGAACAGCTTTTAAAATAATCTCTTTGAAAGAGGAAATGGGAAAAAAAAGGAAATGTTTTACTTGCTCTTGTTTTCTCTCTTTTTTTCATTCTTTTAAACAAGTGGGGAATTGTTTATAGCAGTTCAGATATATTCGGTAACTTATCATTAAAATGATCCAACCCAGGCCATTTTCAAGAACCAATTTTGAGGTAATGATGGAACTGTGATACACAGGTGCTGGACAGGTTATTTCACTGATTCAGTTTGATTCAGGGGGTCTTGTATACACATGGTTTTCTCCTAACCCGAAAATTATTTTTTTTACTTCTTTTTCAAAATTAGGAGTGTTCAAAGCTCCTATATTATAAAGAGAAATATCCAAGGACTTCAAATTAATGGGCACATCTCAATATATATTTCTCTCTGCATCAGAGGATCTAAATGATTATCCGTTCAATGGCAGTAATAATTTTAATTTTTAATTTTTCTAACATATCACCAACCATATTAGCTGTAGATTATGTTTTTTAAAAAATGATTTGGGGGGGAAGAACAGTTACTATCCAATGTGTCATCTCTACATTCATTCTGAATGCCCATTTTCCATCATTGGGCAATGATAAAAGAACACGTACCTAGACATTCAGCGTTGCTACTTCAACTCACACATCTCCTGTCTCTGGTGTTTGGAAAAAAAACCTGCAAATATGCAGTACCTTGTGTATATTCTTTTTTCTCTTCCTGCCAACAGATGGATCCTCCCTTCTGTTCCTAGACAACAGAGATGTCAGCTGTTATGAGAAAAGACAGGTTCCTAAATTCAGACCTTGAAGGAGAAAATCGTTTTACTTCACCTTTAGTAAGGATTTCATTTGTAAATGTTCCTGTCAATGGAAACGTACTGAAGAAGACAATGACTGAACATTGCAGCAAAACAATGTGGCAGGAGGAAATGAGGCGGTGGCAGAGCCTGGACATGCTGGGATTTGCTATCTGTGTAGACATGAATCCTTTCAAGATCATAAATCTCTCCCGCAATCTCATCCTTGGGTAAAGGTCACCTACATTTTGCATTCAAACCAACCCTCTTTCTGTTTAAAAAAAATGGAGCTCCATCAGAAAATGAATGACAATGTCTTAGATTATGACTCAATTAAATTTCACAAAAGAAAGTGGATATAAAATCATAAAACTTACTGAGAGAGAGAGAAAAAAAGAGACAGAGAGATGGAGAGGTCAAAGGCAGCTATCCAAAATCAATTTTAGTTTACTCAAGGTTTTGTTCTTGACAGTTCCTACCTTCCTATTTCCACCGGCACAGGGAGAATTTAAGGCAGAGAAAGAAGCCCACAGGGTAACAAGTGATTCCTGAAATATACAAAAGGTGGGATCAAAAGGACCTTCTGATTTTAGAAAGAAGAGCCTTATCCTGAAATCTGGGGGATACAGTAGCCCCCTTATCTGCTATTTCATTCTTCAGTTCCAGGTTCCCCCTCGTCAACCACTGTCTGGAAGCAGATGTTCTTCTTTCTGACATTTGGTCAGAAGGTCAATGGCAGCCTAATGCCAGGTCACAACACCTGGGCCATTCAACTCACTTCTCATCATGGGGGCATTGCATCATTTCACATCATCACAAAAAGAGGGGTGAGTACAGTGCAGTATTTTGAAGGAGAGGGAGAGAGTCTACATTCACTTGCTTTTATTATAGTGGATGGCACACTTGTTCTATTTCATTACTAGTTACTGTTGTTAGTCTCTTGCTGTGTGTAATTTATAAATTAGACTTGATCACAGCTGTGTATGTATAGGAAAAAACACAGCCTGTATAGTGTTCACTACTGTCATGGTTTCAGGCACCCACTGGGGGTCTTGGAACATATCCTACACAAACCTGGGGGAACTACTGTATTTCTCTGTTCCCTTTTTTTTTTTTTTAGATTTTATTTATTTATCAGATAGAGATCACAAGTAGGCAGAGAAGCAGGCAGAGAGAGGGGGGGAAGCAGGCGCCCTGCTGAGCAGAGAGTCCGTCCGATGCGGCGCTCGATTCCAGGACCCTATGATCATGACCCAAGCTGAAGGCAGAGGCTTTAACCCACTGAGCCACCAGAGCAGAGAACTTCTGTCGTGCTCTTGGTGTATGCATCCCCGCTAAGTAGCATAGGACTTAGCATGTAACAATGATAATGATGACAATGTCTAAAGCAGTATTTTTCCCCCCAACCTCCCACCCCCCACCCCTTCAAAACCCTCAGATTGTTTTTCAGAGTCCTTGTTTATTTTAACGTATGTACATAGTCTTTTGACTGTTGTAGCTGACACAAGTTTTGAGAATCTTCTATAGTCTTTGTACTATATGATGCTGCTGAGTAATACTTCTTATTCTACACATAAACAGTTAATTTTCTTAGACCCCTGTGCTAAGATTTAGTATTTGTGTTTATTAAAATTCACCTTGTCTTGCTGAGCCCAGTTGCTATATAATGCAATGAATTTGTTGTTACTTCCAATTTCATGGCACACACAGTATAAGTTTACTAAGAGATGGGGAATAGGCGGAGGATGAAATGAAATATTTCAAACGACATTTGTCTTAGGCTTTGGAAGATAAGAAAGATTTTGAGAAATGAACGTCACAGAGAAGGTTATTTTTTTTCTTATCCTATTGTATACTTTGCTTCTAACTGCCTATCACTTCCTCTAGTATCCACCAAAATATATCTTCCACATAATTGGCCTATGTGTGAGACAAGAAAAAATAAAAACATTAAATGTCCATCCACCACACAAAAGAGTTATCTTTATAATTTTACTTTATGTAGTCAGCTTTGGAGAATTTGGGAAACTCTGAAAGAAAAAGAAGCAAATTAATTTGTGAAGCAAAAGTCTCATCTATAAATGAGGTACTAAAAGATACATAATGGTAAGAAAAAGAAGAAGAGGTTCTCACAAGGATGATACACACCCAATGTATTGAAAAATGTGAGGGTTTAGGAGAGGGGATTGTTGTCAAGACAAATGGGAGATAAGTGCTTGTTATTGGGAATGCAGACTGGTGCAGCCACTCTGGAAAATGGTATGGAGGTTCCTCAAAAGCTAAAGATAGAACTAGGATCCAGCAATTTCACTACTAAGTATTTACCCAAAGAATACAAAAATATGAATTCAAAGGTATATATGAACCCTGATACTTATCTACAATAACCCAGTTATGGAAGCAGCCCAAGAGCCCATAAGCTGATGAATGGATAAAGAAGAGGTGGTATATATATGGAATATTATTCAGCCATAACAGCCATAAGAACAATGAAATCTGGCCATTTGCACTGACATGGATGGAGCTAGAGAGTATAATGTTAAGTGAAATAAGTCAGTCAGGGAAAGACAAATACCATATGATTTCATTCATATGTGACATTTAAGAAACTAAAGAAATGAGCAAAGGGGGAAAAAGAAAGAGAGAGGCAAACCATGAAACAGACTCTTAATTACAGAGAACAAACTAATGGTTACCACAGGGGAGGTGGTGAGGGGATGGGGGAAATAGGGGATGGGGATTAAAAAGGACACCTGTTGTGATGAACACCAGGTGTTATATGAAAGTGTTGAATACCAAAATTGCACATCTGAAACTAATATTACATTGTATATTAACTAACTGGAATTTAATTTAAAATTTCAAAAATTTACGGGAAGGAAGAAAATAGCTCCAATCTTTGATGTCCATGAAAAAAGGATAGTAAACATCTGGCAAATTTCTAAGAAGACCCAAAAAGAATTATCCTGCCCAAATGCCAATAGCAGCCCCATTGTGAAATAATGGTAGTAGTTAAATGACTTCTTCAAAATTCAGACAAGGTATGCCAGAATCAGGACTCAGAACCTGACTCCATGTTTTTTACAGAGTATTCATTTCTTGAAGACTTACAATATTTTATATTTGAGCAGTGAGGTGTTTTATAAACATGGTTTGTAAGAAGTAGATTTATTTCCAATTTTCCTTTTTTTTTTTTTAATTTCCATCTTGTTCTTTGGGATTTAACTTGTGCTAGATAGTTGTGTCTTATTCAGACAATGCCAGAAACCAAAAGTGCTAGAAGTTGTGTATTTGGGTATGGAACTTTTCAAGGACGTACATAAATGTCATTTCACCAAGTAAACTTGAAGAGCTGTGTAGGGTCAAGTTCATGTCTATTGTTTTATTATAAATTTAGTTCCAAAGGCAATGTCCTGTGAGACATCGATACTCAACTGTTTGATTTTGAGGAAAGTAGTAGGGCAGTGTTCATATGTGTGGGTTGGGAGGCCATTACATTAGTAAAGTGTATTTATTATCATCCTCCCTGAGAAGATGATGTCACTAGTCAGGATTTTGGGGGAAATATTCCTAGAATCAAGCTTTACAAATAACACAGATGTTGAGACAATCCTAGAAGCCTGAAATACTTGGATTCTGCAGATTTCTTTAAAAAATATTGACTATGCACATAAGTCTATAATCATCTCAAAATAAAAAGTTAAAACACATGCACATAAATATGAGAGTAGGCTTCTTTTTAAATATATATTTTGACTTGGAAACATGCCTATAAGCATACTCCATACATTGGAATTCACAGTTGGTTTGAGTAACCACCAAAGACTTGAAAGTGGGTTTATATTTTGCTCTTTCTTTCCCCATTGATTAATTTACTGGGCGACACTGGACAAATCCCTCATCTTAAAAAAAAAAAATCCCTCATCTTTCCTGTATGTCAGTATCTTTACCTCTACTAACATAGCTTGGGAGCCAGGGACAAGGCAGGCAATCTAGGTCTACAGATGATAACAAAAAGCATAACACTTTTTCACAAAAGAGGTATCATACTTTTGATTTTCTTATCAATAATATACCTTGAGGTATTCTTAAGATCTTGGCATTTATTAATTTTAGGTTGTGGTTTTTTCTGTTTTGTTTTGTTTTTTTTTTTCTTCATTTGAAGTGTTAACACAAATTGAAGTGGCTGAGATTTCTTCTAGATCAGTTCTACAACAATTTCTTTATTTCACATACAATGCTCCTTCATCCTCAAGATTTCCAGAGACACTTGGAAGCCAAAATCAGACATTTGGAAAGTATGTTCCTTCTTTCTCTGGGTACATCTCTCATTACTTACCTATATCCATGCTCCATTGCTCAAAATTAATTGACAATGTGAACCAAACAGAAATTAAGACAATTAATAAGACAACAAATCAAATACTATATATTTGCACATAAATAGGAGAGTGAAGTTTTCAGCATTTCAGCTTGCTACAAAGGTCTCTCCACAAAACATACAAAACATAGATTATACAGAACTTCTATTTAGCATCTTTCCTCTTGTTCTTATTTCCCATTTAAAATAAGTGTTATACAGTTGTGTTAGTTCTTTAAAAATAGCCCCTGGGACCCTTATGGGTTGTTTTTGTTTGTTTGTTTGTTTCTTTCTTTCTTTCTTTCTTTCTAAACCATACCAATTATAAAAATAGACTAACAAAATCACACAGAAAAAGGAGGAAAGACCCAAACCTAGTTAAAGATGTAACTTAACAAGGCCAGTATGATATCTTGATCCCCTGGGATAGCTTTGCCTTCGCTGCAGGGAGAAAAGCCTTGAAGTCCAGGATGGCAGTGAATGGGAGGAGATTGAATCTCACATCTGTGATGTCTTGAGTATTTGGACCTCAGCTTGGCAGAAGAAAGTAACAGCAGGTGAATGACTCCGAGTAGCGTTGTTTCCTGTGGACTCTTGGTTATGGTTCCCACTGTACTTGGTTGGAAACCCATCAGGACTGTTCAGCTGGAACCATCAGGATGAAATCTTTCATTTTTTGCATTCAAAGCTTGACTAGGCAGCTAAGATGGTGTATCTATCTCAGGTGACTTCGGATCCTATGGGAAGTGTGTAAGTGCTCATGACTTTGATGTCATGTTTTGTGTGTGGTTGCTGGTGAGGGGCAACCACTCAATATGTGAATAATCTCATTTCAAATACAGGACAGGAGCTGGAAGTCAGAAGGGAAGAACAATTCCTTGCCCTTAAAACAAACTGATCAAGAAAGCATAGAGTACCGAGTCCTGTGGAATAGACGGGAAACCTGTTTTAGAGGTAATGAAAAAAAGGCCAAGTAAGAGCATCCAGGTTGAGTCCAGCATCTGGGGTAATACATTCATCCCTAAAGGTAAAAGGCAACAGGGAAGCAAATGATAAATGCAAACTTTCCCTTCTTTATAATTTTGCCTCCAAGTGCCCTGGAGTAAAAAGATTCTTTAAGATAATTATGAACTTTGGGCATGCGAAGTCTCAGTACAATATTTATTATATTCCCGTTGAAAAAAAAAAAAAACCAAAAAACTTGTGCACTGAACATTCGGAATGGGCTTTAAAATATGATACTTTTGGGGTGCCTGGGTGGCTCAGTGGGTTAAAGCCTCTGCCTTTGGCTCGGGTCATGATCCCAGCGTCCTGGGATCAAGCCCTGCATTGGGCCCTCTGCTCAGCAGGGACCTGCTTCCTCCTCTCTCTCTGCCTGCCTCTCTGCCTACTCTCTTTCTGTCAAATAAATAAAATCTTTAAAATAAAATAAAATAAAATAAAATAAAATATGATACTTTCATTTTAATGAACGTATAATGTTGAACAGAAAAAAATCTCCAAATTGTACACTTGTTGACTTTCTTTTTTACTTTATATCTATGTATTCTAAGGGTTTGAATTTTAAAAATGATGTGTACATGTACTAATACAGCTGACTATTTTATAAATATTTACTTAGTTCCATATCTATTTCCTCTCATAAAACAAAATACAGGAAGCTGGATAGTACTTATGATTGAATGAATCATAGGACTGAGAAACTAGTTGCTTTATAATTAACCCAAATCTCTTGTCAACATCGGAACTCCTCAATTATGTCCAAATGGATGACATGATATGGCAGGTTCTGCCAACATCTAAATTCAAAAGTGGACAAGGTTCTGTGATGGCTACTTCACAGAACTTAACAATGAAAATGTACTCAGTCCTTGACCTTAAGGAAGCTCAGAGATTTTAGAACTATCCAATTAACCAGAGTGGAAAATTTGGGAGCACACCAGAATGTATCCATTTCCTTCTCAGATTAAAAATATGTGTTCAATGACTGCTATTTGGGGGCACTTGATTAACCTCTCCCTGGGTATTTGGTTAAATTTTCCCCTTGAAATTCTTCAGAAACATTCCTCTCTACAACCACCAACTCCTTAACACCCTGCTCACTTTACGCCCTATTCCTTCAAACTGTAATTCCTACTTGAGCTTGTTTCTGTCTTCTCTTACATCAGGCTACCTTGAAAACTGCTTCCAGTTGAATGCCTTATCCTTTAAAGATCCCAAAGTATGGGGCATCTCAGTCAGTTAAGCCTCTGCTTTCGGTCCAGGTCATGATCCCAGGGTCCTGGGATCGAGTCCCGCATTGGGCTCCCTGCTCAGCTGGGAGTCTGCTTCTCCCTCCCCTTTCCCCTGCGTCTGCTCTCTCTCTTGCTCACTCTCTCTCAAATAAATAAATAAAATCTTCAAAAAAAGTTAAAGTATTTTTAATTTTTGAAAAGAAATGGGAAAATACAGAAAAGAATAAAAAAAAATATTCATCACCAAAAATTACACAACAGGGAAAACTAGTGTTAACATTTGCTTTATTTCAGGGTGCCTGGATGGCTCAGTCAGTTAAGCATCTGACTTAGGTTCAGGTCATGGTTTCAGGGTCCTGGGATGGACTCCCAGTTGGGCTCTGTGCTCAGCAGGGAGCCTGGTTCTCCCTCTCCCTCTGCCCTTTCTCCTGTTTGTGCTCTTTCTTTCTCAAATAAATAAATAAATACACTAAAAATATTTAGTTTATTTCTGTTCCAATGTCTCTAATAATAAATCTACATTTACAGAGATATTTTACAAAATTTAGATTGATTTGAATATATTACAATCTGATTGTTTTAATTTAGCAATGTATCAATGCATTTTCATGTGCTATTATTTGAGACATGTTTTAATGGCTTTGAATTATCTCAGCATATGGATGCACTAAGTTACTTCAATATTACTATCTACACATAGAGATGGATTCAAATTTTTACTATTACAAAGAACACAGCAATAATCATACATGTATATACATTTCTAAATTTTTTGATAAGTTCTCTGAAGTAGAACTATTGGGTCTAATATTTTATATATATAATATTAGACATATATTAGGTATTTATAAATAGATTATATCTAATATATATTAGATATATATTATATTATATATTAGATAATATATTAGATAATTGTAATAGATAATATATTAGATATATATAAATATATATATATTTAAGTTTTTATCTAATTGCTACAATACCCCACAAAATTCCTTGGTGTTTCTCAGATAATTTTTCTCACAATGGCTGTTGCACATAGATGGAATACCAGATGGTTCCTGAGGGAGAAGACTATGATTTACACCTTTGGTAATATCTCTAATTACACTCACAATACACTTATTCTCACATAAGTTCAGTTAGTAAGTTTTTCTCCAAGTAGTGCTTGCTAAGCTTTACCATTTTCCACACAATTCCCATCCCCCCCCCACCTTTTTTTGGTAATAAGGAATTTATCCCCAAACTTGCTAAAAATAAACACAACTTAAGAAGAAATAGTTCAACACAACTGGTTCAGGCAGAGATCGTTTTCTCTCCATGACTGGGTTCAGCTTGAGAATGCTGTCTGAGACAGATGTTGTATAAGACAGAATTGTGCCTGCTGTTTGGATGAACTCAATACCTTTGCCCAGGCCCTGGATCAAGAAAGGACATTTGGCTTTGGGTCATTGGGCATGTGCACTGTTTCCTCACATTTTGAAGTGCACCTGTTTTTTTTTTTTTTAACTTTGTTTGCTTTCTAGGGTTTCTCTGTGTTATGACTCTATTTAAAGCAGTGGGAGTGCAAGGTGATGGTGGGACCAAAATATGGTGAAGAAAATAGTACAGAGGGGAAATGCTTTCTTTCTTTCTTTCTTTCTTTCTTTCTTTCTTTCTTTCTTTCTTTCTTTAAGATTTTATTTATTTGAGACAGAAGGAGAAAACTGGAGGAGGGGGAGGGGCAGAGGGAGAAACATTCTCCCTGATGAGCAGGGAGCCCAACAAAGGTCTCGATCCCAGGATCCCAAGATCATGACCTGAGCTGAGCCAAAGGCAGACACTCAACGGGACTGACCCACCCAGATCCCTTGAGGAAACACTTTCTGTAGCAGCACCTCCAGGCCCACTTGTCCCACCCACCACCTTTATGGCTTTTTTCTTCCTAAGGTGAGTAAAATAAGCCTTCATTGCATTCCATTTTTTATAAAAAATGTATTCATGTATTTCCCGGTCTTCATTGATTACATACGTAACTTTCTTAAATGAAATCTTTTTCTGTCAGCAAAAACTAGGATGGAATTAAATATATCATATTTTTCCCCAATGAAATAATGGAAATATGTTTTCACTTTAATGCTTTTTGATAGAGCGGTGAGGTATTCAGAAACAAATTAATGTTATTGAGGACTGATGTGGACAATCGTGGGATAAAAGCAGATTATGGAACACTTATGATCATAACTAAGGGTATTTATATATATATTATATATACATATATGTTTAATCTGAAAGCATATAAAACATGAATTTTCTAGAAGTAACCAATGTTTTATTTTAGGCATGTTTTTAAAAAATGTGTGGTGCTGGATTTGGTCTACATCATACAGATGTGTAGGACTCCAGTCGTCATCCTGAATGAAGACTGTGTACAGTTGTGGAAGTGGGAAACCCATTGGGTCACCTTCAGGGTACAGATGATAGGGCCCAGGCCAAATATTCAGGCTGCAACCAAATTATTTTCTTTCTTGAAGTTTCTCATTCTACAATTTTCTAAATAATAATTTTAAGGTTTACCAAGGATTTATTAACTCTCTCAGTGAAAAATCCTAAAGGAAAAAATATGCTTTTATTCCACCTCTATTCCCTCATGAAGGTATTTCAGTTTATAGATTCAATATCCATCTGGAGTTTCCCATATTTGCTTTTGTCCTTGATGATCAGAAGAATATTATCATTATCTCTGCAGGCACAGATGTAGTCTGAGGTTAGAACTTTCCTTGAACAAATACAAGGGAATTAAAAGCATTGTCTTTCCTGTTGAAAGTATGAAAGCTTTTTTTTTAAAAAAAAAAAAGAGTGATGATTAACAATGATAACACTTCTGAGTTCATATATGTGATGTTTAAATGAATTGAAATGCCCTAAGTTTAATGCACTAGTGAAACATTTCATTCTAGTTAAATTCTTTTTAAAATAAATAGAGAGGCATATTTCCATGGTCATTTTTGTTGCCCCCAGTGCACATTTTAAAGAACTTAATTAATTTTGAAATACTCAAAAATTCACTTTACTACTTTTTGTTCTTAGAATGTACAAAGTGTTAGATCTTTATAGCCTATCCTTTATTTTTGAATACTGTCATTTGCTTGCCAACAATAAACTAGGTAAGACTAAAGTAAGCATAATCCTTGATCTATAGACTTTTTGATTGATAACATTACAAATACTTTTAAAGCAGATAACATGGTCTGTATTGAGTACAAATGAGAAATCATTTGATATTTCAGCCATGCATTTTCACGGAATCTAAAGGTGATATAATTCTTTAGAAAGTAAGAGGAAGATAACTAAGATTTGTCAGTAATCATTTTAACAATCAGCTATAATTAGGTGGTTTATATATATTGTCCCACAATCTTTAAATGATTTAATAATGAGGTTATTAGATCATGTATTAGTTTCCTATTGCTGCCATAAAAAATTACAACAATTTTGTGCATTAAAACAAGACACAGGTATGAACTTACAGTTCCAGGTCAGCAGTCCAAAATGGGTCTCACGAGGTCAAAAAAAGCCAGCATCTGTGTCATTCCTAACTTCTCTTCTGTTGTCACATCTCCTCCTCTGTCTCTGACTGTTCTGTCACCCTTTACATGCATAAAATCTTTGCTTATGACAATTCAGGGCCATCCAGGGAATCCAGGATAATATCCCCCCTCAAGATTCTTAACTTAATAACAATTGGCAAGGTCTCTTTTGTCATATACCCCGGCACATTCATGGATTCTAAGAATTACAACATGGACCTCTTTGGGGAGATGATTATTCTCCTATGTCAAATGTATTTTTTCTCATTATGAACCAACAATATGCATCTGTTGTTTGAGTTCCTGTCAAAATGGCTTTTTCCCCCCTCTAAGGAGTCTGAATATTTTCTGCCTGAACGCTATTTCACCCTAAGTTGAAGAACTGAAATTTCGGAAACATTAGAGGTCCCAGTGTTACATACATGGATCATTTGGACATAAAATCATCACAATGGATACGGATAAAAATTCTTTATTAACAATTTTGATAAGCATAGCATTCTAGTGACCTTTGACATACCATCTTTATTCTGGAAATTTTGACTTTTGTATCCCCTTCTCACTCAAGGAAAGAAGAAAGGAAGGCTTGCACACTTGCCTATTACAGTGAATCAAAAGTGTCTTTGGAACAATAGCCAGTTAAGAGAGCTGAGACTTGGTAATGGCCTCCCCTATTGGCCTTGAATGATCACCACAGGGTGTTTTTCTCTAACAGTCTTAAAGGGTAAGTCAGAGTTTATCAGTCTCATTAATCCAGGCTTCCACTGGGGCCTGGCCAAAAAGGTTTAGAATGTGATCAGTATGCAGCTTTCATGACCTTTCTTTTGAGCAAGGATCTTAGCAAAGGAAGGAGACCTCTTGTAAGACTCAACCTCCACAGGAGGTGGTTTTCTCATTCCTACATGGGGATGAAAGACACCACATCCAAGTCAATTCAACAGAGACAGCAAAAAGGTCACCGTATCCTCATGTCAAGTATGCTCAATGCAGACTAAGTGGGTCCAGTTTTAATTTTCTGTTCCTGATCTGTTCATTTATTTAGTGCCAGAGAATTTTTATTGACAAGTGTGGCGGCGGGGAATATGGCAATCTGTCCCTTTTTCTATGAAATAGTCTTGATCAAGAGTCAAAGAGGAAAGAGACTGGTGTTGGGTGTTGATTGAATGTCTTAAATTTACTGGAGGTGCCTTTGTTTTTATACTTGGTGTTTTTATTGGGACATACAGTAAAAGGGGAGTGGGAAAATCCAAGTCCTTTTTGGGGATGTTTGAGCCTCAGAAGTGTAGAATGTGGAGTTTTCTGTAGTTTTGATTCCATATGTCCCAGACACTACGATAGTTTAAAAGAATGAATTCTTGATTCTGGTGAAGAAGACTCCAAGGATAAAGAATGAAATACAAACCAAAATGCCCTTTTATGAAAGGGGGTCGGTGAGGGTGGGAGGGAGGAAACCCACTTCTTTCTCAGTGCTTTCAGTGCTTCATGAAAACATAAATTAAGTGGAGTCAAATGGTTGTATCACATGTGAGCCCTTGGAGCTTCAGTGAATCTTTGCAGCATTTAGCATCAGCTGGGGCAAATAAACCATGCCAAGAAGCTGTATTGCTTGTATTTAGGTATTACTCCTCTGTAAATTGGTGGAAATGACTTCTGTGGTCAGGATGACCTTCCAACAATTGCATTTGTATCCGTAGGAGACCTATAAGCAAGTGTTCATTATTTTGGTGTTACTCTAACTTTAACAAGAAGTGTGGTTATGTGAGCTCACATCACTTGGGGCAAACCAATAGGCCTTGCTGTGTGGACAAGAGCACCCATACACATATACCCTAATTTTGGAGCATTTGGGGAATTGTCTAAGTGATTATAAGATTGAGTGATCTGTTTATAATTAATAGCCAAATTACTCAAAATAATGATCATAAAATGTAGATGGTGTCATTTTTATTTTCTAAGAGTTTCAAAAGGGAAGAAAGCTTGTATATTTCTATATTCTCTCACATACACTGAATGCATATTTTACTTTAGAGAAGTTATGGTGAATGAGATTAAGTTTAATAAGGAATTCTACTTTAGGGTAGCAAAAATGTAACTGGGAAAATCCACACAATCCTCCAGTGTCCTGAGATCTTTTATGACCTTAGCTGTTCACCTTGTCCCATTTCATCTTCTAGATTGAAACTTATCTCAGATTCTCTAAGAGTCTTGCCTTGTGATTTTTGAAGGTTCATTATTCAACACTCTTTCTTCTAATCATCTCAATGCTAGTGATGAAACCACTTCTATTCCCCTATGTCTTTTCCATTCTAACAAGGACAACCAGTAATCTAGCTCCATGGAAGTTTAGAGCTGGAAAACGTGGTTAATCTACTTCTGACTATAGTAGTAGATTCAGGAATGGGTTCCTGGCCCATGTAACTAGGATTTTTTTTCTTTTCCTGAAATTATTGGGTAAGAGGCAGTAAGGTCTTGGTATATTAGTTGTGGGATGGTGGGGCTGGTGAGTAGTGGAGAGAAAGGGAGCTCTGATCTGTAGTAATTGCTGATTTCCCATGGAAAAAATAGTCCCACTTTAGATGATTTTAAGCTACTGAGCTGACTCCACTAAATGCAAAGTTTTATTTATGGTCCTTCAAAACTGATGGTCAGTACAATGGCCTGAGAAATAAGGTGTGATTTCATCTTAGACTATTATATTATCATCTTATTCATAACACCTTCTGTGCGTGGAGAACCTTCTAAGTGAAATGTCCCTGCCCATAGCCGCAGAGGACGAGGCAGTGCTGTGTAAAACAATGAAATATCCTCTCTTCTTTCTATAAATAATCAGGCAGGAGTTGGTGTTGACCAAGAGTAATCAACCTACTAAGTATACAGAACCTATGATAAAGGAGGCTAGTCTGACAAAATTCACTTTCTCCGGAAGCACAAAGAAAATCCAGCAATTGGTAGCCCTTGCTAAAGGTGAAAAGAGGCATAAAGAAAGGAGTCATGAGGCAGTATTGAGAACTTAAGGTGGGGAATATGGCAATCTGAAGTTATAAGAGAATAGAAACTCAGGAAAAAAAAAAAAAACCAAAGACTCAAAATATAGAGTCTCATTTATCCTGAGAGATGCAGATAGAACAGCTGGATTCCAGTCAAAAGTCTTGTTCTAGAACTGGACCACATAGATCCTTAAGAGAAGGTCTCTTCATGTTGATGCCACTTTAATGAGTCTGTTTACTTGTAACAAGAAGACTTTAAGTAAAACATAAATTTGTACCAGGAATCAGGTGTAAGCAAGTGGAAATAATGGGATAATTGGAATTATTTAGCGCATTACTGTAGCTAAGATATAGCTAACCAAGTCCTCATCTGTGATTTCTGGAGAACGGGAGTATCAGGACTCTTCCCTCTAAGAGAAGGTAGGTAGCAAGCAGATATCCTTGGAGTCACTCATCCTGTTAAGTATCTTAACATCCCAAAATAAATGGCCTTGTAATATCAGCCATGGACACCTCATGTTTCAAGGTTAGTGAACTATTCTAGAAAATAAATTACATGTTCAGGTCCAGAAACAAATGCATTATACAGAGCTCCAAGAACTGAGAAGTGAAGTTTCCCTCTCATTTCTCTTTTCCATAAAAGGTATCTATTGTGATGGTTGTGGGTTTTTACTACTATTTTATATCAGTTATTTAGTGGTGTTTGTGTAAGTTACAAGTGCAGAGAGGAGACAAAAACTGAGTGTATTTCAATGGTCCTATTTAAAATAGTAGGTAAGTCTATAGTCCTATAGTCCTATAGTCTTTGAAGTACTTGAGAAATAACAATTTAATTATTCCACTACAAAATCTTACATAGTGGGTGAGAAGCATATTCATCTTAGAGATAGGAGACTGAAGAATAAAGAGATTATAACAATTGCCCAGATATTAAGTATCAGAGCCGAATCTCATAGTCTAACCTTGGATCAATGGCCTTAACCATGACCCAGTTGACTCTAAGATCACCAAGCAGGTTTTGTTTTGTTTTTTTTTTAAGATTTTATTTATTTATTTGACAGATCACAAGTAGGCAGAGAGGCAGGCAGAGAGAGAGGAGGAAGCAGGCTCCCTGCCAACCAGGGAGCCCAACTGGAGGCTTGATCCCAGGACCCCAGGATCATGACCTGAGCGGAAGGCAGAGGCTTTAACCCACTGAGCCACCCAGGCGCCCCCATCAAGCAGTTGTTGATAAGACCTTTTGACATTATCCTTAGAGACAGTAGATAACCTCAACGCAAGATTAACACCATCGTATTCATAAGACGTGGGTGTATTTACAATGTGTGTGATAAATGGAATGTGTTAGGTGGGGGCAACTTTGAAACCCTGTGGGTGGGATATGGCAGTTTACTGCTTAGCAAGAGCTAAATTCTGTTGTGCATGCCAAGGACTGTGTTCATGGTGAACACGCTTCTGAGCAAGACAAGCTGCCTCGGAAACATCTTACTGCACAGCTTTTTACCTCCTCAGCCATCTCCAACTGGTAGGGACACTCAAGGGCAGTCAACTCAAAAGCTGATGAGGAAGCTGTGATGTGGCCTGGCTCACCACAGATGAGCTCAGTAAGTGAGAGTCTCTTAAAGTAGGAAATTTTAGCAGAATGAGTCATTTAGCAGCAGGAACTGAAGTTAAATATTGTAGAAATCAGCCTGGAAAGACCATGATGGACTTTGCCAAAGTTATGAGGTCACAGAAACTATGAGTAAGTAGAGCAATTAGGTAGAGAGAAAATATAAAATGAAGCCTAAGGAAACTTTTTGCTCCCAAAGGACATTAAAAGTGGGCATGTGGAGAGTATTTATACCATAATGTGAGCACAGCAGGGTGTATAATAAAGACCCCCAGATTATTGCTGCTGAGGTCTCTAGAAATATTATATATCAAGAAATACCTTTTTATTTTTTTTTTGTCAAGACTTCATTGGGAGGTGGCCATTGCCAGTAGATCCTCTTCCCTTTTATTTGAGTTTGTTTGTTTCTTGTAAATGAGAACTACTACCTAAGATAATAAAAGTGAGTTCAGATTTGTTCATCACCTGTTTTTACTGTCTTAGGCAGTAGCTTCTGTTACTCATTATTGCATGGCTCCCCCACATGAAGAGCTAACAACTCTGGGATACATTCGGAGATGCACTGGGCATTTCTTTGAATGGCATGAGTATGTGACAGTATTTAAAGAACATTCTTTGTTATCCACCACGATAGAAGTGTCTGGGCTTCAAAGGACAGAAAGCTAACCACATTAGAATAGTTATTAGCTGCAGAAATAATAAAGAAATATGTCTCTTGCAGGAAGTAGATCTCAGATTTGGAATTGAAAGAGAAAAACTTCTTATGAGACTCTATTTATGGAGAAAATTGGAAAAATATTTGGACTGATTTTAATCTTTTCCTCAATTCCAACTTCTCCACAGTGAATTAAATAATTACCCAGGATCATTCATCTATTTTGCCAAAAAGTATGCAACTGATATCTTATTTTTCTTACTGCTTCAGATAAATTTCCTAAACACCATCACTAAATACCAATACCAATGTGTTATATACTAAATTCTTAGTTGACCTTGACTGTTTTCCTTTTACAAAGCTACACCCATGACATTCTCTCCAGATTTTTTTATTATCATTATTATTATTATTTTTTTACATCTGGAAGTTAGCTGGTTATCATAGCATTCCTTTAGAGTTACCATACTAACCGTGTCTAACCATACCACCTGGAATTTGTTTTCATTCTCTTTTAGAGTTTGTGACTAATAGTAGTCTAACTTAGACACACCTAAGGTAGGAGTTGTGATATAAATATATAGTGGTTTAAAACTGATAAAACATTTTAAGTCAAATTTCTTGTTTTCTACTGTAGTAGCTAAGTTTTGAAATGACAAGTCATTTATTACTACTTTTTTAATGTGCATTGCTAAGAATACATATTCATTGCTAAGAATATGTATTCTTAGCAATGCACATTTAAAAAAACAAACAGAATAGAAACAATGGCTTCTATTGCAATTGACACAAACCCAAACACAAGTGGACAAAATAATAAAGAAAATATTGAATGACTGGAAACATCAAATGGTAGATCTGGCTTTAGGCAGTTCTAATGGAGTGTGGCATCTCTTACTCTGGAATTTTCTGGATCTGTCCTCCATGTGTTGGCTTTCTATGCAGGCAAGTTTCCCACATAGCAGCTAAAATTTCCAACAATCAATGACCTCACATCTGTTAACCTGACCATCAGCTTGATCTGACCAAAAGGCTTCCTTTCCCTAGCATTCCATGGAAACCCTAGACCTTTCTCTCACTAGACCAATTTAGGTCAAATGTGAACTCCTAGAGTAGTCCAATGCCATATTCTGAGTAGGCCTGGATTAGGTCCCTGTCACTGAACCAGTCATTGTGACTAGGGATGGATTAAGCTGAGTTGATGAAGCTAATCCCTGGTGGACATGGGGAGACGGAGGGTGGTCCCATGTTCATTGCATGGCTCGTGCCCTGTTGGAGAGAGGTAGCAGTATGCTCAGTGGCTACTTCTATGATGCATACTGTGACCAAAAGTGGGATCTGGGAATGTCGAGATTTCTGCTCTCCCATTTTTAAATAGTAAGACCCTGTGCAAGTCACTTCTCATTCTGAAGCCTTTCTTCACTCATAAAGAAGAATAATACTAATATCTATATCTTGGAAAGGAAAGAATGAATGTCCCCTGTAAAATGAGGAAACACTGCCTGTGTGTTTCTCCTTCACTCCCATGCTCTTCCCACACTTCACTGTGACACCAAATGTGTGTGTTTTCCCCACATCATACCATTCTCTGTGATACCAGCTGGTAGCTTCTGAATCAGTCAATTTGGACACTTTCTGGAGTTCACATGAGATCCCCCCCATAGACAACGACCACAAGTCACTTGTTGTCACCTGTACTCTGACAGTGTAAATTAGGGCCCCACGATCCCCTCCCTGGCTTCAAATTTGCCAGAATGCCTCCAGATATTCAGGAAAACCTTTATATTTACTGGCTTATTATTAAGACTATAAAAAGGATAGAGATAGACAGTCAAGTGATGGGATGCCTGGCACAAGGTATGTGGGAAGGGTGTTGAGCGTCCATGCTCTCTCTGGGTACCACCCTTCCCACACCTTCACGTGTTCATGAGCCTGGAAGCTCCTCAAACCCATATACTACTTAGATTTTAGGAGGCCTCCTCAGTAGGCATGATGAGTCATTAACTCAAAGTCCAACCCCTCTTCCCTTCCCTGAGTATGGGGG
The DNA here is from genome assembly GCF_010015895.1 of Lontra canadensis. NCBI lineage: Eukaryota > Metazoa > Chordata > Mammalia > Carnivora > Mustelidae > Lontra > Lontra canadensis. Next base: position 20,995,585 of record NW_022631015.1, on the reverse strand, counting down.
ATGAGGCTAAAAGTTCCAAATTTCTCATCATGGCTTGGTCTTTGTAGAGACCATCCCCCATCCTGAAGTGCTGCCTTATTAGATCAAAAGATACCTTTAGCACCCAGGACATTAGAAGTATTTCGAGAATTGTCAAGTACCAGGGCCAAAGACCAAATACTAGTATCCTCTGCTTTTTAAAAGTTCACTTTTAAGAAAAGACCTACATTAATATCTTTTTGCTAACCAGACGAAATCAAAGAGGACTTTTGCTTTTACAAAAAAAAAAAAAAAAAGTGAAAAGTGAAAATATCAATGGACGTCTGTTTTGCAGTGAGCTGATGCATGGGCAACATGGTCTCAGCAGCCAGAGCAGCCCCACAGATCTCCTTTCTGGGGAACCACACTCATCTCACCATCAAGCTACCCTAGCTTTGAACTGTGACTGCAAGCATCTGGGCTTTATCTCAGTTTACGTTGTGCATCCATTTGATGGGCCCTACGGTATCAGAAAAAATTGAAGAGAGCTTATTTTTTTGGATCTGGGAACTCTCAAAAAATTTTTCACGTAAATTAATGATAATTGCTTTTTCTCTTAAAGTCATTTCAGATTCATAGGAATGTTCTACTTTTGGATAGCAGGGGGAAACTTGTATTAGAACAAAAGCTGCTCTCAGTGTTTTTAATCACTTTGGAAATTACAAGGGTTTTAGGAGCTCTGTGCTAGAAACTGGGCCCAGAGACCAATATATGCATTTTCTATTATTTCACACCTGCCAAGTAATTTTGTAAACCATTATGTGCTATAAAAAGAATTTGTTGGTTTACTGTAGTTGATATTGTGGCTATCTATAGAAATGAAGACTTTTTTTAAACCTAGAGGAACACAAATACATCACATAGTTAATAAGAAACTCTGAAGCTTTAAGAATTTCTTCTAAGCGAATCAAGTGCTTGTGTACACATTCAATTTCTCCATGATTTTCTGGTGTGTTTTGTAATAAAGTGCAGAGATTTATAATAGCAATTACTGAGATACTGATGATTCTGTAGTCAAAATATTTGGGAAATGTTAAATTAAACAAAAATAAATTGGTTTCTTTGCAATAAGACTTTTCAGAATCTTTAATATGCTGATAATAAATACGAATTTTTAAGAGTTATACTATTGCAGAATTTGCCATGTAAATCTCATCACAAAACCATTGAGAAGGAATGGGACATTAGAAAAGAGGATCTCCACTAGGTTCATCCCCCCCACCACATCCCCGCCCAGGGGACATTTGGCAATGTCTGGGGACATTGTTAATAGCCACAAATGAGTGGGTCTTATTGTCACCTAGTGGGAAGAGTTTGGGAAAGCTGCTAAACATCCTGCAATGCACAGGACAGCCCTCTACAACAAATAACTATCCAGGCCCAAAACATCCACAATCGAGAACGCCTGCGTTATGAAGTTAACTTTGGTAAACACTGATTTGTATGGCTGATGACAGATATTCTAATTTCAAAGAACAGTCTCCAGTTTCCAAATGGCTCACCATGAACTTGACCTTTGTCTCGTCTGAAGACACATACCCTAGTGATTGCAGTACACCAAACATAGAGGAAGGTTAAATCCCAAATTAGGTACAAAATATACCTAACATCATTGCTGTTTTACATTCTATTTATTAACATGATTGAAAATTTAGTCATTAGGCTGAGACCTTTATCTATCTTCACACATTTTTATATGGGATGACTCCTATCCTGCCTGTCAGAAAGCAGCAACAATAGTAGTTCATGGTACAACTACTGACAACTTACATTTGAAAACCACTGGGTTGGGGTGTCTGTGTGGCTCACTGGTTAAGCATCTGCCTTTGGCTCAGTCATGATCCTGGGGTCCTGGGTTCAAGCCCTGCATTGGCCTCCCTACTTAGAAGGAAGCCTGCTTCTCCCTCTCCAACTCCCCATGCTTGTGTTCCCTCTCTCGCTGTGTCTTTCTCTGTCAAATAAATAAATAAACTCTTAAAAAGAAAAGAAAAGACGAGAAAAGAAAAGAAAGAAAACCACTGGATCCTTTCTAAACAAGTCTTAAATCTGTGTTCCTATTCTTTTCGTCGTCATCTTTGAAGTGACTTCCCCTAAAGAGGAAATTTGTAATCATTTCGTATAATTCGGCAGAGTCCTGAAAAGATGATGGAATGGTTCAAATAGGAAGTTTTCCTTAGTTCTGTAAACTCCTATTTGATAGTCTTCTTGATTGCACTTGCTCCAGACTTTCGTCTGTATATAATAAGAAAATGAGTTGATAATATATAATATTAAGAGTAAATACCTTCATGTTAAGAGTAAATAACCTGGTGTTAAAACAAAGTTCTCTGGGTCAAAATAATAAAACTTTAAGAACCAGAAAAAAAATAAAATAAAACTTTAAGAACCAAAGATGAATGAGTTCAGGGGAAATGAATCAGAACTGAAATTTGTGGAAAGCTCCCTGTGGGTAGCTGTCCCTGCCTTTAAGATCCACTGACCCTACAAGATCTCTCTGAGTTTGATTCCTGGGCCAGTCTCTGACTGGCTTATCTAGGAAATTCCTGCTTTAACCTACTTATAAACTTAAAGCCGTGTAGACAGAAAAGCAAACAACAAGAAAACGACATTAATAAAGCCCCGTGACATGTCCGTTTTTGTCCTCATCCTTCCAAAGTCAGATCACACAGGGAACCTGAGGTAACAGAAATATTTTACACATAAGGCAGCTGAAGAAAATACTTGACCAATGGGAGTGTCACAGGCAGGTCTCACCCACCCTGCTGATAGTCATCGCAGCTCTTTCCATGAATGCATCTGTCTTCGTGATGGGATTCCTACAGCCCAGGTCTGATCGAACTGACGACATTTTTTAAAGAAAGCTGTTCATCTCTACCTGTTCACATTACAAAGTGGAAGGATAAATGCGTGTGACATATGATCGTTAACCACTCTCGTTTCTGTCTTTTCCTCCCTCTTTTCCTCTTTCCTAGAAGAATCGCATGGTTAGCAATAACAACGGGTCAAGTGAGGTAATTTGTCTAATAAGGAAGTAGCTTGTTCCCAGGGCCCATCCCGGCGCTCTAGTGGAAATTCCCCAACATTATAATGAAGTAAGGCAAAGGTATCTGGCGCAGGCTGTCCTGATTTGCTGTATCCAGCTTTTGTTTGCTAACCCGAAAGGACAACAGCGATGGAATGTTATTTCCCTTAGCTCTTGACTTTCTAAAGGCTCCCTATGGTAGGTAGGTTCAGTCTCACGGGGCTAGGAAGGGAAATCCCATGATATGTTGTACTTAATCTACTTTCCTTACCTGTTTATAAAGATATAGACCTACCTATCTGTCTTGTTATTATCTATGCATTATCTATCATCTCCTTTCCATAAAAAGGAAGAAATGTATGATACAGTTAAAATGAAACAGCATGTCAATTTTATTTCTAATTAATATTTTAATGTGTTTCTCTTCGGTATCTGGACACCTTTTCAGATGGAGGCCCTCAAAATTTTAATCAGTGGGTCTAATTATTAATCTGAAAAATTGCTAATAAGCATACTGTTTGCCCTGTGTTTTTAGAATTTGGGGACACACTGTGTTGTGTATATATTATGATGATCTTCTCCTCATAGAAATTAAATCAAATAATTAAGGCATTAAAGATCTGACAAGAAGTCATGGGGTGGCTGGCTGGCTCAGTCAGTAAAACATGTGACTCTTGATCTCAGGGTTGTGAGTTCAAGCCCTATGTTGGGTGTAGAGAGTACTTAAAAATAAAATCTTAAAAAAAAAGAAAAGGATCTAACAGAAGGTTATGAGCTGACCTTCTTCACTTTGGGCTTTTAGAAGAAGCAGTTTGGAAGAGTGGGAAAAGCTGAGTCTGGAATCAGACCTAAGACCAACACTGGCCAAAATAATAGTTACAGAGCACTATACTGAGTCATTTACATGCAAGCCCGGTGAGATAAGCTAGAAGACATTGTGATCTCTATCTTAGTGATGAGAAAACTGAATCAGTCGACTTAAGATTGCACATGTAGGAAGTAGTAGAATTGGTGTTCAAACCTAAGCCTGTCTGGTTCTAGTTTTGTTTTTTGTTTTTGTTTTTGTTTGTTTGTTTTGAGAGATTTTATTTATCTATTTGAGAGAGAGAGAGAGAGAGAGAAAGCACAAGCCAAGAGAGCAGGGAGCCCAATGTGGGGCTCGATCCCAGTACCTGAGTATCATGAACTGAGCCAAAGGCTGATGCTTAACCGATGGAGCCACCCAGGCAACCCATGTCTGGGTCCAGTTTTAACTTACAGCCACTAAGCTAATGTGTTTGACAGTCCAGTCCCCCCACACTAATGATACCACTTCCACAAATTATACCCCTCTTTTAGCCTCCCTCCCTCATGTGTACAAAAAGGTATGATGTGGACTCTTCTAAGTGGTTATTCTAAAAATGGAACAAGATCATGTTTGTGCAATCACCAACATAGAGCATGTGTTTAATAAAGTCTCATAATTCATTCCTCAGAACTCAACCAAAACAGAGAAGGTGGTGTAGAAAACAGTTAGCAGTTGATAGCGTGGTTCTCATCCCTGGCTATACGTTAGGATCTGCTGAGCAGGTCTAAGAATAGTGGTGTCTATTGCGAGGACATGTAGGTGGGATACTGGGGATGTTCTAGTTGCCGGGATACAGGTGTGTTCATTCGGTGAGAATTCTTTCAAGCTGTAAATTTATGAGAGCTGCCTTCTTCTGTAGGCATATTTTATTTCAATTAAAATGGATACATTTCTTGAAACTATGATTTTGCAGGTCTCACTCCTTAGAAATTCTGATGGAATAGCTCTGTAGAAGACTGTAAACATCAGTATTTAAAAACTTCTTGGCAGTGTTAATACACACCCAGCTTTGAGAACTATTGTTAGGGTAGAACCAAGCCTTGGGAGATTTAAGAGTTAAGGAAGGCATGCTTTACAGTAAAACAGGTATTATCTGCCAAATTTAAAAGTCTAGGTTAGTGTACAAAAATTAGATGTAGAGAATAAAGTATAGGGAATAATAAGATAGAACAGGAATTCCTATCTGTGTTTCATATAGAAATCCTCCTCCCCTCCACAATGGGAATTGCCATAGGCAGGAAAAATCTATTAGGTGCCTCAAAAAAACCCACTTTACATTCTTTATCTTTCCTTCTTTTGTGAGCATCTCAATTCTCTTCTATTTTATTAAACCATCCTGTTTTTGTTTTTGTTTTTTTTTGTGAACGTGTTTATTTGACAAAACCTATGCCGTTTGAAAACAGGGAAAATATATTTATGAATTTAAGTATGTACTCCTCCCAAGTGCCTATATATGCACAGTTCAGTCAAACATCTTCAAATGTCCAATAAGAAGGACTGGATAAGATCACAATGTCTGCATTGTTTCTTTTTGCCCCCAACAGACATCAGCATCATATTTTGCCCCTTGTTATTGGACTGTGGTCTTTTAGACCATGCTAGTATCATTTGCATCTCTTCCTATGAACAAGTGCATACACACACACACACACACACACACACGCTGTGTTCAAATGCACACATACATGCAAATACACACACGTGTACATTCTACCTGTGCTATTATAGAATGCTGTTTTATAAAAAAATAAGCAGTTAACTTTACAAACTTCAATTAACCAGCATTAATTGGAATATGTACTATATATTAGTTCCTTGGTGAATCCTTATCAATGCCTTCATGGTGAGATTTGTAAGCAGTCCTTTCGTTGTACTTGGATATTTCACAAGTGGCTAGTAGCTAGTAGATTTCAAAATTCATCTAGTATGAGATGAAACTTTAGGTATTTATTGTGAATATTCAAGGAATCTCTGCCTTCCTTTCACATGGTAAGGTATCAACTGAGTTGATTCTCTTGCTATTAGTAATAATTCTTTGTTCATCCAGTGCCTAACTAATGAATAACTGAGAGTATTTGCACAGCATCCTGGCAAGAAGACGATTTGTATCAGGGCACCTGGGTGGCTCAGTCGTTAAGTGCCTTCCTTTGGCTTGGGTCATGATCCCAGGGTCCTGGGATCGAGCCCTGCATCAGGCTCCTGCTCCGCGGGAAGCCTGCTTCTCCCTCTCCTACTGCCCCTGCTTGTGTTCCCTCTCTTACTGTGTCTCTCTCTGTCAAATTAATAAAGAAAATCTTAAAAAAAAAAAAAAAAGAAGACCATTTGTGTCATTGACTAAGTCGGCAACATGTGATGATTGTGTCCATAAACTGAGTTATGAGAAGGGTAAACTTAATTAGTGCCATATTTTTCGAAAGCATAAACATCAGGTTTTAAGTATATTCAAAGAATGCATAGGCTTATAAATTACATTAGCCAATGGGAGAAAGTAAGAAAAGGAGTAAGGAAGGAAACTTCGGTCTGACGCCCTGTTGGGAAACCCACACTATGGATATAAATTCGGTCAACTTTCCAGCGGATAGAATTTAGACCCCCCCGTAGATCTATCATACTCACAAAGCTGCAGGAAAAACTTTGAGTAAAAAGACTTACAAACGTAAAAGCAGCTGAGGAGATTGAAAAATAAAGATTATTCCATATTAAACCATCTGCCATATTAAAGATTGAAGGCACAAATGGGTGTCACGGAAGCTAGCATACTAATGTAAGAATTATGCTGTCGATTACCATTTGCAATTAAGTATAACATGCAAATACCATGGGATTATTTGTTTCAGGGGTAAGAAAGAAAAAAAAGAAAGCATTAATTTCTAGCACTCCTTAAATTTAATTATAGTTGGTGTGCTGGAAAGAAAAATGAAAAAATCCGTTCTCTGTTTTAGCAGAGAAAGAGGTAATACATGTCAGTGAATGCCACTGTGATTTTTCTGCATGTCTTTGCTCTGGCTTCATTCACAGATTGCACAGATATTACTTAAATAAGACTTCAAGAGAGAACATGGGTTTTTGAAAATGAGGATTGGTCTCTGATGTTGTGGTTGCCAGGTAATGGATTAACGAGCCGTCAGTGTGAAATCCATTCATTTCTTCTTATCATTCAGGAAGCAGGTGTCCTGTCACTGTCCACTGGCTTACAGACTTCCACGGGAAGGCATCCCAGGGGCAGCGCCAGATTTTATTTGTGGGTAATAATATTCTGTCCATGATGGCTGACTGGTCTATCACCTTTATTATTTTAATCTATGTGTCATTGGCACGTTCGTGTGTTTTCATTTGGTTTTTTAACAACAGTGTTCAGTGGAATGTATGAAATTTCCATCCTGGAGCTCCAAAGTGATTAAATATTGACAATTTCACAATTTCATATGGTCCAATCTAAGCTTCATTTACTTACAGATGAGTGAAGTGAGAATTTTCGAGCAAGGAGTAAAGGAAAGAAGAAGTGTGTGTGTGTGTGTGTGTGTGTGTGTGTGTTTACTGGCTTCTCTGTGTGCTAAGCCTTGGCCTACACACCAGATATACAGGACGTCCAGATAAAGCCTCAGGTCTCGTGAAATTTATATGTCCCAATGGGAGACAGACAATAAACAAAGATCATTCCAGATAAGTGCTATGGAAAACAGGTTATTCCATGAGAGAAACTACAGCAGGACCTCGGGTTTGGAGGGCAGCTCTTTTAGATAGGGGGTCCAGGGAAGGTTGCCTTCAGAATATGAGACTGAAACAGAGACCTGAAAATTGAGAGTCAACCTTACAAGGAGCTGTGCTGCATGTGAACGGATAGCTAATGGGAGGAAAAGCATTTGGCTGGGCTGAAGAGGAGCAAGGTGGCCAGTGTGCCCAGAGCGGAGTGCACGAAGAGGGCAGGGTAACAGGTGAGGTCAGAGAATTATAGGCCAGCGTGTGAAACCCTGGAGGAGCAGCCAGTGATGTAGAAAAGAAAGAAGAAACGTGTGTTATCTAAGAAGCCAAACGTTAAAAAGGAAAAAGTAATTCAGGAATGGAAGGACTAATCACTTTTGTCCAATGACCTCAGAGAGGTCAGAAAAAGTGAGGGCCTAGAATTGACCACTGGATTAATTTTTGAATGATAATCAATTACTATAGATGATTATGAAGTAATTGTCCACAAACTTTTTTCTGGTTTTTTAAAAATAAGGTATAATTTACATACAGAAGAATCTGTCCTTTTTAGCATACAGTTCCCTAAGTTGTTGTTTTTAAGAGAAAGGGTGAGTGGGGGTGGAGAGGGACAGTGGGAGAGAGAGAGAGGAGAGAATCTCAGGCCAACTCCCTGCTGAGTGCAGAGCGTGATGCAGGGCTCAATCTCAGGGCCCTGAGTTCATGGGCCTGAGCCAAAATCAAGAGATGGATGCCTAACCAACTGAGCCCCCCAGGCACCCCCCAGTTCCCTATGTTTTGGGAAACATTTACAGTTGTGTTATCACCAGCATATTCATGACAAAATTTTTCACCCGAACCCCAATTCTCAGTGCCTCTTTGTAGTGAACACCGTTTCTACATCCAACCATGGATCTGTGTTTTGCCCCTCTAGATCAGCAAGTATGTCCTATATATGGAAGTATTTGGTACGTAGCTTCTAAAACCTGCTTGCATTTAGCAGAATGTGAGATTACTCAGGTTGTCCCATGGATCAGGAGTTCCTTTCCATTCACGGGAGTATCCAGTGAACATCCAAACCTCAGTTTCTTGGGCGTCCATGGTGGTCCCAGTTTGGGGAGACTGCAAATGAATCCACCATAAATATTCACATGGGATTTTTGTGTGTGTGAAAGTGGGTTTTCATTTCATTTGTATAAATTCCAAAGCAACAAAATGCTGGGTTATATGGTAATTGCCCATTTAAGTTTATAAAAAAAAAAAAAAATCTCAACTATTTTCCAGTCATTGAAGAATTTTTGTTCCCATCAGCAATATATGAGATCTCCATTGGTTTCACAGGTTTTTATGTTTTTTTTTCCTTTCTTTGTTTTAATTTTAGTTGTTCTAAAATGTGGTATATCATTGTGGTTTTAATTTCCATTTCTCTAATGACTAATGATATTCAGTGTTTTTTTCATGTATTTATCTGCCAGCCTTATTATCCTTCTTTGGTGAACTCTCTCTCCAAATATTTTGCCCATCTTTTTTTTTTCTTTAAGTTGCTCATCTTTTAATTGGGTTGTCTGTTTCCTTATTATTGAGTTACAGAAGTTCTTTGTGCATACCAGATTTTATCAGATACATGTTTTGCAAAGATTTTTTTCCCAGTCTGTGGCCTGTCATTTCCTTCTCTTAACGGTGTTTTTCAAAGCACAGGAGTTTCTGTGTTTGATGAAGTCTAGTATATTATTTTTTCATGAATTAGGCTTTTCCTGTCGTACCTAAGAAATCTCTGCCTAACTAACCCAAGTTGACAAAAGTCTTGTCCTATATTTCTTCTAGAAGTTTTATAGGAATCAATTTTACATTTATGACCATTGGATTTTGTAAGATGGAAGCCATTAGCAACTTGTACTTGAGTGTTTATTTGGGCAAACACCTAATCAGAAGAGGTGAAAAAAATAAGGAAGAAAAGAAAACTGAGACCATCTTTATAGACTTGTGCTACATAGAGTGATTGAAAATGGAGATTTGAGCTGGAGAGAAACCTTGTAGGTGGAGTAAGATGGTTGGTTATTGTAGGTAAGCAAAATTCAATGCACTGGCTTATGTATCTACAAATTGAAATAGTACAAATTGAGACAAATCAGGGGAGAGCAAATCTGAAACCTCACTGAGTAGTGGGTTAAAAGTGCCAAGCACAGAGACTGGGTATTTAAGATGAAAATAACAGGGTTTCTAGGGCAAGTAAGGATAAACTTCTATGCTTTCTGCTTTGGAGTCAGTAGAATGTTTGGCTTGGAAAAAATGAAAAGAGGTGGGAAAAGAATTTCAATTTGACCTTAAACTCAGCAACTTGTCTGGTTGAATCTTTTTCCATGGATTAAGCAAGAGAGAATTAGCAAGTGGGGGCGTCTTTTCCCTGGGCTGAACCTCAATGGGTTTCAGATTTCCTGGGATCTCTTAAGATTTCCTTTAAGCAAAGTCTGTTTATACAGTGACCTCAGTGGCTTTGGTTCATTCCCTGCAGTCCTGGCATTCTCTTTGCCCAGCATCCCAGGAAGCATGTAACGGATCAGGGGTAGGGATGACATGAACACTGGGCAGGATGGAAGAGCAAGCTGGAAAAAAGTCCTTTTCGGGGAACCCATTTTTTTTTTTTATTGTGAAATATTCTTTAGGCTTTCAAAGGGAAAAGAGAGAACACAGTTAAGAAGTCATAGAATTCCATGGTAGTCAAACTCATTTGTAGGATTTGATTTCTAGAACTAGATTAGATTGCACAAAACAATATTTGGGCTTTCTGAGAGCAGGAGTCCTGAGTTTTGCCTTCATGGTCCATCAGACGGCCATGGAGAGTACATCTTTGTACATCTATACATCTACTGCATATCCACAATTCAGTTTTTGACCCATCAGAAGGTAACTTAGGCATTTATTGTTGACATAATTAAATAATTAGGAAGGAAGTATTGAGCTTTCATGGTGGTTTTAATTCTTGTTTTGTTTGCTTATTTAGGGTCCCATAAAATCAGTGGTTTATTTCCAGCCAGAAAGAAACATGACAGCCAAGGCTAAGATGGACTAAAACTGAAATAATCTATTTCTTTAAAATACCCAATGAAGCATGACAAACTATATTATGAAAACTTTTCATGGACTGGGCTATAAGTGAAAAATACTATATATAACACACGTATCCTAATGGTCTTTGTGTGTATCCATGTGCCAGCAAAGAACTAGCAAAGGAATGGCTTTACTCCCCAGAGTAATGTGAGCATCTTTTCACTGCACTTTGATAAAATACAAATCCTAGTAGTTTAAGTTCCCAGTTTTCACTTCATTTATATCAGGACGAATGAAAAAATTAATAATAAGAATAGCATTTATATAACTTTTTAGGTCAACAATGTGCAAATTATATTATGCCTGACTTTTACATGAGACTAATAAAGACTCAGCAATTCCAAGTTAGTCAATGACATCCCTATTACTGTATAAAAATAATAGAGATTAAGTATTTATCGTCTTTCAATAGAGAACAGTTCCAACTTTCTCTTTGTCTCCTTTCTTATACAGGGTCTTCTGGCATTACTGGGCACAGAACTGGACCCAGCTTGTTTTGAGGACATAGAACCTGTCCACTTCTGGCAATGCGATTATTGTCACTTTTTCTCCAAATCCAGTGTAGATCACAATTAGACCTTATTTTTTATTATCATTTCCTATATGCCAGAATGTGCTCGATAATGTGAATCAATTTTCTTTTTCTTAATCCCCATGAAGTAGGCAATGCTTTTACCCATGTTTTACAGAAGAGAAATAGCTTTGGGGAGGAAAATCACTTTCCAAAGCTCACATACAAATTATGCAAAGAAATCATGCCTTGGGGCACCTGGGTGGCTCAGTCGGTTGAAGCATCTGCCGTCGGCTTAGGTCATCATGATCCCAGGGTCCTGGGATCGAGCCCCACGTTGGGCTCCTTGCTCAACAGGGAGTCTGCTTCGCCCTCTCCCTCTGCCCCTCCCACCCACCCCCACCTCCCACCCCTTTCTGCTTGTTCTCTCTTTCTGTCTCATTCTCTCTCTTTCTCTCAAATAAATAAATAGCGTCTTAAAAAAAGAAGACTTTATGTCTTGAACCCAAGTGGGTAGATTCTTACCCAGTAAGTAATTGATACCTACTTAATAAGAAGACATCCATATTTGGGCAAGGAAATTTCCATTAGGGTGACAGAAGGAAGGGCATTCATAGTTGGAAGGGCATTTAGCAATGATTGTCATTTGCAGTTTATGTTTTCAGAAGATCTTGTGTGGATGGAGAAAACTTGAAGGATCGTGACCTGAAGCTATGTGCAAGTTCAGCTTCAAGCTAAGATAGCCCAGATATCTTAGAGAAGACACACTTGTGACTATGCACTCCTAGACCACTTGCTCAGACATACGCGATCCACAACTTTGGCTTTTCAGTTATATCACCATAAGCATCCTTGCTTTTAAAGGACTACACAGAGTTTTGAGGCCCCCGGATACTGTTTCTGCCACCTTTGAACCCCAGAGTCTGTCAGAGCAGAGAGCTGGGAATGCTCAGCTGACCACGTAAATCCTAATGCAACTTAGCTAAGTCATTATTCCTACACGCTGATGAAATCAACAGGTATCAAGAACCAAAGTTTCTTTTGTTTTGTTTTTGAATGAATTAAATATTGTGATTTTTATTTTTTTATTTTTATTTTTTTAAAAGATTTTATTTTTATTTATTTGAACAGAGAGAGAGAGATCACAAGTAGGCAGAGAGGCAGGCATAGAGAAAGAGAGGAGAAAGCAGGCTCCCCGCAGAGCAGAGAGCCCGATGTGGGCCTTGATCCCAGGACCCCGAGATCATGACCCGAGCTGAAGGCAGAGGCTCAACCCACTGAGCCACCCAGGCGCCCGTGATTTTTATTTTTTTAAGTAGTCTCCACGCTTAAGGTGGGACGTCAACCCTGGACCCTGAGATCAAGAGTCCGCAGCCTCTACCCATTGAGCCAGCCAGGTGACCCAGGGAACAAAGGATTTTCCAATTAAAAAAATAGGTATTCAAGTGAAGGAACATGGATAAAAGGAGACACTGAGCTAGGATACGCTGAATATGTGCTTGAGAGAGGTAACTACAGCAAAACTATTGGGGCTGCGGGAGCTGAGGGGAAGCCTAAGCATTCATTTGCCGTTATATATTATCGCCCACTTTTCAACAAATGCACTAAGTTTACCGTCTGTTCATGTCGTCAGAGCTAAGTCATTTTAATATGAGTTATAGCTATTATTTTACTATCAAATTATTTTATGGAAGCATATAATATATATATAGATACATTTTAATTATTTGTATTATATATATTTTATTATATATTCTTATACAATAATATAGTATAATAATATATATTGTTATTTGTTAGTTTGATTCAGGATAGAGAAATTTTCAGTGTCAGAAAGCCTGTGGGGAAGTCATTCCTCACAGTAGACATTCAGATAATTTTGGATTCTCTGGCAGACACAGACCTTTTGTTATTAAATACATCAAAGCTCTTCTTCCAAGAAGGATAATCTTCTCAGTTGTTCCCTCTCTGAGTCAGAATCTGAATGCTTTTCTCATTGAAAGTGATTACTCTAGATTAATAAAGAGAAAAAACCTCCCTTTCTTTCTCCCTTTTTCCTTCCCCACCCCCTCTTTCCTCCTTGCTCTCCTTCTCTCCTTCATAACTCCTCCCTCCAGTAACTGTACTTCAGGAAAATAAATTTTTGGCAAAACAGAAAATAAGCAATTGTTTTCTTGCAGATTGCTTGTGACCCATAGATACACATTTGTAGCATTAAATATTTATGGCATTGACACAACAGGACACATTTTCCCCTCAAGTTTCTTCTTTTCCCTGAATTCCAAGAGGAGCATTGACACCAAATCTCTGCTTTGAAAAGAAGCAACCACTCCAGCAACTATGCTTAACCGTTAGCCCTTTGCATTCTGCTCAATGGCTTACATGAATACTCAAGATCCACTGAGAGGAGAGTGTGTAATGAAGTGCTTGACATTCGCTTAGGTGTTTCCCCCGCATTCCTCTGGGGACCAGACCACACTCACTCCACATTCCAATACTCTGGGCTACTCGTGGCCAAAAAGGAGATGTTAGCAAGACAAAAGAAGTGGGCCGCTTGAAACCCTCAGAACATGGTTGTGAGGGAGCACAAAATAGAAATGTCTCTGCTTATTCATGGCATGAATTGAAGAGTTTTAAGGGAGAAGACAGGAATAGTTCTCTCTGAATCAACTCTCCAAAGATAATCTTGGGTAAATTTTTTGGAAAAATAAAGAGTAACGCTTCATATTTTAAAAAATTCTGCTCTATTTATTGAATCTTACATGTCTGGTAATTTCTTAAAATTATTGTATGCATTTACACATGTGCTGATTTTCAAGTGCTAAAACAATTATTTGTTCTTCAGCAAAGTGATGGTCCCGTTTTCCTAACTGGGTCTCTTACTGGTAGCACCTGAAGGCTCTTGGTCCTTTTCTTCATTCTTCCATTTCTCCATGCTCGGTACTTCCTCTCACACCCTCTCATTATCATACTAAGAAATATAAATTGTCCATGTGTAAACCAGTATGTCCCAAAACGCTTTCTAAGAAAAGATAGTTTCATCTGATTTGATGGATGTTTCTCAAAATTAGGGATTCCATTTCAAAAGTATTTAGAAAAATTCTGGGTTAAATACAATTCACCAGGCTTCTTTTTTGGTTTGTTTAAAGGAAAAAAATCAACATCATTATTATTGTGGTCTGTAATGATTCAAATCCCTTGACAAAGTTAGCAACTCCCTTAATTATGAATTCACTACACTGGAGATAGAAGTGTTTATAGGGAATATGTTTAAAACAACGAGCTATCCACTAATGCTTCAGTGCCATTGATTTATGATTAATAAACATATTTTGCTTATATAAATTACATGATTTCAAGAGAAGAAGCCAATAGAGGATAACCCTTCCCCATCATTGGTGACAGTGGGATGTGGTTATCAAATATGGTTGTCGTGGGCCTTGAATGTACCACAGGATGGTTCCAGCCTGGAGCTATTGGAAACTCCATGACTGGCTCTGACAGCTCTGACTGGGTCATGAGCACAAATCTTAGAGTTGAAGTTTCCAAAAATGACTCAGCTCAAGGAAATTGTTAGCACTTTCAGGTCGTGAAAAATAGTACTTTTGTCTTGCGAGAAAACATACGTCTTCACTGTTTTTTTTTTTTCTTTTGAGAATTTTATCTATATTCAAAACCTATTTTGTCAAAGTGAGTATTACAAATACAGTCTGTTTTTTGTTTGTTTGTTTGTTTTTTAAAGATTTTTATTTATTTATTTGACAGAGAGAGACACAGCAAGAGAGGTAACACAAGCAGGGGGAGTGGGAGAGGGAGAAGCAGGCCTCCTGCCGAGCAGGGAGCCCAATGTGGGGCTGGATCCCAAGACCCCAAGATCATGACCTGAGCCAAAGGCAGATGCCCAACACCTGAGCCACCCAGGTGCCCCATACAGTCTGTTTTTAAATCAAAAGAAGTGTTAAAAGGCTTACAACAAGAGCAACTAAAAAAGTAGGGTCTCTGTAGTATGTGGCCATGCCCTCAGTCCCAGAACCACGTTTAACTCATTTGCTATTTCTTCTGGTGTATTTTGTCATATATCTACGTAATATGTTCACATTGCTAATTCCTAATTTGTTCTTTTTTAATTGAGGTATAATTAACATGCAGTCTTATATTAGTTTCAGGTGTACAGTATAGTGATTCAATAATTCTATACATTTCTCAGTTACTTTGGCAGTTTTCTTTACAGCGAATTTCTCAGAACCTTCCATGAGTGTGTATATTACAAAGTTCCAAGAAAGAAATACCAAAAAAATTCATATTTTTTTCCTTTTTCTTCAGAAAACCTTTAGCAGGACATTTTTAAAGTCTCAGTCCAGCCAGGCACTAGACTTGGCAGCTCAGTTGAGTATTCTAGAACAAACTTTTCGTCTTGGCTCAAGTGTAGGCAAAGAGTCATGGAGTATGTATCCCTCTTCTACTCAGTGATACTACAGACAACCAGAGGGGTATTTCTTTTGTTCCATGCTTCTTCTAGCTCCCAGTACCTATTCTGCAATATTTCAAAAGGGCAATGACTTAAAAAGTATCTGTTATCATCTTAGCCATACATTAGAATAACATGAGCATGTATGTTGTAAAGAAAAAAATGTTAATATGAGAGAAGTGCATGAATTTTTGACATAAATGACCCAAACAAAAATCATTTGTTACCTCTTCATTGGAGCCAGAGTCCCAACTATTTTGAAGGACATGTCTTTGATGTCAGGTGATCTGAAGCAAAAAGGAGGAACATGGAAGCACCTACAAGCCTTGAGCTTGTGGTCTGAACCAGGAAGCAAAATGCCAAGTAAGATCCATCTAGGGAGGTTATGAAAACTCTGTTGGTTAGGAGAGAACACTCTTCTCTTCTGCTATTCCTTACAAAACATGTGTGCACGATAGGGACACATGAATGTATGGTGGTAGTATTTGATAGATAATCACCAAAAGGTTAAAATAACACAATATCCACTCTGTCAACAGAACCCATTGACATATATATATGTATGTATATAAATATATTTTTTAAAATTTGGCCAGTTAATAGTTTGTTCTGCTAAACTGCTTAAAACAACTGGTTTAACTCATTTCCCTAATAAAGAGTTCTTCTTGATCAAATTAATGAATTCACAGAGTGTCTTATTTCCACACTGAAGAACCACATAGACACCAACGCCTTCAGACACAGAGCAGAAAGAACATTCCTTAAGCAGTTTCGTGCTCATGGTGCCACTATTAAGGCCTTCTATTTATTAACTTATGACAACTACTAGTCTATGTGAAGGACATAGAGAGATGTAGGATCTCTAAGTAGAGGAATGGAAGAGCTCAAGAAATTCAAAAATTTTATTGACAGTTGACAGACACTAATGACTTTATTGAGCTTGGCTGAAAGTTACTTGGTAAGAGTTTAAAAAAAATGCCTTTCTTAATTTGCTGACATATTTTAAGGACCTGTCAGGTACACAGAATTGGATGAATCCTAATTCTTCATTTATGACAGGTTTTTGTTGAACCATGCATAGTGCTCTTTGTTTGATTGTTTTAACAATACATTGAAAACCTGTGAACCCACCACTCTAAATGGAGCCTAAACATATGAAATCTTTGACTTCTATGGGGTCTTCCTATTCTTCCACTCCATCCTAATTTATATAAATCTGTTGGTGAAAATGCTGTCTTTGATGTGACATGCACAGTTTTCATGTAATATGGGTTCATGCATCACATAGGCCTTCTCTTTTCAATGAATATCTTATCCTGTCTTTATACAACCACTTGGAAAGATCACTTCTAAGTCTCATCTTTCTTGGTCTAGACATTTATTAGTGTCCACCAGCAGGTAGTAATCATACCACCTACTACTAGAGAGTAATACCTAGTTTTCAAACCACATAAATAGAGTTAGCTCTCACAAATTTCCACCATGATTCATGCCACAGGAGGGATTAAGAGTGTCAGAACCAGAATCTTATTCTGGCTGTTACGCTTTTTCCATGACATGGAGTCAAATATATATAGCTGTCCCCACTGAAGTCATCTGGGATTATACTGCTCCTATCTAGCACTGCAGGGACTGGAGCAAAGCCCTCTTTCTTCTTTCATTAAGTTGACCTCTATGGTAGATGATGGGACATCTATTTTGACATCTCTCTGTTCAGACATGAAAAATGATGTGCTTAATCTAAGGTAATTGTGGCCATTGTTTCTCTTGTGTTCTGAAATCTTTGTGTAATTCTGCAAAGACTTGTACAGGAGCCCAAAACCTGTTGGCAATGGGCTCCTTTTCAAAATGAAAACAAATGCTTATCCCTGCTTCCCCTGCAACTGTCTTTTCTGAGATTGCGCTGTGCTACCTCCTTGATTATAGGCTTTAAAAAATCCAGGCAAAGAGACTAGTTGGGGAGTAACCTTGAAGGGTATGATTTCTTGGATTCAGACAATTTATCAGCTGTCTTCTTACATGTATTATTTTGTACTGAGATAGTTCAGGTCCAATAAAACCACAAGCATTTGGCCTAAAAACGAGGGGAGGTATATCTGAGTTGATGAAAAGAGATATGGGTTATGAACTATTTTTAACCTTGGTTTTATTGTTATCCAAGTCTCCATCATTGGAGCAAGTTTAACAAAGTGTTGCCTAGTCCTTGTCTTTACGTAGCTCTTCTTAGTTAATAGCTAATAATGATTTGTAATTAGCAAATAATTTAAATGTGAATAGATTCTTCCACACTGCCTACCAATGCTTGAAAACAATCTGTTCTCCTAAATAGCCTAGAAATTATCCAGGCAGTCTTGATACTATTTATGTCTGGTTAAAAAAGAAATTCTAGATAAGAAGTACAAAGGGAACTTTAGCTCTACCTCTACTTGAATTATAGCACATTTCCCGTAGTATAATCCAAGTTTCTGAGGTTTTACAGGCCACTGGTGTAGCAGTCAACAACGAAGAAAATGAGTCTTGGAAAATAATTCAGAACGTGCCTCAGCAGGGAAATACTTAAGCCTAGTAACTTCTTCAAACCTCCTTACAATTTCCTACGCCAGTGCCTTTAAACTAGAGGATGAAGAAACCTGTTAAAAAGAAATTCATTCAGAAATTATTAACCTGAATGGGAAAAAAAGAAAGAAGGGGCTCTGAGGTATTGAGGTAGCAGAAACCATAACAATGGGAGTGTTCAAGGGTAGGGTGAGTGGTAGCAAGACTCAGAGAGGAGATTGTGGGCTTCTGTGAGATATTATGTGTGGAAGTTGACAGAATGTGAGAGGTGAAAAATGGAAGATGCTCTAGAAGCTCTATCATTTGTCAGATGCTTGTCAATCCTCACAAATGGGAAAATAAAGAAAATAAAGATGGTTCATCCTTCAACTTATCACACACCTGGGGGGGAGGGAACCCCAATACTCATTTTCATTCTAAAAAGCAATCAATTTGTTAATTTTGTAGAAAAACTCTGGACATTAATGCAATGATATTATAATTTGTATATAAATAAAGATCTTTTTTCCAAATCTTGTCTTATTTTGATATTCCTCTCACAAGAATAAAAAAATGCCCTTATAAAAGATATATTTCTAAAGCCTTGTAGACTTTCTACTTGTTTCATTATCATTTATTCATCAGGATACACCAGGATTTCCACTCCTGCCACCCTGTTTCCTTGGTAGATTTCTACTCAACGTTCTAGAACCAATATCAATACTGTTAGGATTTTATTTCTGCAAACTTTCCTACCAGTTGGACTAATTGAGCTAACTGAATATCCCCTCATCACCATTTCCCTGGTATTTGCTATACCTCAGTTATAATATTTATCACATCTATATTACTGTATTTGACTTTTTTTTAACTTTCTTGACTCTAATACTTTGACATGATTTACACATTCAAGTGACTCTTTTCTTCTCACTTTATTAACAACCAGGCAGACCATTCAGGGAGTCCTCCTGATTGCATCTTGTATCTTGTTTGTCCTACCAACATTTATTTCTGAACTTATAAACAAACTCAAATATATTCTTATTTTTCCTCCTTCCCCATCACCCCCCAGAAGATATAACATACTATATACACAGTTCTGTTTCTTGCATCTTTACTTAATATCCCCAGAAGATATTTTCATATCAGTCTATAAAAGAGATTTTTCAGTTTTATTGTCAACTATATTTTATTATATAGAATGCACCATGATTTATTTAACTTATCCACTATGGGTGAATATAAAGCTGTTTCCAATTTTTTGCTGTGAGAAAGAGTGCTGCAAAAATTGCTTTGTGAATGTGGTCTCACATGTGTGAAATATGTATTTGTTTTCCTATCGATAGGTATTTCCAGATTGCCCTCCATCAGGTTTGTAAGAATTTGCACTCTTACCAGAAACTAAGTACCTGATTCTGTGGCCTTGTGAACAGAATCGTATTCAACTTCTGCATTTTTGCTAATTTGATATGTGAATATTGGTATTTTATCCTCATTTCTCATAGTACAAATAAAGTTAAGCATCTAGCATTTCTTTTTCTTAAAATCTAGCTGTCAGCTTTCTTTGGAACTATTGACCTTTCCTTTTCAATTTCTAGGAGATTTGTTTGATACATTAGGAAGAATTGTTAAATTTTACCTGTGACGTGGGCTGCAAAACATTTTACTAGTCCATCTCTGTCATTAGTTTTGTTTTGTTTTGTTTTAAGTAGACTCCACATCCATCGTAGAGCCCAATGTGGGCCTTGAACTCATGACACTGAGATCAAGACCTGAGCTGAGATCAAGAGTCAGACGCTTAGCCAACTGACTGAGCCAGCCAGGCGCCCCTCTGTCATTGTTTCTTTACCACAATGCTAGGTTGAGTTGTTTCACTATTGCTGTTGTTTGCCTCCAAAAGTTTTTTTATTTTAATATTTAAATATTCAAATTTATCAGTACTTTTTTTTTATAGCTTGTAGATTCTGTCATAGATTAAAGGTCTTTTCTACTTCAGGTTTATAATAAATTATTATTTGTTTTCTTCTGGTCATCTTACTCCTTCATTTTTTAATTTCTTTTAAACATTTGATTCCATGGGAATTCAGCCAAATGTAAGTATGAGTTCTGAATCTGGGCGTCACCCACTTTTGTTTTATTAGTTCATCTTTCCATCTTCTCCACACAGATTTTGAGATACTCTCTGTACTTTATACAACACTTCCCTCATTACATCAAGTTCTATTTTTTTTTAATATTTTACTTATTTTTTTGACAGAGAGAGAGAGAGAGAGCACAAGCAGGGGAGGTGGTGGGCAGAGGGAGAGGAGAAGCAGGCTATCTGCTGAGCAGGAAGCCCAGTGTGGGGCTTAATCTCAGGACCCTGGGATCATGACTGAGCCAAAGGCAGATGCTTAACTGACTTAGCCACCCAAGCACTTTACTGGTTTGTCTAAACAGACATCATTACTACACTATTTAATTATTAAGGCTCTGTGCTCAATTTTAATATTTAGTAAGACTGGCCTCCATTTCCCACTGTATCACTTATATTTCCGTGATTCCCTAAAATCCTAAAACTTTTAAGGAATTTTCTAGCTAAAACACACAAACAACAAGTATTTTTACAGAACTCACATTAGTTTCATAAACTTATGGAGACCCAATAGATATTTGCCAAGCTGCATCTGCCGAGACTAGAACACAGTGTGTCTTCCCATGTTTTCACGTCTCTTTTGTGCTCCTTACCTAGGTCTTCCATGTTGCTTTCAATTTATTCCTAACCTTGTTACCTTTTTTATCGCCATTATAAACAGCATCTATTTCTCCTTACAGCCTTTAACTGCATGCCAAATTTATATATGAATTCCTGATTTAATCTAATAAATTGTGTCTTAATTTATTAACTCTATGCATGTAGCTTTATTCTTTTCGTAATTTCAAATAGCCTGGAGGCTACTAACTCCAGAACAACCTGAGTATTAGAGCTGAAACTGGTAGTTTGCCTTGCTCTTGAATTTAGTGTAAATATGCCTAACGGTTTCCACTAGAGGGTTTTTAATGCTGAGATGGTAGTATAATTTAACATGTTAAGAAATGGCTAAGTGTTGGAAGGAAGGAAGAAAAGGAGGAGGGAAGGAAGGAAGGAAGGAAAAGAAAGAGAGAGAGAGAGAGAGACGGAGAAAGAAGAAAGAGAAAGAAAGAAAGAAAGAAAGAAAGAAAGAAAGAAAGAAAGAAAGGAAGGAAAGAAAAGAAAAGAAAGGAAGAAGGAAAAGAAAGAAATGGTTGAGTGATTTGAAACCAAAACCAAAAATGGTTTTGGAATTTTTTCAAATTCTTTTTCAGCATATATGAGGATACTCATAATTTTTTTTCTTAGATCTATTAATATAATTAAAAATTTTGGAAGCTTTGCTTCTTTTCCTAATTTCTGGATCAGTTTAAATTGCACAGGCAACATCTGCTCTTAAAACTTTTGGTAGAATTCAGAATGAAACTGTTCTGGTCTGAGATGTTTGAGAAGCTAGTTTCTTGATGGGTTTCTCCATCTTCTATAGAAATATATGGAAATTGTCCTGTTTTAACTTACAAGATTGTATCCATTTTAATAAGGCTTCTATATCATTGTAAAGGTTTGGAAAAAGTTGGCTCAACATTATTTCTTAAATGTCTTTAGATTTGATGGTTATTTCTACATAAAAATACATATGTGGTTGATCGGCATTTTTCCCACTTCTCTTCACCCCACAGCCCATCTCCATCTGTTTATTCCTTAACTAGGTAAGCTTATAGTGTATTTTTTTTTTCAAAAAATTATTATTAATCTTTTATTCCACAAATTTTTAGTTTACTAACTTCTGTATATCTGCTTGCATATATTTACTCCTTTCTTTTGTCTCCTTTTATTCATTCATTTGGATCAATTTTTCTTTTTTTAATTTTGGTTCAGATGTGTACTAATGTATTTTAATTGGTGTACTTAATGTTACACATTTTCCTTTGAGTGTGGTATTTGATGTATGTCATGGGTTCTTATAGGTACAGTTTTCCTTATTGAGAGTTGGCCAATATTCTGCATACCCAGCTTGAATTACCATTCACTCAAGAGTTGTTTAAAGAAGAATATTTAAATTTTCCCATGTATGGGTGATCTTCTTTCATGTTTTGCTAATTTTAAATTCCATTATGATTAGAAATGGTACTATTATAAACAGAATGTTTGTATCCCATATTCATACATTGAAACTCTAGTTCCCAATGAAATGATATTTGCAGGTGGGGGCTTTGGGATATAATTCAGTTTAAATGAGGTCATGAAGGTGGGTTTTTTTCTGATGGGATTACTGCCCTTATAAGAAAAGGCCAGAAAGCTTGCTGTTTCTCTATCCATCCTATGCAGACACAGAGGAGGCAACCCTCTGCAAGCCAGGAGAAAGGCTGGCTCCTTGATCTTGGACTTCCAGCATCCAGAACTGTGAGAAATAAATGTTTATTGTTTAAGCCACTCAGTCTATGGTGTATGTTATAGCAGCCCTCATTGACTAAGACAGTTGTCTTCCGTATTTTTTGAACTGTATTAAGATTTTTCACATGGCATAATGTATGGTAAATTTTTATGATGTTTCTATGGGAAATGAAATGTATATTTTCTATTTCAGAGTATAGAGTTTAATATATCAATCACAAGGAACTTATTAGTTAGGTAATATAAATCTTCTACACTTTTCTACTTGATTTGATCTGGCATGCACTGAGAGAGTGAATTAAGATTTCCTACCTCATGTGTGTACTCTTTTTTTCCTTGTATTGTCTTTTCCATGGCCTTGCCTGCTATTCCATTCTTATTAATTCTAATAATCTCCTTATGTATTCTTTTTTAAAAAATACATAGTCAAATCACCAGTGAATAATAAAAAGTTACTATCTTTTTTTTTTTTTCAATACGTGTAGTTCTTTTTCTTTATCCTTTACTGGTAATGTCTTGAAAAAGTTGATTCTTGGCTTTATTGCCTAGGTGATTTTGGGCTTTACTGCCTTTGTAATCACTTTAAAGGGAATGTTTCTACAATTTCTTATTATTATAAGCCATGTGATCCACAGTTGTTGGGAGATTTTCTATATCAGATTAAGGAATTTTTATTATTTTTCTAGATTGATAAAAAAATTTTTATCAAAAAAGGGTATTAAATTTTATTAAACATCTTTTATTCTTGTATTGCTCTAATTATATAATTTTTATATAAAAAATATATAAACAAGGATTATACCTGCCCTTACATTCTGTACTTCCTTTCTTTAAACTTTTCCTGCCCTGCTCCACCACCTCCCATAGACACTTTTTGATTGATTAAATTATGATTTGTTTGCTTTTCCCTATACCATTTCTTTCCCCGTGGATATCTATTTTTTGCTTTCTACTCTTACTCTTCTAGAAAGAAATACTTAATATACTTCCTATAAAAAGGTACATGAGGAGTTACTGCATATCTACAAATGCCTTTACTATCACAATTGACTACCATTTTAGCTGGGTATAGAATTTTAATTTGAAAACAAATTTTCCTGTGCACATTAAGGTGACACCCTCCCCCCATACTCTGCTACTTGCCATGTTGCCAAACTGCTGATGAGGTTTCTTATACCAGTTTTACTCCCTTTCTTTTGTAGGTGTATTTTCTGTTTAGATCTGGAAAATTGCAGAGATGTTAATCTTAAGTCTTGTGCTCTCCTCTGTGCTCTTTATTTTTTTCATATTATTATTTAATGCATACATTCTTTGAGCCCTTTCTAGTCAAAATTGTGTTTTCAGAGTTGCATTCTCATTCTTCCTTCATCAGACCAGGTGTTTCTTCATGGTCCCAGGATCTCAATTACCATTTTCCCATTATAAATATGAGCAAACCAAGGGCAGAAGATTGCAGTAATTTGCACAAAGTCAAACAGCAAGTTGCAGGGCTAGGATCTATATTCACATAGACTGAATCTTGAACTTACACTCTTAAGACTCTGCTAAGCAAAGCGTGCCTGGGTGGCTCAGTCGGTTAAGCCTCTGACTCTTGATTTGGGCTCACATCATATTCTCAGTGTTGTGAGGCCAAGCCCTGCACTGGGGAGTCCAGGGGAAGTCTGCTTGAGATTCTCTGTCTACATATCTTTCTGCCCCTCCCCACCTCTCTCTTTCCCTCTCTAAAATAATGATGATGATGATATTAATAACAATAATAATAATAAAATAATAATAATAGTCTGTTAAGCAAGACAAGGGTGATCACAAGTCTACCATTCATTAAGAGTTCCTTAAGGAATAGAACTGTGTCTGAATCATTTCAGATCTGTCCTTTTCACAAATTCTTTAACCTTTTCCAACATCATGGTGCTAAGACAGCACCAAAATAAATTAAAACCCATCACTTTTGGTTTCAAAACTCCACCTGCATTCAATATTTTACTGTTCTGTCCTCCTTTGCTATCCTCTGCCAAAGTTCCTGACATTCTTGACTCTAAATCATCTCTCTTCATTTGGACTTGCTTGTATTTGTCCCTATTTGTTCTTGAGAAATTACCAACAGGAGATATGCTCCAGTAATTTTCAAACCCTCCCATCCACAGCCATATCAATATTAGATTTTTAGAGATAAAGATCTCCTGTAACCACTTCAGTGCTTCAAATATAAGAGACTGTGAGTGAACATATGTTGGGTTGAAATAGAAAAGACCTAGAAAATAAAGAGAAAGAGAAGAGACAGTTATTATAAAACATAGGCACTAGAGCTTTTCACTAAAAATCATCCTCCAGATTAAAACATACTTGACTACGTAATGTAACTTAATATTAATAAAAGCATGTTGCATAAAAGATGAAAGAATCTTTACAGATATTAAACAATAATAAATTTAAGTATTAAAGTAGGCTATAAAGAGATACCAAAATTTCTGAGAGTATCTGGCCTTTTTTTCATCAATCATTTCCTTATTTTCTGTTTTAATCCTTACACTTGCATTTATTCTGGATTTTCTGATATTTCTCTCATACTGTCTGGCAGGTTATTTTCCTACATTTCATTTTTCCCCCCTACCTTTCATTTTGACATATGATTGATTTGTAAATTCAAGGGCAAATAAAGGAGTTTGCATTTTTACCAACTTCCAGATTCTTGAATTTTGGTTTTATATAGTTAATTGCTGCCTTGTGTCAAATGGTTTTCTCATTTCTATTGGCATTAATTTTTTAAAAATTTATATTTAACAAGGTAGACTTCACAAGTTAAGTGGATGCCAATTAACCTAAAATCTGAACTGACTTTTAAATGCAAGTCATTCCTATCAAATTAGCGTTCTCTACAGATTTAGTAGATAGCTGTCAACACAATGGAACCTAAGCATCAATTTTAAGCAATTTATTTTTTTAAGTTTATAATATTAGTTTGATTGTGATTACATATCCCAAATTTATATAATTTTGTGTCAATTACTAAGGAGCTAGATGAATTTTGTGTATTATTACATTTTAATCATCTTCATAATTAACATTTAATTTATATCCTTTTCTTTTTCCTTTTTCCATCTACAAAATGCATTTCTTTGAGTTTGTCACACAAAATTTAGGCAATTTTCCTGCCAATTAAATGACATTTTATTTTTCTAAGTGAATTGACTGCTGCGGAAATGGGCCCTGGAGACTATAGTTCTGTTTATTAATTAAAAAAAAAAAAAAGTGCTTCCTGTCACACACACAAATGCATGAATCTGCCTCACCATGTCTTCCTTACAGCATGGCTCATAGTTTTTCTGGGACAAGGGCTGTGATGTCAAAGCCCGGTTTTACAGTTGTTGAAGACACTAACAAAGGAGGCTTTTACTCTGGTATTTCTGGTGCAAATCCTTCCCAGCCAGACTCAATATACCAAGACAATGTGTAGAATTATCTTTAAAGATATATAGATTTTGGGAGACTTTTTCTACTAGAAGTAAATCAAGACATTGAACTAAAAGTAAAAACGTTAAGAGTGGAAACTCCTTGTGAATACTGATAGACCATATTAGATGATGACCTTTGACTCACAGTTATTGTTCTCATTTTTTTTTTCCTGTACTCATTTCCTTTTTCAATCTATTTGGAATGATTCTGCTTGAATAATGATCCTATAGTAACTTCATTATCCTTAATTATATTATCTTAATGTGCAAATTCAATCTTTTTTGTCTTTCCCTAACAAAGAAAAAATATGACCAGAAGTTAACAGTAGAAGCTTGGTTTTACAAGAAATAAGGACCAGATAAATGTTCAGTAAAATGTTTATGTCTTTTGTATGATATGCAGACATCAATTCTTGATGGCATACTCAGACATGGGACTTAAATATATATGCATAGTGAGAATGCATTTAGAAACACTGGAGAGAAGTTTACTGGGCGAATTTCTAATTATATCCTTTACAACAAATGTTTTTTGAATGCATATAGACTAGAACATTTATTTCCATGCAGTATATTGGCATGCCCACATTTGTTGTGTAGTAGATCAAATCCATGTAAGGTCATCTTACTTATTCATTTTTTAGCAGATCTACAAAGAGGTTATATAAGTTGGTTAAGTTCATTCAACTAAGATGGAGTAGAGAAAAGAATTAAATGAGGCTTATGAGGTTTTCTGTTAATACGGTGACTATGACTCTCTGGGGATACAAGGGTTATGATTAAAAAAACATCCATCATTATTCACAAAGGACATGCTTAATTGTGCTTTAGCCTTAATCTATTACCATATCCATTCATTCAATCAGGTCAAAATTTTCAGATCAATTGTAAAAAAAAAAGTTATATTTTTATTGAATAGAGTACAAACTGACTTTCCCATCCCAAGCAATATGTGTATATACATATATAAGATATTAGTGCCATAACTTGACAATATGAGCCTATCTAAAATATCACCATTCTCCTTCCACTTCCCCATCAACTCAGTCCAATCTGTATAGTAAAAGTAAAATGAAATTTTGTGATAAACCTTTCAGTAAATAGACCTCTTCATACCTTTCCAATATTGATTTGTTTTTGCTCTTGTTTTTGTGGGGGAGGCTGTTTTTCCTAAACTTTTACTAATGCTGATTGCATGACAAAAAATATTCCAGTTATATGAAGTCTTATAGTCATTAAGACAGGCCCCTGTTCTAGGGTAGCTCATTTTAGCTGAAAAGAAGATTAGAGAAGGATTTGGCTGGCAAGAAATGAATGCTTTACAACACTTTTTCAGCATTCAGTAGTAATTAATACAAGTTTTACTTGTTAATAAAGATTTTTTTGAGGTAATAACAGGAGGATGCCTAAGAGAATGAAAAGAATATTTAAATCAACTTAAAATTGTCTAACTTGATTTATCAGGCTACTTAATATTATCAAAATCAGGTGAAATCTATTTCATTCTGAAAATATGCATCAAATAATAATCTTAAATAACTTATGTAAATAAAAATATCTACAATGAACCAGACTTCTGGCTTGCAAATAGACCAAATGTTTCAGATAGCAGAAATGTATGGTTTTCATGAAACTTGATGACAAATCTGGGTTCAATAAACCTTTTTAAAAAAACGTTCCAGGACAAAATGCCCCCACAGCGATAACTGTGACCATCTGGAATCTCATGCCTAAAATTTAAATGCAGTCAAGTAATTCATGTGAATTATTTGACCATTTAAGATGATGCAGTTGCTCTAAGAAGAGAAAGAAAAAAATGGAATGAGGTAAAATACTCCTATTTAACTATAGAGGGAACACCTATGGCAGATCAGACAAGTGTTATCTTAATCTTTACAGGAAATTGCAACTTGTATGGAGTAGAAGAATAAATCAAGAGACAGATAGGCAAGTGCTTCAAAGGAAGGCACAGCATAAAAAGATTATCCAACACAGATTAAAAAAAAAAAAGTCTAAGAAAACAAAAACTCCAAGCAAGTCCAAATCTATAGAGACTAAGACAGAAATGTATGTCCAGGAAGAAGTTCCCATGTGGTATTTACAGCTGATAGTGGGTATTAAGGAAAATAAAAGCTATAAAGTCAATGTCAGAGTGCTGTGGGCCCCGTTAATGGACACGTGGGGGTATTTGGGAAGGGAAATAAAACCTTTTGAAAATATAAATAAGCAAAGCTAAAATGCTGTATTAATACAACAGAAACATTGTAGTCACAGTCATTTCACTTCCTTGGATATTATCAAAATATTGACATGTCATGAAAACTCCAAGGAGAGATGCCTGGGTGATTCAATCTGTTAAGCATCTGCCTCCGACTCAGGTCATAGGCCCCAGGGTCCTGGTATCCAGTCCCTCCCTCATCAGGTCAGGGAGCCTGCTTCTCTTTGTGCCTGCCTTTCCCCCTGCTTGTGCTCTCTCTTTCTGACAAATAAATAAAAGAAAGAAAACTCCAAGGAATTGTTGAGAAGGTTAAAGTGATACAACTTGAGACAAAAAACGAACAAACAAACAAGCAAGCATTGGTAATGTGATAGTGAATAAAATGTATTAGATTTCAAGAAATGCTGAGTTTCATATTCCAAAGACATAGTTTCTAGCTCTATCTGATGTTAATTTTAACTAGGCAGTGAAATGATGCATTTCTGAGCACCCCCTTTTTAAGAGTAAAGTTGGGTCCATAACAGTTGTGCTTTATTTTATGAAATTGTTGTGGAGCTCAAATTAGAAAAATTGAGTTGGAAATGTTCTGTAATCTATAAGGTGATTTTACAAAATATTGAGTTTTCTTATATTAGCTTTTGAAATTACATACTATCAGGCAGTTAAGCTCAACATTTCAACAAGCATTTACAGATCTCTTCCACATGCCTTGTACTCCACTGAGCAGTAACAAAGAATAAGTGTATACCCTGCCTTTAAGGAATTTTGAGCCTAATTTTCATATGATTTGAAAAATGACTTAGATGTTTTACAAGGTCTTATAAGAACATACTGAGAGATGGTTAGACCATATCACAGGTCTTAGAAGTCCTACAGGAAGTTACACTTCAGTTGAATTTTATTTTACTTTTTATTACATTCAATTAGCCAATATGTAGTAGTACAGCATTAGTTTTTGATTTAGAGTTCAATGATTCATTAATTTCACATAACACCCAGTGCTCATCGCACATGTGCCCTCCTTAATACCTATCACCTGGTAACCCTATCTCCCTACCCCACTTCTGTAACCCTTAGTTTGTTTCCCAGAGTTCAGTCTTTCATGGTGTGTCTCCCTCTCTGATTTCTTCCCATTCAGTTTTCCCTTCCCTCCCCTGTGGTCCTCCACGCTGTTTCTTATATGCTCTATATGAGTGAAACCATCTGGCAGTTGTCTTTCTTTGCTTGATTTATTTCATTTAGCACAATCCCCTCCAGTTCCATCCATGTTGATGCAAATGGTGGGTATTGATCCTTTCTGATGGCAGAGTAATATTCAATTGTATATATGAGCCACATCTCTTTATCCATTCATCTGTTGAAAGGCATCTTGGTTCCTTCCACAGTTTGGCTATTGTGAACATTGCTGCTGTGAACACTGGGGTGCAGATGTCCCTTATTCAGTTGAATTTTAAAGAACAGAAAGGGATTACCAGTTGAGGAACTGGGAATTAAATTTTAAGGAAACAAAAATTTGTGAGAAGTATAATTTAAGCAAGAAACAGCTTGACATGTGGATGAGAGAGAAAAGAGAAGCAATTGTTATTATTGGACCATCAGATGTTGGTTGGTACTCCCAATTGGGAAAGATGGTATGGGAGAGAACAGGTTTAAGTAAATGAATTTACAACTATACATTTACAGTTGTCACCATGATCAATAGCAAAGAGGAAGCCAAAGGGGCTGAGGAAGGGAATTCATGCTCCATGCTAAACCCAAATAGCACATACACTTCAACACATTGAAAATTGCAGCTCTTTTTTTTTTTTCTGTAATTGACACACAGGGTTTCCTATCAAGAATTCATTTATAGGGATGCCTGGGTGGCTCATTCGGCTAAGTGGCTGTCTTCGGCTCAGGTCATGATCTCAGGGTCCTGGGATCAAGACCCACATCAAATCAGGCTCCCTGCTCAGCGGGAAGTCTTCTTCTCTCCTCCCTCTCTCGCTTACTAAAGTAAATAAATAAATGAATAAATACATCTTAAAAAAAAACACATGTAGTATTTATAAAATTGATTCACATACTGAGCCATGAAGAAGGTCTCAAAAATTATCAAAATATTGAAATTAAATGATTATGCTTTCTGATCACAGTGAAATTTAGCTATAAATCAGTAGCACAAACAGAATTTTTCTAATCCCGAATATTTGATATGCTTTTTTTTTTAAAGATTTTGTTTATTTATTTAACAGACAGATATCACAAGTAAGCAGAGGGGCAGGCAGAGAGAGAGGGGGGAAGCAGGCTCCCTGTTAAGCAGAGAGCCAAATGTGGGGCTCAATCCCAGGACCCTGGGATCATGACCTGAGCCGAAGGCAGAGGCTTAACCCACTGAGACACCCAGGCACCCCAAACAATATGCTTTTAAATAATGTAAGAGTCAAAGAAGTCATAGTGAAACTTAAGAATTATTCTGAACTAAATGATAATGAAAATTAAAAATGGAATTAGCTAAAACAGTGTTAATAGAGAAATACATAGCCTTAAATTTATGTAACTGAAAATGAAGAGAGGTAGAAAAACCAATGAATAGACATTCATGACAGAAATTAGGGGGGAAAATGTTCATTTAAACCCCAAAAAGGAGAAAGGAGAAAATGTAAAAGAAAAAGGAAGATATTAATTAGATAGTTTTTAAAAAAATATACCATTGAGAGAAGCAATGAGGCAATAAGTCGTTTCTACAAAAAATTAATTAAATTTGGTAAATGCCTGGTCTTACTGGTGTGCTTATGTGTGTGTGCACATATATGTGAGAGAGAATGCACAAGTGACCTAAGTCAATTAAAGTGACATCACTAGGGAAGCTACTATTTTTAAAACACCATGATAGGATACAATGGAAAATTCCAAGTCAATGAATTTAAAAATTTAGATGAAATAGAAAAGTCCTGAAAAAATTTCTCAAATGGGCACAAAAAGAAACAGAAAATCCTAGGGCACCTGGGTGGCTCAGCGGGTTAAAGCCTCTGCCTTCGGCTCAGGTCATGATCCCAGGGTCCTGGGATCGAGCCCCACATGGAGCCCTGCATCAGGCTCTCTGCTCACCAGTGAGCCTGCTTCCTCCTCTCTCTCTCTGCCTTCCTCTCTGCTTACTTGTGATCTCTGTCTGTCAAATAAATAAATAAAAATCTTAAAAAAAAAAAAAGAAGAAGAAACAGAAAATCCAAACAACAATTAAAATTTTATTGGTCTGTATTTACAAACTTTTCCAAAAGAAAACTATAAGCATAGATTTTCTCCAAAAGATCCAGTAAATATTTTAGGAAAAGTTAGTACCAAACTTGCACAAATTCTTCCAAAAATTATAAAGAAGGATAACCTTTTTTATTTTGTTTTAGGACTCCAGTATAGCCTATAAAACAAAACCTTACAATGATACTATGAGAAAAGAAAATTATGGGAAATCTGACTGAAAAATATAGATGAAATCTTTATAAACAGAATATTAACAAGCAACATTCAGCAATATATTAAAAAGATAAGACATTCTGATAAATCTGGACTTTTTTCAGAAATGCAAAGATGACAAAAATAAAATCAATCCATGGAGTTCTGCAGACTGATGGAATAAAGGAGAGTCATATTATCATCCTAATAAATGCAGAAAAAAATATCTATTAAGAATCAGTACTTAGGGGTGCCTGGGTGCTTCAGTTCATTGAGCATCTGACTCTTGATTTCAGCTCAGGTCATGGTCTCAGGGTCATGAAAGAAAGCCCCACATCCCGACTTAAGATCCTCCCTCTCTTTTTGTCTCTCTCCCTCTGCTCATGTTCTCTCTCTCTCTCTCTCTCTCAAAAAAAAATCAATACCCGTGATAGAAGTCTTAGCAGACTAGGAAAAGACTATCAATACCAAACATTGTCAAAGATATGATGGAATGACAATTCTCATATGCAGAAGAAGTATAAATCGGCATCCCACTCTGAAAAATATCTTGAACTTTTGCTACATTTGGACAGAAGCATATCCTATTTGATGATGTTTATCCACAAAAATGCTATGGAAAAACAGCAAAATATTTACATTTTTATCTATGAGATTGAAAATGAAATGAGGATGCTCAGAATCACCTATGTAATCAATATTGTCTACTCAATTGTATAGAATCAAAAAGAAGAAATGACGCTGTCCTTATCTATAGATGCTATGATTGTATTAGTAGAAAATTACAAACCTCTATAAATAAATTTTAATAATAATTCCAGCCATTTGAGTTTAGCAAGTTTGCTGAATACAAATTTACTAAACAAAACTCAATTTATTTTCTGCATGCCAGCAACAAGCAGACAGAAAAAAGCTGATTAAAAAAACAGTATGATTTACAAAAATAACAAAACTATCAAGCACATACAAATAAAACTAACAAAATACATAAAATACGTCCATACATGAAGACTTTATTGAATGGTATTAATGAATGTGTAAGTAAGTGGATGATTGCCCTTCTCATGAATTAGAAATCTCAGTATTGTAACAATGTCATTTATTTATAAACTGATTAAAAGATCTAACAAGATCCCAATAAAAATCTCACAATTTTTTATTGCATGATAATTAACAATTAAGTCCCAAAAGTGTGTTAAAATTCAAAGTGCCAGAAGTGCCTGAGATAGTCTTTACGAAAACAATGTAAGAAAGCCTTTCAACAAGGTATCAAGGTTTACTCTATTGTTATGCTAACCAAAGTAATGTGGTATTGGTGCAGGATGAAGAAATAGAAAAATGGAACAGAATAAACAGCACAGAAAAGTCAAAGGCACAAGTAGACCCTTACCTTATGAAAATATTATCATTACAGAGCATTTAGAATTTTATGCTACTTGACAAATATCCATATACTAAAAGATGAACTTTTATCTATACCTCACATTAAAGTCAATTCTGAGGAGACTGAAGATCTAAATGCAAAAAGTAAAATGAATCTTGTAGAAAATAGCCAAGACTATAACTTTATGGCCTTGGGACAGGAAAGGATTTCTAAAATGAGTGAAAAAAAGTACTGTGTATGAAGGAAAAGATGATCAGTTGGATGGCATTAGAAGTAATAACTGCTGGGGCACCTGGTGGCTTGATTGGTTAAGCATGGGACTTGTGATTTCGTCTCAGGTCTAGATCTCAGGGTTGTAA
Organism: Lontra canadensis; assembly: GCF_010015895.1. Classification (NCBI taxonomy): domain Eukaryota; kingdom Metazoa; phylum Chordata; class Mammalia; order Carnivora; family Mustelidae; genus Lontra; species Lontra canadensis. Next base: position 20,962,106 of record NW_022631015.1, on the reverse strand, counting down.
GGTTGAGCCCCGCATTGGGCTCTATGCTCAGCATGGAGTCTGCTTGGGATTCTCTCTCCCTCTCTCTCCATCCCTCCCACTACTCATGTGCTCACTCTTTAAATAAATAGATAAATAATTAAATAAATAAATAAAATATTTTTTAAAAAGTAATAATTGCTATTCAACAAGAGACATCATTAAGCAAATAAAAACACAAGACATGGAATGAAGTGTGTGGTTTTCAACATATAGAACTAACAAATCAATAAGAAGAAGACAGAATAAAAAAAAATGGGTAGGAGTTTGGAACAGAAACGTCACAAACAAAAGAGCTGAATTGTCTGCATACATGTCAAAGATGTTCAAATCCATCATTCACAAAAACCACAGACAGAGGGCATTACAAGTCAAGCAAAATGGATAAAACGAAAAAGACAGATAATTAAAAGTCCTGGTGAGGATATGGAGCAACAGCTGTTATGTACATTTTTCTGGAAATGTACATTTTTTGGAGAACTCTTTGGCAGTATCCCCTAAAGATGAGTTTGCACGTGCCAAGCATACTTAGAAGGACCAATTGTCCTGGCTTATGAGGCCTTATGGATCTCCCAAGACACAGGATTTTCAGAAGTCAGGCTGGGACAGTCCTAAGCAAAAAAGGACAGTCACCCTATACAAACACCACGACCTAACAATTTCACCTTTAAGGTAGACCTGATAGAAATGTTTGCATATATTCATCAAAAACAAACAAACAAAAAACCCAAAAGAAAATGATGCACTATAGCTCCAAACTACAAATAAACTAAATGCTTATCAATAATAGATGAACAAATTGTGGTATTTTCATATAATGTGTATTTTCATACATTCAAAAATGTAATGTTAAATGCACACAGTCAGAAATAAAAGAGACAAATAATACAGAGGGTATGATTCCATTTATAAATTTCAAAAATACTAAAAAAAATCTATGACATTAGAAATCAAACAGTGACTGATCTCAGATAAAAGATGGTTAGTGGAAGCATGTTGGGGGGTTTCTGGGGTGCTAATATTTTGATGTGGGTGCTGTTCCACACATGTGCTTACTTTAAAATTCACCTAGACCTACACTAATAATTTAGGTACTTTGTATATGATACTTCAAAAAAAAAAAAATAAAAGGTTTTCTTTAGAATATAATATACAGCAGATACCTAAAATTAAAATTTGCTTCAAATGTATTAATGCTCATTTTTTTAAAGATTTTATTTATTTATTTGACAGACAGAGATCACAAGTAGGCAGAGAGGCAGGCAGAAAGAGAGAAGGGGGGAAGCAGGCGTCCTGCTGAGCAGAGAGCCCAGTGCGGGGCTCGATTCCAGGACCCTGGAATCATGACATGAGTCCAAGGCAGAGGCTTTAACCCACTGAGCCACCCAGGCGCCCCTAATGCTCATTTTTTAAGGTGCCTCCAACTAAACACCCAGGAAAATTTACCATATTACTCAGTAGTTTGATAAAGTATAGGGTACACAACACTCAATATTCTGTAGGCTTAAGAATTCACTGGGTTGAGCATAGCCGCAAGGCAGAGAACAGTGGTCACAAAGTAGTTGCAAATCCAGTTAATTTTTACTAAACTATGTGGCACTGTTGTTAATGGCACGGATTCTGGAATCAAAGTACCTAGGATCAATTCCTTGGTTCTGCCAGTTACCAACTAATGCAACTTTTGGCAAATTACTGAAGTTCTCTGTGCCTCAGACTTCCCATCTGCAAAGTGGGAGGGAAGTATCATCAATTCACAGCAATATTGTGAGAATTACCAGTATGTGTGCAAAGAATTTAGGCTACTTGTGCACATTAACTGTTAATATTGTTTGTTGTGATTACTGCTGTCTGCCAGTAAAAATTTCTTAAGATAACTTGCACAAAATCCCATAACAATCTCTGGGAGGTCCCATATGAGGCACTTAATTATTTCTTCATCTGCATCAGAAAGCAGTAGAGCCCAGGACTGAAATCTTGTCCAAGAACACCAGAAACGAATGATAGGAAGAGTACCAGACCACAAGTAGAAAACAGAGTGAATGAAGCTCAGGGCAAGTTTCTGTCTCATCTGAAGCCTCAGATTCTCTCTCTTCTTGTAACAGGGATGATAATTTTTACTAGGGACCACATACCCAGAAACCATCATCCCAACGACCATCATAATGATTTGGATTCACTAAGTCATCATAGCAAATCAGATCTATTTTTTAATAATTGTGTCCGAGAGTAAATTTATGAGGGTGTTAGTGAGAAATTGGTTTTCTTAGTTAATTTCTATTGAGCAATTTAATGATAAAATCACATGGTTTTTGAGGTTTAGAGATTTTTCCACTCCTAAAGCTTGCACAGCATTTAATTGGCACTTAACCTAATATGGAATGTATCAAAAATTAAGTAGGCATTAATTAGGAACACAAAATGTGAAGTAGCCTTAAAAAGTTAATTATCAAATTGGTATAGCTATCTGTCAGCAGACTCCCATAAGCACCGAGTTAGAGTGGTTTCATTTTTTAAAATGTAATATGTTTCTTAGGATGTGATTACACATACAATATATGGTTGTAATTTTGAGTTAATTGCATAGTAGCTAGATTAACTTTTACATCATTACACTTTAATCAGTGTTTTTCATGATTAACGTTCATTTACATTTAAAGATTTTTAGCTCTTTCTTTTCATTGTTTCTGCTCCTCCCTTCTCATGCCCAGCTCTGACTTAACATATCACTACATTAAAGCTCTCTGAGGTCAAACTTCTGCATTTTCTCACTTTCCTTACCATGAAAATGTTCCTGTGAATCACCAATAGGGAGGTGTCTTTACCAAAGTGTAATACTAATGACTACAATTATCTAAATATATAGAAAAGAAGGGGGAGACATTAGCTGCAGAAATCACAGGGCCAATAAGAAAAACAGTTAGTACTCTACATCGTTTTGACTTTTGTTTTATTCCAACTGTAACTTCCAGGGAAAAAGAAAGATAAACTTGTTTTTTTTTCCTTCTTAAATATAGCCTGAACAGCATGAACCATATCAGGATCTTTGAAGAAAATCACACTTTCTTATTAGGCATATCAAAGCTAATAAATTTGATAATGGGTTGAAAAAAGAAGGAACTCTTCAGTAATATTTTTAAAGAATGCCATTACTGACTTGAAGCAACCATTGAGAGGTACTAACACAAAAAATATAAGATATAAATATATATATAATATAAAATAATTCCATAAAACATATGATACATACAAATCAGTATAAAAGAAAACCCAAGTACATCAGTTATCATTAATTGCCCAAAGTACCCATCTCACCCCACTCTCAGAGCCTCCTAAAATAGTTGCTACCTTCATCCAGTGTTTTAGTATAATCTGGAGGTTTTAAAATGTTTTGTCACCCAAGATAGTATTATTGTTACGTTATACAGTTAGTGGTTGATTATAGTTTGCCATGTTTTTCATCTTCATTCCCTCTTCCATTTAAGGCCACCAAACAGGATTCATTTTCTTCTGCCTTTAGAAATTCCTTTAGTTAGGATCTTTTGGTGGCAAATTCCTATGCGTTTTGTTTGCCTAAAAATGTCTTTAGTATCATTTTTAAAAGTTCTTTTTCCTGAAGATAGACTTTATCACGGCCCATTATTTCCTTATACTACATTAAATACATTATTCTGTGGTCTTCTGGAATCCACTGGTGCTGATGAAAATTTAACAGTTTGTCTGTTACTTATTTGAAAATCATTTGCCTTTTTTATGTTGGTTTTGAAAAACTCCTTTTCTTTAGTAGTCTGCAATTACCTGGCATTTGAAAACTCACCAGTCCTTTGGTTGGTGTTTCTCCAGTCATTTCAATTCTTGCAGCTTGTTCACTAGGAAATCCCTTAGTAAAGACAAAAGGAACAATATGTCCTGAATTTTTGAATGTTCATAATGGTTGTGCAGAGCCCTTAGAATTAAAGGTCATTTTGTGGGGACAGAGAATTTTGGCTCATATTTTCTTGAGTATCTTAACTTTCTTTCTCCTTTGACATCTGGTATAAAGCAGGCTGACAATATGGTTTTATTTCTTTAATAAATGAAAATCTTTTTGTACAAGTGCCCCCATTATTTTTTCTTTTTCTTGGAAGTTCAATAATTTTTGAGATTGTGTGTTGGTATTGGCTATTTTGGGTCAGTTTTCCAAGCTACATAATGTGCATTTCAGTATATATTTTTGGGATGCTTTCATGACAGGAATATTGTTGTGAATCATATTTTTTAGTATTTATTTTATTCTATTGCTTTGGTTTTTCTTTTCTAGGAACACTTATTATACATATATTGGTCCTTTTTTCCTCACTAATTTTCTGTCCCTATCATTTCTCCTTGACTTAAAGATATTCTTCCTATTTTCTCTTTTTCTTAAGGCAATATCATTGTGTTTATTCTCTCTTATGCTCCTTTTAATTTGATATTTATTCCACAACTTTCTTTTTTAATTTCTGATCCCATTCTTGGATTTTATTATATCTCTTCAAACTTCCCTTATTCAATCACCTAAGTTCTGAATTTTTAAAATTTTGATGTTTGGTTTTAAAGATTTTTTAAATTCGTAATTGCTTTGTTAACCTCTCTATTGAGGTACGGTTGATATACAAAAATCTGGATATATTCAGTATATACAACCTGACAAGTTTTGGAGGTAAGTGTATATCCATGAAAACATCACCACAGGGTCCCTAGACAATGAAATCCCCACAAAATGCTATGCCCAGAAAACCTAGTATTTTTAATGAGATCAAAGAAATAAAGAATAGTTCTTTGACTGCATTTAAATATATTGGGTTATAGATTTCTAAGAGTATATTTCAGTGGGGTTTCATTGTCTAGAGATGTATTACTCTGTATTTTATTCTTATTGTATTATAATAATTTCTATTGGACTTGATCACAAATCCCCTTTTGTTGCCTTTTTTTTCTGTCCTTTTTTAAAGTGAGATGCCTTTTTCTGTACTTTCAGGAGTAAATTGTAGGTATAGAGAAATTTCAGCCTCGCTGCTTTAGAACTCTTTCTTTTGTCACTTTAAAAATTAATAAAAACATGACTTAAACTTCCTGAGAACTATTAGACCTGTTCCCTTTCAACTTAATTCCTCTGCCCCCCCCCATTGATTTTTATAAATAAACTTTTATTAGAACACAGCTTCAGCCATTGACTTACCCATTCCCTTTGATGGGTATCATGCTGCAAAGTCAGATTTAAGTCTTTATGACCAGGATTCGATGGCTAGCAAAGCCTGAAATATTTGCTGTCTGACTATTTATAGAAAAAGTTAGGACACCTGGGTGGCTCAGTCCATTAAGCATCTGCCTTCAGCTCAGGTCATGATCCTGGAGTCCTGGGATCGAGCCCCATGTCAGGCTCCTTGCTCAGTGAGGAGAGGCTTCTCCCTCTCCATCTCCCTCAACCCCTTCCCCTGATTGTGCTCACTCTCTCTCTTTCTCAAATAAATAAATAAATAAAATCTTAAAAAAAAAATAAACAGTTAACAAAACCCTGATCTTTGTCGTCTCTGTTCACCCTATTACCTCTGTCTCTCAAATTGGATTAAGTTCCTAGAAACGTCTCCATAATGGTCTTTGCACTGAAAGAGGGCCTTCATTTATTAGTGCTGAGACTTCGCAGGACTGAGAATGCTCCAGGACCTCCCTCCATTATACGGCCTATTCAATTTCATTGAGAATCAGAGTTGGTGGGACCCCCATTAATTTTAGCTGCTGTTCCCAGACTGGTTTGTTTCTTGGAACACTGTTACAACTGTAATTCTTCACCCTGGAAATAGCAGTTGGATCCAACAGAGCAATTAGTTCCAGTGCCTAGTTTTTTTCTCTGGACCTTCCCAGCTCTTCAAGCATTGTCCTCTGGATTTTTTATGTTCCAGCACCAACTGGATGGGCACTTCCTCCTCTCCCCCATAGCTGTTTAGGTCCTAGCTCTGTGTGTGCTCCAACATTCACGTGATAAATTCAACTTCATCCTTTCATTTCCCCACACTTACAGGGGGTGGTAGCTGCTTCCTGCCATGACTTGCACTTCCTTCTTGCTATTTTGCCTGGTGCAGTCTTCTAATACCATTAGCCAATGCCTTATGTTGCATTCTTTCTTTCTAAATAACTGATATGGCTTCTATTATGCTGACTGAAACTTGCCTAATACCAGCATCAATATTCTATTTTGGTGAAGATTTTTAAAAATGGGTGCTGTCATACAATGGTGATGAGTATGCAAAATGATTTGAGACTAATTTGTCAGCAGTTACGAAAATTTAAATATGCATGTTTTGTTCCAGAATGTGATAGTCTATCTCATAGAAATATGTGTGCATAATGATATATGTATATAGGTTTTGTTGTGTATTATTTAAACTATTAAAAAATACAGAAAGAACTAAACATGCCTAAAAGGAGAGTTTTAGATAAAATATAAAGTATCGAATAACACAAAAGTCTATGCAACAATTAAAAAGAAAGAGACAGACCCACGTAATAGCCGGGACCAAACTCTAGAGCGGCTCATTAAATGGAAAAATGTGTCACAGAACAATATCTGTACTATTCTTTCATTTGTGATTAATGAGGTATATGTGTACATATATGAATGGAAAAAAAGACAAGAAGCTTCACCCTAAATTATTTCTGCTAAGGAAATTAAGTGTGTGGGTGACGATGTTATAGGATTTTTTTCTGCAATGGTGGTGCCCGCTCTTCTTGGCCACACCACTTCAAAGAATGAAGAGGTAGACCAGACAGAGTGGTGGGTAGCAAAGCAAGGGTTTATTGAGCTATAGGAAAGTTTATTGAATGATAGAGTACAAAACACCCCAAAGAGGGATGGAACCAGAGAGGGTTGCCACCAGAGTTTCTAAGTCTAGGGGGTTTTTAATGGACTTGTCAGCAGGCTGTTTTCATCTGATTAACCCTCCCTGCATCTGTCACTCAATCAGGTTTTTGTCACCTATCTATCATATGGGAAGTGTTTGGAGGGGGGGTTCCTTCCAGGGTGGTATAAAATCCTTTTAAGGGTGGGTTCCTCTTAGGGTGGGGGTCCCTTGTCCCTGCCTGCCTGCCTGCCTGCCTCCTATCGTTCCTCATTGAGAGGGTGATTTGTACATTTCATTTTTCATGAGTTTGTCTATCTTGACTCTTCCACAGCGATCGTTCATTCATGCATTACTAGTGTAATAAACTATCAATACGAAAAACAACCACAGCAAAGGATGAAGCCTGAGAAGGAGATGGGCTGTAAGAAGGAAGCTTAAAAAAAGGAGATGGAGGCTCTCTGGAGGGGAAGCGAGAAATGGCCTAAAATCAATGATGTCAAGTTGCAAGCGCTAAAAAAACAAACAAGCAAGGGCTGAAAAATGTTAATGAAACTTGATTCTGAAGACTACTCTCTTCTGAAGTCTAGACTCACATAGGCGTGCATCCAATAAACACTGATGATGTGTGATTTTAACACAAGGCCTTAAATGTGTACAGGAAGTGAGGAAGGGCCTAAAGCCATAGTTTTAAAAACAAAAGCTGAAGGAAGCCATATCTGACAGAAAACAAATCTTTCTATATTCTGAAAAAACGTGCATGTTTTAGTGTTCAGAATGTCATGCACCGGCCCTTCGTTTCTATATATTTCCTGTTTCAAGAGACAGGGGTTCCTGCATTCCTACTTTGTTTTCACTTTCTTATTATTAAAAATTTTAAAACTGACCATTTTAAGATTTAGGACCTTTTAAGGATTGACCACTAGAATTATCCAAAGCATTAAAAAAAAAAAAAAGAAAGGCGTGCATTTACTTCATGCTTCAAACCTTAATCAGCCTGAAAGTGGGAAAATATAAAGTGTATGTAAAAATAGATATTGTAATAGACGCTGTCTAGAAGAATAAAGACACTCAAGACAGTTTGAATTAGACTGTACTCTTTCAAAAGGTGTCTCATTTGTGTATGCAAAGCAAATTGCAGTCTGTCTGATAAAAAGGTATTCTAAGAAGTGCAAAGATTATTTGAGGTAAAATGCCTAGTTCTAAGCCAACAGAAGTCTCCAGGTTCATGAAAGAATTAATCTCAGAGAATACTTTGAGTTGAGCAGCTAATCTCAATGCACGTTGCTATGGACCAACTTCATTGACAACCAGCGTGCGGGAACACCCATGACTGGTAAAGAACCTGCCCAAGGCAACATTGAGAAAGGCGGCCATTACGCGTCTGTCTGGGAGTGCTGGTCAACAGCACTTGAAAACAAAGTGCCCTGTTGTGAGTATACCTTCCTCTTCCATCTCTTTTGTAAAGCAAAACTCCTTGCCTTTATCTCAGCAGTAGACTTTGAACATTTCCGTGGAATAGTATTCTTCTAAAACTTTACCCCATTCATGAAGAAATATTAATAAAATTACCATAAAACACTTACATAATTTGAACTCTTTGAGATTTTTTTTTTTGCCTTCTGAATTAAACACAGTGTATATATGCTAGGCATATCTCAAATGCTAGAAATATTTAACATTAAAATTGTTTCTATCTTTGAGTGATGAGATTGTAGGTGATTTTTATTCCCTTCGCTCTTCCCAAACAGCACATATTACTTTCATACCCAGAAAAAAAAAAGGTAGCAATTTTTGTTTTAATTGCATATTGTAAAAGTACGAATTTACAAGTTGGTTTTTTTTTTTTAAGATTTTATTTATTTGTTTGACAGAGATCACAAGTAGGCAGAGAGGCAGGCAGAGAGAGAGGAGGAAGCAGGCTCCCTGCCGAGGAGAAATCCAGAGGCAGGGCTTGATCCCAGGACCCTGGGATCATGACCTGAGCCAAAGGCAGAGGCTTTAACCCACTGAGCCATCCAGGCACCCCCGAATTTATCAGTTTTGATGAGAGAAAAGTAAGTTCTCCTACGATGAATTCATGGCCCCTGATGCTTACTGGTGGAGAGCTGGAAGTGGTTTCACAGGAATGCTCGGACTTTGTAATGGTTCTCAGTACTTTTTTCCTCTCTGGGCTCTACTGTGGACTGAATGCTTGTGTCTCTCCCAAAATTCACTTTTTGGGGGCGCCTGGGTGGCTCAGTGGGTTAAAGCCTCTGCCTTCTGCTAGGGTCATAATCCCAGGGTCCTGGGATCAAGCCCCACGTCAGGCTCTCTGCTCAGCGGGGAGCCTCCTTCCTTCTCTCTCTCTGCCTGCTTCTCTGCCTACTTGTGATCTCTGTCTGTCAAATAAATAAATAAAATCTTTTTAAAAAATTCATTTGTTGTAACCCTAACTGCCAGGGTAACAGAGTTTGTCCTCGGAGGCTTTGAGAGGTACTTAAAGTTAGAGGAAGTCACCGAGGGTGGGGCCCTCATCAAAAGAGACATGAGATCTTTTTCTCTGCCATGAGAAAATACAAGATGTCTGTCTGCAAACCAGGAAGAACGTTCTCCTCAAACACTGAATTAGCAGGCGCCTTGATCTTGGACTTCCCAGACTCCAGAACTGGGAGAAATCAATGTTTGTTGCCTAAGCCACCCAGTCTATGGTAATTTGTTTTAACAGCTTGAGCTAAGACAGGCGCAGTAGCTTCTGCACATCTCTTTAACTTGTATCAACTTCCCTTGAACCCAGAATCTACCAGCCATGGAAGAAGATTTGGTATGATTAGTGATGGAACTTGATGTGGGAAGCCATAGGTCCTATTGTTATAGTAAACAATGAATTGCTAAAGAACATTATATAAAACCTTTCATATCAAATACTTCAGTCAAACAAAATTACCCTCAAAATATAAGGGAAATGTGGTAGTATAGGAAGTAGATTATGACCCCAAAGAAAGCTATTCTACCTGTGATTTTTAAATAACTAGATATTTGACCCTTAGAAAGTCACTGAAATATGTTGGTCCTCATTTTCCCCATTTGCAAGTAGAGGATTGGATTAAATGATAAGTACATTCTTTTTCAGCATTATAATACCATGGTTTTCTTCATATACTTAAGAAATTCGTACTATCAACAAAATCAACAGAATACATTTTTTTCACTTTCTCACTTTTATTTATTTTTTATATTTATCTTACCTTTTTAAACATAATTATTTTTTTAATTTTCTTTTTTTTTTCCTTCTTCTTTTCTTTTCTTTTTTAAAGTAGGCTCCACACCCAACATGGAGCCCAGTATGGGGCTGGCACTCACAACCCTGAGATCAAGACCTGAGCTGAAATCAAGAGTCGAACACTTAACAGACTGAGCTGCCCAGGTGCCCCTGGTTTTATTTACTTATATTAATCCCATTATAGTTAACATACTGTGTTGTACTCATTTCAGGTGTTCCTTTTATTACTCAGTGCTCCTCATGGTAAGTGTACTCTTAATCTCCTATTTCACCCATACACTTCCCCACCTCCCCTCTGGAAACCCTCAGTTTGTTCTGTATAGTTAAAAGTTTGTTTTTTGGTTTTCCTCTCTTTTTTTTCCCCAGGGTCATTTGTTTTGTCTCTTAAATTCCACATATGAATGATATCACAAGGTATTCGTCTTTCTCTGACTGGCTTATTTATCCATCTATGTTTTTGCAAATGGCAAGATTTAATTCTTTTGTGTGGCTGAATAATATTCCATTGTACATCACATCATCCTTATCCACTTATTTATCAGTGGACACTTAATGTTGCTTCCATAGTTTGACTTTGTAAATAAGCTGCAATAAACATAGGAGTGCATATCCCTTTGAATTGGTGTTTGTTTGTTTTTTGTTTTTTGTTTTGTTTTGTTTTGTTTTTGTTTTTGCTTTTTACTCTTTGGGTAAATACCCAGTAGTGCCATAAGGTAGTTATATTTTAAATTTTTTTAGGAACTTCCATACTGTTTTCCACAATAGTTGCACCAGTTTGCATTACTATCAACAGGGCACTAGGGTTCCTATTTCACAACACCCTCACCAGCGCCTGTTGTTTCTTGTTGTGGATTTTAGCCATTCTGACAGGTATGAGATGAGATGTTTTTGTAGTTTTGATATGCATTTCCCTGATGATAAGGGATGTTGAGCATCTTTTCATGTGTCTGTTGGCCATCTGGACGTCTTCTTTGGAGAAATGTCTGCTCATGTCTTCTGCCTATTTTTTCTTTAGATTGTTTGGGTTTTTTTGGTGTTGAGTTGTATAAGTTCTTTATATATCTTGGATACTAACAACAGAAGAATAAATTTAAAACTATTCTCTAGTTCTTCTCTGGGAGTCTATCTCATGTGACCATGACAAAGTAAGCATCACAAAAAATTGAAAAATACATCTGTAATATTCTGCTCCATATTACTGTAGCATGTAGTTGGTCTACATGTGCACCAACAATCTTTTTTAGAAAATCCTTTCTTTCTTCCTTCCTTCCTTCCTTCCTTCCTTTACTTCTTTCAAGTAAGAGAGCTGGAGAGGGGCCAAAGGGAGAAGAAGAGAGAAGAGTCCCAAGCAGACCCCCCACTGAGCACAGAGCCCAAAGCAAGGCTTGATCCCAAGATCCTGAGATCGTGACCTGAGTGGAAACCAAGAGTGGGAGACTTAACTGACTGAGCCACCCAGGTGCCCCGTGTACCAACAATCTTACATAAGAATTTATTTAAAAGGGAAAGTATATAACCTAGATGATAAGGGAACCCTATTGCTCTAGCCTGTATATAAAAACAGGGTGACATTTTACCTTACCTGCCTGCTGTAATTTTTTACCTTACCTCCCTTATTTGTGACAGCCCTAACATATCCCCCACTAATTCCTTTTGTGTCACATCATTATTTAATTTGTGAATGGGAGAAATAAATGCCTTAATGAAAATCTCTGCACAGACACTTTATTCTTTTTTCTTCCAATCTGTTAAGATACGTAAGCATAAAATATTTCTGAAAGACAGTTGCCTTCAAATTGTTCCCATTTTTTTTTGTTCTTGTTGTTGTTCCCATTTTCTTAAGCCACCAATACATGGGATTAGATATTTTTATCATTATTATACATTTATATCATGAAGAATCATTATGCTGTTTTTTTTCTTGTGTCATTTCTGTCGTCCTTTCCTTTTCTCTTTTTCTAAGTAGGCCTGTGTTCTTTCTAAGGAGGGATAATGGAGGGCACACAAACCAATTGTAATGCCAACATACATATCATGTATTCATGTGTTTCTGGCTTTCTCAATGACTATCCCACCTGTCCAGGAACAATGGATCTGATCAGTAGGCAAATGGATCAAAAGTAGTGATTTAATACGGACGAGTTTTTTTTATCTGTGTGGTCTTGGCTGACATCATAGCAAAGATCTACATAACCCTTGCTCAGTCTGCAGAGAGTCACAAGTGTAGCTGATGAGAGATTCCACACATGGTTCTACCAATGCCTCTCCCACGGCCTGAAATGGAACAGATGCTCAGTAACTGTTTTTTGAATGAAAGAAGAAATTGTAATATTTTTGAAAACACTGTTTTATAACAACAAAGTGAGAGATTCTTCAAAGAGTTAAATGACAAAAAAATCCTTCACCTCCCCATGACATTATCAACCATTCCCTGTTGACCTGTTATATCCTTCTCTCGTGTCTGAAGTAGGATTTCTGATCATAGTTTGGAGAGAATCGATTAGAAAATATAATGGCTCCATTCTTGGCAGTTCCTAGCTTGATTGTTTAATTAATTCTCCCCTTTTGATGCATTTTCTACTGAATTTATTTGAAGGCAGTATAATCAAACAGGGAATTGTTTTTTGTTGTTGTTGTTCCAAGTTTGGACTTTGAAACTTGAAATTATCTTAATGTATAGTTTCTGAGGAAGCTGGTATGTTTGGATGGGGTGGAACTGTTTGGGGCAACTTCAACTTTTAGGCATAGTGCAATGGCCAGACCTTGGATGAACTGAACTGACTTTAAGAGACAGGGATAACTGTGTGTGTGTGTGTGTGTGTGTGTGTGTGTGTGTGTGTGAGTGTGCGTGTGTGTGTGTTTGAATCAAAGGTATTACTTATTTAGGTAGACACTGGAATATGATAGGTAGTTCAAATGGGCAGTCATGAGCAAAGCATGGGGAATGGACGGGGGAAATTCTGCTAGAAAGTGTTTAATTGAGTTTAGCCGGAATATAGATTTTATTTTAGTGACTTAATGGAGATAATGATGAAAATAAAGGTTGGTACCAATTAGTGGAAGAGTTCTAATTCCAATCTAAGGCTTTTCCAGTTAATTCCATTGGCAATGAAAGAATATGTAGTGATTTTCCAACAGGAAAATATCCCAGTGTGGCATTTTAGGGATATCTGGAAAAAGAGAAAAGAAAGTTGTCTGTTCATACTAGGTGTTATTAACATAGTTGACCTTTGGTAATAGATGAGCAACCTCATTTCCACTGCCAAGCCTACTCATCAATAAGGGTTTTAAGGAACTTTTGCAAGTTTTGCTTGGAGTTAACTTAGCCTGTGACTCTTACTAACTTTCTTGACAGAGATGAGTTGATAGATCTTTGCTTAGAAACCAGACAGGATGACCCTTGCCATCCCCAAGCTGATACAGATAGAACTTGGCATAAAATCCTCTAGGGAAGGTCTGGGTACCAGCTCTGCCATCTGACCACTAGTGGGCAGAAGCAGCCCTTGGTTCTGAGAAAAACTCCTATCTTACAGGGGAATCAGGGTCAACTAATTCAGGGGCAGCTCCTTTCACTGCTTAATCCAACCAGGCTGATTTAAGGATATAAACTGTAGATTTACTGCCTCTGTCCCCTGAGCACTGAGCCACCACCTCCCCTCTAAAAGTAATTCCACCTGGTAATTAACTATGAAATATGGAGTGGCCAGTGTCTGACCTGAGTGTTTGTGCCAAGCAAAAGTTTCGCTTGCATTTTTTTTTTCTTTCTCTCTTTCTCTCTTTCACTGCCAGTTTGTGTGTATGTGTGTTTTTAAGTATTAACTCTCATGGAAGCACATGCCTATTTAAAATTCCCAGACGATGAGTCAGACCCGTTCAGTGAGGTTCCTGGAGAGTCACATGATAGGGTTTGATGAAACTTCACCTTATGAAAGTTTGAAGGGGAAAAAAATACCAGAAGAGCTCTTTCAGATTTATACATATACAAGCCCTTACATCCATATATATACACTTGGGTATATGGACTTCCATCTATCATGCACATAATCTTGCCTATGTATATAAAGACATAAATACACACAACACAGAAAAACACAGAGAAAGACACATACACGCAGGAAAAGCAAATCTCTTTCTTTTTTTCTTCCATAGATATTCAAAACTCCGGTGAGTCAATAGCTCGTTCTGTTTTGAAATAAGAAGAAGGTAAAAGTTCTGTAGCCGTATACGCTACTCATGTATTTCATTTAAGTATTTACTTCCTGAACTAAAAATAGTGAGCCTGGCAATCTTGTGGCCATTGGGATAGAAAGCCAGCACTGCTGGGATGTACGATACGCAACTTGTTTCACTATGTTGATAGGATGCTTTAGGCTTGTCCTAGTCTGTAAAAGAATCTGTATTATAGGGCCAGTTGGTGGCTCAGTTGGTTAAGTGTCTGCCTTCAGCTCAGGTCATGATTCCAGGGTCCTGGGATCAAGTCCTGAGAGTCAGGTTCCCTGCTCAGCTGGGGGTACTGGTCTGCTTATCCCTTTACTTGTCCTTCTCCCTCCCTGCCCTTCCCCACTTTTGGGGTCCCTGTTCAGCAAGGCATCTGCTTATCCTTTTATGGATCTGCCCCTCCCCCTGCTTGTTCTTTCTCTCTCATTCCTCAAATAAATAGATAAACACTTAAAAAAAAAAAAAGAATCTATATTATAAATCACAGTTTTCTTCAAATCCATTTGGTGTTTTGTGGTATAATTAACATATCTTGTTATTCTGGACAATAAAATTAATAAGTCTAGTAATAAAGTATAGTAATAATAAATGACATCAATTTTGAAGTTTTTCAAATTAATTTTTCTACGTAATTTCTCTAAGTGTAAACTCATTCTGGGAGTGATTTTTGGAATATAAAAGCCTTGTTTGCTAAAGAACTCTAGATATAGGCAAGATTGGGTCACTTCTCATGAAAAATATGTTAATTATAAAATTATAAGTATTCTAGAAAGAGCTTGCTTCAAGATGAGTGAAAACAGAGGGCAAGGAGGCAGAATTCCTTCAAAGGGAAAGGTACTCCTCAAAATATTGAGTGCACACGTAACATTTTTAGGAGTACCTCGGTTTTTCATTTGTTTGTTTTTTGTTTTTAAAGATTTTATTTATTTATTTATTTATTTATTTGAGAGAGACAGAGCACAAGCAGGGCAGAGGGAGAGGAAAAAGCAGATTCCCCTGCTGAGCAGGGAGCCCAATGTTGGGCTTGATCCCAGGACCCTGGGATCATGATCTGAGCCGAAGGCAAATGCTTAACTGATGGGGCCACCCAGGTGCCCCACACCTTGGTGTTTTAAGATCTCATGGAGAAGGTAACACCTTCCACATCCCAAAGCCAAGACAAAAGTGGGAACTGGACAGGGAAGGAGGTAACTGTCACATTAAAATAAAATAAAAATTGGAAAGGGAATTTGACATTTCATGTGGGCCAGGGACAGGCACAATTTAGGAAGGACTGGAGAATAAGTATTTTCGGTTTTGCTGGTGACGTGGTCTCCACCGCAACCACTCTTCTCTGGGTTGTGGCGTGAAAGCAAAAATTGACTTTTTTGTAAAAGATTAAAAAAAAAAAAAGAAAAAAAGAGCATGGCTCTGTTCCAATATAACTTTATTTGTGGACACTAAAATTTGAATTTCATATAATTCCCGTGCGTGAAAAATATTCTTTTTAATTTTTTTCCCAGCCATTTAAAAATGTAAAAAAATGTTTTTAGCTTGCAGGCCGTCCAAAAATATGGGATGGATTTGGCCCAAGGGCTGTTGTTTGCCAGATCCTGAGATAGCCCATTCCCGTCTCTCCTCGATTAACTTGAGGGACAACCCAAGCCACCTAGCTGCTAATTTATCTGTTAGGGACCCTCGAGAAGACGGGATAATTAAAACTTTGCAGGGAGAGAACATCATTCAAAAAACAAATTATAAGGAAAAAAACTCTACTTAGAGGATTTTGAGAAGGCGTTAATTAAATAAAGAAGATGGCTTACAGGCGCAGGGCTGCGGCAAATGGAGACTTTCACCGGACCTCCACTGGTAAGAATGCCCAGCTAGATTAAGAAGTTTGCCAACTGACACTTGTAAGTTTATAAAAGATAAATAGAGCTTCATTTGTAGAACACATAGGCTGTGTTGTTAGGCAGAGACAGACCAAGTTCACTGTTGCTAAGAATCCTGTCAGATTAAATCAACCTGCAAATCTATAATTGTGACATCTTGTTCTCATTGGTACAATGCGTGCCACTGTAGTCATTATCTGAGAGCTCTCTCACTCTGAAGAGCATCAGTGTTTAATTATATTCTTTTATGAGACCTCATTTGTAGACATCCTCCTCCTTCGGAGTTGACTTTGCTCGGGAAAAGCAGGCCATTATGTTCAAGACTGTCCCCAGCAGTCCTGAACATTAGGTCTCTCAGCAGTGTCCTTTTAAAGAGAGTGTCCTGTGGAACCCAAACTCTGTGTTCTTGCTTCAAATTCTTTCGTTGTAAGTTGACAGATGAACTCATTCCCAATTCCTACAGGCCCTCCCTGTCTTCGTGAAGACCCAGAGAAGACGACAGGTTTGCAGTCTGTTCAGTCTGGCAGATGGATCCTATTCTTTATAACAAATGGGGGGAGGGAGCAATATTTTATGTCTCTATTTCAGATAAAAAAGCTAAAATTATAAGTTGAGAATAATTGCTTGGGTTCTCCGTGAGGAGAGGGATTTCAGTCAATGCAGGAAATGATGGTTGCTAAAGACCAGGGGTTGACAGACTATGGCCCAGGGGCCAAATCCGGCTCACCGCCTGTTTTTGTAAATGCGTTTATATTGGAAACCAGTCATGTTCATGCGCCAGGTATGGTCTGTGGCTGCTTTCCCGCTCCTCAGGCCAAGTGCAGTCATTGCAACCGAGACCTATGGCCGGCAAAATCTAAACTCTCTTCCGGTCCTTCAATAGAAATGTTGCTGACCCCTGCTGCAGACACTTGAAGTCACCGAGTTAAAAATACAAATGCATTTGAGGTAGCACTTTTTAGCAATACCCAAGGACTTTTTCAGAATTAAATCCCAGCATGCTATTTGCAACGTAAAACGAGACATGGTGTCTGCAGAACGTTTGCTCTCCTTTGTTCAGCTAAATTAACAGTAGCTAGCAACAAGGATTATATATTTTACCAGAATTTCAGAGAAACTCCAAATAAGGTTCTTTCAGGGAGGGGGTGTGTGTGTGTGTGTGTTTAACAGAAATAAGATTTCTGAGTTTTTTTAAAATTTTACGTTGAAATAGGAGGTCTACATTCCTGCTGTCATATCCCATTTAGGCAGGCCTGACAGTTCATCAATAACATTAAGCTTGGCAGGACAGGATGCTTCAAAAGTAAGACATTGCTCAGGTGCATTACCAAAGAACCACTGTCTCCTCCCTTATGTGGGAATTCTTGTTTTCCTAGCACCCTGTTGGGATAGGAATCATGCTACCTACTACCCTTGTCCAGAGCTCCAAAGATGGCAGGAGGGCTTTTCAGGAGACAGATTTGAGGATGAACAGATCTGGTAGAGAAGTTAGCCAACCACTTTATTCTTTCATTGGAGATGGTCAGCTCGTGGGGCCCATATACTCAACAGAAAATAATCTAGTTCAATGGAAGTTTGGATTTGTCAAAGAAACCACAGACTTCTTTAACTAAATGTAGGTATAATTGTTTTTCTTTTGCTCCCCCACCCCAGATTATTTTTACATGCATTCATTGTTAAAAAGTACTGCCTACACTCCGTCCCCCAGTCAGCAGGCAGTTGGATACTGAGATTTCATTTGACAGTTATTGAAAAGCTAGTTCTATGACTGGATACATAGGAGATTTTTAGAGTTCCACAAATGTGATTCTATTTCTAAACACAAACTTTTCCAAACTAGGATCCATTCACCAATGCCAAACTAAATGTTGTTTGTCAAATATGGCACAAGGAAATAAAGGAATATATAAGCATCTTTTCTAGAAATTATGATTTTTAGGATACATTTTTTTTTTTGAAAATCCAAAAGGAACACCAATACCCATCACTTAGCCTACTGAATGCTTAACCATTAATTATGATTTACTTCTAAAGGTCTTCTGTGAACAAGGGCTCACTATGTTGAGTGGCAGCTTGATTTTCCTTCTTTTGACATCTATTAAAAATGAGCTATGATGTCTTCAATCATATTAGCTCTGTGGTACTGTGTTATTCGTTGGGTGTTCCCAGGTGTCACCTGACAACTTTTTCTAGGATTCAAACCATAATGCTTTCTCCAGAGACTGTAATGAGAGGGACAGATCAAAATCAAGGGGACTGGGACCAAATTTCAAAACAAAAAATAAAACAAAACAAAAACACAAATCAAAGAAACAAAAAAACACATTTTTTGCACTCTTTCTCTCTTTAACCTACAAAATGAATCCTTCACCATGAGGGTGAAGTAGAAGAAACCAGTATAGGTATTTTCGGATCGTGGTGAGATTCAACCCTAGAGGTCTAATTTTTTACATGACAAGGCACCGTCATATTCTTTCATCTCTGTCTTATAAATAAGACTTATTATAAAAAACCTAAATACTCATTTGTCAAGATGCCTAACGTTGATATCGTGCTTTCCGGTTTAAGGAGCATTGCCGCATGCCTTGTCTCACTTGACCCCACACACTGGTATTTTCCCTCTGAAATGGAGCAGCCTGAGGTCTGCTGGTAACTGATTTTCCAAAACTCGTGCAGCTCCTAAGTGAAGGAGAACCAGCTCTAAACCTGACTCTGAGTCTTATGTTATTTGCAAGTGACCTCCCTGCCTCAGAAGGTAAATGAGTCAGAGGGGAAATCTGTGATCTCACAGTTATTCTTGTCAGAAAATCATGCGCAAAGCTCGAGTGGAATGGACCAGGGGAGAACTTCACCTCCCTTTGCTGTGACCCCGACAGGAAGCCTGTAAGGTTGCAGGTCAGGATCCCTTTCTCTGTATAGGGCAGAAGAGATGAATGATGTCATGTGCTTCCTTAGCCAAGGTAACCCATGCATCAAAAAAGAATTAAGAAGCAACCCACAGAACTATAAAGATTCAGAAAGGAAAATAACCAGTCTTTCTCATTCCACCCTTGGCTTCCTGAGACCATGTGATGGATTAAAGGTTGGTGAGTTCTTCCTCCTCCAATTCATATACTGAAATCTTAACCCCCAGTGTGATGGTGTTCGGCAATGGGGTCTCTGGGAAATGATTGCATGGGGGGGGAGGAGCTCTCATGAATAGGGTTACTGCTTTTCTAGGAGGAACCTCAGAGGGCCCTCTGCCTTCTTCAGCCATGTGAGCACACAGGGAGAAGACACCTGTCTGTGAACTAGGAAGTGGCTTCTCATTAAACATCGAATCTGCTGACTCCTTGATCTTGAATTTTTCCAGCCTCTACAATGATGCGAAATAAATTTCTGTCTTCTGTAAGCTCTCCATCCCACAGTATTAGCTGCCCAAATGGATTAAGACAGAGTCATGTTTTGGAAATCCGAATCATATCACTGGAATAAATTCAAATTCCCACAAGGTCTTGCTTTGTTTTGCTTCCCCTGCCCCATCCCCCCAACTCTTTCCTCTCTCCTGTTCTAACTTATTCGATTCGCCCACAGTAATCTTCCTGCATTGTTGACAACGGTTCATTGTTATCCTTGCTATTCCATGGGCCTGGGACGTGATTCTCTGAGATCTTGGGGTTTCCCTCTTCCCATCAAGGAGCTCTACTCAAATGGCAGCTTGATCAGAGACTCCGTCTTTGATCACTTCACCCATTTCTCTCTGTCCTGGTACCCTGATTTATATCTTCTTAGCATCATCCCACTCTAAAATTACCCTATTTATTTACGGGCGCCACTCTTCAAGATTTATGTTCCTCTGAGAGCACGTCAGCTCCTTTGGTGCATCTGGCCAGCTTTTTCACCAACGCCTTCCTCACTTCCTGGTGCGCAGTACACACTCCGTAAGTGAATGCAGAGTGGCAGGTGAGGGAATGTGTGTGGTCTTTGAAATACAATTTCCTCCCTCTATCTTTTTTTTAAATATACCCTTGCTGGTGATAAGGCAGGGCATATTATTTCAACCAAAGACAGAATATGACAGATCTGTCAATAGTAGGGCAAGAAATATACGGAACCACATAAGAAGGGAGGTCATGTGTTCGATCTGGAAGGAAAAAAGAAACAATTTCTAAATTCTTTAGGGATGAGTCCTATTTATGGTAACCATAAGCATTTTCACCTGTAAACATTTTTTCCACGAAGCCTGTTTGAAGCCTTAGTGTTTCAGCGTGGGGCCTCTTGTGATGTCAAGGCACCTGGGCGTTTGGAGGTGTCTTATGTTTCTAAACTGTCATTTGTTGATAGAGCATGCTTCTGTCTGAACAGAAAGACTGAGAAGACGCATTTAACCAGCTACTGCTGCGGTTCAACTCCTTTGAGGCAAATATATTTTGTATGGCCCCATATACTAGCAAGGGCCAGCTTTGAGAATATTGACTCCTCGAGGTCATTGGTGGCAAGTGGGAGTAGCTGAAATCCTGTTTTGTGTGACTGTGTGTGGATGGATGGGTTAAAAGCTGTATTTAAACGCTCTTGAAATAAATTTTTTAAAAGTTTTTTGTTTTTGTTTTTTTTTTTTATTTGCCAGAAGAAAAGAAAGAGAGAGAGCATGAGCAGGAGGAGAGGCAGGCAGAGGGAGAAGCAGACTCCCCACTGAGCAGGGAGCCCGATGCAGGACTCGATCCCAGGACCCTGAGATCATGACGTGAGCTGAAGGCAGACACTTAACCGACTGAGCCACCCAGGCGCCCCTGAAATGAATATTGTTAAAAAATAAAATTTGAAGAGCTAAAAAAGCACCACAACCGAATCAAGCAAATTCATTTCTGGAAATACCTTTTATTTGAGGAAAATACAACTTTCTCAGTTTCCACAATAGTCAAGAGTGGTGGTATTTCAGTAATGTCCGGCTTAGTTCTACAGTGTGTGCGAGAAAGGAGTTGAATTATACTCGTGACATCGTGATTCAATGAAATGTGGAAAAGCGTCTATACTTCAAGGGGACAAAATGTGCTCTTAGCACATTTCATCAGGAATCTTAGAAGGGATTTCTTTTTTTTTTTTCCTAAATAATCCAAATCAACTATCCCCCAGTGGGATCAGGTTAAAGAAGAGAGATGTGTGGTCGAGATAGTCAACGTGCAGTTGATTGCTGAGAAAAGCTTCCTTTTGGCCAATCTTATAAATTTTTCTGTCCTGATGACTTGGAGGCAGAACTGTAGATTTTGTCTTGGATATTTTTCCTGCTTGCCCTTCTGAAGCCTCTGCTTTTCCTTTTGGTAACCCTTATTCTCACCCCCTCCAGGCCCGAGACATATTTATTCTTCGTTTGTCAATTTTCGACAAGGCCTCCGTGGTCCCTGCACCCTCTAAAGATTCTTCTTTTATCTGCCATCAACATTTCTCATCCTATAGGACCTGGAATTTTGAAATGTATTTTGGCCTGTACGCTGAAATCAGCTACTTATTTTTTTATCTGAAATCACTTTTTTAAAGACTTTTCATTTATTTATTTGACAGAGAGAGAGAGAGAGAGAGAGCACAAGGAGGGGGAGTGGCAGGCAGAGGGAGGGGGAGAAGCAGGCTCCCTGCTGAGCAGGGAGCCCCAGGTGGGACTCGATCCCAGGACCCTGGGATCATGACCTGATATGCTTAACCGACTGAGCCACCCAGGTGCCTTGAAATCATTTATTAGCTGCAGTGTGTACAACGATGTACTGAGAAGGGTGTCAGGTACAGAGAATAATCAGACATGTGCTCCTCCTTCATGTGACTTGAGATCTTTGCTCATTGTCCTGGAGGAGATAATATGGTTCACAATGATAACTAAGTGGCTTATAACAGCAGAATATTTGCTTCTTAAAAGATACATAAGGACATAAAAGAAAGAAATGGTCCTTTAATAGGATGTCTGCTTTTTTTTTTTTTTTAAAGGTAGGTAGACAAGATATTCCAGGGAAAGAGATCATTTTTGCAGCTCTAAACGCGCTGTAGAGGCAAATTCTCATGCTGCTTATGCATGGGTCTGATGGTGGCACTAAAATTACTGAATTAAAGTTACTGTAACTAGAGGTGGTAGCTGGATAATGGCCTTCCGTTGACAACAGAATGCATGGACCAAGGTATTTATGCACGAAGTAGAAGGCCCTTTTAAGTAGCAAGAATCCAATTTCATTGTCATTATTACCATTGTGCCAAATGACTTGTAAAATAAAATAAATGAGATCTACAGCACCTCGCGAGCGAAGACAGCCCCCAATTCATCATCGCCCTGCAAAGCGGCACTCAGAGAGTCTCCAAATGAGGGTAGGAGGGAGGATTCGTTCTGACCTTCCACTGATCAGAACAAAGTGCTATTCTCGCTCTCACTCCACTGGTTTCTGACTAGCATAGCGTTTTTTGTATTGTCTTATTTCTCAGCCCTTCATAAATCAAAGTAAAAATCTAAAGAGATAGCAAGACCTGCTTCCTTGCTTTCGTTTGACGGAGAAAACTCCTTCTGCTGCCTTTGGAGTGATGCGTGCCTGAACGCGTAAGTAAACAGTAAACTCGAGGTGGAAACCGCTAAGTCCATAGCATCTCCCGCAGCATCACCATGGATCTCGGGGAGAAGCGTGTCCCGCACTCGTCACTGCCTCCCTTCAGATTGCACTAATTTCCTTTTCGCGACTGGCACACTGTCAGGAAAGTAGCAAGTGGCCGTGGGGCAGGGGAGAGCTGGGGAGAGCAGATTTTTTTAAACAGAGAGAGGAGAGTGAGAAACTGCAGCGTGAGCTGTGGTAGGATGTTTGGAAAAGTGTCTGTCCCCTCGCGTATCCTGCGAGCGTGAGGACAACACTTGGATGAAGCGTATTATCCAAAACGTACAGGATGTGGTTTTCTTAAGAACGGCCCCACATGCTACAGGGATTCCTTCAAGTCACCGGAATATCGAAAGCAGTTAAAACTTAGTCGTTCCTGTGGTTTTTGGTTTTTGGTTTTTTTGTTTGTCTGTTTTGCTTAATGTTTTGCTTTGCTTTTTTATGCTCAGAAGTCTCTATCTTGACATACCGTGACAGCAGATCTTGTTTAGAGAGATTTTCAAAGCAGCTGCCTGATGGATACCAGCGGGGACGCACTCATTCTTCTGATAGCCACTGAAGCTGGGCTGCATCCTATCCAGGTCCATTGTGATTGAGATCAAAGGGTACAGCTTCCCGAGTTAGACAAATCTGTTTCTGAAGCCTCGCCCATCCACTACTGGGGAACTGGGACGGAGTTACCTAAAACCACTGATCTTCAGATGTCCCATCTAGAGAGCTAAAAATATTTCCATCTTTAGTAGTTTTATTCTTGTTTGAAGAGTTGTTTGGTACATGCCCAGAAATTCGCTAAGTACTTTATATGCATAATGTCCATTAACGCTCAAAAGAATAATGAAGTATTAACCGCCATTTACATTTGAAGAAACTGTCATTCAGAAGTGTTAATTACTGGGGGGCCTGAGTGGCTCAGTCGGTTAAACATGTCTGGCTCAGGTCATGATCCCTGGGTCCTGGGATCAAGTCCCACAACAGGATCCCTGCTCCGGGGGGAGTCTGTTTCTCCCTCTGCTGGTCCCCCTTGCTTTTTTCCTCTCTTTCTGTCTCAAATAAATAAATATAATCTTGAAAAAAAAAAAGGGAAGATTTAATTATTGTGCTCAGTTTAACAGCTAGTAAGTAGCAGAGTCGAACTTTGTATAGGGTAACTACCACCGACACGGGGAAGGGCGACAGTGCCTCCCAGCACCAGCACTGGGCTCCTCCAGCTACCACCCCCACCCCGCGACCACCTCCTAAAGCAACACCAAGCCTCCCTCCCAGCCAAATAACTTCATTCCTCTTGCCACCCTATGGTGCTATGAGGCTTTTACAAGATGCGAAACCTACCTCACCCCCAAGTCTTGCCTGGGTTCCTGGCTGAGGCTAAGAACAAGCCTCGTGTGTCTCTTCTGAATTACAAACCCCTGCTCTCTCACCAGATCTGTCACTGGACCCCACTACATTCTGCCTAAATTTCACGAAGCTGGGAGTGCTCTATTTCCATTCGACGAGGCTTGGGATCCTAGACTTTACATCTTTTTTAATGCCAATGTGTATTTTATCTCCCTAAACCTTCCGGTCTTAACTATTTTTCTTTTCTATGATGACTCTCTTATCTGGTTGCAGATAGAACCCCTATTTGCTTTCCCCTGACTTACATTGATATATATGGACTTTTGTGCACACATGAATGTATGTACATATGCTCATATAAGTAACTATGCTGCTTGCTTAGAAAAATGCCTGTTCCCGTCCTCACTGCCATAGCTCCCCTGCAAGGTCGGTTAATGTCCAGTCCTAAGGCATGTGCTACCCTAAGAAATACCCAAAGACTCATAAATGCATTATTTTTTTCTCGTTCAACAAGTCGTGGTGGTTGGCAACACAATACGTACATAATATCGTTTATGAAAGACTGCAGAAAGGTAAAAATAAGTTAGAAATCAAAATACTTTATTCTCCTTTTTTGGAATAATAAACATCTTGAATCCAAAAATCCCCTCCTTTTTTTTTACTTTTTTTTTACTTACTAGTTAGATTTTATTCAAAAAACATTCTGCAACAAAAAAAATAAAAACTACCATCATTAAAATGAAACATAAAGGCAGAAAAAAAAATATGGCTTTTCCTCTCATGAAGGTCAGTTTGTTCCTTGAAACAGTATACCTAAGTGTTTTTCAAACCCGCAAATCTCAGGGTCAGTTCATTTTTCCTTTTCTCGGTACTAAATATTTCACTTAAAATAGGTAGGCCAATGATCCAGTATTTTCATTAATTTTATACAATACCTCAAGAATAAAGTATTGCCTTTTTGATAAAAAGCAGGGAGGATCTGCATGGTGTGTGGGTCCCCCTAATATACACCCACACTTAATCAACTGATTAAAAATTCTACCAGCGCCATTTATACATAGCCTGTTGTGATCTCTTCCTCCTGACTGTGTTAGGATGCTGGGATCTCAGCCCATGGAAAGCTACAGGGTCACCCCATCTGCAATGTCTGAGAGGGGACAGATAGCGGCCCTGTGTTTGTAATCACAATTAGCGAAATAAGGAAAAATCCACTGGGAAGTTTTTTTTCAGGATATCTGAAACCAGTTATTAATCCAAAGGAGTATAAATCAAAAAAAGGAACCATCATGCCTTCAAATCAGGGACCCAGGGGACCCAAAATAAGAAGGTTTGAAACCAATTGAAAAAAATAAAAAAGTCTGAATTCCATCAGTGAGATATCAGATCTGTGCGACTAGTTTCGGTGACGTTTTTGTGGTCTCCGGTATACTTATGTTGGAGTTAATTAAAGAAGCAGACAGGAAATGAACCTGTGCCTCAGGGCTAGGCTGTGTTGGAAATAGACACGAAAGTGCAATCTGGTCCTACCTTGAAGGACAGAAAGAGCAAAGGCCCTCCTTTGTGTAGTAACCATTCTCATTTGATCAGAGGTGTTTTGTTTTATTTTGTTTTGTTTTGTTTTGTCTGCTGGCTGAGGAAGAACATGGCCCTTGGATGCTTTTCAACATGGCGCCTCAGGCATTCCTGGCCATCACTGGAGGTGACCTATCAAGACCTTCCCACCACTGCTTAACCAGCTGTCACCTTCTGAGAGGTGCATACAACACCAGTAAATCACCACAACACACATGGCAGCACATGATAAATATTGGAAAGCAATGTAACAGGGAAACTTGGTTGAGAACAATGATTTCTGACCAGGGTGAAAGCACAAGTCTTCACAAATGGAGTGGCCTTTGAGTCAAGTAAGCCTTTTTATAGCATAAAAGTGGAGAAGATACAGAGGGATGTTAAGTAGTGTTTTCCATTGTGAAGATGAAAATATATTATGTGAGCGTGGATTTTATAAGTCTGCTACATGGGCCATCATGTTTTAAATCAAAGGGGAGGTAACCTTCCAATAAATGGCTCAGATAATTAAAATATTCATGTGTCCCTAAGACTGATTTATAGTCTCCAAATATAGAACTGAAGAATGAGCTCCAGAATTTGGTAATTCTCTATTTCTAAATGTAGGCACTATTATTTATGAGAATACTAATTCTTTTTTATGGTGGTTACATAAACAACTGTTTCTTTGAGTTTAAAAAAAGCTATTAAAGTATTGGTCTCATAAAAACAAAATAAATCACGTAAGTAATTAAATTTATAATAAAGGCTTTATTTGTGGGGCATTTGCATGTGATTTATTCCTAACTCATCAAACATTCATTTCACATGAGCATGAGGGTACCAGTCCCTTCATGTAAATATATTTGTGTTTGAAGTTAAGGAAAAGATCAAGGGAAGCCTATATTCTGAGCTTAGATAGAAGTAAATGTATGTATTTGTTCTTTCAAGTATATATAGTGACTTGTTCTTGGGGAAAAAAAAGAAAATACCTTCATATACATGGACAAACTCCTCTAATGACAAACAAAGAACAAATTCCAGCACTTTGGTACTTTCTCTTGCTTCCAGGAAAACCCAGTTAAGAAAACTTTCTAGAAACAGACTCAGGGCCAATCCCAGTATCCTGCTCAGGGTTGTTTTATTTCCTTTCTTTCTTTCTTTTTTTTTTAACGAGTTTTTAAATTTATTTTTATTTGAGAAAGAGAGAGAAAAAGTGAGTGGGGGAAGGGACAGAGGGAGAGTCGAAGAGCAGAGCCCGCTGTACTTTCGATGAGCGCAAAGCTGACATGGGTCTCTATCTCAGGACCCATGAGATCATGACCTGAACTGAAACCAAGAGTCAGATGCTTAACCGACTGAGCCACCCAGGCGCCCCTTCGTTATTTTGTTTTATGTGTTTGTTTGTTTTGCCCGTGAGGAAACCATTTCACCAGGTAAAGACTAGGATCATTGCACACAGAAGAGAGGCGTTTCTGCACTCTGTTGAACTTGTGGTTTACACTGCATCGTGTGTCACTGTACTCCGTTTCTAGAGCTGCCATCACAAATTACAACAAAACTGCATGGCCTAGAGCAACAGAAATTTATTCTTTCACAGTCTGGACACCAGAAACTCAGAATCAAGCTGCTGGCAGGGGTGGTTGCTTTTGGAGACTGTGAGGCAGAATCCGCTCTATGATGCCTCCATGTTTGGGGAGCTCCAAGGGTCCCCTGGCTCATCATCATATCACCCCAATTCTCTGCCTCCTTCACATGGCCTTTTCCTCTGTGCCATGGGTCCCTTTCTCTACCATTGGGCCCACCCTAATCCACAAAAATCTCATCTCCATAGCCTTAACTTAATCACATCTGTAAAGACCCTTTTCCAAAATGAGGTCCCACGTCTGAATAAGGAATATTCACAGGTTCTAGGTGGATATATCTTTGCGGGGGGGCACCTTTCAACCAACTACAGTCATGTTCTGCTATTTTTCCTGTTCTCCACATTGTAAGGTAGCTGATTCTGCTCCTCTTTCATTAACGATGTTAAATTAAATAAAAAATAATACGTGACTCCGAAGAGTGAGATTTTGCTCTCTTCTGATTTTATTTGGCTTTGTTAATTGATGTAAATTTCATGCATCTTTTACCTGATTATAAGACATTGCTCTAAATCAAGACAGCTTAATTTTATCTCATTCTTAAAATTCCTCAAACATGATTCTAGCTAAAAGAAAATAAGAAACAGCTATTTGTTTACTTTCAATTAATGATTTAGTTATATGTTCTCCCAGAACATAAGAATCCATCTATTGAATTGTTAATGTGCTATAAAAATATTTTAATGATAGACATGATGTGGGATAGTTAAAATAAAATGTATGGGCTTCATCCAGAGATGGATCTGGCTATCATGCCTAGCTCATAGCTTAGTGCTTTCAACCTACTTGATTTAAGTTCATCATCCAATCTTCTGTAGTCCTTGTTTTCTCATCTGTCAAATGGAGACATAAATACCTCCCATACTTGTTTATGATGAGGATTAGACATAATATAGGTAATCCACCTAGTGCAAAGCCTGGCATGTAGTATTTATTTTATAAATGTATCTAGTACTTATTACAGTCTTTGTGTATGAAACAAATATAAAAGGGAATTTTATTTTTAGAAAGAGAGAGTATGCATGCATGTGTTCTAGAGAGAGAAAGAGAGAATATTAAGCAGGCTCCACACCCAGTTAGGAGCCCAAATGCAGGGCCGATCTCAGGTCCCTGAGATCATGACCTGAGCCAAAATCAGGAGCCAAGTGCTTAACCTACTGAGCTACCCAGATGCCCCTGAAAGGGAATTTTGATTCTTAACTTGTTCATTTCATTCATTTAAATACTGAACGGCTTCGTCCCTGGTATTCCATAGGTTTGCGTGATGTGGTGGAACACGAAAGATTAAGTGCTTGCGTTATGTCCCAGGAGTTTCTTCAGTGGATCTGCTTCTCTGTCCTCTCATTCCTATTTGTCATGCTGATGTCCTCACTCTTCCCTGACAATATGATTCTCTTTCCTGCCTGTCGGCTTGCTCACACTGTTTGACCACTTAGAAAGGTTTTACTTTCTTTTTTGCTTGCAATCCGTAACTACCCTCTGTTATGGCCCAAGAGAAGTCACTTGTTTCCTCTGAAGACTTCTCCCATATTATGCTCAAACATATGTTCAGCTTTGAAACTTAAAAATTATTAGGCTCTGTTCTCATTTTGGCATTTGGTATATATTGCCTCTCATTGTTAGAAGATGTTGCAAATCATAAAAATGTAAGTTTTGTCAGGACACAGATTTTAATTAAGTTTTTTGGATTTCTGTGTTGGATTCTGAGGTTAATTAAACTGCTCTTGCAGGTTCAAGTCTTACCTCAGATTTGTGTTTTCCTTTAAATAAAATTAAATTCTACTCCGAACTCCCATTGTCTGTCTAGATTTGTGGAAAATTCAACTCTGGTAATTCTTGGTCTATCTAAGATCCTGAAATCTTAAATGGAGACAAGATTATCTCCTCCAGTCCTTGGTCTGTTCTAGTTACCCTGGGAAGACCATTATCCATGCCTGCATAGTCCTTGACATCTAGAGGTACCATGTAATCTAGAAATTTCCAAGACTGGGAATTCCAATGCCTAGAATTCAGTTTAGCAATTTTTCTGGAATCTAGCTACCATTTTGTGTTCTGAGAAACTAGTTCTTAAATCCTAAAACCTCTTGGATCTCAGAAATTACCACCCTTTCCTTTATTTTGGAGAAATCCTTGTCTATGCCCTGCTTTTCTCCCTTCAAAGAGGCACGTTCCCCTCCATTACCTACATATCCAGTCAAAATCTTTTCACTGAGCTTAGACTTCCAAATGCAGGAAAAGATGCTTTCTTTAAGAATCTTCTGTTTTCAACCCTATGTTCCTTAGATAGGTCCTACTACTTAATTCAGCTAGAAGTAGATCCCAGCAAATATCAAGAAATACAACACACTTTAATGTTTTAATAAAATTTTCTCTCTAATTTAGGCACCCAAGAGTATAGATGATCGGGATATTTCTCAAAGACTTGAGAAACACAATTACCGATGATCATAGAATATGTGACAGCCTTAGGAACCAACTGGAAAATAATTTCAAAGGAAAGGAAATCCCAACAGAAAAGTTGGATGTGGGCTCTATGTCTCCAATAGTATAGGAGGAGGGGAACAAAAGTGAATTATAATTACATTTGTCTTTCAGATTTGTCCTCTAGCTCAGCCCTCACAATCTAAGAACAGGCATGAGGTGGGACAGAAGTGAAAACTGAGGAAGGGTTACTTTAAATATCCCAGAAGGCCCCAAGAGCCCATAAGAGTATTACATCACGGTCCTTTTAACATAGTGAGCAAGAACATGAGCTTAGAATGCTGAGGGCTCTGAGCAACAGAGCATCCCTTTGATCCTTTGGGATATTGGCATGATATGAAAACATGTCCTTGACATAGGAACATCCTTAAGAAACACACCATGATAACAGGCAGTGCAGACAACTTGATACCACAATGGGAGCCTGGCAATCCCTACAGCACTGGTCAAGCTCTCAGGGCTCTGTTGCAATGGAGAAGATCTGGTGGCAGATGGACAACTAAGGTAACTTGAGTAACGGTGGGGCCCCGTGCATCCTCACTGAACACCGTCTATTATCAGAACCTGTGGCAAATCACATTTGATCAGCCTGCAAGACATTAAAAGTGGGAGAAGCAGACATATTTAGATGGATCAGGAAGGAGGAAGATGATTTTTTCTAGGTCATTTGGAGGACTAATTTGTTGACAAGTATGTGGACTAATTCTCTTGATGCTCGAAACTGTGGATATGAGGATGGCATGGGTTATACTTTAAAGGGGCTAGAATTCAAGATATATTTGCTGTCAGGCTTACTTCTAGAGAAGTATTCTAATAATCGTCTCTGCCCCAGAGTCCCTGAGTCAATGCCATGGGAACATCGGCTACATTTTTATCTTGTTTATATCTCTCCTTCTAATTATGGTTATTGAATGGTAATAAATACTTGATTTGATAAACCATACTATTTCCCTCAATTACCTTGACTGTTAAAGAAGTTGGCTTCTAAATACCGAGTTAACACTGCTGTTTCTTAATACAAGAAACTAGAATTTCCTGAGAGTATGTCAAGATGTGAAAACAGTTACTTAAGACCAGGCATTAAAACATTATTGACAGTGCATGCTTTTATAGTATCTTTAGCTGTAAGGTAAAAACTTAAGCCCTCTAGCGCTTCCTAAATATCTGGTGTTTCCTGAAATGTACACTATCAAATTTAAGTTTGTCAGCTGAGATACTGGCAGATGGTTTACCACTTTCTTTTTTTTAAAGAAGTAGTTTCTACACCCAGCATAGAGCCCAATGTGGGACTTGAACTCATGACCCTGAGATCAAGACCTGAGCTCGATCAAGAGTTGGATGTTTTGCTAACTGAG
Organism: Lontra canadensis; assembly: GCF_010015895.1. Lineage (NCBI taxonomy): Eukaryota > Metazoa > Chordata > Mammalia > Carnivora > Mustelidae > Lontra > Lontra canadensis. Next base: position 20,930,922 of record NW_022631015.1, on the reverse strand, counting down.
CCACCATGTACCCCAATGATCTGCCACGTTTAAATAATTGTACAACCCCTGTCTATTACAACCTCATTTTAATTACCTATCACATGTTACACACAAGAGACTTTAAAAATTCTTTACTAAATGCTTTTAAATGGCTTTTACTCAGCACACCTCAAATTAATTTCCCATAATACTCATTTTTCAAAATATGCCTATTGGCGCTCCTAAGAAAATATTGCTTTATGGAATTATATTTTGCAAAATGACTGTATTTCTAACTTGACCTGTGTTATTAGAAATTTTTATCATTAACTCCCCATTAAAGATATTTCAGGGGCAATACAGATACTACTAAATGATTTAGGCACACATGAAATAAATATAATACAGAGATATGATACGTAAAGTACAACATTACATCATGGATGGTCCTTGAATTATAATAGTTTCACTTATGATTTTTTACTTTATGATGGTATGAAAGCAATACACATTCAGTAGAAAGTGTACTTCTAAATTTTGAATTTAGATCTTTTCCAGAGCTAGCAATATGTGGTGTGATCCTTTCCTGTGATATGAGGCAGCAAGCCACAGCTCCCCATCAGCTTCACGACTCACCAGGGTCAAGAACCAATACACTTAGAACCATTCTGTACCCAATACAGCATTCTATTTCTGACTTTTAGTACAGTACTTAACACTTACTTAAAATATTTAACACTTTTGTTATCAAATAGGCTTTGTGTTCGATGATTTTGTCCAACTGTAGGCTAATATAAACGTTCCAACCATGTTTAAGGTGAGCTAGGCTAAGCTATGATGTTCAGTAAGTTGGGGTATTAAACACATTTTCAACTTAACAATATTTTCAACTTATAATGGGTTTATCAAGACATAACCCTATGGTAAGTTAAGGAAGATCTGTATAGATATACACACATTATATATTACATATTATGTATGTGTATATTATATATATATACAATGTACATTATATGTATATAAAAGATATAACACACAAGATTTGGACACCAGACATATGTGCCTATCAAAATAACTAACAATAAGACAAGAGACTATCCTAAGAATATTCTTTTTAGGCCATAAAAATTATAGTAACTGCTCACGATAACTGGGGAACAGGCAGAGGTTCCCATAGCATCTGGGTGTCCAGGAAAACTTGGAAGGGGCTGTTTCTGAGCTAGGGTACTTATGCAGCATACAAAGATAGCTAACATTTAAGTAAGCAAGTATGTTTCAAGTGGGAAAAAACTGAAGAATCAAGAGAAGGTACACATTAGGCAAACATTCTTCCAGATCATTCTATGTGAAGCTTTGTAGTCTGTGTTCTGTGGCCTTTTTGGGTTTAGGAAAAAAAGACATTTACAGCATTCATATATTTTCAAAGTATGCCATGTTATCTCTTGGTGCCATTTTTATTTCTTCTATTGATATTGGTAATGAGACTTGATGTTACCCTCAAACAAGTTGATGGAGATCAGAAAAGTATTTGGCATGACTAAGTACATCCTAATATCACCATGGAGAGAAAAAAATGTGACTACTACCATACCAGGCCCATTACTTTCCTCCACCTCATTCACACACACATTGCTTAGAACAAGACTTCAAACTCTTCCCTTTAAGAACTCCTAACTACAGTGTATAAATGAAGGAATGAATGAATGAATGACTGAATAAAGACTACCCAGAGATATGAGAGCAGGAGGTAAGAGCTAAGGAATGAAACTTTAGACCTTCCATTGGAAGAAATATCATTGATGTCTCTTTATTGCAAAACCTTCAGTGAGTAGTTCATTCTCCACACATGCGTATGCATATGTAATAAAACAATACTTTTTTTTTTTTTTTTTTTGGTATTCTGCCCACTGGGCATGGAGCACAATGAGGGGCTTAAACTCACAACCCTGAGATAAGACCCAAGCTGAGATCAAGAGTTGGACTCTTGGGGCGCCTGGGTGGCTCAGTGGGTTAAAGCTTCTGCCTTCAGCTCAGGTCATGACCCCAGGGTCCTGGGATCGAGCCCCGCATCTGGCTCTCTGCTCAGCGGGGAGCCTGCTTCCCTTCCTATCTCTGCCTGCCTCTCCGTCTACTTGTGATCTCTGTCTATCAAATAAATAAATAATCTTAAAAATTTAAAAAAAAAGAGTTGGACGCTTTACTGACTGAGCCACCCAGGCGTTCCAAACCATACTTTTTATATGTTTAATGAAGCAATGAATTTATCTTCTTCCCAAAATCTTTCACTAAATTTGGTATGCCAAGAGGAAAAAACAAATTCATATCATAACTTCATATGACTCTCCCTTAGAATTTCAGGTGGGGCTTAAAACATAGTGCCCCAGCAGAAAGCTACTTTAATGGGACTTTAATGACTAAGGATAGCAAGAAAGAGCACATGACTCCTCTAAGGCATTAGGACAGCCATGTTCTGGTACTAAATGTCATTTTCTTAACTCCCTCCTTGGCTCTTACATTCCAGTGTATTCTTTGATTGAGAAAGCAGCAGAATTCAGACAACAAAAGAATAGTTTTTATGAAAATCTGCTGTGTTCCTAACTGCTGAGTGTTCCTACCAGCTCTCCAGGGATTAGACATTCTGAGTTAGTCCTCTGAGCCTATAAGGGAGACCAACCACTGACCTGGGAAAAATCTTTCTGATCATGGTTCAGATTCAACAGATGAAACCCAGAGAAAATACGAAAGCTAAAATAGTAAAAAGCAAACATGGGCCCACCAATCTCCTGTGATGTTTAGGTCAGAGTGAGCGAGGACTGCTTTAGTGTTTGATGAATGACATCAGCACTGGATCCAGAAACACCAGATAACAACAGTGTGGTGGAGCCTTCAGTCATACCATTCTATAGGTCATTCTATAAACCTCGAAGTGCAACTATTACAAGTTTAGCTTTGTGCATTTGGTTATCTTGGCTTAATCATAATGCTCAGACTTACTCCTGCTTGGAAAATTTTAGGATGAACTGAAAACAGACCTCTATCATAACGAGTACAAATATGAGATAGAAACAGAAAGAGACATAACACTGTCAGGAATTTAAAACATTTTGGGCCTCAAAGCAACATTTTCAGGGATGACACTTTTCTCCCTGTTTCACGTGCAAGATAAACAAATTCTGGGAAAGAGTCATAGTAAGCGTGATTCTGCCCTAACCAACCTAACACAGTTCCTTACATCAGGAACTTGTCAAACAGTTGTCGACTGCACAAATTCACACACACGTAAGCACAGAAAGGTACCAGTTTGATCTGAATAAACATCTTGAAGTAAAGTGCAGCAAAATAAAAATCCAGTCATCTCCTTCACTAATTTGATAGATGGAGACAATTAAAACTGAATCAGGTCGCTCAAGCTTGCAAGTTTAAGTAGCGACCTGAAGTTTGTAGTTTAAAACCAGTGTGGGCCTACAGAAGACCTCTTTTGGGAAGTTACTTTTGCTTTACCTAGAGTTCTCGAGTACGACTCATCACTAGGTCAGAAATAACCCCAAACCCTGTACAGTATCTTGGCCATCAAAGGCAAACTTTCAGAACAAACGTTAGTCCACTGTCTACATCTTCCCTGTAACCAACACGAGTTTTCCACGCTAGTCCCTGCTACTGATGTCATCATCACCTGCACTTGAGTCCAGTGGTAAATATCGCCCCCCCCACCGCACCGGGGCAGTGAATCCATAATGTCCCTGTGAGTGCAGTACCATTGTCCAGCACAGAAATATGGACTCATTGAAATTTAAATCAGGAAAAAACTACCCCCTTGAAATAACATGACTAAGGTCAACCCATGTCATAGCCAACGACTCTTCCAAAAAAGCTAGAAAAAAAGCTAGTTTCTTTCCCGAGAAAGCTAGAGATGATTCTGAGCAATCGGGATTACTGATCGTTTTATTTTTAAATTAATATGCAAATGATAAGAAGGCAAGCAGAAGGACATACTGAAAAAAATACAGACAGGATGGAGTATTTATGGGTTGAGCCACGGAAGCTTTTTCATGATACAAACCACATGTGAAGCCACATGATACTAGAGTATAGACACATGATATGTGCCTAGACATCAAAGATGGGCTCCTGAGAATTTTTCACAGCTAGCAAATAGACGCAAATAATCAGATGCACTGAGCCAGGTAACTCATTTGCTAATGGAATATTTGCTCAAAGGATAGAAATACACAGAAAAACTCTGCAATTAACCTCTGAAAACAAAAAAAGAATTGTTGCCTAGGAGGTTTTCAGAGCTTAATTATTGATAGAAACCTAAGGCTAAATCCAAATCATGACCTTAAACACCCTTTGTCTTTCTACAGCACACCTAATTTGGGATGTGAGACAATTCTGGTTCTTTATATGGAAGGGGCCAGAAGCAATTTCTTAAAACTCAGTTTGTGGATCAGAAAAACTGTGTTTTTAGAACTTTAACTTTGTTACTCTGTAACCTTAAGCAATAGATTTTTTTTCAATTTTTAGACCAGTAAATAAGGTACTTCCTTAATAAAAACAATAAAAAATACTTCTTCATACTAAAAAATACTTCATAGTATCAAGTAAAAATTTTCCATATTAAAAAAGCTATCAAAATCTAAGGGGATGGTAGGACTACATTAGGGCCAACATTCATCACAAAGCAACTGTCTCTTGCTTCATGTTAATATTCAATGTAATTCAAATCTCTTTGAGGTTAATGCTATAATGTAACCAGTACATGGCATACACAGGAATTTGTATATGAAACTGGAAACAGTATGGAAAAATTAATAACCTAATTGGCAAACATATGCTGTTTGCTGGACGGAATTAATTGTGCTTGTCTCAATCTTTACCACATCATACTATTGCATATTTTTGTCGCATGCTTGCCAACAAGCAAAGGAGCGAAAACGATTTTATCGATAACATACAATGTGCTTTGGGTGTAATAGGGATGCAGTAGATATTTTTGAATGAATGAAGGTCAGGCACAGGGCCAGGCCACTTAAATGTGCTTTTATATTTAATTTTAATTTCGCATAGAGTATTTTGGGACACTGTGAAGTTAGGTTTTGAGCTCATATTGTCCTATGAGATGACTCCAAAATTTAAACTTGGGTCTACCTGTTTGTAAATGTCTTTACCTAAAAATATTTTTACCCTAAAAATTCCATGAATATTAAATATGAATCTATATGCTCATCTTAGTCCAGTATTTTCAAAACACAGCCTCCCGTTCGGTGCCCACAAGTGACAAAAATAGGGAAATCTGGTAGCTTGACTAGGATGTTAGAGTGAGCTCTTACCTGCTGGGGAGACGTGATGAATAATGTAATAGACTGTCTCCTTCAAAATCTCTCTCCACACCAGGCAATTCTTTGTTTTGCATGCTGTCTAAATTTCTATTAATAAAAGACTAATTTATGTTAATAATTTTCCTCTTTCAAAATGCAAATATCCTTGAGAAAATCAAATAAGTTGCCATTAATTCCTTAAAGTGAACTGAGTTAATCAAATTGCTTCCACCCAGCTGAGATGAGTCTTACTGAGAAAATAGGCATTTCAGTTCAGTTTATGCCTTTAACAGGAAGGTGGAAAAGGGCTTTTCATGTGAGAATGGACTTGGGTAGACACCGTGAAAGGCTTTGTGATTCCAAAGAGCAGGGTGAGGGCGGTGGGTCCCTGTGTTTGGAAGAAGAGATAGTAACAATTTGGATAGGGGATCCAGAAAGAGGTTGGAAAGACGTGGCTTACCTCCTTAGTTTATGATGGTCCAGATTCGATGTCTCCTTAAAGAACACACAAACTCCTCCCAAACACACTCCCATTTTGGGCTGTGTAAGCCCGACCCATTTATTACATCATGCCATGCGTAAGCAGGAAAAACACATGTGTACGTGGGCAAATATATAATTTCAGAGCAGGACTAGAGAAAAAGAAAGCATATGCTTGTTTTCAAGAGGTTTGCAATTTTATTTGTGTGGGCACGTAGTTCCTATAACACAAAAATCTAAGTGTCCAGAACCCAACCTATCGGACTGCTAGGTCTGCTGTAACAGAGTACGGCTTAAACCAACCAACTGGTTCTTTCAAGGTTTTAGATCTAGAAGGCCCAAGGCAAGGTGTGAAGCAGGGACATGCTTTCCCGAAGACCCTTCCCCGCTTCTTCCTGGCTTCTGGCTAAATCACCCTTCCTTAGCACGCTTGGCTGGCAGCCCTCCAACCTCAGCTTCTGTCCTCACGTGGCCCTCTCTCTAGGCTTCTATTTCTTTCCATGGCACTTTCCTCTTGTTAAGAGGACATCAGTCAGATTGGATGAGGGCTCACTCTAACGACTTCACCTTAAAAACTCTTTTTCCAGGTAAAGTCCCATTCACAGGTCCTGGGTGTTAGGACTTCAAGGTATCTTTTGGAAGGATGTAATTCAACCCTTAAAACCAGTTCACTCCTGGTCACACGAGGTGAGCACCTCACTTGATTCAGAGATGATGAGGAATCAGACGACCATTTGTAGTTAATCCTCCCCAAATTCAGCCAGTGGTAATTCACTGTTGGGGGAGAGAGCCCCGAATGATCTCAAAATACCTCAAGATCTAACAAAAACCAGGTGTTTAAACTCAGAATGGTGATATCCCTGAAGAGGACTGAGATTATAACTAATTGATCAACAGCAAAACTATTTATAAAATTTTTACTAAACAGCATTAATTTTCATCATGATAACACTGATGAATGCAAAGAGTAAAATGCTAACCCAGGAGCAAAGAGCACCGTAGATAATAATTTACCGAACATTATTTCTTATTTAAAAAGATTTTATTTGTTTATTTATCTGACAGAGAGAGAGAGGGAGAGCACAAGCAGGGGGGAGCAGCAGAGGGAGAGGGAGAAGCAGACACCCCGCTGAGCAGGGAGCCCGACTCGGGGCTCGATTCCAGAACCCTGAGATCCTGATCTGAGCCAAAGGCAGATGCTTCATTGATTGAGCTGCCCAGGCGCCCCTGGACCTATTTTTATTTCTAACAATACCGAACACGCTTCTTCAAACAGTTATTTTGGAATTCATTCAGAGCTTGCTTTCTGGCTCTTCAAATTCCACGGGTAAGGCAGGTGACACGATATTCCCGCCTTTTAGATAAAGGAGATATTCTAATCAGCGAGCACAAGGTCTTCTTAGACTCTGTCCGCTCTAGTCACTTCAACGGTGCATTCATTTTTGTCTAAACGTTGTCTCAATTTTCTCATGCAGCTTCTCCCAATCTAACGGCGATCCCTCACCAAAGAACTACGTATTTTTAAAAAATTCACATCTTCCAAAGCATTACACATGCTCTTCCGTTTACTAAGGCACAATGAAAATACGTGCCATAAACATTTATTAAGTATAAATCATGTGCCCCTTCCCTTTGTGTTCTCTTTTGCATGAAGTTTTAGATTTTTAACATAACAAATCTAATGATAAGCCATTGTGTTTCTGTTCAAATAGGACAGACTGAAATTTAAATGTACCAGGTATGTTCCGAGCTAGCTTTAAGGGGTGGGCCCTTTTTAAAATTTTTTTTAAAGTTTTTATTTTTTAATTAACATATAATGTATTATTAGCCCCAGAGGTACAGATCTGTGAATCACCAGGTTTACACACTTCACAAGAGGTGGGCATCTTATTCTAATTACTTTATAACAAGATGTTATTGCTTGATACACTTTCAACTCCAATAAAGTACTAGTATAAGTTTCCAAAACAAAGTTACCTGTGAACTATTAACAAACGGCCTCCTTGGCATTGTGCCAGAGAAAGGCATAGCCGGGTCGGTCTGGGCCCCCCCACCCCGATGTATCAGACCTCAAGACATCCTCATCTGCGTCCTGGAGAAGCCTGTCCATCTGCCCATTTCCATTTTCCCCACTCCAAAACTTGGGCTAGAACTTGTACGTCTAAGTGTACTTTCATTGAACTTTTGACCTTTGACTGGACTGTGATTCACGGGGGCTGTTTGACTCTAAGTAATTCTTAGAAAACTGCTGCTCAAAACAAATAAACAAAAAAGAAGAAGAAGAAGAAGAAGAAGAAGAAGAAGAAGAAGAAGAAGAAGAAGAAGAAAAAGAAGAAGAATAGGAAGAAGAAGAAGAAGAAGAAGAAGAAGAAGAAGGAGGAGGAGGAGGAGGAGGAGGAGGAGGAGGAGGAGAAGGAGGAGAAGGAGGAGAAGAAGGAGAAGAAGGAAAAGAAGGAAAGAAGAGAAGAGAAGAGAAAAGAAAAGAAAAAAAAAGAAAAGAGAAAAAAGAAAGAAAGGGAAAAATGAAACTGCTGCCTTGGTGAAGTCTACAACCTTGTGTGGGGAGAAGGTGGCCCCAGGCAGAGCCCAAACTAGCAGATTCCTTCTGCCCTTGAAAATGGGGCAGTGCCAGAGAGCTTAGCTTCCCATGAAGGCAACCCCCGCCCCCAGCCAAAGCCATAATTAAATCCGATTCACAAAGGCTGTTCTCTGCGGATGCCTGTATACACCCCATTATAGGGTTAATTGTTTCTCCTCTAACTCTGTGTGTTGGGGTTCTAATCTGGTATCTGAGAGTGCAGATTTATTTGGAAGTAGGGTCACTGTTGATGGGTTAGTTCAGTCAGGGTGAGGCTGTCATAGAGGAGTGGGTCCTTAACCCAACAGGACTGCTGTTCTTCTAAGAAGGGGAAGTTTGGACACAGACACGATCACAGGGAGAACAGCACGAGAACGTTAAAGCAGCTATCAGGCTAATGTGCCTACAGGTCGAGGAACGTCTGCCACCAGAAACTAATGGAGAGTTCTGGAACATTCTCCCTCCCCACCCTCAGGAGGACCCAATCCCACCAGTACCTAGATCTCAAATCTCAGGCTCCAGAGCTGTGAGACAACACATTTCTGCTGTTGGAGCCACTCATCCCGTGATACTTTGTTAGAGCAAATGATGTGGACTCCAGGGAAGGGCAGCTCTGAAGGCCATCTGCTCATCAGTTTATACACACACACATACACACAAAGGTATATTTGTAGTATATGTTATATTATCTATATATACTTATGAGCAATGTGTATAAAATATACTTTAATGCATCATTTTTAAAAAAGATTTTATTTATTTAATTGATAGAGCACAAGTAGGCAGAGAAGCAGGCAGAGAGAGAGGGGGAGGCAGGCTCCCCACTGAGCAGAGACCCCCATTCGGGGCTCTATTCCAGGACCCTGGGATCATGACCTGAGCTAAAGGCAGATGCTTTAACCCACTGAGCCACCCAGGTGCCCAGTTTAATGCATCTTTAAAAGCTGCTTAGCAAATGCTTAATTTTCCTTTGTGAATCAAGTAAGTGAAATTAAATTCATACCTTCAGACTAGGTGGGGAAAAAAAAAAACAACAAATAGACATTGTGAAAGTGCATCAAGAAAAAGTTCAAGGCAGCCACAAACACGGACTCCAGCACCTGGATTTCCCATTGCCTCGGCGTGGAGAAGCATGTTCTTGTAGATGTCCCAGTATGAATGGATATTATCCAAGACTTGAAACAGCAGCTCTATGGCTTATGGCCGTTTGAACTTTGGGAACAGCAACCAACAGCTCGATGTTACCCAGGCTACATGATTGCTGGCTTGGGATCTGGTCTGATAGAAAGTCTGTGAATACGGTGAGGGCTTGCTTGCGTGTGCACACACATATGAGCAGATGTACATGCTTGTGCACATGTTTAAAACCTAGGGTCTTGTCTAGAGAAATGTTAATAGTATGGAATCAGGAACAGACTGTGTTTGCACTGTTCCAAATGAGGCTCCAAGTCACAGGGCCATATGCTGTGTTTTTTAGAAACCTCATCGACTGCCAGCACACGTCAACACACGTGGAGCGTATAACTATTATTTTAGTTGCTTTTCCATTAATTCGCCTCCCCGAGATCTGCACGTGGCTGAGGAATCCGTTTGTGGGTGTCAGCGGGTGCGGAAACTTCGTGAAGGCTGTTCTGGAATGGTCCTGCTCAGCGAAGCTATCTTCAGCTTCATCGTTCTTAGCTGTGGGTTTCTCATGTTCCCTTCACTGACTATATCTGCTAAAGAAGTCAATATAAATAACAGTGATAATAGTACATAGTACAACGTACTATCATCAACAGTACATCAACAGTAAGAGAAGTCCAAGTTAGGGGAGGGGAGTAGAGATGCCAGAAAAATTTCTATCCATCCACACCAGTCCAGAGTCGGCACTTCCCATAACATGGGCTAGGTTGTGATTTATTTAGCACACTGTACTGGGGCAAGGGGATATCAAGCAAACTGAAAGTGTAGTATTTATTGCTTGACTAACTTAGATGTCTGTTAACCAAGTTTTCTTCTGTCCCTTTACACCAATTATTAAAAAGAAAAAAAAACCTACTTTTGCAGACATAAATATATTAACCATAAATATTTGTGGTTCATGTATTAAAACAGGTCTGGGGCACCTGGGTGGCTCAGTTAGTTAAGCACCTGGCTTCAGCTCAGGTCCTGACCTCAGGGTCCTGGCTCCCTGCTCCGCGGGAGCCTGCTTCTCCCTCTCCCTCTGCAGCTCCACTTTCTTGTGCTGTCTTTTGAGCGCACTCTCCCTCTCTCTCAAATAAATAACAAATAAATTTTTTTTTATTTTTTTTTTTAGATTTTATTTATTTATCTGACAGACAGAGATCACAAGCAGGCAGAGAGAGAGGGAGAAGCAGGCTTCCTGCTGAGCAGAGAGCCTGATATGGGGCTCGATCCCAGGACCCTGGGATCATGACCGCTGGCCCACCTGTCTCCCTTCAGCTTCAATGTGCTGCCTTGAGCAGAAACTTCTAGAATGTAGACACCAGGGGCCTGGAGGACACAGAACTGTATAAAAGGTCCACCACTGTCGAGACAGGAGTATTTTATTGGTTACTGAAGATTTTTCCATGGGATGATTCATTTCTTGTGTAATAATTAGGAAATCTGGAACATGAAGATAAAAAAAAAAAAAGAGAGAGAAAAGAGAATGTCCTTCTCTATGGTAATGCTATGAAAGGAGCGCCTGGTTTCCTTTCTGTTTGCTTTACCAAAGGACCAACATCCCTGTTGCTTCATATTATCTGAAGAAAAAAGTGAAAAATGAACGAGTCATGGATTTTCCGTGCTCTAATGACTTATACTAATGTATTCCTTCATCTAAATACAGATTTCTATTTAAAATTCAGTATGCAGGGGTATTATGAATTCCAGTTTAATGGATTCCAAATAATTGCCCTTTAGAAATGATGAATAGCTGTTTAAAGCCACGGATAAGAATATACTATTTCTTTCCTAACAATAGGCCTTCCACATTAACTGTGTCATATGTGCCTGAAATTAGTTTATTAATTTTTTATTGATATGCAAAGCCCAAAGTGATGACAGGTGGAAATAACCCTTTGCTAAGAGCCCCCCAACATTCCCTCTAAAATGTCTGTTGTTATTCTTTTGGGTGATACAGGAGAGCAAAGGCGATCCTAGTTCGGAAGGAAGGCAGGCCCCTGCATTGAGGATGGTGCCCATCCCTTCCTTCTTGGCTGCATTCAGGTCACTTCGCTTAAAAAGATGTGCTTCTCCATAAATGAAACAAGATGGGATCGGGAAGGAGACAAACCATAAGAGACTCTTAATGTCACAAAACAAACTGAGGGTTGCCGGGGGCAGGGGGGTAGGGAGAGGGGGGTGGGGTTATGGACATTGGGGAGGGTGTGTGCTATGGTGAGTGCTGTGAAGTGTGTAAACCTGGCGATTCGCAGACCTGTACCCCTGGGGCTAATAATACATTATATGTTAATAAAAAAATAAAAATAAATTTAAAAAAAGAAAAGAAAAACAAGCTTTGGAATAAAGGAGACCTTGTTTAAAAAAAAAAAAAAAAAAAGATGTGCTTCTCAGGTGGACATAATGACCAGTGACACCCAGACCCCGCAAACACAAAGCATTCTGACACTCTTGGTTGTGATTGTCCAGTGACTTTAAAAAAGATCCCCAGGATTTGTTCATGTCTTTAAAAGGCAGCAGAAACAAGAAAGGCCAAACTATTAAAAATACATTATTCATTTCCCTTATGGAGCATTGGCCTAGGGTTTTACTTTTTTATTTTATCCCTGATCAGAATGGATGCCTTTCTATACTAGTTAAAAAAATAATTAATATTCTGAAAGCCATGGTCAGAGAAGAGGCAAAAAACACTCTGCTGTGTTGAAGTAAAAAGCATATATTCATTATTGGAGTGTCAATGTTTCCCATATTTATACCCAATTATATTATGTTATACCATCTATATTGATGTGTCCAATTAAGAACAAAGTATTTATTCATACAGAAAGAGGAAAATAAGTCTGAGCTTTCTCTGAACTGAATTATTACAAATGACACAAGGGAACAATTGTGGGGAACAATTAAATCAACTGTTTTTCAGTCTGTTGATAAGAAGTGCCCTCACCAGCTTTGATTTTATGCCTCTTAACTTTCTGGAAAATTCTGTGGGAGAATCTTTGTTCTTTACAAAATGAAAAAATAAAATACTCTTGTATGGGGACCAAAATGCACTTGAATTTATATAATTCTTTGTCCCCCACTGCTTGATTTACAAAGGCATTGTTCTTGGTACAGTATTTTTATTTTCAGGACAGTTCATGAATGACTTGCGTACAATATATACGGAAAACTCTACCTGTTTACGCACAGAAACACAGCAAGTACTAGCAAACCGCAAAGACCTGGAGGATTTCCAGAGTTTTTTGTGCCCAGCACACTGTCCAGGAAAACAGATTACTAAGAAAAAAAAAAAAAAAAACCCTCAGATTTCCCCTTTTACCTCTGCCACCAATATTAATAAAATTTGCTTATGCGTTCCTCGTAAGAAATGCTAGGAAAATGGAGGCCAAAGCCTGTTCCATTTCTTTGTGAGTCAATAACACGATTGCCTCCTTTCCCTAAATCTTATCTACCAGGACTTAAAGACGGAAAGACAGAGAGAGAAAAAAAATTATGTCCAGTTATCAAGAGACACTAAAAATAGAGTAGAGAGGGTAAAACCCTGTGTTGTTGTTGTTTTTTTTCCCCCTTTCAGTACCTCGTGTATAAAACCCTCAGCTACTTTTACTAGAAAGTAGGTTTTTCTTTTTCTCTAGCAGAGGGGTGACTGCCCCTCTCCTCCAGGCTTTTTCTGTTTTCCTCGGGGGTCCGCTGCCTCTCTGCACACCGTCGGGACGCGGAGAAGAAAGGCTGCTCTGTCTGCCCGCCCGCGCGTTGCACCCATCGCCCCATTCAGCAAGCCTTTCAGATCTGCAAACGGCTGCTGGACAACTTCGCTTTTATGCTCTACTGACAGTGGTTTTCTGAAGCCAGACGGTTTCTGAAAAGAGGGTCTATTTGCATAAACAATGCCATGTGAGGAGGTCTGCTGGAAACAAAATCAAAATTCAGTCCAGCAAATATTCCTGATCAACTCTTCCCCCCGTCTTTTTTTTTTTTTTTTTTTTTGCCCCTGCAACTAACACCTCCTAGAGTTACCATCTGTATGCTAAAATGTGGCGGCGAGTTGAAGCGATTCTTTCTTCCCTTTTCCTCTGTGTCCAGTTTTATTAAACAAGGCAAAGATATATCTTATTTTCAGAGTTGGTCTGCACAGAATCCATAAATAGACGATGGTATGCGGAATGAAGAATGCATTGTGTGTTAAACGAGGGCAGGAGGCCAGCTCCAGCTCAGCTAGCCAGAGCCTTCCATTGCATTTATCGTGGGAGCCTCAGGAAAACGCTTATCCAAGCCTGGAGCTGCCCATCCAGGGGCTCTGGGATTCCATGTCACCAAATGCAGAGCTGCCCCCGCACTGGGGAGCACGGAGGATAACATCCATTCTCTGCCCACTTCAGCCCTTTCCCTAGCTTACTACCCACAGAAATAGACCAAATTATGATATCAAGCTTAAAACAAGCTAGAGCAGACAGTTCCAATAAGGCTGCCTCGACAAAATGAAGAGGAACATTATTAAATCAGTCACATCGGTAGGAAACCACGCCTGGCTTTTTAAAAACCTTCTTGAAGAAAATCCAGTTTTAAAGGGGGTACTTAAGGGCAATACTAAGAATTTGTCACTTAATCAAAATCTTGAAGTTATAAACTGTGCACTTAGGCAAATAGTAGTCACTAGGGTCCTCCTACCTGAAACAAAGGATGGAATTTGGCTTAAATCTTTCTTTCATTTTTTTGGAGACAGTGACTATGATGACCTCGTGGATAAAGCACAAAAGCAGACTTTCTTCCAACATCTTTTCCTCCTGTTTTCCTTTGTCGAGTGTCAAACACAATCCGGTATTTCACGGATCTGCTGGATTGCCCAATCTAGAGTGCATGTTTTCTCCCCTTAAAAATGTCAAAATTGTGACATTTCATGGGAGTGGATGGGTAATATTATTTCCCATAAAAGGATAAAACCCTTCTTGGAGAAACGGCTGATTTCCATCTGAGGCAGGAAAATACAAAATAAGCATGGAGATTTTGTTACACAAGAAAAGAAGACAGTTCTTTATCAGAGGACTGGGAGCCAATATGGATAAATTCTCGCTGGCCAAAATGGAACAATTTAACCATCGGTAAAGACAATACCTGCCTTGGCTAGAAAAATCAAAAATGCTTCAATTTGTGAATTTATAATGATACTTTAAAAAAAAACCCAACTAATGGGTCACTGTGGATGCTGAGAAACCATTCCAAGACTACATGAATTAGTAAATAAACGAAAAGATGCAAGCAATTACCCTGACTTTCCTTTGTGAGTGATACTGGAGGAGAACCGAAGGGTTGATAAGAGGAAGTTTCTCCTTATAGAAATAAATTTCCCCCATCTCCACATTGTAACCCCTGTACGACAGTGGGTCCAGCGGAGGTCACTAGCTGACAGCAACACTGACTACACATTTGTCACCTTTGAGGCTGTCCCTTCCAAATAAGCCAGTAAAAATCAAACGTGAACTTGAATTTTATCAGGTCTCTAAGTAGAAGATAGGCCACATCTGGCAAATATGGCAAATAAAACTACAGAGATAAAGTCAGTTAAATCCAGGATGCAAAAAAACCCCACAAGACAAACGATCTGTTTGTTCTTCAACAGCAATCACAAAAGTTGCCACGTGAAACCCAATGGATAAAAAGAGACCCAACAGGGTGCATCCCGATTCAAGTGTATCTATTAATTAATAAACTAAACAATGACCTGGGAATAAAAACTAGAGTATAAGGTAATTGGGAATGCAAACCGGGGTAGATATTTGATGACATTAAGAAATTATTTAGAGTGTGATTACGGTATTGTGGTTATATCACTAAAAAATCAGTCCTTAAGTTATTAGAGAAATTTACTGAAATATTTACAGATGGAATAATATTCCATCTTGGTTTAGCTTTAAAATAACCCAGAAGGGAAGAGGGTTGTGTTGCATGAGAACAGACATCAAACAAGGTTGGCTATGGATTCATAGAAGATGGACAATGAGTAAACTAAGAGCATTTTACTGTTTTCTCTACTTTTGTATCTGTCTAAGATTTTACAGAAATGAAAGCTTTAAGAAAAAAAGAATATTAAGATTCACTCAATGATGACATGATAAAAACGGGTGCTATTTTCCCCACCAAAATTTCCACAAATAAATCCTATGGTTAAGCTCTGGGACTCGGTTAGAAATGGGGAGAAGCAAATGATCTAGACAAATATTGCCATATTTTGGAAAAAACATATTTTGTATATACCATATACAAGAGACTGATAAATAGATATGAGGCCATTAAAAAACACCACTGTAGGCTCTAGAAACAATACCAAAAAAATTATCTGCTTTCTTAAACAAAATGTTTGCTAAGAATATATTAATTATCTATTTATTAACTTAGAACATTCAATTAGAACTGTTGTAACTGTGGGAAAAAGAACTAACCATATTAAAATGCATAAGCCCTCTTAATATGAGTGTAGAAACTGTTTTTTATTCATATATACCATCTTTAGAATTTTATGCATGCTAAGACTTGAATATCATTTTTGCATTCTCTAGGCATATATAGTTCTTCTGGCTTTCAAAACCTTATTTGTGTATACAGCTGCATTTTTCTCACACAGGGCTGTAAAGCTTAAATTAAAATGACTCTAAATTAAATTAACTCAATTTAAAAAAAACCCTTCTTTGTAAGAATTATAACAATGTAAAAATGATAACTAATATTCATTAAATGTTTTACAAGGCATCTTATCTCATTTAATCATCCCAGCAGCGTGATGAATTAGGTATGTGGGGGAACAATTTTCCATGGGGCACTCCCATATCTACACATCTTTCAAGCAGAGTGGCTGACAGCCCTTTTCTTATGGTCTTGTCTTTTCAGGGATGTTTGCACAGAGAACAGCCTTGGGAGATAGAGACTATGTCTTCCTTTTGGAGCAGAGGACATGTTTGTTTGCTGCCTAATATGTTAAAGATAATGTCTCTCTTTGGACCAAATGTTGTATGGCTGTGCTTGCAGCCCCTTCTAATGTCCTGGGGTACCCTGAGCTCAGCATCCCTCAGCTGGGACACAGCTATAGGCACAGTCCCCACCTGGGCCCGTCTGTGTTACTCCTGTGAGGCCCAGGGGCATTAGAAACCAGTGGGAGCTTTCAGCTCATGCTGCCTGCTGTGCCATGAATGATAAAGATTTTTTTGTCTCTGACCCAAGAGTCTCATGTCTTCTGCCACCATTCATTAAACTGAAGCAGGCAAACTCTAAGCTGGAGAAGGAAGGGTAAAGGGGGTCCCCAAAACTCATAGTGGGCTTTGGGTGGACAGAGAACATTGGAAGGGAGTTCATTTGACCCATGAGCCACCAGTGTGCCTCACTTACTGTCACACAGCTATCTGCTCCTTTCATGCTTTCTGATCCCTGGCTTTCTGAACTTAGTTCTTTAAGGAGAAAAAACAACTCAGGACTGGACACGGAATTTTCCTCTCTCCAATGGAGATTAAGTATCATATGAATCTGTCTGAATATTCTGGAGAATTCTGTGGAAGAACTTCAGGTTTTATGGAACCACAGGACACAGGCACCCAAATTCAACTCACTGCCTGACCCTGGTCTCTGAGGGATCTGGATTCACTCAAGGTGGTTTGAGGAGAGTTCACGGCGAGGCTGAGGGGCTAATATAATTTTAGAGTGAGTCCTTTGTGCCAATTCAGTATACTTTTGTTGTGGTGGTTTCTACATGTGAATGTGACAGCTGATGAGTTTTATGTTGCTTTATCCCTGTCCCACAGGTCAGAGGAATTTCTTCTGACGGGAAAGAACAGCATCTAGAGAAGTACTAGAGGGATAAACCTGTCTGCCATTTGCCAGGAGCAGCTGCCTCAAGATTCAGCACAATTTCCTCTACCCTCTGACTGGCAAAGCTTTGGTTGCCCAGATAATGTCCTGTAGATTTGGGTGCATAGATAATGTCCCATAGAACCTCCCCCTCAATGGCCTTGACTATAGTGTTATCACACCTCTGCCAACAGGGTTAGCTGATAAACCTTTACAAAATTTAAGGGGGGGCTTGTCACACAAATGTGATTGGATTCACAACGTTCAATCCCTCCAGCGATGGAACTCTTCTGTCTCCAGGCCCCACCGACACAGAGCCGCCCAGGATTTTGGTGGAACTATAGAGCGCCTGCACATTCTGCTTGGTCCTTTATGTTGGCTGGTCCTCAAGTTAGCATCCTTTGAGTGGGAACCAAACCAACAGGCATCCCTGGAAGCTTTCCAGAAAGCTGTAACACACTCTGCCTTGGAGTTCCCACCATCCCCATGATCCCTTCGAGATTCTGATCTCTGTGACTGAGGAGTCTTCAACGGAGGCTCTGGAAAAAGAAGACAGTCTCCATCTAGAGATGCCTCTGGAGGTTCTGGCCTCCCTGACATGGCCACCTGGTATATCATTTTTTTTTTTTTTCCAAAGTGGCTCTTGGTTTGCTTGGGTCTTACTGAAACAGAGTGTCTGATTCCTGGTGGCCTTGTGACTCCCCTGTCTACTCTTCCCATTGGGATTTGATCAACCCAGGCTCCATGACCAAAAAGGTGGTAAAGACCCAAACAGCCATGCTTGTCAAATGAAAACTGTGTCTCCAAGAACACACATGGTCTGGCACAGAGGTGTCTTTGTTTTTTGTGAAAATGTGGCGACGATTCCTCTGAGGGACAATGTGTTCCCTTCTCTGCAACTGATGAGCTCATTGTCCGAAGAGACCAATCGGAATCAAGCTGTTTGTGAACCTGTATCCTCGGACTGCCTCCACACTGCTGCCTGGACCCATCTCCGCGCCAGACCTGGCATGCAGTTACCACTTTAGACTGAGCACAAAGGAAAGAATTCTATGTGTCTGATGCAGAGGCCACTGCTGAATGCCAAATGAGTGACGCCCGCCAGAAGCGGACCCACCTGCCCTGCCGTGAAAAAGGCTAAATCATATGAGCAGTTACTCACACCCAATCCTGGCAGGGTTACTACAGCTGACCTTTGACCCCTCTACAGGCTATGGGTGACACCTCATCACTACTGACACTTTTATAGGTTATGGCGTTGCTGCCCCAGTCCCATCAGCCGGCTCCAGCCACACCGTCACGGCCCTTGAAACTCATCAGCGTCATGCAGTAGGGCTGCTGGGCCATTCACACTATGATAGGTGTGCACCTTTCATCGCAAAGGCAACGAAACAGCAGGCTGATAGTCAAAACTTAATGAAGGACTTTGAATGTTCTGTACTATTTACAGGCATCTACTGTTCATAGGGTTTTTTGAGCGGTGGAACAGCCTTGGCAACAATAGACTTAAAAATATGTTTGTCTACCTCTCTCATCACAGCCTGGGCTTCCTGGTTCCAAGACCAGGACTGGGGGCTGTGGGTAACATCGTGTTGAATTGGTTTCACCCTGTTGCTTGGGGCCCTGTTTTGAGTAGCCTTAATGCAGTGCTGTGTAGACATACCAAACAGTCCCAGACTTTGTCAGTCGGAATCATCAGAGACTAAATGATATGCTTGTGGGGAAAATTGCCAGAAGCCAAAACAGGGTAGAAACGAGAGGTAGACATTTGGGGAAGGCGGAGGGAAATGCAATGTATAAACGTTCGACTCCCAGACCAGCACGCAAGTGCTTATGTGACTGTGACCATGATTGAAATAGTGTATTTCATATTTTTTTACATAGTTTTCTTTTTTGTTGGATGCACAAAAATATGCAAATACACACCTTTTATTTTAGCTACGTTGTGTGTCAAATAGACTTTGAAAGTGATGGTGGGAGCTGACCACAATTTGCTATGTTTTTCTTTTTTTTTTAAGATTTTATTTGTTTATTTGACAGAGAGAGAGAGAGAGAACACAAGAAGAGGAGGTGGTAGGCAGAGGGAGAGGGAGATGCAGGTTTCTCACTGAGCAAGGAGGCTGATATGGGGTTTGATCCCAGGACCCTGAGATTAGGACCTGAACCAACCGAAGGCAGATGTTTAACCAGCTGAGCCACTCAGGTGCCCTGTATTTATTTTTCTATGAAATCTTGTTTCCTGCATGCACCAAGGGTAGGCATTTTTGAGCTTTGTCACAACAACAGGACTCAACACAGAGATGAGAGAGGTCACCTAGGCTTAAGCTGTCGTTCTGAGTGTCTCTGGAAGTTAAAAGAGAAAAAGAGAACTCATCTCAGAGGAACACTTCACCCTTTAGTGTTTTAGAAAACTCTCTCTCCAGCATCTACTATCCATTGACCTACACAAGTTGGGTAGTTATTTTTGGTGAAGAGTGCTCTGTATTTTAAAATTAACAAAAGGTTGCTGGAGTGGAAGTTCAATAGAAAGGACTCTTAAAGAAAAAACAGAGAGGACTTAAAAAAAAAAAGTAATGGCTTTAACTGAAGATTATTTCTAAAATTCTATTTAAACTAACTCTAATTTTTTCTCCTTCATGATAGATAATTCCGTATTGGAAGTAGGTTTCAAGGCTAAGTAGTTATTACTATTTTTACTGGAACAAAATCTTTAATATGACACCAAGAGAAATTAATAATAAAGGAAGGTAAGATGTTAACTTTAGTGGTTCTGAAACAAGATCAGAATAATGAGTATATCCTCAGAGAGGAAATAACATGCACAGATTGATATTTTAATTACCTCGACAGGTTAGCTTATTGCCATTTTAAAAAATAATTTTCCTGAAGTGTTCAGACAGTCCTTCTTAACTTTCTTTATTTGAGGAGAAGTGTGAGAGGGTTTCGCATGGACTCTCTTCCCAGAAAAATTCACATAATAAGAAGTGTTGATTATGTTTCCAGGCACGGTACCATATGCTTGAGTCATCTAGGCATCAAAACAATTCTATCAGGTGGGTAATACTATTATATCCATTTTTCTAATGATGAGAAGGTGGTACAGATGAACGGGTCAAAGATCATATGCTAAAAAACAACAGAGCTGGGATTTTAATCCAAGTAGCATGGTTCCAGAATCTACTTGACTTGACGGCACATTCTACTCTAATGTCTTATACTCACATATACACAGGCATATACAAAACTAAATGTATAATTTTAGAAGGTTTCATTTAGCCCTGGAGATCTAGATTAAAAGTATTTACTTTAAAATTCTTTGGCAACATTTATTATTTTAAAATGTTTTTAAAAATATCATGCTCTAACCAGAAACCTGTCTACCTAAGAGAAAAAACTGGGGGGGTGGGTAGGTAATAAAGAAAGTTGAACAGACTGATGGCTCACATATCTTTCCATTATGGAAAATTATCTAGCTGAATGCAGTAATTTCTCTTTAAGAACCAGGGCGACTGGGTGGCTCAGTGGGTTAAAGCCTCTGCCTTCG
Organism: Lontra canadensis; assembly: GCF_010015895.1. Taxonomy (NCBI): domain Eukaryota; kingdom Metazoa; phylum Chordata; class Mammalia; order Carnivora; family Mustelidae; genus Lontra; species Lontra canadensis. The sequence goes on along the minus strand of NW_022631015.1, from coordinate 20,910,041 downwards.
GCTCAGGTCATGATCCGAGGGTCCTGGGATTGAGCCCCACATCAGGATCTCTACTTGGTGGGGAGCCTGCTTCCCCCTCTCTCTGTCTCTGCCTGCCTCTCTGCCTACTTGTGATTTCTGTCAGATAAATAAATTTTAAAAAATCTAAAAACAAAACAAACAAACAAAAAAACCCCAAATCCTCTGAATCTCTAGGCACCACTAATTTCTCCTATGTTAAAGTACCTAAAATTTTCAGTATCTCTTCATCTCAGAATTTTTTCAATATCTTCAGCCTATAGATCAGGTGAACTTCCTCTCCTTTAGTTTCATAAATCATCCAGCAGAGTTGTGTCTATCTGAAGGTTAATAGGATGGTTGCCTTCGGTTTCTGGTAATGTTTGGCCAATTGGTCAAGCCACTTTAGGAATAAAAATCCCAGTGATGGCATGAGTTGTTGGTGGCATTGATTTTTGTTTTCTTACTATATTTTTACTTATACTTTTGAAATGAAAAAGAAAGGATGTGTTTCCCACAAACAACTAGACTAATGTTAAATGCCCCCTGAAGATACCTGGTAACCCTCTCCCCCTTAGTCATACTTCGGCCATGTTGGCCTTCTTTCACTTCCTCGGATATACCAATCTCATTTTGTCCTCCTAGGCTTTCCCCTTGCTGATGTGCCTCTCCCCCCTTGCATTGTCCAAGACTCAGCTCAAACATCCCTTCACCAGAAGAGGGTTTCTCTAGTCGACCCATACTAGAATATAAGGCCCATGAGAACAGTGCCTGGGGGTTTTGCTCATCACAAGAATACCAATGGCATCTGGGTGTAGAGAAGAGCCTGGTACATATTTATTTGCATTATTGAATAAATATTTGCAGAATAAATAAAGTCTTCACACTTTGGTGGATCCCATCTAACTTCAAACTGAAGCAGTCCAGATAGGCAGCTCAGGATTCACTGGAGAACAAATAAATAAATAATCGACAAGATTCTCCACCTTCTTTTGCCACTTTCAAACAAACTTAGGAGTCAGGTTATATATAATACTGTAATATAGCTTTCTCCTTCATTGTTGTTCATTGAAAAAAATAATTAATGTATATCCATTGTCACCTGATCATCCCATTTTACTGCCCAAAGCTATAAAATATGTCTATGGATATCTTGAACACTAAATGCAGGTGTTTTAGGTGACTTTTGTTCCCCCTGAGGGCATCATTTTTAAAGATTTAGACATATTTCAAAGATATTGTAGGTTGGCTTCCAGACCACAACAACAAAACAATACAATTAGTGAGTGAAATGAATTTTTTAGTTTCCCAGTGCATATAAAAGTTTTCTTCATACTATACTGTAGCCTATTAATGTGCAGTAGCATTATGTCTAAAAATACAATGCATAGACCTTAATTAAAACACTTTGTCACTAAAACTTGCTAACTGTCATCTGACCTTGTTAAGTGGAGGGTCTTGCCTCCATATTGATGGCTACCGACCGAGGAGGGTGGTGGTTGCTGAAGGCTGGGGTGGCTGTGGCAATTTCTTAAAATACAACAACAATCATGTTTGCCACATTGATGGACTCTTCCTTGCACAAATCATTTCTCTGCAGTACATAATGTTTGATAGCATTTTATCCACAGTAGAACTTCCTTCAAAATGGAGTCAATCTTCTCAAACCTTGTTGCTGCTTTATCAACATAGTATTCTACATCCTTTATTGTCATTTCAATAATCTTCACCGCATCTTTGTTAGAAATAGATTTCATCTCAAGAAATCACCTTCTTTGCTCATCCATAAGAAGCAACATCTGTTCAAGTTTGATCCTGTGATGGTAACAATTCAGTCCCATCTTCAGGCTTCACTTCTAACTCTAGCTCTTTTGTTGTTTCCACCATATCTCCTGTTACTTCCTCCATTGGAGTTGTGAACACCTCCAAATCTTGGGTGACCAGGTGCATTGTCAATGAACAGTACTATATTGAAAGGATTTTCTGAGCAGTAGGTCTCAACAGTGGGTCTAAAATATTCAGTCAACCACGTTCTAAGCAAATGTGCTATCACCCAGACTGTGTTGTTTCATTTACAGAGCACAGGCAGAGTTGATCTAGCATCATTCTTAAGACTCCCTTGGATTTTGGAATGGTGAATGAGCACTGGTGTCAGCTTCAAATCAGCAGCTGTGTGTTCCTAACAAGAGAGTGAGCCTATCCTTTGAAGCTTTGAAGGGAGGCACTGACTTCTCCTCTCTAGCTCTGAAAGTCCTAGCTGGCGTCTTCTTCCCATGGAAGGCTGTGTCATCTACACTGAAAATCTGTTGCTTGGTGTAACCACCTTCGTTAATAATCTCGGTAGATCTTCTGGATAATGTTTGCTGAAGCTTCTTCGTCAGCACCTGCTGCTTCATCTTGTACTCTGTGTTATGGAGTCGACTTCTTTCCTTAAACCTCATGACCCCATCTCTGCCGGCTTCACATATTCCTTCTGCAGCCTCCTCACCTCTCTCAGCCTTCCTGGAACTGAAGAGAGTCAGGGCCTTGCTGTGGATGAGGCTTTGCCTTACGGGAAGTTTGTGATTGTTTTGATCTTCTGTCCAGACCATTCAAACTTTTTCCATATCAGCAGTAGGACTGTTTCGCGTTCTTATTGTTTGCGTGTTCTTGGGAGTAGCACTTTTAATTTCCTTCAAGAACTCCTCTGAAGTCACAATTTGGCTCACTCTGTGGCACAAGAGGCCTAGGTCTCAGCCTACCCTGACTTTCAACATGCCTTCCTCACTAAGCTTAGTCATTTCTTGTTTTTATTTAAAATGAGAGATAATGCAACTGTTCCTCTCACTTGAACACTTAGAGGCCACTGGAGGGTGGCTATTTGGCTTAATTTCAATGTTTTTGTTTCTCAGGGAATAGTGAGGCCTGAGGAGTGGGAGAGAGATGGAGAAATGGCCAGCTGATGGGGCACCCACAACATTTATCGATTAAGTTTGCTGTCTTATATGGGCACAGTTTGTGGGGCTGTCCCCCAAATTATAATAGTAACATTAAAATCACTGATCGTGGATCATTATAAGAAATACAACAGTAATAAAAAAAATTTGAAACATTGTGAGAATTACCAAAATGTGACATAGAGACATGAAGTGAGCAAATGCCTTTGGAAAAAATGGCACTGACAGACGGGGCTGGATGCAGGGTTGCCAGAAACCCTCAATTATTTAAAAAAAAAAAAAATGGAATTTCTGTGAAGCACAATAAAGCAAAATGCAATAAAGTGAGGTATGTCTGTATCTCAAAAAAATTTTTCCATTGAAACGAGACAGCAGAAAATTATAACTATTAGATGTGTGTTTATTACAGCCAGTTGGAGGGAAAAAGATTGTTTGTGTCCTGATTATTGAGACCTACACAGGATTGAAAGCAAATTTTGCACTCCGGCCTCCTAATCTTCATAACCTGAAAATCAATAAGAGACATGCAAGAGAACTGAAAAGTCAATGGGTATAGCCATTAAGCTGAAGTCACATACTCTTGGATGCAGAAATAAATTTTTGAAGACATAACATGCAGACTTCTCAGTTTGCAACTGGTCAATTGCCGTAATTATCTTGCTCTGTTTTATTTTCAATAGTAGTCTCATCGCCTAATGCATCTGGCATCCAACGGCAAGTTCACAAAGTATGTATAATGACTCTCGAAATGGCTCTCAAGAAAAATTCTGTCATCCTATAATCATCTTATTCATGCAGAAGGCATACTACTGTCTTTTGGGAATATTCAAATTTGTGAAACATGCAAAGAAAGAATGAAGTGACACTTTGGAAGGAGCTGCTACTCAGAGAACAATTACTTATTACAGCATTTACCCTGATGGCAAATGACAAAGGATTTTATTCTTTTTTTTTTTTTAATTAACCAAGCAGGGTGTTTTCTCAGAAATAACACTCCCAGTCTAGTTAATCTATTTAAGTAGGAATTTGACAAGTGTCGTCTTGTTGGGATAATTTTTGTTTTTCCAAATTACAGTAAGAGTTTATAAATTCTTGATTTTAATATCTAGAAATCATTGAGAACTTTCAGTTTATATTTCTGTTAAACTTCCTATCATAAGAACTAATATTATCAATAGCTCAATGATCATTAAAACAGGCAATTTTTTAAAAATCTCCACCCTTCCCATTAATTCCGTGCTAATTATCATAATCCTTTCTTAGATTTCTTTTACCAGCCTCTTGTTTTCAGTTCCCGCTTGTTTCACTTCCTGAAGCCTTAGGTTATAAATCTTGAAACTCCTTATGAAGCTGGCACAAGGTGACAACTAATCAAATATGCCACAGCCAACCACACTGGCCTCTTGCAGCGTTCTCCTCTGTTTGGTGATCTCTTTTTGATCCATCCTTTGTTCAAGAGTGGCTAGGGATCTATCACACCTGGAAGAGAAACCGACAAGATTCCTGCACGTGTGCAGCAGATTACAATTTTCAAAGCTGTCAGCAGCCATTTTCTTGTTTACGTATCACTAAAATCCCATAGGATAAGCACACATTATTATCACCACTGAAAAGACGGAGAAATTGGGACCACCTGGGTAGCTCAGTCAGTTGAGTGCCCCAGTCTTGGCTTCTACTCAGGTCATGATCTCAGGGTCATGAGATGGGGTGGGGAGTACCGTGTGGGCTCTGGACTCAGCAGGGAGACAGCTTTCCCTCACCTCTTCCTCCTACCCACCCCCATGCTCTGGCACTCTCTCTTCTCTCTGAAATGAATGGATGAATCTTCAAAAAAAAAGAAGAAAGAAAGATGGAGAAATTGAAGCATGGGATGTTTAGTCTGTGGAAAGCTACAGATCTGGGAAAATTGTGAAGCCTGCCTAGCATTCAAGAGTTCTCTTTCTTATTCTATTGGACTTTCTGCCAAATAACACTGGTCCCCAAGGATGTAAGGTCCCCAAAAACAATATTTATTTATTTATTTGACAGAGAGAGATCACAAGTAGGCAGAGAGGCAGGCAGAGAGAGAGGAGGAAGCAGGCTCCCTGCTGAGCAGAGAGCCAGATGTGGGGCTCGATCCCAGCACCCTGAGATCATGACCTGAGCCGAAGGCAGAGGCTTAACCCACTGAGCCACCCAGGTGCCCCGAAAAATATATATTTTTTAAATTTACAGCTTTAACAAGTTAAATATCAACAAGCAACTTATTTTCTATGTAACTTGAAGCAACTGTATACAATCAAATAATACCAGGCCACTTCTTATAACCATAATTTTAGTTTTAATTTTTTTGCAATTTTGTTGCCTGCAAATCTGGTGGCATTTCTAATACAAAGGTTTGAAATGACCTCTTACAATCCCTAACCTTTCAGAAGGTATGTTTGACCATATGCAAATGTATTGATTTCAAGTTATAAAATTTTTCAACATTGCCCAATTGTTCTATATTTATTGCAACATAAATAGCATGCAAACTGAAAAATATAATGTATTAGGTAAAACATCTTTTAAAACCTCTTACTGAAATTCTATTGGGGCTTGGATATAATTGAAAACACTTAACAGAATATTTCAGGGACTGTTGCCAAGGAGTGCGTAAGAGAATCGCATTTCATTTTTAAATGCCAGACAAAAGTCACCTAAAATGACGGTAACCATGGCTAGAAGAAGGAAGGAAATTGGGCTGGGGACAGCATAATTTACATAAGGTGCTTTTTATCTAAAATTTTCTTTCTTTTGTTGAATTTGACAATTTACCAGAGCCTTTTCAGAAGTGTCTGACATCCCTTTTAACTAAGCAGCAAGCAGTAAGAAGTGACAGGCAATGTGTTTCTAGAGTATTAATGCATATCTTGGGTGAATTCACCCTTAAGAACAGCTCTAATTCTGAAGAAAGCATTTAGCTCTGTCTCATATAGAACCTGAACATCGAATAAAACTGCAAAGATGTATTTATTCATTTAGGTTAACTCTATCTCATTTCCAGCTTAAATAAGCAATATCTTTTTATGCTGCAGAAAAGTCTCATAGTTTCATAAAAGTTAAGGGAGATGTCATGTATTTCCCCTACAATTACTTAGAAGTGACATCCAGTGATTTCTTAAAGGCGGGAGAACACTTATGCTTAAATAGTAATGTCAACTTATGATAAAAAGTGAGAATGTGTTTCTCAGGTTAAAGTAGTCCCTTGAAGAGTTCGCTCCTGGTTTGGTGAAACAGAGCAGGCTATGTGTAAAAAGACTATCTTGCAGGCTTTCCAGACTTGTGGCATTTACTTTAGAACAGGCCCTGTTGGAGCTCATTCTACCTCCCAATCAAGTTATTAGCCGTTCTCACTTACCTTTAGGTTCCTTCTCAGTGTCCATTCTCCCTGGGCTAACATTTCACTTCACTTTCCTTTGGCCTCTTGCCTTTTAGCTTTGTTTTCTGCACACAGTTCAGTATCTTTTCCTACTTGCATACTGTGGGGGAGGGGGGCAGGCAGAAGATGCAGAGTGGGGGAAAACACCAGAACTCCAATGAGCAGGGAGAGATTAACACATGCAGCTGAAACATGGCAATAAAATCAGTTGCTCCAGTGTCTGCCCATATTAAGCTCCCAGGATGACTGGCCTTATCTAATTCAATGCCAGAGTTTCATTGTATTATTATAAGATTCTCCCTTAATGGCACAATTTTGAGTGGATTCCTTTTCACCAGAAAAGATGGACTAAGAGAGAATTCTGGGCTATTTCAAATATGGGTCTTGTAAGGGAGGCATCGAGATGCTGAGGAACATTCTAGCATGGCCTAGCAAAAACACTCAATGCCCCATAGTCATCCAGTGACCTAGAACGCTGTCCCTAGATGGAGAAACAGGTCAAATTGTTGGTGTCCCTGACTACTATCAATCTTAGCCTAATATGGAACCCATGACGCAAGAGTGGCCAGGATTTTTGAGTGGAAGCCTTTACCTCAACCTGTCACTCTGAATATTTGCTCTGGGTTGGTTTGGCTTCTGGGCAGCTTCATTTCACAGCTGTGCATGAAATTTGCAGCTCTTCTGAATACAGCAAGGGAGCAGGAATTAAAGAAGTTGCTCTGCTTTCTGTCCTTCAGTGAATTGTTCTTCTCATAATGAGGGTCCCAGATATGTGTCTGTTTAAAGCCATAGAGCTATGTAGACAAGGAGCTATGTATACGTCAAGAAGAATCCCAGGGCTCATCTGAACATCAGGCTCTGCTGCATCTTAGTATTTGTAAAGAAAGGGACACATGTAAGGTGATTTCCATGAGGTCACTTCAGTTCTTCATGTGGCTGAACCACCAGCCCCTACTAGGAGTCTTTTTCTCCTAGCATCCTCCACAATTCACCCACTAGCCCGTTGTTATTGATGACAGTTTGGGCTGCACATGGTGGAGCAAAGGATAACTGCTCATTTTTCCTTTGGAGAAGGGGAGGATTAAAAGGAGATATGGCTTTACGACCACTATAATTTCAATAAAAAGTGTTGGATGGGATGTGAAGAAATTGGAACCCTCATAATGTTGCAGGAGGAAATGTACGATGTCGCAATCATTTGGGGGGAAACTGGCAGCTACTCAAAAGTTAAGCATAAAGTTAGGCTATGACCCAGCAATTCTATTCTTACATATGCATCTAAGAGAACGAAGATCTATGTCCACAGAAAAGTTGGTATATCAGCATATCAGCATTATTGTAATAACCCAAAAGTGGAAACAATCCAAGTGTCTATCAACTGCAGAATGGACAGATCAAAGGGGGTATCGCTATGCAATGGGATATTATTTGACAAAAAATAGGCGTGAAGTACTGATACATACCACGACATGGATAAACCTTGAAAACTATAGTAAGTGAGAGAGAAGCCCATCACAAAAATTATATGACTCCATGTATGTCCAAAAAAGGAGACAGAACCTATGGAGACAGAAAATAGAAATTAGATTAGTTTTTGCATAAGGTGAAGGACTCAGAGGGGGGACGCATAGTGATAGCTAGTGGTCATGAGGATCGTTTCGAGGGATTACAGTGTTTTTAGACTGTAACTGCAAATGTCCCAGCTGGCATGCCAAACCAGCTTTGGGTGATGAGGAAGGACTGGCTTCTCTCCCACCTCTGCTTTGGGCATGCTAGCTGTTGAGATGTCTGTGGACCCATGTTTGTGGTTGAGGATGGAGAATTCTCTTACTTGGATCAAGTAACTGGGAACCTGCTTATGTTCATCTGGTTTACCTTTCGAAAAGATCTTTGTACAACCGAAAAACAGGTGGATGAGAATCAGGAACGGAAGCAAGAAATCCCATTGGAACTCTGTTGCAATAGGCTAGGCATGAAACGATGGTCTCGACCAGGGCGGCGGTCACGTTGATGAGAAACATTTTGCAGATGGAACCCACAAAACTTGATGATAGGCTGAAAGAAGAAAGGTTAAGAAAGAGGACAACTGAATCTTGTGTTCTAACATAGGGAAGCAATGTGCAGGCAGATACGGTTGTGACAAACCATGGTACTACATGAGATCTTTAAAAATACATGTATTTATTTACTGGGGAGAGAGAAGAGTGGCAGAGGGAGAGAGAGAATCCTAAGCAGACTCTTTGCTGAGTGTGGAGCCCAACACTGGACTCGATCTCACCATCTTGAGATTATGACCTGAGCCAAAATCAAGAGTCAGATGCTCAGTCGACTCAGCCACTCAGGTGCCCCTATGTGAGATATTCCCTATCTAGGATATACATTACTAGGATATACATTACTCAGAAATGCATGTATGTATGTGTATAAACAATTACACACATAAAAATACATTTTAAATATATAAATTTTAAATACATAATATTATGGATTATACCCATTGTGTATTATGTTATGTAATATCCTACATTATTTTATACAATATGATGTATAATAGTACTCTACCAAATATATAAAACATATATTTGCAAGTGGTCCCTGAGCTTGGGTCAGATCATTCATTGTCATGAATTCTTGCATTAGCCTCTAAGAAGTTTTGATTCAACCAAAAGTCTCTGAGACACCACAGCAAAGGCCACACCCTAAGAATCAGCTCTGCTTAAGGACTTGCAGCCGGAAGAAATGGTTCGTGTTTGATCTTCCTAAAGGTGTGTCAAGCTACAAAGAAATGATATTCTGACTCAGTTGGCTTTGTGCTCAATGGGGAGGATGTGTTTGGTATGTTCTTGTTTATTTAAATAATGCCAGGTAATCCCATAAAGACTGGGTACAAAGTAGAGCAGAGGCACAAACTTCCTGCCTTTCAAGACAAAGACCTCGGTCTCTCAGTTAGCAAAGCTAAGAAACTAGGAGTGCAAGGGAAAAGCCAACAAGGGCTGACGAATCCTGGGATTTCTGTTCTTGTTCAGGAAAGGTTTTCCAGAGTGGGTTTCCAGATTGTTGAAATCAGGTCCTAACTGTTTTAGAGAGTAGAACTACTACTTAGCCATTCACAACTGAAGAGGGAAAGGAAACTGATAGTTATTGCATCTCTATGTGTTAAGGAATATAGAGGAAGTATCAGGCATACACTTATTGTTCCTTGTAATGTACTTGCTAAATCATTTTATACCAAATTTGCAGCTATAAGAGCCGAGCCTCTGATTAAGCAGCTTACTGGGTTCAGACAGCTAGGAAGTGGGAAAATGGAAATGGAAATTCAGGTCTGTGAGCCGTAAAGATCACTACACTAGACAGCCAAGAGATTATTAGCCACTCTGAAAAGGGAGGGGGGAGAGAAATTGGAGAATATTAGAAATTTCTAGTATCTTTTAATGTTACATGTTTAATGATCTATAGGAATGTCTAGTGTCTTTTAATGTTTTATCTTTAATGATCTAAAGGATTTATATTTAGACATCTTTGGCTTAATTCTTCAGAGCTACAAAGGAGGTGTAAGATAGGGTAACTAACTCTCCTGGACCATCTTTATTTTTGAAGATGTGATTCTGTCTGAATCAAAAGTAAGAGACTGCCTTTATACTTTTATACTCTCTAAATATCTTCTTTTAACAAATGAGACAAGCAGGCAAGACGGACCATTGGTCTGACCCAGAGAAACAGCTTAAATAGGATCACTGAGTGTGTTGGTACATGTACAGGCCAAAGGCCATGTCTGGAAGGAGGACGGGACAACCTTGTAGACAGATCAAGTGTTTGATGAATGTGTATTCAGGTCTTAAATGTAATAAGCATTGGGCTTAAGAGAAAAGGTATATACAATATTTCACTTGTTCTCAGAGGGGAGTTGTCACTTACACACACACACACACACACACACACAGTGACATGCCCTACAATTTTGTATGCTGTGACTGCACACTTCCAGCCCTTGATCTCTGTCACTCACCACAGGGTAGGGATCAATCCAAGATGGCACAATGAGGAAGACTTCGGAGACACTGTCCTGCTAGCTGGACCTCGAAGAAGTCTACTTTCGTAGAGTCAAGGACACAGGTTTTCACTGGTCGTCTCTACCTCATGAAAACGACAGCAGGCGTCTTCCTTTTCAAGGTCCTGCTCCCATGTCTCGCTTGAGAAATCACTCTGACTTTGCTGTGGGAGCTTGGTCCCCCTGCACCCCAGCTTTGCCACCCAGTTAGCTGCATATTTTGGTGGCTGTTCTGAATGTCCTATTTAATACGCTGCTGATCCGAAAGGTGAAGTATCTACAAGGACAAGAAACGAGAAAGACACAAGACTGGGTGGTGCTGAGTTCAAGACCAGCTGACTCTTCAGACCAAAAAGGCTCAGAGATAAGAGCAACAGACCATCCCTTCCGGTTCAATGGAGGCGTTGAAGTGGGGTCATTCGAATGTTAAGTTTAGCGGCTCAGTTCCCCAAAACTGGTTACAAAATGCCAGGTCAGCTGCTGAAGGGCAAGGAAGAGGGGTGTCTGGGGTGCTGACAAAGGAATTACTTCAGTGGTGGCCTGGATAAGGTTGGTGGAATCATATAGTTTTCTCCTCACATACACACAGAACACACTCAATTAATTCCAGTTGACTTCGAAGGAAGTTACACTTGTCCTATACGACAGAATTTTACAGTCCTGTGAATAGATCATTAAGAGAGTCATGCAGTATCTTAATCATATACACACCTAGCTAGGGGTAATCCTCATGTCTCATTTCCCTGGACTGCGGGGGAGATTAAGGTTTAAGGACAGTCGCAGATTCTCAAACAACCGCAAAAAGTAAAAAAAAAAAAAAAAAAATCTTTGGTGAACCGTGAAAACCAGCTCTCATTTCAACATTATTGGAAGAGCCACTGCCCGATTCAGTAATGTCTCAATCAAGAAAAATCCGACCAGATTACCTGGATCGCTTTGCTGTTGCTTCTTTCTGCCGGCTTCCCTTTACGTCCTTCTCCCTGGAGAAGAATCAGGGGTGGGTGGCAAGTGCAGAGGAAGTGAGGAGCCACAGAGAATGTTCTAGAACTGGAAACATTTAATCCTGGGCTGCTTTAACTAATGTCAACACCGTGCACAATTCATGCTGGGCATTCCCAGGATAGCCCACTCTTTTCCTCTCTTGGGAATTCCATTATCCACAAGGTGACAAGCAGGAGCCAGACTGCCTTGGTTTAAATCCTGGTCTCACTGCTTGCTAGCTGTGCGCTCCTCTGTCACTTACTTAACATCTCTGCGCCCCAGTCAAAGGAAGACAACAATAGTACCTTCCACGTAGGATTAGAGGAGTTGGTGGTCACAAAGCCCTTACAAGAATGTGAGATGCACGGTAAGCCCTAAGTAAACATTTGTTAAATTAAATAAATTAGCTTTACTGATTGGGTTATTTTCCAGCTGTTAGATTTTGTAAATACTCCCAGAAGTTGGCTTTCTTTATTTATCCTGTTTTCCCATCCATCCGTAAATATACACAATGGGCATTGTTCCAGTGGAAATCATGCCACTGACTCTAACATTCTTTGTCCATGTCTATGAGAACATTTTAATAATAATCCCTGTTATGCTTTTTTTTTTTAAGCCCTCATTTTATCCCTGTGGTTCCACCAAACACGGCTCTTTCTATAGGACTAGAGGAATATAGGAGCCCTGGAAAGGTCATTAATTTTTTTTTTCCCCTTACCTCTGCCACCCACTTTCAAGCCAGACCACACACATAAATCATCCCAGACTTTTTCTTCATCACACTGTGGTTTCTATTCACGTTGACTCCGCCCTAAGGAAATGATTTTGCTACAGGTGGGGAAATTCAGCACTAATGGCATTACCCTGTGTTTTCAGGAAAACTTTCGAGGGCAAAATAGCCCCATTATCATTGCCAGTTTCACGGGTTTCTTGTCACTGATCAAGTTTGATTATTTCCTGTGCCATTACTGAAAACCCAGAAATCAACTTCTCACTCACAACTCATGTTCAGATTGAATTATCTTAAGGTAAATTTCTTCAACTCCTATAATGGATTTTTTCCCATTTTTTAAAACATGACTCTAAGGCAAAGACATCCTATTTCACTGTTACTAAGTCCTGAGCTTTAATTAAACCCCATGACTTCATGAGAACAAAATACAGTTAGTCATTCAGTTTAAAATTTTTAAAAAAATCATTATATCATATTGAAATATGTAAACTACATGATGTTTGGATTTTTCACTATCAATTGGTTCACCCAAGAACCCTATATAGAGAAAAAACAAACAAACAAAAAAACACATCTGGTTAAAAAAAAAAAATCCTGAAAGTCAAAAATACTAGCTTGAAATTGGTCATATGTTTTTTAAGTATTCTATTTTCAGTAGCCGGTGCATGCAGGATTAAGAGGAAGGCGGTGTGTTTTATTTTAGACAACCTCCCAAACTCTTCTTGAAAAACCCTTCTGCTTACATCTGGCATCTGCTGCACCTCAGAGTTCATAGAAATACCCCCAGGTAACCTTACCTGGGGTTCTCCAGGAATCTTTCTCGAATTGCGACACTAACCATACCAAAGAGACGACAGGGACTTCCCAGTCAGTGGAAGATACAGTTCAATGCAAATGATGTGAGGAAGGTTGTTAACCCCAAAACCTTCTACTGACCTCTGAAATCCCATCATTTGCAACAAATTCATTTGTTTTGAGTTAAGATTCTTTGCCTATTAGTGCTTAGAGCAATACAGATGGCATTCAACTCCTAACTCTGGGGCGTGAGTGAAATCTCATCCCTGTTTTACTCTTTGGGAGGAAAAGCTAGGGCAGAAGTCCAGCAGTAAACACTAACATTTTCTGATTTTAAAAAAAGTGGGTCCATTCACTTAACAAATAATTCTTTGACACCCTTTATATGACAGGTGTGGTCCCAGGCACTGGAGATGTAAAGAAGAAAGAAAACAAATACAGTTGAAATCCTCTAGAGGGGAGACAATATAGTAATTGAAGATTGTGCACAGGTGGTGAGGGAAACATCTGGCATAAAGTGTGAACATGACTTTTGGGGAGAACAGGGAAGGATATGTACAAGTCTGCCTGGATAGGTCAGCAAGGCCTCCCCTTGAATAGGAGTTATTCGAGCCAAGTCTTGAAGAATAAATAGGAGTACCTCAAGCATGAAGATGAGGAAGGGCATTGAAAGCTGAGGAAACAGTATGCCAAGTGTACAGAGGGGACAGAAACAGACAGCCAAGATAGAACAGTTGAGAAACCAGGGATAGGCCAACATCACAGCCATAAGGACTATGAGACAAATTGATTGGAGGTCCCATAGAGAAGCTTCCCCTGTGCTCAAACAGTACAGGTTAAGATTCTGAGGCCCCTCCTGTAGGTCATAGATTCCCATTAGAAGAATCCCCATGGGTCCCTCCCTTCCAGGGGAGATCCTCATTAAAGCATAATTCCAGGTAAACTAACTAAGGCTTCATCCCATTTTCCCCTTCTGAGGAAACATGTGTTTGAATCCTGGGGAGTCAAGGTAAACAGAAGGATAACAGAATCCTTTGTTTTCTTCACCAAAAAATCACTTCAAAATTCAGTTCTTTCATTCCAGTCAGATCTAGCAATCTATCTAGATCAGATGAATGTAGAACAGCTGTCTTCACACCAATGTCCTATGTTAGCAAGGTTAAGAGCTACTCTGATGCCAAAAGCAATAAAGGGTTAGTGTCAAGAGAAGGACATGCTCGATTTGCATTCTGGCAAGATTGGCCCAATGATACTGAGGCAACAGACTGAAGAAAGCAGAGTGTATTAGAGGTTATTCCAATAGTCTAGGAGAGGAACAGAAATTGTGCCATTCTGAATGGAGAGAATAGGACGATGTGTGAGGAGTGCAAGGGGAAAGTCATGCTCACCAAGGAGTACAAACGGCGACGGAGAAGGAGGGAAGGGGTCTGCTTAAATGTGAAAACAGCCAGCAGAAGGACATCAGAGATGGGAGGAAGGGGATTACATCCATTTTTGAAATGCTGGCACTTGGGAAGCCGTACGCTCATATTTTCCAGACTTTGGTTCTCTGAAGACTAATGAAAGAAGGCAGGATGAAGTCTGAGATCAAATAATAGAATTATAAACACCAGCTTTGTACAGTTCAGGGTTAGCAAACTTTTTTCTGTGAAAGGCAAGATAGTAAATATTTTAGCCTTTGAAAGCCTGATAGTCTCTGTTACACCTACTTTTGTCTGCTCTCAACAAAAGCAGCCATGGATAGTATGTAAATAAATGGGTCTGGTTGTGTCCCAATAAAACTTTATTTACAAAGGCAGGCAGTGGGTCCAGTTTGGCCTACCATCCATGGTTGGCCAAGCCCTGATACAGAGGCGGCCTTGATAGAAAAAAAGGTACCGTATGAGATGTTTTCTCTGGAATTTTGCTGTCATGAAGTCAGATAAATTTTCAATTGTCTAAATGCCAAGGGCATGTTCAAAGTTACCCTCAATTGTTAGGTTTTCCTTCCTTGCGGATTCCTATAATACACATATATTTTTCATAAAGACTGTAGCAGGCTTCAAAAACAAAGCAGATACCAATCTACATCAGGCATGTATTAAGAGACACCAGAGTAAAGAGGGTAGTTGTTTTCCATTGAGAATTACATATGTATGCACACCATGTTTGTACACGTGTGAGTGTATGTATATAAAATAACATCCTCTTAAAAATACAGACTCAACTACAAATTCTGGTAGAAAATCTTGGTAGACTAGCTAGCTCTTCTAATATTCAGGAGCTGAGAATATTAATAAGGTTTTAATGTCTTACCAAAATGATTTCTAATAAAAAGAGATGTTGTGAATGAAATCTCCAGAGATGGTAGACAAAAGTGGTATTTCTCTGTAGTGACTGACATTTACCTTCGAAAGCCCAGAAATCTTTCCTTGTGTACCAGGTAGGAAAAAACCTGATTTAGTCATTAAAAGAGTACATTAGGCAACACTTCTTAATAAGTCACCAAAAATAAGTTGCCTAATGGAATATCATGTTGAAACTATATTCCCACTAGTTATATCCTTAATGGGCTCCTGTCAAAAGATGGGATAAAAATAATGAGTAGATACCTATATTCCTCTTCTCATCCTTGCATAGCTTTTTATTTTTTTGTAGCTGAAGAAAAAGTGCTATATAAAGAAAAGGAATGCAAAATTGTGTGGAGATGTAATCTGAGCCCATAATTCCAATTTTCATAAGATCTATTTAAAATTATTAAAGCAGAGGGAAGGAAAATTCTAAATAGACCTGCAGTTCACTTTCATTGAAATATAGTTTGGTTTTAAAGTTGTTCTTTTGATCTGCTGTTGGGATCTGTCTCCATGGCAATGGCAGTTGTTCATAAACATTCTTGCTGCAGGTTTATCTGATTTTAGCATGTGCAATTAAAACGTTTCTCTTGACCATTTATCATTTCTCCCTGGTGCAAAACTTTTCCATTTTGTTTCCTTTAGCATTAGGAATGTGGTAATTCCAGAGTCTGGTGATTTGCTGGCTTCTTCAGGGAGGTCCTGTTAACCTATGGTTGTTTTCTTTGCCTTTCCCCCTTCCCGTGTCTGTTTTCCAGTTCCCTTACTCGCCAGTTTCTTGTTAATTTGTAAATGTCTCATCAAGTTATGTGAACAAAGAGAATTCAACGTTTACCGAAAAAAATAATTAATCAGATATGAGGTTATTAACTGGGTAACTGAAAGGGTAAAAAGGAAGCTCTGAGTCAGAAACCAGCAAATGTTTTCTATAAAGGGCCAGATTAAATAGTTTGAGTTTTGCAGGTCATCACAATGACTGGACTCTACTCAGAAACAAGTAAGCAGCAGCTCGGGTAGAAGGAGGGAGTCTGGGTGTGTCCCAATAAAACTTTATTTACAAAGCAATTAGCAAGCAGGAGAGCAAGCAAGCTGTATAGTTTGCCAAGCCCTGCTTTAAGGTATCAGTTGATGTAGGAGCTGCAAGAAGCAGCTTCCGGTAGACTGAGAGAACAAAAGACAAGACTGGATTGTTAGAATTTGGAAACTTAAAAGAGGGGCCTCCCCTTGCAAGAGTGGATCCAGACCCCTGAGGCTGGGAAAGGCATTATGAAGTTGGTTCTGCAAGTATTGCAAAAATTACACCCCAGATCCAAGCGGCTAGAACAGCCGAACCCCAGGTGAGGAAGCATTGCTGGGGTGATCCTCAGGGAGAGTCGTCCACAGCCCACAGAACGCTCAGGGGACACAGATAGGAAGACAAAATGGGTTTTTGTCTTCTGTAGCCTTGTGTCTCCCCTGAGCGCCCCCTATGGGCTACTGAAGCTATCACGGCAGACACGCCGGTTTGCAGAGCCCCAGCACGGACACTCACGATGGATAGAAGGGCAGGTTTGGAGCTGAGAGGCAGTGACTTAATGGGCACGTTATATCAAAACCCGATATTCTCTTTTAGCCGATGTTTCAGGGTTCTATTATGATAGGAAAATATCTCCCATTATCACCGTATGGGCATGTGAGAGACTATTTCAGATTGGGATTTTGTCAGATCCCTGGCCCTAATCCACCAACTTCTGACAATATAAACAATGATTGGTGGTTTAGAACCGGTAAAGGAAGAGAACAGTTGTATGTCTGTATGTAGGTAGGTTTGTATGTAAGTCTGTGTGTGCACATGGGTAGACACGTAAGTGTAAGTTTCCAACTCTTCATTCTTAGAAAGGACTATGCTTTAATCTGAAATATATCTGTATTTCTCTTTTGGTGTTAAAATACAGCGTCTTTTATTGAGTACTAGTAATAGCACCTGGTACTAATAGTTTCTGTTATTTAAATTCCTGCTTGGGAAAAAAAAATGTTAGCAATTCTGTGTCAATTCTCCATTTGTAATTTTTTTTTTTTTAATTTCACTGGTTGATGAAATGCAGAAGCCCTGGAGAGATTGCTTAGGACAATATCTAGTTCTGATTGATTGATTGATTGATTGAATGATGGACTGATGGACACGTGATGACGGATTCATCAGGCAGGCTATTCTTAGTAACATCCTCTGAAGATGTTTTCAGTTAGACAGTCACTCAGAAGAAAACTCTCTAAAAGGATGCACTGAAGTTGAGTGCTCTGGACTGTCAAAATGGCTTTCTTGTCGATGACCCTGCGTGTTTGTGTATACCTAGACAATAAATAATACATGACTTATGAGTGAGATCGATTTCAGCATGTAAATATCTACTAGCCTTGCATCAAACAGAGCTTCTTCTCAGTTCCACCATCTGGGCTCTATTTTCTAGTTTTGACATTTTCTCCCCCAATAGTTTGTTATTTTAACATCGTGCACTCTAGTTGGGCTTTAGTGCTCTCTTGAATAATGTTTTCTTGATGCGGCATACCTGTACGATGTAATTGACACTACCTGTCACTATGGCAGGGGAAATGCCAGCGTTGGACTCAAACAAATCTTCAAGCCATCTATTGTATTATGTGCCTAGTGATGGCTCACAGGTACCTGTTTATATCTCCTTTTAAATATTTCATAGCTCCTCTATTACTCATAAGAGCTAATCCATAAGTTTTCCCGAGGGCTTCTTATAAGTATGACTGGGATCTCATTTCTCGTACTGGGAATCACCATGCATTATTTTTATTAAAGAAGTTTGGTAGAGTCTCAAGAAGAGTTACCTGGCAAAGAAATAAACAAGAAGATACATAGTGAGTCATTCAATGTAATTGTGCACATGATACTTTATCATTGTGGCCATTGGA
Source organism: Lontra canadensis (assembly GCF_010015895.1). Classification (NCBI taxonomy): domain Eukaryota; kingdom Metazoa; phylum Chordata; class Mammalia; order Carnivora; family Mustelidae; genus Lontra; species Lontra canadensis. The sequence continues at coordinate 20,891,902 of NW_022631015.1, read as the reverse complement.
AGGTGGTGGACGCAGCCTTAGTACGCTGATTCAGGATTTTTTAAATAGAATGCTCCCAGCTTGTCTACCCTAAGGACACAGAGGATATAAATAGGTTAATATTTGCAAGCCACTGTATATATATTTTCACAGCAAAGGACAGCAGAGCTCATTTGTAAGACCTAACCGTAAGAAATAGAACTACATACAAAGGAAGCCATACCAAACGTACCTTTTTATTCTCTACTGTAAGAAACATTTTCCATTATTAACTAACTTCCAGATTGTTGGTTTTTATTAACTCTCTGACTACTTGGCCATAGAGAGAATTTAAAAAGACATTTTGATCCCGAAGTCTTCTTTCAAGAGAAGCTGAGCGCTTCTTCCATGGGTGAATGGTTTTAAAATCCCGCAAAACTGACACATTTGTAGACGTCTGTTCAGCAAACATAAGTGCCCCAAATTGTGAAGATTTTGGAGACCATAATTTTCCCAGCTGGATGAAGGGGATAGTGGTAAGAGGCCTCATAGATCATACCATGTTGTCATTTATTATAATGTTTTAACACACTACAGAATTTGTGTTGTCAAGAACATTGGGTGGGGTGATTTATTGGCTAGGATTGATTATGTTGCTAATAGCGCAGATGGCTTGAATTTTGGAAGGGGGAAATTTCTTGTCACTGAGCATGAAGGAATAAATGCTGAGTTGCCAAGAAACAAAGGGACCTTCACTTAGAAAAGCCTTATTTACCTGCCACATGAGGACAACATTCAAAAGGTGGTTTTTGTTTCCTCCAGACACACACTTGAAACTCTCTTTTTCTCGCCTCGGGGAGCCGTGGGCATTTTGTGTGTGTGTGAAATGTTTTCCACAGCGCAGCAAACTTGTCAGGTCTCCCTCTGGGACAGCGTGGACACTGCTTTGAGAGTTTCTCTTTAGCTTCTGCTGCAGGTTCTGAAACCATGACCTTGCCTGCGAGGCTTTTTGCAGCTGAACGTCCCGAGCTCTGACGTTTGCATTGACTTTCAGCGAGTTCCTGTAGGCTAACACCTGGAAGCCATCACCTGCAGACGCCCGGCCGCCAAGCCACATGCGTATCCTGCACAGCAGTGCGGGCGATCATGGAGAGCCGTTGACCTGCAAGGTGAAACGAACAGGGCAGACACCAAATCATCTCGTGCAAAGATGACACTGCCTCTCCAGAGCGGATCATGATTATTCAAAAATTCAGATGAGGAGCAAAACATCCCTGAATCATAAACAAGTCAATTCTGCCTTATCTTCCTGAGTGATATATATATGCAGAGGTTTCTCCTCAGACCCCACTGGCAAGTCACCCTGTTTCTCTTGACGCTCATTCTGTTGACTCAAAGGTGGGCTTTTGGAGACCAGGACCTTGGGCTTTACCATCTTCCACCAACAGCCAGTACCCTTGTGCTGGGTCCTTTACTCTTAGCTGCTCACAAGTTACAGTTAGAGCACTTAAATATTAATAAAGTGACAGGGACAGCACCTGCGAAGAGTGAGATCAGACTCTAATTTGAAGAAGCCTCAACATATTACAAAGTTGGCTACTGGCTTCATGTGGTTTGTGCTGGAACATTTTGCTTACAGCAATGAGCCACCTATAAACTAAGGATTTATGCTCCAAGTTCGTTTATAAAAATAAAATGAAGCCTTCCTTGGAATGCTGATTAATTGAATCATTTGATAAATGTTTCCTTATCAAAGGAAGAACAACGCTCGTGTCTATGGATAGACATCTCTATGCACAGATTTTTCCCTAATGGAGACCATCTCCCTTTAAATGAATGAGATTTCACAGGTCTGCTCTTGCACATAATCACTTTCCTACACGGATATGTATTCTGAGCAAATTTACAAGGCTCCCCTCCAAAGCCTTTTGTTCTTCTTCTGTGCACGATAGGGACAATAAACACACACCTCTCTTTGAAGTAGACTGAAGAGTGACTCCGTGAAGTCAAGGGACCCCGCAAAAGAATGCGAAGCAAAAGTTGAAAAACTTGACTAACAACCATTTGGGGATTGAAAATGTGTTTCAGTGGGGATTCCATTAACTGATCAAAGAGTGATGTGTGCACACACACATTTATGCAGGCTGTTACACAAGAAGTTTAAATTTGTTTTTCCAAGGGCTTTATCAAATAGGCTTGGCCACCATATTATTGCCACCAGCACTCCAAAGTCACATCAAAGCAGATTTGTTCAATGCATCTCTGTAACTCATTACCTGAATTTCCTATCTCCTGTGCAGTTCCATTTGCTAACTGCCTGACGTTTATTTCTTCCTAAGAGAAGCTTTCTATTTGAAGAAGGAGCTGACGGCCTCGCTCAGGTTCAAATGTGGACAACCACCTCCACCGGCGAAACCAAATAAAAAAAGTGTTTCTTTCTCAAGGCAAGAGAAGCTGGGCTGCCGATTTGTATCTGAGAGCTTGGTTCTAGATAATTTTAGTGCTTTTCTGAGCCTGAAATCTGGGTCTCCTTGACTCAATGTTCACAACCAGCACAGGGCTGTCTATTATTGAGTAACATTACTAGCCATTTAGATGGTTTAATAGTTCATTCTTGAACCCTTACCTTCCACCTTTTACTGTGTTAGGCCCTGCAGATAGAGTGTTGGATAGGATAGACATGCTGTCTGCCCTCGTGATATTCTGGGTGTAAATAGGCATCCGTTCGTTCCCAGGTCTCCCCATATAGACACATTCGTAATCCCTCAAGGATTTTTCCATCTTCAGCCAGACGTAGCTACATAGCCCCATATTCAAGGTGGGGGTGGAAGCAAGAACAAAGGGAGAAGAGAGAGACACAAATTGGCCTGCAGCTATTTCTTTTTTTTTTTTTTTAAGATTTTATTTATTTATTTGACAGACAGAGATCACACAAGTAGGCAGAGAGGCAGGCAGAGAGGAGGAAGCAGGCTCCCCGCTGAGCAGGGAGACTGACATGGGCCTTGATCTCAGGACCCTGAGATCATGACCTGAGCCGAAGGCAGAGGCTTAACCCACTGAGCCACCCAGGCACCCCGGCCTGCAGCTGTTTCTGATGACGATCCCCCATTTTCATATCCTTCCTCCTCAATGACACCATTCTCATAAATCACAACTGAACTAAAATCAGCAGCGCTCCATCTTTTCCGCAGCCCAGGTATCAGTGTCGGAAAAATAGAGGTACATCAAGGCCACTCGACTCCCATTCGGGCAGGTGTATGAACGGGCTCTGACTGGGGGACAGGATGGAGACCGAACACGTGGTGTATCCCCTCGCATGACTCAGCGTGCTGGGATGCATTTCATGACTCTGGCCCTGTCCACCTCTGAGCAGAGTTACAGGGTTTGGTTGATTTAGGACACAGGTTCCTTTCTTCTACCCTTTGATCAGCTGGGAAAAGCGGGTGTTGGTGACTCTAGGTAAATTCTGTAATCGTTTAGAGTCAAAAAGTCAGCATGCAAACGTGATTATATGCTCAATACTTTGCTTCCCCCCAAAAAGAATTTTTCAAAATTTGTTTCGGTTTTTGTGCCTTTACACATGGGATCTTTTGGGGTTTTGCTTTATAAGCATAATGAATCAAAAATTTTCAGTTGCCCCACTGCAGTGAGGCCCTCATATGGTGAGCATTATCTAGAGACCCAGATCTTTTCAGTGAGAATTTCAGTAGGTGACATAGAAAATGATCAGCGAGCAATGAGGACTATTATAAGGGAAACATCATTAAAACGAAGGCTTCAACATCTGTTTCCCTTTCTAATTACAAATGCAACACTTCCTCCTGACACCCGGTCTCACCAACACTGCCATGAATCACAACCATGAAAAAGCTAAAAAATGAAGTGATTTACGTGGTTTTACGTGCTTTATATTCAGAACCACATGCACACTTCACTTATGTTGCTATCATGCACCAGAAGAAATCAGGTGGGATAGAGCGAGGGAAAACAGAGCTTTTACACTAACCATGCAATTCTTTCTACCATCGATTTTCGCTAAAGTCTCATGTAAACAAAAGTGGCTCTGGGAGCAGAAAACACACACACACATACACATATGCAGATGAGAAAAAATCAACTTTGGAAAGTTCCTTTGGTCATTATCAATAAATATTTATTTAAAAACCTACTATGTGACAGGCCTGGTATGGCCTCTGAAGACAAAGGAGTAAACAGAACAGATAGTCCTAGAACTGACAGCTTAATTGTTGAAGGAGACATTTAAAAAATATGATTGCACACGTTAATATTTAATTATTACCATGATGTTCAGTGAGGAAAACTTCATGGTTCCCTGACAATGAAACTTTCCTCAAAAATCCTGGGAAGATAACAAAATCCAAGGAAACAACCAAAAGACCACATGAAGCATTCTTCTGCTGACTTTTAGAAAACATCAGGGTTTATCAATTTTGGGTCAACCAGTAATTAAAAGACAGGTATGGCAATTTAAATAAAATACTAAAAATATGACTTACAGATTTTAATTTCCAAAATTTCAGGCTTAAAGAATGAGAACACTCTGTAATCCATATGTCAGCCTTTATACCAAGAAGTAATAAGTCTAGTATTGATTAGTATGGAATAGCCTGGTACACAGAAATAGAGCCATGAAGGGTCCTGAACTTGATGACTACAGTAGTGGGTCTGGACAGCAGCCAGAGCAAATACATCCCTAATCTGGCACAGATGGGCATCCACCTTGCGATGGCTCCATTTATAGTTTTGACTTGATACATGTCCAATAGAAACCATACATTGAATTTTGGATTGGATCTTTCTAGCCAGGACCAGAGATGTGCCCTGTGATCCTCTCCTGAGGAGGCTGAGTGGTGACTGCAACCTCCAGGCAGTCAGGTAATCACAAGGGTGAGCCACCAAGACCTTACAGTCATGCTGTGCCCATACGACCATTCTGTTTTTCACTTTCAGTACAGTGCCCAGTGCATCACATGAGATATTCAACACTTATTATCAAATAGGCTTTGTGTCTGATGATTTTGCCCAACTATAGGCTAATAGAAGTGTTCTGAGCAAGTTGAAAGCAGGCTAGGCTAAGCTATGTAGGTTAGGTGTATTAAATGAATTTTTGACTTACGATACTTTCAGCTTAGTGTAAGTTTATCAGGGTGTAACCCCGTGGTAATTTGAGGAAGATCTGTATAGGGTTACACCAATATCTTGGAGAAAAGAAATTAGCGTCGAATCAACAATATAGGAATATGTATATATTATTTTATATCATATTATACTACTTCATGTTCATCTACAAACACATGCATATTGTATGCTGTATTATACCTGCTGACTGACATAAAACTATAATATATTGTATCAGTAGAAGAGAGGCTATGCTGTGTAACAAACAGTTCCTGACTCTCAATGGTTTAAAAGTCATCAATGCAATACATTCATTTTGGTTCCATAGAAACTCAGTTCTTGAGTTTGTTGACATAGCTTGTTCTTTTTATGGCTAAATAATATTCCATTGTATGGATATATCACTATTATTTATCCGTTCGTCCCAATGGACATTTGAACTGTTCCACCTCGTTTATTGTGACTAGTGCTGTTATGAACATTTGTGTACAACTTCTTGTTTGAACACATGTATTGAAGCCTTTTGGGTTATATACCTAAGACTGGAATTGTGGGATCATATGGTAATTTATGTTTGTCTTTCCAAGGAACTGCCCAACTGGTTTCCACAGAAACTTCTCAATTTCATGTTCCCATGAGCAATATAGGAAGATTCTAATTTCTCCACATTCTCACTAACACTTGCTATTTTCCTTTTAAATATCTTTATTCTGGTCATCTCAGTGGGTGTGAAGAGGCATCTCACACAGACTGATTTGCACTGCTCTAATGACTGATGATGATGAACATCTTTGCAGGAGCTTGGTAGCCATTTGTATATCTTCTTTGAAGAAGAAATATCTATTCAAGTCCTTTGCCCATTTTTTCCTTGGGTCACTTGTCATTTTGGTGCTGAGTGGTCAGTGTTCTCTGTATAATCTGGATAGTAAACGCCTGTTAGATGTACGATTTGCAAATATTTTCTTCCACTCCATGTATCATCTCTTTACTCTTTTGACAGTGTCTGTGGATTAAACAAACATTTTAAATTTTGTGAAATTCAATTTTTCTATGCTTTCTTTTGTTGCTGGTGCTTTTGATTACACATCTAAGAAACCACTGTCAAACACAAGGTCATGAAGTTTCCTTCGTATGTTTTCATCTCATAGTTCGATAGTTTTGCTATTATACTTAGATGTTAGACCCACCATGAGTTGATTTTTTAATATAGTATAATGTAAGAATCCAACTTCATTCTTTTGCATCTGGATATCCGGTTGTCCCAGTATCATTGTTGAAGAGACTATTGCTCTCCAGTAAATGGTTTCCAAACCCATTAAAAAAATCACTTAACCATAGATGTATGAACTTATTTATGGGTTCTCAATTCTATTCCATTGAATATATGTCCATCCTTACGCCAATACCACACTTTATTATTATTATTATTATTAGAGCTTTGTATTAAATTATAAAAGCAGGAAATGTGAATTCTCCTTTTCTCAAGATTGTTTAGGCTCTTCAGGTTCCCCTGCAATTCCATGAATTTTAGGATCAGCTTTTTCATTTCTGTAGAAAAAAGCCATTAAGCTTTAGTAGGGATTGCACCAAATTTGTAGATTACCTGAGAGCATTACCATCCTGACAATATTAAGTCTTTCAATCCAGTAAGAAATGATGTCTTTCCCATATCTATTAATTTTTAAGTTATTTTAAAGATACTCACTTCCAAAATATCTTACTGATGGATAATACTAATCATTTCATGGATAATACTAGATATTTTGAGTCTTTTTCCTTAATTATCAAGTAATACCTTATATGATTAAAAAAGTTTTTAAAAAGATGTAATAAATATGTGAAATAAAATCAAAATTTTTACCTACCCCATATTAATGAATTTGAGTGTTATTCCTTTTAGAGGATTAAAATAAAGAATCAGTTTTTGTGGTTTAATAAGAGGTATAAAGGGAAATGTACCTTGAGAAACTTCCAAAGGCACAAATTTAAGAATATCTGATTATGGTTGATATATATTAGATTGTCATTACTAATAAGCTGGCATTTTAAAAGTGAATAACTACTTCTTTCTTCTCTTCCCAAATTAAAAAAAAAAAACAAGATATGAGGAAATCAAACATATCAAGTTCATATTATCAGTTTAATTAACAATATAACCTGGGTTAGACAGCCTTAATGGGTTTCCTATTAATCTCTCTAAATAGAATTTATCTCCTAGGACTTCAGGTGAACAGACCATTCCCAGTCTACATGGATTTCCAAAATGCCCTAACTTCATCCACAGTATGTATACATACACTTTAGGGCTTAGCACTTTCCTCATATGAATTATAGTGAAATGGTAACAATTTAGATAGCAATTCTAATGTTGCTCCCCTTCCCCTCTTCCTCTTCTTCTTCCTTCTCTTCCTCCTCCTTCTTTCTTCCCCTCCTCCTCTACCACCTCCTTTTTCTTCCTCCTCCTCCTCCTCTTCCTCCTCCTCCTTCTTCTTCTTCTCTTCCTCCTTCTTCTTCTTCATCCTCTCCTTCTCCTCCTCCTCCACCTCCTCCTCCTTCTTCTTCTTCTCCTCCTCTTCCCTCTTCTTCTTCATCAACATCATCATCTTCTCCCTTCCTCTCCCCCCCTTCTTCTTCCTCTTCTTTATCTCAGTCTCTCTCTCCCTTTATTACTGATTTACCTATCTTGAATTAGACTCTCAAAGTCAGATACAGTCAGATATAGCCATGCAAACCCATATAAATTTTCATAGCAATGTTCCTTCTTTTTCATACCTTACTTACTTGGGCCCCATACGAGGAGGTGACATTGACTTTCGGGAACTTTCTATAATACATTCCTGATCAATTTCTTCTCTTTCTTATATACTTTCATAAAGTACCCAAGGGTCTTGTCTCAGGACCCATGCTTCTGATATACAGCTAACTTTCCCCTTTTGTCTTCAGTAATAGAAAAGTCAAGGCAAGGTGAAGGGTGGCAGTGAAGACCCCTGAGAACCCAATCTGTGATCCCAGCACCACAAAGAACCACCATAGTAGGCTCTCCTTCCATAAAATCACACTTGACCCACACTTGACATAAAATCACACTTGACACTTCTTTAAATATCCTTTGGTCTTCTTATTACAGTAAATCTGTACTATATATTATTGTTGAGAAATAAACTCAAAGAAATAATAATTGATCTACACAGGGAGATAGTATGACAGTGGGGAGATGGTATATCATGGTGCAGAGGGGATGGCTTTTAATCTCATGAAGTCAGGAAACAGCTCCACTAAATACTGATGGTAGTTACTACCTATAAGCCTCATTTGCCACATGCGTAAAATGGGGATAAAAATACATTTCTCAAAAAGTTCATGTGAAAATTAAGTGACATAAGGTATATAACATGTCCAGTAAAGAACATGTCTCATAAAAATAATTTAGTGGAGGTTAGCATTATAAGTTACTCATTGGCAAAATACCTTCGGAAACTACTGTTATGACTTAATCAAATGGTAAGTTAACTGCAATCACTGTTTGGGAACATGATATATGAAAATGATTGGGCACATCGAAAAGGAGTCCCCACGGCTCTCGCATGAGCCCGTTTTCTCTTGTTCCTTCCTCACAGACAACAGAGAATATTTGGTCCCCTTCATCGGCTTAATATCACTTCAGGTACTAGAAATCTTATTAACTGGCCTCTCTACTCACTCTTCGTCAGGCTTATTAAAAAAAAAAAATCCCATCTCACTTAACCTTTTCAAATGGGGCTTGTTTTCCAACTCCCTAATAATCTTTGTGGCTCACCTTTGGACGTTCCACGTTTTCTCTCTGAATTATGAAGGCACAAAACAGATACAGTGCCATGAGCCTGCCCAGTGCTCGCATGTTGTGTGAATTACCCGGCTGGAAAATGAGGACAGGGAACAGCTTGGGTTTTACGGCTGGATATGCTGTTGCCTTTAAAAATAGTAGTGAGTTGCTGGTGAGCTCTCAGATAGTAACAATCTCAGGTCAAGGTCTCTTTTGTTGCCATGTAATTATTTGGTTATTTCGCTTCTTACTGGGTGACTTTTTCCCTACCTTAAGTTTCTTCATCCTGTTAAGACAATGTTAAAGAAAGTCAAAGAAATGTTTAAGAAAGGTGAAGAAAATAATGATAATTTGTTGTAATGTAGTAGAAATGCAAAGGAAGGTCTTTGTCCCCCAGATAATGTGGTTAATTGTATCTATTTTCCGTTACATAGTGTCTCTTTTTATAGACTATCTTCTCAGAGTGTATCCATATAATTCTAGAACTGGAAAAGACCCTAACAATAATGAAAATTGGCAGTTTTATTGTAGTATGGAGAGAAAGGTTGCATGGCCAAAAATACAGGAAACTTACCCATCTCTTGGAAACTCCCAGTCTTCCGTGGTACATGAAACCCAAAGAACCCAGTGATAAATAAAAATGTTCAATTCCTCTGGCTAGGTTTTTCTCAAACCCATTTTAGGATGAAAACTTTGGGGGATCCGTACTTAGACCTAATAGAAATTGCGTTAAAGGTAGAACACACTGAACATGTTATTATCACCCCCAATTTATTATTATGCACAAGAAAACTGAGGCCCGAAGTGGTTACTTGCCTCCTTCTCATTCTTTTTCTTTTAATCCTCTAAAATATTCCCATTCTCCTTCATGCCTGTGCACTTCCCCCCTACCCGGATATTTCTAATCGCTGCATTTTGGACCAAAATGGCTAAATGTACATTCATCATCCTTCAACAAAGAGACACAGCAAACTTGCAAATTTGTACTTAGAAATAATTTCTAGCCTATCCCCTAAAGGACTCTACTCCATGTACTTCCTAAAGATAATGTTGCTGCAAGTGTTGCTGGAGGAAATGTGTATTCCTTGGCTGTAGAATAGAGACTACGGTCTTTGATCCGTCTTTGAATATGTATTTACATAGTCAGGTTTATGAGTTTCAAGTCCTGCTAACATGTGAGGAAATGACCAAGCATGAGGTCACCATGAAGTCATAAAATATCCCAAATGGTGATCAATATTAATTTGTTAATGCATGTGTAATGCACACATCTTCTTTTTCAGCTGGTGATTCCTGTCACCCAGTAAAAGTCTCATGGAAGAGACTTATACAAGGTCTCTCCTTTTAGCCTGGAAACTGAAGGCCCTGGAAAGCATCCATTTTGAGAAAGAGGTCACTTTTTATTATTGTGCATGACCCCGGGCAAGGGTCTTCATTTCTATTCTAAAGAATAACCCATTTGAAAATCACACTGAGACCCGCACATAACAGAGGAGAGCTGTGTGCTACCAAAAACCTGAATAGGAAAGAGCTTGAGAATTGATTTTCTATGTTGCTGTGACCAATCTGCTTTGCATTAGTTCCACTAACATCAGTACTAAATATATAAAAACAAGAATGGGTGGTGTGTGTGTGTGTGTGGTGTGGTGTGTTGCTCTGGTTTTGTTTTATCTTGCCATCACCCCCACAATGCTGCAGCCTTCCCATGAAAGGGGAAGGGGACGAACAATCCTTATCCTTCCCTTATTTGTCTTATTTGACCAAAATCTCCCCGTTTTCCCAAGTCAGCAAATGCCTTGTACATCGAAGCACTAAACTTGGATCCTGGAAATACTGCCTGCTTGTTAAATCACCCACACTGGATAGGCCCTTAAAGAGCCAGACGTGCCTTGAAATTTACTGCCACGAGCATATAGATCTTCCGAAGACACACAGTTCTCTGGAGTACTTTCCCCAAACGAGGCTCCTGATGTTCGTCCCTGCAGGGGGCAACCAAGAGCTGCGCAGCTGGCCAGATCCATCCTTGCACCCTGAAGAAACAGTGAGCGTGGATTTCCTGCCTTGGGCTTTTGTAGGACTCTGACAGCTAATCACAGTCATGTGAATGGCTTTAAGCTGAACCATCTTTTCTTTTTAATTTAGCAGTATGAGCAACTGCTTGGGAAAGACCAATTAGGCTGACCCATCATTCCTTCAAAGGCCTGATTGTTCTGTGGCTTGGTCAAGTCCACATACTCCACAGAAGCCAGGCAGGAGAAGCAGGTCTACAGGCATCCTGACCTGACCGTCACCGACTCCAGCCCACTCCTTCTCTGTGTAGGCAGATTGGGTCTTCTCTGTCGTCTCAAAGGTTGGCCCAACCCATCAGACCTCCTTTTGACCATCTTAGAACAGCTTTGTTTCATGAATTAACCTCCCTTTGTGGAGTCTCAGAGCCATTAGCCAGAATACCATTTATTGGCTTGGTGGCAAAGAGTTCCATAGCTATGTAGTGATTTTTTTTTTTTTTAAAATTTCCCAGCTCTCTGCATTACCATTTACAGCACAGCAAATATGCTTTGAAGCTGACAGTGTCCTGTTCCTCTTCATTACAGTATCTCAGGACTGCCCCGTTAAACTTGGACACAGCAGTCTGACTGGAAGAAGCTCTCTACATGGTTGCCCCAATCAGTCCCATCCAGTTTCAGGTCAAGGATAACACTGCCTGCTTCCATAACCCAGAAAAGCAAATTCACCCATTATCTGAGAAAATACAAGGTTGAAAAATCAAATTTCTTTGAGATTGGTGGAGCTCACTTATGAGCTTGTTTTCTGCAGTAGTATGTCCATTCTAGAGATCTACACTTCTGGCCAATTTTCAAATTACTCTTAGCACACTTTTGCTTCGCTGATGGCATCTCAGCATTTTAGATCCACAAGGAACCACAGAGAGCATATGACAACTGAGAAAAGAAACCCTATTATAACAATGCCTGGGACCAGGGCTCTCCAGAGGGTGATCCTGAAACTAGCAGCATCAATGTCAACGGGACCTGGAACCTTGATAGAAAAGCAAATTCCCTGGGCCCTGTTCCAGACCTGCTGAACCACAAATCCTCTGTCCCGCCAGCTGTGTTGAGTAAGCCCTCCAAGTGAGTCTGATGCAAGCTACCCTGCCTTGGACATTTTTGAGTCTTTTAAGATTTACAAATTATTACGCCATGTAGCAGTTTCACTTCATTTCATAATAAATTCATCAAATCAGCGGAGCAGATATTAGTTTCTTCAATGACCTGAAGAAGAAACTATACTTTAGAAAGGGAATTTGTTCAGGGGCCTCCCGCTGCTCAATGTTAGGGCAAGACCGGATCACGGGCTTTCTGGCTCCATATTCATTCCCCCGCATTCTCCTCCCTGAGCAGGTGCTGAATGGAGTCTCACTTGCCCCTGGTGACTGTCTTGTCTGGGCTGTTCAGGTGGAGCCCCTAATGACCCAGCACCGTGAAAGCGATTTTTTTAAAAAGCTAGAAAATTGGATTAAATACAGGGGACAGAGCTAAGGAATGAGGAGAATCCAACATTCCAACCAAGATAGTAGATGAGGTAAGAGAAAGCAAACACACCATGAAAAGTAGGGGAAAAGAGAAGAGAACATTTAAAAGATAGAAGAGGGCCTGCCTGGCCTGGAGATTTTTCTTGGGTTGTAAGGTGGGGGAAGAGTCATTCAGATACAGAACGATGTCTATGACAAATATGGAAGCCACAGAAGATTGTTTTGTTCCCAAACACTTTCAAGACAGTTTTTTCCCCCTGATTTATCTCTGTATCTCAATTATCCAAATCTGTGTTTCTTTTTTCTTTTTTCTTTTTGGAAAATGATAGGGTGATTTACTTTATTTATCTAATTTTTTTATCTTTTTTTTTTTTAATGTTTCCAAGAGTCATTGTTTAGGCACCACACCCAGTGCTCCATGTAATTCATGACCTCCTTAATACCCACCATGAGGCTCATCCATTCCCCCGCTCCTCTCCCCTCCAAAACACTCAGTTTGTTTCTCAGAGTCTATAGTCTCTCATGTTTCATCTGCGCCTCTGATTTCCCCCAATTCACTTTTTCTTTCCTTTCCCTAATGTCCTCCATGTTATTCCTTATGCTCCACAAGTAAGTGACACCATATGATTATTGACTCCCTCTGCTCGACTTGTATCACTCAGCATAATCTCCTCCAGTCCCAACCATGTTGATATAAAAGTTGGGTATTCAGCCCTTCTGATGGAGGCATCATACTCCATTGCAAATCCGTGTTTCTAACCATGACAGTAGACCAACCATACCAGAAATAGCAGAGTAATTGTTTAAAATTCAGATTTTTTAGCAACATGTTAAATTTACCAGATCTGGAGGTGGAGCACAGAATCACTCTATGCTGCATCTCAGGTGAGTTCTCTAGTTTAATGTCACCAGCTAAACCAATGAGTTCATGATCTGCGTTAGTGGGGTGTGTGTGTGTGTGTGTGTGTGTGTATGTGTGTGTGTGTGCAAATGCGTGCGTTCACTAAACAATATTTATAACTAAAAAGGGAAAAACAAACTTCCTTCTTGACATCCAAGGAAGGCCAAGGGAAAGGACTCTGGTTTGAACCCAAAGTAAAGAAAAAGGTCTGACTCAGGACATAATGGAAAAGCCCATTGGGTGAGTGATCCGTTTCTGAATTGAGTAACAAGGAAATGGTGTATATAATGGACTTATGTGCTCATGCCTGCTCAGACATATCACTACATTACAGTAAAAATAAATATTATTTGTTCTCAAAGTACAAATATTGCACAAATACACTATGGTATATTAAAAATATTCCTAGGCAGCATGATTCCATGGGAGAAATAAAGAGTAATTGATTGGACCAAGGATACAGTGTCTGGAAAGTCATCTTCCCTGCCTCACCCCAAGTCCCCAGTTCTACTAACAGGACACAAAGTGCCTATGCAGAAACACAACTGAATAGATTTCTATTTGCCTGAAATGTCCTGACACTGTTTCCTCGTGCCATTCTCCACCACTCAAAAATTAGGAAGTAAAAAGTTATTAAAAAAAAAAATGTAAAATAAACAAATGAACTGGCCCAACCCATCTTAAGTCAATTCAGTCTGCTCCAAGTAATACTTTATTTTTTCTTTATGCCTAAACCAATGTTCCCCAACATACACTCCCAGAGACTATGATTTAATGGTTTTGGGATATGGTCTGGCCTTTGGAATTTTCAAAGATTCCCCAGATGATTCCAATGCTCAGATAAATTTGGGAACCATGGCTTTATATTAATCACATACAGTGAAGGTAATGCGAGCACTAAATATGGTACTGAAATGCAATTATTTTCCCTGGGTGAAGCCCTTCAGGAGGTCCACTTTGTGTAGACTACAGGGTAAATCTCGAGTCTTCAGCAAGAAAAGGCAGCCTGTCTGTTACCTGACCACTGCTGATCTTTCCACTTTAATTTCTGCCTTCCCACCTAGCATTTCACAAAGAATGTGAAACTTTCTCATATCAAGATATGAAACTATTATCTGTTGAATAACCAAGTCAATGAAACTGAGAAAGTATTCCCATAAGTTATCTAGAACCACTCCAACATGCACAAGAGTAAAACTTGGAAGTGCTCTGTGGATTGGGAAGCAGGCAATAAATTATTTATTTTTCATTTACCAGCTGGTTGGCTCTCATCTGCAATCACCAATGATCAAATATACCAATGACTTTGTTCTAAGCCTTAGCTTGTGTCAGAGCTAGTATATTCTCCTTCCAACTGCATTTCATTCCCAACGGTTCTTCCTCTTCTGTTCCCACCTTCTGGTCTCTGTAGCCCCGCCAGCCACACCTGAGCACACGTTGGCTTGGAGACGTGTATCTTCAGTGGAGCATACCATATCTCATCACCGTAGAGAACAAAAATGAAAGTTGAGCAAGAAAGAGGGGTGGAACCACATTTCCTTTCCCTTGGCATTATACACACAATTTCATAGATTGAAATCTACACTTGAAATCTACAGGGATACAAAAACCTTCATCTAAAGGAAGTGCAAGCATTTCTTTCATCCCTTTTCCTGGTTTGGTTGCTTTTCCCAGGGAAGCCACATCTCCGTCACACCCAGCCATATCCTGTCCAGCCTATCCAAGAATCTCAGAATAGCCCCTCCCACATATCCAAAATAACAGCCTAGAAATAGCTTTCCCAGCAATTTGAGCAGCAACTCCAACCAAAACCTTGGTCACTGTCTCACCCACATTCTTCCTGGCCTCTAGGGTTTGCTTGCTTGTTTGTTTGATTGATTGATTCCCGGCTACCCTCTGTCTTAATGAAGGCCTGGTTCTGTCTTCTCAAATGACATTAGATGGAAGGCAACCAACCTGAATTATTCCATACTACCTTAGAAAACATCGTTGCTGCAAAGAGGGACTGGGTGTCTGTTGGATTCTACGACAGAGATTTATTGTGACTCTTTAACTTAATAAAGTTACTTGAAGGGCAAAATAAACAGTCTTGGGAAAAAGCATCAAAAATTCCTACCCCTGTGGAGAGCTGGCAGCTAGCCCTTTTGTCTATCCAGATATGTAATTATCATTGCCAAACACAAGATAACACATTTACATCAAATCCATAAACTTTCTCTGGACTTAATAGTGTGAACCTACTCAAATGTATGGCAAAAAGTAGATTTGAAATTTTAGGCACACCTCCAGCCACTGAAAAATACATCATATAGAAAAACACAAACAAAGGTAAATCCAGAAATGGTATAATAAGATCATGCTGGACTTATGCCAGGTCCTTTGACATTTTCCAGGAGAGCTCAGAAGCTAATGTATTTGCTCCTGGTGACACTTGCAGATAATGTATTCGTCCCTAATGAAGACATAAAAAAACTCATCTGGACCTGGTACATTTCAGAAGTTGAAGTGGCTTATTGTGATATTTCAGGGAAGATGTTTTTAGTTTTGTTGTAAATAGAATTAATACCAACGATGAACAGGCTTTTGTGCTTGGACACAAGACAAGCAAGCATATTGAGACAACACTGATTTTAAAAGTAGCTGGACAAGGAAAAATAAAATGTATCCAAAGAAATTTTTTTAAATCTGAGATGTACTGAGCCACGTATAAAATGAGGACAGCCTAAACGCCAAACACTGAGTTTACATTTCCAACCAGCTTTTGCCTTCCTTGAGAACCATACCAGAAGGGCTTTGCTTAATATTTAAAGTATATGCTTTAAATGCCAGCTTATTTTTTCCAGTAAAGTTTTTTAAATTTCTTTTCTGTTTGGGGGTTTTGTTTGGGGTTGCAAGGCTGAGTAAGGCAAGAGGAAGACAGAGTAAGGGGGTGGGAAACTTTTTACCCAGTGGTAAAGTCATTAATAGGAGCAGCCGACTTGGAATCTCCCAACTAAGGCACCACATGAACTTGTTTTTGAGGTTAGGAAAATTAATGATTTTCCTCTCAGGTTAACATTTTTGTATTGATGTTTTGTTTTTTTTTTTCTTGAATAGATTAATTGTGTCAATGAGACTAAGTATAAATACAAGAAGTTTTTTTTTTAAGTCCCAGATAAGGAAGAATGCTGAAACTTAAGAGTATAAATATTTGATCCTTCAAGAGTAGGGGTAAGACTATTAATTTAAACCTGGGATCTGAATGGCCTTCAAAAATAAGTAATGATGCAAATAGGTTATTGATTACCTCTCATATTACAGTTTCAGAAAGCAAGTTTCTGGTTCGTCATTTGACCATAAGGAAGGGATGGATTTTTTTTTTTTAATGGAAATATGTTTACAGTTTTAAAGCTATAGTGGTAATTGTGATTTATTATAAAAATTCAAATACCAGAAGGCAAATGCCAAAGACTATCACACACGGTGTTAGCTTGTTCACAGGTTAAATAAGCATTACCAAGCCAAAGCAGTAACATTATTCTCATAAATCAGGAAATACACTTTCCGACTTATATGGGAGTTAAAGGAAAGTAGGGGTGTATCAAGGTATAGGAAGAGAAGAGGGAATCAAAAATGAGATGGATTCTATTCACAAATATATGAACTTTACCACTCATTAAAAATATCTACCACAAATGGCTGTTAAAAAAGTTAATGAGATAGCTTAGGCAATGTCCTTACAGCATGATGAGTACTAAGTGAACCTTATTACTCTCTTCTCACCTTCTTTATCACTGCCAAGAAACTGACATTATCCCCAAGCGTCTTTTGAAAAAAAAAAAAAAAAGATTTATTTATTTATTTGACAGAGAGAGACACAGCGAGAGAGGGAACACAAGCAGGGGGAGTGGGATAGGGAGAAGCAGGCTCTCCCCTGAGCAGGGAGCCCAATTCGGGGCTCGATCCTAGGACCCTGGGTTCGTGACCTGAGCTGAAGGCAGACACTTAAGGACTGAGCCACCCAGACACCCTTATTCCAGGCTTCTTGAGCAACTTTGTAAATTGATCTCCCAAATCTTACATTTATAAAAGATTAGGGCAATATACAATTGTAAAAATGCACAAGGTAATTATTCATCAAAAAAAATACCAATTAAAATATGGTATCACCAACAACCTGAAGAATGTCTACAGTTAAGAGTATAAAGGGTTGAGGAGAATGAAGACTCTCAGATTGTTGATGGGACTGTTAGCTGGTACACTGACTTTAGAAAAAAATTTGACAGCACCTGGTAAATCTACATGGTCTATGACCAGTGACACCCCCACTGAGTACATATACATCAGAGTGAGTGTTTTTGTCCTCCATATTAGATATAAAACAGTTGTCACACAGTAGCCCCTCACTGGGGAAAAAAAAAAAACAAATATTCACCAATAGTAACACAAGTGAATAAATTGTGGTATTTAACGAGAACAGAATCCTACCATCCATAAAACAGAATGAACCAAAGTTACACATAAAAATGTAGGCGAACCTCATAGACATAACGATGGAGAAAGAAGTCAGTTCGAAAACATTCATTATATATATCTCTTTTATATAATATTCAGAAAGAGGTAAAGAGAGTAATGGCTCCCCTTGGGGTATATACTGACTGTACGGTGGGATGGGAACCTTCCAGCGTGCTAGAATGTTAGAAATGTTCTCTATCCTACTAGTGTGGTGTTGACAGAAGTTTGTGCAATACGTAAAAATTCATTAAGATCGTCATTTAAAATCTGTGCCCTATTAAGATATATATATATATATATATATATATATATCTTAAATATATAATATCTATAATAAGATATTTATATCATATATGTGTATATATGATATAACTCATTTAACAGAATTAAACAGTTCAACACCATACCTGAGGCCCAATTAAAAAAATAAACAGGGGGAGAGAAGTCAAGATGGCGGAGAAGTAGCAGCTGAGACTACTTCAGGTAGCGGGAGATCCGCTAGATAGCTTATCTAAAGATTGCAAACACCTACAAATCCAATGGGAGACCTAAGAGAAGAA
The DNA here is from genome assembly GCF_010015895.1 of Lontra canadensis. Taxonomy (NCBI): domain Eukaryota; kingdom Metazoa; phylum Chordata; class Mammalia; order Carnivora; family Mustelidae; genus Lontra; species Lontra canadensis. The sequence goes on along the minus strand of NW_022631015.1, from coordinate 20,873,516 downwards.
GAACAGCAATTCTAGAAACAGAAAATCTACCACTTTCTGAAAGGCAGGACTGGCGGAGAAGTGAATCCAAAGCGACAGGAAGATAGACCCCGGGGGGAGGGGCCAGCTCCCGGCAAGCGGCGGAGCAACGGAGCACAAAAGCAGGACTTTTAAAAGTCTGTTCCGCTGAGGGACATCGCTCCAGAGGCTTAACCGGGGTGAAGCCCACGCGGGGTCAGCGTGGCCTCAGGTCCCGCAGGGTCACAGAAGGATCGGGGGTGTCTGAGTGTCGCAGAGCTCACAGGTATTAGAACGGGGAAGCCGGCTACAGAGACAGAGCCGAGGAGTGAGCTCTAAGCTCGGGGTTACCTTGAACCAGTCACAGTCTTGCTCAGTTTGGAGCGCGGCCGGAGGCCAGGGTGACGGGAGTAATTGGGCGCTGTTCTCTGAGGGCGCACTGAGGAGTGGGGCCCCGGGCTCTCGGCTCCTCCGGGCAGGAGACTGGGAGGCCGCCATCTTCATTCCTGTCCTCCAGAACTCTACGGAAAGCGCTCAGGGAACAAAAGCTCCCGAAAGCGAACCCGAGCGGATTACTCAGCCCGGCCCCTGGTAAGGGCGGTGCAACTCCGCCTGGGGCAAGGACACTTGAGAATCACTACAAAAGGCCCCTCCCCCAGAAGATCAACAAGAAACCCAGCCGGGACCAAGTTCACCTACCAAGGAGTGCAGTTTCAATACCAAGGAGAGCAGCGGAATTCCAGAGGAGGAGAAAGCAAAGCACGAAACTCATGCCTTTCTCCCCATGATTCTTTAGCCTTGCAGTTAATTTAATTTTTTTTTCTTTTTCAATTTTTTTTTCTCTTCTTCTGCCAAATTTTTTTTAACTTTTACCCTTTTCTTTTTTAACGTTTTTTAACTAGTTTATCTAATATATATATATTTTTTTTCTCTTTTATATTTTATCTTTCTTTGTTTACTTTTTTTTAATTGTTTTTTTTTCTATTTTTTTTTCTTTCTGAACCTCTTTTTATCCTCTTTCACCCCCCTCACGAGTTGGGATCTCTTCTGATTTGGTTAAAGCATATTTTCCTGGGGTTGTTGCCTCCCTTTTAGTATTTTACTTGCTCCTTCATATGCTCTTATCTGGACAAAATGACAAGGCGGAAAAATTCACTACAAAAAAAAGAACAAGAGGCAGTACTGAAGGCTAAGAACCTAATCAATACAGACATTGGAAATATGTCAGATCTAGAGATCAGAATGATGATTCTCAAGGTTCTAGCTGGGCTCAAAAAAGGCATGGAAGATATTAGAGAAACCCTCTCAGGAGATATAAAAGCCCTTTCTGGAGAAATAAAAGAACTAAGATCTAAACAAGTTGAAATCAAAAAAGCTATTAATGAGGTGCAATCAAAAATGGAGGCTCTCACTGCTAGGATAAATGAGGCAGAAGAAAGAATTAGCGATATAGAAGACCAAATGACAGAGAATAAAGAAGCTGAGCAAAAGAGGGACAAACAGCTACTGGACCACGAGGGGAGAATTCGAGAGATAAGTGACACCATAAGACGAAACAACATTAGAATAATTGGGATCCCAGAAGAAGAAGAAAGAGAGAGGGGAGCAGAAGGTATATTGGAGAGAATTTCCCCAATATGGCAAAGGGAGCAAGCATCAAAATCCAGGAGGTTCAGAGAACCCCCCTCAAAATCAATAAGAATAGGTCCACACCGTGTCACCTAATAGTAAAATTTACAAGTCTTAGTGACAAAGAGAAAATCCTGAAAGCAGCCCGGGAAAAGAAGTCTGTAACGTACAATGGTAAAAATATTAGATTGGCAGCAGACTTATCCACAGAGAACTGGCAGGCCAGAAAGAGCTGGCATGATATATTCAGAGCACTAAACGAGAAAAACATGCAGCCAAGAATACTATATCCAGCTAGGCTATCATTGAAAATAGAAGGAGAGATTAAAAGCTTTCAGGACAAACAAAAACTGAAAGAATTTGCAAACACCAAACCAGCTCTACAGGAAATATTGAAAGGGGTCCTCTAAGCAAAGAGAGACCCTAAAACTAGTAGATCAGAAAGGAACAGAAACAATATACAGTAACAGTCACCTTACAGGCAATACAATGGCACTAAATTCATATCTCTCAATAGTTACCCTGAATGTTAATGGGCTAAATGCCCCAATCAAAAGACACAGGGTATCAGAATGGATAAAAAAACAAAACCCATCTATATGTTGCCTACAAGAAACTCATTTTAAACCCGAAGACACCTCCAGATTTAAAGTGAGGGGGTGGAAAACAATTTACCATGCTAATGGACATCAGAAGAAAGCAGGAGTGGCAATCCTTATATCAGATCAATTAGATTTTAAGCCAAAGACTATAATAAGAGATGAGGAAGGACACTATATCATACTCAAAGGATCTGTCCAACAAGAAGATCTAACAATTTTAAATATCTATGCCCCTAACGTGGGAGCAGCCAACTATATAAACCAATTAATAACAAAATCAAAATCAACAATAATGCAATAATAGTAGGGGACTTTAACACTCTCCTCACTGAAATGGACAGATAGATCATCCAAGCAAAAGATCAATCAACAAGGAAATAAAGGCCTTAAATGACACACTGGACCAAATGGACATCACAGATATATTCGAACATTTCATCCCAAAGCAACAGAATACACATTCTTCTCTAGTGCACATGGAACATTCTCCAGAATAGATCACATCCTAGGTCCTAAATCAGGTCTCAACTGGTATCAAAAGATTGGGATCATTCCCTGCATATTTTCAGACCACAATGCTCTGAAGCTAGAACTCAATCACAAGAGGAAATTTGGAAAGAACCCAAATACATGGAGACTAAACAGCATCTTTCTAAAGAATGAATGGGTCAACCAGGAAATTAAAGAAGAATTGAAAAAATTCATGGAAACAAATGATAGTGAAAACACAGTAGTTCAAAATCTGTGGGACACAACAAAGGCAGTCCTGAGAGGAAAAGATATAGCAGTACAAGCCTTTCTCAAGAAACAAGAAAGGTCTCAGGTACACAACCTAACCCTACACCTAAAGGTGCTGGAGAAAGAACAAGAAAGAAACCCTAAACCCAGCAGGAGAAGAGAAATCATAAAGATCAGAGCAGAAATCAATGAAATAGAAACAACAACAACAACAACAACAACAAAATAGAACAAATCAACGAAACTAGGAGCTGGTTCTTTGAAAGAATTAATAAGATTGATAAGCCCCTGGCCAGACTTATCAAAAAGAAAAGAGAAAGGACCCAAATAAATAAAATCAGGAATGAAAGAGGAGAGATCACAACTAACACCAAAGAAATACAGACAATTATAAGAACATACTATGAGCAACTCTACGCCAACAAATTTGACAATCTGGAAGAAATGGATGCATTCCTAGAGACATATAAACTACCACAACGGAACCAGGAAGAAATAGAAAGCCTGAACAGACCCATAACCAGTAAGGAGATTGAAACAGTCATCCAAAATCTCCAAACAAACAAAAGCCCAGGGCCAGACGGCTTCCCGGGGGAATTCTACCAAACATTTAAAGAAGAACTAATTCCTATTCTCCTGAAACTGTTCCAAAAAGTAGAAATGGAAGGAAAACTTCCAAACTCATTTTATGAGGCCAGCATCACCTTGATCCCAAAACCAGACAAGGATCCCATCAAAAGAGAGAACTACAGACCAATATCCTTGATGAACACAGATGCGAAAATTCTCACCAAAATACTAGCCAATAGGATTCAACAGTACATTAAAAGGATTATTCACCATGACCAAGTGGGATTTATCCCAGGGCTGCAAGGTTGGTTCAACATCCACAAATCAATCAATGTGATACAACACATTAATAAAAGAAAGAACAAGAACCATATGATACTCTCAATAGATGCTGAAAAAGCATTTGACAAAGTACAGCATCCCTTCTTGATCAAAACTCTTCAAAGTGTAGGGATAGAGGGCACATACCTCAATATTATCAAGGCCATCTATGAAAAACCCACCGCAAATATCATTCCCAATGGAGAAAAACTGAGAGCTTTTCTGCTAAGGTCAGGAACACGGCAGGGATGTCCATTATCACCACTGCTATTCAACATAGTACTAGAAGTCCTAGCCTCAGCAACCAGACAACAAAAGGAAATTAAAAGCATCCAAATCGGCAAAGAAGTAGTCAAACTATCACTCTTCGCAGGTGATATGATACTATATGTGGAAGACCCAAAAGACTCCACTCCAAAACTGCTAGAACTTGTACAGGAATTCAGTAAAGTGTCAGGATATAAAATCAATGCACAGAAAACAGTTGCATTTCTCTATACCAACAACAAGACAGAAGAAAGAGAAATTAAGGAGTCAATCCCATTTACAATTGCACCCAAAACTATAAGATACCTAGGAATAAACCTAACCAAAGAGGCTAAGAATCTATACTCAGAAAACTATAAAGTACTCATGAAAGAAATTGAGGAAGACACAAAGAAATGGAAAAATGTTCCATGCTCCTGGATTGGAAGAATAAATATTGTGAAAATGTCTATGCTACCTAAAGCAATCTACACATTTAATGCAATTCCTATCAAAGTACCATCCATTTTTTTCGAAGAAATGGAACAAATAATCCTAAAATTTATATGAAACCAGAGAAGACCTCGAATAGCCAAAGGAATATTGAAAAAGAAAGCCATAGTTGGTGGCATCACAATCCCGGACTTCAAGCTATATTCCAAAGCTGTCATCATCAAGACAGCATGGTACTGGCACAAAAACAGACACATAGATCAATGGAACAGAATAGAGCGCCCAGAAATAGACCCTCAACTCTATGGTCAACTAATCTTTGACAAAGCAGGAAAGAATGTCCAATGGAAAAAAGACAGCCTCTTCAATAAATGGTCTTGGGAAAATTGGACAGCCACATGCAGAAAAATGAAACTGGACCATTTCCTTACACCACACATGAAAATCGACTCAAAATGGATGAAGGACCTCAATGTGAGAAAGGAATCCATCAAAATCCTTGAGGAGAACACAGGCAACAACCTCTTTGACCTCAGCCGCAGCAACATCTTCCTAGGAACATCGCCAAAGGCAAGGGAAACAAGGGCAAAAATGAACTATTGGGATTTTATCAAGATCAAAAGCTTTTGCACAGCAAAGGAAACAGTTAACAAAACCAAAAGACAACTGACAGAATGGGAGAAGATATTTGCAAGCGACATATCAGATAAAGGGCTAGTGTCCAAAATCTATAAAGAACTTAGCAAACTCAACACTCAAAGAACAAATAATCCAATCAAGAAATGGGCAGAAGACATGAACAGACATTTCTGCAAAGAAGACATCCAGATGGCCAACAGACACATGAAAAAGTGCTCCACATCACTCGGCATCAGGGAAATACAAATCAAAACCACAATGAAATACCACCTCACACCAGTCAGAATGGCTAAAATTAACAAGTCAGGAAATGCAGTTGCTGGCGAGGATGCAGAGAAAGGGGAACCCTCCTACACTGTTGGTGGGAATGCAAGCTGGTGCAACCACTCTGGAAAACAGCATGGAAGTTCCTCAAAATGTTGAAAATAGAACTACCCTATGACCCAGAAATTGCACTACTGGGTATTTACCCTAAAGATACAAATGTAGTGATCCAAAGGGGCACGTGCACCCGAATGTTTATAGCAGCAATGTCTACAATAGCCAAACTATTGAAGGAACCTAGATGTCCATCAACAGATGACTGGATAAAGAAGATGTGGTATATATACACAATGAAATACTATGCAGCCATCAAAAGAAATGAAATCTTGCCATTTGCGACGACATGGATGGACCTAGAGGGTATCATGCTTAGCGAAATAAGTCAATCGGAGAAAGACAACTATCATATGATCTCCCTGATATGAGGGAGAAGAGATGCAACATGGGGGGTTAAGAGGGTAGGAGAAGAGTAAATGATACAAGATGGGATTGGGAGGGAGACAAACCGTAAGTGACTCTCAATCTCACAAAACAAACGAGGGTTGATGGGGGGAGGGGGGTTGGGAGAGGGGGTGTGGGGTTATGGACACTGGGGAAGGTATGTGCTATGGTGAGTGCTGTGAAGTAAACCTGGTGATTCACAGACCTGTACTCCTGGGGATAAAAATATATTATATGTTTATAAAAAATAAATAAAAATAAAATAAAAAATAAACAGGGAAGTCTGAGTCCGATTATTTTTTTTTAAATTTATTTATTTATTTATTTATTTATTGACAGACAGAGATCACAAGTAGGCAGAAAGGCAGGCAGAGAGAAAGGAAGGGAAGCAGGCTCCCTGCCAGACAGAGAGCCCGATGTGGGGCTCGATCCCAGGACCCTGGGATCATGACCTGAGAAGGCAGAGGCTTTAACCCACTGAACCACCCAGGCGCCCCTGAGTCCGATTATTTTTCATTAACTTTTTGTTTTAGTTTAATATTGTTCTATATTTATGTATCTCTTTATTTTGTAGATTTGAGGAAATTGTAGCCTAGGAACTAGTAATTTCATACTCCAATGTATCTAACATATCTAATTGTTTTTCTGAAACTGAGAAAGAGCCCTAGTATAATAACAGAAAATAAGTTTTTTTATGAGAGAATAGACCCCGCTTTCAATAATTCATGCAGATGATTTTCTTTTACTCTCAAACCAGACTTATGAGGTAAATTCCACCATTACCTTCATTTTACAGATAAAGAAACTGAAGCATGGAGAGGTTAAGGAGTTAATGTAAGAGTAAGTAGTAAACGATGAAGGCAATGGCAAACCATGAGACTCTATGACTCGCTCAATCCAAAGATGATATAATTATGCAGTGCACAACACCATCCCCAGACCACCATAACTATCCAGATTTCATGTCAAATAACTCGAAGACAAAGCAGATGACACTCCATTTCACTCCACAGGTGTTATTTTCTTCAGAAAGGTAAAAGAAGGATGCATTCTCTCTTTAAGAGCTGAAGTTGTTTTGTGAGTTCTTGATCATTTTCCTATTAGCTTCTTGACTATTTCCTCAATGACTACCTCTCCTCAACCAATGGTAGAATTAGGTTTCTTTGTACTGAAACAGCAGAGAATTTTAGGCACAATTACTCGGCTTACTGATTGCTTTTCCCACTTTTTCTTTTCTTCATTTCTTTGGGACAACATCAAAGATCAAATGTAAGCTGTTTGTAGCCCCCATTCATCCGTCAGTATTTGAGCACATTGAAGAATATTTCCCAAGTGAAGCAATCAGGCTGATTTCTCATCAAATGGCGAGATATTGAGACATGGTGTGACTTTGCTAGACCTAATGAAACAGGACATTAAGCTAACATTTTAAAGCACACTCGTCCACCCTCCCCAGAAAGGAAAAAAAAAAATTACGCAGTTTTATTTTTTCATATTTCTAACATACGTATTTATTTCAGCTGACATTCTCAATAAGAATTTTGTATTTGATCAATTTTTAAATAGTTTGCTCTTTGTTTAACAAGTAACTTTCCTTTCTTTAAATGCTTCAGTACATAAATACAATTTTCAAGGGAATTCTAGTATCCTTCTGACAAATTGTGCTTATGAGAGGTGATGTTCCCCACAGACCAAACAGATGAGGAACAGTCCATTCATGGTCTGAGAGCCAAGGTGACTGAAATTTAAATGAAGCCAGTGAGTTGCTTCTGCTAAGCCTTCACCTGGGCCGTAACAAAATCAGACAACAACAAAGACTCAATAGAAACAGAAGTGACATTAAGATTTTTCTTTTTTCTATTTAATGGAGGTGACAGTGTTTTTCCTCTCCATGTCTCACTTTTCACTTCTACATGAGTTTTTTAAAAAAAACAAAAAACCAAAAACTTTATTTTTTTAGAGCAGTGTTAGGTTTATAATAAAATCGAGAGAAGGTAGAGATTTCCCATACACACTCCTTCCTCAGGCACACAATGCACAACCTCCGCCAGTATCCACATCCCCACAGGAGCCATACATTTGTTACAACTGATGAACCCACATTGACACCCCATTATCACCTGAAGTACACAGTATATGTTAGAGTTCACTTTTGGTTTTGTACATTCTATGCATTTGGACAGATGCGTAATGGTGGGTTTTCATCATTATAATATCATACCGAGTATTTACACTGCCCTAAAACTCCCCTGCTCTCCGCCTCGCCATCTCTTCCCCAACCCCATCCACCAGCTCTGGCGATCACTGATCTTTTCACCGTCTCCATGTCATAGAGTTGAAATCAGATAATGTGTAGCCTTTTCAAAATGGCTGATTTCACTTAGTAAAATGCATTTAAGATTCCTCCATGTCTTCTCATGGCTTGATAGCTCATTTCCTTTCAGTGCTGAATAATATTTCATGGTATGTTTATCCATTCACCTACCAAAGGACATCTTGGTTCCCTCTAAGTTTTAGGAATTATGAGATGAGCTGCTATGAGCATTTGTGTGCAAGTGTTTTTGTGGCCATACATTTTCAACTCCTCTGGGTAAATACCGAAAAGCGCGATCACTGGATGGTATGGTTAGAGTATGTTAGATTTGTAAGAAAGAGCCGCAATGTCTTCCAAAGTGGCTGAACCATTTTGCATTCCCACCAGCAACGAATGGGAGCTCCTGTTGCTCCAGTAAGTGATTCCTAATGGGAGAAAATTTCTATGGATTTTACGCCTTCATGAGTAACCTGGGTTTCTTTTTAAAGAACATGTTGTGCCCCTCTCTGCTTTGCTCTTCTGATCATTGAACCATGAACGTCACTGGTACTGATCACGATCTGTAGTCCGTGTTTATTTTTGCAACAGTTTCATGTCCCTCTTCCGAGGGAATGAATTCGATGGGAAGGTTAGAAACAGAAGACAATCTCGTTTTTGTCAAAAACAACATTTAAGAAAAATGCAAAAGTAAACAAAACAGAAATAGTCGAGGAATAAAGCATTCAGGGAGACTACCTGTTTTCCCGATTTGTATAGCTGTGTTGCCTTGGACTTGAACATGAGCTCAGCAGGAGCCTTCTCTGCAGATGGCACACGCTGTTCTTCTTCACAGCAAATACGAGGCATCCAGGGGGAAGGGACGACTGCCACCTCAACTTGGAGAGAGAGAGAGGCTTATGCAGCAAAACAAAAACCAGTCAATACTATGGAATTAAGAAGAGGGGTTAGTCTGATTTTCAAGGTACAATCTGACCATGATTATCAAAAACAGCCGCTTGCTAAGGGACCGGGCTTTTCCAGTCCAGATGTTTTCATTCTACTCCGCATCTCCGGCTAATTCAAGTTTAGATGCCAGGACTCCATTTGCTCGAATGCTATGAACCATAAATAGCTCTCGCCTTGGATGGCTAGAAGACTCCTGGAAGTTTTTGAGGAATGAGAACAAATGGTCATGGAGGTTTCAAAGCTGGCCTGCAATGTTCCCCGCCTTATTTGTTGTTCTGTTTCATTTTGTTTAACTGTGTCTGCCTGTGGCACATTAGTCCACTTAGTCCTTAGGGCTGAACTGTGACCTGTGACCTCCCTCCACTTTAAAATACACCACTCGCCTTTGGGCCAAGTCCAGATCTGCTCCCAGCTCACAACCTAAATGCTACGGCCTCCTCGTCACTCCGCGCTTACTACTGTTCACGTGCAAGTTACAAAAGCCAGAGCAATCTCCAGCCTCCATCAAGGGCAGAGCTCCAATTTCAGAGTAATGGCTGGAGGAGGTGTTATTTGTACCCCGTGTCAAGCGGTGATTGTTCACATCTGGCTGCAAGCTGAATGGGGCTTTAGATTATCCAGAGCAGAAAACCGGTGGTGAGGGGGTGGGGGTTGGGAAGGTGGTTTTGACTTATCTCGTGATTTTCAGCCAAGGAACGAAGTGCCCTTATTAATACAGAAACATAATCAAGCATGTTGACTTTAATAATAAGGGATCGCATGGGCACATATCCATTCTTGCCAATGCCCCAAATGTACAAGAATGAGCCCATTAAAGTATCAAAGTCAAATTGGCATTCTTGCCTGTAAGATTTTCTGAGAGGGGTATGGGTTACCACCCAACAAAGAGGTCGCCACCAGCAGGCATCCACGTGTGTGCGCGTACATGTTAATATCAGCTGTGGTTTCACATCTGATTTCTCCGTAACACGGGAGCAATGAAATTTACAGATCTTATTTCTACTCTCTTCTTCTGCTTCCCTTTTTCTCCTCCTTGGCCCTTCTGTATAATGTACACAAAGAGGACATGGTTAGGGCTCAGTACTTATACCCAAGGATTAGAATGAAGCCACTCGTAAGAGAGGTGTGAGTGTGGATAGAGAGACTATAAGACAACCCAGCTCCTGCTTTTTCTTGAGAGAAACCTCCTGGGGTGAGAAGCACACACAACATCAGTTGCTATTCAAATATTTCATCTCCTGCACTGAACCAGAGCTGCATAAAAATGTATGTGGAGCACATACCATTCTGTGTGACAGAAAAATAGAAATGTGGATTATAATTAGAGAGTGCCTAAAAAAAAAAAATCCACTACATGGGAAGCTAGACACAGATTTGAAAAATTAAAACAATGTAGAAAATAGGATTTCAACCCAAGAAGACAATTTATTCTCCAATAAACCTGAAGATCTGCTTAGGGTTGTCTTTTTCCCTGAAATGTTCCTTGCTACCTCTTCCAATATTAATTTGTAAAACTGAGTGAGTCCTAGTGCCACAGATAGTAGAACATACCCCCAAAAATATGAAGTGCCCTATTCTTTTAATATCATACAATGAGGTGATGTAAATTAATCAGATAAGGAGATGATTAAACATGTCTTTTTTTTTAACTGCATAATTGGACATCAAAGAAATAATGCGGAAAAGATTATTTGTAAGCCCTCATCTTGACAGCTGCCCTTTAGTTCATTTTTAGGTAGGGACCTTGCATAATACATAAGAGACCCCAAGAACAAAAGGTATCCATGTTGGTGCTCTGATGTTCAAGATTGCCCTGAGTGTTTGTATTCCTCTGCAAGGCTGGACCCCTCAGCTGAAATACACAAGACTTGGTGAGGATAACACACCCATTATTTCCTTTTATTTTTTAAATCTTCTCAGGAAACCGGCACCAGGAATAAGAATTTTGCGGGAATGCCCACACTCCCGAAACAGAGAGGATTAACACATTCAGAGTCTGATTTTTCTGATGTGAAATTCACAGCCCTATGATCAGTGTGATGGCATCCGTTCTGCTCTGGTCTGACGAAAAGCATGACTTCAGTGAAAACAATGGATGTTCAACATGACAACGGGAAGTGTCTCCCTTCCTCCAGGGGCTCTTTTTTTTTCCTACTTAGTCCATCCTTGGGAGACCGGTGGCCGTCATCCGACAGTGATCTTCCTCTCTTGCCATCCATTCATTCTGCGGGAGCCCTGCGTTTTTTGCAAGCTTTGTTTTTAGACTTGATACTTCCATTGATGAGCACTGAGGATTGCACTCTGTACTCTACAGCATCGGAGTGCCCACAAGAGACCCCCCTTCCAGTAGTCATGGCTTCATGGAGAGCCTTCTCCTTAAGTCTGGGCTGGGCCTGAAATGTGTGTTGAACAACAGGACGATGGAAGGGGTGTTGTCTCAGGTCCAGGCCTGAGGCTGAAGAATTCGTGGGAGCTCTGACTTCCCTGTGAGAAAGTCTGGCTACCAGGTTAGAGAGACTGTGTGGTGAGATCATGGGGCGAGAACATACAGAGAAGCAGAAACCCTGAGTCTATGAATTCCCCAGCTGAAAGAGAAAACAGAAGTTCCCGGCCTATGACCCCAGTTGGGCGACATTAAGCCATGTGCCTCCTGCCATCCCAGCAAGCCATTCCCTGGTGCCATGATGTGAAAAGATGAAAGGCGGTTGTTTTAAGCCATAAAGTTTAGAGTTGCTTGTTCATAGCGGCATTAGACCAAATTATTACTATTGACTTGACCACTTTCACATCTTAAAGAGTCAAATAGAATTTATTTTTCACAACCAATAATATGCAGGGCTCCCTTCCATTAGGATCCCGTGACCAGCACCCCCAGCTTCTACTCGGTCTCCCAGACTGAGAGTTTCTAAGAGATAAGTTAATGCAATTCTGAGAGGAAAGATGTCATTAACACCTTTAGGTCTTTAAAAATATTCTTTCAGGGATATCTTAGGGTGGCTCAGTCTGTTAAGCATCTGCCTTCGGCTTTGGTCATGGTCCCAGAGTCCTGGGATCGAGCCCCACATCGAGATCCCTGCTCAGCGGGGAGACTGCTTCTCCGTCCACCTCTTCTTCTCCCCCTGCTCAAGCATGTGCTCTCTCTTTTCCTCTCTCAAATAAATAAATAAGTAGATAACCTTTAAGAAAATAAATAAAAGTATTTGTTCATGTGATTATCTGGACGAACTTGCTACTTCCTTCTTCAGTAAGGACACTTTTTCATGTTGTCTCTATTCTTGGTAATTCTCAGGTGAAGGAGAACAACTTGCGAATCCAGAAAACCCCTAAGAGAAACTGGGAGAAAGACAAGAATGACTTCAACTCAGTAGAACACATTCCAATCTGGAAAACAAAAATCTCCCTGGACTCCCTTCATCTTCCTGGGTTTAGACTGAGCCCCAAGATGATATTCTATTTCCGCATCACGTCTATATCACATCACTGAGCATCAAACTTACAAAGGACACTACAATGGGTCAGAAGTGCAATTTTCCTTTCTGCTACTTATTTTTTAACCTTTGAGTAACTAACAAATGTAAAGTGATAAAGTTCAAGAGTAATCTATTTCTTCCAGATCTTTTTTTTTCAGTGTTCCAAAATTCATCATTGATGCACCACATCCAGTGCTCCATGCAATCCATGCCCTCCACAATACCCACCACCAGGCCCTCCCAAGCCTCCACCCCACTCCCCTCCAAAACCCTCAGTTTGTTTCTGAGTCCACAGTTTCTCATGGTTTGTCTTCCCCTCCAATATCTCTCAACTCACTTCTCCTCCCCCAGATCTTTTGAAGCCACCTAGATTTTTATTTTAAATCCATCAGAGTTGAGATATTCTTTTTTTTTTAAATGTTTGTTTCAATATTTAGTACAGAGCTATTCAGAAGTATAAGCATATGAAATGGACGGATGGGAGGATGGAGATACATAAATGAACTTGTGAATGAAGGAATGATACCAAATTAAGTTGAGCGTGAGAGGGTGTAATACTATAAATAGATCTCATGTCGAGTATTTATTCAGGTTTATCATTAGGAGATAAAATAGAGCCATATTTGGAAGGCAGGAAGGATGCTAATGTAGTCCTGGAAGAAGGTAACTGGAAGGTTAGTGGACTTGAAAATAAAGTAGGGAGAGCAAAAATAAATCTCCAGTTGTCTGGGACTAGAGATGGTGGGACAGAGGCCACCCATATCCTGTAGGCACTGCAGATACACTCCTGGGTGCCATTCACACACCCTTCGAGTCTAGGAAAGAAAGCAGAGAGAACGCAGAGACCAGGAAGCTTGCCAATCCCACTGTACCAGACAGATTCCAGCACTTCTCAGGAGGGTCCATTTGGCCAGTTTCTGGGAGGAACTGAAGTCAAATATTAGATACAGTACACAGAAGCAGAAGAAGGTTTGTGAATGACTACAAATGTGTCCACTAATTATGATACAAGCAATGAACAAAAAGCTAGGGGTGGGGGTGAAAGTATGAAGAAAGTTGCCGATATCATCTAGGAAAAAAAACCATAAATGTGCAAAAGATAGTAGGAATCCTAGAAGGCAGAATTAACTACAATACAGATGGAAAGGGAAAAGGGGGTGGTTGGTAGTTTTAGGGCAAACCCCAACCTGTCTTTGTTCTAAAGGTACAACATTTCAAATATCTTACCCTAAAACTTAAGGGTAAAAACAAAACAAAACAAAACAAAACAAAAAACATGCTGATTTATTTGCTCCTGATTCTGCAATTTGGGCTGAATTGTCTTTTACATGCTATCGGTTGGCATGGCTTCTCTGGTCCTGAGGATGTATTTTCACAATGACTCACTCAGTCGTCTGACAAGCTGATGCCCCTCATCAGCTTGAAGGTCAGTGGCGGCCGGTAAGGGCCTTTATTCCTTCTCAACTGGCCGCACCCTGGAGTTAGGTTCATCTTTCCTCTGGCTCTCAGTGATCCAAGTCCTTTCCACATGCAAAACCTACTTCCTCCCCACTATGACCCACAAAACGTCATCTCATTAAAGCACGGTCTTAGGCATAAAGTCCAGATACTCAGCACCTAAATCCAGGTGGAGATGAGGTTCATCAGGCATGGCTCCCCTTGATTTGAAGATCTGTGAGCAAATGGGATAGATTTTCTCTCCCTCACATCGCCAACATACAATTGTCAACCAGGAGCAGGAAAATGCTAATAGAAATTCCCATTCAAAGACAAGGAATATGGAAGGCACAGAGTAATCACTGGTCAAAGAAATTCTGAAATCTGTTAGGGTAAACGTAAGTAGTTCCTTGATTAGGATCTGGGGTTATTTCCTCATGACCATTGGATCCACCCTCTGACCTGTCCTTCCTTTTCCATAATAAATATCCCATATTTGTAGATGAGGAGGTTTCTCAACCTACTTCCTACTGACAGAACGCCAAGGGTCCAAAAGCTTCTGTTAATTCAGAACTGTGCCTGTCCCTTTGAATCCAAATTGGAAGTCCATGTCTGCTAATACAATTATCTTAGAAGTTTTGTAGATTTCCAATGAATCTCATTATAGTTCCTTCATCCCATTACTATGGAACAGATACATAGCACAACAACAAATCTCTTCAAGAAAGACTCCTTTGTAATTTTGGCCATGGCACAATGTCCTATAATTTTTACAAGTTCTTTGTTTAGCTGAGGAGCTCAATGAGATACACCTTTAAGATTCTCAGAAACCCTATTGTCTAGCAGAGAGGGTCTAGAAAATGTCAAATTTGAATTTTTCGAAGGGATGAACAAATGGTCTTAAGATCTGACCCTAACCCAGACAGCAATTTTACCTACAACCACCTGATTTGATCCTTGTCCTAAGGCCATTTATAATTTTGAGAATCATTTGACAAATACAAAAGCTGAGAATAAGAAACAACTTTATATTTGAGTGAACCGAATCCTGGCTTCTCTATATTTCTCTTTAATTTTGCTTGACGACTAAAATTTCCTTGTTAATGCATCCCATGCCTTTTGTCTTTATCAGTGGAAATAAGTTTGCACTTTCAGGCTTGTGCTTGGATATCTCCAAAGCCAGATCCATAACCCAACTAAGCGTCCTCCTCTCACCTGCCTTCCTACAGACGGAAGTCTCACGCTCACTTCTCTGTCGGTCTCATTCCCTCCAGGCGCCAAGAGCAACTTCCTCCCATTTGCCCAGTTTATAGGGAAAGTCTCCTTGAGGACTTTCAGAGTTCTGCCTGCCCCTTAATCCCAAAAACCAATTAATACCATGTGATTCAGCTTTTTATTACATTAACATTCCACTTTCAGGTGCCATATTTTTTCTCTTTTTCTATTGCTGGCTACAAAATCACCCCAAAACTTAACAATAGCTTGTCATGACTCACAATCATCCATTGACTTGACAGTTTTTCCACTTTGCCAAGTGCTGGCTGAGGACTAGCAGGTTTCAAAGGCCTTCACTCATAAGATAAGTTGGGGCTGGCTGGCTGTGGGGAGCCCAGTGGAGGCTGTCTGCCTGGGACCTTCGGTCTCTCTGCTGGCTGAGTTCCTGGGTTGGTTCTTTGTGTGCTTATCTTGAACATTCCCAAACATGAAGTTCTCAGGGAAGTTAGGCTTCTTCCTTGTGGCTGATTTCCACACGCACAAAAGGAGAAGCTGCTAGGCTATTATAAGGCTATTATAAGGCTCGGGTCCAGAAATGGCCTGACATCACTTCTGCCTCATTCCATTGTTTAAGGCAAGTCACATGCAAAGGGAGCTGACCCTGGGAGGTGTGATTTATAGGAGGCCACATCCATTAACAGTCTGTCACAATAAAATTCAGTTCCCTTGGCTACAGGGGAATTATAGGACAGCGGTTCTTAAAGTGTGGTCCCCAGACCAGCAGCATCAGCATAACCAGGAAACTGTATCCAAACATGAATTCTTGGGCTGTGTCCCAGACCTACTGAATCAGAAATGCTGGAGACAGGTGCACAGATCTGTGTTTATCAAGCCCTCTGGGTGACACCAATGCAAACAAAAGTTTGAGGACCCAAGGGCAAAAGAAATGTATTAGATTGCATCTGTGTCATATGTGGAAAGTGTGAAAGCATAACCAACCAGTTAACTCTTAATATGAACTAGTTAACTCATACTTTTTAACTTGGTATTAGTTATAAGAAATCTGTTTTATCAGCGGCGTTCTGGGACTACTAACATTAACCATTGTAGAGAATATAAGCATGGCTAATTAACAATAATCCTTGTTTCTGCACACACACACACATACACACACACACACACACCTTTTTTTTTCTATTTCTTTTCACTCTTCTATTGTCGCTGTTGTTGTTATTGTTGTTTTCATATTTTATGTTCCAAGGATCAGGATTTTCATCACACGTAGTTGTTTATTCCCGGGGATATGAACAAAGAGGTGAACGGTGGTAAAGAAAGGAGGTAGCATCCGTAATAAATGCCACTAGACCCATGAACACTTTTTTTTTCCTGCAAAATTATTTTTGAAAACAACTTGAAAATGTAAATTTCAGATGCAGACCCCGAGTCCATAGGGGACTAGCGTCTCGTCCAAGGACATTTGGTAGGGGGGAAAAGATTCTACTGACCTATTGATCATTCCTGTTCGGTCCACCAACATTACACATGTGCCATAACTGTAGGCTGTCCCACAGTCCTCTGGCGTATTCAGGTGTTTGCAAAGTCAACTTCTCAAAATATTGCAACTGGAAATGGCTGATTGAATTCCACTGATTGATTAAATTCTCCATGCCATTGGAGCAGCCCGGCTGATGGCCAATAAAAACGAATCATGGAAAGTGGTTTGTTGGGGGATGAAAAGACTAAAATAAAAAGGATTCAAATATCTTCTTGGAACCACAGAGAAATTTGTAGTGCTGATCTCTGCACACAAGTTCTAAGCTCAAACAACATCTGTAGCCTGGGATACTTAAAAAGGATACTAAGGAGAGCAGTCATGGCCAGAAAAGCCTTGAGCACGTTGCATTTTCTTTATTTCAGCAAATGTTTATGCAGCACATTAACATGGGCTCAGCACCATTCTATGTCACAGTGTCTCCATACCGTCCTGTGCTGTAGGCAGTATTATTATTATCCACATGCTACAAATGGGGAGACAAAGTCACGTGGCAAGGTTGGGATGTGAACTTAGATTTGTTGCAGAGTTCATGCTCCTAGTCACAGCGTGAAATGGATCCTTGGCGTTGATTTTAGACTCTTGCTCTGGAAATATTTGGTTATATACCAATACGGCAAAATTTGAAGAGGTTAAAAACCATATTCTCACAGTCTAGCTGCCCCACATGGAAGCAGCGGTTAGCATCCTAGAGTAGATAATAACCTTCTCTGTGCACAGTTGCTTAATTTTATAAGGTCCTGAACACACTCTATCTCATATGATTCACAAAATTCTCCAAAGGGCTTTATTCCAATCTGACTTTATGAGGGGAAAAAAGAAAAAGAGCCTTCAAAAGATTAACTAATTTTGGCAGTTTGTACAAGCGGTAGATGCCACAGCCAGAATTCTTTGCCAGTGTGCTGATGTCAAGTCCCATACTTTTCCTGGAAACCCCAGAAATTCTCAAAAGCCAAGTAGCAATTCACCAAGGGAAAGGAGCAGGGGAGATAATAACCAATTTTCTCAGCCTTATTTATACATCTAAACAGCAAAATCCCTGAGATATAGGGTCTTTTTTTTAAGATTTTATTTATTTATTTGACAGAGATCACAAGTAGGCAGAGAGGCAGGCAGAGAGAGAGGAAGGGAAGCAGGTTCCCTGCTGAGCAGAGAGCCCAATGCGGGGCTCGATCCCAGGACCCTAGGATCATGACCTGAGCCGAAGGCAGAGGCTTTAACCCACTGAGCCACCCAGGCGCCCAAGATATAGGGTCTTTAAAATGAGGCATAAATTTTTATTTTACTTTATTTATTTATCGTTTATTTGTCAGAGAGAGTGCACAAACAGGGGGAGCAGTAGGCAGAGAGAGAAGCAGACTCCCCACTGAGCAGGGAGCGCAACGTGGGACTGGATCCCAAGACCCTGAGATCATGACCTGAGCTGAAGGCAGAGGCTTAACCCACTGAGCCACCCAGACATCCCTATTTTACTTTATTTCAAATAAATTTCAAAGTTAGACGTCTAATACATCTCCTACACTTACATTTTCATCTCTTTCAGTGGGAAAGATAGAAATGAAAATAGAGACAGACATCCAGGGTAACCTAGTCCCTGCTTTAGGGGTACACACACATGGGCGTGAGATGCTAAGCATAACGACCTTTCCCAAGTATGTTTCAGGAGGCAATTGCTTGACAGTCACAATTATGGGGACATGACATAGTTTTTCTTTCCTTAGAATACAGAGACGAGCATCTAAAGATCAGTAGAACCTCGGCGACTGTCCCTACTGGGCAAGCCTGTACTTGTAATAAATACTCAGCTTCATGACTTCATTCCTGCTGTGTCACCCTTCAGCGAGCTTCCTGAGCAGCGGCTCAGTGTAAGAAAGCTCGGAGCAAAAAGATAGTAGGAAGAAAAGAGTGCGTGCACATGGAAGACGGAGTATTTGGGGAGGACATCCACAAAAGCACCAGGAAGTGATGTGAGTTCCAGCTAAGGGGGCACTCCTGGGTGGGCTGGAAGAAGGACAAGGCTTGAGAAGAGTCATATTACCCAGCATCCAAGGAGATAAACTAGTCCCCATTGTGCTTTGACTCTGTCGATAGGCATGACCCTCCACACTCAGCTTCACCCCGGCAGAAGCGAAGTGGACACTTAGCACCACTGGTTTTGCGAGTTTATGTCTGTAACTTCTGTGTCCTGGGCATTCGGGGCCAGCACTGTTTCCATTTCTTTTCCCCATTTCATGCATCATTTCCAAGTCGTGTCGCCACGGTGTAGAAGCGATGGGTGCCAATTTTAACAAGTAGAAAGACAGGCATCGTAAAGCCTGCCTGCCTACATCCGCTTCCCCCGTTTCCAAACCAGAAGATGGGAGGAAAGGAGAAGAACCAAAGTTCACAACAGGCAATCCCGTGTTTGCCTCGCCGTCCCATTTTAACTAAGAGGCCAGGGCCAGGGTGTAGAATCCGTTCAGAGAATTGGGTCGTCACATGCTTAGCATCTGACTAAGGATGGCAGCTGTGTCAAAAGGACCGTTGCTTACAGAAAAGAACTGGAGGTCTGTTGAGACTCTCCTCCTCCTGCTTGTTTCTGAGACTCTGATTACACGCTTTCACACTCTGTCCCTATCTTGTGTGGTTTCGAGCCAAAGCCTGAGACATCTAACCCATTTATCAATGTTAAACACAGAAGGCGTCATCTAGGAGTCCCTGAAACTTCAAGAGAGCTGCATGGATAAGAGAAATTGGATGGCAGACGTGGAGGTCATCTTGCTGAGAGTCAGAGATCCCCAAGCACACTAAGGACAGGGTCTCTCTTCTAATAGTGCTTGGCCGTGCCCGGCAGAAGGAACGAGAGGCAGAACTCGGCAATGAACTGACAAAGAACTGAATGCTAACAGATGTAAATGGGACCCGATCTGGACTTTTATGTTGCTTTACAATTTGCCTACTTGGGTAGCTTTCAGAAAGCAGCTTACTTGTAAATACTCTGCTTTTCTTCCTTCCATCCTTCCTCTTTTCTTTCCCTCTTTCATTTGTTCATTCGTTCTTTCTTCTTTCCTTTGTCTTTAATGTAGTCAGAGAGGACAAATCCCTAGGTAATGAACCCGCATCTGCCTCTGGGAACAGAGTAGTTATTTTCTGAAGGCACACTGGGGGCTGTTGTATCCTGACATCTTTCTTAAAAATGTGCCTTTTCTTAAAAAAGAAAGAAATCATGCCATTTCAAGGATGAAACTGGAGGGCATTATATTAAGTGAAATAAGCCAGAGAGAGAGACACAAATACTTCATGGCATCACTAACATGTGGAAACTAAAAAGGGGGGGGGAAGGAAAGAAAAGAAAGACAGTAGAACTCATATAAATAAAGAGTAGAATGATAGTTGCTGGGGCCTGGGCATGGGTGGAGGCGAGGCGAGTGATAAGAGGATAAACACTTCCAGGTTGGTTTTTTTGTTTGTTTGTTTTTTAAGATTTTATTTATTTATTTGAGGGAGAGAGAGCAAAAGCAGGGACAGCAGCCAGGGGAGAGGTAAAAGCAGGCTCCCCACCAAGCAGGAAGCCCAATGCGTGGCTCGATCCCAGGACCCTGAGATCATGACCTGAGCTGAAGGCAGACACTTAACCCACTGAGCCACCCAGGCGTCCCTATACTTTCAGTTATAAGAATAAGGTCTGAGGATCTAATGTAAAACCTGGTGACTGTAGTTGATAATACTGCATTGTATAATGAAATTTGCTAAGGCAGTAAAACTTAAATGCTCTCACAAAAAAAGAAGAAAAATATGTAGTGGTGACGAATGTGTTACTAGTTCAGCTGTGGGACATGGAATCCCTTCATGACATACGTGTATGCCAAGTCTTCGCACTGCCTACTTTAAATGTCTTACAATCTTATTGTCAATTCTATCTCAATAAAGCTGAAAAAAAATTTAAAGCTGAAAACAAAAATAACAGCCAAAAAAAAAAAAAAATGTTCACGTCCTTCCTAATGGCAATTTACCTCAACATTTTGGAAAAAAGATAGTCCCATCATGCTGATTCTCGGCTCTGGATCCAAACCAAAATTATAGCTGTGAAAGGGTCCCACGTAAGTAATTCTGCAGAAGTTTTGACTTCCCATTAGAAACCAGTCTGAGACCAGAGTCCAGGCAGAACAATACCCACCAGGACCGCTAGAGCCAGGAGCCATCACTGGGCATGCACTGGTGGCATTAGCTGGCCAGTCAACTGTGTATGCTCACCCTTCCTCTCACACGTACCTGTGAGTTTGAGTATTAGAAGAGAGGATCGTGTTCCTTCCTACATGCCACACTGAATTAAATATACCGCCTTCCGGAAAATTCTCAGTAGGGAAAGAGAGATTGGTGAGATTGGACGATGGCTTCCCAGGTACCCACGCCATCAGGGTGGTGCTCTCAAACTGTGGTCCACGGTGCATCCGACTCAAGATACTGATGTCCAACTAATTAATAACATTCCTAGGCTTACTAATGAGCTTTTCAGCCTGCATAACCATGATATTATCCCATATTTTATGCAGAATATAATACTTTCAATATAAACAACTCATTTTGTAGTTTGGGGCTGGTCTTTAGAAGCTGTGACAGAAATCCTTGTGACCTCCATGCTGGCTCATCATTTCCCTCGGAAATATCCGTCTCTGTCACCACCCTCACAAGGCGTCCACATTGCCTTCCGTCTTCCCTCCATTCGCTTTGCTGAGCTTTACCTATCCTACTTAGGTTGGTGCCAACCTTGCTATCGTAAGACTAAGGACAGATCAAATGGAGGAAATGGCTGATCTCTGTCTGTTTTGGAAACACTGGTTCAATTCTCCCCACAAAGAGAGAGGTTGGGAAAGTAAGTAGATTTTGTACTAAAACGAAACTGATTCTGCCAATTTCATAAGCATAATTGGAAAAACCTACCAGTGGCTAACACAATATTACCATTGACTACTTGCACTCAGTGGGTGGCTTAAAAGGTTGATCGTGTATGATAGAAGATCAAAGAAATTCAGATCATAAGAAATGCATTTCTTAACACTGAGTCAGTGTTGGGAATCTCCTGCTTGTCTTCTCTCTGGTAAGAAGCAAGGTTTTCTTTTACAGTTTTGAATATGAGATGGATGCTAGGAGATTTTTTTTTTTTTTTTAATCTCACCAGCTTCTGCTTGCATGAAAATCCTTCAAGACAAATAGGTTCAAAAGACATTTCTTCAGAAACACCACTTACCAGAGCAATCATAGCATATTTAATGATATGATTAGAACCATTTTGGCATCTTAAATACAAATAGCAAGAAGTAAAATCTTTAACATTTGTGGCACTTTCTCTTCTGGATAAAATTCGGTAAACTTGGTATCTGGAATACTAATCAGAATATTTGCTACCCATGAAAACAGCAAGTCAGCCATGAAAATGCCTGTCTTATTAACTGTGAAAACTGAAACACAGAGGGAAAATATAATCTGTTTTAAATATATTCTAGCATGCAGAGAAGTGGAATGTATTTGGAAGGTTACAACTAGCATATCCTCTTGCTGTTTTCTAGAATGTGTTTATGTAGAATTAACAGACCCCCAGGATAGAGCACAGAAAGAACCAGTGACCTGATATTCTTGTGTGGAAAGGCTGGAGGAGGATATTTAAATATAGTATTTTATTTGTATTCCTAAGTGCTAAGGTAAGATCTGTTTTTCCAGAAAATAGATATTTCTCCAAAAACATATGCAAAAGGGTTACAATTAAACCTCCTCACTACAGAAGTGTGTAAAATTTTCCACCCTTGAAGCTATAGCATATGTATTTCTCAAAAAGACAAAAAAAAATATTAGCAAACCACAAACATATGTGCACACACTGGGAAAATTGGATTGCTTTTCTTGACTGAGTGAATAGATTCGTTTATTGACTCCTGAGTCTCTATTTGAATATAAATGTGTGAGAAGTGATTATTTCTATTAACAACAAACAAACCAAACCTGCAGACCTAGGAAAGGGTTGAATCTGGCACCACAGGCCAGGTCAGATTCTGTTGCTACCATTGACCTTAATTGGGTAACTTCTTTTTTTTTTTTTCTGCCTGTTTCCCAAAAACCAAAACCCCACCATGCATTCCCACACATTAACTGGGATAGTTGTCTTTCCAATGTGAGTTATTCCAACCTGGTAATCGGAATAGGAATATTTGAGAGTTTGATATTTTATCAGATTTTCCACAAAAATAAGGGTGTGACGAGAATGTTGGAGGGTGTGAGCTTTTTGATTTTACCTCTGGGTGTCCGTTGATATGCAAATCAGCTGACAAAGATGATTCCAAAGAACTCTATGATCCACCAACTTCAGGACTGGACTCCTACGTACCTGTATCATCATTTAACCGTTCCATTTTGTCTATGCTTTGTCTTTAAAAATATTTTTAGGGGTGCCTGGGTGGCTCAGTCGGTTAAGCATCTGCCTTAGGCTCAGGTCATGCATGGTCCCAGGGTCCTGGGACCGAGTCCAGCATCAGTCTCCTTGCTCAGTGGGGAGCCTGTTTCTCCCTCTGCGTGCTGCTCTCCTGCTTGTGCTCTCTCTCTCTCTCTCTCTCTCTCTGACAAATAAATAAAATCTTTTAAAAAACATTTTTAAAACTTCCTGATCACAGAAAGTTAAACTCTGCTGCAAACATCAGGAACTTTGTGTTATTGATGCATTTGGCAATTTCCCATTTTCCCTTCCTGTGGTCATTCACTTGCTTCTTTTTCCTTTTCCTCCCTTTCTCACAAGGAGGCAATCTGAGACTCCACGTTACTGTGCTTTGTCCCACCTGCCGTGGGCAAATACTCGTTGATGTGATTCGTGCAGAAGGGCTGCTGGGCGCAAGCCTTTCCCACCCAGAGAAGCATTTTCAAGGAGCACAGAGCTCCCCGTGCTGAAAGTAGACAAATGAGGCTTTAGTGATAGAACAGCACAGCAAATACAAGTCCAGAGAAGGAAATATTCTGGAAAAGAGTTTCCAGAAACCTGAAACCTAAGATCAGTGAGCAATCAAATCCAAATTAGGACAGCAGCGTGGTCCAAGTTATATTATGGAAATGAGTGGGAGTGTGTTCAGGGTGCTGGAAGGGGGAAGGTGCCAGAAGGGAAGGTCAAATCCAGGACAAACTCTGACAAGATGGATGTTTAGAGAATTCCATTATGAATGAGCTAATGCTAGAGATTCAACTTGATTTAGGTGATAGGGCTGATTCGTTTTGGACCCAGCTGGCTTCTAGGTCTGCCAAGATCACTACTTTGTTCTATACACTGTTCCAGGTAATGTGACTTTCTCTACATTGAGGGATATCCTCAATCACAAAATAGTAGAGCACCTCAGTTTTTCCCAGTGATTATTTAGGAAGCAAGATAGATGATACAAACACACATACATTCATGTAGGAGAGACAGAGAAGCAAAGAGAGAGAAAGAGAGATTTTTTTAAATTTTATGTATTTATTTGACAGAGAGAGATCACAAATAGGCAGAGAGATAGGCAGAGAGAGGAGGAAGCAGGCTCCCTGCTGAGCAGAGAGCCCGATGCGGGACTCGATCCCAGGACCCTGAGATCATGACCAGAGCCGAAGGCAGAGGCTTTAACCCACTGAGCCACCCAGGCACCCCTAAAAGAGGGATTTTTGAACAGAGAACAGTCCCCCATTCCAAACCCATCCCAACTGAACTTTATATGGAACAGGAGTATACAGAGGTTTGTTGTTTTTTTTTTAATAAAAGGAACATATTACAATCTTCTATTAGTATTTACTATAGAAATGTTAAAAAAAAAAAACATACATTATTTCCACCCAATCAATACCATTTACAAGTGAAGGGCACTAAAGCTCTGGGGAAAATTCATGCAAATCCACACAGGAATTTCTAAAGCTCCAGTAAGAATCCATGTCCCCTGACTTGGACCTAGTGTTCTTTCTAGTGCATTATACTGCTTATTTACATGCTTCTGACCTTAGCTCTTTGCCTTTCCGTTTGTTTGTAGACTTGCTTGCTTTTGGTTTAAGTATTTTCAAGTTCTCACACTGGTAAGGCATAAGACTATACTTCCTTATTTAGTGCCTTTACCAGTCTTTATTATTGTTCCTAAAATTCACCTTAGGCTGTTACTGTCAAACTTTTGGTCAAATGCAGAGCAAAACAAATTCACCAAGTACAGCTAATTTGATTAGAAGTTTGGACTAATGAGGTTTAATTAATCATACCAAACCATGGAATCACAGTCAGTTTTGAAGATAAAAATCCTATAAAAGCAATTTACTTTGACTGGTCTATACTTGGTTTCATGGCTTTATAAGATTGAAGTCAATAATGGCAAAGTTATCTTTTTGTAATTAATTACAAGCTGCAAAAAGTTATCAGTTTTCTAACGCAGGATCTACCAATAATGAAAAAAACAAAAAGGACTTTATGTACCTAAAGTAAATTTTAAAGACAGAAAACGGTGGACGCAGGTGGAAAACATGAAATTTTTTAAAAAGTGACAGTAGTAATTAAAACAACAAAAATGTCTGTTCTTTTTTGTTGTTATCAAAAAAATTAACTTGTTAATTACTAAAGGTAATTCTGAAAGAGTTCATCTTCACCTTTCCAAACTGAAGGCTTGAATTAACATCATCTCACCTGAATGAATTCAAATTCAATACTCAAGGTAATTAAACATTTGGGGGGTTGTCCTGAAACATCAAAGATCTAAACACAGCACTACTTTAAATTATTACTACATACCTTTTATCACTGAACTTTTCTATGTTCTTAAAATCAAGAAGTTGGTTACCATTGTTGACCCTTCAAAAAGTAGTGATGGGATTTACTGCCATACGGTAACATGAATAGAGATTTAAAAATTAAAATTTCAGTAAGGTAAGCTGAAATGGTCCCATTTCCAAAGGCTGAAAAAATATTTTGTAAATATAATATATATAATCATATATTCATATATATATGATATATCTATGCATGTTTGTGATAAACTATATTTTCCAGATGGCCAAATAATTAACAAGATTAGGCTGGTATCACGTTAGACAAATTCCAGTTCTTGACCTTGGTGAGTCGATAACAATGACTGTAAGATCATGAGCTTAGGAGTCAGAAAGCCTGGTTTGGATGTTGGTTCTACTGGTGTGACTCCAGCCTCGTTGCCAAATTCTCCAACTCATGGTTTCCTTGCTTGTGTATTAAGGACATTGTTAACTAACTGACAGAGTCACTACAAGTGTGTAAAGTATATTCTTGAGAGAATAAAAAGATTGTGATATTCATCATCGCTGTTTTAAGAGAATTTGATTTCCGAGATAACTACTCCCTATAAAATAGGTTGTAAGAGACTAAGTACTATGCCTTGATCATTTAATTTGAATGTCAAAACAGCCAACCCATGAAGTGGTAGGCCAGAGTACCTGTATTTTATTTTTACATATTTTATTTTTTACAAACTTTATTTTTTATAAATTAAAGATTCTTGATTCATATGAAAGGCAAAACAAAAAACTGAATCATCCCCAGGGAAAGACCTGCCCCAAGACCTTTTGTTGTTATTCTTATTGGTGTGCTCCTCTGTGCATACATATATGTTGGGAAAATTACAGAAAATCCAGAGAAACAGAAGAACAAATTGACCTAAATCCCACTACCCTAACATGAGCACTTCTATAATTTTTTGGCATTAAATTCCACGCCTTTCCTGATGCATGTCATCATTATAAGCCGTTGTTCTGCTACTGTGAGGTGGTGTCATGGCTTCCGTCTCACAGAAGGTGGAGACCTACAGAGAATGAGGGATGGGCTCCAGGGCACACTCGGTGCTCCTCCACGGCCCTGTTTCTGTCCACACCACCCTTCCTCCTTTGCCCAGGGCAAGTGATAGCAAAAGCAGCGGTGAAGGGCCAGGAGTCAGGCCCAGAGATACATGTTGTACCCCCTAACGGCAAGGAAGCGCTCTGTTAGGATAAGTTTTCTCCCATGCCCTCCTGCATCCATTTCTCCAGCAAACACTGGAAAGATCTAGAACTCCATCACCACATGGTCGGAAATGGAAGCATATCTCTCAGCACTTGTGCCCATAGCATGAGCTATGGTCACACTCTACGGCCATTACTTCCAAGGAGTCTGACCACCAGTCACCGAGGCAATTTTTTTTATTTTTTTTCTTATTTTTAATTTATTTGGCAGAGAGAGATCAGAAGTAGGCAGAGAGACAGGCAGAGAGAGAGGAGGAAGCAAAGCTCCCTGCTGAGCAGAGAGCCCGATGTGGGACTCGATCCGAGGACCCTGAGATCATGACCTGAGCTGAAGGCAGAAGCTTAACCCACTGAGCCACCCAGGTGCCCCCCGAGGCAAATTTTTTAAGAGGCCACCACGAGAGAAATGAAGGATGGGAAGAGAAACATTTATATTCTCGCGGAAAATAGCTCGGTAAACATTCCATTGTGTTTCACAGCAAGTTGTGTCCCGACTGCTCACATAGAACACTTGTCTGCTCTGGGTACTTACAGCTTTGTAGGTTAGTTAATGAATTTAAATAAAAACTTTAAAAATTTTGAAATAAAAATAAAAGAAAACAATAATCTTTCTTTCTTTCCTTCTTTTGAAATTTCCATGTGGCTAGGGTTTCTAGCCCCATTGAACCCAGTAATATTTAATGGGAAAACAGCCACTCCCATTGCTGGAAAAGGCAAAACTCAATTCACTAAATAATGCTTTCAAGCCACCAGGGGGCAAAAAAAAAAAAGAAAATCAAGGTTATTACTAGAAAGTCAGGCAAGTCCCTTTGTATTCATTCCAACAGCTGTTTAACATGATTGGAGGCCAAGTAAGGAAAGTTCAGGTAAATACCTCAATTTAGTAGAGTTATCCAGGGGTCAAAAAGGAGCTATGTGCTTTTGGGGGGATGGTGTTCCATTTACCCTTAAAAGGCAATTTTTAATGGAAAAAGTGAAGCGCCTTGTTTTACAGACCTTAACATATTTTAGAAACAGAAAAATGTGGCCATTTTATGCTTGCAGTATACTGCAGAAATGCAGGACGAAAATAAGAGCTCGGCTCAGGGTCCCCACTGGCCAGCGAACCCAGCAAACCCGGAGGCCCTGGTCCCTTTGGGAACACCTTTATCCCTGCCTTCCTATGCATCAGAGGCCACTTGTAGGGCTGAAATTCCATATCCCTAAATAATATGTTTCCCAACACAGTACTTCTATCTTGACGGCCCAGATTTTCCATACCCACTTACCCTTCTGGACTCAAAAATCATCCTATCAGCCTGTTTAAGAATTGGATTTTGAAGACACAAGAAGCGGTCTCTGAATGTAACCACGGATCTCTTCCTCCCCCGCGCCCGCACCTCAATAAATACAATTTTAGATAGCCAAAGCAATCATTACCTGAAAAAGACTTGTTTCTGGCAGGAAAAAAAAAAATCAATTTAATTATATGAGATGTGTCTTACGCTTTAATTGTTGTTAAGTATAGAACATTATTGACAAAATCGCCCTGGATCTGGGCTTACGAGCTTTTACATTACTCAGATAACTTGCCGGGGAGAGAAAAAAAAAATCCATCATGTTACTTGAAAGAACTGAAGCCACATTGTGCCCCTGTCCTGAGGCCCCTCGGCTGCACTCACAATGATGAATGCATCATTTTTCTTGCATGAAACTTTGGTAACAAACAGCGCAGCCAAGTCTTTTCCAGCACTGTTATTCTGTTTTAAAAAACACTGACATTTTCTTAAACAGACATAATTTACAATTTTAAGGAGCACAACAGTGCCTTGGTGTTCGAGGGCCAGAGAGCAAACAACCCTCCTTTCAGTTCGATTTTTTTTTTCTTTTTTCTTTTTCTTTTTTTTTGAAAAAGGAGTCTCGTGCTCAGTGAGTTCACTCTAGCTTAAGGCCAGAGAGACAGGGCAGCAGGAGAGCAGAGCCCCAGCGCACCATGTGAATGAAGGTCACGGGAGCAGCGGAGCCCAGCCCGGGAGTCCCATGGGCATCGTGACAGCGCTGTCCCCTCCCCAAGGTGGAGGGGGGGAGAAGCATCCCCTCCAGGTGCTTCTGCTCTGCATGGCAGAGCTCCCCTTGAATGTCATCCTCTGTAAATTCCACACAAAGGGAGCCTGGCCAGGGTCCCCATGAGTGGATCGATGGCAGGAGCAGTGTTCGATTTCCAGCGGGGTCAGCTCAGCCTGAGGAGATGAGCGGAGGTGTGTGTGCTCACGGTGCTGCGGGGCTGCCGTGTGGATGACACCCAGAGGCTCCAGGGGTGTGTGACCAGGAGGGCTCCCAAGGTGTTATTTCTCAGACGGTGGCTGTGGTCCAGGGCCCCTGCTGGAGTTTCTCCCCCTGGATTCCCGAATAATCCTTCATGTATGTGAACTCTCTGGACTTCTCCCTCCGGTTTTCTTTTCACCTGAAAATGTTCTTCAAAAATAGTCCGATTAAAGAGAAGGAAAGAACCCCCCCACTGCCCCTGTTGGGCCATCTCCTCCCTGCACCACCAGACCTGGTCAGAGCCTCCGTTATCTGGCCCCATGGAGCCCCTCAGGACCCCCAGACTGGCCTTGGCTGACCACTATCATGTATCCCTCTCAGTAGAGGGACTGGGGGTGAGTTGCTCATGACAGAGTCTCGGGGGAGGGACAAGGAGGACAAAGAGCTGGGTCTACCAAGGAGATACCGCAGAGTGAGATGTGGTTTAGTGAAATAAAAGGCGGCAAATGGAGCCCAAAGAAGGACCCATTCCCTTCCCCAGAGGCCCCCTTCTGAAGATGACTCCATGGACCGGGGACCCTCCCTGAGGCCATCGAGGGAGGCGTGGGCTGCAGATGGAAGGCCACATGAGGGAAGGAGCCCAGGCCACTGTGTCACCTCTGAAGCAGAGTCACCCCCTTCCAGGAACAGTTGGGTGGAACAGAGCACACAGATCCTACAGAAAATCCATAAAATTAGAAGACCTGTCAGTTGTGACTGATTTCTCCTGATTTGCTAGGATTGGAGTCCAGGTCTCTTAGTTTATACCTTTGAGGAGACCCTTTAGCCGGGGGCCACTGCCTGCCTCCAGTGACCACGTGCAAAGGAGAGAGAGAGCCTTAGAAGGGGGAGATCCCGGAACCTTGTGGGCAGCACCAGGCTTCGTGTGGCAGAAGGACACTTTAAGCGAGGAAAATGAGACTCGCCCAGACTCGGGGCTCCACCACTTTGCCCCGACTTGCTCTTGCACAGAACGGGACCTGGCCTGGCCCTGCTTTGACACCCCACCCCCCACTTCTGCCAGTGCCAGTATAAGTGAGATCACGTTCTATTTCAGGGCAAAGTTAGGGAGAACTGCTTTCTAGCACCTGGCTGGTCTCCCTCTCCCCAGCTCCTTTAACCCAGCTGATCAGCCCTGGTTGTCTGGCACTCGTTTGCCTCAGAGACGGACCATTCCCCAGGATTCTAAGCTGTCCGTTGAGACCCACAGTACACCGGCACTCGGAGGCAGAGCTGTGGAGTGCTATGCAGCCACGGAGGGCCTGCCGCCTGCCTCCAGATCCATCTCCAGCTGGTCCTGGAGCACCGGCGGGGCCCTTGCTGGTGATTTCTGAAATCTGGAGCCGTGTCCCAGGTCTCTGTGCATTTCCCTGGGTGTCCTGGTATGTACTGGGGTGCTGGTTCTGTTAGTAAAGAGATGACACTTTAAGAAGTGTGAAGTCACTAGGCATAAGGTGTTCTGCCTACAATGAAGTCTGTGGGAAGGTGTGAGAATATGGGACCAATGACACAGGCCAATGGGGCCCTCAGGCCACCTGGGGTGGAGGACAATCCTCTCACATCACAAACTTGTGCTTCTCCACAATGAATACAAACCTGAGCAGGAAGCCGGGTGAACTTTCAAAAAGGCAGAGAAAAGCCAGCCTCTTAGAGTTTTCCAAGCAACTGATGAAAAACCCATCTTCTAAGCATCAGGGAGGGATGGAGAACAACTTCAGGAGGGAACAATGGATGATTTGAATGAAAATCCTTCTTTTCCCAAAAATCCAGAACAGCCTAAACAAGAAATTTCGAGATGGAAGGAGGGAGTCCCGGGAAAGGAGGAAGAGAAAGGAAGGCTGGAGTAGCTGAAGGCAGGAACGGAGCGGGTCCTGGAAGAGAAACTCAGCCAGCTAATGTCCATGGCTGACACCTGCGGAGGATCTCCCCCTTCCCTGATGTCCTTAGAGATCGCGGACACTGGGAAGTCAAGCAAAAGCGGGAAGCAGAAGATGGACGTCACTCAGTCCGTCGGTCAGGAGTTGACCTGAAGAGTATCATTGATGATGGTGACCTCACTGTGTCCTTCAAAGTACTGAAGAGAAAAGGCAAGAAACAGCCAGACAATCGTGGAAGAAAAGCAAATGGAAGAAGAGCTTACGGGACAAAGGACAAGACTCCAAACTGAGGAAGCATCTTCGTAGCGTGGAAATTCACAGCTTGACAGTGGGATCCAGCGGCTGAAGCTGAACCTGAAGCTTCGAATTCTGCCTGAATTACGTCAGGAACACGTCACGCAACGTTAGAGAAAATGGTTTGAGGAGGAAACACACAGCCGGGAATCGAGAAGAAACGTCCCGACATGTGCAGCACAAGTCAGATTCGCAGCCTCTGCAAGGAGAGGGCTGAAGATGTAGGCAAAGACCGGGAGAGAGACTTCTGCCATCGGAAGGAGATCCTCTTCCACGAGGAAAGAGCCCAAGAAAGCTGGACAGCGGCCTGTTGATGGAGAGAAGCCTCAGGGAGCTGAGAGAAGAAAATGATCGCGCAGGCAAATGCTGGCCATCGCCCAGTCCAACTGCCAGCCCTTCCCAAAGGCCCTTTTGCTCCCACTGCTCCTCCCGCAGCCCACAGAGGCTGCAAGTGTCCTGGGGTCCCCTGAGCCCTCAGCACCCCCCCAGCAGGGAGGAGGGTCCCATACTGAGGGCGCAGGGATCCAGGGTCACCTGCAGGCGTGACTAGCTCCCAGGCTGCGGCCTCAGCACCCACAGCCACGGCACAACGTCCGCGTGTGTTTTCTGTCTTTGCTGTGATTTTCACTGATCTCTTTTTGGTTTAGCTACTGTAATTTAATTGGTGCTGCAATTGCTCTTATTCAAGTAGATGTAGCATAATTTTAAGGTAGTATTTTTCAAAGAAAGTTCATCTAATATCATTCTTATGAATACATTTTTTTTCCACATTATTGGTCCCTCTTAAATTAGATAATATAAGTGTTGTATTCTGATTTAAACAAAAAATCAGTTGTTTAGCCATCAATAAAATTTGGCACGGATACCTACATTCAAAACAATAAAGAACATTTTGTATGGCATGAGCATTGTTACATGTGATCTTGAACTATATAAGCAGTCTGTACAGGAAAGTTAATACTTACCTGAAAAACTTCTGATTGTCTTTTTAAAAAATAAGGAAAACCCCTAAATAACAGCAACACTCAATCAAAATTCATGACATTTTAATTAATTAAGTATATTAATTCATTAATTCATTAGCCCTAAATTCATAGATTAATTTAGGGGAGTTTAAATTTTGTAACTTATTTTTTGTCATTTTCTTAAACTTTCTCGTTTTGCTTAAGATATTGTTTGTTGTTTAAATATTTTTAACTTCCATACAGTTGAATACAAATGTTTTTAAAGATTTTATTTTTTAAATTAATTATTTCTTAAGATTTTATTTTTAAGTAATCTCTACAACCAATGCGGGACTTGAACCTGCAACTTGAGACCAAGAGTCACAGGCTCCACTGAGCACTCCAAAATAAAGGTTTTCCCTAATGGCAAACACACACGTGCACACGCGCGCACACACACACACACACCCAACAATGCAGATAATAGTTGCTTTTAGTATATCAGTAACAGGATAATATAAAAACAAAGCTGGAAAATTTTTAAAAATTAAGAAGAAAGGAAAGTCATGCTCACACAATTTGCACGTACACAAAAGATACCCAATCACATACACACAGGAGCAGAGTTGCCTGAATATGGGACAAGATTCCAACTGGAGACACTTCATCCCCAATGGTGCAGGAAGGCTCAGTTTCAGCACCTGTGACATTGATGGGAGGAGGAGAGGGACGGGAAGCCTTCCAGAAGCTAGCAAGAGGAGAATCTGCTCCCATTTCTGGACCTGGAGGGAGGAGGGGTCATCTGGGCCCAGTAAGGAGCTGTCCTCATGACAGGCAAAGCAGGAGGGAACAAGGAAAACCAACTCCTCCTTCCCTCCTCCTGTCGTCCCATTGACAGCTGGTGCAAGTGGCAGCCACCTAGGGACTGGGTTGTCAAGCCAGGGCACAGAGCAGGCCAGGAACGGGCCCAGAACTGATTTAGAAAATGACCAGCACCACTCTTGACTCTATTCCATCAAAAGTATGTGTTTTATTGCATTCGTCCACATCTATTTATTTAGCGCAGACAACCTCAGAGATCTTGTGGGTTCAGTTCCAGACCACCACAATAAAGCGAATATTGCAATAAAATGAATCAAATGAATTTTTTTGGTTTCCTGGTGCATATAAAGATTATGTTTACACACTACTAAGTATGCAATAGCATCATGGCTTAAAAAAAGTTCACCCTTGGTTTAAAAATGCTTTATTGCTTAAAAAAAAAAAATGTTATCCATCATCTGAGCTTCCTGGCAGAGTGTCTTGTCTCCATGTTGATGGCTGCTGAGCCTTCAGGGTGGTGGTGGCTGAAGGATGGAATGGCTGTGGTGGCTTCGTTGGGGAAGCGTCTGCCTTCAGCTCAGATCATGATCTTGGGGTCCTGGAATCAAGTCCTGCATTGGGCTCCTGGCTCAGTGGAAAGTCTGCTTCTCCCTCTCCCTCTGCTGCTTCCCCTGCTTATGTTCTCTCTCTCTGTCCAATAAGCAAACCAACAAACAAAATCTTTAAAATACAACAACAATAAATTTTGCTACATCACTTGACTCTTCCCATCACAAACGATTACCCTGTAGCTTGTGAGGCTGTCTGGCAGAATTTTACCCACAGTAGAGCTTCTTTCAAATTTGGAGCAAATCCTCTCAAACCCTCCCACTGCTTTATCAAGCAAATTCGTGTAGTATTCTAAATCTTTTTTTGTCACCGCTACACACTTCACGACATCTTCCCCAGAAGTAGATTCCATATCAAGAAACTGTGGGCTTCACCGCTCTTGCGTCAGAAGCATGTCCTTATTCATTCAGGTCTGATCACGGGACAACAGCCATGCTGTCCCCTCTTCAGGCTCCCCTTCCAGCTCTCTTGCTGTTTCCACCACACCCACAGCGACTTCTTCCATTGGAGTCGTGAACCCCTCAACATCCTCCATGAGGGTGGGAATCAACTTCTTCCAAACTCTTGTTCATATTGTTATTTTGACCTCCACCCATGAATCAACAAATGTTCTGAATGACATTGAGAATGGTGAATCCTTCCCAGGGAATTTCCAATGCACTCTGCTCACATCCATCAGGGGAATTACTGTCTGTGGCAGGTGTAGCCTTATGAAATGGGCTTCTTAAATAATAAAAACTTGAAAGTCAAAATTGCTCCTTGATCTATGGGCTACAGAACGGATGTTGTGTCAACGGGCATGAAAGCAATGTTCATCTTCTTGTCTATCTCCATCAGAGCTCTTGGGTGACCAGGTGATTGTCAATAAGAAGTAATTTTTTGAAAGAGTTTGGTTTTTTTTTCCTTTTTTTTCCTGAGCAGTAGGTCTCAACAGTGGGCTTGAAAAATATTCGGGAAACCATGTTGTGAACATGTGCTGTCATCCAGGCTTTGTTGTTCTGCTCATAGAGCATAAACAGAGTACATCCAGCATCATTCTTAAGGGCCTTTGGATGTTCAAAATGATGACTGAACATTGGCTTCGACTCAAGTCACCAGCTATGTTAGCCCCTAATAAGACAGTCAGCCTGTCCTTTGAAGGCAGGCATTGGTTTCTCCTCTCTAGCTCTGAAAGTCCTCGAAGGCATCTTCTTCCAATAGAAGGTTGTTTCATTACATTGAAAATCTGTTTTTTTTATTATGACCACCTTCATTAGCTCTCTCAGCTCAATCTTCTGGAGAACTTCTTGCAGCTTCTACATACCACCTGCTGTTTCACCTTGAACTTTTACGTTATGGAGTCAGCTTCTTTCCTTAAACCTCAGGAACCCACCTCCACTAGCTTCAAGGTGGCTTCCTCACCTCTCTCAGCCTTCACAGAATTCAAGAGTTAGGGCCTGGCTCTGGATGAGGCTTTGGCCTACGGAAATGCTGTGGCTGCTTTGATCTTCCGTCCAGACCACTCAGACTGTCTCTATCCGACAATAAGGCTGTTTCACCTTCTTACCATGCATGTGTTCACTGGAGTAGTACTTTCAATTTCCTTCAAGAACTTTCCTTTGCATTCCCAACTTGGTCAACTGTTTGGTACAAGAGGCCAAGATTTTAGCCTATTTTGGCTTTCTATATGCCTTCCTCACTAAGCTTACTCAGTTCCAGCTTTTGATTTAAAGTGAGAGACACATGACTCTTCCTTTCACTTGAACACTTAGAAGCCATTATGTAGGTATTATCATTTGGCCTAATTTCAATATTTTTATGTCTCAGGGAATAGGGAGGCCTAAGGAGAGGGGGAGAGAAGGGGAATGACCAATGCGTGGAGCAGACAGAACACACACATTTATCAATTAGTCTTGGGGTCTTACATGGGTGCAGTTCATGGTGTCCCAAGTCAATTACAGTAGTGACATCTGAGATCACTGATCACAGAGCACCATGACAAATATAACAATTAAAAAGACTGAAATAGTGTGTGAATTACCAAAATAGGACACAGAGATGTGATGTGAGCAAGTGCTGTTGGAAAAATGGTGTCAACAGCCTTGCTGGACCCACAAACCTTCAATTTCTAAAAAGCACTAGGTCTGCAGAGCATAATCAAGGGAAGCACAATAAAACAAGATGTGTCTATAAGAAAAGCTGTGTTTTAGGACTGGACAAAATGATGTCAAGGCAGAAGTGTTCGCTCGTGTGTGTCCCTTGCATATATATAAGCTGTTTATGTATTATGCATGATTTGTATGTATATATGTATATATGCAGATGTGTGTGAATATCATTTCCCTATGAGAACATTGTTGCTTTTATTTCTTGATGCACATGTGTTCTTTAACTTAAAGAAATCTATATGAACAGAAGTTCAGAATCCTGAAATTACCACCATACTCTGTGTGGCTGTTCATCTGTTTTACAAGCATCTTTCAAGGTCCTACCAGGTTCCAGGCACTCTCCTAAAAAAGTAACGACACACGTAGAGTTGACCTCTTTCATCCATTCCCTCTCAGCCATTTGACTATACTAGACCCACAAACACAATTATAAACCACTTTACGGATTCAACCAAAGGGAACGAGGGAACAAGGCATGGTGGTCAACCTAAGGAGGAGGGACCACCTCTAATGAGCAAGTCAGGGAAGAATTTCCCATGTCGGGGAGGCGTCTTTGGGGGAGGGCAAGTTTGCCAGGCAGACAAGGGGAGGGAAAACACTCTGGGCAGAGGGATAAGCACATGCAAAGGCACAGAGGAAGATCTCTTGCATCCGTTTCCAGGTAGAAAATGAAAGGGTAAAGCTTCCAGAGACCAAAAATCAGGCCCTGTGATGGGCAGACAGGAAACGACGTGTCCCAATGCAGCCAGTGCTACAAAGGTAGACAGCTTGGTTTTCATCCCTTGTGTTTCTACCGTAGATATCTAGTAGGTAAAACTTGAAAAGAAATTCCATGATCGAATATGCTAGGAAAATTATGGATTCAACACATTTCTTTACTGTCGGATTCTTCGGAACCATTACTGCTCTGAATTATGAATGGCGACAGAGTCTCCAAGAGGGGATTTCACTGTGTCAATTTTTAAATATATATTCAACCCTTTATTCATTTGTTAAAGTTTGTCCTGCATTCCCTGTTGTTTCTGTTTGTTCCTGTTTTCAAAAATGCTGATGTAATTGCTGGATAGGCAGTGAAATGTTTTTAAACACTGGAACAAGAGAGAGACTTCATTAGTCTTGTATTCTGACATTTTTGACATTATCCTCTGGTGGCAATGTGAAAGGCGTAGGCCTGAGAGCAAGAGAACTAATTAAGAGGTAATTAGTGATCAGGAATACGGTCATCTTAGGCAGAGAAATGAAGATAGGAAGCAAACCACAGTTTAAGGAAATGATACTTTGTAGAATCATCTTGACTCATTGTCTCTGCATCTCGCATATTTCTTTAGATCGGGTTCTTGGGTGAAATGAGTTGTAACTTAGAAAATTATAATGTGTCCCAGGTGTATCCTGAAGATCAATGATTAAATTAACTGTTGGTTTGTGCCCTCTCTTCTACAAAAAACAGATTTTGGAGCAATAAAACATATCCTTAGTCCCCCAAATGTGGAGCATGAGAGAACCAAAGGAGATAAGCCTCCCTCTTGTCTCAAAGGAGAGACCAAGGAGCCCAGCAAAGAGCAGAGTCCTAGGACTAGAGCTCCCTACGTCCAGAGAACTGAGAAGTTAGCTGAGAAGACTTAAAAGTACAAACACAGACTCACCCAAAGTCACCAAATGCAGAGCACAGTAGATGTGTGCGGGGATGGAGGGGTGGGGGTGCACACAAGTGGGAGAGTCCAAGGTAAAAGCAGAAGTACCCAAATTCTATAGCAAAGCAAATGGGAGAGGGGCTGTTTCCCAGGGTCAAAATGAAAAGCAGAAAAATGGTTTCTTATTTCCTCTACAGCTCAGTGAACCAATGTGAATCAGCTGCCAATGTGTAGAAGTTAAAAATACCTTACTATATCTCCAAAATAGAGGAATTCCTCACACCACCAAGGACGGGGGTGGGTTTTGAGCATGACTTTAGAGCAGGCGATGGGGTGAGAGGTGGGGAAGAAAAACCTGGCTGTGAATTTTAGGAACGCCCATGAAATGAACCCAAGCAAAGGTCACTTCCTCCCCTACGCACGGCTCACCACATCAAGCCTTTCATTTCTATTTTTAACCCAAAAGAGGGCTTAAATTTTTTCAGAAGTCTTGTAGGACAGCCTGATATTTAGAAATGTATAGATACTTTGTTCTGATCTTCACGGTTTATGAGGACCTTCCCAAACACGCGGCAGGTTGGTCCAGACCATGTGTCAGTCAGAAGACCACGTCCAGAAGGGCTATGGAGCTCACCAAGTATTCTGGTATTTTCTCCAGGAATTTCGACCCTTCCTTGCTGCCTACATGGCTCCATTTGATCTGAGGGCCTTATGGACACATGAGAGGCAACTTACTGGTCCCTTTCTCGCTCTCCATCCATCTTCCATCTGTTAAGATTATGGGGAATTTAAATTTAAATGAGAATTTAAAGAGTGGCTAAAGCTGGTCCGAGCTGGAGTCCTTCATGGGAATGTCAGTCCCGAGGAAGTTCCCTGGATCAAAGCCACCCTGTCTGTGTTCCCAGGAGTTTTTGAGAACTATTTAGAATAAAACAAGCGAAGGGAAAATCTGCCTTGTACCTGGCTACAGACAGCTGCTTAAACACACATCCAGGAAAAGCTGGAAAGCTTTCGGTGAGCCCAGATTGCAGACTGAGAGCTATAGCAGCCTCGCTCTGGATTTTTTTTTTTTTTCATCCTTTCCTTCTCCAAAGAAATGAGGTCTCCAACCCCAAAGTGGCACCTGGTCTTCCCCGTTCCCTTTGAACATGCTTACTTGCCCAGTTGCTATGGCTGTCATCCAAGGAAGCTGCGGGTGCAGGGGTATGGGAAGAGGAGAATGGGGTTTAGGAATGACTAAGCTGAGCTGAGCTCTGCCCTCACGGGGGAAGGGAGTGAGAGCAGCAAAAGGAAGATGATAGGCGATGTTTAACCAGCAGGACGAGCCTCGGCGGGGGCTGCTTCACCCCCTTGTCTGTATTCATCAGAGTTTCCAGAAGGTGCTCTCCCTGGGGAGGCTCCGATCACCTGGGTGTTAGGGAATCCAAGAAGGTGATGGGAACCGTTCCTTCTCAGTGCCTCCCGGAAACAATGTAGGTTTTAAAAAAAAATTTTTTTTAGTCTTCTTAAAATTAAAACTCAGTACCTTCTGTTCTGCTTCAGTGCAGGTTTTGGTAACCAAGATGAGGAACTAGTTCTGAAATGCAGTATTGTCATGGGGATGACATCAGTAGGATGCGGGAGTTGGTTTGGCTCAGATGTGATCCCTGCCCTCCCCACCCTGAGGCAAGGATGTGTGCAGTACAGAATTAGGATTTTCAGGAGGAAAGGGGGCAAAATCAGCTCGGCTGTTGCCATCCCGGCAGGAGCCTATTCGACTGTACTTGAAGGAATTTTAGGGGCATGGTCAGCCTCCTGGAGCTCCAGCTCTGGCCACCCCCCTTCGCCCATCTTAATGGCAGCCCTATCACCCCAATCCCTTCACCCACCGATGCCGCACTAATGAAACTGTTGTCAGTATTGCTTCTGTACTCTTTTCTGCTTATTTTTAACATCCAGGGAGGCAATTTTCGGCAACGCTGAGCCATCTGCCTGGGCCATCTGAATTAAATCCCAGGCTTACTTCCTTTCCTCCCCTCCCACCCTCCCTCCCTCCCTCCCTTCCTCTTTCCCTCCCTCTCTTCTATTCCTTCTTTCCTTTCTTCCCTCCCTCCCTCTTTCCCTCCCATCCACCATTCCTTCCTCCCCCTTCCCTCCCTCCCTTCCCTCCTTCTTAGTACTCTGATTACAGAAAATGCATTGGACTGTTCTGATGCTCTAAACTCTATGATTTTTAATGTGCAATTTTTTAAGGAATGCATTGAGCATTTGAGAAGAAATTCCTGTATTCTCATTCCACTTAATTTCTCACTAACACTTTTATGCTCGTTGTCATTAAAATAATCTTGACCACAGACATAGAATGAATGCTATCTATCAGGTAACATACGAAGCACTTTATATACAGTATTGCACTTAATCTTATGTAACCACCTCCCAAAGGAGTCGGAAATCTTAATGAACTTCCTCAAGATCACTCCACTTTAGTAAACAGGAAAGTCAGGATTCTGAAAAAGCCGGGGATTTGGGCTATAAATTATCCACAGGGCACACTGTCAAGGTTGGATTTGGATGAAGGGTAAAACTCATAACAAGACAAAACTTGAACCTGGAAGATGCTTTATTGCTATGCAAAATCTGATCTGCAAACTGGCAGCATCAACAACATTTCTCTACCACTTAAAAATGCAGATTCTCAGATGCCAGCCAGACCTAGTGAATCCCATCGTTATGATCTTGTTCAGTCTCAGTCTGAACCGTGCCAAGGTGAGAGGACATGAGGTTATTCATGGAGCCATGAATCCAAAGGAGCAGTAGGATTTGTCTGTGGAACAAGTATGTCTTGAGGATTTGATTTTTGCAAAACGTGAACATACTTTTGGGCCATTTCGGTATATATTTATATGACTATAGTTCTGGACCAAAATAAATATTTTATGTTACTGTCTCTACTTTTTCATGTAATGGGTAGAAGTATCAGCATATGAAGACCCATGGAATATTTTTTTTTAGTTAAAAGTAATCTTCATGGTTGAAAAGATAGGGAAAAGGCTGATACATTTCAACCTCACACCTACTGCTAGAATTTCTTTTCCAACATCCCTGACAAGTGGTCTCTTAGTCTGTATCTGAGGATTGTTATGGAGAAGAATCATCTCTCATCAGGAAGCTGAATCATTTTTTTTAATTAAAAAAAAATTGTACAGACTGGGTATTAGATGAAATTTAGAAGATCTCATTTTTAGAAGTTATTTCAATATTGAGTTTAGTCTTACCTCATTGCACTTATTTCCACTTCTCAAGCTAAAGAAAATTAGAAGCCTAATCTCATCATTTCTTCAAATATTTGAAGATATAACATGTCTTCTCCGGCCTAAACATTGTAATTAGCTCCTTCAACTTTTACTCATTTGGCATAATTTCCAGATCCCAAGAGTTTCCTTTCTTTTAATTTTTGTCCCTTTAAAATAGAGTGCCCAAAAGACAACTCAATGCTGAAAATGGAATCTTTGCCAGTGAGGATAAAGCTCTTTTCTTCTTTGCCTGACATGATCCATGTTCCTGAAGGCAAACCCAACTTACACCTTTGGGTATTTCTCTTTTTTTTTTAAGATTTTATTTTTAAATACTCTCTACACCCAACATAGGGCTCAAACCTACAACCCCAAGATCAAGATTCGCATGTTCTACCAACTGAGCCAACCGGGCGCCCCTTGGCACTTTACTCTAAAGCTGGATCCTCACACCCTTCCATTTGCCCTGTTTGTTTCATTTCTTAAACCTAAACACAGGACTTCACATCTCGCCTGATGCTTGCACCTTGTCTGGGTCTATTTCCAAAACGGAGATATTCATTCTATTTAAGAATTTAATTGCAGTCCCAATGAATTAGCTTTCTCCAAACTGTGTGCCCTCAAAAAATAAAGATAAAAGTGAAATAAAGATGAAATGACTTCCCATTTATGCATTTACATTAATGCCTTCACATTCTCTAACCACAAACAACAACGTGTCAGAGTAGCCCATTGTAGAATTTGTCAGAAACCAAATTACCAACCTGGACTCTCCTCCCCATGGGACCTTATCATTTAGGTGCTGGGCTTTGAGCCCTTCCCAAGTTCTTCAGAACTCTTCAGAGATTGTGGGTCTGGGCTCTTTGTCTGGAAATTAATTCACTGTTCAGGAATCATCTCACTGTGAAGACAGGAACTCATTTAAGCAAAAAAAAAAAAAAAGATATTCTTTAAGTGTCTCTTTTATTTGCTTTTGGATCCATATGCTTGTTTTCAAGTTGAAGACCATTCTTTTGTGAAGTCACAAGAAAATCCCTGTCAACTCTGCCTTTGTAGTGTCATTTGTTACTATTATATCTCATGCCCTTTGCTTACCTTCCCTCCACTCTACAGAGTGCTTTTAGTTACTCTTAACATTTTTGTACATTTGTTGTCTCTTTCCTTCTTGACATTATCCACACTGTTCTGGGCCATGTCCCCTTATCCATCCTTGGTCAATAGCCCCCTCCATATACACCATCTTGGTCCAAAAGAACCTCTCCATCCAACTAAACTAAGATTATGATTTGGAGGGTTTATTTTAAACTTCAAAATCAACCAAATATCCCAAATCTTTTCACTTTAATTGCTGTAAAGATGGATCTTCAGCATTCTCCCACAAACTCTAAGGTCAACATACTCAAGATGGAAGCAACCCACAGGATGACCATATCATTGGGAGTTTTTGTGGGTTGGATTGGGGTAGGTTGTCTTTGTTTTGTTTTGTTTTGCTTTTGCATTTCATTTTATTTGAAATACTGATGCATGATATATGATGAATTCATAAAATATCAACCCATCTTATTGCAGAACACTTAAATCTCCAACCAAGAGCCCAGAAAACATCAACAACATAAACATCACAAGTTGGTAAATTGATTTCTGCTGAGTTTTGTGCCTAACTTAGGTAATATTCAGACTGGTTTCATATATACTTTGTATTATGGAGCAAAATCATTTTAGAGATTAAATTATTACCAACATTAAATATACATGAGTAACTTTTTTTGTTAGATTATGGAAAAGCAGGGTTTTTTTTTTTCTTTTGGCAGGTAGATCTCACATCAACTTTATGCTCTCTTATAAATCTCATTGCAGTTTTTGTTTATATTTTCTTTGAACTTCTTAGGATTAAAAAAGGAAATATATATTCCATGACCCAACTTCCCATATGAAAGCATTCTCTATATTGAGCTTACATTTCTAGGGGAGGGAGTTCTGTGCATTTCCCAGTTATGTTGAGAATTCTTGGCTCTGGTTACCCAGATTTTCAATGTGGCTGACTGCTGAGCCCCACTACCCCAGTGGGGGGCACTCCTTATTATAGGCTTGTGAAGTGGGAATGATACTTCCAAAATTTCTACGGAGAGTAGTATGTGCTTTCCTTCTGGCTAAAGATGTAATTTGTTACTTAGTTCTGCACTAACTTCATGGATCTACAACCTAGGGTAGAAAAGAGAATAAGTGATTACATTCGGTGAAATGGACAAATATACCAGAATAAGAAATCCTGTTAAAATGTTGGATGTATTCCCCAAGGCAAGTGATGCTATAATTATCATAATATACTACCTCCCTCGTATTACTGTGAAGTATAAAACACAGCAACTTACCTACCTTTAATTAGCTGCATTTAGTATTTTTTATGGCCACTGAACATGGTACTCAGATTATCATATATTAGCATATAATTTGCATACACACCTCAAGGTATTTGGTTTTTATTGCTATTACCTTTTGTGGCCCTATTTCAGTAATGACTCTAATGGAATATAAAAAAGAGAGAGAGAGAGATTTCTGACTCAATTTGCTTTACAATCTTGGGAGTTTTACAATGGAAAGTTCAAGGTTTAATATAAAATTCTTTAAAAAAAAAATTCTGTGCCTTCTTATTTTAGCCAATTGGCCTAGGTACTTAATCGACAAATCCCTGATAGGCACTCCAGTGAAAGCATTTACTTTCTTTCTGAGCTCAATAAAGGTATATTTTTATAAGTAAGTCTTGGGATATAAGTTGTTTCATGTTTGCTTAAAAGAAAATTGCACACACACCGTTTAATGAATCTTACCAGTCTATCAGCAGCTAAAGGCCCAGAGAAGGAAAAACAGCAGCTGCAGGGAGAGAGTTTGGAGAAAGGTCAGAGGTCAACGCCTGCATCTGCATTCATGGGGAGACAGAGAGGAAAAATAAAGGGTCTCTCTTTATTGCACGTCAGCACTATTTTAGAAAGTACAGATACTGACTTAATTATCAATGTTCCCTTTTGCTCTGGGGGGCTGCGGCAGGCTATAAATCAATACCTAAGGTCACATTGCTAAAAGCATGAAAAAAAAATGTCTTTCTCACACTTGGGAGCATTGTTTCGTGCTTCTTTCTCGGTGTTGCCAGCGCTCGATATCACATAGAAACACAGAGCCGAGGTCATTACAGGGGGAATCAGAATTATGAAAACCGATGTGGAAAGCAGGCCTTTTGAACTCCAGGCCACTGTTCAACGATGTCCAATCTCCCGCCATTCCTTGCTTGTTGGTTGTTGACTAGGTTGTTTTTAATCCCTCCATCCAATCCTTGAGCCGAACTGTGTAAATAAATATTACTGTGAATGATATGCCGATTTGGAAGTCAAGCCAACCAAATTTTTTTCTACTCAAAAAGAATTGCAATGTGATGTGTTTGCGACCGCTTATACCTTTGTATTCAGCTTTCTGTCAACATGCTGTGAAAATCCCTACATCTGATTTTGATAAACAGGAGAATGTCTCTCTGTTTGTTAAAGTGGGTACTTGCCCCTTTATTGACAACTGTT
Source organism: Lontra canadensis (assembly GCF_010015895.1). Taxonomy (NCBI): domain Eukaryota; kingdom Metazoa; phylum Chordata; class Mammalia; order Carnivora; family Mustelidae; genus Lontra; species Lontra canadensis. Next base: position 20,829,191 of record NW_022631015.1, on the reverse strand, counting down.
TTGGTTGATCTAGAGAGACGACACTACCTGGAAGAAAGCACAACATTTGTAATTTGCAAAATGAAAAATAGCCATCTCAAGGTGAGATGGTCTTAAAATAACTCACTTTGATGGTCAAAAAGAGCCAAAAAAGAATCCTTTTATGATTCGTATGCATCAAAGAGACTCCAGGATACAGCTAAGGCTTGGTTCTGACCACCTTTGCATGGGATGGCCACATCAGGCTTCTCTTTCGGTAACTGACTACCGTCGTGGATCAGATCAACCACAGAGGAGGGTGACCTGGTTAAGACAGACAAAATAACTACATTGATTTTGCTGGAGGGAAAATAAATAAATGGAACATTTTTAAATACTGAAGTCTACGGGCTTGTTCTACACATTTGGAGTGTCTATAATGGTTCAATTTTCAATGGGTACTTTGGGCCTTAGTTTTTGGAAATAGGTAAGGTGCAAATGAGGGATATATGAAAATAATTCAATAATTTCTGCAAATCATTCCCATTTCTCTATGTTTTTCTTCACATTAGAAAAAAATTTCAATGCTGATACTTGTTTTAGAGCTATTTAATTTGGCCCAACTTTCTATTGTACTTGTACCCTGTAGACTGGGTCCTTACGGAAAGTACATTCTTCTCAAGATATCCAGTTTAAATATTATAATATGTATTAATGTCATCTTACCGTTATTTCGCTGAATCATACATTTAGAGCAGAACTATCCCTTCGTTGAACCTCCTTTTTAACTCGCGAAAAAAGAGGCCATGTCGTGTTGCTGTGAGGACCCGGCTGAAAAAGGATACGACAACTCAGTAGTATTTGTTTGCAGGGAATTTTCTAATAAGTCAGAGGCTCACTGCCTTGCTGTAGGTTGGCAAGTGTTTACTTATCTAATTATCTCTACAAATTGTCCCTCTGATAATGCAAAAGCTGCTGCCTTTCCTGGAGTGGACAAAAGGGCATTTAACTTAACGTGAAAGGGCTACACACAGCAGCAACTTCTCTTTTCCCCGCCCAGGCCATCGGAGAAACGTGAAGTTAAAAGACAAGCTCCTTCTGCTATTCTCTCATGGAAATGGGAAATAGATGGGAAAGGCTGCTGGTTCTGTTGCTACAGAGAATTCTCCAGAATGAACACACATATTATTATAACCGTTCAGCTTATAAAACACAAGGCATCATGGAAGGTAGCGTCGACCCTATATAGTGCGGCCAATCGGCCCTAGCGTCGAGCTGCCCGTCCTGCCTCTAGGGGCCCACTGAGCGCATGCATCTTCCATCAGCCAGAGCCCGCCAGCACGGAATGTCTCTCTAGGGGTTCACTATTACCCTATTTGAATGCTGAGAAGATGCTCGTAATTGCTTATTATGACATTAGCCAAGAGAATTCGAGTCCCATTTAATTGTAATGAGTTTGTGGTGCCTCTGCCTTTTGCCAGTCCAATCACACACGGAGCTGAACTTAAGGCATCTATGTTGAAACAAAATTACACTTGAACCCTTGCGCATGAGGTCCAGACCTCGTGCATTTAAAATTGTTTCTATTACTTTCCGCAGTGTGTTGACGGGAACAAAAATAATATCAATTATAAAATCCTTCCGCAGAGCCACTTAAACTTCTTTCTGAACTGGAATTTATTTCCCCCGGTTACCCCTGACAATTCAGACGGACTGTCTCCGGATGAACAAATTAAATGGTTAAAAAAAAAAAAAAAGATAAAATTATTTCTTTAAAATTAGGTATGAATAGTGGAACCAATCAGTTTTACACGTAGCAGAAGACTAAATAAAAGGGAGTAAATATGTGTTTTATGAGCAGGTGTGTACAATGAAAACACCAATTTAGAACAAGGCAAAACACCTCTGTGTCTGTTTGAGTAAGGAAAGTGTTTAAGAAATTGCCGGTAAACAGCCTCTCTCCTATTTTTACAAGATGGAAAGTCAAGGAAGGCCTATTAAGTTAACACAGACTTGGCTACAATGAGGGGTCAAAAAGAGAAACACGATCAAATTTGATTTCCAAGTGGAAAAAACTAAGAGGCGTTTGAAGTGCTTAGGATGTCATCATTCTGTCCTCTGATAAAGGATCCGTGTTTCCCAGTTACTCCCAGCAGTATCCAGAATCCAATGAATTGGATTCTAATGGAAAGCTTGCTGAGACCCCAGGGCTTTCCATTCAAAGCGACAGCTGAAACTGCAACGTGGAACATGGAACCTAGTGGGTCGCCAGTGCAAGCACCAACCAGCAATACACAGGTGTCTTCGAGGTCCGCCAAGTTTGCAGACAGGTATCACCCTCATTGCTCGCCTCATAGAAGTAGGCTTTTTTTTTTTTTAAGATTTTATTTATTTATTTGACAGAGAGAGGGAACACAAGCACAGGGAGTGGGAGAGGGAGAAGCAAACTCCCGGCTGAGCAGGGAGCCTGATGAGGAGCTCGATCCCAGGACCCTGGGATCATTACCTGAGCTGAAAGCAGATGCTTAATGACTGAGCCACCAAGGTGCCCCAAGACAGGACCTTTAAAGAGCTCATCAAGGTCACACAAGGTCCTCTGGGGGTCCTCATCTGTTCTGACTAGTGTTATAAGAGGGAATCTGGACACAAGAAGAGACACCGGGGATGGACATACACAGCAAAAAGACCATGTGAGGACACAGGGACAAGGTGACGTGCTGCAAACCAAAGAGAGGGGCCTCAGGAGAAGGCAAACCTGCCAACAGCCTGATCTTGCACTTTCTACCTGCAGAAACTGGGAGAGACGTGTCCGAGCCATCCACTCTGTGGTATTATGGTGCCCTGAGCCGACCATGGCAAAAATCAATGTTAAATAATAAAAATACACATTCACACAACAAGGATTAAAAAGACACACAGCATCTTAAATACATCAATTTCCAAGTACGTGTACTTTTTTAAGCTCATATTTTTCAATAAAAATAATTTTTATACACAAGAAATATTCAAACCACCAAAGAGAGTAAAAAAGTATAAAAAGTAGCTTCCCTTCCTTACTTCTATTTGAAATGGATAGATGAGATAATAACAAATGTGTATCTGGACAAAATATAGACGGCAGGAATGTTTTATTTCATATATACGGATGACCAGTAGTTCATATGCCCTCAAGTGTCCACAGCAATTAATCTGAGGTCTTCCTTTGTCCCCTGTTACCACCAAAGAAGAATATCCACATCGTTCTAGAAATCAGAGCTGGTTGCAAGCCTGCCATCCACACTGGGGTTTTCAGCCGGAAAATGTGATACAAGACCCAACACAGAGCTTCATGCAGGGTGAGAGCTCAACAGGTATCTGTCTGTTCATTTGACAGGCTGGATTAATGGTACCTCAGGTAATAAGCTTTACAGAACCAGACGCACATGGTTTCCCTGAAGATAATAAATTCTCATTTTTGGTCAAGTCTATAGGTGTGTGGTTAATAAAATGAAATAATAAATAGGTTAGCACCAGGGATTTCGCCAAACAGTCCTTTGTGTTACCTTCCTTAGTTCATCTGACACATGTTCACACCTCTGTTAACTCAGTGCCAGTAGAAACCTGGCCCTTAATTTTCTGCTACTCCGCATAGTAGTCAGGGCACCTAAAAATGAGGATTAACTTTGCTAACCTTGCCTGGCAGACAAAATCTATGGGCCAAAGCAATAATCCAAGCCCAATTAGTTTTCTCAATTTCCTGAAGATTCCTGGCAGTTTTCTAAGAAAGAGCAGGAAGGGGGTACAGAGATTATGGAGACTTTATTTAAAACCACAGCCCCTGCGGGAAGTAACGGTATTACATGGGGCAAGGCATCTTTCTCTTTGTCATCTTTCCATGTTTGTAAATAGAAATAATACTACCTCAGACTTCTAAGAATGAGTTATCATTTCTTAGGATTGTGTGTATTGACCAGTTGGTACTTTTTTTCATCTTGCCTGGGCTCTCTCAGGAGGGGGCATTCAGCTGATGGGTCCTCTGGGGATTGGGTTCACCTGGGCACACCTGTGTTCACCTGTGCTCACCTGGGCCGTCTGTACCTCCCTCCCAGTGTCTAACAGGATTGGGGCTTTCAACTCTGAGACTTGCTTTTTCTCCTGAGAGTTTCCCATCCTGCCATACCTGGTAGCAAAATGGGTCCGTGAGGGAGAAGGCTTTATTTTAAAAGGTCTTATTTTCATGTTGTTTCATTATAATTTGGCTTTTGCCTTTTAATTTTACAGATAACTTTGACCTTTTTGGACAAAAGTCCTTTTTGAACTTATGAAAAATGATCTTCATTTTTCATTTTCTGCATTTACTTTATCATATATCTTGGGTAAAAATACAATATTAATTTTGCACATTTTTAAAATTTTCAATTCCTAGGATCAATTCTTCACTATCACTAGAACATAAATTATCAGAAAATCTTGATTAAAAACACAATTAGTGGGATGCCTGTATGGCTCAGTGGGTTAAGTATCTGCCTTTGGCTCAGGTCATGATCCTAGGCTCCTGGGATTGAGCCCAGGGTAGGGGGGTTGGGGGAGTTTCCCTGCTCACCAGGGAGTCTGTTTCTCCCTCTCCCTCTGCCCCTCCCCCACTTCTGCCCCCCTCCCTGACAAATAAAATCCTTAAAGGAACATAAGTAGTGATTTTGCTAAGATTCTATTACAGAATATACAATAGCTGTATGTTTTGTCTCTATTTTCTTAATCATTCTAACATAATCAGACTATATCAGAATACCCAGACATGCACAATAACGTAATTTAGTTGTTTAACTGTTTTTCTGTTTTCATTCATATACATACATATATATATATTTTTTTTCCTTTTCTTAAGTAGACCCCCACCCAATGCAAAACCCAACACAGGGTCCCAACTCAGGATCCTGAGGTCAAGACCTGAGCCGAGCTCAAGAGTCTGACACTTAGCTGACTGAGCCTCCAGGCTCCCCTGCCTTCATTCATATAAAAAACCCATAACTTGACATGTCGTGATGCTATTTTGTCCACATAAAGGCATACAATTCACAAAATATCTGCTGTTCATCAGTTTGTTAAATTGCTTTACACCCCTGCGCTGAATTTAGTTATATTCTTGTGAGACTACCCCTCCCCCCTGGCTCTTGCCCCAAGCCCTGGTTCTTGAAATGTCTCAGGCAAGGGAGGAGCGGGATCGGCGTCGCACTTGGGAAAGCTCACTGCACTGGGGACCATAAGACCAGCCTAGAGGCTGGTCTTCCTCTGGGTGGGTACTGTTTCCTCCGCTAGCCTGAGCTTCTGAGTCAGCCCCATTCACTTCCTCCCTCGGCACATCCCTGGGAAGGTGTGTTGAGCCCTGCCGTTGAAGGCTTCCTGCCAGTAAGTTCTGGGCTGCCCGCCTATCCATGTTCAGACCAGACTTTTTTGACAGCTCAGCCACAAGGATGGATGGACCGAAGGTGTTCTGTGCTTAACTAAAAAGAAAGTTGAAAGTTTATAGGAGGCTGTCTTGGGTTTCAAAACCCAAGTCTCATGCAATAACCAGTGCCAACCATTTAACCACAAGGACTGTTCAGGCAAAATAACAATGTTTTGAACCCCACATAGCAAAGCCATTGGTGGGAAAGCCCTCCAGACTTGAGTGACAAAATAAACGAGTCTCATTAGAGTACCTGAGACCTCTAGCTTGACCGCTCCCCCAGTGAGTCTGCAAAGCTTCCCTGGATCCATTCAGGTCGCAGCCTTCCAGTGTGATCAACCAGGGCACCCCCAGGAGTCAGCCATCCTGTGTCTTTGGTGACAAGAGCCAGGTGGGTTGGAGATGTTATTTCAAATATTCTGCATTGGTGTATTTTGTTTTTGTTTTGTTTTGTTTTTCCAAAGTACATTTTATTCTGGTTTCAACCTAGACTTGAAAGAAAAGTCTCCTTCCTGCTGTTAAGCTGAAGTGAGATGTAGACTTAATCCTAAGCAAGAGTCAGGGGGTTCTAATTGAAGTTTGTCTTGGACTTACACATTTAGAAATATTCCTTCTCTGTTTTTATCTTAACGAAAAATACAGAAGTTAAATTTGGTGGTGATGCCTCAGTGACATCAAGTTTCTAAAATGGGAAGCAAATTTTGTTGAGAAAACACACTCAGTAATCTTAGAATGCTCTTATGTTTTACCATCATTGATGAGAGAATATATCTAGATGGGAATATTGAAGGTTAGTCAGGACTAAATTTAGTCGGGGATGAAACTGATTAGTCCTGATAAATTAAAGTTTATACATATAAGTGTATAATTTTATGTATACATGCATAAATTTATATATATGATAATCTAGACAGTAGTATTTTAACAAACAGTATAATCTCTGCTTTCAATTTGTGTAGAATTTATGAATTTCTCTTCATATCTGTAGGAGTTCTGAAATGGACTTATGTGGTTAAAACTAGACTTAAAATAAATTTTAAATCTATTACTGTGATCTACTCTTATTAGCAGCCTAGCTTGCCTCAGTGCCTTTTATCCTATTTTATACATGACATCTATCCATTTCCCACAGGAGGTGGCATGTGGCAGCATCATCAACCCCAAAGACAGCTTTATCCAGGATTAGCATCTTCAGCAAGAGTGTCAGAGGCATGTAGATGAGGAAAATGTAATCATAATCACTCACTACCAATTTCCTGGGATGAAATCATACTTAAACAGCAACAACAAGAGGTGAACTTGGTTAAAATGATCGATGGCCTCTTTGCCTTTTGCTACATTTTATTCAAAATAGCACAAGTCATATTTGAGGGTGTTGTCATCAAACAGTTGATCAGTGTTCTGGTTTGATCTGGGATCTGCTACTAACTCCCCAGGAGACCTTAGTCAAGCTAACCTTTCCATCCCTCAGTGTATTCATCTATAAAATGGGAAGATTAACAGTACCAGTTGGGATGTAATATAAGGGAAATAATACATGTTGTATGGATGAAATAACACAGTAGGAGGGAAGTTCAGCACAGAGCCTGGTACATAGCCAGTTCACAATATATACATTGTTATATTCACACAATATATATATTGTGTAATATACACAATATACATTAGCCGTTATTATAGGACCTGAAAATGGTATTTTACTAATACTTGAACAGCTGTGTTTTCTCTTCATTTGTCCATAGTAATTAACCACATTGGTTATTTGTTTTGAGCCGTCATGACGATGAAATATAAAGATAACCCAGTCATTCCTCATAATTGTAAAGAATCATCTTTAATGAACTTCACTTATAAACCCTAAGGCAAGAATATTCTTTATGAGGCCAAAGATAAAGGGAGCCAAAGCCACAAAGAATTGCACCCCGATTAAAAATTCTCCCATAAGGCCCAGGAGAAAATAAAATTGATTAGTGTCAGGTAACAATTCTATCATTTTGGCCACCTGGATCATGTCTGGCTGAGATAGAAGAAAATGATTGTTATTTTACTAAATGAGGTCTCCTTTTTTTTTTTTTTTTAAGTAATCTCTATGAGGAAACTGGAGCTCAAATCATGACCTTGAGATCAAGAGTCTCGTGCTCTTCTGACGGAGCCAGCCAGGTGCCCCACTAAATGAGTGTTTAATGCATTCATCCCAGTCTCTCTTTAGGCAAGTTTAGACTCAGTAGAGAGGTCAGTCCGATGCACAAGAAACCAGGAGTCAGTGGACAGCAGAACAGGACCACTCAGAAAGATGCCTGAAGTCGGTAAAGACCTGTAGCCCCTATTAAGAGTCTACTGCGGGGAGCCCATGTAGGCACAAGACACAGAATGGAAAACTCACAGGTTACCACTTTGGAATATTTATTTTGTCTTCTTCTAAACTATTTAGCCTGGAACACTTAAGCGGATCCTTTCATGGTGTACACACTCTTCCAAATTTACAACAGCCGACACCGCATGGAGCTTTGAGGCTCAGGTTCATGGCTAGCTGATTGTTTAGAAAGCTCATACGTGAAAAGCCAGATCTTTCTGTGAACGTAGATAAAAAGTGGATCAAGCCAAGTGTATGGAGAACGAGATAATGGGAGATTCAAAGGGTATTCCCATGGGGGCCAGTTTCTCTGATGTCCAACTGAACTACATATTAATGAAGGATGGAAACCTCTCACAGCTGATAAGCAGGCTGTCTCTGGGCAATTATCATAGGGCCTGTTGCAAAATAGGTACTTTATTTGGACTTTATCCTTTCCTTGACTTGCTGTCTGTGAGGAAGCACAGCCTCAAATAATTGCAGGTCTATTAGCACATCAATTACCCAAAGACCTTGATTTTAGCAAGGAGTAGATTTTAATCAATCACTGCAAATGTTATCGAGAGATTAGTTGTCCCAGAGAATAAAATTAACTACAATTAGACTGTAATAACTTGCAAGTGCCACTAGCATATATTTTCTGGTCCCTTTAGAATGAATCCATCTTGCTGCTACCTTGTATAGAAAAAAAAAAAATACGTTTAGACTTTTGCAATAATAACTGGAATTCATGTTACCTTTCAACTTCCTTCCTTGAAAGGAAACAACTCAACTAAATAAATAAACAACTCACACTTGAATGTATCAGCAACCTTACCAGATAAGTCAATTTGAGATAATTAATGGAAACTGAAGAGTTTGTTAAGGAAGGATCTCATTTCAATCCTGAGGTTCAATCCAGTGTTCTCAAAGCATCAGATAGAAGAGGGAATGGTGAGGGGTGAAGGGAGAAAAAGCAACAGTGAATTGAGACAAGTGCCAACATGGCGGTCTCAGAACATGTGACCATTCTCCCAGGCACCCGGAAGAACTTGGTGAGGGAACTGATTAGGGTAAGACACTTGCTGTATTCATGCTGAATGGGGGACTGTCTATTACAGTGCCTGGAATAATGTACTTTAAAACAATTTGGCACACACTGTACAATATTATACATGTGTTACTCAATTCAAGCTTCAGCTCTGGGGCCATTCCGATTCTATAATCAGGAATCCAGACTCCAGGGATGGCGCCCAACATTATATGAGAAGGGCTCATCCCAAAGATGGCTACTGAAAGTCCTTACTATCTATAGCTCAATCAACACCTGAGGGTTTTCTAATCAGCATAATGAAGGTCAGACACGGGTTTGCTCAGTGAAATTAGTGGCTTGTTATTTAGCACGATCGCACGTAGAACCATACTCTGATTAGGTAAGATGAAAATTGTTCTAGGGATGTGATGTGGCTAAAATATTTTAGTGATGTTGAGCACAGTTGTGTGGATAGAATGCGGGAATTCAGGAAGGACCCAAAGCCAGTGTTCTTATAAGCGGCTCCTTAATCCCATGTCGCTCTCTCTGGCTGGTCTCGATTACCTGATCTGATCATGAAAGTCACAGTGTCATGCCTCCTGAATGTGGTAACATCTACCCGGAGTGGGAGTTTCATGCCGGAGGGTGGCCAGAGCCTCTACAAAGGCAGAAAGGTGAGATTCTTCTCCAAGTTACAGAATAGGTAATACTAACTATTTGGGGTTTGACTGCAGAAGTGTTTGTATAATACATTCTATATTTACCGCACCAGAATGTAGCCTTACTTTCATTATAATCTGGTAATAAGATTGCGTAACTAACGTCCACATACCTCAGACTTTTTGGTGATTATTACCTTTCTGCCCCCAAAATAATGTAAGAGCTGTTCCTGTCCAGATGGGCTTAGCCCACTTTGCACCAGAGCATGGGATTATTGCTCTTTTGAAATGAAGTGGTGTTTCTACGTTCATAGTGAAGTTATGCTTCATTGATGATCTTCCTCGTGCTGTAGGAGGAGCTCAATACTGACGCTAAAGCAGGAATTCTTCGCCTAAATTGAAGGGGTCCATAACGTGGGGAAAATAACATTTTTAATTTCACTCACTGCTAACAGAATTTGGTATTTTTTTCATTTTTGAAGGTAGATAAATCATATTTTAGTGGCAAATGTAACTTTTTACCAATCGGAATCACAGATGGTTTTTGTATCATTTTATGGCGGTTGTAGAGAGCATTAAATATCATTGAAGATCATCAGCAATTAAAAATTATGGTAGTTATTGGACCAGCTGCTACACCTTTTATTTAATGGATCCATAAAAAAAAGTAGGAATTAGCATATCACATATATATTTTCTTAATATTTTGAAACCTTATTTCCAAATAATTGGCTTTCGTTTTAATCTTATGTATTTTATCCTCCTCAAAAAACATTCTTCTGAGGAAAGACATTGCATTTTGGGGAAGGTGTTCACAGGAATTGCCAGACTGTGAAAGGGCTTCATGGCACAAAAAGCATTAAAAAACCCTGTCCTAGAAGTTTCCCTCAATGCCAGGCCTATTGCCAAAATTAAACCTAACTGCCTGAACTATCTCTTCTCTCTGTGACACCATAAAAGGAAGTGAATGGTGTGTGTGTGTGTGTGTGTGTGCATGTAGAAAGGATTGGATTGAGATATCAAGGAGAATTGAAAGAATAAGGGCACCTAAGGGCAGCAGGAACAGGAGAAGAAGGGAATAGAAAAAGAATGCGATTTTTGGCATACTTATCTGAAAATCTCTTTTCCAGTTTGTATGACGGAGGAAGAGAATTTTATGGGGAACCATATACTAGGACTCTTAGCCTAACCATCTCCTGCCTTGACATCTCTTCCTGCAGGCAAAGAGTCTCATGAAATAAAATAGGTAGGTGCTCGATGGAGTGTTTGGGTGGCTCAGTCAGTTAAGCATCTGCCTTTGGCTCAGGTCATGAATTCAGGGTCCTGGGATTGAGTCCCATATCATCAGGTTCCCTGCTCAGTGGGAAACCTGCCTCTCCCTCTCCTCCCCACTTCTGCTCTCTGTCACTATCTCTGTCTCTCTTTCTGTCTCTCAAATAAATAAATAAAATATTTAAAAAATGCTTCATATTAAAGAAATAAAATAAAATAATAAAATAAAATAGGTGCTTGGGATCAGGGAGGGAGGCGGAAGCCGGAGCCTTCAGAGCTGTGATGCTGGGCCACGGACTTGAAGGCTTTGGGCTGGCTGTCTCAATGATCCAGGTCTAATTTTAGTGGGGAAAGAAGTCTCTGGTACCATATTCATTGCATTCAGCTTTCTTACCAACAACTGTGAGTTGCCCAATCATCAAGGGGTTCCAGATCTTTGACCGCCCTGAAATAGATCTGTCTCTGTTTGGCAGCCCTTCATGGAGAATACTTGCTCTTTTCATTCATGAAACATAGAGAAAAATAACTGGTGACTTCCAATAAAGTCACAGATTGGCCTCTTTTCATTCTCAATTGACCAGTCAGAGGTGCATCTTACTGGTACCTGGCCCGGGAAACCTCAGGTATGAGAAAGAAAAAACTGAGTATTGACTGGCCTCATTTGATTCCCAACTATGTACCTTACTGTTAACTGGCCTCATATAAGTAATTTCCTGTTGGAGAGGCTCAGTTTCCACATCTGTGAAATGGTAATAATAAGATAAAAATAAAATAGTAATAATAATAATAATAATAATAATAATAACAACATCCCCTCCCTTTGAGTTGCTGGGAGGTTTAATTACCTATCCACCGGACATGGAGCTCATGGAGGTACGTACTGACGTCTTCCCTGTCCATCCCTCCTGGGGTCAAATAGCTCTTGAAGTTCCATAGCCTCTACTAGGATAAATGTGCTCTCGGAAAAGCCCGTGTTAAGAAACGTTCTTTATATTTTGTCTGTTTATTTTATTTCCAAGTGTAGAGAAGAGCTGCTGTCACTGATATTTTCACTAAGTAAAGACCCAGTATTCCATAGAAGAGATTCATGTCTTAGGGGGAAAAGGTGAGCTTAAGCAGGGGAAAACAGGGCATGCGAGAAGCAGCCTTGTTCTCCAAGAACGGGCGTGTTCTCTCATTTATTGATGCATTCAGAAAGGACATCTCCTTTTCCAAAATGCCATATCAGAAGCCATTGGGCAAAACAGGGTGGTGTTGATGCATCAAGATCGAGAATCATCCTAGCAGCCTGTATTGTAGGGTGGGCATTTATTCGTCTGTACTCTTCACCAAACCGTGTGCACAGTGAGGCAGGGAACATACTGTGATCACTTTCTAAGATACACACAGTGTTGTAATAAGAAGCTCTCAATCACTTTCTTTTCAAATGAATAAATGCATACACCTTGTGACTTTTCTTTGAGTATCCAGGGCTTTGTTAGTGTAGGGTCTGTGTATAGGAGCATCTGGTAAGTGAAATGTAGCTAAGTCATTTTAGTAATCATACTGCACACTGGCCTATCACCATATTATTCAAATTTTCCCCCATAGCATTGGTATCATGCCCAGATTATATATGAGACATTTATGAGAGCTTAAATCCTGAGTGCTAATGGTTTCTGATTTTCTTTATATAGAGATGAAAAAAAGATGGCTAAAAGCGAAAGCCAATATTAGGCTCCTTGACAGATTCTGGATCCTTGACCAGTATTTACCAAGAGCTTCTTTTGAGAATAACGTTGTAAGATATGTGTTAAGAATAAATTGTTAAGTATAAATGTCATTACCAGAGTCCAGGTAAATGTCAAGATAAAGCTAAATCACAGTGAATTAGATAGAACTTTACACACATATGTACACACACACATACACACACACACACACACTCTTTAAGCTAGAGTACTATTATTGCCTGTGAATGTTAACTAACATTTTTCCAAGTGTTATGCCAAAACTAATTTGAAGATTTATCAATTAGAATAGAAATGAAATGTTTTATCCCTTAAGGACAATTTTTTTTTTTTTGTAACCCCTTGTGTTCTCCTTGTAGTTTCCACTAGTCATCACGGTGCTGCATGTTTTGCTCTCCCCCTTCCCTCTTTGCCCCTCTAAAAATCATAAGAAGGGTCTTAAGATATGTTTGGAAAATCAATATTGGTCTTGATGTTTTTAAAATGACGTCATTAAATATGACTCTCTTGGGGTGTTCGTAATGTTTTGAAAACCAGTGGGAGACAAAGACTTGCCCAGATAATTCACGTGACTTTTCCACTTTGGTTTTGTAAGCAGGAAATCTGTGTGTTGGCCCCTCTGTCTTCAAATCACATAGGGTAGTCAATATCTTCGTTCAGAGTGCCTCTGTGTCTGATTACAGATGTAATGTGCAATCATTGTAGCACACTTTGATAATCTTTAAGAAGTAGAAGAAACAACCCTTGATGCCATAGGTGCGGATAATCACGGCAAGAATCTGGGGTCTGTTTACAGGAATGGAAATAGACTTCTCCTCCAGGGATGTGCTCTGCTAACAGGTGGAATCTACGTGGATTACTGTTTAGAGAAAAACGGAGGCTGCCTCTGTGCTCAAATGTAAAAATAATAGTGATTGATTAGCAGAGACTAACACAGGCACCGGAGGGAAAGTGTGGAAGGCATTCTACGCCTTAGCGATCCTTGACTTTGAAGGAAATACCCATGTGGACAACGATGTGTAGAATGATTTTTTTTTTTTTCCAGCATGGATAAGGCTAAATTCTTGAGGAAATTAGAGAGTAAAGGTGGACAAAAGTTGTATACAATCTGTACCATTCCTTATTTTATATGTGCAGAATTAAGTACATTTCATCTAATTTGTGGGGTTAAACGTCATGCCTTAATTCAGTATGCCTTCTGCCATGGGCATGGCCCTTTTTATTGAGTGCATTCTCTCATTAAAAATAACTATTCTCAACTACAGGCTACTAAGCAGATGGGGCTCACCTCTTAATGACCACCTTTTAAAATTTGCTTACCATTCTTTGTTTACCATTTTGGCCAGAAAAGAGCAAGAAGGGATGGTGGAATGGAGGAGCGGGAGAAAAGAAGGAGGAAGAAAGGAAGGAAGGAAAGAAGGAAAGGAGAAAGGAAGGAAGGAAGGAGACACAGTAAAGAAGAAAGAGAAAAAGAAAATAGGGACCTGAAAAGGGAGAGGAGAACACACAGATTTGGAGATTAGTTGTACCAGCAAATCCCGAGAGGAAAGGAAAATGAATCCTTACAAGGGCAGTGGAAAAGCCCAGATCCCCCCCGCCATTGGGAAATCTTCCCCTCCTCTGGGGAAGCTGTTGGGACCCTGCCCAGCTGCAGTGGCTTCTGCAGTTAAGCTCAGGGGATAGTTAAGGGTAATAGGGCTCTCACCCCCAACCCCCATCCACCCCTGTGCTGTGAGCTGTGGGAGGAGCCCAGGAAGACATCTGCAGATGAATAATGGGTGTCCTGGAGATGGGGCAGCCTCCTTCTGGGGTTGGGGGTGGGGACATGGTTAGCTGCATTTACCTGAACAGACCTAGAGGAATGTCAGACAATGGAGGGAGGAAGTGTCAGGAAGAGAAGAGCTGTGAGAACCCAAACTGCAGGACATTCTCTGTGTCCCCCTACACCCCCCAGTCATAGAGTAAATGAAGAGAGATGCGGGTCAGTGGCTTGCTTCATTAATGAGTTGGGGAGAGCTGAGAATCCTGCAGCCAAAATAGCCATTTGTTAATGGAAAGAGGAGAAAAAAATGTGGAAAGCATTTGTGCTGGAGTTTTGCACTCCCATGGAGAGGCCAAGGGGAAATTGGGTTCAAAACCTGTGGCTTTATGGTGATATTACATGGACTCGGCATTCTGCATGTATAAGGAAGTGTATTAATTTTCACCCAGATAGGAGAACCAGTGGCTTCAGCTTACATAGATAGTGGTTCCTGAGGGTGGTGCCTTCCTAACTTCAGCACTTCTCACCTACAAATAGCATCACCGTTCGGGGGTTCTGATATCAGCATGCCCATTTTAGGGGAACACAACATTCAGATCACAGCAGCCTCCAGAAGGGATGCTTTGAGGCATCCATGATTACAGTGCTGAATTTTCACTAATTCCTCTTTATTCTGCCTTCTCCGCTCTTTGATGAATAAAAATAGAAAATATGCATGAACACTTTTAAATGACAGCAGTGTGAATAAGGTGGAGATATCTCAGGGTGAGGTTAGCTGTTCAATATTTGCTCTGATTTTTACTAACTCTAATTCATATATAGTTGTTATAGTGATTAGAGTACAGTGTAAATTATCTAGCACTCAGAGGGCTTACAATAAATGTTAGCTCTCATCTCCTATTTACTTGAAAAGTTTAACCTTAATTTATTGGCTAATACCTGCTAAGGCAAATCTTCACCAGTTGACTGTTTGTAGATTTATATAAAACTGCTTTTTTAAAAAAAATTATTTGAATGAAATACCTTAGATGACTATATTCTACCCTTGATCTTCTATCGTAAAATAATCATAATGGTAACAAACATATAGCATAGGAACTGTAACCGCCATGTGCTATTTTTAGAATCAATTTCTGTAAGTGAGGGCTGGAATGTGAGGCAGGAAGGAGACAGCACGCTAGGACGAGAAGAAATGAATGTGCGTACTTGACCAGAGGTATGGCCAAGTTGAGAGAGCTGGAGAGACCCCAAGCTGCGGGAGAGGGCAGCCAGATGAAGTTCTGGTGTTTCGTGGAGCAAGACACCCACTGCCAGTCAGTGGGCCAGTGGGGACCAACATGGGACACACATACCCTGACCGCACTCTGCACCTGCCCTTTCCACCAGAGCCTCCTATTGGCTGAATTCAGTGACAAGTCAGAGTGAATTTGAGAAAGGGAGCAAAGGTTATCCCGCAGTGTGTGTGTGTGTGTGTGTGTGTGTGTGTGTGTGTGCATGCATGGAGGCCCATTCCAAGGTATCTACTTTGAATCCCACAACCCTTCCCAGCCCAAGGTTAAGCGCTTGACCCTGATTATTTAGGCTTGGAAGACAAGGAACTTAAGCAGTTAACACTATCCCAGCAGGAAGGTCAGAGCCGGGATTCATCCCATCATTTTCAACTTGTCGTTTGAGGGGAAGTGATTTAACTAGCCTGAAATTCCATCTCTGTTCTTTGGAGGGCAAGAAAGATGGCTCTCAACTGAGCCCAGATGGCAGTGGGTTAAAATTTCCATCTGCTTCTTGTGAAGGGCTGACATAAACTCCCTAGGGAGCAGGCCATCTATTATTTACCTCCCTTCTTCCAGTGCTCGTGGCACTGAAAGTATCACCACAGGGACCCCACGTTGGCCTTTTAACTAATAACTTTTTTGGGGAGGGATCTGCTCAGCTCTGAGAGGAGGATGGCGTGTTCTACCAGATGAAAGCTTTCAGATGTTCACGAAATTGGATTCATCCCTGACCCATTTCCTTGAGCTTGGTGGTTCACCTGAGGGTGAACTCAAGGGAGAGCCAAGTGGGAGATAATGTCCGGAACATGCCTCTCACAGTGGTTTTCCAGGGCGAGCTAAGCCACTGGGGATTTCAGGATGACAAAATGGTAAGGAGCCGTTCATAGCTACAAACGCGTCGCGAGCAGATAGGCAATCTGTAATTAGCGAGCTGACACCCTCGTCAGGACGTTTTTTTTGCAAGAGATCTGGGTTAATACAGAAAACAAGCTCTTGAGTTTGGGGAGGACTAGAAATGATCATCTCCACCCAACCTAGAAAACATAAAGGGCCCATGTTCCTTTAGCCAGAAGTAGGCTGAGCAGTGGGGGAGGAGACGAGCCGTAAATGCTATGAATTTTGGCCACCAAGGGAATGTATTTTTTACATATCATGTATCGATAATTTGATTTAGATGCTAGCTCTTCACCATAAATTTCTCTTTAGACACCCCTTAGATAAGACTGTCCTTTATTTCAGATATTCTTTAGATTTCCACGAAAGCAGGGATGATGTTAGCAACCATAAAATTCTGCATGCAAAAGGTGAAGGAGAAGTCCCTGAGCTAGGTTTTACTACAAGGCATTTGAGAGAACGTTTTATCCGTTGGGAAGGAAGCGTGCTGGTGCTTCGAAGGTGTTTCACTTCCAAATTTCCTCAGTATCAAGTATATTTCTACACCACATGCCAGGGTGCTCATTTCAAGGCATTGGCATTGTTTGCTTTGCTTAAAGCCCTACAAATGTGTTCTTGTTTTGCTGAATACCCAAGCCCCTCATTATGGGTTTGGAGGCCTAACACGACCTGGCCCCTGCCTGCCTCCCCCACTTGATCTGCTCCCACCCTTCCTTGCAGTGAACTCTAGCCATGCTGAGCCACTTGCTGTCCCTCAAATGTGCCAACCTTGTTCCTGTCTCGGGGTCTTTCTTGGCCCCTCTCCCTGAGAATATCCAGATGTGTGTGCAATCCCCACCAGCCTTTTGCCCTGATCTTGATTGGGATTTTCTTTGGCGCACACATCATTAAGTGAAATTTTCTTATTTGTCTGCAGACATATGGTCTGTCTGTCTGCCCTGCAGAATGTAATCACCTTGAGGGCAAAGACTTTTCCAAGGACAGCTCCGTCTCTAAGCACAGAAGGCAACAGCCTTCTCTTGACAAATAGCTCTTGAATGAATGAGAGCAGCACCTCTGAGTCAAAGCCCTGTATACTGAATCTTCTAGTTTTATCTGTGGCCTCAAAATAAACATGATTTGGATTAAGCACTAATGTCTTTAAACTTGAGTTTACCTCTTATAAAATCAGATAATGTCAATTCCTGACTTTCTCTGAAAGTCACACTATCCCTAAGTGGCTTGGGGTTCTTCATGCAAACTGCTTTATGTGTCAAAAGTGTGTCTGTAGCCATAGGAGAGGTGGTAGATGAACTTGATAGACTGTTTGGGTGTTTGAGCAGCAAAATGGAATCTGTGTCATCGGATAGAACCAAGCCCCTCTTGAGTGAACAGATTTGCTCTCCATACTTTGCATAAGAAATGTTCTGTTCCTTGTGAAATGAAAGGACATTTGTTGTCAACAGTCATTCTTCTTGTATTTGCATAATATTGCTTTCCGTGGGGGGTTGTTTTCAGGGCATAAATGTGTTGATTATATTGACACAACTATTGTCTATGAAACCGCTACATTTACTAATTTAAATGAATGAACTGGCCTTCTGTTTGCCCACCTGACTCTCATTACCTGGGTAAAGAGAATCTATCTGTGAGAGATGAATCTGTTTTGGATATGGAGTTCCATTAAAAAGCAAAAACAAAAATAAAAACGTGGCACCCCAAGGCTACATTATGAGTACCCAGCCAGTCAGCTTTTATAAAGAAACATCCCTAATTCTCAGGGAACAGCCTCCTCAGTGATTCAACTCCAAAGACAAGAGTTTCATTCTGCTTGCTTTTTCATTTCATGTAAGTGAAAAATGTAGTATTTACTCTTTTACAACTGGTCTTCTCAATATTTATCCATATTTTCTGCATGTAGCAATATTTCCTCTTTTCTCTCTTTTTTTTAAATTTTTAAAAAATTATTTTTATTAACATATAATGTATTATTTGCCCCAGGAGCACAGGTCTGTGAATCATCAGGCTTACACATTTCACAGCACTCACCATAGCACATACCCTCCCCAGTGTCCATCACCCAACCACCCTCTCCCTACCTCTCCACCCCCAGCAAAGCTCAGTTTGTTTTGTGAGATTAAGAGTCTCTTATGGTTTGTCTCCCCACCAATCATATCTTGTTTCATTTTTTTCCTTCCCTACCCCCCACAACCCACTGTCCTGTCTCTCAAATTCCTCATAGCAGAGAGATCATATGATAATTGTCTTTCTCCGATTGACTTTTTTCCCTCAGCATAATACCCTCTAGTTCCATCCACGTTATTGCAAATGGCAAGATTTCATTTCTTTTGATGGCTGCATAGTATTCCATTGTATATATATACACACCACTTCTTCTTTATCCATTCATCTGTTGATGGATATCTAGGTTCTTTCCATAGTTTGGCTATTGTGGACATTGCTGCTATAAATATTCCGGTGCACGTGCCCCTTCAGATCACTACATTTGTATCTTTAGAGTAAATACCCAATATACAATTTCTGGGTCGTAAGGTAGGTCTATTTTCAAGTTTTTGAGCAACCTGCGTACTGTTTTCGAGAGTGGCCACACCAGCATTCTCACCAATAATGCAGGAGGGTTCCTCTTTCTCCACATTCTCGCCAACATATGTCATTTCCTGATTTGTTACTTTTAGCCATTCTGAATGGTGTGAGGTGGTATTAATTGTAGTTTTAATTTGTGTTTCCCTGAAGCCGAGTGATATGGAGCACTTTTTCATGTGTCTGTTGTCCATTTGGAGGTCTTCTTTGCAGAAATGTCTGTTCATGTCTTCTGCCCATTTCTTGATTGCATTATTTGTTCTTTGGGTGTTGAGTTTGGTAAATTCTTTCTAGATTTTGGATACTAGCTCTTTATCTGATATGTCATTTGCAAATACCTTCTCGCATTCTGTTGGTTGTCTTTGGTTTTGTTAACTGTTTCCTTTGCTGTGCAAAAGCTTTTGATCTTGATGAAGTCCCAATAGTTCATTTTTGCCCTTGCTTCCCTTGCCTATGGTGAAGTTTTTAAGAAGAAGTTGTTATGCTTGAGGTTAAAGAGGTTGCTGTTTGTGTTCTCCTCAAGGATTTTGATGGATTCCTGTCTCACATTGAGGTCTTTCATCCATTTGAGTCTATTTTTGTGTGTGGTGTAAGGAAATGGTCCAGTTTCATTCTTCTGCATGTGGTGTCCTATTTCCACAACACAATTTATTGAGGATACTGTATTTTTTCCATTGGACATCCTTTCCTTCTTTGTTGAAGATTAGTTGACCATAGAGCTGAGGGTCCATTTCTGGGCTCCCTATTCTGTTCCATTGATCTATGTGTCTGTTTTTGTGCCAGTAACATACTGTATTGATGATGACACCTTTGTAATAGAGCTTGAAGTCTGGAATTGTGATGCTGCCAACTTTGGCTTTCTTTTTCAACATTCCTCTGGCTATTAGAGGTCTTTTCTGGTTCCATATAAATTTTAGGATTATTTGTTCCATTTCTTTGAAAAAAACTGATGGTATTTTGGTAGGGATTGCATTCAATGTGTAGACTGCTTTAGGTAGCATAGACATTTTCACAGTATTTGTTCTTCCAATCCATGAGCATGGAACAATTTTTCCATTTCTTTGTGTCTTCCTCAATTTCTTTCATGAGTAATTTATAGTTTTCTGAGTACAGGTTCTTTGCCTCTTTGGTTAGGTTTATTCCTACGTATCTTATGGTTTGGGGTGTAATTGTAAATGAGATTGACTCCTTAATGTCTATTTCTTCTGTCTTGCTGTTGATGTATAGAAATGCAACTGTTTTCTGTGCATTGATTTTATATCCTTACACTTTACTGAATTCCTGTATGAGTTCTAGCAGTTTTGGAATGGAGTCTTTTGGGTTTTCCACATTAAGTATCATATCATCTGAAGAGAATGAGAGTTTGACTTCTTTGCCGATTTGGATGCCTTTAATTTCTTTTTGTTGTCTGATTGCTAAGGCTAGGACTTCTAGCACTATATTGAATAGCAGTGGTGATAGTGGACCTCCCTGCGGTGTTCCTGGCCTTAGAAGAAAAGCTCTCAGTTTTTCCCCATTGAGAATGATATTTGCTGTGGGTTTTTCATAGATGGCTTTGATGGTATTGAGGCATGTGCCCTCTATCCCTACTCTGTGAAGAGTTTTGATCAAGAAAGGATGCTGTACTTTGTCAAATGCTTTTTCAGCATCTATTGAGAGTATCTTATGGTTCTTGTTCTTTCTTTTATTAATGTATTGTATCACCTTGACTGATTTGCAGATGTGGAACCAAACTTGCAGCCCAGGAATAAATCCCACTTGGTCGTGGTAAACAATCCTTTTAATGTACTGTTGGGTCCTATTGGCTAGTATTTTGGTGCGAATTTTTGCATCCGTGTTCATCAAGGATATTGGTCTATAACTCTCCTTTTTGATGGAGTCTTTGTCTGGTTTTAGGATCAAGGTAATGCTGGCCTCATAAAATGAGTTTGGAAGTTTTCCTTCCATTTCTGTGTTTTGGAACAGTTTCAGGAGAATAGGTATTAATTCTTCCTTAAATGTTTGGTAGAATTCCCCTGGGAGGTTGTCTGGCTCTGGGCTCTAATTTTCTGAGAGATTTTTAATGACTGCTTCAATCTCCTTAGTGGTTATGGGTCTACCTGTTCAGGTTTTCTATTTCTTCCTGGTTCAGTTGTGGTAGTTTATATGTCTCTAGAAATGCATACATTTTTTCCAGATTGTCAGATTTTCTGGCGTATAGTTGCTCATAATGTGTTCTTGTAATTGTTTGTATTTCTTGTGTTGGTTGTGATCTCTCCCCTGTCATTCATGATTGTATTAATTTGGGTCCTTTCTCTTTTCTTTTTGGTAAGTCTGGCCAGGGGTTTATCAATCTTATTATCTTTCAAAGAACCAGCTCCTAGTTTCATTGATTTGTTCTACTATTCTTTTGGTTTCTATTTCATTGATTTCTCCTCTGATCTTTATGATTTCTCTTCTCCTGCTGGGTCTAGGCTTTCTTTGCTGTTCTTTCTCCAGCTCCTTTGGGTGTAGGATTAGGTTGTGTACTTGAGACCTTTCTTGTTTCTTGAGAAAGGCTTGTATCACTATATACTTTCCTCTTGGGACTGCCTTTGCTTTGTCCCAAAGATTTTGAGCAGTTGTGTTTTCATTTTCATTTGTTTCCATGAATTTTTTCAATTCTTTAATTCTCTGGTTGACCCATTTAGTAGGATGCTCTTTAGCCTCCATGTATTTGAGTTCTTTCCAATTTTTCTCTTGTGATTGAATTCTAGTTTCAGAGCATTATGGTCTGAAAATATGCAGGGAATGATCCCAATCTTTTGGTACTGGTTGAGACCTGATTTTTGACCCAGGATGTGATCTATTCTGGAGAATGTTCCATGTGCACCTGAGAAGAACGTGTATTCTGTTGATTTGGGATGGAATGTTCTGAATATATCTGTGATGTCCATCTGGTCCAGGGTGTCATTTAAAGCCTTTATTTCCTTGTTAATCTTTTGCTTAGATGAGCTGTCCATTTCAGTGAGGGAGGTGTTAAAGTCCTCTACTATTATTATATTATTATTGATGTGTTTCTTTGATTTTGTTATTAATTGGTTTATATCATTGGCTGCTCCCATGTTAGGGTCTTTGATATTTACAATTGTTAGATCTTCTTGTTGGACAGATCCTTTCAGTATGATATAGTGTCCTTCCTCATCTCTTATTATAGTCTTTGGCTTTAAATCTAATTGATCTGATATAAGGATTGCCACTCCTGCTTTCTTCTGATGTCCATTAGCATGGTAAATTGTTTTCCACCCCCTCACTTTAAATCTGGAGGTGTCTTTGGGTCTAAAATGAGTTTCTTGCAACAGCATATCGATGGGTCTTTTTGTTTTTGTTTTTTAATCCATTCTGATACCTGTGTCTTTTGATTGGGGCATTGAGCCCATTTACATTCAGCATAACTACTGAAAGATATGCAATTATTGCCATTGTATTGCCTGGAAGGTGACTGTTACTGTATATTGTCTCTGTTCCTTTCTGGTCTATTCCTTTTAGGCTCTCTTTGCTTAGAGGACCCCTTTCAATATTTCCTGTACGGCTCGTTTTGTGTTTGCAAATTATTTTAATTTTTCTTTTTCCTGGCAGCTTTTAATCTCTTCTATTTTCAATGACAGCCTAGCTAGATATAGTATTCTTGGCTGCATGTTTTTCTCATTTAATGCTCTGGATATATCATGCCAGTCCTTTCTGGCCTTCCAGGTCTTTGTGGATTAGTCTGCCGTCAGTCTAATATTTCTACCACTGTATGTCACAAACCTCTTGTCCTGAGCTGCTTTCAGGATTTTCTTTTTGTTACTAAGACTTGAAGTTTTACTATTAGATGATGGGGTGTGGACCTATTTTTATTGATTTTGACAGTGGTTCTCTGTGCCTCCTGGATCTTGATGCTTTTTCCCTTTGCGTATTAGGCATATCTCTATTATGATTTACTCCAATGTACCTTCTGCCCCTCTGTCTCCTTCTTCTTCTGGGATCCCAATTATTCTAATATTGTTTTGTCTTATGGTGTCACTTATCTCTTGAATTCTCCCCTCATGGTCCAGTAGTTGTTTGTCTCTCTTTTGTTCAGCTTCTTTATTCTCCATCATTTGGTCTTCTATATCCCTAATTCTCTCTTCTGCCTCATTTATTCTAGCAGTAAGAGCCTCCATTTTTTATTGCACCTCATTAATAGCTTTTTTTATTTCAACTTGGTTAGATTTTTGTTCTTTTATTTCTCCAGAAAGGGATCTTGTTTCTCCAGAAAGGGATTCTCTAATATCTTCCATGCCTTTTTGAGCCCCCGTAGCACCTTGATAATCATCATTCTGAACTTTAGTTCTTACATATTACCAGTGTCTGTATTGATTAGGTCCCTAGCCATCAGCACTGCCTCTTGTTCTTTTTTTTTTTTTTTTTTGTGGTGAGTTTTCCACCTTGTTATTTTATCCAGATAAGAATATATAAATGAGAGAGTAAAATACTAAAAGTGTGGCAAAGACCCCAGAAAAATATACACCACCCAAATCAGAAGAGACCTGAAACTGGGGGAAGAAGAAGAGGGGGGAAAATAAAAAATAAAAATATATATATATATTAGACTGGTGAATAGAACAGAGCCACCCACTTGATTTTGGGTGTATTCTGGTCTCTTAGAAGAAACTACCTCCCAAAATTTTAAGGAAAGAAAAAAAATATATATATATACACAAAAATAAGGGTAAACACGATGAAGGGATGGAATATAACTGTAAAGATGAAAATCAAAAAGGATTCTGAAAAAGGAATTATAAGATAAGTTGGTTGGAAAAAGAAAATAAAAAGAGGTGAGAATGTGATCAGGCTGGAGCTAGATTTAGTGTATATTTTGATCTATTAGAAGAAATTATATCCTAAAATTTTAAAGAAAAAAAACCTATATGTATACAAAAAATAAAGTTAAATACAATGAAGGGATAAAATATGACTATAACAATGAAAATTTTAAAAGATTTTTTTAAAAGCTATTGATAAGGTAAAATAGCTAAATAAGGTTAAAAGAGGAAAGCAGAAAAGTTAAAAAAATAGAATGAGAACAAAATAAAATTTAAAAAATCTAACTTTGCAAGACTAAAGGATCATGGGGAAAAAGCCATGAATTTTATGTGCTGTATTGCCATAGTTGTGAAGTTTTGCAGTTCTCATTGATCAGTGAACTTGGGCTTGGCTGGCTGTTCTCACTGATATTCTGTGGGAGGGGCCTGTTGCCCTGATTCTCAAATGTCTTTGCTGGAGACAGAATTGCACCACCCTTGCCAGGGGGCGGGCTAAGTAATCTGCTCATGTTTGCACTCTGGAGCTTTTGTTCCCTGAGCCTTTCCATAGAGCTCTGGAGGGCAGGAATGAAGGTGGCGGCCACCTAGTCTGAGGCCTGGAGGAGCCGAGAGCTCACAGCCCCACTCCTCAGGGCGCTGTCAGAGATAAGCAGTCAGTCTCTCCCATCTCCCTGGTCTCCGGCCCCGCTCCGAGCTCACCCAGCCTGTGACTGAGCATTTCTATCTCTGGCGCACAGCCCTGTTTGGAGTCTCCAGACCCAGCAGATTCCTGCTGCACTGTTCCTCCTGGGAAGGAAGGTGAATCTCCCTGGATTGGCCCCTCATGGGTCCCTGCTCGAGGAGCAGTGGCCTGAATGCCTCAGATCAAGGTAACTTGGATCTGAAAACCCCCCTCAGGTCCGTCTCTGCAGCCGGCTTCCCTGCACCGATACCTGGGAGCTCTGTCACACTCAGATACCCCCGGTCTTTCTGTGACCTGGTGGGTCCTGAGACCCCACTGTCCCCACAAGGGCTTCCCCACCTCCCGCTTAGCCTCTGGAGCAATGTCCCTCCATGGAGCAGACTTCTGAAAGTTCTCATTTTGTGCTCCGTTGCTCCACTGCTTGCCAGGAGCCGCCCCTCCCCCACAGTCTCTCTTCCCGGGGGTTCAGATTCACTTCTCCGCATCCTACCTTCCTGAAAGTGGTCAATTCTCTGTTCCTAGAATTGCTGCTCTTCTTCTCTTCGATCTCCTGTTGAGTCTGTAGGTGTTCAGAATGGTTTGGTAACTATCTAGCTCAACTCCTGGGATCTACTGCCATTTCAATTTCCTATTCCTCCGCCATCTTGCTTCCTCTCTGCTCTTTTCTCTTGGTGGATGGCATTCCATTGCTCATTATCACAATTTTTTTTATCCATTTACTGTAGATACTGTTTTTATTCCCAGTTTGTTTTTAATGAAGTGTTTTAATAAAGGTTTTGTTTGTTTGTTTGTTTTTACTATTCTGTTAGAGTCCATATATATGCCTTTCTTTTAGGTATATCCACAACCAGCATTAGTGGGTATATGTGTGTCCAGATGCCGAGAATTTATTGAAGTAATTGCATGAAGGTGTATCAGGTGTGAGTCTCATTTGCTCTAAATTATTTTAATTTTAGCCATTTTGTTGCTGTTTAATAGTATCATATTTTGCACTTGCTTTTCTTTCATGACAAATAATGTTGAGTACTCTTTGATGTATTTATTGACCATTTGGAAATTAGAAATAAATTATGTTTATTGAGCATTTCTGCAAATTGGGAAAAAGCCTTCATTTTTCAAGATGTTTCAAAGCCATCAGCTGGGAAAACTGTCACAAAAAACGTGCATATCTGCAATGACTTGAAGGTTTGTGACAATGTCTAAAGATGTTCGGTGCCCAACTTGATATCAACAGTGAATATTAATTCCTGACAGGCACCCTTGCAGACATTAAAGGTAAGCTAAGAACTCACCCCAGAAATTTACACTGGCCGAAGTGAAGAGGGACCCTGATCTTGTATATGATTCTCCAGGACTGTAAGAATTTGAAGTGGAACAGACACTCAGGAGAGGAAGAGATAGCTGTGTCATTGAGTTCCGTTAGGAAAGTCTCCTAGGGAAAGAGTGGCTTGGCATAAAGAGTGTGCGCCATGGGTGAGTTTCAAAATATTTTATCACCTGTCACTGTAGGTATCATATGGATGCCAACTGTAAAAGACTTATACCTTAACAGATGCATGTTAGTCCTGGAGGAGCTGTCTAGATGTAGACTTCCAGAGACTTCCAGAGACTGTTTGTCTCTATACTAGAGACAAACATGGACACAAAAGGTATTTGGGGGAAAAAAAATATATGCTACGAGTAAACCCCTCTCTTCACACTTTGACTTAGACCTGGGCTCTAGGTTCAAGGTTAAGAAATCTAAATTCTGTTATTAACCAGTATTGTTAAACAATCGTGTGCTGCCATGCAAATTGATATGTATCCCTATAAGCAAATTTGTTTATAAATGAGGATAGTAGGGACAACTGGGTAGCTCAGTCAGTTAAAGGTCTGGTTTCGGCTCAGGCCATGGTCCCACGGTCCTGGGATAGAGCCCCACATTGGACACCCTGCTCATTTGGGAGTCTGCTTCTCCCTCTCCCTCTGTCACTACCCTACCTTGAGCAC
The DNA here is from genome assembly GCF_010015895.1 of Lontra canadensis. NCBI lineage: Eukaryota > Metazoa > Chordata > Mammalia > Carnivora > Mustelidae > Lontra > Lontra canadensis. The sequence continues at coordinate 20,802,799 of NW_022631015.1, read as the reverse complement.
ACACTCTCTCTCTCTCACTCACTTGCTCTCTCTCAAATAAATAAATAAAATCTTTTAAAAAAATGAGGACAGTATTATTTGTCCTCATTTCTCCTCATTCATTTCAGATACTATAGGTTCACAATTGAAAATCCATCAAGCCTGTCACCAACAGAAGATATTGTTGTTGGATAATTAAATGGCTACTATTATTTCAGATTCTCTCTAGGTTTGCTGTAAGAAATGTAAAGCACACAATATATAAAAATACTTCCATTTGATGTACTTTTAGATAGAAAAACACCATTTAAAAGTTGTTCTGGATTCCAAAGAAGCAATAGCCACATTTATAAGACTTAACCTTAGGAAAATTAAAAAAAAAAAAAAATCTGTTTGTGATAAGTCTCATGACCTTTAGCTTTTTAGCAATATAATTTCAAATGATAGAGGGGAAAGCTTGCAGGATATGAAGTATTTTCATTAAATAGGCATTTAGATACAAGAAAACTCCATTTAAAAATAATCTACATTCAGAATACAAGCCATGGTAATATTTATAAAACCTATCAAAATTTTTTAAAAAATCTAATTGTTTAGTGACAAGTCTCATGACCTTTAGATCACCTATTGCATTCATTTTTATTTTTAGTCCTTTCAATTATCATCCTGATACTCATATATCTTACAGTGAATTAATTCTTATGTGGGAGAGTTTCATCTTCTTTGTAGGGGGCATGAGTCATTATTCCTTTCATCTTATGCACAGCATTTCCCCATAGTCATTTGGGTAATAATGAACTATTTAAGCATTTCTGAATATAGAGAGTAAAACATGAGTTTGATGGTCATTTATTTGGAGTGAGGAAAATGATCTTATAATGTTGGTGATTATGCTAATTACTTCAATGGGGTGGGTTGGGTATGGGAATAGAGAAAAGGAAACATAAGAAACTAATAATATTGCTAAAACACACCAACAGCATCTATAAATGATTTAACTTTATGTAGCATGAGAAAAAATAGGTTAATTAAAATTGCATAGGATACTTTTAGATTAAAATTTGATCAACTTTTACATCCTCTGTCTTTACCTTTATTAGTTTCTATGATCCTTTGAAATTTTTTTGATCCTTTGAATATTGATGTCAATATCTTCTATGCCAATTTCGCTTGCTCCACTGCAAAACTTAAAGAAATCGTTGCCCTTAATATTACCTATACGAAGCAGACATTTTAGTCCCTTTGACAAAACACGCGCATCTCTTGGTCAGCTTGCTTTTATAATAGTTTTGGGAAGCCCAAAGGCCGCATATAAATAAGTGTATTTGAGAGCCCTTGGCAGAGTGGTGCATAATGTGGAGGTAATCACTAAGATATAGTAAACCGAATTTCAATTAAGGCCAGCTAACGCACTAGAAAACGAACATAGCTAATTTAAACAAGGTTTGGTGGAGGAAAAACAAAATCACTTCCTGCTACTCTTCTTGAAGAGGCTTGCACATGTTATTTAATTATTAGTACCATTGCTCTGAATTAATTAGGTAACCACAGCCCTGCTAGATGTTGCAGAAAGTAGACAGAGATGGGGGATACTGGCTGGAGTTGACATTCTCCTTCAGTTGGTGGCAAAATAAGAACGTACCAAGCCATCTTAGTGAGAACATGTCAGTTGGTCTGAAAATGTAAAAAGAGAACTGGGGAGATACTTCATGGATAGGAGCAGGTAATAAAATATTGGTTTCTTTTCCTTACTATATATCTCAGAATAGATATGCATGGGGCGATCCCTTAATATTTTCAGACCAGTCTTGGTGTGCATGTTTTGCTTCGTTCTTAACCACAGACATGTTTTACAGAGCCACATTAAGTCATCCTGCAGAAAGGAGAAAATAAATATCAGTAATCAGAAAAGGAATATTTGTGAGTTACAGTCTCCTATGAATGACACTTAATGCGAATATGCATTATAACTGTATAATACTAGCTTAAAAACACTATTCTGATTCAGTGGGGAATTCACCCAGGATTCCTGTTCTGGATTTTAAACAAATGTCATGCAAATGGCGTTCATTTGTTCCATTAAAATCAATTGAATGTGAAATGGCAGAAACTGCTGGTTGTCTACCGGTTTCCCTTCTTCTTTACCTAATACATGAACTTCTCAGTTTCCCCTGAATGCACACCCAGATAAGAACTGTTATTTTCTAGCTTCTCGTAAGTTTGGAGTGACTAAATCCTGGTCACGATCCAGCAGAAGAGACAGGATGCCTTCTAGAGGGATGGATCCTTCCCATTTCTCCTTTCCACTGTGTGGGAGATCCTCCAAATAAGAAACCACTCAACATACCTACCACTCCTATGTCAGAGAGAAATAAACTCCAATAAAAGGTAAATATAAAAGACCTTGCATCTTGAGGTCTCTTAATTCTGCCTGCTTTGCCCATTGGTTGAATCATACAACCTCTTTTGACAGGTCTAATATTAACTGAATTTTGGAGAGGATTTTATTGGCTTCATTTTTCTTAGGGTAAAATATTAGCCACATAATTTCCTACTGTGTACACATATACCCTACTGGTAAATTATTTTTAAAATGATACCCCTCAAAACCAACCCATCCTAATATTTTTGCAAGATCAGTATACCCCAAACTAAATGGTCAGACTGTGTGCCTTTCCTCCCTGCTTTTGGTGGAAGCCTTTCCACCCTCCACTCCCCCCGCCCCCTTCCCCCCCCCCCCCCCCCCCCCCCCCCCGCCCACACCTGAGCTTACTATCACAGCACTTTGCTCATGGGGAAACTCTCACCAGAAAGTTCCTATGAAATCTCAGGCATTATCAAGCTAATATGTGATAATAGTAATGTTTGAAGACATCTCTATGGGACTGAATAAGGCCAATAAAGTACTATAAGGCTTACATTTACCAAAATATTGATAGCACTTATGTACAAAGATAGTGATATTTTTCCTTCGAAGAGATTTTTCTAAGCATGATCATCTTAGCAGGAGTCCACAAATCTCGATCGCTCTTTTCCCCTAATTCTCATATCCTTGTACTGCTGAAACTTGGCTTGCTAGTATTTTGTACAGAATGTTTACAGCCATGTTCATCAGAGATATTGGCTGGTAGTTGTCCTTTCTCATACTTTCCTTATCTGGCTTTGAGACAATGACTTCGGGAATGGGCTCTCCTCTTTAATTGTTTGAAGAGTTTGAGAAGAACTGGCATTCATTATGTTTTTGAAATGTTTGGTAAAATTCACCCGTGAAGCCCTCTGGCACAGTGCTTTGCTTTAGGGGGAGGTTTTCAGTCTCATTGGTTACTACTGGTCTATTTAGATTTCTGATTCCTTCCTGTTTCAGACTTGGTAGGATGTGTATTTCCAGGAACTTCTCCATTTCCTCTAGGGTACCTAGTTTGTTGGTGTGGAGTGGTTTGTATTTTATGACCCTTTGTATTCCTGTGGAATCAGTTGTAGAGTCTCCTTTTTAACTTATAATTTTATTAATTTGGGTCATCTCTCTCATTATTTATTTATTATTTATTTATTTATGGTCAGTCTAGCTATAGGTTTTTCAATTTTGTTTTTTTCCTTCCAAAGAACCAATTCCAAGTTTTCTTTTTTTCTTTTTTTTTTAATTTTTTTTATAAACATATAATATATTTTTATCCCCAGGAGTACAGGTCTGTGAATCGCCAGGTTTACACAATTCACAGCACTCACCATAGCACATACCCTCCCCAATGTCCATAATCCCACCCCCCCTCCCAACACCCCTCCCCCTAGCAACCCTCAGTTTGTTTTGTGAGATTAAGAGTCATTTATGGTTTGTCTCCCTCCCAATCCCATCTTCTTTCATTTATTCTTCTCCTACCCCCTTAACCCCCCATGTTGCATCTCCACTTCCTCATATCAGGGAGATCATATGATAGTTGTCTTTCTCCGATTGACTTATTTCGCTAAGCATGATACCCTCTAGGTCCATCCACGTTGTCGCAAATGGCAAGATTTCATTTCTTTTGATGGCTGCATAGTATTCCATTGTGTATATATACCACATCTTCTTTATCCATTCATCTGTTGATGGATATCTAGGTTCTTTCCATAGTTTGGCTATTGTGGACATTGCTGCTATAAACATTCGGGTGCACATGCCCCTTCGGATCACTACGTTTGAATCTTTAGGGTAAATACCCAGTAGTGCAATTTCTGGGTCATAGGGTAGTTCTATTTTCAACATTTTGAGGAACCTCCATGCTATTTTCCAGAGTGGTTGCACCAGCTTGCATTCCCACCAACAGTGCAGGAGGGTTCCCCTTTCTCCGCATCCTCGCCAGCACCTGTCATTTCCTGACTTGTTAATTTTAGCCATTCTGACAGGTGTGAGGTGGTATTTCATTGTGGTTTTCATTTTTATTTCCCTGATGCCGAGTGATATGGAGCACTTTTTCATGTGTCTGTTGGCCATCTGGATGTCTTCTTTGCAGAAATGTCTGTTCATGTCTTCTGCCCATTTCTTGATTGGATTATTTGTTCTTTGAGTGTTGAGTTTGCTAAGTTCTTTATAGATTTTGGACACTAGCCCTTTATCTGATATGTCGCTTGCAAATATCTTCTCCCATTCTGTCAGTTGTCTTTTGGTTTTGTTAACTGTTTCCTTTCCTGTGCAAAAGCTTTTGATCTTGATAAAATCCCAATAGTTCATTTTTTCCCTTGCTTCCCTTGCCTTTGGCGATGTTCCTAGGAAGATGTTGCTGCGGCTGAGGTCGAAGAGGTTTCTGCCTGTGTTCTCCTCAAGGATTTTGATGGATTCCTTTCTCACATTGAGGTCCTTCATCCATTTTGAGTCGATTTTCATGTGTGGTGTAAGGAAATGGTCCAGTTTCATTTTTCTGCATGTGGCTGTCCAATTTTCCCAAGACCATTTATTGAAGAGGCTGTCTTTTTTCCATTGGACATTCTTTCCTGCTTTGTCAAAGATTAGTTGACCATAGAGTTGAGGGTCTATTTCTGGGCGCTCTATTCTGTTCCATTGATCTATGTGTCTGTTTTTGTGCCAGTACCATGCTGTCTTGATGATGACAGCTTTGTAATAGAGCTTGAAGTCCGGGATTCTGATGCCACCAACTTTGGCTTTCTTTTTCAATATTCCTTTGGCTATTCGAGGTCTTCTCTGGTTTCATATAAATTTTAGGATTATTTGTTCCATTTCTTCGAAAAAAATGGATGGTACTTTGATAGGAATTGCATTAAATGTGTAGATTGCTTTAGGTAGCATAGACATTTTCACAATATTTATTCTTCCAATCCAGGAGCATGGAACATTTTTCCATTTCTTTGTGTCTTCCTCAATTTCTTTCATGAGTACTTTATAGTTTTCTGAGTATAGATTCTTAGCCTCTTTGGTTAGGTTTATTCCTAGGTATCTTATAGTTTTGGGTGCAATTGTAAATGGGATTGACTCCTTAATTTCTCTTTCTTCTGTCTTGTTGTTGGTGTAGAGAAATGCAACTGTTTTCTGTGCATTGATTTTATATCCTGACACTTTACTGAATTCCCGTACAAGTTCTAGCAGTTTTGGAGTGGAGTCTTTTGGGTCTTCCACATATAGTATCATATCACCTGCGAAGAGTGATAGTTTGACTACTTCTTTGCCGATTTGGATGCTTTTAATTTCCTTTTGTTGTCTGGTTGCTGAGGCTAGGACTTCTAGTACTATGTTGAATAGCAGTGGTGATAATGGACATCCCTGCCGTGTTCCTGACCTTAGCAGAAAAGCTCTCAGTTTTTCTCCATTGGGAATGATATTTGCGGTGGGTTTTTCATAGATGGCCTTGATAATATTGAGGTATGTGCCCTCTATCCCTACACTTTGAAGAGTTTTGATCAAGAAGGGATGCTGTACTTTGTCAAATGCTTTTTCAGCATCTATTGAGAGTATCATATGGTTCTTGTTCTTTCTTTTATTAATGTGTTGTATCACATTGATTGATTTGTGGATGTTGAACCAACCTTGCAGCCCTGGGATAAATCCCACTTGGTCATGGTGAATAATCCTTTTAATGTACTGTTGAATCCTATTGGCTAGTATTTTGGTGAGAATTTTCGCATCTGTGTTCATCAAGGATATTGGTCTGTAGTTCTCTCTTTTGATGGGATCCTTGTCTGGTTTTGGGATCAAGGTGATGCTGGCCTCATAAAATGAGTTTGGAAGTTTTCCTTCCATTTCTACTTTTTGGAACAGTTTCAGGAGAATAGGAATTAGTTCTTCTTTAAATGTTTGGTAGAATTCCCCCGGGAAGCCGTCTGGCCCTGGGCTTTTGTTTGTTTGGAGACTTTTGATGACTGTTTCAATCTCCTTACTGGTTATGGGTCTGTTCAGGCTTTCTATTTCTTCCTGGTTCAGTTGTGGTAGTTTATATGTCTCTAGGAATGCATCCATTTCTTCCAGATTGTCAAATTTGTTGGCGTAGAGTTGCTCATAGTATGTTCTTATAATTGTCTGTATTTCTTTGATGTTAGTTGTGATCTCTCCTCTTTCATTCCTGATTTTATTTATTTGGGTCCTTTCTCTTTTCTTTTTGATAAGTCTGGCCAGGGGCTTATCAATCTTATTAATTCTTTCAAAGAACCAGCTCCTAGTTTCGTTGATTTGTTCTATTTTGTTGTTGTTGTTGTTGTTGTTGTTTCTATTTCATTGATTTCTGCTCTGATCTTTATGATTTCTCTTCTGCTGGGTTTAGGGTTTCTTTCTTGTTCTTTCTCCAGCACCTTTAGGTGTAGGGTTAGGTTGTGTACCTGAGACCTTTCTTGTTTCTTGAGAAAGACTTGTACCGCTATATATTTTCCTCTCAGGACTGCCTTTGTTGTGTCCCACAGATTTTGAACCATTGTGTTTTCATTATCATTTGTTTCCATGAATTTTTTCAATTCTTCTTTAATTTCCTGGTTGACCCATTCATTCTTTAGAAAGATGCTGTTTAGTCTCCATGTATTTGGGTTCTTTCCAATTCCAAGTTTTCTATTGTTTTCCTGTTCTCAATTTCTTTATTCCTGCATTATTGTATTCTTTTCCTTCTTCTAACTTTGGGCTTAGTTTGTTCTTCTTTTTCTAGGCCCTTTACATGCAATGTTAGGTTGATTACTTGAGGTCTTTCTATGTTCTGAATGTGTGCACGTAAAGCTATGTACTAGCCTCTTTCTACTGCTTTTGCTGCTTCCCATAAGTTTTGACATATTGTATTTCCATTTTCATTTGTCTCAAGATACTGTTTTATTTTCCTTGTAATCTCTTGCTTGATCCATTGGCCGTTCAGGAGCATCGTGTTTAATTTCCATGTATCTGTGAGTTTTCTAGTTTTCTTCCCATTATCGATTTCTAGTGTCGTACTATTATATAGAAAATGTCTTCTTTATTCTTTTCTTTTTTAAAAATTTTTATTTATTTATTTGACAGAGAGAGAGATTGCAACAGAGGGAACACAAGCACAGGATGTGGGAGAGGGAGAAGCAAGCTTCCTGCTGAGCAGGGAGCTTGATGCAGGGCTCAATCCCAGGATCTGTGATCATGACCTCTGCTGAAGGCAGATGCTTAACGACTGAGCCACCCAGGTGCCCTTAGAAAAGGTTTTCTTGCCATGAGTTCAATATGCTTAATTTTATGAGACTTGTTTTGTGGCCTAACTTATGATCTGACCTGGAGAATGTTCCACGTGCACTAGAGAAGTATGCATACTCTGCTATTGTTGGATAGAATGTTCGTTATATATCCGTTAGGGCCATCTGGTCTCTAGTGTTATTTAAATGTACTGTTTCCTTATTGATTCTCTTTTTGGTTGATTTGTCCAATGTTGAGGTATTCCAGTCTGCTAGTTAGGATTTTTAGTTAGGTGCTTCTGTGAATAGAAATTTAGTCTGCCAAAATCCAAGTGCTGGTGGCTTTAAGCCCTATCCTTCTTCTCCATCATATCTGACCTTCTGTAGTCAAGCCCCGCATTCCCCCTGCAGTCCCTGTGAAGTGAGACCCGAATGGGCTTCCCAGGAATGACAATGCTGGGGGAGTTGGATGTCCACCTTGGACTCTCTTTTTCCTACTGTGGGAAGCATAGACTGGGGTCAGGGGGATGGCTCTTGGTGTGACACAATGCCGACCTTGGGAAGGGGCCACTCGGTCAGAATATGGCTGCTTCTCTTGCCCCTCGGATGCACTCCTTCCTTGTCTCTGTGATCCAAGGAAAGGCTCAGCCTCATCCCCTCTGTTCTTCCCAATGGTATCTGGTCTATGAATAGTTGTTAGTTCATCTTCTTATGAGGGGGACTGAAGTCAGGAATGGCCTTTGTTGCTATCTTGATGCCACCAGAACTCTGTTTGTAAAGATGGAATGTAAGATTAGAGTGGGGGTTGGGGAAAATTAAAAAACAGTGAGAAAAGATAAAACCAAGAGGAAAAAAATCATTTATTTTAGAATCTGTTTAATAATCTCAGGCATTCAGAGTTATAAGGGATGATTTGTAATGATACACTTTTTTCTATATGTCCCCAATAAGCAAAGAAAGTTAAACAAGGGGGCCCAGAACCAGGGCGTTATAATCACAGAACTGATATTCTTCAGTAATATCTAAGAGATCAGGGAAAATTCTCTTCCACATTTTTATTTTAGTTGGTAAAAACTTAATCATTTTCTCTTAGACCCCTCACACACAGGGAAAAACAAAACAAAACAAAACAAAACTCCGGCATACATGCCCCTTTTCTTATTCAGTACTTTGATCTCTAGAAACCAATTTTAGATATTAGCACACATAGACATATATACACAGATTAGTTTTCCTAAAATCGAGTGTATCCTGGTAGGACATTACCTTCTGTCTGCCTGACATGAGACATTGTTTTCTAGCATGTTTAACCATCCTTCATGCCTCTGAAACTATTTCAGTGGTAAAGAAATACATATTTTCCTCTGAGTTTGTTTCCATTCTGAATTTGTAAACTTTGCTATGTTATACATGCTGCCATTGATCTTTTTTGTTTTTGTTGTTGTTGTTGTTGTTGTTACTACTTTTAAACAAAATTTAGGGTCTTGCCAAATTCCTTGCTTTACAAACATTAAACACATGGGTACAGGCATGTACACACACAAACACATACACAGAGGCAAGCGTGTGTTGCTGTTTACATGTAAAAACTTGGGTCTCCAAGTCATCTGGGATTCAGGAACCCTGTCTCTGCTGAATACTTCTCCAGTTGCCTTAGTATACTATGGTCAAATGACCACATGTTCTCAACAGAAGAGGGAAACACAAGGAAAACTGCCACATCATGGTAGACCCAAATATCTAAGCATATTGCTGGGGGAAGAAAACAAAACAAAATTGGGCCTTTTGGCTTCTTCCCTTCTTGTTAAAATCTAACAACCACTTGCCATCTTGTGAAACAAGCACAGTAACTGTGGGATGGCTTTTTACAGTCTCTTGGAGAGGAAGACCAACTCAATGAGAGCAAAGAATTGGTACTAGAGCTAGGTCCTAACTCCACAGCGTTCAGGAGCAGAGAGAAGATTGGTGAGACCCCTGCCCATTTTCAAATGACCTTAGACTGGGTTAAGAGTCAATAATTGTCTTATCCCCTCCACAACTACCATTTTCACATGGCCTCAAATGGTTTCTCCAGCCCTGTCACTCCTCAGTGCAGTGTTCAGTCAATGAAAGAACAAACGACTTGGATTCTCAACCTGCCTTTCTAGAAACTCATGGTGTGCTAATGTCACATAATTTATCTTGTTACCCTCTTTAAACCAAGGGGGTAGATGAGGTGATCAGAGTCCTCTCAAACCCTAAAGTTCACTGACATGGAATGTAGAATTTAACTGATTTGGAAAATAAGGTCTAGATCAGTTATTTACCCCGTGCCTATATTACTACTCTTCACCAGCAGAGACAAAACTTGACATTTGATGTCTTCACATTGAAGATGTTTACGTTAAAATTTTAAACTCAAAATGTGTAAAATTTTAAACTCAAGATGGGTTTCTTCTGATTACTTGATAAGTTTTCTTCCTTTCAACAAATGTTTAAGTATTAAAATTTTCACTTTAAGCCAGTCTGACACAATCAAATTTTGATGGAAAAAGTAAATAGAAAATATCAAACCTATCCCAAAGCAATAAATAACTTTTTGATTTTCCAATAGTTTTATTTATTATTTCTATTTCTTCTGTACATAGCTGGTTCCCATTCAGTGGCTTCCAAATAGGCTTTCACCCCCCAAATCCCAAGACAACTTTGAAAGAATCACAAGGTTCAGGAAACGTTTCAGGATCACTTAGAAATTTTTGAGAACTATAGCAAATATAACAGCCTCATAGAGATAGGCCTTAAGCAATTTTTGTAAATACTATTTGTCATCACAGTGGGTATTTATAAAGCTGATTTTATTATGGGATTGAGAAACAGAACTTTTGAAATATATTAGGAAAATGCTGTATCTGTCCATACAGGCAAACAGTGTGTAGGATAGCCTTGAAAATGATTTGCTCATTGGCCTGGAACAGGACTTGATTGATCAAGTGACTAGAGAAGTATTCCCAGTTCCAAGAATGTTCCAGGGGAGGAATGTAAAGAAAACTCCACCTGCGTTAAGTGTTCTGCATTTCAAGTCTATTAAATAAAAATTAAGTACTTAAAAGCGTAGTTAGGTTTCCGATTAAGGTAGACAAGGTGTCAGTATTGAAACATTTAAAATATATCCACTAAGTCTTTGAAAGTCTTTGGATATATTTGGACATATTTTCCTTGTGGCAGAATGTGGGTCACCGAGAATAATCTTTCATTTTTAAAATAGAAATATACTGATGCATAAATGTATTGCTTCTAATGTATCCATCTGCAGGGTATTATTTTTCTCATAACAGGAAATGGCAGAAGTAGGTAACTATATTCTTCTGGTGTCAAATGGAACTGAGCGATCCTTTGCAATTACAATGCATAGGCTTTACTGGTCCTGGTGCAGGAAGCATAACAATTTGCATATTTTAATTTAGAGGTTAGAGACCCCTGTCAAAGTAACAGCTTGGACCAGGCCAGCAAGGAGAAATCGAGAAGAGAGAAATAATTGAAAAGGCAGTTCCCAACAAAATGAAATTTGTCTCGTTGTCACTTAAGGTTGTCTTCTTGTCTTTCTCAGGGAGCAAGGTCAGCTTAAGAATGAAGGGAGAGTAGAGCACGGTAGACCACTAAGGACCCAAGGATAATTTTTTTTAATAACAGTGGCAATTGCAATATATATTTATGAAGGGGAGAGGAAAAGAATACACACCAGCTTTCTGGGTAAGAGTCAGCTGGTGTCCTTTGAGTCGAAATATTGCAGACATGTCCATGACAGATCTCAAGTTTGTCCTCAAAGACAAGCAGGTTACAGAGGAGACAAAGTACTTAATGAAATAATTTAGTGTGACATATTGATATTGAAGTCTGGAAGGCAGAAAAGGATTTGCAACAAAATTAAGGTATGTCCCTCTTGAAACGTTCCTCATTTCTTTCTCTGAAGGCTGAGAGGAGGTTTTCACAAGAAAAGGAGCCCCTTTTATTTCTCTCTCCAAGTTCATGCCAAAACATGCCAGCATGAAGTTCAACATTCGCAGCCTCATGAAAATCTCATTGGAATAAGGTCCAGAGGAAAATCAAGTATGAAATGGGTCTTGGTTATGTTTTAGAAAGGTTTTAATCTCTCCAACGTCATGTGTTTTCAGTTAAAATGTGCATTAGTAAAAAACTCTGGCCCCAGCCGTGAAGGGACGTAGGCCTGGGGAATGTCAGTTTTAGGTACAGGCAGTGGAAGATGGCTGGGGATATTATCAGGGCATAAAAACAGCAGCCAGATTTCAACTCTCGAGTGGGGCTAAACGTTGTCATAAGTATCTGGGAACATTAAAAAAAAAAAAAAAACGCATGCTTCAGAAAATGAAGATAAGTATTTCATGTTCATGACATAGTTGCATCATTGACATAGAAAGAAAAGGAAAACATCCACATAAAAGCCATATTCTGTGGTTGACGAGTTCGGTTCTGTTCTAATACATTGGAGGGAAGCTGGGCATCATGACGGCTGACTGGGTCAGGGATTCTCAACTGGTGGGACATTGCTTATCCATATTTGCAGAGGAGCTGGGTAGGGAACATGAAATGTGTGAAAAGTGTCCCCCTCTGTTTCCTTGTTGTGAATCAGGGGTAGAGCATTAGTTGCTATTTTGAAGAATCAGAACATTGGGCTAGCGTACTAGTGCTCTCTGCCTGGGAAACCATGGACAGATCCGTTAGGAAGCCTGCACGTGAGTTTTTGTCATCTTGAAAGGACGGATGCTTTCATCTGCCTCACAGTTTTCGTGGAACTACTTAGGTGAATGTGCTCCTTAAAATGTTGACCGCGTTTTGGATTTAGGTTTTTCATATGAATTGACAGATGAACGTGCATACCCGGCTTCTAGATACTGGTGAACCCATCAGCTCCATTGATTTCCCTATAGCTAAGTCTCAAGCACCTACACTTCCTCTTTGGTCCCAGTCATATGAACAATGTAATCACCAGCTTCTCCTCACTTACCTGCCCAGGGCATCTTATAAGAAAGAGTGGGCTTGTTCTCACAAGTACATTTCCAAAATATGTGACAAATATTGCTCCAGGAATATTTCCCAAATTTCTTCCCCGCCACCCCCCCTGGTTATTTCCCCTTTGAAACATAGTAAGAAAATAAGAAAATGTATTTGCCACAAAGCATCTATAATAATGAGGTCATGTAAAATGCCTACAGCTTCTGGTCAGGTGCTGCTAAGTGGCAATTTTGGAAAGAAAGTTTATGGAATTTACTTGGCACTGCTTAGCCTTTCCATTTAAAAAAAAAAAAAAAGGAACGAAAGACCACACAACACTTGCTATGAAAAGATATTACATTTTCTCCAGAGAAGTAACACTTCCTCCTTTGTTTGGAGGCTCTCCAGTGACTCTAAAACATTTTTGCAGATTACTCTACCTAAGGTTTTTAAAACTCACAAAATAGCCTTGAAGTAATAAAATGGAAACTGTTGGTATGCCAATCAAAGACAGATATAGAAACAGTAGTCCTAAGAAAATGTGACCTGTCTAAAACCTCCTTCAAAATGCTGATGGACCCAGAAATAGAACCCAAGCAGCTGACTGTAAGCACTGGGCAACACTTCCTCTCTTTGGAATTATTATTGTTCAAAGCCTTTGCACGTAAACCACCTCTTGCTCCTTGAGGATAGATGAGGTCATGCTAACAATATCCCCATTCTTCCCATAAGAAATACTGCGGTCATGGCTGATGAGCTAACTCACAGAACGTTCATGGGCCACAGTGAACACACACACACACACGCACACACACGCACAAAATCCCATTCTTGGTTCAGTTTGTTTTTGTTTTCTTAAAACAAGCTTTAGTTGGAATTTTAATTTCAAGCTTTGGTCCACAGTTGTTGCCGAAATTTCACACTCTGTCCTCTTCTGTTCCTACTTGTTCCACCCTCCCTAAGTCATGTAATGAAAGAACTAGACCACAGGAGAATGGGTTTTTAACAGATTGTATAATGGAGCTATTGTCACTTCCACAAAGGCTGGCCATCAAACTCACAGGCATTAAGGACACGAAACAGAATTTGGAAGGTGGGACGTATTCAAATCTTGACCGCGATAGCAGTTAAAGTTATCACATCAGAATTATACTTGGTCTTAAAGACGTTGAAAAAGACATGAATATTGGGGCATCTGGGTGCCCCGGTCAGTTAGGTAAATGTCTGCCTTCAGCTCAGGTTGTGATCCCAGAGTCCTGGGACTGAGTTCTGCTCAGCCGGGAGTGTGCTTCCCTCCCTGCCCTTCCCCCACTGCTTGCGCTCACGCATGCACCCCCTCTCTGTCTCTCTAACAAAATCTTTTAAAAAACGAATATTTTTAAGGAAAAAATACAAATAGTATCTTGATATAATATAGGTAATTTGTACAATTTATATATACCTTTTCCTGTACAATACTACTGATAAGAAAATGGGAAAGATTGTAGTAGTAAACAGAAATTGGCTCTTCAAAGACCAGCTGAAGTTACAGTCGAAGGGTACTTCGTCCTTGTGTATGACTGTTGGCACACACTGGATTTTAGGCACAAGAGGGCAAACACAACTACTAGCTTCATCTTTTTTTTTTTAAGATTTTATTTATTTATTTGACACAGAGAGAGACAGCAGGAGGGGGAACACAAGCAAGGGGAGTGGGAGAGGGAGAAGCAGGCTTCCTGTGGAGCAGGGAGCCCGTTGTGGAACTCCATCCCAGGACCCTGGGATCATGACCCCAGCCGAAGGCAATGCTTAAGGACTGAGCCACACAGGCGCCCTACCTTCATCTTTTTTAAATATGAAAAGAGGGCATTCTGGCTACAGTGTTGGTGGTCTGCAGTTCCCAACTCTCCCTCTGCTGTCTTTCCATTACAATGCTCATGAAAACAGGAAGAGAGATACAGTTTTAACAACAGTGAAAACTTGAAGGGTTGGTCAAAAATGTCAGGCCAACAAGGTGGGGAGTCAAGGAAGAAAAGCTTTAGCCTGGAGGCAGAATGACAAAGCCAGGTGGGTTCCTACCCAGGTGAGGGATTTTCCAACTACATCACCTCATGGAGGCACAGGTGCACCTTTCTGTTTTGTGAAAGCTCCTCCATGTGGGATCCAAACACACTCTTCTCCCCTTTGGCTCCACTTTAGTCTTTAATGAACCTTTGCCCAATAGTCCTAGGGAGTGAAACATTACTGAGGCCAACATGGGTGTGGCTAACCTTTTAGGCCCAGATGTTGGAATATTTATTTCACCATTTAGAGATAAAGAAATCTTGCCATGCAGCTCATTAAATAAGAGCATGGGCTTTGGATTTAAAAAAAGAAAAAGCCTAATTACACATCCTGGTTCCACTCTTTTTTACCTCTTTTATTTCAGAAAAGTTACTTAATCTCTGAAAGCCTCATTATTTTTGCCTTTATAAGGGATAATAATAGTACATTTTTTTCATAAGATTTTTGGGAAAAAATCATTGAAATAATATATCCAAAATGTTTAAATGGTGTTTGGCATATAGTTAAGTGCTCAATAAATATTTTTAATATGTTCAAAAACTAAAATGTAATTACAGAATTAAATTATTAGAAGTAATAAACTGTATCAACATTATGGAAAATTGAGCTTTTAATAAGGAATAAAATCTTAAGTGCCTTAGAACCCAGAAGGAAAAAAAAAAAAACCAAAAAAAAAAAAAACAGGGAAATGGAAACTGATGTGGGAAACAAAGGCAGAAGAAAAATTATTAAATTTCCTTACTACCTATAGCAAATTGACGAGTCCTTGAAACAGGCAGAGTGACATTGCTCTAGGAACCCAGCTGCAATGATGTTAATACTTTGCTAAAGGCAAGAGCCAATCTCAGCCCAACCCCTAGGGTCCTGTAAATCTACTTTAACATATAAAAATTACTTTGGAAACTTCCCTTATCTCGAACCCCCAAGATACGTGTTGGCAATCATCCCCCAAGTATATGACCCACCGATATACATCTGAAGGGTCTCATTGACTAAGGTTTTATTAGACAGTAATAAATGATCTTTTCCCAATGATAGCCAGCCCCCTCAAGGTCCTGGAAACCTTGCTTCCAAAATTCCTTGGACACCTATGCTCTCCCTTACCCCCTCTCAACTTGAAAGTATATAATGGGTCACTCCTCATGACCCTAGTGCTGGTCTCTCTGCCCCTGGGTCCTGTCCCTGTGCTTTAATAAAATCACCTTTTTGCACCAAAGACTTCTCAAGAATTCTTTCTTGGCCACTGCATTGTAGGCAATGTCTTTCCTACATCAGAAACAGTGATAGAAAAAATGATAGATATTAAAGTCAGAGAAACATCATCAACATATGCTTATCATCATAAAGAAATAAAAGTAATAAATTATAATGGAAGCCAAACTTACTAAGCTCAATACTTCAGTATGTAAAATAAATTAGGTTCCAGACAAGTAAATGGAGAAAAACCATTAGACATAGATCTATACAGTTTTGCTTTATTTCTTGTATACTTGTGGTTTCAACTTTTAGAGAAATCTGAATCCAGGAAAAGCGTTAAAGAAGTTACAACAAACCAAACCACAAAAACCAGAATTGTATCACAGGTTTTTTGGTTTTTGTTTTGTTTTGTTTTGTTTTTTTTCCAATAACACAAAATTCTAGAAAACAGTCAAGCAATGTCAGGGCTCACATTCTCAATTGTTCAATTACTGATAGAAGTCAGACAGGTCAGGCAAGCAAGTGAAGTAGTGCGTGTAAGTAGGGCTAATTGAGGATAGCAGGTTCTGATGAAGGGCGGTGGTAGCCACTGGACTCTAGTTCTGTGTCACTAGGTGAGAATGCTATCCAGGGCTGCCAATCATTCTAGTCTTTTGTGAAAAGCTAGGACTATGAATTTTTATGTGAAGTCTCCAGATTTTTAAGGTCATCAACAAATTCACATTTTTCTGTTACAAGCCAAGAAAAACATATTAGCAGGCAAATTTATGGCCTCTAAACTAATTTCAGGTAGGCAGTTCATACAGAACAGAGCTATACCATAAGCAAACAGGTTCCATTTCTAGCCAAGTTTTTGCTTCTGTATAAGAGAAAAATATATTTTCATATATTGATCATTTATTTTCATACACTTCATGTGTATCACAGCTTTTCCTATCTTTTTGCTTTTAACTTTTTTCCTTATAGAATGGATTTCTTTTAGGCAACCTATAAATATATTTTCTGTCCTCTCTCTCTCTCTGCATGTGTATTATATCAATTGTATAAATTTATATAATACAATCCGTCTCTGTTAACTAGGGTCTAGACCATTTCGATTTGATGTGATTATTGACATTCTATTGTCGTACCATTGATTTTTATTTGTTCCATTTTCCTTTTTTTTTCTTTTCTGCCTTCTTTTTGAGTATTACTTATGATTAATATTATCTCTTTTGTTGGATAGAGCATTTATTTTAGTGTTTACTTTAGGGTCTGTAGGTATATATCCTTAACCATAAAAGTCCACCTTTAAGTGATATGATACAAATTCATGTATACTCTAAGAAACTTAAAATGATCTATTTCCATTGTTCCCTCTGAGCTTTTGAGCTATTGTAACTAAATATTTTGCTTTGACATATGTTATAAATCATATTGCACAGTTATTAATTTTGTTTTAAATAGCAAATCCTTTTTAAAACTATTTAAATAATTTTCTTACAAAGCTTTACATGTAGCTACATAGTTATTATTCCCAAAGCTCTGTATTGCCCACAGGTTTTGGATATTTGAATAGTCTTTATTCAGTATTCGTTTTTGAAAGATATTGTCAATGGGTAAATAATTGTAGGTTGACAGTTTTTCTTTTAGTACTTCTGGTTCTCACATTACATCCAATGAGAAATTTGCTGTGACGTGTTGTTCTTTTATATGAAATGTACTTTGTTCTACCTCTGGCTGCTTTTAAGATTTCCTTAATCCCCGATTTTAAGAAGTTTGATTCTGATGTGACTTGGCAAAGCCTTTTTCATGTCACTTGCACTTGAGGTTTATTGAGGTTTTTGGATCTTGGGACATAGGCTTTTCAGCAAATTCAGAAAAATTATGTCTGTTATTTTTTCAAATATTCTCTGTACTCGGTCTTTCAGCAGCTCCAATCATGTTTATTTTTCCCAGTGCTCATTATTATACCCATATTTCTTTAGCCTTTAATCTTCTACATTAAAAAAAATTTAACTTTTTATTGATATGTCTTCATTTTCACTAATCTCTTCTTCTGCAATGTCTAATCAGCCATGAATCCTACCCAGTGACTTTTTTTCATCTCAAATATGGTAGTTCAATTTAGTTTTTGAAAAGTCTATCTTCTGGGGTGTCTGTGTGGCTCGGTGGGTTAATCATCTACCTTCAGTTCAGGTCATGATCCCAGGGCTCTGGAATCAAGTCCTGCATTGGACTCCCTGCTCAATGGTGAGTCTTCTTCTCTCTCTGTCCCTCCCCCTGCTTGTGTTTTCTCTCTCTCTCACATATGCTCTGTCTCATGTTCTCTCTCTCTCTCTCAAATGAATAAATAAAATCTTTCAAAAAAAAGTTTATCTTCTATGTCTCCATTTTAAATATTCACTCCTTCCTCTAACTTCTTGAACATATGGCATACAGACATAATAGATTTTTAATGCTCTTCTTTACCAATTCTGTCATTTGTGTATTTCTGGTTCTTTTAAGACCTTATTTTTGCTCCACTCTCTTTCTCTCTGTGGAGTACTCAGCTGTATATATCAAGGGTTGATACACTTTTTCTGTGAAAGACCAGAGAGAAAATAAATTAGGGTTTGCAAGTCATTTGATATGTCACAACTATACATTTGTGCCAGTGTTGTGAGAAGCCACCACAGAAAATACGCAAATGAATGGTTGTGGCTTATGATAAATATATCCTCTTATTCTAGTGTTTCTTTTATGGGTTGATAACATCCTTCTTGACATCAAATTATATTTGTCAGGTAATAAGATTACTATGTCAGTTCTCTTTTGATTCATATTTGCTTGATACATCTTTTTTTATAGAATGTATTATTAAATCTTTGTGTTTTTTGCATGAATTATTAGAGTCCATACCTTTTGATTCATGTTTAGGTGCTTTTATAGATAACTATAACTACTAGATAAATACAACTGCTATTATACTGGTACTTATTTTTCACGTAAACTTCACATTTTTCTTTTCTCTACTCATGTTTTTTATCTCATAGATTGTAATTTGTTTTGCTATTTAAAATGTATACATGGCATTTTTTTGTTACTATGATAATGTCCTCTCCAAAGACCCAATAATCATGATTATATTCTTGTAGCAAATTTTTAAATTTGTATTATGTATACACACACACATCTATATTTATATGAGGTATATATGTTTTAAGAATTGTATATATTTTTCTTCTAACAAAACCAGTGATGAATGTAACTTTCTGAAGGGACGTTTTCCTTCACAAGACAAACATCTTAATCCAGTCTTACTACTCAAATTTGCTATCTCATCAAATTGAATCATGTTAACTTTTAGTTCTGTGTTATTGTATAAAACCTCTTCATTTGCTCTAGATTCTCTCTCAAGTTTTGCCAACAATAACTGTTAGCCACAATATCCACTCATTCTACTTAACCATATTTCTTCCATCATATTCTGGATGTGTTCTTTTCTGATTTGATTATATCCTCTAAAGTTGTTTGGATTGGTGTTAGTTCCTTCCTTTGCTTTCTATTTAGTAGTATTCAGATTTTCTCTTTCTCTTTTATATTCTTTAATTTAATTATACTCTGTCTAGGTGTGGGTTTTTCTATAACATCCCTATTTGGTACTCAGTTGTCTCTCTAAATGCAAGATTTTTCATGTTTCTTTAATTCTGAGAAAAATGCCCACATTTGTATACATCGTATTCGCACTTAGAACTTCGTTGTGGTTCATTTTTCTTCTTTTATATGGCTAATACTGTCTAATATCTCTATATTGATCATACTGTTTTAAATTCTTAATGTGTCAGTTCCAATATTTTTGCTTAAGGCGGTGTATGTTGCCCGGTCTGTGCTTTTTCTTTTAGGTAATTGTAGGTTTGACATCTAGTTATTCTGGTTCCTGTTTTCCTGGTGCATCAGATACTCTGTTTCAGCAGGACCTCTAAAGAGAAAAGATGATCTTGAATTTCTGGAAATGTGTTTGGAGCAAGGGCCAAAGGCCAGACTCCAGTCTACATGAATTGTGGGGAATTTAAAAATAGAGGAGGGGGTAAGCCCTGGTGCAGAGTGTCCAGGAACCACAGAAGCTCATGCATTCCAGGCTGTTAACTGTCACTCCTAGGAGTTGCATCCTGCAGGTGACTCATGGCTCATTTTTAATGGTAACACAGCAATGGGAGGAGGCTGTCTGTCTAGGTTGACATTCATCAGCAAATGAATATGGAGGCAGGGGTGGGGGGTGGGGACAGTGTATGCTCAAGGGCAGCTGGTCAACCTTCACCTGTCTTTGACAATTCATCACTCAGGCAGGACCTCTGTGCTGCCTCAGTATCTCAGGGACACCGCCTTAGTGATCTGAGCTGCTGTAGCAGACTTCCAGTGAATGGGCAGATGAGGTTGTCCACAGACCACATAGGGAAAAGGCAAGTGTGAAATTTGAAAGGCTTTTCTCCACTTTCTCTCTCTTCCCAATGTCATGTTTGGAGCACATCCATAGGATACAAATCTTGCGGAAGGATGCGAGTCCTGACCCTTTCCACATGCAGCGATTTCAGACATCCCTCAGCCTTTTCAGGGCCGTCTGTTAGTTATTTCGGTTAGCTTCTCAGAGACATTTTCCCATAGTGACTATATGACAAAATAAACTTGTAAGGTTGATTTGAGGAGACAGAACCAGCAGTAGGAGCCATTTCACCATCATGACAAGAACTGGCACCCTCCAGGTCAGCAGCTTCATTAATTTTACAAGTCGTTTGCATTTGTTTGCTTGTGTTGTTACTGTTGTCTAAATAGTTAAAAACCCTTCTTCCAGCTTGGGTCTGTTGGCATAGTTTTCTCGCTCAAGGGCTCTTATATATTCATCAATATGTGCACAAGTCATTATATGTTGACGAGTTCTGGGCTGAAGAGTGGTGGCCATATCCATGAGAACAGCACCAGTTTAAATACTTGTCGTTCAGACTGAAGGGAAGTGGGAGAGCTTGAGCTAAGATCGTTTCCTGTCACTGGATCTCATTTAAAATACTGCTCTCCTGCGAGCAGTTAAACAGACAAAGAACAGATTGTAGTGTGAAAGAACTTGAATTACATTTTTGCCTGCCCCCCTCCCCCAGCACAGTTTGGAGGCTTTTTCAAAATTAGGTATCAAAATGCAAAAAATAGAAAACAAATTAAAATGCAAAAAATACCACTTACATGAAGTCCGTACAGTTTTATTTCTAAATATTTCTAAAAATTCTTCTAAGATTGAATGTATTTTTTTTTTTGTGAAGGGAGGTGAAATGGATAATTTGAATTACAAAAAAGCCTGGATAACCCCCCACACATCAATTTACCTGTGAACAAAAAGATTCACACTGAGAAAATGGGATTTAGGACTATTTGATAAATTACTATAGACTACTTGAATATTCCATTAGCAAAATAATAGCTCGTTATGGAACCTCAGAAGAATGTAGTATAATTACAATAGTACTATCCTCCCTTGGGGGGGTGGGAGGAATGCAAATGTTAAAAATGATAGCTATTTAACCAATGTTAGGGAAAAAAATGCCTCAAAACAAACTGAGAGGTTATATGATTTTTGGAACTAGGTGAAATTTTTGTAGTTTCCACCAGCTTTAATTAGTTGAATGTGTTTCTGCCAAGTGAGGGTTATTTGCATTCTTGGACTCATACAAACAGACGCGTGCACACCGCATGTGATCGTGATGATAGACTTGCCTTAGTCTCTGTCAGACTTGGCTGTGAACCACACCTGGATATATTTGAGAAGTGATGGCATGCTCCTACTCTCAGTACCAGGTGAAAATATTCTGGAAGATGATAATTGACCAAAGACGGGTCAGAGAGGGTATGATGGAGACCAAGGAAGATATGAAAGATGAAGGCAAAAAGAGAAGAGGAGATCATTGAAGCCTGGTGTCCAACATGTAAATATGCTGACTTCTAACACAGAGCTCAAGTACAAAATACTAAGTTAACAATATCCCCCAAGTTCATGAGCTAATGAATTTGTAGCAATTAACCCAAATTATGTTGCAATTAACCCAAAATGATATAAAATGAAAAAACAAAAATTCATTTTCGTTAAGAATTTATCCTTATAGGGATACCTGGGTGGCTCAATCAGTTAAACCCCTGCGTTCAGCTCAGGTCATGATCCCGGTATCTTGGGATCGAGTCCTGCATCGGGCTCCTTGCTCGGCAGGGAGCCTGCTTCTCTTTCTGCCTCTGCCTGCCATTCTGCCTCTTGTGTGCTCTCTCTCCCTGACAAATAAATAAATAAAATCTTTGGGGAAAAAAAAAGAATTTATCCTTATTTTTAGGCCTGAGGTTAACTGTGACATTTAATAAACCACATGGGAAAAGAGAAAACCGTGCTAAGTCAAGTCATATTATCATTTTTTTTTTCATTTTTTTAAAAGATTTTATTTATTTATTCATGAGAGAGAGAGAGAGGCAGAGGAAGTAGGCTCTTCATGAGCAAGGAGCCCGATGAGGGACTCCATCCCAGGATCCTGGGATCATGACCTGAGCCAAAGGCAGATGCTTGGCCATCTGAGCCACCCAGGTGCCCAAGTCATGTTATCTTTTTAAGTTAAAAAGTTGCTTAAGAAAATAAAAGGTATAATTATTAACTTCAGCTGAGAGAGCACAAATCAGTAAAAACAAGACTTGACTTAACATGTTTTTTTCTTTGGTTTTTCCTTTTGTAAAGCTGACGTAGTTGCCCAAATTTTAAAAATTTGCAAAATATTTCAAGGCAAGAATTTCACAGTGAGCAGAGTTACTCATAGCTAAAACCACACAATGCATTGGAAAAGAAAAGTAGACAAACTGTATTTGCAGAATAATTAAGAAAGAAAATATCTACATATTCACACTACTGAACAGTTGTGCTTGTCAGCTTGCCTACGGTATTTTATTCAAATATCCACATTGATAGGGTGAAGACAGGACCTTACCCAATTTGATCGCTGCTCCACTGTCAAAGCCAGAACTAGATGAACACTCAGTATCTGCTGAATAAATAATACAGAATGTATGATTAACATGTAAGACTATATGTTTCAATATACAGCCACCTTTCCCACTATTTGCACTAATGACAGTAGTCAGTGGCAGAATAGTCCAAAATCACAACTATTTAAATCTGTAAAGTCTATATAGAGACAAACGTTTTAAGTTTCTAAAAGATGATTTTCTTGGACACATTTAAAATATCCTTCTAGTTCTTCAAGACGCATTGGCAGTGTGATGGGGAAGTGACTAGGAATATAATTAAAGGAATTAGAATCCTTTGAGTAATCTATAAACAGAAAACCAGAAGCGACTTATTTAGCACTCATCCGTGAAAATGTTACCCGAAGATTCAAGAAGTAACATTTTGTATTATTTCGCAATTTCCCCCCCAAACACACACACACACACACACACACACACACACACACACACACACACATATATATATATATATATATATATATATATATATATATATATATATTCCTGAAGGATGGAGTTGCAGGACCGGAGCAGGCAGTCCTCGTCTTTCTGATGGAAAGCCCCTACGAGACCTGGGGAGCACCCAGGGGCAGCGCCTTGTGGGCACAGGTAAATACGGTAGCACGAGGGCTGGAGAAGAGCGGACTTTTCGTACCGAGTGAGTTTTCCTTTTTTCCGCTGTAGCATCCTCGGGCCTGCACCTAACACAGCCCGAACCCCGGAAGTGAGTGGCACAACCCAATCAGAGAAAGCGCCAGGGGAAGCCTGGCTGGAAGAGCTGAACCTGGAACTTCAAACCCTGAGAAATAGGGAGACGCCCCACCCTCCACCTGCACCAGCGCCAGCCAATCCCAGGGCAGCAGTGGAGCGAGCGCTACGGAAACGCAGAGGAGACAAACTAACTCTAAACGAGGTGGGGGCGGGCTATCGCTGTCTCCTGCAGCTAGGGTTTCCAGAGGGCTGGGCTAATCTGCTTTTCTTGTTGTCTCCCTGTACGCTGGCTGCTCTGCCCAAGGTTGCAGGCAGGATCTTCTATAGGTAGTCTTTCACCAAATTTGCAAAGTTTTCAGCCATTATTCCTTCAAAATTTTTTCCAGCCACGTATTTTTTCTTTCTCCTGGCACTATGAGGATACAAGTGTTGGAGCATTTGGCATTATCCCACAGTTCCCTGATGCTCTGTTGGCTTGCTTTCTTTCCTTTTCTTCTTTCCTTCCTCCCTCCCTCTCTCTCTCCCCTCCCACTTCTCCCCTCGCCTTCTTTCTTTCTTCTCTCTGTCTCCCCTTCTCTCTTTCTTCTTCCCAACCTCCCTCCTCCCTTCCTCCCTTCCTTCCGTCTGTTCTTCAGTCTTCAAGTTTACGGACTCTTTCTTGTGCTGCTTGCATTCTGTCATTGAGACCAAGCTACAATATTTTCATTTCAGTTATTATATTTTTCAGTTCTAAAATTTTCACTTAATTTCTTCTTTATGTCTTCTGTTTCTTTGCTGAGATTTTCTATCTTCCCATTCTGTCAAGGGTGTTTCTGTTGCTCCTTCTTGTTGGAGAATTTTATAGAACTGCTTTAAAGTTTCCCTCAGATAATTCCAGAACCTCTGTCATCTCAGATTGTCTTTTCCTACACAAGTTGGGGTTTTCCAGGTTTTGCATCTGCTGAGAAATTTCAAGTTATGTTGTGGACATTTTGAGTACCACCTTGCAGTGCTGGCTCTGGTTGAAAGCCTACAGAGATGTTGGTATTTTTTGTTCTGGAAGCAGTCAGCTTGTTAGGGTTCAAATCACAGGTCTTGACTAGACTTCTTCAGGTTGTGGTCCCGCTGCTGATTTGATTTTCAAATCCGTTCACTGTGCTATTCCAATCTGTCCTGCATGTCCCACGTATAGCCAGTCTGGGACTCGGGGTTTGGTGGAGGGAGAGTGGACTAAATTGTCATTTGGTTCTCACAGTTGGTATGTGTTTTTCAGATTCAGATCCTTGCACATGTAGCTCAGCTAAGCACAAGAGTTCATACACAACTGCAGGAGTTACCATCTCAAGCTCTTCCCTTTCTGCTAGCTTCCCAGTACTGTCCTTCAACTCCTCCTTTTCAGTCCTCTGGACATAAGCCAGGGCTTTCATCTATCCTGCGGGGTTGCACACTTTTCTTGGCTGTACCCACATTGGGGTCAAGGGAGGTTAGAGTGGGAAATGAGGAGAAAAGGAAGTAACTGGGGCTTCCCCCCCTTTTTTGAAACCAGAATGCCTGTATTTGGAAGGGAAGTTCTTTTCTCAAAGTCATGGGCTCCTGCTGGATCCACTGGATCCTGCTGGATCCTGGTGCCATTGCCACCACTGTTCTAAGATGGCTTAGCTGAGGCACTAGAGAAAACAGCAAAGGAAAAGAAAAAGATGAAAAAAAAAAAAAGAAATAAAATGGGACTTCCACACTTGTCATGAGCATTTGGAGACCCTCTTAGTACTCCTTGAATCAGAACTAGAATGCTTGTCCTGGATTTCTGTCTGTGCCAAGGACCCTTTTTAATTCTTGGGTTATCTTGAATTCAGGTCATGAAACTCCAGAGGGGAATACGACTGGTGAACTGTTTGATGGTACTTTGAATTCTGGTCTTATCCAGTCCACTTGCTGCTATATTCTTTTCAGAATCTTCAAGTAACCACTCCAATCTCCTTCTTTCTAGGTTTTAAAGCACATTCAAACTGAGATGGAGTGGGGAGTGCTTAGTCTGTCTTAGCTAGCAGTGAATGAATCTCTGTCTCTGTCTCTCTCTGACTCTACCGTCCTATCTATCTATCCATCTATGTATCCATCCCTATATTAGATTAGCTTAGATGCTAGACTATAAAGCTATAAATGGTTGATCAACATTTTATTTTGGCATCCCTATTAATTGTTTAGGTTAGAATTTCTTAACTCAAAAGCTAGTTTCAAGATTCCTTTGTATAAAATATTTAAGATGCAATGATGTGGTTTAGGAAATTGAGTTAGTTAATATGGTGCACAAATGCCCAGCTGCATTTTTCTTATCCCGCTATAGAGATAAATGTTATTATTCAAAGTAAATTCATATTTTAAGGGACATGGCAAACTGAACCGTCTACCCTTCATAAACTTGGATCCCCTTGATCATATCTTTTCTAAGTGGCAGTCATTCTAGGGCGAATCTAGAAATACTGCTTTCCAAAGCAGTCCAATTTGATTGCTATGAAATTCTTCTCTAAATTGAGGCCAAATCAGTTTTTCTACAGTTTCACCCATATTTCATTTTTCTGTCTCTTGAGGTCTTAAAGAAGAAGGCTTAAAAAAAATTTATTCTACTTTTTTTTTTTTTTCCAAACAGGAAGACCTTTTAAATATTTGAAGACAGCTTAGCTTTCCCCAGCTAAATATTCCTGGTTTCTTTGAAAGCTTTTCCTATAATAGTCTACAGCCATATTTCCCTGGGTGGTCTGCAGACCATCTGTTGCAGAATCTTCTGAAGGTTCGTATTAAAAAAATTGCCCATCTTAGGGTTTTACCTCAGATGTACCGAGTTGGAATGTCAGATCGGAGAGCCATCGCTCTGTGCTGTGGGAGTTGGGCCCCAGCTGGGCTCACTGTTAACCTGCTCTGCACTCCTTTTAACTGAGTTTCCTCTGCCCATCAAGTGGATACCAGTGGGGAACTCGCCCTTACAATCTCAAAAGTACTTTAAAAATGTTTCCAGAAATTGCCAAAGGCATACGCCTTGGGATTCCTGTATTCTCTGATGGACGATACCATTTCTAGCAAGCAACGTCGTGAGAGCCAGGATCTCTGAAAGTCAGAAATACTGAAGCTACAAGTTTCAGGCACCATTTCTGGATCAAAAATACTAATTAGGGAAAAAGACAGCTAGAGCTGTGGGGCTTGGTGAGGTGTCTTCTGTCACTGTTGTTATATTATACCTGGGCTCACGAGCTCATGGGTTCCTCTATGGAAGAGAGGCAGGAATATCTCAGCTTTAATTCTTTCTTTGTAGCCTTATAGAAATCCTTTTGTACAAAATTCGATCCTTGGCCACAAAGAAGTGGCAGAAGGAGTTTTTAGTCCAGGTTCCCATTTGATTCAATTGAGAGGTTAAAAAAAAGAAAATACCAGGATGGGCTCCGTGTCTAGAGATGATGATTTAGCTGGTCTGGAATAAGGCCCAGACATCCATTTTGTTGAAGTGCTCCAGGAGATTCTAACATGCTTTGAGGGTCAAGAGCTGCTATCCTAAATAATTAAAATGGAACTACCTTCCTGCTGTCATTTATTGTCAAAAGTGATGGGAACACTTCCACTATCAGCTAACTGATAACAGAACCGTGTAAAACGTGGTAATTGTTTGAAGAGACAACTCTACTGCTTTTGAGGGGGAAAAAAAAAAAAGTTCCAGTTTGAATCTCTAGAGAAGAGAGAGACATGTTTGAATTCTTTGGGGGGGAAAAAAATCTCCTTATAGTAGGAAATAAATAAAAGGAAATAAGTCCAAAGGGAAAAATTCTTCACTTTGCTCCTGAATCCGTAGGACATAGCGAAAATCGGTCCCTCGTTTTTAAATCAATAATTTTGTTTTACTAACCTGTTTAGCGTTTAGACATCATCACCCCTCACTGTTCAATCATGACAGCTTAAAACAAACTAAAAACAGGGAATGTTCTTGGAGATGATGTTGGAGCGTTTCAAAGACAGGTAGTTATTCCTTCTGCCCCTAGAAATGTATTACATGTAATTGGGATTGTGGGCTCAATCTCTTGGGCTTGAACTAAAACTAACACCTTTTGGGGCGCCTGGGTGGCTCAGGGGGTTAAGCCTCTGCCTTTGGCTCAGGTCGTGATCTCAGAGTCCTGGAATAGAGCCCCACATCGGGCTCTCTGCTCAGTAGGGAGCCTGCTTCCATTTCTCTCTCTCTGCCTGCCTCTCTGCCTACTTGTGATCTGTCAAATAAATAAATAAAATCTTAAAAAAAGAAAAAAAAAAACTAACACCTTTTTTTTTCTTTTCACTTTTCACTCTCTGCATATTTATACATAGTAATTTTTCCCCTCTTCTGAAAACAATACACTCTGGCAAAACCACATTATAATCAGACTTGACCTTGTTCACCACCCCCGAAGAGTCAACTTTTCGACTTTTACAGCTGTTGGGAGCCGTGTACCAAATCAAAGCTGAGAAAAGCTTTGTAGTTTCTGAAATGTCCCCTTCTTTCCAGAACGTGACAGAAAGTCTTGGGATGTCTGAGCCACTGCCAGACGGTGACAGATCTCGCAAGACCTGCCTCGCCTCTCATCTCTCAGGAACGCAGCTGACTGAAGGAAGCCACCTGTTCCGAGGCCGCTGACTTTCCCTGTAATCAAGAAATAACCACACGGGACAAAAATCTCTTTGTTGGTGCTAGTGAGTGCCCTGCGAGTTTGTGGCCTAACCAAATGTGAGCACACTTCAGCCAAAATTAATGCCAAGAGCAGAGTGGAGGTGTCTTCATGGCCCCCTTTCATTTTTCTGTTATTATCATGTGGTTCTCTGTTGATATTTGAGCTACTACCTTGTGGTAGGTAGTGATATAATGAAGATATTTTCCCCCCTCTCTGGAGTTTCAGATTTTTATTGTCAAGAAGACCTTTTAGAGGAAGGTGCTGTGGTGGTAACATTGATGTGTAGAGTGTCCATGTGAGTAATCAGCAGTCAGTACATACTAGGACATGACTTCGCCTTGGCCAATTAGGTGTTTCAGCTTCTAAATTTTCATCTGGAACGGAATATTCAAAGAGAGAGGGATTGAAGGTGCATTCATAGTTCTCACTGTGACCAATGAAGGTACGGGATCTGTTCTCATTACTGCTCTGTAGTGACCAAGGCAACGTCTCCATTGGACATTTCTGCCCCAAAGCAGTGGTTTCTTTGCTTCTTGCTTCTTGTCTTTACCAAATTCCCTTACTTTAGGTCTATTTATTTCCTAAGGCCAATTTCCCATCCTCCTGCAGATTCTGGGAACCCATTAAATTTTCAATAAATACACTTTTTTAAATTATTTTTTAAAGATTTAATTTATTTAGTTGACAGAAACACAGCAAGAGAGGGAACACAAGCAGGGACAGAAGGTGAGGAAGAAGCAGGCTTCCCACCCAGCAGGGTGCCGGATGCGGGGCTCAATCCCAGGACCCCGGAATCATGACCTGAGCCAAGACAGATGCTTAATGACTGAGCTACCCAGGTGCCCCAATAAATACATTTCTATTTAAATTACCCAGGACCAAGGGCACAGCCATTTAAGCCTCCCACTCTTGATTTCAGCTCAGGTGGTGATGTCAGGGTTATGAGATCGAGTCCTGAGTCGGGCTCTGTGCTCAGCGAGGAGTCAGCTTGTGATTCACTCCCCTCTCCCGCCCCCACTCATGCTCTCTCTCTCTCTAATAAACAAATAAATCTTTAAAGTAAATAAATAAATAAACTACCCGGTACCAGATTCTGTTGCTTGCAGCTACGGATCTTACCCAATACACATGAGGTGAACACGGAGCATCATTAGAATGGGAAGTGATCATTTTAATTCCAGGCCTAGCAGTATTCCTTGGGAAGATGTCTGCAGTTTTGCAATACACATGAAATTATGATCCAGTGCATACATAGGATATTGGAGATACTAGAAAATTCAACTATAGGGGTTCCTGGGTGGCTCACTCCGTTAAGCTTCTGCCTCTGGCTCAGGTCATGATGTTGGGGCCCTGGGATTAAGCCCTGTGTTGGGCTCAGCGGGGAGTCCGCTTCTCCCTCTGCCCCCCCCCACTCATGTGCTCTTTCTCTTGTATAAATAAATTAAAAATGAATTAAAATCTTAAAGAAAAAGAAAATTCAACTATAAAATGCTGTAAAAAGTTGATAGGTGTTATCTTGAGATTGAACATTCTTTACTGGAACTCCCTAAAATTAAATAAATGCTAATTTTTCTAAAACGTAGTGGATGCAGTCCTGCTTTGGAGCGAGGGCTTGTCAGCGTTCTTCATATATAATGAATGGTAGAGGCTCTCAGCCATTAAATTTGATAGGAGACATATTGCCATTCCTTTGTGTTTTAATGTAGGATTGGAAGCCTCTCCTTCTGACGATTTGAATCTGGGTCATGTATTCTCCACTCTTGAGGGGTTGAGGAAAACAAGCAAGAACCACTGGAACTTTTGGAATGTTCCAGCCCCTTTATCAATCACTTAGGTCACCTGGTTTCAAAGTCTTCCTCTCTGGCACACCTAGACTTTGAGGAACCCCAAAGGAAAGCAAATAAAAGCATCTAAGCAGGCTTTTTTGTTGTGTGAGGGCTGCAGCAGGTGCATGGAGGGAGTCGGAACACTTGTCTGGTTAGACAGAGCTAGTTAGATAAGAAGTTGCTGCTGAAGCCCCTGGGAGTAAAGCCATTCCCTCTATAGTTTTCCTTTGTAAAGGATAAAGATAGGGTTGAGTGAACCCAGAAGCTTTTTCCTGCCAGGGGGGAATTAGAACAAAGATTTCCTTTCAAGACACGGTGCTTGGTACTGTGTCTAGTGACGGAGGAACCTCAGAAGACTCAGTCGTGATAAAACCCCAACGTGTTGATTCCCGATGGAAGCAAAGAGTCACTTCTCTAAACTTTTCTCTTCTTGTCCTTTGTTCCCCAGACACCTCATTTCCTTTTTCGGGCTCCCTTCCCTCATCCTCATCCCATCCGGCCCCTTGACCAAGAATAATTTTTATAAGACAAAACTAAGCCAAGACCCAACCAAAACCCCTCTAAGTTGTTGCCCTTCTGGAAGGAAGTAGAGCTACAAGTTGTTGGAACACCCACCCTTTCCCAGGAGAGCAGCTCCGTACTGAAATAATCGAGAGACAACAGAGCAGATACCATCTTCTCTAGAACTCCTTGTCAGAGAGCCAGCCAGAGAGGCACGTCCCTTCTGTTTGGTGTATGAGCAGCAATGGCAGCATTTCTCACGTTGCCTCTGAACTGCTTCAGTACAAACATGGTGACTCTTGGGTGAAGAGGGGCTCTGCTCTACTCCTGTCTGCATTTCGGGTGCCCCCTCAGAGCCTGGTCCCTAGCTCATATCTGCCAAACTGAAGATGAGTTGGATGAATTCAGATCAACCGAGGTCCCTCAGGTGTCCAATAATAGGGTTGCCAGTGTAATGACGATAATCCTGTCTGTCCGGATGCCGTAATGATTCCGTGATTTAGTTTTGCTGCAGGAGCAGGGTCTAGCAAACATGGGGAGGCTGTGGGGTGGGGGCGAACACGTATACATATGGCAACAGATGATGTAATAATAAACTATTAATAATCCGGACTGAGCGCATGATAGGCGGACATGTCAGAAGTTTAATACGTTATTTAATTTGTTCCTCATAATAACCTTATAAAGTAGATATTATTAACTGATATCCTCATGCTCTATATCTGGAAATAAGATATCAAAATGATTGAAGTAACTTGCCCAAAGTCACCCAGCTATAAAGTTATGGAGCTGGGCAGTGGACTCAGGTCTGTCACTCTCTAAATCCTTTGCTGTTCCCCACTTGGCAGCGCAGTCCCTATCCTGTGCCATGGGCTGTACTAAATCCATTGCCTGTCTGGACCCTTTTCTGTCCATCTAACAATTGCAGCTAAAAGACCGGGGGAATAAGGGATTTCTTGCCTTTGCAAAAACTAAATAAAATGTTAGTGTTTTATAAATTACCACTTTAAACAGGTGTGAGGGGAATACAGAAATAATAGGTGGAATTTAATGAGGTTGTTTGGCTATCTAAGGTCCTTTATCACAGTTGAAAATAAGGGACCTCTGATGAGCCATCAAAATGCTCAATTTTCGGTGGTTGCACGAAGGGCCTGACGTTCCTGCTCGTCAGAGATCGGCACCTGCGAAGTCCCCGCGGTTGATGCAAGCTATTTTGGGGGTGCAGACATTTTCCTTCTTCCATTCCTCCTATCCCTCAGTCCCAGATCCTGTTGCTTCCCCTAATTGCTTCTGTTGTATTTGGTACTACCTGACAGTTTATTAGGGAAGAGAGAAACTGCAGTGACTTATCATTAAACTTGCACTGTAATTACATTTCCACACACACAGGCTCTTGTCAGTTTTGCAATTCAGTTCGATATTGCATACATTAATATTATTAGGATATTAACAACTGTTAGATGCTAGGCAGAGCAATCTGTTTTTTCATTAAGCAATAACTAACAATAAGTTGCAATAAGGAATAAGCAACATTCTGGGATATGCCGTTGAGGGTATCGACGAAGAAGCAACAGCCTGGGGCATGGAGACAGACTCTGCATTGAAGCCGGACATCGCACTGTAAACTCCCCCTCTCCCCGCAATTGCGGAAATATGTGATGTCACCCCATGTGCTTCCTGGGCGTGTCTGGCCACGACAGGCCTTGCAGGTTTTGAGTGCAGGGGAAACATGTCTGATGCATTGGAAATATCTAAAGAGCCTTCTCATAGTATCATTTGTGGGATACATTGCTAAGGCTAGACAGATGCCATTCTCTATGAGTTGAGTGGTCAAAAAGGTTGCTTCCTTTTCTCATTTTTCCCCTCTCTTTGGCTCAAAGACCGTTTTTTTCATATTTCACTTTACAAACTTAGCAGAGATGACCCGTCCTCTACTATTCTTCGCTCTGTCAACGTACAGAGTCTGATTCTATTGAAAGGCAGTCAGGCCCGATCTAAAATCCTATCGTAATCAATGAACTACTTGGTGATGGAAAATTCTGGCAATTACTTCAGCAAATTCACAAGATGGTGGATGAAATGGATGAAGTGCTGGTACAAGGATAGCAAATACCTTTTTCCAAGTTCTTCAAAGCAAAATGGAGTATGCTGCTTAAGAGTTCAGAAAGGAAAGGGATGGGCAAATTGTTTCAATTTCTGCATGATGTTCTTCTGATCTTTGAAATTATTTATTTACTTACTTACTTACTTAATTATTATTAGAGGGAGTGCAGGCGGGGGGAAAGGCAGAGGGAGAAAGAATCTCAAGCAGACTCCACGCTGAGTGTGGAGCCTGATGC
Organism: Lontra canadensis; assembly: GCF_010015895.1. Lineage (NCBI taxonomy): Eukaryota > Metazoa > Chordata > Mammalia > Carnivora > Mustelidae > Lontra > Lontra canadensis. The sequence continues at coordinate 20,769,946 of NW_022631015.1, read as the reverse complement.
TGGGCTCAATCTCACGACCCTCAGATCATGACCTGAGTTGGAACCAAGGGTCAGGTGCTTAATCGACTGCTCTACCCACGCACCCTGAAATTATTTTTTAAAAATAATTTAGGGACGCCTGGGTGGCTCAGTTGGTTAAGCAGCTGCCTTCGGCTCAGGTCATGATCCCAGCGTCCTGGGATCGAGTCCCACATCGGGCTCCTTGCTCGGCGGGGAGCCTGCTTCTCCCTCTGCCTCTGCCTGCCATTCTGTCTGCCTGTGCTCGCTCTCTCTCCCTCTCTCTCTGACAAATAAAATCTAAAAAATAAAAAAACAAAAAAAGTAATTTATTTATCAGTGACACATAAGAATTGTATACATGGAAGGTGTCCAACATGATCTTTTGATATATCTATACATTGTGAAATGATTACACAGTCGAACTAATTAATACATCCATCACCTTCCATAGTTACCATTTTTTTTTTCTTGTGGTAGATTTGAGATCAACTTTTTTAAACAAATTTCAAGTATATAGTACATTATTATTAACTGCAGTCACCAGTCTGTACATCAGCTTTCCAAAATTTATTCATCTTATAAGTGAAAATTTGTACCTTTTGATCAGTATTTCCCCTTTCCTTCCATTCCCTCACCTCTGGTAACTGTCACTCTACTCTCTTGTTACTATAAATTCCACTCTTTTTTTTTTTTTTTCTTAAAGATTCCACATATGAGTGAGATAATCTGATTTTGTCTTTCCATGTCTGGCTTATTTCCCCTAGTATAACATCTTCTAGATTCCTTCATGTTGTTGAAAATGGCAGGATCTGATACTAACCCATTATCAAATGTGTGGTTTGCAAATGTTTTTCCCATTCCATAGATAGCCTTTTAATTGTTAATTATTTGCTCTGTTATGCAGAAAATTTTTATTTAAAGTTGTCCACCTTGTTTACTTTCTGCTTTTAGTATCTTCAAAAAGCAAATCATTGCTAAGACCAATATTAAAGAGTTTTTCCCCTGTGTTTTCTTCTAGGAGTTTTATGGTTTCAGGTCTTAATTGATTTTGAGTTGATTTTTGCATCTGGTATAATATAATTTAATTCTTTTACATGTAGATATCCAGTTGCCACAACACTGTTTATCAAAGAGACTATTCTTTCCCTATTGTATATTCTTGGCAACTTTGTAAAAAAAAATTACTTGATTGTATACAGATGGATTTCTTTCTGGGCTCTCCATTCTGTTCTATTGTTCTGTGTGTCTGTTTTTATGATGATACCATATGATTTTGGTTACTACAGCTATGCAATATAGTTTGAAGTTAGAAATTGTGATTTCAGATGCCTCCAGCTTTATTCTTCTCACTCAAGGTTGCTTTAGCTATTCAATGTCTCTTCTGTGAAAAATGGCATTGGAATTTTGATAGGCATTGCATTGAATGTGTAAATCACTTTGGGTAAAATGGATATTTTAACAGTATCAATTCTTCTAATGTATGAACATAAAATATCTTTCCATTTATTTGTCCTTTTTTATTTCTTCCATCAGTATTTTATAGTTTTCAGCACACGGATCTTTTCTTTTCCTTGGTTAAATTTATTTCTAAGTATTTTATTCTTCTCCATGTAATTATAGGTGGGATTGTTTTCTTAATGTCTTTTTTTGGTAATTTGGTGTTAGTGTATAGAATGCAATTGATTGTTGTATGTTGACTTTATATCCTGCAACTTTTTCTAAATTTTAGTTTTTTTGGTAGAGTCTTTAGGGTTTTCTACATATAAGATTAAATCACCTGCAAATAGAGACATTTTTACTTTTTCCTTTCCAATTTGGAAACTTTTTTTTTTTTATCTTGTCTAATTACTCTGTCTGGGACTTTCAGTACTCTGCTGGATACAAGAAGCAAGACCAGGCACCCTTGTCTTGTTTGTCATCTGAGAGGAAAAGCTTGTAGCTTTTCACCATTGAGTATGATGTGGGCTTGTTCTATATGACTTTTGTTATGTTAAGGAACATCCCTTCCATATGTACCTTATTAGGAGATTTTTTTTTTCTTTTTAAATCATAAAAGGTTGTTGAATTTTGTGAAATGCTTTTTTTGGTATCAAGATGTTTAAATGGTTTTTATTTTTCCTTTTGTTAATGTGCTATATCACATTTATTGGTTAGCGTATACTGAATCATCCTTGCTTTCCAGGGATAAATTTAACTTGATCATGATGTATGATTCTTTTAATGTGCCATTGAATTCAGTTTGCTAGTATTTTGTTGACTATTTTTGAATCTATGTTCATAAGGAGTATTGGCCTGTAGTTTTCTTTTCTTACAGTGTCATTGTTAGTTTGTGGTAATCAAAGTAATGCTGGCCTTGTAGAATGAGTCTGAGAGTGTTCCCTCCTCTTCAGTTTTTTTGGAAGAGTTAGAGAAGGATTGGTATTAATTCTTCTTCAAATGGTTGATAGAATTCACTAGTGACCACCTAGTCCAGGACTTTTCTTTGTTGGGAGGGTTTTGTTTTGTTTTTATGTTTTTTTATTACTGATTTTATCTTCTTACTCATTATTGCTTTATTCAAATTTTCTATTTCTTTTGATTCAGTGTTGGTGAATTGTGTGTTTCTAAGACTTTTTATCAAATTTGTTGGTCTATAATCTTTCATAGTAGTCTCATGATTCTTTGTAGATCTGTGCTACTAGTTGTAACATCTCTTTCATTTTTGATTGTATTTGAATCTTTTTTCCCTTAGTCTAGCTAAATCTTTTTAATTTAATTTAATCAACTTATTTTATATAATTAATTATATATTATATATTTTATATATTTTAACATATAATATAAAATATACATTTCATAATATAATATTTATATGTTATATATTAATTAAATATGTAATTAAATTAATTAATTTAGGTTAATTAATTTTATCTTTTCAAAAAAAACCCTCTTAGGTTCATTGATCTTTTATTTTTTCTTTCCAGTTTCCATTTCATTTATTTCTGCTCTAATTTTTATTTCTTTCCTTATACTAAGTTTGAGTTTAGATTTTTTTTTCTAGTTCCTAGTAATAAAAAGATAGTTTTCTTATTTTTTTCTTTTTTTTCTTATTGTAGGTATTTATCATTATTAATTTCCCTCTTAGAACTGTTCTTGCTACATACCATTTGTTTTAGAATATTTTATTAACATTTTCTTTTGTCTCAAGGCATTTTTAAATTTTTGATTTCCTTTTTGATTTCTTCATCATCTGATTAGTTGTTTAGGAGCATATTGTTCAATCTCACCATATTTGTGAATTTTCCAGAGGTCTTCCCCTGGAGCTCTTAGTGGCAAAAGTTGCAGGGTTTCGTGGTGGTTGTGTTGACCATTGGATTAGTTTCCTCAGTGGTGAAAGCTGCTTGAGTCCTCTGTGGAGTAGTCTGCTGTGGTCTGTGAGAAGGTCACCTGTGATAGAAGCTTTTGGGATCCACGGTGTTCACAAGGGCTGTGGAGGTCCTCAGTGGTGAAGGCCCTTGGCAACCATGGTCACTCCCGCCATGTGGCTATTGGTAGAACCTGTCCTCCTCCCTTATTCTAGCCACAACTATATGTCTCCCTTACGCTAGGCTCTGGGTGGGGTGAATCCAAATAGCCTCCTTCATGCAGTCCTGGGAAGGCTGAGACAGCTTGTTGCTCCCACCACTGTCCTTTCCCTGGTGAGGAGAACTGCCTCAGTCTGGAGAGTTCTCTCTTGGCCATGAGGAGTGCTGGCCTGGGGGAGAGGATGATACAGGCAAAATGAAACCACTTTCCTAGTCTTTCTGTGCTGTTATTCTCAAGTGCTTTCTCCGTTGTGTTACTGAAGCTTCATAAGTGGATTCCTGAGGTCTTCCAGGATTGTTTTTGTTGATGAATAGCTACGTAGTTATTGTTCTTTATGGGGGATGAAGGATGGGGTCTCCTATCCCACCACCTTGGTGGTATCACTCTCTGGAAAATACTTCTGATTATTAGCTGTATTATATCCCAAGGCAGGAATGGAAGTGCTATGTTAGGAACAGGAATGGAAGTACTATGTTAGGCTATTCAAAAGGAAACCTAGTAATATTTCTGGAAAGAAACACAGCAAAAGGAACCTCTGAGAAGTTGTTCATAAGTTACATGACATGTCATAATTTGATGGGCTGGCATTACAAGCAACAGCTGTAGGTACCACTTGGGCAAGGTTTATGTGTTATATTAATATTTGCCTTATTGCTGGCCATCTTTCAGAGTGTATCAACAAATTATTGGATTTTGGATGGCCGTATTGATTTCTCCCAGATTAGAAGTGTGTATTAACTATTTATAGTACTAATAGGTACTATTCTGAATTTGTTGAGGATAAAGGACTAAGGTGAAGCTGATGTCATGTAATAACATGTGTCATGTGATAATATGATATTGCGTGAGTTAGAGGGGAAATCACCCACTTCACTCACTCCTTACCTTGCTGTGTCCCCTCCATCCTCCCAAAGGAAGAGAACCTATGTATATGGAGTTTGACCTATTTCAGTCTGTTTTCTTTTTAGACTAATTTTATAATGACACCCTATCAGGATGCAAATTATTTTTTCAAACCAGCTGGTTATTGAAATTTTTCTCAGAAAAGTTTTCCAGAGTGGAGAGGATAGCAGAATTTGAATTTTAGGAAAGCTGTCTCTTCCCTATTGACCTGTCCCTTAGTCCTTCTTACATTGCTTCTGTTTACCCAACCACACACAGGCATTGCCAGTTCAGCCTGTTTCCAAAACACAAATTGGACCCATCTTGTAGTGGGAGGATAGCTCTGTGAAAAAGTGGTCCCCACGGATGTAGCTCTGTCATCTTGCTTCCATGAGGTAAGCAACCATTCTTGGCTCTAATGTCCTTCTTTCTCCATCTCTTGTCTCCATCATAAAAGCTACAAACAGAGTTTGGTGTGACTCTTTGGGGAAGACAAGCCACCTTCATCTGGTACAACTGCATTCGTGCATTGGATTTCTCACTAACAGGCTCAGCAACTGGTTTTGATGGAACTCCAAGTCAAGGAAGGGTGTCTCCTTCTGTCGAAGTCAAGCCTTCCACCTCAGCTGTACTGTGGGGTTTAACTGGGAGTTATGGACAGTTGGATTATTACACTATGTGGTGATTGAACTCCTCGTTTGTCCCTGTCCCTTGTGTGTATAGCTCTTTGTGAAATCTCATAAGACAGGAAAGAGGAGCCCATACCAGCTTGGGGGGTTTCCTCCATCTCATGGATATAAATCAGTATAATAAGGAACTTCACATTGATTCCTGATATTTTTGATTATTGGGTGATTTTCAGTAGATGAAGTTTAGTGATTCACTTTCGGACCTCTGTAAAAATGCTACAAACATACAGCCCCTTCCCAGATTTGGCCACAGGTGAACTCTAAGAAGAACTACATTAGTGGATATTATCTGTATTTTGTTTTTTAAAGAATGTGAGCACACATTTCCCCCAACTACATTGTAGACAACTTGAAAAGAAAGAGGACATATGATTTGTTCTTGTGGGACACTATCACAAGGTGTAGCACACAGTTAGTGCTCACTAAATGTTTGTTGAAAAGAACTGATGTTGATGTCAGTGGTTGAAAAGGCTAATTTTCAGCTTCTAGTTTTGTTATATTTTTCTCCATTTTTGACATTTTAAGAAAACAATGTTAGTAGTTATTTACAGGTCTTACTTTTGACCTTTTCATCTGAATTAAAAATAAGTGTAGATCATTGGTGCATTTGATTCAGAAATTATAATTATGTTGTCGTTAATAGGAAGAAAGGCTGGAAATAGCAAAACACGGATCTTACAGTTTATTTTCAGTGCAGACTGTCAGTCAGCTAGTCCTATCTGTCAGCATTCCCAGTTCGGCTGCATTGTTAAATAAACACATGTAAAATTGAATTTGTTGAATTAAAGAGTTATGTAGCAATTTTATTTTGTGTATAATTTCAAGAGAGATTCAACTTGCTCAGCAATGTATATAGCAAATCCTGTCAGCGTGTTTTGTTTAAAGAACATAATGGAGGAGGGTAATACTGTCTTTTCCATTTCCGTACATTTTTTATCTTTGGGGTTTCTATAATTCTCCATTGCTGTTGAACAGTGGGAGGCAAGTGTTTTTCTTTATTTTGGTGTGCTTAGACATGACCGATAAAATCTTATTGGTAGAGGGCAGTTACTTCCAACATTAATATTTTATACAAAACTTGCCTTTGTGAAATTTTATATTAGAAAAGCTGTTAATAAGAAAAACAGTTCTGTTCTAGGCCACATATGACTTCATCAAATAAGATTGATATAAAAAGGAGATAAAGCACCATTGAATAATATTTGATTTGGCAAACTGTACATTAAGATTTTTTTTTTCTATAGGGAATATTATAGGGAAAGTGCTAAAAATTGTGTCCTCTTAGTACTAAAAATTATTATCTTTTCATGACACCCATTCCGGTCTTAGAATATGACTGTCCTACCCCATCATGGAATTTCTCAAGATTATTTTGCTGGCAGAATTTCAGGCAGTAATGGGGCTTTTTTTTTTTTTCAGAATGCCATAAAATATTATTATAATTACACTATGCTATATATAGTCAAAACCATAGAGATTTATGTACAGGGCGGTGAAGGAGCCAAGAAACCATAAGCCATACTTCCAAAAGTATGAAATTGTGAGCAGGAGCTTAACATCTGGACACAAAGATGAGCTCAAATTCCTGGTTCCCTAGTTATTCAAGAGTACTCTTAAGAAAGTAAGTTACCCCTCCTCTAGCAGAAATGGCCAGCTGTCCATCAAAAATTTATGCTCCCCACCCATTGTGTGAACATACTGCTGGACAGAGGCTTCCAAGTTATGGTCTCAATTTTCCAATCATCTTTGCTTCTAAATGAAGCCTTATGACGAATTCTTACAAATGGAAGTTGTACAGGAATGAAGAGTATCATTTCTAGGGTGCTATGATTTTTCCTCTTCCACAGCCACTTTGCAAGCTATGTCTTAAAGATGGCGGAATCCTAACAGTATGAATCTTGAGTCTTGAATTATGGCAAGAAAGACTATCCACTTAACACTCTTTTTGGACTATTGTATAGAAGAGAAATCCATTTCTTCTGTTTTAGCTACTAAGAGTTCAGGGTTTATCTTTGTTAGCAGCTAGTGAATCTTAACCACTGAAGCCACTAACCTTCAGTTTTTCTCATAGGTAAGATGAGAGTAAAGTCAGTTCAACTTCTTACCTACAATGACCATCAGGGTTCTGTCTGTGTAAGTTCATGCACGTAGACCATGGAGTATGGAAGGAGCCCTCAATAGGTGTTGGCTATTGTTATGAGGGTTTGCTATCGCTAATTTTATATGATCTCTGCAAATTTTTTAAGCACCAGCATTTCCTAGAAGACAAACAGTAGTAGACACCAAGAAATGAAGCATAAACATATGTGGAAGATAATCAACAATGAGAATGTGGTCAGTGATGTCATTTTTTTTCCCCTGGGGGATGGGAAAAGGTTTCCATTATTTTAGTTTGCTGAATGCCATGCACCATGGGTAACATTACCTTGAAATTAGGTCAAGAAAACAGTGTAGCATATAAAAATAAGGGATCATAGCACCGTATCTCCATCTTTCTCACTTCACTTCTCTTACTTTGGGAGAGTCATTGCTGAGTCTCTATTATTTCCAGGCACTACACTGGTTGGTTTTACTTGTCCTGGAAAGCAGGAGGGATGATACGGGGGTACTTGTTGGCAAACTCCTACGTGCCCATAGTGAGAAATCAGCCCGAAGGCAAAACTGAAGGCAAAGGTGGTATGAAGATAGAGAAGTAGACCTCTTCTTGATAGAAAGGTACAGCTAGACTGACCAGCCCTACAAGGAATGTACGAGAACTGAGAACACCCTGCTCAAAACTTGATCTACATCGCACACATTCCAATTTATGCCTCTGCCACAAGCTCAAGACATTTCAAGTTCACGATGCAAACAGTCTCTTTTCTAAAGCATTTCTGACTCCTTGGAGAAAAGTGATGATTTTTTTTCCTGACAAAAACCTAGCAAATATGCAAGTGATATTCCCCTCTTCAAACACCATTCCATGAAGACTGTTGACCTTTTAGTTTACAAAGTACATCCATGTGTTTTGTTTTGTTTTGTTGTATGGAGATCTTTCTAGGTTGGTGCATCTATTGCCTGTTATTTATTTTATGCTATTTTTAAAATTTGTACATAGTATAGTGTGCTATTATGATCGCTATACACAAGGTAGTTGGGATGATGACATTGATGTGGACAGCTATAATGAAAAGTTAACTTAGAAATATACTTTCTCTGCCTTTATGTTTATCCAAGACAGAAGTGGTTTTGGAGAAAATAACAGAAGGTAAGATGTCCAATTCTAAAGAAAAACAAAATATAATTGTTCTTATATGGCATGTGTCCTATGCCATTCTCTGTGGCTCTTTGCATAGCCTTCTACCCAAGATAACCCATCCAAAAGGTTCTCATTTCAACACGTGGTATTGATGTATCAACAAAATCTGACCCTGTGATTACATTCAGAGTTCATGTCGGTTTGCAGTGCATGAAATTGGATTGGGGTCATAAAAATTGTGGACATGGCATCTCCGTAATGTGCTGCATGCTTTTTAGTAGAGAAGCTTCTACTGACTGAGCCCTTCTGTATCTGTCTCTCTACCTACCTACTTACCATTTTTTATCTGTCATCTCCACCTTTCTACCCACCTCTCTATCTACCTATCGATCTATGGAGGAGAATGAATTAAATATTCCATGCTATTTTAGGTTTTCATACAAATTCTTTAGTTGATCAAAATATCTTTTAAATTTAACTTAGAGAAGCAACATAAAAATGTGTAACGTAGCAGAGCTTCTAAAAAGAACCTCAACTCCTGGAGGCTATTTTTAACTGTGCCATTTACGACTTCTGCTCCTCTGAAAGAGGTACTTGCTCTCTCTAGTCTTCGGTTTCTTTACTGGCAAGATGAAAATAACTTTTTATTGTGCTCAAGTGCCCGTTGTTATAACTTAATAAACACATAAAATGTAAATATAACATTGTAATTATAGAATTGATACTAGGTTTACATATTAAATTGAATAAGTTCAATAAAAACAAGTCTCAGTTTTACCTGCCAGTAATTTTTTTTTTTTTTACTGATTTTATCATCTAATTAAGTAAGTGGTCTTTGTGCATCCCATGTCCATCTGGTTGTTATTCCCACAGATACAGTTTTCAAAATTTAAGTCATCACCATGACTACCTTAGACAATAGTCACAGATCCTTTTTCTTGATGAAAGATATAAATAATCTGCAACCAAAATACATATATCATTCATTATTTTATCAAGCATTTAATATAGTTTAAATACCTATAGTGTTTTGGAAAATTTCCATTCCTTCAGAAACCTGGGAAAGCTCTGAGAAAACTGTTGTGGTAATAATTTCCCGATTTTTCTCTTCTGAAAGAAGGGAGGTGGTGATAGACGTGGTCTGGGAAACATTCTTTCCTTCAAATAATCCTGAAATTTCTGCCCTTTCTGTTATGAGTGTCCAAAGAATGAGGTACTCAGTCACGTTTTCTTGAAGTCCACAGATGAGTTTGGGCTCCTCCATCTGTAAACATGCCCTACATTTCTCTCTGGCCCTCTCACAATGTGATTTCATCAGGATGGAAGGCAAAGGGTCATTTTGGATGCGCTCAGAAACACTTGCCCCAATTCAGAGGACAGAAATCATTGAACTTGGGGGAAATCTTTTCCCAGAGCTCACCCAGTCCAGAAATTCTTGGCTGAAGATAGTTGCTTTCCCACAGTTGATGAACAAGCCCAGGGTGCAGATATTTGCTTAACAAGGGAAACTCCCCCTTGTGCTAATCCAAAAGAAGAGAGGATTCCTACTCTTGATGAGCTCACATCTAAAATATCAGTGTTTTGTTTCAGTTACTTCATCACACTTATTATTTTTTCTGTTTCTTCTTTGATTTGCCCATCACTAGTAAATAGTTTTGTTTTGTTTCAGTTTGGTTTTTGTATTTTGTTTTTTCCTCAAAGAAACAGCCATAGCTCTCTTCCACCTCCACTCATTTTTGGTGGTCTAGCCTGTTTCCCATAATACCAACAAAAGAGAGTTAATGGCAGAGATTTCGCAGGTTTCATCCAGTTTGGCTCTATGAGTGAGATGAAGGTGGCGGGGGGGGTGGGCAGGATGCAAAGCTCTTGATTTTACAGCATCGCTTGTAAAATGGACCATCTTCCCATCACACAAGGTGAAAACGGGATGACGGGCCTGTGTCCTATCCCCTGGAGGACCGCAAGCGAACGGCCAGCTCTTCATGGAAAGAAAGCTCTCACAGGAAGCTCCCTCAGTGAGGTAACGAGATGGAGGAGATGCAGGCTGTGCTGGCCACAGTTCAGGAGCCAAGGACTGAGAAGGTCCTCCGTGTCATGTCCCCTCGCGGCTCCGCAGGCCACGCTGGACTGCGCCCCAGGCATCACGGCTCACGGCTGTGGGAGCCCCAACAGAGCAGCCCTCTGTGTTCAGTGGCAGGCCTCTGGTGATAAGTAAAACAAACTGCCAGGCACTTGATGGTTTTCTCAGAAATGGGCTTTCCCTACTTGGAGTTCACCTGCCTAAACATACACAGAGAGAAAACAATGCATGTTAGGCTATAGTAATTCATTTCACACTTTGTTTTTCTAATCTCAAAACTTGACTTTTTTCCCCCCTAAAGTACTCATGCTTCAACATTTCTATCTGTGTCTCTTTCTGATTTTAAACTTTCCTCAAATCATTAAATCGTTAAATCGATTTCCTTAAAATCGTTTCAAGGCAGAGCTCAAGAGCAAAATATTTGCACTGTTGATAACCTAAAATGAATTATCCTTAAATAGTTCAGTGTGCTTCTCCAGCACTCAGCTCCATGGGGTGAAATGGTCAATGAGATGGGGGGTTGCTTTACTTCCCTGGGCAGTCGCTTAATAGGGTCAGACTGGAGGACTTTCCATCCTGAGACCTCTGACAAGGTGCTAGCAAATTTGGGGCTATACCCAAATTTTCAGGGCAATTCACCTTTTCTGTTAAAAAAATATACATCCGATATATATTTCTCTGATCTCCTTTCATTTGGAAAAAAAAGACGAATAAAGAAAACAAGTTCACCACAGCTAAGAAATACATCTTTTTTGGTAATTATTTTATTTCATCTAATTCTTTGAATTCAAACAGGCTTAAAAGAAAAAGAACAAAGCACAACCATGGTCAACAACGGTCAAGTTGGAAGGCATGCGTTGCTGCCTATTGTAAACAGGCTCAGAGTCTGGGATATTTGGCATGACCGTGAAGCTGGAGGAGGCTGAGCGCACGCCAACGCTGGTAAGCACAGTCCATCCCATCTGCATTATGTCCACGTCTTTGGGACTTAGAGTCTGGCAAGCAGAAGGGGAGTTTATCTCATTGGGAGATACGAGTTGGAAAATCAACCCAAATGAAACGGTGGAAGCCAAAGGGTGAAAGTGTTCTAGAAATGTTCTAATCCTTCCTTTGCTTTCAGTTGAACTGCATTACATGACTGTATGCACTTATCATCGTAAGACATTTTTTGAAGAGTAGCTAGAATTGCAAAGACAGTATTAAGGTGATAATATTAATGATACTTTAACAACTATGTCCACATTTGCATCATTAAAAAAATAAAGTAGTTAGAAGGCTTGGCTGAATTTTCTATCTATTGCCCAAATAGATAATTTCAGTTATTGCCTTTTCGATGCTTTGCTAGCTGTATGCTTTTGAATTTTTCTACCATGCTTCTCAGCTTTTGTGTCTATGTTCCAATCTTCATTTTCCTGCCATTTTCCTCTCTGTATTATCAGTGTGTTTGTGTTGTTACTCATGTTTCCCTTGCTGTCCTTAACTATTAGTAGTGGGGATGAACTTGGAATTAAAGGGGTTGAATTTATTTAAATAGGTGTCTGAAATCACTTTAAATAGCCATATTTTCTCTGAAAACTAAATCCTCAGTATCCACGCCCTTGCTTTAAATGGCAGTTGAAATTATATTAATGGTATTTTGAGACCTCTTCACCTAACATTTTTTTTTTTTTTGAAGATTTTATTTGACAGGCAGAGATCACAAGATGGCAGAGAGGTAGGCGGGGAGAGAGGAGGAAGCAGGCTCCCTGCCAAGCAGAGAGCCCAATGCGGGGCTCAATCCCAGGACTCTGGGATCACGACCCAAGCCGAAGGCAAGGCTTTAACCCACTGAGCCACCCAGGCGCCCCATTCACCTAACATTTATTACATGGTAAGTTTATCTCTAAATTTTCTATGAAGTGTTAACTTGGTTGATCTGTATAACAATGAAGTTATTACTTAGGAAACATTATTTTTATCCCCGATTTTCAGTTGAGGAAATTTACTTACAGATCAGGTAAAGACATTGTCCGTGCTCATATGGGAGCAAGTGTGAGACCCAGGATGTCAGCCCAGTCTGTGTGGTTCCAGAGACTTCTCTGTTCCCCACCTCACCAGGGCCTGCCAGTCTAGTTTTGCTGGCCAAAATGGTGATGACCAAACAAAACAAGGAGTAAAGGTAACAGTTTAGCCAAATAAACTTAAGTGAGGAAGTAGTCTTAATTTCAATCAAGTCAACAAATGTATAGTGGATTCATAATCCACAGCAAAAAAAAAAAAAAAAAGCCTCTTAATACACTGGCATTGGTACAAAGTTAGGTCCAGGAAAAGCAGCCAGCCAGGAATGGAAGGGATGAAACACATCATCTCAGAAACTACACTTGCATTTACTCTGTTGGCTGGACTTTGTCAATCAGCAACTGATAAAAAAAAAAAAAAATAAGGATCTAGTCTTGCTAAAGAATAGTTTTACAGCCCTTCAGAGCAAGTGCCACCCTAATTTTGATTCTTGTAAAATTCCTGACTGAGGCTTTAAAAACAAACTGAGATCCCAACTGTAAAATAGCACTGTCACCCATCTGGGAGTCAGGACCTGTTCACCTGATCGGGAATTATTGAGAACCACCCCCATCCCAGAGAGTCTATCAATGTGGGTTATATCTGTCAATAATTTATATTAGAAATTAAAATAGAGAAAAATGTCAGTATTGAATCATCCATTCATTTAAAAAGTAACAGCAATCCATTACATTTTGACATAACTGAATATTCTTATAAAAATAACTATCATTTCCAACAACAAAAAAATCAGAATGACACAGTTTTAGATTTAAAAAAAAAAAATCTTTATTGCCTTGTTTAATAGAAGACCGCTGTGTTCTCAGATTTGCTTCTCTGGTCAGTCTGTTATGATCTTGCACATCATGTACTCTCTGGAAAACTCCATCAGACCCTTGTGAAAGAAAGATAAAGAAACAGCAAAAATAATATTTGAGTTGATTATGAAATTTGCTCTGACCCCATGGACCCCTCCAAGTGTGTTAGGAACCCAAGGGATTCCCTGGCCACACTTCGAGAACCACTGCTATAGAATTAGTCTGTCAACATGATCATTTGTTCAGCTCTATGTCTTAGCCTCTTTTCATCCAATATTATCTGAATTTGAACATTGGTAATTCAGTGTATTGCTTATCTGTGGTTTAAAATACATGACTCCTGGAGGAGGACTCAAGATGGCGGAGAAGTAGCAGCTGAGACTACTTCAGGTAGCGGGAGATCAGCTAGATAGCTTATCTAAAGATTGCAAACACGTACAAATCCAACGGGAGATCGAAGAGAAGAAGAACAGCAATTCTAGAAACAGAAAATCAACCACTTTCTGAAAGGTAGGACTGGCGTAGAAGTGAATCCAAAGTGACGGGAAGATAGACCCCGGGGGGAGGGGCCGGCTCCCGGCAAGCGGCGGAGCAACGGAGCACAAAATCGGGACTTTTAAAAGTCTGTTCCACTGAGGGACATCGATCCAGAGGCTTAACTGGGGTGAAGCCCACGCGGGGTCAGCGTGGCCTCAGGTCCCGCAGGGTCACAGAAGGATCGGGGTGTCTGAGTGTCGCAGAGCTCACAGGTATTAGAACAGGGAAGCCGGCTACAGAGACAGAGCCGAGGAGTGAGCTCTAAGCTCGGGGTTACCTTGAACCGGTCGCAGGCTCCGTCAGCTTGGAGTGTGGCCAGAGGCAGGGTGACAGGAGTATTTGGCGCTGTTCTCTGAGGGCGCACTGAGGAGTGGGGCCCCGGGCTCTCGGCTCCTCCGGGCCAGAGACTGGGCGGCCGCCATCTTCATTCCCGTCCTCCAGACTCTACGGAAAGCGCTCAGGGAACAAAAGCTCCCGAAAGCGAACCCGAGCGGATTACTCAGTCCGGCCCCTGGTAAGGGCGGTGAAACTCTGCCTGGGGCAAAGACACTTGAGAATCACTACAACAGGCCCCTCCCCCAGAAGATCAACAAGAAACCCAGCCAGGACCAAGTTCACCTACCAAGGAGTGCAGTTTCAATACCAAGGAGAGCAGGGGAATTCCAGAGGAGGAGAAAGCAAAGCATGGAACTCATGGCTTTCTCCCCATGATTGTTTAGCCGTGAAGTTAATTTAATTTTTTTTCTTTTTCAATTTTTTTTCTCTTCTTCTGCTAAATATTTTTAACTTTTATCCTTTTCTATTTTAACGTTTTTTAACTAGTTTATCTAATATATATATATTTTTTTTCTTTTTATATTTTTTCTTTATTGGTTTTCTTTTACTAATTGTTTCTTTTTTTTTTTTTCTTTCTGAACCTTTTTATCCCCTTTCTCCCCCCTCATGATTTGGGATCTCTTCTGATTTGGCTAAAGCATATTTCCTGGGGTTGTTGCCACCCTTTTAGTATTTTACTTGCTCCTTCATATACTCTTATCTGGACAAAATGACAAGGTGGAAAAATTCACCACAAAAAAAAGAACAAGAGGCAGTACCAAAGGCTAGGGACCTAATCAATACAGACATTGGTAATATGTCAGATCTAGAGTTCAGAATGATGATTCTCAAGATTCTAGCCAGGCTCGAAAAAGGCATGGAAGATATTAGAGAAACCCTCTCGGGAGATATAAAAGCCCTTTCTGGAGAAATAAAAGAACTAAAATCTAACCAAGTTGGAATAAAAAAAGCTATTAATGAGGTGCAATCAAAAATGGAGGCTCTCACTGCTAGGATAAATGAAGCAGAAGACAGAATTAGCGATATAGAAGACCAAATGACAGAGAATAAAGAAGCTGAGCAAAAGAGGGACAAATAGCTACGGGACCATGAGGGGAGAATTCGAGAGATAAGTGACACCATAAGACGAAACAACATTAGAATAATTGGGATTCCAGAAGAAGAAGAAAGAGAGAGGGGAGCAGAAGGTATATTGGAGAGAATTATTGGAGAGAATTTCCCCAATATGGCAAAGAGATCAAGCATCAAAATCCAGGAGGTTCAGAGAACCCCCCTCAAGATCAATAAGAATAGGTCCACACCATGTCACCTAATAGTAAAATTTACAAGTCTTAGTGACAAAGAGAAAATCCTGAAAGCAGCCCAGGAAAAGAAGTCTGTAACGTACAATGGTAAAAATATTAGATTGGCAGCAGACTTATCCACAGAGACCTGGCAGGCCAGAAAGAGCTGGCATGATATATTCAGAGCACTAAACGAGAAAAACATGCAGCCAAGAATACTATATCCAGCTAGGCTATCATTGAAAATAGAAGGAGAGATTAAAAGCTTCCAGGACAAACAAAAACTGAAAGAATTTGCAAACACCAAACCAGCTCTACAGGAAATATTGAAAGGGGTCCTCTAAGCAAAGAGAGACCCTAAAACTAGTAGATCAGAAAGGAACAGAAACAATATACAGTAACAGTCACCTTACAGGCAATACAATGGCACTAAATTCATATCTCTCAATAGTTACCCTGAATGTTAATGGGCTAAATGCCCCAATCAAAAGACACAGGGTATCAGAATGGATAAAAAAACAAAACCCATCTATATGTTGCCTACAAGAAACTCATTTTAAACCCGAAGACACCTCCAGATTTAAAGTGAGGGGGTGGAAAACAATTTACCATGCTAATGGACATCAGAAGAAAGCAGGAGTGGCAATCCTTATATCAGATCAATTAGATTTTAAGCCAAAGACTATAATAAGAGATGAGGAAGGACACTATATCATACTCAAAGGATCTGTCCAACAAGAAGATCTAACAATTTTAAATATCTATGCCCCTAACGTGGGAGCAGCCAACTATATAAACCAATTAATAACAAAATCAAAGAAACACATCAACAATAATGCAATAATAGTAGGGGACTTTAACACTCCCCTCACTGAAATGGACAGATCATCCAAGCAAAAGATGAACAAGGAAATAAAGGCCTTAAATGACACACTGGACCAGATGGACATCACAGATATATTCAGAACATTTCATCCCAAAGCAACAGAATACACATTCTTCTCTAGTGCACATGGAACATTCTCCAGAATAGATCACATCCTCGGTCCTAAATCAGGTCTCAACCAGTATCAAAAGATTGGGATCATTCCCTGCCTATTTTCAGACCACAATGCTCTGAAGCTAGAATTCAATCACAAGAGCAAATTTGGAAAGAACCCAAATACATGGAGACTAAACAGCATCCTTCTAAAGAATGAAGGAAATTAAAGAAGAATTGAAAAAATTGAAAACCAGGAAATTAAAGAAGAATTGAAAAAATTGAAAAAATTGAAAAAATTGAAAAAATTGAAAACCAGGAAATTAAAGAAGAATTGAAAAAATTCATGGAAACAAATGATAATGAAAACACAACGGTTCAAAATCTGTGGGACACAACAAAGGCAGTCCTGAGAGGAAAAGATATAGCAGTACAAGCCTTTCTCAAGAAACAAGAAAGGTCTCAGGTACACAACCTAACCCTATACCTAAAGGTGCTGGAGAAAGGACAAGAAAGAAACCCTAAACCCAGCAGGAGAAGAGAAATCATAAAGATCAGAGCAGAAATCAATGAAATAGAAACAAACAAACAAACAAAAAACAATAGAACAAATCAACGAAACTAGGAGCTGGTTCTTTGAAAGAATTAAAAAGATTGATAAACCCCTGGCCAGACTTATCAAAAAGAAAAGAGAAAGGACCCAAATAAATAAAATCAGGAATGAAAGAGGAGAGATCACAACTAACACCAAAGAAATACAGACAATTATAAGAACATGCTATGAGCAACTCTATGCCAACAAATTTGACAATCTGGAAGAAATGGATGCATTCCTAGAGACATATAAACTACCACAACTGAACCAGGAAGAAATAGAAAGTCTGAACAGACCCATATCCAATAAGGAGATTGAAACAGTCATCAAAAATCTCCAAACAAACAAAAGCCCAGGGCCAGACGGCTTCCCGGGGGAATTCTACCAAACATTTAAAGAAGAACTAATTCCTATGTTCCTGAAACTATTCCAAAAAATAGAAATGGAAGGCAAACTTCCAAACTCATTTTATGAGGCCAGCATCACCTTGATTCCAAAACCAGACAAGGATCCCATCAAAAAAGAGAACTACAGACCAATATCCTTGATGAACACAGATGCAAAAATTCTCACCAAAATACTAGCCAATAGGATTCAACAGTACATTAAAAGGATTATTCACCACGCCCAAGTGGGATTTATTCCAGGGCTGCAAGGTTGGTTCAACATCCGCAAATCAATCAGTGTGATACAACACATTAATAAAAGAAAGAACAAGAACCATAGGATACTCTCAATAGATGCTGAAAAAGCATTTGACAAAGTACAGCATCCCTTCCTGATCAAAACTCTTCAAAGAGTAGGGATAGAGGGTACATACCTCAATATTATCAAAGCCATCTATGAAAAACCCACCGCAAATCTCATTCTCAATGGAGAAAAACTGAAAGCTTTTCCGCTAAGGTCAGGAACACGGCAGGGATGTCCATTATCACCACTGCTATTCAACATAGTACTAGAAGTCCTAGCCTCAGCAATCAGACAACAAAAGGAAATTAAAGGCATCCAAATCGGCAAAGAAGAAGTCAAACTATCACTCTTTGCAGATGATATGATACTATATGTGGAAAATCCAAAAGACTCCACTCCAAAACTGCCTGAACTTGTACAGGAATTCAGTAAAGTGTCAGGATATAAAATCAATGCACAGAAATCAGTTGCATTTCTCTACACCAACAACAAGACAGAAGAAAGAGAAATTAAGGAGTCAATCCCATTTACAATTGCCCCCAAATCTATAAGATACCTAGGAATAAACCTAACCAAAGAGACTAAGAATCAATACACAGAAAACTATAAAGTACTCATGAAAGAAATTGAGGAAGACACAAAGAAATGGAAAAATGTTCCATGCTCTTGGATTGGAAGAATAAATATTGTGAAAATGTCTATGCTACCTAAAGCAATCTACACATTTAATGCAATTCCTATCAAAGTACCATCCATTTTTTTCAAAGAAATGGAACAAATAATCCTAAAATTTATATGGAACCAGAAAACACCACAAATAGCCAAAGGAATATTGAAAAAGAAAGCCAAAGTTGGTGGCATCACAATTCCGGACTTCAAGCTCTATTACAAAGCTGTCATCATCAAGACAGCATGGTACTGGCACAAAAACAGACACATAGATCAATGGAACAGAATAGAGAGCCCAGAAATAGACCCTCAACTCTATGGTCAACTAATCTTTGACAAAGCAGGAAAGAATGTCCAATGGAAAAAAGACAGCCTCTTCAATAAATGGTGTTGGGAAAATTGGATAGCCACATGCAGAAAAATGAAATTGGATCATTTCCTTACACCACACACGAAAATAGACTCAAAATGGATGAAGGACCTCAATGTGAGAAAGGAATCCATCAAAATCCTTGAGGAGAACAC
Organism: Lontra canadensis; assembly: GCF_010015895.1. NCBI lineage: Eukaryota > Metazoa > Chordata > Mammalia > Carnivora > Mustelidae > Lontra > Lontra canadensis. The sequence goes on along the minus strand of NW_022631015.1, from coordinate 20,751,024 downwards.
AGGCAGCAACCTCTTCGACCTCAGCCACAGCAACATCTTCCTAGGAACATCGCCAAAGGCAAGGGAAGCAAGGGCAAAAATGAACTATTGGGATTTTATCAAGATCAAAAGCTTTTGCACAGCAAAGGAAACAGTTAACAAAACCAAAAGACAACTGACAGAATGGGAGAAGATATTTGTAAATGACATATCAGATAAAGGGCTAGTGTCCAAAATCTATAAAGAACTTAGCAAACTCAACACCCAAAGAACAAATAATCCAATCAAGAAATGGGCAGAAGACATGAACAGACATTTCTGCAAAGAAGACATCCAGATGGCCAACAGACACATGAAAAAGTGCTCCATATCACTCGGCATCAGGGAAATACAAATCAAAACCACAATGAGATATCACCTCACACCAGTCAGAATGGCTGAAATTAACAAGTCAGTAAATGGCGAGGATGTGGAGAAAGGGGAACCCTCCTACACTGTTGGTGGGAATGCAAGCTGGTGCAACCACTCTGGAAAACAGCATGGAGGTTCCTCAAAGTGTTGAAAATAGAACTACCCTATGACCCAGCAATTGCACTGCTGGGTATTTACCCTAAAGATACAAACGTAGTGATCCGAAGAGGCACGTGCACCCGAATGTTTATAGCAGCAACGTCTACAATAGCAAAACTATGGAAAGAACCTAGATGTCCATCAACAGATGAATGGATAAAGAAGAAGTGGTATATATACACAATGGAATACTATGCAGCCATCAAAAGAAATGAAATCTTGCCATTTGTGATGATGTGGATGGAACTAGAGGGTATCATGCTTAGCAAAATAAGTCAATTGGAGAAAGACAACTATCATATGATCTCCCTGATATGAGGGAGAGGAGATGCAACATGGGGGGTTAAGAGGGTAGGAGAAGAGTAAATGAAACAAGATGGGATTGGGAGGGAGAAAAACCATAGGTGACTCTCAATCTCACAAAACAAACTGAGGGTTGATGGGGGGAGGGGGGTTGGGGGGGTGGGGTTATGGACATTGGGGAAGGTATGTGCTATGATGACTGCTGTGAAGTGTGTAAACCTGGCGATTCACAGACCTGTACCCCTGGGGATAAAAATATATTATATGTTTATTAAAAATAAAATTAAAAAAAATAAAAATAAAAATAAAATACATGACTCCTTTCTAGCGTTGGTATAGTTTATCTTAAATATGCCTCAGTAAAACATTAATTAAAGAAAATGAGGATGAATTTTAGTTTCAAGTACTCCAACACCCAAGAAGCTTCATAAAGGGAAGCACACAAAGTGAATTGAACAGATTGAGATAGACCAACAGAAGATAAATAGACAGACAGACAGAGAGACAACAGACAGACAAACAGAAAGAAAGAATTAGATATATATATGCAACTATCTCTGGGCATTTCCATTTAGCTTACAAAAACATGCAATGCTTCCTATCTATTGTTTCATAATGCAAATTAATCATCTATTAATTTGTTGTATTTACCTTTTCTACCTAGACTCTATTTTTTTAATTTATTTTTTAAAGATTTTATTTTATTATTTTTTTTTTTTTAGATTTTATTTATTTATGACAGAGAGCGAGAGAGGGAACACAAGCACAGGGGGGCTGGAGAGGGAGAAGCAAGCTCCCTACTGAGCAGGGAGCCCATATGGGGCTTGATCCCAGGACCCTGGCATCATGACCTGAGCTGAAGGCAGATGCTTAAATGACTGAGCCACACAGGCGCCCCAAAGATTTTATCTTTAAATAATCTCTACACCCAACATGAGGCTCGAACTCACAACACCGACATCAAGAGTCACATGCTCTACATACTGAGCCTGCCAGGCGTCCCTGGACTCCTTTTTAAAATAATCTGAATACACGGAGGTGCTGGTTAATTCCGTGATGACTGCACTACTCTTACCCAGTTGAAATCACTAACTAGGTTGGAATAGCTAATAAAATTATAGATATTTTTAATTCTTGTAACAATTTTAAATGTGTTGACTGTTCGTATTCTTTGGGCAGGCTTACTTTGTTGTGGCTGACATGCAGGCCCACAGGTAAGAAGAGTGTTTCTAAACTGGTGAAATTACTATTATGGAGTGTTTAGGTCCTTCAGTTTTCCCACGGACAGATAGACACGGAGTCTTTTACTTGTACACAGGATGCCTACCAATTGCCTTCTGTTTGTACATAGCCCTTGAAATAATTCTTTTCCTCTTTAGTGTCAAAGTCTGTCAAACACAGAGTCTTTTCTGTAAATGTTATGATGTAGTGTTAAAGAATATCATTAGTTTTTACTGTTTCAGAAGAGTCGTTGAAAATTTCCAACTTGGCATTTTGGAGAAAAGCACAAACCAACAACAATTTTATTTGAGAACAAGGAAGAGGACAGTTTTGCTCACGGGATGGTAAACACTTTGGAAAGAAAGAAAGAAAAAAAAAAAACAGCAAATAAGAATGCATGTGTGTGTGTGTGCCCTGCCCTTTCTAAGAAAAGTTGACACTGTAAGCATGTTCAAACTGATCCTCTCTGCTCAAGTGAAGAGGTTCTCACTGAAATATGTCATTATTACCCTTGGGCGGAAGCTTGGCCATGGCAGCCAACTATCCACATACAATAGGAGTGTTCTGTTTCTCGATTACTAAGGGGACTCTAAGGTCTCCTCCCACATTTGGAGGCGAGGAATCCTCTTCTTTGGCATCTTCTCTGGCAGCTTTGGGAAGGTTTATTATCCAGTCTCAAAAGATGTTCTGGAAGATGGCAGGTGCTTAAGAATGACTTAAAAATGTGTACATTTACTCGGAGCAAACCATCACAGAATAGGATAAATAGATGCGTTCGGAATCAAGGAGTTGCTTACTTCTTCCTCTCTTTGATAAGGGGCATTTTGTCTATGTTTTTAGACGCTAATCTGAAGCTTCTGTAGTCTCAAGTTTGTTGTGTTTTTTTTTTTAATTAGTTGTAGGTTCAAGTTTATAGAAATAGCCCCTTTTCTAGTCAATCACCAAAATAGCATATTACATAATTAAGGCACATGAGGTCCAAATTAGGTGTTCTCAACTGCTGATGAGTTGAGAACAGGGTGGGAGCTGGATCCACTCATTTGGGTCAAGAAGTAGCAATTGCTGGAGCCAAGTCAATCCCAGAGCAAACCACATCAATGGTTGGGATGGCCAGTATGAAGAGGCAACATGTAATACACAGATGCAGCTAAAACGTGACAAAGAACTCTGCCACACATTGGAACACAGTGCAGAAGTCTCCGTTTGCAGCATGGTTTGGGAATAAGATTTGCTTATCCAGAGTATTTGGAGTTAGACTTGTGCCCACACCTTCTGACGGGCACAAGCTTCTGTGAAGCTAGTGTACAAAGTAGCTTCTCTCTAGGGTCCCAGAACTACTGAGACCAAAATAAGATAACTACCCACATTTGCTTGTCTTGGAATTTCACCACAAAACAATCATTTTGTAGCATCCCAGTTTAGTGCATACATAGGATATTTTTAAAAAGACGTTTACTAATCAAAGAAGGAATCTAAATACAATTGCTCTCTACTCAAATCAACATTGTCCCCAAATCCCAGTGGTCTCCAGACAGGCCCACAACCAAGCAGTTCTTGAGGCTCCGTTGTTGAAAATGCATCATTTCCTCTCCAGAAGGATGACCAGTTTTCCAGTACAGAAACTTTCCATCCAAGAGGTTTCCTCCTTCTGTATCATTTGTTCTAACATTTAAAATTATTCTCCATCCCTTAGAGTCAATTGCTGTCAGCTCTGATTTGAAGAACCCACTTTCAAATATTTTAGTTTCTGCAAATAAAATGATGCCATGATACAGAGCACTAACTTGTCTTTTACATACTTTTGATTCTGCACTCACTTTAGATTTCACTGATGGAGAGGTAGAGGACATGACGAAATAGCTGAGTCCGTAAAGAGCAGGAGGCAGAAGCTGAAATCGTACCAGCTTTTGGATGTGATGGAGAACTTGGAAGGTAGTAGATTGGGGAAAAGTTACTTGGAACATAATTACTGGAGAAAAATTCTGGGTCAAATGCAGCAATTGCAGTGAATAATATTCTGATTTTGATTTGAAAAGGAATCATCTTTTCACAGACTGAAAGTTGAGCACACGGAAAGAGTGAAGAGGTATGTTCCATCTGTAGGTTACAGTGCACAGTGGAAATGGTCAATTAGAATTTCCAAGATGCGAGACAAATCACTCTCATGAATGGAAACTTTGATTTTCTTCTTAAACCCATAGTTTGCAGAGTCCTTGGAGGAAGGGCTTCTCTGTAAAACATCGTACAATATGCTGTTCCCTATTTTGAAAGAATGGAAAGTACCTTTCCACTGTGAATATACCCTTTGTGTTACTGACTATTAGGACATAACAAGGCGACACAATTGATTCTTTCTTCTACAAGAGACTTCTTTGCTTAAGTTAATACCATTGTTTGAGAGGATGAAGAAACAGCTTTCTGCGTTTCTCGGCGTTTTGACGGTTCTTGAGGTTTCATGTAAATTTAACGGAATAACGTGATGAAAAAATCCACTGCGACATTGCACTGACCCTCATTGGCCCTTGAAGTCCAGGACTGAGGGAACTTGGCTCCTCACTGAACACATTCCCTGTAATGACAATTTTCCCAGGTCGGACAGGTAGTCTGTGTACCTGAAACTGCCCCAAGGCTTGATCCTGAGCAAGAAGTGGGTTGTAGATAAAGGCACACCTGGATACCAGAAACTTGCCTCTTGAACTTGAATATTTTTTATTATTATTTTTGTCATAATGTCCAATGAGTCATTAGTTGAGTATAACACCCAAAGCTAATCACATCACATGCGCTCCCCAATACCCATCACCCAGTTACCTCATCCCCCCAACCCTCTCCCTTCCCACAACTCTCCACTTGTTTCCTGGAGTCAAGAGTCTCATATGGTTTGTCTCCCTCTTTGATTTCTTCTCATCCAGTTTTCCCTCCCTTTCCCTCTTGTCCTCTGCATTATTCCTTATGTTCCACATATGAGTGAAACTATATGATAATTGTGTTTCTCTGATTGACTTATTTCACTTAGCATAATACCTTCCGGTTCCAGCCATGTCGATGTAAATTGTAGTTATTTATCCTTTCTGATGGCTGAGTAATATTCCATTGTATATATGAACCACGTCTTCTTTTTCTATTCAGTTTCATTGAAGGACATGTTGGCTGGAAAAATTGGATAGTCACACACAGAAGAATGAAGCTGGACCATTCTCTTAGACCATACATAAAGATAGACTCAAAATGAATGAAAGATCTAAATGTGAGAGAGGAATCCACCAAAATCCTAGAGGAGAACACAGGCAGCAACCTCTTTGACCTTGGACAAAGCAACTTCTTGCAAGACAGTCTCTAAAGGCAAGGGAAACAAAAGCAAAAATGAACTTTTGGGACTTCATCAAGATCAAAAGCTTTCGCACAGCAACAGAAACAGTCAACAAAACTAAGAGGCAAATCACGGAATGGGAGAAGATATTTGCAAATGACATTATAGATAAAGGGCTGGTATCGGAGACCTATAAAGAACTTCTCAAATTCAACACCCAAAAAAACAAATAATCCAGCCAAGAAATTGAACTTGAATATTTGTAAGTATTAAATATAAGAGTAGCTTTGCCTAGGGCTTTCTGAACAGAGATATCTGATGGGAACGGACTCTTAAGAAATAACCTCAACTCAGAGAAGCACTGCTGTGTTAAATTAGCTTCATGGGGCATTTGCTCACTCACTTTAGATGGGTGGAAGCTATGGCAGAGGAGGGCTAATATAGGCCCTGGAATTAAAGTCTTGCATTCAGATTCTTGCTCCTCATGTAGCCCCCAATGTTGGTTTCTTACATTATTTGAGTCCCAGACCCTTATCTCTAAAATCTAAAATAATTATACCCACCTCACAGGATTATTAGTGATACTCATGGGCATAACATACATAAAGTTCTTGGCTTAATATAATTTAATTCAGGCTAAGAGCCTTGCTAGGTTTTTGGAGCTGATATAGCTTCCCCCTCTGACTGGCTCTATTATTTACATTGTTATCCATACGCCTTTCCTTTTCTCTAGTATTTTTGTTAATGTTTTAGTAAATTTTCATAAAAGAAGAACAAGTTTTTATAAAGTATGGAACATTCTGGGGGAGAAATATTCAGGAGACCAAACAAGAGAAGATGGATGTCATCCATGGTTTTATGGTGCTGGTGGAGGGCTAATGGGGCTTGTTTGAGACCTGACATGTCCTCATTCAGATCCAGATGGTCTCCTTGACCTTCCAAATCCACTGATCTTTTAGTTTTGATGTAAGTAAATCTAAGCACTGGATACCAACATTTTCAACACAATGGATTTTTAAAATACTGAACATATTCTATAGACCATTCATACAGAGAAGGAAATTTCTGGAAAACCTTGCCTAAAGAGATAGTCTGTTGGAATCCTTCAAAAGTTTAATAGTTAAAAATTGTTCTGAATGTTTACATAAAGCTCTGGGAATGAGGCAGGAAAGAAGACCTTTACCCACACCGTGGACCTCTCGCTTCAAATGATCTACATTTCAGATGAATAATGAGCAAAAATGTTCCCCGCTAAGAAGTCAAGTTAAGCTTTAGTGGGCAGAACAACAGAGAAATTTCACTCTTTCTTCCTTAAGTAGGGAAACCATTCTGGCTAAGTTAAGACAATGTTCTTTCTTAGCAGTGAAGGGAAGAGTGAAAACATAGGTGATATGTTTGTTTTTGTTTTTGTTTTAATAAAAGCTAAATTTATAAAAAAAATATTGTGTTATATTATTCACCATACAGTCCATCATTAGTTTTTGATTGTATGTTCCATGATTCACTGTTTGCATATAACCCAGTGCTCCATGCAATCTGTGCCCTCCTTAATACCCATCACCAGGCTCACCCCTACCCCCACCCCCGTCCCTCTGTTTCCCGGAGTCCATAGTCTCTCATGGTCCATCTCCCACTCCGATCTCTTTTTTCCTTTTAGAAATGAAGAACACTCACCAAAGAAGAGAAGACATTTGTTTCACTGAGGTAAGCAATGATGTTTCCCTGACCCCAGATTCAGCTGTAAGATTCTCTGTGTGTGTCCAGGACAGGCAGAGCCTGTGGGAATTGAGTTCCCAACTCTGCTCACATAGTCAGGAGGCTACATTTGAGTTTGGATAGGTTCTGTAGCCTTCTTTTCCAAATTCTGCCCCAGATTCACATTGTCTGAACATTGTCCCCTGCAGTACCTACCAGTAATTTCTACCTCCGTAGCAACGTTCAACAGTTCTTAAGATTAACTCGTCCTCCAACTGGGTAACCGCTCAGTTGTATCGTGGAACTAGAAGTCTTAAGATACCTATCATATGGGCCCTGGTGTCTCAACTGTTCTCTTTGGATCTGATTAACAAAAATAACCTCTTTCTATCACGACAAGTGTTCACAAAGATTTTTCTACTGCCTTAATACCTCCAATACAATATAGGAGATTTGGGGAAACCAAATGAAATTAAAATTAAGATCATTACTATGAAGATCTCAGGAGTTAGTACTCATACCCCTTCTTTTAGGTTATACATGTTAAATAGCAAAATTCAACCAAGTATATTTTAAAGATCTTAGTGGCTTTAATCAATGATTTGTGAATCAGCAGCCTCCAGTGTAGCAAGTGTTACATTAGACTGATGAACCACAAACTCTACCTGCAAAACTAATAAGACACTGTATGTTCATTAATTGATTTAAAATTTTAAAAAAGAACTCTTCTGAAAAAATAAAAAATAAGTCCATCTGGTCTGTTTCCACGATTAGTCGCCTGTAATAAAAGCTTTGTTAATAATCTGTAAGTGGTGGGAGAACTCGGTTACTTAGTTCTTTGGTTTAAAGCATGATCAAGATAGTGTTTTTGTTTTCTCTATCTTATGCCAAAAAATTATATGTGAAAAATACTGAGCAGAAATGAGAGTTGTTGCCATATATAGTACTTGGGAGTTTTCTGGGCTGTGTTACGAATATTTCACATTGAAAAAGTGAATATATCATCAGAATGTCAGGGGGATACACAGCCAAAGAAAGAGGGCAGAAAGCCCACTTCGGTACACCTGGCATAGATTACACACATGGGGCTTATCTCCTCCTCAGAGCCAGAAAGCTCTAGTAATGTGCCCTCCATTCTGTGACACAACAGGGCAAAACTGGAAATTAATCACCTGGTGCTGCCAAAGCAGTTCATTAAGTCGATCTGACAGCCTTCCCTCCTCATTTCTAGATGGCTAAGAATCAAGTAGTTGCACACCAAAATGTGAAGTTTTGGGTTTTTTTTTTTTCCTTGCTTCTTGGCACAGGTCCTTTATCTGTCATCATTTCATGTCCTCAAAGGCCTGAGAGATGCTGCCTGCCATCCTTGGGCAACAAAGGATGCCATGCAAAGCAGCTCAGAACTTGAGTTGTTTCAACAGATGCTGTTTTATGTTTTGCCAAAGAATGGCCCCTTTTATTTCTGTCGTGAATGCAGTCTTTCATTCTGTCTCTAAATGTTTTCCAGTATTAAACCTAATCCTTATCTATCATTCTTTTTGGAGGGTAGGCTGTCCTTTTGCCTTTGGATCCAGCATAGCCTTCACCATGTAAATATGGATTTGCAGAGAAATGGAAACTCCGTGTTCTTCACTTTACGGCTCCTGCTGATTTCTTGGTAGGGTAGCGGGGCTGTGTTTCAAGGTCAGAGTAGCTGAGCCAAGTTATTCCAAATGTAAGAAAAAAATGCTGAAGTGGAAATGAACAATTTTGCCCTGTAAAAATTCTCTGCTTTTGGGAGGTAGAACGATTAGAAAAGGTTGCTGGTGGAGGAAAGAAGTCGGATCAACAAAGCAAGCAAGCAGGCTCAAGATGATTTATTCCTTCATGTTTGTTTTTTGAAACAGAACCAGGAAGAGCCAATGAAGCCTGAACCAACGTAATTTACAGGAAGGGAGGCCCTGCTACGAGGCAGTGGAGTTCTCTTTCCAAGGGTGTAATCGGGAGGGATGCCCCAGAAATCTGGGGCATGCCAGGCAGAAACGGTGTATGGCATCTTCACAACCTCTGTGGTTTTCCTCCTAATAAAATAAAATATTAGATTTATTAAAATAAGATACTAGAATTATTCATGAAAGTAGCTTTGATGAGAAGTGGAATTGCTCGGAAATATTGTCCTAGAGGGCGGTTGTTTTCACAGCATAGCAGCAGTTTCTTCCCTGGGGGCACACAGCGGGCTCCCCCCGGCGTCCAAACCAGAACTCCTCCCACTGAGCCCTCGGGGAGCCCGCAGAGCTGGTTGGTTCGGTCTGTCTGTCTGTTGTGCAGCTACTCCAAGTCACTAAGTCTTCACTTCTCTTCTCAAATGCAAAGCCACTGCACTGGCGGTACACGGCATCTAGGAAGGAAGGAGACCACTCACTCTAGGGATGCTCACAGGTAGAGGCGAGTCTCCATAGGCAGTCAGAGCAGTGAGGAGAGGGATGGAGGGTTGTGCAGATCTGAGCAGATTTCAACAGTCCTTTCTGTTCCTCTCTTCTTGTCCCTGGTGGGAACTGTCGAAATAGCTACCAGCGACAGGCCCAGGGTGCACGGAAGAAGGACCTAGGGAGAAAGCGAGAAGCCTCCAGCCTGCGTGTAGATCAGATATGATTTAGTCCCGTCCTCCGTTACTATTCTTGATTAAGAGCCTAGAAATAACCATCTGGGCAATCAGACTCTTGTGTTAACATGCAATGTTGGCTAAATCCACAGGCAGCCGGCGGAGTACTATTTAAACTGGGTGCTAAGATAGGAGTGGGTCCTGACAGGCAGTAGTTAAGGGACACTCATCTATTCTCCCCGTGTCAGTGGTAATGATACTGTAATTCTCTCCAAAATGTGGTCCTTTTACTCTGTTTTGACAGGCTGGTTGTTATTCCAAGGGTCTGTGTTATTAGAGATACATAGACTAGGTTCTGATATACATACATGCATATGCATATGTTTGTAGGGTTGCCTGTATTTGTGCAAGAATTCATGGAAGTCAGTCATCCCTACTCATGATGTACACTCTGCAAAGCACTTCCTTGTGTGATTCAGAAAAATGTGGAAAACATTTTAAGAAGAGTAAGTCCAGGAGAGGTTGACATGTTTATTTTCCAGGACCTTCCTTTGTGTTTCTACCAGATAATTCGTAGGAACCAGACAGAATCTAAATAACTTCTAGGTCTTTAGTTCCGTGATTCCATCTTTCTAAACAGAAAATGAAGACAGTGTTGAAGACACATGGACTCGATTAGTGGTTCAGAGCCTAAGGTTTGGTGTCAGGTTTCCTTTAAATACAACTGCAGTTTCTGCCGCAGAGAAGTCCTGTGACCCTGTGGAATTTAGTAAATCTCTTTAGACTTCAGAATCTTTCACTGTAAAAATGGGAAATTGTATTAGCGGTCTACCTCATAGATCGCTATATGGATCGAAGGTGGGCAGGCTGGTAAAGCATTTTGCAGAAGTCATGGTAAAGAATAATTAATACAAAAAAATGTTAGCTGCTCTTACGGTGATAATTATGAAAGTAATGGGAAACTTGCAGACGTTAACCAGCAAACACGGAGTAAACTTGATTTCTTTGCACTGACAGGTTTGGAAAGCATTGGCTGGACAGATTTTCCCTGTCCCGGGGAAAGTGAAGTACATTTCTTGGTAAAGTAGAGAAGTAAATGAGAAGATATTTTGTATAAATCACCGAATTTCTTTTAGCCCTGAGTATTCTCACAAATGGCTTTGGGTTTTAGGTGAGGAAACACATGCATTTTTTCAGTCAGTCCATTAACAATGAAAGGGTGTGTGTGTGTGTGTGTGTGTGTGTGTGTGTGTGTGTGTATAAAATTGTCCTGGTGTTTATGTGAGAAAGAACCCTGGGCTCTGGGTTGGAAGGCAGGAGGTCAGGTTCAAGTATAGACTCCAATAGTAACTTGCAGTTTTATTGTAGATGAGTTATTTAAACTCTGTCTCCACTTACTTCTATGTACACCTAAGGACTTTGGTTATTAAATCGTCTCAGCTGTAATGCAATCCTGAAATTCTATGAGTCTCTGTCAGAAATGGTCCCATGAATAAAAACAACCGCACTAAGAGGTGAACTAGGATGAACTTCCTTCTTGTCTGGTCCAGTGTCTCTCAACTTCACGTTTCTCACATGAGAACTGGAAATCTCAAAAGTCTAGACAAGGTCAACTCGGTCAGCAACCTCCCCACCACCTAGCCAACAATGTTCTGCGCAAAGTAGTGTCCCTGAAGCCAGCCCTGAGCCCCGAACCCAGTAGATGGGCACTGGGAATCAACTATGTGTCAGGCATCGTGCTTGCTACTAGAAAACTAAGAGACAAAAGCTGTATCATCCCAATGAGACAGACACTTGGTATTTACATATTGTTAAGTGCTAGGCAGGAGAGCACAAAGGAAAACTACTACATGTTCCTGAGGAGGTCTGCTGAAGCTTTCCACATCCATGTCTTTGGCAATGAGGTGATGAAGGGGCGGTAGACATTCCCAAGCCTAGGGAGCCACCCTTGCTAAGACACAAAAGTATTGTGTTGACGCTCTCAGAGAACAGCAATGACTTCATTACTGCAGGAGGGACATGGAAGCCATTGGCTGAGGACAGACGCCCTGTCAGGTGGTCTGGGTTCAAGTCCTGGCTCTGTCAGGACTTGCTCAGGAAATTACTTAGCCCCCCGGCATCAGGTTCCTCACCAGTAAAGTGAGTATTGGGGGGCTGTGTTTTTGGAATGTACTGGAAGTGGCTCTTTTGATTAGCACGAAGCAGAAATGGCTAGAGAGACAGCTGAGAGTGGACAGAGCGGAGCCAAGACAGCAACCTGCTCATCACGAAGGGCTGTTTCACGCGTGCGTTGCCAAAATGGGCCTTGGATATGGTGCCGATGGCGAGTCCTGACGTGATTTGTACCAGAGAGTCTGGCAGCCGTTTCCATAGCATCGCAAAGGGTAGATTAGGAAAAGGGCAAGTGGGAGGAAGAGTCATTTTATGGGGAACAAAAATGGATTGTGGAATACACCACGTTGTGGTTTAGGTGACTGGGTGTGACCAGGGATGCCCGAGGAAGTGGTACAAGTTGTCGGGAAACGTGGTAAATTCAGTTTGGTTGAGTTGGACGGTGGCCGTGGGCCATCAGCTGGAGATGTTTAGATGGTTAGAGAAGACCTGCACAGAGAACAGCATCTCAGAAGGAAGAAGTCTAGGACGCTGCTGTCCCACAGACGCCTAGAGGGAGCCTCGGAGGCAAGTTCTCTAGTAGCCACCCACAAAAGGGTAAGGAAACAGGTGACGGTACACTTTTTTTAAAAAAAGATTTTACTTATTTATTTGACAGAGAGAGAGAGAGGGATAGAGCATGAGCAGGGGGAGGAGCAGAGCGAGAGAGGGAGAAGTAGGCTGTCTGCTGAGCAGGGAGCCCCAAGCGGGGCTCGATCCCCGGACCCTGAGATCATGACCTGAGCCGAAGGCAGATGCTTAGCCGACTGAGCCCCCCAGTGCCCTGGTTACAGTATTCTTAATTACACATTTTATCTAAAACAGTAAATCTAAAATGCTATTTCATTCTGTAATCAATACAAAATTATTAACAAGATACACTGCACTGCACTTTGGGGAAGGGGGTAAGGTCTCAAATGCAGTGTATACTGTATACCAAGCACATCCCAAGCCATGTTTTGAGAGCTCAGTAGACACGTGGGTCAATGGTTATTAGAGGGAATCCAGGCACTGTGATAGGAGCTGAGAATTTAGTGGTAAAGACCACAGACACAGTTTCTCCTTCTTTAAATTTTCAACGTGTTAGAGAAAAGGGATACTGTTGGCCTAAAGGTTCTATTTGCAAATTAGATAAAGACAGAGCTTCCGGGCAGAGCTGCCCCACTCCTGGGATCACGGAGTGCAGGAGAGAGTTCTCTGCCTGCTCACCTCTTCTGCTCCAAACCTTTGCCTAGAACAGATGCCCCAGGACACCCAGGCCACTCTTCAAGGAATACAGACACAGGTCATTACAAGATAACAGGCTAGTATTTTAATGCAGGAATTTCCTGCAAGGGGGACTCAGATGTACAGAGCTCAGAGAAGTCCACTCTCAACAGAAGGGTGACCAGACAAGAGGCTAATGGAAAGATGAGATAGTAATTCTCAGGGCAGCTCATGGAACTAGAAGTTCAGGTCATAGGTGGGAGGGGATGGGTGGTAGGCATGAGGCTGGAGAGTCCACGCGCCCCCTCTGTAGAATGGGTTAGGGACCCAAACAGCAAGCAGAGCCCTGGAACCAATAACATCGGTGGTCATCTACAAAGAAGTCGAGCAGGAGGAGCAGTCAGGAATAGAGGACGAGGGGCGCCTGGGCGGCTCCATTGGTTAAACATCTGCCTTCAGCTCAGGTCATGATCTCAGGGTCCTGGGATCGAGCCCTGGCATCAGCTTCTCTGTTTTGTAGGGAGTCTGCTTCTCCCTCTCCCTCAGCCTCTTCCCCTGCTTCTGCACTATCTCTGTCAAATAAATAAATAAAACCTTAAAAAAAAATACAGGACAAAACTCAGGGACAGGGAAACATAAAAGACACTGAGAGAGAGAGAGACTATGAAAGTGGCCCAGCCAGGTGTCAGGTGCAGTAGAGGAGTCAAGGAGAAGGAGGGCTGTGGGATGGCTGTTGACCCAGCCACCGAGGCAGCCTCAAGGACTTGGGTGAGCAAAGCCATGAGAAAGGGGAGAAACCAAGCAGCAGGAATGGAAGAACAAATGGAACGGGAAAGAAGAGAAGATGCTTTTGGGACCTGAGTAAGGAATTTAATGCTGCTAAACGAAGAAAAGTTGTTTGCAGTCCTCTTTGGTTTTTTGGTCTCTACTCATAGGATACCAGCCCATCTTTAGAATTTCTGTTTTCCGCCTTCACTCTCCAACACTACTACATCAAAGCAGATGAAGGACCTGCAGAAAAGATGAATTCTATATTCATTCAATAAATACTGTTGAGCACTTACTTCATGCCGAGAGCGAAGCCACAGGTGCAACCAGGAAACAGCGGATTTATTGATAATTTGTTATGTGTCAATGACTCTTCTCACATTTTCCCAGGAATCCCCTCACTCATTCTTCCCCACCTCATCATGGAGCACATACCCTACTTATCCCATTTTGCCAATGAAGAAAACACCAGTTCATAACCACCATGGGACCAGCAGACCCAAGACAGTCTGGAGGATTTGGTCCATTATCGCTTCTTATGGGAACTGCGGTCAAAAGTCTTCTCTTGAAATTCTTCCCTTGTTAACTCCAAGCACTCCAAGGCACTTGAATTTACCTTGTTACTCTTCTTTTGGGTCATTTGCGTTGTTTTCATTACATACTGCGATGTGGTGCTTCTTGTTCATTTCTATGTGGACCCTTCCAACTCTAAAATTTTCTCACTTTCCATTTTTTTTTTTAAATCATTGTAATGGGAAGGTCACCTCTGGTTAGCTTCTCTATGGATAGAGTCTTGGCATGCGAAGTGTGGCTGAGGGCACCCCTCTCTCCTTCATCTTTCTCTTTATGACCCTCTCTTTCCTTTATCCATTGAGTTCAGACCATGCTGATCCGATGACCAAAGGTGCCTAGCCTGATGCCTTCTGTCACAGAAAACAAGGCTCCCCCAGTGTTCTGCAGATTCCCACCTTCCAAAGGATCTCATCAGAGCATAAGAGCTCTTCCCGATAATTAGTAATTGGTCCTCACAACACCCCTGGGAAGTACCTGGGCACGCAGCAAAGATACACAGAGCGTAAATGAGCCTTTCCAGAGTGCAAGACAATTTCCTCCTCAGTGAAATGGGGACAGTTATAGCAATCCACCTTCCCAGGGTGTCAATTACCACCTGAAAGCCCTGGGAACTATGAACCGCACCAGGAATATGTACCCTTATCACACTTGCCTCGCACTTAATTGACATTCTCCTTTCCCCCGGACCCTGCTACCTGCAAGTCACACCCCAGTGACACTCATGGGTTTACATTTGGCCCTGGCTGTTGACACAAAGTCTTCCTCTCTGCGTCAGAGATCTGCCTGGATCACTCCAGAGCACACAGGAACAAGCCTGCCAGGTGTTGATGAGCCCACGACAAGCAACCTAAATGGAATTCTGATGGGCCTTCATGGCCTTGGACATAAACATAATTAATCAACCCAGAAGACACTACTCAATAAGCTACAAGTAAATCAGAGCACAGAGGCTGAGGACCAGGGGGGAAATGACAGAACGAGTTGGATGGTAGGAATCCCCAAAGCCCACCTGAGCAGCATGCACATGAGGGAATATTCCAGAGGAGTTCCTGTGAACAGCGGGCCCCCTGACCCACCTGCCCCTGGGCCTTGGTTGACCCCTCCCTCTCTCCCATGCTCTGCCCCTGCCATCTTGTTCTCATGTCTCTCCTGTCTCTCTGATGAATGGAAACTGGGAGCCCCAGGCAAGGAATCCATCCTGTACATTAGTTTGAGTTAATTAAATATGAAACACAGTTACAGAAACAAAATGACATCTGCTCCACTTCTCCTCACCTGTGGAATTGCTCATGCATTTCCTGGTGGGCACATGGACCATTGGATTCCCTCCATTTTCTTGGTTTCAAACTTTCTTCCATGTACATCATGTCATGCAGGAGCTTTGGTTTTGATTCTTCTTGAGCTGACCTGTGAGCCATCTGCTCCAGAGGAAGAGGCAGGAGGGGCTCAATGACAACACATGGAAATCACATTTTCGAGAAGAGAGCTCTCCTATAGTTTTCACTGACTCCCTGCTGCCCCTAAAAAGATGTGGGGCAGGGATGTAATCCCACATGCAGAGGAGGGAAAGTGAAGATCAAGGAGAAGAAGAGGGACCTGAATGATCGTCAGAGATAGAGTCAGAAGCAAATGGGTAAATAAACAATCCAAAGAAAGATCTTTCAAATATAAGCGGGTCATTCTTTAAAACCTAACTCTTACTAGAAAATACCACTGCCTCATGCTTTCTAGCCCAAATATGGGCAGTGACATACTCTCAACGGGGAGCTTTCTTAAGGGTGGAGAAAAGCCCATGCTGTCGCCTCTGTGATTTCCAGAAAAGCTGCAAGAACTCAAACAAATCATCTCTTGCTATCAGAAAGGAGGCAGAAGGAGAAAGTCAGGTAAATCAGAGCCCATTGGAATAATTGCATGAACTCCTCAAACCTAGGCGACTAGAAAGCATCCCCGGTTTTCAACAGTCAAGTGCTTACTACAGGATCGTAAACCTGACCTTGGGTGGATGGGCGCATAAAGGAGAAAATGGTTCAGTGACTGAGGTGGAAATTTTTACATTCGCCTTAGGAACACCAGGAGCGAGTGTCCACATTTTAATTGGAAAGCTGCCTTCGACCATCATAATAAAACCATGAAAATGCAAGGTGAGTTGCAAATAGAGTGAGGAATGATTTTCAGAACTCTTCTTTCCAAATGCAACATTGCAACAACGCAGCTGGAACACCATCGGCTGTGGAGCCAAACAAAGATGCCTCGTCTCTAGTCCTCCACCTTAGGTGAGAAAACAGAGCATGCCATGCCAAGATATCAACACTTAACTCTCTGTCGTGAGCTTAAGAAACATTTCCAGCAGCTCAGGTCCTTGGTAGTGCAGGAGAGGAGATGGGAAGAATTCCACCCAGAGATCACAGTGGTGTCAACGGTGGGTACAGAGATAGACAAGCAGGCGCTCGGGAGTAGTCTCCGAATAAGCTTGTCAACGCCAATTTAAAAATACTCTGTCAGGCTGTTGGGAAAGACCTCATTATGGAGAGAAAACTCTGCTTTCGGTGGCTGATAAAAACAAACACAGGATTTAAACTTTGGAGAGGAATGCTTTCTTGATATTTTGTGCTACACTCCAAAGACGAGGCATCATAGGAGAAATGAGAATGTAGAAAGCAAGGAAGGTGTTAACTCATACCATGGAAATGCATGAAATGTAAACTTATATAAGCAGCAAGTTACAATATATATTTTTGGGCCTGAATTGTCCAGTGTAGGTATTTACATAATTTAACGTTACTGTCAGTCCTCTGTCGATTTTTTGCCATAGAAACCTGGTGAATGAAGGACCCAGGGTGTTCATATATTATTTATTCATTTATTTGCAAGATTTGTCTAGTATATAGGTCTCCAAATAGCTAACAGCATTTTGCCAGGCTCTTCTACACTTGTAATGTTTAGCATTAAGACCTTGGAAACAAGCAAGGAAGTAGGAAATTACTTCCATTTTTTGTGGGTACCGTGGCTATGTAGAGGGGCAAAACAACATAGAGTTAATTTAATGAATTTCAATTAAAATTGAGTAAAAAAAAAGAGTAAAGAATAACACAATGTAAACATTTCTTTAAAAATATATAAACACTTGTAATTCATATGCCAAAAAATGATAATTCTATGTCCCCAACAATACCAAAATCCTGGTCATAGTGCATGTAACAGCCTAATAAGACACTGTTCTTGGCTGGAATTGATGCTGACCACCTTCCAAGGGAGGTTTATAGTCAGGTGATAAAATGTTCATAGGCCTAAGCACAGCAACAACAGAGAAATTCAGATTTCTTCCTTCCTTCCCCTCCCCTCCCTCCCCTTCTCTTCCCTCCCTTTCCCTTCCCTTCCCTCCACTCCTCTCCCTTTCTTCCTTCCTTCCTTCCTATCTGTCTCTCTCTCTCTTTTTGATAAGAGGTCTCCGAGGATTTGTTCTCGGCCCCAGAAAAGCTCTGTTTCTCACAGTTGCCTCTTTTCACCTGCTCCCCCCAGTGCCTCTCTGGGTGATTTTTTTTTTTTTTTTAAGAAAATGTCTCAGGCTTTTATAAATGCCTCAAAATCTCAACACTGTAGTGCTATAGAAGGCCATATGTGCGTTGAAGGGTGAGATTTTGGGGGTCTAGGGAAATAAAACAGGATGGCCAGTGTCAGATCAGTTAGCTACAGGTTGGAGGTAGAATCCTAAGGTCTCATTCGCATGGAGGTTCTTACAGCAAAAGTTCTTGTGTTCATTAGAGAACAAACAGGTAATCGCAAAGAGATACTTTCTGTCTACGTTTATGGAAGGAAAGGTTTTGTGTCCAAAGAATTGATCTGGGGACACTTTCCCCATCACCCCTTCCTTCCTCCTGATGCATTTCTTGTGGAGCTCATAACACATGGCAACCGGGTGGATGGAAGGGGACTGAGGGTCAGAAGGCCTTGCTCCCACCTGTTTAGCAATGACCTGCTTGCATGTAGGCCAATAGCTAAAATCGTTTTGAGTGTCTGTCCTCATAAGAAGCTGAAGAATGTCTATGTCCCGGGTGGGTAAAATAAGTGAGAGAGTTTGGAAAATATTTCACAGGGCTAGACAAGCAGACCAGCACAAGCCTAGAATGTTCTTAAAGTTAAAAATGTCATGGATGTTCCCTTGGCCCTTCCTTTCTCCTCTTCTCTAGGTTGGCTTTTGTGGACTCATCTATTCATTCAACTTGCTTGAATGAGTGAATTCCAACTATGTATCAGGTGCTGTGGCAGGTCCTGGGGTTTTGAAGTTTAATAACAGAGGTCTCTTTCTTTAACTCACTTATCATCCCACAGGGAAGACACACCAAACTAGAGATTAGCCTTTGAAAACCCCCCACAAAGGCATCTGTATGGGCTTCCGTCCTCATCAAAGACTTTCTGGATGAGGTGATACTTCAGACAAGGGGTGGGGGAAGACAGGCAGAAGATGGCAGGCTGAGGAAGCGAGGAAGCGAACCACCGTCGAAAGAGAATGGTGTGTACCAAAGCTCAGGGGTAGAGGAGCTTTGAGGATATGGGAATTCCAAACGGGCTCCATTTTACTGCAGCTCAACAAGAGTGGTGGAGAGAGAGGGCAGGGCACGAGGCTAGGATGACGGCAAGGACCCTTTCCAGCCACAGTAAAAATCCTGGTCTTTATCCAACGTTGGAGCAAACAGTGAGTGGTTGTTGTCTCAGGAGAGATCAAATCTGTGTCGTGGGTGTGTGCAGATGTGTTGCGTGTGGGGACCGGTTGTCATGGAATAGTTTCCATTTTGAGATCATCCAGATTTGCAACCTCCCACCCCCGTATATATACATTAACTGGCGGGGTGATGTCCTTCAACACGGTTTAAGTTTTAATCCATCTCAAAATGGGAGTCATTTGAGTCGCTAAAAATTGGTAGGTGTTCAGCGGTCTGACTTGAATGAGTGATAGGATTAAAATCCAAATGTGAGGAAACAGAACTTCACACTCTAAAACCACAATCACAATGTGGCCAATCAGTGAGATGTGTTTGGGCAACTGCAGTCATTACGTCATGGACAAAAAAAAAAAAAAAAGGTATGGTGACTGATTGAAATCGTCACTCCTTGGTATTTATTTTAAGAGAACTAAAGGAAATTCGGAAAAGAAATTACAATGACTTGCTGGCTCATAAGTAAAGATGGGTTGATTTTTCCCTTACAAAATATTTAATTCTCCTGATTCTCTGAATAAAATGTAGCCATTGTGGTGAAATCTGTGCCCCCCAAAGATGGTTATGATTATGGTTTGATGGGAATCGTGGTGATGGTGAGCTATCATATGACTATATTTCATTCGTTGGCTCTGCTGTTTCTAGACCCCTCGTATTTCTTAGCTCTTCTAATGGTAAAAATTAATTTGTGAAAATGAAATTCCATGTACATTAAAGTAAATCGGTTAACATGAGGGAGTTTTCGAGGGAGACATGTTTCTTTTGTTGCTGCTGTTGTTCCTAAAAACTTGTGATTTTGTATTAAAATTTTCCAGTCCCTGTTTCTGTAGCTTGTCGGTGGTGTGAGCAGTGTTTCGTGAACCCAGGCAGTAGAGTCTCACGATGTGCTCTGTATGTACAGCACTTGGTCTTCTCTCTCCTTTCCCCACCCCCTGTCCCTCTCCCTCCTTCTTTCACTACTCCTTGCAAGTAATCTTTTCTTCTTTTTCTTTGCCCATGCAACCTTTGGCACTGATTTTGTCCAGCCTTCAGAAATTATTTCAAAGCCTCTTCTTGCTTATTTTTGGAGACAGAGTTTCACCCCAGGGGAATTAATTTCCTGACCTCTCCTGGTTCCTAATAACTAACACACCCACTCGAACCCACATCTAGGCAATTACGGTTTATCCATAATCTTTGAAAATTAGTTAAAATTACTTAAAAATATTTGTCTTCTATTTACATGGAAATAACAACCTCAGTTCACTTCCTGGTGTCTCCTTTTTCAGGTTCAGCCAAACAACTTCTGGGCTTCATGCTCGAGGAGACCTGCAGTAGATAATTTCGTGACTTTTCTAAGCAGACACTCAGGTGGAGGTACGTGACAATTATTCACTTGACACCAGGACACACGTGCTCAAAAGAATCTTTTACTTCTCAATAAAGCAATTAGGAGTAATATTAAATCCAAAGGTCCTTTTTATTTTTGTTTTTTAATAACAACAGCTTTTGCCACGCTCTTTCTTGTTGAAGCTATACTCAGTGCTCTGCAATTTATGTTTTAGCCTCCATAATGTTAGCAAGATATTAATATATGCATGAAGAGTTGCAGTGAACATAATTACAGTGGCAAAGTGATAAACACAGAGCTATTTTGCCTGGTAATATTATGTATTTAAACTGTTTATTTGTTCAACGGTTTTAACTTTAATTATATTTTGCCATTTGGGATTTTTAGACATGTAACCATCATAGCCCTTCTCCGACTATTAGTCTAAGAAGATTGCACTCATTGTAAAAATAATCCCTATTTGTTTATTTAATTTTTTTTTCTTAATGCCTTCCAAGTAAACTAAATCGTGATAAACTTTCTTTGCTGCTGGTATTATGTGACTCATTTGGATGCCAAGCAAATCATTCTCCATTCCTGTGTGTGGCAGGGAGAGGTGCCCCAACGGGGTTGTGGCTCCAAGCCCGCTGGCCTCGGGAGCTGTGCTGAGGTCTCTCACGCCAACTGGGTGGGGGTGGGTAGGGGGGCAGGGGGGAGATGTTAGTCCCCCGGATGCTGGCTCTGCGGCTCTGGGAGACTCTCCAATGCTCTGGGAAGCACACTAACACAAAGTAAACAGGCAACCTGTCCCTTAGCTGATAAATGGATGCAGAGGGCCGGCCGCTCTTCGTAAGCCGCAGGATAGTCTTCCCGTGCTCAGCGACAGCGCGAGTCTCTCGGGAATTCCCCTTTCCAGGCAGTGAGGGGGGCGTTGGAGCCACGCAAGGAGGTGAGTTTCTAAGAATGTAGTGGACTCAGCGACATCACTGAAGAGGCGAACGATGTACTGATTTCTCTCTTGCAAACTGACTAGGATATGATGAGCTCATTTAATGCTTCTGCAGAATGTAAAGTCCTCTTTGGGACCAAACGTCTTTTGCTGCCTCCCAGCCCCACATGCCTATTCAGGAATCTGTGTCTACAATGTTCTTTTAGCTGAGACAAATCATTTCTGCATTAAATGCTCTTTATAAAAGCGGATTTATTTTCCATATCTAACCTAGAGACACATTTGGTTCAGTGTGCAGAGTGTTGCTGTTGGAGGTCCAGCTTACATAGGGTCAAGTGCACAGGTCTTAGGTGTGTGGCATGATGACCCCCACTTACCTGTGTCCTCAGGCGACTGCCTCATCGGTCACAGAAGAACATGAGGGTGAACCCCACAAGCTCTGACTTGTCTCCCTCCCTGGACTCCGCCTTCCCACCAGGTGACTTGCACAGAAGTACTGATTTATATTTTCATAAAAGCAGATTTAAGGCTAAAATAGATACTGATTGGAGTACCTGGGTGGCTCAGTGGGTTAGAGCCTCTGCCTTCAGCTCAGGTCATGATCTCAGGGTCCTGGGATCGAGATCTGCATCGGGCTCACTGCTTGGCAGGGAACCTGCTTCCCCCCACCCGCGCCCCCGTCTGCCTTTCTACCTACTTGTGATCTCTCTCTGTCAAATAAATAAATAAAATCTTTTAAAAAAGAAAAAAACATAGTGATCACTTCTGGTAAGATACTGTGATTAATTTTATTATTTTGGCATCAAGTATTTAAGCACAGTTCATCCCTGATAAATGCAACTGCAAAGCACCATATACTACAAGGGGTGGAAGTTTTCCCTCCATTCATTAAACATTCATTGTTATGCATAAAATGCATTAGTTGCAATAAATAGATTAAAACAAACAAACAGACAAGCAAAAACCCCAAACAGAAAACAAAACAAACAAAAAAAAAAAACATACCACAGACCCTGCCTTGCAGGGGTTTACAGTGTGATCCTTTGGCTATCGTTTGAGCCACAGTCGCCAATGTGCATGCATATGTGTGTCACAGACACACACACAGTCATACAGAGACATGCACACACACAGGCACTTGAAGCTTTGATCTATTTTATTCCTTTTCTCCCCATACATAAAAAAAGAAAAGAAAAGAAGGGAAGGAAGGAAGAGAAAGAAAGAAGGAAGAGAAAAAGAGGAAGGAAGGAAGGCAAAGAAGGAAAGAAAAAAAAAAGAAGAAAGAGAGGAAGGAAGGAAGGAAGGAAGGAAAAGAAAGAAAGAGAGAAAGCAAAAGAAGGAAGGAAGGAAGGTCAGACGATGCAGTCCTCCTGTTGGATCAGCCAGTTCATTGGCTCCCACCAGACATGAGATCAAAAACATCCTATAAAGACTTCCAGATCAGCAAGCATTCTTCTGCTCCTGGTAGATTTACTCTGGTATCTTTGGTTTGCATTCTCCTGGCTTGTGACTGGCTTTCTGGTCCTGCATTTGGACCACGAGCTTGGTTCCTGCTGACCCCTTTCCTAGAATGTGTTCCACCCTCTCTTGGTCCACCTTCTGAAACCCATGCACCATCTCCTTGGATATTTCTGGCTGCTGACTCTGGTCTTGGGGACACCCCACTGCTACTGGAACAAGAGCAGAGTTCCGATTGTGGCCTCTTGCTATAACAAGGTTCTCTTGGCATCAATTTTTGCATTTATAATCAATTTTCCCATTCCCTTGGTTCCACCAGAGAATATAAAATTTCCTTGTAGATTCTCTTTCCTTGGAAATTTCCATGGAATGGTCCCGAAGAATTTCTATATGACTTACCACGTTGGTTAGTCTATTATTATTATGATTATTATTATCATTATTAATGTTGAAGAGGTTTTTTTGTAATGCCCTTGAAACAGGATGCTTTGTGGTAGAATTCCTGTTATAAGAACACGGATCTTTAATGTGGCCGGCAATCCCAAATGACTAATCCGTACACACTCCTACACTTCTATACACATAGTGGCCTTATAGTTCTTGCAAGAGTTGTTTAGCTATTAATTATTCTTTCAGTTTTCAAGTGGAGATAGGACCCCACCATGAACTTGTCAAGCTTTTTCCCTTTACAAATTTAGCTTCATTTTGAAAGGAAATATAATTGATGAAGCCCATTGCTGTGTGCCATAAATTACAGGTATCTGGCATGCATTAAAAGGAAAGGAACAGCAAAGTATGCTGGGACTTCTATATAGAAAAGAATATATACCTCTATATGTTCCTACAGAGAAGGAAAAACATTGCAGTCTGGACCTGGAGTGCTTAAGCTACCATGGCTTTCTTATTCTCTTTCTTGTTTGTACCAACTGGAGCTATTTGGTTCTATGTTTTCTGGCTCTCTGCGGTTGGCAGGTGTTTCTGGAATCCAAGAAACTAAAGCTTAGTCCGTGTGTATAGAAGAATGCCAGGCTCATTCATTCATTCCTATAGAGATAGAAAGAGTGACCCAGTGGAAAGCATTTCTTCCCCTTGTCCTTGTGCTTTTCTCCAAGCTTTTAGGACGCACCCTACTTCTGCCTGTGATACCATCTTGGACCTTTTGACTCTTTGGCAGAGACTCTGCAGTCGAGCCTACAAAATGATGAGTTCCTTCTTGGTGCCACTCCTCGTCCTTGACGTCACCGCTGGCGTGTGTTCCACTGTGGTTGGTGCATCAGGTATGGGGTGTTTCTCGCGGTATACAAAAAACACCATGCTAATCATTTATGCATCTCATTGTTGAGGCTTGGAGCCACTTTTTTGAGAAAAAGAATAGGATTTCAAAACCTAGCAAAATAATCCAAAATGATCACTTAGGAAAGACTAAGATCTGGTGAAAAGTCCATTGGTGCTTCGTTTTGTAAAGTGTAGAATTTGCTTCTGAAGTTGGGTTGGTATTTTGCAGAATATTCCACAGCTGTAAATAGGGCCTCATAGGGCCTTCATGTGTTCTCACGGTCTTCTTTCGAAGCTGGATGGCTTTCTCTCAGAAATGTATTTTGGAGCTAATCATTTCAAATTGCTCATAGATGCACATAATAAACTGGTCTTTGACATTGTTTCCTACATAATTTAGTTCTCGGAGCAGTTTCTGTTTTACACATTTATGACTTCTTCGTAGTTGCACCAATACACCAGATGTAGTTATCGGAGAATGAGCTGATGTTTTCCCATGACATTTGCTAGAATAAAATAAGAGTGAATTGTTGCTCTGTATTCCCCTGTTCCCCTTTCAGTATGTGTGTGCACGTACATTTTTCAGTAAGTTGAAGTGTTTCCTTAAAAAATTTAACTAGAACTCTCTTTTGAGCCTTCCTGACATATTATGTGAGAATAGTATCCGTTTAAATTGTTTTTCTTTCAAAGTCACATGTGGCAGCTTAAAATAACAAGCAGATAATGCACAATTAGCCTTTTAAAATCCAAATGAGGAAGAGTGCACGTGAGCAAAAATGGAAAGAACGGGAGCAAGCACGCAATCATTTCTCCTCAAGTTATTCTTTGATATTATTGGCACATTTAAGAAAAAATTCAAAATGGGCCAATTTTGCCTATTATCACTGCAATCTGTGACTCACCATGAAAGCTGCCATTGAGTCCTCTGACTGGAATGAGGCAGGATAAAGGACTGCGTTCAGACCACCACTGGCCATAGGACATTGAAGTAGAAACAGGGAAGGAGAGGCCGTGGAGGGACGTGTCCCCTGATTTTATGCCCTCTGCAAGTGCTGTTTGCATTCACGGAAGGAAACTGCCACCTGCATGCTCTGTGGTAATCATGGAATATAAATCCATAAAACCAAGAAAAGGCCCTTGCAAGACACAATCGAGTGTCATCATTTTCCTGTTCTGCACCGTCCCACATGTGTAATGTATATTTCTGGGTCCAGGGAGCATGAAGAAAGACTGTATCACCCATTCCATAAAAGGCTGCAGAGGATATAAGATTCATGACCAATAATGACCAAACAAAAATCTCTCGTTTTGTGCCCAGATAATTTTTTGCATTTTCACTAAATCCAGCTTAGTTTATGCTAAATGATTTTGCATGTCCCAGTTAAAATTAGAAAGAGCATGAAAACTGAGCGTATTCCTACAAAATAATGTAAAGTGCTTCCCACTGATAACTAAGTGATATTGTAAGCGGAAAGCATATCTATATTGTAAAAACTAAAATATTGGCAATGAGTTTTTGCTGGGTGAAATTCAAGATAGTTGCCTGATTTCAAAGTTGAGCCTAAAAGAGGAAAAAGGTTACATCCATTAGAACAAGTTTCATATTTGTAAGGCACTCACATTTTTGGGGGGAAACTTGTTACCTAGAATATGTAAATTTTGCCAATGAAAGAACCAAGGATCTAAAAGACCCACCCAGATTTATTGAAGGAATCATTGTAAAACCAAGACTAACTTCTTCTAACTTCTAAACCATTGCTTTCATTCTTCCTCTGTTCACTTTGGTCATCCAGTCCATTTTGGACAAAAGGGAGCATACCTACATTGATATCCAGAACCTAAGATTTTCAGAATTTCACGTTGAGTTGACTTGCCAATTTGTTTCCCAAACTTGCTTATTAAAACAATTTCTGACTCTGACCAAAATTGAAAACATGTAAGTATTGAAGTAGGACCACATGCTGTTTTCACCCAACTTAAAGCAGGAAATGTTGGCAAGGATATAAAATCCTTCTTGGATGGTTTCCCATTGGCTTCCAAAGGGAGTAGATAAGCAATGTATGAATACCCAAACATTTGTTTTTTTTTTTTTTTAATCTTTACTAAATCCTTATACAAACTTAAACAATCCTGTCCACCACTCATTTATCTACACAATATATGTGGAAACAATAAAGGAAAATCAACGAGGCATTGAGTTGGCAGGAGATTGGGACCCAAATTCAGTGCTTGGCTTTGAAAAGTAGGGCAGAAGCAGTGCTGCTGGGACATCCCACTGGGAGGGGAAGCCAATGGTGAGCCAGGAGAATGTGCTGCCTTTGGTGTCTGTGGAACTGGTAGGACTCAAATTTGTGGATGTGAAACCAGAGCAACAACCCATTCATTACCCATCCGGAACTCAGTTATTTGAGCTGATAAGATGGATCATAAAGGAGCTACAATCTGAGATTTGCCACAGGTACCGCATATTAGGGAAGCACCTGCCAATACTATTTGGGATGATTAGCAAACCTGGAACTGCAGTGACATGAGATAATAAAGTGACAGTATAAAACCTGTGGTAGGCATTTCCTGAATTCACATGTATTCTGAGCGAGAGAGATGTTGTGTTGGATGCAAATAGAGGAAATTACCTATTTACACAGTTTCTCTGTTCATTGAATGAAATACACATTTTTAGGTGCTTGGATCTTAAAGAAGAGGAGACGCTATGGCTTTAGATTGTGTTTCACAGAAAGATAGTGTGCTAGCCGACTTCTAGACTGAATAGGCTACAGATTTGCACCCCCCCCAGTTGTAAAAATCCTGTCTATAAATCCATCAATAGAATCTATTTTTTTTCTTAAGTTAGACACATAATGTTCTCCCAAATATTCAGATCTAAAATTTTTACTGTTAATTATATTTCTTGACTGTCACCTTTATATCTTCATTTAATTTTTCTGGTAAAAATGCTACATTGGCCTTGCAGAAAAGATTGTAATATTTTAGATTTTGGATTAATAGAATGGATAGTGACATGCTTGGTTATTTGTTACTGAACTGATTCTAAAAGGACAAATACTGTTTATTTCCTTCTATGTTCTTTTTAACTTTACTATAGTTACCCTATATGAGCCATAGTATAAATTTGGGGGTATGTTTAATTATTTGTGTGTCTACTTAGGACTTTTTAGACCTCAAGCAGACCTATCAGACACAGAAAACTCTAAAGGAATCTCTCTAAATTGCTTTATAATAAAATGAATTAATAGTGACACAGTTAAATAGGAAACATTTTTTAAAGTGGTGATGAATTAATACACCACTGGCATTTCTTAGGCATAGGAATGCCTGTATTTGTAGTTCTCTGTTTTCTTATATATTCAAGGAGAAAGAAATGCGATTTCCCTAGTTTTATAAGTAGGAGGATATATTTTATTAATTCATCTAGCCATCATTTATTGAGGAAATGCCATTGCCAGTGCCTGAAAGAGGGAGAGCCCATGCTATCTTGGAGATTTATCCCAGTGGGAAAGAGAGAAAATAAATATCATGGGTATAATAATTTCAGATCCAGAGAACTTCAGTGAAGGAAGTCAAACAGGGTAATGCGTTAGAGTTTGACTGGTGGTAAAGGGACACTTGTAGAAAGGGGAATGAAGAGAGAGGGCTCTGAGCTCCTTGAGCTTAAACAGAGATGAGAATGATAAGGAAAAGCCAACATGCCAAGATGCTAGGAGTGAACACTGTACACTCTGAGCCTGGAAAGTACTTCATGGATATAAAAAGTGGGAGCACTTTTAATAAAACACCTTGCTCTCAGCTGAGTTCTTCTGTGAATTGCAGTGGTTCCTTCTCTGCACAGACTTGATGGAATTCTGTCCTCATGGAGGCCTGGAGAACAGGTCCGTGTAACTGTCAAGCCTTTGGTCTACCTTCTGGACAAGACCCTCTGAGACTAGATTCTCTGCGAGATCACTGTGCAGGGATGTTGGGGGTAAATACCCAAGCTCTTTTTTCTTTTTCCTGGATACATGACAGTTGTGATTTATCAGTTTCCTCAGCAGTTAGGTGTTGCCATGTGATTAACCTGTACTAAGAGGGTGTGAAAGGAACTGATGAGTGTCCAACCAATCACTCTCCTTTTTTGTCACATGTTTGGTGGCATTCAGAGAACTCTAAGACCTGAAGAGGGTGGGTGAACACAGTAGACAGTGCCTAGATCACTACATAGACATGTGCAAGGCTATTCAGGAGGACTTATTTGGAATTAAATATGAGTAAGTAATCTACTACTCTTGTGTTAAGTGCCTGCATGTCTTAAAGCAGCTGGTGTGGTAACAGTTAAACTAATATGCCTACTACATCTCCTCCTGCACGTGTACCCTCTGTGTTCTCTCCCCTGTTCTGACTGAACAGCCTCCCCTACAGCTCCCAAATTAGTTTCTGCAGCCCAAATGTCTGTATCTCCCCAATTCAGAATTAACCAACTAGCAGATTTCAGAGATGGGTCCACATAACGGGAGGCTGTCAGTGAGTGTCCCACCATCTCAGGGTACAAGAAGAGAGTGGGGATAGAAATCTACAAGCTGTGATACTTTGTTCCTGGCATGGCTTAATGTATGCTTTGGACCAGTTTCTAGGAAGGCTTCCAGAAACTCAGGTGCCAGGCTCTTTCCTAGTTTCGGGGCTTATGGTGTGCCTGATTCAATACCTTCAGGATGAAGGAGAACACAAGGTACATGTGGCTTGAATTGAAATCTTCCCAATGTAAAATACGAATTATCTTTAATTTTTAAAAAGTCATTCTTCCCTACCCCTTCTTACATATGCACTCTCCCTTTCAGACAAGGCTCTCTTCTTCATTTCTTCTTCATTTCTTAGTGTCCTTCCATCTGTCTTCCAGTGACAAGTGATTTAATGCTTACAGTAAAAGTCATTAAAACTTCTGTGGTGAATGGTGGGGAAATTATGTTGAGAGTGGTACTAAACTATGTTTAAAGAACCAAACAAGGGGAAAGAGACTTAAAATTCAGTTGCAGGCACATGAATGAGTGTAAGTGTTAAGAGAAGGATTTCCTATTCTTCATTATTTTGCATGTCACAGAGAAGGAAAGGTGTTTTTTCTTTGAAGATCTTCCCATTCTCCTCTCCTGGTTTGGATATCTGAAAGACTTTAGAGGCCACCAAGAGCAAGTTGTGACTCTTCAGAGGATAGGTTAAAAAACAGGGGCTGAGAATATTGGTGGGGGGACATAATGGGCTTTAAAGCCAAACGGGTCAGACTGATTCTGCCATTTTGTGTTTCCATGTCCAGATCTCATTTTTCACAGGGGTGATAATATGGTTTACCACACAGTGTTGTTGTGGTGTAAGCTATGTAAAGTGATTGGCAAGTAATAACAACGGTACCTAAAACCATAAGTAAATAAATAAAATAATGAAGTAGGGTGCTTGGGTGCACCAAGCTCTGCTTTAAGTATTAAATGTATCCTTGATAGGGAACTCTAGTATTGCCTCCCCATCACAAAGGACAACATCAAAGAAATAAAGATTATGTAACTTGCCCGAGATGGTATTCTAAATAAGTATGAGTTCCTGCTACTTTCTTGGAAATGGATACTGTTTTTGTTACTCTGTCCTGTCCCTCTCATTTCACCTTAAGTATGCTGCTTGCCTGTAATTCAGACTGAAGAATTTGGGTGCCCAGTATCTGTCAGTCAAGAAGAATCAGATAAAAATAGCCAATTTTAGTACATTCAGTCTGTCAGGAAAGAAAAAGGATATGAAAGAAATCAAAGAAAACCTAAATAAATGGGAAGACATACTGTGTTCATGGACTGGAAGACTTGACATAGTAAAGATGTCAGTTCTCCCCAGCATGATTTATAGATTGAAAATAATTCCTATCAATATCCCTGCAAGGTTGTTGTGGACATGGACAAGCTTATTCTTAAACTTTGTATGGAAAGACAGGACTGAGATGCTAAAATTATTTTGGAAAGGAAGAATAAAGTGGGAAGGATCACTCTATTCAATGTTAAGTCTTACTCTTTAGCTACAACAGCAAGACAGTATAATATCGATAGAGGGATAGACCCAGGTATCAATGGAACAAACTACAGAACCCAAAAACATACCCCAAAACGGAACCCAAAAACAGTTACAAAAAATGTACTAAGCTGATTTTTGACAAAATTATGAAAGATAGTCAATGGAGGAAAGATAGCTTTTCAACAAATGGTGCTAAAACAACTAGACATCCAGAAGCAAAAATAATAATAATAGCAATAATAATAATAATAATAATAAAATAAGATTTAGCTTAAACCTCACATCATATCTTGTACAAAATTAAGTCTAAATGGACCACACACTTAAATTTAACATGTGAAACTATAAAACTTTTGGGAAAAAAATGTAGGAGAAAATCTTTGAGAACTAGAGCCAGATGGAGAGTTGTGAAACTCCATGAAAGGAAAAACCAATAAATTGAATTCCTTTGAAATGGAACAACATGGGATGCCCAGCTGGTTCAGTTGGTAGGGCATATGACTCTTGATCTTGGGGTCTTGAGTTTGAGCCCCACATTGGGTGTAGAAATTACTTAAACATAAAGTCTTCAAAAAATTGGAAAACAAAACAGAAACTTCCACATTGTGAACGACCCCATAAAGAGGATAGAAAGACAAGCCACAGAGTGGAAGAAGATGTTTACAAAGCACACAATTGACAAATGAGAAATGTCTAGAATATATTAAAAACTCTCATGACTAAACAGTAAAACAAATGATCTAATTAGAAAACACATAAACTATATGGGCAGACTATTTCACTTAAGAACATGTACAGCTGGGGCGCCTGGGTGGCTCAGTGGGTTAAAGCCTCTGCCTTCAGCTCAGGTCATGATCTCAGGGTCCTGGAATCGAGCCCCGCATCGGGCTCTCTGCTCAGCAGGGAGCCTGCTTTCCTCTCTCTCTCTTTCTGCCTGCCTCTCTGCCTACTTGTGATCTCTCTCTGTCAAATAAATAAATAAAATCTTAAAAAAAAAAGAACATGTACAGTTGGCAACTGAGCACAAGAAAAGATGCTCAACAGCATTAGTTATTAGAGAAACGCAAATCAAAACCACAAGGAAAGATCAAGACACACTCATCAGAATTGCTAAAGTTTTTTAAAAAATGAAAACAGCAAAACTGGTGAGGTTGTGGAGAAACTGGATAGCTCATGAATTGCGTGTGGGACTGTGATGTGGTAGCATCACTGAAAAGCCTGTGAAGGTTTCTTACAAAACTATAGGTGTGAGTAGCATCCGACCCAGCAATTGTGCTGCTGAGCATGAATTGATCTTATGTTCACATAAAAGCCTGTACACAGATGTTCACAGCGGCTTTACTCATAATAACCCCAAACTGGGAGCAGCATGAAGGCCCTCCAGTGGGTGAATGGTTAAATAAACTGAGGTTCACTCTTGCTGTGGAATACTACTTAGCATTAAAAAACAGAATAAAATATTGATAAATGTGAAAGTTTACATACATTTTCAAGGGACTTATTCTGGGCGCAAAAAGGCCAATTGCAAAATGATAACACATACTTAAAAAAGTATTCATTTTTATGTGACTCTGAAAATGACAAAATGATCCGGACGGAGAATAGAGTAGTGGAGGTCAGGTTAGTTAGGATAGGAGGATAGTGTATCACTATGAAGGGATAGCAGAAGGGATCTTTGCAGTAATCAAGCAACCCATATCTTGACTGTGGTGACCGTTAGGTGAATGCACACTGGTGTTAAAATTGCTTGGAGGTTCACGAAATGACGAAAATTACAAACTTTAATGATGCTCACAAGGGAAAGCCCGAAAAATAGAGGATATACTGTGTTTGATGAGGGGAAGTTCCAACGTCATCATAAAGAAGGGAATTTGCCTACAATTAATTCATAAATTTAATGTCATTTCTATTAGATTACTAATGAGCTTCTTTGCGGAACTCAATTTATTGAAAAATTCAAATGGAAAATATTATCATATGTACTATAGATACAATATTATCATATGTATCTATAGTACATAATAACTAGACTTTTGTGATAAACATTTCATAATACATACCTCAGATTATTATGTGGTGCACCTGAAATTAATATCATTATATGTCAATTGTATCTCAATTAAGAAAGAGTTGAGGCACTTCAGTGGCTCAGTTGGTTGAGCATCTGACTCTCCGTTTCAGCTTGGGTGGTGACCCCAGGGTCGGGGGATTGACCTCTTTTTGGACACCATGCTCAGCGCAATCTGCTTGGGATTCTCTCCCTATCCCTCTGCCCCTCCCCATCTCTAAAATGAATAAATAGATCTTTTTAAAAAAGGAGTTCTTAGCAAGCTATAATCATTACAGCAATAGTTCAAGAATAGAAAAAAAATTAATAGAACAGAATAGAGAAGGTAGAAAGAGAACATAGAAACTCAAGTAGAATTATCCAGTATTGGAGAAAAGAGACTATTCAATAAATGGTTTTAGACCAACGGTTTATTCATATAGAAAAAGAGGAAATGAAGTCTCCTTCATAACTATTCATTTATGAAGCTCAATGACCATGTATGAAGAACAAAACTATAAACAGTGATGGAAAACAGTAAAAAAAAAAAAAAAAAAAAAAAAAAAAAAAAAGAAAAGAAAAGCGCTAAATCCTTTATTAGACCTGAGTTGGGAGAGATTTTCTATGGAAACATGAACAGCACAGCACCTAAAAGTAAAGATTGACATGTCTGATTACATTAGAATTAAAAATTTCTATTAGGCAAAAATTACATGAAGCAAAGCACAAAAGGGAGTAGATATTGGCATGCATGGAAACAAATAACAACAGAGGATTTGTACCCTGAATTGGTAAAACATCCTATAAATAGAAAGAACAAGAACCCAATAGAAAAAAATAGCAATTCATTATAGAGAAATTAAAAATTACCAAATGAACATATAAAAAGATACTCAACTTTTCTACTGACCAGGGAAATGCAAACAAACAAATAAAATGGCTTATTATTATAAATTGGCAAAGCAGATATTGCCTGTGGTAACAAGTCTTGGTGAGGACAGCAGGAGTAAAGGATTCCTATACAAAGGGCTGCAAATTTGCTTCACTTCTGAGGGTGCCAATCGTCAATTCCTTTATAGGAGTGCCACAACTATGATTGTGCTGTTCATGGCAACACTGCCCACACATCGCTGTAGATACATGAAATCAGTACCACCATTTTGGAAAGCAATGTGGCTATCTTAAAAAAAAAAAAAATGCAAGATACACATACCAAATGACTCAATCATTCTACTACTGGATATTCTTGAAAGTCCAGCACATGCTCACAGGATGTCATAACACAACGGTTATGACATTGCTGTTCCTAAGAGCAAACAAAAAATCTAAACAAATAAGAAGGGAATAATTGAACTAGATTTATAACTATCATCAAATACAAATCTTAAAAACATAGCACTAAAGAAGAGAAGAGAAGTTAATTGCAAAAAGATATGTAGACGATGTCAAATGTGTGTAATATTTTTTTTAAAGATTTTATTTATTTATTTGACAGACAGAGATTACAAGTAGGCAGAGAAGCAGTCAGAGAGAGGAGGAAGCAGGCTCCCTGCTGAGCAAAGAGCCCGATGTGGGGCTCGATCCCAGGACCCTGAGACCATGACCTGAGCCGAAAGCAGAGGCTTTAACCCACTGAGCCACCCAGGCACCACCAAATGTGTGTAATATTAAAGACTCAGAATCGTGGCTAGGTAGATGATAGATGGAGAGATAGATTGACAGACTGAATGACACATAATAGGAGCACAGAAATGTGAATGGGAGTGATACACAACAATGTCAAAGAAACAAGGGATAGGAAAAGGTAGGGAGTAAGGTGTGAGCCAATACGGTAATGTTTTCCATCTTTTAAATGATCTAAAGTAAATAAGATAAAACTTGTTAACATCTGGTTAGTCTCAGGGGTAGGTACGTAGATATCCATTACTTTGTGTATTTAAAATATTTAATAATTTGAAATACTTTTGAAAGAACAAAACAAAAAGCAAGCAAGCAAGCAAGAGGCAATTGATGGGTATGAATTTTCTAAGTAATAAATCTGTACCTTCCTGCGGTTGTATTACTCTGTTTTTCAGTCTCCTGAAGCAGCAATCTGGAGAACGAAATGTTCCTCACTGAGGATTCAATGGGGGATGGAGAAGGTGACAAGTCTTCTAAGTGACAGGTTGGGGAGGGGTGACATCTCGCAAACAAGCCTCCTTAGTTGTGTGTGCACCCCAGGGTCAGGACAGCTGGGATGTTGCTGGGATTTTTAACAGAAGTCAGCTTGGCAGGATCGTAGAAGCAGTTCCCTCTGGTTGGTAAGCGTCTTCAGGAGCGCTCACACCTGCCTGCTCAGGTCTTTTCCTTCTGGGCTTGTGAAGGTCAGCAGGATGGGCCAGCACAGCCCAGCTCCTCACACCCTTGACAGCTTGGAAAAACATGCCAAGGGTGGCCGTCAAACCACCGCTGAGTTTGACACAAATGAAAGATTTTTTTTCTTCTCCTCGGCAGTTACTCGTGGGGGAAAAAAAAAAAAAATCCTATATAAAATGATTAAGTTCCCAAATATTTCCAGACTATTTATGAACTTGCATCCTACTTGCCTCTTTTTTTTTTTTTTCCCTTCCAGACTTGTTTTCATTGTCTGCTCCCATCTCCAAGCAGCAAACAGAAATTTCATGTGGCTTGTAGAAATTTGATCTGGCTTAAACACAGAAGACATTTGTAGCTGTCACTAGATGTGTCAGCTTAGGAAGACCATGGCATTACTTGAGCCTTTGTTGTTCCATCTATAAAATGGATTACAAAATGGATTATGTCTCTAAGGGTTAAACAGAATTAGTGCCCAGATAGAGAACTTGATACGTGTATTTACTGTTACTACTTGGGAGGGTAACCTGGACCCTAATTGTCAGAAACATCATTACCTTAAGGAAATGTAACATTGTAAACAAAAGAGCAGGAAGGAGTGTATTCTGGAGTATGGTACCAGAAATTTTGGTAGGAAAAGCCATGGTCCCTTGACAAAACAACATTCTAGAAAATGTTTTTTAAAGCATCTGGGAAGCTTGGATCTCAAGACAGCAAAGTAATGTTTGAAACATCATCTCTAGAACCAGATCACCTGGCCTCAAATGTTGGTGCAATGTTTGTTACGCCATCTCGAACAATCTACTCCCTCACTCTACTCCCTCAGTTTCCTCCTTGGGCTGTTGTGCGATAGATACATAAAGGAGTTGGTAGATGAGACCCTCACAGTAGTCCGACACCTATAGATTCTGATGGTCTTTTCGAAGTGTCCATTTGGCCAAGCTACACCTGCCAGGATTTCAATTAAACACAAATGTAGGTGTAGCTGCGAAGGTCTTTGGGAGACACCATTGAAGTCCAGAATCAGGTGATTTTTTCTAAAATGTTTTACTTATTCTTGAGGGAGAGGAGGTAGGGAAGGACAAGCAGACTCCATGCTGAATGTGGAGCCTGATGCAGGGCTTGATCTCAGGACCCTGAGATCTTGACCTGAGCCAAAACCAAGAGTCAGATCGTAACTGACTGAGCCCCACAGGCACCCCTTAGTTGATTTTAAAGGAGGGAGATAATCCTAGATAAAATGGTGGCCTGAGTCCATCAGTTGAAAGTTTTGAAGCAGAACTAAACTTCCCTGAAGAAAAAGAAATCAAATCTTCTGTGGAGTGTCTGCTTCTGCTCACGTCTAGGCTCCCTAGCCTGCCTCTCCTGAAGGCATGGCCTGGGGGTGTCAGACCTGCCTAGCCAGGCCCCAGCAGTGGCATAAACCACCTCCTTGCAGTAATTCTCTCCTGTATATCCACTGTTTTTTCTTCTCTGACAGAACCCTTACTGACACATGTACATCGCACTCTACAATATAGTACCACAAAATAAATCACAATTATTTTAGGTTGGAGGTTTACCTGTGTTGACGGAAGAGAGTGTGTCACCTGAAGTTTACCTAGGAAAAGGCAAGAACATCGAACAATATTTGGAGGTCAGGTAGTTCTTGGATACTGAAAACGAGATTTCTAAATTCTTACGCCATCCCAAGACCCAGGCATGAGCCCCCGCCCTCTTCAAACCGTCCTGGCCTCCCTGGATCCCCCCTCTCACACTGGAGGCCCTGTGGGCATGATGGCCACTCCTCACAGTGCCCTCGGGAGTATTTATGTGCCTTGAACAAGAGTGATAACGTTTTTCTGAAAATTACAAAGTATCCATTTATCCATTTTTTTCTCTATTTAATAGAACTGTTAAGACCTTAAGATTTCTGAGAAGAAATCCCATCTCGCCTCTTCATACAAAGAGTTGATTATGACTGGGGTCGGCATGACCCAGGAGCCAGGCTGATGGGGGGCCTTGTCTGTCGGAGTCCATCTGACTACTTGAAATTTGAAAATAAATCATCCTTGAAGTCACCAGGACATTTGAAAGCATGCCCTCTGTGAGAAGAGATCCTTCTAGGTCAGTCAAATGTGGGAGAGTAGAAGCATGGTTTGACAGACAGTTTAATTTCACTTTTCTGTGTGTGTGTGTGTTGGGGGGGTGTTTGTATGTGCATGAGTGTGTGTGTGTGTGTGTGCATGTGCATGTGTGTGTTGGGGTATGTGCATGCATGTACGTGCATGTGTTTGCAGATACACAGGTGTATGCATGTGTGTGTTGGAGTACGTGTGTGTGCACATGTTTATGTATATATGTGTGTGTGCATGCATGTGTGTGTTGGGGTGTGTGCTTGCATTTGTGTGTGTGTTTGCAGATATGCAGATGTGTGCACATGTGTGTTGGACTACAGGTGTGTGTTTTTGTATGTGTGTGCATGTGTGTGTTGGGGTGTGTGCATGCATTTATGTACATGTTTGCAGATATGTAGATATGTGCACGTGTGTGTTGGAGTACTTGTGTGTGTTTGTGCATGTGTTTGTGTGTATGTGTGTGTGTTGGGGTGTATGTGCATGTAGTGTGCATGTCTGCAGTGTATGCATGTGTGCACTTGTGAGTGTGTGTGTTGGGGTGTGTGTGTGTGCACATGTTTGCAGATATGCCCGTGTGTGTAAATGTGAGTGTGTGCGTGCGTGCTTTTGGCAAAAGGGTGCTGTCCTCTGTCAACATTTTATTTCCTTCTACATGGTTTTCTCTGACCTCTCTGGCATTTCTTTATATTGATGTATTTTGCCCACTGGATGTAGTTGTTGACACTTGGCTCAATACAGTGCCTCCGTAGGGGGCAAGAGGAGAGACCAAGTGAAGTCTGGAGGTTTTCCCCAGGCCTACACTTATATTTGTGCAAATGTTTTCATGAGATATGTAAATATTTTCTCCTTTGTGCATGTATTCTGTTTACATTGTTAGACTAGTTTTTGAATAGAGATTGAATTACAATGGACTACTAAATGTGACAACACGTGGTACCGTAGATTATACTGAGACAGATTTATACGTGTTGTACAGAAACTCATTTTTAGCAACCCGAGGCCAGATGGCGAAACCAGCCCGCCCTTTCTGGGATCCATCCTCGACACGTCTTCTAACCTCCTCAACTGTCTCAACCGTGAATACTTCACCCCAGGACATAATCAGGGATGATCGGTTACAAGCCATTTAGGCAGTAGTGTGAATCAATCACTATCCGTTGGGAAGAAGCCATTTTTAAATCTTCCCTTTGACCGTACAGAGAGTTTCCATACTTTAGTCTAAGCGTGTGGTAGAAGGAGGTGGTGGAAGGTCTTTCATTTTAAGCAGGAAAGCGTACACACCGTGCAGTCAGAAGGCCTGGGTTCAAGTCATGACCCAATCAATGTGTGCCTCTGTGTCAGCCATTTCATACTCCGAATTTGAGATTTACGAGTGCTGAAATGCAGGTCATGTTACCTGCTTATGTTACCTGCTTAACAGAGTTTTTTTCAAGTCTTAAAATGATCATTTACTTTGATGTTCTTTGTAAGCTGCTCGCACTCTGCAGATGGAAAGACTTGCTTTCTCTACACATAAACGTGTTGACCTCGCTCTCAGTCCCCTAGGTCAGGCTTCCAGCCGAGAGCACACTGTCCGAAGGGCTAAAAATCATACGAGCTGGATGATTGTACTAGGCACTGTTCAGAACTCTCAAGCTTAGAATGCACTTAGTCAACACAACAGGCTTATCAGGTAGATACTCAGTGTCATTATTACTCCCAGTTCGCACAGAAGGAAACTGAGGCAGAGGAGGGTTCAGTAACTTACCCATGTTTACCAGCTGGTATGTGGTGGGCTGGAATTTGCATCCAGGTGCGCTGGCCTGAGAGCAGACTTATTCCAACCCCGCTCTATCACAATGAGTACAAGCCCCATCCAAAGAGTGTTATCTCTGTGATGTCACACTATTCCATTCTTCTATAGAAAATTAAAAATACAAAGTAGATAGGTAAATGAGGTAGAGGAGAAGATACTCTGGGACATGCTTTGGGCATAGGGGAGGTGAGCAGAGCTGGAGTTGCTAATGATGGGTAAGTAGGGATGTGAGGATCAAGAAGGCTGTCCATATTCACGAGGTCTTAAATCATCCACCCATGGGTGAACGCTCATCCTGGCCCCATGGGTCCCCTGCCTCAGAAATGCAGATAAATCATAGTTGCTCATCAGGCTAATTGGCAAGTTACAGCTACTGGCCAGATGGACTTGCCCTTTGTCTTTTGGAAAGTGCACGTGTGTCTTGGCTCTGGGCATCTCCCATCTGCTGAGGCCCTGGCTCAGATACCTGCTCTGCTCCTTGCAAAGATAGCAGCCACAGGGCGGGCTGATGCCATAGAGAGGCAGGTTGTATGGACAATGCATGCCCAGGGTTCAGGTAGGGAGGTCTCGCTGTCCCACTTGCACACCACCCCAAGATGATGGACACCCCAATAGCTCCCTTCATTCTCACTGTATGTTTTACGTTGATTTAACAAGCTGTGTGATACTTTGGTCCCTGAGCCTCTCTGCTCTGTGACGCCTGGGACAGCGTACAGGTAGGTGTACTTGGAGGTCACATGGAGCACCATTCCCCAAAGGGCGCCCTACGTTTTGTCGTAGTCCCTAATTTCAAACTCTTCCACCAAAAAGCATCTGCCAAGTTACAAATCAGCAGTGAAAGTCATATTTAATTTATTATAACCGCCCTTTCTGTAGCCACTCATTGATAACGAAAATGAGGCCAATAAAGAAAATGATGACCTTGAAGCTGATGTCACGGTTTTTTCATATTTTGTGTGTGTGATATTCCAGGACAGTGCTGAGCTGTTTGCAAGGATATCTCATTTAATTCTTGCAACAACACCGTTAGCCAGTTATCATTATTATCCTGATTTTGAACCTCAAAACTCTTCCGTGGTTGAGGAGAATTCAAAACAGTTACGTAGTGTTCATCATTAAGTCATACGATTATTAACTTGCTGAGCAGGGATTCAAACCAAGGTAAGACGCCTGAGCTGGTCCCGTTGATTAGTGGTGATAACAGACCTGTTTTCCCCAACTCAAGCTCGCACTTGAAGGACGAGGTAGAGAATGGAATGACCTTGAACATCCACAAATGGAAAAAAGCAGAGCTGACAGCATATATGTACTTCTCTGAACATGTGAAGAAACGTGCATTTGTGTGAGAGCCTAAGGAGAAAATAAACCTTACAGAGCTAGCTGTTTTTGAAGGACTTCTCAGAAATGGGTACATCTGTACTAAATGCTAAAAGCTCTGGAGAGTGAGTGAGTGACAGGAGGGGCAAGGAAAAAAGCCTTTCTGTTTTCGTTTGTGCACTTCAGTGTTATTGAAATATATACACCTGTATAATTTGATGTCATTTTTAAAAACAATAACCAGGAGGAAAGGAGTATCATTTATATCCCCAAATATGAAGCTGGTGTTTCCAGAGCAAATTTACCGTGATATTAATGAAGTCTCAGCCTCGGGATCCCTTCCCGGATCCTCTACTTAATTTTGTATTCATCATTCTGTATAGGTTTCTGGCAACAGGAACTAAGGAATTGCCCTATGAAGAAGATGCACATGGTAATAGAGAAATACCAAAAATATAAAAGATTAAGGTAAGGTATCCTGTTTAACATCGTGCTTTGTTCTGAGGCAAAGGGCTAGCATGTTTAAAAGTAATTCTGAATAATTTTGAATAACATCTAAAGTAATTTTTAAAAATAATATATTTTTTTAATGAAATAATTTAAAATAAGACGTAGAAGGCAGCACGTTTCCTGCTCTTTGTTTCCTTTCTCGGTGCATTTTAATTCCTCCTCCCTCCAAGTGTGTCTGCTTTCTCACAGAAGGCTGGAGAGATGGCGAGGCAATTTCAGCGGCGAATTTTATGCAGATGCAGTATTTATGACGGCGATCCTGGGGAGAGTCTGTGATTAATGATCACATATAACCTGGTTCAATATATATATTTTTAAAGTAGTCTCCCTTATTGGCAGCGGTGCACTACAGAGGGGAAGAGCCACAGCAGGATCTCTTAATCTGAGGACACAGACCAACGGGTCAGTTGGGTATTGTTTATAACCTTTCAGATCAATGTTTTTGAAGGTCATGTGTGGCACACATTTATTTGGCCTGCCGGTAGCAAGTCTATTTCCTGGATATGTTAACAAAACTGCTAACGTTCACTATTTTCTCTACCTGGCCTTGGACACTATTTATTTCTCCAAACAACCCTTAGAAGACAGATTTGCCATGGCCGTTAGATCGAGGAGCGTTCAGCCACCACGGTCCTGGGGTTCCCCGCTTCTCCTCTCCAGAAATTAGCCATAAGCTTGCATCACTGGGAGGATCATTACATGTCCGGAGCAGCAGTAGGGACACGCATAAAAATAAGCAACTCACCCAAGTGAGGTTATTAGAGAAGTGTGTTAGAATCACACCACCCCTTCATGTCTTTTCATTTTACAGCTCGTTTTTTTCCAGAATTTTCTCACTGCAGGGTGTGTTGTTGTTGCTGCTGTTGTTGTTGTCGTCGTTGTTTTGCCTGCCTGGAGAGGCCCAATGTGGGCGATTCTGAACCATGGTGCACTTGAGACACACGCCGGGAGGGGGGTGGTGCTTTTGAAAAAATATGACGCTAGCTTTGTGTCTCTGGAGACTTCATTCCGTTGGTGGAGCCAAAGCGTCAGTATTTTTACGAAGCTTTCTAGAGGATTCAGGGGTGTCGCGAGGCTGAAGCTTCTGCCTGATGCTAACCAATTCCGTCTCTCTGCTCCTGGAAGATCTACAGGGGATTTCAGCTCTCCGAGATGTCCTTCCCTCCTTCCCGGCCTTTGCTCTGCCCTCCGGGGACCCTTCTCTTCTGTTGGCACTCGGCCACTTCCTTCATTCATTCACTCAAGAAGCGTGACCAGGTATGAACCAAGTGTCTGACATGGGGCTGAAATGGGGGGGGGCACAAAAAATGATGATCATGGAAATTCAGGCACTGTCTTTGAAGCGTCAGAGTTGATCAGGTAGATGATAGGCTACTGACCATCCATTTGCCTAGGACTAGGGGGTGGGGTTCCCTGGATGTGGGAGTTTTGTTTTGTTTTTAATTCCTTTTTATATTATTATGTTCAATTAGCTAGCATATTGGACATCAATAGTTTCTGACATAGTGGTCAGTGATTCATTAGTTGCATATAACACCCAGAGCTCATCACCACATGTACCTTCCTTAATACCCATCTCCCGGTTACCCCATTTTCCCACCCCCCTCCCTCTGTAACCCTCAGTTTGTTTCTCAGAGTCCAGAGTCTTTCATGGTCTGTCTCCCTCTCTGATTTCTTCCCACTCAGTTTCCCTCCCTTCCCCTGTGGTCCTCCACTTTATTCCTTATGTTCCACGTATGAGTGAAACCCTATGATAATTGTCTTTTTCTGCTTGACTTATTTCACTTAACATAATCCCCTCCAGTTCTATCCATGTTGATGCAAATAGTGGGTATTCATCCTTTCTGATGGCTGAGTAATGTTCCATTGTCTATATGGACCATATCTTTTTTATCCATTCATCCCTTGAAGGGCATCTTGGCTCTTTCCACAATTTGGCTATCATGGACATTGCTGCTATGAACACTGGGGTGCTTGTGCCCCTTCTTTTCACTACATCTGTATCTTTGGAGTAAATACCTAGTAGTGCAATTACTGGGTCATAGGGTAGCTCTATTTTTAACGTCTTGAGGAAACTCCACACTGTTTTCCAAAGTGCCTGTACCAGCTTGCATTCCCACCAATGGTGTATGAGGGTTTGCCTTTCTCCCCTGAATATCAGACTTTTAATACTACAACTGGGAGAGCCTTGGGCAGTAGAGAAGTAACATTTTTTTTTAATTAAAATAA
Source organism: Lontra canadensis (assembly GCF_010015895.1). Classification (NCBI taxonomy): domain Eukaryota; kingdom Metazoa; phylum Chordata; class Mammalia; order Carnivora; family Mustelidae; genus Lontra; species Lontra canadensis. The sequence goes on along the minus strand of NW_022631015.1, from coordinate 20,708,558 downwards.
AAAAATATATATCTTTTATCTTCAAGGTCAAAGAGGGTAGGGGTCCAGATAGGGACACCATGCCTAGTTAAATTTAAGTTTCAGATATAAAACAAATAATTTTGTAGTGTAAGTATATTTAGTCTAAATCCCCCCCCCCCCACCCCTGGCAAACCCTGTAGCCCCAATAGAGGGTGCATTCTCATTTTAAACTTGCAGCTTATCTAATGGAGAGATAACAACTCCTTCCCACCCCAACCCCACCACATAAAAAGAGTTGTGTCCGCTGAGACATAATGGGGTTCATTCTCTTGGTAACAGGCACATCAAATGAGCTACACATGCCTGTGTTGGACAGAGGTATAAACAGAGTGTTTTGCTGCTTGTTAACATTTTTGGTGTTTTTTAAAAATTGTTTTGTTTTTTCTTTTTTTCCTACCAACAATTCCTGTATGGCCAAACTTGGGTAACTTGCCCTGATGAGCAGCAGAATCCCCCCCACCCAGCATATTATTCTGATGATGGTGAATTACAGAATGGTGTCCCAACACAAAGGAAGAACTAGCAGTTGATGGATATCTAGTGAAATTTGGGAGAAATTCAGAAAACATTGTTTTTGGCCCCTTGTCAAATACTGGCTGTTTGTAATCCATGACATTTTAAATTAAAACTCGGCCAAGGGATGCACAAATAATTGGTGATTATTTCAGATTTGGGGTCTGTCTCTAGCATGTCTATTTTCATGTTGGCTGTGGGTTCCTCTCAGAGGACCTGTGCAGAGGCACACAGTTAGTAGGGGCGAGGGCCCTGGAAAGCTAAATGACCTTGCATGAAAATCAGATAATGTTATGAAATAGATCTTGGTGGTAGTTTGCTAACAATCTCTCATGCTTTGCATGTCTTCTTATATATTTGACTTTGTTCCTTGACCCTTTCAGAAAGGAGTCTGTCGACCTACCCTTGGACCTACCCAACCCTCCAGGCTGGGCATGCAGCCTGCTTGGGATTTCCTCTCACCCTCCGCCTCTCCCCCACTACCCCAGCTCACATGCACACATGCTGTCTCTCTATCTCTCTCACTTATTAAAAAAAAAAAAAAAAAAAAAAGCCTGGTCTGAACATGGATAGGCGGGCAGCCCAGAACTTGCTGGCAGGAAGCCTTCAACAGCAGGGCTCAACACACCTTCCCAGGGATGTGCTGAGGGAGGAAGTGAATGGGGCTGACTCAGAAGCTCAGGCTAGCGGAGGAAACAGTACCCACCCAGAGGAAGACCAGCCTCTAGGCTGGTCTATGGTCCCCAGCGCAGTGAGCTTTCCCAAGTGCGACCTGGACGGCGCTCCTCCCTTGCCTGAGACATTTCAAGAACCAGGGCTTGGGGCAAGAGCCAGCGGGGAGGGGTAGTCTCACAAGAATATAACTAAATTCAGCGCAGGGGTATAAAGCAATTTAACAAACTGATGAACAGCAGATATTTTGTGAATTGTATGCCTTTATGTGGACAAAATAGCACCACGACATGTCAAGTTACGGGGTTTTTATATGAAGGAAGTCGGGGAAATAGTAAAACTACTAATTGCATTATTATTGTACCTGCTTGAGCGTTCTGTTTAGAGTTTGATGATGGTAGAATGAGTAATAAAAACACACAAAAATGTAATTATTATGTACTCTGTGATACTCATTTTAGCAAAATTACTAATTATGTTATTTTGATCAATATTTTTACATAATTTATGGTCTAGTGACTATAATGATCTAAAAGAGAAAATATATTCCAAGATGACAAAAGTTTAATATATTTTCATTTATGATGTAAGTTAAATGTACTAGTGAAAAATGATTATTTTTCATATTTTCAGTCTTCTAAAATATTCAGAATTATCTATAAAATGAAAAGACAAATGGCAAATTGTAAGGGCATCAAGATACTAAATTCAAATATTTTTTTAAAAAAGAAAATATTTTAAAATAAAGCTGAAATTTTTATGAAATTTTAAAGAATTTAATATTTTCACGTTAATAGGGCCATTTGAGTTTTAGCAATGTTAAGATTTTCATACTTTATGTTTTTATTGTGGGGACAGAGGGAGAGAGAGAATCTTAAGCAGGCTCCATGCCCAGTGTGAAGTCCAATGCAGGGCTCGGTCCCATGACCCTGAGACCATGATCTGAGCCAAAAACAAGAGTTGTATGCTTAACTAACTGAACCACCCAGGCCCTCGTATGTGTATATTTTTATATATCTACTGTGTGTACATGAGTGTGTGTGTTTCTCCATACATAATATTATCTATGAGGGAAAAAAAAAGAAGAAAACAGAATTTTTTAAAAGCAATATAAATATTTAACACTGTAAAATATTCCTTAGCCTCACTGTGCACATTTTTGGGAGACTAGCCCAATTCTGATGCACCTCTTTGTCCACAAACTAGAACATAGGATGGTCCTGTGGAAACCATCCTTTGTTAGGCAAGAATCTAGCGCAGGGGCTCCTGGGTGGCTCAGTGGGTTAAAGCCTCTGCCTTCGGCTCGGGTCATGATTCCAGGGTCCTGGGATTGAGCCCCACATCGGGCTCTCTGCTCAGCAGGGAGCCTGCTCCCCCCCCCGCGCCTGCCTCTCTGCCTGCTTGTGATCTCTGTCTGTCAAACAAATAAATAAAATCTTAAAAAAAAAAAAAAGAATCTAGCGCGGACATAATTTTGAGAAGTTGCAGCCAATAACCCCAAGTTCATAAAAGAAAATTACTTCCATTTTCCCCCCTGTCAAGTTCTTCCCATTTCTGAAGTGGTGTCTCTGCCACGTGGCAGGGGCGCAGCCACAGATCCTCGTGGCACGAGGCCCCAGTTGCCTGTGGACGTGGGGCCCATGATGTTGTCCTGGATCCTGAGCGTTCGTTGAGGATTACGTGTGGAACTGGGCCACCCGTGCTTGTACAGCCCAAATCCAGAGGTAGTCTTGCCTTCTTTAAGAACTTTTTATGTGATCATTAAAGGAAGGCCTCTTAGAGCAAGGGCCCCCCCAGCCTGGGACAACAGCAACTCTGTTGTCACTTTTCCAGGGAAATCCATGTCTCTGTAACACAAGGTAGAAGACAAGACTCTCTACGGACAAACTCCTGGTTTTTTCCCCCACTAGATGTCTTCCCCATTCTCACAAGCTCTCCTCTCCCAGGCAAAGGGAAATGACTTAGTGCCCCTTACCTGGCTGTTTCTTGTGTTGGGTGTTTTTGAAAAACTCTAGGTCCTTTGCTTTCACACCCTCTTACTTCACCCCCTCCTGATCTCTTGGTCATTAAAGACTCAAATCAGACATCAGACATCACTATTTCTGGAAAGCTTCCTTGTCAGACGCACCTGGGTGAGGGTCTCTTCCAGACACTCCGAGAGCCCCCTGGGCCTCCTTCCATCATAGAATGGGCCACGCTGCCTTGTAATCGTCTGCCGACAGACCAGAAGTCCCCTCCTATTCATAAACATGTTAAGGGCAAGAATTGTGTTCCATGTGATTTTATGGTCCCTCCCGCTAGTACACTGTCAACGGATACATCACTGTTGCCTAAAAAACATCTCATGAAACCATAAACTCGATGAACTATGAAATAAAGCTTAACTCTGTCAAGTCATCGCTAATACACAGATGTTATCAATTCTATTCATATTCATGTGTTTGGGTGTGTGCGTGTTGCCAGAAAGCAAAAGGCGTGGTCAGACCAAAGCCGGTCCCTGGGCTGTTCCCATGCAGCAGGCACAGGAATCCTCAGGCCCCTATCTTGCTCAAGCTCTTAGCGGGCCATCGACCAATCCCCTGCCCTCAGTATACCCACACTTCTGTTCAATCAAAGTGTAGCCAGATGGCCTCAAGCCTCGCATGGATTTACTCCCTACAAGCCTCGATGTCTTCCTCTTCCCACCAGATGTGTGAAAAGGCAGCAGATGCCAGCGCTCCAAGCCGAGTGTTCAAAAAGGTCAACCAGCATTCAGATTTATGCTGGTGAAATTCATTCCTTCTCTTTCGAAAATTTAATGAGAAAGGACAGCTTTGTGAAATGGAGGAGCAAGAACAATATTGCTTAAATAAATTGGAATTTGCACTTTGATTACCCTGCGGTTTCTGCCATACTTTACTGGAAATGCTCCCCGTGGTGCAGGTTTTCTCTGGAGTGACATCATCTCGTGAAGCCATCCTCGCTGTAATTATTTCCATCCATATTTGCAGAGCACACAGCACGAACATTCAGTAAGGAACAGTCGATGCATATAGGACAATTTAAAACTGTAGAGTCACCAGAAAGCCCCATTAAAAGGCAAATGATATATCTTTATGCATGCCTCTGACCCCAAAGGAGATATTTCATATTCATATCAGAAAAAAAAAAAGAGTCTCTTTCAAACAATGAAACTCTGATACCAGCAAATACCCATCATGAAATAACAAACAACATGCCCGCTTTCGGTTGCTTTTCTTGGAATCACACTTTTAGAAATTGCAACCCAGAAGAAGCAGACATATTTTAGTTCACATTGTCAAGTTTCAACCCTTTTGGAGTGTAGGCTCTGTCATTCCTAATACCAAGTTATTGGAATTTTTAAATTTTATTCCTGGCAGTCCTGCTGTCATTTTTGGGGAAATTGTTCTTTTTAGAATGTAGGTTTTTAAACCTTTTAACAAAAGTAAAAATACCCATAAAAAAGTGTTAATTTTCTCAAAAATCAAATAGCTTGCTGAAAAAGAAGATTTTTTTTGACAATTTAAGTGAAATAAAAAGGAAAAAAAAAGAGTGAACACTATAGATTAGCTTTCCTGATAATTTGAGATTTGCCGGGGCTGACGTTGCCCAAGGGAGAGACCACAGCTTCCCACTGTCATGAGCTAAAGAGTGCAGGCCAGGTTCTCTGTCTCCTGGAAAATAGAAGCCTCTACCATCTGTTCACGGAGGTTTTGATTTTGTTTTAAGAGTAGAAAAACATGCATTTAACTCTGCAGTTAGTGACAGGGCCCAAATTCCTTCATTTGTCCATCCATCCATCCATTCATTCAACACAACCTGGAAAAAGGTGTGGAACATGACGTTAAATTGAAAAGTTTACTTAACGGAATGGATATGTGATATTTTTTCTTCTCTGAGCACTGTTTTCAGACCTGCTCTGTAAAAGCCCTTTTCCCTGTACTTTAATGTCATCTCAATCAGATTTTGTCATGTGTCAACTATTATCAGTTGCTTAAAAGTCCAAACTAATTTAATTCAGTATGGGGGCACCTGGCTGGCTCAGTCAGTAGGTCGTGGAACTCTTGATCTCAGGGCTGTGATTTCAAGCCCCATGTTGGGGGTGGAGCCTCCTTAAAAAAATAATAATTTCACTCAATTCAAAACTTCAGTCCACTGCCTACGTAACGTGTTTGGTGTCTTCCGGCCCAGTGGGACTCCACTCTGTGACCACAACTCACAGTTTGCTCTCCTCCCTCTCCTGGAGCCTGGTAGCTCTGTGCTGTCCCACCAGGAGAAGTGAGATGAAAAGGACAAAATGTCCTTCTGTATGTCATCTTGAGGCTGTTGCCAAAGCCATGTGTGGCAGGTACGCGGACATTTGCGGTCTCGGGGGAGAACTTTGGGATCTGGAGAGGCCCTGGGGAGGTGCCATTCCCGACATGTCAGGTGCATTAGGGGGACCTTCTTCCACTGTCCCCCTTGGCTCTGCCCCCTCAACAATACACCACCAGCATAAGGACATCTGTTGCGGGTGTTCAAGGATTTTCTTTAACATATTTGTGGGTTTGTGATTTTACTTTGAACGATCATTTATTTAATAAAAACTCAGATGTGAAATGGGGGCAATATTACATAGCCATCTAAGCCACAGCCAACCCCCATGTTTATGGGTCAGTATCACATATGCCTCGAAGCCGATGGGCAAACATCCAGAACCCACTGTTCCGGCCTCATCAATCTGGACGGGAGACACCCTTGGGGCTGAGCCTACAGGGTTTCTCCAGCGGTTTCCGGCATGCTTTCATGTCCGCATGGCACAGAAGACATTAGTCAAGTCGACCCTGTACCGTAATGCTGTCAAATACACACATCTGCACTCTGCTCACACTGCCTGTGTCCGAGCTGGAAATCCAGGACGGCACGTGGTAGCAAGCGGTCCTCATCCTTGGACTTGGGAGCTAAGTTCTGAGCTTGCTTGTAGCAAAATGAAATCCGTATTTTAAAATGGTTTCTACTTTCTATTGCTTGTGAGGGTGGCTTGGCCAGCTCTGGGAGGAGAGCTAAGTCACACCGCCCTGACATTGGAGGGTTTTCCCCTGGCCGGTGTTAAGCTTGAGCAATGTCATCACCATCAGAGCTAACAATCAGAAGCCAGGATGCTGACTGTCACGGAAAACCGTGTTTCTGGGATGTGAGGAGTGAGTCACCCTGGTCACTTATGAAAAGGGTCTTTTTGCCAGAAAAGAAACAGTGACACTAAACAAAACTGCGAACTACTTTTAAGTGCCAAGGGGATGTTAGTAGACTTGGGTTAAAGACCGGTGTTTTATCCCATCACAACAAGAGCTCACCTCCCTGCTTGGAGAGGAAGGGTTTGAGATAAGTCACTTACGGCAGCCTTCCTAAGTCTCCACTCCTTTCATACACCTTGAAAGAGACTGAACACCCTCTTTAATTATACATTGTAAACAAGATTGACCAGGAGGCAAGTAAAGACACAGACTGTGGATAAGGGTTTAGAATTTGGTTTAAATCATTACACTCTCTTCATTTTTCAGACATTAGGTCAAAACTCATAATCCATCCTCAGAGCTCACTACGAAGCCTGCTTCCTAATTAATGCAAAAATATTCAAATGTTGAGCTTTAAAAAACTTTCCCGTGAAGTTATAAATGCGAATCGACAGCTTTCAGAAATTCTTTCTTGTAGATTTCCGATGTATGTTTGTAACTTGCTACCACGAAGGGGGAAAAAAACGTCTTACTCTCACCATCTTAGAAAGGAAGACGGAGGTATGTTATCATAAAGAAGGCTGGGGCTGTTAAAAAATAATATTTTTTGGAAGATATGTCTAAACACTTGCTGTTACACACGTGTAGAATTTGTTCTTGAGTAACAGGGCCCATTTTTACATAAAAATACCTCTGTGGTTGATCCCCCACAATTTCTCAATGAGCGTTTCCTGTGAATGTTCCTGAAAATGCTGGTAGAATCGTTAAATAGGTCTGGAGACAGAGCAAAGCTGAAGCCAGACTTGCTCGCCAGGAAACATCGGGGAGAACTGGATCTTGGCATCCCCGCAAACTACATGACATCTGATCCTTTTGCTGGGCTTCAGAAATCTTCCCCAGATCCCCATTTTCGCTCTTCTTTATGACCTTTCTACTTTCACTCCCCTTATCTTCAGTTTCAGATTCTGTTTGTGATTACAACGGTCTGTCCACCAAATAAGATTTCATAAGGCCGACACGGTGAAAACTCAGAAGCGTGTTTATGGGTATCGTAGCAAAGTCTAATTAGGAAATTTATTAATTATCTGTTCTGTGCACATCTACATTAAAAGGAAATTTGGTTCATTCCAGCTAAATTTAAATTCCAGATGAATGATGGCAAATCCAAGAGTGGATCAAAAAAGTTGGATTGAGGTTTATTTGCAATGGAAGAGATCGTAAAACATATAGGCGTGATGCAAATTAAAATGTAAACAACTCGGGACTGTTTCAATGATTCTATCTTGTCTACCTTCATCTTAAACTCTGAAATCTATGGAATGAAGTTACTGACTGAGATGATCACAGATGACCTTATCACACTGTTTAATGCGTAATATTGGCTTTGATTTTGTGATACCCATTAATTGGCTATGCCACCAACGTTTCCCCATTACACCGCTCAAATGACTTCTGCCCTCTGAAATAGCATTCCTTCCTATTTTCAGAGTGCAATTGTCAATGCGTGTTAATACCTTCTTTAGAGACAAGAAAATAACCCCTGAAATGGGACGTTGGGTTGGGGGAAACTATTTTACATATTCAGGTGCTGCTCTCTTGGTCACTAAGACAAGACCAAGAAGAAGTCATAGAATTTTGCCTCCCCCGAGAATTTTCCGTGGGTGTGCAAGATGCTCTATTGATTCTTTTCTGGGGTAAAATAAAGCTGCTGTCTTTGAAATACCATAAACAATATCCTTTCGTGTAATCCTTTCTTTCTTTCTTTATTAATTCATTAGGCTTTTATTCTGGGCCTACAAAGCCCTAGCACACATTTTAGGTGTTAGGAATTTATTTCATTTTATCGCTACATCAGCATAGCTGAAATCTCAGAGACCGTGGTCAACAGAGAGGAAGACCAGAAGATTCATCTCATATTTGATGCATTTTATGAGGCTTCAGGAGCACCGCAGGAAAGCAGGGCCTTTGGTGACTGACTGCATGTATAATGAGGAGGGCAGCAAGGTTAAAAAGACAGCCACACAGCTCTAATGAATTCAGCAAACTACATCTCACTAACACATTTGTGTGTGTGTGTGTGTGTGTGTGTGTGTGTTTAATGTATGAATTCTGAGCTACCTTGAATCACTACCAGGCTCCTTCTAATTACTAACAATGGCTGCAGCTGGATGCCCCAGGCATCTTCATAGCAAAACCAACAAATGATTGGAATATTAGGATTTAAACTCAAAACCAAAGCACAGTTGGAGATTTTTTTTTTTTTTAACCAGGCTGCTTGAAAGTCTTGTGTCGAGGGTTTGCGAGATCATACAAGATGCAAAAGGACAACACAAGGTCAAATCCACATCCCGTGTACAAAGAATAAACTGGTTTTCTAATCCGTGGACCGTAGCTCCCAATCTGGAGGATGACATAGGATGGATAGTAGGGGCCTGTGCACAAAGACCACACTAGTGACCTCGAGTGCCCTGCTATGGATAATGGCTATGAAGGGTGGGGGGAGCAGGGGCGGCCACAGAGAGAACAGCCCAGCAGAGACATGCTACGTGAATTATTTTTATGATATAATTCTTGGGGGCATCTATTTATTTCAACAACAAAACAGCCCTCCAAGTAATGTCTGAGGCACCCTGTCATTAACCAGATGTGAGGTGGGGTTGATTTATTTTTTAAAACTGATAAATATGCAGTATCCATCCTGATCCCACACCATCAGGAAAAAAAAAAAAGGCTAAATATGCAGCTTCTGTAAAGGAAGTTTATCTTTGACTCTCCGTGATGACACAGGGGCAAGCTATGTCTCTGGAGGGGAAGGTCGGGGGGCCACTCTGTCCGCCATTTTTAACCTGTTCAGTTTCGTTTGTATTCAGCTTCGAGGGAATAGCTTTACCCAGCTCACAGGCTGAGCGCAATCAGGGGGCCCCCTGCATGGTGTAATATTTGTTTCTGGGAGCTGGTATAAGTGGTACTTCCTGCTTGGGGTGGGGGAGAAGACATAAGAAAATAGGGTCCGTCTTGTGTTTGGGTTTCTTTGTTCCACAGTGAGCGCTGGGAATGTAAGATATCCTTTTCATCATTCTCCCTCTCTTTTTAGCCCACAGGACCAGAAATATGATGGAATACCTGCGCTGAGCTACATCTGCATGGCATTCAAACATTTATATTAACTTGATTAAAATATAGTCAGGGTGTCCATTTCTCATGACAGTCCTAAGAAATATGAGATTGTGGGTACTCGTTCTCTCATTAATTGATGTGATCCAAAGAGCCTTTCTCTGCTCAACACGGGACCTTAATGTGCATTTTTTCTCCACCGCTGTGGCACTCGGACCGGGTGGCAAGGGCTGCTGGTGAATGAGTAGCCGTTAGGAACCCTGATCAAGTGGAAATAGCAAAATTATTGGTTTCCTCTATAATGTGAATGGGGGCTTTTAACTTATCGTAAGCGCATCTCTCTGCACATTCTACACCATTATCCATCCCAGGCTTAGATTTTCCATCTGAAAGACTGGCATTTCTAGTTAGGTCTCACAAAAATCCAGGATACCACAAGACCTTTCCTTGGGTCCCTGGATAACATGGGATCCTGGAAACAGATTTGATTTATGTCGATTATAACACCAGACCCTGCTCTTGTCATGAACCAACAATTCAGATCCTGGACCAGAAAAAAAAAGTGGAGAAGGCTTTAAAGCTTAAAATGACTTCACGCTAACTAGAAACTCCACCTACCAAAGCATTCTTACGAAGTCTAAATAAAAACTTGACTTCGATCGTCACAACAGAAAGTGCCTTTAGAATATTCCCCACCTGCACATGCTTCCCTGCATGTACACACTCGGGTGTGATTTGCTCAGTTTGTATTCAGGGACATTAGCTGCCGAAGACTGGGGCGGGGAGGTGTTTGGGCAAATCCTTGCAAAGTGAGACTATAGGCAGACAACAAGAACATGCCTCTTGAAGGCTCCATCGGGGCTATAATGGCATCCAACCTCTACCGTAACTCATATCCCATCTGAAATGTCTCTCACCTGCGCACATGCTCTCTGGATAGGAGATGTGCTGTCAACTCCCACCTACTTTTCGACTTTGTGAATGTCAGCTAATTAGTAACAATGGGTGACTCTTTGTGAAGTACTCTGCTAGGTGTTGCTGGAGATCTGGGAAATTTCATGGCCCTTGTGGTTAAGTCCTTTCTATTTGGGGAGCAGGAAAGAAAAAAAAAAAAGAGGTAGAAAATGTTAAATAGCCTAGATGTGTAGATGTGTATAGATGTGTATGACAGCTTGGCAAACAAGCCACAGCAAGTGACGGTTCTCCCTTCAAGTATTATAGGATTTGTGTGTCTCTCTCTGTTTTGAGGTGTGATATATTATAAATAACATTATACATGTCATAAAGGTAATTATAAACAAAGTATTTGAGTTTGTGGGTTATTTATATTTTCATAAATATATCGATTCAAGGTCATCTATGTAAAGATGCTGCTCTTTTCACTTATATTCCAATATGATGGCTGGAGAGATGCAGGGGACAAGGGAGAGCCTGGGTGCACACGGAAGCCTGGCCACCGCCCTCACTGGGTGGTTTAGCGTGGCGCAACTGCCCCTCCCCCCCGACTACTCTCTAGCCCTGCTCATCTTGCTCTGTTTTCACCTTTGTCCCTTATAATCTTCTAACATACAATAGAACCTCCCTGTTTATTAAGTTTAGTTTTCTTTGCCTCTCGCTTTGCCTGCAAGAATGGAAGCACCAAGAAGCCAGGTATTTGGTTTAACTTGGTTTGTGTTGTTTACTGACGTATCTCAAAGCCCCCAAAAGACTGTCTGGAGCACCGGAAGTAATCAGTAAATGGGCGCCAGTGCAGCACTTGGGTGGTTCCCAGGGTTGAGCATCCGGCTCCTGGTTTCAGCTCAGGTAGTGATCTCAGGGTGGTGAGATTGAGCCCCCTGTCCAAGCCTATGTCAAGCCTCTCCCAGAGTCCTGAGTCAGGCCCCTTGTTGGGCTCTGAGCTCACAGTCTGCTTGTCATTCTCTCTCACTCCCCCACTGCCTCCCAATGCTTGCCTGTACTCTCTGATACATAAGTGAATAAATAAATAAATATATATATTTTTAAATGGGTACTATTAGCAATGCCCACAATAGCCAAACTGTTGAAGGAGACCAGATGTCCTTCAACCGATGAACGGATAAAGATGTGGCCCATATATACAATGGAATGTTACTCAACCATGAGAAAGGATGGATACCCACCATTTGCATCAGCGTGGATGGAACTGGACAGGATTATGTTGAGTGAAATACATCAAGCAGAGAAAGACAAGTATCATAGGGTATCACTCATATGTGGAACATAAGGAATAACGTGGAAGACCACAGGGGAGGGGAGGGAAACTGAATGGGAAGAAATCAGAGAGGGAGACAAACCATGAGAGACTCTGGACTCCAGGAACCAAATGGAGGGTTACAGAAGGGAGGGGGTGGGGGAATGCGGTAGCTGGGTGATGGGTATTAAGCAGGGCACATGTGGTGAGCCCTAGGTTTTATATGCAACTTATGCATCATTGAACACTACCTCAAAAACTAATGATGTGCTATATGTTGGCTAATTGAACATAATTAAGTAAATAAATAAACAAACTTTTTTTAAATGGGTGCTATTTTCTTATTGTTGCTACTCCACAAATATAGGGATGCTTATTGGCATGAAAGTCTCCAGGATCTTTTTCTATGCATTCAAAAGCCTGAGAACCACTAGCAGAGGCAATAATGCTATGAATTCACAGGAGCTCAGAAACATTTTGTTCTGTTAAAACAGCTTAATGTGAAGTGAGCCACAGACTTACTCAGCGCCTTATGATATGCAAAGTTTAGTTTTTACATCGTTGAGAATATTTGCTCTTTCTTCTGCCATTTCTCTATCACATGCTGATATTACAGCATTCTGAAATTTCCATTGTATCTACTCATCGTCTACTTGTCTGTTTCTCCTCTAGAATATAAGCTTCATGAGGGTCAAGAGCTTGTCTGCCACCAGCACCCACAACAGGCCCCACTCACCGGCAGCCAGAAGGCTCTTCGTTCCAGCTCCCACATCGCACAAACCCTGGGAGAACAACGTTGATGTGAGGTTTCTAATAATTTTGCAGATTTTTAATTTTCGAAAGAAAAAAACAGTGGCTCGTACCATGTAATGGGGACTCGTGTCCTTTCCGACTTTTGTTTTTGTTTTAAAAAGATATTCAAGGTCCTGTTCTCAAACCATTCGCTGCCTATCGTCGGTGTGTATGCCCAATGGTGAAGAGTGAGCCCAAAGACAATAAGGAAAGAAACGACATCAAAGATGTGCAGGCTGAGAAGCAGACACTGCTGAGGAGTGGCCCTCCAGGGCACCACCGCCTGCAAGGGAGAAGCCGCGACTGACGCATCCTGAGCCTCGGAAGAATCGCAAGTGAAGAGGGGCAGGCAATGAGAAAGGAGCGGAGCTGAACATATTTTTTAATGAAGTGTTAAGTAGATCACCAAGACTGGAGGATAATGATTGCGATGAGAAGTCAGCCCAGGTGTGAACAAAAACAAAACAAAACAAAAAGCAAAATTAAGGGACATTTAAATCACAGGAGGATGTGAGACCTGACAGGGTTTCTGGAAAGAATGGTCCATCCCCTGGAACACTCTGGTGCCTTCTAGTAATCAAGGTGGGCAGCTCATTAGAATTACATGTGAACAGACAGGTACCCTGGCAGAAAAGGCAAGGGAGCTGAAAAAATAGCTAGAGTCATATAATTCCTATTCCTATCGTCAAAAAAATAAATAAGAAAAAAAAAAATCAGGACTAGGAGGTATTTGAGGAGGTGTACTTAAAAAAAATCCCCACTGGAAGACAGAGTGGCTCCTGGGGAAAGAAAGGAGCCCTAAAACCAGCCACGGGAGTGATGAGTCACGCCAGAGAAGAGGGCTATTTAAAATTGGATATGGGGGTATGAAATAACTCGGCTAACAGTGGGGGAATTTGATGAGGAGATGAGGAAATGGGGAGGATGAGATTTCAGTTGCTGCCTGTGTATGGGCGGGCTAAATATAACCTTGTCACGTCCGTCTCCACCAGGGTGCTGCTTGGCATCTGGCAGAGGCCTCCAGTGTTTTCCTAAATGAAAGTGTTAAGGTAGGCTCCGACGATCTCCAGCAGGATGGTTAGTTCTCCGGGCTGCATCGCAGGGAAGGGAATTCACACATATGTCAGGGCTGTCTTGTGCTCGGTCCTGTGCCTGACATTCTAACATGTATGAGCTCGTTTGCTTCTCACAACAAACCTGTCACGGGGAAGTCATTCTCACAACTTTGAGCTGAGGAAAACTGAAATCACACGGCTCTTCAGTCGTGAAGCCAGGAATTAAATCGGAGTTTGGGAATCTCCAAAGCCAGCTGCCACCAAGCTGCCTCTTTCCTTAAAGGAAGTTGCTAATGAAATATCAGACGACTCCAGGGAAAATGTAACTTAAGGAGGCAGATACTGTGTTGACTATCTGATTCAGATGGCAACCTTGGCTGATTTGATGACCTTCCTTGGGCTCCAGTCCTGCTGAATGAAGTTAGTTATTTTACGAGACCAACACCTGTCTATATATAATAACAAAATAATCTTATTTAATAAATGGGGCCCACACCCTTAAAAAAAATCCTTACAATGTATTACTAGGCAAGACAGAATTCCACAAATTTCCCTCTGTGGGCTGAGCTGAGAGTGGGGGTGATTTAGTCATTCATCCATTTCTCTATTAACAACCAGGTATGGAGAGCTTAATATGAACCAGGCACTTTGGTGGCCTCTTAGAATAAGCAAAATGGTCACACTTCCTGTCTCCACAGAATGTATAACCTAGTGACTGATGCAAACCCATGAAGGAATTTTACTGTTTTACTGAGCACAGGGGAGTGGGATAGACGTTGTTAAGGGAAAACCAGGGTCTTATGCAACAGTGGAGCAAAACCGAACTCTGATGTAGTCATTTAGGGAAAGCTTCATCAGAGAAGGAGGGAATGCAGCTGTTCATTTTCTGGGCAGAAAAAAGAGCTTGTCTCCAAGTGGTAAAACACGAGAGGGACAAGGGTGCTCACCGAATGGCCCACAGTCCTCAGGCACTGACCACACACCAGGGCAGGAAGCAGGTGAAGCTTGTTTCTCACTGGTCCCAGTGCCAGAGACTCAAACATTCCATGCCTGGGAGCGCCCTTGATGGACAGAGGCCACAAGCTGCCCCCGGCCATCTGGAGCCCTTGGCCGCAATCTTTTTTCCTGTGTGTTCTCTGACATTCTCAGGATCCTTTCGGTGAAGGTGAAGTTTACATATAAAATCAGACTGCAAAGAGAAAATCGTCTGCTGTCAGAATGACTCTAGAAAACCACTTAGGAGGTCTCTATTTTAAAGAGCTCAAAGTCTAATACAGTCAATTTTTCCACCAGGAGTGGGAAACATAAATGTTTCCATACAAGCCCGAGAGTTGGCTTCTGAGATTGGGACCATATTGTGTAGTGAACAGATCCTGTGCCTTTAAATACATTCCTTTCTGAGAATTGTCTACACCCAGTGAGGCATGTATATCATTAAGGCTGAAGGAATGGCAGATCCGAGTTCTCTGTGGTATACTCACCCATTAGTGCTCTTTTAGGCTGAAGGGCTAAAACATGGCTCCTGTCTGATAAAGGCAGCCACCAGAATGTTCTCTTGCCTACCTGGGCACCCAGGCATTATGAAAATGTTGGACGTAAAATCACCCCCGCCTGCACACGTCGAGAGTGTGTAAGTCAGGTTACCCTGCCTCCCTGATGGGGTCAGAGTGTGTCCAGCCTCACACGTGACGTTTACTCCAGTACCGTGATTGTAAGGAGCATCAGACAGCAGACGTCCCAGCATTTAGAAAATCGATACTGTGTGCTTCTGTGACGGCCTGTTTTGGGAATGGGATAAAATATTAACGAAACATCTTTCTTTCACCTCCAGCTCAGTGGAAAGGCAACGACTGTGCAGGAAATTAGAATATAGTCAATGTGAGCATGGACGCTGGAGGAGCACAGGGGCTGGCTCTCCGGCCAGGCCCAGAAGGGGGAGGCGGTGTTTCCCGAATGCAAGGAGCAGCACATGTGTGTCGTGTGTGCAGCCAAAGCTTCTCTTTGACAAGCCTGTCGACAACGAAGTGAATAGGAGACGCCCTATGGGCCCTACATAGCGACTCCAGGAAACATAAAACAGAGGTACAAGCCGCAAAGACGAATCTGCACCTTTGATGAGAATTTGCAGCTCAGGAGCTAAAAGACACAAAATTTACAACCACCAGTGGAATAGTCCCTTGCCACGGTGACATCATTGGTGACGTTTGTTTGAAACATCAAATGCTTGCAGAGCCTTACCGAAGCCAGTAGGCTAAATGCGTCTGCAGATCACTGACAACAGACGAGTGGGCACTTGCGTGGAACGCCTACCCAAGACCTTCTGAACCCTCTCGATCGCGGTTGGGTACCCGCAATGCCGCGTTAGCAAAAAGCACAGCGGAGTGCTCTGTTCAGCTAGGTAACTAGTCAGTGATAGGTAATTCTGTCACTGAGCCACGCATTTTCTAGAAAAAGACAAAACCAACCAAAAAAACAAACAACGCACCACTGGAATTACTGGGAATTGCAGACAGCCAAACATGTTTTACGGACTAGCATCTTTTTCAGAACACATACAAAGAACCCATCTCTCGACCACCAGACCATACAAATGGGGTCTGCCACCTCAGACAAGAGGGCTGAGAAGACAGATTTTCTGCGTTTCCCTTTCTTGATTGCACTGTGATTGTGTGTGCTACTTCTGTGTATCGCTGTTCAGAGGCTCTGTTAGATGGAAGGGCATTTTCACAGCCATACTGATGTCGCTGGGAAGGCAAATGTATGCGAGGCTTCCTAATAGACACCAACTTTCTTCCATCCCCAACATTAGACACAAAAAAGGGAGAAAGAGATAATACAAAGAGAGGGATTCAAATGGTAGTAATTTCATTTTCTATCTTCCAGGTTATTGAATCATTTCGGAAGATGTGTGTCCATAAAAACCTTATCAAAATCACGTGCTAGCCTGTGGCAGATATATCAATCCATATTTGAACTTCCCATAGTCACATACTTCTTGAAAAACCGGGAATGTGCAATGGTCCTCATCACTTCACCAAGTCCTGTAATGACAAAACAATTGTCAGGGGCCCCAGATGCTTTGTTTTGTTTTGCCTTTTTTACACACCCACTAGCACTGTTTAATACATTCTTGGCCGTATATATTTCTAAATGTTCACTTCAAAATAGTAGAGGAAAATAACTACTCCCATTTTGTTCAACAGGACGTTTTAGTCAATAGGAACCCATGAACTATCATGAAACAAAGCATCTGTGACGTACGACAAAGACCTGCCTTTGAATCTTAGCTCATTTACTTGGGAAATTTACTTATTTGGGAAAATTACTTAGCACCTCTGAACCTCAGGTCCCCAGCCTTTAAACAGAAAATAGTAGGTACTTAATCGGGTAGTTGTATTAATAAAGACACTATGTACAGAACATATGAATTAGCTGCTCGCTCAATTACTTGTTATCAATACTAAAAAAGCAATTTTATCAACTTCCGATTTAATGGTTAGTGGTTTTTTTTGTTTTTTTTTAATGTGTAATTCAGGGGACAAAGTTTAGGCTGGGACCAGTAAAACCTGTCTTGGAATCCTCAGGGTCCCAAGAAGCACAAGAAAAGCCACTTTAACCTCGCTGAACCATGCTGTTTCCAATGGAAAATTTGAATATCAAGGTCTCCCTTCTGAGACTATTACAGAGATTGAATGAGGTCATTCTTCTCCGCACTTGGTAGACATTCATCAAATAGTAACTTCGAGTATTCCTAGGACTACAATAGCAACCGCTGAAAAACAAGGAATCATCTTGACATCCGCCTCAGAGGAAGATAACATCACCTTACACAGGGCTGGGAAACAGGGCTGTCTGATTTGCCAACCATGCTGGTTGCTGATGGCCTGGTATATTCTATGAAAAGGACTCCAGTATTTACTAAGCCTCTGCATGCATGCAGTGTGACAAACACAAGACCTGGAAAGCAGCATGCCACTATCATTAAGGATATTTAAATATCCCCCAGTATATGCAAAAAGCCACTGAAGATAAACCAAAATATTCTGCAGATAGGACATATTTTAAGAACTGGAAATATAAAGCAAGTGCCTTTTATCAGGAGGGTAGTAATGAGATCCGGGAAAGCAATCACAACAATAAAAGAAAGGACCAATCCTCTTACCCTCCTTCTTCTCTAAATCTGTTGTTTGGTACAGCATGTAGAGTATTAGAAACTGTTATTGTCCCAGGGTAGCACCATTCAAACATTTTAAGTTGACTTCTTTCCATTGGTTCTGAACAGTGTGGAGAGACTCCTACAGATGGTGTGAAGGGCAGACTCCTTGAGATAATGGAGGTTTATCAAGGGGGTGGGGGGGGGGGATTCTAAAACATCCTTGTGTGTTACCAATGATTGCTTTTAACGCAGGATGTGAGGGGGCATTCATCTTAAGGACCCATTCTTCAGAAACCAAAGGAACAGACCTGAGATTTGTTTAAAGTAATCAACAGGTTTTATTTCCTGGAACTGAAATAGTTCAGCTCTCAACTTCCAAAGCTACAGTCAACAATTTTTCATCAGAGCCCAAGGGAGAAGGGTAGGGGTGAAGGAGAGAACAGAAGAAGGGCACATGGAGAGGTTCAGGAAGAGGCTGGGGAGGGAAGGGGCACTCACTTCCTTCTCTCTTCTCAGGAAGTTACATTTCAGGTCTGGTGACAATGCTGAGGGGGTCAGGGTGCAGGACGTCATGGATGGGAATTGGCACTGCCAAGGAACACCAAAGTCTTAACTATAAAAAGTCCTCAAACCCCAAACAGAAAGGGAAACTTCTAGTCCATCTTGGAAATGGAGTTTGCAGTGGCAGAGGTGGCCGGCTGACAGAAGGCATGGCCCGGGTAGTTCTTCATTTGAGGAAAAAAAAAAAATCTTTTCATTAAAAATATTTTCCCAACTACATGCCTTTTCCTTTATGCCTGAGTGACATATACGACTGTAGGGTGGCCTGGAGGCTGTGGGGAGAGGGAAAGGGTGGCCAGGAGTCTCCCCAGAACATCCCATGAAACCCCCGAGATGGAAATTGGGGACGGATGTTCCTCACCACTCCCATCCAAAGAGCCGGGCCAAGCGAACCCTTCCCATCGCACCGACAACTGGGAAGTTCCCAGATTGATGAAAAAAACGACAAACCCCAGAAGGCCTAAACAGGACTCAGAAAGGAGGGAGGCCCTCGCCCACGAGTCGTCCAACTTGGGAGCAGCGGGGCTAATGGGCATGGGAGGGGCGGAGAGAGTTCCGGAAGGCGGCCGCCCACCACCCCCGCCGCAGTCGGAGGATGGCCCCTTCCGGGCCCCGGGAAGCCTCCCCAACCCCTGCTCGGTAGGTGCCCTCCACCCCTTCCCCTCCTACCCCCGATTCCAACGCAGAGGTCCGGGGTGCCCCGGGGAGGGAGAGGGGGTGTCTGGAGGTGGGAACGGCCGGTGCAGGCCTCAACTGAAGCCTTGGGGAAGCAGTTCCAGGCAGGGAGGAGCGCGGCGGGCTCAGCTCGTCGGGGCAGTAGAGGCCAGACTCAGATCTCGGGGTGCGGGTGGCCTGCCCCTCCGGGTCAACCCCCAGGGCCGCGCGGGCGCGGAGGGGCGGGCGGATGGAGGACAGCGGGTGGGGGTGGGGGGCGTCCCCGTTTGCGGCCGTGACCAGTTTCCCCAGTAACAGCCAGGCCGCGGCAGGAAAGGGGTGGGGGCTCTTCTTGAAACTGGTGACTACAGGCTGTCGCGCTCTCCGCCAGCCGGGGCCTCTGCCCGCTGCTCGGGGACCTCCGGGAGCGGCGGGGCCGCGGCGCCGCGGGTGTCCGGCTCCACGACGGGCGGCGCGGCCCCTCGCCCGGCGGCGGCCTCCTCCTGCTGCTGCTCCTGCTCCGGCTGCGGCGGCTGCGCCCCCGCTTCGGGCTCGGCCTCCCGGGGGCGTTTGGGGGGGCCCTCGGGCAGCTCGCCCGCGCCCCGCTTGGGCGGCGCCCGCTCGGCCTGCTCCTCGGCCGGCCCGTCGCCGCCCGGCTTCCCCGGCTGGTCGCTGCGGCCGGCCCGGTCGCCCGCGCTGGCCTCCGGCTGCGGCCCGGGCCGGTCCGCGCCGCGCTCCCCCGGCGCCAGCGGGTAGTCGGCGGCCCGCACGGTGGGGTTGTTCTCGATCTCCCACAGCCCCTCGCTGAAGCCCCGGCGCTTGCTGGGCTTGCCGAACTTCTCCTTGGACTCCTCGTACGGGAACAGGTGCTTGGGGCCCAGGAAGGCCGTCTCGTGGGTCCCGAAGAAGAACACCTGGTAGCGGTTGGGCTCGGCCATGTGCTCGACGCGGGCCGGCCAGTGGGCGTAGCCCTTCAGCTTGGCGAACACCAGGTCGCCGCTCTTGTACTTGCGCCGACAGTAGCACGACATGGCGGGGCTGGACCCGGCCTCGGCGGAGGCCCTGGCGACGCCCGGAACGCGGGCGGGTGGTGGCCGCTGGGCTGGGCCGGGCGCGCGGCCTCCGCCCCCCCCGCCCCGAGCGCCCCGCGCGCCCCGCGCGCCCCCCGACGGGCGCAACGCTCGGCGCCCCGAGAGGGGTCTAGCGCGGAGACGGCGCTATCTCCGAGGCCCCACGGTGGACGCCGCGGTTTCTAGAACGGTAGAGCCCCCGGCTCGGTTATCCGGGGACCCTCGGCCTCTGGGCCGTCGAGAGGGGCCCCGAGAGGGTAAGATGGGGCCGGGCGGTGGGGAAACGCGGTGACCCCGTGAGCACAGAGGTGGGGGACACTAGGAACCGGCCAGAGCAAACTCGAGGTGTCCGTGCGGGCCCTGACCTGCTCGCAGCGGCAAACTCTGCTCTCGCCTCGGGAGCCGTTGATGGCCTGACTGGGTCAGGGCTTTCACCATCTTCCTGATTTCTTCGAGGGCTGCCGCTGGAGCCTCCTCCGGGTCTCTGGCAGAGTCGGGGGGTCTGACTAAGGGATGGGGTCAGGGATAGTGTTGGGATGTCCTGAGTGCACGTCTTCTGAACGGGCAGTAGTTTTGGGAAAATGTTGACCGCAGCATGACCCAGGGTGAACCAGGCATATCAGAATTTCCTGCTTTGCGTGGGAAGGTTTGCACCGCGTGCTGGACGTGGACTTTATCCTTTCGGTGACTGTTAGGTATTGTAAACAGACTTCATGGTTCTAACACAAAGAGTATATCAAACGCTCTCAAAATATTCCTACAATAGGAGAAACGTGGGCTGGTTGTGATTAACAACTAGGTAGAGGTCTGCTCAGGTCAAACAAGCTGTTGGTAACTAGGGCTTCCTGGGGGCTAGACTAAAAAAAGCACGATCTCAGCTGAGAGACTATTTTAGGAAGAGACGTTTCTCCAGATAGAAGACCATTCTAAACGGATACTTCTGGGAGTTTCCGTGTAACTGCTTTTGTTATAAGGCTTTCTACATCTTTTTTTTGAGTTCTGCGAGCATGCACTTTGAAATCCAGCCAGATTTCTCAAAATAGTACTCTTGGCTGTTGTGACAAAGACCTTTCAATATCAATCATCTGTTTAACTACACAGATGTTCCTTCCTAGTGTACCCAGCAGTGACCAGGGGAGAATGAGAACCATTAACCCGTCTCATTACGCTCAGATTTGTTTCTGGTTTGCTGGGTTGGATCAGACATATTTGCCTCTGGAGTTACCTTCTCCCAACAAGGCAAAACATATAGGATGCACTCTGATCATTCTAAACAAGTTCTTTTAGCTTTTCCGTCAGGCCATTTTCTCAGAACGTTTTTTAGCACATTCAGCTACGAAGATGAATCTGATACGTTTCCTTGTTTCAACTTCGTACGGAAAGCGCCAGAGAGCTAGGAATGTTAAATAGCTGTAGAAGAGAAAGAGAACATCCTAGACGGCTGTGGAGCCCATGGTAGGCAGGAATGTGAGTTTCTGTAAGCGGAGGTCTTGCCACACACACTTGCGCCCTTTTTTCTCCCCCCCCTTGGCTATGCTAAAGCCCAGACCATCGCTTGGTTGTGGACTCACGGCAGATACACGGGTAGACATGTGGGTATTATTTGGACTGGGTATTTAAAGGGTAGAGCAAAGAACCAAAAACTGAAACAAAAAGGATACAGAGGCAAAAAAAGAAAATCTAAGAGAGAAGCACCCAGATCTGCAAGGAGTAAGAAATTCTATTGGGCACAGACCAGCATTGTCCTATCTTCACCTCTCGTGGTGTGGTCCTGTAAGGCTGGCACAAAAGAGGTTTCTGTTTGAGGACATTAAAATATCATTTCAGAGGTAAGTCACCTGGAGACTTCATTATGAGAAACCCAAGCTATCCCAAGCTAGTCTTCAAATGCTAAATCCTGTGTTCCTTGCATAAACACAAAGGAACTCCAGGAGAACTCCGTGGGAGGGCGGTTACTAGGATTGGGAAGGGTAGTAGGAGACACAATAGAAAGAATTCTCGGGTCCCTTACTTGTTTACTGGCCTCATAAGGCTGGCATAGATAACTTGGTTCTGAGCCTCTGCTATGTGATCTTAAGGTGTTTAAAGAAATACTTTGAATGTCTCTCAGAATTGTTAAAAATATTAATGTGATGATGGGTAATGAAAATCCAGACCATGGGTGTGAGGGCCATTGCTAACAAAGTGTGAAGGAGAGTTTCATTTTTGATAAGAATTAGGCTGTTCTTAATATTATTATGCTATTATTATTATTAGACTAAGTGAGAATAAAGAGCTATGGAAAGGCGTGGATTCACGAATAAGAGCACTAAAGAATGAGAGAGTCTCTGCCAGCTCAAGTTCATGTGACACAAGCAATTTCATACCCAGCACAATTTCTGCACGAGACCACATAAGAGATTTTCCTGGGTGGGAATACTATTTTTAAAAGCAGTATTTCTCGCTGGAACTGATTCCCTTGTGGTAGCTGACCCCAGAAGCTGGAGAATGGGAAGGAAGGTTGAGGAAAAGGGAAATTCATTTAAAGAGTTAATAGGGACCACTTTCACAGGTACCTCGTTCCTTTGACACCTGCGTTCTCAGCGATGCAATTAAGTGGCTCGAGCTTGGCTTCTCTTACCCTTGAAACCAATTTGTTCTTAAAAGTTACTGTCTCTCTTGCTCCAAGTGGAGAGAAGAGGGAAGTGGCGTTCAGGATAACCTGCTCAGGCGTGGATTGGGCTGTTGTACAAAATACTCCTGAGCAACTACAATTACCAGTTTTTAGGAACTGGAGCTCCACGAGCTCAGCTGTTTCTAATAGGTCAAGATCTTTTAAAAACCAGTGTGCCAAGAACACCTGCGTGTCAAAAGGCCCTAATTTCAGCAGAGGCATACCTCTCAGAACCCTTAGAGTCCAAAACGTGTTACCCTTCTCGGTTTCCTTCTCTGGAAAACTCATGATAGCATTTAAAAGGCTGCTTGGCAACAATTATGAGACGCAGGCGATAAAACAATATAATTATACAAGAGAGACAATAGATACCTAATTGATGTTTTCTTGTTTAATTAGTTTAAAATTCAATTAGCCTGATGTAAACTATGATATAAAATAAATGCAGTTGCTCTCTCTGTGCTCTTGTCTTCCTTAAAAATATTAGCCTCCTCTGGGTCTGTACGACAGAAGTGTTTATACACGGTTGGGATGTGGGGTCATGGCTTTTCTTTTTAAAATGTTCTAGCAGGCACAATTATACAGAAAAAAATGCCTCTCTGTGACCGTGGGTAGAAAATCCCCCCGCTGTCCTTTCTGAAAGCCACAGGAGATGATGCCCATTTTTCTATATTTTGTCACCTTTGCATTTTATCAATGTCCATATAGCCTAGCCCTTAAAGCCTCAGAGACTTCTGAAATCCAAGGGATCCATTGAGGGTAGGAGAAGCTGTATCAATGGGGATGTCCTGGAGCTAAAGGATAATGTATGGGAAGTTTCCAAGGAGCTGTATCATTATCAACTTGAATAATGAGTCAACTCTGTACCTAAGCTTGATGATGGCATTTGGGGAGGGGAGACAGAAGGTACAGGCTGCCCCAGTGGTGTACGTGTGCGAGCAACTTGGGCCTCCTTGACCAGTCACAAATGTTACGGGGCACGTAGATCACGATTGTTTGCAAAACTGCTGTTTTTGTGACCCTGGAAAGAAGAATGACACTCGAAAATTAATACAAGTGGATGGTTACACATAATTACATTTTATTATCCTGATGTGTTGGGAACTTAGAGATTTTACACATTACTCTTTGGGAAAAAAATTAAGGAAATGTTTCAATAATATGGATATTTTTCTAATTTGAATCTTGCATGATATTTATTCAAACTATCACATGACAATGTATGGGTTTTTTTTTTTATCTATGTAATTAGCAAAGTGTAAGCAAATAACTTATCAGTGCTGGTGAGTATTCAATACTTGAGGACTAGATGAATAAAATGGTCTTTTTACATAATAATGTAATTAGATGGCCATATTTATGTCTTTAAGGTTTTTAAAGTATAATTTAATGACTTTGAAAATGCTTAAAATATGAAGTTGAGCGAAAAGAAAGAAAATATATAAGGGAGGTAATTTATCAGCCTATGTGAAACCTAGTTCCTTAAATCTAAAATGTGTGTAAATTTAAGGCCCATTTGAGAGAAAGGCTGTTCCGAATGAACAAAAAGTGTGTGTCAAATAGGTTGCCTGGCATCTATTAAATGTTCAATTACTATTAGTCATTACTATTAAAATAGGGAGTACTAGAGGCACCTGCGTGGCTCAGCTGTTAAGCATCTGCCTTCGGCTCAGGTCATGATTCTGGGGTCCTGGGATAGAGCCCCGCATTGGGCTCTCTCCTTGGTGGGAAGCCTGCTTCTCCCTCTCCCTCTGCCCCTGCTGTGTTTCCTCTTTTTGCTATGTCTCTCTCTGTCAAATAAATTAAAAAAAAAAAAAAAAAAAACAAAAAAAAACAGGGAGTACTACTCTTTTGTTAAAGTCTGAATCTTTTTATTTTTGCATTACGTGATACCTTTGGGAGGGATTATTGTTGTTTCTCCCGCCCACAAATTTTTTTCTGGCTCTAAATTTAGCTTGACACTTTGCTAGTGCTCTTTCAATTTTAATATAGTTATATGTATTTTTCTTGTTTTTTGGAGGGGACATGTTCTTCATGCCATAAAAACACATTTTTAAAAGATCCAAAGTCAACAAGTTCACGTCTATGAGCACCTATGGGTCTGGGCTTTGCGATTTCAATCCTGCCCTTGTCATTACATGAATGTGTCATGCAAATGGTTAAAATAACTAAAGCTTTCAGGAAAGCCTTGCTAAAGTTTTTGATGTTACAAACTGTCTTCACCTCAGTGACCTCCGACTCTACCTTAGTCTCACGGCTTTCAAAATAATTACCAAAATACAAATTTGGTAATTATTTAATTTATACTCTTTTCTTTTAAGGAAATTATCAATAATGTGCATGACAAGAAAAAGGGAATATTTCAACCCAGATGTCTAATTTTGAATTAATGGAAATGGCACCTGAAGATAGAAAATAATTTTGATTGCATTTTTGATAATTTTTTTTAAGTAGGCTCCACGCCTTGCACGGGCCCAATGGTGGGGCTTGAGTTCACGACCCTGAAATCCAGACCTGAGCTGAAATCAAGAGTTAGTCCCTCAACCAACTGAGCCACTCAGATGCCCTGAGTTTTTCGTATTTCATTATTATAAAATGCCTTTTATTTTTCATTTAGTTTTAGATTAGAGATACCTCTACTGAGTTGGTATTTATCTTTCTCATCAAAGGACTATTGGAGCTGAATGGCTTTGTCTTTTTAAACACTGTGAAAGAAATATTTTGCCTTCAGAATGATTGAGTTTTTTCTAAATGAGGGAACATGTGTATTTGTTGAAATCTGTAAGTCCTCTAGGGAGTTTAGAGATTTCATAGAAATTCACAAGCTCATAAGCATGGACTAGAGAGCAGGTAAAAGAAAATCGGGGCATAGAAATTCAACATAACTTTCCTGAACCAGCATTTGAGATCAGCAGAATCTTCAACAAACATTGCTTCTTGTCTTTAATAGAGTTTGTTCATTGTTTAGATAGAGTTAGTGAGGAAAACACACTTTCAGATGCCTCAGAAAAAGGTTCCCAAGGAAACAAACGATGTTACCCCTTTTCTCTTTGGCAACTCTTCATAGTAGACGGAGTATTTTGGATACGTGCAAAATTGAAATACATACGTAAGACACTTAGGGTACAGTCTTACCACCTTTGCTCTTCAAAATCAGACATAACAGGAGCCCATCCTCTATTCCTGATTGTCAAAATATAGCCATAATGAGAATAGATTCATAAGTAAAATTACAAGAGAACTGCGAGTGTTTCCTGAGCAGGTCGCAGCCAAACATTGATAGACACTTTGTTTCCCAATTCATTGTTAAAGCTCTTTACTGCCCTGCCTTTCTCCTTTTTCGAGGTTTTCTTTTTTCTGCCTGCCCACTTATTCATCATGAGCACAGTCATTCAAAAAATACAACCGATAGACCTCCAGAAAAGTTGGTTGACAGAAAAAGAAAAGGATGAAGCAAATACTAAGAAAACAGAAATGTCACGGACAAGTGCTTAGAAGGATCACAAAAGCGCAGTGGGGAAACTAGCCGTCCTTAGCGGAGTTACGGTCCCCGAGGGTTTTTCGGTAACAATTTGAGTTCTGTTTACAAGAATCCTTACATTAAAAATAGTGAGTCAGGGGGTCTGGTTGGCTCATTCAGAAGAGTGTGTGACTCCTGATCTCTGGTCATGAGTTGGAGACCCATGTGGGTGTAGAGATTACTTAAATAAGTGAAATTTAAAAAAAGAGTCAATGTGTATCTATCTGCCTTTGATGACAGCATTTGGAGAGGGAGAAATGAAGGTATAGATTTAATCTTAAGAGTGAGTGTCAGTTTTTACAATAATAAAGAGAAAGATAAGTATGCTGGTAAGCTAGGATAGGCAGATAAATATAAAGGTAAAATAACGTTAGCTACACATCAAGTAATGTTAGTGTTGACATGGTATCTCTCCAACATAAATTATTACAGATAGAACGCTTATTTCTCTTTAAAATGGCCATCCAGCACCTGAGTGGCTCAGTTGGTTAAGCTACTGTCTTAGCCTCAGGTCATGATCCCGGAGTCCCGGGATCGAGTCCCACATCAGGCTCCCAGCTCCATAGGGAGTCTACTTCTTCCTCTGACCTTCTCCCCTCTCGTGCTCTCTCTCTTTCTCTCTCTCTCTCAAATAAAATCTTTAAAAAATTGTAAAATGCCCATCCATGGGGCACCTGCATGACTCAGTTAAGTGACTCTTGACTTCAGCTCAGGTCATGATCTCAGGGTGGTGAGATCAAGCCCTACCATCTGGCCCTGTGCAGGGCGTGGAGCCTGCTTAAGATCCTCTCTCCCTCGTCCTCTGCCCCTCCCCACCTCCCTCTCCCAAAAATTAAATAAGTAACTGCCAGCTTTTCTTTTTTCTCTCAGAATATTTATAACTATAAATTGCAACCACATAAGAGCATTTTGAACATTTTCTTTTCATTATTTTCTTAAATATTTTATTTACTTATTTGACAGAACACAAGCAAGGTAAGCAGCAGAGGCAGAGGGAGAAGCACACTCCCCAGCAAGCAGGGAGACCCACACGGGCTCAATCCCAGAATCCTGAGATCATGACCTGCACTGAAGGCAGACACTTAACCAGCTGAGCCACACAGGCACCCCTTTTCTTAAAAATTTCAAAGGATGTATATTCTGAGACTTTTACCAGCTGCCATATTCTTTCATGATGGCTGACCACACTTTTTTCTCTTGTAGTAATAGCAAAGTCAGTAGAATTTTCATTGAACAATCAATGAAATGTTTAAATCAATCAAAATGTTTAAATTAGTAAATTGAACCACTTAATAATGCTTTCACCAGTTATAACTTGGAAGAGTTAATTGAGTTTTATCTTTTGCTAATTTTAGCTGCCTCGCACATTTCAAATCTACCTGAGGAAAAAAATGAAAGACTGATAACATGTAGGTTTTATGTATCATGAAAGACTACTTTGAGTTCGTTCAGGTTCCCGTTTTTTTCTTCTGTTTGCTTTGTGGGACCCCTATGACTTGACGGGGAGTTTTTAAGCTGCTTACGTAGAAAACAACAAAAAGTCAAATCTGGAATGTAATGCATGTTTTAGGAAACCAGCTCAGGGCCTGCAATGTCTGAGCACTTACTGTATGCCCAGGAGAGGCCCAGGAGAGACCCAGTGATGTGGGAAAGATAACATGAGTATGGACTGTTTTAACTAATGGTCATACTAGGTGGTCTCTGCTATATCCATTTTATGATACATTTTGAGATATTATCTGTGATCTGTGTGATCTGTTTTGTAATTGATATAATATTTTTATATATCCATTATCAACATGCATAAGCCAGCTTATTAACTGTTTATTCAGTGTTTCCATACTCTTGCTAATATTGTTTCATCTACTTGTGATAAAAATACATTAAGATTTTCCATGGTATTTTGAGATTTATCAATTTCCTTTAAATTAGGTTTGTACATTTTGAGACACTATTGTTAACTACCTACATATTCCTTATTTTTATATTGTTTGGCTTCTATTAGAACCTTCATTTTATCACAATGATACTGCCCTAGTGAAGACTTTTGGTTGAAATTCCACTTTGGTTATTAGCATGCTGCTGCAGCTTTTTTTTTTTTTTTCCCCTTTTAGATTTTATTTATTTATTTAAGAGAGAGCATGAGCAGCAGGAGGGGCAGAGGGAGAAGCAGGCTCCCCGCTGAGCAGGGAGCCCGATGTGGGCCTCGATCCCAGGACCCTGAGATCATGACCTGAGCTGAAGGCAGACGCCTAACCCACTGAGCCACCCAGGCGCCCCTGAAGCAGCTTTTTTTGATTAGCAGGTGAGTGGTATAGTTTTTTAATTTTAACTTTGTATGCCCTTTCGTTTAATGATACCCTTGATACCAATCTCTGCATAGATTGCATTCAATCTAAAATTTTATTAAGCGAATTTAATCTTTTTAACATTTTGTGATAAATTCTATATCTGCCAACTCAGTTTGTGTATTTGATTTACCATGCCTCCGTTGTTGTTGTTTTTTTTTTTCTTTATCTCCCTGTTTTTCTACTTTCCTGTAGACTAATAGGTGTACTATCTAATCATCAGTATTATCACCGTCACTATAACCAGTCTCCCTTTTCCTAGTTCCCTTCCCTGGCCTGGTAACTCTCTTCCTTCAGAAATTACTACTGAACGTACATAACTCTGCAAATTTTCCAACCAAATCTGAAGACTTTAACATGTTGAATAGACTCAACACTCACCTTTGTAATTGTCTGAAATTTTACATCTTTAAGTTTTCATTTTATTTATTTATTTTTAAAGATTTTATTTATCCATTTGAGAGCAAGAGAGTGAGAGAAAGCATGAGAAGGGAGAAGGTCAGAAGGAGAAGTAGACTCCCCTTGTAGCTGGGAGCCCAAAGCCAGACTAGAGCCCGGGAGTTCTGGGATCATGACCTGAGCTGAAGGCAGTTGCTTAACCAACTGAGCCACCCAGGCAACCCCCTTAATATATATATATATATATATATATATATATATATATATATATATATATCCCCTCTGATATAAAGGTTATCCCAATTAGTATCATTTTGGTAATGATAGTTTTTACTTTACACATTTCTAATTTTTGTATCTACCATTCGCTATTTTATTTATATCTATTTTGTTTTCATACCTTCTCATTCTTTTCATGGAGTTACTCATTTCTCTAGCCCTTCAGAGATTCTAAACATACCTATTTAAAACCACTATTGATATTTTTTCTCTTATTTTCATGGAATCTGTCATGATTTCATGTCCTGCTGACAGAGGGTGCTGGCTCAAGGTTGCCTGGTGGCAGAGTTGTCTGCTGCTTTGTGGCTCTAGAAGAGGCAACGTTTTAAATGTTGTTTCCCCCCCAAATTAGTAAATCCTGGCTTTAAAAATTTTTTTAAATTTATTTTCAGCGTAACAGTATTCATTGTTTTTGCACCACACCCAGTGCTCCATGCAATCCGTGCCCTCTCCAATACCCACCACCTGGTTCCCCCAACCTCCCACCTCCCCGCCCCTTCAAAACCCTCAGATGGTTTT
Source organism: Lontra canadensis (assembly GCF_010015895.1). Taxonomy (NCBI): domain Eukaryota; kingdom Metazoa; phylum Chordata; class Mammalia; order Carnivora; family Mustelidae; genus Lontra; species Lontra canadensis. The sequence continues at coordinate 20,678,807 of NW_022631015.1, read as the reverse complement.
TCAGAGTCCATAGTCTCTCATGGTTCACCTCCCCTTCCAATTTGCCTCAACTTTTTTTAGTTGCCCTTTCAGTGGCAGGAAGCTCCACACTGGCCCAGCAGTGAGACCAGTTCTAGCATCGCCTACAGTTGACAGACTTATTTCCTTCTACCCCACAGAAGAATCCAGACCTGTGGTCACTGACCTCTGCTTGTTTCCAGTCTCCAGTCCCAACGGAGCCACAGTGTTAGCTCCTCTAACATTCCGTGACTCATTCCACTTCTAGCCTATGGATACATTTAGTACTTTGAAGTTATTTAATTGTATCTTTTATATCTTATCTGCTATTTGCCATATGTTGGATCAAAAAGGGAAAGTCTCAAAGCATGAATTTATAGCATCTTAATTAGGTATCAGGAAGTTATAAAATGTCATGTATACCCTTCCCTTAGCAATTTGCAAGTTAATTGAGGAGAAAAAATTCTCTGCATGAAATATTTAGAGAATACAAAACAGATCCTAATAAAAACAAAAAAACTTGTACCCATTTATACAAAAAATAATCAGGGAAGACTCTTTGGATGTGGCAGGAGTTGAGAATTTTCTTGGGTGAATAAGAAATCTATGAATTTTAACTTCTCTGCAGATTCGCCTCATTATGTGCCTCGAAGATACAGTTATGTACCTTCTATTAGTGGTTTTCAGGGGTACAAAGATAGTGTGTTAAAATTGTATAGCTCTGGGTGCATGATCATGGGAATATTGAGGGAAAACAATGTTGGGGGAGTCCTAGCAGTTTCATGTAAACACTCGTGCTAGGATAAGTTATAAAAAATTAGAAACTCATAAAGTGAAAACTGTTGTTTCCAAACTGATACTAATTAGGATAACCTTTACATCAGACACAAAGAATAAATACATGGGCCTATAGTTCGGAGGAATTGTACGGAATGTAGCAGAATAGAGATTTAAAACACGTATTAGAGACACGGCTATAGATAATTTTGGAGAAGCTGGTGCAAGAGGACAAAATGTGTGCACATTTCTATCTGTGAGATATGAGGGCCGAAACTACTATGCTATTGCTTTTAAAGGAATCTTCTTCCAGGAAATTATTAGCAGTGACTAATAGATCAGTATTGACTTATTTCCCAGAGAAATCGGCATCTGAAGCTCACTCTGTCTTCTTTCCCTCTGTACCTGAGTTTTCAGCTTTAAGCTACTCCATAAACGTCTCATATGCTCGGAAAAGTCTAAAAATAATGGCATTGTGTAATATTCTAATGTGCCGACGTCCACTATTCAGGGGTCATCACATGTGCCAAGAGCCCTTCAGTGAATGGTAATAAGAGGCAAGACACGTACACATAGGCTCACAGTTTATTTAATGCCTCTGTTCAAGTCTCTCTTATTCATGCTATGCCTAAGTCCATAGAGCCATTTTACAGAAATAATGGACATAATTGGCTCTGTGCCTTGATGGTTAGCCTGACTCAGACGAATACCGTTCCAAGTGGGGGAAAAAAAAATGTGTGTGTGTGTGTGTGTGTGTGTGTGTGTGCATACACACATATATGGCTGTTCTATAAAGAAGAGGGCAGGCTTCGGCCACAGGCTTTGGCAAGTTCTCCAAATGGAAGACTAAATTGTTTCAAAGTAGGTGATGGAAATCAGGAGACAGAAAGATTAACCCACAGGACATGTCTGTTTCGAGTCAGCCTGACTTCCATTTATTGCAATCCTGACATTGGAATAAACCTGTGAAATATGTTTCCAACATGCAACCAAGTGGTAAAACACGATACCGCTCTTTAAAGCTTTTTTTTTTTTAATTGAATGCACCTGGTGCCGTTCTCCCCCTATTTATGTTCATGCCACACGCGGGCAAGCAGGACCTAATTACCAATTAAGCAGTAAAGCTGTTTATGAAACCAAATGTTCTCAGGGTCCAGTCCACGAGTGGTATGTATCCGCATGTATGTTTGTGTAGATGCAGATATGCACACGTGTACGTAAGCATGAATGTAAATATCTATACATCTACACACACTCCACATTTTTTAACCTTCATTTTAATTGTCAGCTTCTCTTATTTTATAGAGCCGTCTTCTGTGCAGTGATCTGATCTTAGTGATGAGAGGGATTCCCTAATTATATAAAGCACTGATCATTTCCAGCCTAAAGCTGCGATTCTTTAAAATGCATGGAAAATATTTCTGTTTTTCGAATGGCCATGGACGGAGGCCTCCCTTTCTGGCTGTGGCAGTTTAAGAGCCCAAACATTGCTCTGGCACCGACCCCAATCCCCCCCACTAAACCTTTCTGCGGAGAACTGGCGTAAAAGCTGAAGGTCAGGAAGGAGAAGGCTAACTTTATGTCCCCGTACTTGACACTGTTACTGTCGAACTAAGGCAAACTACAAGCTGGCCATTTGCTGCTCCTTCCGCTCTCTTGATGCGGCAACACCAGTGAGAGACCCGAGAATGTGTGCGTGATTTATTTTGCTTTCGGGAACTTTGCCCTGGAGCCTGAACTCTGCGGGAGGATATAGGTTGATTTCGGTTCAGTTCAGTGGGAGAAAAATGAATTGAGCGTCTGCGGGCACTGGGAACGCAGGGGTGAACTACAGCCCTGTCTTCAGTGAGCTCATAGCTCAGTGTCTTTCTGTCATCTTTCCCCTTCCTCGTCACCTCGGTGCTTACAGCTGTGCTCACAGATCACTCCTGGACTTAAGCACTGGTAGGCAGTGGTTCCAGACTGGCTGCCTAATTTTGGTTTTGTGTGGTGTGAGTGTGAGAGAGCGAGCCAGAGCCAGTGAGGAATGGCAGCGTAGAGCGTGGAGAGAGGGGAGATGGTCTCACTCCTCCATCCCTACCGTCGTGGTTATCCATCTGTCCAAGGGCAGCATCCTCCTGTCCTCTTCGTCCGCCCTTGACCCTAGCCCTCATCTTCTTCCCTCAGTCACACACATTCTAGAGGGTATGCTGTAGGGGTTATGACCCTTGCGAAATGTGCAGCATCGTTTTGCCTGTGTTTGTGCTCTCATTTACATAAATGCAATGCATTAAGCTCATTTCATCTCGTTTCCACTAAATATTATGTCTTCATGATCTGAGTTCTGTATCGTACTGTTTGGGCTCCCAACTGACATACTGTATGGAGCACAATTATAACCACATTTTACCCCTTTTTTTTAGAGAAAAGGAGGGGGGGTGCAGGAAGGTCAGAGGGCTGCGGAGAGAGAGAATCTTAAGCAGGCTCCAGGCCCAGCACAGAGCCAGAGGTGGGGCTCCATCTCATGATGCTGAGATCATGATCGGAGCCGAAATCAAGAACTGGGCACTTAACTGACTGAGCCCTCCAGGCTCCCCAACCACCTTTGACTTACTAACTCTTTTAGTGACAAATCCTTGGATTACCTCATTTCCTCCTCTCTCTCTCTCTCTCTCTCTCTCTCTCTCTCTCTCTCTCACACACACACACACACACACACAAGCTCTAATGAAAGTTCTCTTTCCTATTTCCCAACTATGAGAGAATTTCTCTGGGTTACAGAGACTACTCGAGACATCATCATCAGAGAACGATTTAATCTAGGAATTCAGTCTTTAAGAATCACCGGAAGGGCTAGCGTGAGGAGGGCAAGTGACAGCCCTAACTGTGTTTCAGGGGCTCGGGGAGTCTGGGGCTCTGCAGCAAGCCCAGCATGGGGTGGGTGACCCCCAGCACAGACGGCCGGAGGCCACCGTCAATGCTGTCCCAGACCCAAGCGCTTGCTGGCCGCGCCAGGACCTCGCGTCTGCCTCTCAGACCACAGGCGGGGGTCTCCTCTTGTGGAATGTTGGCCTGCAGGGACTTTCTGAACGTAGGCTCCAGGTTTCCAGCCCTGGCACAGCAGACAGGAGCATGTAGGAATGTGCCCATCTTCCACCCCAACTTTATCTCACCGACCTTCTATTGTTTTCTGGTTTCTGGTGGTTTGGGGGGGGGTTGTTGTTGGTGTTGTTTGTTTTTTACTGTAGTCTTTTTAATTTATGAGAGTTCTCAATTCTGACTCTTCTTTTATATCGTGTTTGCCCCCCCCACCACCGTGTATGTGTTATATTCTCTTTCGTCTCTGGAGATCTTAATAATTGTTCTTTTGAAATTTTTCTTCTCTGTATGTGTTGATTTCAAGCATATTTCCTTTTCAGTTTATTTTGGTCTCTTTGTTTCATGTTATCACCTTTCCCTTATGGATCTATGGTAATGTCGTTCCATTCTTGTTTAAGAATGAGGCACTACGGGCGCCTGGGTGGCTCAGTGGGTTAAGCGTCTGCCTTCAGCTCAGGTCATGATCCCAGGGTCCTGGGATCGAGCCCCGAATCAGGCTCCCTGTTCTGCAGGAAGCCTGGTTCTCGCTCTCCCACTCCCCCCTGCTTGTGTTTCCTCTCTTGCTGTGTCTCTCTCTCTGTCAAATAAATACAAAAAACTTAAAAAAAAAAAAAAAAAGAGGGACTAAAGTGACACTTGGAAGGTCTCTGAGTAGGAGTGGCTTGTGCTGTTGATGTCTTCGCTGCCAGGTGTCCCTGATGACCAGGGCATTTTATTGGAGGATGCGTAAATGGCGCTGTCTGTTGGTATCTTCTCTTGAACTGCGTGGCTTTCCAGAAGGGAAATCTCCCACTTGAAAGGGAGATGGTGAGGCAGTGGGGCTTGGAAGTAGGTATGACCAGACTGGACTGAGTGGGCTTAGTAGAGGTGCTAAGCGCAAGAAAGGAGCTAGAGGTCAATTTGTAGGTACCGATCCAGTCCCCATTCAGAAAGATGACTCATGTTCTCACTCCTGCCATTGCCTGGGTCTGATGTCCCCAGACCCAGAGTCTGCCTGATCAAACTGTCCGCATGGCCACTGTCTGATCCTGGGCTGGAGTAGAGGAAGAGTATCACCAGCCTCATAAGTCTGGGAAGATGATCTTGGAGTCCAATTGCTTTTCTTTAAATCTTCATCTTTCCTCCTGCCAATATAGCCCCATCTGGTTCCCACCTTAGCAGTGAGAGGTGACTCTGATGCCCGGGCCTGTGTGGACTTAGCCACGGCATCTGCTCGCTCCTTCCGGCTTCCCTTCCACACCCTCCTCCCCTTCTCCAGGCTCAGCTAGATTTCCTGTTCTGTAAATGAGCCACCACATGCTTATCTTCCACAAGTTTCTAAAATATGTCCTTTTCCGATGCTGTCTTCTCATCTCCATTTTACTTTTTCTTTGGAAATGTGGGCTTTCTTTATATTTTTTAAAAAATATCATTTCAGTATTGTCTCGGGAGAGAACAGACATAGATATTAAGTTCAACTTCTGGCATGCTGGTAGGTAGTCAGTCAGAATGTTCAATGCGAGTGTTCTGGATGGAAATATTCTTGCATTTTTAAACAAGAAACTTGAGGTAGATGTGCGTGCATACTAGGGAATATAGCCAGTACTATTGTAATAGTGTTGCATGGTGACCAATGGTTTATGCTTGTGGTGAGTACAGCATAATATAGAGACTTTGCCAAATCACTGTGCCGTACACCCGGAACTATATAATATTGTGTGTCGACTGCACTTCAATTAAAGGAATGTGTCAGTACTGCTCTCTGTCTAGATATCCACCCATCCCTCCATACTCTCTTTTTTTTTGAGTTCTGTAGCTATATTCTGTTTTTTGATTATTATACCTTTCAGTGTAACAAAACATCAAAGCTGTTTTCAGCCTCTGTCAGTAAAATATATTGAAATTTGCTCCCACATCAGAGAGAATTATCTTCAGGTGTTTATATTGTTTATGAAGAAATACGTGCTAGAATAAGTTCCTTAGTTATCCAGGTTACGTTCCCTTAAATATCTTAAAAATGGTACAAACTTGATTCAGCGTCTCTTATGAATTGAGCCTGCCTTTGTCAAATTGAGTATGCGAAAGTCTCACAAACATTGTGCGTTAATTTCCAATTTATATCCAGAGGATTCTTATTATCCAAATACCGTTCACACTTCCAAATGTGACTTTCACATGCTTTTCTTCTGAATTTGTCACCGAATATATTATTTTGATTGGTGTTGTCAGGAAGGACCTAAACATGTTTCCTCCTTGACTGGTAGCTAACATTCTTCATCAGATTCTTTGTTAATCTCAGGCTGCTCCGGTATGTGCAGGAAAGTATAAAAACATATGAGTTCTAGATCTTGCTGGGTTTCGTATTCTCCAAACCACTCTTGGCCTCAACTTTTCTCATCTGTACAAGAAAGGACAGGGCTAAAATCACTGATTCTATAAAGATTGCAAAATCATTGATAAGACAATGTGGGCGTGTCTGTCTGTGGTAGTCATGAGTGTGGTTTCTAGAGTCAGACGTACCTGGCTTAAAATCCCAGATGCTCTACTTACTAGTTTTGTGACCTATTATTTAATTTTTCTGAGCATAACATACCCTTCTCTGTAAAAGTGGGGTGATAATAAAACTCACTTACATGCCTTTATGTGAGTGTGTGAAAATTTCCTGTAATCAAATTTGTAAGGCATTTAACTCATACTCCAAATGTAGTCCACACCCAGGAAACCTTAGCAACGATAAAACCAACATGACTGTGGCATCACAATAGTGCCCTGGGCAGTGGAGAGAAAACGAATCATAACTTATTCACATATTCAACGTTCCTGGAGTGCCTCCCTACGTGCCAGATGTTGTTTGAAACCCTGGCATTATAAAATGTTCCCACCGACAGAGTTTACTTATATTTTCATGGGAAACACAACAAAAATATGATATGACAGGATGTAACGTAACATCAGTAACCTATGAAAAAGCCCTGAAAGGAGGCTAAAGCAGTGTGATTTGGGGTGGTGCATGTCCTTCTATGTAGGGAAGCAGGGAAGGCTTCTCTGAGGGGGAGACTTTTGGGTGGAGACTGGGGCAGATGCCACGGACACCTGAAGGCAGAGCTTTCGGACAGCAGGACCAGGGTTTGCAAGACTCCTGTGTGTAAGCAGACCCTCTGTGTCAGAAGACTGACAAGGAAGCCGCACAACTGCAGACTGAGACGGACAACTGTGAAGCTAGGCACACACACAAGCCTGGACGGTGAGACCTTGAAGGACATGACGAGACTCTGAATTTTACTCTTAGAAACCGCACTTGGAGTATCATGATGGGGAATTGACATGACTAAAGTGTTTAATCCTCCGCAGGAAAGACATGGAACCCCTTTGGCCTGCTTCTCCACATGTTCTTGGAAGGGTTAAAAGAGGCTGTGTGCATGAAAGCAACACACACAGTGTTGGGCATAGAGGACACCATCAATATTCTTAAATGTTAGAGACTCTTCCTCTTCACTTAGAGTCTAGGACGAGAACAGACTCCAGATCAGTTTGTACCAATGCTTTCTTTCTCAGCGGTTAGTCCCAGCTCTTGACATTATTTCCATTACAGTAACAATCCAGGAACACTTGGATCACGTAGGAGGTATTAGCCACACTGACATCTGCTAACAGGACTCATAGGTACTAGTTGGTGATATTCTGCGCATCTGCTAACAGGACTCATAGGTACTAGTTGGTGATATTCTGCGCAAATGGGGAACAAGACTTGCATTGTGATTGACACGGTGGTTGAGGGGAGCAGATCTCCGATGGGACACTGCAGAGAGAACACCCACATGAGCCCACAGAAGGCAGCATGATCTCTGGATGTGAGATTGGAAACCGGAAGTTAGAGTACAGCAACCTGGGAGCACCAGGGGCACTGATGAATCAGACGTCGTCTTCAGAGAGCCCCGCGCTCCAGGCTGGGACTCATTTTCTTTCTCCACGCTTGAGAAGTATGTATCACCTGGACCTATTCAGAGAGTAACAGATGCGCTCGTATCAGGGGCCAAGATTCCAGAGCCAAGTGCTTCTCGGGTTCAAGGCTTTCCTGAGGATTTCCTGGACAGTGTGTTTCATTTTGAAAGAACATTTTCCTTTTGATCTTTGCTTCTTATTGGGTCCTTCTCAGTTTCATCTTCTATTATAATATTTGTATTGGGCCATTGCCTTTCAGTGACTCAGTTAAGTGGATATTCTGGGCTGTGGATTTCTCTTCTATTTAAAGCAACCAATTGTGCAGATCTAAGAATAGAAGAAGACTTCCATAAGATACACACTTTCTTGTCAAAGATTCAAAGAATACTTTCCTACTTTGGACATCATTTAGCTTGGATACTATACAACATTTTAAGTGTTGGGAAATTTTTTTCCCCGACATTATCATACCTGAAATGCTAGTGAAGGCTGTAGCAGATTTTAATTATAAAATGTTCTCTAGGTCTGCTCCGTATAGACATTCATCTGACATTTTGCATGATGTGATTTAGCACCTTGACGGCAAACGCGGTACGTGTATTGAAGTTGCCATGTAGGTTCAAACTCAACATTGAATCTCTAGGGTCCCAAAGCAGAAAATAGAGGGACCATCAGTCCAGATTCAGCCTCAACCCTTGTGTTCATCCAGCTAGAGGGAAGAGGATGTTTTCACACCGGCCTAAGAGACTCAGAGCTTTTCCCAAGCTATAACTCTAGACAGTCCTATGGTAGTCTGGTAGGTGTGATCACTGCGACTCAATAGAAGATTGATGTTCTGCACTGTTGAAATGTAAGTGCTAAGTGAAAATAAATGAGAGTATAGATGACTCTTCCTTTTGAATCATAGGAGCTTATTCCCCAAATCTTTTCTCTTTGTTATCTTTTCATGAAGAATTCAATGTTAGCTATCTATGGCTATAAATTCGTGTGCAGCTGTTGCAATTAAGTTATTTGGGATGCAGTTTCTAGTTCCTTTTACAACATTCCAGCTGCTTCTAGTTGTAGTAGGTGGGAATACATTGTAAATAAATAAGAAAATAGTTTTCATCAGGTAACATCTCTCTCAACCTTTCTTGCCTTTTACTAGTAACTGAATAATATTTCCACTCCTTCTCTCCCCCCCCCCCCTATTCTGGCTTGAAGCTAACTGTTCTAACTCTGCTCTGGGTCCTGTATTTTTCCAACCTTCTCAATGAACTTGTTTCATCAATGACTCATTCCTCTTCTAATTTTTCACCCTTCATTAGATTATCCCACTCTGAGCTCTGATTAAAGATATTTCCCATTAAAACAGTCCTCCCTCCCCATCAACCTCACCCTCTCCATTTTTTCCATTGTGGTCACACTACTCAGATATATTACTTCCCCATTTATCTCGTTCTCCTCTGCTCACCTCTCTGTACCTCTTTTTCTGCTGCCTCAACAACTGCTTTTTTGAAATTACCCTCCAGTTTCTATGTCCAATGACTTCTCCTCATTCCTGATCATGCATTACATTTCCTCTGAATTTTAAAATGGTGAGCATTCACCAATTACTCCTTCTATAAAGTCATTATGTGGTTCCCTTGCCACACTCCTTTATAAAACTTAAATATTTATTGATATGTATTCTCTACCAGGTAATATGCTGGTTATCAGAAGAACTAAAATGCAGTTTCAAACTGGCTAGAGTTCATGGTCCAGGAGGGTAAACAAATCAGTACCCACACAGAATACAAAATTCCTTCCCATACTACCTTTTCTGATAATACAGTAGACAAGATTTCCAGAGACTTTTCCTGACAACAACAATAACAACACAACAACAACACACTTAATCCCAAACTATTCTGTATAAAATGTCTTTAAATGTTCTGCTTGACTGGCAGGAAAGCAAAGGAGATCTTCTGGGCCAGAAAAAATGGGGAGGTAGACAAACACACTCAGGAAACTGTGCTTTTACCTTGAGAGCTGCCATATCCTCAATTGTAATGTCAGACAGAGACATAATTAGGAGAAAATAACATGGTACCGAGTCAAAGTGGATGTTGAGCAAGGAAAAGTCTTTCCCTCTCATCTTCCCACCTCAGCCCACCTTCAAACTCCACAAAGAACTTGGGCTTCTGTAAGATAACTTCCTCAGCATTACCTATTTTTAGAAAGCAAAATCTGGTATACCTAGATTCAGAAAACCCAAAGACAGTAGTTATAATAAAATTGGTGTTTGAACATAACACAGTGGGAAAGAAATTGAGCACCAGAGAGAAAAGTCAGAAATGACTAAAATATTAGCAACAAAAGCCAGAAGGAAATGAAATAATATCTTAAGGGTCTCAGGAAGAAATTACAACTGGAATTATATAGTCAGCTAAATTATCTTTTCAAGATTATGGACATTTAGATAATTTATGCCAAAAAAAATCTTCACAAATGTTCCTTCTGAAGATCACTTTAAGAAAAAGAAAAAAACGGGGGACCAGGGTGGCTCAGTCAGTTAAGCATCTGCCTTTGGCCAAGGTCATGATCCTGGGGTCCTGGGATGGAGCCCTGTGTCACCTGCTTTTCCCTCTCCCTCTGTCCCCCACCCTAACTCATGCTCTTCTGTCTCTGCTCGATCTCTCAAGTAAATAAAATCTTTGAAAAATAAAAAGAAGAAGAAATTATGCTAGGAGAAATGGTGAAGGTAAAAAATGTTCAACATTTGGGTATATATATAAATAAACACTGCGTAAAGCGAGACCAACAGCTACTTTGTAGGGATAATAAAAACCTGATTGAGGGGCACCTAGGTGACTCAGTTCAGTGTCCAGTTCTTGAGTTCAGCTCAGGTCACGATCTCAGGCTCCTGAGCGTGAGCCCTGCATTGCGCTCCACGCTCTGTGGGGAATCTGCTTGAGATTCTCTCTCAATCTCCCTATGCCCTCCCTCGCCCTCACTGGTGTGTGTGTGCTCTCTCTTGCAAGTCAATCAATCAATCAATTAATTGAAAAAAAAAACAAGATTGAGTTGAATACTTACAGCATATAAATAAGAAGTTGGAGTTAAATTCTCTTCGTAAATAGTACATACTTACTAATTTTAGCATCTGAAAGTTTCTAGACTAATCATTAAAACAGTAGGAATAGAATATACAACTATAAAACCAGTAGAAAAGACTTCCACAGCTACTCAGGATGGAGTAGCAACAACCAGATTTACCCTCCTCTTTGAAACCACACAGAACCTCAGAGAAGAAGACCAAAGAACAGAAATCAGTTATGTGTCTATATACTAGAATTAAATTATAAGTAGAGATTTTTTTAAAACTTGAATAAATACACGCAAATAAAATATCTAGGAGTGAATCTGACAAAAGATAGGAAAGACTTGTTAACTGAAAACTAAAAAACTGTTTCTGAAAATATAAGACTTAAGTTGTGAGATATATTGTCTTGATGGTGTGGAAGGCTCAATACCACTAAGAGATCAGTTCTCTCCATACTGCTATGTAGATTTAATACATTCCAAGTCAAAATTCCAGAAACATTATGGAAATTGACCGGGCAATTTTAAAATTCTATGGAAATGCAAAGGACCTAAAATAAATGAAACACCTTTGAAGAAAGGAAAAAAAAAAAAAGGATGATGAACTCTACCTGATTACAAGATTTGATCTTAAATCTACTTTCTTAGGTCTATATAGGAGAAGTCAATCAATAGAAGAGAGTAGAGCCCAGAAATAGGCCCATACGTATAGGGAAATTTGACTTTTTAAAAATTACAGGAGAAAAACACTAGAAAAAATTAATTTTTGAAAAAAATAAGATAATTCAGTGGAGAAAGGACAGTTATTTCAACAAATTATGCTGGAATAAGTGAATATCTATTTGAAAGTGAAAGCAAGATAAAGGGAGAGGAAAAGAGAAATGAAGGGAGGAAAAAAGGAAAAGGGAGGGAGGGAAGAAAGAAAAAAAAGAAGGAGAAGGAAAGGAAAAGAAAAGGAAAGGAAGAAAAGACAGGGAAAGAAAGAAAAGGAAAAAGAAGAAAGGAAAGAAAAAAGAGAAAGGGGGGACGGAGGGGAAAAGGGAAGGAGGAAAGTAAGGAAGGAAGGAAAGAAGGAAGGAAGAAAAAAGAGGTAGCTAAACTTACCTCAGTCAAAATAAACTTTAAGCTAAAAATAATGCAAGACTGTGCTGGGATCATAAACAAAGCTGCAATTGGTATTTTTTTTTCTAGATATTTAATAAATTTTAATTTTTTTAAACATATATTTTTATCCCCAGGGGTACAGGTCTGTGAATCGCCAGGTTTACACATTTCACAGCACTCACCATAGCACATACCCTCCCCAATGTCCATAACCCCACCCCCCCTCTCCCAACCCCCCTCCCCCCAGCAACCCTCAGTTTGTTTTGAGAGATTAAGAGTCACTTATGGTTTGTCTCCCTCCCAATCCCAACTTGTTTCATTTACTCTTCTCCTACCCCATTAACCCCCCATGTTGCATCTTCTCTCCCTCATATGAGGAGATCATATGATAATTGTCTTTCTTTGATTGACTTACTTCGCTAAGCATGATACCCTCTAGTTCCATCCACGTCTTCACAAATGGCAAGATTTCATTTCTTTTGATGGCTGCATAGTATTCCATTGTGTATATATACCACATCTTCTTTATCCATTCGTCTGTTGATGGACATCTAGGTTCTTTCCATAGTTTGGCTATTGTAGACATTGCTGCTATAAACATTCGGGTGCACGTGCCCCTTCGGATCACTACGTTTGTATCTTTAGGGTAAATACCCAGTAGTGCAATTGCTGGGTCATAGGGTAGTTCTATTTTCAACATTTTGAGGAACCTCCATGCTGTTTTCCAGAGTGGTTGCACCAGCTTGCATTCCCACCGACAGTGTAGGAGGGTTCCCCTTTCTCCACATCCTCGCCAGCATCTGTCATTTCCGGACTTGTTAATTTTAGCCATTCTGACTGGTGTGAGGTGATATCTCATGGTGGTTTTGATTTGTATTTCCCTGATGCCGAGTGACATGGAGCACTTTTTCATGTGTCTGTTGGCCATCTGGATGTCTTCTTTGCAGAAATGTCTATTCATGTCCTCTGCCCATTTCTTGATTGGATTATTTGTTCTTTGGGTGTTGAGTTTGCTAAGTTCTTTATAGATTTTGGACACTAGCCCTTTATCTGATATGTCGTTTGCAAATATCTTCTCCCATTCTATCAGTTGTCTTTTGGTTTTGTTAACTGTTTCCTTTGCTGTGCAAAAGCTTTTGATCTTGATAAAATCCCAATAGTTCATTTTTGCCCTTGCTTCCCTTGCCTATGGCGATGTTCCTAGGAAGATGTTGCTGAGGCTGAGGTCGAAGAGGTTGCTGCCTGTGTTCTCCTCAAGGATGTTGATGGATTCCTTTCTCACATTGAGGTCCTTCATCCACTTTGAGTCTATTTTCGTGTGTGGTGTAAGGAAATGATCCAATTTCATTTTTCTGCATGTGGCTGTCCAATTTTCCCAACACCATTTATTGAAGAGGCTATCTTTTTTCCATTGGACATCCTTTCCTGCTTTGTCAAAGATTAGTTGACCATAGAGTTGAGCGTCTATTTCTGGGCTCTCTATTCTGTTCCATTGATCTATGTGTCTGTTTTTGTGCCAGTACCATGCTGTCTTGATGATGACAGCTTTGTAATAGAGCTTGAAGTCCGGGATTGTGATGCCACCAACTTTGGCTTTCTTTTTCAATATTCCTTTGGCTATTCGAAGTCTCTTCTGGTTCCATATAAATTTTAGGATTGTTTGTTCCATTTCTTTGAAAAAAATGGATGGTACTTCGATAGGAATTGCATTAAATGTGTAGATTGCTTTAGGTAGCATAGACATTTTCACAATATTTATTCTTCCAATCCAGGAGCATGGAACATTTTCCCATTTCTTTGTGTCTTCCTCAATTTACTTCATGAGTACTTTATAGTTTTCTGAGTATAGATTCTTAGCCTCTTTGGTTAGGTTTATTCCTAGGTATCTTATAGATTTGGGGGCAATTGTAAATGGGATTGACTCCTTAATTTCTCTTTGTTCTGTCTTGTTGTTGGTGTAGAGAAATGCAACTGATTTCTGTGCATTGATTTTATATCCTGACACTTTACTGAATTCCTGTACAATTTCAGGCAGTTTTGGAGTGGAGTCTTTTGGGTTTTCCACATATAGTATCATATCATCTGCAAAGAGTGATAGTTTGACTTCTTCTTTGCCGATTTGGATGCCTTTAATTTCCTTTTGTTGTCTGATTGCTGAGGCTAGGACTTCTAGTACTATGTTGAATAGCAGTGGTGATAATGGACATCCCTGCCTGTTCCTGACCGTGTTCAGTTTTTCTCCATTGAGAATGAGATTTGCGGTGGGTTTTTCATAGATGACTTTGATAATATTGAGGTATGTGCCCTCTATCCCTACTCTTTGAAGAGTTTTGATCAGGAAGGGATGCTGTACTTTGTCAAATGCTTTTTCAGCGTCTATTGAGAGTATCATATGGTTCCTGTTCTTTCTTTTATTAATGTGTTGTATCACATTGATTGATTTGCGGATGTTGAGCCAACCTTGCAGCCCTGGAATAAATCCCACTTGGTCGTGGTGAATAATCCTTTTAATGTACTGTTGAATCCTATTGGCTAGTATTTTGGTGAGAATTTTTGCATCTGTGTTCATCAAGGATATTGGTCTGTAGTTCTCTCTTTTGATGGGATCCTTGTCTGGTTTTGGAATCAAGGTGATGCTGGCCTCATAAAATGAGTTTGGAAGTTTTCCTTCCATTTCTACTTTTTGGAACAGTTTCAGGAGAATAGGAATTAGTTCTTCTTTAAATGTTTGGTAGAATTCCCCCGGGAAGCCGTCTGGCCCTGGGCTTTTGTTTGTTTGGAGATTTTGGATGACTGTTTCAATCTCCTTACTGGTTATGGGTCTGTTCAGGCTTTCTATTTCTTCCTGGTTCAGTTGTGGTAGTTTATATGTCTCTAGGAATGCATCCATTTCTTCCAGATTGTCAAATTTGTTGGCATAGAGTTGCTCATAGTATATTCTTATAATTGTCTGTATTTCTTTGGTGTTAGTTGTGATCTCTCCTCTTTCATTCCTGATTTTATTTATTTGGGTCCTTTCTCTTTTCTTTTTGATAAGTCTGGCCAGGGGTTTATCAATCTTATTAATTCTTTCAAAGAACCAGCTCCTAGTTTCGTTGATTTGTTCTATTGTTTTTTGTTTGTTTGTTTCTATTTCATTGATTTCTGCTCTGATCTTTATGATTTCTCTTCTCCTGCTGGGTTTAGGGTTTCTTTCTTGTTCTTTCTCCAGAACCTTTACGTGTAGGGTTAGGTTGTGTACCTGAGACCTTTCTTGTTTCTTGAGAAAGGCTTGTACAGCCATGTATTTTCCTCTCAGGACTGCCTTTGTTGTGTCCCACAGATTTTGAACCGTTGTGTTTTCATTATCATTTGTTTCCATGAATTTTTTCAATTCTTCTTTAATTTCCTGGTTGACCCATTCATTCTTTAGAAGGATGCTGTTTAGTCTCCATGTATTTGGGTTCTTTCCAAATTTGCTCTTGTGATTGAGTTCTAGCTTCAGAGCATTGTGGTCTGAAAATAGGCAGGGAATGATCCCAATCTTTTGATACCGGTTGAGACCTGATTTAGGACCGAGGATGTGATCTATTCTGGAGAATGTTCCATGTGCACTAGAGAAGAATGTGTATTCTGTTGCTTTGGGATGAAATGTTCTGAATATATCTGTGATGTCCATCTGGTCCAGTGTGTCATTTAAGGCCTTTATTTCCTTGTTGATCTTTTGCTTGGATGATCTATCTGTCCATTTCAGTGAGGGGAGTGTTAAAGTCCCCTACTATTATTGTATTATTGTTGATGTGTTTCTTTGATTTTGTTATTAATTGGTTTATATAGTTGGCTGCTCCCACGTTAGGGGCATAGATATTTAAAATTGTTAGATCTTCTTGTTGGACAGATCCTTTGAGTATGATATAGTGTCCTTCCTCATCTCTTATTATAGTCTTTGGCTTAAAATCTAATTTATCTGATACAAGGATTGCCATTCCTGCTTTCTTCTGATGTCCATTAGCATGGTAAATTGTTTTCCACCCCCTCACTTTAAATCTGGAGGTGTCTTCGGGTTTAAAATGAGTTTCTTGTAGGCAACATATAGATGGGTTTTGTTTTTTTATCCATTCTGATACCCTGTGTCTTTTGATTGGGGCATTTAGCCCATTAACATTTAGGGTAACTATTGAGAGATATGAATTTAGTGCCATTGTATTGCCTGTAAGGTGACTGTTATTGTATATTGTTTCTGTTCCTTTCTGATCTACTAGTTTTAGGGTCTCTCTGCTTAGAGGACCCCTTTCAATATTTCCTGTAGAGCTGGTTTGGTGTTGGCGAATTCTTTCAGTTTTTGTTTGTCCTGGAAGCTTTTAATCTCTCCTTCTATTTTCAATGATAGCCTAGCTGGATATAGTATTCTTGGCTGCATGTTTTTCTCGTTTAGTGCTCTGAATATATCATGCCAGCTCTTTCTGGCCTGCCAGGTCTCTGTGGATAAGTCTGCTGCCAATCTAATATTTTTACCATTGTACGTTACAGACTTCTTTTCCCGGGCTGCTTTCAGGATTTTCTCTTTGTCACTAAGACTTGTAAATTTTACTATTAGGTGGCGGGGTGTGGACCTATTCTTATTGATTTTGAGGGGGGTTCTCTGAACCTCCTGGATTTTGATGCTTGTTCCCTTTGCCATATTGGGGAAATTCTCTCCAATAATTCTCTCCAATATACCTTCTGCTCCCCTCTCTCTTTCTTCTTCTTCTGGAATCCCAATTATTCTAATGTTGTTTCGTCTTATGGTGTCACTTATCTCTCGAATTCTCCCCTCGTGGTCCAGTAGCTGTTTGTCCCTCTTCTGCTCAGCTTCTTTATTCTCTGTCATTTGGTCTTCTATATCGCTAATTCTGTCTTCTGCCTCATTTATCCTAGCAGTGAGAGCCTCCATTTTTTATTGCACCTCATTAATAGCTTTTTTTATTTCAACTTGGTTAGATTTTAGTTCTTTTATTTCTCCAGAAAGGGCTTTTATATCTCCTGAGAGGGCTTCTCTAATATCTTCCATGCCTTTCTCAAGCCCAGCTAAAACCTTGAGAATCGTCATTCTGAACTCTAGATCTGACATATTACCAATGTCTGTATTGATTAGGTCCCTAGCTTTTGGTACTGCCTCTTGTTCTTTTTTTTGTGGTGAATTTTTCCTCCTTGTCATTTTGTCCAGATAAGAGTATATGAAGGAGCAAGTAAAATACTAAAAGGGTGGCAACAACCTCAGGAAAATATGCTTTAACCAAATCAGAAGTGTTCCCAAATCGTGAGGGGGGAGAAAGGGGATACAAAGAGGTTCAGAAAGAAATGCAATTGGTATTTTGGTAAGAGTATTTTTTAATTCTCTTAAAGATTATATATAAGGTTATTGTTTCATAGGTAAAACGTTTGGAAAATTTTACTGGTAACAGCATCTGCCACTGGAGATTTTATGTTTGTGTATGTACGGGTATGTGTATATGTCAGGAAGAAACAGGAGTATTTTAATTATAGATTCCATTCCATTAAGACATACAGGACTATCTGTACTTTCTCTTGCTTCTTGTTATAGAGCTGACAAGCTTTTTCTAGTAATATGTTTCTTTCACTTAATGTTTCTCTTATACATATATAATGTCTATAATATTCTTAAAAAAAAGAAAAAAGCTTTTTCTAGTAATATGTTTCTTTCACTAAATGTTTCTTTTATACGTATATAATGTCTATAATATTTTTGACTTTTATTTATTTTAAATATCTGTGGGATCTTTAATGATGCCTTTATTTTTATTCCTGATAGTGATAATTTCTTTTTTCTCTCATATGTACATACACCCTTTTTTGAACTTTTTCTTTTTGGTTAGTCTTTCTATAGGTCTCTGAGTTGTATTACTTTTAAGAGAATCATATTTTGACTTAGGTGATTTTTCTATATCATTTACTTCAGCTATTATATATTTTTTATATTCTTTAAGAATAATTTATTGCTCTTCTTCTAATTTCTTGAAACAACTAGAAAGGTCATCAATTTTGAGCTTTACAAATTTCCTAGTATATATAAACACAAGACCAGTTTTCTTAAGTCAGCTTTAGCAGCATCCTAATAATTTAATGTCTTACTTCTATCATCACATAGTTAAAATATTTTTAATTTCATTTTGATATTTTATTTGACCAAATATTGTTTAGAAGCATATAGCTTAATTTACTAGAAGTCAACTACTATTTGGTTAACTTTTGTTACTGATTTTTAGGGTCTTAATTAGGGTCTTGGACCCTCAAGAATATAATTTTGGACTGTATTATTGCAAGATTACCAAAATCTCTACAGGTTATTCTGCCTCCTCATAGAGGCCCTCTATCCAAGCCTTTAGATCCTAAGTCTTTTGCCATGTATCCGGAATCCAAAAATCCCCAAGATAAGAGCGGAGTCTCTTTCTCTGCACAGTTACCCATTCTCAGTGATGGTTTTCCTAAGTCTTGGTTGTCACAGCAGTTCCCCAGTTCCTTTAAAATGACCTGTTTCTATAAAACTCCCTCAGCTTTAGGGGTACTCTCAGTGAGAGTCTAGGTCTCAATGAAATCAGAGCCCAAAGTAATTTAATTTTATATTTGTAAATTATAAGTTGTATATATGTAAATTTGTAAATTTATATTTGTAAATCTTAACATCACCAAAACTATTTGTGTTTGCCAGCTTAAAATATAGAACTTACTCAGTTTCAATTACCCCTCTGTTGTTAACAGCAGTCTACTTTATACTATTATTATCCAGTGAGCAGGTAAGTTCTTATACACAGGGACCATATGTAATTCTATTTTCCTGTAGAAATCTGAGTTGGTGTATTTAAGGAAGAAATTTTAAAAGAAGCGGAAAGAAGCTGTGGAAGAGCTTATTTATTTATAAAACAAACCCAAATGAAAATAGGAAAATATGATCTATTTTTCAGGAAAAGACCAAAAAAAAAAAAAAATTCTATGACGGAAACAATAAAATCTCACTCCCCAACCCTTACAGCCCTTTGCAGTTTTATAGCATGTGTACCATGTCGTCTTATTATTTTTTTTAAGTAGGCTCTATGCCCAGTATAGGGTTTGAACTCACGACCCTGAGATCAAGAGTCCCATGCTCTACCAACTGAGCCAGCCAAGGGACCCCTTCTTGTCTGATTAATTAAAATGTGTTAGAAAATTCCTGATTATTTTTTTCCTCTGGATTTCATTTATCAGTAACATTTCTTTCTTCCACCACCACATGTAACAGAAAAACACTGAATTGCATTTCTTACCAAAAAGCAGTTTTTACTGGAATATTGGGAAGCAGGGATTGATATATTTTTATCAGCACTTCCCCAACTAGTTACATCATGTTACTTTGTATACTGCTCCCACTGACAGTGATGGTATGAAAAGCCTTTGTGGTGCATGCTGGGTAATGCAGACTTCAAGCATTCACACTTCATTAATTAATTCATCACCTAAAAGCTAAGTATTGATTTTTTAATGGTTTTACAAATCTATTTAAGTTTCAGTGATGTGATTAAGAGGATATGTGTTTACTATAAATTATCTAACAAGTACAATGGTATTACTCTCAGAAGTAGCAAACAATTTAGCTTGTGAGAAGAGGGAAAAAGAGGTTGGTTAAAATATTTTCCCAAATACTGATTATTTAATAGCTATGATAAGCCATTAAAATATGGCTTGAAAAAAAACTATTATTTCAAAACATGGGTACTATGTTTCTTGATATTTGGTAAGAATGAAATCAGACACCAATGAATTTTTCCTTAATCCTATTTTAAATTATAGTGAAATAAATGTTCTTTGATTATTAGACTTGGTCAAAACATTTTCACTTTAATTATTATTGTGGAATATTATGAAAGATGTGAATTATTTTGTATTTTTCCATTTTCATTCCTAAAAAATGTTTTGGCACACAGGTCATGTAGAAATAGTCCTGCAGGTACTTATTTATAATATTTCCTTTACCTTTGATAATAATGGAAATAAAACAATGCATGTATTCTTTAATTCTTAAAAAAAAAAAAGGCTGACATCATAAACTTACTAAAACTAGAAATTATGTCATTTATGAGATAAACTGATTTTTTAATTTTTTTTTATTGACATACAATGCATTCTTTCTCTTAGGGGTTCAGGTCTGTGAACCTTCATTCTTACACAATTCACAGCACTCACCATAGCACATACCAGTGTCCATCACCCAGCCACCCTATCCCTCACCCCCACACCCCAGCAACTCTCAGTTCGTTTTGAGATTAAGAGTCTCTTGTGTTTTGTTTCCCTTCTGATACCATCTTGTTTCATTTTTCCCTCCCTATCCCCCATGGCCCCCTACCCTGCCTCTCAAATTACTTATATCAGAGAGATCATATGATAATTGTCTTTCTCTGATTGACTTATTTCACTTAGCATAATACCCTCTAGTTCCATCCACATCCTTCCAAATGGCAGGATTTGGGGGTTTTGATGGCTGCATAGTATTCCCTTCTGTATATATACCACGTCTTCTTTACCCATTCATCTCTTGGTGGACATCTAGGTTCTTTCCATTGTTTGGCTATTGTGGACATTGCTGCTATAAACATCCGGATGCACATGCCCCTTCGGATCACTACATTTGTATCTTTAGGGTAAATACCCAGTAGTGCAATTGCTGGGTCATAGGGTAGCTCTATTTTCAACTTTTTGAGGAACCTCCATGCTGTTTTCCAGAGTGGCTACACCAGCTTGCATTCCCACCAATAGTGTAGGAGGGTTCCTCTTTCTCCATATCTTCACCAACATCTGTCGTTTCCTGACTTACTAATTTTAGCCATTCTGACTAGTGTGAGGTGGTATCTCACTGTGGTTGTGATTTGTATTTCCCTGATGCCAACTGATGTTGAGCACTTTTTCATGTGTCTGTTATCTATTTGGATGTCCTCGTTGCAGAAATGTCTGTTCATGTCTTCTGCCCATTTCTTGACTGGATTATTTGTTCTTTGAGTGTTGAGTTTGGTAAGTTCTTTCTAGATTTTGGATACTAGCCCTTTATCTGATATGTCATTTGCAAATATCTTCTCCCATTCTGTCAGTTGTCTTTTCGTTTTGTTGACTTTTTCCTTTGCTGTGCAAAAGCTTTTGATCTTGATGAAGTTCCAATAGTTCATTTTTGCCCTTGCTGCCCTTGCCTTTGGCTATGTTTCTAGGAAGAAGTTGCTGTGTCTGAGGTTGAAGAGGTTGCTGCCTGTGTTTTCCTCAAGGGTTTTGACGGATTCCTGTCTCACATTGAGGTCTTTCCTCCATTCTGTTTTTGTGTGTGGTGTAAGGAAATGGTCCAGTTTCATTCTTCTGCATGTGGCTGTCCAATTTCCCCGACACCATTTCTGGAGAGACTGTATTTTTTTTTTTGCACTGGACATTCTTTGCTGCTTTGCTGAAGATTAGTTGATCATAGAGTTGAGGGTCCATTTCTGGGCTCTCTGTTCTCTTCCATTGATCTATGTGTCTGTTTTTGTGCCAGTACCATAGTGTCTCCCCCCCCCATTTTATTTCTTTTCAGTGTTCCAAAATTCATTGTTTATGTGCCACACCCAGTGCTCCATGCAATATGTGCCCTCCATAATACCCACCACCAGGCTCACCCCACCCCCCCAACCCCCCTCCCCTCCAAAACCCTGTTTGTTTCTCAGAGTCCCCAGTCCCTCATGGTTCGTCTCCCCCTCCAATTTCCCCCAACTCACTTCTCCTCTCCAACTCCCAATGTCCTCTGTGTTCTTCCTTATGCTCCACAAGTAAGTGAAACCATATGATAATTGACTCTCTCTGCTTGACTTACTTCACTCAGCATAATCTCCTCTGGCCCTGTCCATGTTGATACAAAAGTTCAGTATTCATCCTTTCTGATGGAAGCATAATATTCCATTGTATATATGGGCCATATCTTCTTTATCCATTTGTCCATTGAAGGGCATCTTGATTCTTTCCACAGTTTGAGAACTGTGGCCATGGCTGCTATGATCATTGGGGTATACATGGCCCTTCTTTTCACTACATCTGTATCTTTGGGGTAAATACCCAGTAGTGCAATTGCAGGGTCATAGGGTAGCTCTATTTTTAATTTCTTAAGGAATGTCCACACTGTTTTCCAAAGTGGCTGCACCAACTTGCGTTCCCATCAACAGTGTAAGAGGGTTTCCATTTCACCACATCCCCTCCAACACTTGTTTACTGTCTTGTTAATTTTGCCATTCTAACTGGGTAAGGTGGTATCTCAATGTGGTTTTGATTTGAATCTCCCTGATGGCTAATGATGATGAACATTTTTTCATGTGCCTGTTAGCCATTTGTGTGTCTTCTTTGGAGAAGTGTCTGTTCATGTCTTCTGCCCATTTTTTGATGTGATTATCTGTTTTGTGTGTGTTGACCGTATTGTCTGGATGATTACAGCTTTGTAATAGAGCTTGAAGTCTGGAATTGTAATGCCGCCAACATTGGTTTTCTATTTCAACATTCCTCTGGCTATTCAGGGTCTTCCTGGTTCCACAGAAATTTTAGGATTATTTGTTCCATTTCTTTGAAAAAAATTGATGGTATTTTGATAGGGATTGCATTCAATGTGTAGATAGCTTTAGGTAGCATAGACATTTTCGTAATATTTGTTCTTCCAGTCCATGAGCATGGAATGTTTTTCCATTTCTTTGTGTCTTCCTCAATTTCTTTCATGAGTACTTTTTATTTTTTTTTTAATTTCTTTTCAGTGTACCAGAATTCATTGTTTATGCACCACACCCAGTGCTCCATGCAGTACGTGCCCTCCATAATACCCACCACCAGGCTCACCCAGCTTCCCACCCCCGGCCCCTTCAAATCCCTCAGATTGTTTTTCATAGTCCATAGTCTCTCATGGTTCATCTCCCCCTCTAATATAGTTTCCCGAGTACATATTTTTTGCCTCTTTGGTTAGTTAGGTTTATTCCTAGGTATCATATGGTTTTGGGTGCAATTGTAAATGGGATCGACTCCTTAATTTCTCTTTCTTCTGTCTTGCTGTCGATGTATAGGAATGCAACTGATTTCTGAGCATTGATTTTATATCCTGACATTTTACTGAATTCCTATATGAGTTCTAGCAGTTTTGGAATGGAGTCTTTTGGGTTTTCCACATAAAGTAGCATATCATCTGCAAAGAGTGAGAGTGTGACTCCTTCTTTGCCAATTCGGATGCCTTTTAATTTTTTTTGTTGTCTGATTGCCGGGGCTAGGACTTCTAGTACTATGTTGAATAGCATTTGTGATAGCGGACAGCCCTAACATGTTCCTGACCTTAGGGGAAAAGCTCTCAATTTTTCCCCATTGAGAACGATACCACTGTGGGTTTTTCATAGATGGCTTTGATGATATTGAGGTATGTACTCTCTCTCCCTACACTTTGAAGAGTTTTGATCAGGAAAGGATGCTATACTTTTTCAAATGCTTTTTCAGCATCTATTGAGAGGATCATACAGTTCTTGTTCTTTCTTTTATTAATGTATTGTATCACCTTGATTGATTTGCAGATGTTGAACCAAACTTGCAGCCTAGGAATAAATCCCACTTGGTCATGGTGAATAATCCTTTTAATGTACTGTTGGATGCTATTGGCTAATATTTGGTGAGAATTTTTGCATCCGTATTCATCAAAGATATTGGTCTGTAACTCTCCTTTTTGATGGTGTCTCTTTCTGGTTTTGGGATCAAGGTAATGCTGGCTGCATAAAATGAGTTTGGAAGTTTTCCTTCCATTTCTATTTTTTGGAACAGCTTCAGGAGAATAGGCATTAATTCTTTAAATGTTTGGTAGAATTCCCCTGGGAAGCCATCTGGCCCTGGGCTCTTGTTTTTTGGGAGACTTTTGATGACTGCTTCAATCTCCTTACTGGTTATGGGTCTGTCTGTTCAGGTTTTCTATTTCTTCCTGGTTCAGCTATGGTAGTTTATATGTCTCTAGGAATGCATATATTTCTTCCAGATTGTCAGATTTTCTGGTATATAGTTGCTCATAATATGTTCTTATAATTGTTTATATTTCGTTGTTGTTGGTTGTGATCTCTCCTCTTTCATTCATGATTTTATTAGTTTGGGTCCTTTCCCTTTTCTTTTTGATAAGTCTGGACAGGGGTTTATCAATCTTATTAATTCTTTCAAAGAACCAGCTCCTAGTTTCATTGATTTGTTCTACTGTTCTTTTGGTTTCTATTTCACTGATTTCTCCTCTGATCTTTATGATTTCTCTTCTCCCGCTGGGTCTAGGCTTTCTTTGCTGTTCTTTCTCCAGCTCCTTTAGGTGTATGGTTAAGTTGTATACTTGAGACCCTTCTTGTTTCTTGAGAAAGGCTTGTATCACTATATACTTTCTTCTTGGGACCGCCTTTGCTTTGTCCCAAAGATTTTGAATAGTTGTGTTTTCATTTTCATTTGTTTCCATGAATTTTTTCAATTTCTCTTTAATTTCCTGGTTGACCCATTCATTCTTTAGTAGGATGCTTGTTAGCCTCCATGTATTTGAGTTCTTTCTAACTTTCCTCTTGTGATTGAGTTCTAGTTTCATAGCACTGTGGTCTGAAAACATGCAGGGAATGATCCCAGTCTTCTGGTACTGGTTGAGACCTGATTTGTGATCTAGGATGTGATCTATTCTGGAGAATGTTCCATGTGCAGTAGAGAAGATGTGTATTCTGTTGCTTTGGGATGGAGTGTTCTGAATGTATCTGTGATGTCCATCTGGTCCATGGTGTCATTTAAAGGCTTTGTTTCCTTGTTGATCTTTTGTTTAGATGATCTGTCCATTTCAGTGAGAGGGTGTGTTAAAGTCCCCTACTATTATTGTATTATTGTTGATTTGCTTCTTTGATTTTGTTATTAATTGGTTATATAATTGGCTGCTCCCATGTTAGGGGCATAGATATTTAAAATTTTTAGATTTTCTTGTTGGACAGACCCTTTAAGTATGATATAGTGTCCTTCTTCATCTCTTATTATAGTCTTTGGCTTAAAATCTAATTTATTGATATAAGGATGGCCACCCCAGCATTCTTTTGATGTCATTAGCATGGTAAATTGTTTTCCACCCCCCTCATTTAAAATCTGGAGGTGTCTTTGGGTCTAAAATGAGTTTCTTGAAGATAGCAAATCCACAGGTCTTGTTTTTTTTAATCCATTCTGATACCCTGCCTTTTGATTGGGGCATTTAACCCATTTACATTCAGCGTAATTATTGAAAGATATGAATTTAGTGCCATTGTACTGCCTGGAAAGTTACTGTTACTGTATATTGTCTCTGTTCCTTTCTGGTCTGTTACTTTCAAGTTCTCTCTTTGCTTAGAGGACCCCTTTCAATATTTCAAAATTTCCTGTAGGGCTGGTGTGGTGTTTGCAAATTCTTTTAATTTTTGTTTGTCCTGGAAGCTTTTTATCTCTCCTTCTACTTTCAATGACAGCCCAGCTGGATATAGTATTCATGCCTACATATTTTTTCTCATTTAGTGCTCCAAATACATCATGCCAGTCCTTTCTGGCCTGCCAGGTCTCTGTGGATAGGTGTGCTGCCAATCCAATATTTCTCCATTGTATGTCACAGACCTCTTGTCCCAAGCTGCTTTCAGTTTATTTTTGTCACTGAGACTTGTAAGTTTTACTATTAGATGATGGGGTGTGGAGCTATTTTACTGATTTTGGGGGGCCGGGTTTCTGTGCCTCCTAGATTTTGATGCTTGTTCCCTTTGCCAAATTAGGGAAATTCTCTACTATAATTTGCTTCATTATACCTTCTGCCCCCTCTCTTTCTGCTTCTTCTGTATCTCAGTTATTCTAATATTGCTTTATCTTATGGTATCACTTATCTCTCGAATTCTCCCCTCATGGTTGAGTAGTTGTTTGTTTCTCTTTCGCTCAGCTTCTTTATTCTCCATCATTTGGTCTTCTATATCACTAATTCTCTCTTCTGCCTCATTTATTCTAGCAGTAAGAGCCTTTTTAATTGGACCTCACTAATAGCTTTTTAAATTTCTACTTGCTTAGATTTGAGTTCTTTTATGGGATAAATTGATTTTTAATAGTAATAGAAAAAAAAGCACTTTGGAAATCGTGGGAATTACATTCAGAAGACATAATTTTATAAGTACATTTAGAAAAGATAAGAGTCATTTATATATCTGCCCAAAGTTAAATATGTCCTTTGATGATATTCAGCATGAACTGTCATGGACTATGACAGTGACATGTATGTTGTGACTTTATCCCCTTTAAGGATTTTAATGCAAAGCCTATGAAGATTTTGTAGATATTTTACCAAAAACCCTGCCATTTTTTCTTGCAGTCCAGTGTAATACAATCTGAAAATCAGTTCACCCTCAAACATTTCAGACAATGCTAACATACATGGCTATGGAATGCAGAGAATGTTTCTTTCTAAAATTGAAATGGAAAAAAAAAATCTGGTCATTAGATAATTATGTGACTGCTTATCTTCTTTTACTGCATACTCTGGAAGAAGAGGCTGCATTATTTTTACTGGGAACAGTTGCTGTGATTACTCAGTTTTTAGGTGACATCCAACTGGTAATGGGAGATGGGAGGCTGTTTGAAGTTAATCATCGTGCAGAGATAAAAAGCCTGCTGCATAATCCTACTCGGGCTTTTGATAGCATTAATTAGCAGGAGAGTGAAGGTTGGTGTATATCTGTGACTTTTGTAAGTCAAAGTTTTTTTATTCTCAGTGTCAAAAAGGGGGGGGGGAACCCATCAGAATGCTTTATATTTTATGAATAAGAAGAAGAGATGTTTTTGCAATTAAAAGTAAACATAAGCACTTGCAGAATTTTTAACTTAGGGAAGGATGTGCCCTTTTTTGAGGTTTGGTTCCTTCCTAGGACTCCACAAATGATCACCATTTGGCATTTCTTAAAAAGTGTTGGTGATTAGGATTTAAAAAAGGCTTTTGTAGATTATGAAGAAATCCTCTCATTTGTGGTTAACTTCAAATAAGTTTTGGGACCCTCAAAATGAAATTAAACAGTTACTTATTTACATATTTCTGCACACAGCCCATCCTTCCTGCATCTGTGCCCTGCACATAAACACAAACCCACAATTCTGTTTAATTATGCCACCAACAGAGTGTCATCAGAGACCTCTACTACTTGAGTTCCCATTTCTGGAAAATGTACCACATGCATCTCTCCATGGTCAGTGGACTCAGAAGTCTATATAGAGTATGAATTCCATGAAGAAATGCCAGAAAATACAGATCTTGGGGAAAGAAAAGATAATAAAATGTGATTTTAAATATTAGAATGAGAGAAAGACTAGTCAACAGGAATTCCAGAAGAAGTCCCTGGTGTCCAGTATTTACCACAGTTGTGGAAGAGGACAGATGACAGGGGCAGGCCGCATGGGAAGGGTTAGCCTGGTGATGTCCATCAAAGGCAAAGGAGAAGACACACTGAAGACATTTGGATTCATAGGATTGTAGAATGGAAAGATTAGGTCCTTAGATATGTCTGATTCCAAAACTGGAATGTGCTGTTGACCAGATATATATGTCTGCGTCTATATCTGTATCCATATCTATACCTATAGCTATCTGTATCAATATCTGTCTGTATCTAACGTATATAGATATATCTAATGTATATATATACATCTAACTTATTAGATATATACAGAGAGATATGGATGTAAATCTAATGCATATCTGCATATAACCTACATCTACAATCTATACTGATTCTACATCTATGCCCATACCCCCACACAGACAGAAATATACACAGAGATAAATGCACACACGTATGTATTTCTCCCCTTGTTTCCAATAAAATAGGTGTAAGTCAGTGCAATGACTTTGTCAGTGTTTTAAATTATTGTCTATGGAACTAATGGAAAATAACCTTTTCAATACCACAAACAACAATCATTTAAAAATTTGGAGGGCACTAAATTTATAGCAGTGATTTGGCTCCATAATTATCTGTAGTGTGCGAAAGGTAAAATTTGCCAGTGAGTATCCAGTATTTGTGATGAGACCTCTGTCCTCTGATGGGTAAACTCCCGATGCTGTTGTAAGCTTGAGGGCAAGCAAAGAGAAAGGCTGGAAGTCCTCTTCTCCAAACGGGTGACATCTCATCCTCCCCCTTGAATGCCAGTGTTGCCAGTGAAACATTTATTTTAAAAAAGAGATGTATGTCATAGCTTGGCATTAAGAAACCAACTAGAAATAGAGTTCTGGGTTAGTGATGGGGTTGCCACTGAATATCAGGCCATGTCTGAGATCCTGGAAAACCCCGGGTAGTCAGGCAGAAAGAGCCAGTCGAGCCAGGAGAGCCCCAGTCCTTTCCACAGAGGAGCCAGCAGTCTGGATGGGGAAGTATCCAGGTACAAAAAGTGCTCTGGCACAAAGTGACTTGTTTTTATAGCTGTTGCAAGAATTGCATCCACTCTTGTGCCCTCTGAGCCCACTTTCTGGGGCCATACCCTGATCACATCTCTGTAGGTGGATCATTTAGTAAATCAGTTTTCAGTGAAATCCTTTTGAGTATGCCGCCTCATTCCTGTACTGATTGATCCACTTTGATCAGAATTGGTTCTAGATCAGAATAAGAACTAATAAGCATTCTTATTTGTTGGAACACGTGTATTCTCTGTACACTTTTTTTTTAAGATTTTATTTATTTATTTGACAGACAGAGATCACAAGTAGGTGGGGTGGGGGGGGAGCAGGATCCTTGCTGAGCAGAGAGCCCAATGCGGGGCTCGATCCCAGGACCCTGGAACCATGACCCAAGCCAAAGGCAGAGGCTTTAACCCACTGAGCCACACAGGTGCCGCCCTGGTATACACTTTTATCCACCATGAGAATCACTGGCCATTAAGTTGTTGCAAAGAGTGTGGTAAATGACAGCTTAACTAGAAAGGGGATGATAGACTCTTGCTTTTGGAGCATTCAGTGCCTCAGCCAAAGGAAAATGAGAAGGAGGAACCTGGGCCAAAATTAAAACTGCACTTAAAGTGGACAGATCACGTGATGTAAAGAAACGGGATTAACTATCTGTTGACCAGATTCTTTCATTCTTTAGGGGTTTTTTGTTGATTTGTTTTTTTAACTTACCTGAGGCTTCTGGGAACCAGGAAAGAACAGGAAGTAAAGAGAGAGCCAAATAGACTGAGAAGTCAGCTAGCTGCAGGGCTGGGCCTGAAGACTTCTTGCAGAGGTTTCTAGGATCTGGGATGGAAGCAGCCACAAGCAGTCTTCTTAACTAGACCTTCTTAACCAGAGCTTGACAAAAATAATAAACCATAATTATGGATATGTTAATAGGTCCATCATAATTTTTTAAATACTAGAATAAAGCATCTTATTTTTAAATCAGTATTTGTTAGTGTTTGTTAGATATTCAATTTAGTAATGGATGGCTTGAGCCAGATTTGTGTCTCTTGCTTCTCTGTTTCCCCTAAATGACAAAATGCAGTGAACTCAATGATTGAAGTCCTCAAGAAAGGCAGTAACTGTTCAATGTGTCTTTCAAATAGTTCTGGCTATTTGGATTGAACCCAGAAGTCCCTGTTCTCTTCCTGTGAAGACACTCAACACTTACTACTAAACCTTGACTCCGTTCCATTCAGAATCTATTAGTTGCCGAGTTTTAACTTGGGTGGCAACAGCAGCTGCTTTTTAATCAGTCTCTTAATGCACTCAGTGCTGGGAAACATTTATGTTCTATTGAGGAAATTTAATGATATTCCTAAATATGTCCAGTAACACATGACTGACTCTTTCTTCCAATCCAATGTGTGTAGTAAAAAGTAAATTTCTTGGCGATGAAGTCATTTAGAAGACAGTTCTTAGAAATCCTGGCAGTCCTGTGCTTAAAAGCATGATAATTTGATGCTAAAGTATTAGGTTATGTTGCTCAAAATCTTGACTCTTCGCCATTATCGGTCACCTGAAGAAATAATCCTAATAAAGAAATAAAGAAATAAAGAAAAATTCTCCTGTCTCCTCCTGTCAGATGATTACGTGAGTACCTAGCCTACACAGTCAGCATATTGTAATATGGATGTGTATATCATGCTGAAAAAGCATACCTTCAGAGGCAAAATTTGATTGTATTTTCAATTTTAATTATTTTCTCCATCACTGAATCAAGATTAGGAGACATATTATTGACTTCCAACTGTTTTCTCTAATTAATGTGGTAAGTGGATTGCCATCTTTGTGCAACCTCTTTTTTTCATGTGACAATGCCTTGCCTTATTGATTAGATAGCTGAAACTATGTCATTTATGAGCCAAATGCTATTTCTGGCTTATATTGCGTTCCTTAAAATAATCATTACTTAAAAACGAAAAGCCAATTGTTTTATCCAACTGCAATATAAAAATACCTGTTAGCACACGGATACTATATCCAAGAGTGCCTTCCAATGAAAGAATCCCAGCCACTGATCATTCTGCTCTTTTTCTGAAATGGTTTTCAGGAAGCATGCGGGTTTTACAGCTTCTTAGCAATGCTATGATTTGTATCGCTTCTATACCTTTCAATGAAGGCTTTTCGCACCGACAGCATTATCATACCCTGTTCTGCAAACATAGGGAACATGAGAAAGTTCAGTGTACTTTGAAAGTAACAAGAAATCTTAGCTAAATTTATGCTTCTCCTTGACAAAGCTCCATAATAAACAATACTCTGAGGAGTTAGGGGAAATAGATTGAGTCTCCAATAAAGTCTTATTTCAATATTTGTTATTGATTCCTTTTATATTTAGTGGATAACTCGAGACCGTTTATTTTTATGAGGTTGTAGAACAATCCAATACAATAGTAAAAACGAATTCAGCAAATAAAAAATAGAGCACTGAATTTTTAACAATTAGTTAAGACAAACTCTACCCTAACGGTATGTTAGTCAAGATAAACTGACCAGGTCCGTCCTTACAGCTTCTGTTAAACCTTTAAAAGTGTAACACTGGAGGATATGTGTAAAACTTATCCTTAATATACATTTTATACTTGTGAAAAATATACAAAATATTGTAACATGTTTTCCAGTTATTGCCAGCAGACTAGTTACTATTCAAATGTATGTGTTTACTATCCAGCAGTGTGTTTCCAGCAGCATTTAGAGAGACGTCTAGAAAGGATGGCATCTGTTTTATTCATTAATATGTTTTAATGCTTATCATGATGTCTGACGCACAGTAAGTGCTTCCTACAACTTGCTTTTCATGGGAGTGGTTGGTTTGTACTGAGTGGGCTGGACGGGTTCTAGAGAGTTGGTTATTGTGTTGCTATTGTGTTGCTGGTCCTGGGGTTCCCTGGATATGCATGAGTCCCTGTGGCTTTTGAGAGACCTGTTGAAGAGGAGCTTAAGAAATCTTTTTTTTTTTTGGGGGGGGGGATTAACATATAATGTATTATTTGCCCCAGGGGTACAGGTCTGTGAATCATCAGGCTTACACATTTCATAGCACTCAACCATAGCACATACCCTCCCCAATGTCCATCACCCAGCTACACTATCCCTCACCCCCCACCCCCCAGCAACCCTCAGTTTGTTTCCTGAGATTAAGAGTCTCTTATGGTCTCCCTCCTGATCCCATCTTGTTTCATTTTCCCCTCCCTATCCCCCATGAACCCCCTGCTGCTCAAATTCCTCCTATCAGAGAGAGCATATGAAAATTGTCTTTCTCTGACTTATTTCACTTAGTATAATACCCTCTAGTTCCATCCATGTCCTTCCAAATGGCAGGATTTGGGGGTTTTGATGGCTGCATAGTATTCCATTGTATATGTATATGCCACATCTTCTTTCTCATTCATCTGTTGATGGACATCTAGGTTCTTTCCATAGTTTGGCTATTGTGGACATTGCTGCTGTAAACATTCGGATGCATGTGCCCCTTTGGATCACTACATTTGTATCTTTAGGGTAAATACCAAGTAGTGTAATTGCTGGGTCATAGGGCAGCTCTATTTTCAACTTTCTGAGGAACCTCCATGCTGTTTTCCAGAGTAGCTGCACCAGCTTGCATTCCTACCAGCAGTGTAGGAGGTTTGCCCTTTCTCTGCATCCTCTCCAACATCTGTCGTTTCCTGACTTATTAATTTTAGCCATTCTGACGGGTGAGAAGTGGTATCTCACTGTGGTTGTGATTTGTATTTCCCTGATGCCGACTGATGTTGAGCATTTTTTCATGTGTCTGTTGGCCATTTGGATGTCTTCTGCTCCTTGGGAAATCTTAAAAACTAAGAACTGTTGGTGAAATAGTATCAATATCATTGAATATTATTAGATCATATTCAAATCATAAAGTACAGCAACGTTTTGGAGGGGTGTCTGGAACATAACACATGTGTATTGTACAGTAGAATGTGTACCCAAGAGTACAAGTTTGTCTGCCACTCCTCACCATGTACACACCCAGTCTTCAATGATGAAGTAGGGACAGTAGCCACATAAAGCTCCCATTTGAAGAGGGAACAATGGGAGACATTCAGCAGTTTCTGGTTTGCTCTGTTACTATGGAGCAGACATTATCAAGTTTCCTGAACAGGCTTCAGGGAAGTTCCCTAATTAGACTCCGTTTTCCATTTATCTCTGTAGCTCTGGGTTCTGACCTCAGAAGGGAAGGAGTTTTTATTCACTGTCCTCCGTGGGTGCATCTGAAGTGGGCATCAGGAAGTATGCCCTCCTGAAGGTGGGGCAGTTTTTGGAACCTGTTCCTGCCTATGGAATGGTGGTAACTAAAGGGCACTTTGATTTTGAACAAAGACATTTTAGTTCCAGCTTCTGGTGTTTTCGGCAATACATTTCTTGCAAAAACTTAAAAGAGGCTTCTGACCTTTTCTTCTAGTGAGTTCTGTATATCAATATCTACCTGTAGTGTTTCCCCAGATTTAATTCTCAAATCTGCCCTATTTTATTACAACTTTCAACCCCACAACACTTTTCTCTCTCTACTTAGTGGTAGCCATTTTGAAACTGACAAACTCATAAAACCACAACTTCAATTGGAGATTGGCCATAACACCTGGATTCAAAAAGCTCTTGTCTCTCAAGGGTGTTTTTTCTCCTTTTTGCCTGCATTTGGAAATAGTAAGATGTTACATTCTTTAAGGTCTCAAAGTGCTAGGCTTTCTTTATTCCCTTTTATTTGTTTATAAAATGGCCATTTTTCTTGTGATCTTTTCTTTTTCTTGTACTCTCTTGCCAAATACACTTAATAGTAGCCAATAATGACGAAGAGTTTGAGTCTTTCCAACTATACATCTTTCTAAATGCTTATAGAGACTGGAGTGCCTGCTTTCAATGGGTTTATAATCTAATTGGAGAAATAGGATGTACACAAAGGCAATTATAATTTAAAATGTTAATTTTAATATGTACTCCATGCCTCGTGATTGATGTGAAACTTAAGTTTTATTCTACTTCAGAGAAAGTGATGGTCATCATCAATTCAAACAAAACATAACAATCAATCCAAACAATTCAAAATTGCAGACTTTTAAGGGAAAGAACAACATGATCTTAAAAAAGTTTTGGAGGGGCGTCTGGGTGGCTCAGTGGGTTAAGCCTCTGCCTTCGGCCCAGGTCATGATCTCAGGGTCCTGGGATCGAGCCCCGCATCGGGCTCTCTGCTCAGCGGGGAGCCTGCTTCCCCCCTCTCTCTCTGCCTGCCTCTCTGAGTACTTGTGATCTCTCTCTCTGTCAAATAAATAGATAAAATTTAAAAAAAAAAATCTTTTAGAAAACGCCTGTGTCACTAAGCTAAGCATGTAAGATTGAAACTGTGCTATGGACAATTTCTAAATTTATGTTAGGTCCCTCCTGGGGCTTCAGCGTTATTTTGAAAGGATGTTGGAACTGAGACTATCAACAGTCTTTACAGAGATGATGCATGCACTGATTGGATTCCTCATTTAATCTTTCATTAGCTAAGAAACGTCAGTGTGCTAAGAAAAAAAAAATGGTATTCCTACATCCTGCCTGTGTTTATAAATATCTACCAATACTTTAAGTTGAGCATTGAAAATAATTCACTAAGTGATAGCTGTAATGAAGTGTGAAATAAATTATCATCTTTGTTGGTGATAAAGATTATTGTGTTGGGCAGAAGACATATTTATCACATGGCCTTGACAGTACAGACCTGCTACAACAAGGGAACTAAAAAAACAGTCAAGAAACCAAAGATACGGAATTCATTTGCTATTTAAATCCATCTGATGGTTGTGGCTCAGACACATGCCACCAAGGTCGGAGGCCGTCTCGATGGCCATTCGGATTCTCAGACAGCAGCTAAGGGATTTGGTCTATCAATACTGACTTCTAGCTGCTTCCTAGGATCTGAACAAGAGACTAGAAGTGTTTAAAGAGATTTTCCTGACCTTAAAAGGTTTTCTTTGGATGCGTGTGCCCGTTGTGACCACCGTGGGGATTTGGCCCGGTTCATAACCAGCGCATCAAAACATTGCCGTGCTTCAGCTCATGAACAAAACTCAGTTATTCTGTGTCAAACGTTCTCACACCATCTTCAGGAAATTTCTTGTACTCGTTTCACATGACATCAGTACATCCCTAGCAGCACAACCTCTCACCACAAACGCAGTCTTAAGTCCAAAAGCAGGGAGTTTTTGCACCACACAAGTAATCTTCTGACATTTTGCATAGGCAGGAGAGGATTGCCATTCCCAGCATCATTTTTGAAATTATTTACTATTTTTGCGCATTTCTCTTCATATTAACTTTAGTACATGCTAAATTTATAGTATGTATATAATTAAGAAGACACTGTACTATTCAAGTCAAGTACAGTATGTGTGTTGTCCGTGTGTATTTTAACTGAAATTAACCTAGGACTGTGCCCCATAATGTATTTTCGGTCACTTACTACATGTTGGGTCTTTAGTTAAAATTAATTAAAATTACTGCTATAATAAATCTTAGTTAAGTTGTATATATTTTTCCCTTTAAGAGTAATGAGATAGGAAGATTTATGTGCACCACAGTTGTGCCTGGGGAGAGTCCTGCCTTTGGGGAAACACTTTAATATACAACTGATGGAGTTGTCTCCCACCAAGGGGTTAGAATATGAGCTAAACTGTTCTGCCTAATAGAAGGAAAATCATGGGTAGTTCTAGAAGGAGATCCAGAATAGAAAAGCAAGAAACCCAGAAAGCTGGGTATGACAAGGAAAAGGAGACTAAAGCAGAGTTTCCCAATCTCAGAACCACTGGTATTTTGAGCAGATCATTTTTGTTTGGGAAGGCCTCCCTCTACGCTGTGATAATTAGCAGTGTCGCAGGTATCTACCCATCAGCTATCAGTAACACATAGTGCCAGTTAGTTTTGACATCCAGAAATGACTCCAGAATTTGCCAGATGTCAGCTGAGAGGGCAATTTTGTCCCAGTCGAGAACCACTGGACTAAATGAAGGTATCCCAAATGGCAGGCTGACCATAATTGGATTTGGGCTGAACATGAATGTTGAAGTTTTTTGTTTTTTTTAAATCTGTGTTGACATTTAAGAGAATCTAAAAAAACCTTACACCTTTCTTTCCAAAAGCTGAATTCAAAAGCAGTTAAGAGATAAGCTCAAGAATCTGGCAGACGGATCTCAAAATATTAGTTGGATAGTGATAGAAGCTAGATTCAGTTACATACACTAGTTATGAAATAACCGGGATCACAGGAAAGGCGTATTTTTAGATTTCTAGGTTCTACCAAAGAGTTTTCCAAAGTGGTTGTGTAATTGTACATCTGCATTAGCCCTCCAGGAGGGCTGAAGTTTCTCTGTATCCTAACCAAGTTTCCATTTATTGTCATCCTTGGTACTAGCATCTAGCTGTCGTGGTGCCGTAGTGTTTGTGCAGCTCCCTGACGACTGATGACGTGGAGAATCGGCTCATACACTTCGTAGTCACTTGGATATTCCCGTTTGTAAAAAGCCTGCTCAAGACTTTTGCCCTCTTATTAAAAGACCGGTGTCTCTTTGTTTTGTTTTTAATTGATCTGAAGAGTACTTTACATATTCCGAACACAAGTCCTTTCTTGGTGTATGAGCTCACAGTGTCTTCTCTCACTGATGGTTTGCTTACACATGTTTAATGGACAATGCAAGGTTTGCGTTTTTCTGCTTTGTTGAAATAACAGTTTGCAGAAGTTTTGTTATTTGATTAATGACTTAGAAATCTTTAAGAAATCATGGCTACTCCAAAATCATCAACATGTTCATTCTATCGTGTTTTCTTTTAGAACAGAGGTCAGCCAACAATAGCCCATGGGCCATATCCAACCCACCACCTGTTTTTATGGGAACCATGACCTAAGATTGGCTTCTACGTTTTTTAACAGTTACCAAAAAGTCAAAAGAAAAATATTTTATTGACACATGAAAGTTATATAAATTTCAAATTTCAGTGTCCATAAATATTTATTATAACATAGCAATGTTTTATCTGTTTACAAACTGTCTTTGGCTGTTGCCATGCTGTAACATCAAAGTTGAGTACTTGTAACAGATACTATGTAATCCAAAAGCCTATATACCTGGCCCTTTACAGAAAAAATCTGCCAATCCCTGTTGTAGAAAGCTGATTTCTTTAGTGCTTGCATTTAGGTATATGAACCCTCTTGAATAAATTTTGTGAGGTAGAAGGCAAGGTTCATTTTTTTATCCATTTAGATATCTCACTACATCATCATTAATTGGAACACCTGTTTTCCCTCATTGACTTTCATTAGCCTTCTATAATAGTCAATAATACATATGCATATATTGTAAAATAGTACCTGTATCACAGAGATAAATGATTTTTATATGTTTAATGATTCTGGACTCTTCTGTTAATTTATTTAACTGTTCTTGTATGAATATTATAATACCTTAATGACTAGCTCTATAGCAAGACTTAAATCTGGTAGGGTAAACCCTCTACCTGTTCTTGTTTAAAATTATCCTGGCTATTTTAGGTTCTTTGCATTTCCACATAAATTTTAAAATAGGCTTGTCAGTTTCTAGAGGAAAATTCTGGGAAAAAACAGCTTTGGAACTATAGATTAATTTAGGGAAGAACAGTGTCTCAAAAGTACTGAGTAGTCTAATTCACAAATATGATGAATATCTCCATTTATTTAAGTCCTCAGGAACTTTGCAGTGTTTAATAACTTCAAGTATAGAAATTTTGTACATCTTTGGGTATAATATTTCCAAGTATTTGTAGGTTTGTGCTATTATGAATAGCACTATTTTAAAATTTCATTTCCTGATCATCTGTTGCCAGTATATAGATATAACCGATCTTTTGTATACTGACTTCATATTATACAATCTTGCTAAATTCACATATTATTCTAATGGTTTGTTTGCAATATGACTTTGTCTTAGTATAGCCTAAGCTCGTAGTATAATATTGAATGGAATTGGTGGATAACTGTCCCATCTTACAGAAAAAGCTTTAAAATACACCATTAAATAGATATTAGCTGAAGATATTTTGTAGATCCTTTATCGAATTGATAAAGTTCTTTCCTATTACATGTTTGCAGAGTCTTTGACTATGAATGAGTGTTGAATTTTATCAAATGTTCGTTCCACATATACTGAAGTAATCTTTTTTCCTTTATTCTGTTAAGATGGTAAATTATATTGATTTTTTTCATTTTTAGTGTTTTTTTAATTTTTTTTTCAATGTTCCAAGATTCATTGTTTATGCACCACACCCAGTGCTCCATGCAATATGTGCCATCCTTAATACCCATCACCAGGCTCACCCCCCCCAACTCTCCTCCCCTTCAAAATGCTGTTTGTTTCTCAGAGTCCACAGTCTCTCATGGTTTGTCTCCCCCTCCGATTTCCACCAACTCACTTCTCCTCTCCACCTCCCAATGTCCTCTGTGTTATTCCTTATGCTCCACAAGTTGGTGAAAGCATATGATAACTGACTCTCTGCTTGACTTATTTCATTCAGCATAATCTCTTCCAGTCCCATCCATGTTGATACAAAAGTCGGGTATTCATCCTTTCTGATGGAGGCATAATATTCCATTATATATAGGGACCACATCTTCTTTATCCATTCATCTGTTGAAGGGCATCTTGGCTCTTTCCACAGTTTGGCAACTGCGGCCATTGCTGCTATGAACATTGGGGTACAGATGGCCCTTCTTTTCACTACATCTGTATCTTTGGGGTAAATACCCAGTAGTGCAATTGCAGGGTCATAGGGAAGCTCTATTTTTAATTTCTTAAGGAATCTCCACACTGTTCTCCAAAGAGGCTGCACCAACTTGCATTCCCACCAACAGTGTAAGAGGGTTCCCCTTTCTCCACAACCTCTCCGACACTTGTTTACTGTCTTGTTGATTTTGGCCATTCTCACTGGTATAAATAAATAATGAGTATTCTGTTGTTTTAGGATAGAATGTTCTGTATGTATCTATGAGGTCCATCTGGTCCAATGTGTCATTCAAAACTCTTGTTTCTTTTGATTTTCTGCTTGGATGATCTGTTACCGAGAGTGGCATGTTAGAATCCCCTACCATTAATGTATTCACATCAGTACGACTCTTTATCTTAATTAACAGTTGTCTTATGTAATTGGCTGCTCACATATTGGGGGCATAAATATTTACAATTGTTAGATTTTCTTGGTGGATAGACCCTTTAAGAATGATGTAGTGTCCTTCTGTATCTCTGACTACAGTCTTTAGTTTAAAATCTAATTTATCTGATAAGAGAATCACTACCCCAACTTTCTTTTGAGGCCCATTGGCATGAAAGATGCTTCTCCATCCCTTCACTTTCAGTCTGGAAGTATCTTTAGGCTCCAGATGGGTCTCTTATAGACAGCATATGGACGGGTCCTGTCATTTTTTTTCCAATCTGCAACCCTGTGCCGTTTTATGGAAATGTTTAGGCCATTCACATTGAGCATGATTATTGAAAGATACATTTTTATTGACATCATGTTGCCTCAGAAGTCCTTGTTTCTATAGATTGTCTCTGTAAATTTCTGTTCTATGTCACTCTTGGGTTCTATCTTCTTTTATAGAAGCCCTCCCTACCCCCTTAATATTTCTTGTAGTTCCGGCTTGGTGGTCATATGCTCTTTTAAACCTTGCCGGTCTTGGAAGCTCTTTATCTCTCCATCCATTTTGAATATCAGCTTTGCTGGATAAAGTATTCTTGGTTGCATGTTCTTCTCATTTAGTGCCCTGAATATGTCTTGCCAGCCCTTTCTGGCTTCCCAGGTTTCTATGGACAGATCTGACGTTATTCTGATGGACCTTACTCTGTACATAAGGTAACTCTTCCCCCTCGCTGCCCTCAGAAGCTCTTGTCTAAAATTATGATTCGTCAGTTTCACAATTAAGTGCCTCAAGGTCTTTCTAGATTGTTGATCCTGGGGGGTGTTCTTTCTGCCTCTAGGACAGGAATGCTTGTTCCAGTCCCCAGACTGGGAAAATTTTCATCCAGAATTTGTTCAACTATATCTTGTAGTCTTCTTTTTCCATCCCCTCAGGGATCCCAATAATTCTGATGTTGGACATTTCATGGCGTCATTTATTTCCCTAATTCTGTTTTCATGGCTTCTAAGCTGTTTGTTCCATGCCTCTTCCTGATCCTTTTTCCCTATCAATTTGTCCTCTAGATCACTAATTCTATCTTCTGCCTCTGTTACCTTAGCTGTTACTTAGATTAGATTGGATCTCATTGATAGCATTTTTAACTTCTGCCCTGGTGGCTCTCACTTCTACCCTTAGAGATTCTATGTTGTCACTAATGGTTTTCCCCCACCTAGCCATTGCCTGGATAATTGTTACCCTGAATTCCCTTTCCGACATACTATTTATGTCCATATCCAATAGTTCTGATCGAGAGGGCACAGTGTCTGAATTTTTCCTCTGTTGGGTGTTCCTCTTCCTAGTCATTTTGGTGAGAGGTTGTTGAGGGGATTTATAGCTGAATAGATCAACCACGATCCAGGCAAGGTGCACCCTGGAATACTTCAGAGCAGTCGGAAGTCACCACCTCTCCACTGGTGTCTTCTGCCCCTGTAGAGATCCAGCATAAAATCTTACATCTCAGGCTGATTTCATGGGTGTTCAGAGTGTTATGGTAGATACTTAGCTCACTTTAGGGACCTGTTGAAACAGGGTCTCCTACTTCTCTGCCATCTTGCCCCTCTAACTTGACTCTTTTCATCTTAATTTGCCCCTGCATACCTGACATAAACTCCACTAGTTTGTGATACATTAGTCTTTTTATATTAACCTCTAGATATAATTTGCTAATGTCTCACTTAGGATTTCTATATTTATACTAATAAAGGATAGACATAATTCAAATCCTATTGGTAAATGACATTAAAAGAAAATGGGTTAAGCATTGCACTTAACACAGATTGGCTGATTGGCTAAAATGAAGTAAGTTTCTGTTTTCAAGGGACAGACATTCTTGGATATACTCACAAAATAGTCTGCTCCTTCTACCTCCAGGGACAAAGGATTTTAGGGTGAGATCTCTTAGCACCTCAGCAAATACAGATCAATTTAAGTCATCTCAAAGAACTACCAAGTTCTTTATTTAACAATATACATTATTCAGCTATGCTTCTGTTCTATAGATAGAAGCAACTTTTGTTGGATTTCAGGGTTCTCCAAATCCGCCTGTATTCTATCCCTATTTATGCTCTGTTTCTTTCCAATATGAACTTGTAAGTTTATTCTCCGTGCGGATTCAGCATCCCAGTTTATATGAGGCCTATCTGGCCCCGTCACACACAAGAGCTGGGTTGACCTCAGTGCATTTGCCTACACTGTGCTAAATAATCTGACCATGGGTTTGTCATGAAGCCATGTTCATCCTAAAGTTAAAAGGCTAGTTCCAATTCCAGCTTCATCAGAAAACATTCCTAGTAAGCTCAGGCGTAACTGATTTCCATACCTTCTCTTTTAATGGATTATCTGAAATACTAAGCAGGAGGCACATTTTCTTTAGCCTGTCTACTACTGTGACTACTGTCTACCAGTATCTGACTTACCTCTAGTTGAGTTGTAATCCTCAGCAAAATTATGGGGTTAAGAAAAGTTCTGGTACCATGGCTCTCAAAATGATGAAATAATGCATTCACTTTAGTGCTGAGTAAAGTGATATCTAAAGCTATGTACGTAGAATTATTTAAAAGATTTTTGTAAAGATTTATTTATTTGAGAGCGAGTACATGCACGGGGGCAGACAGAGGGAGAGAGAGAATCTTAAGCAGGTCCCTGCTCAGTGCAGAGCCTGACACAGGGCTTGATCTCAGGACCCTGAGATCATGTCCAGAGCCAAAATCAAAAGTAAGGTGCTGGGGCTCCTGGGTGGCTCAGTGGGTTAAGCACTGGGTCATAATCTCAGGGTCCTGGGATGGAGCCCCGCATTGGGCTCTCTGCTCAGCAGGGAGCCTGCTTCCCTTCCTCTCTCTCTGCCTGCCTCTCTGCATATTTGTGATCTCTCTCTCTCTGTGTCAAATAAATAAAATCTTTAAAAAAAGGTGTTTGACTGAGCCACTTAAATATTAAAAAAACAAAAAACACAACAAGCTGCATAGAATAAAATAGTTTATAGATGTATATAGTGTTTGTTTTAGATGGTGGGATAGATGATTTTTTTTCTTCCCTTTTTTCTTATTTTCATGCATTTTCCCATGTTTTTCACAATAGGCCTATATTATTTTTAAATCCTTCACCATAAAATGTTCACTATTAACAAGCTGGAGAAAATGTAGGTTTGTGTTGGGTGTGTGTTCATTGAATCTGTAGGTTTCTGTGTGTATGTGCACACTTTTTTCTAAATTTGCCAAATACTAATTATGTGACCTTGAAAGGAATTAGTTAACTTCTCTGTGCCTCCGTGTTCTCTGCTATGGAAGTGGGTATAAAAACTATTTCTTTCGGGAAGATATATGAAAATTAAATGAGCTAATGTTTG
The DNA here is from genome assembly GCF_010015895.1 of Lontra canadensis. Lineage (NCBI taxonomy): Eukaryota > Metazoa > Chordata > Mammalia > Carnivora > Mustelidae > Lontra > Lontra canadensis. Next base: position 20,636,855 of record NW_022631015.1, on the reverse strand, counting down.
GAAGACACAGATAACAGTGCCAGACAGGTAAAAATGTTCTGTAAATGGTAGCTTTTATTTTTGCTATTATCACCACTGTTACTGTTCTCATATGGTACGGCAATTTACAGATCAGTGCATATGCAGATAGGCTCTTAGTAAAGGGAACAAAACATTAACAATTGTTAACACTCAGTGATGGGATTATAGGAAATTATTTTCCTTCTTTATATAACTAATTTAGTGTTTCCATAACAAACATCTATTATTCCACATTTAGAATAGAATATTTCCAAATGTGAGAGGGTCCCTTTTCCACGAGTATTGAAACGAAATACAGTATTTTGCTTGCCTTAAATGATATAATGTATCTAAGAGACACGTTTTAAGAGCTAGATGCTAAAATGCAGGGGAAACACCATATATGGAGATTTCTGCTTTGCCTTCTGCCAGCTGCATTTTAGGAGATGGATTTACCTTCTGGATGAACTATTTTAACTTCTTGATTTATTGGGTCTGTAGGAACAATATACTCTTCTTGTGATACTTGCAAAAGCAGAAAGAGGCATGCCTTCAGTATAACACACATGTGAAACTGGCCTTATTCAGTTTTGTGTCCAGATTGTAGGAAGGCACAAAATAATCCCAGAATGTAGAAACTCGGGAAGCTGTCCCCGGAGTGCTGGTATCGGTTTGATCCCGAGATCATTCTCCTCTGGGGGGCCATGCCAGAGAAGGGGGCTGCGGACCGGGTCCACTCAGGAGAGAAGACTGGATTCAGAAACGGGGTTCCTTATTGGTTGAGGATTTGTGAGCAGGAGGCTGTGGCCTGCACACCCCAAGGGTTGACGGAAAGTTTTAGTAAACCACAAGGCAGCCCTTTCTGCCTCTCCGTTAGTACCAATGAGGCTGCAGAGGATTCAAAACCTCATGAGATCTGGAGCATGTTTGTACGTGCTCAGGAGGGACTTTGACGAGCCTCAGGGGTGACGTGCCCCCGGAATACGGTGAGAAGAGCACTGAGGTAGCAGTTCCTTAGTTGAGAGAGAAAGTCCACAAATCTCAGCATGCACATGCATGTCAGTGTGTGGCTTCTTGCATGAGCTTACTGTGTCTCACCGATAGAGACCGGCAGCCTGGAGAGCGTAGATCACGATCCCTCCGACAACCTAAGAACGTGCATGAGCTCATGGGGAAGCCCGAACTGGCATCCATCCGGAGCTACCAGTGGAATCTCATTCTACCGCAGTAGGTCCAGGGCTCCAGATGACAACCTGGAACGTTTAATAATCACCTGCGTCCGAACAGCTCTCTTCCCACTGGAAGAATTTTATCTGTAAAAGTAAGAGAGATGCTAGACAAATGGCTGAAGGTTTAACAGCATCATTGCTTTGAAACCGCTCCGTTCAGGCCCCGTACTGGGGAGGCCCGACCTAAGGCTACCAGCAAGGGAGATGGAGGAGTTTCCTGGAAGATAGCTCTATGGGAACAGAAAATCCAGCACACAGACAAGAAAGCGGAATCGGCAGTGGGGAGAGCTGTTTCTGTGGACGTTTGATCCTGTGCAATGTAGTCCCAGTCCAGATTCTACTTAATGGAGGTGTCTGAAACTCAAAAAATGTTGGAAGGAAAGGAGTTTTACTTATTTTTTTAAAGAGCTATTTTAAAAATTAGGGACTCTTTAAACCACTGCTTAGACTACAACCGGCCTTTACATTTGGCCAAGGCCAGAGAATTTGGTAGTGCTTGGGCAGTAAGCAGCACTGGTGGGTCTTAGAGACCTAGAGGCTTCTAGTAGCACAGGAGATGAGAAGAGGAGCCTGGAGACAGTATTACACAGGGACTGGCTGGACCTGCTTCATGGTGTATCTAGGACATCTCTTGGGTAATATTTAGGATACGATAGTTCCTGAAAGGGTTGTGCATGTGTGGATGTGGGTAGAGCACAGAGGTTGTCGACTGTAGGTTTTACAAGATCAGGGTTATACTAGGATGTCTTACAAAATGTCACTTGTCCCCAGAGACTTGAGGTTGATACCTTCACATTTTATCTACTGCAGGAAAAAAAAAAATCCTTTCTAAACCTTAATTTTATGTGTTTGAGTTAAAAACGAGAGGAAATTCTACCATTATCATTTATGTCGAAGGTTACAGCAAAATATGTTTATTATCTGAAACAAATGGTCTCCGTGGAGATTTAGCCAAGAGTTGCTCTAAATCAACATTTATATCAAAGGAGGAAATATTAAAGGACCTGGGTATTTTCTTTGATACAAAAGATAGGAAAACTGATATTTAAAATAGGCCCACGTCCTCCAAACTTGAATCAGATCAAGATGGCCAACTGACTCATTAATTGAAATTAAGGTACTTCCTGAACTTTCTACTAAATTCGGTCAAAGTCACCTAGCTTCCTCAGAGGTTATCACAAATAGAGATAAAAGCAGAACACTTAGTTCAAACTGAAACTTGATGCCTATCTGTCAGAGTCGGGTTGCCTCATTCTCTGCGGCTGTTAGGCTCCAGATTATTTTTTTCCAATAACAATTAGATTGCCACACACATTAACCTACCCCCATCTTGTGATCTTTTAGTGCAGTTCTACTCACCTATAGTAGTTCTCTAAAAGCCACTCATTTTTAAACTATTCAATCATTTACACTTAAACGTGATCAAAGTGGACAGAAGTACACCCCACCCCCACAGGCAATGATATCTCCAGCTCCTGATGCTTCATGCGAGTTGCTGCTCAGCTGTACATTGGTCTGGAGACAGAAGAGCGGGATCAGAATGTTAGGAAAGACCTAGAAAGCCCTTCAAACGAAACCGCAATCATATATTCCATTTTGCAGAGCACTCTTGAAAATAGCTGTTTTTTATTTCTTTCTCTGCTGGGAGATGTTCTCTAACCCCTATTTTTTTTTTTTTTAATATTAGGAAGTCTTACGTTTCATTTTCCCACATTTTTCAGCTCCTGTCTGAGCTCATGCAGTGTCTCCTATGCACGATTTCATTTTTACATTTTCCAGAGAATGATAATGTTTTCCATTAAAAAAAAAAAAAAGGTCGTTTCTTCAAGGTGATGCAAACTTTATCTGCAAATACTGCTAACTCAGCACCACCGAAAACATCACGTTTTTAAATCCTTTTGGTTCATTACTTGAAACTAAATTCCAAACATCTGAGAAGCCCTGTCCCTCTTGAATTCCATGGACAAATCCTAAGTGCTGGGCTGTGATTCTTTCAGACATCAGAAACCGGATTACCTCGAAATTTACTTCAAAAAATGGCACCGCATTATGGTTTGGAGAAAAGAATAGATCGTGCTCTGATTTATCTTAAACCAAAACCACCCTGCCAAAGACACACTTCTGGATGTCCTAGAAGAAACAACCCATAGTACAGTTGATCTTATGAGTTGATCATTTGTGAGCCTTACCACCTAGGGAAAGGAAACTAAGCTTCATAGGAAATATAAGAATAATTAAGAGGTGAATCATCTTATTATTTTACTGTTACCAGGTTTTGGTTCTGAGTTTGATTCTCCCTTCAGTAAGGATGAGGGGCTGGAAGCATGGGTTGCCCTCCAGGAGAGAGAATTCTTCCATGAACAGACACAACAGAGGAACTCAGTTTCTGTTCCCGTGATAAAAGCAATACTCAGGCTACTTCCCAGGGTGCCTAACCTTGTTTGGGCTTTGAGGGTTAAATGAAAGGAAGATGTGGGGGCACATGGAGTATTCTTCAGTTTTCTGTTTACATTTCTGTGTGTTTTTCAAAGATTTGAAATTCACAACATTGAAAAGTATTCGGACATCTGTGAGTTTAGCATTAATACAAATGTTACCTTGTATACCTCTCCACTAGGCCACTCTGGGATTATGAAGTGGGATTGCAGTATCTTTTATCCATTATCTTTTCCCACACCTCTCCTGTCCAAAACATGTATAGAGTTGGGATGTCCAAGTGTCTTGCCATCAATCTCAGTTTTGATTCCGAGCAAAACACGTGAAAATATGCCTCAGTATTTACTTTCCTAGCTTTACCTACTGAAGTCAACTGACCTGAACTTGTTTGACCCCAAGTTAATTCCTAGTGCTATTTTTATAATTACCCGTTACATAGAATAATAGATTTTAAAAATACACAGTAAGGGGACACCTGGATGACTCGGTTGGGTAAATGTCTACCTTCAGCTCAGGTGATGATCCCGGGGTCCTGGGATCGAGCCCCGCATCGGGCTCCCTGCTTCTCCCTCTCCCTCCGCTGCTCCCCCTGCTTGTGCTTGCTCGCTTGCTGTCAAGTAAGTAAATAAAATCTTTTAAAAAATACACACTTAGAATATATTCCCTATTTCCAGAATAATGTAGTTCCATTATCACAAGGTAATAACTGAGTAGTAGTCCCTGAGGGTAGTTTGGCATGTCATTGGGGTTAAATACATGTATCCTTCCTTTTTTTAAATATCTTACACCAAAATCAAATGCAAAGTATATCCCACTACTCCATCCTATCTTCATATTGTATACTTGAATTTTATCTTCATATGTGTATTTGAATTTTAGTGTATAGGTGTGTAGCTGCGTTGTGTGCCAGAATACAGGAAAGTTATTTCTACTTTAATTTACTACTTAACATTAATGGCGTATCATAGCCCTGAACTCTAAAGCAACAAAGAGCAAAATTTTGCCAGTGTACATTCAACTTGATTTCCCAGTTAAGTCCTTTGCTGGACAGATTTCCTGTGCCTGCCTAATTGGAACACATTTATTCATTTGTCATCAGACTCCAAATTTAACTGAGTTAACATATTTTATTTAATCTTCCCCAAAGGAAATATATTGAACTTTACTAAAATAGCAGTGCTTTTTTGGGTAAAGAGGCTCCACAATAAATCTCACACACACAGAGATACAGCTAACACTTTAATATCCTGCATAGACGTAAGGAAAACAACTGTCAAAGTAGCTTAATCATGAAATGGACCCTTCCTCCCACTCATGAGCCCTTGTGTTTCCCTTTTCTTCTATCTTTGTGAAGAAAGGTAAAACTACCTCTTTTATTTTAAAATATCACTTTTAAACTTATTAAAATATTATGTAAATATATTTTGTTCTTTCAATATATGTGGGGAAGAGTGGTTTTGTAGCTCAAGAAGGAGCACGTGTCCAAAGCCAAGTTATTTAGCAGGAATGCAAGACCAGCCTTAAAAACTCATGATTTAACATAAGGAGGCCAAGAAAGCAGTGAATGCTGGCCCAAAGGGGGAAATACAAGCAAATATATTTATTCTGCTGAAGAACCTGAGTAAAGGACCTACATGATGAGGCTGGGACGAAGTTTTGCAGTGGGTGTTTAATAGTCTCTAATGTTTTTCCTGCAGAAGCTCATTAAGTTCTGAACAGTGAGCAGCCCAGTTTGAGATAAGGGGGGGGAATATAAACACATACTCCAGGGATATGAATTATGAAAATAGAAGACAGACCATGTAAACAGAAGATGAGAATTTTAGAATAAACTGCTCTTAAAAAAAGAAAAAGAAAAAGACTTTTGCCCCAGAACCAAACTGAGGGGGGAGAAGTCTGTAAGTCAATCACTACTTTTGACTCCTCAGCATATAGCTTATTTCTGGTTCGAATGGAAGAAGTTTTCTTTCTCAAATGAAATAAATGTTTCATTTTCCAAGATATCCTATATTAAAACATGAGTTCTCATGTGAGTTGACTCATACAATTTATCCATTTCTCCTCATTGTTTATTATCAACTCTTGCTTTCTCTAAACTTTAGACATCAAATTTTCATAAACATTCAGGCTAAATTGTCACTGGAGTAAAAAACTGTTGAGATCATTATTAATATTTCAGGTAAGAGGTTCCTATATTTGAATTTTATGATGTGACCTCTTTTCCACAATCATGTATTATTTAGGTGGTATAATGTCAAGTTTTCATCGTCTATATTTTGAAATATATAGAAAATATTGGCTCAGGCCATCTTAATAAGGCGTGCAATAATCACAGCCTGTTCGCTTTGTTAGGCATAAGAGAGGATGTAAGACATGACTGTCCTCAAGCAGCTTACATGAGAACAGGGCAACTAGGAAATCTGTGCCATTAAAGAAATTCATATTTAGCATCATGAGGCTGCTTTTAGTGGAAGATGTGTTGTATTCGATTGGCGATGGCAAAAGTATGGGCTTTCAGGCCAAATGACCATAGTGTGACTTTTTTTTTTTAATTCAGTTAATTAACTTATAATGCATGATCGTTTCAGAGGGAGAGGTCAGGGATTCATCTGTTGCATAGAACACCCAGTGCTCATTACATCACGTGCCCCCCGCTTAACACCCATCCCCACCCCTCCCCACCAGCAACCCTCAGTCTATTTCCTAGAGTTAAGAGCCTCTTATGGTTTCTCCCTCTCTGATTTCCTCTTATTTTATTTTTCCCTCCCTTTCCCTATGATCCTCTAGTTTGCTTCTTCAATTCTGTATATGAGTGATAATTATCTTTCTCTGACTGCAGTGTGACTCTTGACTCTAATACTTAGTACCTCTGGAGCTCTGGGTATATTATTTGACTTTTGTTCAGAGCCCCAGGCTGCTCCTTTGCAAAACTGATATAATAATAATATCTAAACTACAGAGTTGTAGTTAGGATTGAAAATATGTATATGATGTGCCTGATACATCATAGTTCTTGAAGTCAATTCTTCATAACTATCTCGTGTCTCTGCATGGTGTAAGCCCTCCGAGAAAAGGTATTTATGGCCAATGCATGTATAAGGGGACACTCTTCCCCTTGGACATCTGCTTGCACTTATCAGACTCTACTTTGGAAACGAGGCCTCTCACAGGACAAGTGATGGATGTCAGAAGAAGATACCAAGGATAGTCCAAAGATTTTAACAATGAAAAAGGATGGGGGGCTGAGGGAGGTTCGTAGAAATATGTGCAGGTTGAGTTAGGCCCTCAAGAACAGCAGCATTTGGAACACACGGAGACACAGGAGGGAGAGAGGGAGAGTACTGAAGGTCAGGGGAGTCCCACCGGGGTCATGTGAAAGCCAGGAGCGGTGGGGATATAGCAAGTCACTCCCGGAGCATGGGGGATATGAAAGGATTGGGAAAGGCAGGTCAAAGGCCAACAGAGGCTCTGGAGCCTGATTTATTCTAAGCCTTAGACTCCCATTTCCTGTCAGAGGCAGGTCCTTGCTCTCTGTTGGGAGCAGAGGTGGTGCTAGCCTGTGGGCACACGGGAGGAGAAGCGAGGGAAAGGGTGCGGGGCTGGAATGGGTACTCCGCCAGTGCAGCCAGAACATTCTGCTGACATCCTGCCTGGAGATGGCTCTGGGGGCGGGAGAGAGCGTGCTCTACCTCCTAGGAGCGCAGACCCCCGGGCAGAGAGGGGGAGGCCACCCCCAGGCTACTCTCTGGCCTGAAGCACACTGTGCCTCCAGTTCCCAAACTCTCAGATTTCCCATGACTAACCTGACTAAAAGAATCGAAGCTCAACAAACGCTTTGGCTGTTAAAATAGCTCTGTGGCCATGGACATTGTGAAACCCTCCATAAAATGTTTACTGGGCACATAATGAAATCTAATTACGTTTAAAGCAAAACAAACTGTGTACATAAGACCACCATGAGCTCTTCCTATAAATTTAGACCTGACCGAATTCCATAAAATCTATTAACTGTTTTTTGGCAAGTCTGAAGTATGACTAAAGGTGCTATTTTCGCATAAATAGCTGTAACGGTATCTTAGAATGCATAAGAATAGAAGAGAAATAGATGGAAATTGGGTCTACCTTGACATAAGATTGTATTTTTAAAATTCACATAACCTAAATAGAAAGCTTTGAATGTATTTAAATGCTTGATTAAGCCAAACCACATCATCGGAAAACTTTATTTTGATTTGGTGTTATTTTATTTGCCTTTGCATTCCCAGGAATAAAATATCACAAAGTCAATTGTGAAGAGAATTTAAAATCACATATGGCCACTTTTCTGTCTCTCCCACAAAATCGTTTGGTTCCAGCTAAACTTAGGCACACAAGCAAATGTGCCTCCACTGTAACCCTCTCCTGTTCACGTAACGGTCAGAAGTCCTTCGGAAGCCTCGAGAACACTCTGTTTGCTCATCGGGACTCCAGGTAAACAGATCTGCCATCGACATTTACCCCCGCCCTCAGTCTACAGTCCTCTGCTCAAGAGGACTCCTTCATAGGCATCTTATCCTAAACCTACATGTGTGAAAGGAACATTACGTGGTAAGATCAGCAGGCCCCAGACTTTAAAGACCCTGCTTCTTAGGAAAAAATCCAAAACAAACACTTTGTTTTGTTTCAACGCTACTTTCCAGTCTCAGGCTTTTTGCAAGATGAGACTTGCCATTAGTTTTTAACTCCTAACTTCCAGTTTTATTCTCCTATAACTGATAACCCCTTGGTAACTGTCCATATTCGGATATCAATATATATGTAATATATAAAAATTCATACCAGGTATAAAAATATGTAAATTGAAATAAATATGGAAATGTAAACCTGATACATACAATGTATATACAGACATGTTTATGTTTCCCCTCATGGGAGGGGAAACTTCCCTCCTACCTTCTTCCCCCACTCTCTCTCCCTTCCTCCCACCCTCCAGCTTTTCTGAATTTCTAATTTCTCATTTGGTATAGAGGATATAAATAGTTTTAGTTTGCAAATCCTCTTTTAATTTTATGAGAGTTTCTATTTAGCATTTCCCTATTTTTTTCCAGTTCTTTTTCTTTCTGGCTTTCGCATTTTTTTTTAAAAAAAGACTCTATTGTTTTATTAGAGAGAGTGTGAGTGGGGAGAAGCAGAGGAGGAGGGAGAGAGTGTGTGAAGCAGACTCCACAGAGAGGGGAGCCCCGCGCGGGGCTCGATCCCACCACAGCAAGACCAGGACCCGAGCCGAAACCAAGAGTCAGATGCCCACGGACAGAAGCACCAGGGCGCCCTGGCTTTTGCATTTTGTGTTTTCATAGAGCACATCCTCCAATCAGGATCGAGTTAGTGAGTATATGCCGCTGCATTCTATCCTATCACTTTCACAGCTTTTGTTCCTTTGCATTTAGAATTTTATGAATGTCAGTTAGGATGCTGACTTCTAAAAAAAAAAAAAGGACAGTGAAGGGTCACCAGGCTGCAGAATTTTTCCGATTTCTTCCATTTTAATATTTTAAATTGGCAAATTAAATAGATTCTCGAGTCAGTACTAATGGTCTTTGTGCCTAGTTTTATGCCAAAATAATGACCACCTCTAAAATGTTTTGTTACCATGTGGAACAGACCCCTTCGCCCACCAGCCCGGCTATGCCTTCACCACTGTTCTTTTTCAAAACTGCCTAGGCTGTTGCTGCCCGTTTTCTCATCCAAATGAATTTTACTATCAACCTATAAGGTTACCCAAACAAAGCTTCAGGGATATTAGCTGGGACTTCTTTGATTGAAAGACTCATTTGGGGGGAGAATCGGTCTAACAGATCTACTTCATATAATCCAGTTTTTCCTGGTGGGCCTAGAAAAACTGACTGTTAAACTCCAACGCAGCTACCTAGCCCCTGGGCTTCCGTAGGTTAACGACGACGCATGATCAAACTGGCCCAGAATACTAACTAATCTTGTACATTGCTGTAGTCCATTATCATATCATGTTATTTGATCAGAGTTCTTTCATAGGTATTATCGTATGGTGATCAGCAACAGGAAGGATATATGTTAATTCCAAGGCCACCACTATGGAGGTGCTCAACACCACTGGAGGTAATTAACAGACACAAAACTAAGCTCTGGGTTTTCCAGTTATTCCACCAGAATAAGCCACTTTCTTTTTATTCAAGAGCTAGACTAGTCACTGTTGAGGGATACTATGTACAACCCACAAAGTACTATCTTTAAAGGGAACATAACATTTGGACTGAACGGACGTTTAGAAATTACTGAACAGCATTCTTTGATTTAATAGTTGGAAGAAATGGAGGCTAAGAAAGTGAAACATTTTTCGAGACTGCCTAGTTAGTCGGTAGCTACACATGGTATCCATTTTTAAGCACATTTTCTGACTTTGATCTGTTGGCCTCGCTCCCTGATGAACGCTACCCTGCTAAAAACATAAAACAGATCTGCTGATTCGCATGTTTGGAAACTTTCAGAACCAGAGTTGATAGCTTCTCTGAGACTCAAAAGTACCAAGTGATACCCCCAAACTAGCGTTCCAAGGTTTGAATTGTCCCGCTAAGAGGCTCTTTCCAACAGCCACTAACAACCGCAACTCTATTTCTCACTGCCACCAGGACTGATAATGTTTTGCTGGGTTCGGTCGTAATCACATTAAGCGGCTTTTTAATTCCACTGTGTTTACTCTCAACCCAAGAGGACCCAAATTATAGCGTGTTTGCTACCTAGAGGTAAGAAACAAAAGCTACGAACTTAGAACCCAGACTTATCAATTTTACTATTTGGGTTTGCTTTGGTCATAAAATACGTTTTCTGAGATGAGACCTTAGCCACAGATTATGTTAGCACCTTTTCTTTTTTCTTTTTTTCTTTTTTTTTTTTTAGCTCTTCTTTAAATATCTTGGGTAGTATTTCTCTATGTGTTAATGAGATGGCACTGAAGTCATCAACCTATGTAAACCTTTCTTATTTTCAAGCTGCTTCATCACTTGAAAGGTCAAATCTTAGTAACGGCTTCTTAAAGTACCTAATTTGGTAGCTCTCTTAAGTATTTTTGTAAAGTATGAAACCAAAAGGTGGTGTTGCAAAGGCTTTGAGCACACATTTTGTCTTGCACACATTTTTATTTTAATTTCTAACCGGATCTGTTTTTACAAACCGAAATGGATACCATGCAACCACTAGATGGTTACCCCAGCAACGTTGCATAGGGTGGTGGTTTCTCGATCTCGTAGATCGCGTCATGGGCTGTTAAGATGTATGTAACAAAAGGTTTCAGGGGTGCCTGGGTGACTCAGTGGGTTAAGTCCTCTGCCTTCGGCTCAGGTCATGGTCTCAGGGTCCTGGGATCGAGCCCACATTGGGCTCTCTGCTCAGCGGGGAACCTGCTTCCTCCTCTCTCTCTGCCTGCCTCTCTGCCTACTTATGATCTCTATCAAATAAGTAAAATCTTAAAAAAGAAATCTTAACTGCTGTTCCAGGCCCCTCAAATAATAGGGCCTTTCCCTGACCCTCCCACTTACACATACACACACACACACACACACACACACACACAAAAGATGTATGTAACAAAAAGTTTCAGTGTGGTGTCGACACTTGATTTTGCAACGGATCAATTACCTGTCTTGCCCAGTATCCCCACATCATCCTCTATTTTCTATCAGCCTCAATCACAGATGACTCTAATCTGGGTAGTTGCGAGAGGCAAAAAACATCACAAAATTACCCATGTTGGTTCTCTGCAAATTCATGATTTTCAACCCCAACTGGTCTTGTCTGACAATACTTCCCTGTTTCCATACTCCTCTCTCTTCCTCTGTCCTTTGATATTTGAAACCTTAAACTCTCTTTTTAGAACTTCCCTTTTCTGCCGCCACCTCACTCAGACAATCTGGTGAGTGTCTAACCTAAGAATCAACTCCCTCTGCTTCTTACCACTAATCCTCTATTCTTTGTCATATTTTATGGTGGAAGATATCCCATCTTTGTACCAGACCCAATGCTTCATTTGTGGTGAAATCAATCAACTCGAAATTGGAGCACGTGAGTCTGTATATTATTTTTAATTTTTTAAAGGATTTTATGTATGTATGTATTTGAGGGAGAGAGAGCTCCTTTCTGGTGAGGAAGGAGCCCGATGTGGGACTCAATCCCCGGACCCTGAAATCATGACTTAAGCCAAAGACAGATGCTTAAGTAACTGAGCCACCCAGGAGCCTCATGAGTCTGCATACTGCATTTTCCATGACTGGCTTCCTGGTCAGGGCTGTGACCTGGTCTACAGTGTTCCCACTAGCCTGGAAGAGTATATGACACAAAATTGATGCTTAGCAATGTTAAAGGTGGGAAATAAGAACTATTTTTTTTATGTCCTATAACTGATTTCATTCAGTAGTTACATAACACTAAGCATCAATACACATGCTCAGTTTGTTTAAACTTGGATGAAATGCTAAGTATATCCCACCCCCACTCATGTGGATTGTATTGGCTACACAATTTTGCACTTTCTCCTCTATTTTTATACCTGAGTTCTTGGTTTGGATTTTCCCTAGTAGCTTTGTTTCAGACTCTGGCTTGATCTACACAATCTACCATGGATACACCATAAATAAATTCTGTAATTTTCCAGGATTGGGAACCATGTTAGCATCTGCTTGTCAAGCCCAGATATGTCCAAGCAGATACTACTGCAGGTTCTCTATCCTGCCAACCTGGGTTTCTCTTCCTGCTACCAGCCATCCAAACAACAAGCAATCCTTGAAAAAATACAGAGTAAAACATAGACTACAGCAAACAACGAGGGTCCCAGCAACACAGCAAGTGAGAAAACCATAGAAACCGAAGGCAGTTCTGCAATCAGGGAAGGAAGACCATCAGCAGCTACCCTGAGAAGGAACATTAAAAAAAAAAAAAAAATGACTTCAGTTCTGTTCTTCCCTCACCTTGGACCACTGCCCCAGACTTCACTGAAGGCCCACAGCAAGGCGTCCTTGGCTCTAATACATAGTGCCAGGCCCTACTGGGTCAGGAGATGAAAAAACAAATGCAGGTAAAGTTGACTCACATCTTCCATTCCTTTCTCTGTCCCCATCTAAACCCCTACTGTTGGGGAATGCCGTCCTCTTCCCTGACATTTAGTTCCTCCCTGAGGGTTTCAGGATGCAATTGAGTGAGGGAGGAGCTGTTTGCTGGGATGAATGAAATGGGAGCTATTGAAGGCTTTCCACCCTGAGAGTCATCTCTCATCTTGAACACCTAGCTATCTTGGAAATTTATGGGAATTACCTTGAAAGAATTGGCAGGCTTTCTATTATTAGCCATTCTCTAGATTGTGTAGTGGTTATTTTATTACGGTTCTGCCTCGACTTTCCTTGATAGTTATACGTGATCTAGATGGCATCTTTTGAGAAGTGCCTATTCAGAATATCTGCCCAATTTGCTGTGGGATAACCTCTTTTTTCCTCCTTACGGATTTTTAATTTAAATGACTTTATCGAGATCACACACATAAGGAGTGGTAAAATTAGGTCTGAAACTCTGAGTCAAATGTTCTTGGTTGTCATTGGCCCTCAAAATAGTTGTTATTGACCCTCAAAATAGCTACAGAATAGCTTATGGAAAAAGTGAAATTATTGCATTAATTATATGAAGTGATTCTGCGTTTTAAAATATTGTATGTTTCAAATAAAACGATATATATCATACATATTCCTTATATATATATGTGCACATGCATATATATATATATATATATATATATATATATATATATAAAATGAAACTTTTCATTGGGTTGTGCAAATAATTCCACTTATAAAAGACCATAAATGAGCAAGTCTTGAATGTCTGCCCACACCAATATGACCAGCTATATATGTGTGCCTCATATATGGCAGTGCTAAGTATGTGTAGGTTTGTACTTACAAGTAATGGTATATAGAAGTAGAGTCACTGGAACCCTTTTTGATCTCATCCGAGAATGATTTTAGTCAAGGTTATAGCAGATAACACAAATCCAAGGGTGTGGGTGAATTTTGTATTCTTATCAGTGTATGGACACAATGTCGACACAAAGCTATTTCATTTTAATAATGGATTAAACTGCAATATTGAGCAGATAAATGATCTGAAGACCTAATAGAAAAATTTCTGGGACGCCTGGGTGGCTCAGTTGGTTAAGCAGCTGCCTTCGGCTCAGGTCATGATCCCAGCTTCCTGGGATCGAGTCCCGCATCGGGCTCCTTGCTCAGCGGGGAGCCTGCTTCTCCCTCTGACTCTGCCTGCCACTCTGTCTGCCTGTGCTCGCTCTCATCTCGCGCTCTCTCTCTCTGACAAATAAATAAAGAAAATCTTAAAAAAAAAAAAGAAAAAGAAAAATTTCAAGATTTTACTTCAATGACCTCAAATATTTGTTCCCTTTCTTTCCCCCTCTCCTTTCATACTCTTCCCTTGTCTCCTTCTACGTTTCTTCTGCCTATCCCCATTCTGTCTCTTCTCTTCTGTTTCTCTTAGGGCTTACAGAGATGGAACTATTTCAACATATTAGGGGCACGGGGACTGCAAGAGTGGCTGAATGGAGATGGGAAGAGAGAAAGCAGAGGAGACTTTCTTTGGACCCCAGTGTGCAGGTCCATCGCCCTCTTGGCAACTATGCATTCTGTGGGGGCGGCTACTACCTCCGAGAACAGACTGGGGAGTGAGGCCATCTGCTAGTGCTAATAAAGAAACCAGCGCTTGTCAAGCTGCAGGTGCCAGCCCTCAATTAGGACATGTCGTTCATCTCTGTCAACACTAATGAAATTCAGAAGCCCAAAGTGACAGGTACCGCAACTGGTGTGGGAGTTTAAAAATTAATACTTTCACGTTTCATTTGGAATGGAAGGCCCTTCCTCTGGGAAGGTGGGCAAGAGCCTCACCCTGCCGGCACACGCATGCCCAGGAGGGGAGGTTAAAGCCCCAGTGGGGCTGCAGAGTTATTTTGGAAAACAAGAACAGCGAGGGCGCCAGGGGAGAAAACTTGGGTGCTCCTTTGAACTCTTTCAGAACAAACAAGCCTTCAGCCATGCTACCCCTGGCCAGAACTGACAGTTTCCAAAGGTGGAAGTTTGATGACAAGTACAGCCTCATCCCTCAGAATCCACCAAGAAGAATCACAAATGAAGGTTGTGATGCAGCAGTGTCCATGTGGAGCACGCTCATAGACAAGGCCAAGGCGGTAGTAAGGAGCCAGGGTTATGAAAATCATCCAGTAACTGCAAGATTTTACATAGAGGGGCTGCATATATTTTTTTTACAAATGAAATAAACCGTTGCGCATAAAGTGCATTCTAAGTAAGAGGAACCAAAGACCTCTCTAGGAACACAATCGTACATGGCTTTTTATACATAAATAACAGAGGAGATTTTAAAACGATCCTCCTTCCTTTTAAGATTTGAAAACATGCTTTTTCAACTCCCTGTATATGTATGTTCTCTGAGTTCCCTATAAATGATGTGAGAATTTGCCATGAATCAGAACCAAAACCTCAGAGAGCAAATCCCCTGCTGAAACTGGAGAGCTCACACTGAACAGCTTTCTGGAGTAGACCTGGAATGTGGCCAAAAATTTTTTAAGAGCCATGAGGTCTCAGGAAATGCATAAACAGTTTCTTGATTCTTTTAACCAGTGCGGCCAGATTCCTTCCCGGAGGTTCGGGTCCGCACACGAGGTATGGCCCTCTTTTCTTCCCTGCAGGTCCCTGACCATCCATCTTTGTGCTCTGCTCATGGGTTTGGAGCTTCTGTGCTCTGTGTGACCTCCATTGGATTTAGAAGCTGCTTCCGTTTTCCAGTTAGTAGGAGCTCGGGTCAAGTGCAGGCCAGTTGGTACTGTGTTCTTTGAAAGCTATTTCGTGCTTTTCCTCGGTTGTAGACTAGTTTCTGCCTCTAGCCCTTCCCGGGGTGGCACCCATTATAAATTCATAGGCCTCAGCCCATCCTACACTTCAGTGCACATCATCGAAGATGGGACACGCAAACACGTTTCTCGTGCAAGTCGCAAAATTCAGCTCGTTACTAAAAATGTGCGCTTTTAGAGTAGGGAGTACTCAATGACATATGATTAAAATACTACAGAGTGTTGCTTTTTAGTTTCTATTACCCAAAAAAAGCATGTTTTATACAAAAGGCACTAAAGTAACCATATAATTTATCATCAAAACTAGGACAGTCCTGAGAGCAAAAGGAGGTACTATTAATAATTAGTCCAGGACAACAGGCATAAAACAGGACCGTCCCAGGTGAACCTGGATGTATGTCATCCTAAACTAGGTCAGTGGGCCCACAAAATGGCTCTTGTTACTAAAAAAGAAAAAAAAAATCAGGTAGCTGGCTGGTGGAAAAGCAGTCAGCTTCTCAATGGTATTTAATTTACCCTTTTTGACATAGCAATTAAGGAAGAGTGGTTTTTGTTTTCTAGTTGCTAAGATTTGGATGTGACATTTTTGGGGAACATGTAGAAGAGAGGAGAGTGAAAAATTGAGTCTTGGGAGAGGGAATCTACAGAAAGAGGAGGAGTGTTTGGATGAGCAAGTTAAGATCAGTAAAATCATTTACAAAGACTCTTAATATTTACCTTGTATGGCAAACAGCGAGCATCCTTCCAGGTACCGAAGGGTATACCAAGTACTACGTTCTGCATTATAATCTTGCTAGAGAGACAATACCCAGCAGTATGTACTAGAGACACTTACCAAAGGAAGCGGGTAATTTGGGCTGGGATGGTCAGGAAAGAGTTTTAGGAAGGAAGTGAGGGTAAAATTGGTGAAGTTGGTCCTTAACTGAAGTAGAGAGGATGTGGGAGAGGCTCCAGGGAAAGAAATAGTAAGAACAGAGCATTGCGCAATGAGGTATATAAATCATCTCCAGTTCACACTAAGTACAACATCCAAGCCAGGGCAAAGGGTACGGGGAATGGGGAGATAAAGCTAAAATGGACGGGAGAAGGTACTGAATAGGAGTAAGTATATGATCCTGTGAGAAGCCAGGAAATAAGTATTAGAAACTCAGACTGACAAGGGCTTTCATGGAGAAAAGACTGGGATGAGGAAGAGGAGTTAAACAGTTGTTTCTGTGCTACCTAAATAAGGAAAGAATTGAATTAAGATGATAAAAATGGAATGTATTTTTAAAAATAATCTAGAATTACAACAAAGAGAAAGATTCAGGTGATCTTGGTGCTTAATTAGAGAAGTTGATCCAAAGAGGGGACAGAATCAGACTGAAATGGCTTCTTTCACTTCTAAATCTCCTGAAGTTGGGAATGCCATCATGCTTACAGAGGAAGATGTGGAGCTTGTTTCCAGTTGCAAGATGCTAATTTTGGAATGTCAAACAAATACCCAGGTGGGAAAATCCAAAAGGAGATAGGTGTCTTGCAGGTAAATTCTGAAGTCAAAGTTAAATCTGGGTCTTTGGAAGTCACTATGAAAGTGATTATGGAAATTTGGGAAAGTGTGTGAGATCTCTGTAATTGAGTAGGCATTAAACAAGAAAAGAGAGTCCTAGAACCTCTCTGTTTGGATGGGGAGTCAGGGTGGGGGGAGGGAAAAAATATTCAAAAGAGGTAAAAGAGAGGTGTGAGTGCTTAGGTGAAGAACTAGGATTTTGTAGTTTTACACAATCTAGATGAAGAGATCTTAAACAATAATACCAATAATCTTAAAAGGTAAAGAGGAAACAAAGAGAAGACTTTGAAAAGACCACTGGACTTGTTGGTTGGATTGTCACTGCTCATCAAGAATTTAGATGGGACCAGATATCAAGGAAATGGAAGCAGCAAATGGAGTAAGGTCATGAGAGACATTTTATAGTGTACAGAAAGCAAGGCATGATATCAATGGCCACTCCTGAGGCACAATGTATCTCAAAAAAAATTCTAGAAGACACTGGTGATACTGGAAGAAAGACACATTTTCAAAGTAATTCACAAACAGAAGGAAGGTAGCATGATTGAAAGAAGAAACCAGTTGGAATTTCCTGCAATGGAGAAAGGACATCTGGATCTGAAAGTATGGTACAGGCAAGCAAATGTTTAAGTGAGGAAGAAAGTACAGCATACAAGGAACTATCCCGCAAGAAGGCTGTCCGTTCTTGGTCTTGGTCTCTGCTTTCCTTTCTATAAGGCTTACACAACTCTATTTCATAATTGTCTTTCTTTACATCTTACTTCCATGCCTTCCTTTCTATCATGTTTATTTGCTTATCTGATCTGTTGATTGCTTCTCCATCTTCTTTCGGTGTCCCTGCTTAACTAGCGAAACATAACATTAAGATATATGGGAGAGAAGATGGTGATGGAGAAGGACCCCAGGCTCACCTCCCCCCATGAACACAACTCATCCTGAATACCACAGAAATCAACCTGATGCCTGACAGTACAAACTTCACAACTGAAGGGAGAGAAGAGGCTACATCAAAGAAGCAATTTAAATAAAAACTATATATAGATATATACCTATATACACACACACACACACTACGCATGCATGCATATCTACATACACACATGCTTGGGTGGCTCAGTCATTAAGCCTCTGCCTTCGGCTCAGGTCATGATCTCCAGGTCCAGGAATTGAGCCCTACATCGGGCTCCCTGCTGAGCAGGAAGCCTACTTCTCCCTCCCCCATTGCCCCCGCTTGTATTCCCTCTCTGCTGTGTCTGTCAAATAAATAAACTCTTTTTTAAAAATCTTAAATATATATATATATTTATATATAAACTTATATATAATTTAATTTATATATAATTTAAATATATATATAGTTTTTTCCTTATAGCAGCTCATACATTTTGTGCTTTCTGTTCATGGTTCCTAATTTTTACCCTCATGGTTTTCAATTAAAAATAATTTTTAAATCCCCTCTGTTCTACCCCATGTACAAGTCAGATACATCATAAAGTTATTTCAATAAGAAAAGGATTTTAGTATCAAGAACTTTAATTCCTTCATTTTGTATTTTAAAAGTGACTGTTTTATTTGTAATTTGATATTGTGAATTGCTGAAAACATGAGGAATAACTAAAGATTGGACTTCATATAAAGCTCTATTTTATTAATAGTGAAGTGAGTAACAATTTAGCTAGCTAAATTTACATTGGATTCAAGGAAAAGTGCATGTGCCAATTATAAAGCGGCCTGAGGCGGATTTGTGCATGGAGTACAATTTGGAAAATGGTGAAACACTAAATAAATACCGGAGATATTTTAAATTTTAGGTGCATCATACTTATTTTTATATCTTGTAAAAAATCATTAGCCATGGTCAAAATAGGACTCCTGTAAGTGCCAGGTTGATTTGTAGGCTGTGGGCTGTTGCATGACTCCAAACTTGGGAACAAGAGTTGAAAAAAAAGTTAATTATCTAGACATTTACAAATGCTTACATGTTTGGAGCCATGTAAAAAAACATTTGTATTCAATTTTTATTCAAATATTTTATTCAAATATTGAGTTCCTGCAGCTCCTAGAATTGTCTTTTAATCTTCTGTGCTTCAAAAATAGAGTCGATTACCAAGTAATCTCCATTCCATTTTTCACATAGACACACCACACATCGCCCCCTTTCAATCCCTACCATTCCCAGTCTTAACATTTGGTGAGTAGTAATTATGTGCCAAAAATTACGAAGGTGTCTACATATATTATCTCCAGTCCTACCAACCATGCTGCAAATTAGGATATTTTCCTCAGTTTAAACATGAAGCAAATGAGCCTCATAAAGGTTTAATAAGTTACTGATGAAGCTCCAAGTCAACAGAGATCTATTTGATTCAAGACCCCATAGGTTCCACCACTATACTGAGCTACCTGTCTCCCACTGCACTGTGTGTAAGTCCCAATAAGCCAGTCAACAGCTCCTTCAATGGATGGATCTCCTACCTCAGACCTCACCATTGGTTAACCCACCATCCCACTCAATCCTTTGATAACATCCTTTACAACAACTTCCAATGATCCTCAGACGCAAAAAAACAAAAATAAAACAAAAAAAACAGATGCCCCACAAAATAGCTTAATACTCCAGTAAAGTAAGATAAAGAAAAACGGCTGTGCAATTTACAGCATGAGACTGAGTACAAACCATTCATCGAAGTCTGCAGGGATGCGCTTTGTGACTTGGTGTGTGGCTAATATTTGTAAGTGCACCATGTGTCCTTGCATAGTATCCTATATTCTCTAAGGCGAGCAGGTGTTGGCAGTTTCACATACCTACTGGATCAAGCTCTAAAGTCACACCCTCCACTCCTGTTGTCCTGTTTTATATTCTTCATCTGGTTGCACTTCTCTTCTTGCCAAATGCCTGGTCTGTGGATGCTATTTTTTTCTTTTTAACTTATCTCCGCTGTCCTCATCTCTTGGTCCCCATTCCAGAAACAGGCTCCAGAATAGTGGGTTAAAGCTGCTGCCTTGCAGGATGTTCCAGGACCCACTACTGAATCAGCTGCGGACTAGTTTTACTTGCTGGACACCTAGGCCAGGTCCATTATGTTTAGCCAAAGACGGTTCTTTGGCAGTAATTTATTTCAGCCTTTTACTTAGATTCAGGGCGGGGATGAGGTGCTCTGTGAGGTCCAGCGCCCCTGTCACATTCTGGCTTTCAACCTGTGAGCTGAGCTCTGGAACCACTTCTCCTGAGCACGTTTAGGCTCCACATGAGCTCAGCTTCCTGAGGCCAGTGCCCGCCTTGGTTGCCGGACTCCCCAGACTCTTCACACCAACTCCTCACCCTCTCTTTAACTCCTGGTCCATGGAGGTTCTATCACATTTTCTAAGCCTTGGCTCCATTTAATTTTTTCCTCCCATATCTTATCTACCTTTGATACCAGTTGGGAGCAAAAGAGCCTGTGCAATGATGCTTACTGCCTGACCAAAACATGGACCATCATATTAATAACTGATGCTATTTCTAACATGTTGATTATAGTATGTATCGTAATGTACCGCATGAGCGTCAGCAACTGACAGAGCCTCCTTTTATGGGGAGGGGGTACTGAAGAAGCAGCTGAGTTCTTACAGGAAGAGAAAGACATACATCGTTAAGACCAGAGCCCAGATATGACCAGCAGGAATCCAAGCAGACGTCCCCTGTATGCCTTTCTATGGCTTTTCAGAAGGAAAGCCCGCACCCAGCTGGGCAAACTTAGGTTGGAATTCATGTCTCAAACTGCACTGTGTGTAAGTGTAAGTATTTTAAGTGTAAAAGCCCCTTGTGTCTTCCAGAGCAGAGAGAGAGAAGGACAGAAGGTACGTCTCAGAAGCCTTCCAAAAGGCTACAAACACAAAGGCTTCTACAAGCTCTATAATTTTATGAGCCTGTCATTAAGGAACAAAATCCAGGTGGTGAGCCCAGTGTCTCCATCCCTCCCAGGACTAGATTTGATAGCACAGGGGAAAGAATGTGCTCTTGAAGATGTTAAAACTCAAAATACTGTCAGAAATAAGAACAGTGTGTTGACACCGCTGAAATCTGGAACTCCTGCCAGGGCACGGGCGAAACGGTGTCCGAGTTGATAGAAATGAACACATCAAATCAATGAATTGAGATCTAGATGGTTTCCTCACAGATTTTCAGTCTGCATTTCAATCACACAGTGGCATGAATTTCTAATTTCTGTGTCGTCCAAAGTGAAATGACGGTCAGTAATCTTGGAACTACTTAGATATGTTTTCCAAAAGCCTGCCTCAGTTTAAATACAGGCACAGATATGAAAAAGGATTCTGTGATTGACACATATCTCCCCAGTACTCAGTGAACATGCAACACATTAAATCTTCGGCAAGAGAAGTAGAAGATCTTCTGTACAATTAACTTTTTAAAGTGGATTGGAAAAAATTGTCTCGTAAATGGGATTTTGGAAAGAAACAATGAGGGGAAAATGTCTGTAAGGAAAACAGCCAAAGGAAACAAAGTTGTAGTGAAAATTTTATGTGTGTGCATATAACTTTCTATTTCCTGGCATGAAAGAAAAATAAGGGATGAGAGAAAATGCTTCCCCAGTCCCCAAAGCACATCTTAGGAAAAAGCCATATAGGTTTGATCATGATGCGATAAAATGCCCACAGAACTTTCAAATTATTTTAAGCATAGTTTTCATTTCAATAATTAATGTATTAATTTTTAATAGAGTCTAGCTAATTCTGTACAGAGTACACTTAGTGTACTCTTAGTACACTTAGTGTATTTTCATCTTGATGTTCATGCAAGACATTCAATTTCTGTTTTACTAGAAAAGCCCTATAACGACCTTTTCTCTTGAGAGTAATTTCATTTAATTAAAACAATAACAACACTTGCCTGCCTTGTACTGTCTCTCCGAAGAAGCCAGCTTTCCTGACCCGGGTGTTCCCTCATTACAGCCTCTCAGCGCCTGCCCTTTTTCCTTTCGCTTAAAACTTTTCCCCTTGGGGCGCCTGGGTGGCTCAGTGGGTTAAGCCTCTGCCTTCGGCTCAGGTCATGATCTCAGGGTCCTGGGATCAAGTCCCGCATCGGGCTTTCAGCGGAGAACGTGCTTCCTCCTCTGTCTCTCTCTCTGCCTGCTTGTGATCTCTCTCTGTGAAATAAATAAATAAAATCTTTAAAAAAAAAAAAAAAAAAACTTTTCCCCTTGGGGACACATGGCTTAAGGCCGTTCTGAAACTTGTACAAGACGCATTACACTTTGGGCCGAAGAGGCAAATTACAACCCATAGTTCCGTCATCTGTAGTAAGACGGTAGCGCTCCTAATTTCAGCTGCACACCCAGCTCTCACCCGCACCGCACTGCCGTTCCTTACAAGAGAGAATGAATCATTCCCAGTCAGTAAACCAAAACAACCTGTCTTGCTGTCAAGTTTGTCATTTTCTGCTTTTAGTGTCATTCCCTCCAGTGTTCTTTCTGCTTAATTCTATTCTGTCTGGGCAAATGTCGTAAGTTGTAAGATGGTACTGTATGTTTCCCTAAACAAAGCCTGCCAGAAATACGGAAGGCTTCCCGTCCAAGTGAAACTCCCATCTTTGGCAAGCATGGTGCATGCTGTCTCGTGGGTGACTCTTGAACCAGCACCCTCCCCTCTAAATGCAGAAGCATCAAGTTTGACTGATGAGCGGTATCCCAGACCTTCAGAAGCCTGAACATCTCAAAGAAGATGATATCAGATGACTTATGTCCATAAGGGCAGGTGATAGGCAGAAGACTGGCTCTCAGAGATGTCCATGTTCTGATCTCTGAAGCCTATGCATGTGTTAGGTCACAAGGCAAAGGGGAGTGGAGCTCGTAGTGAAATGAAAGGTACTACTCAGGCGATGTCGACGTAGGAAAATCATCCCAGATTGCCAGCTGGGCCCATTGTCCTCACAAGCTCCTTCAGTATGAACCAGGGAGGCAGAAAGTGGAAAGGGGGTCCCAAGCCAAGGAGAGTGGGCAGCTTCTGGAAGCCAGAAAAGCAAGGAAGGGGACGGCCTTGCAGAGCCTTCAGAAGGGAAGACCA
Source organism: Lontra canadensis (assembly GCF_010015895.1). Classification (NCBI taxonomy): domain Eukaryota; kingdom Metazoa; phylum Chordata; class Mammalia; order Carnivora; family Mustelidae; genus Lontra; species Lontra canadensis. Next base: position 20,613,649 of record NW_022631015.1, on the reverse strand, counting down.
GCACCTTGATTTGAACCCATTTCAGATTTCTCCCCTACAGAACTCAAAGATGATACAACTGTGTTATTTTCAGGCACAAAATTTGTGGTCATTTGTTACAGCAGGAATGGGTAAAGAAGGCAGGGCATTTTAAGATAAATCCATTTCCAAATGGAAACCCACTGCTGTGTAAATGTTAAACCTGCCTTAATAATGTTAACTTGGAGGAATATGTCAATTCTACTTTTCCTTAAAAATGAATTTTAACCGACTCTCAAAAAGATGTTTGTCAGGTAGAAGAACCCAGAGACATCTCGGCTTAAAAGAACCCATGTGTCAAAGACCGTATCTGGCACCTAATAGCTTCTTGACAGATAAGTTTTGAATGAGAATAAATGAAGGGATGGACAGATGCGTTATGGCTAATAGCTACTTTAACTCCGTTTTCTTGGACTATGTTATATAATGCATTAAGAGGGACTATTCATTCAACATTAAATATGTGGTGAGCAAATACTTGGTGTTAGGCTTTGTTGTGATGGTGAAAACGATGTACAGCCAGAAAGGAAGATATTCCTGTGATTGGAATATTCTCTGGAAAAGGACACTGAAATGGAGCTGGCCCCTGGAGCATAAGCAAATGTAGTAAATACAGAGCAATGGGAGAGTCCTCCTTCCAGATAAATACTACCAGCAAGTGATCGGTCTCGAATGTGTGTGACATGTCTTCCGTGGGTCATTGGGGGTGGGGAGCAGGTCAGGAATACCAGTTTCAAGTGCAGTGTAGTGTAGAAAAAGAAGCCAACAGAAGGACTATGCAGAGGGTTGGGGCAATGAATATTTACCATTTGTATCCCCAGTGTCTGCACCAAGAAAGCACTCCAAAAATACAGGTTAATGATAAGTAAACCAAAAGAAGGAGAAATAAAAGTAATTAGGCAATATTTAGAGGTCTTAAATACCAAGCGAACAACCTACGAATATTATAAAGGTAAAAATAAGATATTAACGAGGATTGTAAGAAAATGTTGTGGGTTTTTTAAAAGATTCTGTTTTTAAGCAATTTCTACACCCAACATAGGGCTTGAACTCACAACCCTGAGATCAAGAAGAGTTGGACGCTCCACCGACTGAGCCAGCCCCGGGCTCTGAGAATAACACATTAGTATAGGAGTTTTAGGAAAGATGAAGCTGGTAATGGTGTGCAGATTTTCTGGGGATGGAGAGAAATGATCTAGACTTTCATTACTTTATGCACACCCTATCAGCAATGTTATTTCTATTTCCTTTCAATATATGTAAAGAAAAGACAGATGTGTAGCAAGATGTTGTAACAGATCAATCAAACATGTGCCCATCTTCCACTGGCCACAGTCCCTCATTTAAAAGTCCTCGTTGGGGGCGCCTGGGTGGCTCAGTGGGTTAAAGCCTCTGCCTTCGGCTCAGGTCATGATCCCAGAGTCCTGAGATGGAGCCTCGCATCGCTTTGGGCTGTCTGCTCAGCAGGGAGCCTGCGTCCTCCTCTCTCTCTGCCTGCCTCCCTACCTATTTGTGATCTCTGTCTGCCAAATAAAATCTTTAAAAAAATAATAAATAAAAGAAAATAAAAATAAAAGTCCTCGTGGTCTCTGCATGATCCTACCAAATCTTACTCTTCCTTCCCTCAAATGCTCACAGTTTCACACTGTCCTCTGCCTTGGAATTATCAGGACCTTGATCTCTCTTGATGTGAGTCAGACACTAGCCCACAACTCCCAGGTCATTCCTCAGCTCCCAGTGCTCATTGCTACATTTTTACTCCATCTCCTGCTTCTTCCTGAGTCTTGCAACTTTTCCATTGTGCCCGTGGGAACAGGAAACACTTCATCAGCAAAACCCCTCTTGTCTCTGCCACTCCCCTAAAGTTCATCTTTTTACTCTACCCAAAACCTAACCCTTAACCCAAGCTCTACCTACAAATCTAAAATATGGCCTGCCCTGAAGCCCCCTCAAGAGATGGCAGGTTTTTTCTGTTGTGGCTCTTATTCCATGGGCTTGATGTCCTTTCTGCTATGCGCCACCACGTAGATCATTCTCTTTCCTTCCTAAAACCCCAGCTGTGAATTAATGACATTCCTCCTTTTTGTAATCATGCTACCCCCCCCCAGTCCTTGTGAATATTTGCACCCAACCTTCCAATTGTTTGACTTCGTCTCCTCCAAAGATCTCCATGCTACGTCAGCTACTAATTCCCATAGTACAGACCTTATCCTTAATAATTCACGGAAACTCCAAACAACCCGTAACCTAGACTTCATGCCTTTCACTTTCTGACCACCATTTAACATATTTGGTTGTTATCCCAACTGCAACATGCTACAATTCACCAAGACTTTCACGACATCAATCCCACAAACTCATGATGTCTTTCCCTATTTGTCGTAGCTATACCTCCAATAGTTCAGACAGACCAGAATCCTTAAAATTAACTTTGACTTTTCTCTCCAACCTCATATACAATTAGAAAATTCTAAATACCCAGAATCAAAGTAAACCAGAACCCTACCACTCAGTATCTCCAACACGCTATCCTGAGACATTATTGTCATAGCTTCTGACCTACATCTTTGCTTCACTAATCGCTGCTTATTGTCAACACAGAAGCTACAGGGATTACTTGAAAATGCAAATCAGAGCATGTTACACCTTTGCTCAAAACCCTCCAATGGCTTCCTGTTTAAGTCCAAATATAGCCAGTCATTGCACTAGTCATCGAGGTCTTACAAGACGTGATTCCTTGTTGCTAGTCTGACCTCATCTAATACTCTGCTCTCTTCCTTGCTCTATCCATTTCAGTCACATGGCACCCTTGCTTTCCTAAAACATGGCAAGTATCAAGACCTTTGTACTTGCCATTCCCTCTGCCTGGAACATTCTTCTTCCAGAAATACGCATGGCTTATTTTCTCACTGTTTTCAGGTATAATCTGCTTTTAGAAATGATGGATGGATGGATGGATGGATGGATGAATGGATATTAATGGACAGACAATTGTTCGTCTTTATTGATCCCTACTATGACATGAGCTCCACAAGGGTTTGATTCACTGCTACATTCCCAGAACATAGAACAGAGCCTGGCACAAAGTAGGCTTTAAGACATATTTGTTAAATAAATGAATGTTGTTTAAAGGGATATACAGGTGAAGGAGAAGATAATTCAACAAAGGTTCACAGAAACCAAGAATATCAAAATAATTACTGAGAGAGTGATCATATTCTCCAAAGACCAAAGCCATAATAAAGCTCAGAAAATAATCTGGTTGTTTATGAAACCACCTGGTTCATAACAGTCTCTCCTCTCAAAATTTCTTATGCCTTGCCATTCAGACTGTCTTACATTACCTCCCTTTGCCCTTCTCAGAAAATAACGAGATTCCAATTACATCCAAGTCTATTTTGTGGAGTATGATTTAGAAAATTGCTTTTTTTCTTCCGAGCGAAAATAAGGAGTGCTGATACTTGAAGAAGATTTCAAATCCTTCAGCTTCGGTGAAGTTTCTAGAAGCACAGTCATCTGGAGTAAGCCCAAGTAAAGGATAGGTTCTTGCACCTTGACGTTTGCCCTATGAAGAAGAAAACATCCCACCTCCTAGACCTCTTTACATTCTGGAAGCATCCTATTCCACAACTGGGAACATTGCTCCAATTCTTTGAGTAATGTATGGCTGCCATGTGTGAGTGTGAGAATGGGACTCCTCAGGGGGACCAACCTAAAATGCCAGCAGCCCTGCAATTTGGGTCAGATAACCTCATAACCTTACACAGTCAGAGGTATCTGTAATGGAAGCTGTTCTAGGAAGTTCATGGAAAGTCACAATAGGAAGATCACAACATATGCTAGTGTAAGTGCAAGGCCAGGCCATATGCAGCAGTGGGAACCGCTCTTTTCCCCCTACTGATCTTCAGCTTAGAAGTTTCCCAACCAGAAGAATGGAAGAGCTCTTTGCAGGTGGGATGAAATTATTTTATGAAGCAAGTGCATGGAAATGGTGCCCAGTTTACCCTTTGAGGCCAGAAGCTGCCAGTGTTGGGTGTCCTGGTGGTTCATAATTTATATCTCCCTAGAAATTGCTCTCAGACAAAGCTTCCTTATCCAAGACTGATCAAGGACAACCTGTGTCCAATGACTGGTGGAAGCAGGGTACAAAGGTAAGTCCTCCTGCCTCAGATCAGGACAGATCTGAAGTGACATCCCAGCCCCAGAGTTTCCCAAGGATAAGCTGAGATTCTGTTAGGATTGTATCACAGGCCTACATCCTCCCCTGCCCAATGCTGCTTCCTTAATTACCTTACAATTGGGGCTTTTAAAAATACTTCCCTATCAACTTCCTACAAATCCTAACCTTCTTTTCTTTTTTTCTGCCAAGAAACTTGACCTAAGATACATGTGTGTATGTGTAGGTGTGTACACACATATACATATGTCAAATCACACAGAACAGCTCTGGTAGGGAGGACACGGTAAATAATTTTTAGAAAATCAGTTTTGAGGGGTGGCAGTGACAACAGGATAAATGTCTTTTTTTAGAAATGGGTGATATCAATTCACATGAACCATGACAAAAGATTTTTAGAAACCCCAAAGTTATTGACAACTTGAAAGCTTTTGACAATTTCACATTATAGGCATTCTTACAGAATTAACTTTTGTCCTAACAGGACAGAAATCAGCTTCGACTTCTCTGAAAATATGGCATTTTTCAACTGTCCATGTCTTTTCCTCTTCAAGTGAGTCATGTAGATTTAGTTCAAGAATCTATCGACTGTCTCCAGTGTGAATTTTTTCATCCATTGGACTATTAAGGACTTGGTCTTTTTGGAAAGATACTTTTAAAACACTATTAAAGTGCAAGAAAATGTCTATCTAGACTTTTAGCATAAGGCCCCGAAATTTTAGAAATGTCTTAAAAAGGTATATAATTTGGCCTTAATACAGATTCAGCTTTATTTTCAATTCAACTGGGGCTCTCTATCGTAGCAAATCAGCTGGGTTTGGATTCTCAAGTTACTTCTTTTCAGGTCACTGCCCCATGCCTCCACCTTTTTAATTAGTGCCAAGTATGCTCCGGTGAATTCTACGGACGTAGATACACTACTTTCTTCAGAGCACTTGGAAGACATTCATTCACTCCTTCCCACTCAGAGTTCTCGAGATTTCATAACAAGGAATTGTCACTGTCAGTGTTAAGTTCAACAGTCTAAGTGACCTCACTTTCTTTCTAAACTTACATTTTGGGGAAAAGTTTATTCAGGCTAAAAGTAGCTACAGGGCTGAAGAGGACCATAACGGGTTTGTCCTCCAGCTCCTTCTTTGGAGGAAAGAGATGCAAAAGCGCCTCTAGAAAATTAACAGAGCCAGTAAGATAAAGGCCCTTCAAGGTCATCTTCTTTGGTTTCAGAGTTGAAACCCAATCAGTAAAATCCATACTGGGATTTACCCAACCATCAGAGGATCACTGCCTAACCCATACGAAGATAAAAGAGAACACCACGCCTTGTTACACAGACAGATCAAATTTTCTCCTTATCTGGCTCTTAGAACAGAAAGTAACACAAGAGTTCCAGACTTAGTGCTGCTTAGACCCAGGCACAAGGAGCGACTTCTGTGATCAAAGAGAGAATGAGGAGGTCAAAATTTTACAAACAGAAAAACTCAGATTTTTGAGTTTCTGGTAATTAGCCTTGACTTCAGAAGGGATAGAGATAAACATCTTGACCAGGAAACCATACACACAGTGAATGTGCTAAATTTTCAACCCAGAGGACTAAAACTGTGGACTCCTAAAGGAATTGGCTAGACAAAACTTGAGCAAGGACTTTACTATTCAAAACCAGACAACCAGGGTATCTACTGCCAAAAAGACAAAGGTCAAATATTCAGTAATGATGTAGGCTTAATTCTTTCTCTGAATCAATGGTGCCATTGAGATTTAATCTTTGAGTTTAGTCTTCCACAAAGGACATACAAGGGCTGGATTTGCTAAAGCTATGTGTTCTTAATTCGATGAGGGCATTTAGACATTTAAAAATAAAAGAAAAAGGAATGAAATTAAAAAAAAATAGAAATTTGAGGCAATATAAAGTTGGGTTGCAGTTTCCCAAAAGATGCCAGGTGCTGTTAAAAAAAAAAAAAAGTAACTTGTGCTTCACACAAATTCTACATTAATTATTAATCGTAACCAAGCATCATTTATGTAGCTACCTAATACATCAGTAACGTTCTCGAGAATTCTCAGGGGGATGCGGCAGATATGTCGGTGGTTCTGTAACAATTTTAACATGCAAAAAATAAAAATGCCCTTATTATTATTTTAGCATAGACTCTTTAAATAATTCATTTTAAAGGAAAAATTTCATCATAAATTCAGTAATAATTTTTTTTTCAATTGGGCACTGAGAATAATGAATCAATCAACCAAACAGTTTGCTAGTGCTAATCTGTGACAGAATGACGTATTGGGCTGTATTTAAAGCACAGCATACCATTTATAAAACAGGATTTATGTATAATTTGTTACATTCTGACAAAACAAATGCCAGCAGAATACATAAGAAAATAATTCCTACCATCCTCTGGGATCAGTTATCTCAAGGAAAAAAACTATTCATGTCAGCACGAACGTGCTATCTTACTGTAATTATGTCTTTCAAATGTCACTGAATCAGAGACGTGGCCAACTGCCTTGACCTACAGTCTGGTTAAATTGCACTATCATTGCCAAAATCCTGCTTTAAAAGTCCTTCATTTTGCTAGTTAAGTGCATCTTTATTCTTTTTATATGGACTAAAGAGTGGTGGTGTGTGATAAAACACACACGTGCCCGTGTGCGTGCATGTGCGTGCGTGCACACACACACACACACCCTTACTTTAAAAATGAAAATATCGATCCATCATTTACAAGGAGTATAAAGGAATGAATATCTAACAGAAAACAAGCCCTGTAGCCTGAGATAGAGGGCTGTTCATTTGTCTAAACCAAAGACAAAATCTGAAGGTAGAAGTCAGGAGTGACATCCAAAACATTAATAGCACAACAGGTAAGACCACCAACCAAGCAGAATGGAAGCCAGTCACATCAGGAAGATCACACAGGTCTCTTCATGTGCCTGGGCACTACCCTTCTGTTGCTGAATGATATGCATGTTTGGGAGTCTTGAGAGAAGACTTTGCCAGCTTGAGGGAAGGGAGGAACACTTGGGGGTGAGGTAAGGTCTTGGGACCAACAGCTCTTGACCAAGGAGTATTAAGTATCTTATTATTTTAGCAACTGATAGGCCCTCACTGGTTCATACTATCTGAATGTCAATCCTGATACAAAATGGGATTTCATTAACCATCAGAACAAGACCTCCAGACCAGAAAAGAGCAGATTCTAAGGAGTTGGAAGAATGTATTGGTAACACACCTGTGGAAGAGTGACACATACGTTAACATGTTAGAAAGAAGTTATCATAGTTGGATCTGAACACAAGGCAGTGAGGCCACACCCATGGGCTGCATTTATTAGCAGAGTTCCTGTCCCTGGCAAGGACCACCAGGGCAGAAGGAGCCCAAACAAGCAGTCAGGCCTGGGAAGTGGGGAACACTGGTTGAGAGAAACTTACTAGATGCCAGATGGTTTACATTGGGACTCCCAGATTCCAGATTGTGGAGCATGATTAATGTGAAGTCCCATTAGATAACTGGTCTGGAAAGAATTAAATATGCCTTGTCCAGATGGTTCGGGAATCCAGAGGAAGGCTGAGGCCTCAGATGGGGAAGTCAGTGCGGCCCAGCTATGGCCGCTTGATGAACGTAGGGTCTGAGATATGGTTTCACCATTTTTCCTCAGCCTATAGGAGTTATTAGCAATTTTTTTCAAAAAAGCACACGTGTCGGCCCCATCTCTCCAAAAGTATGATATTCATTCCACGACAGAAGTTATCCAAAAGAACAGACATAGTAGTAAATAGGCTAAGGGATTATTCTGAATCTCACATGAGACCAATTTAAAATTTCTATCCTGACACAGAGCAAATACCTTGTGCTTGTCATGTAATAGAGTATTTTTGTCTAGATGACTAAAAAGGGGTCGTGTGTGTACGTGTATGTCTCTCAGACTGGTCACTTTTACCATTGAGAGGTTCTGAATGTGTAATCACTTGAGTTAAATAATAATTTTTAAGATGCCATTGAGAAGAAGAGATGTTCACATACTTGATGAAATATGCATATATTGGCAATTCGGCAATCCCTAATTGAGTAATTTCTAGGCTCCATGCCTGTGCTTTATACTGCCGACATACATTAAACATGGCAAAACTGTCAGTATCACTAATTCTGGAGATAATGTGTGCAGTGTTGCATGCCATTCAACTGACAAACAATTGGCAGGTAGCTTTTATAATAGCAAGATGGATTCTTGTATGGGATGTGTTGATTGCTTATGTCAGTCCCTTTGAAATTTAACAGCAGTTGTAATTAGAGCTGTAAATCTCTTCTAACTATAATTAGATTACTATTTATACCCATTGTCATTTTTTTAAACAGCCTGAGATGCTACTATGGAGCTAGAAAGGTGGGGGGGGTGTGCAGGGGTGCAATATGGTTTCTTTACAACAAAAATCACGGTTAAGAATTAACTGCAGGTGCTTTGTGAATTTAAATACTGAGTCCCAAGGGAAATACCTCGAGGCGATGGCTGCAGAAATCTTTAACCTCCATGAAGGAAGTGTTTTCTCCAAAGAACAGATCTGGTCTTCTCATGAGCTTCTCTAAGCTGGACCTTGCAGTCCATAGTTACACCCATCTACATGCTTGAGAACAAAATGAAGCTGGAGAATGTCTGTGTCACAGAAGACTGAATTCTACATTTTACATTTTATTACACCTCAATTCCTTCTGAAAGCATTCTTTTGCTGGTTCTGTAATCCAGTAAGACTATGGAATAATGCTGGAGATCTGCCATTCATTTAGGACGCTGTGATGTTGATGAAAGCAATGGATGGCGTTCTCCTTTCTTTCTCTGCCCTTCTCAACCTTCCTACAAGTGTTAAATAAAGCTTAGGGAGGAAACAGATTGGTTTCACATTCAGGGATATTTTTAAAACTAACCCTTAGACTTTGTAATAACCAATGACAATATTCTGAATCTGGGCAAGAAGTAAAAACAGTCATAATCTTACAGTTGGGTCGTACTGGGTTCCCATTTCCCCCAAAGGGCTCTAAAAACCTGAGTACATTTTATCCTCTTAAATGAAACAAGATGATCAATAAATACAGCCCACTTGAATCATGTGCTGCCCGGATCAAGACTTGCTCTTTAAGTGATGGTAAAGCAGAGGAATGAATGCAATTAAGGGAACATGAACATGGAGAGGTGTGCTTCCTGGCACCTGACACTGTGTGGCCTTCAGTAAGACATTTCATATTCTGGCATTTTTTAAATTAAATTAAATTAAATTTATTTATTTGACAAAGAGCACAAATGGGGAGCAGCAGTCAGAGGGGGAGGCAGGCTCCCTGCTGAGCAGGGAGCCCGATATGAGGCTCAATCCCAGGACCCTGAGATTATGACCTGAGCAGAAGGTTATGCTTAACTGACTGATCCCCCCAGGTGCCCCCATATTCTGGCATTCTTATGCCCATTTCCCCATTTTGAAAATGAGGACATTATGCTAGATGATCTTTTTGGCATATTTTCACTCTAAAACCCGAGGGTTCGCCCTAAAGTCTTTGAATCTTGGCTTCCAGATTTCATATGTCATAAAAGTCTTTGAGTTGGCTATTTTAAGGAGAGTAAGTAGTTATGGTAGATTTCTCCATAGCTCAATAAGAGCAGAGGTTCCAAACACAGAAAAAAATTTAAATCATCAAAGTACTAGAAGAAAACACAAGTTATTTCTAAAAATATAATCTTGGAAAATGGAAAGGCTTTCCACGTATGGGATACAACCCAAAAGACTTGAGGTAAAAGCTGCCAAATGTCCTAATATAACAGAGCTGCATCCTCAGAGTGGATACTGGAATGTTCTGTCACAGAGTTGGCTTGATTGGGGGTAGGGATGTCACACATGGATTGTTCAAGTGTTTCAATTTGTTGTACTTAGACTCTTAGAAACATCTATCAATATAACCATAAGCTCGGAGATGTGTTCAGTGCAATTAGCAATAAAAAAGAATCAACATTTGTGAATGACATTCGTGTTTTAATACAAATTAGAATGATGATAAGAGTATCTGGATATTTCCGGGGCGCCTGGGTGGCTCAGTGGGTTATAAGCCTCTGCCTTCAGCTCAGGTCATGATCCCAGGGTCCTGGGATCGAGCCCCGCATCGGGCCCTCTGTTTGCCCAGAATCCTGCTTCCCTCCCTCTCTCTCTGCCTGTCTCTCTGCCTACTTGTGATCTCTGTCTGTCAAATAAATAAATAAAATTAAAAAAAAAAAGAGTATCTGGATATTTTTATTATCACATGCTTGTGTTCTTATCTACATAACTTTTCTTGAGTGAAAAAAGTATGGGAGAGTTTCAGCTGGGACATTGGGAGTTAGTTCTACAGAACTAAATATCATTCACCTTGTGTATCATGATGGAAAAAAATGGTGGAGTGCCTCTGTTTCAACACATTATCCTGCATGAATTTGTTTAACATGAGATAGGCTATGCATCTCACAAGACTTTTTTCGGTCCCGTTCTAGGAGAGGGATGCTTTCCAGCTCTGTTTCTTTGGGCTTCATTTGGTGTTCACCCAGTTCAGAAGCTATGCATACAAACACACACTCTGTTTTGCATGAGGCATGTGTTCCTGGAAATGGTATCACCAACTGACCCAGCCGGATGTGTCATGATAGTGTAATCCCTAAAGGGATACCTTTTCTCCAACCACAGATTCTCCCAGTTGTGGTTCATATAACGGGAGGGAAAGTCTTCCAGGCTTCAGTGGTATGGATGAGGCACTTTGTAACCTCAGAGCCCTTGTACCACTCCCTTAGTGCCAGGTGATCTTTCCCGCTGCCTAATTGGCCATTTTTTGAAGGCATTTCAAGCTACCAGGAAACCTGCCTTTTAACAACTACAATGCAAATCTGCTTGGGGTAGGTCCAGCACTATCACTTTTATCAAGTTTTATGGATCACAACTATTTGTCAGAACACAAATAATTGGCAGAAGAGGCTCCAGCAAAATAAAACCCACTGCAAAATATCCTTAACTCAGAAAATCTTGGAGAGCACTGATTGGCTGAGAACATTCAACAGGACTCAGAGACTGTTGGCATAAAGGGGTCAGAAATACCTATGATGTAACGGGTACCTATCTGTATATAAATATAGCTATATTTATATGTATACAGATGCCATATATAAAATTTGTTTTACATATTTTTTTTTTCTTAGAAACAAACACGATGTTAGTAAGTTCATCTGATGTGGCAGTTAAAGACGTACTTCTTCAGTAATAGCTAGAGAACTCTGTGAATCTGAAGAACTGAGTATGGTATTTTGGAATGAATTACATGCAAACAATAAACAGTTAACTGAAGCATAAAATAATTAACAGCACCTCCACAAACAATAAACAGCAGGTGGATGATTCTAATTATTCCAATTATTTTTCTCCTAGGTTTAGGAAAATCCTTAAGCAGACATGTCTTAAAGAAGTGTTCTAATAGGATTATCCATGTCTACCATATTGACTGTCCGTGTTTTCACTAAAATGGTCTGAAGAACTCATGTAAAGATTACAGGTAGGAATACTTTTATCTAAACCTTTTTTAATAGCATCATGCCTACCGAGAATACCTAATATACATTATTGCTATCTACGCTTTGACTGACATTTACATGTGGGTATCTAATGGACACTGTAGTAGGGCCACACAGCAATTTAGCAAAACCAAAAAAACCCCTATAACTACAGCTAATGCTCCCAGTGTGTGACGCCACCATCCTCCAGGTTGCTGAGACCAGACAAGGAGCCACCTCTGGTTTATTGTTTCCCCACTATGTGATCTATCGGCAAGTTCTGTGGATTCTGTCTTCAAAATATGTTATGAGACTCCTCATTATTCTCTGAGCTGCCGGCACCATGGGCTAAATCAGCATCACCTCTTCCCCTAATGACACTGCATGTCACCTACCTAGCCTTGCTTTTTTTCTCCTCCTGCCTTTGTGTGACCCATTCTCCATAGAGCAGTCCAGTGGTCTAGGAAGCATAGATCAAATTACATCACTTCCCTGCCTAAAATCCATAAGCAGTTCTCATCCCTGCAAAAAGACAGCATTCATCTGCCTATCTATAATTTTCCAACCTTACAAAAATCTTGGGGGAAAATCAGCTATGAACTATAAAAAAATACTTATCTTTTTTTTTTTCCCCCTCTGCTTCAAGTATTTTAAAAGCCCTTGTTTTTCCCTAGAGAATACTCCTGGACAACACTGTGGCATGTGTGCTTTGAGTTTCAACCAGTCTGAGTACAGAGGTAGTGTTTATGATGATGCCTTATCAAACCGTCTTTTAAAAAGGGCCTGTATCTTAAGGTGCCTTGGTGTCTCAAATGTTTGAATGTCGGACTCTTGGTTTTAGCTCAGGTCATGCTTTCAGGGGTCCACACTGGGCATGGAGCCTGCTTAAGATTTTCCCTCTCCCTCCTCCTCTGCCCCCATCCCCGCTAACATGCATGCGTGTGCACTCTCTCCCTCTCTGAAAAAAAAATTTTTTTTGAAAAATTAAAAGGGCCTGTCTCATATAAAATCAATGCACAGGAAATGAGTTATATGTCTATGCACCAACAGCAAGACAGAAGAAAGAGAAATTAAGGAGTCCATCCCATTTACAATTGCACCCAAAACCAAAAGATACCTAGGAATAAATCTAATTCAAGAGTCAAAGAATCTGCACTCAGAAAACTATAAAGTACTCATGAAAGAAATTGAGGAAGACACAAAAAAATGGAAATGCTCATGGATTGGAAGAATAAATACTGTGAAAATGTCTATGATACCTAAAGCAATCTACACAGTGAATGCAATTCCTATCAAAATACTATCAATTTTTTTCAAAGAAATGGAACAAACAATTCTAAAATTTATATGAAACCAGAAAAGACCCCAAATAGCCAGGAGCAGTACTGAAAAAGAAAACCAAACTTGGCGGCATCACAATTCCAGACTTCAAGCTCTATTACAAAGCTGTAATCATCAAGACAATATGGTATTGGCACAAAAACAGACACATAGATCAATGGAACAGAATAAAGAGCCCAGAAATGGACCCTCAACTCTATGGCCAACTAATCTTCGACAAAGCAGGAAAGAATGTCCAGTGGAAAAAAGACAGTCTCGTCAACAAATGGTGTTGGGAAAATTGGACAGCCACATGCAGAACAATGAAACTGGACCATTTCCTCATACCACACACAAAAATAGACTCAAAATGGATGAAAGACCTCAGTGAGACAGGAATCCATCAAAATCCTTGAGGAGAACACAAGCATCAACTTCTTCCTAGAAATATTGCCAAAGGCAAGGGCAGTAAGGGCAAAAATGAACTATTGAGGGGCACCTGGGTGGCTCAGTGGGTTAAAGCCTCTGCCTTCAGCTCAAATCAGGATCCCAAGGTCCTCAATCAAGCCCCGCACCCAGCTCTCTGCTCAGTAGGAAGCCTGCTTCCTTCTCTCTCTGCCTGCTGCTCTGCCTACTTGTGATCTCTGTTTGTCCAATAATGAACAAAATCTTTAAAAAAATATGATCGGGACTTCATCAAGATCAAAAGCTTTTGCACAGCAAAGGAAAAAGTCAGCAAAACCAAAAGACAACCAACAGAATGGGAGAAGATATTTGCAAATGACATATCAGATAAAGGGCTAGTATCCAAAATCTGTAAAGAATTTATCAAACTCAACACCCAAAGAACAAATAATCCAATCAAGAAATGGGCAGAGGACATGAACAGACATTTCTGCAAGACATCCAGATGGCCAACAGACACATGAAAAAGTGTTCCACATCACTCGGCATCAGGGAAATACAAATCAGAACCACAATGAGATACCACCTCACACCAGTCAGAATGGCTAAAATTAACCAGCCAGGAAACAACAGATATTGGCAAGGATGTGGAGAAAGGGGAACCCTCCTGCACTGTTGGTGGGAATACAAGCTGGTGTAGCCACTCTGGAAAACAGCATGGAGGCTCCTCAAAAAAGCTGAAAAAAGAGCTACCCAGAGATACCCAGCAATCGCACTACTGGGTATTTACCCTAAAGATACAAATGTAGTGATCCAAAGGGGCACGTGCACCCAAATGTTTATAGCAACAATATCCACAAAAGAACCTAGATGTCCATCAACAGATGAATGGATAAAGAAGATGTGGGGTGTGTATGTATATGTATGTATATGTGTGTGTTTGTGTGTGTGGCAAATTAAATATATATATGGAATACTATGCAGCCATCAAAAAAAACAAATATTGCCATTTACAACTATGGGGATGGAACTAGAGGGTATTATGCTAATCGGAATAAGTCAATCAGAGAGAGACAATTATCATATGATCTCTCTGATAGGAATTTGAGTGGCAGGACGGGGGTGTGGGAATTAGGGAGGGAAAAAATGAAACAAGATGGGATCAGGAGGGAGACAAACCATAAGAGATTCTTAAGCTCAGGAAACAAACTGAAGGTTGCTGGGGGGTGGAGGGGTAGGGATAGAGGGGCTGGGTGATGGACACTGGGGAGGTTATGTGCTATGGTGAGTGCTGTGAATTGTGTAAGACTGATGATTCACAGACCTGTACCCCTGAAGCAAATAATACATTATATGTTAATAATAAATAAATAAAAGGGCCTATTTCTAATTGGCTTTCTTGTTTTTTTTCCTAGCTTTACTGAGATATGACATACAATATTATGTATTCTAAAGGTATACAACAGAATGATTTTATGTATACACACACACACATGATTACCACAATAAGGTTAGTTAACACCTCGTCATCCTTTTTTTTGTGAGAATAATTCAGATCTACTCTTATCAAATTTCAAGTGTACAATAAACCATAGTCACCATGTTAGCCCATTTCTTTTACACACTCCAATAGATTATTTTTAAATATACTTATATAAAGCAAGGGAAATATTACTTCTAAATGGCCAAGACATGCCACTACATTTTTAATCATTGCCACTCATCACATCAGATCTTAGTCCATTCTATAGTAACCTAATTGTTTTAGCAACCCTAGACATCTCACTTCTTAGTAGCTAATGATTTCTCTTCTAATCCCAGTCTTAAGAGAGTAATTGTTCCATACAAGATAGCAGGTAACTTACTGCTTTGAACCCACTGTATCTTTTAGTTTCTCAAGTATGGGAAATTAAAAAAAGAAAAGCAGAAGACAAAAAACAAGTGGTTTGATCAAATTCAACTTCTTGGTTCTAGGGAGGAAAAAAAAAGATGACTTAAAAAAAAACCCACATAGATTAAGAAACTGGTTGGATACCCAATCGCTCTTAGAAAACATTCTTTTGATGAGTTAAGTGTAAATGAATCATAAACACATGGTCTAAGTTTCCCTCAAAGAGCACATAAGTTTAAAATGGAAGAAGCAATGCCTTTTGGAAAAATATATTATGGTTTCTACCACAACCCAAACATTTACATAATAGCTTGAGCTGTTTCACAATCTGAAAGGACATCTGGATTCATAAAACTCTATGAAGCTTTTTTTTTTTCAATAGTTAAGTGCTTCACATTCACTTAGAATAGTTCAATATGCAAAATCTCTCATTTTATCATCAGAAGAAATTCTCAAAAGATCTTTGATAGAAATATATATTTGATATCTCTAGCACATAAATTACTAAACATTTTGAAAATATATTATGGGGAATGCCTGCTTATTTATTCTAAAAAGGTAATACACACACACACACACACACACACACACACACACGTGAGCATCTACCAGAGACAAAGATCAGCCTTCAGAGGAGAGGAACAGACAGACATGTGCCACTCCAAAACACTGGGCAGTGAAAAACAATCACACTGAGAAAAAATTAAGGGTAATTTGATAAAATACCAGATTTCAGAATTTGGGCCATCTTTTTTGAATTCGAAACAAGTGTTAATGACTGTGTATACCAAGCTTAAGAAAAAAGTCAAGTTTCAGTGGACTTAGGTCACAAAATGCAAAAGATGGTAAAAAATGATTAATTTACCAGAAACAAATTTGCCATCGTTCTTTTGAAAACTCTAGTTATAATAGAAGTCCTCCTTTCCCTCAATGCTACAACTTCCTAGAGTTCTCAAAGAAAGATTTAGTAACCTTAAAAGGCTGTGGTTCATCTCCTTCTACTGAAATTCCCTCCTGGGGCCAACTTGGTGGGAGCACTTGGAGCTTTGAGCTTCCGGCTTTCGAGGGGAGGACATCAAGAAGAGAAGATACTGTCACCTGCTCGCACTCATTCAAACATTCTGGACCTATTCTCATACGGTATTTGCTTTTGCTCATCCTACCCCTACATTTTTCCAAAACACATTTTAGCCATTTGTGTATCTTGAAATGTACGAGCAACAGAAGCTGTAATTGTATTTATAGACGTATCGCTCTCCCCACGGACTGAAATTCCCAGAAGGCAGGAGACCATTTTCTCTGGTTTGTCCCACTGCCCATTTTCCTGTGGCCATGGTGGAAAGATAATAAAGGGATTTTGAAAGTAACCTCAAATCAGCAAGCCATAGTAACAGAATTAAATGTCTAATTGTGAATAGAGTCACATGGGAAAGGAGACAGATGCATTTGCCGCCCTACTTTCTATTTTCCTCGCTCTCTAACATCAGGCTGGAAATGGGCTTTCCTGTACAGTCTTCCTGTAAATCCCTGAACTTTACAGACAGATCCGTTCATATATCCATGAGAGCTTAGGGTCTGGGCCTGCCACTCTGATTTTACTCTCATTTGTCAAACAAGGCGCTTGAAATATCTATTTTAATGAATTCCTTGTCTCATGTTCACGGAGAAGCTTGAAGTTAATCCTACTGACAGTGCTATCTAGTAGGGTTTTATTCAAAAGATCTACATATTTGTCAAATTTAAGACTGCCCATTAGATCATTTTTACTACTTAAATGTTAGCCCGCAAACCAGAAGCAAGGCTCATTTCTGTGTGGAAGAAAGCAGATTTAATTTTATAATGAAAACCTATTTTCCCCCACAATCCGAATACTGCTAAATGTCAAACCATGGTGGCATGGTGTTTAAAATGAAACTTCCTAATTCTATTTAAAAAAAAAAAAAAAGCTGAATTTCAGAAGTCATAAAGGGTGGTTAAAAAAAAAAAGAAAGAAAGAAGAAAAAGGGGGAAGAATCAACAATTTGTAGAGCTAGGCTACACCACTGGCATGTTCATGATGACAATTTAGCAACTGCCAATGGAAACGGATTCCACAGTCTGTATACCAACATGAAGCTTTCACACGCAGATCTTTATTAGCTGACTGCAGACCTATTTCTGTGTCTGCCTAACTTGGCTAACATGAACCATAAACATCCTCTCCCAGTATATATACACGGAGAAATTAGCTGGCAAATAATGGACACAATCGTTTAAACAATATTATTATTATACCGTGTACAGGTTAGCCTTTGACCCTAACCAATCTTACCATCTAATTGTAATGGCATATCTTAGGTGGAAAATTAATTTAAAATGTCAATAGGTTAATTAGTTAATTAGGGAATTTTCCATGAGAGAACCTCAAGAAAAAAATAAAAAATATTAGTAAAATCAAAGAAATGATCATTTTTTTGGATGCTTTTTTTTAGCTTTACTTTTTTAAAGTAATCTCTACACCCAGTGTGAGGCTCAAACTCATAACCCTGAGATCAAGAGTTAGAAGCTCTACTGAACCAGCCAGATGCCCCAGAAATGATCATTTTGAGGCCAAAATTCTAATAAATGTATTGGCATCAATTAAACATTCCTTTTTTTCACTTTATTTATTAACTATTAGAATTCAAATAAGCATGCCAAGTTTACATCTGTAGGTATTAGTTCCAAGCAAAATATAACAGAGAAGTACAAGTTAAAATATACTTCAAAGAAAATAAAACGGAAAGAGACACCTGATTTATGTATGATAGGTAGCAGCATGTCTAATGGACATAGGTAACCTTATTTAATTATTATCAGAAGGACCCATGCAAAAGTTTTCTGTTTTTCTTTTCTTAATCTGACTTTCATCCTCAAGGATTTTTTAAATGATAATTACAAGCTCTTTACCTAACTAATTTGAATGGCTTCTTATCAGTACTTTGAGAAACTAGCTGTGGTCTTTTAAATATTCAAATAGGGATAAAATTTTAAAAACCACATCCTATCCCTTTTTTGTCACAATTTCTTACTCACGTATTCCTTGCCTTGGTCTATTTGCTCTCCTCAGTCTTTTCTGCCCTCCCTGTCATCATTCCTGTCATTTCTTTTGTCCTTTATTTTGTAATCACCGTCTTCACAGAGACTTGTAAGTCACACCAAAGCTCTTTGGACATGGGATTTGGGAAATCAAAGCCATGAAATTTCACCAATCAGTCAGGAACCTCATCTAGACACTACAAATGAAATAAATGCCTAAAACTTAACTTTGAACTCTGAGACCAGAAACTTTAACTTCAAAAGGAGTAGGATATACTGACAAGTAATTGAATCTGAAGACTTCTCTGACTAGCAGAACATTCTGGAGGCAGGATTTGGGGGAAGGAGAGTGGGTGGCCATGCTGTGCCACCGAGAGGCAAGTGTAACTCATCATGAAAGTTACCAAAGTTCTTCCTCAATTTAGTCCTTGAGAAGTTTACACACACACACACACACGCACGCACAAACATGGAGTCACACATTCAAAATTAAAACAACACATTAGAAATTTGGAATTAAATTCTCTCCACATTCTTATGCCTGTGTCTGACTTCCTGGATAAGCATCTGCTTAGCGATGGGTACCCAGCTGTCCTACCCCGCACAAACAAGATTCTAAGACAAAAAGCCTCTTGTAGGAGTTTTCAATCCAGAATGTAATCCGCCCTGCTGATTTCTCCCAGGATATACTAATTTGATCCAGGCATCTGAGCTCTAAGCAAAGCCAGGTAGAAGGCTTTGAAAGATAGCAAATCTCTCCCACAATACATATGCCTTTATTTTTCTAAACATGACATATTTTGGTTTATTGTCTAAGGCAATAAATTATTTCCCTTTTTTACATAACACACCTTCAATTATTTTGTCTCTTCCTTTGGACACCAAAAGAAATGGATATTAAGAGAGTTTTGTTTTGTGTTAGCAAATTTTAAAAAAAAAATCAGAAGTTCTACTCAACAGTAGGGGCCTATAATTGGAAATGTCACCATATGTTAACACCCAAGCTACTTATGAACCTATCTGTTCAGTTAAAATGTCAGCTGTCTATTGGCTATGAAGATGCCATACAAAGAATCACGTCCATTTCTCTGTTTCTAACAGTCTCCCATGTGCATGGGAGAAATAAAACTTTCCAAGGAAACCCACTGTTCCATGTTCCCCAGTCACGCTAGCAATGAGGAGGATAAGGAACTTAACTTATCAAGTTACTGATATGTAACTCTGAAATTCTGTTGCATGAAGGTCCTTTTAATAGTTTTCAAAATAGGGGCGCCTGGGTCGCTCAGTCAGTTAAGTGTCTGCCTTCAGCTTGGGTGGTGATCCCGGGGTCCTGAGATCGAGCCCCGCATCGGGCTCCCTGCTCAGCAAGGACCCTGCTTCTCCCTCTCCCTCTGCCTGCTGCTCCCCTTGCTTGGACTCTGTCTCTGTCAAATAAATAAAATATTTTAAAAAAATAGTTCTCAAAATAATATGGGTATCATTTCCTCCAAAGATTTTTCTGAAGCTGGATTTTAGTTTCTCATGGCTTATTGATGATGCTAAGATACTTTAAACCAGGTGGGATTCACCCAGTCTATTACAACAGAAAGTCCTTGGCATCAACTTAAAACAATCATTTAACCTATTATACCTACTAGCTTAAAACAAAAACAAACAACAACAAAAATCTCCCCAAACCCCAAAACTCACCCTAAAACCCTCATCAACTGAAACAGAGTATTTCTGGCCTCGTTTTGTTTTGTTTTGTTTTCCATTCTGATGGTGGTGGTTTAGTTGACAGTCTCCAATAAAATACAATTACTCAAAATACAGAGTTTAGTAGTTGCTTTAGAGTAAAAATTAGAAGTGTACATGATCCTGTTCTACTTTGCAAGGGGAAGAACTAAAACTCTGTTCAAGTTAGTGGTAATCCAATAAAAAATAGTGGTGGTAGAGTTGGGTATGATACAGAAACCATGAGTGAGTGCCTCTCATGTGACCAAAATGAGCCGAGAAAGGGACACACGGTGATTTTGGGGTCAGCATAAACTCTGGACCTTTTATAAAAATTCATGAAAGTAAGAATGTTAAAATATGTTAATCATTAATAAATAGTCATAGGTCATTAGGACTGAGTATTGTGTACTTATTTTCCATTATCATTATTCTGTTCAAGTAAATCTTAGTTTAGAAATAATCCTTTTCTTCTTTTAGTTATGTATAAGACATCTGCACATAATGAGCAAATCTGTCACATAATAATATCAGATAATCACTTAGAACTCATGAGGCATATTTATATTAACTCCCATTTCACAATAGTTGATGAACACTATTTATAAGCAAAAAAATAAGAAGGCATGTGAGATGATCCTCATGCCACGGTCCTGGGGTTGTGTCTATAATAAACTATGAGACTCTGAATGTCCTGACTCTCTTACTTGGGTAAAGGCCAGGGTAAATCCAACAGTTAGATGCTGTGAGGAGATAAAAAGAAGAAGAAAATTGCCTCCAGCCTCCAATATCATGAATAATATCTTACATTCTGTTGACAAAATAAGAGGCCAACCTAAGTCGGCAGCATATCTGTATCTGTTCGGAAAACATCCCTCAAAGGACTGTAGTTCCTATGTCAAGAGTATTGGAGAGGGCTAAGTGACTTACGGTACATAAAGCAATTAGAAGAAAGCTTGGCTTCATATATAATGAGGCCTCACAAAAAGTTACCCTTTTTATTATTATAACAAGTCAGAGCCTACACAATCATTTCATCTAAAGCAACTCATGTTTGCAGTAAAGGTCAGAATGGCACCATGGAACTAAGAACCTAGGAGAAATGTCAGGGAGTATTGTCGGACCATTTTTAATACACAGGTCTCCCTCAGGAGTCTAACTTAATAAATAAGGGTACAATAGTCCAGCTCTTAACTCTGTCAGAGTCTATCATAAGACATTACTTTCATATCACACATGAGAGTTCACCAGTGTATAAAGACTCCTGTCCCCAAAGAACAGCAGTCTGAGAGTGTAGTAAGAAAGAATGCATACCCTGTTGACCTTCTGCTATGAAACAATTCAGTGTGGGTCAGAAAGAAGGAATAGAATTTTCATGCAGACTTTATGAAGTGAACTTATCCTGAACCCATGGAAATTTCTGAATTTCATTTCCAGAACCGCAGCATAACAACAGCACTTTAAGAATTTTCATTAACCATCGAGCATGAATCCCTTTAAAGCAGTGATTGGCATACTATTTATGACAATCAGCTGACATCAAAAAATGCCCTTCACTGGAGCTGGTTGACCTTGATTTAAAAAGCAAAAACCAAAATGCTGCAGGGAAAGTCCCCAGAGCTCAGTTCAACCATACAACTGCTTTGACTTTAAGTTCAGAGATTGCGGCCAAAGCAAAGACAGAGTTATGTTAGCACCTTTTAAAGAAGGGATTCCTGTTTGACTCTGGACCTAGGTTTTACTCCTGAGATGGTTCAAAACACCTTTGCTCACCATCATTTTCAACCTAACAGATTACATTCTAAACCTTGAAAATAAAACACAACAGCCCAGACATTCTGGTCCTCCCTCCCTTCTCACTAGGGAGATAAGACAGCGACCACATGACATGGTAGAAAAAGGAAGAAGGCATAAAATAGTATTTTATAACACCTAACATCTGCAGAAAGCATGAGAGACCCATACAAATATTACTATATAAAACTCTCTAAAACAATCTCTTAAAGGTAGACGGCACCGACTTTGTCTTAGAAATCAGAAAACCGAGGCTCAGTGAAATTAAGTAACATGGATAACGTCAAGAGCTAGTTAGTGGCTGAAGTACAAGGTTGAGATGAAAAAAAAAAAATGGAGCATCGACTCCAAGTTCTTCCAACAAGGAACCATGTCTTGGGGAAGCCAAATCATCCCTCTGGGCCTGTTTCCTCACCTTTAAAGTGAGGAGGTTTGCACAAAGACTCGGGGGTGGTCGCCATGACTAAGCCCAATGTGTGATCCTCTCTCCCGAGTGTAGGCAGGATCAGAAACTTCTAATCCATAGAACATAGCAAGGCTGAGAAGATGTATGTGACTCTCTTACATAAAATTATAATGACCCAACTTGTGCAGAGACTCTCTGGTTTTGAAGAAGCAAGCTGAGGTGTGACTGGCCTCATAGAGAAGGCCACACAAGAAGGGGCTGAGAGAAGTCTCTGGCCGCCAGCTAGCAAAAAGGCATGTGAAGAACTGAAGGTTATCAATGATCACGTAAGCTCACAACGCTAGTCTTCCCTATACTATCTCCCATAACAAACTGTGGAGATACTGGGCAGATTTCAGGGTTTGTTGGTTAATACAGCTCAACATTATCGAAGACTTTATCTGCCCCAACTTTTTTTTTTTTTTAAGATTTTATTTATTTATTTGACAGAGAGAAAGAGATCACAAGTAGGCAGAGAGGCAGGCAGAGAGAGAGGGGGAAGCAGGCTCCCCACTGGGCAGAGAGCCCGATGCGGGCTTTGATCCCAGGACCCTGAGATCATGACCTGAGCCGAAGGCAGAGGCTTTAATCCACTGAGCCACCCAAGCACCCCTGCCCCAACTTATTACCTTTAGTCAACTCCCACAGTTCTTACAAATCACAGCAGAATTTCCAGGCTTCACATTCAAGCAAAAGATGGAGCACTTCTTCCTTATATCCCTTTTAAGAGTAAAACTTTACCAAAACTCACTCCAATGAAGAAACCCCTCACATCTTTGTGACCAGATCTGGGTTATATGTCCAGCTTTAAACCAATTATTGTCAAGGGAACTGGGCCAGACAGCCTTATCTGTTTATACCAATCGGGAATTACCCCTGGATTTGAGGAGAATAGGCCACGTTTCACTAAGTCATAACGGGGGTGGTCTTGGACACCCTAACTAACATCACTGGGGATTGCCAGTCAGAAGGAAGAAATAAAAAGTGGTTTAGTGGAGGCAGCAGTGGGGTGTGTCACAATAACAAAAGTCCCTCTGGCTTTGACATTTTATGATCCTATGAATAATCCATGTGGAAAACTACTTGTTCAACTGGTGTTTTTCAAATACCTGTTGTGTAGGCACTGTAGTCTGTATACAGCGGTGACGGAGACAAAAATAGTCCCTTTCTCAGAGTATACCGTTCAGTGGGAAGATCTAAGTAAATAGGCAATTTCAGGGCAAGAAGGTAAGTATGGACAGCTCTGAGAGTGTCCTCAGCTGTGGGCTGATTTCCTAAAGGAGGTATAAGTAAACATCCAGAGAATTCTTACCGGTGACTTTGGTGATATTGGAAGAAGAAGGTGTCATGTATGCCGATACCCTTTATATCTTCCAGGAAACAAGATGCAAATGTAAACTACCCAGAATGTCTCTGTGTAACTGGTACCCTAGAAAGGTACCATCTACCATACAAGGCTATTGAAATTTAAGGATCAATTAATTAAAATTAAAAATGACATAAAAACAAAGTTTTGGTCCTTCAGTTGCATTCTCCATATTTTATGTACTCAGTACGCATACATGGGTGGTGGCTACCATACGGCAGCACCGATCCAGAACATTCCCATCACCCCAGGAAGTTGTAGTGGACAGCATGGCCTGAGAGCTTTGAGAAAGCCCCAAAGAGCTTCAACAAAATTTACAAGCATAACATCTCATACACACTCCGACTCTAGCCATCGTTCTACTCTGCTTTGGTTCATATTTTCCCGTCTGCCCTACAAAGAACTCTTAAAGCCAATGATGACTCCCATGACAGATTTTTGTCCTTCTATCTGATGGCCCTAGTTGCCGAGACTTTTTCTACTAGATTAAAAACAACAACAACAACAACAACAACAACACACACACACACCAGCAGAGTAAAATGACTTTTCATGGGCACTCAAAGAACAAACAAGAGGGACTGTAGTGATAAGGTAAGAGAAGAACCCAAGGAATTGTGGGAAAGAGACCATCCTGAGTTCTTGAACAGGCTTCCCTTGCAGATACACTTCTGGCCACTCCACTGGTGAGTTGGATGGTTAATGGTTGAGACCCTACTTTGGTGAAGAAAGGTCATCTACTGATGACCTCTGTTTGCTCTCCAGTACTTGGAAGGAGGAACCTCACTTACAGATACCGGACGATGTTAACAGAGGTCATATGGGGGGAGGGGTGGTGCAACTGTTGCTTCTCATCTAAATTAGGCCATTTAAGTTAAGACACAGAGTACAAGAGAGACACGCTGATTTGAGGACTCAGGTGGTAGGGAATGAATGATTTCAAGGCTTGGTGATGTCTCCATCCACTTTAATTCGGGTTTTCTAGGAGATACCATTGCATTTGCTTACATGTGGGAAACTGCAAAGAGATACTAGCACACTCTCTCATCACCCACTTTGGTGACCCAAAGTGGGATTATGATGGAATTAAAGAATTCTACAACCTTGTCATCACACCCCCTTAGCTCCAAATTATGCTGCTGATTGAAATAAAGATGCAAATAAGAAAGATAAAAAGTGACAATAACTTCTGGTCAGAGAAGCCAGCAATCTTAACAACCCAAGGCCGATGACGAGTGTTAAAGGAAAGTCATAACATGCATGCAGGAAGCGGCCAGAGGATGAGGAAGCAGAGCTGTGCAAATGGGGCAAAGGACGAAGCAGACAGGCCCTGATGGAAGTTTCCAGTACACACCTGCAAAGCCTCTGGCCTGGGACAGTCAGCGAGGCAGGGAGAGTGTCTCAAAGACAAGGAGCGAGTGAGAGTGAGCGAGAGAGAGAGAGATAGAGAGAGAAACAAATGAGTAAGCCGACTGTAACCAGGCAGAGGGAATAAAATGGCCTGTCACCCACTTCACTCACCAAAACCTCAGGAATTCCTGTTGTTACCTAATGCATGGATTTGTCAAATATAGATACGGAAAGGAGAAAACCAAAACAAAATGGAAACCCCTATTTATTTTTATTCATTTGACTTGACTTGCTGAGGACTTGAATCAACAGCAGGTGGAGAAAATGACCACCAGTAACCTTCTGGATCACGTTGGAATCCTTGATATCCCGGGGCGCCTGCGGTCCACAGAATCCAAGAAAACCCACCCAGGCTGCAGGGAGGTGATCTAGGAGGTCAGGGAGTCCCCGGTTTATAAAGAGCTCTCCCTCTGGCAGCTTCACCCCTCTCCCTGCATTTTGCTCCTCTCTCAGTGAACCTAGCCGACCCCTGTCCTATCTTGGACGATCTGTCTTTACTAGAATTCTGAAAAGCTGAACAATCAATTGAAATCATAACAGCGACAAGCAGTGAGAGCTGCCAGGGCCCATACTCAAAAGCGACAACCGTCCGAAGCTAGGAGGAGCTCGAGGGTGTGTTTGCTTTGGCTAGCATCCAGGCTACAGGCTGCCTGAGGTCGCTGACTGCATTTCTGTCAACAGAAAGAAACTATTATAACAAAACCCATGTTGATCAGGAAGTGTGACCACAGCTAGGGATGCTGAGGAAGTGCTGTTTTTGTAATGCATTCCGAAAACGTGTCCTGAGCCCACCAGAGACAGTCGGAAAATCCCCATTCCATCAAGGCATTCACCTGCAAACCCCAGACAGGGCAGAGGGCAGGGCGGACCTGCTGGCGGGGACATGGCTCTCTCCTGGGGACACAGACATCCCCAAGGCTTCCTCAAGAGTTTGGGTGTGGTCAGCACTCCCTTCTTGTCACTGTCTGAGTTGTCTCTCTCTTATGTTTTCAGTATTGTTTTGTTTTGTTTTTTATTGCTGACGTAGGTTTCCCCTTTTCAGTTCTGGCATCGGACGGGTCCCGGGCTTTGGGCTAGATGTGTGATGACCCATGTGTTCATAAGCTGATAAAGCTAATGTACACAAAGCTAAAGGAAACAAGCCTCCCTGTGCCCAGCCTACCTTCCTCCTGCTTCTGGGACATTCCCCAACATCAGAACTGCCAGGCCTGGGGCCGCTCAGCACCTGTGACCGTCTACCACCGCCACCACACCTCCTCTGCAGCTGCCCACACCACACTGCCCAGGGGGGAAGCCTGTGAGCAGGACCGAAAGCATAGGGCTGTCCTTGCCCTTGGGGTCACCCTGACATAAAGCATCCCATCCCCACAGGGTCACAGGTTGAACAGAGTCACTGAAGAACTTAAACCAGCATTATTTCAGGGGCTTTCCATGTGTACCCTACCTCCACCCTTAAACAACACGAGGCTATGGATTATTTCCTCTCTTTTGCAGATGCGGCCCCCAAGGCTCATAGACTCTACATGACTTGCCCATGCTTACACAGCCAATATTTGACAGAGTCAGGATCTGGGTTTTTGGGTCACATTCTGGCAGTGTAAATACTCCTGTTCTTTAAAGCAGAGCTTCTCATGCTTTCTTGTACATAGGAATCATGAGGGCCCTATTTTTCTTTAAAGATTTATTTATTGGCGGGAGGGGGGGCGGTGCAGAAGGAGAGAAGAAAATCCCAAGCAGACTTCCCACCAAGCTAGGAGCCCAGTACAGGTCTATATCCCAGGACCCCAAGATCATGACCCAAGCCAAAATCAAGAGTCAGACGCTCAAGTGATTGAGCCACCCAGGCACAACTTGCTGAAGGGTCTTTTTCAAATGCAGACTCAGAGAATTGGGAACAAGAATTTTCATTTATAATCTTCTTCTAGGTGGTGTCTGGGTGTTCTTTGGACCCTTGGATACCAAAGCTTTAAAGAAACTACAAATTCAGCAGAAGGCTGAGTACCCAGTGGGTAAGAAACGTCCACTAATTATTTGAGAACATTCAATACAAAGATCTATATGAAGGAACCACACTTAACTCTCCAGGAGAAGTTGGTCTCTTGGAGGGGTCCCAGCACAACCTGCTTTCTGGTCATCCTGATATCAAAACTCGGTCCTAAGATAAGAACTGGCGCAGAAACCTAATAGTAGAGAGTCTACTTTCATGTTGCTCTAATGTGAATGCTACCACCCAGAAAGGATCCAAAAGAAAATGTACTAATCATTGAAATAACGTGGATTGTTATAACAGCAAGGTCAGTAGACAGTAACCTACAAGAAAAAAACATAACCATTGTCCAATGGTTTGTCTGAAAAGAAGCAGTAATTCCCATCTCTAACCGGAGACACATTCCCATCTCTAACACTGAAGTATAACATCTAGAAGCAAGAGGTTTTGAGCCAGATTCCCTTGGACTGGATCTTGCACTCAACCATTAATTAACTGGTCAACTTAGAAGAAATTAACTTTTGATGCTTTGGTTTCCTCACCTACAAATGGGAAGAACAACAGTATTTTCCTCAAGAGCTGTTACTAGAACCTCCAAGCTGACATATTTAAACCATCTAAGACATACAGTATTTTAAGCTATTTCAACAGATGTCAGATGGGTCAAAGCATCAAATGTCCAAGTGGGAAAAAAATTAATTACACTCACTTCATTTTAACAGGAAGTTTCAACACATGCTATTGCTATTATTACTGTGTGTACCTCATTCACCTTCCAGGGAGTGAATTCCTCACCCTGGTCTAAGAGTGAGAATCCAAATGGCCAGTTTTGGTGGGGAATGCTGCTTTCCCTCTTCCTGAGAACACAGGACATTCACAAAGAACAAGAACTTCTCTTCTGCTTCAAGCAATAGGGAAACAAAGCAGCGTCTTCCCTGTAGGAAAAAGACCACCTCTATAACTATAGTAAAAACAGCAGCGTTGGTAAGCCACCACAGTGCATGTACAGAAACGTGGCCTAAAATCTTTAGGTAGCACAAACCATGTCATCTCAACTCTGTCTTCTCCTGTTCTCCCAAGGGCCCTTGCTCACTTCCCGTATTTGGCATAGAGTTAGGCCCTCTCTAGAAGAATGCTATAAAGATAATTATGTGCATGTAGTGAATGTTTAGAACCAAGGAAAGCCTTGAAAATATGAGTGTTTATCTTCTTCACTGGAATCTAAAATACCAAAGAGATAAAAAAATGTATTCATTTATCCAATTATTTTCCCCAAGGAAAGACACACGAAGGAAATGTAGATCGTGTCCACAGAAAAATGTTCACTATGAGGGAATCACTAAGCTCCAAAAAAAAAAAAAAAAAAAAAAAAGGCAGACAAAAGCAGTTTATTGTTATACTGTCCAACATCACTCTACGAGATTACCACCGTGATGAAAGATGTTGTCATAACTCAGATAGCCAAGGGAGCCGAATTCAAGTATTATTGGGAGTTTTTCATTCTTTCCCCCTTAAACACAGTCCTGTCAGTCTTGGAGCATCAAAGGGTGTACAAAATGTCATTACCAAGCCTTGTGATAAGGAGTGAACCAAACCACTAGGCAGAGGCAAATGTTTAAATGCTAGCCAGTCTTCAAATTCTTCCCCTAAAACATTTCTTCTGCAGACCCATCTTAGTCTACAATAAGAAAATGCTGCCATTTCAATGTCCTACCTTCAACTAGAATCTTTTTTTTTTTCCCAGCTAGAATCTTCTATCGAGCTTCATGTTGACATGGCAACTAATTTATCACAGGGGGATGACAGGTATAATAATTCAATTGACTAAAATTCTTATACAGGTGCCTCTACTAGGAGTTTCACTGAATTTGTCTAGAGCCTGTGCTGGGCTATCCCAATCCTGAATTGAGCACAGGATGGGTCTAAGTGGGTAAGAGGGGGAGCGATGCTTTTTCCATCTCCATTTGATCTACGGTCTTGCCATTAAAGCTGCCAACTGGCATGGGTCTGATGGCTGTCCCTAGCCAGCATGGTGGTGGAAGCGGACACGTGTGCCAAGGCATTTCATTGTAACTAGGTCAATCGGGTCTGCTCACAACCAACATTAGCTAAACAGGAATCACTGCACCCGTCATGAAAGAGCTCCCGTTTATAAGAATTTAATCTTTTAGAAGGGTTCGTTTCCTGCATTCATAATTAATTTCTTCCAGTTCTGAAGGCAAAGAGGAAGTAGAAAGAGAAAAGTCCAATGAGTCCACTGGGGGGAAGCACAGCAAATATCCCCCTTTTTGCTCCGTACTCATCAGAGCTTCTTGGGTTTTCAGTTTCAAGCTCAATTTAACTGAGCCTTTTGGGCTCTGAGTTTCATTTACTCCAAGCCAAACAAAACTTCCTCATTGTGGGGGAAATAAAGAAAAGAAAGAAAGAAAAGGAAGATGCAAAAGAAAATGAAAAAGAAAAAAAAATCTCAGAGTGAAGGAAAAAAGGCCACACAAAGATTTCTGAACATGAAGAAGGCTCTAGAAGACAATGTCTTTCTGAGACATGAATCTAAACCATCCTAGATTGAGTAAAAGAAAAATGAATTTCTAAAGCCCTTTGGCTTCACTACCTTGTACCAAAGCGAAAGTAAGATTCCCCTCCACATTACGGTCCCTAACTGTTCTCCATCCTTTCTCTCTCATTCTCTTCCAATTACTAATCTCGGAACATCTGCTAGCCCCTAAACACAGCCAGTCTCAGGCATAATGTACTAATCCCCCCATACATTATCTGGGAGCAGGCCCATTTACCAAATGCAATGCTCCAAGAATTACCAAGGTAACGCAAGGAAGAGGAATGAGTAGAATGAGGGTATAATCAAACCATAAGGGCTCCGAAAAGTTTAGTTCAGGAGACTAAAATCCAAAGGTAGGGGACTATAGGCCAAGAAGCAAACACAATGGGCCCATTTCTATCCTCTGTTTACACAAAGCTCCCATTGACTCTCCTGAAGGGCTCCGAAGAGAGCCCCAAGGTGTAATGCGTTTGCTGGTATGGTCGGTATGCACTGACCACCTTTTCCTAAGCACACAGTCAAACACATTCAAGTGTTTGTGACATGGTCCTCTCCAGTAGGTGACCTGAATTTTAGGCGAACAAGGAATCTAAAAGCATTTTGAGAATAAAGAGCAAACCATAATTGTGAGTGGGTTTGCTCTTTCACGGGAAGCAAAGTATCGTAAAGACTCTGGGTGAGCGTCTTATATTTCTCCAAAAGACTTTTCTCGTTCAGCCATGTTCCCTCCCGTGTATGTCCCCTGCCCCATTCAACACAAACAATGGGACAGCTGGGTAAGAAGCAAAGAATTTTCTTGAGTTCAAAGGGTACGCACCACGTGTCTGGATCAAACAGTCCTAAGGCTTGGGCAACAGTCCATAGCTTGCCAGGTTTAATTGGCTAATAGGGACTCTATTGTTTCCAGCTATCAATGCACTATACAAAGTACACAATGCTCCCTTCAGGTACAAGACGAAGAGTCCACCAGAGTAAAAAGTAACCTGCAAGCTTAAAATGAGTTTCAAGAAAGAGAAAAACCAACTTTACTGTGAAGGACAGAGGAAGAAAAAAATTAAAAAAGCAAGACTGGATGGCAAATCCACAAACATAATTAAATTTAGGAAAGTCAAATGAAGAAAGGTATGGACAAAATACCAGAAGAAAAGTAATTTTTTGAAGCCTAAGGAAAATTCTAAAAGAATTTTCTGCTTTTCACAGGGTTTTTGTGGATTAATTTTGTTATGTTTAGCTCTGGCAAAACCTATGGAAAGTGTGTAACTGAAGACTGTTCAATGCAAAGCATAGGGACAGGAGAGATCTCTTTTCATTGAAGCTCACTATTACTCTTCTGTTGTTAACCCATTAAACACAGACATACTCTCGTATTTTCTTCAGTTGTCAGAACCATGTAATAAGATATGATCTATTTTGTGGGTTTTTTTAATAGAAAATACTCAGCAAAGGCTTAAAATTTACGTGATTACGTAAATCAAGAAAAAAATAAACTTACCAGAGGGAAGAGGCAACAAAGAAGGATAACAATTTTTAAACTACACAGTTTCTGAATTTATAACCAACTGGAACAGCTATGAAAAAATTTTAAAATATCTCCAATCTTAAGGTTAAAAACCGTATCAACAACTAACCACGAGAA
Source organism: Lontra canadensis (assembly GCF_010015895.1). NCBI lineage: Eukaryota > Metazoa > Chordata > Mammalia > Carnivora > Mustelidae > Lontra > Lontra canadensis. The sequence continues at coordinate 20,582,323 of NW_022631015.1, read as the reverse complement.
TGTAGATTTACTTCATGGTTTTCATGGAATGAGGCTTCCAGACCACTCAAGTTCCATTTTAGCCCATTCTAGAACACTCAGAACTTCCTTTGTGATTTGGAAGTTGATGATTCTCAAAGTGTGCACCCAGGAAAAGCAACATTAGCATCACCTGGGAACTTCTAACAAATGCAAATTATCACACACTTCCCTCCTCTCTCCCCACTGAATGACAGACTCTAGAGTCCTAGGCCTACCGGCCTGTCGCAGTCTGTGTTAACCAAAACTTTAGGCCATTCTGAGGTACACTCAAGTTTGAGAACCATTGATTCAAGCAGGAACCGTGGAAACTCCACAAGCCAAGAAATATGAACAAAGCAAAAGGGGGAACAGAATCACATGAGTTAGGAAAGATGGGAACAAAAAATTAAATTGTTAAGAAAACTGTAAAAAATAGAGAACAGAAAGAGATTTATATTTTACAAAAAAAAAAAAAGAGAGAGAGAGAGAGAGAACACCAAGTCCCTGTCTTCATTTCTATGACCTCATTTACCTTAGATTCCTTAATCAGTTTTGAAGATATAAAGTTGGGTTATTTTTTTCCTCTGTCAACACAATCTGAGTAACATTAAGATCCCAAATTACTATGCCCAGAAATTTAGTTTTAAGTCAATTGCTGTGAAAAAGAGCACTTCTGTTATTTGATTCTATCTACGAACCAGATTGTTTAAAATAATATACATGTCCTGCATTCTTAGAAAAAAAAATACATATATATTTCAAGGAATTTTCACACTGGTAAAGGGGATTAAGAATAAAATAGAGAGTTCTGGGCTTTCTCTACCATGATGTAGCTTTGGATGTGTTGGAAAGCTTTCCTCCAGGCTTAGTGTTTGAGGAGAACACCACACTTAGAGCAGAGGCGAGTCACCCCAAATTTCACCTGAGAATCTAGCATTCAACAGCCATCTTCTCGGACCAGGGAGGCCTCATTCACCCACAGACCCGGCACCCCGGATAACCCGCTCTGCCCCACTGCCACTGCATTCAGCCCGATTCCCCCGTTCCCTAGCAATCCTCTCGTTAGTCACACAACAGATACTTCACACAGTGCTTCTCTGCTTAATTCAATTATCCTATGGATTGCTAAGAATACGCATACGAAGAGGTGGCGGCCAAGGCCCAAATAACGTCCAGTGATAAAGCTTGAGATTCATATTGTCCATTTCTCCATCTTCATCTCACTAGGGAAGACAACATTTTGTGGCACAGTTCTGATCCCGCCTTTGGGGGCCACCAGGCACAAATTTTAAAAGCTACGTGGGCTGAATCAAAGAAAGACAGGAACCATATGATACAGTACAATATAGAAGGTCTTCGGGTTTCTACTTGGCTATCATTACCTCTGAAAAGCTTTCCCTCATCCCACAAATCTGCTGTTGACAGTCTTCCTACACTGTGGTCCCATGGTGGACACCATATTGGACTAGTCCCATGGTCACCTCAACCTCACCGCAAGCCATTTCAGTACCAGGTTGTGCTTACAATATTGCAGTTACCAGTGGCCCAAATCACCAGACCCTTGCTCACATTAATTAAGTAAATAAGTGCATGATTATATAAATGCATAGTACGCTGAACTCGTTCAGAAAACATTTTTTTTAATTAGACTTATTGAGGCAATTTAACCTGATAGCAAACTTCTAAACGTTTTCCTAAGTGAGTGTATCATTTGACATTATGATCGATGTATGATTGATTATTATTTTTTTTAAGATTTTATTAATTTATTTGATAGAGAGAGATCACAAGTAGGCAAAGAGGCAGGGAAAGAGAGTGAGAGGGAAGCAGGCTCCCTGCTGAGCAGAGAGCCTGACGTGGGACTCGATCTCAGGACCCTGGAATCATGACCTGAGCTGAAGGCAGCGGCTTAACCCGCTGAGCCACCCAGGCGCCCCGTGTATGATTGATTATTATGATCGATTGTATGGCAATGTACGATATTGCCAGTTGCTCCCCACCAGCAGAAGCATGTGGTATTTTCAATCTTTTTCATCTCAGTAGTCCCAGAGTGTGTGTAGAGGGAACTCATGGTAGTTCCAATTTGCATTTCTGATCATGACTGATCATGTAAAGTATCTTATATTTACTGACCATTCACATATCTTCTTTGGTGAAGTATTTAATTCTTTGTTTTTTTTTCTAGTTGGTGGTTGGATTTTTAGTTATTGAATTCTAAGTACTCTTTCTATACTCTGGATTCTAGCCCTTTGTCAGATGAACGTTTTGCAAATATTTTCTCCCATTGCGTGGCTGGCATTTTCATCTCCTTAATGGTACACTTCGGAGAGCAAAACTTAATTTGATGAAGTTCAACTTACCCTGTTTTTCTTTTATGACATTTGCTCTCTGTGTAAGATCTAAAAAATCTTGCATACACCCCAGCACACAAAGATCTCCTAGATGTTTTATGATTGTAGTTCTTACATTTGTATCTATGATTCTTTTCTGTTTTCTAAAAAGAGCACAAAGTCATGTAATTAACTCAAGGTCATGTAATTTTTTTCCTGATTTTTCCCAGTAGTGTATAGTTTTGGCACATATGTTTGGCTCTATGATCTGTATCGAGTTTTTGTATATAGTGTGAGGTAGGGTTTGAGGTTCATCTTCCCCCATGGATGCACATTTTGTTCCAGCACCGTTTGATGAAAAGACTCTTTTCTATCAAATTACCTTGACAATCAAGTGTGTATGTGGCGATCTATGTCTGGATTCTTCTGTTTTATTCCATTCATTTGTATATCAATCATTATACCAGCTTAATTTTTCTGGGTTCTTAGCAATTCTTGAAATCAAGTAGTTTAAGCCCTTCAGTTTTATTTTTTGTTTTTGTTTTGTTTTGTTTGCCGCCATCATTTTGGCTATGCTGGGCCCTTTGAATTTCCTTGTAATTTGTAGAATCAGCTTATCAATTTCTATAAGAAAGCTTGCTAAGATATTTTTTGTTAGAATTTTACTGAATTGATGGACCAATTTCTGAAGAATTGGCATCTTAGGGGCACCTGGGTAGCCCAGCTGGTTAAGCATCCACCTCTTAGTTTCAACTCAGGTCATGATCTTATGGGTCATGAGATCTAGTCCAATGTGGGGCTCCTCGCACAGCAGGGAGTCTGCTTGAATATTCTCTCTCTGCCCTCCCCCCACTCTCAAATAAAGTAAATCTTTAAAAAGAAAGAACTGGCATCTTAAAAACATTGAGTCTTCTGATCTGGAAACATGTTTAATCTCTCTACTCAGGAAATCTTTAATTTTTCTCATCAAAGTTTTATTGTTGCCAGTGTAACAGGTTTCTTCAGTTATTTTTCCTTTCTCTATTGTGTACACTGTAAATGGTATTATCTTTTTAACTTCGAAAATTATTCCCTGCTAATATAAAGAAACGCAATCACTTTTGTGTATTGACATTATACCCTGCAACCTTACTAAACTCACTTATTATTCTAGTAATTTTGTTTTCTAAATAAATGATCATTTTGTCTAAGATATTGAGAGGTTTACTCTAGATTATTTTTGATTAGTATTCAGATGGTCTTCTTTGCCTATCCTTTTACTTTTAACCCATCTATATTTATATTTAAAGTGGATTTCTTGCAGACTGTGTAAGTGGGGAGTTGCTTGCTTCTCTATCCCCAAACTGGACATTTTAAATAATTTATATGTAGTAGGGATATCAATATAGTTTAATGTAAATCTATCACATTACTATTTGTCTTCAACTTGTGCCATATATTTTTTTCTTTTTTGTTGTTCTTTTGGTTTAATTGAGCTTATTATTATTATTATTCCATTCTATCTCCTCTATTGACTTATTAAATCTATTGCTTTAATTATGAGTGATTGCTTAATATTTACAGTATACATCTTTATCATAATCTATCTTAATTTTCTTAGATATATTTATTTATTTTACACAAGAGAGAGAAAGAATGCAGGAGGAGGGGCAGAGAGAGTCTTAAACTCCCATCATGAGGCTCAATCTCACAACCCTGAGACATGACCTAAACCTGAACCAAAAGTCAGATGTTTAACTAACTGTACCACCCAGAAACCCCTATCATAATCTATCTGAAAACATTTCCTCACTGGGGCGCCTGAGTGGCTCAGTGGGTTAAAGCCTCTGCCTTCAGCTCAGGTCATGATCCCAGGGTCTAGGGATTGAGTTGGGCTCTCTGCTCAGCGTGGAGCTTGCTTCCCTCTCACTCTCTACCTGCCTCTCTGCAAACTTGTGATCTCCATCTGTCAAATAAATAAACTCTTTAAAAAATTATATCACTAGCACACAACTTTAAAACCTTATAACAATATAGTCTATTTCATCCCCCTGACATTCTTTAAGTTGTAGATCCTATAATAGACTGTGATCACTTTTGATCTAGACAGCATTCTTATTTATTTATTTATTTACACTTTTTGGTTTTTTAAAGATTTATTTATTTTAGAGAGAAAGAAGGAAACAAGTGGGGGGAGGGGCAGAGGAAGACAGAATCCTGAAACAGACTCCCCACTAAGGGTGGAGCCCGACATAGGGCTCAATCCCAGGACTCCGAGATCATGACCTCAACTGAAATCAAGAGCCGACCACAAAACTTACTGAGCCCCCCAGGTACCTGTCTGGGCAGTAGTTTTGAAAGAAATTTATAAATGAGGAAAATGTCTTTCATACCTACCCACATATTTACCATTCTTTATTTTATTTCTACAGATACGAATTTTTATTTAATGTCAAGTTCTTTATCTAATGTCAATGAAAAGAAATTCCTCCAGCATTTCTGGTAATGCTGGTGTGAAAAAAAATAATCATTTCTAGATATTTACATTGGGTATAGAATACTAATTGGACATTTTTAATATGTATTTTTTTTCTTTTTGCACCCTAAAATTGTCATTTTATTTACTTTTGGGCTTACATTTTCTGATAGACATCTGCTGTGATTTTTTTCTCTCTCTCTCTACATAATGTGACATTCTTGACTGCTTTTAATATTTTATATTTATCACTAATTTTCTGCAAATTTATGATGATGTGCATTTGCAGCTTTAAACTATTTAATCTGCTTTAGATGCACTGAATTTCTGAAATATGTGGCTTTATCCCTTTCATAAGATTTGGAAAAAAATTATTTCTTCATATATTATTTGACTCTCCAGTTTGGCCTCCAATTAAACACATGTTATATCATTGGATATTGTCTAACGGGTTAATCTACCATGCTTTATTTGGGATTTTTCCTATTACAATATATTCAATTTCATTGATTTTTGTTCTGCATGTCAAATCTGTCATAATTCCTATTCAGTGTAGTTTTAACTTTGGATATTCTATTTTTCATCTCTATAAGTTATGTTTGCGTTTTTTTGTATCTTCCATTTCTCTCATCATGTCTATGATTTCCTTTCATCTTGGGCATATGAAGCATATTCTCTGTTGATAATTCTTCATTTTTATCATTACCAGATCTATTTTTATTGACTTATTCTTTCATGGTTATAATTGGCTGTATTTTCTGTTTCTTCAAATGTCTAGTTATTTTTTAATTGGAGGATGTCCATTTAGATGTTTCTGGTTTTGAGCAATGGATTTTGTTGTATTTCTTTAAAGAGTGCTGCAATTTTTTCAGCAGGTAATTAAATTAATCATGGGCTGGTTTGATCCACTTGTTACGTGATTGTAAGCTTTTTTAAGGCATACCTGGGGTAGTTTTATTTTAGCTCCAGGTTAGCACCATTTCCAAGTTATACCCTTCTAAGATATTTCCTGAATGCTCCAGATCTCTTCACCCTGACTTGAGTTTGAGGAAACATACAAAAAAAATTTCCCAGGTCTGTGTGACCTCCGGGAATTTTTGTCTTTCAGTCCCAAGTAATAGTTGTTTCCTTGGAAGTTGTTCTCCTCTGGCATGGTATGGTTTCACCCTATGCATTTGCAAAATATATTCAACCAGTTTCAGAGGGATCCTTATGCACATTTCAGGACCTCTTTCTCTGTGTAGCTCCCCACTCCCAACACCATGCTTTGCAAATTCTAGACTCCTTGACCTTTGCAACTCTAGCCTCCATCTCCTCAACTCTGCAAGATAATTAGATTCTGTTTGGGTCCCCCCACCCCAACCTCATGCTGCAGTCCAGGAATTTTCTCACTTCATTCACACTCAGAAGTTTTAGATACAGAAATATTGATATCTACTGACAAAAAAGAAATTATAATAAATAGTATACATGAAGCTTGAAGTGGTATCAAAGGGGTTTTTGGGAGGAAAGGGGGTTCTAGGGGAGTGAGGGGGGCAGGGATTCCTGTAAGAATTTTGCCATAACACTGGAAATGCTCTGATGATTTTCTGAAATTTGGTTTCTTAGTTTTCTGATAAATTAGATTCACAGATATTTTACCTTATTTCAGTCACTAGATTAGGAAATAAAAATAAAACATTAATAAGGCACTTTTCCTGAAGTATATAGAACAGTGAGTGTTAACCTTCTTCCACTGATGGAGAGACCAGCACAGAGAGTTAAAAGGACTTGTCAAAAGTCACACAGACAATAAATTGAAGGAGTCAGGAACAATCTCAGCCATTAGTTTTTTGTTGTTGTTGTTGTTTGTTTTTAAAAGAATTATATTTATTAATTTGACAGATAGAGATCACAGGTAGACAGAGAGAGAGAGGAGGAAGGATGTGGGGCTTGATCCCAGGACCCTGGGACCATGACCTGAGCCGAAGGCAGAGGCTTTAACCTCAGCCATTAGTTTTTATCTAAGGTCTTGAAATACTGACTATAATCCACACATGAAAATTTTCTCAGAAAGTGTCATGCTGTTGGAAGCTTCTTTTTCATAAAAAAAAAAAACAACAGGGTTTTTATATCTTCTTCTACAGTTCTCTTGTCTAAAGTTCAACCTTCTGAATATGATATTTACATAGAGTTTTAAATTACCAGTATACCCATTACTGTAATCATTATCGTAAAGTTAAAAAAAAAATTGCCCAAATCTTCTCAAGTCTCACAGGCCTGTGAGAAAATGAAATGTTATCTATAATATCTGAATTTCACAGTTTCCTCTGAGACCTGAATATCATAGGATGTCAGACCACCAGTGAGGTGTCTCCAAATATTGCGAGAATCCGTAAAGGCACCTCCATGTGAGTATCAGAGTCAGGATTGCCTCTAAATGCAGAACAGGAAACACATACCACCCTGTTCTTCAGTTTTCGGTCTTTCCTATCATTTAGAGTAAAAGATTAGCACGATCCTCTCTCCAAGCTTCCATCAAGCACCCACACACATACACACACTCCTCATTGCATATCAACTCACGAAAACAACCCCCCGGAAGGGAGAGGTCTTTGCATTCACTGAAATTGACCACTCTGCTACAAATACTTTAAATCAATGTCTTCAAGCCTATCACTTTCACCCAGTCTATTCCCGTTAGTGACAGAGTTTCACTATGGAATCAATTCTCAAGTAGGCAAGCATATTTTTTGAAACCCAACACCCAATTCAAACCTCCTTCCCAGAGATTCTGACACACCATTTCTCCTACTTCACTCCCAAGAACCACCGCTTTCACTGCACACCAAGGCTAGGGGCTACACACAAAACCCTGTTTATGGCAGGGGAAAGCATTTAGAAACTCCTACTCATTTATTATATCCCATATAGTCTTCCTTATGAAGAATATAAACATAAAGTACATAAGGGTTCCAGTGCACTGTCCAACTGAAAAAGAACAATTCAATCCAAACTTTGGCTTCGATGTTCAAAAACGGAACAAAGCCCATGTTCTGACACAGATGTCCTTTGGTTTCCTGTGGCTCTGGCTCAGGAGGGAAACACACTTAGATTTATAGCATAGCCCTTTGGCGAGATTACCCAGCAAAATGCCACGGAGAGCCAGAATCCAGCATAAACGGAAGGAATCGGGTGGAGGGGGCCGTCAGACCTAGTCAAGCCTTCATGGTTCTGGAGAGATTAGATTGGGTTAATGATTTTTTTAAACAGTCAAATGATGGATTATTTTATGATGAAGTAACATAGACAATACAACTGACTAAATGAGTAAAAGAAGTTTTGTTCTGGAAACACAAGAACTTTCTTTTTGGTGAGTGATGACTTAACCTAGAAATCTCCAACTCTTCATAATTACTAGCAACTTTTAAAAATGAGTACTACATTTTAATCATTAAAAAAGTTTGCTTAATATCCATCTGTTACAAACATGTTTAAATTTTTCTTGTGTATGAATTTCACCCATCACATATTTTTAGGCAGACTTAATCAATGTTTGCAAACACTGATGCCTTAATCAACTTAAAATCTCAGAATGGCACTTGATTACTCTTTAAAAATAAGCCATATACTAATCTCTAATTTTCCAATGTGCAGATAGGTAGGTATATTTTATGAATTACTAATATTCTGCCTTGAGTTGCAATACAGATTCATGAAAAATATAGTAAGGCATTCTTAAATAAGTACATTTTTAATCCAAACCCTTAAATATAATTTTACTGGAACTCCAATAATCAGGTTAACTCTACTTGCCCATTGTAACATTTGATTCTCCCAGTTAGGGTATTTATGCAAAAAAACAATAAGACAGTACCTAACACTCCTAGTGTCCATTTCCATTCAGGAAACCAGACAGGTCCCACTAGGACATGTGAGCTTTAAACATGTCAAAGAACAATGCTTTCTTATATTGTGCATAACAATCTTAGTTGACTTAGGAGAAAAACTACAGAATTGGTCACCACTAATTAAGGGAGTTATCTTCTCCTAGGCCTCAGGCGATTTAAAGAAAATCCCCCGTTTCTTGTAATTATTCATGTCTTAGAACTCAGTGTGCCTCCTCCATCCGAAAAGGCGGCTGCCCAAAGCGAGGTTTCAGAGAAGAATGCGCAGCATCTCAAGTGATCCAGGGGGTAAACAGACTCAGGAAGGGCAAATACACAGAATCTTGAGGAAACACAATAGACTAACCTTCTCATCAACCTCTTTCCCTCCCCTTTCTTTAACCAGGTAAACTCAAGAAAAGGAAACGCCTCAGAAGAAATCAGAAATGAAAAATGACCCTCAGTCCCCATGGCCCGCCGGTGCCCAGTTACCCACCCATCCTGTCTCCACATCAAAGAGCAAAGTGTAAGAGAGATCAGGGGAGAAGGACAAGAAAGAAAGGAAAAGAGAGATTACAGACTGGCCGTTTGAGATCTGGTTACCAGCCTGGAAAAACAAGAACAGATGTATTTGCATGATTATAAAATAAAATGCCTTTCAAATAACTTAATCTCCAGGAACATTATAGTATATACATTTGTTTTTTAATTCCCCAGGGATAGGCAACAGACTGTGGGATCCTTTGTTTACCCACGGGTATGAGGACCGCAGATTCTTACATCCAGCTCCAAATGGGCACTCTCCAATAACTTGTGTGGGAATCGAGGGGATTACAGTATTATCCCGCTATTGTTTTCTGCACTACATCCACTTCAATCTTCAGGAAAATTAGAACAGAAACAGGCCCGGGAGATTATGAACAGGCTGCTGCCCCTGATGTCTGCCCTTCTCCTGATGGATGCACCCAGGAGGCAGGATTGTTTCTTCAGCTTCTATCAAAAACCCTCTGTGAATGTGGAAAATAATAACAATAATAATAATGAGTGGAGGTGAAATCACCCAAGAGGCAATGACTCTTTCCTCTCCCGGAGGAACAGATCTCAGCCAAGCAGATATAAAAATACAGTCTCCACTGTAGTTGGAGAGTGGAAAGCCAACAGGCAGAGCGCACGGGCTTTGGAAATGTCCATGGTGAATGGGGAGCGATAAAGAATATGAACCCTGCAGCTCAGAATGAATCCAAATTTCGGGAGGAAGGCAGGAACGGAGTGCTCTGCTCCCCCATGCTGGGCTTCCCTAGGACGGACGCAGACTTTATTTTCCATTTGGCACAGGAAGAGCCTGGACCTACCCCAGCTAGATCATTCCAAGAGCACTCCAAGTGTTGTGTCCGCAGGGCCCACTTTGCTCTGAACTGCGTGACCCAGGGCCAGCTGTCAAAGGCTGAGCTTCATCGGGTAGCACGAGGCCGTCAAGGTCCGATATAAAAGCAAGCTGGCCAGGCTCCTAGGGTTACAATAACGTCAGGCAAGTTCGGCTCACTTTTTCCATCCCTAAGCCAGGGGCCGGCCTGTCATGGTGATACGGTAATATTAATAACAACAGGGACAACCAACACCTTTCAGGGAAGGATTTCAAAACGCTTTCCAAGGAAAGGCCGGTTATTAATTCCCCACATGACAGATAAGAAAACTCAAGCAGAGAGCGGGAAAATGATTAGACCCAGAGCACGCATGTGAGCTGAAGGAAGAACGGCAGCCCGCCTTCCCCAGATCAGGTTCTGGTCCTCGGGGCTATTATCTGAGTGCATGGGGGCCCACTTTGCAAACATACTGACTGCTCTGTTCTCAGGAGCTCCGAGGCTGGGTGAGCCCTGCCCTCGCTGTATTGTTGTAAAGCCTTCCTAGCCCATTAACATACCTCCCATTCAAACATGGTTAGGGCTGGTCTATACTGTTCATTTCCCTTCCTTAGAAATCTGCTGCGTATGCAAAATAAGAACCAAAACAAAATGCAGAATTAAGAAAGCGGACAGAAACGTTTACTTCCCCCAATAACATTTATGTATCCACAAAGACACCCTCTTCCCAAAGGTCCGAACTCTCATGTTTCCTGGAGTCATTCCCACCAGTAACTAAAATTTCATTGGCTTGGGACTTGCCATTTAAAGTAGGATCAAGCTTTCAGACTTTTCTATCAGATTTATCAGATACTATCATTCTTCACCATTTATGGTCTAAGATGTTTCTAGAATCGCAAAGATACCTGGGCCATCTTTTTAAGCAATTGGCACACGGTGACTAAGCATCACTAATAGTAGCAGAGGCTGTATGACCTTGTGATTGGGCACGGGGACTTTGGGACAAAACTTCACTCTTAATGAACTATGGGACACTGGCAAGGTCCTTAACTTCGCTACCCAGCTTTCTCATCTGTAGAATGGGCATGGGAACACGCCTGCTTCCTAAGGCTATAGAGAGAATGAATGAGCCAGCATAAGCAGAGGGTGTAGAACAGAGACCTGCCCATAGGATGCACCTTGCCTGAGGGTAAGTCCTACACTGAGCTTTCATTTTCTAGTAGGAAAGAGAAGTTCTATGCAATGATCCTTGCAGTGGGGAACACCACAAAACGGAATCTGTGGGAAACAAAGCATGCATTTGGTACAGTGTTTGGCTGAATGATAATATGTCATGAAGACAGTTAAGCAGAGTAGTAGTTGTAGTAATCAAGGAAGGCTCCCTGGAGGAAAAGAATGGGGTTTTCATCAAAATAAGAAAAAATGCTCCCTTTATATTGTCATTCATAGTATCTCTTAAATTATATGCCCCTTAGAGTAGTGTTACATCAGGGAATGGCAGCATTCAGAGATCACTGTAATTTTTTTTTAAGATTTTATTTATTTATTGACAGAGATCACAAGTAGGCAGAGAGGCAGGCAGAGAGGGGGGGCGGGAAGCAGGCTCCCTGCTGAGCAGAGAGCCTGATGCGGGCCTCGATCCCAGGACACTGAGATCAAGATCTGAGCCGAAGGCAGAGGCTTTAACCCACTGAGCCACCCAGGCGCCCCGAGGTCATTGTAATTAAATAATTATTTGCCAATAATTAAAAATAATAAATTAACAGAAAAACAAAACCATAAAGCAATCAAGAGATAACCCAAAGGTTGTCAACTGATGAAAAAATGGTCCCAAATCTTAGGAAGCTCCTGGTATTTTAGGATACAGATGACAGCAACTATTAAAGAAATAATCTCTCTGCTTTCTTATCACTACACCTTGGGGCACCTGGGTGGCTCTGTAGGTTAAGCCTCTGACTCTTCATTTTGACTCAGGTCATGATCTCGGTCATGGGATGGAGCCCTGCATTGGTCTCCATGCTCAGCATGGAGTCTGCTTGGACTTCTCTCTCTCTCTCTCTCTCTCTCTCTCTCAAATAAATAAATAAATAGATAGATAGATAGATAGATAAATAAATAAATCTTAAAAAAAATAATAACTGGCCCTAAACTAGCCTTGCTGTTCTGCTTTATTAACTGAGTCTCTCTTCAACCTACGGATTCCCTGAGAGCCCCTTTCCATTGATCAGGTATACTTTCCCCTTCCAAGTACTGGTTTTCAGAATGTCCAAAACTGGAAATAAATAAAACACATCCCTTGTTTCCAAAGTGCTCCTAAGCCAGTATATTTTCATTAATATATTAATTTCTCTCATCATAAATTCTTACATAATCACTTCTAAAAATTAAAAACTCCAGAAATGCATCCAGGAGACTAATAAAACTATCATAAACCCATCACACAGAGACAACCTCTCCATATACTTCCTTCTGGTCTTTTCATAGGAGAACTAAGGAAATGCACACACATAGAATCATGACCGCACATGTGTGTGGTTTTAACATTGGCCTTTTTTCGTCTCTATTATAATCCTTTTTCTTCCAAGCCATTAAAGTTTTCTTTAAAGGCATCATTTTATGTTGTATAATATTCCGCTGAGTGGGTGGCCTGTGATATAATCACTTCAACATTATCTAAAGATGAAAGTAAACCTTTGACTAATCCAAAACATTGTAAATAGTTGTCCATCCACAGAGCTGGTGTGCTGGACACAAGGAATTAATTTTCTGAAACACAGGCCATCTTTAGCGAGTGAACTGCCATGACCTATGTAGTATGGGCAGCCCTCAGAGTCAGGGAGCACTCCCGCACCCCATGACCTCCTTCTGCCATGTTCCCATTCTGCAGCCCCTTCCCCCCAAGGCTGGGGAGCTTAACTGGTAGGCAGCTTTCCCATCTTCAGATTTTGGGCACAGAGAAGGCCAAATACATGTGAGTGTCAAGAGAAACCCAGGCTACACTATACCTCAAGTTCCCTGAAGAACCTCATGATTTTTGCAATATAAACTAGTTAAAAATATAAGTAAAACGCTGCGTGTGACCTCTGGTTTTATGTAACACCCTACCTGCTGTAACCTGTGACTTTCCCCTTGTTTGCTTTTCAAGTCCCTTCCTTTTAGGGACTTGGAATTAAGTGGTTACACCAAGTCAGCTGTCAAACTTGGCCCTGTAGTCACATTTCCATGCCTGAGACGGCAGGCGCATTTCTAAAGGACGGGAATATGAGAAACTTTCTTTACAGCTAATAAAACTAACGCGAGTTTATATTCAGTAAAATTTCAAACCCGCAGAGTTTTGTGCACGTCTCATAATACAGCCAATGGTCATGCTCTCCTCATATGGCATTTTCATTTCTAGACCATCGTCACATGGTGATCTGAATTTCTTCATAAAGAAAACAAATTTTATGGGGACAAACTGCGTATTTTAGTGTATTTACGGACAAAAGGGGGAGTTTGGATTTTTCATTATTCCTAAATTTCAAGGGTCTAACTAGAAGCACACCACACTTCACAGAATATAAAGCATCTTGAAAGATCACTCAGAGCCAACTATCTACTTGACCATTGTCTTATTGGCTTCCCATTGGAAAATCAAATGCGGATCACTGAGAAAGATTATGAAGAAGTAACAAAGTCACAAATAATACTCTCCCCTTCTGTGAGTTTTATACTGCCAGAACAATGCTACATAATAAATCACCCCACCGCTCAAAGGCTTCTAACAATAAGCATCTGTTTTGCTCATGAGTGTCCAGGTCAGTGACTCTCATGGGCTCAGCTGGGCTTGGCGGGACCGCTCTGGCCTCAGGTTCACCCAGCTGTTGCTGACAAGGATGGCATCAGCCGGGACAACTGGGACGATCCGGCTTCCTTCCACATGTCTCACCTCCCCACAGGCTAGCCCGGGCATGTTTGCATGGCAATTTCAGGGGCGTGGAAAGCAAGCAGAAATGCACAAGCCTTTTTCCAGCCTCTGCTCCTGCCACCCTTGCCTACCGACGTCTCATGACCCAAAATAAGTTGGTAATCCTGCTGAGATCCAAGGGACGGGGCAATAGATCCTACCCCTTTAACGGGAAAAGCTGCAAATTCATAGCACCAAAGGCATAGCGACAGAAAAGGGTGAAGAACTAGGATCATTATTAACACCACCGATCTACCACAAACTTAGGTTGTTAAAATGACAGCAACAATACACTAAGATCATTCAGATTTTTGAGAGGTAATCAGGTTTAATACTCTAAAGTACTACAGAAAAAAAAAAAAGACTCTAAACGAATAAAAAAAACAGATGCTGGAAAATCAAGAGGTTTTCTTCAAAACCTCTCTTCAGTATCCTACAGTAGGATGGCATAGTTCTTGATTTCTTAGCCCCCTTTTTTTTAAATGGAGAAGATGCTTAACTGACTGTGCCCTTCTTAGCAACCCCCCTCTTTTTTTAATGGCTAGTGGAAGATACTTAAGTTTAGAAAAACTTATCTGAATAGAGTAGGAAAGAAGACAAAGAAATTAAAACGGAGCTAATCGTTTCAACATAGTTATAATCCTTAAATCAGGCTGTCAAGGTATATTTATCTCTAGGTAAAAAATATGAAAACTTTTCCAAGGGCGTTCAGTTGGGTCAAACAGAAATGGAGATTCAAATGAGGGCTAACTCCCTGGGGATGTAACGTACAGCGGGGTGACTACAGTTAACAATACTGAGGCGTATATTTCAAAGTTGCTAAGAGAACAGATCTGAAAAGTTCTCATCCCAAGGAAAAAAATTGTAACTGTGTGCAGTGATAGATAACTAAACTTACTGCGGTGATCACTTGCAGTATGTACAAATACCATATCACCATGTTGCACACCTAACACCAATACAATGTTCCAGGCCAATTTTATCTTGAAAGAAGAAAGGAAAAAAATCATAGGACAAATGCAAATACTGCTCCGATGTTACATCAGAAACATGTATTTGAAATTGAATAAATATTGTTCCTTCTGCCTAAAAATGCTTTTCCCTCTCTCACTACCTCATTAACTCTCCCCTTCCTTGAATCTTTTCAGTTCAAACTCCATTTACTTGAGGGACCCTATCCTGATAGGTCTAACCAGGTAGAACCCTTCTCAGACATTTTCTCATCGAGGCATGTACTGCTTCCAGTAAGTGGCCATGGTTTCATACTTGTTCATGAAACACTTGATTTTATATCCCCCTCACTAGACCAGCAGACCGACAGGGGCAGAAGCCTTTCCTGGTTTTGTTCAGTTCTATCCTTGGACATGACATAGTTGTTAGCCTTTAACAGCTCTCAATGTATATTCAGTGAACAAAGTCATCGATAACAAATAACAAAAGGGAGAGCATGTTTATCGGAAAGATGTGATAGTCTTGTGGGTAACAAAGCACATCTATGGCTGATGAGACAGAAAAAAGTTCTCCAAGGTAAAGTTTCAGGTACTACATTTCTCAATGAACTAAACCTAAACTACGTGTTTTAATGTTCCTACGTTGAATGTTCAATACGTGCATGTTTCAGCCCAGAGATACAACCGCATTTTGTGTTTTTATTAGTAAGAACCAGAGAAAGTCAAAGTCAGAGATTATCAAGTAAAGGCAGCAGCTATCACAGGATAATCCTTTTTCCAGCATTTTCAATAAAAGAGAAGGATGAAAGGAGAAATACATATTTCATATGTGATTCATAGTCTGCTGATGCAAGATTGAAGGCTTCTCTGAGGCACTCAACAAGTATCTGGTATTTTCTGGAAACAATTTAGAATCATATGCATTTTCTTCTTACCGCTTACTTGATGGTGTTACAGTACCTTCTAGATAGGACAGGATTCGCCCACTGATGCCTTGCTTACGGAGGGATAGGTTTTTGTTTGGTTTGGTTTGGTTAGGTTTGGTTACAAACCAAAACCACAAAGGGGCTTCACTTACCTATCCTGAAAAACATGCCTCTCTTTTTTTTTTCCTTTTTGAAAGATGTTATTTATTTGAGAGAGAGAGAGAGAGAGCATAAGCAGGGGGACGGACAGAGGAAGCAGCGGACTCCCCACTGAACAGAGAGTCCGATGCAGGACTCGATCCCAGGACCCCGGGATCATGACCTAAGCTGAAATCAGATGCTTAACTGACTGAGCCACCCAGGTACCCCAGGATTGGGGTTTTCTACTTAAATTCATAATGGAATTTGAAATTGCTTCAAGACAAAAACTTGAGCGCCTGCCCGTCATGGCCGTATCTGGAATGGCAAGATTTCCAAACATCGGAGCCCCTGATGTACGAGGATATGCACACTTCACATGCTGGCCAGCTTCAGCCCAGTGAGCTTCTTCGGTCCTCACCCCCTTTAAAACTCTGAGACTGTCAGTGAATGACACTAGATTAAAGGCTACAATCCTCAAGACAAAACATTAGAACGGGAAAGAAAAGGCCTTTCTAGGGTCGACTCAGAAAACATCCTGATAACATTTTAAGACCAGACTTCAGAATCATAGTCAACATAAAAGCAAAAGCGAACTGAGAAATAAGGCTAGCGGTGCCATTCACTTCAATTCGTCTGGGCTGCAACGTTACTGCCCTAAATAACGAACTTATTGAATCATTGCTTTTTCATTAGGGTAAGTTCACAGATGCCTATGTATAATTCAATGAGGAAAAAAAAAATGTCAAGATGGATTTTTCTTCCATGTGTACTTAAAATTATCCAATAAATATGTAATTATGAAGATGGCACAGTGCTGGATATATGGTAAATACTGAAGTAATTCAAAGTGAGCTTGAAAATGGAAGAGAAAAAGAGACAAAGGAGAAAGGAAGGGAGGGAGGGAAGGAACAGAAGGGAAGAAAGAAGAGAAAAAAAATTGTATATGTGATGCTTATACATTTCCCATGCTGAACACTGTTGTCGCAACAAAAAAATCTTCCTGACATTATTTTTTATTGACAAGCTCTGTTGGAATATCTCCTTTATATAAAATTTTATATTTCACTTCTCCTGTTAAAAATATTACAATGGTTTGATAAAATATGTCCACCACTCTCTCCTACTTTATCCAACTTTACCCATGAAGGTTGGTATCTCCAGCATTCATCCAAGTACTGTAAATCACATAGACTTCTAAAAGTCAGAAATTACTGATATTTGGTTTATTGACTCAAGAAATGGAGATTCCAGAAGATTCTGACATAAATAAGAAAATGTATTAAAAAAAAAACTAACATGGCAGAACAAATAAGATATTGTGGTACAAGAGAAGTTATGGAGTTCCCTTGGGAAGGAGAATGAGGGGAAAACAGATGTGAATTCTTCACAGAAGAGCTGATGCTTGGTCAAGGTCCTGTAGAATCAGTAGCTACTCACCAGACAGATGGCCCACAGAGAACCTTAGGAGAAAGCCTTGGCAGTGGAGACAATAAATGCAAAAACATGAAAACTTGAAGGAGCAGGTGCACCCAGGGCCTGAAGACGGAATCAGAGGTGGGAAGCAAGAATAAAAGGAAGATGGGTCGAGCAAAAAGACAAAGACCAAATCATAGAAGACCTTCGATGACATGCACAGATGGTTTTGATTTATTGTGTCGCCAGGAAATTTGAAGCATGGAAGTAAAGTAATATGGTTGTTATTTTTCAAAAAGACTTTACCAACAACAGAGAAGACAAACTTAGAGAAACCATGGAGAAAGATCAATGAGAAAATCCTGACGTGGGTCCATGAGAGATGACAAAGACATGACATAGGGCAGCAGTGCTGGGGCTTGAGAATTGATGACTGAGAGATGTTAAGACAGAGAACCTGTAACGTCTAGTGACCAAACAGGTAGGAGAGATTAGGTATGGGCAGAAAGGGGAAAGGTTGTACTTACGGTCATTTTTTTGATATATGTGTAAGAGCAAGAGTGAGTGTAGCAGGCATTGAGCAGGTTGCCATGGGAATGCAGGGGTCTGACGAAAGGGAGTGGCTAAGCGTAGAGGCTAAGAAAATGCCAACCTCTCCTGAGGAAATAAAAGGAGATTCTGGAAGTGCGAAAAACCCATTGCAGTGCAAAAGGGAATCAGGAGAGAACGGTGTCTGAGAAGCTAGCACAGGAAAGATTTTTATGGAAAAGCTAGTCATTGCTAATGAAGCCAGAGAATTTAGAATATCGGTTTGATGTGGTACAGACACTTGTGTTGTTTGTTATGAATTATTATTTACAAACTGCATTTAAAGACGATTTTAGAACCAGAGTTGTCATTATACTGGCCCTTCTTCTTTCGGTTAAATTGAATGAAGCAATCTGATGGCTAGCATGGCTACTTATTCGTGTTTCTAAACGTGTAGAAACACCTATCAACAACACAGGAAAACACCACATAAAGTTTGAATATCGATATTGCCAAAGCAATAAAGAGATTGGTGGATCTTGGTGAACCTTCATCTTCATTCTGACAATGAATGTGTTTTTGAGCTAAGACCTTAGTATGTAAACGGCTCTGTGCGTGCACGGCGGGGAGGGTTTCCACGTTTGAAGATGCTAATTCATTCATCCTGCGTGAATCACACTCTATCATATCTAGCACGAGAAAGTGCGTCTGACAGGCCTGGGCAAGTTGAATTGGCTTAGCTTCCTCTCTCCCGATAACTTGCTTCAGCTGATCTATATTTTTGCCATTTCGAGTCAACCTCTTTCTTTTATCAGTTTTAGCTGAATTTCCAGTCTCCATTTTACTACTTTGGCGGAGTGAGAGAGATTCTAAGCTTGGTATTTATGCATTTTGTTAGCCACTCACAATAAGAAGAACAGTAATTTCTCTCACAATTTGTGTCAGGTGAAAATTTTAAGAAACCAACTGGATCGGTCACCAATCTTGTTAAATTAGGCAGAGAGGAGTTTCAGTGTTACTCAGTAAAATCAAGCTGTTATTTGTTCAAGTCCGTATCCCTCCACCTATAGCAAGTTCAGACTTACTGATCCCATGAAGGACTTAGGGCAGGTTAATATCATACAAAATTTAAATCACAGGGTAGTCAGTTCTAGGCCTCTCTGCTGGCCTTTCTTCCAAAAAGAAACACAAGAAACTGATTACAAACACACCAACTTGCTCCCTAAGCCCTCATTCTCGCGAAGTCCATCGTATGCAGTTTTGGAATGTACCCCCACCAGAGTTATCATGGCGATCAAAGGACGTGAAGCATGATCATATGCTTATAAACTGTAATGCATTATAAAATGTCATCCAGCATGAAGTTGCTCAAATGCGTCATACTTTCAAATGCAGCTCAGTGCAGCACAAGACGGTAGGTTCAGAGAGGACAGGACAAGCAGACGGAGGCAAGCTAAGGGGAAAACAGAGACACTCAGAGGGCCAAAGAGTATGATCACCAATTGGTGGCCATCTAGGCAAGCAGTCAGGATAGGAAATAAAGGAAGTGGTGAGGGCAGTTTCTGACAGGCATGGCCCTGGGGAGACTTACTAACATCCAAGTCAGAGTAAGGATCTGGTGCCCTTGGAAAGCAGTATCTTCATATCTTTATTAAAAATCTACTTAGAGGACTAGAAGAAACTAATTTTCTATTAAAAATATTTAGGGGCGCCTGGGTGGCTCAGTCTGTTAAACATCTGCTTTTTTTTTTTTTTTAAAGATTTTATTTGACAGACAGAGATCACAAGTAGGCAGAGAGGCAGATAGAGAGAGAGAGTGGGGGAAGCAGGCTCCCCGCTGAGCAGAGAGCCTGATGTGGGGCTCGATCCCAGGACCCTGAGATCATGACCTGAGCCAAAGGCAGAGGCTTAACCCACTGAGCCACCCAGAAGCTGTAAACATCTGCCTTTGACTCAGGTCATGATCTCGGAGTCCCAGGATGGAGCCCCCCATGGGGCTCCCCACCCAGCAGAGAGTTGGCTTCTCCCTTGCTTCTCTTTCCTGCTCATGCTCTTTCTCTCTTACTCTCTCTCTCAAATAAATAAATCAAATCTTTAACAAAATATTTAATCTTCAAAATAAGAAAATCATTACATGCACCTAATGTTAAATAACATTTTATTAGGAATTGCCCTAGAACTATGACTCTGTGCAATAGACAAATATTTAAAAGGTCCATAAATGGCTAAACACAAATAATAAAGGAATCATTTATTCATGATAAATTATAGCCAGTTGTGCATTGTTTGGTTTTGGAATCTCACTTGATACCTGGTGCCATTTAGAGGCTGGTCTCAGGGCAGGTAGAATTAATTACTTCTTGTGACTCTGACTTGCACCTTGAAAAATTATTTGATAACCCTAGGTCTGGACAGATGCAAAGTTTTCAAAATTTTTTGATTTTTTTTCCTAATGACATTTCAATTGTTATAGAAAAGTCACAAGTGAAAATTTCAGTTTACTGACATCAAATTTCCAATTATCACAGAGATGCCTAGCTCCCCTTAGAGACCATTGCCTTATCCAGTGGCCTCTCCAGGTTGTACTTCAATCCAAGTCAGACATTAAATTGGGCAGAGATAGGAAATCAAGATCTCAGAGTAACAGGTCCCAGAAATCCACATGAGTGGCCTTTGGTATTGAAGAAAACTGCTACCAGATGCGGCCAACACACCTAATTATTCTCACCAGTGAGTCATGCCCTTGTATAATCCTCTTCCCCCTGAATCTTGGCAGAACCTGTGCCTTGCTTCTAACTAACAGAATATGGCAAATGTGGCAGGATACCATTCCCATAATTATGTTGCATTATGTAAGATGGTCTAAATAGACTAGAGCAAGAGACTCCTCCTTGCTGGCTTGGAAAGTCAGCTGTCATGATGACAGAGGGCCAAGGGGGAGGGTCACATGGCAAAGAACAAATGGCCTCTACGAGCTGAGAATTGCCCCCAGACAAGACAGGTAGTAAGAAAACTGTGATCTCAGCCCTACATGCAAGCATTCTGTCAACAACCTGATAGAGCTGAAAGGTGTATCTTTTCCCGGTTGAGCTTCTGATGAGAACACAGCCCCTGCCAATATGAGGTTACAGCCTGATTGGACTGTTTTAAGCTGTTAAATCAGTGGTAATTTGCAAACACAGCACAGACAACTAACGCACCAGGTTAGCAATGTTCAACTAATTGCCAGCACCTCATTCACTGGTAGGAGTATAGAACATTCCAGAACAAGGAAGTTTCCAGGCCTAGAAAAGAGAAGCCAAATAACTGGCAAGGACACTAAAAGATTAACTTAGGCAAAGGTGTATGCATGTGTTTGGGGAAGTCTGTACCTGGGGGATGAGGCCGACCTGTGATAAGGACTAAGCACCGAGTGAGAGCCTACAAGCAACCAGGGTAGAGGTGTTAGAGGTTGGCAGGCTGTCAGCGGGGAGGGGGAGTTGAGTCTGCAAATAGGGTATCTAGTTATGAGGGGTCACCATAGACAAATCTGAGAAAAGTGTTTTCATACTTTTTGTGAGGTGAAACAGAAAAGCTCCAGCCCAAAATAAGAGTGGCTGGAATCTTCCCAGCAGCTGTTGTAAAGCATTTTCTTGATATTCATTAATTATAGCACTGTACAATAGAGTAACTACTGGATTAGGTTCCTTGATGACAGCTGGGATTCGCTGGTAATGAGGGACCATCTAACATAATCAGGGATGGGACCCACAAAGAAGAATGAGAGCACACTTGCACTATTTTATTTCTCTAAGACAAGCACCATTTTTAGGGTTAGAACTGGATTAAAACCCAGTCTTTACTCATTTTCTGATTTTGGCAACTACTGAACTTGCTCTCCGAGCCTCAGTCTACTCGTTTGGAAACTAAGGAGAGCAATGCCTGCTTCCTCTGATCATCATAGTACTGAAGAGGTGACAAAATGGAACAATGAAACGATTTAGTCTCCACCAAAGTACAAAGCCTAAGCTGAGGTCTTATAAAAGCATGAAAATAATGCCTACTTCGCTCTATTAGGCAAATACTGAATGAGACAATGTATGAAAAGTGTTCTGATTTTTTCCTTAAATAGCAGGTTGTTGCATTGCCTGGTTAATTAGCCCACTTCAGGGCCAATTAGCATTTTGTGGTTGGGTATGGTAGCTCCCCATATGCCCTGTCCCCGTATTTCTGTTACTCTCGATACTTCTAATTAGAAAGATTAATGGCCTATGGTGGTATTATTTATACACCTCTGTTAATACAGCAAGAATTTCGAGGGTGAAGCTCTTCACTGACTGTCTCCTGAATTAAATCGGGTGTAAATTTTCACACTGATAAAGAATTTGTGGGGTGCAGACCATGGGCTTACTCTCCGTAATGCTGCTTATCCTCATAACCAAATGTGTGTGCAGATGATAATTTTCACTGGATAAGATGATACCTTTTAGGCCAATAAAAGGGGTTGATCTACTGCAAAATGTTAGCTTTGGTGTCAGCTTTCATCACTTCAGCACCAAATACAGCGGGTACCACTGCATGCTCAGAATCATGCCACAGACCTTCCCAGCTCCATTTAACTCCTATGTCACGGCATGCAAAGCGCATTAGAAGTATGAGATATTTATACTCTAAGTTAGATAGCCATGTCATAAAAGTGATGTATGTAAGATCAATATAACCGTAAGTTAGCAATATAGGATGGGTTTGGAAAACTTTTCATAAATGTAAATGTGAATTTAACAGGCCAGGATGGTTACCTCAGAAAATGATGCTTAAATTGTTTTGGAAGGTTCTGGAAGACTTGTGGGAAACAAGCTGGTATTTGCCCAGCTGGAGTCATATGGAGTCAAATGGAGCCATTTAAGTCACCTTAAAAAGGGTTATTTAAAAGTGGTACTTTTATCTCTGGGCCTCTACTGAACAGTAAAACCAAAATGTCCCACATATCCTGAATTGCCTATTCTACTTTAGTGGGTCCTACATGGAAAAATATTCTACAATTTTCCCTTAACAGCACTTTCTTGTATCTCATAAAGATCTATGCACAAGCACTATCAGGTAGACAGTTTTCTCTGTGATGTTGTTTTAGAGACACAAAAACGCCCAGTCACTAACAGCCCCACTGTCCCGGGTGTAATTGTCAGCATTTTGTTCCTCAGTTACTAGGGCCTTGGTACTACTCTAAGCCCTTTACAGACACTAACTCATTTAAGTCTCATATAATCATTCTATGGGGCAGTTAATAGTATTACCATCTTCATTTTACATCTGAGGAAACAAGGGCACAAAGATACTGATTAAGTTGTCCAAGGTCACACAGTCAATTAGCAACAAAGCCAGTAATCCAACCCAGTTGTGGGGCTCCAGACTGATGCTCTTAACCCTTAAGCTATACTTTCCCCTCAACACAGAACTATCACTAGACTGGGTGTTAACTTTGAACCTCAATTTCAACACTGATTAGCTATGTGAAAAATTTGTGACATTCCTACTTCCTCTTTTATACTTTAGGAATAATAGCACTCATACCGTCGGTTTAAGAAGATTACACAGATGTGCACAAAGTCTTCTTGCCCAATGGCTAACTCATAACATGATTTGTATCTAAATTGAATTCCACTGGATTTTTCAGTTGGACCTCTATTATCCTATAAGGAAATTATTGGGATCTTTGATTCTGTTAGCAACAACCCCATTAATACATGAGCATAATTTAGCGTGATTAAGAATGAAGAATAAAGAACAAAGATTAAGAACCAAGAACAAAGTGTCGTAAGGAACTGAAAACCAAGATTAGTCTATTTGGGCAGACTTTGGGTCCAGTGCCCAGAGGGCACTGGACACTACTGAGCAGGGCAGGCCCAGGCTGGTGACCATAGAACTGTGTGGGCAGAAGTCACTATGAGCTAAAGGGTGGGAGACAAGAGAGAAGAAGGGCTAACAGGAGTATGTAAAGGCCTGAACCTGTTTTCCTAGGGCAGGAGTTTCTTTAATATCTGCAATTTATCCCATGGCCCAATGCCATGACTGAGTTGGAAGTATCCAGCTAGCATCATGCCAGCAATGGAATAGCTGCGAAAGATTCTTCCTGTTTCCTCCTAAAGACATGGATGATGAGGAGGACTGTATATTTGAACTAGCTGGGTACTCTTCCCAGTTTTCCACAGTGGAACATAAATGTCAGAGAGCAGCTACTGAAACACTGGCACCTCCATCTAAGCTCTGTGTGGGCTCAGCAGCTTGGCCTGGGGAGAAAGTGCTGCCTCATTTCCCCTGGCACTGAGCAGGGGTAAAGCTACAGCAAACAGAATACAGGTCCTAGCCAGTCTTCCATGGTGGCTAGGTTGGGCACCTAGACATGGCAATGGACAGAGGCGTGATCAAAGCACCTTGGATCAGGGATTTTTCCTGCAAGACCCCATTGGAAAGTGACAAACCACAGGGAATGTACTTGGCCGCTACACCTTGAGCCCTGTAGAGAGCCATCACATTTTTATCACCATCTTCTATCAGAGAAGCGAAGGATTTTTCAGACAACCCCTAGTACCTTCATCTGGGGTCAGTACCATGTCTAATGATTACTAAACGGTGTTACAAGGAAGGCTTGGAGAGTAGTCAGCTTTTCTCATAACCACACTGGAATGTTGGGTTGGAGATAGACATTGTGCAAGCTAACTCACACAGTTTGCAAGGTACGGACTCTTATCATCCTTATGACATAGCTAAGGAAACTGGGGTCTGGACAGCTTAAGCAGCTTGCACAGGATTTCACAGTTTACAAATGACAAGGCCACCACTGACCTCAAGCACCCTCTCCCCAGTGTCTGTATGCTTAGCACTATATTCTGCTGCGTTTCTTAATTTCTAACTTTCTCTTCCAGTAAGTCACTCTCAGAGTACCCTGTAACTTTCCATGATGGTCTTAATCATCATTTACCATTATATATATATATATTTTGGGTAATTATTTGTTAAACATCTGCCTGCCCAATTGCATAGCAATCTGTGAGAGCCAAAACAATTTTGTTTTTTTTATCCTTGCATCTGTAGCAATGTGCATTTTTTCTTACATATAGCAGTCAATTAATACTAATCGAATGAATGAGTGAATTCAAATGACATGCAATTTCATGCTAATGCTGTGCACGGCTTGGGAAGTTCAGAGCAGAAGAGCAGCCATGGACTAAATAGAGGGCAGGGAAGACCAAGACCATTGTTGGGCTGGGCCCCAGAGGGACGGATTTGGCTTTGAACAACCGGAAGTGAGATGAGGAAGCCCAAACTAAGACGAGACAAGTGTGTAAAGCAGAAAATCAACATTTGATAAAATTAGAGGGTGTATGTTGAGAAATAGGTACAAATCAAGGTATCTGGCAATATAGGAGGAGCCTTGAAAAGGGACAGAGATTTCAGTATTAATAAAAAGATAGAGATTTTTGTGAATGTCAGCAAAATCCTAAGAGTCATTGCTCTGATAGTTTTATGTAGGTTTGATTGGAGACCCTAAATAGCTATTTCAGTAGCTTACATATCATGGAACAGGGGAGAAGACCAGACCGGACCAGACCACAGCATAGGAGAGGGACAGTGAAGATGGAGAAGTGATTGCACCAAGGTGGTCTCCAGTAGAACTTGAGTCTTTGAAGAATGATGTAGACAGATGTGGAGAAACAGACCTAAAGCAAGTCTTAAGTTTTGTGAGGTGGTTAAATGGGAGCACTGAGTAACAAGTTAGAAGTTTGGATAAAGAGCTGCTTAAGGAAGAAAGATTATAAAGCCGAGTTTGGAGTTTTAGGCAAGTCAGAATTACCCAAGCAAATCTGCACAGCAATGGAAACAATCAACAAAACTAAAAGGCAATGAAATAGGAGAAGACATTTGCAAATGATGTATCTGATAAAGGGTTAGAATCCAAAATATATCAAGAACTTATGAGGCTCAAAATCCAAGACACGAATAATCCAATTAAAAAATAGACAGAAGGGGCACATGGATGGCTCAGTCAGTTGGGTGTCCAACTCTTGGTTTCAGCTCAGGTCATGATCTCAGGGTTGTGAGAAGGACCCCTGTGTCATGTTCCGTGCTTCATTTTTAACAATAAAACACCCTAGCCTATCCTAACACAAGCAGGTCCATAGCTTGGACTAAGACAAAAGGTGAAATCTGAAATGCAAAGAAAATGAAGGAGTGAAAGCATTGTGCAAATATTGTGAATGAGGACAACAAAGTTTCCATTAGGGTAAAGTGAGACTACAATTCCCATGACCAAGGGGTGAATGATGAGCTCAAAACTTAATTCACCTTTGGGGTGCCTAGGTGGCTCAGTTGGGCATCTAACTCTTGATTTCTGCTCAAGTCATGATCTTGGAGTCATGAGATGGAACCCCACATTGGTCTCTGTGCTGAGTGTGGAGCCTGCTTGGGATTCTCTCTTTCTCCCTCTGCTCCTCCCGCTTGTGCTTTCTCGCTCATTCTCTCTCTCTCTCTCTCAAAAAAAAAAAAAAAAAAGCCCAAAACACTTGATTCATCCCCAATGCTTCTTGTCAACATTGATAATGCATTTTTGTAAAGAATGATATATTTTTTTAAGATCGTATTTATTTATCTGACAGACAGAGATCACAAGTAGGCAGAGAAGCAGGCAGAGAGAGAGGGGGAAGCAGGATCCCCGCGGAGCAGAGAGCCCCATGCAGGGCTTGATCCCAGGACCCTGGAATCATGACCCGAGCCGAAGGCAGAGGTTTAACCCACTGAGCTACCCAAGCACCCCATAAAGAATGATTTTGAGGGAAAAGTTAATTACTGATCACTCATGTTAAATGTTTGTAAATAAAAATGTGAAATATTTCACATGAACGTAAAATACAAATTTGCACAAATAATTTAAAAATGAATATTGACAAATAAAATGAATACTTCCTTTGGCAGCTGATGTAATTCATAGTATTTCCCTGCAACTGGCCTTTCTCTATTCTATTCTTAGTATGTAGTGTTAGTATTGTGTCTTACAGTGTTCAGGAAATACTTGAATGAATGAATGAGTAAATGCATGCATCAAAGAATGAAGAGTACACGGAAATGACTGCAATCATTACCTGAAAGCCTATTCAGGGATTTATGTATGTGTTTCATTTATTCATGAAGCAAAGATCTAGGATATCTGTTTTCTAGTTCAAGTTTAGCAAGAAAAGTGTATAAAAGATGCACTTAGTGCATGATTAGGGTATTAGATAATTAGCATAAATTGCAAAATGACCTTAACAACTTAAATGAGTTTTTGACCCATCTAATTGTGGCAAGAAAAGATTGAATTAAAATAGACTCAGTAATTGACTACAAGGGAAAGGGTTAGAGAAATGACGGTTAGTGTGTCTAGATATTTACATTATTATGTTGAATGATTTTTAATATTTACTACATATTTTTATAAGAGTAAAATAAAACAAGTTTAGAAGAATTATGTATGCTCTCACCAAGAGTTGGAATAAAGTAGGAGGAGAGAAATCTTTCATCTGAGTATCAGGAAGAATTGGCTGGTAGTGGGAGACGTCAGATTGAGAAAGTATGTTTACCGCAGAGTTATAATATTAGGCTGGACAAAGAATTAAAACATCGAACACTGAAAAATCATCCTTCACCTCCAGGGATACAGACAAGCCAACATAATGAATAAAAGTGACACAGACTGCTTGAGTACTAGGTGGGCTGGCCAGGGCAAAAACAAATACTTCCAATTATATCACTTACGTGATAACAAAGACCCAGGATGTACATAAATAGCAAAACTACCATAAACCTAAAAACAAAACACATATTCTTTACGTCTATGTGTCTGTGGGTTTGTGTCTGTTCTTTGCTTCCTACCCACATTTCTTACTGGCATATAAACATCAGATTTCCAACAAAGAGGCAAAGCACTGAATATTTTGGGTATGACACACAATGAGACGCTCTGGTAATTTTGGGGGAAGATAGATAAAATTAGCGTACCACTCTGATAAGCTTCCCTTCCTCCTGTTTACTTTTTTCATCAATTCGACAAATATGTATTAAATGCTTACTATATGTTAAGCATTGTGCAGTAAACCAGATGGTCTCTGCTTTCTTGGAGCATATGGTCTAGTGGTTGATGGGGTAGGCATGGAATAATTTATTGCTAAATTATAAAGTTCTATTCATTTGTTCATCTTCCCCATTGGACGGAGACATTTTTAGGTGAGAACAATGCCTTATTTATCTTGACATTCCCAGAAACTAGCAGAGTGCAGAACCCCTAACATGAGCATGCAAATATTTGGAATAATGCAAGAGAATGAAAGAAAAATGAAGGAAAGCAGCATGGTGGAAAGGGAAGAATATGGATGATGAAGTTCAGTGATTTTGGTTAAATATTTCATTCCCAGCTGCACTCTGGAATTCTCTCACATGGAGGAATTATAGAACATTCGCATGCCCAGTTTTTCCCACCTGCAAACAGTAACAATCTTTCCTAGTCATGGGTATACAGAGTTAATTCAAAACAGTGAAGCACTCTAGGTGAAAAACACTAATTTCTACATGAGCCCAATGGGCATATTCATTCTCCACTGAGACATGATGCAGATATTAATGTTGGGTAGACCCAGAAGAGAGTAAGACAGAGACTCTTGTAAGGAATGGAAGCTAACTTCCTCCTCCACAGCCTGGGAATTCGCTCTTATATAAACCTGTGGCTCCATGACCTATGGAAGGTAGAGTGAGACCTCAGCCATTTCCTAGATTTCTACCTCAGGAAAAAAATTGGCCAAGGTCCAATCACTACGCAAAGTAGCCACAAAGGGTTTGTTTCTTTCCAATCCACGGAAATATAATTCTAAATTCAACCATAATATTTCTTCAACTTTGACCTAAAACAGTGGTGTGCCTTTCTAAATTTATGCTGTGATCTGTATTTACTACATTTCCAATGACATCTTATGCATTGAACATGCAGCACTGATTTGAGAACCACATCCTCATCCTGCTCAAAAATCCAAAAGCTACTGCTACCCCAGAAGATACACAGCCTCTAGGAAATCAATGAAGGAAGCCATAAAAGGTCATTTGGTCTAGTCTGCTGCACTCAGTATGTAAATAACGAGTCCATTCAAGACAAACTATTTCTGGAAAAATCTAACTGATATCAACTATGTTGATATATTGATGGAAATGAACACCTACTCTGAGCCAAAGGCCCAAACACTTTCCACATTATCTCATTTAACCCTCAAAACAGTATCACAGATACAATTTTTCATCTCCACTTTGTTGATGAAAATATAGTCCAAATAAACCAACTGGGACTCTGGTTAACCTAATCAGAAACTGCTGGCTGAAAGCATTTGTGGAAAGGGTAGAAAAATCAAGCTGGAGGAAGCATAGAGGAGGGCAGAACACAGGGTAGGTCCTACTGCAGAGAGGATGGTGACTCTAGCCTCTGAATGTCCTGCCCTTGACTTCCAACTCCAGCGCAGCATTAGAAAAAATCCCTGACCCTGCACCTCGTGTCGTCTCCTCAAATAGCAGAGTCCTGGGGAGGAGCTGTGCTGAGGTCAAGAGTCTTTGTATCAGTTGGTAGGAGTCGGGAAAGGGGTACATCTATTCAACCCACTGGGATCCACTTTGGGCTTCCTCAGCAGGGAGTACAGACTTCTTTTCCCGAAATAATCTTTAGATTTCTCACTAAATGGAAAACCAATTTGGAGAGTAAAAATGTCACCTATGCCACTCTCAATAGTGTCCAGGCATGAGTATCACTACACTATGCTATTCAGTCTTACAAACACAAACGTTTAACCCACTTCAGTGGCAACCCTTCCATTATATGAATTCTGATCCACAGAGCACAAGGTCAGCCTAAAAGACTTTAGAAGTATAGCTAACAGGAGAAAGAAAAAAAAAAAAAAACCAACAACTTTTAACCACCTGTTCATAACCTATATCGTTCCTTCCAACGAATTAGTTGAGATTAATAACATCTCCTTCATTCTCCCTGGCTCTTTTCTATTCCTCAACCAAATGGCAATTTCTCAGGAACGAATTACAGTATTGCTTCTCCTTGCTTATTTCCATATTAGTGAATTACTTCTAACCTTAATGAATGATCCTCTAGCAAATTAATTATTCATATTTTAAATATTTTATGCTCCCCACTCTATAGATTCATTAGTAACTGTTGGAACTTAGAAATGTTAACACGGGATGATACCATCATCCAGCTTCATCAATAATGGATTACTTTATTTTTTTAATGATTTTTTTGTACTATTGATTGTAAATGGCTTCGACCTGAAGGGCCTTAAGCTCTTCCCATTAAAAATGAAAGTAAGTAAAGGCTCAATGTGGACTAACACTTTTAAAATCTATTCATGCTTGACTGTACCCAGATGATCTTAATAAAGCCAAGTTGATGTTACCAGCCTGAGCCTCATCTACAGTGGAAAATGGTCCAAAGGATGAATCTGTGGGTAGGATATGAAAAATCCTTCCAAATAATTCCGAGAGTTAGCAATTAGGAATAATGATGTAAAATGAGAAACGCCAAGTCCTACAATCATCTTCATCATGAAATCACTGTGTGACTGCTAAAATGAATCTACACTGCAAGTCAAATCTAAAAAGAAATAGTATAATATGGTAAGAAGACGACCAGAAAACTGCTTCGTAAGTCATTATGTGTTAAGTGCTTTGAAATAAAGGAGCATCATAAAAGTAAAGCATGTTGACCAGGGGAAAGAATCAAACCCTGGTAGCTATGAATAGCAAAATCAGTCCCATTTGTGATATTTCACTGTGAGAAAGGGTTGACTTCAATCAGCCAGAAAAGCTAGTCATTCACCTACAGTGTAGGTCTTTCTTCCACTTTACCTTTATTACCATATGCCTCCTTTTAAAAGGGGATATCAGGTAGTGAGTTTAAATTTAGTAGCTTAAAGTTCCTTTCACTTATTCGTTAAAGCATCAAACATTGATGGAGCAAAACTTTACATGAAAGCACCGGGGTAACCCGTGAGGGAGGTGGCAATACGGCAGTCTTAGCTTTCGGAGTGCTTGTGATCCATAAGTAGAAATAGAATGCGTAAATAATTACATAAGTAGTAAACATATAATAGCAATATTAAATATATGGGTAAGTGCTGAGGAAGTTTAGAGAAGAAAAGATTTTGATTCTGAAGCCGGTTTCATTTTGATTCTTAAATTAACATCAAGTTCTATATTGTATTGTGAATTGATATTTGTTCTACGGAAATAATTTGGACCTGGGTTATGCATTAACTGCACAACTATAAAGGACCAGAAATGATCAATCTAAGGAAACGGAAAATCACATAAATTTTTAGGGTCTTAAAAACAATTCTCAAGGGTGAAATTCTGCCCTACAACCCCTGTATTATGACTTCACGCAATCACTTTATGGCATGTAAATCTTAGGAACTATAAGAGAAGGTTATAAATTGCTAGATCCCATAAGATAGCCAGGTGTCCTTTGGTAGACCTTTCTGTGTTGCCGTTTCTCAACTATAATGTAAGGGGGTTAAGCTCAGAATCCCTATGATCCTTTCAAGGTCTAATATCCTGAGATTCTAAGACTTTTCACATGGGCCATTTTTCATATGACCAATTTTCATTCCAAGAATAAATGTTGTTAGGTTACCAGTTCTGCACAAAAGGACTACATAGAGTAATTGGATCCCCAAGGAAAAGCAATGCCCTGCGTACATCCCACGCCTCATAAATAGTCTACTATGAGCATTTGTGAATCCTATGCAAAGTAATGAAAAACTTGCAATCTCCTTATTTGCCCCGAAACAATATTCTTTTTCTTAGTGGAGATATACAGGGGATACTCATTTGCAGGCTCTTGACACAGAGTAAAGAACATAAACTTAAAAACACACCAGTTCTTGATGAAAATGGTACTTGTATACAAGGACTGAATGGGTATCAAGATAGCAGGATGGCCAGATAAATTTTAATAAAAGGGATTCTAACATGAAGTTTAAGTTGTTTATTTATATGATAAGAGTCCTTCTCCATCTCCTCCAAACCCTCAAACAATCCACAAATTCTGTGTTTTGTTCTTTATCTTCTTTTATATTTGATGTGGAAATCACAGACAGAGCTAAACCTCATACTGAGTTTTATGATGTGGAACGGGGTACAATACACAGAGTATCCAGATAGTCTTTCAGTAACACTCACCATCTTCTGCTTTCTATTTGATGCTATGCAGAATCTTTGTTCCCTTACATTATAAATTTTTAAAAGGAGGAATCCATGCCTGATTTATCTTCTGTCACTATGTCTCTAGCATTGCTACTTCTCAGACAGTAGGTGCCCAATAAATATTTCCTGGATGATTCCTTAGACATAAATACATCAAAGCCAAAGAAAAACAATGAATCCCCCTGGTGACAATGCAATTTAAATACGGAATTCTCGTGAAACTGACCTGAGCAGTCCTACTCTTTTGATTGTCTTTCAGGATTTTGGTGCCTTTGAAATTCATCTTCTGGTTAGGTTTTGTTGTATGTTTATCAGACTTGTCTATCAGACACTGAAGGCTGAAGGTATGAGGTGTTTCTTCTGTGTAACTCAACTTTGTTGGAGATGGATGGGAACCAGAAGGACTCTGGGTGGTGAGGTGTTACTGGTGATCTCCATGCTAATGATGCTACTCGTCTGAATGAGTAATACAATTAATGACATACTAATTTTCATTCTCTCCCTGTTTCCCGTCTATACTCCTGATGATACAGAAAGTGTTCCTTTCATTTAAAAGGAATGAATATGAAAACAATTTTGCCTTTAATTTTATAAGCCTTAAATTTTATAAATTTAAAAATAAATTTTTAATGAAATTTTCTAAAGCTCTCTTAAACAAAAGGGAGAAAAAAACCTCATTAGTAACTTGACATGTTGGCAGCAAAATTTTAAATCACATTTTGCATTTTTTGTGTGTTCCAGCTGATAGTAATTTGGAGCGGGGAGCACAAGAGCACATTCCATACAATTTAGATGGACTCAGCAAGAACGTGTCTGAAAAGCTCATCATCCTTTCTCAGGGGACAGAACACAAACATCATATATTCACTCAATGACTTCCCTAGATCATGGTGAACTTATCCTTCCTCCTCTGAATCAGCTGTCCCAGTTCCTGTACCCAGGAACAGCCAATAGTCTCATGCAGCAAAACTTTTTATTTCTCAGTCCTGAGATGATTAGCTCACTAGTCAAGAAGACCATTCTTAGCAGGAACGTCAGAGAAAGTTGGGTTTCATAGTCAACTAACAAATCTGACCGGCTCTAGCTAATGACGAAAACACAGAAGAAATACCCCTGGGATTTGTCCTGAACATCAAGAGCCGCAACTTTTTTTTTTCTTTTCCCCAAGTGTGAGATAACAGACTAATGTGGCAGAAGGAGATCTCTCTAAGCATTTAATTTTGAGAACGTTAAGCAGAGTTATGATTGTAAAACTCTTTGACAATTCCATTCTGGCTAGGGGTACTGATCTAGGTAAATGGCTCTTTTCTTTAGGAAAACATCTACACCTGGTGTTGCCGTAAGAACCAAAACAAGGGGAGGGACTGTTTCGCCAAATCAAATAGGTAGCTTACAATTTTAAGATGGCACTTTATTCATATGTCTGCTTCCTTCTTTCCCATTTTTGATGAATTATGTTTCAGAATATTTCACATGTATGACTATTAAAGATAATTTTGACTTATTTATTCAAGAGTATATCATTAGCGAGTAAACCAATTAGAACTTCTGAAATGTGACATTTTATTCAGTTAATTTATATTGGAAGTTAGAGGCATTTGAAAAAAAAGTATATTAGTGATATGAGTCCTAGTTCTCACTAAATACACTGTTCTCCATTGGTAGTGGGAACGTAATTGGTCCAACTGGTATGGAAAACAAAATGGAGGTTTCTCAAAAAATTAAAAAATACCATGCAATTCAGCAATCCCACCACTGGGTATTTATCCAAAGGAAATGAGAACAGGATTTTGTTAAGATACACACACTCCCATGTTTATCACAGCATTATTCACAATAGCCAAAACATGGAAACAAAGCAAATGTCCAACAACAGATGAATGGATAAAAAAGCTGTAGAACATAGACAAAATGGAATATTATGCAGCCATGAGAAAAGGAAGCTGTCGTGCCATCTGTGACAATGTAGATGGACTTGAGCATATCATGCTAAGCAAGATAAGTCAGACAAAGACAAGTACTGTACAAGATCACTTGTATGTGGCATCTAAAAAAGTCAAACCTATAAAAAAAGAGTAAAATTGTGGATACTAGAGGTTCGGGGGATGAGGACATAAGACTGATAGTATTTAAGGGTATAGACTTGTAAGAAAGTAGTACATACGCCATAGAAATGTAATGCAATGTATAATGAATATAGACAATGATATTGTTCTATAATTACATAATATGATAAATATCGCTACAATGGCAATCATTTTATAATACTGAAATGTATCAAAGTAAAATGCTGTACACCTTTAGATTCATGCAATGTTATAGGCTAATTCATTCCATTAAAAAAGGAAACGGTATGCATTGTTCTTAGAAGTAGACAAAAGAAGGGGGTGCAGTTGGTTAGGCATCGTACTCCTGGTTTTGGCTCAGGTCATGATCTCAGGGTCATGATCTCAGGATTGTAAGATCAAGACCCACATCAGGTTCCACTCTCAGCACAGAGTCTGCTCAAGTTTCTCTCCCACTTTCCCTCAGCCCCTCCCCGCACTGCGCTCTTGCTCTCTAAAATAAAATAAACCATTTTTTTAAAAAAAGTACCTAAAAGAAGTGTAGTTACTAACACAATTTTTACTTCAACAATGTTCTCAGGAAGCAATTGTAAAAAAAAAAAAAAGGAAATTAAGCCCAACATTAAATATGAGAATTTAAGACAAATTTCAATCAAGGAAGAAATATAAAACTACAGAGAAGTGTCATAACCTCATCATTAAGTGATAAAATAACTTATCACTTAGATCAGGGGTTAGCAAACTGCAGACCTATGGGCCAAATCTGACCCTTGGCCTGTGTCTGTTACTAAACTTTTATAGAAACCCAGCAACACTTTCTCATTCACATACTGTCTAAGGTGACCACGATGGCACGGTTGGGTAGATGTGGCAAAGATTCTCCGACACACAAGACCTAATGTATTTGTTACCTGGCCCTTTACAAAGAAGTTTCGCTGACCTCTGATTTAGATGAAGTCAGGGTGGGGAGGCAGAACCACCTAGAAAAATTCTTATGCCAAAATATTACATGAAAATTCTATGAATATACTATTACAGTAAATAGGAGAGAACTACAAAAAGCAGTTACTAGTATTTGAATGGTACCAATATGGCTGCTCTCTCTTTCCTCCTATATTTTAATGATTTTATTTATTTGAGAGAGAGAGAATAAGTTGGGGGGGAGGGGCAAAGGCAGAGGAGAAGCAGATCCCAGGACCCTGAGACCATGACCCAAGCTGAAGGCAGACATTCAACGCACTGAGCCACCCAGGTGCCCCATTTCCTCCTATATTTTTTTAACTCAGTGGGAAATGTGGTCACAGTACATTTGTATTTTTATCTTATGACATTAATTTTCTGAACTGTAAGAATACAGCAACCACAAAATCAGGAGAGGGCAATATGAAACACCAAAAAAATGTGAATGAAAGTTCAATTTCGAGAAATGGAAGAATCCGTCTAGAGTATGGCAAACTTGCCTGCACCAAACTGGTCACTTAAATCCCACAAAAAGAATGGGAAATTACCATAATCTGTGAGTCTGTTTATGGTCACTCATGAACAGAATATTGATGCTCCCTAATATTGGCATAAAATGTTCTAATTTACAGATATTAGCTCATTTAATCACAGACTAAGAAGATAAACTTTTTTTTTTTTTCACAACATACAGTACATACGGTTTCTGGAGTAAAATTCAGTGATTCATCACTTACATGCCACACACAGTGCTCATCGCAACACATGCCCTCCTTAATGCCCATCCCCCATCTTTCCCAACCCACCTCCCTCCATCAAACCTCAGTTTGTTCTCTTTTGTGAAGAGTCTCTTATGGTTTGTTTCCCTCTCTCCTTTTCCCCCTTTTCCCCCTTCCCATATGTTCATCTGTTTTCTTTCTTAATTTCTACATACAAGCGAGAACATATGGTATTGGTCCTTCTCTAACTGACTTATTTCACTAAGCATGATACACTCTAGCTCCATCCACGTTATTGCAAATGGCAGGATTTCATCCTTTCTGGTGGCTGAATAATATTCCGTTATTTATATACACACACATACACACAAACCACATCTTCTTTATCCATTCATCAGTCGACGGGCATCTGGGCTCTCTCTATAGTCTGGCTATTGTTGATGATGATGCTATAAACATTGGGGTGCATATATCCCTTTGAATCTGTATTTCTGTATCCTTTGGGTAAATACCCAGTAGTGCAATTGCTGGTCATAGGGTATTTCTATTTTTAACTTGAGGAGCCTCCATGCTGTTTTCCACAGTGGCTGCCCCATTTGCATTCCCACCAACAGTGCACTGAGGGCTCCCCTTTCTCCACATTTCCACGAACACCTGTTGTTTCTTGTGTTGTTAATTTTAAGCATTCTGACAGGTGGGAGGTGGTATCTCTCTGTGATTTTGATTCCTATTTCACTGATGATGAACGATATTGAGCATAAAAGATCAACTTTTATATCCTCCTTGCACATGAGAAAGGAGGTTGCCAGGCTCAAAGAGATTTCATGTTTGGGAATCAGGAACAGAAAGCAGAACTTTCATTAGCATCTTGATTGTGTCCACCTTTAAAAATAAACGAAGGGTTTTTGGCTTCTTTTAAGGTGATGAGAACGTTAAACACTTGATTTTAAAAAATGACAAGATGTTTTTCATTACCGGTTGGTGGAAAGGATACTGAGTTAAGATGATTTTATGTTCCCTTCTGTGTTCTCACTATTATCATTTAAGCTAAGTCATCATGAACTCAGCTTAACATGTGATCTTTGTTACTGAATGCCTTTGAAGCAATCATTTTTAAATAAAAAGATTATCAATCACCCCTAAAAAATTAAATAAAGTACATGTGGGCCATGAATAAGAGAAACTAAGTGAAAATAATCATTACTGTTGCATGTCTCTCTTGGTTTCATGTTAAGATAAGAGAATGTCTTAACTACTCACCTTTTGTAATAGTACTGAAATAGGATAGAAAGTATCACTGTTTGGCATCAGTTTCTTGTCCTGATGGGAGAACTATATGGGGGCCTCTGTCTGTCCTCAGGATGCCCTTAATTTTCAAGTTGTAAAGAGTACTATGAAAATCTACTGGGTTGTCTCATAGGACAAAGAATCCTTTTATTCTACTCCTTAGGCTTGATAAGCACAATAAATATAATAATGGATGAGACTTTCATTGTCAACAATACAGTTTAATGATTTTGCTGGAAATAATTCTTCTTGTTACAAGAAAAAAGTTAAACTGCATTTCACTGTGAATAATAGCTCTTTCCATTTTTTATTATATGTTTTTGAAAGCCAGGAATGCATCACTGTCCAGGAAATTTTCATAAGACCTTGTGCTAAAAAGGCCCTAATGACCAAGGAAAGCAAAGACAAACCCACCGGGGCTCTGGGCACATAGCTCTGAGCTTCATCTTTATTAGAGAAATTTCTTGGAAATCCCATGTTTAATCTCTAAAATTCATGATCAGTTTGTTTTCTAGTTCTTCCTCTGTCTTTGGGTGAAAACCTCAACTTTTCAAATTACTAAAGATTAATTTAATTGCTATTCAGGGAAGATGATGCTTGGGTACCCACCAGCTTCGAGGATCCAATGACATGGGATGTCAAAAGGAGTAGGAGATGAATGAATGAAGTAAGTGACTTAATTTAAATCTTGCTTCTTTGGAAATATGCATACCTTAGGTCAATTAGTGAAAAAGTTCTTTATCCCTCAAATTCATTAAACACATCAGGAAGAATTCAAGCTAGGAAAATGAGCATATCCACCCTGCTGGCAGGTGCTAGCTAAATTTTTCCAGCCTCTCCTGGAATAAGAACTATTAACCTATTCTACTAGGGAAACAAAAAAAGATAAGAGCTTATATAATACTTCACTTTTCTCCCATTTCGAATTAAGTCACCCTCCAAAAACAACTGACAAACATCAAAAGGGCCCCCACCATGATTTGGCAGGCCTTTGATAGTGAATAATGTCTAGACTATGTAATTTTCTGTACCGTGTATCACAATTCAACACCTAAAAAAGAGCTAAATAAATCCACAATAAAATCCGTAGGATCATATTGCAACTTCCTCAAGAAACTTGATCCTCTAATAAAACTGATGTCATTGCTACCTTGTCCAAATTTTCACTAGAAGTTAACATGACGAAATTGGTTTTTCCTTAATATAGCTATAGGATTGTAAAAACAAAATTCAATTGGCCATTTTTCCTGGACCAAAACTCACTCTTTGACAACTGTGACCTATAATTCCAGAAATACTTATTTCCAGTTCAGGTGTCGTTGCTATTTGTTTTTGTACAGACTAACTGGACATCGCAGAAAGATTGGATTTTAGAGCCAATGGATAACATGTAAATCCTTCATTTTATACATG
The DNA here is from genome assembly GCF_010015895.1 of Lontra canadensis. Classification (NCBI taxonomy): domain Eukaryota; kingdom Metazoa; phylum Chordata; class Mammalia; order Carnivora; family Mustelidae; genus Lontra; species Lontra canadensis. The sequence continues at coordinate 20,543,697 of NW_022631015.1, read as the reverse complement.
AGAAAACCAAGAGCTGCTGAGGTCGTGATAAAATCAAGGTCGCCAGGCTCTTACTTATAATCACAACCAGGCTTTTAACTTGTGTCTCCTGAAACACTTTTTTAAAAGATAACACACCATCCTCTTCCTTTACTTATATTTAATCTCCCTATTACATTTTTTATCTTAAATATTAACTCATAATATTTGTGATTTTTTATGAGCTGGATGCAGAATTTGATCCCACAACCCTGAGATCATGACCTGAGTGGAAACCAAGAGTCAGATGCTTAACCCAACGAGCCACCCATGCACCCCTAATATTTGTGGGCTTTATGCTAAAATTATTACATTCATTAAAGAATAAACCAATTTACTACTCACATATACTGTTTTTAAAAAGCAAAATAGATTTTGCTAGCAGATTTTCTAGAGGTTTCAACATTAAAGGTATGTAAAGCACTCCTAGCAATCCTCCTCATGCCAGCAGGACTTTCAGGAGGATGAAGAGACCATGTGGAGAGGAAAATCAGTTTGGTCTTTACTAGGACAAGACAGCATAATTACTGGCACTCAGAACCAAAGTATAATAAATTCTCAGCCAAAAGGACTGGACACTGGGGGTTCAGTGGGTTAAGCCTCTGCCTTCGGCTCAGGTCATGATCTCGGAGTCCTGGGATCAAGCCGTCATGGGGCTCTCTGCTCAGTGGGGAGCCTGCTCCCTCCTGTCTCTCTGCCTGCCTCTCTGCCTCCTTGTGATCTCTCTGTCGAATAAATAAATAAGTAAATCTTTAAAAAAAAAAAAAAAAGTCCGGACATTGATGTGTTGTGAATCCCTGAATATTCACCAGCTTATGCGACACGGTTTCTCAGAGTTAACTCTTATAAATTAGGTCAGCATAACCCTACTAGAGCGGAGTTTCTCATCGGGAGTGGCTGTGTGTCTCCTGGGGTCATCAGGAAAAGCGTGGGAAGGAGTGGGTTTCCAGTCGGAAGGCCTGCAGAGAACAAGTCGCACGTCACGGGCTGAACATCAGCAGCAACTCGACATTCTATCTGAGAAGTCTCTTTGTGCTGTTTTTCCTATCTTAAGGGATAGACACTATGGTAACAAGAGAAAAATTAAAGATGGCTAACTGTTGAAGGTTTGTTTAAAAAAAAGAAAGAAAGAAAGAAACAAACAAACAATAAGGGGCGCCTGGGCAGCTCAGTCACTAAGTGTCTGCCTTCAGCTCAGGTCATGATTCCAGGGTCCTGGGATCAAGCCCTGTGTCGTCGGTCTCCCCACTCAGCAGGAAGCCTGCTTCTCCCTCTCCCTCTGCTGCTCCCTCTCACTCTCTCTCAAAAAAAATAAATATAATCTTAAAAAAAATTAAAATAAAACTTAAAAACCCAACAAAATTTGTCTTGCTTTCATCAACTATTATTAGCAATAACAACATAAAAACAAACAAAAACAGTAAAAGAAAAAAATGCTGCCTAGAAATTATACTAAACTTTGCTTTACCAAGGATTATAATAGGAACACTTGAGCGAGTGTGACAGAAGCCTTGGGCACTGATGTCACAATTGGAGGGAGAAAGCAGTTAGGATCGAGGGAGAAGTAAGCCCGTGTAAAGCCTGCAAGTGAAAATACACAAAGACACAGAATCCCAGTGGTCTGGGGCTAGGGTCCCCACATGTGCCTAGGACTTTTGTATGACATTTTGGCAAAAGTAAAGTAAGGTTTCAGGCAAGCTTCTGAGGTGGGAACCCAGTGACAGTAAGCCAAAATCAGAGAGAGTTCATTATCACCTCCATCATGGGCCAAAGGTATCCCAAGAAAGGATCCTTGAGTCACAGGGCCACCATCCTTGGGAATAGGGAGGGTAACTGAGAATTCTGTCTGTTGCCCCCCAAAGATACTGCCCTCTCCATGAAGAACTTGCACGTTAAAAGGTTTAAGTTGATGGACTTAAAGTTGATGGGTCCGTTGGGAAGGTTTGGGATGATCTGGGGTTTTTTGGCCTGGTCATTTGGTAATTTCCCTGAGTTTATGACCAGTGCTAGGATTTAAAGAATGGTAATAATACGTAACAATGTACACACTGAAATTAACTGAAACAGAACAGACGGCCACGCCTCCCCAGCTCGCCAGCGTGAGCCTGAGAATCCAGAATGACCTGATGCGGTAGAATCCAAAAACCTTTTCTAACTTTCATGTGCTTTGCTCACAGCCTTCCTTAAGCGATCTGTCATTTTAATTCATTATCCTCCAAGCTCCCCTTCCCATTTCTATTACTAACTCAAGAATGATAGGGAAAACTTATATTTTTGATTGAAACCTGTGAATCCATTAAGATGAATTCAAATCCAAGAAGTGTTAAATGTGGATATCACTAATATTCTAGAAAACTTTTTTGCATATTTGCTCTCCCCTGAAACAAAAACTCATCTCCTTAGCAGTAGGTAATACCTATATGAGAAAGGAAATGTACCTGAAGAAGCTTTGGCCATTCAGATATTTGGTATCATTTGTGCTCCGAATGTCCATCCAAGTGCAAAATTTTTACTGGCCTATTTTTACGTGGAATGTGCTTAGAGCGTGAAGTTTCTATAAATCCATTAGCTTCCCCAGCTGCACTGTCTTTCATCTTTATTCACCTTACGCCTCCATTAAGAGAGAGAGATAAGAGTTTCTTCATGGTTTGAGAATGTATTTGCTTGTCGCTTCTTTCTTATAGAGTATTTTTTTAGAGCAGTTTTAGGTTCACAGCAAAATTGAATGGAATGTCTATTTCCCACGTGCCCCCATCCCCACACCAACACAGCCTGCCCCACTGTCGACACGATGCAACACAGTGGTCCATCTGTTACAATCGATGGACCTGCAATGGCTTCTCATTATCACCCAAACTCAGTAGGGTACACTGGGATTCATTCTTGGTACTGTACGTTCTATGGGTCTCCACAAATGTATAATGACACGTATCCACTATTATACTATCACACAGACTAGGTTCACTGCCTAAAAATCGTTGGGGTGCCTAGGGGCCTCAGGAAGGAAAATGTTCAACTCTTGATTCAGCTCAGATCATGAACACGGGGTCATGGGTTGAGCCTACGCCGGGCTCTGTGCTCAGCAGGGAGTCAGCTTGAGGTCCTCTCTCTCCCTCTCCCTCTGCTGCTCACCCTGTTCATGCTCTCTCTCTATCGGTAAGATAAAATAAATAAATAAAATCTTTTAAAAATCCTCTGTGCTTGTCATTTTTGATGCTGAATTTTTCTTAAAAACGTATTTCTTGCTATTAAAGATATTATAGATGGTAATCATTTTTAGCGAGATATGTTAATCCAAAATAGGCTGAAGGATTCTGTTAACCAATGTCTTGTTTTGTTTTTATCAAGTCTAATTATACACACGCTAATAAACTCCTCATTCAAATGGCCTTTAAATACAGGCCATATATTAAGATGGAAAACCAACAGGGATATAAGGTCCTGTTTCTATGAAAGAGAGTTCCTGCTAAGAAAATACCTCCCCATTTGAGCTTGGTAGTGTCACCTGAGGGAATATTCCAGTGTCTGGAAATAAAGCCATTTCATTATTTCCACTCTAACAGTACGGATCCAGATGTCATAAATTCAGAGTTTCACAGGCCTTGAGTACCATGCTATGTTCCCTTTAAATAGGGTTCTGTGGTCAAATGCATTTCGGAAATGGTGTGTACTCTTGTTTGGGGACTTTTTTTTTTTTGAGATTTACAAAGTATATTAGCCGTTTACAAATTCTGTGAAGTCCTACACCAAATAACTTGTTTAACTCCACCTATTCTAGCACTTTCCCAACTCATTTAATCACAGAACACTCTAGAGATTAAAAAAAATAAATAAAAATGAAAAGCACAGGACAGACTGGCTGCAACAAAATTCTCAGGGGAATTGTTTGCAAGTGCAAGATCTAGTAAACCAAGATAGAAAAATAAGATAATATGTGTCACCATTAATATTTTTAAATGCATGTATAATCTACCATTCTATAGTTTAATTTCCCCTGCATTATATTTTAGCATTATACTGATGTTTTAAAATTGTGAATCTGAAAGACCATGTTCCACATTTAATGGAGTTTTCTAGACGTCTCACCAATTTTTTCATTAATGGGTGTAATAAATTTGTGGTAGTACACATTCCAAAACTATGAACAAAGAACTCAAAAGCAATAACCACAATACTTACACTAAAATATATTACCCCACAGACAGAGAGTTTATGACTGCCCCAAATGCATATCCTGCAAGAAAGAATCTATTGAACCCAAATACAAAAGTATATAAAACAACTGTAGGAATTAGAAGACTATAGATTCTAATTATATATTTTTAAAATATAGATGATGACACAAGATGCTTCACTTATAAACAGTTATTTTCATCATCTCTGTAATGGGATGAAAGGTTGATAAGAAAATTGCTACATGGTACGTAAAGCACCTAGCCCCACACATAGCATTTAATAACGTCCCCAAATAAATACATTTTACAAACATTCCCTATTAAACAAATCATTGCAAAATTTGGTTGTATGTATACTGTAATCATATGTATCAAAATATATTTAACCTAAGGAACAGGTAATGCTCAAGCGAAATAAGAATGACCAATATGTTCTCAACTTTTAAATAATGCCTTCTCTTCCAAAACATTCACTATTTACATGATGACTTCGATCATAACTTTTACCCATAAAGGAGACTTTCTGTAGTTATCAGAGTCAGTGTCTGTATCCTAGTTTTCTGGTATGATATGAAAAACAAAATTATGATTGTCTGTAATGTTTATAAACAAAGTGTATACCTATAGTTAGGCAAAGACTCTAAAAGTACATAACTTATGACTTCGTTAGGTTTCTTCCTCCAGGTACCCTCTCCTTCCCAGTTCATGGATCTGTTTCAACTGCAAATAATAAATCCCTCTGGCAAAGACCACCCAGGCTCCATCATAAAATGGCGGCTGCACACACAAACCCCATTTCTCAACAACGTTGTACTTGTGGGAAACACCTAATACAACTATAAAAACCATAGCGGACTGTTCAGAATAGTATAAAGTCCAGAGAATGAATGGCTTTATACACATAATGATTGCCTTTTTTAAGACAAAATTTTATTTTATTCATAACAGATTCATTAAATAAAGATAGGAATTACAGAAAGGTAATAAAAATCACCTATAATGGTAGTACAGATCAATTACCTAGTAAAATTTTGATTAATTTTTTCTATGCAGATGTGTGCACACAGTGAAAATGCATCATACGTGTTTTTAATGTATGTATAACATTTATAGCATGTGATGTATGAGTACTAATTTTTTTTAAAGATTTTACTTATTTATTTGATAGAGATCACAAGTAGGCAGAGAAGCAGGCAGAGAGAGAGAGGAAGGGAAGCAGGCTCCCTGCTGAGCAGAGAGCCCGATGCGGGGCTCGATCCCAGGACCCTGGGATCATGACCTGAGCCGAAGGCAGAGGCTTAACCCACTGAGCCACCCAGGAGCCCCAATGAGTACTAATTTTTTAGAGTGGTAGAAGTGTATGAAAACTTTATATAATTTGTCCTACAGAAATGTTCCCATTAACATTTATTGATCCTAACCAAAAGTTTTTTTTCATACAAAATTCTTGACAATCTCAGATATTGTAAAATCTTTGCCTATCTGAAAAACAGACAAAACATCCCACTTCATTCATATCTTAATCTGCTGTAGTTTGACTTCTAATAATGCTGAACATGTTTTGATAAAAAGATTAACCTTTTTCATTTTATGCATCATTATTATTTCATTTTGTGAATCCTTGCCAATTTTTATTGGAGTTTGTCATTATCTTTATATCTTTTTAAGATTTTGTTTTTTTATTTTTTTATTTGACAGACAGAGATCACAAGTAGGCATAGAGGCAAGCAGAGAGAGAGGAGGAAGCAGGCTCCCTGCAGAGCAGAGACACCGATGCGGGGCTCAATCCCAGGACCCTGGGATCATGACCTGAGCCGAAGACAGAGGCTTAACTCACTGAGCCACCCAGGTGCCCCATTATCTTTATATCTTAATTTATAGAGTCTCTTTATAAAATAGTAACTTTTTTCATTAACCATGTTTGGAAAATACTTCCCAGTTTACCTACTGGCATTTCCCCCCAGATTTATTATCATAGCACTTATTTATCAGCATTTATAATTTAATTATAATTTAAAAGGTCATGAATTTCTGAAATCCAGTAGTATTAATAAACTAGTATATCAGCTTCCATCCTATGAACACTTCATTCTTATATTTTTTTGTTCTTCATAGTCTGGAACATCTTAATTCAAAAGAAACTTTAAAATAGCTTAATATGAAATAAGTCAATCAGAGAAAGATAATTATCATATGATCTCTCTGATATGAGGAAATTGAGAGGCAGGGCGGGGGATCATGGGGAGTAGGGAGGGAAAAAATGAAACAAGATGGGACCAGGAAAGGAGACAAACCATAAGAGACTCTGAATCTCAGGAAACAAACTGAGGGTTGCTGGGGGGTGTGGGGGGTAGGGATAGGATGGCTGGCTGATGGACACTGGGGAGGGTATGTGCTAAGTGAGTGCTGTGAAGTGTGTGCTGAGTATTGTGAGTCTGATGGTTCACAGACCTATATCCTGAAGCAAATAATAAATTACATGTTAATTAAAAAATAAATTAAAAAATAAAATAGCTTAATATATAAGACTCATAAAATGAGACAATTGGAATAAAGAGAAAAATTATAAAATTTGGAAAGGAAAAGAAAAATAAAAATACTTTAAACGTCAAGAAACATTCTTACTAATTAAGCATGATTTTGGTTCTAGATGTCAAGGCTAAAAAAAATACAATACTACAACCATTTTATTTTTTTTAATGTAAAGCATATTAGTTCATCTAGGGTGGCAATTTTTCCTGGAACCTAATTCTAAATGATCATAGGGATTTTGATGCAAGGCACTATGGGATTCATTCATTCCTTCATTCAGTTAACAATGCTTGAGTGTCTGATTTGTGCCCTGCTCAGGCTCTGGTCTTAGCTGTGGGATTATTAGAATTTGGGCCCTGAGCGCATGTGTCTCCCCCATTACTGAATCATGATCCAATCTGTTTCTCCATCTGCCTTTTCCCAAGTAGAATACTTAGAACAAAACTGATGAGGCATAATATTTGTATTTCTTTTGGTGGCAAAAAAGAAAAGAAAAAAAAAGAAAAGAAAAGAAAGAAAAAAGAAACAATGCAAGTTAGATTTGTAAAAAATTGACTTACTGGAAATATACTGGAGTCTCTTACAGAATCTGAGAGTGTTGAACAAGCAAGCGTCAGCAATGATAGAAATCAAGGCAATTCCAGAGCTTCAGTGGGAGGAGTTTGTACGAGGAGTGTGTATCTTCCTTCTAGACCCTTGGACTAGACCTTGGACCCGGACTACACGTTAGAATCATCAGACGAGACCTTTTTAAAGTACCATACCCAGGCCCATCCCAAACAAATTAAATCAGTGTTTGGGGGCCAAGACCTACTCAGCAGTATGTTTTAGAGAGTTCCAGATGCTTTTAAAGTACAAACATTGCTGAACTACTCTGAGGGCTGTATTTAACATCATTATGCTGCCAACAACGCCTGTCTCAGGGTTTCTCTTAGTTCAACATTCAGAATCCAACAGACAGAGAAGGGAATTTGTCCAGTTTGACAAAGATGTACATCATGGCTGAATCAGTTGTGGCCCTGAGGGAGGCTCATGAACCAAAACATAGCTTCCGGGTTGGGGGACCGTTGTCCTGGTTGCCCGAGACTGAGGAATTTCACAGGATGTGAGACATTGAGGCTAAAACTGGGAAACCAAGTAAGCCAGGGCAACCGGTCATGCTTTTGGGGACTCAGACTATGGAAGAGAGTAGAGAGAAATTCTCAGGAGAGGGACAAGCAGGTTGAGCCCCTCAAGAGCCCTGCAACACATTGGGTGAGATCTTCATGTTTATGTCACTCTTACCATTTGAAGTGTCTTGTGACTCACTGGGGGCAGGGGAGAAGGAAGGGAATAGAATGTGGATGTGGTGGTTCATCTGAAGCACTACATAGGTTTAGCAGAAAGGCACCTGGGTGTCTCAGTTGGTTGAGTCCAACTCTTGATTTCAGCTCTGGTCATGATCTCATGGGTCATGGGATCAGGCTCTGCACTGGGCTTCACGCTCAGTGAGGAATCTGCTTCAGGATTCTTTCTCTCTCTCTCCCTCTGCCCCTCCCCACGCTTGTGCACTCATGCTCTCTCTAATAAATAAATAAATCTTTAGAAAAAAGTTTAGCACAATCTCACCATATTAAATGTAGGATATTTCAAAGAATAAACAAAACTGAGTGAAGTATGGAGATTTAGATTACAGAAACTCTTTTATGAGTTTAGTGTGCCTAGCAGCAAAAATCTTAAATATATATGTATATATTGAAAAAATTCTCTATAAATCTTTCCTAAAGCTCTAAAATACGTGAAGTCTACTTCATAACCAAAACTAAAAAATCACAAATGTGGAAATGCAAAATGTGTCACAAATGTTATCTTTGACAGCCAAATGTCATCCCTCTCCACATTTTAAAATGAAAACATTAGAAGAAGTAGGACATTTTAACTTAAAAATGGCATGCTATTTCTAGTGTCTCTGCTCTCTACTAGTCTAACTTGACTGAATGACTTTTTAAAAAAAATCTTAATTGCTTTTAATTCAGTAGGCCTACAGATAGTTCAGTCATAAGGCAATGGCAAGAGAAGAGGTACAAACACTGATATGGATGTTTTTTTATCTACAAAGAGAAGCTCACAGCAACTCCTTAAATTATAAACTCTGTGATGAACATAAATCATTGCTTGATACAATGGGCGTTCTGGAAACCTACTGTACAGCTTCTAGGAGAGGCCATAAGATCTAGAGGTCCCTAGAACTCTTGAACCAAAGTAAACAACGCCAATGGTACCAGGCATTGGGGAGCACACAATGGAATTTGTTATATATAACGATGCTGGATAGGTTGAAAATTCCCTTCAGTAATACAGAGGAGGGATCTACAACAGATTTAGCAGTGAAGGTTTAACGCTGACTCAAAATATACCCTGCAAAGGAAACCAGTGTCCTTGGATACGGAAAGAAGAACTAGTCAATATTGAACTAACCTAACAATGAACAACCTAACCAACCTAACCAACATCCCCCTGACAGGCACCCCAGCTACACAACTCCCAGTTGAAGCACACGCAAGTTACTGCCAATGATACCTGTTTTGAGAAATGCATCCTAAGAAATAACCTTGCCGTGTGAGGCTGAAAGCAGACAGATCTCACGATTTCGGTGCTTCAGAAGAGATTATAATCATGTGGACAATAACTGTTACAATCTCAAAGACTAACTACAAATAAACAGAGAGTAAGGGCCATGTTCCTTTTAAGAAGACATATGGCTTTTCTGAGCAATAGTTTTCTGATTTGCTGACATTCTAAATTTTTAATTCCTTAATTAGGCAATGAGAAATGGTTTCTATTCCTCAAAATAATCAAATGATCCATGGTAGGCCGGAAACCAAAAAGAGAAACCATGATAAAATGGATTATTGTTCTTTAGACAAAAACAAATTAATATTGAAAAGAGAGAAATAAAATAGTTCAGATTAAGTGTATAGTTTAATGACCAAAAAAAGAACTTGTCTGCTTGGGTTTTCCCTAATCTGTCAAGTTTATTACCTCAGCATTTACATTAAGTGTACTTCTTTACAAAAAGCACAAGTCAGCCCATGTTAAAATAGCCTTCACAGGGTGCCTGGGTGGCTCAGTTGGTTAAGTGGCCTACTCTAGACCTCAGGGTTGTGAGTTCAAGGCCTGTATTGGGCTCCAGCACCCGGATTGGAGCCTACTTCAGAAACAAACAGCCTTCTCAGAGAAAGCAAAAGAACCAAGTTATTTGGGAAATTATGAGTTACTTTTCCATCTATTGCTTTGCTGCAATTTGCTTGAGCTCATTTTGTTTTGAGAAGGCTTAGATGATCCTTGAATCCTTTCAACATTTTGTTACAACTTTTCTTTCCTCAGCTCCCTGGACATGAGGCCTCTTATCAGAGCAGTCACTGGAGCTCACTTGGGCAAGTTCCTCTCCTTGGTCCTCACTTTCCAATTGCTTCCAACCATAGAGTAAAACTGGGTTCCTGGGGAAGCTTGCTGTATGAAATCCATGTTGTGCCACGCCCAAAACCACCACAGGTGGGTGACATTTGTGGTCGCTCGTCTAAAAATGGCCGTACTCTGACTAACACAGGAGGTATGACCACCTGAGGCCATGTCAAGAGAAAGGAAGGTTCCAACAGTGTCAACGGAGGTTTCCCAGAAGCTGCATTGCTGAAGGCAAGGTTTGTTCCCCTGGGTGTTTTGAACCCAGACACACAATGACAAGTGCTGGGTGCATCAGGGGAACCACATCGGCAGCTCAGTACCTCCGGGTCTCTTGTCTCAGGGCTCTGGTACCTCAGATTTATCTCCCACTGAGGTGTTCAGCCCATCATATATGCAGACTCTGGACCCACGGACCCACAGGTAAAGCTTTTATGAAAGAGAAGGCAGGGCCGCCCGGGTGGCTCAGTCAGTTAAGTGTCTGCCTCTGGCTCAGGTCATGATCCCGGGGTCCTGGGACCAAGTCCCACATTGAGCTCAGCAGAAGCCTGCTTTTCAACTTCTGCCTTTCCTCTCTGCTCATTCTCTCTCTCAAATAAATAAATAAAATCTAAATAAATAAATAAATAAATAAATAAATAAATAAATAAGCAAACAAAATTTCTTTTTCTCTTTTGCAGTTATCATTAAATCAAAGGGAAAAGAACTGTTTGAAATCAGCACTCTTGCTCAGAAAAGCTCCTTGACTCATTCTTCTGGACCTCGAAAAGCCTAGTGCTCCCGCACTCCTGCAATCTGATCCCAAACCAGCCTCGGGCTGAGAGCTGCACAGGCCTGAAGAGGACAGCAGTACCGTGCCCTCTTTCTCCATTCATTTACAAACTTGATGCGGTTCTGCGTCTTCCAGCTCATCAGGCTTTTATCAGTTGGGTCTCCTAGGGTGGAATTTTAGGGTCCTTTTTGAAATCCAGAAGTAAATTCCAGACTTGGAGGACACCAGGGAGGGCCCAACAGGTCTCTTGGGGCAGGCACCTGTCTCAGCGGTCCTTCCCGGGGCGGGGACCAGCCTGGCCTCGCGCTGAAAGATCCTGCTGACGGGGCATCACCGACAGGCAGGACTGCTGACTCCTGCATGATCCTTGGCAGGAACTTAAATCAAAGGCTCCCATCCAGGGATCTTAAGGCAAAACCCTTAAAGTCCTCAACCGCATGCCCAAACGAAATCTCAAGATACACCGGAAGAAAAGATACGGCAGCTTTGAGAAATGAAAGAAGTAAAAAGCCACGTGAGGGTCTGGGGAGAGAGGACAGTTTATCACAGACATGGTCTTCTAGGGACCAGGAATCAACCACGTTTAAAAAAAAAAAAATCCAGTCATGTCTTAGAGAAAGCAAACCGAAGTTAAATAATCGAATCAGCATTGTCTTTGAGGCACACCACACTTGTCTGACTACATTTTTATGGTCTGTCTAAATATTTAGGACTGTTACAATTCCAGAGCTTTGCAACATGAGAGTAACAACAGCATTTTCATAAGGCTACGCAAAATGTCATATTTAGGGGCTGAAATTCTGCGGGCAAAATAATTACACCACCCCCAAATACCTGAAAACATTTCTTTTCTTTTTCTTTTTCTTTTCTTCCCCCTGAAAACATTTTCAAGGAGTGCTATGCAATCCCTCACACAGAGAGATAGGGCCTGCGAGAGCTCGGCTTGCCCCAGTGAGGGCTTCAGGAAAGCAGCTGTTTCCAGAACAATGAAATATACAGGGGCAAGCGAGAAAAGAGAAAAATACATACGGGGAAAAGACTAGAAGGGAAATAATTATTTTTTAAAAATCTAATGTCTGTATCTTAGGATCGCACAGGTCAGCATGACCGGGACTGATTCCAACCCGCTGACCCTGTCCTTTCCCCGGGGCTCAGAGAACATTCCTTCAGGTCAGGCAGGACCTCAGGAGCTGGGAGGGACTGCGGGGCCAAGAGGTGACTCACTCAGTGCGCGTAGGAAGGGGGACGTTGCCATGGCTTCCTGACCTAAGCACCATGACTCTGCGAGGGACTGAACAGGTGGCCTGCTCCCATCTGTCCTCGCCTTACTCCATGGAGGTGAGCTGCCCTCTCGGTGTGCAAGTGGGAAAACATAAAGCCTGAAACCAATGGACACACCATTTGTTACACATAACTACTGCACGAGGCCTGCTAAATCTTAATAGACTGTGGTCTTCCGGTGAAATTCAAAACTGCTCTAGTAGGGTCACTGGTTTTTTTTTTAAATTTTTAATTTTTAAATTTTTTAATTTATTTTAGAGAGAGAGCATGGCAAGGAGGGGCAGAGGGAGAGGGAGACGCAGACTCCCTGAGGAGCAAGGAGCCCGACAGGAGCTCAGTCCCACGGCCCTGAGATGACCTGAGCTGGAACCAAGAGTCAGATGCTTAACTGACTGAGCCACCCAGGTCCCCCTAAATCAGAGTCGCTTTCAATAAAGTTCTCCAGTACAGATTCCCACGGGAATACTAATACTTAAAATTCTGCCTATTCTTACAAGAAAGCAATAACCTTTAGACACCAGCTGGCGCTTCTCTCTACTGGTCTAGCAGCTAATTTAAAAAATAATAATAATCTGAAATTGTTAAGTTAATGGGATTAAATCCACCCAAACACTGATTTTTCTCGGCCGTCCCTACTTTCCATAGTAACAGGAGCTGCTCTAAATGAGATCAAAAGCTCTTTTCTTTCCATCCGCAACATGAAAACTCCTACCACCTGCTTATTGCCCTCAAAGCTGTGTTTGTGTATTTGGTTGCTTTTAGGGAAGTTCTCACTTCAAACATGTAATTATCGATGCCAAAGGATGCCAGTGTCATCTGGAGTAAGTCACGCGCTGGCTTTCAATGACAAATTCCACAAGTCTCTAACACCATGGGTGTATCACTGATGGCGACTCACCAGCTTTAGCAGACCAAAGCTGTGATTTCCTGTACAAAACATATTGAAACAGAGCCCTCTGTCATCACCCGCTATCCCCGGGACGGATCCTCATTCTGCGTACCGCCACGGGGACTCGTTGTGCTGAACTCTGGATGAAAACTCAGGAAATTCACCACCTCATTTTCAAGGTGTGAATATAGCCTATCATTCTCCATTAGTTATCGAGCCCTAGCAGGGCACCTGACACCTATTATGACAGAGGGCATTTTTATAGAAATTCTGGACATAGCTAGAGCCACACACCCCCTTGAGGGAAAGAAAAGACTACAGGTGTCAACATGTGTTGAAAAAGTTATTAGAATTCTGCCTCCAACCTATCACTTGCCTACAGATAGGAAATGACCTCTCTAGGGCTACAAGTGAATTTTGCAGGAAAGAAATTTTCAGTTAAAAAAAAGAGAGAGAGATTTATTTACTTATTTGAGAGAGAAAGAGAGAAAGTCCAAGTAGGGGGAGGGGCAGAGGGACAAGCAAACTCCCTGCTATGCAGGTTCGATCCCAGGACCTTGAGATTGTGACCTGAGCAGAAATCAAGAGCTGGCCACTTAAGTGACTGAGCCACCCAGGTAACCCCCAAATTTTACTCTTTTACATAAAAAAGGCCAAGAACCTTCTTTCTGCAAATTTGTACCTCCTATGCAATTAAGAAAACTATACTTACTGAAATGAAGTCAGTAAAATGTGGTTAATATTACCCAATATACATAAGATATTTAATATTATGTTACGTCTCCTACTTTTCAGATCAGCCAACAAAGGATGACTAGTAAGAGCCAACTTTAGGATTTAGGGAGGATTTCATGAGGACAAATGACCATTCTGATACTAAAATGCATTGAATACAACCCATTGCTTTCTTAATATCTCATTTTGCCATATTTCTGGACCCTACGCCTTGATTAGATGCGTAGAAGAATTTTATAAATCTTTAAGCATTCCTACCCTTTGAAAGAAGTTTAATCCAATTAAGTTTATGGGTAGATAAAAAAACGAATATACCTTCAAAATGTAATCTACACTGACACATCAATGTCAGAAATTTTAATTAGTCTGTAATCAGCTTACACTATTGGCAAAACAGAATGGCATTCTTTATCTATATTTCCATATAAGTATTATATAAATGCATTAGAATACTATAAGCCTCGTTTGTCAGGGACACTACAAGATTCACTGGAATAGAAGATGACAGGTTCCAGTGCGCCTGGGTGGCTCAGTGGGTTCAAGCCTCTGCCTTCAGCTCAGGTCATGATCCCAAGATCCTGGGATCGAGCCCTGTGTGGGGCTCTCTGCTCAGCAGGAAGCCTGCTTCCCTCCCACTCTTTCTCTCTCTGCCTACTTGTGATCTCTGTCTGTCAAATAAATAAATAAAATCTTTTTAAAAAAAGAAGGTAACAGGTTCCTATGTGTGGGTATGTGTGCTGGCATGTACTTTTCCTATCTTCTGAGGTTGCTTTTTTTTTTTTTCTTTAAGTAAGCTCTGAGCCTAATGTGGGGCTCAAAATCCTGACTCTGAAACCAAGAGTCACATGCTTTACCAACTGAGCCAACCAGGTGCCCTCAAGGATGTTCACTTTAAATTGTTTTTCTCATTAAAAAAGAAAAAAAATTATCTTTAAATTACTTGCTGCCATTTTCTCTATGGCTCACCTGAAAGTTAAGTGAAGGGAAAAGAGAGATATCAAAATAATACATGAAATAAGAAAGAGACAGAACTATTCATAAATACTGATGAAATTCAAAAGAAGCATATAAAACTAGTTTTCTGAATCTTACCCCAACAACAACAAAAAAAATTGAAAACATGGATGAAATATAAACTTTCCAAAATATAAAATTTACTCTAGAATAAAACAGCCAACAGGGATGCTGGGGTGGTTCAGTTGGTTAAGCATCTGCCTTTTGTTTCAGGTCATGATCTCAGGGTCCTGGGATGTGTCCCACATTACACTCCTTGCTCAGTGGGAAGCCTGCTTCTTCCCGTGCCTGCTGCTCCCCCTGCTTGTGCTCTTTCTCTGTCTCTCTGACAAATAAATAAATAAATAAAATCTTCAAAATAAATAAATAAAAATAATAATAAAATAGCCCATAGTTCAAATGAAAATAAAAGAGGAATTGATCAAAGATCTAGTTGCCTCACTTAACAAAAGGCACCAGGTCCATATGGTATCACAGGGAAATTTTACAAACTCCTAAGAGCAGTAGAGTCTAGTGCTACATGGTTTGTTCCATAGCACAAAAAAAGAAAACATATTTATTTTTTAAAATGGATGGTTCTATATATATATATAAAACATAAAATGTATATATAAAGCATATATATAACATAAAATCTATATACACACCCACATATATATATATCATAAAAACATATGTATAACAATCTGTATTGAAACTCAATAAAGATTACACAGAAAGGACTTTTCAGACCAGTCTTACTTGTGAACACAAGTCCTGAGCAAGTGAGGGTACTAATTTCAGAGAGGTAAAGCAGATTTTAGGGGAATGTAATCTAGTTGGAAGGCAAGCCCCAAAAGAATGCCCAGAACTACAATGAAAATGTCCTCCTAAAATAAGAGTATCTCAGGTTCATTAATTACTAATAAATTGAACCTTCTAAGCAAGGACACAGCAGCAGGAATTTCAAAAACAGTTTTCAAAATGTAGATTGTAGATCAGCTGCATGGGTTATAGATGGAGATTCAGGAAACTAACCCCAGACTTGCTGAATGAGAATCATTCAGACTTGAGGCCCTGGAGAAGTAAACATCTAAGTCCGGGAAGCAAGGAGAACCTCCAACAAGATAAACCCAAGGAAGTCCACACCAAGACACATAATAATTAAAATATCAAACATTAAAGAGAGTATCTTAAAATCAAGAGAAAGAAAATGGTTAGGTACAGAGGAAACCCCATAAGGCTATGGCTGATGTTTTAGCAGAAACTTTGTAGGTCTGAAAGGAGTGGCATGATATATTCAAAGTGATGAAAAGGAAAAAAAAAAAAAACCCTACAACCAAAAGTATTCTATCCAGCAAGGTTATCATCGAGAAATAAAGGAAAGGTAAAGTTTCCCAGATAAAAGTTAAAGGAGTTCATCACCACTAAGCCAGCCATACAAAGAAAGTAAAGGTAGTGTATCAGTACCTTGTAAAGCCAGTATGAAGGTTTAAAGACAAAAGTAGTAAAATCAGTTGTATCCACAAAAATTGGTTAAGGAATTCACAAGATAAAAAGATGAAAAATATGACATCATATATGTAAATGTGGAAGGGTGAATTAAAACATAGTGCTTTTAGAATGTGTTTGAATCTAAGTGACCATCAACTAAATACAAACTGCTATTTCCATAGGATGCTAATTATGAACTTCATGGTAATACCTATAATAGATACACAAAAATATCTATTATACCTACAATAGATACACAAAAAATACCTATAATACCTAGAGTATTATAGGTACTATACCTATAATAGATACACAAATACCTATAATACCTATAATAGATACACCAAAAATAAAGAAAAAAGAATCCGAGCATAACAGTAAAGAAAGTCATTGACTGCAAGGGAAAAGAGCAAAAGAAAAAGAAAGGAAGAGAGAAGCACAGCAAAACAACCAGAAAACAATTATCAAAACAAAAAACTCACAACACTTAACAATATGGAAATAAGCACATACTTATCAATATTATTTTAAATGTAAGTAGATTAAATGCTCTAATCAAAAGACACAGGATGACTGCGTTGGCAACAACAACAACAACAAAACAACTAGGTCTGTCTCTCTGCTGCCTGCAAGAGCCTCACAGCAGACCTAAAGACATACAAACTGAAAGTGAAGGGTTGGAAAAAATATAATCCATGCAAATGGAAGAAAAATAATAGGATAGCAATATTATGTCACACAAAAGAGACTTTAAAACAAAGATGCAACAAGAGACAAAGAAGGGCATTACATAATGATAAAAGGACCAATCCAACAAGAGGACATGACAATTATAAATATCTCCATAACTTACAGAGGAGCACCTAAATATATAAAACAAATATTAACAGACTAAAGAGGAAAAATGACAATGATACAATAGTAGATGAACTTGTCACTTGCAATATGCCACTTACATCAACAGAGAGATCACCCAGACAGAAAATCAATAAGGAAACAGTGGCTTTGAATGACACATTGGATCCAATGGACTTAACAGATACATATATATATATATATATAGAACATTTCATCTCAAACAGCAGAATAAACACTTTTTTCAAGTGCACTGGAACATTCTATAGGATAGTTCACATGTTAGGCCACAAAGAATGTCTCAATAAATTTAAAAGACTGAAATCATAGCAAACATCTCTCCGACCACCAAGGAATGAAACCAGAAATCAATTACAAGTGAAAAAATTGGAAAAAGAACACAAACACATGGAGGCTAAACAACATGCTACTAAAACCCAATGGGTCAGTGAAGAAATCAAAGAGGAAATTTAAAAAAAAAATTACCTGAAGACAAATGAAAATGGAAACACAATGGATCCAAGTCCTTGGGAACAGCAAAAGCAGTTCTAAGAGGAAAGTTTATAGTACAGGTGTACCTCAAGAAACAAGAAATATCTCAAATAAACTATCTAACCTCATCCCCTAAGAAACTAGAAAAACAACAAAGCCCAAAGCTAGTAAAATGGACAGGATAAAGATTGAAGTAGAAATAAAGGAAATAGACTGAAAAGATAATAGAAAAGATCGATGAAACCAAGAGCTAATTCTTTGAAAAGATAAACAAAATGGATAAGCTTTAGCCAGACCATCCAAGACAACCCAAGAAAACCCCAAAGGACTCAAATAAATAAAACTGGAAATGAAAGAAGAAAAGTTAGAAGCAACACCACAGAAATACAAAGGATTATAATTGATAACAATGATAAATTTGGATTACCTAGAAGAAATGGATAAATTCCTAGAAAGATACAATATCCTAACACTAAATCAGAAGGAAATAGAAAATATGGACAGATAGATTACCAGTAACAAAATCAAATCAATAATCAAAAAACAACAAACACAAGTCCAGGGTCAGAAGACATCACAGATGAATTCTATCAAACATGTAAGAAAGAATTAAAACCTATCCTTCTCAACCTACTCCAAAAAATAGAAAGAATGCTTCCAAATTCATTCTACAAGGCTAGCATTACTCTGATACCAAAACCAGACAAATACAGTAAAAAAGAAAATTATAAACCAATACCCCTGATGAACACTGATGCAAAAATCCTCAATAAAATATTAACAAATTAAATTCAACAATACATTAAAAGGACCATTCAGCATAATCATAATCAAGTGAGATTTATTTCAGAGATTCATGAGTGATTCAATATCCACAAATCAACCCATCTGATACAACACACTAACAAAGTGATGGATAAAAATCATATGATCATCTTAGTAGATACAGAAAAAGCATTTGATAAAATTCTACATCCATTCCTGACAAAAACCTCAACAAAGTGGGTTTAGATAGAATATACCTCAGCATCATAAAGGTCATATATGAGAAATGCACGGCTAACATCATACTCAATGGTGAAAACCTGAGAGCTTTCCCCCTAAGATCAGGACCAAGACAAGGATGTCCATTCTCACCACCGTTACTCAATTCACGGAAGTCCTAGCCACGACAGTCAGACAAGAAGAAATAAAGGCATCTGAATCAGAATGGAAGAAGTTAAACTGTCACTGCTTGCAGATGACCTGATACTCTATATAGAAAACCCTAAAAACTCCACCAGAAAACTATTAGAATAAATGAATTCAGTAAAGCTGTAGGATACAAAATGCATATACAAAAATCTATTGCATTTCTATACATTAATATCAAAGTAGCAGGAAGAGGAATTAAGAAAACAGCTTCTATGACTGCATGAAGGTTTCCCCATTAACTTAACATCTCCATGTGTACCTTTACCCTGATTCTCTTTAACACTTCATGTAATTAATGTTTTATATCGTTTTCTCAGTGTTAAGAATTATCAAAAGCATATTACAAAGGTACTCTATATAGTAACCCATAAAGAATATTATAAAATATCATATGTATTATATATGTAATTATACACAAATGTAAAATATTCCAAATAGATTTGCCCATTAATAATTGGAATCATATCCATCAAAATGTCAACAGTGGTCTATCTGAATTATGTGATTCAAGGTATGTGTGTTTTCTATATTTCTAATGTCCTGGAATAAATGTCTTTTTCTTATTGAAAGGTCCAGGATATATTATTATTTTTTAAGTAGGTTCCACACCCAGCATGGAGCCCAATGCAGGGCTTGAGCTCATGACCCTAAGATCAAGACCTGAGCTGCTGAGATCAAGAGTCAGCCGCTTAACCAACTGAGCCACTCAGGTGCCTTCAGGAGGTTTTTTTTTGTTTTTTTTTTTTTTTTTTAAATTGAACATTGAATAATATGTCTCTGATAATGGAATTACCTGCTTGAGGGGAGGGTGTATATTAAATATCCCCACAGCTCTCCACATGCATGGATATGAACATAAGAGGATACAAACAGGGGGAACATTGAATTATATGTATTGAAATGGAACAAAAAGAAATCATGTTATTGTTGTCTGCATCAATATAGGCCAAATAGTAACCTGATCAGGAAATCTACCATATGAAGACATCAGGCCTGTGGTTTTCATCTAAGAGAGCTGTCTGCTTCATCAGGGAGAGCTGTGAAATATTTTAGATCATGTTATAATCATCCACTGGGTGGGGGGGTAAGGCATAAAGGACGTTTCGTGGGATGCTAAAGACCCTGTGATTTTTAGCACATGTGCACAGAAAGAATTGCATCACTCAAAATGCCAGAAGTCCACCGTTAGGAAAGTTGGTCAGATCAAACATTTATTTACTTACTACTTACAAAAAAAAAAAAAAATGAGGCAAATGAAAACTCAAGGCATTAGGATTTCATATTAGATCATATGTCCCACAGTGTGTGGCAAATGAATGGCAGCCTCAGTTCCTTGACGCTCTTCGTAGTGAGAGGAGTGTCCTTCCTGGCAGCTCTGGCCAATGGAGTATGGCAGAAATGATGTGAGGCCACTTTTGGGACTTCATCTTTAAAAAAAACAGGTACTTCTGCCTTGCACTGTTAGAACCCAGCTACTAGGTGAGAAGACTACTGTGAGACCATCTTGCCATGAGGAGCTTGAACCACATGAAGAAGCCTTAGAAAATGAGGGGCGCTTGGGTGGCTCAGTGGGTTAAGCCTCTGCCTTCAGCTCAGGTCACGATCTCGGTGACGTGGGATCGAGTCCTGCATCGGGCTCTCTGCTCAGCAGGGAGCCTGTTTCCTCCCTCTCTCTCGGCCTGCCTCTCTGCCTACTTGTGATCTCTGTCAAATAAATAAATAAAATCTTAAAAAAAAAAAAAAAGAAAGAAAGAAGGAAAATGAGATGCCATGTGGAGAAATAGAGAGTGAGGAAGATGGAGATGCCAGGCATGCAGACAGGCATCATGGAAGTAGATTCTCCAACTCCGGATGACTCCCTGTGTGTATCAGAAGACCGGCCCAGCTAGTCTTGCTGAAATTTCTGACCCCCACACAACTGTGTGCCAAATGACATGGTTGTGTGAAGCCACTAAAATGTCTCCTTTTATCTGGAGTCTTTCTCCTTTGCCTCCTGGAAATTCAAAATGGTGGATGTATTGCATTTTAATGTATTTCTAGAGAACACGTAAACCATTTTCTCTGCAATAAACAAGTAGACCTCAAATCTCTAAATAGAATTCTGGCAACAATTTAAAGCATGGTTTTCCAATTTTGCAAATGATCCTATTTTTGATGCAGCCAACAGTTATAATTATCTACGAAACTCTAGCTAGCTACAATGGACATAAATCAGCCATTGTGCTGACTGGGACTCCATTACGACATTAATTAATTTAACACAACTTTGTGACATAGAATTAGTCATATACATGTGTTCACTACTGAACTGAAAACTCCTTCAGGACACGAACAACGTCTGCTACATTTCTTATATTCCACCAAAATGCACCCTGCTGTGCATATGGGATGTGTTCAGGAAATGCTTGTGCTTCACTATAACACAACCTACCATTAGAAATTAATTATTTTGGTTAAATTCAGCATCACCTCCCTCCAGTCTTCTTTTTGGAAGCCGTAAAGCTCTTGACTTAATTTCTGGCTTGCCACAGAATCCTCACTCTTGAAAGATTTCCATTGTGACCCAGTCAAACATCAGTATTTCAGATGAGGAAATTCACCAAGAGGTAAGTGACTTGCTCAAATTGATGCAGTTATTAATTGTAGAATAAAGCCATTATAAAGTTAAAATTACTTCCTTTAACAGATCGCTGGCAAAAGGACCAGGGCAGCTGTAGGATGTTGGAGCTCGTGAGACGTGGAAGGATCGAACCGTAGGGAGCTGGAGAAACCAGAAGTGACGGACATTGAGAACAACCCAGTTACGTCATAATCCATCTGGAGCACGGATCAACGGGGGCCCATATCACTCACAAACCTGAAGGGGAAAAAATGCTAAAAGACAGAAATGTGAAGGGGCTGCATGGTAATAAGAGGAGATAAGGATTTCTTTTTAAAATTAGTTGTATAGAGTAAATCATAACACCAGATATTTCTGCACTAAGACTCTTCATTTACTGCTGTTTACTCTACTGTGAATTATCACAAGATAATATATGCAAGATGATAGCTTGATATTTGTGCTTCCCCTTCTCCAATGAACTGGACTCTCAGAAATGGAGAGCAAATCAGGATGGCCAAAGCCATCAGCAGATGAGGGAGAGCAAACTTTCTAGCCATCTTACATTTCTGTTGTGTGTTTTGTAGGAAAAACAAATTTGGGTGGTCTAAAAAATAACCAGTGGAAAGTACAGGTGTAGACGGTAGGTATGGTTCTTTGAAAATTCTGTGAAAACCCAGCTTAGGTTTTATCTGCATGACCTAAGAACCCCGGGATGAGAGCATACTTGAAGCCTTTTCCTCTCCATGCAGAATCCAAAATGGACTCGAAGAGTTGTCTATAAAAACACTGAACAATAGGGCTTAAGCACAACAAAGGAAGGTGTCATTTATTAATCTGTCTTCCACGGTAATTAAAAAAAAAAAAAGGAGCAGAAAGAAACTGCTTGGCTCTATATGAGGCTTTAGGTAAGTAAGGCCAAGTCTTCATGTCCTTAGTCAAGGGATAAGCCCAGGCGCTTAGAGATTCCACTATGAAGAGTAAGTCCCAATGAGTCTGATTGTCAACTCATGGTATCCATCAGCTTTTATGCATATAGCATATACCAGACGCTGCAGAGGGGCTACATCCCTCTAATCCCCACCATAGCCCCCCAAGACAGCTATTGCTTCTACTTTTATACATAAAGAATTTCATGCTTGCAAAGGTCAAGTGTGTCTCTTGGGGTCACATAACTTATCGGTGGTGAAGCCAAAATCCAGTGAGGCTTATTATGAGTCAAGCACATGCCAATGCTTCTACCCATCAATTCTGTAAAGCAGATATTGTTATCCTTATTTTAACTATGAAGTAGCCGAGACTCAGAAAGTAGATTACAAAACTCAAAGGAATGAAGAGAAGGGTAGCAGATTAGGCATCTTATCCAGGGCCAAAGTCCTCCACTGCAGACTCTTGTCCTCAATGGATAGCTTATTCTCACGGTTTTAATCCTTTGCTTGAAGGTGACTTGCAAGCTAATAATTTAAGAGCTGACCATTCAAACTATGTAGGATCCCCAGCTCAAGACGGTTATCACAAGTGATAAAACACAAGGTGCTCCAGGGGACTAGAAGGAGCTCCTACGGCATCCCTCTCAGATCGGTTAGATCAGGCTGGCTTGTGTCATGTAAACAACAATCATGTAATTTTGGTAATTTAACGGAACATGTGCAAAGTCTGGCAGTGGGCCTAGGCCAACCTCCATGGCAGGCGTCCTCCACACGGTGACACAGGGATCCAAGTGGCTTTGATCTTGAGGCTCTCTGGTCTCTGTGTGAGGCCTTCACCTTCCCCATGGCCGGGGAGCAAACCAACCCAAGACTCCCAAGGGCTTTCACAGTCTCCATCTGGGATTGGCATGTATTTCTTCTTTTCACATTTCCTTGACCAGAATCCATCATCTGCCACCACCTCATGCCGAAAAGTCTGAGAAGTGTGATTTGCTGGGTACCCAAGGAAGAGGAAAATAAAATGAAACTTGGTGAACTTAGCCTCTCTGCCACATTAACCTGAAGAAGTGGGTGCAGACACCACACACACACACACACACACACATACACACACACACACAGCAATAGGTTAGGAATTAGTAAGTGAGGCCACAGATTCAGAATTGAAATAAATTTTTCTGGACAGAGAGTCATAAAGTCTCACTCTATTTTATTAATTGAACTAAGAGGAGGCAAGAGTTACAAGCTAGCAAAATCAGAAAAAACCCCACAATGTTTACATATGGTGATTAAATAAAAGAAAACTTACACATAAAAATGTGAAGTGTATTTTATTTAAATGGCAAAAGTGAAAGAAAGGTTTAGGACTGTCTAGCTCGAGGGCAAGAGTTTATGCATCATTTCATTTACTGTACAATCCAACTTCCCAAATTCTATTCAGTATCTCCATTTTTTGTAGCACTGAACAAGGTTCTACAGCGAGGCTGAAAAAATCCAGACAGTTTCACCCCTCTTGAAGAGGACATTGTGATAGATGAGAAAAGCGAGCACGTCTGAAACAGGAGGACAAGATCACCTGTGATGGACTCTTGAAGGACGCCATAAAAGCATCATGCCTCGAAAGCCTCACGGGGGTCTCCCCAAAGAAATAAGCCACCTTCCTGCTAGTTTGTGTTTCCATCCCAAGATACGTTTCTCCCGGCTGCTCCCTCTCATTTCCGCCGGGTGCCACAGTCCCTCATCCTTTCATGCTGGCTTGAAAGCCCACGTGTGAGACTCCAGAGCCGAATTATCCAGAATGAGAAAAGTACATCATAGAGGCTTGTCAGCCCCATTCATCATGTCTGTCAGCTCTAGCAACACACAGAACCCTTAAGATGAGCCTGTGTCAGCCCACCTCGCAAGAAAGCGACATGTCCCAAGACTGCCAGCGCACCATCAGGGACACTGTCTCTTCCTCACTTGGTCCTTACAAACATTCTTCGATGTAAAACACAAAGACGGTGTAAGACAGAAATGTACTGATTCATTTCAATAAGCCTTTCAGAAGTCACAGTCTGTGCTGAGCAAAGTGATTTTCAGCTGACTTTATCTTATTAGTGAGGACTCTGGGGAAATTTTGTGGGGTAAATCCTTTTCTGCATTACCAGGCAGAAGAAACAGTTTTCATCTTTAAAGCCTGCAAACACACACACTCTTTTTTTTTTTTTTTCCCAGAGCCTAAATCTGGCCTGAGAGGAAGTTCTACTTGGCGAACTCTCATTAATTCCAGTGGTCTGATTTGTCCACAATTTTGTGATTCATTTATTTCTGCTAGTTTCTTCCTTAATGTTAAGGAAAAAAAAAATTTAAAAAGTTAAGAAAAAAAAAAGGAGGAAAAAAAATCTACTTCTCACTTTCCCCCAAAATCAACATTTTCAGGACAAAAATAAATTATATTTTCATGTGATTAATTAGGGATCAAACCATGATCATGAAACAGGAAGAGATGAACGTAAAGGAAGTTTTCTCCCCAAAGAAGTTGTTGAGTCATGGGCTCGGTAAATTAATTTTATCATTTGGGGGAATTCTTGGTTACTAAAAGGTCTCATTTCTAAGTAAGTTGGAAGTGGAACTTTTGGAATATTTTTCACCCCTTGTTTTACTGTGGTGAAAGAAATGTGGGGGAGAAGGGAGTCAAGAAGGCATTTTCTATGCACCTGATTTTGTACTTTTTCTTCCTTTCTGATAACCACCCAAATTCATCTGACTTTCAGGCCTTTGTGGTTAAAGAAAGACTATAACTGGAAAGGCTGACTACCATTGACCCTTCAACAACACAGGGGTTGAGTGCTAACCCACATAGACAAAAACAAACAAACAAAAAAAATGCCTATAACTTTTGACTCCCCCCAAAACTGAGTAGCAATGTCTGGAGCCTTACTGATAACAAAATCGATTAATGCATACTTTGCATGTGTATTGTATATTGCATTCTTAAAGTAAGCTATAGAAAAGAAATTATTAAACAAATCACAAGAAACAGAAAATACATTTACAATATGTTGTACTATATTTAGCAAAAAAAAAAAAATCCGCATATCTGTTCAATCACTTGTTGGACTCTACAATGCTCTCTGGTACTTTATTGTATTCCTTACTAAATTCAGAAGAGCAACTTCCTCCAAAAAGCTTTGTAATCGTTACCATCTCTTCCTTATTATCTCAATCATCACTGTATGTTAGAGAGATTTTTAACAATGCCTAATTATATGAAGCCTGCGTTGAACATCATATTTACCCCCATATAACTCAGTTGGTATCACATTCTCCCGATGTCACGTTTCAGATTTTCTACATTAATACAGCGATACGGTTATCCTCACTCTTTCTTCTATTTGTAATTCTCCACCTACCCAGACTTCAGAAAGTAACAAGAGAAACTAATATATTGCTTGACTTTGTTTTTTAATAATGACATGCACATAGAAGGTATTACGATCATTGACTGCAAGGATCACTCTGGAATTTCCTTCTTTTAAACATATAAGAAAAACGTCAGAGCTCCTGGGTGGCCAAGTGGGTCAAGCATCCAACTCTTGATTCTTGATTTCAGCTCAGGTCATGATCTTGGGGTCTTGAAATTGAGCCCCTCTCAGGCTCCACACAGGGCATGGAACCTGCTTAAGATTCTCCCTTTCCCTCCCCATCCTTTCCACTCACACTCTCTCTCTAAAAAAAAAAAAAAAAAAGAAAGATAACAAATAACAAATAACTCACTCAAGATTCGTATTGCCATCCCTGGAGTTGTTTGGGCATGGCTTTTTGTGACTCAATGACAAAACTGACATCTCAGTGCTGGCCCCAGTTGGCTGCCCCAGTCAGCCTCCCCCTTTTTGTGTCTAGGTACCTTATAAGTGCAATTGTCTTGCTTTGAGTGTAACAAAGCCAGAGCTGGTGGGGGGTTGGGAGTGGTTTCTAGACCAAAGACCATGCCTTGGGGTCTCAAAGCATTTTCCTCCTACCCAACCCCACCACATCCTTTCCAACAGGAGCCCTCGGGCCTTTCACTGCACCAAGCCACCCCTGACCCAGACAAATTATAGTCTACTGGCTGGAGACAAACAGAAGGTTCAAGAAAGGCCTCATGGAGTCTAGAAAAGGCCCCTCTTAGGTCTGCATGGATGCAGAAAGAGTTCTGAGGTTTTTCAGTTACATTTAGCTCAGCTGCCATGTTCCAAGTGCCAAGCTAAGACACGACAGAACATAGACAGTGTTGCCTCGATGCTCTGTACGATCCAGTAAGGGCAAAATATACCGACGACGTGTTGTGATAGAGGGAGAACCTTGGTGCTAGAAGAGACACCTAATGAATGAGAAGGTACCCAGGGTCCTTCCCACAGATGATAAGGGAGCCAAGTCTGGAAGGACAAGTGGCGGTTACACATATGGACAGCGGGAAAGAGCACTCGGGGCAGAGGGGACAACACTGCCTGAAGCAAGATGTGAAGTATGAAAGATACTAGTACAGGTACCATAATTCTGTGTTGTCAGTCTTTAGGGTGGGCCAAGTTGAGAGAGGAAAAGTTTTGCATGGTGTGCAAATATTTTATACTTACTCTTTATTCCATAGAAAGCCATGGAAGAATTTTGACAGAGGAAGGATATAAGATGAATCAATGGAGTTTGATGTCAGGTAGATTGATTCAGGAACCAGTTTTTAGAAGCCCACTCTGTGTCAGGCGCTCTAGAGAGAGGTGCCTATATATACACGAGCTAGATCTGCTCGTGCCTTTCCATCGCTTCTGGTCTGACCACCATCAGCAAAAGGATGATGGAGACAAGGAGATAGAAACGAGCACAAGAGTTTCTGGCTTGGGCAGTTGGGTGAAGAGTGGTGCTGTTTACAGAAATTGGGCACAGAGAGAAGGTAAGAGTGCGCTGAGTTTGGAACATCTTTTCTGGATGCTGAGGGTCAATGTGCAGCAGGGAGCTAGAGCGCACACTGGGATGTTCCCTTTGAGCGTCATTGGTAGCTAGGAATTTGTTTAACCAGGAGTCGGCAACCACAGCCCGGGGAACAAATGTAGATCACAGCCCATTTTTCTATGGCCTTCAGACACTACTCCCTTGTGCTAACACTGTGAGCCACAGAGGCTAAGGGGATCTCAGTCCTCTCAGTCCCAGTTCCTCCTGCTCACAGTGCCTGCCCTTTGACCAATGGCCATCGATCCTCTTCTGGCCCCATCCCCTGTGTACCAAAGCTCCTGCTGGCCCATCAGTCCCACCCTCTGGAACCAGAGAAAAATCCCCAGCTGAAGGCAAGAGCCCCCAAATGCAAAAGGCAAACAGGACCACAGAGGGCTAAGTGTTGCCTTTTTGACACAAACCCTAAATCATTCACTATTTGGACCTAAAAACAAAAACAAAAAAACAAAAAAAGGTTGCCAACCCCAGGTTTAAACTGAATTGTGATATTGAAAATAACTAGCCTTTGTATGTAATGCCACTGGTTTTCAGTTCAGATTAACAAACATAATCTCAGCCATTTAGAAGTTTTATTGTTAATAAATAAGTTTATTATTAATAAATTTATTATTAAATGTTTGTTATTTATATTAAGTGGGTTTTTTAAAGGATTTTATTTCTTTATTTGAGAGAGAGTGAGAGAGCACAAGCGGGGGAGTGGCAGATGGGGAGGGAGAAATAGGCTCCCTGCTTAGTGGGCAGCCGGATGCGGGGCTTGATCCCAGGACCCTGAGATCATGACCTCAGCCAAAGGCAGACGCTTAACCGACTGAGCCACCCAGGCGCCCCTTATTCAGAAGTTTTAAATTGGAAATACTGACAACTGGACACATGCATTCACTTCCAGAGAAGCTCTTTACTCCATCCTCCTCTCCCTTGCAGTCTGGAGAAAGAAAAATAAAAACTAATTTGTCAGCATGACTGAATTCCTTGAAGACCCTGTAAGATAACTTGCTCTCAGTTTCTCATACTTTGGGGTGAATTCCCTTAGAAATTCATCAGTGCACCCTGCTTCCCATTCCAGCGAGCTTTTAAATCCCCTCGAGCTCATCACTTCCCTGGTGAAAGAAAGAAATCGAGGCACTGTGCCTTTGGCCACAAAACAACAACTTAAAAAGTCAAAAAACAACTGGTTCTGTCTCTGGTTATCTGGTTTCTATGATTCCAGACACCCAGGATAGCCAGTAAACCGTTTTGGACATCAGAAGAGCTCAGTCACCCAGACCAAGAAGTCAAAGAGTTTGAGAAGCTTGTGGGAGGTAATTAGATGCTATTAGAAGCAAACGGAACCTAATTTGCCCAAATCACCAAGTACAGTGTGGTCTTTTGAAAACGCTTCCAAATACAGGAATCAAATTTGATCCTCTAAGTCCTCCTTTTCTTTAGGATGCCTGTTTATTCAAAGCACAGATGGGGAGGAAAATCAGAAAAAGACTTTGGTCGACCCACATAAAACAGCATATTTGAGTGTGGGCATGAAGGGAGATGAGTTCGGGAAGGATTTTCATTTGTTTGATGTGTGAGATAGACTTGGAGAAGTGGCAAGGCACCAGCTTGATTTAATCTCTCCCAAGGAGGAGCTTTGGAAGGCTCTGAAAAAAAAAGAAAGCTCCCTCGGTAAGCACATACTTCTGTGCTCTCACGTCTTTGGTATTTTCCAGCATAATAATAGTGGGGGATTTCCAGGACTGGCATTCCTGGGGACTATGGACAGGAAGAAAAGTTACGAATGAACATAAACTGCCATCGACAAATGGGGCTTTTTTTAGGGTTTGAACATTTTCAATACATTTCCTCTGGATGAGGTCATGCCCGTGCATGTCTTATATACAGTTCCAGGTGGGAAAGACCAAAATGGAAATCAGCAGAGTGCCCTGCACGGAGAACAGGTTTCTTGCTGACAGCACTCATGACCTCCCTACCTGATCCCATAGGTCTCCCCAGTCTCACAAGAAAATGGTCTCTCAGGAGATGCCCGCGCGTTGTCACTGCATGTCAGGAAAATCTGGCTATAAACTAGTGCTTAAATCTAAGTGTAAGCTTTGATGGCTACTTAAAGCAAATTGAGCTTTTGAACCTGATGAGGTGTGTTCCTTTGAAATGTTGGCATCAATCTGGAGCTCAGCACAAATACGAAACAACAGGGGAGAGGACTCCGGATGGGGATCATAATGGAAAGGAATGGCCCGCTGGTTGGTAACATTTCCATATGGACACAAGCAGCAAGACCACAAAAGATCAAAGAGCAACTGAAGAAGAAGAAGGGAGTGTTCAGTCTCATAATTGTGCATGTGTGTGAACACACGGCTTTCTGTAAGGATAATGGCAGAAACATGTGTTTGCAAGTGGGGTTCGGATACACCAGCTAATGGGGGTGCCTGGCTGAGCCTTGATAGGCAAAAGTCTACTCTTCCTTTGCAAAGGATGCTACTTATGGATGGTATCTCAGATTTGTGGTAGCACCTAACAGATGCTTTTGGGGGGGGGGAATATTGTGAAGTTTAATAGATTTCATTCTATTTTTTTAAAAGATTTTATTTATTTATTTGATAGAGATCACAAGTAGGCAGAGAAGTAGGCAGAGAAAGAAGGGGAAGCAGGCTCCCCGCTGAGCAGAGAGCCTGATGAGGGGCTTGGTCCCAGGACCCTGAGATGATGACCTGAACGGAAGGCAGAGGCTTTAACCCACTGAGCCACCCAGGTGCCCCTCAATCTATTTTTTTTAACTTACTTTTTTGTCATAGAGAGAGAGAGAAAGCATAATCAGGAGGAGGAGGGGTAGGCAGAAGGAGAGAGAGAAGCAGGCTTCCTGCTGAGCAAGGAGCCTGATTTGGGACTCCATCCCAGGACCCTGGGATCAGGACCAGAACCAAAGACAGACGTTTAACCCACTGAGCCACCCAAGGATCCCAATAGCTTTCATCCTAAAGCACAGAAAAGTGAATTGAGAAAACAGATTTTTTTTTTTAAGGGAGACTATTAATAATAATGACCACTTAAAGCAAAACCAACATCCACGGTCACAAGAGTGCCTTTTGCAGAGTTTCACAGGGGTGAGGATAAAACTTGAACATGACCATCGAATACAAACAAGAACCAGTGCTTGGGTTTCAATGTCTTCACATCCTAATTTCACAAGATTCTCAGGAGAGACTTTCTCTCTGGTCAAGCCCTGTCAATCCCTCTTGTGGTCAAAGCTCAAGACAAAAATTTTCACCCACACTTACATGGAGTCAAAACAGAAAACGAACTTAGTGTTACTCCAAACTTTAAGTATTAGTGACAGATACGAGATTTGTTTGTGGTTTTTTTGTTTGTTTGTATTGTTTTCTTTTAACTACTGTCTTTCATAAGGAACAACTTTGTTCTTTAAAGATTTTATTTATTTATTTGACAGAGAGAGAGAGAGATCACAGCAGGCAGAAGAGCAGGCAGAGAGAGAGGGGGAAGCAGGCTCCCCACAGAGCAGAGAGCCCGATGCGGGGCTCGATCCCACGACCCTGGGATCATGACCTGAGCCGAAGGCAGAGGCTTAACCCACTGAGCCACTCAGGCGCCCCCTGGATTGCTTTTTAATGCGAAAGCATGCAACCCCGCATCACCAGATAGAGGCATTTTTCATAAATCACCTTTTCACTGTATTTTCCCTTTTGCTCTAACCACAAGCCAAACTTATGTAAATGCCTACCTCCTTGCTAGATTTCCTCTCTTTCCATTCTCCTGCTCACTTGCCCTTATCTGGAGACTCAGGATTTGCTTTAAGCATAATCCTTCCAGGGGCTCCTGGGGGGGTTCAGTCAGTTAAGGGTCTGCCTTGGGCTCAGGTCATGATCCCAGGGTCCTGGGATCAATCGAGCCCCACATTGGGCTTCCTGCTCAGTGGGGACTCTGCTTCTCCCTCTCCCTCTTCCCTTCCCCACTCTGGTCATGCTCTCCCTCTCTCTCAAATAAATAAAATCTTTAAAAAAAAAAAAAAAGAAGAAGAAGAAGAAGAATCTTCCCTTAGGGGTTGTAGACTGAATTTGGTTAAGAGTGTGGGTGTGTGGAGGGGGCAGGCAAGTGTGGTTCAGAATAGCATCGAATTCAAGAACTATGGTTTAGGCAATTTTATACACCTTAAAAATGTCATTTAAATCACTGATTCAATAGGAATTTTTAAGAAAGAGAGAGGGGGGGAGAGAAATTGTGGGCTTTTCCACAGGCTTTTTTCTTCCCCCCCGGCTCACCTTCCAGCTGCTATGCAGGGGAATCCAGGTGGGTGCCAGGTTACACCGGGCCCTGGGGTGCTGTTTCCCAGCTGCCAATCTCCTCCTGGGGTCAGTGAGTAGGCATATAGCTCATTCCATTTGTAACCGTGAGAAGCAGAGGCCCCCGGGGAAAACACGCATTCTCCATATGCTCGCCCTGCACAGTAGTCTAGGTGAATCACAGTCGGCGAGAGAGAAGGCAAAGGGATGTGTCTTGACACTTTATTTCCTCAGAGATATGGGGACGTCATATCCAGGGTTAGTACAATGCCTTAAAACGGACCACTAATCTGATCCAGCCAGGGAATGGGATGCTTTTAACAGCTTTCCATTAAGTGCATCTGAATTCTATTGCTAAGGCTTCCACAAAACTATCAGAAAGGAAGGAAGGGAGGAAGGGAGGAAGGGAGGAAGGAAGGAAGGAAGGAAAGGGAAGGGAAGGAAGGAAAGGAAGGAAGGAAGGAAGAAAAGGAAAGAAAAGAAAGAGAAATGCTTTGGTGAGTATTCCTTCTAAGCCATATGAATCCAGAACTTCCTCACCCGGCTCATGCCCCGCCCCCGCTTCCCCGCTCGGTCCTCTGTCCTCCCACTGTAGCAGAGCTGGGCCATGCTGTACGCCTTCCCGCCCATATGAACCCCAGTTGCTGAAAAAGTGAAGCCAAAAGAAACAGCCAATAAAAAGAGAAACAGCTGTAACAATTCTGCACAGCATGATCTTGATTTCCTTGAGTTTTGTGTTTTTGCCTCTTTTTGCTTGCTCCTTCTCTTTCTCTCTCCAACTCCATTTTTCATGATACAACACCTTCCGTGCTGGGGCCTGAAATGGAGCAAAGACACTTTCTGCTTCTGGAATCCCCTGTAATGAAGAAATAGGGTCCCTTTTGAATAACCAGCTCTCAAACACACAGAGCCGCGGGGAGGCCGAAGCAAGGGGACTGAGCCAAGAATCGGCACCAAAGGCAGGTGCAAAGATTTTTTTTTTTTTTTTCCCCCAAAAACAGAAGTAATAGACCCAGCTCTCAAATTGGCTCCTCCTAGCGCTGCTGTTGCCAGCGGGTGTCCCCGCTGTTAGGGGCGTCCGCGGAAGCCATTCTTTCGCATTTCAGCTCTGTGTGTTTGTCCCTGCCTCTCCAAAAGAAAACCTGTCCTGAAGCCTTCCCCGTCAGGTCTTTACGGTGGCCTGATTTGACACACATTTCCTCCAACTCAGCCACGCAAAGGTAGTTTGTAAATGCACGGAGCTGTTGGAGGAATGATATTAGTGGCTTCAGAAAAGGAAAAAAGGGACAGACCAGAACAACTCAGAGCACTGAGCAAACAGAGGAGGAAAGACTCCTAGCAGATTGCGATCAGTGCCATCTTTCCTGTCTGTGCAGGTTCACCAACCCAGGAATGTTTACCTTCCTCAGAACTCACGCACAATCAAAGACACGCTCCTTCGGTCCCCTCCCCAGCAGGTGCTATGCCCCAAACCCACGTTCCAGCTGAAATGCTTGTCATGGGTGGCACTGACCTCTAATGGTTAGGAAATCCTCCTTTTTACTTTATTTTTGTAAGGGATTGGGTGGTATATGCTTTGTTTTGTTTCCCTCCAGCTGCTTCCTTTCTTTACCCAGGTTCTGGAACAAGCCCCAGTCTGGGCTAAGCCCAATGGTGAACTGGTAGGAATAAGGGTCCTTTCATCGGGGCACAGCCCTGTTTTTCAGATGGTGTGGAGCAGATCTGTAGCTTATTATTAATAATAGCATATGCGTGACACCACATCTTCAAAGGGCTGTGCAAACATTAATTCTTTTGTGATGTGCAAAAAGCAGGCAGCAGCATCTTTTTAAAGTGAATCTCTCAGGCTTCTGGAGAGGGGTGGAAAAAAACACAGCTCCAGCTAGAGATGAATGAATCAAACCCTGGAGGTCTGGGATCTGGGTCCAATTGAGGAGAGCTTTGAGGAAAAAAAAAATCCAGAGTTTTATCTGAACTCTAGCATGTTCCAAATTCTACCCTCTTTCACACTCACATGGAAGTCTTTCGAAGGCAAGCTGTGGTATCTTTGTTCTGGGGATAAAATAAACAGAATAAAAGGGAGAAAAACAGAGCAGGACAAATGTGTGTTTTCCACAACGTTGAAACACGATCTGAGGTCTCTAGCAGCAAGGATTATTCTCACCAGTTTGCTGAAGCTTGTCCTTCAATTTCACTTAATAAGTGATTTCTTTGTCCAAGTCACAATCTTCTGTTAAAAAGTGACCATTAATATTCCATTTGACAGAAACACAAAAAGAGAACCCAGAGGTCTCACCTTCCACTGGACCTCCCCCAAAGATTCCCACCCCCCAGTATTTTAAAAATAGAGCATTTGAAAAAAAAAAAAATATATATATAGCATTGGGTACTTGCAAAAGGATAAACATAATATATATGTCTATGTCACAAGGCATAATCATAACGTGAAGAGTAACAGAACCGCTATCTCACTTGGACACTAGAACGTCACCAATGGCGGCTGAGTGTTTCTTCTTCCCACCCCTTGCCTTCCGGACCGCGGTCATCATGGTCCTGGATTCTGTGATGTGTTCCTGTGGCAGACTGACTGCATTAATACTCCCCATTAATGTCCTCCTATGGCCTTGGCCTTATAACGTCATCGTCCCCTCCCATTTTAACGCTAGGCTTGGTACCATGACTTGCGTTTGCCAATAGGATGTGAGCAACACACACGCACAGTCCCGCTGGCCCTTTGCAGGACTGTGCTTGCTTATTCTCCCTCGGTGCCTTGTCATGAGAACACGGCCAGACTAGCCATCCGGATGGCGTCATACTAGGTCAGGGCCATCCTAGAGCAGTCACCAGCCAAGACAAGGGCATGTGCCAGCCCAGATTACCAGAACCACCTGGCCAACCATGGCTCCCCCGTCAGCATGAAGGTGCCCAGCTAGGACCGGCCGAGCCCCAGCAAGATAGAGTGAACACAGCAGATGGCGCGCTACATAAATACTACATGTCTCCTTACATCACCAACCTGTGTAGTGGTTGTGGGCCATATTTTTTGCCAATAGATGATTTAGATGATTCCCTTCCTCTTTTTGAAAAAGCCACAGATGCATACAGTGCGGAAAAGCATACTGCTAGCCCCTGCCATTTTATCTTTTTCTTTTTTTACAATTTTACCACACCATATTTTCCTTTGTGACTTGCGTTGTCCAGATGTCATTAGATTTCTTACTTCCACTTACGTAGTTTCATGGACAGTGATTTGTCCTCACAGTGATTTTTTATTTAGTTTTTGTGACCATAAACTGTCTTCTCCATTCGTCTGTAGATTTCCTATTGAAAGGCATCCGGATTGCTCTCAGTTTGGGTTATTACAAACAATAAACTCACTCATGTATGTCTCCTAAAAGCTCATTTACAAGTTTCTCTAGAGCACATATACCTAGGAGTACAATGGCAGGACTATGGGATGTGAGAATGTTCAAATTTTGAAGCTAATGCCACACCGTTTTCCATATTGGGAGTAAGAACATGTACCTCCATCAATATATATTCTCCAAGGTCCCCCACCCATCTACATCAAACCGGCAGAAGCAGAAGAAACATACAGGAGCCCTCTTGGGAGGTTTCAATGGCTGAGTCCTAGAAGCAGCACATATCACCTCTGCTCACACGTCACTGGCTCAACCTCAAACACATGACTTTTTCGGTGCAGGTGTCCCTGGGAAATGTAGTCTAGGAAGAGGAGGCAATGAGCTGACCACCTCATCGGTCCCTGACAGCTTCTAGTCCTTCTAATACTAAAATATCTTTTATTAGGTACGCACCCCACAGTCTATACAGCACATTCATGTAGTTTCTTACTTTCATACGCTCACCAACTCTTTTGGGAAATTAGATCACTTATCATTATCCTCATTTTGTAAGTGAGGAAAGTAGGGCTCAAAGTGGTTAAATGACTTGCCCAAGGTCACAAAGTTAGTAATTTGCTAGAGACAGAATATAATATCAACTCTTTTTCCCCAAAGTCTTGTCCCATTTCTAGTATAATTAACCTTTCTTTTCCCCAATATTCATTCATCCAACAACTGAAATTAATTTTTGCATAACTACTACATGACTACTGCACTATGCGTCCTTCTAAAAGTACAAAAAAAAAAAAAAAAAAAATCATAGGGATCCTGTCACGAAAACGCTACATTTTTGAGTTTTCTAGGTGTATCAGCTGCTATCTACCTGCTGTCTCTATTTACTCACTTTTTACTCACAGCTCAGTCTAGATCTAGTTCATGCCTTATCTTATTTGAATTCTGTGAAACCATCCCGAATTGTGGCCCTTCCCTCTTTGTCCTGCTGTCATCCTTTAATTCCCATGATCCTACACTGTCCTGATTTTCTTCCTACCTCTCTGTTTAGTAATTTAAGTTACTGTTCTCTTATCCTCTGCTATGGGTCTTTGCATATTGAGAATACCTAACCCTAACTGCCACAACCAGATCTTTTTTTAAAGACCCAAATGAAATATCACCTTCTTGGTGAGTTTGTACCTAATTCCCCAGGCAAACGGAAGTATCTCCAATGTTCAGCAAAACTTGATTCTGAGTTCCTTCACAACACTGACCATGTTCCGCCTCATTAATCGTCTGGTCGACTTGAGATACTGTCTTAGCAGTTGAACTGATCTCCTTTGAGGCTCAATCCTGGCATATCTTGTCTTCTTCTAAATTCTCATTTTTGGCTGAAGGCCTTTATAAATGCTGTCTCCTCTACCTGGAAGACTTTCTCTTTTACCTGGTTAATCCCCAAATCTCTTTCTCAGCAAAAGTGACTTCTTCTATGATGCCTTTCCTGACCCTGCCATGAGTTCAGGTCCCCTTGTTACGTGCGTTCCTGTCCCTCTTGGCACTTGTCACAATTGTAGTGCAATATTCAACTGTGAAATTCATTTCATTTCTGTTTATTCCATTAAATTTTAAGTCCTGAGATCACAAGATCCAGGTGTGTAGTCTTTACTGATGTATGTTCTTTACATACCGTGGCCCTTCATTAGATGTTTGTTGAGTGAAATAATTTTATTACGGCAGAGTAAAATCTCAATGAGTTTTTAGATTCCCTCTCACGCATGACTCACAGTTGGCTAAAATCAAGGAGTTCTTTCTTTCCCCACCCAAACTCTAGAGCCTCATTATTTGGTGGATCTCATGGCAGAACTATAAATATATTTGCTTGTAGACATCATCTTACAAGATGCAACCCACTGGGTTTGCATTCTGCTATTCCACGTACACCATCTCTCCTACTTTCTGTCATCTGACTACATGATAATCAAGTCACTGACAAGGGCTGAACAGAACAAACAAGAGTCGAGGCTCTAAAACCTGCCTCTTGAAACTACTTCTTAGTAGATGACTGGGATTCTTCACCAGAGAGGCTCACCTTGCCATCTATATTATCCTGATCATGGCTAATTTTTGAAGGAGAGTCTGTATATCAAATACCCTTATACTGCTCATGAAAACCTAACCTTTGAAGGTCCAAAAGAAATGGTACCGTCATGATCAAATTCTACCTAATTTCTCTCAACAAAAGTGCCCTCTTCTGCCTCCATGTATCCCCATTGTGTTCCTGCCATTCTAATCTCGCTGATCACATCCTGACGTATATTATCGCTGATTGTTTGGACAGTACTAATCCTCACACTCACATTCAGTTCCTTTAAAGCAACAAGGGCTCACATCTGCTGCATTGAAATGACTACTTATTGAACATCTCCACCAGGCCAGAGACTGGTATTTTAAATGCACCAACTTATTTCTTTTTGGGGTAAATATTACAAGGATGAGCACTTCAGAGATGAGGAAACTGAATCTTAGAGACGTTAGTTTACTTTATAGTCCTCATCTGGCTTGGGTCCTGGCTCTTAGCATATAGGAAATGAGTGACTGTCAAATTAAAGTATACAAGTGATGTTGGTGGCAATCTGTATGGGGATTCTGCCCTCCCAGAGAATAGGATATTAATATCTTGCATTCGATACCGACTGGACTACATCTGAGCTGCTGTTCCAGATGACATTCCCTGATGCATTATTAATTCTCTCTTTCAAAGAGAGTATGCATTCTATATTGCTTCAGGCAAATAGAGACAGGACAGATGTGTTATTTGGAAAAACACTGTTGCAGGAAACAAACGTATGCAAATTATGCCTCTCTGTACACTTCAAAACCCATTCTTAAACGGGTAAACTTCTTCAAGGTGACATACTGACATTGTGAAGTAATTTCTCTCATTAGACTACACTGGCTACAATTCAGGCTTCTTAACGGAAGAC
Source organism: Lontra canadensis (assembly GCF_010015895.1). Lineage (NCBI taxonomy): Eukaryota > Metazoa > Chordata > Mammalia > Carnivora > Mustelidae > Lontra > Lontra canadensis. The sequence goes on along the minus strand of NW_022631015.1, from coordinate 20,505,725 downwards.
CGAGGAAATGAAAACTGTCTTCCAAAAGCACGGAGTGATTGTTTCTACTGAGGATTTTCCTTCTCAAGCGTATCTAGACAAATACACAGTGAGATAGAGCGGATAATGAGGACTGTAAGTGATTCCAATGGGGAACTTGTACAACAAATCTATATTTTTCTTTCGCAGTCAGCCACAAAAACTCAGCTTGGGGGTCATGTTTTATATAAAGGTTTGCACAATCTTTGCAAAAGTACAGGATTTTTAAAAAAGATTTATTTATTTGAGAGAGAGAGAGAGAGAGAGAGAGAGTATACAAGGGTGGGGAGCAGTGGGGAGAGGCAGTCTTAAGTCGACTCTGTCCTGAGCAGAGCCTGACGTGCGGCTCAGTCTCACAACGCTGACATCATGATCTGTGCTGAAACCAAGAGCTGAATGCTTCACCGACTGCACTACCCAAGGGCCCCCGATATTTAATCTTAAGGAATATTTTCTGCTCATTTCTGCTTATAAGAACATCAGCTGAACGACTTTCTCATTTACTTTTATCTAACTATCTATCTATCTATTTTTAGAGAGGGAAAGGGAGGAAGAGAATTTCAAGCAGGCTCCATGCCCAGGACAGAGCCAGACATGGGGCTTGATCTCAGGACCCTGAGATCATGACCTGAGCCAAAATCAAGAGTCGGATACTTAACCAATTAGGCCACCCAGGCACCCTAAAAGTATAGGATTTTCTAATCGAATTTCCTTTTATAGGTAAGAAAATGTAGGCCTAGCAAAGATGAGTCTCCCAGAGCACAAGGCAGTTATGTTAGAACTCAGATTAGAGCCCAGTGTCCAGCCCTGGAGTCAAGTTGCTACATCACTGTCACCCTACCTGCTCTTGCAAATGGGTCCCCACGATGTGTAATTTCCATGTCAGAGTCCCGGGACATGACCATCCAGACTTCCGGTGGCAGCTCATGCTCCCACTGGCCTGTGCGGCCTTTCTCTCTGGCCTGGCGTTCTCAGTTCACTGGTCGAGATGAAGTTCCTTCCATGTAGTGGGCACTTGTTTGACTATCTGTGCATCCCATAGGGCTGGGCCAACACACTCTTCCCTCCCGTGAGCCATGACTAGAGAGATCTGTAACACAACATGCAGCAGGACACAGTAGGCAGGGCCTGGCATGGACTTTATTTTTTATTATGTTCCGTTGACCAACATATAGTGCATCACAAGTTTTTGTTGTAGTGTTCAATGATTCATTGGTGTGTATAACTCCCAGTGCTCATCACCACACGTGCCCTCCTTAACACCCGGTTACCCCATCCTCCCATTCCTCTCCCTTCTGTAACCCTGAGTTTGTTTCCTGGAGTCCAGAGTTTCTCATGGTTTGTCTCCCTCTCTGATTTCTTCCCACTCAGTTTCCCTCCGCTCCCCTGTGGTCCTCCACACTATTCCTTATGTTCCACATATGAGTGGAACCATATGATACTTGTCTTTCTCTGCCTGACTTATTTCACTCAGCATAATCCCCTCCAGTTCCATCCACATTTTTATCCATTCATCTGTTGAAGGGCATCTTGGTTCCTTCCAGTTTGGCTATTGTGGACATTAGCATGGGCTTCAGAATCTAATAGCAGGGCTGTCGATCCTGCTTCTGTTCATTCGATCTATCTACATGCCCACCACCCCTTTCTAAAGCCTTCTGAACTTCAGTTTCCTCAGCTTTGCCATGGGAGACATCATGGCTACTCTACATTGTTGGGATGGGGACAAGGTGAGGTAATGCATGAATTGTATTTATCACATGGAAGATGATGAGTAATTCACTGCCATTTATTAATGCTGTCCTTAAATTGTGGCCACAAGTTTGCACTAGGTTTTCTGAGTTGTCGTTTTCATTGATGGCTATTACGGGAACATATCTTTTCCAGGGGTGCCTGGGTGGCTCAGTTGGTTGGGCATTTGACCTTGACTTCAGCTCGGGTCATGATCCCGGTCAGGCTCGTGGGATCAAACCCCGTGTCAGGCTCCACACTCAGCAAGGAGCTTGCTTGTCCCTTGCCCACTGCTCCTACCCCCAGCTCACTCTCACACATACTCTCTCTCAAATAAATAAAATCTTTTTAGAGAGAGAGAGAGAATAGATCCTTTACAGAACATGAAAAAACAATCTACAGGGATCATATTGAGAACAATATATTCCTGATAAATCACCTTTACACAAGCAGAATGCCTGGAATGGACAAGGGATGTTAAGGAAAATAGAAAAGCCTTCTTTCTATATGTTGTTTCCACCCCAGACATTCCGTTTTTTTTTTTTTTTTTTTTTTTTTTTTTTTTTTTTCTTCTTTCACTCAAGTAGTTCAGTAGGCTGGATCCAGGTCACCTTCAACAATAACCTAGAGATGATGTTTAGGAGCCTCCACCCCTGTATTAGGCAGGGTTCTCGAAAGAAACAATAGTCATAAGAGACTGACTTGTCCAAAGCAACCCAGTTCCTCATCCGTGTGGAGTGCCCTATGCTGCTGATGTGAGCCAAGGCCCAAGACAGCTGCCTAGTGATGGCCTTCACGACAACGCAGGAGGATTTGCAGGTTCTTTCTTGGTGATCAGTCAGCTTAAGGAATTCTTCTCCATACGTGTCCCTATTTGGAAAATAAGAATTAATTACTGAGTTCTGAAGCACATTATCACAAAATCCAAGTTAGCTGACACAAAAGCATCAAGTGTATGGGTACAAGGATAAAGTCCTTCTGCAGGTGCAAGATTTAGAGAGAGGAGTCCACAAGACCACACCCACTCTTAGCTATTGAAGAGTGGATCTATAATACTGTATTAGATTCAGGTGTACAACACAGGGAGTCAGTATTTATGAATAAGACCACGCCCACTTCTGACAGCGCTCGTCATTTCAGGGATCCCAAAGGCTGCTGTTGGGTTCCATCATTAGCTAGAAGGGCTTCAAGTACACTTTGACCTCAGTTAAACACTGGAAACTATTATACTGCTTGTTAGGATTATCACAGTTGAGAGATACAGACTAAAATCGGCCAAGGGAAAGGGGATACAGAGCAGAGTCAAAGAAAGTATGAAATGTGGATCTTCTGGCTGTCCTTTCCCCAGGGAGTCAGGATCCACTTTACTTTCCTGGCACTGACATGTGACAATATGCAGAGAGTGTTTCCAAGCAGCAGAGCTCATTCAAGCCTCAGTGTTCAGAGACTTCACTGGGGCTCCGTCACCTCGGCATGACTAACTGCCCAGACAGCTGATCTCAGTCTCCAGCCCCTCCGGCTCATGCATGATGCAAACCCCATCATAAATCACGTGGTTGGTGCAGCCCAAAGCTTTCACTCCAAACAGCGGTTGCTCCCATCTGGCTGGCCAAAGGCCTCCAGGTAAACAGAAGCGCCTTTCTCAATGTCAACTTTTGGACAACTTCTCTAAGATGACACATTCTAAGGCCTTAGAGATTCCCTCCCAGGAAACAAGGTCAGAGGCCAGACTTCTCTCTGGGGAAGGCTGAGTTCTTTACTGCTCAGTTGGAGAGTTGGTTTTGCCCAAGGATGCTCCCGTATTGTAACTAGACAAAAAGAAAATCTGTAAGTGGCCTTATCCATGAAACAAACATTTCTTTGGTGTGTATTTTATTCGGGTCTTCTCTGAAATGTTTTCCTGGCACTCTCTCCATTAGCCCTCACTGCAGCCGGCTACGGTGGGCACTAGTTTAGTGGTACTTTCGAGATGAGGAAACTGAGGGTTGCCTCAAATTGCAGAGCTGCTGAGTGACAATGATGTAATGAACAGGAGCCAAGTGAGTGCAGAGGTACAATGAGGAGACTGTAAGAGTTCATGCTAATCCTCAACTACTGCAAATGTATTGCCTTTCCCATGGGACATAGATCTCCACACACACAGCCAAAGAGGCCAAGGTCACTGAACAAAAATCGTCCCATACTGTCCTCCTGTTCCACAGGATACGTGAATTCGGATCGCCACAAGTGACTCCTCTTGCCAGGCATTTAAGAGAAGTAAATGTAAGACAGAAGGACATGAAGATTTACCATGAGCTCATGGTGCCTTGATCAAAGAAGGCTTCATTGACAACAGCATTCCAAGTGGTCTTTTTGTCTGGAATCCCAGAGATCTGTACACCCTGGGGCACTGCACAATGATAAGATTCTGGGTCAGTGAAAGGCATGTCTTTCTTCATAAAACCGGATAAGGGCAATTCTGAAAGGGGAGGTGGGAAGACCGGTGTTTGAGTCTTCCAATATACATGCCTTGTCAGAGAGAGAAATTTAGAAAAGAGAACACAGGGATGCTGGGAGTTTAAAAATGGTTTCCCTTAAAACATTCCATATGAGCCTGGCCCATGCCAATCTTCACGTACCCCAGGATGCCTTGGTTTGGTACCAACTCGTCTGGTTGATCCCATTTCAATTGATCTCAGATTTGGGGGTAAAGCTTCCATTAACTTGCTGTGTGACCAATTGTGTTGATATTTCATAAATAAATTGGGAGTCCTGAAAACGGACTGAACATACGCGGAACTCAGTGTGAAATCCAGCCGGAGAGTCTGACCCGACACCAAGGCGGGGAGGGGAGTCTTCGTTTTTCTGAGGAATTGTGATTGAAGGGATGTGCCCCCAAGGGAGCTGTGAGGGAAAGTTCCTGCCCCAGCCCAGGACAGGACAGACCATGCAGTCTACCATCACATAGCACGACGGAGGACTGTTTCTTCCCACGGTCACCCTTCCATGGCAGAGAGAGATCTCCAGGGTGGCCAGTGGTTCCCACGACAGCGACACAGCCAGCCAGATGTGGAGAAGTGACATGGGCCAGTTCTAAGCAGCAGAAGTTGCTGTTCGTGGAAAAACATGGGTCGGCCCCCTCTTAGGCCTGTTTCTGTCTGAGTAGAGAATTCCCAGAGAAGGAGGGAAGGAGCTCAAGCTCCTTCTGAAAACCAAAATGGCGAGCATGAGCAGTGGAAGGACTGTGTGGGTCTGGAGCCATTTTTAGGACCATTTTGTACCTCCACATCTCACCAGTGGGTGGTCTTGGAAACATCAGTTACACGGCTGATTTTAAAGAAATATGAAATACAGATGTTTTCCCCTTTTATTGCCTGTAAATTTTATAAACAGGTAATTGTGAAATTTAATATGTAAAATTGCCTCACTCCAAGGATTATTTTATAATGATTAGAAACGTAATGATCTTTAAAGAAATTTGGCCAAAACACTGTCAGTGCCTCATTGTAGCTACACTCTACGAACACTGCAGCTTTCTGTTTTCAATAGAATTAGAAAGGCATCCAGTCCACACCAGTATAATGAGTTGAAAAGTGAAAAGTTTTAGTTAAGTACACAGTTGTACAACTCCTATGAAAACAAAGAAGAATGGTCTAGGTTTGGTGCTGACTTAGCCCACAGGATTGACAAAGCTCTTTGACTATTTGGTTTTATGTCCCCAAGGTCCATACCACCTCATAGATCACAGTCCTTCGAATTTGGGGCTTGTATAGTCTGGAAAATGCTCACAGACCCTCTCCTGGCCCTGGTGTATGAGGTAACTTCTAAATGTCTCGAACTTTTAATTGAGAGGAGGATGGGAAGCTTCCATAAGACAGGGAACCCCCAGCAGCAGCAGCTACTGCTCAAATAAAGCAGAAAAGAAAACCAGAGAGAGGGATGACTCTCAGCACTTTCCTCAGAGGGAGGGGTGTACGCTCAGCTTTCTTGTCCTTGGCATCTATAATGAAGACCTGGCCAAAGCGTATTTCTAGCAACACGTGGAAGGGCGCGGTGCCTTGAGGTCATGGGTAAAGGCACCACTGGAAAGGGAGGGGAGACGTGTTTCAGACTCTGCTTGGGAGAATTTGCCTTTGTTTCCAATTCATGGCCTCCTTCAGCCATGACATAGCATAAATGGAAGACGGAGCTTAAAAACAAAAACAAAAAAAAAAATAAAGAAGGCAGGATGGTTTTGTTTCTGCAAATGCCTTGAACAAAGCATGTGTTTCTGGTTAATACTGGATAAGCTCCAATTGATGTCTAGATCCTTGTCAAAATGTTTACTTTTCTGTGGGATTTTTTTTTTTTTTTTCCAGTGGGGCATTATGAAGCCATGGCTATGGGGCTGGGCTTCAAAGCCGTGGCCAGCTGCCCTTGGAAAGCCATTGTTGTACCCACTGCCCCATCCCTGTTCAAGTTAAATCTTACTTAAAAAAATAAAATTATTTTGGGCCTCAAAAATATCAATCTCCGTACAAAACGAGAAGAAACTGAGGAAGAGTTGAAGGAAATTCACCAAAGCAACTACTGAGACAACAAATACTGAAAGCATGAATGTTTGTTTTCCTTGGGATCCTCTGCGTGATTTTTTGGTGTCATGTAAAACAACAAAAATAGCTTGTTTTATTTTTAAGCAGTTGTGAACTACTGACCTGAGTGGGCACAGCCCCTGCAGAGGTAAGTTTGAAAATAAAAAAACATTCCCCTGTGTTCGCCTGGTTATTTTATTCAACACCACAGGCCTGTAGAAGGTAAAATACATATGCCCTGAATTATAAATATGTCAAGACAATAAATGAATAAGCCTGAGCAGTTTTAGCTTACATTTTCCCTAGAAAACTTAACCCTTAATAAAAGCCACATACTATGATATAAGAGATGATGGAATAAATAGAGGAAAAAAAAAAAGTGGGTAGATAACAGCTCTTCAGTTACAAAGATAAAAGAACTTTGTAAAAATAAGCTAAAACTAAAGCCTCTGAGAGTCACTGTAAAAGGATCCGATTTCTCCCTTTCCAATCTTTAAAATCCTTTAGATCGATTTCTTTCAAGTTCTGGGTAAAAGACCCACTTTTCCATCCCCCGGCGGAGTGCTGAAATTGGATCCCCAAGTTCTGGGCTTTGGTCTTGCCCCTCTCCCTCCTTCTGACTGGAGGTTTGTGAGTTAGTGTTTGATGCTTTAAAAACCATCCCCAAAGGTAGTGGCTTAAGACAACAACGGATTATTATTAATTCATGATGCAGAGGGCTGGCTGGCTGGTTCTACCCCCTTGGCTGTCTTGCCGGAGCCGGTAGAGCGAGGCTGACCTCATCCACACGTCTAAGGCTCCTGCCCAGCCTCCAGGAGGCCCATTCAGGCTGCACCTGGGACCACAAAGATCCCCAGCAGGAAGAAAGGGAGAGAGCATTGCACAAGCCCCCGTCAAGTCGCTGTGTGTACCCTGTTTGCTGTTGTTCCACTGGCCAAAAACAACATGAGTCAGTGCGGTTAGAGCAGGTGTAGACGACGTAAGGGAGTAGATACAGGGACGTGTGAACGATGTGAGGAGTGTTCCTGTAACAACCTGTCAGTCTAGGCTAGTCAGTTCACCTGCCTGAGACGCATTCTCTTCACCTCCAAATCGGAAAACGTAGTAATTCGCACTATTTTAAAAAAACTGGAGAATTAGATGAGAAAATATATGGAAATTTCTGAAAAATGAAAAGAACTCTAGAATTGTAAAATATTATTTTGACAGAGAAATCTATATTGTTCCAAGTAGTCCCCCCCACCCCACTATGCATGTTTTAAATTTTTACGTATGTCCCAACCACTTTTAAATAAATTCACCCCAATAAAAAATAACAAACTTTTTTTGTGTGTATATTTTAAAACCAAATCACTTCTTTTTAAGATTTTATTTTTAAGTAATCTCTGTACCCTGTACTCACAACGCCAAGATCAAGAGTCTCACGCTCTACTGACTGAGCCAGCAAGGCGCCCCCCCAAATCACTACTTTTTCTAACTGAATTTTTAAAACACTGAATTCAATCACCAGAGCTAACTTCAGCAGAAAAAATCGGATGCCATCTAACCTAATGTTTACAGAACTACGACTTTGTCTACACAATGCCAAAATATCCGGATAATTTAACAAAGTTGGTTTTTATAAGGCATCGAGATGTCTCATCTACCTAACGCTAATGATTTTGAATCTCTACTGCTCAACTGGACTGTTTTACTTCATTTTTTCTTAATAAGGTGCTACAGCTGCCCGCTTAAGAGCTTTCATTAAGAATATGAACATGTCCTGAGATTAAAATGTCTTCTGCTGAGAAAAGGGACTTTTATCCACCACACCTAATGAATCTCTTCCACATTTAATTCTAGCAAAATAAATGAATTACACTTAGAACAACCACGAGACTAAGCAGAACAAACAGTATGTTGAGTTACAACTGCCAGAGAAAGGTGGGGTGTCTTCTTCTCCGCAGCCCCTCCTGTGTTTAAAGCGTGTGAACAAAGCACTCAGTAGGATTCCATTAGAATCGTCACCTTCAATTAACGAGAAGGGAGCTGGAACAGCAATGCTGATTGGTCCCAAGTAGAGTTTGGAACTCCAACCTCCTAATTTGGTCCCCAAGTTCAGGGAGATCTAAGAGGTTTGGCAAGATTTTTATATTTGGGGTTTCAATTCTTTAACTTTTATGTACCCATATGTCACATAATTTTAATTTCTTAACACCCACTGCTCCAGGAAGTGGAAGGTTTACAAGAAAAGCTTTGTGTGGGATGTTTGGTGGCTCAACAGGTTAAGTGTCTACCTTCGGCTCAGGTCATGATCTCGGGGTCCTGGGATCAAGCCCCACATCAGGCTCCCTGCTCAGTGGGGACCCTGCTTCTCCCTCTGCCTCTGTTGCTCCCCCTAGCTCATGCTCTCCCTCTCTCTCAAATAAATAAAGTCTTTAATAATAATAATAATAATAATAATATTAATAATAATAGTGACGTTCATTAAGGGACAATTGGAACCGTTCTCATCTTAGCACCCAGCACTATCCAGTACAGACAATCTCTCACCCCTTTTTGTTCTCCCTTCTTTTTTCCTCTGCTTCCTGCTTGACCCATTTCTCTTCATCTTTTTTTTTTTTTCCTATTTCATTGCCCGATGGTGTCATTAGGTGCTGCAGGATTTCTTAGCAAACACATTGGTTTACTGTAAATCTGAGTCATGTTCTGTGATGAAGAGTCCTTTGAGATAACGCACAGTGTTATACTAGTTTCAGGTATTAAGGAGGTGTCATCACAACAGGTGCCCTCCTTAATCCCCATCACCGATTTCACCCGCCCCCTAGCCACCTCCCCTCTGCTGACCATCAGCGTGTTCTCTAGACTGAAGAGTCTGTTTCTGGGTTTGTCTCTCTCTCTCTTTTTTTCCTTTGCTGGTTTGTTTCTTAAATTCCACATATGAATGCAATCATATGGTATTTGTCTTTCTCTGACTGGCCTATTTAAAAGAAAACCCTCTTGAAATATGATTATCCTATGGCCATAGAGCTCTTCTCCTACAACTTTCTATCTTGACGGAGAGTTTTAGCTAGGAATTTGGGCCTCACTAGTGGATATGAAGTTTCATATTTAGGAAACCCAAACACTCTTCTGTCACATATATGGCCTAAGTCAGTACACAGGAGTTATAATACAGGGGAAGCACAGTTCAAGGCCCCACAGACTCACCATATTTTAATTTGTTGATATTTCCAGCATCTAATTGGTTACGCTTATATTTTTGAATCACCACAAGATTAGAAGTACTGGCAATAATCAAATTTGGAGAGGAAAAAAAGATTTAATTCTGTCTAATACAACTTTTGGCTTAAGTATAGTTTCTGGCATTCTAATTCTTCAAAAATGAATAAAACTGCTAATCAATAATTCATTCACAACCACATCATAAACTGAGAAGTCTAATTGTTTGGTTTAACTTTTTGATCCTACACAGTAAAATTAGATTACACTAATTATAGCCAGAGACAGTGACCATTATGTTTTTAAATAACAATCTCCTTCTAATCCCTATGATCAGCTTCCTCTTCTATATCCAACCACCCCCAAGCAACCTCTCCATGAGCCATAAGGAACGTGGGCTCCATCCCCAGACCTGGCAAGGGAGCCATTGCCCTAGACGTAGCTATAGAAATCCCTGCACTGGCTTTCTTCCCTAGGACTAAAGGAATGTTCCTCCCCAGGGCCTTATGCTTTAATCCTTCAAGAATCTGAACCCTGGAATTTCCTTCATCAAGGGCCCTATACACCCTTCCAAGACCAGGGTAATGAAGTTTGACTTTAGGGCAGAGGAAGAGCAGAGTTTTCATTCCTAGGCTCAAGGATTCACCCGTCTTCCCAGAAGGCCACCTGTAGGGGGAATAAACCTAAAGATAGGAAGACAGAGGGCCTCACGATTGCTTTCATCTCCTCCACCGCCACCCAAGAACACAGAGTGAACCTACAGAATTTACCACTTTTCCCAAACCCTCAGTGCCCTTTTGGGTTTAATGTCTTTGCATGTGCTCTTCTCCAAAATCCAGATTTCTCTCCCCTTTTCATGCCTCAAGAGGTCTCCGAAAGATCAAATTCCACTTCCTTTTTGAAAATTCTCATAACTTCTCTGGATCGATTGGGTGTCTTTTCCCTTGAATTACTATAGCCTATTTTACTAATATTTACCATACAAATTAACACATCTGACTATAATTATTTAGTCACATATTTGCCTCCTTCTCATGAAAAATTTGAGACCAGCAAGATTTAATTCAAATGGTGATGCTTCATAAATATTTAATAATTATGTGTTGAATTAAATGCACTACACAATCTATTTATACCCTGGTTATCAAGCACATTTCTCATGCTAAAATTCTTCAGGCTATGTCTTAGTAGAATATTACATTTTTATTAATGTAAAGGAATAGAATAGTAAACTCAAAATTAGTTATTTTCCAAATGTGGACAGTTCCAAAGATTCCATCTATAAAAATAAACGTTTGATGTATAACGTAGTCCTTGATTAAAAAACTGTTGATTAGGGGCACCTGGGTGGCTCAATCAATTAAGCCTCTCAACTTCAGCTCAGGTCTTGATCTCAGGGTCATGAGATCGAGCCCCATGTCAGCTCCGCCCTGGGCATGGAGTCTCCTTAAGATTCTCTCTCTCCCTCTCCCTGTGCCCCTCCCTCCCCACCCTCTCTCAAAAAAAAAATTTTTTTTTTCAATATACTTAGTATGGTTTTAAATCGAGAGAGATGCCCACAGTCAAAAACATAACCAAGGAGGGTGCCTGGGTGGCTCAGTGGGTTAAGCCTCTGCCTTCAGCTTGGGTCATAATCTCAGGGTCCTGGGATCGAGTCCCGCATTGGGCTCTCTGCTCAGCAGGGAGCCTGCTCCACCCCCCCCATACTCTGCTGGCCTCTCTGCCTCCTTGTGATCTCTCTCCGTCAAATAAATAAATAAATAAATCTTTTTAAAAAAAAAAAAAAAAGAATCTCTTCCTTGGTTTGCCTTTCTCTCTCTCTCACTTTCTCTCTCTCTCTACCTCCCTCTCTCTCTTTACCTCTCTCTCTCTATATATATATAAAACAAGGAAATATATCATATTCATATGTTGGATGCATCCATCAAATCAGCTGTTACTAACAGTCGGGTCAAACCAGAATGTCCCATCCTAGAGAAATAAATTCAGATTGATATAGTTACTGTAACCTGCCCCTCTGCCATGTACAGAAATGGGAAATATTATCAGAGGAATCTCACGAGGGTGAGGATAGTGCCCAAGGTCACTACGGGATTGAACCTATGACAATCTTAGAGACAGAAAGATCAAAATTTGGGAGTCACTGAAATATGCATGGTAAATGGGCAACTGGGGCCATAGGGGAAATGCCAGTGAGGAGCAGCTGGTCAGTTAGAAGGACAGAATAACACTGAAGGGTCTGGACAGAGGAGCTGGTGCAGGAGGTGGAGAAGGTGACATGAGAAAAGGTGGAGAAGAAACAAGAGCAGGAATGTTCCAGAAACCAGAAGAGGGGAGAACTGCATGAAGGCAGCTCAACATTACCAGACCGTGTACACACATCACACAGGTGACCATGAGGCAGTCCTGATGTGCATTCAGAGGGTCTCAGTTAGAAGTTCACATCTAGACTAAAGCCAGATTCGGTGAGCTGGTGAATGACTGGAAGGTGATGATGATGTAGGAGTAAAGAAAGAAATCTTTCAGAAGGCATTGAAAGGAAATGCAAACACAAAGAGGAAGCTTGAAAGATAAGGAAGGTCCGAAGCTGTTCTTAACAGTGCGTATTTTCCACCGTCATGGAAGCAGAAAACAGGCAAATAAAGCAATTTTAAATATGGTATAGTTGTATTTGCTAAAGCCATTGGCCTCCTAAATTTATATAGCAGAATCTTGGTAGTTCTAGACTCTTCATACTCAATGTTCGGACAGCTCCTTAGCATTCCCCAGGAGGTAGTTAAAACTACAAAATCTCACAGCCCACCCTGGAATCTCTTTTAATAAAAATTGCCAGTGATTTAAATGCATTTTAAAGTTTAAAAACCACGAATCGAGATTTTATTGTCGATAACCCAAGAGAAATCTTATCCGTTATAGTTTAAAATTGTTTTAATTTATTCTGTATACACACCAGAGTCACATCTAATTTATTTGTAAATATCATCATTGCTCTTTTTCAAATCCCCTAATTAACTAGTTTCAAGTTACACTATCTCGAGTAATGAACATTTCACTCTTAAAGTGGAATGCAGTCACGTCCATGCGTGCAGAGGGTGTGCAGTCACTTGGGTGTGACCATCCCTGCAGGTGCGGTGTTTTTTCAGCCCTCTCCAATTCGAGCCCTTTTCCATTTTCCAAAGGCAAATATTTTACCGATTTCTCTCAACAATGATGCTTCTTTTCCTCAAACCTATCCCAGCTTATGTCATAGTCATATTGTAGCAGAATAAATAAAGGGCTTCACGGTGTTTGTTTTATATGGGATGCAGCTGAAGTCATAATAGCAGAGAAGGAGAAAGGATCTGAGGAGGAGGGAGAGGATTCCATAAAAGGAAATCACACACACAAACAAACAATCCTTGTCTGCACGATTCCAATATACACAAATTTCAGCTATCGCGGTTTAGTGAAATACTACCGGTCTCCAACAAAAGGGTTCGAATTTCAGTTACTGCAATATATCAAATGTGAGTAATCACTTGAAGTATAAACTTTGCTGCTAGCTCTTCAGTCCACAAAACTCTGCATAAAAAAGTCAATGTTGCACCCTATCCTGTGACCAACCGTCACACTTTCATCAGTCTGTTGGTGACTGATCACTGTATATCTATTAGATTGTGCAGGTACAGACAGAAAAGCATGTTGTTCCATTGCTCCCCTGTCTCCCATTGAAAATCCCACTTGACATCTACCAAAAAAAAAAAAAAAGGACAATCAAGAAATAAGAGGGTAATGGCCAACAAAGATGGAAGTAGAGCACAGAAATATAAAGCACTAACACTGGAAGTTAAGTTAGAATCTTTCATGCATGGCTGACCACAGAAACGTTAACCTTGCTTCCAGCTGAGAGACTCTGGACATATGACCAATAAAAACACAGTGAAAGAGGACTTACCAACAAACACGAGGAAACTAGTTGTGATGAAAAGGGTCAAGTTGTCTTGGAGGAAGTGACATCTGTAAAAGATAAATTTCACATTAAAAGAACACTCAGGGATATTTCATGACACTGAAGGCACAAAGGATGAGATGTCAGAAGGTGATCCACACTTAGAAAGAAGTATGGCAATTTGCCATGGCCAAGAAGATATTCATTCCATGAGTTACATGATGAGAAGACAGCAAGCATGGTTCAAACTACCCTTGACAAATTTTTTTAAAGGAACAAAGAGCTTTAATTCTCCAAATTTCTGTTTCAAATTATAAAATACTAAATAGAGTTTTACTGGTTTTTTTTTTTCATTTCCCTATACACTTACGACTGAGAATAAGAGAGTTTTTAACGTTTTAGCAAAAAATTGTAAAGGTCACTGATAAAACATATTTTTTCCTAATGATTATTAAAATTGTTTTGTGCATTTTCAGTTCTCAAGGTTATTTTTACAATCCCACACTACTGTGCAGAGGACTGTCAGTAGAGATGACAGATAGATAAGATAGAGAGGCAGAAGTAGAGATTACAGATACAGATATCTAGAGAAAAGAAAATGGTCAAAATGAATTCAGACATAGGGTAACTCCTTGAACTATCTTCTTTTGAGGTTTTTAAGTGCCAACCAAGGTCAATAAAGAGAAGTATGCTTGCACATATATAGGCACTGGGTATCAATTATGATATTCACATGCAGAAAACATGCAGATTTGAGCTCAGTTGGCTGGCTCAGGGATGCACCATGTGACTCTTTATCTTGGGGTTGTGTGTTCAGCCCCACATCGGATGTAGAGATTGTTTAAAAAAAAATTCACAAGAAACAAACCAAAACATGCAGAAATTGAGCATGGATTTATCTTTTAACTTGGAAAGGATTTACAAGAGACAATTCCATGAGAGTCTTACCAGCAACTCTTCATATATAATGAAGGAAACTCCTTTGCAAGTGTTACTTCGCTACACATGATAAATGTAATCCTAATTTTATATACATTCTAGTCTTCTAAGTTAAATCATACTCAGACCCACAAGAGAAAATCTCTAAGAACAGAGTATTACTATTTCACCTATAAAATTGAAAGCCTACATAAAAATATACAACCATTTTTATATAAATTTCCATTGGATCTATAACATTTTATATAAAGTAAGTAAAAATGAGGTTGGTCTTACTGACTGTTCTTAATCTGTAAGGCACGAAGTGTTTAAATGCACAAGAACATGAAAATAAAGCTATTATTTGGTTTTCAGAGACTATCAAATTATAATATTATAATCTAATTATAATGTGAAAAACAATTCCTTAAGAAAAGGTAGAAAACAATAATATATGTATGCTAAAGATGAAGGCACACAATTAGTTCAACAATGAAGAAAACTATCCTTTAACCATTAGTTGCTTTTAAAAAAAAATATTTTATTTATTTATCTATTTGAGAGAGAGAGCTAGGGAGAGAGAGCATGCATGAATGCTCCAGCTGGGGAGGGGCAGAGGGAGAGGGATGAGCAGACACCCCACGCAGCAGGGAGCCCTGCCAGGATCACAACCTGAGCAGAAGGAACACACTTAACTGACTGAGCCACCCAGGTGCCCCATTAGTTACCTTCCATATAAAATTCATATTTGTTTTGCAGAGCTTCTCAACTGCTGAGAAACTGGCAGCTTCTCAATGGCTTTTCATTCCATAAGGTAGAGTTGCTATTGGAAAGCCTTGCGTCTAGGTGGGCCCTACGACTAGTTCTCACCAGTTGATTTATGAGAGAAAATTGATTTTATCACTTTCAGGTCAAGGTGGTGAAGAGGCCAGTGCAACCTCACCCTTCAGGTGGTTAGCATCAGGAGTTGAAGGATTTGGGGTAGGGCAGACTCACAAGACTGAAGAGCCTGGGTCTTCATCACAAAGAGAAAAGCTGCCTGACCACTGGGAGCACCCACATTAGCATATAAATGAACAGGAAATATTTATCACTTTCTGACACCATACACAAAAATAATTTCAAAATGGACTAAGACCTAAATGTGAAACCTGAAACTATAAAAATCCTAGAAGAGAACACACACAGTGACCTCTTTGACATTGCCATAAAAACTTTTTTTCTAGACATGTCTCCCGAGGCAAGGGAAACAAAAGCAAAAATAAACTACTGGGAACTACGTCAAAATAAAAAGCTTCTGCACAGTGAAGAAAACAATCGATAAACCTACAAGGTAACCTACAAAATGGGAGAAGATATTCACAAATGACATAGCTGATAAAGGGTTAGTATCCAAAATATATAAAGAACTTAGAAACCCAACACCCCCCAAAACAAATAATTCAATCGAAGAATGGGCAGAAGATAAGAACAGACATTTCTCCAAAGGAGACATCCAGATGGCCAACAGACACATGAAAATACACTCAGTATCACTAAACAAAAGGGAAACGCAAATCAAAAGTACAATAACTTATCACCTTATACCTCTCAGAATGGCTAAAATCCACAACACAAGAAGCAAAAAGGGCTGGCAAGAATGTGAAGAGAAAGGACTTCCGTGCACTGTGGATAAGAACGCAAACTGGTACAGCCACTATGGAAACGAGTATGGAGGTTCCGCAGAAAAGTTAAAAATAGAGCTACCCTATGATTTAGCAATTGCACTACTGGGTATTTACCCAAAGAATACAAAAACACTAATTCAAAGGGATGCATGCATTATTTATAAGAACCAAGATACGGAAGCAGCCCAAATGTCCATCGATTGATGAATGGATAAGGAAGAAGTGGCATACATATACAATGGAATATAATTCAGCCTAAAAAAAGAATGAAATCTTGCCATTTGCAATGACATGGATGGAGCTAGAGAGTATTATGCCAATCATGGTCCGTCCAAGAAAGACAAATACCACACGATTTCACTCATACGTGGCATCTAAGAAACAAAACAAATGTGCAAAGCAAACAAGAGAGAGGGAGACAAATCAAGAAACTGACTCTTGACTATAGAGAACAAACTGATGGTTACGAGGGGGGAGAAGTGTGGGTGGGGGGTTATGAAACAGGAGGTGGGGATTAAGGAGTGTCCTAGCGAGGAGCACTGGGTGACATATAGAAATGCTGAATCACTGTAACCTACACCTGAAACTAATAATATAACACTGTATGTTAACCAACTGGAATTAATAACTTAAAAAGCCAAAAAAGCACTCATCATAACTGAAATGGTGGGGTTTTACTGTGTCTAATAAAATTGATAAAAGGATATTGTTTCTTAGGTACCATAAGCCATACTTTCTAACCCAGTGCTGTACAACAGAACGTTCTACAATGATGGAAATCTTTCTGTGCTGTCCAATATGGCATCCACAAAACACCTGTGGACACTGAAGGAATAAACTGTGACTTTATTTAAGCTTAAATGTTAATAACCACGTGTGGCTAATGACTACCATAATGGGAAGCTCAGTACTCATCTTGAGTAACACCATTCCAACTTTCAACAGGCTCTGTGATACCTGCCTATCTACTAACAGTCTGTGTTCCTGGGTCTTGAAAAGTTGACAAAAGGAAAAGGTAAATTTTGGTTGATTATATTTTTCTAGAGAGAAAGAGGATAACGAACAACTACCTATATCTATTATCTCCAAAACATATTTTAGTCTTCCTTCAGAAGCACCTTTGAAGGTAATGTTTACTATTGATCGCCAGTGGGGCAGAAGGCGGGGGTTTGTCAGAAAAGTCTGGAGAATCATATTCTTAGCAACGCAGGGTCCACTGTTGCCTGTTGGATAAATATTCCAACCTATACTCTCTTCCCTTTCTCTCATTTTGTCAATAAAACTTCTCAAGCTACCAAATTATCCAGAGCTACAGTGATGTGGATTCTTACATTAATTAACATAAGTGAAATACACATATGAGGGGTCATAGACATGCATATGGTCAAAGTCCGTCTCTACATTGTACAGTATTTCCATAACCACTTGGAGTACCTGTATAATCCTGAGGTATAAACTTGGGGTACCTTCACTCCCTACGAACACCTCAGAGTGAACCCACTGTTGATAGTGGTGTGATTCATGGAATTCCCCTTGTCCACTGTCTGCTAGACCACCATCTGCTTCACTCTCGGCCATGCCCCAAAGTCCAGTGCAATGGCCAGCATCCTGAGCACCCGGCCTGAGAGCTGGGGCATGAAACACCTCCTGCACTCTGGCAAAGATCATCAGTATAGAGAGAAAACTGGAGTAAAGCAAATCAAATTTTCTCTAGAGACACTGTATAAAATATCAGTTTTGAAGCAAAGGGCAAGGCAATGAGTAAATTCTGTTGATTTTAATGCTTTATGATTGTTTACTATTTATCTCTTGGCAACTTCAGATGTTTAAAAAGAGCATTTATTTTGAAAAATTAGTATTTATCACTGTTTATAAAGATACAGAACAAACAAATCTAACCAAGATACTATCCAAAAAGGGGAGAAAAAAGAGAAAAAACAGATGAGGCCCTTGTCAATTTTTAATCGGCAAAGCAAAGAGCATCACACTAATAAAACTTAATTAAATCATTAAATATTTAAAATGAATTTCTGACTCTAGCTTATGGAATGAATTCCCTTTTATGTATTTGAAACCCTATTATGAAGTCTATACATAAAGCAAAATCAAATGTAGAACCAAACAATTTAATGTATTCATCCCAATCAAAAATTCCATTTCATTTATCCTTCCAAAATCTAAATCACCTCAGAAACTGCATCACCATTTACATTTCCCTCACATCAAGAAACACATAACAAAACAGTGCTACAAATACATAGCCCACGAAGTGGCTGTACTTTACAAAATATTCATTTTACATGTTTCATTTCATTTCAATAATAATGTATAATAACATTGCCCAATTATCAATGAATGCCGAATTTCTGGTAGAAGATATATATATATATTTTTTTTTACTAACTTCATTTTCTTCAGCTCACTCACAACCAACCACCTACACATGTGTATGTCTTCAATGTCCTTCAGACAAACATTTCTCACAGTGAGGAGTACATATATGCCTTTGTAAGACAGAATCAGATTCGTGATTACTTTCTTTGGTAAAGATACACTGTATCAGCTAATTATTACATGGATTCGAATACATCTATTGGGTAACCACATCTCTTATAAAATACTATATATATAGTAAAAGCTTGACATAATTGTGCTAGACTACCAATGCTGTGAATACCTATGGATACACAAATACATTACAAAAGTCACAAGTAACCCCATGGCCAACCAAGGGTGGAAGGCTGCCAACTCACTCGTTGGCACGTACACTGAAACTCACGTTAAGGTGGCTTTAGCAGGAAGCAGTAACTACACCCCTTGCTAGACCCAGAACGTTGATAAGTATGGAGATCGTTGCTCCCTCTGAAACTTTCAGGCTTCCTCTGAATGACAGAAATGCTTTAGACCTAAGTGCAGCGGCAGAAACCCAAGCCGTCCGCTTCCAAGCCACGGACCTCCCTTCTCTTTGATCTGCCCACCAGTGATCTCTCAGCATCCCGTCTGTGGCCCAAATCACAAACTGCACTCATTTTTTTTTCCTGCCTCTCTTACAGTCATCCAAATCTGCTAATTCTACCAAAACATCTTTGAACTTCTCCGCACTGTCTCCCTTTCATGACTTCCTGAGCCCAGTCTCCATAACCTTCCAGGCTTGCCCTGCAACGGGGCCTCCTGGTCTCTCCCTGGGCTTTCCTTTTGTTCACTGTACCAGGTTGTAAACCCACTTCCCAGCTTACTCGAATCCTATCTCTTCGCAATCTCCTCCATACGTTCATGGGCTCTCACACAGAGAAAACAATGGAAATCTTCGTGAGGAGGGGTTTGTCTGAGGGCACAGAAGTATGTTTCAGGGAAATAATCCCACAAACACATCCCTTAATGCAGCTGCTTCACCTTAAAATGAACAATTAAATTAACAACAACAACCATACACACTTTTGTTTTCTTTTTTCTTATTCTTGGCAGGCATGGTAGTTATACCTAAGGCAAGAGTGGTTTAAGATTTTGGATTTAAACCCCAAAACTTCATAATCTATAGCTAATCTGTTAGACTGTGCTTCCCTAACGGATATATTAGGGAAAAAAATATCTTTTGCTTTCATATCCTTCACCCAAATTTCTCTCATTCCACATCTCCTTCCAAGTTCACCATTACCATTCTTTAAGGATACGAAATCCCTGAACCTGTCACACAAGTCCTTCACAATCTGACCCAATAGTACTTGACACACCCCAACCACCGACCCCAGGCTGCAGGCAAAATGGACTATTATGAACATTCAGCTCTCAGCTGCTCTCTGGACAAGCTGACACACTCCATCCGTGTTTTTGACCTGCCATCTTACGAATTCCAAAATCGTTCAGTTATTCAAGCCCTTGTCAGATTTCACTTCTACAAAATAAGGAGATGTGCTTAAGGCTCTGGGATTATAGTTTAAAACCAAACAGATCTGCAAAAGAAAGAAGCATTGTCAGATGAATAGGGAAAAAAAAGAAGAGCCAAGAGGGAAAGTTATGAAATGATGAAACATTCAAGCATGTCCTTTCAAAACTTTAAGGACACTCGGTATCCTTCAGTTTTATAAAGGGAAAACACAGAATTGAAATGTATGTTATCTGTTTGCCTCTTAAACATCTGTATTGAGTTTTACAAAAAAATAATGGCCTCAGTAGCTGCTACAAATGATACTTAAGATTTTTTCTTATTTTCTTAAATCATTCTTATCTTGTCTCCAGTAAGGAACTTCTACTATAATAAGGAAAACATTTATAACTTATAAACATGATAGAAGTTTATTGTCTAAGCTTAACCATGTCAACAAATAATCACTATGTACCCTTATGTTTATTGTCTAAGGATACCATGTCAATAAAGCATATTCTCTAATTTACATAGATAAGGAGTTTAAAAAAAAAGTCTATACTCTCTTCTTTGGTCTTTTAATGGAGAAAATTGAAGCAAACTATTAAAATGCTTTCCAAAAATATGCTTTTCAATATAAACCCTCTTGTGCTACTTCTTGATATTATAACATGGAAGATGGGCCTTTAGCCGTCTCAGTCATGCATGGTTTTCTACATATTTCAGTGAGACTCCCAACAAACTGGCTACCTCTTGAGGGAAAAGCAAAAAAACAAAAACAAAAACAAAAAAACCTCTATCCCAATATGGCTGAGGGGGGAGGGAATGAGTTTGACTGGTTTACTAAAGAATAATGCTAAAACTCATTAACTACTTAAAACAAAGCATACTAAAGAAAAAGGGGATACATATCACTTTGTATGTTACTATTCTGTATTCTAGAAAACAAATCTGGAAATCTGAGTTAGTGATAACATTATTTTTATAATTCAATATAAAGTTAAGCTAATTTAGCTGAAAACTATGGGAGCTTACTGTACATTTGTCAGACTTAATATTTCATACTATGCTATTCAACTAAAAAAGGGGGCATCTGGGTGGCTCAGTCGGCTAAGCATCCAGCTCTTGTTTTGGCTCAGGTCATGACCTTGGGGTCATGGAGTCAAGTCCCGAGTTGGGTTCTACACTCAGCGCAGAACCTGCTTGGGATTCTCTCTCTCCCTCTTATTACCCCCACTCACCCATGCGTGTGCTCTCTCTCTCCCTCTCTTTCTCAAATAAATAAATACAATCTTAAAATTAAACTGAAAAGAATATTAGATTCAAAGTCAGATGTATCAGGCTTTTTATCCATGCTCTACTGTCCAACTCCAGGTAAGATATTTAAACCCCTTTGCACCCCAATTTCTTCACATATAAAATACTTCTGTATCTACCATACCACATTTGTATCAGTACATTACAATTATGTTTTTCCACATTAGACAGTAAACTCAAGAACTAAGACTATGGCTGATGCATTTTTTTTTCCCTCCCCATAGCACAGCAAAATTCTTAACACTATGCTCTCACAAGTAGCACAGAAGAGTGGAGGATTGAAATTTTACATTGGAATTTAATTCCCCAGAAATGAAAACCAGAAAAGAGTTAAGAATTCCAAAATGTCTGTGAAACACAGAGTCAAACAAACTTGGGTTTCTCTCATGGAGAAGTTGTCAGAACCTTACCTGTGTAAATACATAGTAGGGTCATCCCAGGGGCAGCTACAGTCAGTGACCGAATCCCTCTTAACCAAAGTGATCAGCATCAGCACCAATAGCTTCTTGGTGAATGGCAAAGTCCTTCAAACACAACGATCCCAACCACCAAAGAAGAAATAAATGCTTCTCTTCCCATATGGCCTTGCCCTCTACCTTGAATACACCTGTAAGTGTCCTTTTCCCCCAAAGGCCGGACCTATTACACTTTATCCATGATTTCTAGATTTCACTTCTTTAATGTAAAATCATATGAAGACAGTTGAAAAGAAATCTAAGTACAGAGTCCTAAGATATAATTGTTTTAATTGTTTCCATCTGATAGACTAATCCTAATTTGATAGTGAATGTTTTCAGACTCAAGGGTCTTACCAAAATCTTCCATTCTTATTTTTATTGAAACACCTCTCTTATCAAACTTACATGTAATGACATGTAAGTTAGTATGTAAATAGATTTAGTTAGTATGTAAATACACTTACATACTATTTCATGATGTTATATAATGTAATAGCAAGCACCATGGGCATTAACCAGTAGTATGAAGACAGACAACACCATTTCTTGGGGAACATTAACTCACCTACAGGGAGCTGTGATGGCCTGCAGGGGGCCCTCCTGAGTATCTAGTCAGCTAACAGGGGGCACCAGTAGGTAAGTTTTAGAAGAGAACAAGGGATATCCCAACAGTGGGAGAGTTATTTAAGCGAAGCTCACTTATGTCGATGTTCGTGGGTGTAAGAAAGACACTGCAGAGGACCTTGGGTTTAAAAGGATCCTAAAACAGCCCCTTCCAAATCTAAAATCACTTGTGATCACCAAGAAGATATTCTGTAAAGCTTTTTTTTTTTTTTTTTGAAGTTTTTTGTTTGTTTATTTATTTGAGAAAGAGAGTGAGAGAGCACAAGCAGGGGTGGGGGCAGAAGGGGAGGGAGAAGCAAACTCCCCGCTGGGCAGGGAGCCTGATGTGGGACTCAATCCCAGGATCCTAGGATCATGACCTGTGTTTACAATATATATTTAAACATAGTTAATATATTACAGCCTGACTGGTGCCCAAAATGTCTTCCCTAGAAGATGATCCTGGCTTCAGTCTGTTACTTGCTTACTATCATCCTCAGTCTGACCTCAGGTATCCCAAATTCATTTTGCTTCTTACCAATTAAGGTGCAGTAGAATGGTCTGGGAAAGCTCAAGGTATTGTCCCATTTGCCATTAAACGTAAGCGGCCCATTAAGATTTAGTAAAAGTGCTGGCTGTGATTTCATCAAGGGCCCACTGATCTATAGCCCAAAACTTTTAGGCAGGAATGGATGACTTACAGATAAAGCATCTGCCTTGGGTTCAAAATAAATTTGCAACCCACGAGGCATTTGCAGAGCCAAGGTAGAAAGTATGCTGTCTAATTAAGATCTAAAGAATGATCAGGAATCCAGTGGTGACTTGACTTACCACTTCAGCTCAAGCATTTCAGACCTTCTGTTTCTAAAGGCGGCAGTAAGCAATAAGGAGTTGCCCCTGATATAGCAGCACGCAAGCTATATTCATTTCTAAATCCATGGGACCGTATGTCGAAAGCAGTCATCTATAGTGGGTGTCATAAAAGAAGATGAGAAATGAACTTTATTGCTCCAATGATCCTTTTTGCTGAAGGTCACATACCCACCTTGTTCTTCTGCCCCTTCTTCCTTGTCAGATTTCCACAAGTACCAGACCTGGTTTGAAAACAAAGTTGTCAGTTGCAGGTGGCACGTATCTGATTATCGCTAGGAGTAAAATAACTTTTTCCACCAAACAGATTAAGAATGTCAAGATTCTTCCAGCAGTAGATCCACAGTTGGGAGTTTGTTTCAGGCAACTGGGATTCACGACTCAGAATTTTCACCTTGCTTCACCAAAAAATAGCTTCGTTTTTTGCGAACTGACTTGTGAAAGATACAAGAGTGTCAGCAAAGAGCGTCACATACAGCATTTTTATTTATTTGAAAACAAACAGAAACTCTTGAGAGCTTAGTGAAATGTCACTTCCAGTGTTTTTTTTTTCCCTAAAGAATATTCCTTTTAGCACTAAAATTGCAAAAGTCATAAATTAGTAAAAGAAACAAATATTACAAAGCTATTTTGTCTCAGAGAATCTCACAGAGTATCCCAAAAGGTCAGTATTTCATTGCTAACACTCAAAACCAACTTCACCTTTCAGCTGACCCACAACAGAAAATTTTCTTCTATATTCACGAGTTGTTTGAGACATTTCTGTCTTTCTAAATGCCTACTTTTGAAGGTACCACCTAAGAAATTATTTTATGGGAATCAAGGAGACAGCTCTAAGCTCATGCAACCAGCTGGTCCGTTTTATAAGCACACAAACAGAAGTGTCGTGGTTGGGTTTACTATTCCTAACTCTCCAACAACAAGACAACCTTCAAAAATGACTACTGTTACAATTACGCAACAGACACCACAAATGCTATATCACAGCTGTAAATCACGTTGGAAAATTGATTAATTTGGGAACCAGGGAAAGGTGCATGTAAAGTTAAGATGCAGGTAACAGACAGGAAAAGAATACATTCCAGTAATATTCAAGTTGTATTGCAAAGTGAAGGTCTCCACAGCCACTGTTTTTCAAACTATCACCAATAAGAAAGCCAGGTTCACTGGCTTCCAGAAACCTCTCTGTCCCCAAATCTCCTTTCAGAGAGGAACTGGCACCAGTTAGAAAAAGGTAACTGGCAGGCAGCACATACCAAAAGATCAATGACTCTTTAACATTTAAAACCAACTAAAATGCCTACATCTCGCCACTAACCAGCATTAGCTGTGTTTCTCTACCGTCAGTTATTTTCATCTATTAAAAGATGCCTGAAAAAATAAGGTCTGAAAGAGGAACAAGGGGCCTTCCTACATCCTCCTGAATCGTTAGTTTCAGGCAATCTGTAATCTTTGTAAATTGCTAACAACCCAGAGGTGTTTATAAATTTCAGTAGAAAGAAGCTAACCAAAGCCAGGGCCAACATTTGCACATCTGTTACTCAACACCGGTTGGACTGGGAATTAAACTTCACAGATCAACTAACGACTGACAAACATAAACCAACTTCACCTTCCACATGCCAAGAGCTTTCCAACAGATTAATTTCTCCTCTTTCTTTTATTAACATAAACAAACACAGTTACACAGCAGCAACTGATCTCTTTGTGGTATTGCACAGGCAAAAGCAAATATCCAAGCAATATTGTGATTTAAAAGCAATCTTTTAGGGAAAACTTCACTTCGGACGATTAAAAAAATTAAAAGCAGTTTATGATCATTTTCACAGGAGGGTTACAGATTATGAAACTGTTTCATAACATGCAGCTCTGTCACTAAATCGTTCCCAAAATACTATAATCCATAATAATCTATCATTTTCAAAATGCTATTTTAAAGTGAATATTCAGTTATCACCAAGAACTTAGAACCTTTCAATATTTATAACTACAGCTTAAGCTGGTGAGGAAGTCTGGACAGAGGAGGGAGAGGAGGGACACGAGTGAAGCCAGGGAAAGGTCAGCCCTGGGAGACCCATGGGAAGTGACACAGGAACATGGACTTTATTCTAAGGGACAAAGGGAGGCCATCCAGGGGTTGAAGGAGGGGAGACGTCATTAGCTTTGTATTTTTCAAGTGAAGTCTAGCAAACAGCAGAACCTATATTGAAGGCAGCACAAGTGGAAACAGGGATGTTAATTAGGGGACGACTGATCATCCAGATGAACAGCTTGTGACAGCAGGTCAGAAAAAAACAAGAAAATGGGTAAGTCCGAAACAGATTTAGGACTAAAGAAGGGTTCAAATGTAAAACAAATTATACAGAGAAGGGAGAAAGAAGGCAAGAGAGAAAGAGATTCTCCATCTGTAAAGTCCTTGCCGTGCATTGTTGTGTGGATAAAAATGGAAACGTGATGCTGTGTATCACCCATCTCCCACAGGGCCTCGTCCACAGCAGAAACTCAAAAACATGGAAATGCTAATTTTTAGGCGGAAATCAAATTTTAATCACTTCTTCTCACAATCGATGCAAGTTGTATCCCCCACCACCACCCCAGGGTCAAATCCTGTATCTTTGAGCCTTTCCGCTGCAGGCAAAGGCTGCAGCCCACCAAGACAACTGGAAGTGACTGTTGCCGGTGTCAGTTTCACTCTCAGTCACCATGCAGACGTCGCCTACAGTAGGTCGTCCACGTGATGAACCGCCTACCTTTACGCATTGGCAGGTACTCTCGCACAGCCAATAAAACCAACCTACCCTATGAAAACAGACCTCAATGAGTTTAGATGGAGTTCCGATTTAAATGTCGAGGAAAATCAAGACCATGAGTTTGCATTCTTTTCCCAGAAGTCTATTTTACTGCTATGGGTTAAAACCTCAAGGTGAAACCCTTTGGATTGAAAAAACTCTTGAGATATGGCCCAGTTTGGATGCCACAGTCGCCACGGCATATAGTTCGAGCCATGAGCGAGGTGCAAGGTACCCGAGAATTCTGTGGGCACTCCTGCCACAGGCCACAGGATGACCTCAGTAGAAGGCAGGGCACAGGAGAATGATCCCAAGATAGGAGGAGCCTGTCCTGTTTCTGGAACGAGACTCAGACCACCATTACACCGCAAAGGAGTGTGTCCTTTCTACACTGCCTGTTGACGTGCATACAATTATATTTTATATTTATAAGGGTGCAGCCCTAATAAAAGACAAGAACTCAGTAGGCCTCTTTGAAATGCATGGAACTAACCCACCATTATGCAGGATGACTGTTTTCTCCCTGAGTCATCTACTGGGCCACACAGAAGAGCTGTGCATCTTACTCAGCAATTAAATTGGGGGGAAAAGAATCTCAGAGAAAATTACTCCTGAACATTCTTTAGATTGCCCACAAAGAAAGATATATGTGGTTTAGTACATGCTTCAGTGTCTTGCAATAAACCTTGCCCGGTCAGCTTTTGTTTCAACATCGAAACCAATTGCTGTTTCTTCAGTTGAGAAACTAGACAAAACACCAGGCCTGTCTGGAGTGGCCTTACTGTAAATATTTATTATTTGTGTTTTTTTGTTTTTATCTAGCACATGGAATTGAGTGAGATAATGCCCTATAGGTCCACTACATACAAAAGAAAATTATTTTTTATCCATTTTCAGAACTGCCACTCAGATCAAGTCCCACTCTGATTATTGACTGAAAGGAACATTCAAGAACAATTTGAACAAAGGCATCATCTACTATAACTATCATATTAATCCTTTATGCCCCACCTCGTTAGAGACAATGCAACGGCACTGACCGTTAGGGTTCTTAATGAACTGGACAGCTAAATGTGCAAAAAAAAAAAAAGTGAGATTTGTTTTCCTCTTTTCTCACACATACATGTACATACATCCAAAACGACCCCAAAGTTGCCTTACTCTTTCATCAATACTCATTTCAGTTTAGAAACAGAAGACAAACTGAAGATCCTTCTATTTGCCTGTCCAGATCCACTCTCCACCCTCTCCCCCTGCTCTCTACCCCCATGGACCACATCAGCAGGACGCCTGTCCATTCCTGTTGAGGTCAGCGAATGGGAAGCCCTAGCAGGAGACAGATGAAAGGAAGGAGAATGGGGCCGGTGAGCTTATCCATTCCCCGGGGCTCCTCTGTTAAGTTTGCTCAGGATACAAATCACTGCTTCTTGTCTGCAAAAGTCTCTCTCTGTTCAGTTTCCAGATATGTTCCCTGCTCTCATCTCTTTGGATCTACACTACCCATCTAAGACTACCTAATCTCCATACTTTCATAAACTAGCACTCCTTGAAGTACTTGGATCTCCTTGTGCCACCTGCTTTCTGTTTGAATTCTAAAAAGGTAATTTAGTTTTACAGATGAAAACCATAAATCTGAGCAATTAAGTGGCAGACCCAAAGTAAAACAATTAATGAGACATTCAGTGAATGACAAAGTGGGAATACACCAGAACACTCAGTTTCCAGGAAGAGAAACTTCTCTGAAACTAACCAAAGGAACACAAAAGTGGCACATTCCTTGGATCACAGAGCTAGAAGTTCAACGGAACAGACGTTGGGCATCGGTGGATGCGGGAGCTTGACCTCTGTTACCAGGAACGTGTCCCTGCGTTCCACACCTTGGTTTTTCTCCATGTTGACTTCATTCTTAGGCAGGCCATCCCCACAGGGAAGAAAAGAGCTACTAGAAGCTCTAAGATGACTTTCCCTAGATGACTGCAGCCAAGCTAGCGCTACTCACATGCCCACCCAAGGACTAATCATAGTGAATCATGGTTGGTTAAATGAACACAGCTGACCATCTCTGGAGTAGGATATTAGGGTCAGCCCTGGTCAAAAAGCATGAAGTCAGGTGAAAAATAAAGATTCTAGAAGGAAGGAAGGAAGAAAGGAAAGAAAGAAGGAAAGAGCAAGTGGAAGGAAGGAAGGAAGGAAGGAAGGAAGGAAGGAAGGAAGGAAGGAAGGAAGGAAAAAAGCTTTTTCCAGAAGTAGGGGTAAAAGAAATAATGCACAGACAGAACCAACAGACAGATACCTGGTATACAGGGGCAAGAAAAGAATCGGTTATTCTGAAACCCATTCAGTTTATATTTAAATATCACACATACTACAACCCAATAATGCTGACCTAAACTGAACCTTATTTCAGGGAAACAAAAGAAAATGATCAAACTATAAAAATGATTGACATCCGCACGATTGTTACAAGTTCTAGAGGATTTTCACATATGTGATTCTCGCTTAACTCAGTGATTCCAGGCTAGGAATTCCGGATTCCTTGCCTATAGCATTCTTCAAGGTCAGACAAATGTTGGTGAATTTTGAGAATCCAAAGATTATTTCTAAAGGCTTCAATTGTGTTCACATGTTGTTAAGAAACTACAGTGTAAACATTTGAGAAAAGCTCACGGTTGTCAGTTTTATTATGCTAAGAATTGCTGTGGAAATTCGGCCAGAGACCCATCAAGATATATTTCTGGGCCAAAGGCCAAAGTTCCAGGATTGGTCATGTCTTCTTTTCTGCAATCTGCATTTTACCCAGGACCCAGGGGTCACACGAATCCTAAAAATATAGCCTCCCCACCCCCTGTGAAAACAACTTGACCAAGACTTTTACCATAATATTGCAGAAAGGCACAGATATGTGCGCTCACTTACCCAGAAATGTGTGGTTAGGAGAAAAATCTCAAACAAATGATCGAGAGGTCAAGGCCAGTAAACTCTTGTGATGGTTTTGAAGTAAATTGCGGGTTCACTCTGGTGAAATTTAGTGGTCAGAAACACACATGAAGACCTCATGATGAAGCATTTAATAAAATGGCAAATAGTGACAAACTCTGGATCTCACTCAATTTCGTGATAATTGGAACCTGATTCGTAAGGTTGAGAGGATAGACCCAATACTCTGAAGTGAAAGATGGAACCGAATTTGTTTTTCTCTCTTGATAAAAATAAGAAGTATTTATCAGCTGTAAAAAAGAATGCACTTTTGCCATTTGCAACTACAGGACGTGTACGGAGCTGGAGAGTACAATGCTGAGGGAAAGACAAAGACGGTATGATTTCCCTCATATGTGGCATTTGAGAAACAAAACAAGCAGGCCAAGGGAAAAAAGAAAAAAGAGAGACAAACCAAGAAACAGACTCTTCACTCTAGAGAACACACTAATGGTCAGCAGAGGGGAGGTGGGTGGGGGAGGGGGGAAACAGATGAGGGGATCAAGGAGGACACTTGCTGTGATGAGCCCTGGGTATTGTATGGAAGAGTTGAGTCACCATATTGTACCCCTGAAACTAACACGACATTATATGTTAACCATGCTGGAAGGAAGGAAGGAAGGAAGGAAGGAAGGAAGGAAGGAAGGAAAAAGGGAAGGGGTAGGGGTAGAGAAGAGAACAGAAGGGAAGGGAAGAGAAGAGAAGGAGGAAGGGAAGGGGGGAGAAGGAAGGGAGGGAGGAAGGGAGGGAAAGGAGAGGGGAAGGGGAGAGGAAGGGGGAGGGGGAGGGAAGGGAAGGGAAGGGAAGGGAAGGGAAGGGAAGGGAAGGGAAGAGAAGAGAAGAGAAGAGAAGAGAAGAGAAGAGAAGAGAAGAGAGAAGAGAGAAGAGAGAAGAGAGAAGAGAGAAGAGAAGAGAAGAGAAGAGAAGAGAAGAGAAAGGGGAAGGGACGGGAAGGGGAGAAGGGAGAAAGGAAGGAAAGGAGGGAGGGAGGGAGGATAAGGAGAGGGTAAGGGTAAGGGGAGAAAAGAGAGGAGAGAAGAGGGCAGGGCAGGGGAGGAGAGGAGAAGAGAAGAGAAGAAGGAAAAGAAGGGGGGAAGGAAGGGAACATGAACATTAGGGTACTGCAAAGGTTATTATCTATACAAATGTATGTGTGTCTGTTTATATATAATGGTATAGATTTATATAAAACTCTACATAGATACTTTTCAGAGATTTTTCTAAATCTCAGAGTGAGGACAGCAGACGGATCTTGAGGGGCCCAACTACAGCCGAGAGTCCCATCATGTGATGTTTTAAAAAGTGTCTTTAAAAAAGAGGAGCGAGGGGAAACTGACTCTAAAATCCCGAGCTTTACTCGTGTGTTCACCCGACAATGCCTTGGGAGCCCTTTTATTTCCTGCCAATCGCAGAATGGAAAGAAAGCAGCCCGAGTCCGCCTTTTACCCCTTACTGAGCAGGGCAAGAAAGAACAATTTCCGAGTATGCAATTTCCTTCTGTAAGGAGTTGGAAGTCCTACTTTAACCTACTGTTAAGCTGCATCTGAAGAATTATCTAAAAATACATGTAAAGGAAACTGATCAAAGGCTCTGATGCCCTTTTTTGGTGTTTAAGTTGAAATGAAATGCAGTACTAGGAACCCAGATTCGGTCACAAGTGAGTCAGGTCCAGAATCGACGGAGACACATCTCTGAGTGTACCAACATCTGGCCAATTTGGAATCTCCCCATTTTCTAAACAATGACTGTGGAGCATCACTTAAAGCCCACAATTCAAACAGTTTTCATCACAAACTGTCACAGGAGCTTCGACATGTTAACACTGTGCTGGAAAAGGTTGCTAACGGGGAGAATCATCACAGGCTGAGAAGCAAAATAAGAGTTCTTGCTGGGGAAGGAACGCCGCTGGTTCGCCTGACCCTTGATACGATGTCCAGCAGGCTCCGGCAAAGTTACGAAACAGATCAGTTTCGTGATTCAATCCTGGGTCTCCGGCTGTGAGACACGGTATGTCCTCGACATGGTTCAGTGACAGTTCACCATCACCGTTTTAGGAAAGATCCCAAAGGGAAGAAGAAGAGTTGGTGGGAGAATTGATTTTATACAATGCTTCCATCCCACTATAGTTAATACGTACTTTCTAGCAAATCAGATCACGTATGCCTGACACAGGTGTCAAATAAGTGATGAAAGGATGCGTTACATAGTTTCCACGCTGAACTACATCCACACACCCAGGACCACATGTTCTAATGTTATCCCCAAGCCAGTTCAACATGTAAAAATACCAGTCCTATCCCCCGAAGAGTACATGAAGATTACAAAAGATAATTGTATAATTAAAAATGTAACTATACAATACTTAGGAGAGGGACAGACAGCCATACAAAGGGTCAATGAATATGGTACCAACCATGGAAAAATGAACAGCCAGGGCAAACCAATTTGCTGGGCATAAAAGAATCTCAAGGGTTAATCCACCTTCTCTCCGTGTGTCTTATTTGATATTCTATCCTAAAATGCTATTCCTCCAATAAAGTGTAAATAATTTGCATTCCAAAAGCATGGGGGTGGAAGAGAGTCTGCCACTCTTGTAAACGAAGTGTGCGAGATTATCACAGGTGCGGGCAATTAGCAAGCAGATTGCCCTACGCCCAGAGTCCTTGGGGACCCATCAAACAGCAGTAAAGAGACTTTCGAGATCTCAGCTCAGTTACAAATAGAATGAAGCCGAGAAAGCTTACTCACCCTGTCCTCATCTTCTCCATTTTCTTTTGAAATGGAGAACACGCATTAGGAGTCGCTTTGAAGTTAGGGCTGCCTGAATATGATATTATTGATTTCCATAGCATGTCTCTGCTCTGCAATGCGGATGTGCATTTTTCAAACATATTAAGCGAGGCTTTGATCTGATGTGTACCACCAGAACACCGTCTAGGGGCTGAAAACCATTTCTATATAAGGGTTTGCTGGGCTGAGGGTCGGGGGGGAGAGGGCTCTAGCTTGAAAGAGGTTGGAAATATCCCATCTGAAAGCTCTTTTCAGTTCTCCTCAGCCTAAACATTTTACTCAGAGGGGTTAAAGGTCACCAACTGTCAAAACAAAACCAAAATTACACAGTGCTCCTTCAAGGAAGGGAAGCAGAGTGGAAACTCCGAGTTCACCCACCGGGCTCCTTCAGGCAGCCTGTAGTGAACAGTAAAAATGCCCTTAAAAAGGAACAGGTACATTCTTCCAAATCCTACTGATCTCCACAAGGTGTTCAACAGATGTCGAAGATGACACTCTCTGGGATCAACGCAGAGACGGCATTGAACTACTCTAGAAGAAGGACCGGGGGTCCAGTCCAAACTTTAAGCTGTCAAAGCAACCGGTCCACGAGCTAGCTCCAAAACACCAGATGGTTTCATAACCCTAAAGCTTCATAAATCTTCCTTGAAAAGTGTCCAATTTCAAAAAAGGGCTGTTTTCTTTGCGGGATTGGCGAATGGGGGAACTCTTTGCCATTGGGTATCTCACCCACAAAACCCAAACGGCCTTTTAAGCTTTCTTGTTCTACAAGCTGGAGACAACCAGAGACAAGCAAGACGCTCAGAGCAGGGGGCCATCTGCTAGCCAACTCCCTGAGAAGAGAAGACGGACCTGAGCTTGGATTTCTCAACCCTGACTGTCTCATGACCATGTAAGGACGTTCTGGAAGTTTAAACATTCAGGGTCTGAGTGGATCCACTCATCCCTCAGTCAGGAACTTGACAAGTATTTCTGAGTTGTTGTCGGTTTTTTTTTTTTTCCTTAATGCAACACAACTAGCTTTTAAATCCTGTTTGTGCTCAGGAAATATAAAAGAAGAAATTACTTCTTCTCAAAGGTCTTCCTGAGTGGAGGTGACCTCAACTTTGCAGGAGCCCACTTTATCCCCACACTCATTTATTTATTTATTTATTTATTTATTTATTTATTTATTTATTTATTAAGATTTTGTTTATTTATTTGACAGATGGAGATCACAAGTAGGCAGAGAGGCAGGCAGAGAGAGAGAGAAGAGGAAACAGGCTCCCCGCTGAGCAGAGAGCCCGATGAGGGGCTCGAACCTGGGACCCTGGGATCATGACCCAAGCCAAAGGCAGAGGCTTTAACCCACTGAGCCACCCAGGTGCCCTTCTTTTATTTTTTTTAAGATTTTATTTATTTATCTGACAGAGAGAAATCACCAGTAGGCAGAAAGGCAGGCAGAGAGAGGGGGAAAACAGGCTCCCCGCTAAGCAGAGAGCCTGATGCGGGGCTCGATCCCAGGACCCTGAGATCATGACCTGAGCTGAAGGCAGAGGCTTAACCCGCTGAGCTACCCAGGCACCCCTATCCCCACACTCTTAATACATGGACGTGTTTGAGCTGCCCTCTTCCTACTCCCCACCCAGTGGGAGACAGGCAAGAAAAGTACAGAGAACTGGAGAGAAAGAGGTAGAAGACTGGAAAGCATGGCACATGATGTGGACAACCAGCTCGTTTCATTTACAGAGGCTGGGGTGTGTACACAGTGTGTGCAAGCACATTTCTGCACCAAGTTGAACACAGTGGGACTCAGCGTCCCTCTAACCAGCCAACAAGAGTCTGCAAAAATTAGGGGTATTGGGTTTTTATATGGAAGTTTGTGAATCAGAAAAGGGAAGCTGTTTTAAGCATCAATCTCATATAGCGAAGCAAATGATCTTCACTATCATTACCTTATGCTATGCTCAGGCATCCCTCTCTAGTCTGTCTGTGTACCTTCATCCTCCTCCCAGATTTCTTCCTTCCTTATCTCAGTGCACAAACATCTCATCTCCTGGTTTAGCACAATGTTTGTGGAAGGACCAAAGAAAAGAGAGCATGGATATGAAATGCATAATAAACTAGGAAGCTTTATAATAATCTCAATTATGAGTAGTAATTCATACCCTAAGATATACAAAGACAAAGTGAAAAGTAAGACTTCTTAAGAAGGTTAAATGCTTAGGATTGCTTAACTTACAGAAAACTAGGTCCAGAGCATCTGGGTGACCCAGTCAGTTAAGCTACTGACTCTTGATTTTGGCTCAGGTCATGATCTCAGGATTGTGATACTGAGCCCCACGTCGGGCTCCTTGCTGAGCAGGGAGCCTGCTTAAGATTCTCTCTCTCCCTCTCCCTCTCACCCTCCCCCCACTCATGCTCTTTCTCTCTCTCTCAAAAAATAAAATTAGGCCCAAGGTCGTTTAATAACCACATTCAAGTACGTAGAAATTATTAGTAGGCTAAGGAGGTCTTCAAACTCTGTGTAAAACCAGAAAAAAAATGGGTGCCTTCAAGTGTCAAGGTGTAGGTAATAAAAAATTCCAACAGTCTGGGTTGTTGAGTCCTGGAGTGGATGAATCATGAAAGGAGACTGTGGCCTGACCTCCCAGGAGTTGTGCAAGAAGAAGAGTGGTCACCATCTGAAGTGGTTCATACTTCATAACCAAGCAAAAGAAGTAAGAGAGATTAGGTCATCCCAACCATATCTGCCAAATCCAAAATGGTCCAAGTACTACATTTTTTTTTTAAAAACCTTATGCAAAGTCCCTATAACCTCAGTGTAACATACACGCATTAAAAAAGAAAATCTATTAATTTGAAAATCAGCTTAAAATGTCATTTTACTGACAAATCATGAACAATATTCTTAAGATAAAATATGTACCACACAACAAATGCAAACGTCACAAAAGCCATTTTAGTTGGCACTTCTGCTTACAAGACACTCCAAGGGCTTCAAAATTATATGACAGATGTGGTAATAGCAACCTAAGAGTGAGTTTCTCTGTTCTTATCAGCACCGCCACAAAGCCTTTAGAATCTGAGTTGTCCAAAAAATTTTGGATTTTTTAAAGTAAACCCTGTGCCCAATGTGGGGTTCAAAGTTACAACCTTGAGATCAAGAGTGGGCATGTTCTACTGACTGAATAAGCCAGGCGGCCCCCCACTGCATCTCAAGAAAATTATTTTGGTCAAATTAAGAGCTTCCATTCTTTCAGGGCCTGGTCATCACGAACATGGTCACAGTACATCCAGACAAATGTTAACAGCATCCTTGTTAAAAGTTCCCTTAGTTGGGGCACCTGGGTGGCTCAGTGGGTTAGGCCTCTGCCTTTGGCTCAGGTCATGATTTCAGGGTCCTGGGATGGAGCCCTGCATCGGGCTCTCTGCTCAGCGGGGAGCCTGCTTCCCTTTCTCTCTGCCTGCCTCTCTGCCTACTTGTGATCTCTCTGTCAAATAAATAAAT
This sequence comes from Lontra canadensis, assembly GCF_010015895.1. Classification (NCBI taxonomy): domain Eukaryota; kingdom Metazoa; phylum Chordata; class Mammalia; order Carnivora; family Mustelidae; genus Lontra; species Lontra canadensis. The sequence goes on along the minus strand of NW_022631015.1, from coordinate 20,470,560 downwards.
AAATAAATCTTGAAAAAAAAAAAAGTTCCCTTAGTGACACTATATGTATATGCCTGTGTATACATTTACATATGTGTATTTTACATATATATATTATATATATGTGTGTATATATATATATATTTTTTTTTTTTAAAGGAAATAAAGGGGAGAAGCTAAAATTCTCTTCTGACTTCCAGGTTTTATGATATGGTATTTTCACTTCTCTCATTCAGACTTTACACTGAAAAAAGGAAAAAAAGAATTACAGTAATAAAAAGAAGTCTACATTTTAGATCTTTTGCGTAATGGAAAGTGGGATCCTAATGTTCAGTTGCAAGCCCATAGCTTTACTGTATGGTGTGTGTGTCACACATACACATGCATACAAATTCCACTGCTGCTCAGCCTGAAAAAATTCACACACTGGCTATCTGGTCCTGACAGGAGGGGTCCAGGCAGGAGAATGAAATCCCTTCCTTAGCATGACCTCCGCTCTTTTTATCCTCCTCAAGAACACCAGTGAGAGATGGGGTGGTTTTTATTCCACACCAGCTGTTTCAAATGATAGGGAACTTTGGCACGTCTGGGCAGCAGACACCCTATGACACCAATGACTGTTTTCGGGAAGGCTGTCCTGTGGATTGGTCCCAAAAGAGATGGCACCTACAAAAATACTAGAAGGACAAAAAACAGGGTCCTGTTCAAAGGGAAGCAGGCTGCTGAGGGGCTTTCCATACACCCTTTACTACTTCTATGTTCACCCTTTGGCTTAAGTAGCGCTTAAACTACCCAGTAAGTTCTCGATTCTACGTCCCAGAAGACACTGCCAAGAACAAGTTTCCTCCTACACAGACACCAACTCACATAGATCAAATGCCACAAGCGGTGAATGGTCAAAAGAGTAAGAGGTTTTTCTTTTTTAATTGAGGATGATCAACCACTAAAATTGTAAGATGTCAAAAGAAAATAAAATGGTAAAATGCTTTCAAGTGTATAAAAGTCTGTGACTTGATTCTCCTTTTCATCGAGTTGATGAACACATTCAACACCTCATACGTTTGCCCTTTTGTTGTTGACATGGAAGTCCAATTCTCTCGGATTTCAAGTACACAACACAATATGGGCAGTTAGAGTCACCATGTTATACGTTAGATCATCAGCAAACCTTATCCATCCTAGGATGGAAAGTTTGTAACCTTTTACCAACCTCTTCCTATTCCCCTCCACCCCCCAGCCCTTGGCAATCACTTTCCCCCCTGTTTCTAGTAGTTTTACTTCTCTGTTTTTTAGATTCCACATATCACTGATGCCATGCGTATCTGTCTTTCTCTACCCGGTTTATTTCATTTAGCATATTGCCGCCCCTCCCCCCAGTTTCATTCATGTTGCCACAGATGGACAGAATTTCCTTCTTTTTATGGTTGTGTAACATTCTACAGGGCGTGTGTGTGTGTGTGTGTATGTGCACACGTGTGCGTGTGCACACATTTTCTCTACCTATTCATCCAATCACAGACACTTAGGTGGTTTCCATACTAGGAGTTCGGAATAATCCTACAACAAACACGGAAGCACAGCTATCTCTTTGAGGTAATGATTCCATTTCCTTTAGATTTATATACAGAAGTGGGATTACATCATATAATAGTTCCATTTTAAATTTCTAGAGAAATCTCCACGGTGGTTTTCCATAATAGTTGCCCCAATTTACATTCCCACCAATGGTCGGCGAGAGTTCCCTTTCACCCACATCCTCCTCAATGATTGTTATTTCTTGTCTTTAATAGTAGCTATTCAAGAGTGTCTGAAGTGATACCTCATTGCGGTTTGGATTTGCATTTCCCTCATGATTAATGATGTTGAGCATCTTTTTATATAATGGTTAGCCATTAGTATGTCTTCTTTGGGAAAAAAAAATAGTCTATTCAGGAAAACTGCAGTATAGAAAACAGATATACAAAAATCAGTTGTGTATCTATACACCAACAATAAGTTATCAGAAAGAGAAATATGACTATCCCATTTTCAATAGCTTCAAAATGAATAAAATACGAATAAGTTTACCGAAGAAAGTGAAAGATCTCTATACTGAAAACTAGAAGATATTGTGTAAGAAACTGAAAGAAAACACAAATAAGAGGAAAGATATTCCATGCTCATGAAGTAGAGGAAGAGTGTTAAAATGTCCATACCATCCAAACTGAGCTACAGATTCAGTGCAATCCCTACTGAAATTGCAATGGCATTTTACACACATTAAAAAAAAAAAAAAAAATCCTGAAATTCATATAGAACCACAAAGACACCAAATGGCTGAAAAAAGTAATCTTTGTTTAAGTTCTATTTATTTATTTGCCAGAGAGAGAGAATGTGTACAAGCAGGGAAGGAGCAGGCAGAGGGAGAAGCAGACTCCCTGCTGAGCAAGGCACCTGATGAAGGACTCGATCCCAAGACCTTGGGACCATGATCTGAGCCAAATGCAGATGCTTAACCAACTGAGCCACGCAGGCTTTCCCTGGCCAAACTAATCTTGAGAAAGAAAAACCAAGCTGCAGGCATAATAGTTCCTGATTTCAAACTGTACTTCAAAAATACAGTAATCAAAACAGTATGATGTTGGCATTAAAAAAAGACACAGAGATCAATGGAATAAAATAGAGAACCTAGAAATAAACACACAAAATAAACAGGCAATTTATGACAAAGGAGCCAGGACTATCCAACAGGAAAGGACAATCTCTACAATAAATGGTGTTGGGAAAACTGGACAGATACATGATAAAGAATGAAACTGCATCCCCATCAAGATAACACCTGAAACCATAACATCTCTAGAAGAAAACACAAGAGGTAATTTTCTTGACATTGGTCTTGGAGACAGTGGTCTCCTTGACATTGGTCATGGCAGATTTTTGTGGATTTGACACCAAAAACAAAGGAAACAATAAAAATAAATAAATAAGTGGGAATATATCAAACTAAAAAAGCACAACAACAAAGGAAACCAAAGGAAATCATCAACAAAATAAAGAGGCTACCAGTGAAATGAGAGAAGATATTTGCAAGCCACATATACAATAAGGGGGTAATATCTACAACAATAAAGGAACCCATAATTTAGTAGCAAAAAAAAATTTCTTTTCAAATGGGCAAAGAAAGAGTAAATTTTGATAAATCTCCAGCTTAGACTCCAGATGATAGGTATGGCAAGCTTTTCCTACCAGAGTAACAAAGACCTTCCATGTTTCCTGGGCATTACTTTTTTTCATTTCCACCCATCTGTTCAGTGACTGCAGTCCACAGTGTGCATCCCGCACTCAGAAGTCATCACCCCAAAGTGAACTGTAACATGGGTCCCAGATTAGCCCCAGTGGGTAATACTTATTAATGAGGAATATGAAAAGCAAGGTAATACTTACAGTTTAGCAACCCATTGTTCTCTAAATTCTATTTCAAAATTGAATGGCAGAGTAGAAAAATTAGCTAGGGGACCTCAATAATATATGGTTAGAAAATCACACACAAAAAATGGCAGCCTTAATGAGTTATATGGTTTGGGAGAGATTATTACTGTTGTATTTTCATCTCTTTTAGTTCTCTGGTCCCTCAGGTTAATGACATACTATGAAGATGAATACCAACATAGAGGAACCTGGTAATGAAATCATAGTGAAGAGAGAAAGACAAAGACAGAATATATGAGGCAGGAAGTGGGATTTCAGGAAGTCAGCAGTGGAATAAACATGAAGGATGGCTTGCCTAGAGACAAAGCAAAGTTCTCAAGGTCACTCAAGAACTGAGAACAAGCCGGAAGGGAGAAGACCTGCTTAAGTTGTATGCCAGAAGAAACATTAATTTCATAAAAATATGATGAAGCAAAAAGCCAACTTCCAATCAATAAGAGAAACTGAGTAATGTATGTGTAGATACGAAAATTTAGGGGAAGAGGTAGGTCTGAGATCAAATACACAAATCAGCAACAGGAGAGCCACAACACAGAAGAGCTTGAAAAATAAATCACCACTCAGGTGTCCAACTCAGGTATCCAACAAAAGAACAAAAGAAGCAATCTGGGGAGACAAAACACAAAAGATCGTGCAAATGGCTAGACCCAGAGGATGCTTAAGCATGGGATTTGGTGGATCAGAAAATGGAAGAGACTCTAGCACCAAAAGCAAAGACTCTGAGGGAGGGTTCATGTCTGGGCACTTCTGGGACAAACCCAGCTGTAAAGCTTGGACACTCTAACACCTAACAGTGAATATAGGTCAAAATTAAGTTTTGCTATGACACTGAGATGAAGACAATAGTATTTGTCAGTTTATTTTTCTCATTAAACTATAAAGGTAATGTGTATTTAGCCACTGACCATTGAGATCTTCAGGTCAGAGTCCCTATTACCTATTAAGAACTTTTTTAGTCATTTTTATATACTTGGATAGGTCATCCGGTCATAAAAGAACATCTTAACAAAATCATTCATTTGCTTGTCTACCAATGAATGGCTGATCACACAAGAACTTAGGACATTCTGCTATACTTAATGCCACACATACAATCTACTTTAGATAAGCCTCAAATTGCTATGTAGCAATTAAATGTATATTTATATTTATGCACAACACATGAAATATACACAGAAATACATGTACGCATACATATCTATAATATATGAGCTATTATGCTCCTTTGCTTGCCACAAAAAGCTCTTAATATGTTGAGAGATACAATCATATACTTTAACTCATTCCTTTTTTTTGAGGGCCATTTCTTTTGCTTTAATCACCTAATTATAAATAACAATTTTGTTCTTAGAGACCATGGCCATTTCAATTGACCAAGAGCAGAGAAAACCTAGTAAGTGCTGATATCTTATCCTTAATTTAATTACCATTCTCCTGATAAATTGGAAAAACAATCATGTTCAGATATCATTCAGGATGATAAAATCTCTCTCATTCATCAGTCTTTGCCCAGGCTAAATTCTTTCTCACTTCAGTCTTGAATTCCACTATTTACAAAGGTCACCAGCTCATTACTCTTCTACCCTTAAATCAGGTTCTCAATATACTTTTTCCAGTTCCAGGGGCAAAAAGATATCCAAATTTATTAAAGCTTGATGACAACATGAAAGTTAGAGCAGACCTGACTGGAGCAGATTTTGTAGGCATATTTTTAAATTCACCTCTCAGAAACATTTTTATGATGAAATATTAAAAATGAAGATACTTAAAACAAAGAAGACTACTAAAATACTTTAGATAAAAGGACATTTGGCTATCCTCTGATATCCTTTCTTATAAAAAGGAAAAGAGACATTTTTAAAAATTCAATTGAAATTCTTTCAACCATGTGCAGCAACACTGCTTTATATAAAATAGATCATGATTTATCTTGTAACTATGGAAATGTTTATATTTTTCAGTGTGGAATATCAAAAGACATGTTTTGATGGATTTCAGAGAAAGATTTAATATCCTCAAATTTGCATGTACCTGAATCTCCTACTGTACTTTCTTCTTCTGCTGGTAACTATAAACTCTGGGGCAAGAAAATAGAAAGAAAGAAGAGAGAGGGAAAGAGAGAAGGAGAGGTGAGGGGGAGGAAAGAAAGGAGAGACAGAGAGCGGGGAGGGAGACAGACAGATGAACATAAGCAAGTGAGAAGAGAGAAAAAGGAAGAAAAGCCAGAAAGGGAGAAGGAAGGAAGGAAGGAAGAGAGGGAGGGCGGAAGAAAGGAGGGAGGAGAAAGGGAGGGAGGGAGAGAGGGGAAAAAGGGAAGGAAGGAAAAACACATTTGAACATACTAAAGAACACCAAATGCAGGACACTTCTAGAGGATAGGCAGTATTCAGAAGAAGGGAAGGACAAGGGTGATTTTCTGGTAATACATGGCTTTCAACTTGAGGAAAGACTGTAATAAAGTTCCTTTGGGCGGCTAAAACCCTGTTGGAAATCTTACAACTATTCTGGGCAACTTCGCCTCTTGAAAGTGAGCAGATAATTTCAAAGACCCAGGGAAGAGGAGACCCAAGTTCTGTGTACAAAGCCCGTACAAATTTCTGGCTGACCTCTAGCAAACTCCAAGCAACACAGGTAAGAATTAAAGAACTGAAGTAAGGTTCTTCACTACCATCCAAGAAATGCAGATTGAAGTTTGATTTTTGTTAAATTAATTGCCAGATAAAACACACAAGCAAGCAAAATGTAATACTCTCCAATCCACTATACTGAAATCCAAACACAATATAGTGGATTTATATTGTGCACAATGAATGCAATATAAAATTGACAGGAGCAAATGAAGAAATAGGAAAATGTCACTTATTTTCCAAAGAAAGTCAATTAGCGGAGTTTACTCTTGAGGTAATTTAGGTATTTGAGCAAACAAGAATTTTAGAACAATTATTATATCGAAAATGAGTCATATGAAGCTAAATAGGACCAAAATGAATGAAAAGGAAGAATCTCAGCAGAGAAACAGAATTAACAAAAGCAAATGAAACATTCCAGAAAAGCACAATATCTTTTTTGACAGAGTCAGTAAACTTGAAGGTAGAATATAAAAATTATCTAATATAAAGAACAAGGAGGGAAAAAAAGAAAAATAAACAGAGTCTAAGGGAGCTATGGGGCAAATTTTAAAAGTCCAATTTACATTTAATTGGTGTCTCTGAGAGAGAGGAGAATATTGGGCAAAAATATTTGAATAATAACCAAAAAATTTTCAAGTTGGTGAAATGTACAGATATGAGAATTTCAATGACACCCATATAGTGCAAATCCAAAGATTACCATGTCTCAGTGTATCATAGAGAAATCCCTGAAAGCAAAAAAAGAAACAATACATTTAACACTGGAGAACAATGATTAGTTAACATGTGACTTCTCATCTAAAATTATAGATACTAGAAGACACTGGAATGCATATTTAAAGTGTTAAAAATATGACTAAAGCTTCATATTGGACAAAGCTATTACTCAAAATAAAGGCAAAATAGGACATTTTAGATTTAAAAAAATGACAGTTTTCATAAGCAAACTTGTACTATATGAAATGTTAAAAAAATTTTTCAGTTTTACAAGAAATGATCTGAAAGGCTAATCTGGATTTCTAGGAAGTGATGGAAAACACCAGAAATGGCAGATTTCTGGGTAAATACATAATCCTATGTCCTCTCTTAATTTCTGCATAAAATGTTTAATGCAAAAAAAATCCAACGCTGTTTTGTGAGTTATATCATGTATGGGTATGTAACACATAGGATGGCAATAGCAGAAAGAATGGGGAGAGGGATAAATGTAATTTATGTATGTAATTGTATGTATGAATGTATGTATGTAACTGTATGTATGTATGTATGTAATTGTAAGGTTTCTATATTTTACGTGGATTGAAACCCTGAGGCTAACCAGCCTGTGAAAAGTTATGAATAAATACTGTAATTGCTAGAGCAACTAGAAAAAAATTTATTAGAATCTGAAGGTCATAATAATTCATTTTCAAGATAGTAACTGTCACTTCAATCAAATCTAAGGAAGTAAATACATTTAGGCCCAATAGAATGATCATTGGCTTTATACTCCTAGTAAATACATTTTCTGTTGTTTCTTTTCAATATATTTAGTGTTTTTCAAAATTGTGTTTATGCAGAAATTATAATAGTTCGAAGGGATCAGTGGAGCACTGATTTAGTCACAACAGCAACAAATTCCTCATTTCATTTGGATTATCAAGAGAATTTTCTATCAATATTTCGCATAAAGGCATGTATGCAAATAATTATCATGCAATTGTTTATAGTGAGAGGGGAATAGATGCTATTTGGAAGAGTGGACTAATAAAATGTTAATACATTCAATGAAGCATCACAAGGAGTTAGAATTGACTACATGTACACACAGCAACCTGAACTCGTCTTAGAAATACAGCAACGAAAACAATGAGCGTGACAACGATTAGATGAAATCTCTAAGACCATATCTCTGAGATAAATTACAAATGTATTCCCACGTGACAACAATACACATCTTACAGGAACGCATACAAAGTAATTCTTACAAACAAATTAGAATGATCGAGTGTGGGAAAAGGAAAGTAAAAGGAGGGCAGAAGGGAATAAGACGAGAGAGATGATATAGATAGGTAATAAATAAAAAAATGATGGGAGTAGGTATGCATTGAACAATAAGTACTAATGTTTGCTGAAATAAATTACCCCAAGGCCCATTCAAAACAACAACAGCAAGAAGGCAGGGGGGGGAAAAGGAACTGAATTTTTTGAACATTGCTTTTTGATCCTTTTCCTTCTTCTTTGCTTTCTAGCTCTGGGTATGTAGGATTCACTCCCATACTAGTTTTATAACTTACATCGACAGGTTTTATGAAAGGTCCATGTAACTATGGTGTGGTAACTCTTTGCGGTCAGAATTGAGGGCATTCAGCAGAACATTGTTGTTGCAGCGATCAGACCACAGAGTCAGGTTCCAACACTGACCCATTCCTAAACTCAAATGAAGTATGATTCACTGGTCTTAAACTTTTTAACTTGTACCTTTGTCTTAATGATCTAGGCCAGAAGTTAACAAACTATAGCTTGCAGGCCAAACACAACCAAACAAGTTGCTTTTGAACATGTCATGAGCTAAGAATGTTATTTCTATTTTAAAATGGTAATGTAAGTACCTATGTTATATCCTTCATTTTGGCTCTTGGCTAGCCAAGCCTAAAACATTTACTCTCTGGCTCTCACAAAAAGTTTCCTAACCCCGAATTCAGATTCTAGGGAAAAAAAAAAAAAAAAAAAAAAAAAAAGCCAAAAAACCCCAATTATTTCTAGTATTCCTTCCTTTGTAAGACTTGTGTCCCGGCTTATAAGAAGAAGTAGTTTTAGAAGCAGTCTTTTGGACCAAAGGAGGAACCTGTCCCTGATTGACAAGCCCTGAGCTAGAATATGGGGAAATGTGTTCCTGGTTGAGTAAAAAAAGACTGAAGCTAGGTAGACATCAAAGTTCATTTGCAGAAGAATGTAAGGACTGAACATAATAGCCACACCAGAGGACAAGGATGACTGCAGCCTAAGTTTTCTAAGATGTACATAACCAAATCTTCCATTCTACACACTTTGCTTGCAGTGGTATGTTGATGCCCCTCCCAATGAGAAATGTATCTGTTCTGTCCCCTCCCACATAAGCATGCCAGTGACCGTGAAGGAAATGATATGTAGCTTCCAAGGTCTGGAATGGTTAATCTTGGAACCCTGCCTCCACGCTGTGAGGAAGCCCAGATCACATGGAGAGGCCATGAGTAAGAATTCAACTAGATAACCTCCGCTGAGTTAACATCAACTACATCAATGAAATGCCAGACATCTAACTGAGGAAGCCTTGGAGACACCTTTGGCCCTAGCCAACACTTGGATGCAACCTGCAAGAAAGACCCAGAGGAACAATCCTGAGACATATTAATAAATTGATTATTATTATTTTAAGACACTAAAATTTGGGGTATTTTTTTGCAGCGATAAATAATCAGAACAACCAGAGGATTCTTAACATTATTCAACATATAGTTAAGTAAGTACCGTACAGGAAGCCACTAACCCACATGAGTTATTCGATGTGATTTCATGAGACCTTCGCACGATACCTTAACTAAAGTCTGGCCCTTGTTGACTTACAGAACTTTATGAGCAGAATCAGGAACTTTCCCGAACCGTGATGTATCATATTCATCAAATTTGGTTATAAAGTCACAATCATCCAGTATAGCCCCAGCAAGCCAGAAATGATGCAATAATAATGAGACTCCTTTTTCTTACTCAATGGTTTAAGCACAAGTCTATATGGTTTAAGCACAAGTCTATATAACTTCCTAATAAACAATAACACACAATTTGTTCCAAGAAACAAGCATATGTCTTCATCCAAAATCCTGGAGTTTCCTCCCACATAACCCTTTCTGAAAAAAGAAGGCTTAAAGATAGAAACTTGAAATTTGGGGCTGGAACGAAAGCAGACAGCTTTAATGTCATCTTTTATGAGCTGTGTGCTAAAATGTATCAGTCAGGAGGGAGAATATATACAATAAAGTCTTTCATAATACTATAAAACAACATTTTTGGTTTTATGTTTGGGATGATAAAGTTTCCTTTGCTTGGAATGACATTGAAGTAAACTACAAGAAAAGACTTTGGAGATTCTTTTTCCGACAAGGGCAAACCCACAACATTTTCACAGAGCCTTTGATCTTAACCTTGGAAATCTGTCTGCTTAGGATAAAGGCAGAGAAAATGAGCAGGAAAGCTCTAAAGGTGGGCTGCTATTATTAAATGCAAATATATTCATTAAGGAATTGGCCAAACAGGAAGGTATATTCCACTTTTAATGAATTTTTTAAACACACAAATATTCTGCAGGTGTGCGTTCATAATTTAATTAACCTTTGAAGGAAGCATTGGTTATCAGTGTAAATGGTCCAGGACGATAAAATGCTATCAGACCTAAGTTTTCACCTCTTATTTTATATACATTATAAAAATTTTTTAAATGCATCAAAAGCAGACTTTCTTCCAGTTTCATATCTTTGACCTTCCTGCAGTCACTGGAAGCCCCAATGGCATCATTTTGATGGGATTTTTAATTTACGTCATATTGCTAGAAATAACACAGATGATAGAAGTAACACATGTAATTAAAAAAAAAACATTTTCTAAAAACATTGACATGGATGAGAAATTAAGACGTATTTTGCACGTAAATGTATCTTTGTGATATATACAGTGACGTCGTGACAATTATCTAAGTAATTTAGAACAGATACACTTACACGTCTACTGCTCCCCTCCCCAGCAAAAACTGAGTAAAAGTGACTTATACAATTTTTAAGGTTAAAATACTCTAACAAAATCTACCCATCACTATACATGTTACAGGACTCTGATCCCAACGCTAAAAAATGGCTACATTCTTTTAATCATCATTGTTCAAAAAGTGAAAATTATTAATGATGTCACTAACAGTTGCTTCATCTACAAAGCTTAGCAAACAATTTGATTGATGGTTTTTTAACTAATTTACTCAAAATTTTTAAAGTTCTCACTAAAAGAAGATACAGATCCATGCAAACTAATGCAGAGCATACTTGTTGAAATTGCTTGAAACACTAATGGGAAAGAAAATTTTGTATCTTGACATCTGAGATTAAAGTTCTCTTTCAAATTAATGTTATCGATATCATTTCATTTTTAACACTTCATTTATGTAGACAAGAGTTTGGAGGATAGAGTTATTTCACATACTTCCCTTCAAAACATATTCCCAAATGATAAAATGTGTGTTTCTAAGTAATTGATGGGACCTTAATGGGAAAGCTTTCTGTAAACCAAACATGGAAACATTCTCTCAATTTCATATATACACATCCATGATTTTCATTTATATAAATGGAAATTATTTTCAGGCACGGCTGAAAGTAAAGTCTCTCCCCAATTCTGCAGTTATTAACAGAAACATACAGCTTATAGTCACTCTCTCTATGAAATTAATGTCCCTTTCTGGAAGAAACACTCTATTTCTCATCTACTAAGTTCATCATAAAAGGAAGGACTACAGATGGCCTGTAGAAAAGGGGATCCTCAAATGCCACATCACATACAACGGTAATAATAATATCGCTTCTCTCAAGTGGTCGACAGATAACCTTTTAATTTTTTTTAATCTACAAGAATTCTTTGACTTTCATTCTACTAATGATGTAGTAGTGACAAGTGAAAAAGTTAAATGAAGATTTTATGACACAAGCAAGACTCCTATTAGTAAAAGAATTTTTTGAGACCAAAATGGCAGATAAACCAAAGACCAATTTGAAGTAGAAATAAAATTAATGACTCTTCATTCCTTATCTGTATAACTCATTAAGAAATATTTTAACAAATGCAGCTTTTTTTTAACGCAATTAAGAATCACGCTCAAATTCTATCTGACAGTGTCAGTGTTTCCTTAAAGGATTCAAAGTGTTTAAAACATTCCATTTCTCTCTCCTCTCTCTTTGGGAACTCAATTACCTTGGCATTTTTGCTTGAAGTAATGTGTTTCTCAGTGTGTCTTCAAGGTCACACCTGCATGTCCTCAGTAAGACTTACTATCTTCTGCTGTACAAGAAGTTCAGTGGGCAGAAGTATGAATGTGGAAGGCAAGGAGAGTGTTTTGTTTTGTTTTGTTTTTAAGATTTTATTTATTTATTTGATGGACAGAGATCACAAGTAGGCAGAGAGGCAGGCAGAGAGAGAGCGGGAAGCAGGCTCCTCACTGAACAGAGAGCCGATGTGGGGCTCTCTGTTGTGATTTGATTTGATCATGAGATCATGACCTGAGGCGAAGGCAGAGGCTTAACCCACTGAGCCATCCAGGCGCCCCTGGAAGGCAAGGAGAACTAGAACCAGCGTGGCAAGTAGGAAACCTGGGCCAACTGTCAGTAATCAAATATGCTCAATGAATTTTTCTTTACTTGTGCAATGAGGAGTTGGGTTAGATGTACTCTCTAGTGTCTCTGATCTCTAAAACTATGGCTTCGACAGATTAGAGATTGTTCAGAAGTTGCCCTTCAGGATGACTAATCTTCCTGATGGATAAACAGATTGAGACTGAAATGGACACAGGTAGGAGCAAATGGAGAAGCTAGTGCAAGTATCCGGGTCAAGATAACCTTGGAAGAGGAGAAAAGAAAATTTTTTGTAAGTTAAGGAGGCAGAATAATCGCAAAGTAGGAATGGAGGGAGTGGGAGTCAAAGGAGACAAGAGAAAAAAAGCAAATAAACACAACTCTGGGAGGTTAAGTGTGGGTGATGGGGAGGACAGTTTAAGAGAAAAGCTGAGCAGGTATGGATTACTAAAAAATTATTCAGTGTATGTTGGTTGGAGACATCTAGGTTGAAATGTGTAGCAAGTAAATGGCATCTCAGAGGAGAAGGCAGGGAAGGAAGACAGAGTTGGGATCATGTTCACGGACGTGACAGGTAGTCATGGCACGAGGTGGGACACTCAGTGGGAAATGACAAGCTGAACGACCCAGAATTGACAATAGCTAGGGACTTGGGAGTTATTTTGATTTAGCAATGAAATAATCATTGGAGACTATTAAGAGAAAACAGAACAAAACAAAATGAACTACTTATATATTCTTGTTCCCATGTATTGTATTTGGGGAGGGGTCTGAAAATTGTTACATTTTCATTATGGCCAAGAATAATGTCATTATCAGAGAGGTTTCATAGGTGTTTAAAAAACACACACACATTTGATCTCCTACTCTTGTGTACTGGTTAATTTCCCCTCACATTTTCTTAACTCTATGCTTTACGTTTTGGATCTTATTAAATGCATAAAAACTGCTGACAGCTTCGTCTCCACTGCTGACTGCATATAGTATCATGAAGGATGGCCTTTTAACCTTCTTGCCTTAATCTTAAACCTGCCTAGGAGTCATGTTGTCACTCCAGCAATTTTAAGTAATTTACCTGATGTGCATTCTCTGTCCTCCCCTCACTCACGTTCTCTTAGTCGCTTCGTTTTAGGTGAGGGCTTCTCAACATTGGAGCTACTGCCGTTTGAGATGCTGTAGCATTTGGTTTTGGTGGCTGTGCTGAGTGTTGTACTTACCGGCATTTCTGGACTCTACCTGGTCGATGCCAGGATCGCCCCCACATCCAGTCACGACAATCAAAACTGTCTCCAGACAATGGCCAATGTGTGTCGGCTCCCACCTCCTCACCCTTCGAAAATAATTTTTTTAGGTATATCACTTGTATCCAGCATCTAACTGCCATTTGCCACCCTTAAAGAAACGAAGTCATTTTTTTTTCTTTTAATAATTAACCTGTCCCATATTTTTGAGATTTGATCTTATTCTAACTTTTAATTATGTGTGTGTCTACTCATGTTCTCTATGCTTCCTATCTTTTGTTAAACAGAATGTCTTTTATTTTGTGTACATGTGTGTGTGCCTGCTAATACTTCCTTTCTCTGAGTTAGAAGGCTTATAATCTGTTTCCCATATTTTTAGTGGTTATAATAAATTTGTATCATCTGTTGATTCTCTTCCTTTCTTAGAATACTAGCTTGATTTTATCTATTGATTCCCCACTCCGAGCCATGAAAAAAATAACTTGCTCATCTGTCCTACCTTGGGTAGCAGGTGTAATTTTGCCAGTTTTTTTAAGCTTATTTTTTTAGAATTAAGAAGAGCCAGAATTCTGAGATCTCCTTATCTCAAAAGTCCTCATAATCACTGTATAACTTTACTTTGCCCTTGTAATTTAGAAGTGCATATATGCATATAAATAGACACACACTAATATCTACCTACACAGAGAATATAAACATATATAAGAAGCATAAAATACGTGTATATGTCTATGTGTGCGTGTATGTATAGAGCATTCGGTCAACAGAACATCCCATCTAGTAATTATTATTTATATTTAAACCCCAAATGCTAAAGAGTTTTGCTAAACAAATGTCACTTTAGTTAATCCTGAGTATCAAAGCATATATTATGCTGCTAATACATTTTGCATTTAATGAATAAATTAAAGAAAAAGAGGGACATGTCCCAGGGAAGCTATTTTAGGCAAATTCCAGGAGAAAAACATATTGTAGGATGATGGGTGTATAGACTAGAACTGAAGTATATTGTTTCCTACGAAGAACCTGCCCTACTTCTTAGTCTGAGTCCTTTTAATGCCCTGAAAATGATGAACCGAGGAGGAAGGCAGAGATGACAGCTGTCAAGACATGCATGGCCCTATGAGCTCTGACACTATCGGAAGGTTCTCTTTGGATCAGTACAGATCGGTTGCCCTGATCTCATGTACCCTGACTCCTCTCGACTGCCCCAGTCCCTCCCCAAGGGCCCCGCCAGTCTCACCACAATTGAACAATTAAAGAATTAATGTCTGTCTGGGAGTACGGGTTCCCTCAGGGACCCTGGCCTGTTGCTATAGCATTCAGTTCTGTTTGGTCGTGGCCGTGCTAATTATAAAATTTAAAATTATCCGTGGAAGTAGCGATGGCTCAGAGTCCCACTTCCTATTAGATGATGACTCCATGAGTGTGTCCGTATCTATATATAGAGATCTATCTCCCTGAAAGCGGGCACGCTTCAGATCCACTTCCCATTTTAGAAGATACACACACACACACACACACACACACACACACCACGCACACATGTACAAAATACTGGAGTATGAAAAATCTTTTATAAAAAAAGTTATTGAGGGGCGCCTGGGTGACTCAGTGGGTTAAAGCCTCTGCCTTCAGCTCAGGTCACGATCTCAGGGTCCCGGAATCAATCCCTGTGTTGGGCTCTCTGCTCAGCAGGGAACCTGCTTCCCCCTTTCTGCCTGCCTCTCTGCCTACTTGTGATCTCAATCTCTCTGTCGAATAAATAAATAAATAAAATCATTAAAAAAGAAAAGAAAAGAAAAGAAGAGAAAAGAAAAGAAAAGTTAAGTTATCGGGACACCCGGGCGTCTCAGTGGGTTAAGCCTCTGCCTTAGGCTCAGGTGGTGATCCCAGGGTCCTGGGATCGAGCCGCACGTTGGGCTCCCTGCTTGGTGGGAAGCCTGCTTCTCCCTCTCCCATTCCCCCTACTTGTGTTCCTTCTCTCACTGTGTCTCTCTCTGTCAAATAAATAAATAAAATCTTAAAAAAAAAAAAAAAAAAAGCTATCATCTGCTCCACTTCGCATTAGCCCACAGCCAATATCTGATGCTTTTCCTTGAAAAAAATGTCATCTTAAAGGGTGACTCTACAGTTTCCACACACATTCTCCTCTGATCTGGCATTGTCCTATATCACGCATTAAAATGTGTCCAAAGGGATGTGCTGATGGGAACAAACATGTGACAAGAGACTCACAGGACAAGCTAATGCTGAGAACTCAAGAGAATTAGAGCAGAGGACGTGAATATTTATCAGTGAAAATAAATTACAGGAGAAATTTCCAGAAGTTTCCATCATGGCTTTCTGACTGAAGGAGAAAACGCCCTGAAGACACTGCTAATGGATTAAGAACTTGGGTTCTGGAGTTACTTAAGGAAGCCGATGACCTGCAAAGCCCTGGCAGAGATAAGCATTAAATACAGGCACTTCAGGGAAAATATACATCGTAATATGCATGAAATTGACATACACAGAGGATGTAACAAAATCATTACTGTTGTTTGTCCTGAAAACAGTGCGGTTCAAGAAAGGGCCATCATGATTGATTCCTTCTCCAGTGTGCCTTTCACATTTTGTTATTTTATATCGAAAACATGTAACCTCTCTGATCTTTCAGTTCAGGTTTTGCAAGACTGCTGGATGGGAAATCTTAAATCCACTAACAGTGCACCTTTCATCCTTTGAAACTTTCACTTTATTAAAGGCGATTCATGACCAGTATAAATTGAAATATGACTGTGATTCTCTTATGTGCTGATTTTTAAACTTCTTAATTTCTTTTACTTTTTAATGTTCTCCATATCCTGCAGTAGACAGCTTTCAAGCTTTGTGAATTCTTTTTAATATTTTTGCATCATCAATGAGACAAGAAAAAACAGTATTATTCCAAATTTAAAAACAAACAAAAGAAAATTCAAAGAAACTACAAGCTCCATTCCTAATTAGTAAGAAAAGAAACTCAATGTTACTTCATGTTAAAAATCAGAATCATTTAGAAGAGATGACAAAATTGTTCACGAGTTTCAGGTACTAAAAATTTCCTGGCAACTTCAACATCATTTTAGCAATTTATTTGGCTGCTTGACAGAAATCAATCATCAGTTCCCGGTTTATCCTAAGCCCCCACATGGCAAACAAATGAAGTTTCGTAAATAAAAACAAACAAGTCTATTCTCAGTGAGTGTCCTTATTGCTCTAAATTAAGGGCAGGGTTTGGTAAAGAGAAAGATCTTTAAAAGAGCCATGTACAAAAATTAAGGTGAAAGGTAGGTGATGTAGATAGCAGAAAAAAATAGGACCACTATGACTTTTTGCATAAAATATGCCCTGTGCATTATTTAGGTATTGCAATATCCCATTAACAGGAAATGGGGGGTGGTGAGGCAGCAAGGAAGCAAATGAGAGTTTACAGAGAAACATGCCTCTCTTTGGAGTCAAATAAATCCCTTGGCCTCCCAGAATGAACACAACTCAGGTGTCCTTAGACTGCTTTTTTTCTGGCTACCTACAAAAGTTATAACATTATGTTGTCAGTTCTTATGGAGGCTTTCCCTACTCTTAAGATTCTAAAAGAAGAGGGGAATGGAGGGCAGTATTAATTTTTCAGCCATGGGGCACTGCTCTCTTAAAAATTAATTCAGACTTTCACTGTCCAGGGTTAAAAAATGGACACCACCTAGGGTAGATGAAATCCTGACCCACCTTCAGACTGAGAGAGCCCATATATCACCACACTTGATACATAGGGTACAAAATCTAGCATGGCTTATGCTAAGGCAATGAGGAAGATGATTTTTAAGGGATGTGACTCTTTGTTGAGATTTCTAGGTCTCCAGAAGAGCACTTGGAAAATCGCGGAGGCCCAATTGTGGCCGCAGGAACTATGGAAGAAAGTAAATGCCCTGAATTATTTAAAAAAATGAGCTCACTTGTTGATTAACTGGGAGAGGCATATGGTGACATTGAAGCTAAAGGTCACAGCTGCTTTAGATGCAAGGACTCAAAAATTAGAGAAAGTTCGTCAATAACCCAGTTCTTATTCATTAAAATCATTTCATTTAGGAAATCTCTAAGAGGCGGATGAAACTTTTGAACCCATGAAAGATGAATTTTTGTCACCTTGGCTGTGGAAGGGGGCTGGGTCAGAGAAATAAAGTGATCATAAATTAGTGAAGTCTGTCTACTCTATCCTTGAGGAGAGTGCAAATCATTGCTTAGAATTTTGTTTTTACTACATCATATTCCCAGGGTGTGTGTGTGTGTTCATCCTTGAAAACCTCCATGTTGCTTGCCCAGAATAAAGTCTCTAAGGTCAGGGGTGATTTCTTATTTCTTGTTCATGCCCAACTGTGTTTGTTAAATGATTCATTTCCAAGTCTTGTTTATATCCCTCCTGATTCCTAATGAAGCAATAATCCTTCCAGCATCTTCATTTGACTAATGACTTCAAATTCTTGACAAGGAATCTCTTTAGGCCTCTGTCCTTTAATCTGTAAACTGGGGACACTAACCTAAATTTACATAAATGTTAAAGTCAAAAGAAATGAAGGCATGAAAATACCTATTTTAAAATGAAGTACCATACATATATGTCATTTTAAAAGGGGCAAAAGAGAATGTGTAAGAGCAAGAAAAAGACGACAGCGAAAATAACAAGTGCATGATGGGAGATCGAAGGTCCTATTTTCTCCTTATTCTATATTTTCTGATATTTCCTGTGTCAGTTTTGAGATCTTGACTTCACCTGGCACTTCTCAACTAGGAAACAAAGAATACCCATCACTAATCCATGAGACACCTACGTGATATATAATGCTATATTCAAGAGCTATAAAGGTAAATTTTACATCAAATGACTGCTGTAGTGGTCCGGGTCCTTTGACCCAAAATAGTCTCCACACCTCACCTTCATCATTTCTCTCATTTCCTTTCGGTCTAATTAATCAAAATCCTTCCTCGAATGTTCATTTCTGGCCAGTATGTCTTCCTGAATATGAATAAGAAATAAAATACCATTTGATGTTTGAAATTATGGGGGTAATCTCAATGACGGAAATAGATGACTGGCAAAAGGGAAGGGACTGTCTGATTAAATATATTCATGAAGATGTCAAAGGCTTATAAAGCCAATATCTGGGAGAGAAAGCTGTTGGACTACCAGACCTTCTCTGGCGACGTGTGTTCCTCGAAAGTATCCCCACCATGGACGACAAAGGGTGGTCGGTGAAAGGTACGTGCAACAACTCACGGACTTGTTGAATTACCACACTCTTGAGGGGGACGGCACTAATTTGAAACTTCAGCTAATATTCTCTGAGCAAGAGGTTTCAGGTTTACAGAGTTTAGAAAAGCTATCTAGCCACTGGTCTGGAAAGCAGTTGTACAAGAGCCCAAGAGGACGCAGGACGCTCATTCTCAAATGGAGATCGTCCTTCTTCCAGAGACATCGAGCGAACGTCTGAGATGTTTCGGTTGCCTTAATTCAGAATGGGCGTGCTCCTGTTATCTAGTAGGCAAAACTCAGAGATGCTGCTGAATGTACCACAGCGCACAGGGCAGCTCCCTGAATAAGGAGTGATCCAGCTCAAAAACGCCCATAGTGCCAAAGTTGAGAAACCCTGGCCTGGAATAAGATGACCAATGTCTATGGATCTGATCTAGATCTACTAGATCTACTCCAGAAGGTAGACACCAACATTTTCTGGTTCCCAGGACTCTGACGCGAGTCAGCCTGGTGAAACTTTCAACTCTGCAGTCGTAACATAGAGACAATGATAGTAGAAGTGTTTCGTATCATACTTTGTCAGCTGGGTTTCAGCCAAATGACATTTCAAAGAGAAAAACAGCTTAGTAATAATTAACCATCTTTACTTTCTTGGTTGACATTTGCAAGAAAAAGAAATTAGCAACAACCATAAAATTCATTTTACGAAAGGAAGAACAAAAACATTTATCTATTTTATCTCTTCTTAGACTGTGAGAATCCTTCAGATGATAAATGTAGTCAGAGTTAAATACTATCTATGAAGTGATGAATTTCCTAGAACTAATATTCCAATTTCTTGACCTGTAGCACACTTTGTATTTATACCTGTAGATAAAATATCCGTTCAGATAAATTACATGACTCTAAAGGCTCTAAAATAAGCTTTTTGGGCATATCATGTTTTTTGAAAAATTAGAAGTCTGTTCGACGACTCACAACATTTCTGTCTTTCCTTTTGCAGCTAAAGGTTTTGAGTTACAGTTTCTATTAACAAAAAATTTTAGATATTTGTAGGTATTTTGGTTTAGGAAGTTTTTCACACATAAATATTCAGCACTTGCCTCGTGTCATCCTAGACATTTCTGATTACATTTACTGAGGTTTCCATCAAAGCTTGGTTTTCGGATAATACATTTCTAATTTAGATATTCTTTTGGAGTAGTTTCATTGATGCTAATAAGTGATTTTAATAGATTGTTTCTTTCCTTTTGAAAGTATAAATTACTGATATGGCGGAGGTCCGTATCTG
The DNA here is from genome assembly GCF_010015895.1 of Lontra canadensis. Taxonomy (NCBI): domain Eukaryota; kingdom Metazoa; phylum Chordata; class Mammalia; order Carnivora; family Mustelidae; genus Lontra; species Lontra canadensis. Next base: position 20,450,338 of record NW_022631015.1, on the reverse strand, counting down.
CCCATCTGCTGAGCTATCACAATGATGACTAAATCATCTCTGACTAATTGTCCAAGATTTTACAATGGGGGGTTTTGTAGATGGATCAGAAGAAAGGGATCAAGCCAACTTTCTAGGGCCATTGTGAGCAGGCATTAAGGACAAAATACCATTCTTTTCAAGGAATGGCAGTGACTTTCCAAGCCCTGAGTCCTCATGCCCACTCCTGGCGCCCTGGTGACGTGGGTGCAGCATGGGCACCCACAGGTGTGTGGGACATCACACGACACAGTGAGAGCGAAAACACTGGTGTCCGGCCTCCTCCACCAGCTAATAATAGGACTGGAGGAAAATCACTTAACCTCTCTAAGCCTTCTGCTTCATCAGTATAATTTGATGATAATAACGAAGGCTGCATCGCTCACAAGGTTACTAGGAAACACACATTTTAAAAAAATGCAAAGCTTTTGGCAAGGAGTCAAGAATCGCATAGGGTTATGAAGGTGAGTTAGCAGATCTAGGCCACGGCACCGCTTCCTGTTTGGATCCCTTCGTACTCCGTATCCACCATTGTCAATCATATTTATTCTAATCAGGCATGAAAGTAAAACAAACAGATGTACCGTGTGAGGTCTGCCATTCTGGGCTCTAAAATGCAAGTAGTTGTCAACACAGAGTTTCAAAGATGACAGACTCACAGAGAGTCCGGCGCTGCTGGAAGTCTGCAGAAACCCCCAAGATGTGCAACTCACTTAGAAGAATGACTTAAACACCCTGGCTCAGAGTTCATTTAAGCTCTGAATGTTTGCAAAGTAGGGAAGCTCTCCTGGGAGCAAGACCAAAATGCAGGCAGTAACCCGCTTCTCCAACTATGTCTCTGTGCAAATATAATTACATATTGAAATTTACACAGTGGGAGGTGTTGGCTTTTCCCTACCCCGGGCTATCACAGTCCCAAATCACATGGAGGGGGGCACAGGACTTCTGATAACCTCCGCTGAACAGACCACCTCACAGTGCTTGGTGTTTCCATCTGAGCAGGGTCTCTCCTGCCCCTGCTGCTGCTGGTGTCAGACCTGCTCCTTTGCCAGGGCGTGGCCTCCCTGCCCATCTGTCCCACCGGTGCTGTCAACTGCCAGGTGTCCCTCCGAGACCTGTTTGACCGCGCAGTCATTCTTTCCCACTACATCCATAACCTCTCCTCAGAGATGTTCAACGAATTCGTAAGTACTGCATTTGTTGCTTCTTCCCGAAAGGGGAAGCTTCCTGGGCATGAGGGGACTAGCCTACCCGTGAGACAGGAAAGCTGCCAGAGCCGAATCTCAAATAACATGATTTTTAACGTAAAAAAGCCACTGGCTCCTAAAATGGGGGACAAGAAGAAAGGGACAGTTTCATGACACCTCAAAGATTCTTTAAGAGTATAATGACTCTTTAAAGTTCTCCTTTAATTCATTTTCTTTCAAAAAAACCCTTTCTGATGAATGTTAAGCGCCTGCATTAGCCGGATGGGGCTGCTGTAACAGAATCCTCTAGGTTGCGTGGCTTCCACAGAAATGTACTTTCGGGCACTTCTGGAGGCTGGTGGTATGAGACCAGGATGCAAATGTGGTCAGGTTGTGATAAGGGCAAACATCTTCCCATCTTGCCTTTCCCTGTGCTCCTGGTGGTAGAAGATAGAAGGTAGAAGGTAGGGGTGGGCAATTCTCTGGTGTCTCTTCTTATAAGGACAGTAATCTTCATGGGTCAAGGATCTAGCCTGAAGACCTCATTTCACCTTGCTGACCTCTATAAAAGGCCCATCTTCAAATATAATGGACTGGGAGTCAGGACTTCACCATTGGAATTTTGGGAAGACACAACCAATCACTCCACAACAACACCCTGGCATAAAGCACTTCTGGGGGAGCTCGGGTAAAGGGAAGCATGTTGAGTGTTCGTCCTTGTGTATGGGGTCTGTGTCTCCCGAGGCATTCATCACCAAGCATCCCAGATCTCTAATAAATGAGATCGCGCTGCCTGGAATGGACTTAATCGAAGAAAGTTAAACTAAGCTGAATCCATGTCAGGAAAACAAACAATAATAGCTCTTCTGAAACCGCAAAATGCTATAAATTATTGCTCTAAGATGTCCAGTGTACAGATTTAGAACCAGAATTGAAGGACTGGTTTAGAATAGGAAACAATATTCTCCTTCTGATTACGGTACTTTGAAGTTGTGTGTTACCATGTAGAAGAGGATCCATAAATCAGAGGGTCACCGTAAAGAATGGGGCTCGATGTTTGTAATAAACACGTATCCCATCGTTCTCTGTACTCGCCGGTTTTCCTTTCATCCTCTGCCTTTGACTGTCATTCTGGTGTCTCTCACGTCTTCCTGGCAACCTCCTTAGATTTTTCACCGCTTTTGGTAGAGATTAGCTTTATGTCAATGCTCTGCCTAGTTAGTGTTGTGGTGGTGGTGGTGTGTGTGTGTGTGTGTGTGTGTGTGTGTGTATTTTAATTCTGAGTCCACTGATTAATATTTCCTAAAATTTTATACCCTATTTTTTTGGACTTACCATTTTGTAACAATCAACAAAATTGTATTACACATCTATGACGAACATGGTAAAGTACAGGGGTGAATTAAGAAAAGAAAAGTTAGAACTTTATTATACTTATGAGGGGAGCATATCGGCTTGGACACCCAGTAAAGAAAATATTAAATGGCAAAATATAGGTACGTATGCACAAGGGTATTGGCTCAAATACTAAAGAAAGAGGATAATTAACAAAATACTTAAGGTTTCTTTCTTTTCTTCTTCTTCTTCTTTTTTGGTATTTTTAGGGTTTGTTTTCCAAATAGTAACTTGTGGAAAGGGTAGAATTAAACAAGGGAATCACAAAAAAGGCTAGAGGTTGGGATTTGGAAAAGTTAGATTAAAAAAAAAAAAAAGAATGCATCGATAGAGAAAATCAAAATAAAAGGCCAGGAAAAAGGTGCCTTTCTCAATTCTTTAGTTTCAGTTTTTTATGTAGTTCTCATTTAAAAAAAAAATTATACATCAAGTGTGCTAATATTCTGGTAATGGGCTCATTTAACCAATGCTCAAACAACTGTAACTAATTAAATTTGCCTGCTCGCTTTCAGGATAGAAGGTATGCCCAGGGCCGGGGGTTCATTACCAAAGCCATCAACAGCTGTCACACTTCCTCCCTCTCCACCCCAGAAGACAAGGAGCAAGCCCAGCAGATCCACGTGAGTCTTCTCGCCGGGTTTCTCGCCAATACCACTGAGGGGTCCCCACGCTATAGATTGTCAGTGCTGGACTAGCTAATGCTAATGCACATGAAGAGAAATATGGAGGAGGAGCAAGTCATCAGAGAGAGATGGCAGTCTGTAACAACGGAGCATCAGTAAAACCAAGTGAGGACTAAACACCATAGCAGCAAAATAAATCTCTAAGTTGATCATGCAACTAGCATGATTTTAATCAGTGCCTTGGACCCAGGATTGCATCTATTATACCATATGAAAGCCTGAACTGAACTGGACTTCCACGTATAAAATAGAAGGTCTGGCAGATTCAGGGATGGGGAAGACATGCATAGAGTTGTGTTTATCACCGGATACCCTTGGCTCCTCCACTGGCAGCATTCCACATTATGGAGCCCCAGCCTGGTGGGCCAACTCTGAGGGCTCCCCTTCTGATGCTCCTTCTGCTTCTCGGACACCTGCTTCTCGCTTCATTCTTCCCTGACCCCTCCATCACCTGTCACATCCGAATCCTAAATCTCTCCCCAGATCAGATCCTGTCAAATACTATGTTTCTTTTCTCCTGGCTACAACGATTGCTTCTGTCCTGATGACCACAAAGTCTGCACAGGAAGCCCCAATCATTTATCCCCATTTTTTTTAAATCATAAGAATCTCTCCTTTCTGATTCCCAGCCACAGGCACCATTTTAACGTGACTTAAATTAAGCCTCTTCACATACATGTCCCCATACATGCAATCACAACTTCGTTAATGGGTCCCTGCATTCTTGCTGCCTGCTAAGCTCCTTAATAGCACTGATGTTGATGAGGACGATAAAATGAAGGGAAAGAATGAAGAAGGATGAGGAGTTAAAATGTATTGAGGGCCACTCCCTGGCCAGACACTTCACCAAGCCATGGACATGCATCACCATAGTTAATCCTCACAAAAAAGAACCCAAGGACACTAGGCACTGTTGTTACACGTGCAGACATGAGGAAGCTGAAGCTAGCAGAGGTTGGGAAATCTGGAGTCATGACGGCGTGGTAAGCCCTGAGTCTGCGCTTCCTTGAATTCGAAAGCCCCCACCCTTACTCGTTACACTCTAAGGAGCCCAACGATACGGCCATTCACTGCTTACACCTCCTTCATATCCCAGAACATGCTTTTGTCGCCACATCTGTTGGGTTCCTCTCCTCCATTCTTCGCTTCCTCTACCCTAGACTAGTTCACAGACCTCAGGAAAGCAAGCCTTGGAAATCAGAGACAAGCAGCTCCTAAGAGTTTCGTGTGCGATCCCGACCGTGGGAAAATCAGGGCCAGACCTCCCTTGTAAATTCCACTGATGATGTTCCCCCCGGCATGGCGCTGTTTTACTCACCTGCACAGCTGGGCGGGGGAGAGCGCTCTGGTGGCAGCACAGGGACGGGGGCTGGTACAGACTGAGGAGAATATATTGATGAGGGCCATGCCTTCTTCACCAGCTCTTCATCCTAATACAAAATAAAAACTACACATCGCAAGTGAATTCATTAAAGAATGACTTGACTCATTAAAATGATTGTCCTCGGATGAACGCGATGTGGCCCTTTGTCAATGGCACTCGTGGAATCTTTCTTTTTTTTTTTTAAGATTTTATTTATTTATTTGACAGAGAGATGACAAGTAGGCTGAGAGAGAGGAGGAAGCAGGCTCCCTGCTGAGCAGAGAGCCCGATGTGGGGCTCGATCTCAGGACCCTGAGATCACGACCTGAGACAAAGGCAGAGGCTTTAAACCCATTGATCCACCCAGGAGCCCAGTGGAATTTGTCTTTCTTGAGTCAGGTACTAGAGGCACATCCCAAGAGCCAACAAAACTCTTTTTGGACAAAAAAAAAAACCTCACTAACCGGGCAGATAGTAGAACTTCCGAGGAAAACAAAATTCCTCACGCTATCAACTAGAATTCTCGTTAGAGGAAGTAGTTATTCAAATAAGCCAGATATATATATTTTTTATTTTAGCAAAGTCTAAGTCCATAGCTTAAACATTTTTATTTTTACAACTTTAACCACCTACAAACATTTTTTCATACGTATAGGAATAACAAAGAGATCGTTTAGGTCAGCTTTCCCAAGTAAAAACACAAGCAACTAAACCCACTGTGCTATGCTTTCTTTAAATTTGATTTATTTGGGAGAGGGCACGAACCAGGAGGAGGAGCAGAGGGAGACAGAGAAGTAGATTCCCTGCTGAGCAGGGAGCCGGATGCGGGGCTTGATCCCAGGACTCTGGGATCGTGACCTGAGCTGAAGGCAGACGCTTACGCCACTGAGCCACCCAGGCCCCCCGTGTTATGCTTTCCTTAATGTGATTGTTTTATATGGTCACGTAGCACGAAGACCTTCTGAACTTGATACTCAGAGTGCTGCGCTCCTGGAACGACCCCCTGTATCATCTAGTCACAGAAGTGCGGGGCATGCAAGAAGCCCCAGATTCGATTCTCTCCAGGGCCATCGAGATTGAGGAACAAAACAGAAGACTTCTAGAGGGTATGGAGAAGATAGTTGGCCAGGTAAGTATCCTCCTGTTTTGTTTTCCTCATCGATGAAAGAGGTGACCTCCATGGTGAGAAACAAGTTCCAAAATACCTCTCTTTGCAAGAACTAAATTTAGGCATTTCCCATTCTAGGCACTGTTATTAAATAAAGCAAGATTCTAGTAATCCATACTGGTAGGTTCTACTGTAAGTGACTCTTAGGGTGTGATAGATGACAGGTGCAGCCTTCCCTCCAGAACAGACAAATCCACCCAAAGCTTGCCCCTTCCTGGGGACCAGGGTTTATAATATTTTCCAGGAAAAGAAAACTGGAGAGTAGAGTCTGCAGGATAAACATTTTTCTCAAAGTATCCCAGGACACCTGCTACTGAAATTCTGCTCATGTCCTTTCTCTTTTCTCCCCGCACCAAAGGATGACAGTGGGAAGGGAGAAAAGAAAAAATCAAAATCAGGCGAGATGGTATTTCTTGCCACTACCCCAGCCCCACCTCTGCTGGACTTACTTGTCAGAGAGAGAAGAGATTGTCAGAGATTGAAAAGATGAGGTCAGAGATTTCAGTGGGTCACAAAAGAAGGGAGTGTAGCCTTTCGGAAATTCTTTATTTTGTCCTTTGCAGAAAGTGGTGTCATCCCAAATTTTATGTTTTCTTTTGGGGGGAGGTTTCCAAAATCAACACTCATAACATTACATCTAATCTCCCCAAATAACATCATATTTGGATTGAGTTAATATTTATAATATCGATCTCCAATCAGATGGGATCATTTCAGCTCGAGTGAGGTGGCATCCAAACAGCTTTATGAAGTTCTCAGAAATAATTTCTCATCTAAAGAAAATGATAGTATTATAAGAGTAACAGGAGTGATTTCATTCTTCCCTAACTCCATACAAAGTACATGTTATCGTGTGTCCTGTTTGTCACTTTCATGGGAGAAGAATATATCCAACAGAGACACAAAGAACATCTCCACCTCGAGACATGAAATAGACACCTAGACTTTCAAGTTATTTTGTTCATTACTGCCAGCTCACTTTCTGAGGTCACTAATTTGTTCTAGAATACTTCTTTTTTTTTTTTTTTTACCGTTTGTTTCTTCTTATTCTTATCATTGTCCCTTGCACAGTAAATTTCATCTTGGGGCCCAAGCACCAAAAATAAACATACAGCAAGTCAACAAATACACATACTACAAACACACACACTTTAAATTCCAATAGGAAATCCCAAGTTTAAAAAATATTCTTACTCTGTAGGAGACAGTTCAACAGATCAGGGTCTACATTTATCCTCCATGTGTATCCAGTGGCTCTCAAAGCCGCTGACATGCCCACTTCCCAAGCTGCCTACTGGGTCTCTCATTCCTCTGGAGATTCCCAGCTTGCAAAGCCTGGAGGAACAGAGACCCGGGTCCCCCTCCTTCACATTCCTCTGCGTCCTTTTGTTTTCACTGCCATGCTTCCCAGCCCACCACCAGCCCTCACCACTGAGGGGTCACTGCTCACACCCCCATTCTTTCTCATAGACACTATCTTCAGCATCTCCCACCCCCCAAGATCTCAAAACAAAGCACCCATTGCTCATAGACCTTTGGCGCGGGGGGGGGGGGGGGGTGCGTAACGAGGGGTGGAGGCGGGTAACGGTCTTGGGTAGATCGTGAAAGTCTCCTGACTCTTTCAGGAGATCTTTGTGATAGACGTCACAAATGACCTGCATCTCAAACCATCAGGGGCAATCCTCAGTGCTTCTGAGGTCTTTCGTCTATGCACTACATGGAGAAAAGAACTAGTTTGAAGCGGGAAACAGATAAATGTAATTATGCTAAACTATCAGAAGAAACACGGTACAAAGAACACATCAGAGAAAAGATTCAGGACATGAAATAGATCCCTCGAGCAAGAGAACTGAGCCTCGCTCCTGCGTTGTCCCTTGGTCATATTCACATACACACACCTACAGCCCATAAATACACAGACATATGGCACAACAGTATTGCAATGGACTCTCTCTCAGTCTACAGCAAACGTGTGGTTCTCCATTTACTCCGCTGCACACACAGCTCATCACCTACATGTTAGGACACTCACACCCGGACCCTGCTTCTACTTTTTAGACTACAAACAGATTCCGGACACACTCGCTCAATAACCCATGCCTCTGTCTAGAGAGCTTTACGTTCATGCCTCTTGCCCAAATCTTAATTTGACGATTAGCAGGAACCAAGACACGCAAAAACGAGTAATACTAAGTCACTATCTTTTCGGTGATTAGGTTCATCCCGGAGTCAGAGAAAACGAGGTCTACTCCGTCTGGTCAGGACTTCCATCTCTGCAGATGGCTGATGAAGACTCGCGCCTTTTTGCTTTTTATAACCTGCTCCACTGCCTACGCAGGGATTCGCACAAGATTGACAATTATCTCAAGCTCCTGAAGTGCCGAATCGTCTACGATAGCAACTGCTAAGCCCACATCCCCGCCGTCCCTTTCCGGAAGGTTCTTAGTGATCCATCCCATAGCAAGCTCCTCTTAGCTTTACAGCTTTCTCATGCAGGCTTGGGTGTAATGAGTCTCATCTTAAAAAATAAAAACTGACTCCTTAGAGATGTCAAAATCAAAAAAAGGCGATTTGTCAAAGTTTCTCGTCTTCATTTCATAGAAAATCAAGAGACTCCATCACAACAGTTGGGAAGTTCTTATTGACATTTGTCAATAAGAGCAGAAGCTAGCATTACAAACAAGACCATGAGCAGCTTCCTTTAGAATCACTGCAAACTATTATGGGTCACATTATTAGAACCCAAGAATTAGGTAAATATTCATCATGACGGTCACGCTCCCAGGAAGAGTGAGCTCTCAGGACGGCTAATGAGAGTCTGCCGCATGCTCTTGGCTAACTCTCACTGTGTTCCAACAAATAATGGAAGCACTCGGAGGCTGTGATGTCCCCACGTAGCACGAGATTTACTGAGCCATCTTCAACTCCGTGGGCGACCATCTCAGTCCATTCTGGCTGCAGTAACAAACCACCACACTCACAAACAGATATTTATTTCCACAGCATGGCCAGTGAGGGCGCTCCCCCAGACAGGTCACAGACCTCCTGCTGCAACGCAGAAGGAACCAGGGACTGGGGGAGGGAGTGTTGGGGGGAGGAGGGTCTGTTTTATGAGTGTACTAAGCCTGTCATGAGGGCTCCACCCTCAGAACAAATCACCTCCCAAATGCCCCACCTACTAATACAATTGCCTTCTAGTGTTTAGGATTTCAACATATGCAATTTGGAACAGGACAGATTCAAACCCAAAATGGCATTATCGTTCTCCAGGGGCTGTTTCCAACCATGTACCACTGAACTCGTCTTGTGGGCATCATCATGGATGCATCCCATAGATTCTAGTCACTCTGGGTCTCATAAGTCCATTCAAGTCTCAACTCCATTTCATATTCAAACTATTGTAATGTTATCCTCTGCCCTTTTGTGGCTCATAGGATCTACCAGGGGAAGGAGATGTGGCTGCAAGGGTTCCTCCCCCTCCCACTTTCTGGATGGATCTCCATCTCTCTTTGCTCTGCTAGAATGGGAGAGAGGATGAGAAGAGATGGGCAAGTTCTGGCTTCACTGACTTATGTGGTGCTGCCCGTGGCCTTCTCATCACCAAAGAAGCTAATCTTGAATGCCCTCAAGTGGCAAGTGTCTCTCTCATGGGGCACCCTTCTGATTTTCCAGGACATTCACAAATGGGGGCACCCCCACTGTCCAGTGTCTTTGCCAGGGGAAATACTCTGGTTTGATTCTGTATCTACCCCGCCACGGAGCCGCCTGCAGTGTTCTCCCCAGCCTCTACTGCTGCTCCCCTCACCCTACCCACACCCTCCTGGAGAACACCGGCACAGGGTCTTCGGTCCACTAGGGAACCCACAGCAAACTCGTGTATCACCACCACTCCAGACAATCAAGGGGCCATTACACTGCTTTGCTCTTTGTCCCATCTTGGGGTCTCCTGACAATTCCTCTTCTCTTCCTGTTCCCATAGACACAGAGCAGATCATAAAGTTGGGTTCATGAACACACAGGAATCTGAGGGACGACATGTGGTTTTCCCCTTCATTGAGAACCAATGAATTATTATCTCAGTCAATAATTTTCTTAGAGAGTTGGCCTTGCAAACACTCCCTGCTGGGCCACTGGATCACAACACCCTCCTCACATACTTAGTCGCCTGCTGGAGAGAGGGAACTGGATTAGGGTGGCTCAGCTTGTCGACTGCTGCTAGATAACCCGGGATTAGGGCCCATCTCTGCTAGCTTTCCGCAGAAGGCGGTAGGACTGCCAGGCTGTCTCTACAGCAGCTTTAAGGATTTGGCAGGAATTCTGAGACAACAGACAATAGGAAATACTCCATCCAACGTCCTGAAAGAGAGGAAATAAAAAGCTGGAGCAGGAGGAGGATAAAGAGCGAAGGGGTGAGGGGAAGAAGGGGAAGCATGAGTAGAAGACTTGAGTTGTAAGGGATGGGATGTTTCTAGTACTGTAGTTGGTAAAGACCTAAATCTATTGTTTTGATTTTATACCCTAACAGCAAACATTATGTCATATTCTCCCCATACTCCACCTTCCCCTTCTCTCTTCCTTTTCTGTTTATTGTCCTTTGTATTATTGTCCTTACCAATAAACTCGCAATAGCTGTAGAGATGAGCAGAACTTGGCATGTCTTCCGATCGGAACTCAAGGCAGTTTCCCTCCACCATGTGAAGAAGCCTTTCCCCCACACATAGGGACGCTACCCAACAAAACCAACCTCTTCCCTTGTGGCCAACATCATTTTTGTTTGAGTCCTGCTTCTGTCTCTTGCCGTAATGACCCGAACCTTTCAGAACACAACAGAATACCCTGCCCTAAACCAATCGTAAACCTCCCTTTTCTTCTGCCTGCATACAAAATGTCAGCTTTCTCATCTTCTAGTTTTCTTTTGAAGGCAGGAGAATATGAGAAAAAAACCTATAGGCCCGTCCTTTCTCAGTCATTTATTGCTGAAAACATCTAATTCTATTGTGTTACCCACTTAACTTCCTTTCCTTCAGTTTCTTGATATTTCCAACAGAGAGGATGGTATTTATCAGTGGCGAGATTTGGCAATAAATGGACAAGGTGGTTGGAAGAAACGAAGGTCACCACCAGCCCACAGACATCTTCGTGTGTTCTTCTCTTATAAAGTTTATTCCCAGCACAGATGCAAGACCTCAGACAAATACCTGAGGTGGTGATATTAAAAGGCTTCTCCCAGCTTCACCATGACATATAAAGTGAATACTGTAGTTTCCAGACAAGATTGAGCAGAGCCATGGGTGTTCTGTAGAGTCAGCGAGGGGCAGGCAGAAAGGGGATATTTGGGAAGAATATAACAATCACTCCCCTGCCAACCAGAGTGAGTCTATTTTTTTCTTCCTTTTACGGATATCCATGTAAGATCACATTTGAGGAAATGGGGCCTCTTATAGGAAGAACAAGACCGGTGGTTACAAAACAGAAACAAACAAACAAGTATCTTTGAAACGCACTGATTGGAGCGATGAGCCCACCACGTGTCCCGAGCCCCATAAGGACTAAAAGAGGTTCAGAAAATCTCTATCTCCCGGAAGTTTGCACTCAAGTGGTGGAGAGAGTGGCATCAACATGCCAATCACTATACTGGATGGTAGAGAAGAGTTGGTACAGCAAGTCATGTGAACCGAAGTACTGTGGGGAATGAAAGGAGGGAGAAGACCTCTGGATGTGAGAACGAGAGAGTGTTCTGGACTGATGGATGCATCGTGGAGTTCTGAAGGTTGATGGGATATTGAAAGGCTACAACTAGGAAGACAGGACATCTGTCAATTCATCTGGAATCATTTCACAATGTCAGGATCTCCTGCATTCTGAGCTGTTAACACAAAAGGAACTGAGCTGTTAGTATGCAGAGCATTTAAGGTATCCGTAAATAATCAAATTTGATCAAAACGCCAGAAATGTGCACTTTTTAGCTGACGTGTAATAGCTCTCGTCCTTAGGCTCACATGATATGCTGTGCACAGTACTGGGGTGGGGGGGCGGGGAGAGCATGCAGGGATGGCTTATGCACCGGGATGATCGTATACGTCAATCAGGAAAGTTCGCACTTATTCTACAAGGCAACAGGAAACCAGGAAACTTTTGTTCAAGAGAGCAAGATGTCCAGAATTGGAAAATAGAAACACTAATCTGGTTGGGAGTATGGGGCTGGCAGAGCAAAGGAGCAGGCCCAGAAACAAGATGGAATAGTATGACGACACTCGAAAAGAAAATCAAAGATGGCTCTACCAAGCCCAAAGAAGCAAGGTACAGTGAGAGGTGTACACACAGGAATAGGGCTCGACGATACTGATGAAAGGAGGGAGATGTTAAGAGTCAAAAAGGCGTCCAAGCACATGAGACTGGATTTTAAATAAAGGATGGGAAAGTCAGAGAGAAGAGAGGAGATCAGTTAAGGTTTTGTCCAAATGATTCCAAACTTAATTTTCCTGTATTTCACCTGCTTTGTACCGGAAACCATCAAAAATTGTACGTGGCTTTAGCAAATCCCAGAAATGAGTACATACAAGAGCCATGGCTTGACTATATCAAATACCAGAACCAAAGTATTTATAGCACCCAGAAATAAGGGTGCTAAGTCACTCGTCTCTCTCAGCTCTCACATCAGAGACACATACATCCACGGTGCAGCACAGTGAATTCATAAGCATCAAATGAAAACAACCCATTTCTTTACAGAGCCAGCCCTACACGAAACCTAGACAAAAGTCATGACTGACCCCCCAAAATCTGTCCCCCCTCTCCAAAAGCTTCTCATTCTCTGCTCTTGAATCCACTTCTGTTTACTACGCCTTCATTGTCTTAGGCCCAGCAGTCCGTCAGTTAATCATGAACCGAACAAATAATTAAAAAGTGTCCACTCCGAAGATAATATTCATGTTTAAAGACACTTAAAACCAGAAAGCCTGTAATCCTCTGAAAATATAACTCTAAGAGTGAGTTGGCTGCTCCCCAGCATCTTTCCAAAATGCCCAGGAGTCATCCAGACCTGACTCTGCCACTCAGAAAGCTTCTGCAGTAACTGTAACCTATTTGGACGGCAAAGATAGGAAAGACAAATGGAAAAATGAATGACATTTAGAACTCAATGCATGAATAAACAGAAAAGATAACACGGGTTTTAAAAACAGGTCCACACTTCCATGCCATGCAACATGACAGGAGCCAGGCCAGCCTCGGTGACGGCTCTGTAGGAACTGGCTACAAGACGTCTTACTCAACTTAACCATTCAATCACGATTCCTTGATGCTCGCACTCGGAGCCACTCATCCCACTTAAGTGCACTCACAAGAAGGGAATATGCTCATTGCATATTTGAAAGTTGCTAAGAGAGTAAATCATAAGAGTTCTCATCGCACACACACAAATTCCTGTAATGATGCATGGTGAAGGCTGTTAACTAGACCTATTATGGTGATCACTTCATAATACATACAGACATCAAATCATTACGTTGTGCACCTGAAGCTAATGTAACTGTTACACGTCAATTACACCTCCATAAAAAATAAACAAAAATAAGTAAAACTTTTAAAGGACTAGACTTATATTTTGAATAAAGAAAGCAAATCAACCAATATTTTCTTTTTTTAAAAAGATTTTATTTATTTATTTGACACAGAGAGAGATCACAAGTAGGCAGAGAGGCAGCAGGGAGAGAGGGGGAAGCAGGCTCCTTGCTGAGCAGAGAGCCCGATGCGGGGCTCGATCCCAGGACCCTGGGATCATGGCCTGAGCCGAAGGCAGAGGCTTTAACCCACTGAGCCACCCAGGCGCTCCGACTAATATTGTTTTCTTCTGTAAATGTTGTATTCTAGCTAGCATGTTGGGTCTCAAAACTCAATCTCCAAATGTAGTTTATGTTTACACAAAGGAAAAGAAATGTGTCCTCACCTGGTAACATTAACTGCAGAATGACTGAGCGACAATAGCTTATAAAAACCACTAAGTCCTACAAGTTGTAGGCCAGCCCTGTACTCTGCTATTGAACATTTAACAAATATTTAATTAATTCCCACGTTACCCAGGCGCTGTGGTTAAGTGTCTGGTTCATATCACTGAGCAAAGCAGGCAGACCCTTTCCCTCAGGGAGTGACATTCTATCTGAATAGACATGAATATGAGTGCGTTATAGTATGTTAGCAGGTGACTGATGCTATGGACAAAGACATAGCAAAGCAGGGTAAGGAACTTAGGAAATACAGGCGAAGAAAAAGAAATTATTTTTAAAGATAGGTGAGAACCACTAGGAAGAGCAAAAGCTGACTTCCCTGTGAAATCACACAAGTTCTGTCCTGTGTGCTCAGACTTCCTTCTCTCCTGCAGGACTTCAAAAATGTTTCTTTCTCTGAGGATCTAAGCCTGATGTGTATTCTTCGAACTCGTGCAAACATGAGTATTTTACACATTCTGTCTTTCTTTATTTGAACTGAAAGATTTGAGGGTAAACTCCCCAGACTGAGTATGTTTTCATGCAGGCAATTTAAAAAAAAAATTCTGTTTCCTAAATCACTAACCTCCAAACTATTTTCACCATCCAGTCAAGCACCCTAGCAGGGCCCCAAATTATATAATTTTAAATTTTTCCTGCATCTATTGCTATTCTAACATATTATAGCATTTAAAAATAGGCATAAAATAGAAATTAAAGGACAATGAGATAAAAAATAAATAGAAATGTTGATATGTCCTTCCCAAAGGGATGAGGACACTACTTTTAAGACCACTGGACTAATAGATTCTGTATGCACACATGTAATTATACTACAGTTTAACCATCGTAATAAAATAATTCTTTTACATGCAATTTAAATCAAAGCACTCAGAGTGCCACAAGGGGCTGGGAATACCATTACATGTGAATATCTCTCTTCATATGCATATATAAAATTTTGTAAGCTCAATTAAGTAATCACCATTAGCCCCTTTTATTATTCCATCAGTTCATCTGGTGCTAAATAATAGTCCAGATTGTACAATACAATTCATTTCCATAAGGATCTAAGTCTCAAGGCACGGCTAAAAGCAGAGCAATGGCCTATAAGAAGAAACAACATGTAGTATGTTTATCATTACACATATCTACCTGTATACAGAAGTAATGAAAAAATACGAGACTTAAAATTGGATGAAACAGAAAGCTTACTCACTCGGAAATGGATGTGCAATTCATCTGGAACTTACTTACCTACCCAACTTCCCACAGCTTCCAAAGAAAGAGGGCTCTTCCATTTCCTTTTGCCTGCGATGAAGTTTTCTACTTTCTTCTACAACTGGCTTCATTAAAAAGTCTCCCCTAAGACCCTATAAAACTGTAAGATAGAACCTGTACTGCTGAACAAGACAAGAAAATATAGATCTATCTGTGCCCACTCTTTGCCCTAGAAATAACAAGAGGCCACTAAAAGAGATTTCTAATAGTTGGTAAGAAGATGGGGAACTGGTTTGGGATCTGAATACTGGAGGAGCAACATAGCAGCACCCAATGAAGAAGGGGACCCATGCTCCGCATTTCCTGACCCCCAACCAGCACCAGAAGATAGCTGGGGAAGGGCTATTCCTCCCCCAGATGGAACCCAAATGAATACCAGGTGAGGTAAGCCAGAGCAGCGAGGGGGATAGATTGGAAAGACCACTCCAATCTGGTGTGGTGGAGACTCTGAGGCTATCACACAGCACAAGCAAGAGACACCACATAAGCAGTCTGATTCTGGAAGTTTCTTTGTCCCCAGGGTGCTGTATCTCTCCTCCAGAGGGCACCTGTAAAGGAATTCCAGCACAAGAAGCAGCCCAGCCTGGGAACACTCTCTGTCCCCCTCAGAGGAAAAGATCTTGTCAGACAAGCACCTGGCCAGAGAAGCCTCTGGAAGCCTGAAACCCTTCTTCACATTGGAGTAGGTGGGAAGGACCACCAGAAGAGACCTCAGCACACAGGCAGCAGGGCCTGGAAAGTCTCTTTGACTCTAAAAGGCAAAATATCCCATCCTCTATCCAGAAACATTGGAGCCTCTAGGAGGCCCTTTACGTGGATCATGCCATAGTAAGTTCTAGCTCAGGAAGCCTTTTTATTCCCATAGGTCCTGTGGTTGCTTTGGTTGGTTCATTGGGTTTTTTCTTTGTTTGTTTGTTTGTTTGTTTTGTTTTGTTTTGTTGGGTTTTTTTGGTCTTACTTCAAGACAACCAATGGTCCAGACTGGGGGAAGCCATTTTGCTTCCTCAGAGAGCACATCTGGGGCCAGCGGGAGCCCAAGATGCATCAGATAAGTCAAAATCACATGGCGAAGGCTTTGAAGTTTTAAGTCAGTGGAAACACAGCCCACAAAGTCGGCCTGAAACTGCATACTGAATACAAACAGGTTGCCCTTCTGCTGAAACAAATGACTGAAATAAGACCTTAAAGTCCTCTAGCCTAAGATAAAAACGTCCAAGCAACAAATAAAAATGACTTGTCATGCCGAGAACCAAGACAATAAAACTTTGCATGAATAAAGACAACCAACCCATGCCAACACTGGAACTAATCAGATAGGATTATTGGACAGAGGTCTTAAATCAGCCATCCTAAAAAGATTTCAAGATAAATTACAAATTCTCTAGGAACATATGAAAAAAAAAAACTTATCAAAGAAGTCGAAGTTATAAAAAAGAACCACATGGAAATTGTATACATGAAACATACAATAACAGCAACAACTAAACAGACACAGAGTAGGAATGACAGAAGATAAGAATCAGTGAACTTAAGGACAACTCAGTGAAATTCATGCAATCTGGACAACAGAGAGAAAATTAACTAAAGCAGAAGTGAACAGAGCTCCAGGGGCCTATAGGACATCCATTAGAAATCTAACATTCTTCTCAACATATTCAGAAAAAAGGTAGAAACAGAATGGAGCCGAGAGACTAATCAAAGAAATAGTGTCTGAAAGCTTCCTAAATGTGGAAAGGGAGACAAACCTGCAGATTCATAATGTGCAGCATCTCCAAAAAAGGATAAACCCAAAGAAATCCACACCAAGACACATTATAATTAAATTTTTAAAAATGCAGGACAAAGAAAAAAAAATCTAGACACTAATCAAGAAGAAATGATGCCTTACTTATAGGGAAGCACCAAGTCATAGGTCAGTTGATTTAGCTAAGAAAATGAAGATGGATACGAGGAAATAAGCCATACACACGGAAAGAACTATCACAAATTCCATATGTGGCTGAACTATCGTTCAGGAATGCAGGGAAAATAAAAGCATTCACAGGTGAAGAAGAAAACTAAAAGAATATGTCACTAGCACATCTAGTCGTAAAGATTAGCTAAAGAAATTCTACAAATAGAAAGGAAGTAACAATACAATTTTGGAGCATCAGGATAAAAGAAAGAAAGATGGAAAAAACTGAGTATTTAAAACAGACCAATCTCAACCTCATGAGTTTTATACATCACATTTATTGATTGAAACAAAAATGATAATACCATTTGATACTCATGAGAGTACTATTTAAAGGTGGGGAAGACTGCAAATGGAAATAAGGTTTCTACACTGGTAATACTAATAGGCTAAGATAAGTCATTCATTCATAGATAGATAGATAAATAGGCAGGCAAACAGACAGACTGACCCAGAAAACAGAGACATTCAAAAGCACTGGAAATAAATTAATATGTAATCTTCTATGTCCAAGTCAAGAAAGTCAAGCCCGAGAAAGTCAAAAAAAGAGAAAGATAAACAAGAACCAGAAGAACTAAAGAAAGTAAACAATAAAATGGCAGACTTAAGAACTGACATATTGTTAATTACATGAAATACACATGGTCTAAACAGACCA
Organism: Lontra canadensis; assembly: GCF_010015895.1. Classification (NCBI taxonomy): domain Eukaryota; kingdom Metazoa; phylum Chordata; class Mammalia; order Carnivora; family Mustelidae; genus Lontra; species Lontra canadensis. The sequence goes on along the minus strand of NW_022631015.1, from coordinate 20,432,646 downwards.
ATCTAGAGAAAAAGACCAGCAGAGTGAATAAAAAAACGAGACACTTGTATGTTGATTCAAATAAACTCACTTCAAATGTAATGTCACAAATATATTGAAAATAAAAGGATAAAAAAAGATATACTATGCAAACATTAATTTAAAAAGGGAAGAAATGACTGTATAAATATCTGATAAAATAGACTTCTAGGTAAAGAAAATTCCTAGGGACAAAGAAAAATACAAGGACATTATATAAGGCGAAAGGATCAATCCAGCAGGAAAACATAATCATCTCAAATATGTACACACCAAATAACAGAGTCTAAAAAATTCATGAAGCAGAAACTGGTAAAGCAGAAAGGAGAAATGAATAAATCCACAGTTATGGTTTCGACTCTATTACCTCCTTCTCAGAAACTGAATACAACTGTGGGATAGAGAATCACCAAGGACCTAAATGACACACTTAGGACACTCAGCAATAATAAAATAAATGTTTTTTTCCAAGTGCCCGTGGACCATTAAGATAGACCATATCTTGAGCCATGAAACAAAGCTCAACAAACTTAAAAATATTGAAATCATAGAATGTATTCCCTAACTAAAATGCAAACAAAACAAAACACCTCCCCAAAAAAGGAATCTACAGATTTAATGCAATCTCTATCAAAATACCAATGCCATTTTTCACAGAACTAGAACAAATAATCCTAAAATCTGTATAGAACCACAAAAGACTCCAAGTAACCAAGACAATCTTGACAAAGAACAGTGAAGCTGGAGGCATCACAACCCCAGATTTCAAGCCATACTCCAAAGCTGTAGTAATCAAAACAGTATGGTACTGGCACAAAAACAGACATACAGATCAAGAGAACAGAGAGCCGAGAAATGAACCCACACTTATATGGTCAATTAATCTACAACAATGTAGGCAAGAATATACAATGGGGAAGAAACAGTCTCTTCAACAAATGGTTCTGAAAACTGGACAGCTACATGCTGAAGAATAAAACTGGACTGCTTTCTTATACCACACAAAAAATAAACTCAAAATGGATTAAAAAATGTAAATGTGAGAACCAAAACCATAAAACTCCTAGAAGAAACATAGGCAGTAATGTATTTGACACTGACTGCAGAAACATTTTTCCAGATTATTTTTCCTAAGGCAAGGGAAACAAAAGCAAAATTAAACTAGGGGGGCCACACCCAAATAAAAGGCTTCTGCACAGTGAAGGGAACCAACATCAAAACAAAAGGCAACCTAACTGAATGAGATAAGATATTTGCAAAGGATGTATCCAATAAGTGGTTAATATCCACAATATATAAAGACCTTATACAACTCAACAACAACAGCAACAAAACCCAAACAATCTCATTAAAAAATGGGCAGAGGACCTGAAAAGACATTTTTCCAAAGAAGACATACAAATGGCCAACAGATCCACAAATACATGCTCAGGATCACCTAATCAGCAGGGAAATGCAAATCAAAACCACAATGCCATGACCTTACACCTGTCAGAATGGCTAGAATCAAAATGTGAAGAAATGACAAGTGTTGTCAAGGATGTGGAGAAAAAGGCAAACTTGTGTACAGTTGGTGGGAATGCAAACTGAGGCAGCCACTGCGGAAAACAGTGTGGAAATGCTTCAAAAATTTAAAAATAGAATTACCGTATGATCCACTAATTCTACTTTTGGATATTTACCCAAAGGAAATGAAAACACCAATTAGAAAAGATATATACAACCCTATGTTTATTGCAACATTATCTAGAATAGCCAAGACATGGAAGCAACACACGTGTCCATCAATAGACGAAAGGATTAAGGTGTGGTGTGTGTATGCATAATCGACTATTACTTAGCGATATAAAATGATGAGATCTTGCCATTTGCAATAACATGGATGGATGCAGCTGGTACAAAGCTAAGTGAGATAAGTCAGAAAAAGATAAATACCATATGATTTCACTCGTATGTAGAATTTAAAAAAACAAGAACAAAGAATAAAAGAAAGAGACAAACAACACAGACTCTTAAATATAGAGAACTGGTGGTTACCAGAAGGGAGGTGGCTGGGGGACAGGTGAAATAGGTAAAGGGGGTTAAGACCAGACTAATCATGATGGACAGTGAGCAATGTACAGGGGTACTGAATCATTGTATTGTACACCTGAGATTAACATAACACTGTATGCTTATTATACTTCAATTAAATATAATACATATGTTTTTAAATAAAAAGACATGAAGAGGTCCTTCCTAAATGGTTGTATATAGCATTGTGCATGGATGGGGTGATTAAATACTGAAAATGTGTCAGATCCCCAACAGTAAATTCATTTTGCTTCCAATAAAAAAAAAAAAAAAATAGAACTTGAGGGGTCAGCAAATGGCTAAGAGAAATTTTTAAATAAAAACCAAAATGAAAAAAAAAAAAACAACAAAAAAACTATTCAGATACTTTTTCTTTACTTTTTATATTATTTTGTGGGTATTTCAACCAATAGTCTTGACATAAAAAAGGGGTTTCATGGGGCGCCTGGGTGGCTCAGTAGGTTGAAGCCTCTGCCTTCAGCTCAGGTCATGGTCTCAGGGTCCTGGGATCGAGCCCCGCATTGGGCTCTCTGCTCAGCGGGGAGCCTGCTTCCTCCTCTCTCTCTGCCTGCCTCTCTGCCTACTTGTAATCTCTATCAAATAAATAAAATCTTAAAAAAAAAGGGGGGGTTTCATATCCTAATAATTACCCAGTGGGATTCACCAGGTATCTAGAAAATGAAGGAATCTTGAAAATCAACTAGACAGTCCTTCCATTTTAGAGTTGTATAAATAAATCCGTGAACGATTATGTCATTTATCTAAACTCATAAAATTAGATGACAAAAGCAGAAATAGAAACTAAATTTTCTAATTTCAACCCGATGGAATTTCTCATAAACCATGCTATCTCTTGAAAACTCTACTTTTCAAGGAAGCACAGTTTTGAGCACATACTGTTGTAAATCTAGCTTTTTCTCCTAAATCTCTGTGTCCTTATATATTTGTCCATGCTATAAACGTATATGGGATACACTTCAGAGGTAACATTTTGAGTGACAAATGTCATACCCTAAGCAGCCTAGAAACAAGAAGTCACCTGCAGACATGGACAAAGGTCATGGTCATGAGGGGCCCAGCAAAGAGTATTTTTTTTGGAAATTACCAAAGTAAAAACTGAATAATTCAGTTATTTCTAGTAAGTCTCATTAACGTGTCAGTTACATTTCTTTGCATTGATTATCAAATAAGTTCTTCTACATGACCATTAAGTTTCCACAGTTCCCTAAATGTCTGTGTTTCTGACGACCAGACTCTTCCTGGCTTATACAATTATCATCAAAGCTCCTCCCAGGCAGGCCCATACGTCATCCACAAACTCAGCCAAATATCACATGCCATATGTCAATATCTCTGCTTATATGTCCTAACTGTATTTTTAAACAATTTTTATTTGGACGCTACCGTGACTATCAGACAACATTCAGGAAATCTCTCCTTTCCTTCGGGCTTTATGCCTGTGTTTATAGATGTCCTTCCATAACTGAACAGAGAGGGGAAAATGTACTTTTTATGGTAGTTATTTTTTTTCCCTTTTCCCCCATTTATTCAGCTGCGAACAGGAAATGAAACAAATTGAGCAACGGAGTTGAACAAACGATAAACTACCTCTATTTCTGGCAGGCAGCAAGCGATCTATGGTCCACATGATGGCAGGGGACACACTCGCTGGTTCCGTGGGCTTTCCGCTTAGGCTCGGAGTTCACGGAATATATTTTTCTAACGTGACAGCAAAGTGCACAAAGATAATATAGAGAATAAAGCAGATGCCAAGAGCAGGGTGAACCCAAACTAATCGGGTAATATTGCTATAATTTTTCAGCCTTTTTTTTTTTTTTTCTTACAGGACTAAGCTTGCTCTGAGTGAAATCTGTAGGTTTTCAAATCCTGTTGACCATCCCAAAGTGAGAAGCCAGAACACTCCATGAACATGGGGTGTGGGGTGGGGGAGGCCTGTCAGAGCCGCAGCTATGACTGAACAGAGGGCGTTGTTAGGGAGCAAAGGGAGGCAACTCGGAAATGGTGATGGGCCCCCAAAAAACAGGCATTTGAGTGGAAGTTAAAAGACATTTTTCTGACAGTGTGGAATACTGTAGGGCATCTTGAAAACTCAAACATCCATCCTGTGCACTCAACTATCAACTCTGTTGTTATTCCATTAAGACAGAAAACAGAGAATAAGGGACATGTAACTTCTACCGGCGGGGGTGGGGTAGGTTGCGGGGGGACCATGAAGGCCTAAAAAAGAAGAGTGTCTTGAGGGGGAAAGTGTGCAGAAAGGAAGACAGCAGGGTGCAAAAGGGGTATTTCACCAGTTTCCAAGAGGGACTGGATCTGGTTCTGAGCCCAGAGAAAAAGAAAAATGCACCTGCTCTGATTACTCCTAAACCAAACAGGCCGAAATTCAAGGGAACATCATTAAGTGCAACCTTTCAGCTTCAAGAACAAAGAAAGAAACTTCCATGAACCAGCATTTGAACTTAACTGCCCTGTTAAACACTGCTTTTATGGCAAAGGAGTTCAAAATGGCTTACAAATGAACTTTTGGAACAAAACCTTTCCCAGGTAAGAAATTTCCTATAAAGAGGCAAAGGGAGGGGGAAAAAAAATAAAAGATTATCCCAGGAACCAATTTTGATAGGTTGAGGAAAACCCATAAAGTCTGTAGAAAGAGACAAGTTAAAATTTAAAATTTCCCCGAGCCACCAAATCCTACATCTTGGGTAAAATAATTTTAGTCTTAGATAATGATGCATTAACAAAGTCTTTATGCCGTATATTAACTTAAAAGCTATCATTCAATGAATCCCATCCCTGTGGGTGAAGCATTTGAAGCTATGAAACCTGACCCTTTGTTTATCAGTAGGCAGTGAGGCCAGAGAACTGGGGTTTGAAAAATAAACTGTTTAAGTGAGTTAATCATTTCAAGTGTGATTAGCTCTTCCAATTTTAGCGATAACCTCCTTATCCATCATAATGACAATCAAATCACTGACCACCTGAGTTCCCGATTTTAAAGTATCTCTGGGACTGCCCTGAAATTGCCTTCTTTTACTTAGTTGTCAAGTGAGTTGAGGGTTTATTATCTGCTTCCCCTGACAAGAGTGTAAATTCCATGAGGGGCAGGGCCTTCCAATCATTTACCACTGGATCTCCAGTACCTATAATAGTACAAGACACAGAGGAGTTGTTGAGGGAAGGAATGAATCATATAAAAACATGATTTTCCTATATCCATCTTATTAAAAAATATATATAAATGCTAAAGCTAGTAAGGGGATATTCGAACCTGTGGTTTATCTGTTAGGATAATCTCAATTCTAATTACTTTCAACCATCTGTCAGTTGTCAGTAAATCATTAGCCAGGCAATATACTACCAACATGGTGACCATCTCTGTCTTTACAAAAGCATTCAGGTTCAATAATGCTATTCTAAATATAATCCTAGAAGGCAAATATTAAGGAAAGTAATTCCAGGCCATTAGGTTAACTACAGGCCAACACCATCCAACAGTAGAAAGCTCTTGGCTTGAGACTCAAGAAACTAAAATTCTAGTCTAAACATTTACTTACCACTTGTGGGAACTTGTGTAGGCCATTTGACCTCTCTGAGCTAAAGCCTCGTCTGTGAAACATCAAGATTAGATGTGATTGCCAAGACCTCTGCTAGCTCTAAAAGCCTATAAGGGTAATAAATTGAAATGATTAGCTAGAAGAAATCTGTACCATGCACATATACACACTAGTAACAGAGAACACCAGAGTTTTTACTGAGGGCCGGACTCTCTTCCAAGCACGTAACATCAACAGACACACAAAATATTCACAAACAAGCCTATGAGCTAGCTTTAGTCCTCTTCATTCTAAAGAAAGAGAAACTAAGGCCAAGACATGTTAGACCACTTTCTCAAGGCTCAAACAGATACACATGCACAGCCAAAGACATCAAGTGATCTGCCCTCTGTCTGCTGTCGGCCTCCCCTCTATCTCTTTTGACAACTCCTCACTCAAGCCCCCTGGATTTGTCGCTGGACCCCGAGGATAGAAACGTGTTCCTGTCTCAGATTCTTGGCACTGGTTGCTCTCTTAGCTTGGAGGGTCCTTCCCGTGGCTGGTTTCCTTTCTTATCTGGGTCTTACAGCAAAGCTCACTGGCCCACCCTGATCCCCCTAACGAAAGTCATCAGGATACATACCCACTTCTTTTTTCCCTGTATTTACAACCATCTAAAATGATCTCATTGCTTATTCATTCATTCATTGAATATCTCCTGGAAGTAGGAGAGAAGTTCTACAAGGGCAAGGATTTTGATTTGCCAGGTCTATATCTCCAGGAGCTAGACCAGCAGTGAGGACAAAGTAGTTACGCAAATTAACTACAGGAAGAAAGGACGAGGGAATGAATGATTAGCTAATAAAAATGACTTTCCTATATTCATCCTAGTTACTCGAAAGTATGAATGCTAAAGGTACTCCAGGATGCAATGAATCTTGGCGGTGCCATTTAAGTAAGATTTTCAGACAAAGGAGAATTGAGTTTACTGACAATATTTAGTACCCATGTTTCTCAGAATCCCTGCTTTACTGTCAACTCCTATCAAAATAATTATGTAAACATCTCACTTTTTTATTAAGTGAGTGTGTTCATTTCAGAGAGGAGTTCAGATCTTTCGCTAAATCACCCAAGATACTGAGTGACAATATGAGTCATCAAAAACGTTAAGCCCACAGAATCTAACACTTCCAAGAAGTTTTAAATTTTACATTAAAATTTCTATGCTTAAAGAGCCACAGCACGAGTGACGTGAAGGTAACAGAAGCAACGACAAGGTTTTCATGTCCTCTCTGGGGAAGGTGGTAAAATATCATTTTATCACTACAGAAAAAGGAGACGGTGAGCAAGTCTTGAGCACAGTCAGCTTTTGGAGGTGGCTTAAAGAACACAGGGAGAGTGGACCTGGGTGGCTCAGTAGGTTAAGCATCTGCCTTTGGCTCAGGTCATGACTCCAGGGTCCTGGGATGGAGGTGAGCCCTGCGTCTGGATCCCTGCTCAGTGGGGAGACTGCTTCTCCCCCCGCCTCTCCCCTGCTCATGCTTTCTCTCTCTTTCTCTATCAAATGAATAAATCTTTAAAATCTTTAAAAAAGAAAACAAAACAAAGAACACGGGGCGCCCTAGACTGGAAGGGCCTGCGACAGGGAAAGGTCAAGTTGTCAATTCTCATGCTTAACTCTCATGACTCTCAATGGTCCTCAAATTCTCATGCTTACTTCCATCAATTATTTAAGGTAGCTTTAAAAATCCATACGAAATACGAAGAAAAGATAAAAACAAAGAGGATAAAAAAATGGCATCAAGGGAAAATGACAACCCAAGAGATTCACTGAGGCCAGGACTGAAGTGAATACACAAGCAGCCTTCAGAGCTTGGACCCCTAGACCCTTGCTAGATCCCATACTGACCCTATCTTTTCCAGCACCCAGTGGGAGGAGGGCCTGGGGAGACAGAACCAGGAAGTCCGGGATTCAGATGAAGCCCAGTCAGGTGTATCATTCATAGCATGGATGGGCAGTGTGGCCCAAGACAGGCAATGCTTTCAAATCTAAGAGAATGTTCCTCCCGTGGGTCCCCATAAAAAGGACACTGAGCGGTGAAAAAAAATCCAGCAGCATCCTTACACAAAGTGCATCAACATGTTTTGTAAGCCTGTTCCATATAAAATCACTCACTGGAGGCTGGGGCATTGTACTAAGGAAGCAATTCGATCAAAACGATTTGGGGGGCCAACAGCAGTGAGCGGTCAATTAATGTCGTTCTGGCCGGACCACAGATACTTCTGCTGGGGTATGTGTCTGTGCATGAGGGGGTGTGTGAGGGCATTCACGTGTTTATAAATATCTTTTGCTCAAGGGAGCTTTCCACAGAACGGGAGCGGCAGGGTCCCTAAGGCAGCGTTCCCTGAGAGTTTCGGGGAGCACGGCTATTCTGCGTTGTGTGTTGGCTTGGAACAATAGGTCTAAATTGGGATGGGCTCTCATTCTTATAGGAAAGTTGAGGTGTCCGCCCAACACGCCATACAGTGAATATCTCAGTTCCTAAGGGAAAAAGCAAGAAGCTGCCCCAGGATGCAGTTTTGGAAAAACAGACGAAAGGACCAACAGCTCCCCAAATTTCACCAGCAGGAGGTACATGGTTGAAACAAATTAACCTGAAAATTATACATGCAGGCAAACCCCAATTATGCATGTCTTTTAGCCTTTTTTTTTTCTTTTAAATCTCAGGAAAGCACCTCACAAATGGTTCGTCTCGAATAACAGGCCATTCTCTGTATGGTACAGGAGAGTTGCCTGGAAAATATTTACCCAGAGAACTAAATAAATTCATGTACTGCATAAGCTCAAAAATTATAAGGGGCGCGTGGCTGGGTCACTCGGTAGAGCGTTCAACTCCTGATCTCGGGGTTTTCCGTTTGAGCACTGTGTTTGGTGTAGAGACGAATTAAAAATAAAATCTTTACAAAAATGTAAGTCGGGGCGCCTGGGTGGCTCAGTGGGTTAAAGCCTCTGCCTTTGGCTCAGGTCATGATCCCAGGGTCCTGGGATGGAGCCCCGCATCAGGCTCTCTGCTCAGCAGGGAGCCTGCTTCCTCCTCTCTCTGCCTGCCTCTCTGCCTACTTGTGATCTCTGTCAAATAAATAAATAAAATCTTTAAAAAAAATGTAAGCCAGTTGTTTGATTTGGATAGTTTCTTTCTTTTTTTTTTAATTTTATTTTTTATAAACATATAATATATTTTTTCCCCAGGGGTACAGGTCTGTGAATCGCCAGGTTTACACACTTCACAGCACTCACCATAGCACATACCCTCCCCAATGTCCATAATAACCCCACCCCACCCCAACCCCCCTCCCCCCAGCAACCCTCAGTTTGTTTTGTGAGATTAAGAGTCAATTATGGTTTATCTACCTCCCAATCCCATCTTGCTTCATTTACTCTTCTCCAACTCCCTGAGGAACGGGGATAGTTTCTTTCTAATGAGATATTTTATTTATTTATAAAATAAATAAATAGTTTTTTAAAAAATGATGGATAGTTTTAAAAAAAATGATGAGTTTTGTTTTAGAGTGGGTACACATGAGCCCCTCTGCTTAGCAAGAAATGAGGTGGGCAGGGGTACCTGGGTGGCTCAGTCAATTAAGCATCTGCCTTCCACTCTGGTCATGAGCTCTGCCATCAGGCCCCCCATTCAGTGGGAAGTCTGCTTCTCCCTCTGTCCCTCCCCTGCTCATGCTCCTGCATTCTTTCTCTCAAATAAATTTAAAAAAACTCAAAAAAAAAAAAAAATGATGTGGCCAGATGTGTATTCAAGACATTGCTGGCTCATGATTCTTAGACCACACACTTCCGAAGAAAGTAAGCGTACCTCTCTATTCTCTGCCTTGTTATAAGACTCTAGGAAAACAATATGCCGTTTAACATTTAATACTGATGTTTAATTTCTGTGCTCATATATAAATCCACATACAATATATATAGTAATTCTTAAATATTTCATATATACTTTTTCGAAAGAGACTCCCTACACTCTTCTGTAGGAATTTCACGGAGGACACTGATATTTACCTTATTCTCTTAATGAGGAACCTTGCAAAAAAATTCCTTCCTGGGATTAGTACACAAAGTAGCTGACCTCTTGAACAACTGGTCTATTTCTAACCTAAACTCGGTGAACTATGGAACTGTACATGTTACAATTTTTCAGTTCATTGTTAAAAAGTTTAGTGCTGACTTTTTGGTCTATTGGTAGCAAGTGTGTAGGTCTGTATAATATGCATTTAGTATTTTTGTCAGTTTATCTTTTAAAGTTTAAATTGTTTTTAATTTAATTTACTTTTAGTGACATTATGCTATATTTTCTTGGTGTGTTTTAAGTCTGCTTTAAATCTATAATAGGGGGATGGATTTGTTAGTCTGTTTTCTCTTTATATACAATATGGGATTAAGTAGTCTGCTTTATAAAAAAAAAAAAAAAAGAAAGAAAGAAAGAAAGAAAGAAAGAAAGAAAGAAAAGAAAAACAATAAGGGGAGCCTGGCTGGCTTGGAGATCATGTAACTCTTGATCTTGGGGTCATGAGTTCAAGGCCCATATTGGATATAGAGATGACTTAAATAAAACTTAAAAAAATAAACAAACACAAAATCTGGTGTACTTTTTAAATCAGATAACTGATAATCTAATAAGTGGATATCTGGAGGGCAAGAAAATAAATACATTGTGGACTTACATTTTTATTACTTTGAAACAGAACTGAAGACAGCATACCTCCCAAATATCCGTAAATTTGAAAAATTAATTTAAATTGATTTCCTTTAATGTGCTGGCTTTTTGGGTATGTGTTAGGGATGGAATTGTTTATTGTTGTTTTACCTAAAACTATCAGGGAAAGTCTTAATTGTGAAATAAAACTGGATTCAAAATTTTTATACGCATGAAACACAACTATTCATTTGTTATAGAATTTGAATCCTTTGTGAAAGTATTAGTCTTAATATCTTAATTTTTTGTCTTACGTCACACAGAAATCATTTTCTCCAACTACTACATCCCCAAATTACCCTCAATAAATTTATCATAATATTACTATATGTTTTGGCAGCCACTAGAATATAGAATATATTTAACAGTGATATGAATATGGTGATATTTTCTAAGTCTTCCAATATTTGGTAACTCAGTTCTCCAATTTACTCACACTTGGAATGTAAGTATTTAAATAAGCTTAAAAGGAATAGGTCAAATAAAAATATTCAAGTAACCTCTTTAAACTTCCATCTCAAAATTTCTAATATGGCAATTTTTTCAAAGTGTTTTCAATTTTCTAGTTTAATGCTTTTATAACATAGAGTTCATACCATTCATGATTTTTTCTAGTTAGACAGTACCCTCAATATCACTTTACGATATTTCTAACTTCCACCTAAAGTTTTTCTTTGCCATCGAATACAGTTTCCATACATGGTAAGGCCATATGTAGATACATAGACATTCCCAGTTCAGAAAATGACTTAAGAAAGAAAATCCTTTTTTGTGGAACTGTTCTTCAAATTCAAAAAGCAGAAGACTTCCCAAAGAAGGAGGAAAAGAGCAGATATTCTAGAAATAGGAATAATAGAATGTGTACATTTAGAAAGGTGGGGAGAAAAATAGCAAGATAAGGAACAATCCAGATAAGAGACGACTGTCCAGAATCAAGGCCACAAGAGCGAACTGTTTTGAGAGGCAGGGAATGGTCAAAAATGTTGACATCAGGGGCACCTGGGTGGCTCAGTGGGTTAAAAGCCTCTGCCTTCGGCTCAGGCCATGATCTCAGGGTCCTGGGATCAAGCCCCACATCGGGCTCTCTGCTCAGCAGGGAGCCTGCTTCCCCCTCTCCCTCCACCTGCCTCTCTGCATACTTGTGATCTCTGTGTGTGTGTGTGTGTGTGTTCAATAAATAAATAAAATCTTTCAAAAAAATGTTGACATCAACAGAGATGCTATGAAGAATGGACACTGAGCAAAGGTCACTGTATACGATATATTAATAATTCTCTAGAACAGTCTCAGTGAAAACATACAGAATGAGTTCAGATCATAAGGATGTAAAGTAGACACGTAGACGTAAGATGTCCACTATTCATCCTAGAATTGTGGTAGTAAAGCAAGGACAGTCGTCCCCCCACCCCCATATGTTCCAAGATCCCCAGTGGATGCCTGAAACCGCAGAAAGTACTGAACCCTACAGAGACACTGTTTTTCCCATACATACATACCTATGATAGAATTTCATTTATAAATTAGGCCAAGAAATAGTGATAACTAATGAAATAGAACAATGATAACAGTATGCTGTAATAAAGCTAAGTGAATGGGATCTCTCTCTCAGAATAGTGTACAGTATGGTACTCTCTCCTTGGGATGATGGGAGATGATAAAATGCCTACATGAGGAGATAAAATGAGGTGGATGACGTAGGCACCGTGAACTAGCGTTAGGTTGTTATCAATCTTCGGACAGGAAGTCAGGAGGAGGCTCATCTGCTTCCGGATCATGGCTGACCACCAGTAACTGAAATGGCAGAAAGCAAACTGGCACATAATGGGGGACTAGTGCAAAATGCTAAGGCAGAAGTTACACTCCGATGAAAACAGGTCACCATGAGACATGATTCATAACCCTCCTCAGTTTGGGGCACATTTCTCTCTGCCCTAGGTTAATCGGCTATTTATTTATTCAGTGACTTTTCATTTCATGACTATTCTAAATATAACAATCTGTGTTATTTAAAACAATGCACTGGGACTTATTCACCTAGAAATAGTATAAAGTACCAAATAGTGACACATTTTGAAAGAGCCCTTGAGCTATACTTATTTAAAGGCAATTCAATAACTGTGGATCTCAAGTAGAAAATACATAGCACAGGTACACACTAGTTCAATACTCATCACAATTACAAAATGCTTTATGAACTTTGCACTGTTTTTAAAATTTCACTCAAGAGTTGCATATCATTCTACTGGATTGCCATAATAAATTCAAAATGAAATTGAAAAAAAAAATCACTACAAATAAAATCCAAACGATATTAAAATTCTATTTAAATGGCACTGTGCAGGGCACCTGGGTGGCTCAGTGGGTTAAAGCCTCTGCCTTCAGCTCAGGTCACGATCTCAGGGTCCTGGGATCGAGCCCCGCATCGGGCTCTCTGCTCTGCGGGGAGCCTGCTTCCTCCTCTCTCTCTGCCTGCCTCTCTATTTGTGATCTCTGTCTGTCAAATAAATAAATAAATAAATAATCTTTTTAAAAAAATATAATATAAAACGCACTGTGCAACACCATAACTCATATCCCTTTCTCCTGCTCTCGGAAATAAAATTAATGTGGAGCGCCTGGGTGGTTCAGTCAGTTGAGCATCTGCCTTCAGCTCAGGTTGTGATCCCAGGGTCCTGGGATCGAGCCCGCAGAGGGCTCCCTGCTCAGTGAACAGCCTGCTTCTCCCTCTCCCTCTGCCTCCTACCACCCTCATCTCTGTCTCTCTCTCTCTCTCAAATAAATCAATAAATCTTAAAAAAAAAAAAAAGAAAGAAAATTAATGAAAAAGAGTCCCCAAATATCTCTACAAACACCTTCTGTGTGCCTATTATGTAAACCCACAGCTTCTCATTTCTCCTTGTAGGAATTTTAACTATACAAGAGCCTAAAATTTGGGTGAGTGACTTCTAAAAAAATTCAGTCACATGATTGCTATAATAAATGTACATCGATATATAATACCATAAGACAAATATATTGTATTTTATATTTTATTTTTATGGGGATGGGGGGAGGAGAGTGACATGGTGTCTAGGTAGAAGGAGGCACTGAGGAAGGTAAACTATCAGTTGTTACAGGGAAAGGTAAATTATAGTTGCCCATGACATTTGCCGCTAATTATAACAATCATGCTCCTAGACAACAGGAGGATAATGATACTCAATCAAGAATAAGTACTCACAATTTCCTCCCCAGGCTCCACAGCCCCATTGGTTTCAGCTCCTCTGTCCTTCTCTAAGCGGGAACAGGATCATTCTTTCCTGAATTCTTTCTCAACCATCCTTTAACCCTTTTTTCTAGCCCATGATCAAAGAGCTCTTTGTCTTGGCATTGAGCAATCCAACCGAAAAACCTGACAGAGGAAGAAATAAGGAATCTATTCAAACTAGGAAGATAGACTTGGAGAATAAAAGCAAAATATAGACATCTGAAAACAATACATTGCCATAAATAAAATATGATGAAAGCACATGTATGAGTTGACTTACGCTGTGTTGAATGATTCTCAAGGCATAATATACAAGAGAATTTCTAACCTTTGTCTCGAGCCTAAAATAGGTCTGAAGCTACGCGTTTCAATGTTTACCCTTAAATGAAAAAATGCACCTGAAAACGTAATTACTGAGGACTAGACAAATACTACTCTGAATAACAGTGTCCCCAATTTTCCACTATAATTTTCATGTACTTTCATATGTGTCTGAAGTATGTACTCAAAATACGTACTCAACTCTCACGCACTTTCTATAATAAGGGCAATTTTTGAAGTATATAAGCAAATATAAATTAACCAGATACTTTTATAAAGCTTGAAATACCATACTGTATAATACCATATATGTATAAACCAGGGAAAAGCTGTGTGTTCTGATTTGGGGTTGATAAAATATAGTTATCATGGACCTCGACCACATCAGGAAATATACAGTAAATGCTGACCAGAGGTTCTCATTGTGCAGTGAGGAGAGAGCAAGGGAAAGTAAGTTTAAATTGCACTAGGTGCAATTCTGAGCAAACAAGAAGCAATTTTTGATATGTCAGAAAAATCTACCAAGGGTGGTAATGGATTTAGCTTGATCTGTGAATGAAAAAAACAGTCACTCATTACTGTCACTGCTGTCATATTCACCATGGCCAACCCTGGCACCATCAACTTCGTCAGTATTTATATTCAAAATCCCTTGGTAGTCCCTACTATCATAAATAATTATCATACCCTGGGTAAGTCACCTGCTAGGACATGTTCAAGTAAAACAATGTTTGAGGCAGGGACAGATACAGTTCGCATGGGACTTGAAGTTGATACATTCTAGAGTTCCCACTTCAAGAGAAACACACAAAATTGCGGATGCAAAAATTACGCATAAACATAAATATTTGGAATGAATGAAAATCAATTGCAACAGGTTTCAAAATGTTAAGGTTGACGAATACATTATAAGCTCAAGGAAAACAAACATTTTCATGAATAACCTATCAAACCACCACTGCGGTAAGTTTTACCTACATGTTTTGGCCTCAACTTCTACAATTCCCTCTGTTGTAGAGACACTAGACAGCTAATTTAGTCTTTTTTTTTTTTTTAAAGATTTTATTTATTTATTTGACAGACAGAGAGCACAAGTAGGCAGAGAGAGAGGAGGAAGCAGGCTCCCTGCTGAGCAGAGGGCCCCATGCGGGGCTCAATCCCAGGACCCTGAGATCATGACCTGAGCTGAAGGCAGAGGCTTTAACCCACTGAGCCACCCAGGAGACCCAATTTAGTCTTTACTTGAACATGGTTAATAACATTTTATTTTCTTTTTATTAATAGTTTAGAAATGACTCTTTGCTTTTTGATGCATTATTGGTAATTTACTTCTTTAATTTTTGCATTATCAGGAATGGAAAGGTTTGTTGGTAACTTGGGAAAACTTTTGTCACGTCTTTATGTACATGAGCATAGAATTTAGAACACTTTTGTGCAGACAAGGTCCTGGGTCTATATAAAAAAGCTTTATATATTGTAAACCACAGTTTTCCTCCAATAGCTACACAAGTCCACTCTCAATGCCATAAGCATACGTCCCCATGGCTTTGGTATTTCCCATCAAGAAGCAGGTGACAACAGTAGGCAGCAGAAGTAATCCCAGAAGTCATTTCTAAACAAGATGACGAGCACTGATTTAATGATATTTGAAAGCAACTATGAATCACATAAACAGATACTAATGAACTCTAAACATATCCCTGACTCAGCTTCTCTTTATGTGATCCCTAAAAAATATCATTTGACATTAATGTTTGGAGCTAATAAATACATTTATTATCTTGATTGTATATTAGGAGCATATATATGCATATGTCAAAATGTATTAAATTATATACTTCAAATAGTCTCACCTTATTGTATGTTGTTTATAAATTTGGTTTTCTTGTTAAGATTGTATTTACTTATTTCAGAGAGAGAGAGTGCAAGCATGAGTGGGAAGAGGGACAGAGGGAGAAGCAGTCTCCCCGCTGAGCAGGGAGCCTGGTGCTGGGCTGGATCCCAGGTCCCTGGGATCATGATCTGAGCCCAAGGCATATGCTTCAACAACTGAGCCACCCAGGTGCCCCAAATTTGTTTTTATAAGCAATGTATCACTCCAAATCTAATCAGGGTTCAGAAAACACTCAGTCACTTGAACAGAGAAGTTTTGATATAAAAGAAAAATTAAGTGTCGTGAGCTCTTCCCCCGGTAAGCCCACAGGGTTCCTGGATTCTAGATGAATGCATGGCATGGTATGACTAATCCAGGAGTCTTTCTTAAATAAAGTTGGCTTAACTCTGTAAAAAGAATAATTAACTATAATGACGGGCAATGATAAAGATGTAAGGAAAATTTTTAAAAAAGAGTAAGTTTGAGGGAGAATATTTAAAGAGGATCAAACTTGGAAGTGGTGCCCTCTTCAAGGCTGAATGGAGACCAGACTGGAAAAAGTCTGTTTTACCGCCCACGGCATGGCAGTGAAGTTAGCTGCATTGCCTAAAGCAGAGATGGTCCATGGGTGATAAACAGTAGGAAGGGATGAATCAAAGAATGAATGAATGACAATCACCCTCTCCCAGCTGCAGGTGAAACAATGCTGGTGAATGAGAGCATGAAAGGAGTCACGGATTGAAAGGGGAACCCTATTACACTGTTGGTGGGGATGCAAGCTGGTGCAACCACTCTGGAAAACAGTATGGAGGTTCCTCAAGATGTTAAAAATAGAGCTACCCTATGACCCAGCAATTGAGCTACTAGGTAATTACCCCAATGATACAGATGTAGTGAAAAGAAGGGGCGCAAACACCCCAATGTTCATAGCAACACTGTCCATGATAGCCAAACTATGGAAGGAGCCGAGATCCCCTTCAACAAAGAAGATGTGGTTTGTACGTACAATGGAACATTACTCAGCCATCAGAAAGGATGAATACCCACCATTTGCACTGACACGGATGGGACTGGAGGGCATTACACTGAGTGAAATAAGTCAGTCAGAAAAAGACAATTATCATATGGCTTCCCTCATTCTGGAACACAAGGAACAGCATGGAGGACCGAGGGGAAGGAAGGGAAAACGGAGTGGGAAGAAATCAGAGGGGGAGACAAACCATGAGACTCTGGACTCCGGGAATCAAACGAGGGTTACAGAAGGGAGGGGGGTGGAGGGATGGGGTAATAGGGTGATGGGCATTAAGGAGGGCACACGTGGTCACGAGCACTGGGTGTTATATGCAACTAATGAATCATTGAACACTACATCAAAAACTAATGATGGCTAATTGGACATGATAAAAAAATAAATTAAATAACTAAATAAAGGAGTCGGGATGGAGCTCCAGTGGCGCCATTAGTTGGCGCACAGCACTTATACAGAAGAAGTTGGGGGCACACTCCCCAAGGGGGCGCTGTGCAGCAGGTGGTATGCCATCTCTTGTCAGGAGGGCTGTGGAGAATGACCCCACGGGGTACCGAGGGAAGAGGCTGGTGGGGTGCTGTGCAGGGGAGGTTGGCATGTTGGAACCCTATGTCCCAAAAGGCCTCAGCAACCCCTGGAGAACATGGTGTCCACATCAGCAGGGCCAGAGTGAGGGCGGTAGCTGGGGCAGGGAGCTTTTGGAGGAACTGAGTCCTCCGTGAGTGTTGCCGTGGCCGTGAGATGCTGACAGCCATGTAGCAGGAGCAAAGGGACAGCACAGCAGCAGATTGGACTGTTGAGTCTGTAACTGTGAAAGCGCGGACACGTTACCAGATCTGCAGGCTAGCGAGTCAGCCTACCGTGGGGGTCTGTGTGTGTGCATGTGTCCGGATTCAGAAATATGTGGGGCTGTGCATGTGAGCGCGTGGGATCTCTTGTTCGGGGAATAGACCTTTTATATCCAGAGCAGTGGGTGTCCCTTCCTCATGATTCAATTCTCCCATACGGCGACCCGGTGGGGCATCACATGCTCTATTTCCACATGTGGAAATTGTTCCAAATGAAAATGCGGGACGATGCAGGGTGGCCCATGCACCCTGTGCGTAAAAATGAGCTTTGCACCGCGGGAGAGGAACTCTGAAATTGTGAAACGCAAAGCATATACGGGGCTGCTGGCACACCAGCCGTCCTCCCTGTTAGAGAGACCTTTGCTCCAGAATATAAACAAATCCTCTCTGGAAATCCCAACTCTCCCCTCTATATAACCACTAGAATATAAACAAATGTAAACAAAATGGCTCTGGGGAGATAAATCGTTCTCTCTCCCCGGATATCTCTATCTTTATAGTTCTATTCAATCATCCTTTAGCTCAGGTGCCAGAATTCTTTGCTCAAAAGCCCTCACTGCAAAAATGTGAAAATAGACACAGAGCATTGACTCCCAATAGGAACCAAGAAGAAAATTCACTCCTCTATAGTGTCCTCCGGTGCCTGCCTTTGACAAAGCTTATTATCACGCCTGCTGCAAAGGAGAAATGTTTAAAGCTCCATTCTCACAGAACAGGCAGAGTTGATTTTGAGCTGAGAGGTAATAAATTGGTAACTGGAACACCCAATAAAAATATATAAACTTTATACCTGTGAGCTTGAGAACAAGATGAGATGGATATATTCCTTAAAAGACTCAAACTACTAAAGGTCACACAAGAGGTAACAGTCTGTAGAGCACTGTATCAATTAAGAAATTTAATTTGTAATTTAAAATCTTTCCACAAAGAAAATTCCATATCTAATGTTAATAGCATTATACGGAATCCAAAATCAAATACATTATTGGAAAAGATAACTACAGAGCAGTATGTCCCATGAACATAGATGCAACAAGTTTTTAACATTGTAGTAAATCAAATCCAACTGTGCGTGTGTGTATAGATAGATTGATCAATTGATAGACAGACATAAACATATTTGAAATATAATGCATCATAACTAGAGTTTATCCCAGAATACCAGTCCGGATTAATATGAAAAATCAAGTCCATTCACTGTATTAACTGATAAAGACACATACATTCAATTTCAAGAGATGCAGAAAAAATCATTTTGCAAAACCTAAATCCATTCCTGGTTTAAACAAAAAACAAACACAAAAAACCCACAAAACTTTCAGGAAAGTGACACCAGAAGGAAACTTCTTCAAAATGATAATTGACAGCTACAAAAAATGTACAGCTAACATATTGAATATTAAATATTGAGTGCTCTTCTCCCAAAATCTGAACAAAGAAATGGCATCTGCTTTCACCACATCAACTCATCATTTTACTGGAGTTTAAGCCAGTGGAATAAGATAAGAAAAAATAAATAAAAGTCATCCAGATTGAAAAGGAAGACATTAAACTACCATTAATCCCAAATGACAAGATCATCTCTGTAGAAAATCCTGTGAAATTTACCCCCAGACACGCAGAACTAAAAATTGGGCTTACCAAGTTCATGAGATCCGAGATCAACTAAAAACAACAGCAACAACAAACCACAAAAAAAATACTATAATTATATGGACTGATGATAAATATTCAAAAGTTAGAATCAAAAGAAGCAATGCCATTTAGACAAGAGTCAAAAACAGGAAATACGTAAATATCAATATGACAAAGATATGCAAGACCTCTACACTGAGAAATACGGAAGTTTGCAGAGAGAAAGTGAAGAACACCTAAAAAATGCAAAGATGCAATGAGCTCGCAGATCAGAAAACTCAGTATCATCAGGTTACCAGATCTCCGCAAACTGATTTAGAGATTCAGTGCACTCCCCACAAAAATCTCAGCAGGATTTCTTGTAGAAACTGACAAACGGACTCTAAAATTTCTATGAAAATTCAGAGCATCTAAAATATGCAAAACTACTTTGGAAAAAATAAAAGAACAAATTCGGAGGATTTATACTGCCTAACTTCAACACTTATTATAAAACTACAGGAATCGAGACAATGTGGAATCCGCATACAGAGAGAGAACCACGTCAATGATGCAGAGTAGGTTAATTCAGAAGGAAACCTACACATGTGGTCAAATGCTTTTTAACAAAGTTTTAAGGGAGAGAAAGGACAATATTTTGACAAATAAGTACTGGAATGATCAGATATTCACATTGCAAAGAATAAAAAATAACTTTGAGCCACTCGTAATAGCACATTCAAGTTTGCAGAGGAATTACCATGGGAAACAACCCAATATTTTGGGGTGGTGTTATGGTTATTAATTTGGTTTTGGTGAGGGATTATGTGTATATCCATATACCAAAACATAGCAAATCATATACTGAAAATATGTGCAGTTTATTGAAATCAATTATACTGCATTCAATAAAGCTGCTTTAAAAGCTAATACATTTATCTATGCTTAATAATTAAATGTCTTTTTAACACATGCATTCACATATAGGAGTGCCTATCAGATATGTTTAACAGACACTTGTCTTCATAAAACAGAACTGCTATTGTCACCATTCATGGCTTCTCATCCCAAGTTTATACTAAACTTTATAAAAGATGAAATACTTCCACACATGCAAATAGCATTCCAAGTGGAAAAGTGCTGTTTGGTGGAAATCAAGAAGGGATTTTGTGTGCTTGGATCTACTTTCCATGTCGCTTGGCTTCATTTAGTTGGAAAGAATAACAGAGCTGATGAGCCACCAAAGAAATCTCTCATCCCCATGAAGCCTCCATAGTTGTTCTCACTGAGGACCAGCTAGGACCTCAACCCCAGCTGCAGATAAGTAAACTCCCATAATTTGATCTGTACTATGAGAACTTACGAAATAGTAGACTATATCAGAATCTCAACCGTAAGGGATTTTATGTATTATTTTTTAAAAGATTTTATTTATTTATTTATTTGAGAGAGAACAAGTGAAAGAGAAAGAGAAAGAGCAGGGGGAGGGAGAGGGAGAAGCAGGCTCCCTGCTGAGCAGGGAGCCCGATGCGGAACCCCATCCCAGGATCCTGGGATCATGACCTGAGCCAAAAGCAGATGCTTAACCACTCAGCCACCTAGGTGCTCCAACTGTAAGAGATTTTAGATAGCATCTAATCAAACCCTTTAAACTCTAAATGAAGACTCTGACATCCAGAGAGATCAAATGACCCGTCCCCAAGTCTCGGTAATGGCAGAGTCAAATCTAGGATCCCAGGATTCTTGTGACCAAATCCTGTGCCTTTTTCTTACCACCCCAGCATCATCCTTTGAGAATTTCCCCCCCAAAATACCCATTAATCATATCCATATAGAAAAGGACCTTCTTACATTGCGCTTTAAGTACATTTTTGTTTAATCATAATGAAAAATATCCCTGCAATCTTTTCTATTGTCAAACCCATGTGCAGACTCCCGATTTGACCTTTTGGAAAATTAGCTATTTAATTTATACACACTTGGGACAATGTCCCCTGATTTGGTTCCTATCTCCTTCTAACTCATTTTTCATTATCCATGGCAAAGACAATAGTCTCTGTCCTTCATCTAGAATAACTGTTTTGGAACCCTCTTTTAAAACAAAAGCACCAGGTTAAGAGTAGTTTCTGTAACAATGGACTCTTTAAATATGAGAAAAATATGCAAAAATCCCAGGGACCTCTTAATCATATTAGTGCAATCCAGGTAGAATTAAATTAATTTTATACTTAAATATTCATTTTTTTTCTGATTTCAAAAGCATTTTATGCTCACTAAAGAAACTATAGAAAACAGAGAAAAGCTTTAGAAAGCTTAAAAATTTCCATAAACTGATAAACTAGCTATAGCCATTTTTAATATTTGGCATTTACTCAATTGTCTAAGTAGATAGATACATATGTATAACCAAAGGTATGTAACTAAAAAGCTATAGATATAGGTCCTGTCACATATAAATTTTGTATCTTTTTTCAATTAACATATAATCCTTTTCCCACCACTAAAATTATTTGTAATATCATTAAGAAACATACATTGTTCAACCATATTGCTGTATTTATTATTTAATCTTTCATAGGTGAACAAAAATGTACTTTTTAAGCTTTTAAGTGAGGCCAATTATGTGCATGTCACTCTTTATTCACATTTCTGGGTTTTTTTCTTAGGCTATATTTCCGGACGGCATTTTTTAAAGGTTCGAAATTTACCAATAATACATGATCACAGGAGCCAATTCAAGCCCACATAAAGTTCTTCTTTAAAAGGAATGTGTGCCAAGTGCACTTGGAAAGTAAGAATGGAATGCATATAAAATGTCTTTTCCATGCATAAGTAGCTAGCAGGAATAGCAGCTAATTTTAAACATTTTGCTTTATTTCCCTTTATAGTAATAGTGGAATAATATTTGCACACAAATTCCCAGTATCTGGACATTATGGTGGATTTGAAACTGAAAAACTGTCATTGCCTAAAAGACTAGTTCCTAGAAGATCTATTTAAGATAAATTTTTAATAAAGGCATAAGCCCATGGTGTCACCATGGTGATAAAAGGAAGCTGGGATACCGTCGGATGGAATAGAGGTTGAATAAAAAATAGGTTGGAGATACAGTAGGAAAAGCTCCGCTGAAGAAAGGATCAGAAGTGCAGAGGGTGTCTCTAATGAAGGAAAAAAATGAGGAATCACAGAGGTATTAGTTTCCAATTAAATCATGTAAACGCCACATTTAGTTTTCCCTCGCAGTTTGCGTCTGCTCATTAAACCTCAGGCTAGCTAAGCAGTCCGTCGTCCACCTTCCCAGCCATCGGTGGGCACATCTCAAACACAAGAGACGAACGGTCTTTCCCAAGGATGCTCCTTGCAACGTACCGGGTGGCTTTGTTGTTGCCGAGCGCTAATTCCGGCAGGACCCAGGGACGGACATGGGTGAGCCGACTTCTTCACCCGGAGCTGTTGGCTACACTCAGACATTCTCAAGGTATAATGAGACCACTGCCTAAGAAGGTAGAACAAAAGAGGGCTTTAAAGGAAAAAATAATGATTCTTTCCCCCTGCTCATTCCTGGGGCTGAGAATCTTTGGGGATGTTGTTGGTGCATAATTAGCTGGAGAAAATGTTCATTGTGGGTTTTTTTTTTTTTTTCCTCCCCTTCGAAGGAGAGTCAGGATGGGAAGAGAGCAAGAACGTGGGCCTGAATGCTGTGTCTCTCCCTTTATGGAAACCTGTGATCAGGACAAAGGTGCTCACAATTTCGCAAAGTCTCAGCTTCTTCATCTGTCAAATGAGGTTAATACCTCACAGAGTTGTCTTCAAGATTAAGGCACCTACTAGAACACTTAGTGCATAATGAACCTGAGAAATTAGAGCGTGCCGTATTATTAGTGTTCCGTATGGGCCAGCCTGGGAGATATGAAAATATTTCCAAAGTATCATTAGTTCATAATCATATGGTACAAAGTGGATCGAGATCTAAGACAGTATGGTAGTAACTCGGGAGAAAAATTCTTAGTCAATGCTCTTTTATTTTTCTTAAATATTTCAGCGGTGCTTGCTTGAAATACACTTACCGATACATACAGCAACATGCAGACAGAGGATTCTGCTACTGGTACTTCTCAGCCCTTGGAACTGCACTCCCTCTTCTCGAGAAGGAAACATGCCCAAATTTCTGTTTAAGATGATGCACTAAAGTCGGTACTTCCCACCCATTCATGTTCATATGAAGTCATCTGGGGATCCTGCCAAAACAGTTTTGGATTCTGTGGGTCCGGGGTGGGTCTCAAGACCTTGCGTCTCTAACAAGTGTATGGGCGATGCTGATGGGCTGTCCTACACACCACACAGCGGGGCAAGGGACTAATCCAGTGGCTCTCAACTGGGAGTGATTTGGGGCCCCCAGGGGCCATTTGGCAATGCCCAGAGACGTTTCTGGTTGTCACACTTGGGGGAAGGTGCTGCTGGCATCTCATGGGCAGAGGCAAGAAGGCTGCTGGACACTCTACAAGGCCCAGGACAGTCCCAGCCACAAAGAATTATTATTGCTTAAAATGTCAATAATGGCCAAAACACCGGCAGTGCCAAGGTTGAAAAACTCTGGACGAAACAAATCTATGATCTTCTCCACTTAATGTAAACATATTTTCTTGAGGAATAAAATATATTGTGTTTTATTCATAGCTAGGTTCAGAAGACAGAGGAAGGAAGAGGGGAAGGGTAGAAGGGAGGGAGGGAGGGAAGGGAGGGAGAAAGGGAAGGAAGGTAGGGAGGGAGGAAGGAAAGAAGGAAGAGGAAAGGAAGGAAGGAAGGGAGAGAGGGAGGGAGAAAAAATGGTGGAGGTGGGGGGTAGGACTGGAAACATTAAAAATATTTGTTCAAACCTAAATAATGAACCACAGTGGGAGCTATAGAGTCCCCCATGGGTCATCCCAATCTGACAGACCCCTCAGGGCTGGGGCTATAGTTCTGGCGTATGGATGGTTTGGAGGCACAGATCCTGGGCATAAATAAGGAGCAGGCAGGCATGAGGCCCACAGCGCTGTCTGCCCCGAGCAGACAGGCACCGACAGCTGCCTGGCTAGAACAGGACCCCAGTGCCTGCGGATCACAGATGTGGGGCCTAGGTTCCCCCCACCTGCAGAGACATAGGACAAACCCTGTGAAAATGACTCCCCAATCTAGGCAGAAGCACACTCTCTCACACTCTCTCAAATTGCCATTTCCTAACTGACATTCTCCTCCACTGGCATTTGACAAATTATCATTTCACAAACCAAGTTTTGATTGATAGAATGAAATCTACCAACATGTTTGCCAATAAATTTTTTTCCTCGGAATTTTCTTTTAGATTCATCAAGGAGTTTATTTTTATAAGTTGCCTTGAAGATTCCTCAAAGATATTTTCATTAGCAAAATTGTAATCAACACCAGCTGTATTAAGAATTTAATTGACCCACTTGGGCAATCATTCACGTAACAAAATAATTTAGCGTAGGGCAAGAGAAAGATAAAAGACAGAGGTTGGAGTTTAAACAGGAGACAAATCAAAATTACAGAGAGGGTTTATCCCTTCTAAATGGTATGGGTAACATTTCTTGAAAGAGAAAATGAGCTAGTATTCTAAACGCAGAACTGATCTCAGTGCCACCTTACACACGGGGACATTTATCTGATATCATGGGACTTCTGGTCGACGGCCATAACACCGTGAATGTGCCCGCTCTTTTCTGATATCGTGCAACTTGCAAGGCATCCAAACACTTCAGCCTAAAATCTAGATAACAAGATCTATGTCTCAGTTGCTCCATCAGAAATATAAGGTACGTCTGCTGTGTTTGATGTTCAGTGTCATCAGAGGAATAAAAATGAACTTGTCCACCTCCATCCTGGTAGATCACAGACACGATCAAATCTTGAATTTGTAGGAAGCTATACTTTTTGGTTTTTCACATAAGATCAAAATATTTTTAGAACGGCCTCAGACAAAAAGGAGACTATCAACGGAATTCAGAAATCAGGACAGTAATAACATTGTGTGTGTGCACATGGGCGTGTAATCCCGAGTTTGAAGATTGTATCGATATAGATTAACTTCAGTAAGGTCTGGAAAACACGAAAATGTTATCTCCTTTCTATACTCTGACCTTTCTCCAATTTCCAAGCCAGTTAATCAGTATTATTAAGCACATATTATGTTGCATAACAGGACCAGGTCTACGACCACATGCTATGATGGAAAAAGGCCTAAATTCCTTTAAAATGACACAGAATGAAGGTCCTGAGAGTGAATCATCTGTGATGATTTTTTTTTTCTTTGAGACTAATCTACTGAGAGAAAGGGAGTGAAAAGACCTCAGAGAAGCTGTGCCTTCTTCTCTTCCTCTTACGTTGCATAATGGGAGTGTAGAAATATGCCTCATTTTAAAATGCTTTATGAGCTTACCCCCATTGGTTAATAACAGTTGTGGGCAGTCTCTGAAATTCATCCAAACTTCCTAACTGAGGAAGGGAACAGAGCTCTATGCTAATTAAAGTGAAATGGGCCTCGCTTGTCCCATCACACAGATTTTTTCCTTAAAATGATAAACTTCAAGTCCCAGGAAGCCCCCAACAGGAACAGAAACACTGCCTTAAAGAGGGAGACGCTTCTGCCCTAGTAAATCTGTCTTTATACCCACCCATCCACACCTAGCTCTCCTATAATTAAATCAAGAGACTTAGGAGTCGCTCTAACTGCTATCTCCAAATCCTAAATGAATTCTGTAAGTGGTCTTCGTAGGCATTTTTTAAAAGGAACGCCCTTTATTGACAAGCCGGGCGCAAAAGCGGGGTCAGAGCTGTGTGTCAACACTGACCATTGTTCGTATTAGGGTACAATTCTGATGATATTTTTTAAGAATGTAAAATAAAGTGAGCTGGAACATGCAATTCTAATTCCTTTCGGGGCTTATCACTCTTCAAACATTCAATAGCTACCCTTAATACCATTACCTCTGGGACAACACTGGGGCAGGGGCCCCACAGCCTAACAACAAGGGACTGGGAGAGCAGGACTGTGGTTTAAAAGCCTGGTTAAAGATTAACACAAACAGTAATAAGAAGGTTCTTTAGGAAAGAATCAGGACAGCTGCTGCTGAATCCCAGCTACCTGCTGAGGGTTGCTAGGCAACACGGGCCACCACTGCCCCAAGGGTGTTTTACTTTACAATTAGGATTTTTGAAGGGGAAGAGGGGGAAGGGGGGGGCGGCGAGTCCTAGGGAAACTGATGTAGAGCCACATGTATAGATATGCGTTGTTGTGTTATATTTTTTTTAATGGGAAAATGGTGTCACTCCGTTCGTTCAAAGGGAGAATACTTACGATAAAAGCGGATTTCTTTTTTGTGTGTAACTGACAAAAATCTAGCAATAACATGGAGTTTTAAAAGTGACATTTTGACTCTAAGGGAGGAATTATTTGCAATTTGTTTTGAACAGAAGCTTAGTTCATGTCAGATGTGAACCTCCAGACAATCATTAGTTTAAACTGCCTGCTATGTGTCTAAAAATTTCAGTCAATTTAGAGCTGATCTGAATTGCAAATGTGATGATAATAAGCCATTAGGGAACTGCCTATCTTTTTTTTTCCCCCTTGCACTTACAACCCTCCGCTTTAAGGAGCTCCAACTACACTGAAATATGAAAATATCATTTTAATCATGTGCACTGTCGATAAACATAGAGAGGGCAGAGACTCAGAAGTGGGAAAGGGGCATTCCGAGGCTGGAAACAAGAAACTGGACAAGAAAGAGGAAACAGATAGAACCCTTACTTCAAATCCTACACAGTAGTAAGATTTTCCCAAAAAAACAAATATTCCGTTTTTTTGGGAATGCAACACGCATCCCGGAGCCCAACATCTGGATAAAATTTATTTTCTTTGGATTTTGGAATTAGAGAATGTCAGCTCAAGCCTTTTATGAGGTCGCTTGGGAAATCAAGAGAAGAGCTTCTATGGTCCGATTTCAGCTTGCAGTACAAATAATGAGTTTTTAAGGGGGCTTATCAATAAAAATTCTTCTTTAAACAGCCTATTTGGGTTTTCTAAAACACGATGGCTTTCAGTAGTCTCAAAACCATCCATGTCGAGAGGTATTTTATTCTCCCAAAGATGTTCCGGTTCAGAGGCTCACACACTGGCACAAAAATTAGATAATGAAAAACTTCAGTCAATCCTTGGGCCTACCCATTGACAGCCATACAGTTCATTGCTCAGAGGGGCATGGGATTGGGTGGGGGAGGGAGGGGAGAGAAAGAGGTGAGCTCCCCTTATTTTTAGTGCATACGGCACATTTTCTTCATTCTTAGATGCCTGTTTATTAAGTCATCTGATTTCCAAGCTAAGAAGAACATTGCGAAGGAAAGGCTGATAACTGATCAACCAGCCATATGAAATCACTTAGTACATGACTCTATCAGCCGCTATACAACACCCACTTCTACCCCTTTGAATTCACTAAAATTTGGCACTTGGCTTTGTCTCAATTGTATGAATAGGACCCCAGAAGTTTCATCTCCACCACTTGCCAGAATCTTTGGGAAATATGGAAACGTATGAGTAATGCATTCATGACATGTTTTCTCTCAACAAGTTAAATATTTGCTATGATAAAGATAAAATGTAACATCATTGGTAAATACGGCACAAAACGATAGAATTTGAGACCCAGGGGGAAGATCTTGGTTAGAATTTAACCACAGTGGGCCTTCATCACCCAGGAGGTCAGGGCTCTGACCAATCCCAATGTTTGTTTATATCCTGGAGAATGAAAGATAAGAGCAGGAACTCTGGGAGGTCAGGTATATTGCGGAAAGGGGAACCTTCTAAGGGTCAGCTTTTAGGCCCTGTCTGGAGTCCACAAAAATAAGAAAAAGAAAAAAATTCTCAAAAGTAACAGCCTTTCTTTTCCATAGAGAGTCACTTCACTTGCTTGTAATTGATGCCTCTCTGAATCATCTCATGGGGAGGGGCTTCCCCTTGGTCTCCACAAGAAATGTCAAGTAGAAATAGAGCCAATCTTGCATATGAATGAGGAAGGTGAACCCAAGTCCCAGAAGGGATTTATTCAGTCCCCACTCCCTCACTCAACAAATATTTACTGATTGCGCTCCCCGTGACAGGGATACAAGGATGAATTAGACGATGGGTCCTGCCCACCTGGAATTTGCCAACAGAAACAAAGCCTTCACACGAATAAACGTGATAAAAGATGGAGGTGAAAAATCTCAAAAGTGAGGTCCTGGGAGGCAGGCATTGGTGGCCAATTTCCGGGCAGCGTTCATAACCATGCTGCGGAATCAGAAAGACTCAAGGTGCAAGGAATCAGAAAGACTCCGCTTTTGACAGAGATGGAGCAACCTTCAGTCTCCTATGCAAAGCTGTTTTAAATCTCAACTCTCTTGAAACCTCTAACTCTCCATGCTTCTCCTCGCTTGCAGTAAATGACCTCAATTCCCATCCTGCAGAGAAAATGGAATCCATCAGCTGGAAACCCACTCAGCTTCCTGCCACCAGCCTACACACCCAACGCCAGCCAAACCCATCACAATCTCTCTTCCCTCCCACAGCCTCTCACCGTCCCCTGCGTTCTGAAAGGCCGTTGCAACCTACTCTGCTTTAGATCCCATCAACTTGCCACCTTCTCCTCAGAGCCTTTATTGATTCCTTCCTGGATCCTCTGCTGCAACTTCAAAGGCTCCCCTTGCTGCCTAATACCCACTGGCATTTATTTTATTTTATTTTTTTTTAAGATTTTATTTATTTGACAGACAGAGATCCCAAGTAGGCCGAGAGGCAGGCAGAGAGAGAGCGAGCCCACTGGCATTTAAAAGCATGCAAGTGTCCACCAGCTCAACAACAACACAACCCCCCAACCCCACTCCCCAAATCTCTTTTTCTTTCTACAGATTCTGTACTCTTTGCTTTGTCTTCTCTGGTTACCCTCTTCTCATGTGTACTTACTTCAATTAAGTCAATTACAATTAAATAAAATCTAACACTCCATTCCTTAGGGGCAGGGACCACAACTCCAGTGACTCAGGATGACCACAGAGAAGAGTGCGCCCTTAGAACCACTCCCTCATCGTGTAAGTTCTGTTGCCAGATTTTGCCTTCTTTCCATTCCTCCTCTCTCTTTAGCCAAATGACACTGGCAATTTCTTCTGTGCTGACATTACCCTCTTACCCCCCGCCACACCTCAACTCATAGCAATCTGACTCATCCCCACTCCTGCACCGAAGCTGTCCCCACCAACGTCATCAACCCCACGTGCAACTCAAGAGCAGACATGTGTCCTGAATCTTCACTGTCTTGACTAGTCTGTAGCAATCAGGTACCAAGGACAACTATTAAAAACAGTCTTGTTCATTTCTTATCAGAGCCCATACTTGGGCTTTTTCCTGACCTCTGACTGCCCTGCCCTTGGGTCTCCTTCATAGACTTTGCTCGCTCTGCCCACCACATAAATGCCTTTGTTCCTCAGTCCTGTCTCAAGGGCTCAACTCCCGTGCCCTTCAAGTTTTTCCCCGCATGACCTCACCCCTCCCATGTCCTTCAGTGACCATCTACACTCCCATTACTCCCACACGTAGACCTCTCCACTGAGTCACACATTATATACACATGAACAGTGGGACACTTGAACCTCCTAATCAGTAGGGCCCCAAATTAAGCTTATTTCCCATGTGCCATTCCAGAAATCTGTTCCTTTTCCTTTGAAGCCTACAGCATCAAGTGGTATCACTTTACGCAAGGTACAATCCAGAACTTCATTCTTGAATATGATTCCAGTGGTTTTTTCCTTTTGTTTGTCTATGCATCCCTCCTCACCCCTAATTCATCCCACCCTCCCCTCTCACCCAAATTACTACTACAGTCTCCCTGTGTGCCACCCTTGTCCATCTCATCTTCCTCCAAACTGCATTTCCCACTGGGGTCAAAATTATGTTTAAAACAAAACAAACAAAAAGAAAATAAGCAAGTTGGCTTGACTCTAGCTTCCCCACAAGCCATCAATGGTTTCTAATTACCCTTAGGATAATGTCCAAGTGCTTTACACAGTCAGGAAATCCCTGCCACCCTCTTTCCTGAATAGCACACGGAGTTCAAACTACACCCAACCACCCTTGAATGTTCCATGGGCTGCCTGCCATGGACACGCCCCCTCACTTTCAGTCTTTGACTGGAGTACCACTACCACACCCAACCCCTTAACTTCACTTATCCTCAAGGTCGCATTTTTGATGTTATTTCTCTGAGGAAGCCTCTAGGAGAGGGGTACTACCATTCTGATATCTTTCGCTGAACAATAAAACACCTCAAATATAATGCCTTATGCCCCCAATTTATTTGGCCCAGGAGTTCAAGAAGGGTTCAGCTGGGTAGTGCTGGCTCAGGAACCTTCCCACAGTTGGTCAGAAGGTGGCTACTGCTAGAAAAGCAGCAGGGACACAACCATTAGGGACTGGCCAGACATCTCTCAAGCTATCCATAAAGTCATGAGAGCTCTTAGTCTGGTCTCTCAACTTGAGCTAGTTTGAGCTTCCTCACAGCCTATGAGCCTTGGGACAGATAGGCCTTTTCCATAGCAGCTTCAAGGGGAGAAGAAGACTTCAAGGGGAGAAGTTCCAGCGAGCAAAGCAGAAGCCACGATGCCCCTCCCCAGCCTCACCTCAAGACTCACACCACCACCAGTCACAAGCCAATCCAGCCTCCAGGGGGGTAGAAGCACAGATGTCAGCCTTTTAAAGCAAGGTCACACTGGCATCAAGGTATCAAGGTCACACTGTAGATGAGCAACCACGATAGATGACATTGTTGCCCTTTCTTTAGAAAATGCAGTCGGCCACACTTGCCTCCAATTTATCTACAACACTCAGTATTCTTAACGTAGTACTAAACACATGTGGCTGTCATTGTATCTGTGGCCTTTAGTCAGTGCTGTTAGGTCCCATCCTTTTGTAGCTGAGGACTGAGGGTCAGAAAGGGGAGGTAATGTGACAGAGATCACCTATCCAATAAATGAAGTCATGGAGTCTGGATGGGGACCAAGAGTTCTGGAGCATTCTATCCGAATCACCTTGTTCTCTGAAGAGCTTGATCCACTCCTCAACCTTTGGAATGTAACACCTATGTTCACACTTTACCCCTAATACAATCAGGCAATCATTAAATTTGAGGAGCACAGTTTTAATGAGCCTTGTACCCAGAAGCTCCCTGCTGTTTGCATGGACATAGAAGGTGGTCACAGAAAATCAAAGGCAAAGCTGATCTGCCACATTTGGTGCTACAACACTCCCAAAACATCAGCTTCTGGATGAATCCGCATGCATGGTGCCTTAACAGACTTCACTATTTTGCACATATTCCCCTAGCTTCCATTCTATTGCCAGATCACATTTCAAGTGCTTAGAGTCTGCGAGGTCTCTGAGCCTCTACTTGCCCAGGGTACCACTGAGAGCATCTTATCCTTTTTCTAGTGCACACCCCAAATACAATTTAGGATTCTTGGGGTCACAGAAACTGATCCCCTTGGAGAATTCCTTGTTGCCTTGCCCAGGGTGGGTAAAAGCTCAGAGGCACTTCTCAACCCTACCTGAGAAACCATGGACTTCCAGAAAGCAGGCTCGCTGCCTTGGCTGTCTCCAGCAAGGTCTCACTGCAACCCGTGAAGCAACCTCTTTGTCATGGCCACTCTCTCACCCTCTACTGGTGGGGCCCCTCAGATGCTCATCTCCAAAACTCAAAGTGCCACAACCTACAACCAAAAAAATCTTAAGTACATTAAGATGGGGAGTTTTATCCAGCTTGGGCTAGTATGACCAGGAGAAGATCATTTATCTCCTCCTGAAGAGATGCATTTCCTCCTTCTTCATCTTCCCCATGCCTTGGAGTTTGAGATTCTTTTTTAAACTCCTTATGAGAATATAGTTGATATGGAATGTTACAGGAGTTTCCAGGCTACAACATAGCGATGGGACGAGTCTCACCGTTTAGTATGGTAAGTGTAGTCACCACACAATGTTATTACAATGTTAGTCACTACATTCCCTATGATGTACTTTTCATCTCCATGACCTATTGGTATTACAACCAGAAGTTTCCACCTCTTAATCCCCTTCACCTACTTCACCCAGCCTCCCCCAGCCACCTCCCCTCTGGCAACCAGCAGTTTGCTCTCTGTATTTAAGAGTCTGGTTTTTTTAATTTTTAAAATTCCACACACAAACGAAATCATACATTTGTCTTTCTCTGACTTGTTTCACCTCCCCCATGCTTGAGAATTCTTAGCCTCCTCCCCTCCAGGCACATAACTGTTGTTGGAGAAGCTCCTTTCCCTAGTTCATGCCTAACGTAGCTACCATCCCAAGATTAATCGCCAGCCAGGATTGTGGACCGTGGAAATCATACACCATAGTCGAGAGAGACCATGAGGCCCATAATAATATGAACCTGGTATTAAAAAAAAATAGATTTGCACACATCACTCCCATGATGTTGGCTACTGTAAAACAAAACAGAAAAGTGGGAAGCACTGATGAGAACGGGGAGCCCTGGGAAGCCTTGTGCGCCGCTGGTGCTCCCATTAAAGGGCGTGGCCATGACCGGAAACAAAGCATGGCAGTCACTACAATATTTAAAGACAGAGCGAGCACAGGATCCAGCGATTCCTCTTCTGAATAAAGGCTCCCAATGGATGGAAGATTGAACGTGCTCCGTCCACACCACAGGAACAGGCCCTGAAGACGTTATGGACATGGATGGTGGTGGTAGTTACGAAACCCCAAACACCGTCAATGTATTTAATGCCACTGAATTTGCACTTGAAAATAGTCAAGAAGGAAAAAAAGAAGTAAAGATGGTAAATGTTCTGTTGTGTGCACTTTGCCACAATTCTCTCTCACACACACACACACAGGGGTGGGGGGAGGTACAGAGTTCTGGGCTTAGCACATGGTAAGCATTTTGCTTGAGTTTCTGCACAGAATCCTCACAACAACCCTGAGAGACACTATTATTATCAGCATTTCATAGATGTGGAAATGGAAGCTTTCAGTGATTAACTGATTTACTCAAGATTATGCAAATAGGAAACAGACGCCTCAGGGTGCAAACCCAGGTCCCCTAGCACCTAGCATCCAATATCCACCATTAGAGTCTACCACTTCGTGACCTGGACTGCTCGGTGTTATCTAATGTCATCTCTTTTTTTGTTGTTGTTAAAGATTTTATTTATTTATTTGACAGGCAGAGATTACAAGTAGGCAGAGAGGCAGGCAGAGAGAGAGAGGAAGAAGCAGGCTCCCTGCCAAGCAGAGAGCCCGATGTGGGGCTCAATCCCAGGACCCTGGAATCATGACCAGAACAGAAGGCAGAGGCTTTAACCTACTGAGCCACCCAGGGGCCCCTAATGTCATCTCGTTACACTGAGCAAACCAAGACCCGCTACCCATTCAAATTTGCTATGGTCACTCTGTAACCTGGACTAGTGGTAGGGCATTTAGAATTATCTACCCTTTCTGTCTCTCAAAGAATACAGTTTTTGTGAATCATGGTGCTTCCGACCCACAATATATTTTTGGTTATTAGGAGTGTTCATAGTATTTATTGAGGACATGCTGCATTTTAGGTTTGCTTTAAATTTTTGCATATATATTATAATACTTACAACATTCCTTCATGGTAATATCCTTATTTTCATTTATAAGATAATGGGGGGACTGCAGGGCTTTGTACAGTTAAGTACAAAGTCATGTGTACAGGTCACATGACTAGTAAAAACAAAAGTCGAATTATTTATATATATATATATATATCTATATATTTTTTTTTAAATACAAAATGTTTTCCACTCACTCATACTTTCCTCTATTGTCTAACATTCAACGGACACCTAGCACCATAGATCCCTATTCTTAAATTTGGCTTTGGCCTCACGTAACCTTTCATATATTAATACTTATATAATACTTCATATCTTAAAACTCATAAATTAATAGTCTTGTTATCCTTAATGCAATACATATGTTTTGAACATCACCTTCCAAGGAAAATATTTTTATCCGTTATCTCACCAGTAGAATTAGCAAGCCGGATGAATGAACTCTTGGTTTTAACATTTCCTCAGTCTCTAATTCTATTCTACAAACGCATCAGGATTAGGAGCTTCATCAGAAAGACTGAGGAAGAGACTGGACATAATTAAGAGTCTACTTCCGAGAGGTGGTAAGTTTCCTTATAACCTCGATGTCCCCCTACAGCCTCACAGGTCTTGCCTCAGAAATTCAGCCTCTTAAATACTACTTTTCACATAACATACTCATGACAGCATTTATTATTCATGATCATCTGTGAGTTGTGAAGGATGAAGTCATGTGAATGGAATCCAAACGTCAAACAACAGCCTCTCAGAAGCAACTGAACCTCATCCAACTGTAGCATAACTCTGGGAATGAGCTAACAAGTAAGGCTGAGGAAAATGCTCTGGTTGAGCTAGGGATTCAATCTCGAAGAGTCACCACAAAAATGTAAATGGAGGAGAGAAGGCAAAAATGGTCACGGTATTAAAAAGTCACCACAGTCCATCTCACAATAGGTCACCTGTATGTATAACCCCGAGCTTTCAGTCAGACGCACTCTGTAGGCTTGGAGGCAGACAGATTTCTCCACGTAACATTTCCTGGCTTCTTGGTGTTGGCAAACTCAGTCAGGTTTGTGAGGGGTCAAAATGTGTTGAACTCCTGTCAGACTTTCCGAGGTGGGTAAAAGTCAATAATTTTAATCTTAATCCTGAGGCCAGAGTGCGTTCAAGTTGGAAATCCACTCCATATGTTCATGATATTACTTCACAGGAGTCCTTTAAATGTTTCTCCGTGGGAGCTCTGTCAGATTTCCCAAAGGGCCTGGGCCTTTGGGGTTTAACCGTTATGGTTATAAACAAGAATATCGTTGGTGACAAATAAGCCAACAGTGACCCTTATTGAGAATCGAGGATATGCCAGGCATTTGCACATGCAGTATCTCATTTAAATCCTCACGACCAGCCAGCACATTGGATGGCACTGCCCCATTTTTCAGACACTGAGGTACAGATGGAAAAAGGACTTCGTCAAATGGGTCCAGCTTGAGTTATCCGACTCCAAAACTCATAACCTTTTACTACATCACCTGGTTTCTTTTTAGGTGTATGAAATGATAGGTCTTCCATTCAAAATATGGAAAATGCCCTTGTTTAGAAAGAAATGAAGCCTAGCAACATGTTTTCTGTTACCTAGCCAATGTCCCAGCTGCCCTTGCCAGCTGTGGTGATATCATAATGTTAGTGTCCCCTATAGAAAGAGCTCTTTATGTGGGTCCTTTAAAACTGGAATCTAGTCATTCTGAAAAAATCAAGCAGCCTGAATTTATGCCCATAAAGGTTGTTTATTGTTTGATGCCCATTACTTATGTCCTTTTCTCTTTATTTTTTTTTAAGATTTTATTTATTTATTTGACAGGGATCACAAGTAGGCAGAGAGGCAGGCAGAGAGAGAGAGAAGCAGGCTCCCCGCTGAGCAGAGAGCCCGATGCGGGACTCGATCCCAGGACCCTGAGATCATGACCTGAGCTGAAGGCAGAGGCTTAACCCACTGAGCCACCCAGGCGCCCCAGTCCTTTTCTCTTTAAACTGAACATGTCAAACCATTTTGGCAGGTATTCAGAACGTGAGCACCCATTTAGTCTTTTCTAGAATATGCATTCGGAACGTCTTTCTATGGAACTAGAACATGCCCATTTTGATAACATTCAGAAAATTTTAAATTAAAATAGAAGGATGATGCTAAGTGATCAAAAAGGCAAGAGAAAAATCACCAGAGCTAAGATGATTTCCTCCGACCCACCAGCTCCAAAGCTGTACACTCACGGAAATTTCTCTGCTGGTCTGTTATCTTAAGAAAATGCAAATTTCACTCTCTTGGAAGACATGAACAAAGTCAGTTGCAAACGTCTATGTAACAACATACAGTATCACCAATGAATTCTCAAAGAAGAACAAAAAATAGGAAAATGAAGACACTAAAAGAGGCAAAAAATCATGTTTCTGTTTGTGCCAAATCTGCAAGGTGTTTTCATGTGGCTTCCCTTTTCGGATAAAACTGAATAAAGTGGATTTTTTTCTCATTTTTATAGGTGGCCTCAGAGGTCATAACAAGGTCATATATCTTGCCCAAGTTTACATTAGAAGTAAATGGAAAACATACAATCAGAATTAAGTGCAAACTCCAAAACCCATTCCTTTTTCACTTTATGAAACTGCCACCTTTAATTTTATAATACATATGGAAGTAGTCACTTAACTGTATTTCCATCTCTGGATAACTATTGTGGGGAGTTCTTCTGGAGTAATTCATACAGCAGAACTTGCCAAGTAAACACATTTTTAATGATGATGACCAAAGCACACTCATACAGTCATTTAAACAGGTGAGGTGATCATTATATTCCTCCCCTGTTTAAACAAGGTTTCCATTCATTTAAGAAATATAACATGGCAGGATGCATGTTAGGAAGAGATAAGACGTGTCTCAGAGCCAACATCCGACAGGGTGAGGCAGAGGCCCATGATGTGAGGGGGAGGACAGGGAGGCAAAATGCATTTTATCTCAAAGAAGCATATGCCTTGAGGTTCTTTCACTGAAAGCATTAAAGTTCAAGAAAAAAAAAAAAAAACTACAGCGTCCTTCCCTTATTTCCCCCATCAACACAAAATGATTTATCTTCCTAACCTTATACCGTAAATAGAAAACGTTAACAAAGTAAATGTGCAAATAACTATTCCAACTAAGTGAGTGGTAAATTATCTATCTCACCACTGTGATGTCGTTAATATTGAATAACATCGCACAGATCATTTGAATCTGTTATCATTTAAGTAAAAATACACTGACATACTTCACAGTTTTGCATTTTTCCTTGAGTAAGAAAGAAGCATCCCTTTAAAAACCAGCACGTACACAAAACTGACCACACTAAGAAAAACAGGTGGGTTCCAGAGTCCGTGAACACTCACAGGCTCACATTCCTGGTGCCGTTCCCTCTCCTGTCCATTTGGAAACTCCAGCTGTACCATATCCCATGGCTGTTCCTTTCCCCCAAATCTGCTGCAGTCTGGCTTAATGGGAAAACTGAACCCAAAGCCATTGCCACAGGGTGACAGGCCAGGGGGAAAGGCTTTGTGCCTTCTGATTCCTGATTTTCTCACTCCCTTTGAATGTGTGCTTTCCAGGAAGCAGGACAAGTAAAATCGTATTCAGGACTGCCACCCTTTCCCTGTGAGGTTATTCCCACCCCTCTCTGACCCTGATCTGAGAACAGACGAGCTCAGACTGGTCTCCCCCAGCAAGGACACTCAGACCCACGGCTCCTTTTCAGAGGCCATGCTTCTCTTGTCTACCCATGCCTACGACGATCGGTTCATTTCTCTTCCTCATCCAACTTCTACTGCCAGGCAGCTCTGGCTGCCTTGAAGGTAGTTCTGTTCTACTGGATTTTGGTCACCCCATTGCCCACGATGTGCAGCTTGTGTTTTCCCAGCCCCCGTCAGCAGAACCGTGCTACAAAAAGTATTAATTTATAGTCTGTTGGTGAGTGATACTCCAGACGCTTACACGGAAACCCACATCGATTGATTTAATGAGGAGATTTTCGAGGTAGCACTGTTGCAACTGGCTGGGAAACTCCAGACTAACATCTCTGGGGTTGTTGTTACACAGACATCTTCCTCTTGGGATTGGGATTTGAACTTCTTGCTCTATCTGCACAGGAATCTCATAGAACACCCTAACGTCCTTGCCATGCATTTAATTTGAAATAATGCCAAATAATATTTATTTTTCCAAATATGCTTTCAATAGCATGTGTCAACTTAGAGCATGAAAATCTACCACACAGCTAACTGATGATTACTGGAGGAAAGAATGTTGAAAGACATTGCATCATTCTACCAATCTATACTAGAGTTTCTTGGCATTGGGTGTGTATCAGAACCATCTATGGGGCTTTAAAAAAAAAAAAATTATAACTGTGTTGGCCCCAGGTTGCCTGTGCCCCTTCCTAATAAATCAGACTGATATTCAAGATTTTTCCATGATTCTGCTGCAACAGTATTATAAGGTCACCTCTGAGGCTTTTATAGGAATGTGCATAGTAAAAAGATAACCATCTCCACTGTTTGAATAATTTAAAGGGGGTAGAATCCTCAAGAAATATTACAATGCCTGCGACACTGGTCCACCTTCTAACTACATATGCCTTACCTACTGGATCCCAGTCTAAGAATTCCAGGGGTAATTGGGTAAATGGGATAAACATCCATGTAAGTAAGAAGATTGCTATTGGGCTCTGTCCTGCTTTACCATTTCTATGACCCTGCAAAGAAATAATTTGCCTTTTTGGTAAAAAGTGCTGTTCCCTTATAGGTCATTGCTTTGGTTCCAAAACTCAGAGATGGGCTTCAGGTATCTCAGATGATGGTTCTTTTACTGAAAGCATTAAAGTATCTCAGATGATGGATATATGGCCCTATGAGACAGAGAAGAAACTCCAAAAAGGGTCCATGCAATTCACACCAAAGACTGGAAACAGAATGCTATCCATGCTATTCATATGTTTTAGGTGTGGAATAGGTGTTGCCTTGACGATTCTTGAATTCATCTCCTCTGAAAATGATGGAACTGTGGTCCAGTCAGGAAAGCAGAAATTACTCTAGGTATTTCAAGTATGAGGAATTTAATAGAGGAATTGGTTTCACAAATGATGAAAGAGATGAGAAAGAACCCTATTGGGGGATGGAGAGCTCATTAAAAACAGCTAAAATCTGCTATCCTCCTGAGGGCTGAAGAGACAAATGGATGTCCAGTGTTACTAGACTCCACAAAGGACAGCTACCTGGAGGAAAATGGAATCGCGGAAGGAAAGCCTGACTAATGGAAGCTGAGACCATCGAAGAAGGTGCTTCAGACAGAGCTGGAATCACGAAGGTAATACAGAATACAGGAGGCAGTATCAACTAAGACTGGAAGAGAGGGGACAATACAGTGGCCTTTACCTTCTTCCTGAAGGCACATGTCTTACCAGTTCCTCCATTGGCTTAAGACAACCAGTAGCTAGCGACATAGATCCATGCGCATGCAGCACAAGAAATGGATCTAAGAACAAAGAGACCAATGGCAGTACAGAAGGTATCTGTTGCTCCCACGCCCATCACCCCACCATTCCTGACTCATCTTTCTGTTGCTCTTTTACCTTCTGTTTCTAACTTCCCTTTGTAGGCTATGAATTCAAAGCCACCAATACAAAGGGTATGTTTGGGTTGACTTTCCCTGCTCACAGGAAAGTAGCGTTATTAAGGAGAATTCTCATAACAGGCCAGCCCTCTTCCCAACTACCTCCCATTCAGCGACCAATCCAATCAGCTGCAGATTTCTTAGTAAAGTCACTTGGTACAAAGCAAAACAACTCATACAAAAAGAAACATCTGCAGCTAATTTTCTCAGTAGAGTGACATACCATGCGTACAAGGCACTTGAAGGGTTTTTAGTTTTTTTTGTATGTTTTTTGTTTTTATTCAAAAATGGTCAGCGGTATGGGCTGAATGGTGTCCTCCCAAAATTCCTATATGTTGAAGTCTGAACCCCCAGTACCTCAGAATGTGACTGTGTATGGAAATAGGGCCTTTAAAGAGGTAATTAAATTAAAGTGAGGTCCTTAAGGTAGGTCCTCATCCAACATGAGTGGGGTCCTTATAAGAAGAGATGAGGACACAGAGAGATGACCACATGAAGACACGGGGAGAAGATGTTGCCTATAAGCCCAGGAGAGAGGCCTCCAGAGAAACCAACCCTGCCAAAAACTTTGACATTCAACTGCTAATCTCTGAATTGTGAAAATATTAAAATCTTCTACCAAAGCCACCTAATCTGGTGTTTTGTCTCGGCAACTCTAGCAAACCAGTAAGAGTTAATGTATTGGGTTGGACTACATGTGTCGATCTGCTGCATCCTGAAGTCCAAGGGTGTGTTCCATACGCTTAGTGATGACTGTTTCTGTCAGTAGTTGTCATTGACACTGATCTTTGTGTTAGTCAGGCCTTTTTCTTTGTGTGCACATCACTGAGGGCTCTTCCTCTTCTTATAAGGACACAAGACATACTGGATTAAGGCCAAGCTTAGGACATCATTTACCCTTAATTACCTCCCTAAAGGTCCTAACTCTAAATACAGTCACATGGAGGGTTAAGATTTCGACACCTGAATTTTGTGCACACACAATTCAGACCATAACACTCTTTAAACATTTATTCTATTCTACTTTTAGTTGTATCAGTTGAAAATATTCCCATTTGGACAGTACAGAACTGGTCTAGAAATCTAGCTCAGACACCTCTCCTGAGTGCCATAAAGTTGATCACAAACACTGTGACTATTAAACTTCTTTAAAATCCAAGTCCTGGGGCGCCTGGGTGGCTTAGTGAGTTAAAGCCTCTGCCTTCGGCTCAGGTCATAATCCCAGGGTCCTGAATCGAGCCCCGCATCGGGCTCTCTGCTTGGCGGGGAGCCTGGCTACCCCTCTCTCTCTGCCTGCCTCTGCCTACTTGTGATTTCTGTCTGTCAAATAAGTAAATAAAATCTTTTAAAAAATAAAATAAAATAAAATCCAAGTCCTATCTCACCAGGTTATTGTAGAAATCTAAATATATTGTTGGTAAGCACATTTTATGAATAGTAGAATGTTATTGCCAATATCCTCATTATTATCCATGTACCTCTCAATTCTTACCTGCTCTTATCTAGAACCACATCCATCTAGATAGTCATCTTTCAAACACCAGGTCTACCTTATTTTTTCCACAGACATAGTGCATGAATTACATTTTCCACGATGCCTGGGTTTTGTTTTCTCTTGATTCCTATGTTATCTCCAAGGTCATGGCCATTCATAGTTTCCTCATCTGTAAAATGGAGATAATAATACTACCTACCCACACATGAGTGTTTTGAGGATTAAATGAGTCAATAGCCACAATGCACTCAAAACGAGGCATCACATATATGAAACACTATTAATTCTTTCCTATTATTAAGATTGCTATCATTATTATTAGAATTACAGGTAATTATTTTTCCTATATGAGAAGCTGTTGCTTCCCTGATTTCCCTTCGCTCAGCTACTGCAGGTGTTGCCTACGAAAGTTTCCTGCCCACGACCTTCTCCAGGAAACTGTCCTTGGCTGATGGGAGCTGCCTCTCCTGAAGGTGTCTGGGGAGTGCGCCACCTTTCCCTGGAGGCAACTCATAGCCAGTGACTGACCAGTGGAATAGGTCAAACAGTCCAGTCCCTTTTGAGTAGGACATACTCTGCTGTATGATTCGCTCTCTGGATCCTGCAGCGAGAACAACCCGAGGCTAGATGTTTTCTCAGACCACACATTTATTTCTCTGGCTCCTTCCCCTGTTTTCTCTGGTTTCTCTTTCCCCCTTCAAGGGTTTTCTAAAAATATCACCTCAATTACTCTCTCGCAGGAGCCGACCTTGGACCTGGGATCCATGGAACCAACCTAACAGGCTCACCTAAGCAGAGTGTGATTTTTAGACTTAGACCATATCTTATTTTCTATTCTCTGCCACAATTTCAAACTTCATACCACCCAACCATTAGGTGTTTAAAGGAATGTTTTCTGGGTGATTGGCTGAAATATCAGCAACCAAATATCTGCAGGAGGAAAGCTTACTAATTGGTTTTCAAGACCGAGAGACCAAGAATATAGATGGAAAATACAGAAGCGGTGCAATGGGAAATCCAGCTCATCTGTCTCAACAGCGAATGTAAATCACAGTTAGTGGAGAGCAGTGATTTGTACTGAATGTGAGCAGTGCCAAAATGATAGGATCAAGTGTGTCATTTGGAAACTGCATATACACCCAGAGAGCGTGTGAGGAATATTGTCATTGAACACTGTCATATGCTTTGTGGATAGACTGTGTCATCCTAGTGACAGCAAATCCTGCAGAAGAGGCCTCTGAGGAAGTCAGAGGACAGGTCTTTATCTTTTCAGTCCTCCTGAGATTATAGGAACAAGTTTCAATTAAAGGCAATAAAAGAATGAGAGCATCTTGCACTGCTGTGAACAACCAGAAGCTTCTACCTTATTTCACATTATGTTTCATATCATAATAAAAGAAAAACTCAAGATGATCCACAGATAGAGAGAGCCGTATGCATCTATGGCAGAATTGGCTCTGCCCATCTCACAGTTACGACCACATGAAGTAATATACAAAAGCATGCGGTAAGCAGCAATGAACTATATGAGTATTTGGTCCTAAATGATTAGTATTAATAATGTTAGGAGAAAGATATATTTCCCATATACACTCAAGTGTTTCAGGTGTGTTAGTCAGGATTCATTCATTCAGTGGTAAGTGGTAGAATCCTACCTTAAACTAGCCTTAGTGAGAAAGGACTCAGTCATTGGGTAGGTAGAGTCTAGACAGTTCCTGGCACTAGGTGGAGTTCCAGTTGTTAGTACAAACGCAGTGTTGAATGGGAACAGCATACCAGTAGAAGGGAATGCACCAGCTGGTACGATGTATCGGGTATTTGACAGGGGCTTTGACTACACAACTAAGAGGACAACATTATACCAATGGTTAATGCTAAGAGATATTGACAACACCATGGGTCTGAAACCTTACTGTGAATTAAAATAACTTGGAGTGTTTGGTAAAACACAGATTTCTGGGCTCTGATATAATTTTTCTAAGTTAGAAGGTCTAAGGTGGTGCCAAAGAATTTAAATTTTTAACAAGGTCCAAGGTGATGCTCGTGCTTCTGGTCCTAAGACCTTTGAAATGGTCCTTCTGGGAAAACTTTATGAAAAGGTGCGGGTGATGAATGAAAACAAAAGTGTAAAAGCCAGAAAAGCCTCTCTGGTCCCTCACAAAGAGACTTCATTTCCTACAACATAAGGAAATACAAACAGAAATGACAATAACTGGATTCGATCCTGGCTTAATAGTCAGAATGACCAATCTCCAGATGGGGAAAATAACCACAGCAAGTTGTTAGATGAAGATCAAGACCTGGTTGGGACACTGACACGTGGGATGAAATTATGTGGGCAAAAGTCCTTCAAAATTTTAAACTCCAGGGTGTTCTGAAACGTTGGAACCTGTGGAAGCAACCCACACATCCCTGATAAGAGCTGGCATTCTTCCCTCCACTGAAGAAAATGCTGAGACCTCTCCCCTGCAAGGTACACTTCCCAGTGTACAATCTTTGGGCACTAATTCCTAAAAACATCCAGCACGCCAAACCCACCTCGGCATCTGCTTCTCAAGAACACAACTGTGACAGTGGGCCTCTAACTGGTGGAAACTGGAACCTGAAGCATTCAGATGCTTTCTTTCAAAAATTGTCTTTTTTTTGCAAATCAGCTTAATTCTCTCCCACTAAAGATGCAGTTTTCCAGTCCGTGTGCGGACACCCCAGCCATGAACATATCAGACCAATCGGATAGTACTTCTGTGGCCTAGGAATCCAAGAGGCATGCCTTCTGATCTAATTTGAAAAAACCCAGGGAAAGGAACTCATTGCTCTGGCATGGGTTATGTGCTCACATCTTGGACTAATCACTGTGCCATAAAAAATGTAATTATAGCATCTTGAGTCAAATCCTCATTCCTGGGGCCAGGGACTATTACCAGAAGAAGAGAGAAAAGGCGAAGAATGGACAAGAACAATAGTAAGCCATGTTTGAATGTGATTGATACTAATTTATAGCAGAATCCTTCCATATGTCCTCAATTATTTTGACAGCTTAAAAAGGTGTGTGGGAGGGTAGAGAAAAGAAAGAAGGAAACAATGACTATTTCTTCTATCACAAATTTCCACATCAGCCTGGCTATGAAATTAAAAGTCAGTAATAAATCTTGGTTGCAACAGACAGCACCTTAAACTCTAACTTAAGCAAAAAGTAGAGTGTTTGGAAGGCTCACATAACTGCAGGAAGTAGAGTAATTCAGCTGGCCACAGACTCAAATATCACCTAAGGCCAGCATTCTCATCCCTTCCCTG
Source organism: Lontra canadensis (assembly GCF_010015895.1). Classification (NCBI taxonomy): domain Eukaryota; kingdom Metazoa; phylum Chordata; class Mammalia; order Carnivora; family Mustelidae; genus Lontra; species Lontra canadensis. The sequence goes on along the minus strand of NW_022631015.1, from coordinate 20,388,160 downwards.
GCTTCTCATTGTATCACATTGTGCTCTGAGATCAACTTTCTCTCCATAGCGGGGAACAATAGAATGTGAAGCCACCTGCTTCCTATTTCCCAGCTTCATCACATATGAGGAAATGCCTTTTTGTCCTTCATCTCTAGCTTGAACAATTATAGGAAAAATTTTGGTGCCCCAGTTTAGTCACATGCCTGATTCTGCAACCAGTCAGGCATGATCAGGAGAAAAGCTGTCTAGGGCTGGAGCAGGTTGATTTCATAATCATGAAAGAGGAAAGGAATTTTTCAAGAACATCGAAGAATCAAAAGAACCGCATGGCTGGGGAAGGAGAATGAGCAATTTTCAAAAGAAAGGGTTGCACCCCTTTGTAAAATGAAAAGGATACTAGACAAAGAAAACACGGACTCCACTTCAAGGAACATAAAAATGGGATTTGCTTTTTACCAGAAGTAAAGGAAATCACATGTAAGAGCCTGCAAAATTTCTCTCTCTCTCTCTCTCTCATACACACACACACACAAACACACACACACAAAGAAAGGCATAAATTCCCCTTCAATCTCTTCAATCTTCCCAAAGATATGGGGGAAAAAAAAAAACAACAACAGAAAAAACAAAAAACAAATATGTCATCAAATGTAAGTTCCTAAATGAACAGTAATAAACCGCTAAGTCCAACCTCATTATTTTTCAGGTGAGACAACTAAACCCAGAGAGAAGTGATTCATGGAAAACCACTATTTGGTGGGAGGTACCATGATTTCCAGTCTAATGCTTTTCCTATTATGCCTGTTACAAAAGCCCTACTCAAACATGGTTGGTACCAATATCACCAAGATTCTGGATAACTATTGGCCATAACTCCTCATTTTCAGGGTTGTAACAATTTTGAAAGATTTCTCTCTGTTTACACAAGTTTTTCCATGAGGAGCCAATACATAAAGTTTAAAATATCATTGGAGAGTAGGAGCAAACATAAAATGATCAACATTTATATTCAGGAAACCAAGTTTTAAACCCAATGTACTGTATACTGCCTTTATTTCTTAAATAGCAATTTAATTACCTCATTGTAATCTGTCTCAAATCTACCGAGTCACGTATTTTACACTCTTTGTGTACATTCCCCTAGAGCTGTGAGGAAAGTTTGGTAAGAAAGAGAAAGAAGAGTGAAGACCATATCTCCATTCAGACAGAAAAATGAAGTCAGCTAGCATATAAAGTACTACCAGCAAAAGTTAACTTGATGTTACTCTCTTATGGAAGCAATGAAACAAATTCACCTAAGTTCAATCTTAATGCTTTTGGAATTAATTATGAGTATAATTGGCTTCTCCTCATCTGTCAGAATATTCAAATGATTTAAAAGCTCAAATAGAATTACTAAAATATTTTAGGAATTCATTTTATAGCTTACATGGTAAAACTTGTCTCCCTGCATGTCAGCTTATAAAATCAAAATCAAAAATAAAATCCAGCAGAACTTGGTGTTCTTTACATTGAGTTTTTCCATAATCATGCACCTTCTCTGGAGTTTGAATAACAATTCTGGAGGAGAGATAAATATTAATTAAAACTATAGAATCAAAAGAGATGGGGGAAGTCAAGGAAGATAAAAGAAGATAAAAGGCATGAAAATTGAGCCTCATGTCATGCCAATATGACACAGAATCAAGATGATGAGAAGAGAAAAGGAGAAGGAAATGACAGTGAGGTAGAAGGAAGTGAGAGAATGAGATCATGGAATCCAAGTGAAGAGATCATTTCAATGTGGATGAAGTGGTCAATTATGTCAAATGATAGTGTATGATGAAAATGGAGAATTGGATCTCACTTAGCCATGTGGAGGCTGGAGGAGATCTTGATAAGAATTAATACATTGCAATGATATCTACAAAAGATTAATTGGAGGGAGTTTGGGATGAAATGGGAGAAGACATGGAGACCACCCACCAAGAGTTGAGCTCTCAAAAATAGCAGAGGAGTGGTGAGGGAGTTGCAGGAACATGTACAGTTATATGAAGTTTTTCTGTCTTTGAATCAGGCTAAGTGATATCAAAGTATGTTTTAAGGCTGATGGGAGGATTTAGTAAAGAAAGGGAAATTTATAAAACAGGAAAAAAAGAAAGAGAATTGCAGATGAATAACCCTGACTAAGCATAAAGAAAGGGATCCAGTGCACAATGAACGGGATTATCCTTCAGAGCAAAGGCAATTCTTCTGAAGTAGCAGGTAGAAGAGCAGAATAGAAGGACAGAGCAGGTAGACTGGCACCATTCTTCTCAAACCATTCAAAAAAAAATAAAAGAGAAAGGATAGCTTCCAAATCTATTCTAAGAAGTCAGGAGTATCCTGTTACTAAAACCAGATAAAGACACTACCAAAAAAAAAAAAAAAAAAAGGCGAACTACAGGCCAATATCTCTGATGAGCACAGATGCAAAATTTGAACAAAATATTAACAAACTGAATCCAACAATGCATTAAAAAAAATATTCACCATAATCAAATGGGAATTATTCCTGAGATGCAGGAGTGGTTCAATATTGGCAAATTAATCAATGTGATGTATCACATCAACAAGAGAAACGATAAAAACCCTATGATCATATCAATAGATGTCAAAAAAGCATCAGACAAAGGGTAACATCCATTCCTGATGAAAACATTCAACAAGGTAAGTTTAGTCCCGGGAACATCGACATAATAAAGCTCATCTACGAAAAAGCCGCAGATAACATCATCCTCAATGGAAAAACAAGAGTTTTTCCTCTAAGGTCAGGAGTAAGATAAGGATGTCTACTCTTCCCACTTCTATTTAATATAGTCCTACCCACAACAGTCAGACAAGAAAAAGAAATAAAAGGTATCCAGATTGCTAAGGAAGTGGTAAAACTTTCACTATTTGCAGTTGACAAGATACTATAGATAGAAAACTCGAAGGACTCTAACGAGAAACTACTAATACTGATAATTCAGTAAGTTTGCAGAATACAAAATAAACAGACAGAAATCCAATGCATTTCTATACACTAATCATGAGGTAGCAGAAAGAGAAATTAAGAAAACAATCCCAATTATAATTATACCAAAAGGAATAAAATACATAGGAAGAAACATAACCAAGGGGTGAGAGACCTGTCCTCTGAAAAGTATAAAACACTGATGAAAGAAACTGAAGACAACATAAACAAAATGGAAATAAATTCCATGCTCATAAGTTGGAAGAACATTTTTGAAACCCAAAGGAATTTGGGAATAAAAGAATAAACACCCAAAGGAATCTACAGACTTAATACAATCCCTATCAAAATGCCAACACCATTTTTCATAGAGCTAAAACGAATCATCTTAAAATTTGTTTGAAAACGCAAATGACCACAAAGAGCAAAAGCAATTTAGAAAAAGAAGAACAAAGCTAGAGGTATCACAGTTTCAGATTTCAAGATATACTACAAAGCAGAAATAATCAAAACAGTATGGTACTGGCTCAAAAACAGACATATAGATCAATGGAACAGAAGAGAGAGCCCAGAAGTAAACACAGGATTACTGGGAAAATTGATCTTAAAGCAGGAAAGAATATGCAATGGAAAAATGTCTTTTCAACAAATACTGCTGGGAAAACTGGACAGCTACATGTAAAATATGAAACTGGACCACTTCCTTAGAGTTCAGTTACCATATAGTAAATTCAAAATGGATTAAGGACCTAAATGTGAGACCTGAAACTATAAAAGTCTTAGAGAGAACATAGGCAGTAACCTCTTTGACATCGGCCACAGAAACTTCTAGATATGTCCCCTGAGGCAAGGGAAATAAAAGCAAAAATAAACAACTGGAACTATATCAAAATAAAACGCTTCTGTACAGCAAAGGAAGCAAGCAACAAAACCAAAAGGCAGCCTACAGAATGGGAGAAGATATTTGCAAATGGCATATCTGATAAAGGGTTAGTATCCAGAATATATAAAGAAATGATATAACTTGCCACCCAAAAAACAAATAATCCAATTTAAAAAGGAGTGAAGACATGAATAATTATTTCTCCAAAGACAATTTCCAGATGGGCAAAAGACACATGAAAAGTTGCTCAATATTACTTAACATTACTCCTCACCAGGGCAATAGAAATGGAAACTACAATGAGATCTTTCCTCACATCTGTCAGAATGGCTGAAACCAAAAACATAGAAAACAACAGTTCATGAGGATGTGGAGAAAAAGGCAGCCTCTTGCACTACCGGTGGGAATTCAAGAGTGGTGCAACCACTCTGAAAAACAGTATGGAGGTTCCCTCGAAAGGTAAAAATAGAAATACCCTATGATATAGTAATCACATGACTAGGTATTTACCCCCCAAAATATGAAACATTAACTCAAAGGAATATGTGTAGCCCTATGTTTTATTGCAGCATTATTTACGATAGTCAAACTATGGAACCAGCCCAAGTTTCCACTGATAGATGAATGGATAAAGAAGAATTGGTAAAAAATATACAATGGACTTTTACTCAGCCAGAAAAATGTAATCTTGCCATTTGCAACAACATGGATGGATCTAGAGTATAATATTGAGTTAAATAAGTCAGAGAAAGAGAAATACCGTATGATTTCACCTGTAATTTAAAAAGAAAAAAGAGACAAAAAAACCCCCCAGACTCTTAACTATAGAGAATAAACTGATGGTTTCCAGAGGGGAGGTGGGTGTGGGATGGGTGAACTAGATGAAGGGGATTAGGAGTATACCTATCATGATGAACACAGAGTAATGTGTAGAATTGCTGAATCATTAGAGTGCGCACCTGAATTTAACATAAAACTGAAATTAATTTTTTTAAAGTCACATTTAACCTAGGTTGAGGTTATGCCATGAAAGGACAGAGGGCAAAGTAGATATAGTCATGTGCACAGGAATGGTCAAATTGGTAGACTAAGCAATGAAAACTGGGTAAGGACAAAAAGAATATAAGGTGGATTAGGGAGTAACAAATACTAAGGTTGGGAAGAACTCGTGGAGTTGGGACATCAGCAAAAGCAAGCTGGAAACACAGGTGATCATATTTGAAGATCAGGATACTCAAGATTTAATCTATGCAAAACGTTCGGTTATTGGCGGTAAGCACGATCTAGGCCAGGATATACGTGGCTGAGGTAAGATGAATGTGAAGACTGTAGGATGAAAAGAGGTCAAAGACTTGAGTTTGGGGTATTGAAAGGATTACCTACCTGGACAGGGAATGCTACACTACAGTAACAAATAATCCCCATGTTTCAGGGGTAGCAAACATACTCCCAAATTTCTCTCTTTTTTTGTTAAAATTTTATTTATTTACTTGGCAGAGAGAGATCACAAATAGGCAGAGAGTCAGGCAGAGAGAGAGAGAGAGAGAGAGAGAGAGAGAGAGAGGAGGAAGCAGGCTCCCTGCCGAGCAGAGAGCCCAATGCGGGACTCAATCCCAGGACCCTGAGATCATGACCTGAGCCCAAGGCAGAGGCTTAACCCACTGAGCCATCCAGGTGCCCCATACTCCCAAATTTCTAATCACACAAAGTGGGACTCAAGATTCTCCAACTCTGCTGTCTCCGTTGAGGGACGTAGAGCAGACAAAATTCCATTTTTGGCTCTGCATCTCAACATGTGGTATCTTTAGTCACTGAAAGGATCTTCGCTTTCCTACCAAAGGCGAATCAACAAAATAGAGATGGCTCATGGGCTCTTCAGGGCACCAGCTCCACAGCTCCACTTACCTGCACCGAGTGCATGGTAAAAGGTGGACTATTGACGGAGAACTTCCGGATGCCAAAATGTGGATGTGTCATTATTAAGAATTATCAAGAAAGCAATGTTTGAGAGAGAGGTGGTGAACCAGGGGCCCAACTCTTCAAAGAATAAAAGGAATTATTGACCCAGAAGGTATGACGGCCAATGACTGAAACAAAAGAACCAGCAGGGAATCAAGACTATTGGCATGAATGGCCAAGCTACTCAGGGTTTATGTGCTAGAAATGATCTCTCTGTTATACCAACCTCTGTCTGAAATCTGTGCACATGACGTCAAATATCCAGATATGGAATGAAATTCAATCATCTAGATCTTTCCTAAGGCAGTACATTTGAAGCTATTCAAAAGTGGACAGTTGATGAAGCTGATTAATATAGAGCTAACCATATTTCGTATGTGGATTGCCAGATTTCAATGAATAAATTATGGGAACAATAAAATTTTACTGAACATAATTTATTCTTTCCTTAATGATTTAGAAGGCACCTTTAGCTCCTATAGTGACTCAGGGACAGGCCTATGAACATCAATTACAATTCAACTGCGGATGTGCAAGGCCATAACTCACGTGGGCTCTGTGCACACTGGGAACACAAGCAGGGCAGCCAGAAAGAGTAATGACCTTAGGGAAAGGAAGGGTCTACAGATGGGGGAAAATAACCAGGTGACATGACTTGTCAGGAATTGAAATCATAAAGTTCAAGGAGATAAGGGGTCCTGTGTTTCAGTCAGGGCTGATACTTACATCCAGGAGGTACTGTCCAGGTGGTGGGATAAGACCAGAAAATATATGTCCTAACCATACAGGCAGATAATGTATCTCCAGTCCTAGTAGGTTAATTTATTAGAGGCAGATGTGGAGTACATTTTCCAATACATGGCCCATCAACCCAAGGGGTGGCTTTCCAAAATAAGCTGCTACTTATTTCAAGGTCCAAGACAGGGCTCCAGATCCAGGACGAAATTGAAAGGCAAACCAGGAAACTAAAAAGTTAAGTGGAGCCTAAAGAATTTAGGTATAGGGCCATATCGGGTACAAGAGGGCATGCTAGTTTCAGAACACAATCACCTGGTAAGGAGAGAATCCTATTAAGCTTTAAAAAACCACAAAAAGACATGGAGGGAACTTAAATGTATAATAGTAAGTGAAAAGAAGCTAATCGGAAAAAGCTACATACATATTATATGATTCCAACGATGGGATATTTTGGAAAAAGCAATAAATATATGGAGACACTAAAAATATCCATGATCGGCAGGGACTGGATGAGGGAAGGATGACTAGGTAAGTACTAGGGAGTTTTTAGATGGCTGAAATTACTCTGTATACTATAGAGGAAGATACACGTCATTATACTTGTATCCAAACCCACAGAACATACACTACCACCAATGAACAATAATGCAAACTATGGATTTTGGATGATTATGCTACATCAGAATAGGTTCACCAATTGTAACAAGTCAACAACTGTAGGATATAAGGAAATATTCCAAGATTTTTTTTTTTCTTTTAAGGCAAGGAGAGCAGGGAGACTCTCAAGTAGCTTCCAAGCCCAGCATGGTGCCCAATGTGGGGCTCAATCTCACAACCCTGAGATCATGACCTGAGCTGAAATCAAGAGTCAGATGCTGAACCATAAGGAAAAAATTCTGTACCATCTCCTCAAATTTGCTATGAACCTAAAACTGCTCCAATTAAAAAAAGAAAGAGAAAGGCTAGTCTACAGTCAACAGTATATTACACACTTAAAAATCCGTTTAGAGGGTAGATCTCATGTGAAGTGTTCTTGCCACAGTAAGATTTAAGCAAACAAACAAAACAAAACAGGCCTAGTCAAGAGACCATCGTGAGAGGGAGGACGGGTTGGACAACAGAGGAAATGACATACAGAAGTAAAATGTAAAGAAAACTTATTATTTACTCTATTACAACACCAGGCAGGAGTGCTCTATCTAGATGCTCCAGGATGGCATTCTCCATCCCTTTTATTTGGCGGGGTCTGTACTTATGCTCCCTTATTTGTAAGCTAGGTCAATATCCAGCTAAGAAGGGAATTATTTGTAATGCAATTCAATCCACAGAAAAGAGTTGAAGAATATTTTTAGCTTAATAAAGGATTTAAATTCTTCTTGTTCTGTAGATGTTTTGCTTTCCTTAATCTCATTCTCTACTCCCCATGGATCTCAATCCCCTGCTATCTCCAAAACAAAAAAACAGATGGAAATGAAATCAGACCAAAGGACAGAAAACTAAAGAAAGTAGGTTGATGCCTGGGGTGTGGTGGGAGTAAGAAGCAAGAGTAGAGTTTCAAAGCCAGAGGGGTCTTTGGAAACTAAGAAGGCAGAAGAGGTGGGACACGGAGGGAGTGAAGAGGGACATAGTTCACCTGGGAAGGCTTCCAGACAGACCAGTAGGGGGCGACTGTGTAAAAAGCCTCAGAAGTCTATTACAAAGGACCACCCAAGCAGGAGAGAGCTGGGTGCCCTGAGATGGTAGAAAGTACTCTCAAGATGTCCACTGGAGGCAGAACAATGATCCAAAGAGAAGCCTTGGCAATGCAGAAGGAATTAGGCGTTTTCAAAGACATATGCCACAGCTGGGAGAATTGCCAATGGTGTCAAAGTCATTTTACCCAAGGGTGCCTATTTATACAGAAAGAGCTATTTTGAGTTGTGTTTTAAATTTTATTTTTGTGTGTTAAAGTAAAAACAACAACAACAACAAAAAAAAACTTGAGACAGACTTTGCTTTAAATTCAATGTGCAAATCCTCTCATCTATTTATAAATATAATAAGTGTTATATAAAATAGACCAACTTTTGGAGGAAGCTGATTAGCGTTTGATACACTCAAGTTACATAAACTAAATTCCTCTCAAAATAACCAATCTCATTTAAAAACTCAATTAAACCCCCTTAAAAATTTTTTAAAGCACTTACAAATCAAAATGCCCTACTTCACATGCCTGATTGAGAAAACTTACGATCTTAACATGCAAAAATCTTTCACAGTTTGGGAAGAAGGACTTGGATATAGGGAAGTCAAACACCTAGAACTAGCAGGTGTCAGTCTACGTTTTGCAACAGCTGGTGCAGTTTAGGACGAGGATTTCAAGGGTAGGATCACAATTCATATTTAGTTCTCTCAGACAGAGTCCAAGAAACTAAATACTGACACACCAAAGCAAACCCAAATTCTGTTGGTTTTCTGTTCTGTTCAAATTTGTGCTCCTGAAAGGCATGCCACACACAGCCATCTTAAGTTTGAGCCCGAAGAGAATTCCTTCCAAATAAAACCCATATTGCCCTGGCATTCTTTAACTCCTGGAGGCAGAACCTTCTGTTCATCCTATAGCACCACTTTGGCTTTGCTATTTTTGTAGATGATGATTCCCACAAGTCTTGTGGCTCAAGTTCTCTGGGAGGTTTTTGTTGTTTGACTGCAAGAGTAATATAATTTTGTGTAGGAATCGACTCAAAATGAACATTTTCTCTCTCAAGATCCAAAGTGGAATATAGAGTGGGTGTCTCAACAGTGTCCTACAGCCGAGGCATATCTTTCCTGATGTCTGTTTGAAACCAATGTCATGTCTATGATCAACAAATCTGTTTTAATTTCAATGATTGACATGCTTTTGAAAATCACTGCAAGGACAAATTAGTAATTTTGAGGATAAAGAAGCAGTTTTGTTTTGTTTTGTTTTGTTTTTAATCTGACAAAAAGAAATCTGGAGTAATAGTGAAGATTTTAGTCACTTAATTTATAATTTTTCTACACAATGCTATATACGTAAATAGTTTAAAGCAAACACATAGGTTGTCTTGAATTTCTAATATCATTGTTCCTGAATATAAAGTAATTTCCAAGGGCACAAAGGAGGAAACCACTAGCTAAAAAGGGGTAATTTCGAGTGATTTGTACCAATTGGATTATTTTATAGTCTGCTGACAATAAAGGTGTCATTATATTTTCTCATGAGGGCTGATTCGTGGTAACAACCAGAGGGTGAGGTTAAGGGAAGGGAGGAGGCAGGTAAGAGAGACAGGAGAAAATCAGTTCTTTCTTGAGCTTGTACTGCTAGAAAAGTTTCTTCAATATATTTGCAGACTACACATTTTTTAAAATAATTAGTTGATCATTAGGATTACACTACAATGGGCTACAACATATATAACAGACTTTTCTTTGACTTCAGCATTTTCAACCCTACAAGGTTGTTTTATTCCCAGGCCAGTTGTGCCCTGCACCAGTGGGCCTCTTACCGAAGCAGATGCACGACTCAGAGAAGAATTATTGCTTCCTTTTAATTTATGGTTTCAAGAATGTTGTGGAGATCAAGCTCAAAAATTAATTTCAGATTGGTCCCAGAGGGATTGCTTTTAATGGTTCTGTTAATTCACTTTGAGAGAAACCCTATTAAAGTTGATGAAAATGGCAAAGACCCACTAGCCCATTTCTAATCTAGAGTTTGTTTGCAACAGACCTCATCCTTCTAATTAGAGTTGTTAGAACACACTTTAATTTTATTAATAATAATTAACGTTTATAATACTTCAGTTTACAGAGCACTTCCTCATTATCAATTACCTTTTGAAAATCATCCCAGTAATCTCTTAAAGTAGCGTATGAGTTTCCTATTGCTGCTGTAACAAATTACAATAAATGCAATGGCTTACAACACAAGTTTATTATACTGTGGAGGTCAGTGGTACAAAACAGGTCTTACTTGGCTATATTCTATGTCAAGGATACTTCAACTGAAAATACATCTAGACACACACAAAAAGTTGTTAGCAGGACTTCATTCCTTATGGAGGCTTTTAAGGACAATCTATTTCTCTCCTATTTTCCAGGCTTCTGTAGACTGCCTGAGTTCCTTGGCTCATGGTCTCTTCCACCTACAAATCCAGCAAGCAACGTACAGACAAGTCTTTCTCCACTACATAATTCTGAACTACTTCTGTTATCACATCTCCTGACTCTCTCTTGAAGTCATAAGGGTCTTTGTGATTACACTGCCCAGCCCCTAGCTGGATATTCTCCCAAGATACTCTCCCTCCCTTCAAATGCTTAACTTAGTCTCCTCAGCAAAGGCCCTTTCCCCAGGTGAGTTCACATACTCACAGGTTCTGGGATTAGGATAAGACACCTTCAGGGGATCACAATTCTGCCTGGCAATGCTTTAAATGTTGAATGAGCAGTGATGGCAAGAGGGAGAAGAAAATCGTTTCATGGTAAGGAAAACAAGACCAAAGGATCCACAGTCGCTCAAAAGGAGATAAAACTATATTTTAAAATTGGTATTTAGATGTTGATCTACTGTTTGTTCAACTCCATCATGACATATGAAAGTGCAAAACAAAAGTTCCTACTAGGCATTTCTAGTGTATGTGGAATGACATGCTCAGCAACTTTTTAAGATCATTTTCCAAAATTTTGCTTCAGGGTTTACTGTAAGTAATATCCACCACACTTTCCACCACGTAATTAATAATAAGGAGGATAAAATCTAATGATGACAGCTTTGATGAAGTAGATACCCAAAAATTCCCTTAAAATATGAAAAAAAAATACTTTCAGTTCCCTTAACATAAGAACAACTTCTTAAATTTCACTATTCTCACATACTATGAAATAATCACATGGTTCAGTAAGAAGGACAAATAAAACCATCCACAGCCCACACCTAAAACACAGCAAGGGATCCGGGAGTTGTCTCTGTAGGAAAACAAAGGGAACCATCAGAAAAAATACTGAAGGACTGTGGCTACTATTCTACAGCCATGAGTCATAAAGTCGTGTGTCTTGGACCCAGAAGACACAGGCAAAACCCAAGGTTATTTTGTTAGCTGGTAGGAAGGGCAGAATCTCAGGCCTTGTCAAGGTCTGGCAGTTTAAAGAGTAAAAATAACAGTAAAATTAGGGATAAATCTAAACAAGCGTTTAGTATAAATAAGAGTAATATTACTGGAGCGCCCACTGGCTCAGTTGGTGGAACACACAACTCTTGATCTCAGGGTCATGAGTTCAAGCCCCACATTGGGTGCAGAGATCACTCAAAAAAAAAAAAAAAAAAAAAAACAAACCCAAAATCTTGGGGCACCTGGGTGGTTCAGATGGTTAAGCATCTGCTTTCGGATCAGGTCATGATTCCCAGGTTCTGCAATTGAGCCCCATGTCCAGCTCCCAGCTCTGTGGGGAGTCTGCTTCTCCTTCTCCTTCTGCCTCTGCCCCTGCTTCTGCTCTGTCTCTCTCTCTCAAATGAATTAAAAAAAAATCTTAAAAAAAGGAAGAATATTACTAATAAGGACCAATTTTTAAGAGGTATTTAAACACAAAGAAGAATAGAAAGTAGATTGGATTTACCAAAAAGAGATGGGGGTAGTTATGAGTTAAAGTGCCTTAGGATCAGTCAGCGAAAGACAAATACCATATGATTTCACTCATATGTGGAATTTAAGCAACAAACCGAGGAACATAAGGAAAGGGAAGGAAAAATAAGATAAAAACAGAGAGCGAGGCAAACCATAAAAGACTCTTAACTCTAGGGAACAAACTGAGGGTTGCTAGAGGTTAAGTGGACAAGGTGAGCGGGGAAGGGAACACTGGGTGATGGGCACGAAGGAGGGCACTTGTTATGATGGGCATCGGGTGTTACATGTAGGTAATAAGTGACTAAATCTACTCCTGAAACCAATATCAATAAATCTACTCCTGAAACCAAAACCAATATAACTGTATGTTAACTAGCGTTTAAATAAAAATTTGAAAGAAGATCCTTCTATAGATCAAAATTTATATTCAGTGTATATGTTGTTAGGCATGTACATTTAAGATGCCCACTATAAGAAGTTAAAGAGAAGGAAGAACTTCTAAACTGACATAATGGAGGGAAAATTTTTAAAAAACCTCAATTTTTGAATAATAGGCAAAAATGTCAGAAAAAAAGCAAAAAAAAGAAAAAACCCACAAAATAGGAGGTAAACAGAAAACACAAAATAAGATGGCAGAAGAAAGATCAAATGTAGTAGTACTACCTATAAAGTATATTTCCTTATTGAAAGAGGGATTTTTCACACCAGATTTTTAAGAACCAATTCCATTTCAAAAGCTACACAATCACACACGCATACATATTAAAAAGAAAAGAACACTAGGAATCCTAACCAAATAAAATTTGAATAATTTAACATCAGACATTTAAAATTTAATAAATATATCAAAAAATATCTAGCACTCAAATGAATGAAGGTTCCCTGAATTAAGGTGTCATAGCACTATGTATTGCCTTAAGATTCTTAATTACCAATACAGGTGTCAAATTATTAATGCCGCTAATGAGGTATCAACCTTAATTCAGGTCCTTGCATCTGTTTCCTAGTTATTAGGAAATGCCATAAAATGCCTCCTTTACTCAGAAAAATAATCACCGTGGGCATTTTCAAAATCTGAATCACTCTTCTGGGAAGATTGTGAATAAACCTGTGCCCAAATGGCACTCTTCCATACATCCTGTAGAAGATGGATACTTAGAGACATTGAAATATCAAAATACATTTTTTTAAAGATTTTATTTATTTATTTGACAGACAGAAATCACAAGCAGGCAGAGAGGCAGGCAGAGAGAGAGGAGGAAGCAGGCTTCCCGCTGAGCAGAGAGCCTGATGAGGGGCTCGACCCCAGGACCCTGGGATCATGACCCGAGCCAAAGGCAGAGGCTTAACCCACTGAGCCACCCAGGTGCCCACAAAATACATTTTTAAAAGGCTAAATAATGACTTTATTTATTTAAATAGTGCCTTGTTCTACTTTGCCCCACATATGACCAATTGAATAACTCTCACTCTAGTACCACCCTCACGCTACTAACCTCATTGTTGCTGGGATTTCTTATGTTGGTTTTATACTGAATCAGGGTTCTGGCTTTGAGGGACAACACTCCAAGGAGACCAATAATCAGTAGGTCAGGATTTCCACTGTCAAGTACCTGGAGGAGGACTTAATTCCTTAAGGAGACAGATCCATTTAAAATATTCTCAGGGTGCTTGGCTAGCTCAGTCGGTAAAGCACCTGACTCTTGATCTTGGGGTTAAGAGTCAGCCCCACAGTAGGTGTAGAGATAACTTAAAAGTAAAATCTTTCAAAAAATAAAATAAAATGTTCTCAGGGCATCTGGGTGCTACAGTTGGTTAAGTGTCTGACACTTGCTTTTAGATCAGGTCATGATGTCAGGGTTGTGAGATGAAGTCCCAAATGGGCTCCCCACTCAATGTGGAGTCTGCTTGAGTTTCTCTCTCCCTCTCCTCCTTCCCTACCACGCACTCTCTCCCCACCGGCTCTAAAACAAAGTTTCCTACACCAATGGTTCTAAAGGTGGGGTCCCCTCACTAGGAAAATCAGATCACCTGAGAACTTACTAGAAATGCAAATTCATGGGTCCCAACCCAAATCTTCTGCATCAGAAAGTCTGAGAGTGGGGGCCCAGCAAGCTGTGCTCTCACAAGATTTCCAGGTAAGTTTTAGCATTTAAGAGCTCTTTGATTCTCCAAAGAAGTTCAAGACAGGCTCCCGAAACCCAACAACAAAATACACAATTAAGTAAGACAAAATGGCAGAATGCAGTTCTGGATTCTCTGGTCTTTATTTCCCTTATTCAAAAGCCTGCAAAACTGAGATGAAAACTGCACTGGAATCTCAAGAATTTCAGGAAATAGAGAGGAAAACTTCCATTTTCCTAACATGATTAACCCATTTACATTTACCCAATTCTAAATGAAGAGTAACATCAGCAAAGTCATGGTAATAGGTCTGCCTACTGACCTACCTGTTACATAGAAGAGGGCAGACAAGGGGCTTTTCAGACGGCAAATTCTTTAACTCACAGGAGTTAAAGAGTTGAAACTCTTCATGAGTTTCAACTTTCATGAGTTGAAACTGGGACCAAGTGGAATAAAAAAAAATATATTAGAAGGCACCGATTAAAGATCCATTAATTTTTTTTCTAGTAATTTGAGCTCTCCTACATTAGAATGGAGTGCTTCAGGAAGTGGTAAGTTGCCTTTCCTGCAATGTCCAAGGAGAGGATGGATGATCATGTACACGGAATTTCTGCATTACATGAGATAGAAAATATATTGGGTAAGAGCCGGCATCTATGACCTTAGAAAAATGAACTATTATGTCCTTTAATATTCCCATTTATAAACTGGAAGAGAAATAGTTACATCTCAGGGCTTTTATGAGGTTTAAATAAGTCAAGTCAGGAAAAGGGTTACCACAGTGCTTGGCACATGGTAGGTGCTTAATAAATATAAAATGTAAATAGAACTAACACTATGGTAATGACTCTAACAATGCATGTCATGATAATTTAACTGCCTTCCAAGGAGAAAGGCTCTGTGGCATGCCTCTTCTTATTTTAACCAGGATTCTAGTCTTCTAGGTAGTCTGTTTGGCAGGAAATACAGGCATATGGACATCTCAAGAGAATTATTCCACCAGATTGGTCAAGCTTCTTAAAAACAATTGGCCTTTGTGTCTTTGGTATATTTTGTCCTTTATTATTTGCTCCATTCTTCATTACAAAAGAATATTACATCCCCATCCATTACTATAAAAACTGCAGTGCCCTGTATGTGGGTTACACTTCCCTGTACCATTATAAGACTTCTCCAGGTGATTGGCTTTGGCCAAAGGTACGAGAGATGACAAAATGTGAGCTACGTATAAGCAAAAGCTGGAAGACACATTGGCTGCTTCTGAAAGCCCTGTTGTTCTTTCTCCCCATCATAAGAAGTGTAGAAAGAATGTATATAACAGAGCTGAAATGGAGACAGAAAATATACAGGTTGTTCCCTCCGTATGCATGTCAGAATGTAAAGACATGCAGAGCAGACCAGTGGCTATGGATCTGCCGGCTGACGAAATGAGAGCAAGAAATGAATGTTTGTTATTCTAAAGTAATGGGATCATAGGGTCATTGCTATTGAAGCAAAACCAAAAAATATAAAAATCTGGACCAGACAAATTGGTACCAGAAGTCCAGTGATGACTTAACCATATATAAAGTATGAGTTACTGGCCTTGGAGCCAGGTGGGTAGATCGTGAGAAAGATATTATTCGAGTATGAGGAATACTTGTAGCTTGGTATTGATTTAAAATATCTTCTGTGATAGCATAGAAGTCAGCTCGACAATCCATTGAACTCGTGGCTTCAGTCAAAGAGATTGCAAAGCAAAGATTTTTGCTAGGGTGCCTGGATTTTATTATTCGTTGACATTGACAAGGTAGTAACATGAAAAAGGACCTCAAAAGAAGTTGGAAGAAACTATAGAGACTATAGAGAATCCAGAAACTCCAGTTCTAACAGAGTTGAAAGATTAAATTTTTTTTTTCATCTATAACTAGTAAAAGAAAATACTGACAAATACTTGAGCAACAGTACATTGTGTATCTCAAGGTATATCTCTTGTGTATCTCAAGTCTTGGGTATGGTCATCACCTACTTGCTTAAACATGGGAGGTGTTTAAAGATAGCCCATAGAAAATCTTTTAGTTAAGGCTAAAATGCTCAGAATACAGAGAATATGTGTGTGGGTCACCAAGGAAGCCAGTAAATTCAAAATAAATCTACAGAAAGTATGTCTCAAAAAAGAAAAAAAAAAATTCTGGAAGCTGTTTGGAAGCCAGTAAAAGTTTGACAGTTTGTCAGGAACAGGTAGCACCAAATTGTATTAAGAAAAAAGATTAAAACAATTTTTGTGGCCCCAGATTTTCCCATGAGATCTTACACTGACAAATCTGCTCCACACCCAAGAGGACATATTCTCTAGCGTTTCCTGCAGATATGGCCAAAGAAGGTGGGAGAAAGGGAAGAACATCCCAGGAGATGAAGCCAAGGGTATAGAAAAGAATGGAATAAGAGCTATCAGAACTACTGTCTATCAAGGAATTTCTTATTTCTTATAGCACCAATGTTGACTGATAATTTGGTCTATTTATGGGAAAATCAAAATACAGCTATAAAATGAAATGATTATGTGTATTTCATAATTAGTTTTAACAAATATCAAAAAAGCCCTGCTTTGACCTGATATTGCTTTAGCAATAAGAACTTCATTAGCGTTAAAAGCATAACAAAAGTACTGTATCTATTTAATATGATTAGATATTTATACTTAATGAATGAGTGACTTTTTTCTGAGTGATTTCATTTTGGAAAATAAAGCACATGATTTAAGAGAGCCTCAAGACTAAAAAAAAACAGACTAAAATAGGATTAAATTTTCCATGTACATGGTATATAACAAGTTTTATTGTTTTATCCTAGTCTGATAATTTTGTCTGCAGAATTAAATCCAGTTACTTTTAAATGCTAATACATTTGGTTTAAATCTATCATTTTTGTCATTTGTTTATATTTGCCTATAATTGGGGTGCCTGTGTGGCTTAGCGTCCAACTCTTGATATCAGCTCAGGTCATGATCTCAGGGTTGTGAGACCAAGCCACATGTTGGGCTCTGCACTGGGTGTGGAGTCTGCTTCAGATTCTCTCTCCCTCTGCCCCTACCCTGCCTCTAAAAATAATAAAAAATATATATTTATCTATTATTCTATTATTTGCACTTCTTGGTTTCTTTTGAATTGACCAAGGATTTCTATTACTTATATCATTTATTGTTCCATTATTTGATAGTTTACTTTTCTTTCTGCATTTCTGTCCTTCCTCCTGGGGAAGATATCCTCAACATCCTTCTTTATAAAAGAAATTGAGAATTTTTATGATGCATTTGTGATGGTGAAAAATTCTCAACTTTCATCTCAGTGGAAGAGTTTTCAGTCTGCTCTCCTATTTGATGAATATTTTCACTAAGTACCAAATTCACGATTGGCACATAATTTCTTTGACCAATTTAAAGTATCATCTGCTATCATCTGACTCCCATCATTTCTGTTGAAAAGTGATCCATCAGTATTATGGTTGCTCCTTTTAAAATAATTTTTTTACTCTTCTGTTTCCTTTCTGTCTTTTTAGATTTTTATAATCTTTTATTAATTTGATTATTATGTGCCTCAGGATAGTTTGGCCTCAGTATAAATCCTCCTGTTTGGAATTCATGAAGGATCTTGAAACTGTTTTTTGAAGACTTTCCATAGTCTTGAAAATTCTTGTTCAAAGTTTATTCTGTTTCATATGGCTCTTCACATTTTTTCCGTATTTTCCATTTTTCTTTTTCGCATCAGTATGGTCATATTCTATTGTCCAGTCTTCCTGCTCATGAATCCTGGCTTGCTTTGTCTAATCCATGGAAACAATCTAACAAATTCTAAATTTCAGACACTGATTTTTTAATGCCAATATTCAATGTGATTCTTTCCTTTAGAGATTTCAAATCTCTGTTTAAATTTTCCAATTTCCTCCAATTTTCCCAAACAGTCATAATTATTTTAACAATGCTGTCTGATAACTGTATTATTATCTGAATCACTTTGGGGTCGGTTTCTACTGTCATTTTTTTCCCTTGGTTTTCAGTCATTTGTTCATGTTATTTCCTATGCCTTCATTTTTAATTTATTCATAGAATCTCTGAACGATGGCCTCTTCATCCAAAGAGAGACAAACTTTTCTTTGGCAGGCGGAGAGAATATACATGTACCACCTTGACCCCGTGAGACGTTTATATGATGTTTTATTAGGGCTGCTCTACATCACAGGTTTCCCTTGTCTTTTGGTGTGACCCTTACTCCTAGTAGTAGCCTTTTCTGAAGTGTCAACTAAAATTTTGGGCAGTTACCAGAGTCCATCCACCAGCACAATCTGAACTCCAATTTTTATTTCTCTATCAGTCACAGCAGCCCAAATCTCTGCCACTGCTTTCAGCATGGAGTTCAGAATACTCTGTACATGTATAACTCACCCATCAGTTAAGGACTCTGATGCAAAATTTAGAACTCATTTCTCAACAGTTTTTCCCTGTCTAGGATTTTGACCTTCACATCCTAACAATTTTGGCAGTGTCAAGTTATACCTTCTGTCTTCTCAGGCCAGTGAGACTACTGTTTCCCACCAAGAAACAAGAGTTCCCCATTACTATGACCTGGCAAATGCCCTTGAGAAAGAGGTCAGTGTGACTTTGAAGCAAAGCCGGATGCATCCTTCCATCAGGGATTGCAGCACCTTAAGTCCTGCATTAGTTGCCCTCCAACAGCCTTGAACTTTTCCAGAATGTACTTTGTCTAGCTTTTGTAGTTGTGCTTGGCAAAAGCATTGGTTTGATTCAAGGTACTCATTTATGGCTGGAACCAGAAGTCCTCTGTGAACACTTCCAAGATTCCCTTCTTGTCTTTAATTTTTCACATTTCATTACGGTATGCCTAGGTTGTGTTTACTTTTTTCTAATACATTGCTTTCATGAGGCTTTTTGAATCTTTGGCTTGACATGTTTGATCCACTTTGTCTAATTCTATAACTTCTATTTTTTTTTTCAATAAACCATTTCCTCTCTCCTCAGATTTCAATTACACATGTTAGGTTAATTCACTATTTTCCATGTATCTATCATTTTCCATATTTTCATCCCTTTTCTCTCTTCATGCCTAGTATTAATAATTTCTTCAGACTTGCTTTAAGAAAAATTGTTTGAAAAAACTAGAAATAGATCCACAGATCCAGTGTTCTCTTGAACTATGTCTAATCTGTTGTTAAATCCCCATATCCACACCTTGACTTCAGTTATTGTTTATACTTTTTCCATTTGCTGCAATTATCCTTTAGTTTAGTACATAATTTCTTGAATATTTTCAAGTCCATTGTATGAAAACTGCAATATCCGCAGGACTTGATTTTTATTTATTGCCACTTCATCTCATCTTTTCAGTTTATCCAATCCTCTGGTGTGCCCCATTATTTTTTATTATATGCTGGACATTGTCTATAAAAAATTAAAGAGAACATTTGAGGCTCAGAGAGTATTCTCCTATGTGTGGATGGAATTTTGCTCCTGGCAATCAGGGAAACTAGATCACTTTTCATTTGATCAGGTGTTTTCCTAACTTGAATTTGAATTTAAGTTGATCTATTTGCCCAGGATTAAGACTGTTTATGTTCTTTTCATTTCTCTTCCTCTTGTGCAACTCTTTTAAGGTCTCAACCAACAACCTGAAATTTCTCCTAGGGCTTTAGTGTCGGGGACCCTGAACATTACCTTCAGTCTCCTCAGACTGGGAAATACACCAGAGTTCTGCAGTGTCCCATGCTCAGCTGTTGCTTGAAATTTCCATGAGTGTTTTTGCTCTTTGTTTTTTTTTTAAAACAGGAAAAGCAGCATCATATATGGGGGTTTACCTCTTTACAGTCTCTGGTCTCTAGGATCTTGGGCTAAGTGTTAGCCCCCTAAAATGAGAAAGACCCAATTCCTCCCACCTTTCCACTTTCAAATCAGGAGGAGTCAGAATGTAACAAAATAGTTTTAGCACATTATACTAAAGGCATGTACAGCATCACATGGAAACACAAAGCAAATTGTGGCATGTTACTGAGGGATTCCTGAAGGAGACAGACTGTAGAGTTTTAACTAGAAATAAGATAGTCATTCCTCCTATTTACCCGTGATAATTTCAGTTTATGCCTGGGGTTCTAAACAATTAACCTATGCCTCCTTTCACTCTCAAACATGTCCCAGTTTAAAAAGTCTATAATAAATTATAAATTATGTCAGTTTACCCTGGCCATGTTATTTAAACCATTAAGAAAAATGGATGAGGGTATATAGGGTTGAAGACATTTTAGGAACCAGAAAAGGCCTCATCAAAGACCCAGAAATGAAACAGCACGTTGTGTTCACGTACTCCAACTTGAATAGCAGTACTGGAGATACACATGAGAGCAATGAGTAGCAATGGATCTGAAAATATAGCAAGGGATGGTACAGGAGAGGCAAGGGGTGGTACAGGAGAGACAGCGGAAGGTCTTATTTCTGTGGGCAACTGAAAGTCACTGACAGGCAGACATATGGCCAAAGGAGATTCTGCAGGTCCTAACAGTAACTCACGTGAGAGATGCTATTGACATAAATAAAGACATGGGGAATAAGGAAGAGATTCAAGAAACATATAGAGAGCAAAATCAAATCACATTTAGTGACTGAGTAGAAGCAGAGGCCCGGGATGAATCCACACACTCAGTCTGGCCAGGGAACTGTGACAACAAATATTTCTAACAAATTTTACAAAAAATTAAATGAAATGTACACCGTCTGCTATGAGCAATCCATCCTACTATTGTTATACAGATAAGAAAAGCCCAAGGTGGGGGTTTCACAGCACAGGAAAAAAAAAAAAAAAAAAGGATCCAGTCCTTACTTCTAAAACAATTGCAGAATGGTTTGAATGTTCCAGAACATCTGTTATTATGGAGAAATTAACACCCTCAACACATGGGCATTGTTCTTTTTCTGGAAGGACGCTGTATTAGTCAGCTCAGGCAACCATGACAAAATACCACAGACTGGGTGGCTTGAGAAATTAAAAAAAAAATTGTTTCTCCCTGTCGTGGAGGCTGGGAAGTCCAAGATCAAGATGCCAGCTGGGGGCGCCTGGGTGGCTCAGTCTTTGGGCATCTGCCTTCGGCTCGGGTCATGGTCCCGGGGTCCTGGGATCAAGCCCCACATCGGGCTGCCTGCTCAGCGGGGTGCCTGCATCTCCCTCTCTCACTCTCCCTGCTTGTATTCCCTCTCTCTCTCTGTCAAATAAATAAACAAAATCTTAAAAAAAAAAAAAAAAGATGCCAGCTGATTTGACTCCAAATGAGAGCCCTTTGCCTGGTTCCTTCAGACTTTCCTTCTAGCTGTGTCCTCACACAGGAGTGGGGTAATTGAGAGAGCTTTCTTTTCCTTTAAGGCTGCATTCCCATCAAATTAGGGTCAAACTTTATGAACTAATTTAGCCCAAGTTACGTCCTAAAGACCCTACCTCCAGATACGGTCACATGTTCATGGGGGTGGGTCAGGGCTTTACCATATGGATTTGGGGGAGGCTCAGTTCAGTGACAGCAGACACGCATTCTTCTTCCACGATCCCTTGTGTTACTTCCTGTCTGTGTTCAGGTAAGCCAGGGAAGGGTGTGGATAATCTAAACAATCCACAGGAGAGAAATCACCCAGAACCTCCTTTGTCTCTATAGATACTCATTTTTAAGATGGCACTGAGAGTACATAGCTTTCTTCCATTTAAATTATTTCTCCTTATTTAGCCTTATATCACCCAAGGAAACCAAGGACAGATCTGATTCCAACATTGTGGTCTTGACCCTGGGAGTCTGCTCTTCCTAGAAGGGATCTCACGGGTGTGTGGGGATGGAGAAAGATGCCAATGGGTTCGCCCACTGCTGAGGGTTTCCATTTCAGCTATAGCTCAGCGTAATGCTACTCCCTCAAACTGAGTGGGGGGCACCCCGTGGAGGCTTTAATGGCAAGGCCAATGCGCTAATTCTGTTTATCAGGGCAAATGAGAGGCCAGTATGCTAGCTCTCAGTTTGTATTTGCCAAAATGAAAAATCAGCACACGAGAAGAAAAAGAGGGCAACAGGTCTGGGAGCGCTGCCTCTGTGGCACTGGATAACCTTCTCTGTCCTTCCCCCCATGGAATAAAATACAGCCGTGTCTCCTAGTGTCGCCACCATAAATCTACCAGCTGCTGTAAGCAAGCTCGTGACAGTTCAGCTGAGCTGACCACAGTTCAATGCCTGGTTAACTGTGTAGTTTTTATGGGTGGTTGTTTTTTCCCAAGGCTCGTCCTGTTTTTCCTATTTTGGTGCAAATGTTAATACTTATTAAACACTAACTATACATGAGGTATTAGGAGAATAGCAAAACATGGTCATCACAATCCACCATCCAGGTCCTAAGGTAAGATATTTAAATCAGTAAAGCTCAATAAGGGGCACATGGATATGAAGTTGGCAGAAAGTAGAGCGGAGTCTTGAAGGGAGTGTGCATATTCTGGAGGGAAAAAAAAACCCGACATTATAATTCCTATGATCCGTTTTAAATCACAATATTTAGTACACTGTGAAAATTGAAGAAATATTTAAGAATATTTAAGATTTTTACATTAATCAAACACACATTTAAAGATGCATCACTTGAATAAAGGGCAGCATAAAATTCATGCTTGAACTGCTAGAAGCAGTAATGCCATGAAAGCTCAGAAAGATTGCATGGAGAGCTACGGAGGGCTTCATGGAGGAAGGGGTATCTGAGATAGCTGATGGAAGCTTGTGTCTCATGGGACAGGCAGGCATGGAGCACAGATTTGGGAACCCAGGGTGTGTTTAGGGAGAAGATGGCAGACCAAGTAGGAAGCTTATATCACACAACTTCCAAAGGCAACACGGCTTGACCCAAATGGCCGGGAACCGTGACCAAGCACCTGGGTGGAGTTCATGGCAATTCTACAAAACGGCACTGAGAATAAAAGAGGCCCAGCCTTGGTGATTTTGCAGCGAGGAGACTGTCTAAAAGAGCAAAGGGCAAAGAAGAGAGATGTAAGAATGACACCCTTTAAATGACCTTTTTGGGGTGCCTGGATGGCTTAGTCGGTTGAGCTGCTAACTCTCGGCTTCAGCTCAGGCTGTGATCTCAGGATCCTGGGACTGAGCCCCTGTGCTGGGCTCTGCTCTCGGTGGGGAGCCTGCGTGAGATTCTCCGTGTCCTCCTGCTCATCCCCTCGCCCGCAGATCTCTCCCTCTCTCTCAAATAAATAAATAAAGTCTTTATAAAAAAATAAATGACTTTCTCTATGCCTCTTGTTTTACGTATCGCTTAGTGGACTACACATCCCGTTCGCAAAATTACAACAAAAGCAGCTCGCTAATGGAAAGAACCAGGGTTTCCTTTTAGACAGAAGGGGGTAAGAATAGCAGTTCCACCACTGAGTTTTACCTCCTCGACCCTGCTTTCTCACCTTGACAATGGAATCCTAAGTTCAATGTTAGTGTGAGGATTAAGCATTTAAATAGCGTATTTAAGGGCGCCTTGGTGGCTCAGTGGGTTAAGCCTCTGCCTTTCGTTCAGATCATGATCTCAGGGTCCTAGGATCGAGTCCCGCATGGCGCTCTCTGCTCAGCGGGGAGCCTGCTTCCTCCTCTCTCTCTCTTTGCCTGCCTCTCTGCCTGCTTGTGGTCTCTGTCAAATAAATAAATAAAATCTTAAAAAAAAAAATAGCATATTTAAGACACCTGGCTTAGTTCATGCAGCCTAGTATGTATTTTCCTCTTCTTAAGAGCACAAAGCATAACATCGAAAGATGAAACCAAAACTTTACTGTGGGCTAAAGAAACAGGTTGGAGAACAGTGCTAAGTTAGAAACTGGAAACACACAATAGGAGGTTCCTAAATATTAGTGGCACCAAGGGTACTGATTTTTTTTTTTTAAGATTTTATTTATTTATTTGAGAGAGAGAGAGAACACACACAAGCTGGGGGAGCAGGGAGCAGCAGGCAGAGGGAGAAGCAGGCTCCCCACTGAGCAGGGAGCCCAACATGGGGCTCGAACCCAGGCCTCTGGGATCTTGACCTGAGCTGAAGGCAGACGCTTAACCGACTGTGGGCCCCCAGGTGCTCCAAGGATACTGATTAGTAGTCTGGACGCTCAGCTGTAAGCTGTTTCTTGTACATGTGTATGTTTCACCACGCCCTGTAGGATAAGAAACTCTTCAAGGTCAGACACGGCAAATAACTTGGGTCCAACGGATCTCAAGCAACGCCCGTGCAGAATCACAGCCCTGGAAGGCATTGACGGGAGCTGTGATAGCAAAATACCACACAGGCTAGGAGCTACAAGCAACAGGAGGGTATTTTCTCGTGGTTCCGGAAGATGACAGCCCAAGATCGAGGTGCCATCCAGGCTGGTTTCTTCCGAGGCCCCTCTCCTCGACTTGTACACGTCCTCTGTATACATCTACATCCAAATGTCCTCTTCTCATGATGACACCTGTCATCCTGGGTTAGGGCTCACTCTCAGGACTTCTTTAAACTGAATTATCTCTTTAAAGGTAGAAACTTCCAGTTACAAAATAAAGTCACAGGTGTGCCACGCGCGGCATGGCGACTACAGTCGGTAGTACTGAATTGCATATTTGAAGTTCCTAAAAGAGTAGATCTTAAAAGTTCTCATCACACACACACACACACACACACACACGTTTGGAGTTATGTGTGTTAATGGGTGTTAACTAGACAGTGTGGTGGTCATTTTGCGATCTCTACAAATATCAAATCATTATGCTATACACCTGACATTGATTCAGTGTTACACCCTAATGGCAGGGGGGCCAACTATATCTCTAAACCAGTCCCATGCCAGGGAAATGTGGGCATTAAAACTTCGACATATGGGGGTGCCTGGGTGGCTCAGTGGGTTAAAGCCTCTGCCTTTGGCTCAGGTCATGATCTCAGGGTCCTGGGATCAAGCCCCGCATCGGGCTCTCTGCTCAGCGGGAAGCCTGCTTCCTCCTCTCTCTGCCTGCCTCTCTGCCTACTTGTGATCTCTGTCAAATAAATAAATAAAATCTTAAAAAAAAAAACCAAACCTTCAACATATGAATTTAGAGGGGACACCATTCAGCCCATGTGATGAGTCTTTACCACAGAATAGCTTTTTCTGGTTTGCAAGAAAGTGGTCTGTTACTCCTCATCTCATCTGCCATTCAAACGACCCAGAATGGCAGGTGGGATAGTCACCAACTCTATTTAGCAGGTTCAAGGGATAGTCCGTGGAGGTGGGATTCAAAGAACCAGGAATCAGAGTCTAAATATAGTGCTCTTTTCATGTCACTCTGCCTCCCTGCGACGAGGGGCTGACAGCAAGCTCAGAGAAGGCACCGGTGACCCGCTGTTGTGTTGGACACGAGACCAAACGCCCCACATTCCGTCTCATCTCAAAGCTCCGATGGCTCTCCTTTCTCCCTCACACCACTGGGGCACACAGCACAGTGCCAGACACACAGTGCTGCTCAGTACATTTGGATTCAATGGGAGCTAATTAAGCTTCACCACGCAGACTACACACACTATCCGCTGCCCCTGGAAATAGCCAAACTACTTGTCTCCAGGCTCTTAACTCTAGAGGTCTCCCAGCACTCTGCTCGCAAATCCTTAACACAGCGACGTAGAGTACGAAGATGAAATGTAACATGCTGTCCTTTTAATGGGTGCTCGTTACCAAATAAGGGCATCCTCTCTCAGCATCTCTTTCTGTCAAAACTTTAAACGTAAAGAGCAATTCAATTTTATGGGGAGAGGTCAAGTGCTCGCTTTTGCCCCACTCCCACGTTTTAAGGCCATCATTTAAAATGCCTAAGTAATTTCCATTAAACCAACCTGTGAAAATAAAAAGTGCCATACAGTACGAACACTAATCCTTGGGGACCAGAGTTTCCGTGTGGGTTTCCTGTAATCCATATGAGCTCTCCCCATAATACATACCCGAATACGGCACGGTGTTTCCTGCACCAAGCTTTAGATCAGAAATATAAACGGAGTC
The DNA here is from genome assembly GCF_010015895.1 of Lontra canadensis. NCBI lineage: Eukaryota > Metazoa > Chordata > Mammalia > Carnivora > Mustelidae > Lontra > Lontra canadensis. The sequence continues at coordinate 20,361,835 of NW_022631015.1, read as the reverse complement.
AGAGAGTGCGACCTGGCCGATGTAAAAAACATGGGCATGACCAGCTTGAAGGAAAATGCTAAGTAAGGAAAGTTTATTTGCCAAAGGAGCATTTCATTTCATCTCCCAACTCTTTTCTGCATTGGGCTTCTTAGAACCTCAAGATATCCTCCAGGACCTGAATTCCCTACATTTTCAGGGTCTAGAACTTTCCTTCATCTTTTCTTCTAGCCCAAACCCACACCAATGGGGTATATATCTGATTTGAAATAAAACTGGAATAGAAATCTGAATAATTCATCCACTTCTTTATTTTATATATATATATTTATATATAATATATGAATATATTATTATATATAATATTATATTATATATAATATATTTATATATCAATAATAAGCATGTATATTTTATATATATTTATTTTATTTTATTTTATTTATTTATTTATTTATTTTTTGAGAGGGAGAGAGAGAGCATGGGAGGAGTTGAGGGGCAGAGGCACAGGGAGAGGGAGGCTTCCCGCCGAGCAGGGAGCCCAATGCGGGGCTGGATCCCAGGACCTTAAGATCATGACCTGAGCTGAAGGTAGATGCTTAACCAACAGAGCCCGCCAGGCGCCCCTATTATATATTTTTAAATGAGACATGAAGAAGGCAATTGCTAAACAGAGAATTTCAGAACTAATTAATGACAGAGTCAGAACTTGAACATGGGACTTGTATTTGCTACTCAACACCCATCTCTCTCGAGGGCTCAGCAATCACTTGGTAGCCAACTAATACAATGAAGTCTGACCGTTTGCAGTTGAGTTTGGACCCTGAAAATGAACTGACACTTTAACCAGAGACGTAAGTCTATTTCAGACAGATATTGTAATAGCCCAGGCAGTCAATCAATAGGAATTCTTAAGTCTACCCAGTCATGATTTTGGCTCATTATTCTACCTATATTGACTCCTCTTCTGCTGTTTCCAAAGACAAGAGGGCTGACAGTAACTATGGAGGAGAGGCTATTTTTCAGCCCCTTTAACAGCACCATTACAACATAAACCATACTTGTATTTAGGGCAGAAAAAGATTTTGTGATATTAGATTACACTCCTCGACCCTGGCCCCCTTTAATCAGTTAAAACATTTTTTAATGTGTTGATTCAGAGAAGGCATAACCCAGCAGAAGGCTGAAACAGAAAAAGACAAAGGGAGTCAACCTGTTTTAACACCACAGACCTCAGGAAGAAAGGGACAAACCTCAAATAAGCAATAGTTTTCAGAGTATAAACAATAGCCAAAGACAGGCCATCGGACTCCCACACTGGATGTCTCCCTGACAGGGAAGGACAGGAGATTGGAGGAGAAGCAAGGCTATTTAACCTCTGTGGACTTCTGAGAAATACTAGTGAGATTTGGGTGTTGGAGACACCCTACTAATTGCCAAGACTAAAAGAGCTAAAGTCCTCTTTTAGTCCTGGGAAGGGGGCAGGAAATAGGAGGAAAGTACCAGTCAGGTGCGTTTAGACAAAGAGGGTCTCAAAAAACCCCGTACAGTATCTCATGGATCAACCTGCTGTAGAAGGAACAGAAGGCTCTCCATGGGATCAAAAAAGGCCTGAAAATTCTTGAGGGCAAGTCAAAACTGAAGAAGTCTCAAGATATGAAAGAATGAAGGATTAAATGTTTAAAAAAAAAAAAATAACCATCTCCGTCCACGTCAGCATGGATGGATGCCAGCAGAGAACATGGCTGCATAATGCCCAGGGGGAGCAAGCCCCCCCCAGCCTCCACCCTTCTGATACCCTAACCCTACATTACCCCCTAAAACTCAGGCACCACCCTTGGGAAAAGGGACACATCCCTAAGGTGAGTTAAATTAACATCTGGGGATCAGAGGCTCAAAGTGAAATTAGGTTTAATCTAGAGAGAGAATTTCCATTTCTTGCAACCCTGAGTTGGTGTACTAAGGTTCCTACCTATTAGGTATTTCTCACTATTTTGTTTTCATTCACTTCTGGTTTTTGGCATTTGCTTCAATTAAAACCACTGTAATCACCCTACTGAACTTGAAGTTAAAACCCTCAGGCAAATACAATTATAAAAATAAAGTTATTAAATATTAAATGGAGACAAGTAAAACCAATTTATGTTTTCTTTATTTCACTAAGAAGCATTAGTTTTGCAGTCACATAAGTAAAGAGTGGTGGGTTGTTTTTTATTTTTTTGGGGAGCGGGGCTTGACAAGCTGCTTTTTATACTCATGACATTCTTTTAGTACAAATATATCTGAGGCCCCATTTTTCTCTTGGTCTATAGAGACCATTCCTTGTCTTTCTTTATTAAGTCACAGCCTGTCATGGCACACTTTTTTTCTTGTTAAAATATTTATTTTTGTTCTCAGGTTGTGGAAGACAGTTGAATATTTGGGTTTTAAAATATTAGGATATACTGGAAATGATATAAAATGCCCAGAGTTTTCTGACTATTAAGAAATTTTGTCAGTTTGGTGAAAAAATGAACACCTGCGTTCATCTTCAACAAGCTCTACGTTACAACAGGAATGTTGCCATCGTAATGAATATATATATATATATATATGTGTATGTATGTATGTGTGTGAGTGTGTGTGTGTGTGTGTATATATATATATTCCCCTCACAGGCTGGTAATTAGGATAATGTCCTAAAGATATTACCTTTCCAGCCCCTGAATAAACATAGAAGGTATAGACACGGACTGCTGTCCCTGTCATGGTGCTGTAGGGTTACACAATTCAAAAATATCCCTGCTCTAGTTACATAACGAGTCATTCAACGAGGTCATGAGCTTCTAGATGGTTTCATTACCTGGCCATGAATGGCAAACACCAATAGGCAAGTAACAAAAACCAGAGGACTGGGGAGCTGGTCTGAGAAATGAGAACCAATCCCAAAGAAAAGGAGAAGCAGGAACAAGAGGAAACTGGCTCTGGGATTTTTGTCTCTACTTCATGTATCTGAACATCATTTTTTAAAATTTCATTATGAGAAGCTTTGAAAAGCTAGGGCATGAGCCTTTTATGCCAAACATATGGGCATTACCAAAACAGCCATTAAGCCAGGAGATGATTTTCTCATTTTTAAAATTCTATACGGTTGAATGGCAGAGGTCTTTTTCAAGCCTCACATTTTCTGATGCTTTGTGACATCCCTCTGCTGCCATTTCATCCCATCCCTTCCTTTCATCACACTCCACAGTAAAGAGGAGTTTCAGACCCCTGCATAGACAATGTATGCCACGGAAGCCTCTTCCCTTGCTACCTGGGAAGCTGCCAGGGTGCTCCAGTCCTCAGAGTACATAAAAGAGAAACTCTTTCAATGGTAGCATGCATGGAATAATGGGACATTTTTGAATCCAGCTCTTCTTAATTGAGGAAAATGGCTTTGAAGACCTCTAAGGTTGGGCGGGACGTTAACTATGTGAGGAGGCATGCGTTCAGCAAAAGAGAAAAGGGAATTCCAGGACATTGAATTGTGTGTTTGGGAACATTAGGAACAAAGCCAAAACGCCATCAAAGAATAAACCTGAGCATTCCAAAGGGGGTTTCAAGGATGACTGGGTCCACGACCATCACTGTAAAGATGAGAAGACAAAATTCCAGAGGTTTATTCCTGGGACTAGAAACACGGATTCCTCCAGAGCACAGTTCAGCCAACTATTTTTTTTTTTTTTTTAAGTGAAGGACCAGATAGTAAATATCTCTGTCACAATTACTCAACTCTGCTCCTAAGCAGCCACAGACAACGACTAAATGAAAGGCCTACTTGAGTTCCTATGAAAACTGCAAAACAAAAACCAAAAATGTTGCGAAAACAGGCTGCAAACCAGATTCAGCCCACGGTCCCTACCTTATCAAGCCATGTACCCTAAGGACATTCTCTGACATAACAGCTCACTGTTCCCTTCATCACAGACAAAGGAAAACAAAATAACTCTCCCACTATAGCCAAAGTAGCTGTTAATTGCTTCTCTGCAATGTCTTGAAATGACCCTTCATAGGGGGAAATTTACCTGTAGGTAGTCTTTGCCACCATATGCAAGGACACTGACCTGGGGGGAAAAAAAAGACACACAGACAAAATATCAGGCATCCCCAGCATGTTCCCACTTCCAAAGCCTGAACCATATCAAGGACTTCCCAGGTTTGTGGCTTCCCCTACCTTTCATTGGGTTTCTGTCACCTGCAAGCAAACATCTTGAACAACAGTCTAACTGTTGACTTATCTGGGACTGACCACCTAGAGCAATATCATGGATGTGTTTGGACTATAACGTAAATCCTTCCCAAATTTGTCGCATACTTCTCTGTGGGCTCAAGTGGAGATTAATGTACCTACTTAAATGTAACTTAGGGACACCTGGGTGGCTCAGACGGTTAAACGTCTGCCTTCGGCTCAAGTCATGATCCCAGAGTCCTGGGATCGAGCCCCACATTGGGCTCCCTGCTCAGCAGAGGGCTGTTTCTCCCTCTCCCTGCTGCTCTGCCTACTTGTGCTATCTCTCTGTCAAATAAATAAATTAAATCTTTAAAAAAAAAAAAAAGTAACTTAAAAACACAACCAGCACTGTAGACCCGTAAGAGAACGCCACCTTATATCTGTGTGGAACTCTGAGTGTACCATACACTTTCATCATAAAATTGTTCCTTCTGACAGTTGCAGGAGCTACTCAGCAAGGCTGTTATTGTCCCCATTGTATAGATGTAAAGAGAAATCATCAAACTGGGCAACTCCCTAAGGTCTCCCATAACCAACAAGACTAGAACTTGAGTCTTAAGAATCTCCATCTGATGATCTCTTCACTACACTTCCCGACTGTGGACTAAAGCATGTCCTTGTCCACACTGTCATTGTTCCCTTTCAGGTGGATGCTAGTTATGACTCCCTCTGTGCTTCTACCATCTTTCGACCACACATCAATTTTCTTACATCAAGTTTATACCAAAAACTTACTGCTTCTTAGATGGGGGGCTCTGGGAAATCAGATAATCGAGCATGCCGAGGACTGCAGGTTAAAAGCGCTGAATCCACCCTTGGTGACAACTCAAGACAATACGGGGTAGTGTGGAAATATTTTTATACGCACATCTAGGGTGACTTGTGCTGCATTAGACCGGGGTTGCTGATACAATGGCCTATGGATATTCAGAATCCCTAGGGCTACCACTGCAACATGAGTAAGTGGGATCCTCACATGACTTCCCTGAGTACAAATGACATGCCATGAACTCCAGACTTTGGAAGACACAGGCGAAGATCTACCTGGAAATACTGAAACTACATTGGGATTTATTTTCCCCTTGAAAACTGGAATGAGAGATCCCTTCTTCCAAAAGGGATTTATAAAAGGCTTTATAAAAGGATCCTTGGCATGCTTACCAAAAAAAAGGGATTTATAAAAGGCTTTATAAAAGGATCCTTGGCATGCTTACCAAAAACTCTTCCAAATCTATAGTTCAATGAATTACTCCCAATATTCCAGTGCTGGGGCAATTCACGCTCCCTTTCTCGTATCTGTTCCTCTTCTCTGGTTATTGGAAGAAGACTGACTTTTTCACTTTCATGAAAACAATTTAATTTTACAATTCCCAAGTACTGAGTTACCTGACAAAGTACTTTTCATTTCTCTGTTGACTAAGAAGGATATCATTTAAATTTACCTCTCAGTTTAACTTGATTAGACTTGGGGTAGACGATTTGCTCCATATAAATCCAGAACATTTGTCTTCCAGAATGCAAGGATATTAAGTAGACAGATGCCAGATAAACTTTCCATGTGATTCTTCAGTCCTTTCCTTCATTATGATCATCACGGCTGAAACTAATGAGGGCTTACTCTGCTCCAGGAATGTCCCAGGCAATTCCTATGTTGAGGGGTTAACACCATCTGATGTTCAGACCCAAGTGTCAAAACAGTGGGTCCATTTCAGAATCACAACCGGCAATGAGTTTTCCATTCCAGACAAGACCAGTTCCCTAGTCTTTCTTTACTTTCACACTGTTGACATTTTTGAAAATCATAGTCCATTCAGGAGAATGTGCTTCACAATGGGTTCGTGAAGCTTCCTCATGATTAGATTCCGGTTACTGTCTATAGCAAGGATACCATGGTATTTCTCTTCCCAATCTATCTGGTGACACCTTTGACGGATGCCATTGGAAGACCATGTTCGCTTTGATCATGTAAGGGGACAACCACCAGGTCCCCCATGCAGAAGTTATTCCTTCTCCCTTTGTCATTAGGAAGTATTTTGTGTGGGTATATCTGCAAATATCTAGCTACCCCATTCATTAGACCTTTAATGTACTCGTTCATGTACTGAGAGTACTCTGGACTGAGGATACTGTATTTAATAGGGTGTAACAGCTTGATGCTCAGCTTATTCCCAAGCTGGCCTCTGGGCACAACTTGAAGATGGCTTCTGTGTCCTGTTCACATATTCCCATCGTTCCCTGAATGCTTCCACACTTTCTGGCAGAAGAAGCTCCAGGCTCCTATTGTACGTCCTCTACCCAAACTGAAATTAGCCTTTTTTTCCCCAAGAGGTTCTTTCTTCTATTACTTGTCTTAGACCATTAGAAACTAAGATATGGCTTCAGTTGCAGGGCCCTGATCCCGGGCCCCTTCGAAGGGCAGGACTAGAGGCTATCCACACACACATACACCTACACACATTACCTCCCCATGCATCACCAATACCAAATCGTGAGTTCTCACCGACACCATCAATTTCAATATATTCTCCTTTTCCCTATTTTTAACTTCCCTGACAAGAAGAAACTTGGCTTCCGTTACCCTTGATATAGTTACATACCTATCTGATCAGCCCAGCATACACAACCAATCTCTCATGTTCCCCTTTCCCCTGCCCCAAGCAGATGGCCTCTTCACCCCACTCCAGATCTGATACCCAGGCAAGATCACCTCCTACTTGGATTCTCTCCTATGCCGCAGTTTTGCTCCCTTCTGCCCCCTGGTCCCATGCAGCTGCCCCGCCATGGGGATGCCCTTCTCCCTCCTCTTGATCTCTAACTCCCCAAGATAAGCCACTCCCTGCCATGTTATAGAAAATTGAATAGTACCCCTCCCCAAAAGATACATCCACCCCAAACCTCAGGATTTGGAAAAGGACTCTTTGCAGATGTAACTACGGTAAGGCTCTGGAGATCATTCTGGATTAGGGGAGGTCCTAAATCCAATGACAAGATTTCTTTATAAGAAACAAAAAAGGGAATGACACAAAGACACAGAGGGGAGAGTGTGATATGGAGGATGGAGTCAGATATTGGAGTGACGTAGCTACAAGCCAAGGAATGCTAAGGGATGTCCACAGCCACCCGAAGGTAGGAGAGATGGGTTGGGTGTGTTTTCACTCAGAGCCCCAAGAAGGAAACGACCCTAACCATACTTTGATTTCAGCCTTCAAGTATCCAGAACCATTAAAAAATTTTCTGATTTATTAAGTCACCAAGTTAGCGGTAATTTGTTTCAACAGCCCTGGGAAATGAATACAGAGTTTGATGCCAGGAATTGAGACTTGAGTATACCCATTTGGGGTCTACATTTCAACCCACTATACATATGGAGACCCCTCTTCATCCTGGTGGGGCTTCAAAACCCCACTCCAGGCCATCCCATGCATGAACATCCTCTTCACCATGACGAAGCTCTGACACCCTCCTCCAGGCAGCCCTCCTACCAACACCTACGCACCCCCGTGATCTGGACATCCTGCTCTGAGACACAACTGCCCCCTGCCCACCCTAGCCCCCATCTCCCACTGCAGACACCTACCGTGCTCTGCCCCACACTGAGGTTCTTAACCTAATTTCTGAGACAGAATGAGGAAGAGACTAGAATTCCATTCACACCTTACCCCTCTGTAAATTAATTTTTGTGATGATCAGCACTGCTTACCTTTTGCTTTTTTAACCTTTTTTTTTTTTTTAAAGATTTTATTTATTTGACAGAGAGAGATCACAAGTAGATGGAGAGGCAGGCAGAGAGAGAGAGAGAGAGGGAAGCAGGCTCCCTGCTGAGCAGAGAGCCCGATGCGGGATTCGATCCCAGGACTCCGAGACCATGACCCGAGCCGAAGGCAGCGGCTTAACCCACTGAGCCACCCAGGCACCCCTAACCTTTTTTCTAAGACAAAAGCATAAAAGCCCTTTCTAAAATAACGGCAACATTGTCCAAATTATGCCCATATCCTGGTGTGAGGAAAATGGACATTATGTCCTCGACAGAGACAGAAATTCTTTTTGAAAATAGTTATCTGCCTTATTTTCAACACAGTCCTCCTTCCGCTGATCTAAGTAAATATGACCTTTTAAAACAATAAACTGAACACAGAGATAGATCACTTTATCGAGGAAAAAAGAAAGTTGGTGGTTGAAGATGTTCTCTCTCCTTCCAGCATCTGACTTTCCTCCCCACCCCCATTCCAAAAGATACAGTGATGATACAGCGATGGGATAAAACACAAGGTGGTTGCAAAGCCACACATAAAGCATGAGAGTCCCAGGAGATCTTCGGTTTACATTATCATATTCTGACAATGTGGTCCTTAATGAAAACACCCTGTAAGTTCCCAGTTATTAAAAGACCCTTCTGGAAGCCCAGAAACGAGGGAGAAAATGGAAAATGGAGCCTGTCCCATCTTTATGGCTTCCAACAGAACATTGGAGGAGAGCTTTGAACATGAGCCGAAACCAGTAAAGCCTTCAAAAACCAGGTCCTTCTGAAGTTTCATTTTTTAAAAGTTCTGTTTTTCTTTACGTCTGCCGTGAATGGCATTCCAGCAGAGAAGTTAGCATCTGATGCAAGACTGGAGCAAAGTTTACAGGTCCCTCTTGTTATGCAGCACTGAGCTACATAGGAAATTTTATTGCCCATTTGCTGCCTTTGGCTTCCCCAGATTGTTTAACAATTCTGTGCTTCTGTGACATAAAAGACGGGCCAGAAACCTGAGGCCACACTTTTCAGCTCCAGATTGAACACGACATTACACACTGACAGCCTTTGACAATTTCGTTTTTTTTTTTTTTTTTGAAGGCAATCAGACTGCACAATGACCAGGATGCAGGATAAAAAATAAAATAAAGAAAGCAAGTCTTGGTGAGACAACATTTGTAAATTGTAAAAATGTAATTCCCATTATTCCCTGGCAAGTTTTAATTACAATTAGTAACGATTAATATTAATGAAAACTGCTTGCAAAACACGCAAGAGGGACGTAGCTCATTGGGGAGTAACTCCGTACCAGATACTCTGCTTCATTATGTCGTAGAGAGAGTATCTAATGTGAAATCACGCCTCTCCACTCTATTTGGACTCACCAGCTCGCACCCTTTGCCAGTTTTAGAGGACTAAAGAAAACCTAAAGCTACAACAGTCAATATAATCATTTCTCAAGTGGATCTATTCGTCTCTCATCAAAAAGAAAAGACAAAATGAGAGAAGAGCATTTTTCTGCGGCTGAATTACCTTTAATACTGTGGGAGATACAAGGATGCTGAAGTCTTAAGATCTGTAATGTAACCTGCCATGTTTGACAAACTAACTTGAGCCTGTTGAGCAAATTACAGCAAAAAGCCAACATATTCAGTCGTCCATCAGCCAGAAATTCCTCGTGACTAGCAATTCCAAGCTTTGCAACTACGGTGAAAGTGATATTCATGATTATGGCTGGTTGCAAGGTCCTACTCCTTCTCAAACAAAGGTTACATTGTGTTGGGCATTTTTACCGTCTATCTCTTTTGCTCTGGAGCTGTGAAAATTGGTGCTATCCTACAGCGTGTATGTTATGAACATAACCCATCATAATGTAGCGTACATTATTTTAAGCTTTAATGTATAATTCACATTACAGGGTTGTGTATATATATATTTAGTATACATTTATTTTATTATATATATTTTATAGAACATAAGGATTACAGAATCATCTGATTTAGTTTATATCCTTCATATTTTATCCCTGGTTCTGTTAACTTTTCTGTTGCTTGTCTTTGAGGATGAATAAATCTGTAGCCCTCGCCTCTCAGCTTTATTATAGTCTCACGTTTCCAATGGCCCGAGGAGTATCGCTTCTTATATAACCCAATACTGGTTCAGGGGAAATTATAAGGATCTTGCATGTATACTGTGTACATATATGAAGGTACACCTCATACACACACACACACACACACACACACACACACACACACACACAAAATCACCAGCTATTTCTAGAGCAGCTAATTCGATTCCAGGTGTCACCATATTCTACCAGGACCATACCTATGTATACCGCCTCATTCAATTCTAAAAATTAACAGACACTTTGACTGGCATTATTTTAGAGATGAAGCACAAAGCTCATGAGTTGCCAAAGAAAGTCACCGGGCCGGGACTCAGACTGGACCCCAGGTGCCTGTTCTCCCATTATACACATACCTAACCATGCTTCTGAATTCTAGACCAGACACCGTCAGGGTTAATATCAACTTTTACTTCTTCATTCCTATGATCAATTTGAGAGCAAGTCTTCAATTTTTTTTCTTTGCTTAATTTCCAACCCTATTCCCCATTTCTGCCTTTTCCCTCATTACTTTGAAAGGTTAGACTACTACAAGATCCTTATAGTACAGCTAGCCTTTTTTTTTTTTTAAAGATATTTTTAAAGTAATCTCTACACCCAATGTGGGGTTCAAACTTACAACCCCAAACTTACAACATATGGAGAGTCATATGCTCCACTGATTGAACCAGGGAGATGCACCCCCCCCAACTGCCCCCAGCTACTCTTTTGTCCCTTAATCCAACTCTGCGTATCAATACTGGAGATACTGTTCACCATGTGATTCGTCAGTACTCTGATTATGTAGGGCAATACTTCTCAAAAAAAAGAAAAAAAAGTTTTTGCTTGAGGTCCCTGGGTGGCTCAGGCAGTTGAGTGTCTGACTCTTGGTTTTGGCTCATGTCAACATCTCACGGGTCATGAGATGCAGCCCAACGGTGACTCCCAACATAACTCCCGTTGTGCCTCCCCTACTTGTGTGCTCACACTCTCTAATAAATGTCTTTTAAAAAAAATGTTTTTTGCTTGAGAAATACATTTCATGTAATGACCTAGTAAACATAATGACCTACATATCCACACATCGTGAATCTGCATTATTCAGACTACATATTTGCAAACCCACCCACTTGCTAAAACTGACTCTAGCCCCCATATCAATACTCCCAACACTGTTTGATTCATTCACAGACCTGTATGGAGCATGGAGTAACATGGAGTACCATTAATTGCTGAGGCACCTGTTCTCTGCTGAGCCTGAACAAGAGGATACTCTGCCTTCTATGAACAAGTATTCTTTTCACAGCCTATTTCCTGCCACCGTTTCTGTGTTTTTGAGTTTTTTGTTGGTTGGCGACTTTTAGAAAGTTTAGAATGGCCCCCGAGCATATGCTAATGAGCCAACTAGTATTCCAGAGTGCTGGATGGCTGTGATGTGTCTAATGAAGAAGATATGGGTGTCAGATATGCTTTGTTCAGGTATGAGTTGCAGGGCTGTTGTCCAAGAGTTCAATGTTTTAAAGTATCAATAATACATATTAAATAAGGTGTCTTTAAACAGAAATACTCATAAAATAAGGTGACATATGGACCAGTTGATGAAAATCATGGAACCAGAGGCTCAAAGAATCCTAATCTTATATTTCCCTTAGGAGCAATGGTTCAGTATTCACTAATTCATTGTTTTCAAAGACTCTATAGAATATACCACAAATAATGAGTATCAGCTATGTATAACTGAAACCAGTGTTTCACAAAGACCTTTATTAAAAGCAAGACACTTGGATTATTTCCATCCTGCTCTACTCTGTCCATTTCATTAAAATAAATATGTTGATCGTGACCCAATACATTAATTTCACAACCTACTAAGGAGACAAGATACGAAATTTAAAGGTCACTAATCTAGGACCTAGTAGTAGAAGACAAACAATTATAATTCGTTCTTAAGGCCCATCATGATCCTACTTCATTGTCTCTCTATTCTATACTGGTAAACTAATATATTTCTAATGTTCTATCCCAACATGCTTATTTCAAATACAGGGAGGCAACTGAACTATGTTCACATTCTTAACATGAAAGTTCTCCCAACTTGCAGTCTTTTGTTGAAACCAGGCCAATGCCATAAAAAGGCAACTCAAGAGCGGTTATTTATTTAAAACATAAAACCTTCTCAGATTACCCAAGGTCACACTGGTCTTTCGCTACTTTGAAATCTCCTGGAACTAATTATTTTAATGTGCAAACTTTCCTCCTGGATGAGTTTTCTGAATGGAAGAGACTTTTGAGGGATGGTATTTATCTTCTAATCAAGTAGAATGGTTGAGAAATAGGGCTAACGTACTGAATTCAAATCATTCTTCCACCACAAACAACAAAGTGGGCTATCATGGGCAGGTTACTTCAATACTTAAAGCTCCATACGTTCTCCTCTGTAAAATGGGGTAATACTACTAAATACTGCATTAGGTTCTAGTGAAAAAGAGAGACAGAATGCATGGGATGTGCTTCAAACAATGACAGGGAAACCTAACCATTAAATACCTTTTACTTGTAATTATCACGATTACTGGTTTTATTTTTTAAGTATTTTTTTAAAGATTTTACTTATTTATTTGACAGAGAGAGAGACAGAGTGATTACCAGTAGGCAGAGAGACAGGCAGAGAGAGAGGGGGAAGCAGGCTCCCCGCTGAGCAGAGAGCCCCACGCAGGGCTCAATCCCAGGACCCTGGGATCATGACCTGAGCCGAAGGCAGAGGCTTAACCCACTGAGCAACCCAGGAACCCCAATTACTGGTCTTATTAATATTATCATTAATATTATCATATTAATATTTTGTATATTACCATACAAAAATTAGGCAGTAAATATTTGTTTGTAACTTCTTTGCAAAATCACATGAATTTAAATCAGCTCCTCTGCAATGAGGCCTTCCTGGTTTTGTTTTCATGATCTTTCCTGAGAGAGTCATCTATCAGCTCAGAAGAGAGAATACTTTACATGACCTTATTGTGTGATGAATGTTGCATGATATTTTACAAATGTATCTGTGGTCTCATATTTACAATAGTTTCTAAGATGTAGATGGCATAAACATTACTCTATCGGTAAAGAAACTGTGAATCTACACATATTAAATAACTCGCTCAGGGTCACACATTTCACTGTAACAATGGGCCACATGCCTCAGAAGAGATCAAAGAAGAATGCCAAGGACAGCGATGTTGTCTTTTTCTCTCCAGGTTTCAGTCTTACTTTGGTCTTCCTATCCCTCCTAAACCTGCTGTGTTCCACGGGGTTTTAACCAGTGCTATACAATGAGAAATATTAGAAGAATAAAATAATAACTTATAATCAAGTCAAAGATAAGGATCAAAGGGCAAGGAATTTGTGTCTGGCTTTAGGTAATTAAAAGATAATATTCCTCATAACTTTCAAGACTTACTATGAAACAGTCTTTCTGGACTATTTGTTAACTGCTCAATGAGAAGTATTTTTTATCTTATCCAAAAACTATTTGGGTGGCTCAGTCAGTTAAGCATCTTCCCTCTGCTCAGGTCATGATCCTGTAGTCCCAGGATCTAGCTCCACATCGGGCTCCCTGCTCAGGGGGGAGTCTGCTTCTGCTCCCTCTGCCTCTCCCTCTGCTGGTGCTAGCTCACTCTCTCTTGCTCTTCCTCTCTCAAATTAAAAAAAAAAAATCTTTAAAAAATACTATTTTAATTTTTTAACATTGAATATAGTCAACAATAATTTTTGCCTAACACCATCCTAGTCATGAGAAGAAATGGGAACATGTTCAAATCATTCACTCACCTGAGACTTAGCACACTAAGTATTTGTTCTTAACAGTTGCAATGAAAATATCCATGTACATGCTGGATAATTAAAATCACCGAATTTGTCCTTTGATGCTTCAAGTTTATGTATTGGAAAGGTGTTCTAATGTGGTAGCCACTAGACACATGGCTATTTAACTTTAAATTAATTAAAATTATGTTATATTAAAACGTCAGTTCCTTGGCTCAGCTGTTAAGCATCTGACTCTTAATGTCAGCTTAGGTCATATTCTCAGGGTCGTGAGATCAAGCCCCATTATTAAGCTTTGTGCTGAGCACAGAGCCTGCTTAGGATTCTCTATCCCGCTCCCTCTGTCCCTCTTCTCCCCCTCACTCTTCCCTCCCTTAAAAAAAAAAAAAATTAGTTTCATGGATCCAACTAGTCACATCTCAAGAGTTCGACAGCCACATGTCATGGGTGACTACTGTACCAGAAGGTGCAGACAGAATTCCATCACTGAAGAAAACTGTAAAGGGCTGTAATCAATACTTATTAGACCTCCCTTTAAAAACATCACCTCCATTGTAGTATTTGTTTCACACTGTTACTCCATTTTCACTGAATGAGGAATTCACCACCTGTTTCCTGAAAAAGTCTGTGTAAGATTAGTATTCTTTATTTCTACTATCTTCAGCAGAATTTATCGGCAAAGCCATTGAAGCTTCTAGTTTTTCTTGTTGAGGACTTTTTAATTCTGAGTTAAATTTCTTTTATTGATAGTCAACATCAATCTACTCAAGTTTCTTATTTATTTTTAGGTCAGCTCTCTTCAATTTTGTCTTTCAGTTAATCTGTCCATGTCATCTTACTGGTCACATTTATTGATTGTTTTGTATCTATAGGACCTGTAGTGATGCTCCCCTTCTATTCCTGACATAGCCAATTTGTTCCTTTTCCCATATTTTTTTATCAGTCATGAGATATGTACCAATTTCATTTTTCTTAACAAAGAATGAGCTCTGGATTTACTGTATTTTCTTTACCATTTCCCTATTCCTTTTATCAGTGATTTCAATTTTTTTCTTTATAGTTTCCTTTTTCTTCTTCTTCTTCATACTAGAGGTTTAATTTTTATTTTCACTGTCTAACTTCTTACAGTGGGAACTTAAATCATGGATTTGCAGAACTTCTTTTCCAGCTGAAAAGAAAACTTCCTCCTCTTGTTCATATACTCCTGACAGCTAGTCTATGCATTTTTCCCTTATATTATGTAATTGTATAATTTACCAGATACCAACTGGGTATCCTAAAATACAGTTATGATACTCACTAGCTAGGGTTAGAACAGACCCTATAGGTCAAACTCTCAGGCCCACAAGCCTGCCGCCCTCCCCACTTTAGACACCAACCACAAGCCCCAGGTTGTGAACCGTTCTCCAGATCAACTGGCTATAAATCAGGGGTTCCCATGATCATCTTCTCAGGATCAGTGATTTGCTGGACTCACTCACAGAACTCAGAAAAGCAGAGGCACCTGGGTGGCTCAATGTGTTAAAGCCTCTGCCTTCAGCTCAGGTCATGGTCCCAGGGTCCTGGGATCAAGCCCCACATCCGGCTCTCTGCTCAGCAGGGAGCCTGCTTCCTCCTCTCTCTCCCTCTCTCTCTGCCTGCCTCTCTGCCTACTTGTGATCTCTGTCTGTCAAATAAATAAATAAAATCTTTAAAAAATATATTAAAAAAAAAAAAAGAAGAAAAGCACTCTATTCCCTGTTACCAGTTTATTATAAAGGCTATAGCTCAGAAACAACCAAACAGAGGATGTACATAGGGCAGAGATGGGGAATTGTGGTAGAGAGAGCAGTGTCCCAAGTCCCCATGCCCTGTCTGGCTCACTGGCCTTTCGCTCTTTCCTGTTTAAGGATACATTTACCATCCACGTACTTCCAACGTAACTTTGTTCTTATATTTGAAATGAGTGCATCTTTTGTAGACATTTCATATTTAATATAGGACTATGTAAACAGCACATAATTACATTTTGCCTCATTTTAGTTAGAATATTTGTCCCAACACTATTTATGTATTTGTGTGATTGGGTTTGTGTCTGTTTCTTATTTGTCAATTCTATTTTTTAATCTTATCTTCATTTCCTTTTTGGAATTTGAAATTATTCTTGAATTTATTTATTCAATTTACTAATTGAAATTATTCCAAATTTGAATTTGGAATTAATGTTATGTGAATTTATTTGAATTGATTCCACTTTACTTTTCATACATACACACACATACACAAACCTGAAGCATCACTGATTAAGTGATTTCAATAGGCAAAGAATTTATAGGTATTATCATTAAAATCATTGTATTATACATACCAGTGGTTCTCAACCACTACTTTGGTCCCCAGGGGCGGTGTGAGGACATTTTTGGTTATCACAACTGGGGAAGGGGTGGGAAAGAATTATGACATAAATTCTTAAATTTTCACAGTCATCTTATAGTTAGTACAGCACAATTTCACAAAATAGCACTCTTCAACTACATAGGTTCATATCATCGCTCCTTCTTTTTATTTATTCTTTTGTTACAACATATACTATAGCTATATAGGTTATAAATACCATAAATACCATGTTACAATTTATTCTTTAAATAACCATATGTATTACAAAGAAATTAAATGGAAAAGAAGTTTATTTCCCCAGATAGTGCCCATTTCTGGTAGTCTTCATTCCTTTATTAGGGTCAAAATTTCCATCTGGTATCATTCCCTTTCACTGAAGAACTTCTTCTAAAATATCTTGCATTGTAAGTCTGATAATAACAAATACTGATAGCTTTCTTTCTCTGAAAAATGTTTTTATGTTGTCCTAATTCTTAAAGGATATTGTTGGTGAATATAGAATTGGAAGGTGTTTTTTTATTTCTACATTATAAAAATGCTGTTCTACATTCTTCTGCCTCCATTGTTTCTGAAGAAAAGTCACCTGCTAATCAAATCATTATTCTCTTCTGTGTGTACCTTGCTGCTTTGCACACCTTTTCCTTGCATTAGCCATCTTTCTGTTTATTCTGCTCAGTATGTAATAGCATCCTGTCTTCCAACAAATTTGGGGAAATGTTGGCTATTATTTTTTCAAATACTTCTTTCTGCTCCATTGTTTCTCTATGTCTGGAATTCAAAATATATGTAAATTCATCCACCTAGTATTATCTAACCAGTCTCTAAAGCTCTCCTCATTTTTATTTAAATCTGTTCTCTCTGTTCTTTACATTGGATAGTTACTATTAATAGATCTTAAAGCGAATTTTTTCCTTTGTCAACTCTATTTTGCTGTTAGGCCATCAAGTGCATTTTTTTCAGTTCTAGGATTTCTATTGGTACTTTATCTTTTCTGTTTTTGCCTGAGATTTCTAATTCTTCATTCACTGAGCATGTTGTATTTACTTCCTATCAGATGGTTATAACAACTTTAAATACTGTCCATTACTTCCTACACCTACGTCAACCTATTTCCATCAGTTAACGTTTTTCTTTTCTCATGAGGACAAACTCCATTGTCCTTATTACCTATAGGTCATGCAATTGTGGATTGCACCCTAGACATTATGGACAGTAAAATACTGAGACTCTGGATTCTGTTATTTTTCTTCTATGAGTGTCATTCCTTTTGTTTTAGCTTACAATTACCTTGCCCAACTAGAAACTGCTGATTTTGATTTTTGGATGACAGTTCTGATCCAAATTAAGATATTTTATTACTAGCTGAAATGCTTTGAATCTGTTCCACATATGAGAATCACAGAAGCCAGATATATACAGAGACAAAATATGAGAATCTCGCCTACAGCTCTGCCTTTTCTGGGATTTCCTCTGATCTCCAATGGCTGAAATTTCCCCAGATTCCATTTTCTGGTTCCCTGTCTAGAATGACTAGAGATTTCTTCACCAGTACCCTGTCCCCCTATGTGCCATGTCTAAAGATTAAAGTCATGAAAACAGGAATAACTCCATTCAATTCTCCTCCTTCAGGAAGACTCCTCTGTTAGAGCCTGCCTACTTCTGTTTACTCTCTAAGTGCCTTCAACTGGCTGCTTTTTGTGTTACAATCAGAATTTATAGTTGTTTTGCAGCACAGGTGTCCATCCACAGGACCCTACTTAGTTATTTTAATAAAGCAAAAGATGCCTTTCCTTTTGCTTTGATGACTATTTTCTGTTTCAAGAGCCCTGAGCTCCAAGAGTTACTGTGAGTTGGTCATTCAATGTGTCCTTTCTTTTAGTCGGCTAACAAAATGTCTTTAGAGTTTTCACAGTGTATTCAGTTCTATTCTGTTACTTCCATGCTTGTGTATCAACAACTAGCTTTGCTAGAGTGTGGTGGTGGGGGGGGGGTTCTTGATAGGTTTTGCTGCACTTTATATTCTGTGATTTAAGAAATTGTAGAGAGCTTAAAGAGTTTGTGCTTTAGTGATGCGATTACAGCATGCCAGTAGCTTTAAGGCTGTACATTCCCAAGGTAATATAGAAACAACTACTAGACTCTAAATCGAGAGATGTGAGCCCCAAGTCCAGCACCAACAAATTGCTTACCATGTCTGTACCTCTGTTTCCCCACCACTAAAAAAATGCCCATCTCCACTCTAGAGGCTGCAGTGGGCTTTCAACCATATGAGAAAAGACACGGAGCTATAAGTCTAAGTATCACAATGCAAGCAAGCAGTCAAGCTTCCTCAGTTTAAAGCAATATTGAAATACACTAAACAACGTGAACATAATCAGTGTTCTATTCATTCTCTCTCTAAACTTAAATTCAATACTATTTTCAAAGAGCCCCACAGCTTGTTCATGATGATGGTGGTTATCCCACAAGCTTACAGTTGTTATTGCCCAAATGTTTTGTTATTACAGGCGAAGTTATAAAACCCCTTTATGATCCTTTGGGGCATCCATTCCATCTATTCTATTCCAAATTCCATAACTTCCCTATTATCGTGAGTCCTATGGGTAATTATGCCTTTTGGCATTGTAAGAACCTCGGATTGAATCCACTTGAAGCCTGCAAGCTGTATTTAAAAAGGAAAAATCCTTCAAAAGCCAAGACATCTGGCACTGCAGAGATTAGAAGGGGTCTCAGAATTGATTTCAATCAGTGGACTGTGAATTGGTGACTGACCACACCCATGGCTAGGTAACATAGGAACATCCCAAGTGAGCTCACTGGGCTTAAAACAGGAAGGTCTGAGCACAGCTAGGAACTCCCAGAATGAAACCTCCAGCCCATCTGTGGGAATTTCACTTTTTCAAGGATTTCAGAGGCATGCAGCCTTCCCAGACTCCATATCTACTCTGGTAGTCACAGGCTTGAGACTTAAAGAATTTCCACATAAAAAGTGGGCAAGTTGCATCAATAGACAAGCGCTGTCTAACAGAAATACAATGTGAGCCACATATACATTTTTAATATTCTAAAACCCACATATTGAAAAGTAAAAGAGGGACTTAACTTTGATACCATTTATTAATCCAGTATATCCAAACTATCATTTAACATGTAATCAATATTTAAATTAAGTCAATGTACATTTTACATTCCTCTTACTGTGCTAAGGCTTCTTAAAAGTCAAAAATGTATTTATTTTATCCTTATGGCACAGCTCAACGCATACTAGCCACATTCCAAGTACTCAACAGACATACGAGGCTAGTGGCTACCATACTGGATACACACCACCCAACAAATACTCTCTTTATTTGCTACTTATGCTATATATTTTTAAGGCAGCCATGTTATTATGTTCCAGAGATTAAAAATGAGTACAAATCTCATAAAATCTCACACCTAGGACTCTTCGTTTACTTTAATAGGGGGAATACCACCAGGCAACAATTCCTTATGATACAACTTGAACTGTGTCATGTCTTTGTTTGGAAACCAACTTCCTTTAATTCATGACAGAGGCCACAGACCATAGCTGACGAAAGAGATACTTTGGTAACAGCTTCAAAAACATAGCAATCACTTTTTCTGAACACTGACAATGTTCAAAAAAAAAAAAAAAAAGAAAAGCGGGGCCCAGGGAACAGGCCCCAAATGGACCTTGTCCCCCAAAACAGCAAACCACGACTTAATTGCAGGAATGTAACCTTTAACCAGTCAATCTGAATTTCCTGATCAGCATGAGGTCATCTGCAGGATGGACCACCACCCTTCCCCCAAAGAAGGTGACTTTGCCTGAAACAAACCTTTCTCTTTCACTAGTAACTTTCTTGTCTGGTCCCATTTCTGCCTGTAAAAGTCTTCCATTTTGTACAAGTCCTTGGAGTTCCTTTCTGCTGGCTGGATGGGTGCTACCCAATTCACAAATTATTGAATAAAGCCAATTAGATCTTCAGATTTACTCAGGTGAACTTTGTTCATCTAACCACAGACTATTAAGGGACAGAACTAGAGGGAACTGGTTATCACAGTGTTGTCTTCTCACTGGGCGGAGCCCTTCCCTCCGGAGAGGAGTGATTTGCCTAAGCTCATACAGCTGGTAGGCAGTGGATCCAGGCTGGAAATCCACATTTCTAGCTTTGTAACCTTCTGTTCCAGTATGCTGAATGCCCACATGCTGGTTCTATATGAATTTCTATCACACAACATCACAGCAGGATTCCCCCAAGTTGTCCTATATGAGCTCTTAGTAATACATCTGTTAGGCGTGAACAAACAAATAACTTGGAAAATGTAAGTACTGCAGACTACTTCTAAGGTAGAAGAACAGGGACTCAGGTAGAGCAGGGTTACAGAAACACACAACGTTGGAATCAAGGTAGGGGTGTGGTGGGGAATGAGCACTGGAAAAAACTCACAGTGTGACCTTGAGAAAATCTCTTCACCTCTCCATGACCCAATCTCCTTATCTGCAAAATGAATGGCAGTGGGAGGATTAGATTATTTCTGAGGTCTCTTCCAGTTCTAAGATACTTATTCTAATTCCTGCTAGACAAATGATTATATAATAATAACCTTTCTAAGTTAGTCTTCTGCTTAGAAGAAAAAAGAATTCTGCCACCTGTTCTCTCGGTGGATATTTCTAAGGATTGGTCAAATAATACTGAAGACTTTATCAAGAAATTAAATCTCAGGGTATCATAATCATGATAAGAAAGAGCCTCCTGTAAGAGAAAGCTTCATACAAAGCAGTAGCATGGCTAAAATTACACTTTTCTTCAGAAAATTTCATTGTACTTAAATAAATGTTGTAAAAAGTTATAACAATGTTGCATGGAATTTTTTTTTTTTTAATGTCTCATTGGAAACTAATCATTTACACTGGGCATTTTGGCTTAAACCCTGTTAACATCCCTTCCACTGCTTTCAATTCATTAAAAAGATGAATATATGGCACTTCCTCTGATCCAGGCAATAATGAGCTAAATTGACACAAGACTTGTTCCCGCGGAATTGGAGTTCAGTGTATAGATCTGAAGGAAATTAACTTACTCTTCCTTTAAGGACTGAGTCTGTAGTATGGGCACGTCAACCTTTTATATTCCAAACTGATCTTAAAAAAAAAAAAAAAAAGCAGCTCTCTCAAAACATAGACCTTCATCTGCGTTTACCTTTCTACCTATACTTGTGATTTTGATGGCAGAGAGGAGGACAGCGGCTCCAACCAGAGTCCTGGACATGCAGATTCCTGGAAATACAGGATAGTCCTGTAGGATAAAATGGTTCCTCAGAACACCAAAGGCTTCTGGGATTGGGTTTCTGTTGCACAGCGCCATCAGATTTTCTCTTCAAGGAATCCATAGTTGTCCATCCTTCCCATGCTCCCCAGGAATGAAGCCAACCCCTTCTCAACTTCTGATTCCCAGCAATTAGTAATACAATTGGTGGAGAGAGGGATGCAAATATTTGAACTCCGTTTGCTGGCCTTCACTTGAGTTGGCTGTACGCTATTAATATTTTGCTGCAAGGCTCTTTCTATATATATATGTGTTCTCTAAATATATATATGGGGGGGCGGACAGAGCAAGCACAAGCAGGGGGAATAGCAGGCAGAGGGAGAGGCAGGCGCCCTGCAGATCAAGGATCCCAATGTGGGGCTCGATCCCTGGAATCATGACCTGAGCTGAAGGCAGACACTTAACCGACTGAGCCACCCAGGCACCCCCAGCTTCCTTAATGCCTTAATTAAGAGTCCTCAGATTTTATAAAGATTAATGATGGTCAAACATTACTCCTGCTACTGATGTTGTTTTCTGTTGAAACAATGTGAAATGAAAAATCCTATAGAATATTTTTTCAGTAAAAAAAATGCGAAGAGATTTCCTCATTAAAATTATAAAAATTACAAATTCTGTTATGCCTTTCATTCTGAAAATACCATCAGTTGAATGTGCCAGTGGCCATTCTTGGAAAACAAGGCTGGCATCGCTCATTCTTAAAACTAGAAACCTAAGCCAAAGTTGGTTTGTGGTATGAACTTTCAGTCCTACGGTCCTAGAAAAAAGATGAAGTAAAGGGAAAAGGTATCCTTGTAACAGAACAAGGAAAAACATAAACCCATAGTGGCTAGAGAAGGGGAAAAAAAAAAATACAATAAACCCAATGTCACCTACCCCAGATCTACTGAGCATCCTTTGTAAGGCTGATGTCAGCCTTTGATAACAAGAGGGGTAGGCAGAATCCAATGTCAGATATCAAAGGCATTTGAAAAGAAAACAAGAGAGGAAAGACCCCTTCTATAAGGCACCCGCCAAATGCCAATTCTTATGTACCGGTTTCTTTCAAAATATTCAATCACACCTAATAATTGGCAGGAAACACAAAAAGGCTCTCACTTCCATGCTGTTGCATTCACTTCCTCTGGGGTATGTGGCCATTTGTGGCCACTAGCACCAACAAGGGGAGTTCCTCGGGGAGACGAGACATATCAGTTACCCCCTCACCCCTCCTGGCTCTGTAGCTCTCTGTGATTAATATACTTTAGTCCGTGGGTTAAGAAAGGGTCCTTAAAAGCATCAAAGTAACATTTTCCTGGGAAGATAGAGAACTAAAGGATTTTTTTTTATTAAAGAAAAATAAAAAGACAAGTCAAAATATCAAATTCCATTGATGTTTCCTTAACACTTTTCATTTAATAAGCTTCTCAATGGTTTGTTAGAACTTAGAACATGTCTTGCTCCTGGAATAAGATACATGTTTTATGAAATCGCCACAAAAGAGGAATAATCATGCCTTTGTAAAAATGTTTGCTTTATAACAATTGCTATTTTTGCTACTATAAAAAAATTAATTGCCCATCTCTACTACATCTAAATAAAAATGTGTAGTTAGTTGTTTCCGATCACAGAAGTTTCAATAATGTTTATATTATCTCATTTACTAATTCCATAACTGTACAGATAGGACCTTTCATTTTTTGGTGATGTTCTAGGACAATAAGAGAGATTAACTCTTGAATTTCACCAGTAAGGGGTACTTATTCCTATCACCGTGGCAAGATTCCCAGTGACACATTTAATCTGAATCAGTATAATATACAGAATGGATAAGCTTCTGACAGTCATTTGCTTCTCAAATATTTTCTGAGCACTTAGCAAGCACCTGTCATTCTACTGTGAGGTGATGGGAATATCATATTAAAGAAATATACAGTTCTCCTACCTTGTGGTTTTCACAGTTAATGGGGGTAATCAGAGAGATGAAAAGCAGGAATAATGGTTTAATATGGGGTTTGCTTGGGGACCTCGGGGTGCTCACACGAGAGGATAACCTAGGCCACATGTGAAGGCCAGAAAAAGCGTCCGGGGGAACATAATTACTCAAGGGAGACCAGGAAGGGACAGGGAAGTTAGCCAGGCAATGATGAATAACAAATGCTCTTAACAATTCCACACAAAATCAGCTTAAGACTGAGGAACCTTTGTGGACATGTGTTGCTTCTAAGCCGTTTAATCAGGATGAATTTTCTGGAGGAGATAAGCCTTGAGTGTAATTTTCCAGAAAGAAAATGCAGCTTTAGAGTAGAAGAGCAGTTTTGTGCTACATCAGTCCTCTAAACAGACCAAAAGGAAAAAAAGAAAAAAGGAAAAAAAAAAAAAAAAAAAAAAAACAACCCTACTGCACCTCTAGGACATTCCTAGGAGAAAATAATGCTAAAACACACCCACAACCAATTTAAAAAAGAGAAGAAAAGCAAAGAGGCTGACAGAGGCAAGCACAGGATTCCTTGAGAGTTTTTTGGATCCCTCCAGACTTGTTCTGGGCTTCTGTGTCTCCATTGCTCTTGGCTTCAGGACTTCAGATGCCTGGTTCCCCACAAGAAAGAGCTAGGTGACTCCTCACTTCGAGGAGAGTGCCCCGCAACCTCACCACCAAGATCTCAAAGCCTCTTGGGAGCCACATACGTCCTAGTCTGCAGAATGACTCCCACCAATGGAGGCAGAGTGGCAGCCTCAGGACCACTCAAATTTGGGCCAACTGGTCGACATTCAGACTGCGCGAGGAGCGTTTCAGTTTCCTGATCTCACCTCACCCTCACAGAACTCCTATGTGGCTGGTACTCTCATCGTCCTTGTTTTATGGGGGACAAAGTTCATGCACAAGGAACTTACAGGGGCACAGGTCACCTAGCTGGTAGGTGCCTGCGTGAGATTTCAACACAGACTTGCCTAACGCCCAGGCTTGAGCTCTTAGATGATAGGTACACCCACTCACCGCCATAACGCCATTGACCAAGCTCCACAGATTCTGCCATATACCAGAGAGGAAAAGGGAGAGGAGACTCCAATGTAGCAAGAGAAAAGGTGAAAAAGCATAGGGCAGAACTTCTAATAGTGCAGGTTAGATACTATGTAATGGAAAAGGGACTGAGGTCGGAAAAGCAAAGACCTGACTTAGGTCATTGAAATAATATAGCATATAAATTGATCGAAAGAATCTGGAAACAATAACAAGGTGCATTGGTGCTGCTTCCAGATTTACCACTTTGCACTTTTTGATTAATGGGGCAGCAATCTGAACAGAGGTAGGGCCACCTCCTGTCCCTGGGTAAGAAGCGGCAAAAGGATAATTTGGGGAAGTAACAATCTTCCATTCTTCTTTTTTAGGTATCGGATTATAATAGCATTATATTTTAAGAAAGAACAATATTTGCTCTTGTCTTTGATTTTTAAAAATAAACTGTTTTGTGTCATTGCCAAAGGAATCAAATTTGGTGGACTAGCAATGCATCTCAAAAATTAATATTCACCCCCTTGTCTTAATTTTTTTGAATTGTTTGGAATTCTTTAGTATCCTGACGTTCAATGTACATGTCCTATGTAATCACATCCTCGAAGTATCATAGGTAAAAATTATGTCGCTGTTCAGCAAACTAGAGTCCACAGACCAGATCTGGCCCATCTCTTGTTTTTATAAATAAAGTTTTATTGAAAAACATGCCACATGCATTCCATTACATATTGTCTATGGCTGCTTTCTCCCTATACCAGCTAAGTAGTGGCTGCTTGTCTCCTTATAAAGAGGTTTGCTATGACCTACCCTGTACCACTGAGAAGTCTGCCCCTACAACACCTCATTATTCTCTACAATTTATCTTCTACATTCCCATTAATTCCCTCATTTATTCATTTGTTAATCAACTAATATTTGTGAAGCAACTTCCATTGCCTGACATGTAGATGAAGAATGGGGTTAGAGACTCGTGGACAAACAGACAAACAAAGCACCATGTAATGATTGCTCTAATAAAGTAGGAACTGAGGGAACAGGAAGCCTGGAAGGTATCACCCTGAGGAAGTTGGACAAGTCTAACTTCGGTGTTTTACAGAGGTGATCATGAAAAACACGATTCTGGCTTGTTTAGTCCTTCGCTTGGGAAATTCGGGGGTGGCCACACGAGAGGTAACCTAGTCACATTTCAAGGAGTGGAAGAAGGTTGAAGGTGAGGGGAAGAAAACCAAACCAAACCATTTGTGGTGACTCACGTGGGGCCAGGCAATGTTTAGTTTGGGTACTTAAAGGAATTTGACATACTATTGTTTCAGTAACAAAGTTGAAAACCTCTGGGTTACATCAGGCTTCCGTGACTTCACAACAGACACATCCTGGCTTCTGGTTAGCTCTCCGGTATTGCCAAGTGTCCGGACGGTTCAGAAAAGAGGGAGCAACGTGTTCATGAGGTCAGGAGAACTGATCAAATCCAAGCACCCAGTACTGTCATCACCATCACTGGCCCAAGTTAAAAGGATTACCTAACATTAGGTACCAGAACTTAGTAATGGAAATGGTTTAAGCCAAGTTCTAAGTGTATCTGGTGCCCCACAACAACCAACTACTATTGTCCTTTTTCATCTTACCCAACAACATCCCCCAAACCCACTGGTCCATACTGAACCTTGAAAGTGGAGAGAAGCCAGCCTCCTATGTGAGCAGAAAGCAAATACTTACCTAATGAGGAAGGGATTGACGAAATGATCGAGTGTGATCGCTCATTTGGCTTTCTGATCAATGGCGGCGGATGAAGTTAATACTATATAATGCATTATCGGAGTTAAGCTTCACTATAAAAATTAAGCTTGGCTCTGGCTAAGGCAGCACAAATAACACCTAAAATAGGCTGGCTTTTGCTTTTGCCCCACCTGATATTTACCTCTCTGGTAATGGAGGAAAGCCCCAGCAGTGAAAAATTCTTAACAACCTAATGAACCAAACAAGATTCACACTGAACAATTTCAGTGTGATCAATGAATTATTAATCAAATGACAAATATTCGATTTGACTGGGTACCTGGCTGGACAGAGGCTGTACTCCACATATAAATTAGGCATCTGTTCTTAACAAATGTTAATGAACTTACACTAACGTTTTTGCCTTAATTAAGTGATTTTAAAATGGCATTTTATTTCTGTAACTTTGAACTTAAATGATTGTCCATTGACCTAAGCAAAGACGATACCATGGAAGAATTAAGATGCGGGCTAAAATAAATGAAATTGCTTCATTTTGGAAAGAGCAGCACACCGAAATAATCTTTTTTACAACAAATATAAGCTGACATTTTATTCAGTTAAGAAAGAGTGTTAGTGTGGTTGAAACCCTTTACAAATAAACGTTATCTGGGGGATTCTCGAAGCGAGTGAGGGTATGAAATACCAGTCATCAGAAAATACATCCTATTTTAGCTTGATAAGCTATATTTATATGCTGAAATGTAAATACTGCTGGGTTTAAAAAAGAAGATTGATGGATTTCTTGACTCTGCCACCATTAGAGCATTTTTGTTTTGTCTTGTTTGGACTGTGGTCTCTGGTGTAAATAGAAATCACTGTTTAAAAACATATATCTAAAGAGTTATGAATATTTCCAAAAACCTAAATGAAAAGCAAAATCCACACCTACATTTTCTCGCCTTTTGTCATGTGGCCAAGAAATCCAGTAGTTCCAGTTCACAAGAATCTGCATCGTTCCTCTCCCTAATGTAGCCAAGCTTCTTATTTACTTGTGCTCTCACAAACTGTTTTTACAAAAATTGATTCCAAATCAAAAAGGCAGGATAATTATTACTTTCAGCAGTAAAAGGTAACTTAGGGACACCACAACTTAAGCCCAGCTAGTATATAATTAAGAACAAGAAAAATCAAAGTATTCTTGATTAGACATTCATTGCTTTTCATTTTCTCCTGATGGACTTTCAGTTTACCTTCAAAGATCTATTAAAAATCACAAACACACAGATACTTGGAGAATGCAGGAGTAGGGGGGAAAAATGGGTCATCTTATGAAATTGATTATGTGAGCTCTCTACTTGCAGTGTTTACATCAGCAACAAGGAAAAACAATCTGCAGATAAATTCTGCAGCTTTTCTTTCTTCTGGAGAAAAACCTGGGTCTTTCTGCACATTGTGAGGCAAAGCGGGTGGGGTGGGAGCAGTTAAGTTTTATCCATGAGCATAAACATCAGGCTGGCTTTTGAAAAATGAGCCAAACCCAAAATAACCCAGGGGGAAAAAATTGTAATAAAAAAAGGGTATATATATATATATTTTTTTCCCGTCTAAATCTGGAATCCTTACTATCTTATTTTAAACAAGCCAGAGATTGCAAGCTTCAATCTGTTTGGATAGAAAAGAATTTATATAAATGTTTTGTTCAAGCCCAAAAGGGAAAGAGTTTAAATATACAGGGCATGAAAGATGCATGCCCAACTTCAAAACAGCTTAGTGCACAGAAGAGGAAAAAATCATCTAACCTTCTGTTAGTCATTCCCAGAAGTCTTTAGGCTTAAATATCTTGCAATTTGTAACGTCGTTTCCATGACCCCAACAGTAAGAGATGAACCGAAATTTCCTAACTGTCCCGCGGCTCCTGCCCCTTGGAGGGGAGAACCAGCAGGTCCAAGAACCAATGGAAACCCAGTCTGTCTTTTGCACCCTTTCTTTGCACTCAAGAAAGAAAGACGAGGCAGATAAATCTGTATAATACTAAACCAAATCGCTTTAATTCCAGTCAGCTTTTATCATTCAGTCACTGAGTCTGTGTGTGGGGGGGAAAAAAAAAAAATCATGCTAATTCCCCCTAGCAACAGCCTCAGCCTATCAGGAGACTTCACGGACCCCGCAGCTGCCAGCCAGAGAGAGTCCCTCTAAGTAGGTCAGGCCTGTATTTCTAAAAATGCTACGGTCTAGTAACCCCACTGTCCCGTCTGTCTGCCCTGCCCCGTAATAACCTCAATTGCTTGGTGACACAATGACATACTACCCTGTTAGAGCACAATCACATCATGCGACATTATGCCGCCGCGAGCGCGGCCGCGAGGGGAAGGACCCTCCGAGGGGCAGCATTAATCAGGCAGGCCTTCGTGCTCACCACCTCCCTCCAGAAATGGGGACCGCATTAATGACCAGCTGTTGGAACGAACACAAACACAATCTCGTCTTCCACCCTGCTGGGGGCACCGATGTGCTATTCCAATGGGGTGGGGTTGGCGGGGGGGGGGTCCGCTCCTTGACTCAAGGGAAGATGGAAATTAAAAGGGCTCAGTCAATGTCGGCGTTGGCAACTTCAACCTGAGTATATTTAAATTATATTACGCGGGATTCAAAAGGCGATTGGTTTAACAGACACAGCTTTCCCTGCCCACAGTGTTCCCTAATTCCCATTAAAAAGGGAAAGGCGCACGCGGGGGGGACGCGGTGCGCGTGCGCCCATCGCCCGGCGAAGCCCGACTGCACGCGGCGGAGCTGAAACCGGCTTCCCTTCGGGCGGAGAAACCAAGCGGGCCGGGAGTAATCGCGTGGCGTGAACACAAACACAAACACGAAATGAATGCCGTGGAGAAGCCCCGAAAACAAGAGTAAACATCCTCAGCCTACCGACCAATCAGCTCCTCCCACCCTGTCTCTGAGAGGGGGGGCTCCTGCTCCCACCCAAATCTCCAAGCGCAGGAGTGGGGTGGGGGGAGCAAGGGAACGTGGCCTTCAAGTCTCAGCCGCCGTCCTGCCCTGACTGCCCACCGGGTTACCAACAGGCTGCTGTCTGCCTGCAAGAGAGCCCAGGTCCCGTCAGGCTGGAACCCGGGCTAGCCACAGAAATCAGAACCCCACAGGAGTTTCTTGAGCTCTGACGTGGGAATTGCAGAAGGTAACCGACCCCATGTGTTGGAAGGTAACTTCTCTCCTCTCCATTTGACAAAAATCAGCCAACAGAGATTACGTGTGGATGCAGAACGGGACTGGCAGGCGCTGTCTGGGAAAAGTACCTTGCACCGCCAGGGGCTGCCCTGATGTTCGACTCGCACCAGTAATCTGACTCTTTCAGGGTTCCTAATTTCATTTCATGAACGTATATGCCCCCTGACAAATTGAGAATCCAGCCTTCAATTATGCAGAATTCACCAAGTCTTAAAAGTGTAATCCATCAGCATTTGATTTACAAACAGAGAAAATTCCTTAATCCATTTGCCCTTGTTTGAACCGGGTTTGATAACTTAGTTATGACTATCTTCTTCACTTTGTGGCACACATCACATAGTTATTCTTGGAGAGATCCAGTCACTGACGCAACCGTGAGCCGCTAATTACAAGCTGCTGACATTCTGCTTGTCTATGCAGCTTTGAAGTTCTAAGTCTGTTCTTCTCTCTTATGTGCTTGCTCAGTTCCATTCTACACCCCACGCCCGACCCCCCGCCTCCTTCTGCCCCCCGTTCGTCCCTCTTCCCCCTTTCCACTTTAAGCCTTTCTGCATTCGCTGGTGGACTATCTGGAGAAAGCGGTAAAGAGTGATCGGATTCTCTGGCTTGCTTGCTTCCCATTCCCTCCCTGCACTCGGTGCACTCGCATCTACAGTTTGGAAGTACAGTAATGAGATCCCCACCCCACCCCACCCGAAGGAATGCATCAACAGCTGGCCAAACATAATCCAGCACACAGAGCTGCCTTTGTAGAAATAGTAACAAACAGTGGAAGGGCCAGACAGGCGTCTCAGAAGAGCTCCCCATGACAACTGGGAAAGCTCCTCCTCCCCAGGTCTGAGCTGACTCCACGGAGTTGGGGTTGGAGCACCCAAGCTCCCTCATCTGGGTCCAAAACCAGCCTCAGGCGCCTCCCCCAACCTCAGAAGAGGCTATTCTGAGGGCACTCGCCTCTCCACACAGGAAGTGAGATGCACGCTTTCTCCACACTGGCGACTTGGCCACAGGTCACGCGCCCCTCCAAATGCGACACCACAGACCCCCACGTCTCACACCCGGCATCCCGCACCTATCGATGCCCAGCCCTTGAGCTACGAGCTGCGAGGACCACCTCTCTTCCTCAGAAAAGGATTTTTTGTTTTTTTAAATTAAAAGCTGATCCCGGAATACTAAAACATGTAAATAGAACCCTGCATTCATCTCTATTGAACACTTAGCATCTGAAGCCGGTGGTAGCCAGCTGGTCTCAAAGTCATCTGGGATACATTTATTTTGATTAAATTGATCAGATTTCTATTTACAGGATAGAATTTTTCACCATACTGAATACAGCTGTGTTTACAGGGATTTGTAGGAGAAGAAAACAAAACCCCACCATCAGTCCTAGCAAAGCACAGAGCGCTCAGAGCTCCAAGGAGTTAAAGCTGAGGGGTCTTGCTTTCCCATTAACAAGAAAATTCTGCACGCAGCTGCTCTGGCCATGCTCTCTAGCTAGTCAGGAAATGGGTGTTGAGCTGAAGCTGAAAACACAAGCTGCAATCAAGCCCGATCCAGCAAAGTGACAGACTTCCTGTGTAAAATGGTCAGAAATCTTTCTTTTTCGTGTCCCTACACGCATGCACATGCATTTAAACCCATGGTGCAAGGCGGCTCTTCTCTCTGGGGACGTGGTACAGTCACCTAGCCCATCAGTTTCTTCCTTGACAGCACCGGGGACATCCAGACTACAATTTACAGTTCCTCCATCCATGTACTGGGTTATAAATTATGCCGTCCTCCCTAGAATGGGAACGCAGACCCAGCGGCAGGCAATCAAGCGGCGTTCGGCTTCTCCTCTGGCTTCTCGTGCGCTCCCCTCACTCTGCCTTTCTCCAGCTCTGCCTCACCAGGCAGATACAGCAGACACCTGCTTTCTCCATCTTCAGCTCCACTCAGGTAAAATGCCACCACATTTCGGCTTGGTCCGCCCCCCTCCTCCAAACCCCCCCAGACTAATCGCTGGGAGCCACCCAAGCCGGGTGCCCGCGGTCAGGGCTGTGGTCGCCCTCGCCCCGCGCGCACGACCAGCGGGTACAGGGCGGGCTCCTAACTCCCCGTCCCCGGTCCGTGGCGTCCTCTCTATCTGTCCCACCCTGGGTCTTCTGCGGTGTCACCCTCTTGCAGACGCGAGGGACCCCAGCCAGAGTCCAGAGCAGGTCCTTCTTCCGCACGGCGCCGACCGCGACTCGGGGTTCCCGTGCGCCCTGACGAAGCCGACGCAGGGGCACTGCAGGAGCAGCTCAGGTAGCCAGGGAAGCTCGGCGTGCCCACAGCGATGCAGCCCCGGAGCTGTGAGCAAAGACCGTCTGGCTTCAGAATTTAAAAAAAAAAAAAGAAAAGGGGGAAAAAAAAAGAAAGAAACACAAAACAGCGCAGCTCGGCGCCTGCGGGGGTAGGAAAAAAAAAAAAAAGACACAAACCGTAGAGGGGAAAAAGGCAAGAGTTAAAATCAAATTTCAAAAAATAAAAAATAAAAAGGAATACATAGATCAGGGTACTTCGTGCGACTTTTATTTCTGACGGTTCTCGGTTTATTGGCTGCCCCGCCCCCTCCAAAATCTCCTCTGTCCCCGAAAGCTACTGTCCATGAGTGCCGAGTCACAAAGGCTCTGCTCCAAAGTGCTGCAGCCCCAGCATCACATGAGAAGCCACATGACAACCGGAGTCGGCTGCTGATGTGGTCAACTCTTTCACTGAGGCAGGGGGGAGTAGGAGGGAGACAAGTCTCAAGGGGGACGTGCCCCTCGTGCGCGGCCACGGAGAAATTTCCTTACAAGAACAATGAGAAGAATGCATCTCCGAAGAAGTGCCTATAGACTTCCCCGCACGCACAGTGACAGAGACAGAAGAGACCACGGATGCTCCAAGACATTCTGAGGATGCTGTACCACGGACACTAGCTGGATGGCAGCAATATTATTTCTAGTTTGCATTACTCAAAGCTGATTCCAGTTAAGTGCATTCCTCAAAAGCACACACCATGTCTTCGTAGCATGATCAGGCTTGGAAAACCAATTCTATTATCTCTCCCTGCAATCTGAATAATTTATTTTTAGATTAATAAGATGCTTGTCAAGACCGCTCCCTTTTCTTCGGCGAGTGGCGCAGGCAAATCTTCACCCGAGTGGGAAAAGCCTGCCCCTTTGTAGGGAGGAGAGACGAGACGGTTTTCATCATTTTCAAAAATGGCAATTTTTTACTTAAAGGCACGCAAACACAGGACAATAAAGTTCTCTCACAAGTCATCGTGAAAAACACAGGAAATGTTTCTGCTTCATTGAACGGACATGCCTCTGATTTGCAGTTTCGCATCTCTTGCTGGCTAAAGGTGGTGATATTTTTCTAATGCTGGTCGTGGCTACAGCTAGAGCCCTTAAGCCACACTGATATCACGCCTTCTCAGCAGGGTGAGAGGAAACAAGTGCTTTCTGGAGCACCTCTCCGCAAAGGGCTGCAAGGCCAGGTACGTTTTAATAGTTACAATAAGGCAGCTAGGAAGGAGATGCCCTCGGGATCTCGTAGATTCCCTTACTTAGAAATCAAGTTGCCTTTTTGGGACAGTCGTGCCCCTGATGCGAGAAGTAGGTCGTTTTGGAACACTGGATCATGCCGGCTAACCAGAAAGAGGGTCTATACCATGGCTTCTTTGATGGTGTAGACAACAAGGAAGGAGGCCGTGATTTCATTCAAGCTGTGCTTCTCAGCGTCGGATTGTGTGAGGGACCAGGGACTGTTCTCAACACCGAGAATCCCGGTCAACCAGCTGGGTATGGTCCTTGCCTTCATGGACTCACAGTCTAGTAACTACGCACATCGTTTTTTGTTTTTTTTTTCCTTTGAAGACACCTTCTTTCCACTTGAGTAGTCCTAAGTTAGCAAGGAAGCACGCAAGCAGTCACTGTCACACTCTTTCCTCGCCATCATCCTCTAAGAACGCCCACGTCCTGTGGATTCCTTCCTTAAAAACTTCTCCCCTACCCCCGAACTTAAGCTCTCCTCTGTTCCCCATTTCCAGAGACTAAGCTCAGGCACTCGTGCCCTAGCCCTCCACCATCTTCTCTCTGGTCTTCCTCTTTGCGTTCCGGACCATTTGGCGTCCCGCCACCTGAGAAATCCTGCTAAACCGCTATGTTTATGGTGTCCAGAACCCCCGTCCAGATGGTCTAGACAGTCCTCTGCCCAAAACTGAGCATGGTTCTTAGTCAATCACATTCATCTGCTACCAGGGAAGACGAATTGTTACGTGTCTATACATTATTTGCGCAGACCTCTTTTCCTGAGCATCTGAACACGCCAGCCATTGAATCAGGAAAAGCATAATGATTTGGGCTTACTGTGCTTAATAACAAGGCACAAACTGCTATAAGGGAAACTAAGACACATGGGCCACTGTCCCTACCCTCCGAGAAGGTCTCACCTATGGAACCCATGAGACATATTCTATTGGCACTGGTCATATACAATCATGAACTGCTGGCTATCTCTTCAAGTTCTATTTCTCATAAAAAAGTAACTAGGTGTTAAGTCGCCTGCTAAATGGGTATTGGGTAAATAGTGCGAGAGAAGGGCTGAGAAGGGACGCATGACCTCTACCTACCTAGATGCCGGGAAAGGTCCCCAGGGAACCCTGAGATTTGCAGTGAGCTTGGAGATGTCCGACCAGGGCAGGGGTGAGGGCTTTGGGTCCTAACAAAAACAGCAAGGCCAGTATTGAAAATGCTAGCACTTGTTATATGCTATGTCTCCTTTGAACATTTTGTGTACCTGAGCCCACTTAAACCATGATCTTAGGAGGGAAGTATTGCTCTGTTCAAGGATATAGATCTGAAACACCAAAGAGAGGGGAAAGAAGTTGTCCAAGACAGCCCTACGAGTGATGGCCATTCAGGCCACTGAGCACACCTCCTTACCCAACTTGCGGGACAGTCTCGGGCCTGGACACGCTGTGGGAGGGGAACCAGCAGAGGGAGGAGACGTAACTAGAGCTGAGGGTGCGTGAAAAAACCCACGTGGTTCAGGCAGGCTGTTAGTTTTGCAGAAGTGAGACTGTGTTGAGAACAAGTCAAGAAAACGACCAAATTGCAAGATACAGAGTCTGGTCATCACAGCTAAGATCCCTAGGCGGGAAGGGAGCTTGGAGAAGAGGAGGATAATAAAGAAGCTCCCTCAATAGTCTGACTATAGGGGACGGAGCCTGAACTCTGGCAGCGGCAGAAGAAAAATCGAGATGGATTCCTGGAGAATGACGGTAGCGAAGTGGACTATACTTTTTTTATTTTGAAGCCTGGATAGAGAAAGCAAGCAGTTCTCGGTGCTTAGGAGTCGTATCATTAATCTCTGTTTTCCAGTAGCTAGCTCCATGCTTGATGCATTTTTAAAAAATGATGAAGGAAGGAAGGAAAGTCAAGGAGGTGGAAATGGGAAAATGAGAAGCGATGCTACCTATAAGGAAAAACTCTACAGAGAACACAGCGCTTCGGAGGACAACCAAGGGGAAAGGTCCATGAGGACATTATACACAGAGAAGGGGACTTTATTTTCTCTTTCCACCTTTGGCCCAGATTTTTGAAGACGGATTCTCCCACCACATGCCTCAGATCTACTTTCCCACCCTCCTTAGATGTGGCAGCAGTCACTCCATTCCCCTCTGGCCGCTCCAGTCCATGCCCCCCACCCCCCCTCCACACCCCTACACCCGCCTCTTCCACCTCTAGCCCCTAATCCAGACGCGGCCCTGACTTTACCATTCTTTTATTTTTTTTTTTAATAGGTAGCAAAGGGAAAAAACAAAACAAAGGGAAGTTGATCCGCTTTCTCATACACTCTTAGCTAACCAGAATACTAAATTAACGAACGCACCTCATTTCTTAGGCAGTTAATGGAGGTTAATATGACAGACTGCCTCTGGCTCTGGAAGTAAAAAAGGGTGTTATTGCCTCATATTATAGCTGGAGAAAAAAAAAAGTGCTAATAATCTTTCTCATCAGCAGTAAAGAATTGGGCTTTTAATACCCAGATATATTTTAGTAAAAGGCTAGTATATCATCTCTAAGTGGAGTTCAACAGTAATGTTGGGTATAACTAGGGCATTTCAAGAGCCTGCTTCCGTGAGAGACCCAAAAAAAAAAAAAAAATTACATCCAAAGCCTAATTTATTCCTGCACTCTTAAAAGGAAAAAAAAAAGTGAATTTATGGTGGACATGTTTTTATTTCTACTGCTTTAGATCAGTGTTCTGGTAATTAATCTTGAGATATTAAAAAAAAAGGGTGGACCTTGCAAATTAATGATTTCGAGTCAATGGGGACTATGGGACAAGGTCATTGTTTGATTCGGTGACTCTTGAACATGTGTGTCGCATGGATCTGCTAACATGAGATGGTGTCTAACACACAGGAGGGTGAAAAATGAATGAGACACTGTCTAGGCCCTTAAGGAGTCTACAGTACCCTTACCTGGAAGCTACTTCCCATCCTTTGATGAAGGGGATCCATTGCTTTGGAAACAGAGTAAAGAATAGCAGAGATTACTTAAAAAAAAAAAAAATGTATATGCCTTCTTGAGAGGAAATCAACGGCTACTCTGAGGTCTTACCATAAAGTAAAATTTAAAACCGTAGCTTGGATGATACAAATATTCAGTTGCTGTTACTCCTAAGGTCCAGAAGTGAAGAAGAATGCTATGCTCTCGTTTTGAGATCCTGGGAAATATTCACAATGGCAGTGCTGATGATGAAGAGAGAGGAAGGGTCTCCAGGCTTCCTTAGTGGGTTGCTAGGGGACAGAAAATGGCAGGCCATGTGTTCTATCTTCCCCCAAACGGACACTGAGTTAAGACGAGCGTTTCAACAAGGCAGACTGACAGAGTGACCGATGGCTGGCTGCTGGCAGAGCACTGATTTCCCCTCTTTCTGTTACCCAGTATCATGACCCTGCCCCATTTTCCAGGGGCCAAGTGGCAATTTTAAGGTGGAAAGCCTGTGTTTGTTCACCTGTGAGTGGTTTGACCTTAGACTTCGCAGAGCGCTGTGAGGAAGTCAGTTTTTCCATGCTCTTTACAGTAAACAAAGACAGTGTGGCTGGGCTCCAAATGTTACAGAAGGTCAGGGACCAAACTGCCTCAAAGACAAAGACCGCTTCCAGAAATTCAAACACAAAATAGATTTAAGCACCACCAACATTCCAAACTGCGCTCCTGTCCATTCTCAGTGTTCGCTTCAAACAATGTGACACATACCCAGCTCTGGTGCATAAGAGAAACAGAATCACAGAGCCCCAGGTGCTGGGAAACACCATAAAGGTCATCTGGTCCAAGTGCGAATCCCAATTGTAAACGCTGCCCTTTAAAACATCTCCTCCGCACAGCCAGCCAGGCTCCCAGGGAGCACCTCCAGGGACTGAAAATGTGGTCCCCTGGAAGGGAGACAGGCATCCCATCTTCTGAACGCCACTGCCTGATCATTTAAAAGCCCTGAGCCAAAAGGGGAAAACGACGCTGTGCCTTCCATTTCCTGGCCCTCAACTGAGAGGTTTGGAAGCTCCTGTCCTGAAGGTTCTCCATATGACGGTCCTTCAAATACTAGAGGGGATCAGAGTTTCCTTCTCTTCAAGGAATAGTTGCAGCTTCTTAAGTCGCTGTTATGCGACTGCTACTCCCCTCAACATCTCATTTCTCAGCCTGTGAATTCATTCTGGTTGGTAGTTCTCTGAGGAAGGTGTCCCACAGAACAGGGAACAGGATGCAAAGGCCCGGGGTGTGGACACACCATGGGAATGTTACCATCACCTCTCTCCTTCTAGGAGACCAGACCTCGGTGAGCACAGCATAACCTGCTTTTGCTTTCTTTCTTTTTTTTTTTTTCTTTAAGATTTTATTTATTTATTTGACAGAGAGAGAGATCACGAGTAGGCAGATACAGAGGGGGAAGCAGGTTCCCACTGAGCAGAGAGCCTGATGCAGGGCTCGATCCCAGGACCCTGAGATCATGACCTGAGCTGAAGGCAGAGGCTCAACCCACTGAGCCACACAGGCGCCCCCTGCCTTTGCTGTCACAGTTTGTGAGTCACTCTGGTGACCACTGGGGTCCCCTGTGCCTTCCTGAGTACCTTTTCCACCTCATTCACGATGTAACTATTACTGGATAGGGACTCTGTACGATTATTTGACCTTTTATGTTGTTTTGGGGTTGCAGCATATAAGATCCTATGGTATGAGCGAAACATACGAAGGGAAGGCAAAGTTGTGAACTCTCCTTGAAGGAAACTGGAACATATTTAGAAATATAAAGATCTCCTTCCCACCCCCTTCCTGGGGAAGTCACACATGCCTAGAAGACAGTGAGTACACCTGCTCTTTTTCCTATATCACATCACTGCTTTGAAGGAAATGCCTCTGATTACGTAAATCAGCTTTGCCTAGCAGGGAGAATAAGCAGGGAAATCAAAAGCTCTAGGTTGTGAGGCACCTGCGTGGTTCAGTGGGTTAAGCACCTGCCTTTGGCTCAGGTCATGATCCCAGGGTCCTGAGATTCGAGTCCCGCATCAGACTCCCTGCTTGGGGATCCTGCTTCTCCCTCTGCCTGCTGCTCCCCCTACTTGTATTCTCTGTCTCTGTTAAATAAATAAATTAAATCTTGGGGTGGGGGGAGAAAGGCTCTAGGTTGCAATACCCTTATCGCCAGGAGGAATTTATTTGCTATATGACCCCGTAGGGGAGCAGTCAACTGTTTTCCAACCCTAGTTTCTTCCATTTCAAATTAAGAACCTCAACAACAAGTACCCTGAGCTCCACAGCAATTGAACACTGAATGTTTACATGGAATTTTAATTAAATTTCTAAAATCTGTTCCTTAATACAAGGGCATAAAAAAAAATACTAACCCTTGGATCAAGTTTCCTACAGACTTTTACATTAAATGGTTTCAAAACAAGTGAACAGCACATGGACAGATCAAAAAGTTCCTTGTGGCCACAGTTGTTTTTAAAAAGATATGCTAATTAGGAAAATGAGGCAAGCCGGACGGGGGTCCTGCAATCTTTACCTTCTGATGAAATAATGGTTTTGAGTAGCTGAGCCAATTACTGCGATTCTTGGGGTAAGGAATGAAATAAATGTCATAATGTGATATCATCACTTTTCCATAATCCAAATGTCGTCTTAAAATGTCTCTAATTAACTATACAGAGAGAACCTTTAGGTTGCAAAGATCCAGTTTCTTTCACATTTTTTTAACTAGAGCCATGACAACAGAGTAGCTGGCTATCAATCAGCAGTTCTCACAATGGGAATACATCGACATTCTTGGTTATTCTTAGTGAGAAGAGAGGCGCTGGTGGCCAAAGGATAGGACAGAAGACCAGCTCACCTGGAGATCTCACCTGGAGGCTCTAAGAGGCCTTGAAACCATCGGACATTAATGTCGCAGAGCACAACAGTTGACGTTTTTGCTGAGTATGTTAGAAGATCCTGCAATGTTTTGCTTAGATCCAAAGAGAAAAGTGGGCTTGATTTTCTGGAAATGGGGCCCAGCTTGGACCTCGCTTTTCTCTGTGCAAGCCCCTTCCCCATTCTAGCCTCAGCCCCAGATCACTGTTAGGGAGTCAGCAAGAGTTCTCAAGACCGTGCAGTTATACAGCCAGGACCACGCAACACACCAGAGAGCCGGAATGGGAAGCCGCGGCTAAACCACACACACGTGACGTCCAGACAGAGGCCACGCTGGAGATATGGACTAAGGCTTTCTGCTACTTGTTTGCAAAATATCCAGAGGTCGCGAAGTGTTACACCATAAAGTGCCTAATGGCATCTGATATGAACAAAGGTTGAAAACATTAGCTAATTGTCACCAACAGAGGTCCTAAAATGAAATTAGCACAGACGACTACATCTCCATTCAACTGGTGAGGCAGACTTTTAGAGGAAGCTTTAAGATAATAAATGGCAATGCTTAGGATACCAAAGGCCTACAGATATCTCACTGGCTGCAAAAGCAAGAAAGCTTTCATGGGCAACAGAGGAAGCAGGAACCAGGAACCTTCAGTAAGACCGAGCATCTCCCCGGAGCAGGCTCCCCTGCACCCCTGGTCTCAGCTACAGCTCATCCCAGATCAGGGCTATAACATCATGATGTCCGCAGGAATGTAAACATATGGAAGGGAAGAAAAGAGCAGCAGAGTCGGAAAGACAAGAGATGTTTATAGGTGGCACCGTTTGCCTGAATGCACGGTTTCCATAGAATTCATGCCCTAAGGAAAAAAAGTCAATTATGCTTTTTAAAAGTGTTCTGGAAAGTAAGAGACATTCTGTGTGATTTTTTTAAAAGTTAACTGTGGCTCAGTGTTTGGCTTTTTTTGTGAAAATGATTCCACTTACATTGAATGCTGGTTCTTAACACCCTCCCGCTCAAGTTCATGCACATTTTATACGAAGATGGATGTGATGTGTATATATTTTATTAAAATTATAAAGTTACATGATTTATGTAATGATGCAAGTACCTGAAACTAAATACATATTTAGAAAGAGTGTCGACATAGATCATTTTCTTAAATTTAATGGAGCTGGCGCTCATTTTTGATCCTCTAAAAAACAAAGATTTGCTATTAATGAGGATAGTCAAAAGAACCAGCTATAACAGAGAGGGTAAGTAACCTGACCAAGGCCACACAGCTAACAGATGAGGCTTGGGGGTGGGGCAGGATACAAACTCAGGCATTCGGGGCGTCAGACTCCTTTACTGCGCCTGTATGTCTTCCTTCTCTCTCCCCTCTCTTATCTCACCCCAAGCACACTCCACACAAATCCAGGGCAGATCCCACGCTTGGTTCTGCTCTGCTCTTCCTGTTATTATGAAAACAACAGACATCAAAATGCAAGGAAGAAAAGAGAACACCTCCAATGACAGGTTTACACTAGGGAGGATTAACCAAATGACGGCCTGTAGAGTCTGAAAAGTGATCAGAGCAGGGCACCAAACTTGACAAGTCTGCTCCTACTCGAAACACATGGCAAGGTCGAAATGAGCACGGGAGGCTAAGACACGGCTGAGTCAAGGGGCAGGGAGAAGGGGCTAACGCCAAGGTGAGTGAGTTAAACCCAATCAAAGAATCAGACTGAGGACAGTGAGCATCTATTAAGCACCCATGACAGAATCAGGCACTCTAGAAGAGCCTCAGAAAGATTTAAGTGTGGGCCCCCCGGGTGGTTCAGTCCCTTAAGCCTCTGCCTTCAGCTCAGGTCATGATCCCAGGGTCTCCGGATCGAGCCCCGCATCGGGCTCTCTGCTCGGCGGGGAGCCTGCTTCTCTCTCTCTCTGCCTGCCTCTCTGCCTGCTTGTTCTCTCTCTCTCTCTCTGTGTCAATAAAAATTTGAAAAAAAGAAAAATTTTAACCTGACGTTGATGACAACTCCGCCAGTCTCTTATTCTCATTTTACAGATGAAGAACCTGATCCCCGAGAGATGAAGCAACTGCCTCAAGATGCAATCGCTAACACCTGTGAAGATTTGCACCTCGCTCGACTTAACTCTTCAGCGTGTACCCCAGACTGATCATATATGACGGGTCACGTTCAAAGCATCTTCTCCTTGAAAAAAGATAAGGCGGTCTGTGCAAACAGGTCATGCGCTGAGTATCCATCTGGGTCACATAGACTGGCACCTTCGAGAACCCCGGGATCGCAGGGTCAACAGATCATGGCGGCCTGCTCTCTGGCTCTGCTCTCCAGCCCTGTGCCTGCCGAGCTGAGTTGGAACCGGAGTGGCCTGGGTCATCTCAGAGCCAAACAAAATTAGCCGCTGCAAAGCCCTTTGGGAATGAATCAGTGTAAATAACCATAGAGCATGAGCCCCATCAAGTCTGAAAACAAGAGAGCTCAGACCATCAGAGAGAAATGACCAAGATGCATCTGGGAAGCCAGATAGACCAGGGCAAACCGGAGGGCAGAGCCTCATCCGTGAGGGGGTGGCGACGATGGGGCTCAGACAACAAGACGGTGAATTCCAGGTAATAAGAAACATTCATGAGATGGAAGAACCACCTGTTTTATGTAAAGCTCCGAACAGTGAGATCACAGTGGACAGCCACTCAAATAATGCCTTCATAATACAGAGTATTATTGAGAATAACTCAATTCACAGGGAGCTTACGATGGCCAGTACTAGATGGCCTGTCAGGAAAAACAGAACGATAATTGCAGAAAAGAATCATATCCTCAGAAAAACAAAAATTAATCAAACTAAGTTTGTAAAGCCAATCTGACAGACACATTGTCTGGACTCGTGCTCTCAAAAATACTGTCGCGTGTGTGGGGTTTTGTTCTTTTAATGCCAATTTATTTAGTTAATTTAATGGTTTTGTCCTGTTACTTCTAAAGTGGATACACTCTGTGACTCATAACATCTTAAATTTCTTCAATGATTGTAAGAAATTCATAATCACAAAGGACAGACTTATTTTCCCCAAAAGAAACAATGACAGAATGGTTTCTATATCTGTGGTAGAAAAATCAACCCTATGACCACCACCTTAAAAACAAAAATCTAAGCTCCAATCAGCTGGAGGCAGTTCTTGATCAAACACAAATAAAACAGGTAATAAGCAAACTACATTAACATCGCACTGAAATTAAATAGGAAAGACTTTATCTCAGATTAAAATTTAAATTTTTTAAAAATTTTAGAACAGTTTTGGATTCATTAAAAAATGGAAAAGGTGGGACAGAATCCCCTACTCGTCCCAGGATTCCCTATTATCAACATTTTATATGTGTCACAGTGAGTAACCGATGTGGTGTTATTAACTGAAGTCCACTTGTAATTTGAATTTCCATAGTTTTCACGTAATACCTTTTTTCTATTCTAGTATCCCATCTAGGACACCTCGTTACATTTGTGATATGGCCTTAGATATCCATGGGTCACAGCCCTCTCAGATTTGTGTCCTTCCTTATGATCTTGAGTAAAGCTCAAGTATTATAGAGATGCCCTTCAGTTTCAGTTGATCTGGTTTTTTCCTTATGGTCTGACTAGGGTGATGGGTTTGGGGCAGGAGAACCACAGAGGGGAAGGGTCATTGCCATCCTCACCACATTAGGCTGCAGACCGTCAACATGCCTTCAGCTGTGGCTGAAGTGGGAGCACTGGGCACATTTCTCCACCACCCAGTTACTCCTGCTCCACTTCCCATACTGTGCTTTCCGGAAGCTAGAAGTCACCATGCACAACCCGAACTAAGGAGTGGGGAGTTATTCCCTACCTTTCTATGGGCAGGAGAGCAACACAAATTATCTGGAATTCTTCTTCAGGGGATAAGGGTCTCTTCTCTCCCACTTATTTATTCCATCGTTTTTCACATGAATCTAGATCCACAGGTACTTCTCTTATACTTTGGGTTATAAGCCAGCACTACCACAATCAAGAGGTTCTGAAAGGAGATTTACTCAAGTTCATTGGCAAAAATTGGCCTGCCCGCTTTTTGTCTCCCGGCCGGGAAAGAGTGTAGGTAGAGTCAACTATCTCAATGTCACGAACACTGTAAAGGTTAAGATGCTGAAGATTCACAGGAAGAGATTTCCACTATTCTGGCTCACAGAGAAAAAAGGGATATTAGACCCCTTTGTTCCAGGGGAATGTCTCGCTTCCTTTCTGATATAGCCAGAATAAAATTCATTACATAGTCAGTATCTTCAAAGTTAAGCATGACTTGGTTATTGAAATTTTTGAACAAATGCTGAGTCCATACTTCTCTGTCTTAGAAATAACTTTGGTAGGGAGACAAACCATGAGAAGCTCTGGACTCCGGAAAACAAATGGAGGGTTACAGAAGGGAGGGGGTGGGGGGGTGGGGCAACCAGATGATAGATATTAAGGAGGGCACGTGTTGTAAAGAGCACTGGGTGTTAAAATGCAACTAACGAACTACTGAAAGCTACATCAAAAACTAATGATGTCCTATATATGCTGATTAACTGAATGTAACAACAACACAAAAAGAAATAACTCTGGTGATAGAAGTATCACACATCTCAACATACTATTTATTTCACTACATATTTATAAATGTGAAAAACATTTGCCTTTTAAAAACTGTTCAAAATATAGGTACTATGGGGGCACCTGGGTGGCTCAGTGGGTTAAGCATCTGCCTTCAGCTCAGGGCATGATCCCACGGTCTTGGGATCAGCCCCACATTGGGCTCCCTGCTCAGCGGGGGTCTGCTTCTCCCTCCCCCTCTGCCCCTCCCCACTGCTTGTGCTCTCTCTTGCTCTTGTGAACATAAATAAATAAAATTTTAAGTAAAAAAATAAATAAAATTAAATATAGATAGTATACTATGTGGAGGTACAAAAATATAATTGGGAGTTAGAAAAGTCTAGTAGATATTTACTACATATCATTCATTAGCACTAAGTACCTTCAGGCATAAAATGCATGACAAAACTCTAACAAAAAAAATACACGAAAGCAGTAGAACAGAAAGTCATAGAACACAGTATAGAAGGGAAGGAAATCGAGACAATAAAAAGCAGATTTCACTCATTCAATAAACAGTTAAGAACCATTATAAAGCTGGTGCGCTATGCTGGTGAAAAATAGTTACCAATTTTGGTCTCAGGTTAGTCTGTTGGGAAATAATAACAGCACTAGGGAAATGTGTACAGGAAAGGGTAATGCAGCAAGGCCTCGGCTCTCAAACCCTGCTCATTTTTCACATCTTCAGGAGTGGTCCTTGGCCTGGCAACTGAAATATGACCTTTGACTCCTTGGCGTATCTTACCAGGTAAGTGTCTTTGAACACCTGAGACCTTGGGCCACACAAGACAGTTTATGTTAACACTGGGATTTATGGCAGGGGAGTACTTGTTTTTGTAAGCCTGAAATGTTGGAGCACACTGTATGAATCTGACGTCCAGGGAGTTACAGACTGAGGAGATAAGGTACTGTATGCCTGTATAAGAGACCCCCAATAAAAACCCTG
Source organism: Lontra canadensis (assembly GCF_010015895.1). Classification (NCBI taxonomy): domain Eukaryota; kingdom Metazoa; phylum Chordata; class Mammalia; order Carnivora; family Mustelidae; genus Lontra; species Lontra canadensis. Next base: position 20,317,266 of record NW_022631015.1, on the reverse strand, counting down.
CACACCGAGGCTCAGGTGAGATTCCCTGGCTGGCAACACATAGCTTATTTTTTTTTTTAAGATTTTATTTATTTACTTGACAGACAGAGATCACAAGTACGCAGAGAGGCAGGCAGAGAGAGAGAGAGAGAGAGAGAAGCAGGCTCCCCGCTGAGCAGAGAGCCGGATATGGGGCTTGATCCCAAGACCCTGAGATTATGGACCTAGGCCAAAGGCAGAAGCTTAACCCACTGAGCCACCCAGGTGCCCCCATAGCTTATGTTCTTGAGAGAACAACATATTGCTGACAGAATTAAGTAATGTAAGCATCTCCAGTGGGAGAGGACAGCTGGAAGCTCGGGGCTGGTCTCTCTTGGATTCCAATTATGCATCTTTTCCCTTTGTGGATTCTAATCTGTGTCCTTTGCTGTAATAAACCATAACCACTGAGGATACCAGCTTTCTTGAGTCTTGTGAGACTTTATGACAAATCCTTGGACCTAAAGGCGGTCCTGGGAACATCCCAACTTTAAATTACAATGAAAAATGGAGGCCCATACTCTGAAAGAGAAGAATATACAATTTATGGGAGCTTATTACATAGTTATCTGAAGTAGAGTAGGAGGGTCAGAGAAGGCTTTCCCGAAGAAGGGATGTTTGAGCTGAGACATGTATTAGGAAATGGGGCACGAGTGGGAAGAGCTTTCTCGCATGGGAAAGTTCATGTGCAAAAGGTTCTGGTGGGGTAGAGCTAAGTGTATATGAGTAGCTGTAAATGGAAGGGTATGAATGGAGGAAAAGGAACAGAAAGGATGGGAGAGAGACTGGAGAGGCCTCAGGTGCCGGGACCGGTAGACCATACAGAGGACTGGGGTCATTATCCCAAGAGTAATGGGAAACTAATGAAAGGGTTAAAACAAAGGGGAGATCATCAAGGCAGCCTTCTGAAGTGTAATTCTTCCAAAATGGTGGAGTATTTACTGAAGGTCATGAGTAGAACGAGTAAAAACACGGTTTTTGGTACTTTTTATGGTACTTATGGTACTTTTTATGGTACTCAAGATGAGAGATGGTAGTATCTAGCCTCGGGTGGGAGAAGTGGAAATCCTAAAAATCGGAAGCTTTGAACAGAAATTTGGTAGGTCAGATTGAAAGGGATTGGTGGTAAATTAGAAAGAGAAAAGAGAGGTCATGGGAAATGGAATCTACTTTTCAGTCTTGTGTAAATGAGGGATGGTTGAGCTATTCACTGATGCGGGAAACCCTGGAAGTGATCAGGTATTTTTTACTGGGGATGAAGCACCAGAAAAACCACGCATTTGATCTTGGATACACTGAGTCCTAGCTATCTTTAGAGCTCAAAGCGGAGATGTTTATAAACAACTGAATACAGAAGTATGTAGAGTATATAAATTTAGTTTTTATTCACAAATTATACCTGTAGCTAAGCCTTCAAGGGGCATCTACTATTAAGCACCTTATATAAACGAACTCATTTTATCCTTACAACAACATGAGACAGACATTATAATGATCCTTATTTAATATCATGAAACTGTTAGACAGTTAAAGCCATTTGCTTAAGTCACACAACCAGGAAATAACCCCAGGTACTTCCTGTCATGCTAAGCTACCTCTCATAGTAAGCCAAGGGAGGAGATGAGACTAATTTTGGAGGCAGTAGGGAATAGAACAGGAGAGAGGTTTCGAGGGTAAAATTATTTAAAAATGGCAGGAGAAACTGAAAAATGTTAATATGAAGAAACAAGAGGGCATGAAGCATCCTAGAAGCTAAGAGGAGTTACTGTCTAAATGAGGACTTCTTAAAATGCTCTTCAGAGTCACCTAAGGGGAGCCTCAGTGGCGCAGTCAGTTAAGCGGCTGACTCCTACTTTCAGCTCAGGTCATGATCTCAGGGTTATGAGATCGAGTCCCCCATTGGGCTCTGCACTCAGCAGGGAGTCTACCGGAGATTCTGGCTCCCTTTTCATCTCCCATTGTCCCTACCTCACACTCACACCCTCTCTCACTAAAAGGAATAAATCCTTAAAAAAATAAATAAATAAAAAGTTGACTAAGAAGACGGCCAAGAGAGTGACAAGAGAAGGTCATGATAAACAGGAAATCTGTTTTGATGGCAGGATGGAGGTAGAGCTACACTGCAGAGGCAATGGAAGGCAAGGACATGAAGACAGAGCTATGATTTCCACAAATCTGGCCATAAAGAGGAAGAGAGACAGCAATACTTGTGCGAGGATATGGACGCAAGGAAAGATGGGTGGCTTGTTTGTATGTAAAATGAGAACACTGTAAGCTTTCAAGCCCATGGAAAGGATTCAGTTGAGAGGGAGGAGTTGACTATATGGGCAAGAAAAGGGTACAATGACAGTGTGAACTTACTCTTTACTCAGGAAGGGACAGATGCAAAATAAATACATTCATGTACATTCAGTAAGAGCCACAGTGAAAGGCTACTCCTCATAGAATGTCCCAGAAATTAGTAACACATCCAGGCTCTGCTACTTCTCCAGTTTATTCTCCTCATCTTCCTGTGACTCTCTCTACCTTCCTTCCTTACTTCATACCCCACGTCCTTCTCGCTTCACACACTCCATACATGCTGCGCTTCTGACTGAGAATGTTCTACCTTCTACCGAATGCTCCATCTCTTCACCCAGTTTCTGGTCTGGTGAAGATGGTCAATAAAGAGTTGTTGAAGCGATAGTGTTCGAAACACTTACTGAAACAAAGGGCTCTCTGAAATACATGATCTGGGATATTTGTTCTAATGTGGTTCTGCTTCCAGGTGCCAATATAGTAATTTCACCAACATAAATCTGAGTTGTATTTATGGTTCCACTCATAAATGGAACCCAGGAAAAATGAATAAACAAACAAAAAGCAGATTTGGAACTATAAATAAAGAGAACAAACTGGCAGCTGTCAGAGGGTTGGGCAAAATGAGTGAAGGGGAGGGGTGATACGGGTCTCCAGTTATGAGTAAGTCATGGAAATAAAAGCAGAGCTTAAGGAACACAGTCAATACATAATAGGTAATAGCGATGTACTAGGACAGATGGTAGCTATACGTGTGGTGAACGTATATCCTAAAGTATAAAGTTGTCAAATCACTAGACTACAAACATGAAACTACTGTAACACTGTTTGCCAATTATACTAAAGAAAATCATAAAAAAATTTTTACATCATATTTAAAGAAGATGTTGAAGTGTCGCAGGCATCCTGACCCTTTATCTTTGCTATATATATATATATTTCTTAAAGTCCTAGGTTTTGGGAGGTTTTTTAAAAATGTCTGTTTGTGCTTTTTAAGTAATCTCTACCCCTTAACATGGGATTCAAACTCCCAAGATCGGGAGTCACATGCTTTCCTGACAGAACCAGCCGGGCACCGCTTTAGTGTCTTTTTTAGATCTAGACTCGTATTCATCATTCCCACAAGTACAGAAACATACGCATGTGCCATTTTTTATCTAAAAAGCGTTGTCAAACACATACATGCCTGTACTTAGCATGTCAATGAATTCTGTACTAAGCAAGCAAGGTAGCAAACCAAATTCTAATCAGAGTATCAATTTATTAATTTACAAGGAGACACCCCACTGTACTTTCAACCAGATGTTGTCGATCTGACCAATGCCTATTTTCACCTTAGACAAGCTACAGCTCCATGTTGGTTGACCTCACATAAAAATGTGAGTGGGAACAAATAATCCAGTCAAGTAATGAGCAGAAGACATGAACTGATGTTTCTTTTCTCCAAAAAAGACAAACCAATGGTCAATGGACACATGAAAACACATTCAACATCAGTTGGCATCAGGGAAATACAAATCGCAACCACAATGAGGGGCCCCTGGCTGGCTCAGTTCTTAAGCATCTGCCTTCGGCTCAGGTCATGATCCCAGGGACCTGGGATTGAGCCCCGCATCAGGTTTCCTGGTCAGCAGGAAGTCTGTTTCTCCCTCTCCCTCTCTCCCGGCTTGTGTTCCCTCTCTCATTGCCTCTCTCTGTCAAATAAATAAAAATCATTAAAAAAAATTTTTTTAAATAAAATTAGGTTAAAAAAAATACCAAAACCACAATGAGATACCACCTCACACTTGTCAGAATGGATAACATTAACAAGTCAGCGAATGACAGACGTTAGGGAGAATGCAGAGAAAAGGAGAACCCTCTGACACTGTTGGTGGAAATGCAAGCTGGTGCAATCATTCTGGAAAACCGGATGGAGGTTCCTCAAAAATGTGAAAATAGAGCTACCCTACAACCTAGCAATTACACTAGTAGGTATTTACCCCAAAGATACAAATGCAATGATCTGAAGGGGCAACTGTACCCCAATGTTTATACCAGCAACCTCCACAATAGCCAAACTGTGGAAAGAGGCCAGATGTCCCTTGACAGATGAATGGATAAAGAAGTACACACACACACACACACACACACACACAGTGGAATACCACTCAGCCATTAAAAAAATGAAATCTTGCCATTTGCAACAACGTGGACGCAACCGGAGGGTATTCTGCTAAGTGAAAGAAGTCAATCAGAGAAAGACAACCACCATAGGATCTCACTTACATGTAGGATCAAAGAAATAAAGCAGATGATCAGAGAGGAAGAGAGGAGAAAATAAAATAAGATGAAATCAGAGACAAACAATAAACTCTTAATCATAGGAAACAAACTGAGGGCTGCTGGAGGAGAGGGGAGAGAGGGATGGGGCAACTGGGTGATGGGCATTGAGGAGGGCACGTGATGTAATGAGCACTGGATATTATATAAGACTGATGAATCACTGACCTCTACCTGGAAGTATACAAATAAGTAAGTAAGCAAAAATAAGTTGGGAAAATTTGAGTGGGACCATAAAATAGACCAGTGGCTTCCAGAGGCTTGGGGCAGGAAGGAATCTGAGGGGATGAGAAACTCTTCTACAACCTGACTGTCCTGACAGCTCCATGACTGTATGTGTTATGTAATTATTTAGAAGATCTTAAGAAGGTTCTTTGATTTGTGGGAAAGAGTTTTAGTACAACAAAGTCATACCTCACAGCTGGTGAGTCGATGGGACTCGGAGCCCTTGTATCGGTGTTCAAATCCTAGCTCTCTAAATGAATTGCTTGGTAGTAAGCAAATTCCTAGTGCGAAAACCTGGCTCTACCTTTTATTTTCCTGATCTGTAAAATATAGATATTTCAAAATGCAAGAGTTGCTCAAAAGTCATTTTGAAGATGTAGGAGGACAATGTAAAGTTTTTAGCACATACCTGGCACAAAATAGATGCTCAATTTAGCAATAGGTTTTCTCATAATGTTCAAGTCCTTTATTCAGGAATTCCTCTCCACCAGGCCATGCTTTAATGGACATCAACAACTTTGCCTTTGAGACTTTTCTCTACTTTCTTAGTCATATAAATATAACCTCGTTATATTTATACAGCCTTTCTTAAAACAGGATGCAAAACACTGATTGTTTCTGATTAGCAAATTACAACTGTTTTCCAGTCCTGCCTCTCAGATTTTTCCCAGGGACCACCTTGATTAGAATCTATGTGCTTTGTAATCTCTTGAGTCCTGTATTTATAGAAAATTTTCAGTTAGTCCTTACTCATAATAGATCACATCCATTTTGCAGAGACTTACTCAATTTAACTCTTAACACGCAACCTTGTATCCAAGTTGTTAGAGTGTACTTTCTCATCATGCCATGAATTTAAAGCATTATTTAAATATCTTCAAGGAACTAAGGTGAAAGCAGGCAGTAGCACCTTTCAACTGATCTATAGGAATCAAGACCAAAAAGAAAATAATCTTGCACAGATGTTGCTTAGAGCAACAAGCTTCAATCTGCTAGGATTGTCATTACTGTATCAGGACTTGACAGGAGCAGAAATGGGTAACTGATACACACACACACACACACACACACACACGCATACATATATACGTATACATAGATGTATACATATATTCATCTATGTATCATATATATCATATAATATATATGCATACATATGCATACACACATATATGTGTGTTATATAGAGAATGTATATAACACATATATGTGTGTATGCATATATATGTATATATTTATATATTAATATGTATGTATTAGGCTGGGGTTGTTCTGGAATGCAGCTAGCAAGGTGCTAACTCTTTCCGTAAGCTCACCAACAGCATCCAGAAGGCAGAAAAGGTAAGATACTGAAAGGTCACAAGATAGTTGTAAGCAGAAGACTTAGATGTCCTCAAATGCCATAAAAAAGAGTCTGAGTAAAATCGGGGGAGTGGTGGTCTCCAATCAGAGCATATGCCTGATTTCCCAGGAGACTAGCAAGAATGTCTGGATAAGGGCACCTGGGTGGCTCAGTTGGTTCAGCAACTGCCTTTGGCTCAGGTCATGACCCTGGAGTCCCGGGATCGAGTCCCACATCAGGCTCCCAACTCCATAGGGAGTCTGCTTCTCCCTCTGAACTTCTCCCTTCTCATGCTCTCTCTCAAATAAATAAAGTCTTAAAAAAAAAAAAAAAGAATGTCTAGATCAAGCAGTCTTGCGATAAAGTAGTGTTAAAAGAAGTATTCCCATCAGTTGATGCTCACAACTTGTCAAATGTGCCAGTCAGCCCCTGCCACAGAGAGGATTAATGATCACAAAACATACTTGAAATTATGACATGTGATACACAGTAATCTAGGAGACGCAGGAGTTTTATGGACATGGTCAGACATCTCGAGACATCTCTACACTTCTCCATGAAACAATGCTTCAAGCCTTCAAAGATCCTTCCGGGAAAAAAAAAGGAAAAGAAAAATCCAGTTTCCAGCCTTACAACATTCCCAAGGCTGGGTTTTCATTCTTTTACCAGAGAAATTACATAGGAGTTAGCCAAAATGAACATGAATCCATTTCAGGGAGTAGAGAGTAGACTCATGACCAGCCTGAGCAGTTGGTGACAAGGTACAAAGACAGAATTTTGATTTGTAGGTTTTATAACAGGACTCATTGTAAGATGAAAAGAAATGTGAGCAAAAATGCCAATAAGAGAGAGTGGCTTAGATTTTAATTCTATTTCAGCCCAAATATTAAACTCTCAGAAAAGGAAAGGAAGTTTTTAAGTATTCAAAAGGTAACAAAAACCCAGAATGCATAGCACCAAATTAATCTACCTATCACAACCCAAGAAGCAGTTACCTTCCTATGTTAAGAACATTTAGAAAGAGACTCCAACCGGAAGAGATTAGAAAGAAAATTAACTTTCTGTTCCTATTTTCACCTTCCTTCCTTTTTAGAACTTTCATAAAAATCTGGTTCAGTATCTCTATTATGTCTTTTTCTTACATAGACATGGAGAGCAAAATGAAACAGAGATGAGAGCTCAGTAGGTCGGAGAGGAACAAAATACTAGGACTTTGTCTAGTATTCATGGTATCTAGGCTTCATGGTATCTAGAAACTATTTACCAGGTTGACTGAGAATAAAGGATTAATACAGATTATGAAGCACCACAAATTTTTTAAAAGAAATTTTTGTGACTTTTAATGCTAGAACACTTGCAGTACTCTGGAAAAGGGGGGGAAAAAAAAAAGTCATGGATACTCATTTAGCCTCTCTGTGATCCAGGTTTCTCATCAGCAAAAAATGTTACTGAGATAGTAAGAGGATTAAAAATATACTTCCCTAGGACACATCATGTTAATAAATTACCCAACAAATCTCAGAAAAGAGGAGGGGAAATCCATCATTTTTATTAAAGCGTAGACTGTAAAATTCAAGACACAGAGAGATGTCAATGACTTTGGTCTGGGGATTGTCTTAACCATTAGTCAAAAGGTGGGGGGATGAGACCTTGGGGAAGGGGAATGGAGGAAGTCTCTGCCTGTATGGTAGGCAAAATTGCTGTAAGTTTCAAAATACCAAATTTCCGTCACAAACTTAAGGAAGTCACACATCCACGGAGGCAAAGATCCTGTCAGTTTATTAGGAATTTACTTTTTTATAAGGATTATCAGAGAAAATATATTTTGTGTCTATATGTGTTCATCTTGTTTCATAAAACAGATCCAAGTGTCTTGCCTACTGTAAAACGTGTTATAATAAACATCACGATACAGATTACATGGAATGAGCATTTGTGCATAAGGGATCGTGCTGGGAAATTCAGAGATGATATTTTTAAATCATCTTTTAAATCACAGGGGTTGGAATCTCTCCCAAAAAGGACTTCAATCAAGAATGATGTGTTCACTTAATCTACCAATTGAACCATAGTGTCTTTTTACACCTTCATGCCTAGCTGAGGGTGAGAGCCGATGGTCCCTCAGGTGAGATGACTGGACTCTCATGTTATTGGGGAGAGGAGTTTTTTTAAAAAAAGGTCAAGATACAGGAAAGTCAATTTAACAGTAGAGTTCAGGACAAAGGGGAAACCTTGCATAACTTTACTTAAGGCCAGGAAAGACGTCATTGACAGGCTAACAGCTGAGATGGATCTGGAAAGAGAAACAGAAATCAGTCATGTAGACCAGAGAGGGGTTCCTTGTTTCCGGGAGAGAAAACAGCACCGTAACATACCTAGGGAATTACAAAAGGTTCAAGGGACTCTTATAAGTAAGAGACATTCCATTGGAAGGTTTCATAATCCAAGTGACTAGGAATTTAACCTTTGCGGGGGGAGGAAAGGACTCCGCTACAGAAAATTGAGTGGGGGAGAGTGGTAGGAGCAGGCTTTTTATTTTAGGATCTATGAAAAGATATTTCTGGAAATCCTACTCAGGTTGAGCCAGGGTGATGAGAAATAGGTGACAGAATCTAATTAGAAAAAAATTGTGATAGACCAATTACAGCTGTTGAGTCATAAGTGAAGAATCTGGCATATACCCAACGTGGTAAGAGAAGACACGTGAAGACCACTGGACCTAGGTCAAGAGCAAGGTCCCTGCTTGGGAGACAACAGCAGAGTAACGGGAGCGGCTGGGAGGGGGACACCACAAAAGATGATGCGGTCATTCAAGAAGTGAGTTTATAACCATGTTTTAAGTCTTGGGCACCCTTGAGAGCCACATAAAAGCCATGAATTCGTCTCTCAGAAAGATGCACATACCCAGACCCATACTACATGGGGTCCATGACCTCAGGGCATTCAGAGCTCACTTCTGAAGACTCTTCTTTCAAGAACCTCCTTACAGAGTAAGAAAAGCAACACAGAAACCCTGACAGTGACTGTCACTAAAAAGACTGGCCATGAAGGACAGTTCAGCCAAAGAAATGGGGGATGAATAATCAATCAGACAGATGCGAAGCCAGGAGAGAATGACGTCATGGCTTCAAGAATGTTGCACATTTCCAGGAGGAGGAAATAGGCAGCCACACCAAATGTTATTAAGAGGTTACGTGGAATGAGAATGAACCATAGGCCACTGGTGCTCACAAGTCTGTGGATTCGCTGGTCCAGAAGCCAGACAGTTGCAAAGAGACGGGGAAGAGGATGTAGAATCCATGCGGATGCGCTCTTGGAAACTGGCAACCGGGAAGTGGGAATGGGCAGCGCAGGTAAGACAATGGATAGTTATTTATTGTTTCTGCGTAGGATGGAGGCAAAAGGTGAGCATGTTTCCTCAGTTGAAGGGAAGGAGCAGGGGAGTGAGAAAGACTGAGACAGAGGAGGGAGGACGACAATGAATTCAGTCACTTCTTAAACTTAATCAGCTCATTGTATGGAGCAGAGAGACATTTTCTATCAGGTAGAACCAAAATAAATAAATAAATAAATAAATAACCTTCATTGGTAGAGAGTAGTAGATAGGGAGGAGAAAGAACATGGAGACAACAGTCCCAGATGGCCTTTCTCACTCCATTATAGGGAAAAGTCACCTGTATGCGAGGGCAGGATGTGTGGTTAATGGCGGATAGCAGAAAGGTAGGCTCGTGTCACAGAGACTAGCACACGATCCCTCCCTCACTACCGTACACCAAACACCCCAAACAACCTAGGGCATACAGCGGGAGCTCAATGAATGCACACACAACGACCGAGTCCAGTTTGAGGGATTCAGGCACATAACATCATAGAACAGCGGATGTGCCAAATATAAAAGCTAATAAGCAGGGGAAAGTAAAAGGCGCTCCAAATTTTTTTAAGGTGTCCGAGAAAAGAAAGCCCAGACGGGCTGTTAGTTATTTATACATCCTTCCGCGGAGTCTCACGAGGAAAAGACAGAAGACCTTCTCAGGAGCCACCCAACCCCACCATCCTTGTACATCCCTACGACACAGGTATCCATTTAATGAATAAGTCGTCACAGACAGCTGGCAGATAAGACGGGCAGCGTTCTTCTCCAACACCCAATATTCTTCAGCAGAGACAGACAACACAGAAAAATTAGCTACGCTGTCAGTTGGTCACCTGGAGCTGCAGACCACACAAAAGAAAAAAAAAAAAAAAAGCAAGTGGGGACCAAGCAGACTTCTCAGCAGCACGCAGCAGTCCAGATAAATGAGAGGACTGGGTAATCCGCACTCCGTCGTCCACGAATGACATCTTCACGTCTAACACCATTCGCATTTGAAAACAACAATCCCTCTCCAACCCAAAGCAGCGGCCAGTGAACAACGGGGAATGGGAGGCGTATTATTAAATCCTTTCTGATCAAAGGCTGTTGCGCCAGATTCCCAGGGACTTGGGCTCATGATGGGGTAGAGACGCTGTGTTCAGGTGTCATTTGAATTCACATTATATCTAATAAATCACAGTATGTTCACTTGTCCTATTAAAACTGTATTCTACCTTACCAGGTCTGAATAATTTGTATAAAATTGATTGCTACAGTTCTCACTAGAAGCTCTAATTGCATTCCTGGTATAACTTAAAATGATAACCTTATCTTAATTAGTAGCATGATGCAGAAATGCTTTTGAAAGCCTCTGAGAGTTAACCTGCATTTTTAAACAGGAGCCCTGGGGCTTTAAAAAACACAACAACAACAACTTAAAAAAATATTCCTGTTGAGTACGAGAGGCGACGTTAATTTATCAGAACTACAAAAGGAAATAATCACATGGTGAGAGGACAAGCAAAGCAGCGAACGCCACCACTGATCAAAAAGTCTGCATTTCTCTTTGCAGAATCCCACACAATAGAATTCTAGGGCCCCAATCTCCTCGGCTCCTACCGAATCCCGGTGCCCACAGGAGTCTCTCTGATTATTCTGATGAAATTCACCATTGATGATAAGTGGGATGCTACCACCGTGGAAGGGAATGGACAGACTGGGTCATGTGGTGACCTCACACGGGCTTCATCACCGTGAAGGTCAGCTTTAGTATTCCCTTGGGTTCCCAGGCTAGGTTTCTCCCTGATCAGGCATTTCTCCCTTGTCCAATTAATTCTGGCCTTCCTCGTCCATCCCATGCTGCCCGGCACCCCCTTCTGCCTGCCCATATTTGCAACGTCTAAGCCAAGCTCTGGAAGCCAAGGTTTCCCATGCAAGAGAACAGACCATGCACATGCTTTCCATGTTATCACTCCGGTAAAGAGATCTACATTGGCTCACTGGATGACTGTCATCCTCTAACAGAAGGCACCAGGCCATAGGAAAATTAACATTTCAACCACCTTGAACTAGACAATGGCAAGATAAAAAGACTTCACAGTAATTCATCATTGTAAAAACACCAAGTAGATATTAAACATTCTCCAGTACACTGCTTGCAAAAGAGGGTCCTTCTAGAAAAACACTCTGCAGCTTGGCATATGTTCTCCATAGTCTACCCTAAGAAATATACTGGGTAGCTCTTATTATCATCCCAAACTATAACTGTAGCCACCTCCAGAAATGTTAAATACATGTTATTACAAGACGACGACTCTCTCAGGGTTGGCCTCTGAGGTCGGTGCTTTCTTTCCGTAAGCTGGTACCACTTGGGGAATAATTATCATCCTATAATGCAGTCTGGTATTTCCTTATCTGAAAATGAGTATGGATTCAAAAAAATTTTTTAAAGTATTTTCGCCTTACTAGAAATTAGTGAACAGTTTTATGTGGAGAGTTTAGTGCTGGTGGAGAATGTCGGAGCAGGTTATCATCACTGGAGCTGAATATAAAATTAGACAGCAAAGAGGTATGAGTACTTCTCACATTTGGGACTGGGGTAGAATGCAGTTCCAGCTCCCTTAATTTCTGAGCATAGAAAACAGTAAAATCGAACAGGAGACAACAGGCGAATACGGTTAGTTCGAAAGCAACCTTGCTTAAAGTTCCTGGTACCTTCTTTAATAGCGCTAAAACACAATTTTATTTTATTTTTTTAAAGATTTTATTTATTTATTTGACAGAGAGAGACACGGCGAGAGAGAGAATACAAGCAGGAGGAGTGGGGGAGGGAGAAGCAGGCTTCCCACCAAGCAGGGTGCCCCATACAGGGCTTGATCCCAGGACCCTGGTATCATGACCCTCACGAGCTGAAGGCAGACGCTTAATGACTGAGCCACCCAGGCGCCCCTTAAAACACGATTTTAAAAGATCTACTATATGCAAGGAGTTATGTGTTGTCATGGATGTGGGTGCAAACTGCTCTTACAAAATAGTAAAGCATTCCTTTAATTTACATGCAGCTTCTCTTCAAGAAGATAGGGCAGTTCAGAGAAGTATTATCACGTGACCTATATGGGCACAGATTTCCATAAGCAAGTTGTCCATACCTGGAAAGTCTTGTAACCGTATACAGGACTGGGCTCATTTTCTCTTATTTAAAACTATCTGCAGGCTTGAGAGAGAAGAGATCAAACTAAACATTTATTAGCACTGTGACAATTCAGCCTGAAAAAATCCCAGTGGAAAAGACATTTGAATCAATAGATATTTCAAATTGAGTGACCCCCAAATCTGTTTAACAAGACTGTGTGTTCTAGAGAAGGGAAGCCCCTCAGATCATTTCCCTTGCTTTCACACTCACCGGTGTGACAACCACACACTGACAACATCTTCCCACTGCAGCTTGAGTCGCATTCACAACATTAACGCGCTGAACTGAACGGGGGCTGTGGGAAAATCTTCCATCATGTTCCGACGGCCTCTGTATCACGGTGGCTAATTCTAACGCCCAGCAAGAATCATCATCATAACCTTTGCCAGGATCCCACCAAGGATGGTTCAAACTCCTTCTAAATGCATTAATCACCCCTATGAAAGTCACTGCGTGCTTTTAACGAACAAAGATAATGTATGTTCCTGGGATTATACCCCTGCATGCAGAATCATTAGAGAAAGAGAGACCAGAATTTATGATTAAGCCTTTGGACGTCAGGGCACTATTTTAACCATAAAAATCACAACCTGCAAGGAGAGTGGCCAAAGCAGAGGAACCATTAAAGGCTTATAATTAGCATCAATCAAGGTGTCACTACTGTTGACATCTTTATTACTTTAAATACACTAATCAAATACTTCTGCATGGAGATGGAAAGACTGATAGGCAGCTGGATGTAGAAAACATCTCTACGGAGCACAATTTAAAATGATCTGTTTGAAAGGTAACAAAACAAAAAAAGCTTTGGTATCAGTCAAGTGGGATCCAAACACACAATTCCGAGATGGAAAAACTCCAAATGGACCTACTGGGTTGGCAGGGCTCTCTTACGGATGTTTTCTCGCCAAGCATTACTCCGAATAAACCCAAAGCCGCATGTCCCTTCTGTGCAACCCACTGGAATTGCTTAATTTAGATGAAAAAATAACTCAGGGGAATATAAGCTTCAGGCTACTGTGTCAGGTAAATAACTAGCGGAGCGTTCCTGCCTGGTACGTACTGCCTAACGCTCCTCGCACACGGGCACACGGGAACGGAAGCGAAATGGAAAGCTCGACTCGGTGCCATTTACATAATTACAACAGGGCTGTCGATATTATCTAATTGCATCAGTACTCGATTTCATAGCACGTAGACTCTAAAATATACTGTTATTACTGAGGCTCATATAAATATTTCGATCTTAATGAGCAAGAAGCCATGCCGCGTCTTCGCCACCTCTTGAGCCCATATGGCATTATTCCTTAATGACTGTAATTTTGAAAAAGGTGCTCTTCTCCAAACAGTTTCTGGCTCTTGCAATGCTCACAAACTGAATCCTTGAGGTGAAGGGATTAGATAAGAAACAACGCGACACGCTTTTCAGGTAAGCGTCTGGCTTGGAAACAATTCAGAATTACGGATGAAGATTTGGCAAGGCAAATTATCCCAAGGGGACCATTTCAGCTTTGCCAAAGGAGATTATAATGGAGAACTTTCAGGAGAAAGCCTCTGGAGCCCAGCAATCGCTGTGGCTCCAAAGTTCAACTTTACTTGTAGGTTCCTTACTTGGTGTATCCACTGCGAGGTTTAAAATACAGATTACATTTTCTCTCTGAATTAAAAACAGGCTCCTTAAACAAACAAACAAACAAACAAACAAAATGTGTGTGTCCATCAAACACCAGGCAAGAAAAGTCGAAGGAAACTCCCCATTGTTTCTTTCCAAGCAACAATGAAAGAACTGAGGAAAGGGGACGGAGACAGAGCTGAAACAGTTGGAAGGAGCACATTACTCAAACTACATTGCTTACAAGTCACTGAAGGACTATCAGAGAACTCAAGCCCACCTCCATTTTTAATTTCATGGTTAAGAGAAGAATGTTTTCCAATACAGCATGATAGTCTCACAGAAATAAGGTAATAAGAAAAACGCAGCAACTGAGCTACTGAGAATCCCACTAGTTTAAGCCAATATTTATCAAATTGCCCCTTCAACAACATTATGCTACAATTTCTAGAAGGTTCCAAGACGCTGACCTCCTCTCAAATGATAATAGCAAATCCTTCTGGCTCTTAAAAGCATAAGGGCCTGTTTCATTTGAATAGGTTTTTGCAATTGACAAAGTTATTTTATACACATTAAATTATGCATGAACTGTGAGGTAGATATGATTCTTTCCATTGTACAGATGAGGTCAGAGACCAGGAGAAGTTAAGGAACCTTTTAACGGGCACCTAGAGGGAAGGTCTGCTGACTCAGGGCCCTCCTCACTTTACTCTGTGGACCCTGAGTTACTATCAAATGTTCCAAAACCTAATTAAGGAGAGAAATCACAAATTATAGATGCTGATTACCTACATGAAAGACAAATTTTAAAGAGTGCTTTAGCAAGAGCAAGTGGTTTCACAGAAAACCAGTTAGATGCACAATAAACAAGAATCTCCAAGTCTGAACATTGGTTTGCTTTGTTCACAGATCAGTCATCTTTCTCCTCTACTCCAAGATTTTGTTTTTCACTGGTAAGAGTCATTTGATTCTCACTGACGCACAAGGAATGGGGAAGGTTGTGTAATATTGTATGAGGCTGACCTTACCACTCTGGAAAAATTGCCAGCCAGACAAAAAGTGTCGGCTAATCATGAGTCAGGGATGGGCTCCAGAGTATCAAAGACCTTTATGTCGAATCCTTAACAAAGAAGCTTGGTATAAACAAGACTTCGGGGCTGGGAAATGACACAAGAAGAGGACAGTCACTTCCTCATCAGAGGACATAGCTTTTGCCAAAATGTGCTGAAATGTGTACACAGCACTTGCAAATAGACATGAGTGAGAGAGCTCCTATCAATGAGTGCTATGTTCTAGATCCAGATGTGGAAATATCTGAGGTCTGGCAAATTCTCTGTCCTACCCTACTTGAATAGCTCAGAGCTATTTATATACGTTCCAGTTAATACGATTTTTATCAAAAAAAAGGAAGAGGACAGAAAAGATAACACTGGAAGGGCTAAGTAGAAATGGAAGAACCAAGGAGAAAATAATTGCAAGTAAACTACATGACAGATTAAAAAAAAGAAAAAGAAATGCTCGTCGAACAATAAAGGCAAGAGTAGTTCCTCGTAAACACAGCATCACCACGAGTCCCGTTGCGTTGTCTTCCACGATGCTGTTGCCCAAGTCCTAGAGTTTCAGTCGTGGACTGACACCACCATATATCTATATAAATCAAATGGAGGGCTTTCTTTTTCAATTTTTTTAAAAACAGGTAGGCATATTGTTCATTTACATGTTACACAATGGAACCATGATAAGTAGAAACAAGGCACTGTGGATAGTAAGGACATTGAGTTAATAGTATGGAAAACTCTGACAATAAAATGGGCTTATTATCAGAAACATCCTCGCAATCTAGCCAAAAATATCCTAACAAGTCATTTTTAAGAAAGATTTATTTATGAGAGTAAGTGGGCAGGGGAGGGACAGAGGGAGAGGAAGAAAAGAATCTCAAGCTGACTCCCAGTTAAGCCCAGAGTCCAATACTGGACTCAATCCCAGGACCCTGAGATCATGAGTTAAGCAGAAATCAAAAGTCAGAGGCTCAACCTACTGAGCCCCGCAGTGACCCCCCCAAGAAAGTCATTTTAAATTACATATATGTTGTATTGTCATTTTTGTAAAGGGATGGAAAAGGAGATTTAACTTGAGCATTTTTTAATATGTTGTCCACTATGTCAGATAATGGTGGATATACAGTGTGTGACAAAGAGGCTCAGCACTGTGGGCACAAAAACATGGGTTTGCTCATCTCACGTTGTGCATCAGGGGCAATCAGGAGACACAGGTTGGAAAATTCTGCTTAGTGTGAAGATTCTAAAATATGAATATAAAAAGAATTCCAAAGGAATTTAAGATGTGAATTTACACTACTCTAACAGCAAATCTGATCTGACAAAACAGAAACTATATAAAAAGGACCCACACACTCTCTTAACATCCTAAAAGAAACTGCTTAAAGGGTAAGTTGTGTGATTGGAAAAGGTTCTGCAAGGCCCACTCAACTCTGATGGAAAATAAAAACTCCTGAATGAGGAAAAAAACATTCATTGGTGTATCTCTCTCAGAGAAACACACAAACTGGGGTTTCCATAAACCCGGTTAGGTAAAAATACATTAGCAATGACAAATATCCTTGAAGAAAACCTTACAGATCTATTTCTACAATCATGAACGACAGCTCAACACACTCAAATGGACTGAATGTTGAGAGAAAAAAGTTTACGGTGAAAGGTTGACTAACAAGATGCAAACATATATAAAAGCAAGAAATCCTGGAGCATCAAACTACAGTCTCCCTCCCAATTTTAATAGCATCCATCTGCTCGCATTCCTGAAGTGGACCTGTGAACCCGGGCAAAGGCATGTTGCGCTTCAGGGCTCTAGGTCAAGGCCGAGAATGTAAGCTGTGAATTCACTGAAACTAAAGATGAATGAATAGTCAAAGAGACGGTAGTCTCTCTTACTCTGTACTGAAGCTCATAAGAGGTTTCCAATTATCTTACAAAATATGTTTGCTTTCTATCCTTTGTATTCTGTTTGTTTCTGTCCATTATATGGCTAAATCTACTATACATCAAATAAGAGTGGATCATTTCTAATTTAATAGTGACACAAATCCTTTGGAGCTCATACACTATTGACATTGACATAGAATATTGACCTTGAATTTATAAAATATTGACTCACTTTCATTGTTCTCTGCTTTTCTCCCGGGATAAGAGATGATCAGAATGAGTCTTCCATAGGCTGTTGTTTTGTTTTGCCTAGATGTACTCATAAACTATCACACAGACTATTCTAGCAAAATTTTGACCACCACCAAATCAAAAGACTGAGTTGCATGCAAGTAACAAGTGAATATTTTCATTTCAAATACTTCCTGATAAAGGTTTCCAGCAATATTTCTTTAAATTAAAAAAAAAAAAAAAAAAGGTGTGTAGGAGATCCTAAGAATAACCATACCACTGCAGAGACTAGGGTTCTAAAAACGAACAAGACCCAGAGGAGTAACATGTATAGGGATTCTTCAGCACAGAAAGCAGCCCTGAACGGTCACCTGTTTTGGTTCTTTTCTCTCTCATCAGCTCTCTGCTCCAGGACAAATGCTCCATTTCTTCACATGAACAGAAGCAAAGTAATACTGACATTACCTCACCGTGTTATGGTGAGAAACAGATGAGAGGGTGTATGGGAAAGCATTCCCCACATCACCGAAGGTTACAAAGACATAAATTATAAATGAGACCATGATACATACATATGTTATAAACAAAGAGGAAGGCAGACTAATGGGGTTGATTTGAAATTTACTCATTATGACCCAGAGGTACAAAACCCAATTTTGCAAATCAAATGTTTTCCCATCACAGAACTGACCTCATCTTGCCCAGAAGTCTCCATTCCCACTTGGTGACCAAACCAGGAGAACAAAACAAAGACTTTAAGCTGATTCATTTGGTATAACTCAGGTTCCTCAGAAAATAGTCATTGGGGAGTACATTTTTAGTCTGTTGTTTTTTTTTTCTTTTTTCTCATTTGCCCCTTCTCCTGAAATATTGGCCTCTCCTCAAGAAGAATTTAAGTAAGGCTGTGGTGGCAGAGTGGAGTGTCAACTGTGATCACTGCCCTTCCTGGGTGGGCTGCCCCTGAGGGCGGAGCTACTTGCCCTGGTCTTTGGGTTTGGGTATCTCCCATCAGTATGTCTGTTTCTGAAGCCTCTGGGATGCTTCTCTCGATCTGGCTGTGTCCACTGTGGGGACCCTGGGTGGAGGGGGCACATTGCACTATCTGCCACAGACCCCCCTTGCTCTGGGACACCTCTCAATTATGCTCATGCTTACTTATAAGCTCAGGTCTCCAGCTCTACCCCAGATATGAGTCACCCAGATAAGAGGTGAATAGAGTGGCATCTTCCCAATAGGGCACTTTTCTACTCTACGGCCCATGCTGGTGGCAGAGGCAGGGGTTAGAAATCCCCAGGAGGACTTTCCCAGGGTTCCAGAGTTTCCTTTGTTCTCATTTCCTTCCTCAACCTCCCTGTCTTCTTTTTAAGTCCCCTTGCCCAGGCTCCCATCCCCAAAAATCTCACCAAGCATCAAGTTGCACCACTGTAGGGGGCCTTCCCTTCCTGTGTGGCTGAGTTTCACTTTTATAAGCTTCCCTCTCAGGCCTTCAGACTTTCTCCTCAATGTGTTAATGGAAGCTTTAGCATTTCCAGCAAACCCTGGCTTATGTAAGAACTCCTCCGACAAGTGCACAATGACACAACTGTTCCACCGTCTAGGCTGTGTCTGCCCTACTCCTAAAGCAAGAAAGGCCATTGATTCCATGACTGCAGCAGCCATAGGGTGACAAGATTTATAGGGAACCTTTTAAAAGTATCATTAAATATTTCAAAAATTCATCCTTAGTAAATAAGCTAAGTCATTTAAGAATATGAGAGATTTCAAGGGTTTCTTGAATAAAGGCAACTGAAATAACAACCATAAAGAGTAGCTGTACTTAACCCATTTTACAGATGAAGACGTGGAAGCTTGGGGAAGATAATTTTCCCAGTGAGACGCAGCATGTAAGCAGTGATGCCAAAATTACTATAACTCTAGTGTTCTTTTTACTACTGATACAGAAGTTCCTTGACAACAGCAGTAACTCCAGGAGGGAAAGCATGAACGTGAATCCTTGCTACTTACCTAAGAAAAGAAAAAAAACACATGACCTTGAAGACTGCAAAAAAGAGAAGGCAGAGTAAGTTATTAACTTACTTGTTCAGCTAGCATTGGTTGAATAATTCCAGATATAACAAACACTACACTAGGGACTGGAAATCTAAAAATGTAATTGTGATAAAGAACTTATGTAACCAAAACAAAGAAAAAGAAACAAAAAACAAGCAACCTAATTAAAAACTGGGCAGAGAAAATTTTTCCAAAGATGATTTACAGATGGCCAATAAACACAAGATGCTCCACATCCCTCATCATCACAGAAATACAAATTAAACGACAGAGAGATACTGCCTCACACCTGTCAGAATGGTTAAAATCAAAATGATAAGAAATAACAAGTGTTGGTGAGAATGTGGAAAAAAAAGAACCCAGCTGAGAATGTAAATTCTCAGGCCACTGTGGAAAACAGTATAGGTATACATAAAATATTAATAGAATTGCCATATGATCCAGTAATTATGCTACTTGGTATTGACCCAAACGAAAAAAAAAAAAAAAAAAACAACCTCTAATTAAAAAAGATATATGCATTCCTACATTCATTGCAGCATTATTTACAATAGCCAAGATACGGAGACAACGTAGGCATCCATCAATCGATGAGAGGAGAGGGGCGCATGGGTGGCTCAGAGGGTTAAGCCCCTGCCTTCGGCCCAAGTCATGATCTCAGGGTCCCGGGATCAAGCCCTGCATCAGGCTCCGTGCTCACTGGGGAGTCTGCTTCTCCCTCTCCAACTCCCTCTGCTTGTGATCTCTCTCCATCAGATAAATAAATCAATCTTTAAAAAAATAGGTGAAAGGATAAGCAAGTTGTGATATATATGTATATACACATGTGCACATGTGTACACGCACACACACATATACACACAATGGGATATTATGCAGCCATAAAAAAAGAATGGGACCCTGACATTTGCAACAACATGGATGGAGCTAGAGAATATTATGCTTAGTGACTGAGGAGAAAAACAAACACCATATGACTTCGCTTGTGTTTGGAATCTAAATATTGAATCAACAAAAAGAAGAAAAGGACCTACAGAGAACTAATGGCTGCTAGAGGGGAGGAAGTGGAGGGAGTCAAAGTATGGGCAAAAGGGGTGAAAAGGAGTGGCAGATATAGGCTGCCAGTTATAGAATGAATAAGTCACTGGGATAAAAGTTATATCACAGGGAATACAGTCAAGGTATCATAGTAGTGTTGTATGGTGACAGATGGAAGTGAACTCTTCCGGTGAACAACAGCATCTGCACAGAGTTGTGAAATCACAATGCTGTACACCTGAAGCTAATGTAACATGTTTGTCAATTACACACAAATTTTAAAAAAAGACTTTACAGTCTGATTAGTATTACAACCCCCCCAAAAAAATTAAAAAATAAAATAAAATAAAAACTGTCCCTGCTCTTAAACCAGAACACAGTAGTCGAGACATATAAAAGTAATTATAATAAAACTGAACAAATTTAGCAATGTAGGATTTTAAGTATCCTGGTGCTCTTATGTTTTCTAAACCAATTTTTCTCATACATCAAATGGTCGCTGGAATAATTACAATAATTTACAATAATTTTACAGGTAGAAGTTTCATTATACATTGGGATGTAAGAAATTACTTCGTACAAAATACCTGTGTCAATAAGCCTTTGTTTTACTTTTTTTTTTTTTTTTTTTTTTTTAAATTTTAGAGAGTGTGAAAGCCCAAGTGGGGATGCAGAGGGAGAGAGAGAATCCTAAGCAGGTTCCATGCCTCACACAGAGCCTGATGCAGGGCTCCATCTCATGACCCTGAGATCATGACCTGAGCCACCCAGGTGCCCCAATCCTGTTACAATTATCTTTTAAAGATTTTATTTTTATTTCATTTATTTGTCAGAGACAGAAAGCAGAAGCAAGAGAACTGCAGGTAAAACAGGCAGAGGGAGAGGCAGGCTCCCCACTGAGCAAGGAACCCAATGTGGGACTCAATCCCAGGACTCCAGGACCACAACCCGAGCCGAAGGCAGACGCTTAACCACCTGAGCCACCCAGGCTTTCCCTGTCTGAATAAATCTTAATCACAAAAGGAAAGACCAAAATGTAGCATATGTAACAATATGGAAGTCATGGGAACTATCCATGTTCACTTTTTGTCCACTTATCCCTGGTGACTTCGTATGTCAACAGCCTCAGTAGACTATGAACGCTTCCTCTCTGGAGCAACAGCAGCTGTCCAAACACACACACACACACACACGCACGCACGCGCGCACACACACGCGCATGCATACACACACGCACACACACGCACACACAGCATTTAAAAATAAAATTTGGTAAACTTCATTAAAACATCCTCCATATATGTGACATTTTCCGGTAATCTGGGAAGAATTACCGGAAGCCTCCCTCCAGAGGTAGGTCACAATTTTTCAGTTTGAGTGTAGGTGTCCTGTTAGGTGAACGTTTTATGAGACCAATCCAAGGTTTCCTTTGTTAGCTAAAGAGTGATTAGAGCATTCGCATGTAAAATGGGGTAAAGGGGAAAAGTACCATAAATGTGTCGGAATTCCATTTTTTCCAAATTCTGAAACCCAAATAGGTACCCTAAAATATTAGGGTCCTTGCTTACACTGTAATTATAACTGTTAATTTTATTTTTAAAAAGTACAGTTATCCCCCACTACCAAATAGTAGTGAGATGTTTCCGTAAAGGAAATTAAAACCCAGGCCCATTTTTCCTCTTTTGTGTAGGGGGAGCATTTACATATCCCCATGTAATCATATACTACGACGTAATGACAGAACTATGGAATTACATACATGCTCACCACAAGCGAACAAAAATATGACAACATATTCTATGAAAATTGCAAGTTGAAGAATTACCAAAAACATGCAAAGGCAAAAAAAAAAAAAAAGAAAGAAAGAAAGAAATCTGGAAAACAATTTCTGCCATCTTGCTCATTCATGTGTAAACATCCAATATGCTCAGTGCTTTGACATCTCTATTCATTTTCAGGTCTGAATCAGCTACAAACATATGACCTTTGATTGTGTGATTGATTTGTTAAAATTTCTGAAATATGTTACATCGGAAGCGAATTTCACATGAATACAAATATTTTTGTATCCTAAGTGACAACTTCTACAAGGCATTAAGACCCTCAATAAAAGAATGTATTTATTCAACTCAATTGTTCAAACATTTGTAATTTGTATCTAGAACTGTATTTTTTCACCATTAAGCTCATATTTGTAAGTTGGTTTTTTTTTTTTTTTTACAGTTGTGTTACCAAAAATACTTGACAAGAGCATTCTATAAAAATCCTCTGTAGCTCGTGAAAGGCAAAAAGAAGTCTCTTTCTATTTATGTTCCACTGGGATAACCTGACCTCTCTATGTAAACTCTCAGCAAAAAGAAAGACACCCAGTGGATTAAATGGCACAAGTTCCAAGCACAAGTTCCTCCAGGTTTCTGTGCCCTCGAGCAACAAGCTGGCTTTTGCATCTGGCAAACATATGCAGAAAACTAGGCCAAATATGGTTGATAAACTTGGCCAAGTTCTTCCATGTGACCCACTGTGACAGCCAACCTAAGGTTCCCATTGGCGATTCAATTTCCAAAGGAAAATGTCATTTTCTTATCCATATGTGTCAATATTTAAGGTATGGATATAAATAAACCTGTCTCACATGTTTGGAGTAAAAAGTAAAGCAGTCTTAAAAATAACAAATGTACTGTATTTGTATTATTGGAAGGGGTGATATTTAGAATAAGATGCATATAATGGAAACAAGTCTGGCCAAACAGTCTTAGCCCCACAGTCCAGGACTGAGAAGCATAGAAGAATGCTGCCAGTGTTTCCGCCAGGTGCAATGCCTTCTACGTTGACCAGAGGAATTGGCTGCCATGACTAAAGCTCTAACGCCAGCTGAAACTTCATGACTTCAATCACTGTTGAAAGCCCAGGATTTCTAGAGGTTCTACGAGTCATCAAATAACAGGATTAAATACGCTCCAATAGTCATATGCTTTAAAATGTTGACAACAGGGGTGCCTGGGAAGTTCAGTCAGTTGAGCATCTGACTCTTGATTTTGGCTCAGGACATGACCTCAGGGCCCTGAGATGGAACCCCGAGTTGGGCTCCACACTCAGTGGGGAGTCTGCTCAAGGATTCGTTCTCTCTCTTCCGTCCTTTGACCCTCCCCACACTCATACATAAATAAATCTTTTAAGAAAGGAAAAATAAAACAAATGTTGATAATAGGACTTCCATCAATATTACTCTCTTTCAATACACTTGTCATCTTGGAGACATCTTACCATCCTAGGAACAATGATAAGCACATGAATGTTCGCACAGCCCTTGCCCTCAAAGACACCACTGCCCCGAAACTCATGCGACTTGGGAGTTTCAAGCTGCTTCCTTGGGGTCTTGTTTTTCAAACCATTTTGCATTATGTCAAGCAAGATGGAATGATCTGACTTACTGTGTCTGTTACATATTACTACATCAGAGAGACACTGGTTTATTGCACCATTACCAAAAAGCTGTATTCTTTTTTTGGGGTTTTTTTTTTTTTTTAAGATTTATTTATTTATTTATTTATTTGACAGAGAGAGAGAAATCACAAGTAGGCAGAAGTAGGCAGAGAGGCAGGCAGAGAGAGGGGGAGAAGCAGGATCTCTGCTGAGCAGAGAGTCCGATGCGGGGCTCGATTCCAGGACCCTGGGATCATGACTTGAGCCGAAGGCAGAGGCTTAACTCACTGAGCCACCCAGGCGCCCCAAAAAGCTGTATTCTGACAAAGTGCCTACCAACACACAACAACTCAGTAAAGAGGAAACATTTTCCCTGCTACCCCATTAAAAAAAAAAAAAAATTACCAGGAAGATATAGGTGGCATTAATATATAGGTCTCTAAGCATAGATAAGTTATTATCTGACATAGGAAAATATTAAAACTCTACAAATTATCTGTCTTTTAATGTTGCACGTAAGAGTATGTGTACTACACCAGGAACCCCTCAACACACATCCCAGTCCCACCCACTAAGCTTACACCACTCCACTGGCCCTTTCCTCTCTTCGAATGGCACATTTTCCCATGATACTGACATCTTCCGCTTGTCTTATAAGGAAGCTCCAATCACTTTTACCCTTAAAAACCACTCCTATTCCCGTGTCACTACCTATGCACTAATCCTTCTCTTCTATCCAAACATCTGGGGGAAATAAAGTATTTTTACTGGCTCATCTTCTTCATATCATATTCATTTCCAAATCCAGTGGTTTCTAGTTCCAATCTTTGCCAGTCCAACGAAACCACCTCCTGCTAATGTTACAGGTAATTTTCCAAATTGCTAAATACAATGGACATTTTTCATCCCTCACCTGGGCCAGCAGCTTTGTTAAATTTGCTCTCGTTGACTGTACACCATTCTTTCTTTTTTAAGATTTTGATGGGGGGGAGGGGCAGAGAGAGGGAGAATCTCAAGCAGACGCCCCACTACGTGCAGAGTCCAACACCGGGCTCAATCTCATGACCCTGAGATCATGACCTGCAGGTAAGAATGAACCATGAGGACTCTTGACCTATCACTCTTATGCATATTTTATGCATCACTATGGAATGACTATAAATTCCATTGGTGCCTACAGCTCCTAGAAGATTTCTCTTCTCTTGCTACCCCACACTGGGCATTAGACAATTTGTTACCCATGTTAGTGGAATTCTGCCTGCCAGCATCTAGACACATAGGCCTCTGGTAAGCCAGGGCTTGCACTCATCTCTCCTCGGAGGCACTCATCCTTCTTGGCTTTCAGGTCACTTGGCTGCCTTGGGACCCCAGCCCTCTCATGGGTTGAAGAACTGTTATGTATTTATAATTTTTTTTTTTTACCATTTTGTTGTTGTTGGAAGGCTAGGAACACTGTTCTTTTCATATTTCTACATTCCAAATAGAAAAGTAGTGACTTTTCAACCAAGACCCCAAAGCATTTCTAAGGATAAAGAGAGATCTCCACAACCAGCGATGCTACAATAATTGGTTATTTATGGGGGGGGGGGTGGAGGGGAGGAGGTGAACTTCTACCCACACTTCACATCATACATGAAAATGTATCTTAGATTATCACAGATCTAAGCAGCAAAATTAAACGATAAAACTTTTAAAGGAAAACATAAAGAATATCTTTGTGATCTTAGGGAAGGCAAAAATTTCCTAGAAATGCAACAATGATAATTAAAGGAAAAAATAATAATGTGAACCTCATTAAAATGAAAACTTTTGTCCTCTGAAAGACGTCATTGGGAAAATAAGCAGATAAAGCTATCGACTGGGAGAAAATGTTCACAGTACACGGATCTGACATAGAGTTCTAACTGTTACAATTCAATAATATAAAGACCAACAACTCAATTTAAAATATGGGCAAAATACTTGAATAGGCATTTCACAAAGTGATATACGTGAAAAGCCAATAAGCTCAAGAAGAAGTGCTCACCAACATTAGTCATTTTGGAAGTGCAAATCAAAACCATATGAGGCACCATTAGACACCCACTCAAATGGCTGAGATCTGAGAGAGTGACACCAACAAATGTCGATGAGGACATGAAAGGGGGCAAAAAAGCAAAGAACAAAAAAAATGGACTCTTACGAATTGCTACTGGGAGGGGAAAATGGTATAATCTCTTTGGAAAATGGTATGGAAGTTATTTTTAAAGTTCAACACCTACTCTTTGGTATTTACCAGAGAGAAATGTAAACACACACACACACACACACACACACACACACACACACACACATATATAAATATAACAATCTGGTATAAAAAGTATTCCTAACCACTTAATTTGTAATGGCCCACAATGGAAACAATCCAAGTTGGAAAGTGGATTAAAAGAAATTTGTGATACACCCAAAGAAGGGAACACGATAAAAAGGGAGGATCACAATAGAGCAGGAGCATGAATAAACATCAACAATCTTTTCCTTTAAAGATTGTATTTATTCATTTGACAGAGAGAGACACAGCAAGAGAGGAAACACAAGCAATGGGAGGGGGAGAGGGAGAAGCAGGCTTCCCGCCGTACAGCCAGTCCGTACCACCGTACAGCCCAGTCCCAGGACCCAATCACAGGGAGTCAATCCCAGGACCCTGGGATCATGACCTGAACTGAAGGTAGACACTTAATGACTAAGCCACCCAGGTGCCCCAAACATCAACAATCTTAAGAGAAGGAAAGATCCAGCCACAGAAAGTACATAGGGCTTGACTCCACTTCCAGAACTGGCAAAACTGATCTATGATGAAACAATCAGAAGAGTGTTTGCCTTGGGGAGTGGAGATGACAGGTCTGACCCTAAGAGGGCAGGGGTGTTCTTTATGGGGATAAAAAGAGTCTACATATTAACAGGGGCACAGATTATATTCATCAAAACCCATTGGCTACATGCTTAAAACTTGTGAAATTCTCAATCTGTGTATCTGTGAAGTCTATCTCAATAATAAGCCAGCAGTGACAAAATGTGTACACGCACATACACATACACACGTGCACACACGGGCTTTCTCTGGCCCCTCCATGAAGAAGCACACCCCCCTCTCCATCTCCGACACTGGGGTCTGCTTTAGCATTTGTGATCGTTTTCATTCAGATACGGCATTTCTGCGTATGCTAATCTATTCATCATGTCTACTGCCTATGACCATGGAAGCTTCTTGAAGGTAAGAACCTTCCGGAAGTTTGCCATTACTGATCCCGTGTTGACGGCGGGGGCGAAAAGGCAGTAACTGATCCAACCAGAAGCTGAACTTCGTTTTGTCCTCAATTATTTAGATTTCTTCTCCGCTTGCCCGTGAGGATTTTTTGAAATCAGAAGAGATAAAGAGTGGGAAACGCACTTTGAAACCCATCAGGCACTCTACAACGTACAGGATGATATAAATATGAGACCTCAGCTGCTTATCAAAGACATCGAATGTCAGATGGCTTAAGACTTTACGTAGAACAGTGCGTTATGCTTGTAACCTTTCCTCTGAGAATCACCTTCCAAAAGCAAGAACGAGTCCGAGGGAATCAGGCGGCGCAATGGCTAACCGTCTAAACCACAGGGACTGCTCACTTTCCTCAAGTTCATGACTTTGTCTGAACGCCATGACTCACGGGCATTTATTATGAGGCCACTTTTTGGGATTAGGGCATCACAGCACTATCAGTCAGATGGGGACTTTCAACCTAAGCCTCTCCTCCAGCGTTTACAGATTCATAATTAATTAGAGCCTTTCCCACCTCCCCTGAAATCATGTTAGCAAGACCCACGTTAAGGTACATTTATCGCTAGCAGGGGTGTGACACGGTCCTTTAAGCCATCCCAGGCAGTGCTGTGACAATATTTTTTTTCAATTTCAAGATTCCTT
The DNA here is from genome assembly GCF_010015895.1 of Lontra canadensis. Classification (NCBI taxonomy): domain Eukaryota; kingdom Metazoa; phylum Chordata; class Mammalia; order Carnivora; family Mustelidae; genus Lontra; species Lontra canadensis. Next base: position 20,289,272 of record NW_022631015.1, on the reverse strand, counting down.
TAAAAAATCGATGGGTTGGTTTCAAGGAGGACACAGACAGAGTACCATGGTTCCAAAAAGAAGGTACCTCAATCACCTATCAAACATATAATCTGATGGATAATTACACACCCAGAGACACGCATACACAATCTCACCTGAGGACACAGCACAGAGTTCTTAAAAATGGGCACCGTATTTCAATCTAGCCCAGAGTCCAAGGAGGGACTGGAGCATTCTGAGGGTCTCCTTGAGCACTGGGCACTACTGGCTGAGAGACGGACAATGTTCGATACTCAGGATGGATAATTACCGAAAGATGAGTAGACACATTTTTTTTTTACATAAACTCTCTTCCATTCTTTTTTTTTTTTTGGTCCATTTTCTTTTCTTTTTTTTTTTTAAGATTTTATTTATTTATTTGAGAGAGAGAGAGACAGACAGAGTGAGAGAGCATAAAAAGGGAGGTCAGAGGGAGAAGCAGACTCCCCATGGAGCTGGGAGCCCGATGTGGGACTCGATCCCAGGACTTCAGGATCATGACCTGAGCCAAAGGCAGTCACTCAACCAACTGAGCCACCCAGGCACCCAACTCTCTTCTATTCTTATCAAAGTTGAGATTCAGTTCAGCTGAAGAAAGGGCACAATATGATCTTCGTGAAGCTCTAAGTGCCAAGAAACTAAGGGAAAAAACCCCTCTTCGCTCAGCACACAATTCGACTCATGACAGTCTTTTATTCACGGTCACCGTCAAGGCTTAACCACCATTATGGATTTACTTTGTCTGTTTACTTGAATCTGGTTTATACCTACAATGAAGAGAGTCACTTGTAAAGCAACAGATTCATGCACGAATTAAAAACAGTGCGTTTTTAATAGTCTGGAATAAAAAGAAAAAGAATAAAAAAGACTTTCTCCTCTGCCCTATAAAAACCAGCATTCTCATGAAGCCTCTTTGAAGGCTATGGCGCAAGCATTTATAGTTACTGCATTCGAAATGTTATCATTAGACCAAGTTTTAACCATCCATTACCTTTAGGAATTCTGGAAGATGACAAGTCATCCAACAATTTGGACAAAAACATTTAAGTTTCAAGCCACTGTCTGTCCACGTATCTCTCCTTCTCACTTGCTTCTTCACGTGCTTTTACACAGAAACAAAGACTTTGGGCAAATGGAGTTCGATTTTAAAAATACGAAAAGTCCTGTATTATTATAATATTTTCTAAAGAATGCCATATTGATCTTGAGAATGGACTCTGGGGTCCTGAACATCTAACACACAGTGAGATAGAAAGAAAACGCTTTTATAGACTCATCAGGTGTCCCCCACCCTGTTAAGTCATTAACCATTAACTAGTCACAATGACCCATAACGCTGATCCAGCTCTGCATCGTTTCAGACCCGCGGCTGGGATGCCAAATACAGTTCTGGAACCCACAAACTGTGAGGACAAACTGACAGTCGGTGACAGTTTCTGCCTGGGCCAGGAGCTGAATCAAGAGGCAGGGCAAAACTCCCATCTGCTGTCCATCTGCCACCCTGCCCCTCTCAGAAAAGGTTATATCATGAACCACTGACAGATGGGCATTGCAAAGATCTATTAGGGAAAAAGAGAGGTCTGAGATGATTAGAATAATGACCTTTGATTCGACATAGAAATCCCAGTAGTAATGAAAATCATGCATAATTTCAAGGTCTTTTAATTGTGCTAAACAGATAATGTGTCTTTTGCACATTAAAAAAGGAAAAAATGAGGTTTGCCTTCTACCACTAAGTACAGAGTGCACCAAGTACTATATACCTTAGGGAAAAAAACTTAAGAGTCTATTTTGTATCTCTGTATAGGCACATACATATAAAGTCGTTACCTGAAGTTGTTTTTCCTCAATGACACATCAGTGAAGTTTAGTATAATGTAATTAGGCTAATAAAACAAACATTTCATAGGTTCTTGGTAGGGTGCATTTCCATCAAAAGCCTACTCTATAGAAACAGGAAACTGGGATAAGTCAGCTCATGTTTTAAACAAAAGACTAAAGACAAAGGGAATAATAAATGCCTGAGCTAAAGCTAAGTGTGTGTTATGTTTCCATAGCAAAAACAGCCTCTGCAAGGCAAATAAACCCCCTAGACAAAAGGTAGCTATTCAATTCACACAAGACATAAAGTCTACCTACCATGCGCCAGGCAAAGTGCTAGATTCCAGGAATAGAAAGATGAGTAAGACACAGATGGCCTTGGTCTCCAAGGAGCTTGTAGTCTCATGAGGAGATGGACATGTAATTGTTTATTATATGGTAAAGTCAAATAGCATAGCAGGGAAAAGACACGCTACCGTGTGGTTGGTCTTCGAGGGAGAAAATAATCATATAAGTTGTTCGGAAAAAGAGAATCTCATAGAGGTGGTATGTTTTAATTTTCATATGCCTTTTATAGATACACAATGCTTAATTTTTCTTTACAGTTTGTACAAGAGAATCGAATATGGACAACTCATGTTTCAAAAAAAGGGCAACTAATCTTTCAAAAATGTGAACATATTTTAGCATAACTTGTACATCTGGGGCCATTTTTTTTTCCTTTTATAGCCAAGTATCTTCTAAAAGTTGACATAAAAAAGGAATAGAGAAATTGCCATAATAAACACAATTTATAATGAGCTTGTATCCTATGAAAAATGTGAACTATCTCCACAAAAAGATGTGTATAAGAAAATTCTAAGTGTGTTTATTCATAAAGCCCAAAAATGGAAGAAATCTAGCAAGAGAAAAATGGATAACCAAACTGGGGCATATTGATAAAATTAAATACTCCTCACCAGTGGAAATGCAAGAACTATAGATATGTATAACACGTGAATCTCAAAGCATTATGGGATTCTGCATGATTCTATTTACATACAGTTTAAGAACAGGAAACTAACAAGTGCGGGCAAACGTCACAATGATTAGCTCTGGCTGGGGATGGAGGATACTGAGAGGGAAGGGGAATGAAAAAAGTTCCAGGGAATCAGGGCTGAGAGACAGGATCCAGATCTCAATCTGGGGTTACACACGGAGAACGTGTATTTGTGAAAAGCTAACCTGGTGCTTCCCACGAAGATTTGTGCATGGCACCCAATGCACATGACCTCTCAATTTTTAAAATGTAAAACACTGGGATAATTGGACATCATAAAATAGAGATTAAAGACAAGTAGTTTCTACATTCATGTTGCCATACAACAAAACGTCTAACTGCTGCATCATTTTACAAATAACGATGTAAATGCAGAGAATTGTTGTTTTTATACTAACCATTTCAGGGAGCAAAGAAGAAGAAATGCTTGGGAAGTGCACATTACAAAATTCTTTCACCTGAAATGCAATGTGCTTCTCCTCTGAGCCCTATTCAAATAACTTGATCTAATGCGGGGTCAAAAGGGTATCTTAAGCATGTGGAAAATCCTATGCTTTATCGCATGTTCATACATCCTATGTTTTTAGAAAACAATATAATTTCATTGTTGCATAAAATGGCCTTGCTGCCCTCATTCTTCATTTGCTTAAAAGTCTCACTTAATCACTACCCAAAAAGCAGAAATATTTAATACACAATACACACCAGCCTCAGTTTATTCTGAGAAACAAACAAAAAAAGAATATTGCACTATTTCCAAAATACACGTCATTCAGACATAATAATTTATCCTCTGATTTTTTAATTTTATCATTATATAAACTCGCTTTCGTAAGGAAGTTGGCACTGACCTACTATATGCATTTCACAACAGGAAATGTCACCAGTGTTAATTCTTAAACTCCTTATTCTTAACTGAAACATATTTAAATCACTACAAAATATCAGTCCTAAGGGGCTTGAAAAATATACCTAAAGATTAGTTGTGCAATTGAGTTATATGTAGATTGATTCTGATGTCTCCAAACAAATATAATCTATTTTATCTTTAACAATCCAGTGGAGGGAAAAAAGCATAGTACTGTGCTCCATGCCCTTTAAATAATGACAAATGCAAAGATCAGTTGGAATGCAGAATCTGAAGTATCACAGGAGCTGTTTTCTTAAATTGTGTTTGTGTGTGTTTGTTATGAGCACAATTTGACTATCACTTCTGCTCTTTTCTGCACAATTCACACCAGAAGAGAACTTTGTCACAATGGGTTTGCTAAACTAAAGATGCCATACTTTGACATAAAGTCGATTTTTTTTCTGGGGGTTAAAAAACTCAATATGTGTTCTGATTCCATTGGGGTAGAGTGAGCCCACGATCACCTATTCCTCAGGCAGATTACAATTAAAAACCTCAAACTTTGTATATATATAGTTAGATAGATACAGACATCCATATGCAGACAACACACATACTTTTACGTATCTATCTCAGCCCCCTCAAGACTCTCCCTAGCAGGAAGATGAGTTCAGAGAATCAAAACTTGGGAAAGTGACTTGTACAATGATGACTTTCTCATTTCAATTTTTCTTGGGCAGGATGACCCCAGTTGCAAAGGTATTAGCAATGACAGCTGCACAAGTAGGTAAAATCTCAGATAAACTCTTTCTGGCAAAAAGAATCAGAAGTAAGGGTTTCAGCAGGCCAGAGAGTTTAGAGAGAAACCCACAGGTGAAAGAGTGAGAGAAAGGGGATCCCTTAATTCTGTAAATAAGGATCACTTAAATTCCTGAGCTAAGCACGTACAAGACAGTCCCAGTGAAGGTATCAAAGGCACTGGGAGCTGAACGGAGATCTGAGACTTCTGACCACATGCACAGAGACACAGCAAACCAATACAGCCACGCCTGAGAAAGACGAACTGAGATCTGAATCCCCTCCCAAAGGTGAGGCACCACTTACAGCCCGAAGCTAAATGGCCTAATAGCTGCTAAAATAAACATCAACATCTCCAGATGGTTATGCTAGAAATATTATGATAGACTCTGCACAACACAATCTTCAAACTAACCAGAATACAATCCCAAACTACTCAACATACCAAAAAACAAACAAACAAACAAAAACAAGAAAATATGGTAAATTCCCAAAGGAAAAGACCAAAAAACAAACAACAAAAAGAGGGTCTAGGTGTTGAAGCTATCCAAGACATGTAAGCAGCTAGGATAACTATGTTCTATGAGTAAAGAAAACTCTGTGGAAATAAATGAAAATATATGTTGTTGACAGAGAAAAGCAAATAATTAAAAAAATGAAATTCCTGGAAGCAAAAAATACTTAAAAGGAAAACCTCACTGGGTAAATTCAATAGTGGTATGGAAATAATACAAGGAAGAATTAGGAACTTTAATATAGATCAACTGAAATAATCCAAATCTAAAAATATAGTGGGGGGAAAAAATAAAACTAAAAAAGAAAGCCCCTAGAGACCTGTGGGACATTTCCAAATATGTAACATATGTAACTGGAGTACAAGAAGAGGAAAGAGAAATTAAAAAGAATTCCTTTTTAATAAAAATTGTATATACTTAAGGTGGGCAATATGATGATTTGATATACATATAGGTAATGTAATGATGACTAAAGTGAATACTTTGCTGGCAAATCACCAATATTCAATGTAGTATTACTGCCTGTATTATTATCCTATACATTAGAACTCTATGCTACACATTAGAACTCTATGCTATACATTAGAACTCTACACTTGCAACTTTGTACTGACTGACTAACATCTCCCCAACTCCCTCTAATAACCAATATTCTAATCTCTGTTTCTACCTATTCAATTGTTTTAGATTCCACATGTCACATCATGCCATTTTTGAGAAAACAATTTAAGTAACTGCCTTTAAGTTTACTAAATATAGTCACATACATAAGTTTACACATCTGAGCACAAAGAAAACCACATCCAGACATCGTAGCTAAAATGGTGAAAAGCGAATATAAACAATTTTTGAAAAAAAATCTATATCTATCTGGCCCATTGCACACAGGGGAATGGTATGAAATACTGAAGATTTCTCATCAGAAACACTGCAAGCCTAAGGACAGAACATTCATCTTCATGGGATAAATGGATAAAAACGTCAAACCCAAATTCTGTAGCTAGTGTAAATATCCTACAAACATGACAGTGAAATCAATGCATTTTCAAATAAAAGAAAAATAAGATAATTAGTCACCAGGTGATATGATATATAGTATTTGCTAATGCAAGTTCTTCACAATGAATGGAAGTGATACCAGAAGGAACAAAGAAAGAGTAACAGAAATGATAAATTCTTGGATAATGTAAAAGATTAATTTTCTTTTTTAAGTTCTTTAGAATGCATATGATTAAAAGAAAAACTATTTTATTAGCTGGTAGGATTTTCAGTGTATATAGATATGATACATATGAAAGCTAGAACATAATGGTCAGTGGGGGATAAACTATATTATTATAAATTTTCTACGATTCATGTGAAATTATACAGTATTAAAATAGACTGAAATATTTCATATGTAAAATGTGATTCCTAGAGAAAATACTTTTATAAAAGAAAATACAAAAAGACTTTGCCAAAAACACATACATTAAACTAAACTGGAATAGGAAAAAACACTCAAATAATATAAAAGATCACAGGGAAGAAGGAAGTGAAAATATATAATGTAGAGCATAAATTAGTGTCTGAAGACACTAATTAAATGGCACTGATTGGCAAAAGGAATATAAAAGCTCGAACCACTATACACTGAATGTAAGAGAGACACTTTAAGCATAAAGAAAATAGATTGACAGTAACGAATAGACAAATAGGTACTAAGCAGTTAGTAAGCAAAAAATGGAACTTTAATATCAGAGAACACAAATTTCAGGACAAAAAGTATTTCCAGAGAATAAAAGTAATATTTCAGATGAAAAGCAGGACAAATTATCAGGTAAACAATTATCAGTGTTAATCTTAAAAATATATAAAACAAAACACTGACAGCACGGAGGGAAGAAACAGACAATTCTACACCCTTGGGAAGAGATTTTAATACTCCTCTGGGTAATTCTTAAACTAGATACTACCCCTCACTAAAATACAGAAGATCTCAAAAACAGCACTACTTTGATCTAGTTAACAAAGAACCCTCAGCTACGGAGTTCAGAATACACATTACTTTGACATATGCAAAGTACATTTACTGAGATAGATCATAATCTGGTTCATAACGAGGTCAATATTAAAAATTATCAGTAATACTGATTGTATTCTCTGACCACAACACAGTTAAAGTAGCAAACAATAACACTGAAACACCAAATATCAGTAAATTACACTTCAAAATAATACATGTATAAAAAACAAATCCATAAGATAACTGGAAATGATTTTGAATATACAAAAAATTGTGGATTGAAGCTGAAAAAGTACTTAGAGGGTAACTCATGACTATAAATGCTTATATTAGAAAAAACAAAAGAAAGAAAAAGAGCTCAGATTTCCATCATGAAAAGCTGTCAAAAAATGAATTTAACCCCAGAGTGACTAGACAGAAGAAAATAGTAAAAAGAAAAAAATCAGTGAGGGGAAAAAACAGACACAATCTAATAGTTATTTCAGAAAAAAAAAAATCAACAAAATTGACAAAGCCTTAAGTGGAATGTTTAAGAAAATGAGAGGGAGACACAAATCGACAATACTAGGAATGAGAGTTCATCATATGGATCCAATAGGCTTTAAAAAGGTAAAAAATACAATATGACAGTAAAATATGTGACAACTAAAAAAACTGATAAATTTCTTGAAAAATGTGACTTACCAAAGATGACACATGAAAACAAAAAGAATAATTATGAAATTAAATTATGAAGTACCTTTCTGTAAAGAAAACTCCAGGACAAATATTTTTAATAGTGAATTCTGGCAAATTCCCATGTCACTTATTTTTTGTAAATATTTTCAGAAAATAAAAAATTTGGGCTCACTACCCAACTTTATTAGGCTAACATAATGCTGATACCAAAATCTAAAGGATAGTTTATAAAAAATAAATAACCCTAACAAAATGTTATCAAGTGTAATACAATGTGTCTGTGTGTGTGTGTGTGTGTGTGTGTGTATCTGTAAACACAGTGATAGCATAACCAATGAAACTTTTCTTAAAATGCCAGGCTTAACATGCAGAATAAGATAAAGAAGAAAAATACCGTCACTTCAACAAAATGCAAAACGAAAAGCATTTAACAAACTTCAACACCTTTCAGGATATTAAAAAGAAAGAAAGATAGATCGGTCTCAGCATATTAGGAATAGCAGAGAATTTCTTTAAACTGATAAAGAACATCTAGGAAAAACCAACACAACATCACAGTTCAAGAGTGAAAGACCTAATTTTTCCCCATGAGGTAAGAAGGCAAGAATGTCTGCTTTCAATATTGTCATTCACCATTTTACTAGAAGATCTACCCGTTGCATTAACAGAAGAAATAAGTAAGAGTCAAAAAAGCATTAGTAAAACTGTCAATATTTGCATGCTTCTAGGATTGCTTACCTAGAAAATACCAAGGAACCCATAAAAGTCTACACAAACCTAATGAAAGATTTAGCACTGTGCACACGAACGTTAATATTTTTAAAAGTCATTCTATAATAATGTACTAGTAGCAAATATTGAAATGAATTTTTTTGTAATTCCTTTTATATTAGTGAGGAAAAAAGAAAAGCCTGGGAATGAATCCAAGAAAAGATGCCCAATACCACTATACTAAAAACTACAAAATATTACTGGATTAAAGAAGAAATAAATGGGAAGATGTACCATATCCATGGATGACAACTGTCCCAAACTGATCTTTAGACTCCATGTAATTCCAAACTAAATCAACAAGTCTTGTTTTGTGGTAGAAATTGACCACATGATTCTAAAATTTAAAATTTCAAAGACTCTAGATAGTTAAAAGTTGGAGAATGTGCCTTACCTTCTTTCAAGATTTATAAAGTTCTTCAAGAATGTGTGTTACTGAGGAGCCTGGGTGGCTCAGTGGGTTGGGCCTCTGCCTTTGGCTCAGGTCATGGTCTCAGGGTCTTGGGATCAAGCCCCGCATTGGGCTCTCTGCTCCGCGGGAGGCCTGCTTCCTCCTCTCTCTCTGCCTGCTCCTCTACTTGAGATCTTTCTCTGTCAAATAAATAAATAAAATCTTTAAATAAACAAACAAACAAAAAACCAAATGTGTGTTACTGGCAAAAAGATGCAGATCTACATCGATGAAAAAAGGAGTGTGTCCACATATAAATATAAATAAATCCACATATAAATATGGTCAAGTTTTGACAACTGTGTCAAGGCAGTACAATGGGGAAAGAAATGGTGTTCTCAACAAGTGAGGCTGGGTCAAATGGAAATCAAAATTGAAAGAAAAAGTGCAACGATCCTTACTGCACATTCAACAAACATGGATTCAGAAAAGAATCTAGACCCAAACATTCAACCCAGAATGGTAACACTTCTAAAGGAAAACATACGAGAAGATACACACAATCTCTTGGTGGGTGGTTTGTGCAGAAAGAACATGCAGGCACACACAAAAATACAAATAACTGAACCAAAAATGGAAAATCACACTTCTTCAGAACTTAAAACCAAGCCATATTCAGCAAGAAAATTTTCTCAACACCATGTGAGATAAAGCACTTGTATTCAAACTCATCAAAAGAGTATTTACAATAATGTACAGCCCATTTAAAAAAAAAAAAAGAAAACAGATAAAAGATTTAGAAACTTGACAAAAGAAAATATCCAAATGCCAAAACAACATGAAATGATGCAAACATCGCTCTTCTTCAGAGAAAAGCAAATTAAATGTACATCCTTTTGATTGGCTAAAATGAAAAAGACTGACCATAACAAGCACCGACCAGAACTTTGAGCAAACAGAACTCCCACATACTTGTGGTAGAAATGTAAAATGGGGTAACCACTTGGGAAACCATTTGGTGGCTTCACAAAATGTTGAGCATACCCCGCTGTCCTACAACTCAGCCATTTCGGTTTCTAGGTATTCCTCCGTAAGAAAAGAGAACATACGCCCACACAACGATCTGGCAGCTTAGTTCTCACTGCCATTAACTGGAAATTAACTAATGTCCCAGAAACAGAGGAATGGGAAAGAAAATTACGGCGTATCTGTCCACATAATGGAATAGCACAGGGCAAAGAAAAAAGGAAAAAGGAAATTCTTGTACATAAAATAGCACCGACTATCAAAAACACACTAAAAACATGCTAAGTGAAGACGGTTGGCCCGAAAAAAGTATATATTTATGATTCTCTTTATGTAAAATTATAGAAGATGGAAACTACAGGGAAAAGAAAGAAGCAAGTCTATGGTTGCCTACAAATAGGGTTGGAAGGAGGGAAGGACTGCAAAGGAGCTCTAAGGAAAGTCTGGGGAATGATGAAATTATTATTTATCTTATGAAGATGTTTCCACTAGTGTATAAACATGTCAAAATAGATCACATTGTATTTAAATATATGCAATTTTATACCTCCATAATGATGTAAAACAAGTATGTAACGGTCTTACATAAAGTCTACAAAACACAAATACAACCGATATGAAAAAGCTGCCAAAATGCATTTGGTTTAAAGAAATTTCATTTAGCCTTTTTTGTTTTTTTTACCTCAGAATGGTTCTTTTTAAGAATAAAAAGTAAATAATATATTTGAAAAGATGGTATTGTATTTAGTTACACTGTTGCAAAGTCCTATTATTTCAAATGCAAAACTGTATAGCGTAGCTTTATAGAATTTGATTCCAGGTCCCGGTGGGACATCTACAATTCAAATACTGAATCTCGTGATTTGTTATGTATATTGACTATTACACTTCAGAATAATCGATAAAAAGATCCAATGTAGTGATCAGAGTAGGAACAGAAGGATTTATTTGACCAAAGAGACTACTTCCCTACAGTCAGATTATCTATGCATCCTTATATAAAGATTTAACATAAAATCTTAATATACATTATTATAATCCAAAACACTTATTTTCTAAGTAAAAACACACATGCCATATTTACAGGTATCTTTAGAGAAATACTGATAACATTTTGCATTCCCATGGTGCATTTACCTGGGGCGCGCCTTTGTGACTGCTGAATGGAGGGAACAGTGATAAAACCATTACATTAAACCCTGAGTCCGGAAAAAACTGTTACAGCATGGTTTTGCTTCCTTTTAGCTCTGGTACCTTAACAACTCATGGACTTCCGATATCAGAGCAATAAGCTAAGAAGGTTGGACCTGATGATCTTCTAAAATTTTCTTTTGGCTTTGAAATGTGTTTTATTCTTATCCCCACACTAGCAAGGAAAGCAGGCTCACATGCTGGCTAAGGGGGCTGTACGAAGAAGCGGGGGACATCTGACCTGGGATGGAAGCACCAGGCCCTATACCCCCAGTACTGTGTTCCTTCTATCGCTCTGTAAGCCCACTTGTGGGGTCTTAGGAATAACAGCAGGATTTCACTTTGATCAAGAAAAGACAAGACGTAGAGCATGTGCTAATGATTCTAAGATACTTGTTCTTTTGTTTGTAAAATTCCTAGTACGTGAGACGAGGAAGAAAAATAATTTGGGGAGAAGGTAAATTTTATCACTGATTTCATCTCAATATTTATCTTGTATAGATCTTTAATAAAGGTGGGCTCAATGAGCTGACCACCAGCATCTCTTCTCTCAAAAATAAATTTTGTTGGTGGCTCAGTGGGTTAAAGCCTCTGCCTTCGGCTTGGGTCATGATCTCAGGGTCCTGGGATTAAGCCCCGCATCGGGGTCTCTGCTCAGTGGGGACCCTGCTTCCCCCTTTTTCTCTGCCTGTCTCTCTGCCTACTTGTGATCTCTGTCTGTAAATAAATAAGATCTTAAAAAAATATATAATAATTTTTGTTGAAAAAACACAAAGTCTGGGCTCCTGGGAGGCTCCGTCGGTTAAGCGTCTGCCTTCAGCTCCGGTTGTGATCCCAGGCTCCTGGGATCAAGTCCCACATTGGGCTCCCTGCTCCATGGGGAGCCTGCTTCTCCCTCTCCATACTATTCCTCCCCACTCACTCGTGCTTGCCCTCTCCTGTGCTCATCCTCTCTCAACTAAACAAATAAATAAATGATTTTTAAAAAATAAAAATAAAAAAAAAACTTTATTAAGAAACTAGAGAGTAACCATAGACATTCAAAGCAAAACTGAGGCTTCATGCCCACTTCCCATTTTTATCCCCAGGCTCTGGGTGTTCAGATTTAGAAAGCGGCACAATCACACGAGAAGAATATGGATTGTAGGATTAGAGGCACCAAACCTGTTGTTTCTATATTTATTCTTCTTGATAAATGTATTAATTTTATTAATTTTAATATCTGTTTAAAAACTTTGGATCTCGAGGGATTGGATTTCAACACCTTCCCCTGCAAATCAAGATCATGTCTAACAGAAAAATGGCCTTCTCCCTCATGATTTCATTACGAAATTTTCTTCCATCCAGAAAAGTGGAGAGAAGTGCACAATGAAAACCCATTTTCCCTCCACCTCATTTCTACAATTAACATTTGGTAACATTTGCCCTTTATCTGATATCTATTCATCTTTCCATCCTACAGTCCTTCACTCGATTTTCTGTTCCATTCCAAGGTTATTACAAATCTCAATACAGGGGAGCCTGGGTGACTCAGTGGGTTAAGTCTCTGCCTTCGGCTCGGATCATGATCTCAGGATCCTGGGATCGAGCCCCGCATCAGGCTCTCTGCTCAGCAGGGAGCCTGGTCCCCCCCCACCCCACGTGCCTACTTGTGATCTCTCTCTTTCTCTGTCAAATAAATAAATAAAATTATTTTAAAAAATCTCAATACAGGTCACCCCTAAAAACTTTAGCACGCAGGATGGACTTCAAAATTTCTCAAGGGCTTCATAAGCAAAATTTATATACAGGGAAATACATAAATTTTAATGCTCCATTCAATTAATTTTGACAAACATATATACCCATATTAACACAAATCTCTATCAAGATAAAGAACATTACCATCCCCCCTTAAATTTCCCTCATGAGCTTCCTGGTCAAGTCGCTGCCCCAAACCCTCCTGTTTGGATGTTTTCACCACAAATTGATTTTGCTTGTTCAAGGAGTTGACATAAATGGATCCATAGAGTAGGTATTCTTTTCTGGAAGTTTCTAATGAAGCATAAAGGTCGCGCGGATTTATCAATGTTGTTGCATGAATCAGGAGTTCTTTTTAATGGCTGAAAAGTGTTCCAGTTATGAATCTCACCATTGATCTACTCCTGTCCTGATATGGAATGGCTATTTCCACTAATGGCTATTCTATTCTTTTATTTAACACACACACACACACACACACACACACACACAGAGCATAAGCACAAGCAGGGGGAGCAGAGGGGGATGGAGAAGCCGACTCCCTGCTGAGCAGGGAGCCCAACGCTTGGCTGGATCCCAGGACCCTGGGATCATGACATTAGCCGAAAGCAGACGTTTAACCAACTCAGCCACACAGCTGCCCCGATGGCTATTCTAAACAAAGCTGCCATGAACATTCTTCTCCAAGTTTTTTTATGGACATGTGTTTTTATTTCACCTTGGAAAAATACCTAGAAGTAAAACTGTAGGTCCCAGGGTACATATGTGTTTACTTTTATAAGAAATTACCAGACTTTTGTCCAAAGCGGTTGCACAATTGTACATGTCCACAAAAGACTTCATAGCTCTAGTTGTTTCATACGCTCACTGAACTTTGTTGTCCATCTCTGTAAATTCAGCCGTTCCCTAATTACGGTTAAATTTGCATTTCCCTGATTAAAGATGCTTAGCATTTTGTTCCTTATCGATTTGTACATCCTCATTGGTGAACCATGTGACCAAGTTTTTGCCTCTGTTTTTATTGAATTGTCTTTTTTATCACTGAGTTGTAGAAATGCATTATATAATTGGGGGCAGCAACCCTCTGTCAATGATATGTACTTTGTCAATTTCTTAATGTTTTCTCAGCTCAAATTTTCAATTTTGATTAAGTCCAATTTATCAGTTTTTAGGGTCTGTGTTTTCTGTAACCTAAGAAACCTTTGCTTGCCCCCCAAAGATATTTTCCTCTAAAAACATAATGTCAGTTTTAATTTCTAGGTTTGTAATCCACTTCAAATTAATCTTTGTGGTTGACGTAAGGTAGACATTGATATTCCCATGTTTCACGGTACCTTTTTTTTTTGGTTAAGATTTTATTTATTTGTTGGAGAGTGGGTGAGGGGGAGAGAGAGAGAGTAAGCACATGCTCTCTCAAGCACAAGCAGGGGGAGTGGCAGGCAGAGGGAGAAGCAAGTTCCCCACTGAGCAAGCAGCCCGATGCGGGACTCTATCTCGGGATCCCTGGGACCATGACCTGAGCCAAAGGCAGATGCTAAACCGACTGAGCCACCCAGATGTCCCCCAGCACCATTTTTAAAAAATAATTTCCTCTCTCCATTGGAATGTTTTGGCACCTGTGTTGGTAACCAGTTAACTATATAAGTATGGGTCTATTATTGGGCTCAATTCTATTCATTTGACTATTTGTTGTTTTTTGTTTGTTTGTTTCATGAAGCCATCACAAAGTTTTGATTACTACAGTTTTATAGGGAGTAATGAAGTCAGAATTTGTTCTTTTTCAAGATTTCTTTGGATATTCTAGGTCCATTTCATTTTCATATATATTTTAGAATCACCTTCTCTTTCTGCAAATCCAAAAACCCAAGAGGACTTTGGTTGGCATTACAGTAAATCAAGATATCAGTCTTGAAACAGAGATCTCAACACAGTGTGCTACATTAAGTGGAATTTTAAAAAATTATTTTTCCAGGGCACCCGGCTGACTCCGTTGGTGTAGCAGACAACTCTTGATCTTGGAGTTCTGGGTTCAAGCCCCGTGCTGGGCATAAGACTTACTTAATAACAAAATCTTTAAAAAATTATTTTTCCCAGTCTTTGTGTTGCACGCAAAAATACCTTTAAGTTTGTATATCAACAATATACCCTGCAACCTTGCTAAGTTCATTAATCCTTGTGTTGCAGATTCTTTAGGATACTTGGTACAATCAACTATGTAATCTGTAAATAGTTTCACTGTCTCCTTTACCTTCTGTATCTCCTTTTCTTCTCTTGTTGTATTATCTAGGACGTCTGAAACAAACAACTGAAAAAGAGGAGTGTGGACACCCTTGCCAGTTTTAGGGTGAAAACATTCAGCATGTCACCATTAAGTAACATATTAGTTGAATATGTGTCATAGATGAATTTAATCTGGCAAAGTTCTCTACCATTCCTACTGTTTGAAGTATTTGTTATAAATGAATGGTTTAAATCATAAATTTGTCTGCATTTATTTAAATCATTGTGTAGCCTTTCTCCTCTATATTGTACCTTTGGGTGAACTGCATAGATTAATTTTCAAATACCTAACTTTGCACTTAAAGGGATAAACTCGATTTGTTTGTGATATAATCATACTTAGCCTTGCTGCATTCTACTTAATAATATTTTGCTAAGGTCTCTACTTTTTGAAAAAAAAATTTTTTTTTGGTTTAAGATCAGGATTGTAATAGCTACATAAAGTGTGTTCTTGCCCTTCTCTATCTCCTGAGACATTTTGAGGAAGATTGGTATTATTCCCTCCCTTAATTGTTTGATAGAATTCACCAGTGAAATCATCTGGGCCATGATTACCTTTTAATAATCACTGTGTCCCAGGCACTATGTAAGACATTTTATCTTAGGTCTGTAACAGTTCTTCAAATGATATAATACATTATTTTATACATGTCAAAATTAAGGACTGGCAAAGATTAAGTAATTTACCCAAGGGCATGTTGCTAAGATGTCAGATATGAACACACAGCTATGGTTAGCTCTAATGTTCTCCCTGTACCACAAAAAATCATGGTAGACTGCAAGTTACACAGTTAAGTACCACTTAAGAAATGTTATCACTTAAGAAATGGCATTCATTAAAGAGGCAAGTGGCTCTACTGGTCATGGGTGCCTTTTCAAGACAAAAAGTTATTTCTCTAAACTATATTAAATTCGAAGTTCAATTTCAGACATGTCACTAATCAGAGTCTTCAAAAAAGGTATATTAGACAATGAAGATTGTTACATTTAATATTAACCCCAGATCACATTCACTCCAAATATACTCACACACACATTCATTCACTCCATCCCATTGTTGTTTCAAATAGGTGATGATGTAATTGTGCTTATCTTGAGCCTACAAGAAGGCTCAGTCAGTCACTGGCTATGCTTTCTCCCTCTCTAGTAGCTCAACAGCCTATAAAGGACCTGAGAAGACTTTCTAGAATGCATTAGACAGTGGAGTGCTAATTAGTAAATGAAAGAACCTTATAAATAAATCACATTTGTGCAACATGAATTATAAAACTAAATAAATAAATAAAAATTAAAAAATAAAAAACCCAACATTGAAAACAAATACCCAGACCTTTAGATTCTTTATAGTTCCCTGGTAACCCAAAAGAGGTAGATGCTATTTGTTTCTCAAGATATTTCATTGCCTAATGGGTTTAGGTCATGAGTCAAAAATGAAACAACAACAACAAAAAACCCAACACACACTAGTGGTGTCAGGTATACTGGTAAGTTGGTGTATTGATTTTTCTCATGTGTGAAAAGTATTTTAGAAAGAAGATGCTGACACACAATACACTTTCTAGTATTTCTAATATTATATATTTCACTTGAAATTACTAAAGAAGTAAAAAGGAGCAAGCTAACTACCCATTCTCTCTATTACCAGCCACAATTTATTGCATTCATTTTTCTCCACATTACAAATGCAGATTCAGAGTGCCACGAGTTTCCCAGCACACGGGACGAAGGGAAATAATGAGGCTGATGGCGTTCAGTTTTGACAGTGTATGCAGCTGTTCATAGCTTTTCATTTTTTCCATAAACCTAACCGGTATCAGTATGTGTAAAGTTTCTAACACTTCCAGCTAGGAAATACTTCACATAAGAAAAATGCTTTCCTTGGAGTTTACAAATGCCATTTGGTCTACTTTTTCAGCAAGGGTTCGTCTAGTTAGATTATGAGATTTTTCCTGGAGAGCGCCAACAAGAGAAGGTCTCCCATGCTGTCAGGAAAGGAGAGTTATATTTTTGTTCCTTGGAAGAAACATATAATGTGTAATGGGCAAAATGTCAAGTGGGTGGGGAGCTATTAGCCCATATAAATCTCCAGAAAGAGCTCGAAGAAAACAGAATTCTGAATACGATATGATACTAGCATACTTGGTTGTAGAAATAGTCCAAGAAGGCAGAAGGGGGCTGGATGTTATAGGGGCAGGACTTCCAGTGAAGCTTCCTGCCCAGACAGCAAGAGTGTGAGGGTCTGATGGCTGACCAAAGATAGAAGTTAGTTAGAGAAAACTGCATTTCAAACACTGGAGACACTAACAGCAAAAAGGCAAAAAAAAAAAAAAAAAAAAGAAAAATGGGGAGCCCGGAGGGTCAAGGCAGGATCAACACCAGAATTTAAAGCCTGTAAGTTGGGAGCTGGTTCAGAGAGAGAGTACAGGAACAAAGAAAGAGCTACTTGGATCATTTCTAGGAGACTTTTTCTACCTGAATTGTTCATCTATCAGATGGGTGTGTCTATGGGAATTATCAGAATGTCTTAAAGAGCTAAAAGCAAGACCTCAGTTAAGATTCAATCCTTAATTATGAACTGTACATTGGACCAACTATCCTGCCATAGACTATTCTATCCTTTATTAATTTAGTTAGTAGTTACTTCTCAAACGCAACTACTTTTCTACAGAGGACTCCTACTTTAGGTAAGCCTGATATTTTTTTTAAAACTAGATTTAAAAACTATTAAGATTTAAACTAATGCCACAGTGGGAGTCATTTTCATATGGCTCCCCTGGAGGAATGCATTACATTTCAACCCCAAAGCATTTGAAATAAGTTGATTGTATAATATTTATTAGTTACCCAGTGATCCTGCCCATGAGTCTTTACTTCATAGCGTGATTATAAGAGCGAGCACCAGGGAGTCAGGCTGCAGGAGTTCAAATTCCAGCTTCCCCAGTCCCTGGCTGTGCGATGCTACGCGAGTTACGAAACCTTCTTGGAACCGCTCTCCCTTGCTAATGCACTGGGGGAAAAGGGGATACCTACCTCACATGCTTGTTGTAAGAATGAGCTCCCCATAAAGAATTCTGAGATAATGCCTAACCAGAGTACATGATATCTAGAAGTCAGTGATTGCTTCTGTTATGCTATGAGAATATCTTTGTTTTTTTTTAAACTGGACACAAAAATGTTCTATCTCAAGAGATTCCAAAAGACAGGTGGACTCCTCCATCTTAACATCTGCCCAACTCCTTCCTTAAAGAAACTGAAATCACCTGGCTAAAGGTCAAATTTAATGAGTAAGACTGTTTCTACAGATACACAAAGACATGGAAAAGGAATGATCTCTTTATAACCCATTTATGAGTTCAGTTGCCTGGTTGTACCTGAAAATAACTAAGGAAGATCTAAGCACTTACATGTATACCTCGAAGATACCCTCCTTATAAAATCAGCTGTGGTTACAGAAACTAACGACTCAAAATCTTCCCAGCTCCTGTCTTTACCTCCTTTGCCAGATTCTATAGCCAATTCTCTCTCTCCCTGAGGAGCCCTGTCTACACAGCTGGAACTCCCACCATTGCCTGGAATCCCACAAGGTGATAAACCCAAGATTGTGGTCTCAGGCTCAGTGAGGAAGGCTGCCACTTTCCCTGGTGTCACAGGCCACAGAAGGACCCAACAGCAGAACGTCCAGCCAATCTGCCCTGAAGGTTTTTATTCATAGTCTTTCTGCTGTTTCCCCAAATTCCCAAGTTCTAAATATATTTTTTTTAAGATCTTATTTATTTGAGAGACAAAGAGAGCCTGAGCAGTAGGGAGGGTCAGACAGAGAGGAAGAAGCTGACTGCAGAGCCTGATGCAGGGATCGATTCCAGGACCCAGAGATCACAACCTAAACAAAAGAAGGACACTTAACCGACTGAGCCACCCAGGCACCCTCCAAATTCTACGTTCTTACAGGTCCATTAAAAAGAATTGGGAAATTTAGGTATTTCTGCACTTTATATAAGACTCCTTTTACTCAAGCAAATTCTGGAGAACTCTGTCATGGGCAGGATCAGTTATAGGTGAGTGAATGTGCACATATCTAAAATGTGCAGAATGAGTATTACTGAGCTGTGTCGGCACAGTCAGCCTTGACCAGCCTCCACCTCGGAAATCTGTCTCATGCTGAAATAAATGAGAGAGCACAGGGAAGATTCCCTTCAGGGAGGGAGAAGGTGCAGTCCGTGGAGTGCTAAAGTCTTTTTTTTTTTTTTTTTTAAGATTTTATTTATCTATTCGACAGAGAGAGAGAGAGAGATCACAAGTAGGCAGAGAGGCAGGCAGAGAGACAGGGGGAAGCAGGCTCCCCGCTGAGCAGAGAGCCCCATGCGGGGCTCGATCCCAGGACCCTGAGCAGAGGCTTAACCCACTGAGCCACCGAGGTGCCCCCGTGGAGTTCTAAAGTCTTAACAGAAGACCTTGGACTCAGTTGTTGATCCGGCAGTTGGGAATGGGAAGTGGCCAAGAAAGTAGACTTTTGTCCTTTTTATATTTATAACCAGTTAACTGACTGCACAGAAGAAACTTACATGGAGAAAACAAATTTGGAATAAGAGAAGTACACTGAAAATTCCAAGTCCTGCTATGTCCTACTTTGCTATTAACCATTGCAGATTAACCTCAGGGGACTTGAATCAGCATTCCTAAAGTGGTCCATACCCATACTCCTTCAAGAAAAAAGTCATTTCACAAATTAGCTTTAACATTACTAGGTTATCAGTGTTGTTAGTGCTTTCATAAAAGGTCATTTGTCAGCTGGGAAGGCTGAGTCCTGAACCTTCTCCAGCAGCTACAGACCTACCCTGTCCAATATGGCAGCCATTAACCATATGTGGCAATGGCGCTTGGCTAGTTGGTGGTCCAAATTGTGAAATACACACCAGAAATGGAAGACTTCATAGGAAATAAAGGATGAAAAATATCTCAGTGACTTTTACAGTGATTACACATTAAAATGATAATACTTTGGATATACCACTTTAAATACAACTTTAATATTAATTTCACTTGTTTCTCTTAACGGTTTTTATGTGGCTACTATAAATTTTAAACTTTTTTTTTTAAGATTTTATTTATTTATTTGACAGAGAGAGATCACAAGTAGGCAGAGAGGCAGGCAGAGAGAGAGGAGGAAGCAGGCTCCCTGCTGAGCAGAGAGCCCAATTCGGGGCTTGATCCCAGGACCCTGGGATCATGACTTGAGCTGAAGGCAGAGGCTTAACCCACTGAGCCACCCAGGTGCCCCTAAATTTTAAACTTCTTGATGTAGCTTGCATTTGAGGTCCATTTTCCATTCAGACAGCACTGGGCTGACCCAATCAGAAAAGAGTGAGAGGGGGTAGTTCTGAGCAAGGAGGCTCAGAACAATTACCAAAAGGAATTAGTGTTCGTCCCAGATAGCCCATTCCTCAATGTGATATTGCAACCTTCAAGCAGAGAACTTATCTACCGCTACCTTTACTTTTAGAAGAAAAGTCTTTCTAAATCCTCAATAAACATTTATTAAGTTGTATCTATGGCTTCAAGGTGATAGGAAATGAATTGTACAGCTAAGGGATATGCACGAGAGTTATCAACTGGCCCCGGTCTATAGTGGGTGTAGTTCAGGTGATAAGTGATACAGACATAATCCACTTCCTCTCACAGCCTCAATGCAAAACCACGTGGCAAATGGTCTGTCTCAATGACAGACTAACTATGGCAGGTAGGCGACCTGTTTTATTAAATGAAGTTCTATTAAATAAAGTCCTTTGTGTACATATTGTCCATGGCTGCTTTGGCACGAAAAAAAAAAAAAAGAAGAAGAAGAAGAAAAGGAAAAGAAAAAAGAAAGTCCGTGGTCAACACTCTTAAATCAGTTCTCTTCCTCTACTTAAAAATTCTCCAATGGCTTCCCATCCTTCTTAGAGCAAAAGCCAAGGTCCCCATAGCAATCAGCTCCTTGCTCTTCTTGCTGTTACATCAAACAAACTCTTGCATCAAACCTCTGTCCTCATTGCTTACCCTACCTAAAGGCTCTTACTCTACAGATCTACCAAGAACCCTCCCTCGCCTTCAGGTCTTGGGCATAAATCAGTAACCACTGGACATTAATTAATTCCCTCCTTCCCTTTTCTGCTTTCTATATCTACAGAGCCCTTATCATTAACTGATGCACTATATATTTTGCCTGCATGTTTGCTATGTTTTCTCCAAGTAGAAAGAAGCTCCATGAGGTCACTTATTCTTGTACATTTTTTTTAAAGATTTTATTTATTTGACAGACCGAGATCACAAGTAGGCAGAGAGGCAGGCAGAGAGAGAGGGGGGAAGCAGAAAGAGAGCCCGATGCGGGGCTCGATCCCAGTACCCTGGGATCATGAACTGAGCCAAAGGCAGAGACTTAACCCACTGAGCCACCCAGGCGCCCCATTCTTGTACATTTTTGCTGCTGCAACCTTAGCATCTAGAATAGTGCCTGGCCCATACAAATATAAAAGAGTGACTAGGGAGTTCATTGGTATTCTAACTGCATATAAGACAGTGAAGCATGGGCAAGAAGGGATTCCTGCCCTACGGGGTAAGAAATATAATCAAATAACTTATAAATATACACATGGGCATAAAGGAATTAGACAAATGGAAATCACTGTATGCTTTCCTTCCTGTCTTCCCACTGATGCTTACATATTCATCCGTCAACCTAGCCATCCAACTACCCAGCAGCAGAAACATTTATAACACCAGGGGAAGCATGATGGTCTGAAGAACAGAGTCAGCCCCGGTTACAGTTAGTGTCAAAATGCTTTTTGGGAATGTGATGTACAAGACAACACTAGTATCTTGATCTTGGGTTTTTTTTATCAGCTGCCCTTGCTGGGAGAATGGAAGAAGGAAGGTGTTTTAGGATTTAGGATGCCCTGGACCAATGGTTCTCAAACTTGGCGCAGCAGATATCTAACAGAAATTTTACAGAACTGTGATTATATAATTTGAAAAATCTGGCTGAAGTCTTTTCTTTCTGAAAAGCCCAGGGAGTCGTTACCTGTGCCTTCCCTCATCTCTATCTTCTATGGCATCGGAGACATCTTGATACTCAAGACAATTTAGAAGGCAATTTGAAAAGTGACCGCCATCTAGAAATGCGAACTCAAGAGTTTTCATCAGTTTTATGATTTCAAAAAAAAAAAAATATGTAAGAAGTTAGAACAAGTTAGGAAAGCAAGAATTGGGAATCTGTCTTGGAAAAATAAAGCATTCTGGCCCATCACAGACTGATGTGTGATGGGTGAGACAGATTCATAGACTAATAAGGAGATACCCATTCTCAACTGCACTCCTGGTCATTTGTCTTTTTTTTCCTTTTCCTAATTAAATGGCAGCCAAGGTAAATGAAAATGTAGCCATCAGAAGCAATAACCTGATAAGGATCAAGATAGTAGCGCTGTCGACAGAACAGAGAGAGAGGCAGACATGCAAATGGGTTCTTCATTCAGTTCTGACCACAGGAATGCTTCTTGAACAATCCTTACACAATTTTCCTCCCCCTTCTTCATGACCCATTGCTAATACTTAGACATAGGCTTCTGGGAGAAGGGAGGGGTCTACTTTTCTGTTGAACAGTTGAGTTGCTTTTCATCTGAGCCCGAGTAATAAGCACAGTGATGTATCAGTCATTTATCACTATCAATCAGGAAAAAAGCAATCGTGCAATTTATCAACACAATCCTACAAATGCTGTGACCCAAGGTGACATGAAGTATACGAACATGTTTACACAACATTTTGGGGTCCCCGTAGTTTACTGACTACTTTAATCCAAGAAATCCAAAGACACATGGGGTTTTATATAAGGCCTGATTAATTCTATTTTTCTTTATTTTGAAAGACAGACTGAATTCAGTCTCTCCATGATTCTTCCTGTCCATACCCCATACCTTCTGCCAGATGGTGTTTTAGGAACCAACAGCATTATATCCAAGACTATACCTGGATCGGCTGTGCCCAGAAGCAAAGTGTTTAAATGTTATTTACCTACAAAGCTTCAGGTAATTCCATTCGGTTAAATACAAAAACCTGTTTTTATCTCTTAAATGTAAGCTCAGGTATAATAAAGTATCATAACATAATACACAGCTACTAAGACTCAACAATAACACAATAGTTAGCCTGACACTCGAGCTGCAGCCTGCTTTCTCACCCTAAAAATTGTACTCAAATAGCTTTACTCTAAGAATCAGGTAATATGCATTTATATTTTCAGAATTAATTCACCAAAGAAACTGTTTCCTGGATGGGAAACGGATAAACATTATGCTGAATTCAAGAGATCGTGAATTTTCTTGAGCCAAAATATACTGACAGTCAATTTCAAAACTTAAAAAAAAAATAATAAGGTTGGAAACACATACTAAGTAGGGCCAATTATTGTTCCTCTATTAATGACATTGTTAGACCCTATACATTT
The DNA here is from genome assembly GCF_010015895.1 of Lontra canadensis. Taxonomy (NCBI): domain Eukaryota; kingdom Metazoa; phylum Chordata; class Mammalia; order Carnivora; family Mustelidae; genus Lontra; species Lontra canadensis. The sequence continues at coordinate 20,265,667 of NW_022631015.1, read as the reverse complement.
CAGTATAGAGCTTTCAAAACAGAAGTAGCACCATGACAAGCTTATGCTTTGATGCCAGGTTAAGAATTCAAGTCCTCATATGGTACATGGTTCTCCCATTTAATATCAAGATAGTCCTTTTTTGTTGTTGTTGTTTTTTAGAGATTTTATTTATTTACTTATTCATTTATGAGAGAGAAAGTACGTGAGCAAGTGGGGAGAGGACCAAAGGGAGAGGGACAAGCAGACTCCGCATTGCGCACAGAGCCCAAAATGGCCCCAATTCCAAGACCTCAAGATCACGACCTGAGCCAAACACCAAGAGGCAGATACCCAACTAACTGAGCCACCCGGGTACCCCACATCAAGACTGCCTTTAAAGAAGTGATGGAAATAGTGTTCAGGGAAAAGTTCAAGACAACAAAGAAATGCCCCCTCCTCTCCAATTCAAGTTCTAACTCAACAAAAGCCACACTTCCATTTCCTACCGTCCAAGAAGAGGTAGCCTTCACATTATTAATAGAACCAACACTACCCTGTCTCTAAAAGTAAATGCAATACACACGCAACCCCTTCTTCAGGAAATCATCCATGGCCTCATGGGATCACTGGATTGGGTATATGCTTGTATCAGTACTAGAGGAGAGTAAGATCAAAGAAGTCAAACTGGAAAACAGAGACGATGAGGGAGAAGAGGAAGAGGAAGAAAAGAAGGAGAAACAGGAAAATAAAGTATCTTTCGCATTTGGGTATACTACAATTTATACATAAATGTCAATGCATAATAAAAGGTAGAACAGTAAATCATTCAAGCTAAAATAAAATGGCACTTTTCACACATAATCAATTCTTTAAAAATTACAACATCCATTGCTAGCTAGATTTTGGTATATTTCATCTTGTAACACATAATGGGTAGCCTTATCAAAGATATATGCAAATATCTATCAAAAGCAATATTCTTCATCCAACAGCTTACCTTTCCACATCTCTCAATAAATCAAAAAATTTCAAAACACAGAAAAAAGCTATGTGTACAAAAGGGATCCTCTAACAATGGGAAAAAAAAAAAAAAACCCACAACACTTCCCCCTACACCAAAATAAAACAACTCATCTGGCTTAAATCCCCCCACCCCCCCACCAATCATAGGGCAATTTTTATTCTTAAGATGTTTCTGCTTTTGTCTTTTCTTTCCATGGGACCATCAACTCCCTGGGAATGGCAACTGTGTGTTTTTCACTTTTCACTGTGTCTACTGCTGCTGTCCAGTACTCATTATTAATAATGTAAAAGTCAAATCAGATGGCCAACAGGCGACCAGCATTCTTTTCCTAAGCAGTCAGATTATGAAACCGGAGGGTAATTCTAGCTGTCTCTTTAAATACCCACAGGGAATTTTTACTTCAAAATGTAGATCTTTATAACAGACGAATTCCTGGCAGAATACTAGTGCTTTATACTATTGTTTTTGTGTATTTCGAAATACTGTCCCCTGAAATTAAAAAAAATGAGCTCTTAGAAATTAAAAATTTGACTGCTAAAAAAAAAAAGAACACTAAAGGAAAGGCTGGAAAACAGTCAAATCCCACAACCTAGGGATAGAGATCGGTGAAAAACATGAAGTAAGGGTAAGACGTGCAGAGGTTCACACCTGAGGACCCAACTTCTACCTGCCAGGAGTTCCATAAGAAAGAACACAGAAGGGGCGCCTGGGTGGCTCAGTAGGTTAAAGCCTCTGCCTTCGGCTCGGGTCATGATCCCAGGGTCCTGGGATCGAGCCCCTTATCGGGCTCTCTGCTCAGCAGGGAGCCTGCTTCCTCCTCTCTCTCTCTGCCTGCCTCTCTGCCTACTTGTGATCTCTGTCAAATAAATAAATAAACAAAATCTAAAAAAAAAAAAAAAGAAAGAAAGAACACAGAAAACCGAAGAAAAACATACCGAAATAATAAAAAAAAAATGCCTCGGGCCCAACAGGGGATGTCATTTCCGGATTACTCCAAGTGCCACTCAGAAATTAATAAGAACCAAACATCATTAGGAAATTTGAGAATACCAAGATTAAAAGAGATCCCAAAAGCTTAATGAGAAAAAAAACATTGAACCCAGAAAAAAAAAATTCAACTTTTCCTTGAAGGCTTGTATGTCTTCTCCCAGCAAGAAAAAAACAAAGATCAAACAATTAAGGGTTAATAAATTGTATAAGAAGGTTATAGTTTGAGGCAAGGCCAAGTTTGAGGCAAATGCAACATTATATGGTTTCAATACATTGACAAAATTAAGTAAGGGGTCTTCCTTTGACCCTCTGCATTTGACCCCTTTCACCGAGGTCATGAAACTGGAAAAGAATGTAATCAGAGCATCTTAATTGGCCCTGTAGTGAACATGGCTTACATAGATCTAGCATAGACACTAGTTACTAGTTTTCAATTTTTAGTATCAGCCTGAATATGTGACAAGGGAGACTAGATAATAAGTTATAGAACAAAACTGTTAGCAACTAAAAGCAATGTGAAAATAAATGGACACTTTGAACATGATGCAAACCAGAAGGGGTACAGAGAAGTGGAGAAAATGATGAAGTGCCCGTATCTCTATCTCATTAAGTAGATCATTAAATACACTATTATAAAGTTATCTAAGGAAACCAGAAGTAGTTTTTTTTTTTTAATTTAAGTGATAAAAAAATTCATATTGAGGACATTTTTAAGACACGGAGACACTAGCATCCATCAGGATTGGTGTTGGGGTGGCGTTTGATTTTCTTCCTTTTCCATTTGATTCCAAGTCCCTATGCTGATAATTAACAATTAAAAATAAAGCAAAAAGAAAAAGCTCGCATGCTGTATGTGAGTCTAGTTTATAAGAGGCACTTCTTAGAAACAGATCAACTACCACTTGGGGACACATTGTACAGGAGACAAACTGTGCTGTTCAATTTACAGGCCAGACAAGATCTTTTTCAGGACAAAAATATATCCCACGAGTGATCTCTGAACATCATGGAGGACACTTTGGGCATGAGGTCATCTTAAGTGTGCCTCTGGACTCAACATGTACTTTCTTATTTCAAATTAGGTGGAATTACTGATGCGAGGGCTATGCCCAAGGGTACGCCTCAAAATGCTGGCTTGCTGGAACGGGACCGATTCTCAATACTTTGTACTGTCTGGCCAGTTGAAGGAGTTGATAACCCCTCTTCCTTTCAGACTCTCGTGTAATTCCATGCACACAGTCTTCCTCTACTTCTGTCTCCTTTTCCTTCGAAAAGGTTTAGACTACTTTACACACCTCACTTTGATTGTTTGATTGTCCTTATGAGAAGAAATCATTTTGTACCTCCACGAAGAGGGAAAAGGTGAGCCCCATAAATCTCATTTTTTTCAAAAATAGACAAACAGGTATGGAAATTAAATAGTGACATTATCACAATGACGGAGGATCCACATTCCTGGTGTTTGGTTTCCTACACAGCTTCTTCTGGAACCACAACAAAATTATCTCATGGCATTTCAATGACATTAGGGTGGAAGTTCACAAATTCAGATCAGAAGAGTTATACAGGACCCAGAGTCAATGGTCATGATGGATGTCCAGGGCTTAGCTAGTTTAATTCCACCAGTTTGAAAAAGAAATGAACTTCCAAATTTAAATATGCCTTCCTCTAAGTTGCTCTCAAAAGAGAACGATTGTTTTTCAGTAACATTTTGTTGTTTTTCTCGGTTTTTTATTTACAGGCAAATTTGTTTTTAATAAAGGAGTTAATTTTTCTTTCCATTCCTTGTATTAAATAATAGCAATTCAAAACTTCATTTTCAAAAGTAAAGTATTTACATATGAACAAGTAACTATGCAAAATTTACATGAAAAAAAATGGAAAGACAGGGATTTCCTCAAAGACAAAATAAAGGGTGTAACAGTTTTCAGGGGGAAAATGGCTGTGTAAACTGTAATTATTTTGCTAAGAGACTATAAGCAAGCTGTGGGCTAACTTTACAATAGCCAGAGTAAGGCCCCTATTTTTTATTATAATATACTAATTGGTTCTTTATATTTTCAGAGGGTGTTCTTTCTATTAAACTGTCTATCAACAGTAGTTTTTGGACTGTAAATATTTTGGTTTTCTCCCCGTGAACTTTCACTCTGACCTTAATTCACACGAGTGTCACCCCAAAGGCTGATCACTGTTTTTCTCAGTAGCATTTAAAGTGAAGCTGTTTTTGCACAGATCCTGAAAAAACCATTAAGAGAGAGGAGGGGTGGGAAGGGGAAACCCCTCACATATTTCAGCAGGATTATGGTAAGCAGCATACTGCAAAACTTCCTCAAAAGGCTTTTCCACGAATAACTCAAGGAGATCATGAACTCATCTTCACACGGGTGGGCGGGGGTGGGGGGTGGAGTAAATTCACAGGCGATAAGGAAACAAGGAACCTTTCAGTGATGAAAGTACAAGTCATTGAAAGTCTTTCTGGATTCCCTGAATATTTGTCCTTCTTACAGTTCCAAGGGCTACAAAAACTTTAAGGGCAAACAACAAAACCCAAATGGAATGATGGGGTTTTCCTTGGGAGGTGGGGGGGGATGTTTATGGTAAACAGAATTGTAAGGGAGGGAAGAACAAAAAGAAAGTTGAGGCAAGTGCCTAAGAGAAACTCTCTCCTGAAGGAAGCATGAAGTCACCTTCAGAGGGGCCCCAGGGGCTGTCCCCATCTTTCCAAGGGTCAAATATGCCTTGTCTAGTGGCTCCTCCCTGCCCAAGGAGCAGGCCCGCCCCAGTACAAAGTGCAAGCTGGGAAGGATCCCCCCACCAGCAAGCAGAAGTGGGCTCTGCTTATATTTCTGACCAGCTAGCAGACAGGAAGCATTCTCAGCCCGACAAAGAGACAAGCAGAAGCCCAGAGTAGATTGCGTTTCTGAGGTCCCAACATTGAAAGAACGGAAACCACATGGGAATGACTTTATTATTCCAAGGAAGCCTTCAGGTGGCTTTAAATTAAAAGGAATACTGTCAACCACATGCCTGGGCGCTCCCCGCCTCTTCCCCCCCCCCCATTCTCTCCTCCTCTTTTCAGATTTTACAAGCTCTGTGATTTAACAGTGGAAATTCCCTAAATATAAATTAAGCATTATGTCCACCCAAGAAATTCTTCCTGGCACTCAATCAGTAGTTTGGCATTAAAATCTTTCATGTGACTCTGGGGAGATTAAGTTAGAGAGAGAGAGAGAGAGAGAGAGTGTGTGTGTGTGTGTGAGTGCATACAGATTTTTTTTTCTTCCTGAGAATTACTCTCCATTATGTAAAGATGCTGGTTGAAAGTATACATACCCGTGTCAGAAGGGATGGAATCTTCCAGACGAAATGTAACAACTATACTGAAATGTAAGTCACACAGCTAAGAAATGGCAAAATATTTGTGAGGCACTGACCGCCATGAATACAGATTTCCTACTGCAGGCGCCTTTGCAAGTGCGGCTATCTCCTCCACGGTCTAGCCCTCATGTCTTACCTCTGAAGAGATAATCCTGCCCAGTGCATGAGTCAAGATAAGACGATAACATTGCAACAAGACACTCTTTCCAAATCCTAACTTGTAGTAATCAAAGCTCACTTCTTGCTCACACTACCTGCCCAACCTCGGTGAGGGTATCGTTCCATGAGAACCCCTCAGAGACCACACGGCAGGCACCAGGTCAGTGTGTGTTTCCACCAAGGTAAGTGGAAGGGCGTGAAGTAAATCCCACAGTGACCCTTACAGCTTCATCTAGGAAGTAACATACGTGACCTTTGCTCACCTTTTGTGGGCCAAAGCCAGTCAGAAGGTCATGCCTAACCCGAAAGAGGGCAAGAAAGCACATCTATACTAAGTGTCCCTAAGGAGGGGAACTGATACATTTCTGAGCATCCTCGATGACCACGAGAGTCTCACAAAGGCTTAAAAGAAGAAAGCACTGCTTAGGACCCATAAAGGTGATCATTTGTGATTCCTGAGATACATATAGATCTCCTCATAATAATCCCTGGCCTCCGGGACAGGAAACGCAATGGCTGCTTGACAAAAGAATAAAACCGGACACTGTGCTATGACAATTCTGACTCCATCAAACCCCTGGGTTAATACATCAGGTTAAGCAAAAAGGAAAAAAAAAGTCTTTTTCGCTGTTGGTAAGAAAGATAACAGGAAATGAATGGATAACGCCATCCGTTTTCCTCAAGCATATCCTAGTTTCCGTAGGAGGCAGGAAAGGGTTGCTCAGCCTCCAGTAAGCTTGTTAAGACAAATTCACAAAGATAGATGGAAAGAATTTCCTTGCTAGTCATTTAAAGAGGACCAAGAGAATGTTCCGTCACTCACCTAGCCTTAATGCACATGCAAATCTTCCCCCCATTAAGCACTCAGGGACACAGCATTCCATTTCAATGTGGGCAAGTCTCTCTCCACTTAGTACATACAGAATGGCAAAAGAATGTCGGCATGAATCTTGCTTTCCCAAGAAAGAGTCCAAAAACTATGTTATCTAAGAGAGAAGCTTAAGGTCAAATGAGAAAGAATACATAGAAATGGAACCATATTTTCTCTAGCTCTCAAATACTTTCCTAGCATTCCTCCTCTGGTACATGAACCCTGCCCTACACCCTGAACTTTTAAATGGGGAGGAGTGAAGGCAATTTATTGGAAGGAGGCTTTTAGTCATGTTGGAATACTGCTTACTGTTTACTAGCTACATGGAGAGACTTAAATAAAAAATTCATGCCAAACAGTATCTGTACAAGAGACCAGCTGTTCTCATTTATTCCAACAGACGTGGTTACAGGACTCCGAACTCTATTATCCAGGCTCAGCAAACTACTCCAGCAACCACCACACAGGCTTTGAAGCATTTCGGGTTGCAGAACAAGGCCTTCATTTTACAGAGAAATGCTGAGGACACTTTTTTCTAAGAAGAACTCTCAATTCTACCTGAAAGCTATCAAACATAGCAAAAAAAAAAAAAAAAGAAAGAAAGAAAGAAAGAAAAGAAAAGAAAAGAAAAGAGAAAAAAAAAGAAAGAAACAAAAAAACACCTCACTGTAATGTAGACCCAGCTCGGAAATTACTTTCTTTGTCCTCCTCATGCACAAACCTAGCCTGCACCCCGCTTTATGCCTGCCTTTTCATGCCCCTCGTAGATGCCTAACGCCATCACTTACAGGGTAGTCTCTGTACAAATTTGTTGTGGTTATAAAACAATTAGCAAAACAGTTTACATTTGTATTTATTTTCTATTCCATACCTCTGCCCCATGTTTTTCCTCCTGATATAATGGACTCCATATAATGATTCCAAGATACAGTCTTTCGGGGGTAAATCTGGAGGGCCTTCGAATACAGTCCTCTGGCTGGAGAAGTCTGTAAGCGCGCCTCTCTCTTATTTTTGCATTTTGGACCACGTCAGTAAGTGGCTGCGGGCCGTGGACCTGCACGGAAGAAGCCTGACAGACTACTGGCTTTCAAGTATTGAAGGGGAGAAAGGCAAGAGCAGCCCCTACAGTAACAATGGACTTCTCAGAGCATTTTCAAACACCCTGTGCTGCCCTAAGAGCTTTATCATCTCATTTAAACCCCAAAACAACCCTATGAGCTGTAGTGACCGTCTTCCAAAGACACCATTTGGAAAGAGGGGAAAAGATAGTCACATTGCCCTGGAGAACCCCGGCACCACGTGACCCCATCCACGCGATCCAGCTCCAGCCTGAGAGCGAAGAGCCCCTGTGTGTGGGTCCGCCCTTGACCGGAACTGGGGAGAACCGTGACCCGCCTCTGCAGTCTTCGTCTCAAAACCTACAACCCAGTCTCCTCTGGGGAAAAACATCAGAGGGAAGCACAAAGCGGGGACAGTCTAAAAGTGCTAACTAGTGCACCTCAAAACCATCAAAAACAAGTCTGAGGAACTGGCCCAGATCAGGGGAGTCTAAGGAGACATGACTAAATGTCACGTATCCGGGAGGGGATCCCTGAACCCAGAAAGGGCACTGGGAGGGATTAATGAAATTCAAATAAACTCTACAGTTTAGTTAATTATAAAGTGCCAATGTTGGTCCCTTAGTTTTGACAAACACACCTTAAGAAGGTAACACACAGCGGTGCCCGGGTGGCTCAGTGGGTTGAGCAACCGACTCCTGGTTTCGGCTCCCATCGTGATCTCAGGGTCATGGGATCGAGCCCCACACTGGGCTCGGTGCTCAATGCAGAGTCCACTCAGATTCTCTCCCTCTGCCTCCCCACTTGTGCTCGCTCTCGAGCACTCTATCAAATAAATAAATAAACCCTTTAAAAAAATGTTCATAACACGGTAACAGTAACGGAAACCAGATGAAGGATATGGGAATGCATTCCCGCTATCTTTGCAACTGCTCTGTAAATCTAAATAACATAAATATAATAAATTAAAAAATCCAAAATAAGTTCTATTTTAGAATATCTATGGGGTTGGAGCACTGGAAGGCTCAGTCGGTTAAGCGTCTGCCTTCAGCTCAGGTCATGATCCCAGAGTCTTGGGATCGAGTCCCGCATCGGGCTCCCTGCTCAGCGGGGAGCCTGCTTCCCCCTCTGCCTCTGCCTGCTGCTCCCCCTGCTTGTGCTCAGTCTCTCTGTCCAATAAATAAATAAAATCTTTTAAAAAGAAGAGAAAAGAAAAGAAAAGCTATGAGATTAATGTTTTCTCTCCCTTCTGGAGATGAGAACTTAACAGGGTAGATAGCTTCCCAAAGTTACAAGCTAATGAGCAAAAAATCCCATCAGCTACGTTGACTCCACACTGAAGCAAGCTGTGGAACAGGGCTGTAAGACCCGCCCTTGCCTAAGATCTATTAAAATGATTTTATGCCGGACACATGCTAAGAAACTTACACTAAAGGAATTTATTTCACTTACGTCCCTCCTTCACTTACAAAATGAACTTGAATCTTAGCACACACTTTTAAATAAAGAGGCCACAACATTACATTCTCAGTATCTCATCCTGACATTCATCACAAATTTCAGTTACTCAGTCAATGTCATGTGATGATCACATTTAAACAGAATTAGCTTACGGCTCTGCCAAAAGTTGATGCTTCAACATTCCATAAGAGGGGGAAAAAAAGCATTAGCCGATGGACACTTCACCCCTGGAGCCCCATCTCCTACTCTCACTTGTTAACACCCACATCTTGTCCTCTAGATCCTGGCTATTCCAGTGCTAGTGAGCTCGGCGTGTTGCCATAACAGGGTGAGGGAATGACAGGCTGGGGTACCCTTCCAGAGGAAATGAGGGGTCAGCAGAAGGAAAGACCAGCATATACTTCGGGTTTCATCAGATCCTAAGAGATAGAAGATCAGCCGCAGCTGCTCCAAAAACCTAAAGAAATCGGAACACCCTCTCAAATACAAATGCTCACGGTGTTATCTACTAACCCAATGTTTCCCACAATGTGAAGCCAGCCTCTGTGGGAAAACTCCAATATCCTCCCAGGAAGACTCATGCAGTCCAAGACATATTTTTTTTTTTTCCTTGGGGTTTGCCAAAATCAGACAGTAGGATTCAACAAATATTTCTAAATACTGTACTTAATATATTGTTCCCTGTGAGACTATAAAGTGGAAGTTATCCAACAAGTAAGAAAACAGGCTGCCTTCTGTGTGTGATTAGATTAGGCTGTCTAAAGACATGTTTTTCTCAATCTTGTTCTATTTACAAGGGTTTTTTGGTTGTTGTTTTTGGGGTTTTTTTTTTTAAAGGCAAGTAATACCTCAAATTATTGATTTTATCACTCTGAGTTTCGGGAATAGCTAAAAACTCTCCCCCCCACAACCCAGACCCTTCTTTATGCTTTAAGGTATCCCGAGGCAATCAGTTAATGGCAGCATATCTGTTTTGACAGGGGGGTGAGGAGGGCGTGGATACAGAGAAAAAGAGGATGTGAAAATGACCAGTTTTCCCACAATATCACAGAAAACCAGCAGGGGGTGACAGATGGAGCTTGAACTCTCCTTATTCATCTTGACAATGGGAAGAGACCCAGACCCCGAGTTTGACTTGTTCCCTACACCAATGGGAAAGAAATGAACAAAACTCAAGAAGCCAGAATCATTCCCCTAGACACACACAACGACTTGACAAATTGGTACTCATCCAAAACAAATCCTCCTTCTCAAGAATCTTTGCTATTTTTATAGCTGAACTCATGAAAAATCTTCTCATTTGGGAGCGTTGGGTGGTTCTGGCTGGAATTTTAAGATTTCCAATCTCATACCAGTAGAAGAGGCCAACGTGTTGAGAGGTCACAGGGAAGGTGACACTTCCGGGAGCAGCCATCAGAAGACTGCCCTTTGGGTAGATTCTTGGGGGCTCAGAAGCATTTTAAGCCTCTAAATGAGTCCCTCATCCTCTCTCAGACATTCATATCCTCCACAGTCTGAACATTCCAGAAGGACAGACACCACATTCACCACACTAATCTCTCCCCCTTCGAATCCTGTCCTGCCACCCCAAGGACACCTGCTCAACATTAAGCTGAGATTGAATTTCAAAGCCAAAACCCTACAAATAAGTAGAGGTCAGATTTTTCAAAGCACTGGCTTTTGTGAGTCCTTTAGAAGTCTACATGAATAGTGTCAGGTTTGCCCAGTGATTTCCTTGTTCGCTTGACCTGAAGTCCCCAATTATCCACATGGTAGGAAAAGTTGAACTGTGTGAGATAGTCTAGAGCAGATAGAACACATACGTGAGGACATGAAGCAAAAGGTCATTGTTTAATCTTTGTGTTTGCATGTCCATTGTAGAATGTTCAGATTACCATTATTAACTCTGTTGGTAAAGCCACATTTATGAGTATGTCAAAGTAGAACCGATTCAGCCACTTGCCATGTGGAAAGCAAGGAACATCGTGACAGAGCCTTGTACAGTGCCTGGAACGCATATATTGCTGAATAAATCAACCAACAGTCTTTGACATCTTCTGCTAAACAGTTATTGGGGGCGGGGGGAGGGAGTGGGAAGAAAAGCTCTTTTTCTTCCTGATCTTCAAAAGTATTTCTGGATAACATTTACTCTTAAAATTATATTTCTGTGATTCCCTTTTGCTGTTTTTAAGATGTAGGTAATACATACAAATATTAAATTATTATTAAGAATGGATATGTAAAAATATATATATGTATACATATATACATATATATAGTATTATACATATATATTTTACTACCTTCAAGGCACCTAGAGATAATAACTTTAAGGTTTATACATAAATCTCTCTCAAACTATTTCTAAGGCCCAGACATGCGTGTAAGCATGCAACTCAAGATTTTTAGTAGGAACACAGAAAAAGCTACATTATTTTAATGCTTCATTTCACATTTCATTATGCATTTCTATCATAATTTATATGACCACCCTAATACTAGTTAGACACTTATGAAATTCACATCAAAAATAAGACTGTGATAAAGAAATCTTGCAGTAAACCCTTTTACATATGTTTGATAATAGTCTTAGGATAAATCTGCCTTGGAGCTGTACTGTCAGAGCTATGAACAAGAACACTTTGTGGCTTTTGATTTTATATATTACTCAACAGCCTCTAAATCATGTATAAAGTTCCCTCCTCTGTAGAATCTTTTTCCCCGTGCCTATAGTGGCATTGGATTAATAATTATTCCCAAACTTAGCCAGTTTTGATAGTTAAAGAATGAGTTTTATTTTACCTTACATTACTTAAAGGGTGATTATTCTCATATTTAAATATAAGTAACATGCATAATATTTTGAAACAGCAGCTCAACATGGATACTCATAACCAATAACTTACATAGTGGCCTTGGTAGAACCAGTCACTGTTTAAGAGGTACAATAAATATTGAAGTCCCAGTGTGAAATGTTTTTGGGGGGGTTTTTTTTAGATCATTCAAAACTGTTGTAGAAATTTCCTACAACTCAATACATATCAGAGTGATTCGGCTGGAATGAGATACATGATTTTTGTTTATTTTTAACTAGTACCATCACCTTATCAGATACTTAAAAATATCATATTCTCTTTAGTTCATGGCCCACTTGAGTTTTGCTTTAAACCGGTGTGTATGGTCACCTGGGTGGCTCAGCTGGTTAAGCATCTGCCTTTGGCTCATGTCATGATCCCGGGGTCCTGGGATCGAGTCCCAGACGAGCCTGCTTCTCCCTCTCCCACTCCAGCTCCCCTGCTTGTGCTCTCTCTGTCAAATAAATAAAATATTTTTAAAAAATTTTAAAAATAAACCAGTTTGCATATATGTATATATACACACACCTGTGTATACGGACACACATCTATTCATATGCTGACATCAACATACATTTGATATATACCGATGTATATGTACACACACACACACACACACACGCACCAGACCTTGCACTTTCCCCCCTTCATCTCCCTCAGTCAGCCCCTGAGATGCTATGAGCTCTACGTGTTCTGTTCCAACAAGATGACAGGCCTGTCTTGGCTCTGTGCTGAGCGAGCACAGCCCCACACAGTCATCATAACTGACATCTGCGGCAGGACACCGAGGTCCACCTCAGTCACACACGCCTGTTGGAGAAGGCTCACTCACACACCTGCTTCAACGGTGTGAGTTCAGCCTGTGGCTTCTCCTTGATTGATGTTGGTGTAACTGCTTCATGTTCTCTACGGGTGAAGGGAAGTGGGCTCTGCTCAAAGCAGTCTGTGGTGCCCGCACTTCCACTTGATATTACACAAGGAATAGCAAGTTTCGGAGGCGGGAGTGTGTGCCCGGAGGCTCTCCATGCCCTCACCGACAGACAAGAAGGCACCCAACCTTAAAATAAAACTACAAAAAAAGCAGCTTTGAAAACCAGGAAACAAGCAAGCAGAGGAAGCATCTGTCGCCCTCTGCACAAAACTCCCACCATGAATCACACCCACACATGCACCACCACGGTCAGGAGACCACTGACGCCACTACACCCAGGAAGGCTTAGAGACTTTCCCCATTTTTCTTCACTAAGTGAATTGGTTTGTTGCCCAAACTCTTAAGGGTATTCCCTGAGTGGTTCTGACCCACAAAAAAAGGGGGTGAGTTGGGCAGGAATAGCCCAGCAAAGCCAACGTTTAACTCTGCAGAAGGCTCTACCCCTAGGAACATGGCCATGAAGGTAGCTTTCTGTCTTCTCATGTCCATGTCTGTTTCCAAATAAAAGTCTCCTAAAGTAAAAATCCAATTTTGGATCTGGGTACCCCCACCCCCAGCCAAACTGTCCATCATGCGTGTCCACGGATGGCTGATCAGACAACACTCCACCAACCCCCTCATGCTGTGTCCTCCTTTCAGGCTTTCTTACTACGATGTTAAAGGCAGTAACTGTCATTTTAGGGGGGAAAATGGTAACAGAGAAAAATCCAAGCAGAAAATACTTCTATATTCTAGACAAGTCTATGCCCAAAAAAAAAAAAAAAAAGTCACCAATTGGACGACAAAACATTTCTGGCTTTTTAAACCATCCATACTCCCAGCCAGAGGACCTAGAGGAACACTAGCAAACACATAATAATTTTATTTGGTTGGGCTATGTAAAATTGCAAATTTTGTACAACTACAATCCCGACAAGTTCATAAGAATCAGCCTGAATATTTCCTTGAGTTTTCAACATGCCACCATCCTTGTGGAGACTTGAAGAGAAAGTTTACAAAGATCAGAAAAACCATCATTTTCTTCATCCTCCCACCTTCAGCCATGCTCGTCCCCTATCACCTCCTCAACACCATCAGGTGGAGGTGGGAACTAGAGTGAAGGCTAAGCCTAGAACCAACTCTGGGTCAGGGCCCATGTTCAAGGACCTGAGGTAGACTTATACTTCCACTCACGAATTTTTTTTTTAAAGCAAAGATCTAAAAAATAATGTTTTGTCCTCTCACTTCTTCTGTTCAGGGAGCTTCCATCCCAATAACGACATTCACTCACCCTAGGAGGGTTTAAGACCACACATGCTGTGTGGTTTGATTTGGGGACTCTAGAAACTGAGCTGGTCACAAATCATTTGTCACCTCCTATATCTCTTCTTTCCTACTGGTCCTAGAACTGCCTCAACATTGCGACCATGCTGCCTTCTTTCTAAGAGGCTTTTCACTGGAGCACATGAGAGTGTTCCAGAGACCTTCATGAGGCACAAGAAGAAATCCCTGCGCTGTTGTTATCCTTTTGAGACAAGCGTAGGCACTGAAGGGAAATATCCACCCCTAAAGGAAACCCAACATTTCAGGAAGAAGAAAAATCAGCGGAAAACCCTGTACGTCTTCACCACACATATAATAACAAGCCCCTTCCCCATCTGGTATGGCAGCAAAAGGTATGCTGGAACCCTCTGACAGATGTCAAAGATCAGGTGTTAGAAAAGATACCAACAGAATATGATAACATCAGGGGGGATATCCTTCGGAATCTTAAAGAATCGGAGTCCAGAATGCTGATAAAAGGCTGCTTTCATTACACCTCATGCCAAATCAAAATTAATTTAACTACCACTTTTAAGAAAATATATTAATTGATGCAGTGGTCTCATTTCTGTACCTCTCCCTCCATGACAATTCCAAGCCATCTTCAGTCCCCAGGGCTGTCGTCAACCTGAGTGTGAATGTGACTGGGATACCGATGAGATCGCGATGAGGAGACAGAAATCTCCAGGAGTTTATATCCAAAATTACAAAGTCGTGACCCAGGCCAAAAAGCAAAAGACGAACAAACCAAAAAACCCTCAAACAAGTGTCTACTTAACATGAACTAAATCATAAATGGTTCCCTTTTTCAGACAATGCCACCTTGAGGAGCAGCATCTATTGTATTATTCCCTTTGAGACACGGTCACTGTTATATTGCCAGACAGAAACAGAAACACGGGAGGCCCAGACTCAAGTCCCCTACCGTCCTGAGTAGCAGAGAAGGGTATCCAGTTTTGTAACATGATCGACAAGAGTCCAAGGAAGTGTCATTTGTGACACCTGGCACCTGGAAAGGACAGTGACAGCTCATGTGTGGAGCAATCACACCAGGGAAGGACCCACTTGTTTGGGGGGTATAAGCCATAGCACCTCCCTTCGTGCCCTTAATCCCCTTCCCAGCACCTGGCTGAGGGGAAGAACCATATTCCCAGCTGATACACGAGGAAACTAAGAGTCAGAAAGGTAAGTAACGTGCCCAGGTTCAAGCTGGTGGTGAAGCTAAGAGTCCAACCCGATCCCTCCCCATCCCAGGGCCTCTGTCAGCTCTCTGTCGCACACTTCGCCGGCAGGGGCCAAGCAGGAAGCCACTGGGGGGGGGGGGGGGGGGGGGGACTCCAGGAAACTGCATACTTTGCTCCTTGCCCACTCAGGATGGGTATCAGGTAGCCGGTTACTTAGCCTCAGCTGGCAGTCACCACGGGAGACTACAGCTCCAAGGAACCCAACCTTCCAGCTTCTTTGGAAAAAGTCCCCACGTTTATATATATATTATATATACTTTTTTTTAATGTTGGCAGCTAGTTCTTTAAACACACACACACACACACACACACACACACACTTCCTTGTATGGGCAAACACAACTATCCAAGGCTGGATCGGGTTCCGCAGGACACCCGTTCCTGAGGCCTGTCCCTCCCCACACTGATTCCCATTTGTTACAGCCAACGGGAGGCCACACGCTATAGCCCAAGTCCAGAAGTTCCAACAGAGCCTTTATTCATTTATTTTAGGGCTCCGTCCATTTTGCAAATCCAAATTCTCCTTAACACTGCAAATAGTTTCAGTGGACGGAAGAGAGGCACAGTTTCAACAGCAGGAGCATCTGTTTTATCATGTATTCAGTATCTGAAAACGAGCAACAAAATACCATCAGAGCCACTAAAAGCACGCCAGTCCGACAGCAGTGACGGCAGCCCCTGGGTTCCGTTAGCCTGCGCTTTGCCAGATCCACGAGCCAGTGAGAATTGCAACAAGGTAGATCACAAAGGCAAAAGGCACCTGCTGGAAGCACTATCCCCATAACCTTCCGTGTCCCGCTTTCCCCTTCAAGTGTGATGATTTGGCAGTTCTGGAACTCTTCCGAGATGAGTCGAGACTCACTCTGCCAGCCCCAGCTGTTCCGAGCTCAGCCCAATCTGTTCCATACAGTTGGCTGTATTATAACAATAATGTGGCAACAAACAGTTCACCTTCATTTGCTGCAAAGATCATTAACTATCCCCCAGAGAGACCCAGCATTAAAGAAACAGAGCGCCCAAGGCATAGCTAATGGCAGTCTCTGGGCAACAGGGATCAGAAAAGGTAAGATGATGCCAGCAAGGCCACCTGACCGTTCCTGTGGTCAGAGAAAAGGGAAGAAATCAAGGACAGGCGGGAGGGACGGACAATCAGAAACAGAAAGGGGGAAAGCAAGAACGTGCCTGGCAGACGTGGGTGTTCGTGTGAGGAGAGAAGACAGAATAAAAGAAAATGCGAAATAAAGACAACAGCACCCTTTGCATTTCAATCATAGTAAAGACAGGATTCTACTTGTCTGACAACTCCAACAGTCTACTACAGAGGTCAGAGTAAACGCGGAGGGAGGGAGAGCAGGGAGAACGAATTACAGCCCCACATACAAGAGAAACGCGGTATTCTAGACAATTTTTAGTACTGTGAAAATGGTGAATTCAGCAAAACCAGTCTTCAGACCACCTATCTGACCTCCCATCCATAAAACGGCTCAATTACAGCATAGACCAAATGTGTTTTTCATTCCACTCATGCATTCAGTTATTAAACTCTTACGGGAGCCTCGTTGGAATCCTGTCCTCCTACCACTCCGTCTACCCACTCAATCAACTAAGAGATCGGGGACATTCATAGAAAGCGCTGCACATTTTAAATATATATAAAATATACCTATATTTATATTATTATTATACATAATATATATTATCTATATATATAATACACACACACATACGCACACAAGCACACCCCCACCCCCGAAAATCCTTTGGTTGATAGTAAAAACGTCAAAATCAATACTTCCAACAGAATTGCAACTGTATTAATCTAAACCACGTTCCAGTCAATAATGGAGAGACCACTGGTGTTAAGTGAGAATTCCACTGGTGGACCTTACCCTCCAAGAATGTGCATTCTTTAGAACCACATAGGTAATGCGTTTAAGAAGCAAAAACAATAACTCCATATTCTCCATCTTCACTGTTTTCTTCACCTTGTTTTTTCTTAGTTACCTCTAGGTCTAGGGCAGCAGTTCCCAACTGGGGGCAATTTGTCCATGGGACTTTTATGGTTACCTGTTGGGGGCAGGGGGTGCTACTGGCAATTAGCGGGTAGAAGCCAGGAGTCCTAATAAATACTATAATATACTAGAAAGCCCCATACAATACGGAATTATCCAGCTCAAAGTGTCAAGAGCGTAGAGGTCGAGGAACCCTGCCTGAGAATTGTTTCAGGGATTAAACTCCCTCCTGGGTTCATATTCCATTTGGATTTTAGGAGCAGCCATTCAGAAGGCATTTCTAGATGTTATCTTGCTATCAAGAAAATACCTCCTCGTCACATCATAGTAACATGAACAGAAATGAAAAGAAAAGCAAGGTGCAGAAACTGAAAACTAATTTAGAAGCACAACGGAACCCCAGCAAATCCTACTGTGGCACCAAGCGTTGCAAAAGATGCCAACCAGTGAATTCATTACTAAAAAAATTTTTTAAGGTGTAATCTAATTCAATTCACCTGGAAGGTAGCTTCAAAACACATGTCCCAAAGGCAGAAGGAAGGAAGGAAGGAAGGAAGGAAGGAAGGAAGGAAGGAAGGAGGGAAGGAAGGAAGGAAGGAAGGAAGGAAGGAAGGAAGGAAAAGGGAGAGAGGGAGGGAGGGAGAGGAGGAGAGAAAGAGAGAAAGAAAGAACAAAAGGAGAAAGGGAAGAAAGGAAAGAAGGAAAGAAAGAGAAAAAAAGAAAAAAGAAAAAAAATGAGATTAATAAAGAGGAAACACAACCCTGACCACCTCTTATGGATACAAACACACACACTCACACACACACACCCCACCCCTCCATAAGGACCAAAGCCCAGAGACTCTGTATTAAAGCTTTTACAGTGGCTTTGAACAAAATAACCTCACCTAAGGGCTGACCAAAGTTAGGCTTTAACCCCTTCCTAAAAGCAGAGAGAAAACCTTCCCCAACCACACCTGGAAACTAATTAGTCGTCTTTGATGTACTCATCTGTCCTCAGCCCAGGAGTCATCCTCCCCTTTATAGCGCCTGGTGAGAAGTTACTTGCTGTGAGGTAACTTAGTGTAAGCTCAGGTCATACAACAATCTTGCCAAATAAACAGAACTGCCAAGGATCCCTTCCTGTTGCTCGAGCCCGCAGACCGGTGTGGTTGCTCACCTGGTTGGCGCTCTCCTTCCCTCCCGTTCCTCACTCATCTCCCCGGGATGCTGTAGGTGTGTGTGTGTGGCAGGTTTCGGGAAGGTCTGACATGCCCGGGCTCTTTGGCTTTTCTGGATGCGTCTTGGCAGTCACACTTGGACTCCGCAGCTCCTGGGGAGGAAAAAGCACCGGGGAGGTGCAGTCTTCAACAGGACTGGGGCTGTGACTTCCCAGCCCCAGGAGAACATGCCCTGCCCTGCCAGGATGGGGAAATCGCTTTTGAAGTCGAGCCCAGGCCTCCCCAATGCAGACCGTCCACCAGCTATTGTTCCAAGGAAGACGTCCACCGGACAGTGACAAAGACATCCCGTCACTGACTGTACCCATGGTGCTGGGGGCAGGGAGATGGACAGGGTGGTGGGGGGAAAGGCATGTGTCCTCCGAGTGGAGAAAATATTGCAAAGGAAATTTTATTTGGACAATTCGGGGCAAGGAGTGCCACGTGAAATTGGCAGTTTATGAAATTGTCCATATATTAAAACACCACCACCACCACCACCCATGAACCTGGTTCTGTTAACCATCCTGGCCACGCCCCAGGTCTCACCCCAAAGTTGCTTCTGTAACGCACTGTAATGGAGATAACGGCCAACTTATTAATCTCTGGTGTTGCAAAGGAGAAAAATCTAGGATCCAGAGGACGGGATCGTTTCTACCATAACCAGGTCAGTTAAGGAAACCTGGAGTAGCCAATATTCTTATACCCACTGGAATGTATTAAAACACCAGAATCCTTTCCAGTTCAATCCCAGAAGGAAAACATGCAGAGAACGGCAGTGTTCAGCAATGGGCATTGAAACTATTTTCAAGTCTGGGCAGAAAGCTAGAAATGACTAAATCCGCCAATGATGTTACATTGAACAGAACTCTCATCCTAAATGTAATTACCTTACAACTCCTGAAGATTTTTTTTTCCTCCTTTGATCAAAGGAGGTTAGGCCGAGGGTTAAGGGGATATACGGACAGGGCGCAACGATGAACAGGAAGAAAGGGAAAGGAGGCTCACGAAAACCCCATCTATAGCCTCAATTCCGCACTTTGCTTTGTAAAAGGGAAGATGGCTCACACACTTCTTCTAACTTCACAACACTCAACTCGCCATCCAACACTACCTTGTTTATTACATATACTGAATTATAAAAATTTAAATCACAAAATGAATTGTATCACAGAATGTGGCTTTTCAGTCCATGCCAAGAATGTGTTTTCTCCTCCAGTGACTTTCTCTGGAACAAATACCGAGTTGATCAGAATGCCTCCCACTCATCTTCTAGTTTCCCTGGATCAAAACATTGGGAACAGTATGCTCAATTGTACCTGTGTGTGTGTACCCATATATTTATTTTTGACATCATGTTCTTACAAAGTTTTGGCACGGTGCTCTTTTAACTTACACAATCCTGTTTGGGACACCGGTTGGTTTCCCAAGCAAATGAAGCTATCGGATTTGAGTTGCTTAACAACGCCAACTGGGGTCAGGGAAATTTTACTGAAGTACAGATTTTTCTGAACAACTACGATGACATGATCGTTTGGGGAGACTTCTTGGAGAATGTACATACACTCTCAGTGGAGACCTGTCAATCATAAAACCTGGAGTTTATGGTATTTGGGATTTACAACAGGAAAATCATCCACTTCCCTGATGATCAAGGAGAAGTCCCCATTTTATACGAGGTAATTAAAGAGACAGTAAATTTAAAAAAAAAAAAAAAAAAACACGTAAAATACCCCCTCGTACTTATCTTAGCCATCTGCAAAGCTTCTTACAAACTATTTGACATCACGTTGGACAGTTTTATGAGCTCTCCAGGAGTCGTATGCTATTTAAACAAGAACGTTTTGCTGTCCTGATATCAAAGTCCAAATTAGCAAATTTAAGGAACTCAACAGAGGAAGCCTCCCCATTTGCACGCCACACTTCTCCAGGAAGGCTCACAAAAAGCCGAAGGAGGCAGTGGAGGGACACGTAGGTTGTCCTCAGATAGACCTATTCTAACAGCATCACAAAAAATACAACTCCCCGAGGAAAACAAATAGGACAAGGCCACAGAAACAAGGCACCAAAAACGTTCTATTGCCCTGGGTCACAGCACGTGGCTTGGTTTCTTCTGGACTCCCTGGGTATAATTAAAGCCCGACGTCGATAACACCGACACCTACTTCACATCTATCAAGCCAACAAGAAAAAGTGAAAAAAAAGAGAGAAGCAGCAGCAGCAGCCCAGTTTTACCCAAGAATACACGAAGAAGTGAAGACTGGCCAGGGAGATCCTTGCGCCTGGGTGTTGGTGGCCAGTTTCTATCCCAGGTACACTAGGCTGGTCACGGAATCAGGTTGGTAGCTGTGAGGTGATGATTATTATTCCTGCCCTTTCGGTGCTCTGGGCTTTTGAGCAGTCCAGTCTCCTACACACACAACCCCAGTTTTCCTTCCCACCCCTACTATTCACAGATAGCTCAAATGTCTGCTGATAAACATGGGAGGAATTATTTCCTCCCTCCTTTGCGCCCTTACAGAACTTTGTCTCCCGCTAGCAGAGCATTTCTTGAAGTGCCCTGTGATTAGCTGAGTCCGCAACAGTTTCTCCTACCAAACTCACTGGAGACAGATTCAGCATCTCCCCAAGAGTTCATCTCCAGAGTCCAACAGAGGGTCTGTCCTATAGTAGGTGTTCAATAAACATCTGTTCAGTAAGTGGGCCAGTGAACAAAGGAGCGTTTAAATTACACAAAAGACTAAAAGGAAGAAAGGTAGAATGAAAAGGACCTCCAGCCTCCAATCACTGCACTTGAAAGGATTCTAAAGACAGGATATTTTTAAATATAAAAGAAAAATATACTCTCAAACACAAAACGATAAACAATCCCATGTAAATTATCACAAGGGCAGAGGACATTATAAATTATGGCTATGAAACTCTAGTCCTTTGAAACCTATGTGGTATTTCCTTTAGTTCTACTCTTTGATCTTTCCCGAGATTTGTTTTTCTATCCCAGAGTGGTTCAGGCTGCGGACCAAAGGGATGTGGGGACACCTATGTGCAAAGACACAAAATCTACCCCCTCTCTCCAAACATCCGGGGTCCTCATGTGCAGCTAAAACTTTGATTTCCAGGAAGTGTGCCCAGAGAACTTTGCTAACCATTCCAAGTGACTTAATCCTCTCCCACCCTCTAACTGCCTTGAGCTACATTTTGCAACCACTTATAATTAATGAGAAAATACGATGGTTTGGTAAGACACACACAAAGCTATTTCCTCAGTCAACCGAGGCCAAGTCGAGGTCCTCATGGAGCCACCGTCACTCCCTCTTCAGAAGAAGAGGCAGCACTGTAGAGCGGCCATGGAGCCAGTGGACTCGCGTTGGAACCCACACTAGCTTTGAGCCCTTGTCCAGCTATGAATCATGTTGTACCACAGCTACTTCACATGTAAATAGAAAAATAATGTACCTACCCCTGGAGCACTGCGCAGAGCAAAAATGTCAACACAAATAAAAAAAGAGACAAAGAGGGGGCGCACATTAAACATTTAGTAATAGTCACGGCTATATACTCATCATGGAATGTTCTCATCTTTGGTAGAACATTCGAGAAGAGGGAAACATGCTCCTTCTGAGCAGGTCTCTGTGGCAAAGCCACCGCCATTTTGAGCGTGTGGCACTGATGGCAGCATGAAAACCTGATCCTGAAATACGTTCTTATAGGGCATGACATCAAGGAAGGTTTTGAAAGGAAACATAATTGTAGTATTGATTTTACGCCAACCCATATGATTGCACAAAAGACATCATTTTGAGCCACATACAATAGACTGGAGAAAAATTCTTTTTTTAATTTTTTGATGCTTACTAGCAATGTTTTGGGCCAGGTTACTTGCCTTCCCAAGCATGTTTCCTTTTCTGTACAATGAGATCTGTCATGTGTCACCAGAGCTAATGCTTTTGAGAAAACGTCACATATATACAAAAAAGTATCTAATTATAGATGACCCACACAATCTTTATATCTTTATTGCTCCCAATTTGTATCTAAATCTGTGATTTGCTGTGATTCACACCATTTTCCAAAATTCTCTTATTACTTTCCCTCCCTTCCACAGAAGATCATGTTTGAAGGAATAAAAAAAACACTTAGGCAATCAAAACTACTTTTTGTTTCTGAAAAACCCAAACATTCCTAATGAATGAGTTCCCTATTTCCTTGAGCCAAGAATATCTGTTGTAATAAGTATGTGTGGGGGCCAAGAAAGGGTGAATGGTTACCAGAAACCTAGACCAAGAAAGTAAGCTATGGAATATGCGGTGTTAGTATCCAGCCAGTTGTACGCGATAGCGACCTCTTTCCCCTAAGTTTGGAATAGTGGAGGATAATAAAAGTATCACGTGATGCTCACTTTTCACTTTGAAAACAGATGGTGAGCAGTATCTGAGAATACTGAACTGTATATCCTCCTGGATATTTCTGCGGGATTAGAGAAGACAAAAAAAAGTCATAAAAATAATCAGATTTCATGTTCTCTCTCCTCTTCGTAACTGAATAACACAACAAATTAAAGATTGGATGTAAACTTCAAATTGATACGTGGACAGTCCTTTTTATTTATTAATTTTTAAACAGCTTGTTTGTACCCCCAAATCTACCATTAAATTATTGCTGGTTTGTGACTTAAATGTTTTGATCTTAAATGACAGGAAAAGAATAATTCACTACCTAAACAGGTAACAAGGAGAGGAAGTATTTCTTAAATTCTGGATTCCCCATGTTCATAGAGTACAAAGTCAAATCAACCACCATAAGGAGTAACTAAATTTCTGATGCTGCATGGCACTTACTTACATGGTATCACAGATGAAAACAGATACACACACACACACTTTTAGCCTTCAGCAGACTAAGATTCAGAGGGGTGACATTTGACAAAGGACATACAGCTAATGAATGCGGCATGGCGATTTGAGCCACATGATCTAAATCCAGAACCACCACCCCCTCTTCCAAAACTGTGCCTCCTCTGTGCCTACCCATTCACAAAGCAGAGTTCCACTACTGGAAAGCCAAACTGGATCCAACTGGCAGTGGTCATTAAGTGTCTGCTTTACTATGAATGTATAAGGAGCCACTGAAACTCTATTAGGAAAATAGCAGGCTGAAGAGGAAGGGAAATAGTATCTTTCACAGACAGATGAAATTTAAAAACTGAAACCTTTCTTCCTATAACAGTGCTTTCTGGTCAGATGCTGATGTCTTTAACAGTTGTGGATTCACTGTTTCGTGAAAGGATGGTCAACAAGTCACTCTTTTCAAAATTCCAAAATTTCTAGAATACACTATATTTATCATGATTAACTCCTATATCCAGACACTCCATTTAAAAAAAAAAAAAAAAAGTTACTATATTGTGAAAATCCAAGGTCCACTTTTATGAACTCCACTAAAAGCATAAAAAGAAATAACTCAGGGGTTCCTGGGTGGCTCAGTGGGTTAAAGCCTCTGCCTTCGGCTCAGGTCATGATCCCAGGGTTCTGGGATTGAGCCCCGCATCAGGCTCTCTGCTCAGCAGGGAGCCTGCCTCCCTCTCTCTCTCTCTCTCTGCCTGCCTCTCTGCCTACTTGTGATCTCTGTCAAATAAATAAATAAAATCTTGAAAAAAAAATAAAAATAAAGAACTCAGAATACCAACCACACTGAAGGAGAGCACCATAGTTGGAGGACGAAAGCTACCCAACTTCAAGACTGACTATAAAGCTACAGAAACCAAGACCGTGTGGCACTAATGAAAGAACAGAAAAACAGATCAAAAGAAGAGAACAGAGACCCCAGAAATAGACCCGTATAAATACAGTCAACTAACCTCGGACAAAGAGGAAAGATAATACAATGGAGCAAGGGCATGCTTTTCAACAAAGTGTGCTGAACAAATGAACATCCGCATGCAAAAAAGTGAACCTACCCTTCATAAAAATGATCTCAAAATGGATCTCAGATCTAAATGTAAAACACAAATTTATACAACTCTGAGAAAATAACATGGGAGGAATCTAGATGAACTTGGTTTGACAATGACCTAAGATACAACACTAAAGACACAAACTGTGAACAAAGTAATTGATAAAATTTCTAAATTAAAAATTTTGACCGTGAAACATATTATCAAGAGAATGAGAAGTCACAGACTGGGAGGAAATATCTGCAAAAGAAATACCTGAAAAGAGACTTTGTATATCCAACATATACAAAGAGCCTTTAAAACTCAGTAAGGACACAAACAACCCAAATAACAAATGAGCCAAAGACCTTAACAGAAACCTCATCAAGAAAATATATACAAACAATAAAAAGGCACGCAAAAGGATGTTCATCATATGTCATCAGGGAAATGCAAGTTAAAATGAGATATCACTGCATACCTAATAGAAGGGCCCAAATGTGGAACACTGACAAAACCAAATGTTCGCAAGGATGGTGGGAATGCAAAAATGGTGTAAAAAATTGGAAAAGAGTTGGAAGTTTCTTATAAAACTATACATTCTCTTACCACACAGCAATCATGCTCTTTGGTATTTATACCCAAAGGGGTTGAAAAATATGTGCACAAAAAAGTCTAACCACAGATGTTTAAAGCAGCTCCATTCATAAGTGTCAAAACCTGGAAGATATCCTCAGTAGATGATTGGATAAAGAAACTGTGGTACATCCAGACAAGGGACTATTATTCAGTGCTAAACAGAAATGAGCTAAGAAACCACAAAAAGACATGGAGGAAACAGAAATGCATATTACTAAGCGAAAGGCTAAATACCGTAGGATTCCAACTTTACGGCATTCTGGAAAAGGCAAAATGATGGAGACATTTAAAAGGCTAATGGCTGCCCGTGTTGGGGCGGGTGAGGAGCGATGAGCAGGTGGAACACAGGGAATTTCCAAGGCAGCAAAAATATTCCGCATGACAGTAAATGACACATGCATAGGATCGCACATTTGTCTAAATCCATAAAATGTACAACACCAATAATGAACGCTGAAAAGAACTATGGACTTTGGGTGATAACAATGCATCACTGTAGGTTCATCAACTGTAACAAACGTACCCCTCGGGTGGGGGATGTTAGTAATGGGGGAGGCAATATATGTGTGGGGCACGGAGTACATCAGAAATCTCTGTAACTCCTTCTTTGAACCTAAAGCTGCCCTAGAAAGTAAAGTTGATTTTAAAAGAGAGAAAGAGGACCAAAGAAGAATAAAATATAGTCATGCTGATATTTATAATTTTAATCTTCTAGGAAAAAATGTAGAGCATTCCTCATCCTCTTAGATTTAGTTAACACAAAATGTATTTAAGGACAGTCAAGCTCCATGAGATCCTATACAGAAGCAAACTCTCAGGTGGAGAGTTTCGGTAATACATAAATAAGTTAAAAAAAAAAAAACACTTCTTAATTCATCAATATAGGATCTATTTAAAGAGTATACTTGTACACATAGATAGAAAATTGAAACAGCTTTAAAACTCACTGTGAGCCCTGGTTATTATAGAACAAAAAGTGCTATCCCTTGACAAGCATAAAATAAATAACTTCAACTCATGCCAATTTAGAATGTAAAGAGAACCTAGAAAACCACTGTCAGGAGATATGAATGTCTATTTAGCAATCCAGATCACACAAAAAGCAAAGAGGAAAAGCTCCCACATGATGTTATATATAGACTAATATAAAAATGATTTACTTAAGAGATAGTGCCGATGTTGGCAAGGAATACAAAGTTATAAACAACTTTTATTCACTTGACTCAACCCCAGTGCAAAGCTCATACCTTGAATGGTTCATAGGTGCCAAGTCCTAGTTCACAAATACATTGATTTGAAACAAGAACAAGGAGAGGCTAGCTCATGGTTCGTACAACATTCTGAGGAAAAATCTTTCATATAAAGCTTTCTGAATGAGCACTACCTTCCAACTACAGTTTTGTTGGCTTTCATACACACCGAGGTGTATTTTTTCTGCATTTCATCTGAAAATAATCCATAAACTGTCAACAGAGAATTATGTTAAAGAGAAGCATCTGAACACTGGCTAAGGTTGAAACTCGGTCGGTCTTTAGAAGGCCAATTAAAATTCTCTGGTCTTCAGAGAATACCTGAATAAACTAATCTGCTCATTCCATTTTTAAAGTTTCCAAAAGGAGGGATTCTAAAAGTAAGGTCTACTCTTGAACTCAGGTTTGTTTGTTTGTTTGTTTACTTTATATCAGACTCCTCTCCAATGACCCACTAAAATCTATGACACTGGGTCATTTTTACATAAGTTTCTTGGCTTGGTTTTATGAGAAAAGTCTTCTCCACTGGATGAGGCAGACTAGTCAGAGTCATAGAAACCTATTTCCAGTGTGCTTTGAGCGTTAAGCACACAAAGGGACATGACCAATCTTGAATACCATGTCATATTCTTTAGATAATGTAAAATGTAAACATTGTAATCTTTAATAAAACAACAAAACTACAACCAAAAGTACTGGACTTAAAAACAGAACTAGAATGCCGAGTGAAGTGTTAATGGTAATTCACTCTAAAATCTTAGCTCATAAATTAAAACGTGACATAATTTCATATTTGGATACAAGGTCCATAAAAATCAAGCTATTCTACCACCTTTACAATTCTAGTTAGTGGCAAAACCAAGACTATACCTCCACTCTTGACGCCTGACCATTTCTTATAACTGGAATGAATTTTTATACCATGTCTAATATATTTAATCAGACCACCATTTCACTCCTTTCTCTCAGCTGGATGTTAATAACTTGTGCTCAGAATTCACCAAGGGTCATGGGATCACAGAATATGAGCTCAGGAGTAGACCAAGCACAAGGCCTAGGAATGCTGAGGGGAGTGTGGAGCCTACGGGTGATGCTACGCACATGCCACCAGCACCACACTGAAATGGCAGCTAGCTCTCCTATACTGGTTTCAACCAGAATCAGTTGAGAGAGCATCAAATTGTCCATCCCCATCCTCAATGAAGAGAAGGCAAGGGGGAAAAATTTTAAAGAACATTATCTGAAGAGTCATTCCTGCTAGATTAGAACAGGGAAAGGATGATGAAAAGTACAGGTATATTTTCCTTACCTAAGTTCCAGGGAGAACTAAGATAGAAGACAAACTTGGAGCAGAGATATCGCAAAAGCTCTGAGCGTTCAGGCTAAAGCAAATCACCAGTGTTCCAGACTTCCACATTTTGTTACCTAGACTATCATCAAAAAGGGGGCTAGTATTGGAAAGAATTTCCCAGCTCCCACAGCTTAGAACATTGCTAGTGATACAGGATGTACAGTATAAAGGATAAAAGATAAAGGAAAAAGTCATTAAGCCAGACCTGGGTAAATGGCCTCATGGATGTCTTGGATGGATGGATATCATGGATGGGTGGGTGAGGATGGATGG
Organism: Lontra canadensis; assembly: GCF_010015895.1. Classification (NCBI taxonomy): domain Eukaryota; kingdom Metazoa; phylum Chordata; class Mammalia; order Carnivora; family Mustelidae; genus Lontra; species Lontra canadensis. The sequence goes on along the minus strand of NW_022631015.1, from coordinate 20,237,777 downwards.
ATGGATGGATGGGTGGATGGATGGGTGGATGGGTGGATGGATGGATGGATGGATGGAAGGATGGATGGATGGATGGAAGGATGGATGGACAGACGGACAGACGGATGGATGGATGGATGGGGAAGGGTAAGCAAGAAGAAAAAAGATATGGATCTTGCGTCTTCCATTTTTGTCTTAACAACAGCAGCTCTCAGGACTGGGTCAGTTACAACTGATGGTGGTCAGACAATGGAGATTGTTAATTCACAGTGACTCTTGATAATTAGGGTGAAGGATATAAAATATTTATTCAGGCTACTGGTTGTGTGTGCCTCCTCTTCCCCCATCAGGTAAGACAGGTCCAGAGAATGCGCAACAGATTACAAACTGTCACATATATATCTCATCTAATAGAACCACTACCAAAACACAAAAACAAAAACCACCGAATACTGTGAATATCTCCATTTGACAAACGGGGAAAGAAGAACACCAAGAAATTACACGTATTGCCCAGTGCTGAGTAGGTAATTGGAAGAAGCTGCTTTCTAAGGCAGAGTTCCAGACATCAAGAGTCCTGTATCTCCTCTCTCGGTCTTCTGCCCTACGCTTACATGTAAAGAGCTGAGCACAAGAAATTTTTGAAAGCTGGGTGTTTAGGAGAATTTAAAGATTTCAATTCTCCATGCACTTTCTACCCCCGAATTATTATTGGTAATACAGAGTTGGGCGTATACATGACCTCATGGGTCTCTGGAAGTAAAAATAATTTTAAGAAATAAAACAAGATATGAGCTTAACATTTGGGGGTTGGGAATGGAAGCTGATAGTTTTATCTGTTTTTGTTGCAGGATCCAGAGAGCCAAATCTCCAGTGGAAAAGTCACTTCTGTGTTCCAGTCAAATAAATGAACTCTCATACGTCAATCTTTATGAAAGGGCTACAAAATACAAAGATAAAATTTATAGATGCTGGGAAAAGACAACACTTGGTCACTCAAAGCTCGTGTTTTTCCTTCTACCTAGGCCACAGGAAATTAACATCTATCTTTTTTGAAAGAAGGGTTAGTAATCCAAAATAATGTTCTTTTCACCTCCCAAGTAAAACTTTCTTCAGATAATTGGGGTTTGGAGAGAATGCTGTAGCTTTTTACATCCTGCACCACTGTGAAGATGGGATAATTAGCATTCACTGTTAAAGTTATTAAGTAACCCCTGGCCATGTTATTCAGGAGACCTGGATTCCAGTTCTCAGGTTATAATGAAGACCGAGAGACTGAACTTCAAATATGTCTGAATGTCTGTGGGCTGTTTACCCCACAACCAACAACTTCACCTCAAGTCCCAGCTTTTAAACTGCTAAAACCATGGAAACATTAATAATGACCCTTCATTAAACCTCAACTTCCCCTCCCACTTGCACTTCTGACCAATTTACTCACATCAAAGCAAGCGACAGCATCCTGTTCTGTTAGTCAGTAAGACCTCTGTATCTTCACCCAACACCTTCAGCCAGAAGAAAGCCAGAAGCCACAAAAAACTTCATGATCTCTACTCTCCTAGGCCAGGCACGGCAATTATGCAACCCCAGTGGTTTTTTTGCTTTTATTTTTCATTTTTTCAGTTGCTATGGGAAAAATTGTATTGGGCAACTCCATCTGCAAGAGGTAATTACTGACCTTCCAAACACACACGAGCACGTGCGCGCACACACACACACACACACACACACACGTGCGTGCACACCTGAAATACTGCAAAGAAAAAGTATACATAATTAAAGAATTTTTCAAAGAGGCCAAACAACTGTTATCCAAACAATGTATTGCTTAGTTACCGGCAAAAATAAACAAGGGCAATTGTATATTGTCAATTAAACTCAGCATTTTCAGAAGAATTAATAGCAATTAATATTTTCCCATAATTTCGTATTTGTCAGGCACTACAGGCTACTTTACACAGATCGTATTTGCATAGATAAGCTCCACAAACATAAATCTGTAATTCTGATTTTATGGAAAATAGATCAGGATAAGAAGGTTGAGTAACACACACAGGGCTCATTGGTTGTAGACCCAGGATTCAATCCAAGAGCCCACAGGCTGCTCACAGCTCACAGTGCCTGACCACGTCCCATGGAAGAAGGACAGCGAGCTTCTGGTCTGATGTGCTGACCAGTCCAAGGGACTCGAACATAGCCCTCGATCTATCCAGGAAAACACAAGAAAAATGCAAACTGTCATTGGTAGCAACATGCATATGGTCCTAAGCCACAGCAGTAACAACAATCCTCCTTCATTGTACTGCCCCCCTTAGCCACAGGGATACATTCCAAGACCCCAGTGCCAGAAACCATAGACCATACCAAACCCTATATAGAACTGTTTTTGCCTACACCTACCATAAAGTTCAATTTATAGAAAGGGCCCAGTATGAGATCAACAACAATAATGAATAATAAAATAGAACACTTTCAACAGTGGCGCCTGGGTGGCTCAGTGGGTTAAGCATCTGCCTCCGGCTCAGGTCATGATCCCCGTGTCCTGGGACTGAGCCCCACATCAGGCTCCCTACTCAATGGGGAGTCTGGTTCTCCCCATTCTTCCCACTTGTGCTCTCTCTTGCTGTCTCTGTCTCTCTCATATATATATGTATATATATATATATTTTTTTTTTACCAAGAACACTCCCAAAAATACACAATAATAAAAGGTACATGGATGTGGGATGTGGTCTCTCTCTCTCTCACTCCTCTTATGATGATGGGAGAGGAGAGGTAGGCAGGTGAAGGACACAAGCGTCCTGAGGCAGCGTGAGATGGCCCCTCACCTTCTCACAACACGCCAGGAGGATCCCATTCCCAGACGACAGCTGACCCAGGTAACAAACCACAGAAAGCAAACTGTGGGTGAGGGGGGTCGCCCGTACCCCAGGACAATGTAAGTCTGCATGTGTGACATTCAAATACTGTGGACTTTTCCCCTTTCTTCGTCTGTCTTCATTTCGAAGCATCAACTCCCTACTTAGCATTTCCTGTCAACAAAAACACTATCTTTGAAGGCCATTGATGAAGCCCGTGTTGGATTGAATGAGTTTGTGAGTGTGAACCAGTGGCAAGAACAGTTTTTCCATGTTCATCCCTTCCATTGTCCCAGGAGAGGAAATAACTTTAGTTCGACTTCTCCTTTACTTTAGGTAATTATTTAGGTTCTTGCCATCTTTAGACTACAGACCTGATTCCCAGGGGTAGGAAGCATGTAGAACGCCTGTCGAAATCTGCCTTAATGAAGCTGGAATTAGGATTAAAAGCACAGCCTTCTCCTGGGCGGACAGTCTTCAACCCTGTGAAGGGCCAGGCTCAGCCTCGTCTCCCCCAAAGTCCCACTCAGACTCCGCCTGCCCCAGAAGGGATTCAACAGTGGGGGAGCCTGAAGGCGACCCCGGGCATCAGTACAGCCTGGTTGGCAGTCCCAGTGCTGACATGACAGTCTGGCAAGATTCCGGGTCCAGGCCCTTGGTCTCGTCTCACCCTCTCTCTTTGCACCATATCACTCCTGTCCGAGAAAGAAACACGGTTTCCAAGCCTCTTCCACATCCAGTGGGGGAAAGAAATGGCAAGTCCCAGACTGTTAAGGGACCTGGGTAGAAAAAGTCCAGCCTGGCTTCCTGGGGGGGCAGGGGGATGGGGGAGTGGGTTAGAGCTGGAGGGGTAGGCAAATACCAGGCTACTTTTGCTTAGCCAAATTCTCCGTCCCTTGTTTGCCCTTCGGCAATGCCAGAAGGGAAAGCCAAAAGCAGGTGGGAGGGATGGTGGGGGCAGCTCCTCTCCCCTTCCTTGTGCTTCCCCATATCTGTGAACACATCTCCACCACCTTCCCCATGCAGGTAGCTGGGGGAAAGGCACAGGCTTGCCCCCAACCCCCGCAGGAGCCCCGCCCCCCCCACGTGACATGGCTGGGTCACTACCTGAGCCGCATGGCTCGGAGGGAGCCCAGAATGGATCCACACAGAGCCCATCAGGTAACAGAGACCTTTCCGTGAACATCCAGGTCTCCTGATGTCCCCTCCCAGAGGGGCGGGGCAAGCAGGGGTGTCTGGACACAGGAAAAAAAACAAATCACAACCTGTTCCTTCCTTTCCTTCTCTCCACACCACGCCCTTCACCTCGCCCAGGTGCTGCCACCCGAGGAGTGAGGAGGTGCACCTGGCGGACGGACAGTCCCCCAGACGCTCTGTGAGTGATTGATTCCGCCTGTGAGAGCCAAAGGCAGGAAGGGGGCACTGAGCCGCGGGAGCGGAAATCCCAGCTCCCAGACCAGGGGCGAGAGCAGAGCCTGTAATTAAACAAACTTGCCAGCAGCTCTCAATGCAGAAGGCAAAAAGTGAATGTCTGGTGGATCGGGACCCATGCAAATCTCAGTGCCCAACCCCAGGGGACGAGTTCAAAGGGACAAGGTCTAGAGGCGACAGAACCATCACACCTGATGCCAGGCGCCCCTCCTCTGGGCTCGCGGGACCCTCCAGACACGTCTCCCTCCCCGAACACACAAACCCCGTGTTTCTTCTTTAGGGAGGCCTCTTGCCCAGTAGGCGGAACTCAGGGCTGACCTCTGCGGGACTTCATGTCCTTGACCAAGTCTGGACGACCTTCTAAGAGGATGGGTCCACCACCTAATAAGGTGACTCTTAGAGGTGTGGGGCTCTTGAGCACCTGACATGAGGCCAAACCAAACTGAAAAGTGCTGTAGTTTGAAATTCACAGCACATTACAAAAGGCAGGATGAAAAAGTCAACGGTCGCATATGTTTTTATATTCATTATATATGCAAATAACATCCTGGATCTATCATGTTGAATGATATGTACTGTTAAGTTAATTTTCCCTATTTTGCTTCATTTTTTTTTTCACATGGCTACTAGAAATCTTAAAATCACCCATATGGCTTGCATTATGTTTCTATTCTGTATGAACAGAAATGGTTCTTTATATTCCATTAATACTGTCGAATGAATGATTGACTGCATGGATATTGACAAGATTAGCAGTGACCTTTTTTTTTTTTTTTCTATTTCTTTTAAGGATTTTCACTTGTAAGTAATCTCTTCACCCAATGTGGGGCTCAAACTCATGACCCCAAGATCAAGAGTTGCATGTTCCACCAACCAAGCCAGCCAGGCACACTCAGCAGTAACATTTTAAAACCAATAGAGAAATAGTCAGTAGGAATGGTTAAAAGGCAGTGAGGCATCATTGGTTTCTGAAATAGCTTCTATCCGGAGCTACATTTCATTCTGAGTCATTTGCTGCTGAGAAAATGCTTACTAATCACCCAGAACTCAGAAAGGATGAGCGGGCGACAGACTGTCTGTCGGCCAGGCCACACCACGGAGACCCAGCTCAACCTCCAGTCCTTCAGGCGAGATGGAGCCATGCGGCGACCAGGCAGACACACTGCAAGGAACTGTCCTGGGAGATGAAGGAGCTCGTCTGGGAGGCTGCTCCTTGTGCCAACTCTCCCTATTCTCTCAATCCAACTGTGGGCATTTACTGCCTTCTTTAAAACTTTTTAGAAAGATTCACTGCAAATCAAAACCACAACATCACCTCACACATATCAGGATGACCCCTCTAAGAAATAAAACAGTGGTTATTGAGGATGAGATCGAACTGGAACTCTCTTGGGCACGGTTGTTGGGACTGTGAAATGCTACAACCAGTATGGAAAACAGCATGCAGGTTCCCTAAAAGTTAAAAATAGAACGACCATACGATCCAGACATCCCACTTCTCAGTATACATCCAAAGGGGGGAAGGGGGACTGAAAACGGGATTTCTGAGTTATATACGTGCACCCTTGTTCATGTTCATTACAGCCCTAAGCTCCATCCATGGATGAATGGATAAACAAAATGGGTAGATACATACAGTGGAAAATTACTCAGCCTTAAAAAAGGAAATTATAGCTGGAGGACATTATGGCTATGACATAAGACAATCTAAAAAAAAAAAAAAAAAAAAAAAAAAGACTGTATGATTCCATGTGTACAAGGTCTCCAAAGTATTCAAACCCATAAAAACAGAAAGTAGAACGGCAATGACCAGGCTCAGGGGAGGGGGGAAGGAAGTCGTTGTTTAATGGGCACAGAGTTTCAGTTTTACAAAATGCAAACGTTGAAAAATCTGTTGCACAACCGTATAAATAATACTTCACATTGCTAAACCGTACACTTAAAAAGGATCAAAGTGACTAATTTTATGGTGTGTTGTTACTACAGTAAGACCAGAAGACAATGGATGGCATGATCAGTTCTACGGCTAACAAAGAATCCACAAGGGGGATCCAGCAGCAACAGAACACCTCACCGCCTCTGACCAAAATAAAAGCAGAAAATGTGCTGAAATCGTTGCTCACCAACAGCAGCCATACGCTCCACAGCAGAACGGTGGAAACAAGCCAACACCCGCCCACACATGAACGGGTAAGCAAAATGCATACCCACATACAATGGAATGTTACTCAGCCTTAAAAAGGATGAAATTCGAGCACCTGCTCCATGGTGGGTCGACCTTGAAGACACTACTGAGTGAAATAAGCCAGGCACAACAGGTCAATGACTGCATGATCCCACTATTACAGAGTATCCATCTGGAGTTCACAGAGAGCAGAAAATAGAACAGGGGATGCTGTCCATGGCTTATGGTGGTAGGGGGGAGAACAGGAAGTTCTTATTTAAAAGGTAGAAGTTTAGAAGTTTCAGGGATGCCTGGTGGATCAGTCAGTTAAGTGTCTGTCTGCCTTCGGCTCAGGTGGTAATCTCAGGGTCCTGGGATTGAGCTCCCCATCAGGCTCTCTGCTCAGCAGGGAGCCTGCTTCTCCCTCTCCCTCTGCTGCTCCCCCTGCTTGTGCGCTCCTGCTCTGTCAAATAAATAAATAAAATCTTCAAAGAAAAAAACAAAAGAGGTGGAAGTTTCAGTTCGGGAAGAAGACAAATGTTCTGGAGCTGGACAGCGCTGATGGTCGCGCACACTACGAAAGCACTTACAAGTAGTTCCAATGAAGTATTTTATGTTGTGTCTGTTGTACCACAATAATTAAAAGGCAGTCTGACAGGAAAAGAAGGACAAATAAAGGAGGTGAGATTCCAGAGGCAGGAAGGAAAATTAGAATGGCTCTTGGATCCTGGAAAAGGAAATTCTCACACACCCGCCCCCCATGACTGCCCGGAAATGTAGGTGCATCATTACCCCTCTCTAAATAAGACAGTCTCTATGTCAGCCTTTTGTCTTCTGTTAAGTGTACACGCTTTTCATTTTGTTGCTCAAACCTGCAGCGAGATTCCAAAACCAGACTCAGGGTACACACACGAAGGAGAACGAGGGACAGCGTGTGCACGCACTCTGTTTTTGGAAAGAATTATCTATCTCTTCTAAACCACCATTCATATTCTTAGCCAGCATCTATCCTTGTCCAAGCCTAAGTCAGCAACAACAAATTCAGTAGTACTGATGGCAAAGAAGATGCTTTCAGATGCTATAATGTTATTTCTAAAAATTATCTAGCAAGGCAAGAAAAGACATTACGCAGCAGACAAAGGGCAACACACTTTTTAAATTACAGTATTTTTAACAGCAACTTAATATGATTAACACCATTTCCCAGATGAGGAAACTGAGTTAAATAAAATACGTCCAAGAGAAAGGTGAACTCTCTTGCACTGTTGGTGGGAGTGAGACTGGTACAGCCACTCTGGAAAACAGTACAGAGGTTCCTCAGGAAGTTACAAATAGAGCTCCCCTACCACCCCAGCAATTGCCCTACTAGGAAAACAGCACCACCAAGTATTTACTCAAAGAATACAAATATACTGACTCAGGGGGATAAGTGCACCCCAATGTTTTATCAAAAACAGCCAACTTACAGAAACAGCCCAACTGACCATCGATTGATAAATGGATAAAGAAGTCATGAGTGTGTATGTACCTACATATACACGATGGAAAGTTACTAGGCCATTAAAAAGTGAAAACCAATGCATTCTCAATGACATGGACAGAGCTAGAGAGTATGATGTTAAATGAACTAAGTCAGAGAAAGACAAATACCATATGATTTCACTCATTTGTGGCATTTAAGAAACAAAACAAAGGGCGGAAGAAAGAGAGAGAGGCACACCAAGAAACAGACTCTTCCGCTCTAGAGAACACACTGATGGTCCCCAGAGGGGAGGGGGTAGAGGGATGGGCGAAACAGGTGGTGGGGATGAAGGAGGGCGCTTCTCCAGATGATGAACAGATGATGTACAGAAGTGATGAATCACTAAATTATACCTGAAACTAATACGACACTGTCCACGAACTGGAATTTAAATAAAAACTTTTAAAATATATGCATCTAAGAATACAAGGTAGAGGAGGTTTTTCACTCAGGTCTGGTGGATTCCAAACTAGGCCTCTTGACTGCTGTGAGGGCACACTTTGTAAACTGAGGACACCTCCATAGGAGGAAAATTAGCAAATTTGAAGCAAACAGAAGAGCTAGCAGGGTTAAGGCTGAGCAGCCGCTGACTAGCCAAGTCCATTGCCAACGCACGGGTGACCCTGATTCTGCCACATGCAGGTTTGAAACCTCACATCTTTGGAAGACTGAGCACCAGGTCAAGGTGAACGTCTTTTTCTTTTTCAATTTCGAAAACTTGGCCTCATAATCAGGAATCAAAAGAAAACTCAATCTACAGCTAAGAAATTCAGTCTGGGAAGGAAGGTTAATCTCTCCTGCAAGGTCCTTTCCCCCAGGTTATGTATTAAAGGAGTCTGTAAGAGGACTAAAGAAATGAGAGGGGAAACGGAAACCTATTCCAGCATGTGTATCATCCGTAATGATACTTTCCACAAAATTATTGGCGCTTTCTGAAATACTGTGCGTTATATAAAAGTCAAGACATGGTATAGACGTCGTCACCAGAGGACGTTATTGTTAACATACACCTGGAACTGATGGCTGCCCTATACCCAGCTTCCAATCTTAACATATATCCCATGGACCACAGAGTATTGGGTAATTTGCTGAAAATGGGACAGAAAACCCACTAAGGAGCAACGGCTTCCCGAATCTGTTCTCTTCATTCCCTATCTCCCTAAAAATCCAGAAAATTACCTTCAGACATATCCTTGAATCAACGCCTTTCCCTGCACGAGAAGCTTCAAGCTACACAGACTTCTCCATTTCCTCTGCTCCTTCCTTTAAAGGTTATTACTTCGGAAACTCCCAAATTTCTACCCCTGCCAACAGTGCTTTCTCACACATGACACCCCCCCCATCTCTCTGTATCCATTTTTAAGCGACCAGAAAACACAAGAAGGGGAAACAAAGGGCAAATGCCAGTCTGTGACCTCTGTCTGGACTTAGCCAAGCGTGATGTGTGAATCAGGTGTATGGAATGGAAGTTTCCATGGCAACGAGACTGTAAGGCAGGCCGGAGAGTCACATACTCTTTCTACCCAGGTAAGAGAAGCAATGAGGCCACCTGAAGGATGCTGAAGGGGAACAGGCAAGTTCAGAGCTCTCCTGGGACTGTAAGGACCCCAGCTTACAGGGGGTCTATAGAAGGGCCTTAAAAGGACCTATACACTAGGGTCCTTATAGTCCCATTATAGGTGGAGCTCCTTCCTCCACATTCCAATCTTGGTTCCTTCCCACCAGCCCTTTGGGATAATCTATCATCGCTTTTATGGAAAGATAGGGAAGGACAAATTGAAGAATTATTCTCTAAAGCAAGTTACTTGTGAGAAAAATGTAGAAAGGACTACAAGAGGCAAGAGTTTTCCTTACACAGAAGAAAAGCAGCTCTCTTAGACAGAAGTCCAGCTACCCTGGCCAGCCTGACTTCACTGTCTGTCAGAGAGAGACACCAGGTTGCTCTGCTTGACCTTGAAGCTTGACCTTGCAGCGTGCTCTTACTGGTGAATCCCATCTATAATGAAAATCGCCTGAGCTACATTTCATTTTATAACTTTTTTTATTAATGTTAGCTGTATGCTGATACTTTACCAGGATTCTAAACATTAAGGACAATATTTAAAAAAAAAAAAAAAAGGCTTGCTTTTCTAGACCCAAGACTTGAAGACAAAGGAAAAAGTATGCAATTTTAAAGAAATCAAAGTTGCCCTTGGTTATCCATCTGGAGAAAGGTAGCCCACAGGCCAGATGTGCCTGGACAGTATGGCTTTGAAGCCACTTTCCTAAGAGTGGACTCACAGATGTTACAAGGAACCAGAGCAAGGTGTGAGCATTTGGCTCAGAATTGTGTAAGACAGCAAACTACCCTGCTCCGTGCTCCGTGACATGTAGCTTTGCTCTAGAAGATATAGCTCTGCTCAAGAAGAAGGCTTCTGATTCCATCAAGACACTACTCCAGAGATGGAAGAAAAGGTCACCTGTTACCCCTGCTAATGACTCTTCTTTGGCAGACCATCCGTCCATCGCTTCAGAGGAACCTTCTCACGTGGCCAACCTGGGCCTGTCCCTCAGGCTCTGTACCCGTCCACAGGCCCTTCCCGGTGCTCTGAGAAGCTCGAATCTCTAACCATGGATTCCAATGCCACGGGTGATCTGCCTTCCTCCTGACGTTCATCTTCTGCCATTTCTTAATTGGCTCACTAGTTTCCAGGCAAATTCAACAATTTTTGAGCTCCCATATACACCACAGGCCTCTCTCACCTTTAGCCTATTAGGCCATGGATTCCTGCAAAGAACACTGCACTCTCTCCCCAGTATCTCAGCTAAGACCTCCTTCCCCTCTGGGAAGTTACATCCATGCCAGAATATCAGCCTTAAAGTCCTTCGAGGTCTATCCATAAGGAGATCATACAGCCAGCTTTGCATCTAGAACCCTATCTGACTGGAAGGGGGAGCAGGAAGTGAGCTTTGCTCACCTTTGTCTCAACACAGGGCCCAGCCCGCCCATAGGAGGTGGTCAGTCAAGATCTGCCAAAACTGAGTGAACCAGTGAACAAGCACATGAGCCAACAGAGTGGGCCTAAATGGCAGGCATGGCAGGACTGGTCACAAGGAACAGGGACCACATCTGGGCCCGAGCCTCAGGGGCCACTTCTGCTGTTAGTCCATGAGTTCTCAGGAGAGTTTCTTAACTTCAGCGAACCTCAGACATACACATTGACGTCAGTGTGGCCATGCATGTCCAAGACTATTTTAAGCATCAAATGAGGGAGTGTTTGGGAAATTCATTGTGAAAGTGTTATCTGTGGATAATGGCATTTCCAGGAGAAGATGAAGACAAGAGAAAGGAGAGTGAGGAGAGCGGGAGTCAGGAATCTGAAGGGATCCATGCCGTAGGTCTAGCGAGGGGCTACAGAAATTCATGGTGGGCCTCCTCAGACAGCACATGTTGAATTCGCAGAGATCATTACATTCCCCTTTCAACCACTGTACGCAGACATCCTTATTACCCTCAAGTTTGCACTTATCTACCATGTTCATTTCTACCAAACACTACCACTACAAGAGTTTGTAGGACTTTGTTTATTGCCTTTCTGATCATTAAATACCCTCTCTTTCCCTGTGCTAAACGTATATCCTGCCATCCTTTTATATCTACGCTAATTGTCACCCACAGCAATGAAGCTGCCTTTTGTTCAAGTAAAATGGACGCCCAACATGAGGCTCGAACTCAGGACCCAGAGATCAAGAGTCACCTGCTCTACCAACTGAGCCAGCCAGGTGCCCCCTCTGTGAAGCCTTTTTTGAGTAAACTAGCTCACATCCATGTCTCCCCTCCCAATCTCCTAGTGCATCAAGAACCCACATTCCACTGTTCAGTGCTTGACCTCTAAAATCTTCACAAATATAGGCCATTTCCCCTTTCTGTGGGAGGACCTCCCACAAAGAGGAGAGCCAAGTCTGGGTTATAAAATGTGGAGATGTGGCAAAGAAGGAACGACGTAAGCAGCATATTGAGAATTAGAAAATAGCACTAGTGAGGCTATCAAGAGATCAAAAACTTCCCATGAGAAATGACGGGAAAATATCTGCTTGCTGATTCGTTTCTGAAGACTCTGAAATTCTGTGGCAGCAGAACAGGATATGATGTGAGGAGGGGATGGGGTCATGCTTGAGAGAGAGGGCGGCAAGCAGGGAAATTGGGTTCCACAGTGAGGGTACCAAGTGATCTTCAATCCTGAATAAGAAAACGAACAATAAGATAGAAAAAATGGAAAAGCAAAAGGAAATAGAGACAAAACAGACAAATTACCACCAGTGAGATCAATCGACAACATTTTGCTGAGCATTCGGTTCCCCGTGTTCTTCCTGATATTACTTAACCTGACATAATAAACCACCATGACCACAATTAGCCCAGTGGAAAAGCCATGGGGAAATTCTGGGATGAACTTATCAAGAATTACAACAAGATCATTAAATACCATGTTTATTATTATAGAAAAAAAATAGAATTCAAAATGCATATACAGTGAGATCCTACTTACATAAAAATGCATACAGACATAAGCACATAGAAATAAATACTAAAAAAAAAATCCAAATTCTCTCTGGTTTATATAATTATAGGTTATTTTTATTTTCTTCTGGAGGTCTTCCTGTATTTTCCAAATTTTCTACACTAAGCATGGATTACTCTGTAATTAAAAATTATATTTGGATATTGAAACACGAAATAGACATTTTAATTGGAATTCTATTTAGAGAGTGGTCCATGGAAAGTGAACATAATCCCCACTCTCAGCTGCCTAGTACTGGAGCTCCAGTTCCCCCAGAGAAGAGCACATTTCCCTTCCCAACCTTGTGACTACGTGTGACACTGAAGATATAGGCTTATTCCGTCTACATTTTATTGTCCACAGGAAATGACTTTTAGAAATCCCTTCACCACCGTTTCTTCCATAAGAAGGTATTTACAAGAAGAGTAAATGTCAACTTTATTTCGGGTCTTGATTTTTCCAGAAGGCCTGAACTCCATGAACTACTCAACTTCTGCTCTTTCCCCGCTCTGCCATGCCATCTCCATCTCTGTCTCCTACCACGCACAGGTGGACATCTTAAATATTGCCCCCGGACCAAGATGGCGGCATTCTCTTTGATTTCTTACGTACTTTCCATGACATTCAGAGTAGATTCGAACAGAACTTCTGAGTTTCATAAATACAACTCATGTTTTGTTGTGACTTCAGCATATTTACAAGCACCCCAGGAAACAACTGCTATGTCAGAAGTCAGCACAGTCATTCCAGATGACATGTGATGAACCACTTTCTCAGGGCAGCTCTTTGGCCCACACTAGGGCCGGTGGCAGGAAGCAGAGGCTGGCATCAGCCCACCGCTGGAGAGAGGGGGGAAAGTGGTGGTAACTTTAAATGAAAGAGAGAAATTTGAAATGTTTCTATTACCAAACCAGGCAATTAAAACATTAAATGTGAAATCCGAGGCACTGTAAATTTCCTAATATGGTATGAGTACTGAGTTTCCCAAATGATGCTTTCTCATCTTACAACATATCAAAGAGCATGCCAAAACCCCAAAGAAACATTTCCATTTTGAAAACAAAAATAAACCACACACATCCACATGCTATTAATAGTGTTGTCTTGCCTTAAAGACCCTGTATCCTCAGTCAAAAAAAAAAAAAAAATCCCACTGCAGTTTACATAAATGTTAACATTATTGAAAACTCCTGTCCAAAGTAAACTGAACATGGGTAGGTGCATTAGGTGGGACTGAGGCAAAAGTAATCAAAATCCCTTCTATATTTTCATTTCTGGAGACCAAATGTTATGTTCCTCGTCGCCACACCTAAGGACTTTGTAAATATGTTCTACATCTTTAGCAGCATTTCTTAAGAGAGTGTAAAAGAAGGAGACCTGGCAGGAGATACACAGGTTCAAGCCAACTCCACAATATTTGCAGATCTCCAAGAAAGGGTTACAAGCTTACAGTGGAAGTTGCAGAAGGACATACCAGTGGAAGCAAAGGACATGTCAAAGATCCCAAAATTTGGACGATAAACTCTTGAACCTGCCACCATGAAAAGGAAAAATGCTGTCCCATGGAATTTTATGTTTAGAGACAGGAAAAGGCTGTTCGATGCGGTGCTCTCCTTCCTTAATTCACATATCCCTGAGCTGCTGTGTATGTGCTCAGCAGTAAGTCAAATGCTTGGAGTGACTACCATGGGACGTCTATGACACAGAATCTGTTCATGGGATGGTTCCATGGTGGAGGGAGGAAAAGAACCAACACATAAGACAACACCGGGTTGTTGAATCCATCCCAACAGCTTGACCATGCAACTAAAATGGCCAGTTCAACCCCAAAGTCTTTTGGAGAAAAGAGCTGTTAACACCTGCGTCCAGGAACCCCCTTCAAAGTTTAAGCTCTAGGTCATGGGCCCCAGGATATCTCTACAAGACCAAACACACAGGAAAACCGGATTGATATAGGGAACAAACCCATCCTTGACCCGGCGGGGTGAGTAGGAATGAAGAGAATGGAGTTAGGATACCCACTCGAACAAAACTAGGACGAAGAAAAAGGAACTATGGTAAGCGGTGAGGTGGAAAGATCACTTCTTTCAAGCCAACAGACCCAACTTCTGACCCTAACCTGGCTACTTCCTTCTACAAACTGGGCACATTCATCTCTATTTCTATCCTCTTTATTTATGAAACATTCACCTAGGGCTCTATGGGAGGAATTCTTCTAAGCACTTTACATTATCGTATTTAATCTCAACAACCAGCAATTGAGGCTGGCACTGTATGATACTCACTTTACAACAGGGAAACTGAGGCATGGAGAAGTCACATCCTCTAAGAGAGGCAAATTTATAATTAAATCCTGGTGCAAAGGAGCTAAAGTCTGAGCTTTAAAGCTCGACATTGCCTCACTTACAGAACACTTACTTTTCAAAGCTGGGGTGGAGAGTCCATGAAATGCACACAGAGCACCCGGCAGAGTGCCCGGCCCTGGCATTTAGTAGAAGCCGACTGATAGACCTCCCTCCTCCCACTTCTCTCTACCCTCTCCCCACACCGTGGGAGGCCGGCGGCAAGATTCTGCACACAGAGAAAAGCAGCTATGTCCATCAGCAAAGGCTCAGGGACTCCAGGGCAAGCTAGAGAGCAACCCTCTGTCTTTATCCCCCGAGGCCTGGAACAAGAGCTCTAACTCAGGCGGAGATGTCCAGCATTTCCAGACAGAGCCTGCCTCTATTTATTATAATCTGCATTCAAGGCACAAGCGCTGGAGACAAGCCTTAGGGAAACCGAAAGGTTTCACGAATTTTGTACTTCGACCTCTCCATGTGTATGTCAAACACAAACACACCACACATACACACACAACACACACACCACCACCACCACCACCTAAAACGTACATCGTATCTACCAGAGAGAGACAATGATCCCCATTCCAGAACTTTCCATTCCCTGGAAACTGGCAGAGTGTCTGTATGGGGCTGCAGCATGCTTTGAGAGAGCCTGGATACTGATAGGGAGCTAAAGGACAGAGCCCCTTTTGAAAATTACTCAGGACAAATGAGGCCCAGGGTCCCTGGGGACCTGGGTTGTAAAGCATGAGAAAATTTTGTTTTCCAGCCCTTTGGCGGTATTTTCATGAACTGATGATAATAAAATAGAGGAAAGAGACTATTTTTGTATGTTGTTATTCCTCTGAATAATCATTGAGAAAGGTGCCCATGTTACCAGCTCAAGGACTTATCTACTCGGGCAAGAGCCCACACAAAATAGGGGCTCTAACACGATTAGAATTTTCTATGTGTACAACCGGTACACGGTGATAATTACAAGAAGTTTTCACATGCTCCCAAGTTAGCAGTGCTCTCTCTACCCCTCTCACTTCTTCCTCAATTAATGAAAAGTCTTCTTCAATACAGGAGAACAGCCTAAGACCATGACTTCACTGAAAGGGGGGAAAAAAAAAAATCACTGCAATGAAATCTTGAAACTGACCCTGAGAATGTGCGGACACGGTTTAAAAGTAATTAAGAAGGAAAGCTGACTTTCTACGTTTTTCAGCCTCAGTCAACTGTGGCTACTGGGTTCAAGGATGCCTGCCAAATCTTGCAAAATTACAGCACTCCGATCCATGCGGTTTCTAAAACTATAAGCTTCTATTGTGAAAAGGCTTGATCTTCCGCTTTAGAAATCCAGCAACTGCCAGGCCGCTCTCCACGGCGGGTTGCTAAGAGAGACTCCACAAAGCGCCCAGGTGCACACACCAGGAATCAAGCTCTTCATTCATGTTCATTACAGATCAGCACAAGGGAGAGACGGAGGCCAAGGAGGCGTCTTTGCAAAATGCTCATTAGGAAGGGCAGTTTTCTGTCGGGCAAACAGGAATGCAATCCTCGAACTTGCTCGTCTGCAAAAGTACCCCCGACCGGAGTCAGGGCCCCTGAAATCACAGGCCAGCCACATGCAGGCTCCGGGGCTCAGCCTGGAGCATTTACAAGAGGGGAGACAGGAACAGAATAGGAAGTAGTTAGCAGCTCCAGAGGAAGACGAGGATTTTCAGATTGAGAGGACCTGTGTGAACAATTCCTCCTCCTTCTGACTTCAGCCGGTTACCCCCTCGCGGGGAGATTTGTTATCTTCTGAGTCATTGTAAAGAGCCATTAAATGGGGGATGAGAGAGGGTGGGAGGGACCGACTTCTTCTGTGTGCGTCTGTGAGTCAGCGAAAGCCGGAAGCCTTACAAACCAGCTTCAAACAACAAAGCTGGAAGGGCGGACAATAAGCTCCCACCCCCAGACAGTGAGAAACTGTGTTATCCTAAGGGATCCTGGCCACCCAAGCTCAGTGCCGATAAGTGAGAACCTTCTCTGCTCTGGCCAATAGGAGACCTGCCGCCACCACTGCTCACAGAAGCCCTGGGTGGCCTCCATCCCAGCCGCTCCAAATGGTTCCAAGGCAAAAACGCTGCAGCTGGGTGGTGCTCAGAAATGCGGTGGGTAGGAGGAGAGGCGGACAGAGTGGGGGGCGGTGAAAGCTGCCCCCCACCACCACCACCAGGGGTTCCAGTCCCCCTCTTGGGGCTTCAGGAAAATCCAGGGTCTCAAGGCTGATCCCTAAGGCCACAGGTGGCAGCCGGCCCCACCACCAGTCCACAGCCAGAAACGGACACTGTGCCTTGGAGATTCCAGAAACTGTGGGGATATTTCCCCGCCTGGCAATTCTTAGTGCTCTAGGAGCAATGGTATAATTAATGCCACTTGGTGAAAGATGGGGGTTATTCCAAATTCGGTCCCACAGAAGAAAGGAGCCTTGCCACACACCCTCCACGGCACACACAGAGCCCCTCAAGACATTCCCTTTAAAGACTCAGGCAAATCCCATCGAGAATTTCCATTTGTAGTAGCATTTCCAAGTCAAAAAAAAAAAAAAAAAAAGTATTTACTCTAAGTGAAAAACAGAAAGGCTTAACTTTTGAGGAAATGTATATGAACGTTATAGTCTGAACCCACTTTGGGGATCTTGTCATTTGCATGAAGAATTAAATAGGAAACATTCGTTGCCTCTAGGACCTACTGTTACTTTCTCACGTCTCCTATTGTCACGAGTTGTGTTTTGAAATGTTTTCGGGTCTGTAGGTGATGCCAATGAGGCATATCCCATGGACAAGAAAGACAATCAAGAAGTTATCAGACAGACCATGAAGCATTCGTTCACTCCCAGACCACACAACCCCTTTGCTGAACCCAACTCTGTATGTACAATCTTGTTTGTTGTCGTGCGCACACACACGAGTGTCAGTGTGTACGTGCAGAACAAATGAGAAGGGACACAAAAGCTGGAAAAATTCACACTAAAATTGAACCTCTAGCTACTCGAGGAAGGCTGCCTACATTTCGAGCCAAACCCGAGTGGGCATTGGTGGTAAAAATTAAAATTAAGTCGTCTGGCATCCAGAAGAGAGAAATGGAGGTTAAAAGTCGGGGAGCTGTTCTGCACTTGGCCCTTGATTTGCTGTGGGGCCTACATCAAGCTGTCTGAAACCTCTGTTGTAACATCTGCAAAATGGAGATAACACTTCACGCTGCCTACCTCAGAGAGCGGTTAGAAGATTAGATACCAAGAAAGAAAATCCTCAAAGCCCTTTGAGTTTTTCATAAATATAAGACATGCAATGTAATAAAATACCAGCAGCCCTTTACAAAAGTCCTAAGATGCTCAAGGCTTGAGGAATAGGAAACAGACGCAGGCAATTCTGTGCAGCTGACGCCTCCCTGGCCGTAACATTTAAAATCACGCAGGCGATGGGCAATTCTGTCTCCAGCTTCCAGGGAAAAGGTGGGGAGTATACCTCTGATTCAGATCTACTTTGACAAACAAAACATCCAGGGAAAAGCAAAGCAAAACAAAACAAGGTGTTGTTCGGACAGATCGCCAAAAAGTTGGAAGAAGTGACGCTGACAGAAAGAATTCCAAATTCCCACCTCAAGGTCCAGTTCTACAAGACGACGGGGCCTTGACTACGGTTTCAGGCCCGGTCAAGTCTCATATTAAGGCAAACTGGTTCCACAGAGGAGTAAGTGTAATGACCCCCGACCATGAATAAATATTAAGGGCAGAACACAGGAATTAGAGTATTTTTAACCAATTGGTACTGGGAACAAAAGCCAAAATGGGCGGAACAAAGGCAGAGCGATCATGGGGGTGGACCTCGAGTGGAGCAACCAGAAGCCAGAGGACATCAGTGGCCCCCAGAAGCCAGAAGGACAAGGAACAGAGGCTCACCTGAAGAAAACAATCACTTCAAGACTCATAAAATAATTGGGAAAAGACCCGAAGAGACTCCAAATTATGGAACATTCGACATTGGATCTGTATCATTAGGCCCAGCACGTGTTGTGTGTCATGCATCACGTGAAGATTTTAAGACGACGAATACTGTCCTGTCCCAGGCCCTCAGCGTGCGTGAGCAGGCAGCACAGACACGATGAAGCAGAAGACAACGTGGTGAGGGATGAGATGAAGTACAGCCGGAGGGCTAAGGAAGGACGGGGAAGAAGTCGTTAATTCCAACATGGAAAAGTGAGGGACGGAAGGAGTTCAGGGGAGTTTCAGGGAATCTGACACTGGAACAGAGAACTGTACAACATGAACAACAGTCACCAAGTACAGGAGAGGGGAAGAGTGCATGCTGGGTCAGTTAATGGCAGCCCATGCCTCCCCAGATGTCAAGATACATCCTAGTTCACTGAAGCATCGCGGAGACCATCCAGGAGGCCCCGAGTGGCAACAGTGGGTGATATTTCTGAAAGGGGACTTGATATTTTCTGTCACTTGATATACGTGACTGAGGCCAATGGCCCAGGTACAAGTGAGGTGGATAAGGAGGCAGAGAAGCCAAAGGGCCAGGTAAGCTCAACCATGACTCAGGGATGCTGGGGAGCAGGGTTTCCAGGAGAAGGAGCCAGCCGACATTCGGTGGATAAAAGACAAGGTAATAGTCTGAATAATGGCCTCCGAACATAACAGGTCCTAATTCCTGGAAATGATACATGTTCCCTCCTGCGGCAAAGACTCTGCAGATGCAGTGAAAACACTTGAGATGGGGAGACTGTTTTGGATTAGCCAACTGAACCCTAAATGCACTGACAAGGATGCTCATAAGAGGGAGGCAGAAGGAGAAGACAGTGCGGTCAGGGAGGTAGATCCTGCCATGGAGGTACCACAGGACAAAGAATGTCAGCAGCCACCAGAAGCTAGAAAAGATAAGGAACAGATTCTCCCATTGGCCCCTGTAGGGAGTGTGACCCTGTATATACCTAAATTTCTACTGTATGAAGCCACTAAGTTTGCAGAAATTTGCTACAATGACCATAAGAAACAAGAAACAGGGAGCAAAGAGTTACTTCCCAAGTGCTTTTGGGAATCACAATTACCGGTCTTGGTACGAATGACTCAGATGGAAGGTACCTCAACTATCAAGAAGTTGAGGTCAAAGCTGGAGCTACATAGGAAGGCTAGATAACGATACTAAGTAACTGGCCAAAAATTAGGGAATGGGACCTGGGTAAAAGCCCCAAGTGAGTCAATACAAAACGGATGGAAGAACTGCAAATCATAACTACTAAACACTGACACACAAGGGAAGGAACTGGATCTAAATAGTAAAGAGACAAGAAGAGATACAGCAACTCAGAGATAACCACTGAGCACCCAACCTTCTGGCCTAGGATAGTCATGTAATTTTAAGTGCCCAGAGGGATGGAAAACAATTTACATGCAGGCTGTCACAATCAAGATGACTCAAGACTAGAACCATCAATCAAAGACTTCAGTGGACCCAGATATGGGACATGTATGGAAATGCAACATGGAATGCTAAGAAGCTGGCCACGTGCTCTTCAGTCAAGACATCAAACTCAGTGAGGACCATTTTAGGAGGAGGGTGGAGGCAAGGTGTGATGTCCACAGTGACCTATACAACCCAGTAAGAAGGTGACTGAAAGTGTCACAGTTGAAGATGATCACGATGACTGAAAGTGTCACAGTTGAAGATGATCACGGGCAGACAGAATAATGAGGGGATGGTGGCAGCTTGGTAAATATTTAGAGGACCAGGAGAGTTTCTTGCCCAGGGGAATGAGTGACCAGTAGAGCATGGGGCAGCAGCTGAAGGACAACACCAACCTCTGAACACCAGACTGAAAGGAAAAGGGTATAGTAGAACAGACAGAATGAGCATGTCTCTAGCTCCACTGAGCTCAAGGGACTGGTGGGTCATGCGAGGGCTGACAGCCAAAAGCCAACAGAACGCTGGGCTCCGAAGCTCAGAATGTTCAAAACGTTTGCACATGTGACAAAGTTAGGTCATGTGCTCTTTCGTCTTCTCCCTCCCGATCCACTACCACGAAAGGAATCCAAAAAGGATCACAAACATTTTAATATCCAAAACCAACACTCATGAACTGTTCTCATACCACGCACTTGTAAGAGAAGTCTCACTCTGGCAGCGCATGAAGTAAATGAGTTTTCAAAGAAGAGTGGAAAAGAATTCTTACCATTAGCCTTTTCCCTTTCCTGCCAGGTTTGAGGACATTTGGTGGAAGGGACAAGAGAGAACAGCAATCTGTCAATCGGGGCCGGGAAGAGGATGTTCGGTGGTGATCCGGGATTGACCAGATGATGGAAAAGACGGCCCATTTGTTAAATCCGCATCAAGTTGGACACTGCTGGAGCAGTAAATGCAGATCCTACAAAGAGGAAAAAACAAAAACAAAAAAACTATGTTCACTAACATGGACCACCTGGGAAAAGAAAGGGGGAAAAAAGACATGGATTTATCTGCAAAAGAAAACGTATGCTTACCAGGAGCACGTGCACATGCGCGCGCGCGCGCACACACACACACACACACAAGATTCACTTGTGCCCTACAGCTGTAGAGGCTATACTCCTCCTCACCAAAATGCTCCAGTGCCCAGGGCTCTGGGCAGAATACAACCAGCTCCCCCTGCTAGCCCAAGACTCATCGGGATGAGTACGGGATGGAAAGGCTTTGGAACTTCTCAAACACATCACAGCTTCTGATTTTAATAGCCAACTCTCAGGAAAAATCCTAAACCAAAGAACTTGGAAATACTTCAGAGATGAAGTTGGGCTTATACAGCGAATATACTTCTCAAAATAGTTCAAAGAGAGACATCTAACAAGCAAAAGTCACCCTAAAAGATCAAGCTCAATTTTATGGTCAATAATGACATCTGTGGAATTCCACTATGAAAATAAATTATGGCTACCTAACAATTTCATTTTAGTCACTAATGCCAGAAGAAAAAATAAAATAAAAGTGGAGTCAACAACAGGTACGTAGTCTTGTATTTTTAGTGCCTAGCCCTCCATGACACTGACAATGACAATAACATTTTCATATATGTTTTTAAGGTTTCTTAAGCCCCTAAACATGGGGAGCTTCATGTCAAAGAGCCAAAGAAGGTTCTGAAACTAGGAAAGTAAATCAAACATTCTCTTGGGTTGTTCTCAGCCCCTGGTAAGGAACACAAAGCCAGGAGTCACTTCTACAACTGCAGACGCTGAGAGTTCTGACGCTTGTCATTAATGGCAAGGGCAATGATACGGTTTCTGTATAGGTATCAACAACACCTGTAACAATCAAGTCCTATCTTCCCGTTGAAGATGTCGCAGCCATCATATTACACACAAAAACACAGTACTGCTCTCCTATCTCACTTCCTCCTCCACCTGCTGGAACCCGCTAAAACTAGAAGGAAAACCACTTTCTTAAATTTAAAAAAAAAAAAAAAAGATGTCTAACATTTATATGAATTTATTTAGTCATAATGGCCAACATTTATTTAATATTTATGATGTACCTGGTCCTATTTAAAGCCCGTAAATATCCTCACAAAACTAAATGCAGTAGGTACTGTTATCACCAAGCCCACTTTATGGAAGGAGAACCCAAGGCACAGGGGAAGTGAGGTAGTCACCCAAAATCACATCCTTAGGATGTTGTGGGGCGAGGACTTGGATCTAAGCAGAGGATTCCAGTGTCCCACACTCAATCCGTATGCTCAATACATGTGCCAACACCACATCTCCTATTTAAAAAACAATAAAAAAGTAAACTATTGTTTAAAGACAGTAAACACTGTCTATGACCTAAGTGTTTTTTGATTATTTCAAATATCTCCAAGAGTACCAGATACAAACAAACCAAAATAGCCACACACACATATAGACACACACACGCAGATTTTCTGAAGACAGTTTAAATAAAAAAGATTCCACTTGGATGTAGAAACTTTGGACTGTTTAGGGTGACAAAAAATAATGAAATGAGCCGTACTGAAAGACAAATTGTAAGCATCCACTCCCTAAAAAAGCGATTCTCCTAAAAGACATGCTTATCTACATTTTAGAGTTTGGAGTAAATACAGTGTTGCTTCTAAGATAACTTCGGGATTTATTTTGCACTTTATACTCTCCTAATCTTCCCCCCATCATCCCTGATTGCAATCTAAATCTGAGTTTAAAAGAATTACACAAGATCCAGCACAGAATCATGATCATACAGGTTGAAACATCAATTTTTAATGAAAGTTGTCATGTATTTATGAAAAATAGATTTTAACTGAAGCCCTTCACTTGTAACAATCCAATTAATTGTATTTTTGATTCTCCTAACATTTCTCTGGATCAAATGCTCTCAATTGGCTAGTTTTTTCTAAGACATTTATTTGCTGCCTTATTTCAAAACTTAAAGGAGAAAATGCCTCCAAACATAGTTATTGAAAGGCAGAGAAAAAAAGCAACCAAGGATTTTATTGAAGAAATGCAATTTTCCATATGTTCTATTTCAAATATGGACAGAGGAGGAAATGATTTTCGGATCCAATCTTGCATGATCCTGTGATAATCCAGAATTGATAATACAGAATACAAGTATTAGATCACATGGCTCTACCAGGACAAATCCAAATGGAGTTTTAGAAGTGGGGTGCTAGGAATAGCATTAAAAGTTTTATCAACAGCTACTGGAGAGACTGGAAACCACCATAGCCCCACCATACCCTTATCCATTAAACTAGGTTCTAGAGAGTCCTTCCTTCAACAACACAGTGGGTGTGGGGGATAAAACAGGAAATGTGGATGGCCATGTTTTTCTCTTTCAGATTATACACCCTCCAAGAGCACTTAATACCCACTGTAATGCCAATGTAGTTGGATAAATACAATCGACAAGGAAAGAGTCTTTTAAACTCAGTGCCAATGAGAACAACAGAAGCCAAAAACTAGTCATTAAAAAAAAAAAAACCTGAATTTATTAAAATATACCTTGAAATTAGTTCTTCTAAGTGACTTTGGGATTCCATAAAATCTAGGGATTTCTCTGTACTTTAAAAATCTTAGGGGTAGGGCACCTGGGTGGCTCAGTGGGTTAAAGCCTCTGCCTTCAGCTCAGGTCATGATCCCAGGGTCCTGGGATGGAGCCCCACATCGGGCTCTCTGCTCGGCGGGGAGCCTGCTTCCTCCTCTCTCTCTCTCTCTCTCTCTGCCTGCCTCTCTGTCTACTTGTGATCTCTGTCAAATAAATAAATAAAAATCTTTAAAAAAAAAAAAAAAACTTAGGGGTACATGGGTGGCTCAGTCAGTTAAACATCTGACTCTTGGTTTCAGTTCAGGTCCTGATCTCAACATCCTGAGATCAAAGCACCATATCAGGCTCCACACTCAGCAGGGCATCTGCTTGAAATTTTCTCTATCTCTCTCCCTCTGCCCCATTTCCTGCTCCTGTGAACTCTCTAAATAAATGCGTAAATAAAATATTTTTAAATCAGTCAACCAATCAATCAATCAAGCTCTTAGCTGCTTAGAGCTATGCCTACAAAAATTAAAAACAGCAGACCGACTTAAGAGGTCATATTTTCATATTATGGTCCACTTCGGAAATGTTTCTTAATGCCTCATCCCAACACAGAACAATCTAAGACCATCTTTTCCAAACAGCATAAAACAGAAAATTAGCACACAGGGTAGCTGGTCGTGGGTTCTCTACAGGAAACAAAGATTCTGTGCTCCAAGTGGGAGACCATAACATGCTATGATCCTTCCTCCTGGGAATGCACCACATACACGAGTAAATTTAAGACTCTGGGAAGTCCGCAGTCAATTTGTGAAGTGCCCACATTTGTATGATCAAAGAATGTATTTCACCTAATACTTTACAGGGGATCAAGAATTCAGTTTCATAAACATTGTTCTAGATTTCTAAGCTTAGCATTAAATGTACAGATCCATCCCCAAATTACCCTTAGTCGTAACATACAGTCACAACTCCGATGAGCAAAGTAGATCTCACATCTCAAGACTCCCTCACAGAAAATTCTCCTCCAGTGAAATTAAGGTCTTCATTTGCCCCATGATTTTGTTCAGACCATTCCCAACTGTAGAATTTCTGCCTTCAATCATTTCATTCAATTTAATCCCCCAAATCCCTCCTATGTCTCTTCCACATAATGTCATCTGTTCTTTCCCCTGAATAGGTTACCCCAAAAAAAAGAGCACATTCTTGGGACTACCTACTACCTGTATTATGAGTATCTTTACTCTATATTTACTATATATATATTTACTATACATATTACCTGTATATTTATTATACAGATATCTGGTCACCCAACTACCTAAGGACTGGCTAAGACTAAGCTCTAAAAGCTCTTCATTTTTTTTTTTTTTTTACTGTACTTAACATTGCCCCAACAGAACAGATACCCTATATGTAGATGTTGATGGGTTAGAAAACCCTTTGAGTAGCCACTCAAATTTTATTGCAAAGCTACACATGGTTTCAAGCCTTAGTTAACAGACGGACACTAGAATGACTCAAAACACTTAATTGTGCTTATTTTTATTCTCCAGAAAATCTTTTGGCATGGCTTAGGTATTACCAAAAGCATATCAACAACTTAGGTCTACAAATGGACATCTCAAAGGAATTCCTTAAAAATGACTTAATATACATGGAACATGCTCAGACCTTTAAAAAAAAAAAAAAAAAAGAGGTAGTAGCATCGGGATTTCCATCCCCTTTGGGATCCTTAAGTCCATTCCCTACTCTCTACTCTGTACATCAAAATCCATAACTTCAGATATAGTTATTGTATATACACAGATCTTGTTTTATTCCCTATCCACGATATCCACACGTATTTCTCCCTTTCAGGGGACCTCGGGTGACACAAGCCCGGCTAAAGATGTAGCAAGGATATGCCCATCTCTACAGAAGAAATAAGTTCACTTGTAGCACTATCCAATTTTAGCAAGTCAAACCAGGGAAACTCATTGATCTCTGAGGTGCAGAGGATGCTCAAAGAATACTGGATTTCAAAGTAACTGGATAATATACCTGGAGAGAATATAACACGTATTCACCAGGATGACATCTGAAAGCCACTCGGGAAAATGACCACCCTAATAATCAACTATTACATTTTCTTAACCAGGTAAAAAGATCAATATGCCATTAAATATAGACAGGCTGAAACACTGTAAAAGCCATTCATTATGTAATTCCAAAATCAGAATCACAGTACTGTGGCTTCCATTAAGGAGCATCCAAACTTACATGGGAAGCTGTAAGGATTGATTAAAAATCCTGGAGCATGTGATCTAGATGCAAACCCTGACTCCATTTCTTACTCGGATCTGACTGGGGGTAAATTCCTTCAGAGCTTCACAGAGTTTCCTCAACTGACAAATAGGGATAAAATAATGACCTATTCCATTACGTTGTTGCGAAGTTTCAATATGACCATCCCAGGACACACTGAGAACATTGCTTAGTACACAGTATACAATATATGTTAACACTATTACATTCCTATGAGCTAAGGAAAAGATTTACCCTGAGGGCGGGTAGCGCAATAACTAAGTTAGCACATAAACCTCCCTTATGCTGCCCTTAATGTTAGACCATGCTGTTATGTGGATTACTTACTGCAGAAGAAACAGAAAGGGATTGCTGTGGGGGGTTATTAGTAATAAATATTTGCAATCCCTAGGTCCTACCTACCACCTGCAGAGATGGTAAAATCAGAACTTTAAGCAAACATCATCACTAGGAAACTCACTAGGCAATCTAAATTACAACTCTGCTCTGACCTGTAGAAGTTATATGTTTGCACTACACTGTCATTAATTTACACACTGTCATTAATTTACACATATCTACTATGTTCTCACGTGGTTTTAGCATCACGTACAAAACTTTAAACATGAAAGAGATATATTTTTCTCTTTCCTTGATGAAAGGAAAGTCACAGAAAAAACTTTTGTTTTAATGGTTCTTTCATTTAATGCATTAATGAATGCTTTGTGCAGAAAAGGGGGAGCATACATTTTCATCTTATTACAGCTGAAAAACTCTTAACAATACATTCACAAGTTCTCCCATTATGAATAAATGTAAATTACTTTACCAAAGTCTTAATAGGTGTCATTTGAGGAAAGATCTCAAATTCAAACCTCCTTGGTAACATTTTCAGTTATTATTTATTCCATCTTTCCCCATCTCTATTTCTTGGATTTTCTTTTAAAGAATTTTAAGTAATCTCTATATCCAATGTGGGGTTCAAACTTACAACCCTAAAATCAAGAGTCTCATGCTCTATTGCCTGAGCTAGCCAGTGGCCCTGGATTTATTTATTTATTTATTTATTATTTTTAAGTAAACTCTATGCCCAACACGGGACTCAAACTCACAATCCCAAGATCAAGAGTCAAGAATTACATACTCTCCTCACTGATGGAGCCAGGAACCCCACACCTCTATATCTTAATTCTTTCCCATGGCTCACTATCCCTCAAGATCATATTTTTTTTTATCTTTAAATCTCATACTTCCTTCAAGTCTTAACTTGGTTGTAGTAAATGTGTATAAATTTTCAGTACTGTGGGTCGCTTTCTACAAGTCTCATTTCTCCCCTTTTCCTTTGAGAAGAATTGCTCGTTGGTGTTTAATGCTGACATAAAGTGGAAATGACAGTGTAAGCGGCAAATGAAATCCAGCTTCAAAGCAGCTTGTTCAAGCCAATGCTCTCCATGAGGACATGGTCTCCCCTCCACAGATGGGAAGACTTAATTTCCACTCACTGTATTCTCCCCACCACAGGGTTAAGGAACAAAACAGATTAAATGGTAAACATGCAAAATGAAAACAGTTTTGGATTATGGCCTACATTGAAAATTTTCTCATTATACATATAACATATAAAGCATAAGTTCTCATTATATTTGTAATGACACATGCAATGAAATGTAAGTATTTATTCACATATAGAGAACCCAAAGCAATTTTACATCTTCTGTAATGAAATCTTGTGGTAATTCTATTATTTAAGAAAATGAAATTCTGAAATTTTATATTGGTCTTATTAGCACCTTCTTAGTATTATAAAGCCACCTGAGTTTTGCAGGATGCCTGTGTGCCTTGTATACCAATGCCCTAAAGGGCCCAGAAATCATATAAATCCGTACTTTGTGCTATCGTGGCTATTTCTACATGGTAATATTTCTTAGAGGTAATCAGCAATATGTTAACTTTCCAAACAATGTTTGCTTTAAAAGACCTTGGTATTTTTACTTGGACGTAGAGTTACAGTTCGCTTAAAAGTGAGCATAAGATCATTCAGCTAAGTTTCTCCCTGAAAACACAGATCAACCCCAGCAGCACCCTTTCCAGAATTTGATATAAAACTGGTTTCATCTTTGAATCCACCTAAAAGTGGGATTAGTTAATGAAGAACTAAAAAGGACACAGACACCGTTTTATCTGAATAGCAGTATAAACACGGGAGCTCAGCCTTAGCAATGAGGCTCTGCCAGGTAGGTGGGGAAGGGTGGTCAGTGCGCTCTGACTGTCTCTTGCCCCCTCTGCTTTCCTGTCTAAGGGCTGCTGGCTCCATTTGCTCACTCTACAAACACAGGACCCCACATATGGCCTGCGGACCTGCTGGCAGCTAAATGGAACAGGTCTGACACCACTTCACCTTTCTTTACAGAGGTCACTGACCTCAATTTTCATAATGAATCACTTTAGAAATGACTTTGTTTCTAAATACTCCCGAAGAGGTCAGATTTGTCTGAGATAGCTCTTCCGGTACTTAAAACTCACCCAGAGGGCCAGCTGTAGGTCAGATTGCCTGTTCCCCTGTCTTCCTCCAGGACACCTGCAAAATGACCTCCCAAATCCTCTCCAACTCCCAAGTATCCAATGGAGCTTAACCTCGTCCTTCCCACATACCCAAGGATCCCTCACTACAGACACTCACCTATCCCAGCTTTCTTCCTCTGTGCTACAGCGGATCAGCATTCCTTAAACTTCAAAAATGCACAAAAGTCCACTCATCCTCCCGTTTTAACACTTTCTTTTTTAAATTAAATGCTCAAAGTATGAATCCAAACACCACTACAGAGTAACTCCTTAAGTATAGTACTGGCTTAAAAACACACACACAGATCAATGGAACAGAATAGAGAGCCCAGAAATAGACCCTCAACTCTATGGTTAACTAATCTTCGACAAAGCAGGAAAGAATGTCCAATAGAAAAAAGACAGCCTCTTCAATAAATGGTGTTGGGAAAATTGGACAGCCACATGCAGAAAAATGAAATTGGACCATTTCCTTACACTACACACGAAAATAGACTCAAAATGGATGAAGGACCTCAATGTGAGAAAGGAATCCATCAAAATCCTTGAGGAGAACACAGGCAGCAACCTCTTCGACCTAAGCCGTAGCAACATCTTCCTAGGAACATCGCCAAAGGCAAGCGAAGCAAGGGCAAAAATGAACTATTGGGATTTCATCAAGATCAAAAGCTTTTGCACAGCAAAGGAAACAGTTAACAAAACCAAAAGACAACTGACAGAATGGGAGAAGATATTTGCAAACGACATATCAGATAAAGGGCTAGTGTCCAAAATCTATAAAGAACTTAGCAAACTCAACACCCAAAGAACAAATAATACAATCAAGAAATGGGCAGAGGACATGAACAGACATTTCTGCAAAGAAGACATCCAGATGACCAACAGACACACGAAAAGGTGCTCCATATCACTTGGCATCAGGGAAATACAAATCAAAACCACAATGAGATACCACCTCACACCAGTCAGAATGGCTAAAATTAACAAGTCAGGAAATGACAGATGCTGGCGAGGATGCGGAGAAAGGGGAACCCTCCTACACTGTTGGTGGGAATGCAAGCTGCTGCAACCACTCTGGAAAACAGCATGGAGGTTCCTCAAAATGTTGAAAATAGAACTACCCTATGACCCAGCAATTGCACTACTGGATATTTACCCTAAAGATACAAACGTAGTGATCCGAAGGGGCACGTGCACCTGAATGTTTATAGCAGCAATGTCTACAATAGCCAAACTATGGAAAGAACCTAGATGTCCATCAACAGATGAATGGATAAAGAAGATGTGGTATATATACACGATGGAATACTATGCAGCCATCAAAAGAAATGAAATCTTGCCATTTGAGATGATGTGGATGGAACTAGAGGGTATCATGCTTAGTGAAATAAGTCAATCGGAGAAAGACAACTATCATATGATCTCCCTGATATGAGGAAATGGAGATGCAACATGGGGGGTTAAGGGGGTAGGAGAAGAATAAATGAAACAAGATGGGATTGGGAGGGAGACAAACCATAAGTGACTCTTAATCTCACAAAACAAACTGAGGGTTGCTAGGGGGAGGGGGATAGGGAGAAGGGGGGTGGGGTTATGGACATTGGGGAGAGTATGTGCTATGGTGAGTGCTGTGAAGTGTGTAAACCTGGCGATTCACAGACCTGTACCCCTGGGGATAAAAATATATTATATGTTTATAAAAAATAAAAAGTAAAATAAAATTAAAAAAAAAAAAATCAAGACCGGCACCAGGAAAGAGAGCTAACATGCATCACGCCCAGCGTGTGTTACATGCGGGTCTTTACCTACATTTTCACACTCAGTCTCACAACTCAGAGGGATGCGAAATCACCACAAGTGATGCTGCTGTCGCAATTTAAATATTTACACACAGCTATTCCCCTGCGTCGGCACATTCAAGCTACTGTTCCCCAAAATGTCATTAGCATGCTCTGGCACGGAAAGGCAGTATTGAGGCTCAGTAGGATATTATCCAAGCATTCATCTGTAATTGACATGTGGTATTGAACAGATAGCAGAATATTTAAGACACATGCAAGAATAGAGAATTGTTAAAAAAAAAAAAAAAATATATATATATATATATATATATATGCACTCCATCAGTCTGCCAGGATGGCCAAAACAAAATACACAGACTGGGTGTCATCAACAATGGAAATGGATTGTCTCATGGAGCTGGGGGTCCAAGATCAAGGTGTCTGCAGGGCTGGTGTCTTCTGAGGTGTCTCTCCTCGACACACATACAGCTCCCCTCTTGCTGCCTCTGTCTCATGGTGGTCCCTGTGGTTTTGCTTCCCTGGTATCCCCTTTGTGTGTCCAAATTTCCACTTCTTAGAAAGACACCGGTCAGGTAAGATTAGGGCCCAAACTAAAAACCTTATTTTAACTTGGTATCTCTTTAAAGACCTCGTCTCCAAACAAGGTTACATTCTGAGAAACTAGGGGTTGAGACATCAACACTTGAATTTGGAGGAAGGTGGGAACACAGTTCAAACCATAACTGACACCCCTAATTCCCAATCTACACCAGTTCAAGAAACTGTACACTGGCCCTCCCAGGTCATGACGCTTGTCCTGGAGGGGCAACCACTCCAATGGTTTTTGTTTTCCATTTCTTGATCATTTTACCATCTTTGATGTTTCTAAAACCATCCTTTTTTTCTCTACCAGAACCACTTAAAGCAGTAAATCAGCCTCTGAGGAATGCTATAGCTGCATCTCCCAGTCTTTGATACATTGGTTATATATAATTAACACTTCAAAATACATTCTTTGGCCCATGGGTTATTTAGAAGTGAGTTGTTTAACTTCTAAACATGGTGGAATTTTCTAGATGGCTTTCTGTTACTAACATCTAACTTAATTTTGCTGTTGTCCAAGAACATATACTTTGTATGATTTCAATCCCTTTTACATTAGAGAAATGTGTCTGATGCATATGGTCTTCACGTTAGGATAATGCTAGTAGTAGCATACTTTAACAGCTGCATTCACTGTGGCTACGTGAATTAAAAACATCAGTCACTTACAGGAATGCTTAAGTAAACAGAAGCAAGCAAAACACAAAACTTCATTAGGTGGAAGTTTGGTTGCTACTTGAGGAAAATAGACAAAGTATTTTTAGTTGCACAAATATGTCTTATCTTAGAATTATAAAAAGTTTTAAAATAAACCATACAATTTCTAAAACTAAATATTAATTGCTCTACTTCTATGAGAGAAAATTAGGTGTTATTACTAGATCAAATAACTACCTTAAAAGTTACCCTGAGGCAAACTGAACTAGAGTAGGATTTGAGATTTTTTTTTAAAGGACTATCCAGAAAATGACTGTCCAATACCAAGGTTTACCTATCAAATTTATATAAAATAAAACTGTAAACCTTTTCTTCAAAAACTTCCAAATATAAGAGAAACAGGCCTACAAGACTAGTTTATTTCTAAAAAGGGTGTTACCTTTAAAATATAGCAAAACTAAATAAATAAATAAAATTTTAAAAATGTCGCAAAACTTCTAAATATGAAGAACACCTAACACTTAGGGTCTTTCTTTAGCAAAGACGATGTAGTCAAGTACGGTTCTCCCAAAGCTATTTTTTTTTTAAAGATTTTATTTTTATTTATTGGACAGAGAGAGAGATCACAAGTAGGCAGAGAAGAGGCAGGCAGAGAGAGAGGAGGAAGCAGGCTCCCCGCTGATCAGAGAGCCCGATGCGGGGCTCGATCCCAGCACCCTGGGATCATGACCTGAGCCGAAGGCAAAGGCTTAACCCACTGAGCCACCCAGGCGCCCCCTCCCAAAGCTATTTAAACAGCAAGATTCAGAAGTAAACCTTATGCACATGAGTTCCTAGTCAAGGATTTAACCCACATAATGTAAGTTCTATTAATCAAAGCACCAAGGCAACATTCTGGAAGGAAGGGCTAGAAATGCCCTGAGGTTTTTCAGCCTGGGGATAAACAGGAACTGAAAGCAGCATAAAGGTTTCCTGATGGCTTTTTAGCACACAGCTAAGGAGAGAGGATTCCTAATGTCCAATTTTCAAATTTCTCTAAAAATGAATTTTGGTAAATACTATGGAAACATCATGATTAGGGCCCAAAGTAGAGCATGCTAACGACTCGTATGTTTGCAATCACCTTTTAAAGTAAGCCTCTGCAGATGCACCTTCTGGGCTGCCGCCTTCCAGCATGCTATTAGTAATACTGTGTACACAGAGCTGGTGGCTTGACTGTGCTCCTACTGGTTCAAACATTCCTCGGGTGAGCCTGTGTTAATGAAAAATTCTCCTTTCCAAAGATTCTTTTGGACCATTCTTACAGAAACCTTGTATCCAAGCCAGCAAACGGCCTCATGCAGATCTGAAACTGTACATTTTTCAGGCATTACACTAGATTTTCTTATACCGTTCCCTATTAAAATGGTTTAAATTCCAGACCAAGCCTTGGGAAACAGAGCAGACATGATCTTGAGCCTTTCTACAGCATCTGGCGATGGGGCAAGAGCACTGAAAGGAACAAACAGAAGTATACCGTTTTCAACTCTTAGGTTGGAGAAGCAAATTGATCCTTACTATGGGAACAAGGAGTAAAGCCTTTTGTTATCATCCAGTGTGAAACGTTCTTAGGACAATTTTGATTTTACAAAATTGTGTTTTGCCCTTAGCCCGTAGGTATTTCCCTCCTGCATTCTGGATTAATCCACCTTTATAGCTAAGTCCTGTCAAAATGACAAAGGAGAATTGATTTCTTCTGGTGAGGTATCCTTATCAATGGAAGCTTGTGTGCATTGATTGATGGGGTGTTAGAGGAAAGAACCATTAATTGATTTATAATAAATAAAGCACAATCTCCACTTATGACCAGTGATTGATAAAGGCAGCTTTTTCTTCATTGGTAAATTTCTTCATACTTAAAATGTATGAAAGCCGTCCAACTCAACCATCACTCAACTCATTAATGTAACGGCTTTATTCATACAATTCCCACAGACATGGCCCAGATGAAAGGTCGCTCAGCATGGTCATCCTATTAAAGAAGTAAAAAATTTTAAAGTCAAATGGAAAATGTCATTGAAAGTTACAACGTGGCGTAACAGAAACCCCTGTGGGTCTGCAATCGGGTGATCTAAATTCAAGTTCCAGCTTGCCCTTTATTAAGTATTTTATGAAAGTGGTCTGGGTCTTGGTTTTCTCCTTTTCAAAATTTGCACGTGCCTCCACCTTGCAGAATCATTGTAATAAATGAACAATACATGAAAAATGTCTGCTACATAGCATAAAGAACTAAATACCCCAGCGTTCCTTGTATTACTGTTTAGAGCAAAACTTTTAGGGCAATACATTTCTCATTTACACACGTTCACATTAACAGAGCCAAGTAAAGGTTCCACTGAATGGACTCCTCTGACACTCTTCATCACTTAGGGGAGAAAAAAAAAAATTCCAACTTTTTTTCAAAAATAAAATCATGTGATTACAGTATTCTTCATACACTGCCTTTCACGTTGGTGGTTTTGCTTTCATAAAGACAGCAACACTAGATTTTTAAATGCATTTATAATATTTAGGAATACCTTCTGAATTTCTTCTAATTACTTGGATGTCAACTATTCTGATTTATAATAGTAAACACACCTTATTGCAACTAAGGGTGTAGGACAACCTGTGCAAAAATGAGACGAGGCACCAGAAAGGCAAGGTGTATGTGACCTGGGCTCAAATAAAAGTTAATTGCTCTTAAATATCCCTTCTTATAAATACTGATGGAGAAACAGAATTGATGCCAGACGACTAAAGATGAGGAAGACCAAAGATCCCACTGTCAAAAAGACAGGGAAGAAAAAGAGAGAGAGAAAATCCCAGTAATACACTCCACCCGCACACTTACTGGTAGACGAGACTCTTGGCAAACTGTTGAAAGAATGGTTTGTGACAACTCAGAAAAGAAAGCAACACTCCTGACACACAGTGTGGGTTCAATAGGGACAAGACAAACCTCATTTTCTTCTCTGACAAGGCTACTGGCCTGGCACATCAGGGAAGTACACTGAACAAAATACACTTGGACTTGAGTAAGCGACCGGACAAAGGCTCTCGTGACAACTTAAAGGACACGGTATAAAAATATGTGCTGAATGGTAGGGTACTTCGTGAAACCAATAAACAGTTGATCCAAAATGGCATCAACCTCCACTCGATGCTATGATCTTCCGTGGAAGATGCCCAGAGATAGGGTTTTTTTGTCCTTGCCCCTTCCGCTACATCATTTTTAATCTTTTTTTTATGTTCGATGATAATATATTAAAAGTAGTTTCAGGTGTACAACACAGTGAGTCAACAATTGTGTACACTGTGAAATACCCAATACTATGCTGTATTACATACAATGTTTTTATAATTTTATTTTTTATTTAAATTCAATTAGCCAATATATAGTACATCATTAATCTCATACATAGGGCTCAACAATTTATCAGCTGCCAGTAACACTGGGTGTTCTCCACAACATACAATATTATTGACTCTATCCCCTAATGTTGTATTTTCCTTCCTGTGATTTCATTTATAAATGGAAGTTTGTTCCTCTTAACCCTCTTCAGCCATGTCACCCATCCTGCCACCCCTCTCTCCTTTAGCAACCACCAGTTTGCCCTAAATAGGTGTCAGTTTCACTTTGTTGTGGTTGCTGTTTTGTTTTACTACCATCGACGTTTAAGTGAAATCACATTACATTTATCATTCCCTGTCTGGCTTAATTCACTTAGCACCTGGGTGGCTCAGTTGGTGAAGCATCCCACTTTTGGTTTCAGTTCAGATGGTGACGTCAGGGTCATGGAATCAGTCCCACGTCAGGCTCCACGCTCAGCACGGAGTCAGCTTCAGACTCCCATTCTCTCTCCCCACTCCCACCCACTCACTCCTCACGCTAATAAGTAAATACATTTTAAAAATAAACTCGTGGAAACAAATTCAGAATTCTAAGTTTTAGAGTTCAGTAGTGATTTATAAACTTAAAACATGCTCCCCATAGCCATAAAGAAATAGAATCCTTTTCATTCAAGTGATATAGCTTCTAGACTCCCTAACAGCATAGGAAGCACCAGTGAAAAGTCTATTATTGCTTAGAATGTAGAAAACCCAATGGCATCTCTGATACAAGGAGGTAGAAATGGTAACATCTCCCCAGGCTTTCAACTCACGGGGGCTGGGGCTAAAACCCTCTCCTTCCTCACTCCAGTGAAACTCCATCAGGAAACATCATCTCTCCTGTTCCTGCCCTGCCATCTGAGAGTCTGGTAAAACAAGAGGGAGAATCACAGAGGCAGTTGGCATCAAGACTGTGCAAATCCTGCAAAGGAGCCCACTCCTCATTCTCGTTCTGACCAAGTGCCAATCAAGCACAGACGCGCAAGATCAAAGGCAAGAGACACTCATCCAAGTCAACCAAATGGAGGGTTATGGCAGCCCACCATCACAACAGAAACCATGAGAACGTCTCCAGCTAATGAAGGAAAGATCCCTCTTTGAACATATGTTCGACTGCCTATGCCAGTAACTTCTACACTCGTCAAAGTGTACGTGCCCCTTGGCATCTAAATATCATACTATTGTTTCAACTTTCATCACACAGTTTTCTCCTTTCCAACCAATTCGCACCCACTGGAGTTTTTGCCTAATGAGATATTCAACTTCAGAACGTCTACAGACCACATTACATGCCAGATGGCAGCTTGCTCTTCTCATCTTAAAATGTGTCCCATCTTCCATTTCTGACTTGTCCCATGGTTTCCTTTGTCCCAACTTCCAGCGACCAACCACTAAAGGCAAAACTCACTAGGTGAACAGCCCTGGGGAGGGGCGGGGGCTAACATCAACACTCCCAAAGTCTAATAGTCCAGGGTTTGTGGTATTCTCCCACAAGATTTAGTCTAACAGCTTACACTGGAACAGTTTAAATACCTCCTGCCTGTGGCATGGCACCAGCGCCCGCCATATGTACACGTCCCACCCGCCAACCCATTTGATGCCAGTAAGAATCTGTAGATTAATGAAATTCTCTACCAGTGCAGCAGGCATGCCCACAGCTTTATTTCTTGTACCATGATATTAATGCATTTCAGGCTCCGAGTTTATGGCCTGTGATTTTTTTTTTTCTTCCTGGATGACTGAGTTACGCCCACCAAGACAACCTAACCTCCAGACAGCAACCCCAAGGGCAATGTGAGAAGGATTTTCTGATTATGTCATCGAACAGGAAACCTCATGGAGATTCTAGGATTAATGTATTTTCCACTGGAGCTGAAAGCAGGCAGGATGTAGTCACTACAAGGGAGAGAGGGAAGGGAAATGTTGGTATGGGTGGAGGTGGTGTCACGAATATGACATTTAAAGAAGTCACTCGCATTTATTCCCATTTTAAACCTCCAAGCAAATGAGGATTTTAAGACTTCAGTTGAATGTGGAAAGAAGCAAGTTATATAAGCACTGGATGGGAATGTACCCCACAAAGTGTTTCTTTAGACCACGGCACCATCTCTTGCTCCAGATGGCACGGAAACTAATTTATAAATGACACAAGTTCAATGGGTGTATGGCAGCTGTTCCGCCGCAGCTCTCTGGCCACCCACTTCAGTAGAACTGAGAGCTTTCAATCAACTCTTGTCTCTCAGAGGGCCTTCAAACAGCATCAGAACATGTGGACAATATGTTCCCAGAGAGGGCCTGGCCAAGTATGAAAGATTAGAAAATGGAGTTCAATGGAAATGGAGAATACAAATGCATGCCCATTTTCTCCAAAATCCAGAAGACGCAGTAGGGGGGTAAGAACAAAGAACTCCTGAGTTTTCACAACCAAACTTTGTCTGATCTCCTTTATCCTCCCCCTTTCTCATAGGTACTCACAAGCTTCACTCACACCAAATAAAGTGGGTAGAAGATTTTCTCAGGGCCCTTTTTAAAACCGTCGATATTGGGCTTGCCCCCTTCCCTTTGTTCATTCCTATCACCCCTACATTGAAAAAGCCTTTCAGCTCAACCATAAGCCAACTGCTACTTCGCAGCCTACAAGCACCCACTTTTGTGTTCCGAGCTTCCAGGCAACACAAACAAATCTTAAAGTCCACCACACTGCAAAATACACACGTTCTGCCCTTTTATTCAGGAAGGACGGCTCCTGCTCAGTTGCTACTCAAGTCTAGGTAAGTCATTTACAAAAACAGAAAGATGAATGGAGGGTGAATTATATTTAACTAAATTCTTAGAGTACCCCGAACTGATTTAGAAAACCAGTTGCAACCTAAGCGATTTGACGCTTTCAAAATGGCCGATTTCAAGCGCGGCAACCACAACAGGTAAGGTTACAATTTAAGCAGAGAAAAAACTTTTAGGATAGGAGATGTTGTAAAGCCATCTGGTGGACTGAATCCTTGGCGTGCATTCTTGGCTGACCACAGAAGCTAAGTGCTAACCTGACCAGGTCTGAACCGGATAGAACGTAAAGAAGGATAAATAGCGGCACCCTTCCTAAGCTCCCGAACTCAGGAAAATAAGATTATATTACTGGAGGCTCTAACCCATCCATCCATTCGAGTTTCAGTCCTCTCCATAACTAGATCTCCTAAAGGAGGGGGCCATCTAGGGCCGCCAAGGTAAGTAACAGTTTTGGCACCCTGACGATATCATGGGTTCTAGTGTTAAAAAAATTAAATAATAAAAATTTTAAAATTTTTTTAAAAACTTAATAAAGCACCAAACATCATATTAAGATTACAGCAAACAATTTTAAGTAAAGATGCTTGGAGTCACAAGAGATTCTGAAGAACCGCCAGTGCTAGTTGTAAACAAAATTATTCTCCATGTTCATCAGCAATTTCCTTTAAACCCTCAGACGTATGCTTCCCTAGTCATTTTTTATTGTCGCTGAGCTAATTTTGCAGTTTTTACATTATCTTTTATACATGTATCTACTCAATGGGAAAGAAGAATTAGCAAAAAATCATCAAATATCATGTGCTTGGAGGGAACAAGATCAAGAGAAACATTAAACCAATCAACTTCTGCAAAAAAAAACTTCCTTTTTTAAACACATATTTTCTGTACTTCCCGTTCACGAGAGACGAAAAATCAGAAGTAGAGAGTAGAGTTTGTTTCAAGTCGTAGAGGCATCTGGAGAGCTGAGCAGTTGATGCAGAGATCTGGCAAGTGTTAAAATTATTCTGAAGATCCTATAAGGATTAAATTTCATAGCAAAGAAATTTTATTCACTGAGCAAAATATCTCTAGTTAAACAAATTATTCAAAACCTAAGACTGAATACATTCAATAAAGCTGTCAAAGAACAAGGATCTGTTGTCTCTTTTCTTTGCCTCAAGGAACTTGGACAGACAGCCACCAGACAGTCTGCTGAACTCCCCGAGGCTCTCAAGGGTGAATTTCTGTAGGACAATCTGCAGACTACAAAATGGACTTAAAGCAGCTCTGTAACTTAAGACTCCCTGGGTTCGGATTTTATACCAAAGTCGTTTGAGTCTATGGCTGCTCCTTACCAGTTCACGCAGCACAGATACAACCAATCAAAACCAGCAGGGCAATGTATCTGATAAAATTATGGTTATTCAGAATAACAGATTCTGAGACAAGCTTTAGTGACGGCGGCCAGTGCTGTTACATATGCTGGAGCAAGTCACATAATGCAGAGCTGCTTATGTGCAATTAGAAATATCTGCCAGAACCTCCAAAGCACATTCTTCATACCATAACCTCTTCTGGCTGGAAGAGCTGGCTACCTTTTCTGGCAAGCACCCAATTCATAATGTTTTGAATCCAAATAAACAAATTATTAAAAGCAGATCATCACTACCCAACTTCCAGACTGAGCACAGAGCTACAGTAATCAAGACAGTGTGGCATTGGCAAAAGAACAGACAAACAGATCAATGGAACAGAATAGAGAGCCCAGAAATAGACCCACATAAAGACACACAACTGGTCTTTTTAACAAAGGAGCAAGAGGCAACGCAACGCAGAAAGGCGAGTCTTCTCAACAAGAGGGGCTGGAACAACTGGATATCCACAAGCAAAATAAAGTAAAATAAATCTAGGCAGACTTTACACCATTCATAAAAGTTAACTCAAAATGGGCCACAGGTCTAAGTTGAAAATGCAAGGGCACCTGGGTGGCTCAGTCAGTTAAGCATCTGCCTTCAGCTCCGATCACAATCCCAGGGTCCTGGGATGGAGCCCCACTTTGGGACTCCACAGGGAGTATGCTTCTCCCTCTCCTTCTGTGTGTTTGCTCTAAGTAAATAAATCAATCTTTAAAAAAATAAATAAATAAATTGAAAATGCAAAACTACATACTCCTAGTAGATAACACAGGAAAACAAAATCTACTTGATCTTGGGCATGACTATGACTTCTTAGACAACAAGATGAAATCCATGAAAGAACCGATGGGCCGGGCTTGACTAAACTTAAAAACTTATGCTCTTTGAGAGAAAATGTCACAAGAATGAGAAAACAAGTCACAGGCCAGGAGAAAATATCTGTAAAGGACATACCTTACAAAGGATTGTTATTCAGAATATACAAAGAATCCCAAAAACTCAATAATAAGGCGGCAATCTGCCAAAAATCATGACAGACCCATTATCAAACATGATGTGCAGATGGAAAATAAACATACGAAAAGATGATCTACATACGTCAATAGGAAATGCAAATTAAAGCAATGAGATACTACACATCTATTAAAACGGCCAAAATCTGGAACACCAAATGCTGTCAAGTATGTGGAGCAACATGAACGCTCCACTCACGGCTTAGAAGAATAAAGATTCCCTTACCATATGATTCAGCCATCATGCTCCTCAGTATTTACTCAAAGGATTTGAATACATTTAACCACATAAAAGCCTGCATACAGATGTTCATGGCAACTTTGCTCTTAATGGCCAAAACATGGAAGCAACCAAGATGTCCTTCAATAGGTGAATGGATTAAAAACGAAAAACAAACCAAAAAAACAAAACAAACACCAAAAAAAATATCTATGGTGCGTTCCGACAATGGATGGACTATTATACAGTGCTTTGAACAAAATAGACAAAAAGGAGTGATCAAGCCATGAAAATACATGGAGGCGACTTAAGCACATGTTCCCAAGTGGAAGAAGCCAGTCTGAAAAGGTTACATAGTGTATACTACCAACTATACCGTATTCTGGAAAAGAAAAAACTATGGCGCCAGTAAGAAGATTAGTGGTTGCTAGGACTGGGGAGGGATAAATAGGTAGAACGCAGAGGTGTTTTAGGGCAGTGAAAACACTCTATATATCATAATGGTGGATACCTATCATTACAGCTTTGTACAAACCCATAAGAGGTACCCCACCAAGCATCCAGGAGCAGTGACAGAATCTATGCATTCTGGATGACAATGATGTGTCAATGGAGGCTCATCAACTGTAACCAATGTACTACTCTGGTGGGAGAGGTTCACAATGGGGTAAGCTATGCCTAGTGGGGGTGGGGGGCATATGGGAAATCTCTGTACCTTCCCCCCAATTTTACTGAGAATCTTAAACTGCTCTTAAAAATAGTCTTGATTTTTAGTATCATAAAAACAGTCTTTTAAAAATCATTAACATGACCCTTGATCATCACTTTCCAACAAAACTTTCTGGGATTCTAGCAATGCTCGACATCCACACGTTCCAGCCTGGTACTGCCTAAGCATTATCTGGCTATTAAGCATTTGAAATGTGGTTATTGCAACTGAGGAACTAAAGATTTTGTTTCACTTTATACTAACAGATTTTATTTTATTGGACAGTAACTACCATATTGGACAGTATGGTTCTAAAAGATTCAATCAGTAGGGAAAAAAGAAATCATCATTGGAACCCCGATCCAACAGTCTAGAAAAATTTTGCAACTGGAATTACAATTTCAACAAACCAAACATGCAATTGGCTCCCTACATCTGAAGCAGATACCTTAGGAACCAAGTTAGAAACTACTAGGGGTCACCAATCTGGGGGGGGGGGGGAATAAATAAATATATATATATATATATATAGGCAGCTGGGTGGCTCAGTGGGTTAAGCCACTCCCTTCGGCTCAGG
Organism: Lontra canadensis; assembly: GCF_010015895.1. Taxonomy (NCBI): domain Eukaryota; kingdom Metazoa; phylum Chordata; class Mammalia; order Carnivora; family Mustelidae; genus Lontra; species Lontra canadensis. The sequence continues at coordinate 20,195,911 of NW_022631015.1, read as the reverse complement.
TCATGATCTCGGGGTCCTGGGATCGAGCCCCACATCGGGCTCTCTGCTCAGCAGGGAGCCTGCTTCCTCCTCTCTCTCTGCCTGCCTCTCTGCCTGCTTGTGATCTGTCAAATAAATAAATAAAATCTTAAAAAATATATATATATGTGTGTGTGTGTGTGTGTGTGTGTATACATATATATATTTTTTAAATATTGTGTCTTTTTTTATAAATTATAGTATTTTTCTTCACACAGGGTTAGTATCCAAAAATAAAGACAATGAATTAAAAATGGAATCAGGAACATGAATATTTCAGGAGGTATTTTCAATATTTACAATTGAAAAAAGAAATTTCATCCGATTCTATCAGTATTATTTGTCCCTAATTTTAAGAATGGGAAGACAGAAAAACTCTTTGTCTAATACCTCACAATTTGCATTCTTGTATCTTGATAGACATAACAGTGAGTTGATTTTGTCAGGTGTAAACAGTGTTTTCACACTTCCTACAGAAGTGTGCCTTCGTTATTATTCAACATTTAATTAAGTCATAACACCAGAAAAGATCTGGTAGTGAGTTACAGCATACATGCTCTACCCGGCTACTGAACTACAGAAAGACAGTGCGGGATCCTGAACCTATAAATAAGACATCATGATGGCAGACTATTCTGGTGTTGACAGAAACAAGCGCAGGGGAAACAACCAACGATCATGGTCAAATACAGACACAACTGGATGGTGGCTCCACCACTGTATGGGACTGTAGGACAGGCATATCTCTTAAACTTCAGTTTTCTTATCTGAAAAATGGGGACAATACTAACTTAAGTCAATCCCCAGAGGATGTCCTGCAGAGAGAGAGCCAACAATAAATATATACTCCCTAAATCATGGTGTCGTAAGACTGTCTTTGGCTATTTCAAGTTACAAAAACACTGGGGCAGTTACCACCCCAGTTCTTTTTTTTTTTTTTTTTTAAGATTTTATTTTTATTCATTTGACAGAGAGAGAGAGAGATCACAAGCAGACAGAGAGGCAGGCTCCCCGCCGAGCAGAGAGCCCGATGCAGGACTCAATCCCAGGACCCTGAGATCACAACCTAAGCTGAGGCTTAACCCACTGAGACACACCGGTCCCCATATCACCCCAGTTCTAACTCATTTTTGGCCATGTCTGGACAAGTAAAGTGCTAAAAATCCTACCCAGGTTTTTGTGTTTTGGGTTTCTTAACTTCTTTATCTCACTGGATAAGTGGTCCTTTCGATGCATCCTGTTCGTTCCCTAATGACCAAGACACTGCTATTTTTAAAAGAGAGTGAAGGAAATAACCACTTCATCTAACAGTCTTGCAATTCTCATAAGCCTGCTGTTTCTATTTCCCCAGATATGCCAGACATTAGGTTAACTTTTGGAAGACAAATCAATGAGGCAAGAAATGGACAAAAAATAAATCATAGATTCTGAATGATTTCAAGTTGAAGAAACCTTGAAGACCATCGAGTCTGATCCTCTAGTTTTGTTTGTTGGAACCTAGACCCCGAGAGAGTAAACTGCCCCAAATTTCTGAGAAATGCTGTGCATGTGCTCTTCGTGTCCTGGAACTGTGCATCGGAAGTTGATACTGAGATTTACGTAGAGCTCCGTGCTTCTGTGATCTTAGTGCCAATTACAACTTCTTAAGTGATGATAATTAACTTACAGCAAATGATCATGGGTACATAAGAAAAAATGAGTACTAACAGTGGACTACCACTACACTTAGATTTTTCTGAGGATGTAAGTAAATGGCCTTAGTCAATCATTTGGATGAACCCATGGAAGAATGTGTACGACCACCTCCAAAAAAAGAATACAGAAGGATCTGTAACCTGCTGGATGTTAGAAGTTAAACTTACATCCCTTTCCTCTTGTATTAAATATAAATCTAAAACGACACTTACTCACTGGGGAGCTCGTGTTCCTTCCACTCAGTAAGCTGACTCCCGAGAAAGCCTGGAAGAAAAAAAGCCAAAAACCAAGTTATCTAACTTGTAAACATATCTAGTGAAAACGTTTAAGAAATCTTGAAAACCACTGGCTAAAATACATTTGAGATGTTATCCATGATCGATTTCTCATGGCCTGGTTCACCGGGATGGGCTGCCCAGATGGAGAAGCAGGAATGAAAATCAGTGTGACTTGAAGAACTTGGTGGGTGTTGGTCTCCTCAACACACACGGAGTCTTCCCCGTCTTCCCCCATCTTTACTATGCCTTTTCTTCAGGAACAGGTTCCAGAGTCTTCAGATCATAATGGAAATCTCACGCTCCTTTCCTGCTATTTATTCCCAAATTTCAAATGCATACCACTGTGATCCACCATCACTGAACAGCGGAAAGAACACCGGGTTTAGAACCGGACGGACCTTTGAAACTCAACTCCCCCAAACTCTGAGCTGGATGAGATAAATAGCAGTTTTCTCTTGTAAAATACGTGTTTTATGTCACGGGATAACTGGAAAATTAAAGGAGCTAGCACATGTAAAACATACAGCACAATATGTGAAAGACAGGATGCACTGAAAGGGCAGACATTATTGCCATATTCAGCAATGACAGAACAGTTACTCTCCTGACAACATTTCAGAGAATGAAGAAAACCATCTTCCTTCCTTCAAGGTGCATTCAAGTCAAGAGGGGAGGCCCAGCATACTCAGAGTGAGGTGAGTGGTGCTACATCCAGCAGAAACCACCCAAATTAAGGGGTAGCAGGAAAGGAGGAGAAGTTCAAGGGGAAGGTGGGTTACGTGTTCACTGGAAGACCTGGAGACACTTCCTGGAGCCACCAGGACCTGAGTTAGGAACTGAGGCTCAGCGTCGGTCCAAATACACACAAAGGAGCAGGGAGAGATTCAGGCAGGTCTGGAGCACGGCTGAAGTCAAGCACTGGAGTGCAAAGACATCTCGTGCCTGGGTAACACTTGGCCAGGGAGTCACGTAGGAATCATGGCTGGCAACCAAGTGGGGTCCAGTCTGGGTAAACCTTGAACGTCAGGCTGAGCAGCCCAAGCTTATCCTAAACAACTTTTCTTAGCAGTGGAACAATCCAGACACAGGGAGAAAACACGGAGATTCATTGGTGGGGAAGCAGGAAGACAGGGTGAGGACAGAGGTGATGTGGGGACCAGGTGTCACCTACACGGTGGGCGGGGTCAGGGTGCTCCTTGCTAGTCTGGTCTAGGACACTGGAAGTCAGCTGGGAACTCTTCCTTTAGTGCATAAAGCACGTGCTTATTATTTACCCATCCAGTGGGGAGAACAATGATGGCAGAGGTGCAGGCTTTTTTTGGGTTACAAAGAAGCAGAGGAAGGAGGCCAGGGATGGGCATGCACTGGGAGGCAGCCAAGCCTTCAGCAAGGTTGCATCTGTGGTTCCTAAAAGCAGTCACATGGCCTGCAGCAGGACAGTCCATAAGGACTATGGTCCTGGCAATGGACAGGCAGCTCAAAGTCTGGGTGGGATCCGGGGCAAGGCTGAAGGAAAACTGAAAGCCAGGAATGGAGTGGCCATAAGAAAGTACTTTAAGAAGGTCTATTTGATCCAACAAAAAACAGAAAACCTAATTTCATGGAGCTACTCAGATCCTTCCTTGTAATGACTACCCCTAACGTGAAGCTTCCAGGTATAAAACACAAAAGCCTATGGAGATAGATTCTCATGCTCTACGTGGCTGCATTTCCATCTTCAGAAGGCTCTTGCCCACACTGCTTGCTCTCCAGGCAGCTGCTGCATATTCTGAACAGCTAAGGACTTGGTGCCCGCCTGGGCAGGCTGAGTTCCAACAACCGTCAGCCTTGAAAAGACCTCTAAGTCTCCCTCGGTCATTCTGGGCTGTTGCAGCAAAGCGGACAGATGCAGCCTCCGTTTTTATAGGGCTCACATTCCAGGGCACAAGTGGGAAAAAGGACAGAGAGCAAAAGCTAGAGAAATAAATTCAAGATGATGGCAGAGACATAAAGATTTTCAAATCTCCTGGCGAGGGGCTGGACGGGGATGGAGGGTGCCTGCGAGGGCCCTCTGAACTGGGGACGATCAGGGATGATGAAATCTAATCTGAAGAAGACAGGAACTCTGGGCACCATCACCAAGGAGAAAGAAATCACCCTTGAAAAAAATCAAGGATGGCAGCACAAGAGAGAGTCCTTATTACACGTGCCAGGCCCTGTGTTTGGTACCTTACGTTCATTATCTCCACAGTCTTCCTAACGGTTCAAGTTCTTGCCATTCACACTCTGGGGATGAAAAATTAAGTTCATGAAAGTTAAGGAAGCTGTCCAGCAGAACAGGTAAATCATGGTCACATCCAAAACGAGAGTCCAGGGAAAGCTACTGACCAAGAGGAGCCTGCAACGGAGTTTGCTAAACAGACAGTGAGAGGTAACCCAGGGTAGCAGGCATGAGTGACAAGGGCAAGGAGCAGGAGCAAGGGACGCACACAGGAGACACGACCTAGTAGTGGTGAGGACTTGGTGACATGCCATGGGGAACGACAAGCCAGCAAGCCCAGGAGAATGCAGCTGACACTGCAGGAAAGAGGACTCCCAGGAGTCCTGGAAGTCAGCCCAAGACCATGAGCAGTGACCTTCTAGAACGTGTTCAGCTGAGAGGGCTAGGTAGGCAGGGAACAGCCAGGTTAAAAAGCCCTGACAGGTGAGTGGGAACACACTGAATTCTAAAGTTGGATCCTGAAGACACAACTCTGGGATCACTCGGCCACGTGGGCACCCAACATCGCTATGGTCTCCAGTGGGACAGGAGTGTCTAGACTGGCTACAAGAGCAGATGGACAGCTCTGCAACCTTCAGGAAACATTCAAGGGTTCCCTCTGCCACCCACTAACAGGACTAGCCACACACTCACTCACACACACTCACACAAACACACACACACACACACACACACACACTCCCACCCCTCCTTTTGTTGAAGCCAATGGCCCTACTACACAAACTCAAACCAAAATGACACGTTATTCTGATTCAATGCGTCGAGTTAAAATGCTATGAAAGCATGTGGGTTTTCATGTAAGATTCTTCAATTGATGTCATTAAAACAAAGGAATGAGTCTTGGAATTATTCCCTCATGAGCTCTGCTGTCCGTCTGAAACAAGGAAGAGCCCTCATTTCTGTCCCCAGACCAACTTACTTGGGAGAAATTAGATGAGTTCAAGAGAGCAAAAACCAAGTTTCAACGTGCACATGAGGAGAGGGAGAAAGTGCATGTCCCTAATGAGTAACGACCCGCCCCTGAACCCAAGCTGGACCTTCTCCCATCTGGCTTTGGCAGAGGGGCCACCACAGCAGTGAGGACAGACCCCTCTCTCCTGCTCTGGCAAACCAGCCGTGCTCAGCAGTCTAGCCCTTCATTAACATGTTAATATGTGACCACTGTTTTGTGCAAGGACCACTGTATATCTTTTAAAGTTTCTATCAACCACCACTGGAATGCAGGGAAATGACTGCTGGAAACGACCCCAATGCCAACTTGCACCATTATTAATAAGAAAACAATGTGCTACTCAGAAGGCTCCCCCCACAACCCCTCATCTCAGGGCTCTGGCAGGTGAATCATTCTTTCTGTGAACTCCAGTAACAAAGAAAGCCCATTTCTTCTGAAGCCTAAGCAAATCACAAGTCTAGGAAAAAAACAAAACACCAAGATATCAGAAGTATATGGCCATTATGGGCACTGTTTTTGGCAAAAGGTGTGGACTAGGGGATAGAAAACCTTTTTTCAATTTGAGATTCTCTCCCCAACTCTATACTTGACTCTTGAGTGAGTCCTTTGACCTCTCTGGGAATTGGTTTTACTTATACAATGTTGGGGTAACTGAGATTATCCTGAAGATTTCTTCTTATATGACTATTCCATGGTCAAAGGATGTTACTACCTAAACAACTGCTAAACCCACAATTTCTATAATTATTTCAGAATCATTTTATGCCTTATTTGTATTATTTGCCTTCATCTTCTATATGCTCCCAGTATTAACAAGAATACTGGTATCTGTGGAGAGTAATTTGAACTATAAAACAGTCAGATGATAGAACAGAAACACAGTTAAAGGTCTTAGATGGAACTTACTAAAATAATGTTGGTTTTCTTGGGGCGCCTGGGTGGCTCAGTGGGCTAAGCCTCTGCCTTCAGCTCAGGTCATGGTCTCAGGGTCCTGGGATCAAGTCCCGCATTGGGCTCTCTGCTCAGCAGGAAGCCTGCTTCCCCTTCTCTCTCTGCCTACTGCTCTGCCTACTTGTGATTTCTCTGTCCAATAAATAAATAAAATCTTTAAAAAAATAATAATGTTGGTTTTCCTGCTTTAAGTTATAAATTCAACACATCCCAAATGAGACTTTCAGTTGTATTTTGAAGACACTAATAAACTCTCAAATTTTATATGAAAAAGATTCAAAGATACCTAAGTCCATCCTGAAAAAGAAGAGCAGTAAGGGGGACTTACACACGGATACACTACAGAGCTACAATAATGCAGCAGTGCAAGTGTGGTTAAAGAAGGAAGAAACCAATGGAGCACAAAGGTGATACCAAGGACACAGAATCACTGCATTAAAAAAAACTAGATTCCTACCATACATAGAGAGAGAGATATATGGGGTGGGTGGGTGGGTGTGTGTGTGTGTATAAAAATTCCAGATGGGTTAAGACCTAAATGTGAAAGATTAAACTATAAAATAAACAGATAACATAAACTTTATGACAGAGGGATAGGGATTCATTTATTTCGCAGAGCCCCCAAAATCGAATCTTGTTCAATTAACATTAAAGATTTTGATTCACTAAAAGAACACGATGGACAAAAGGTCACAGAATAAGGACAGGCGGGACACCTAGGTGGCTCAGTTGGTTAAGTGTCTGCCCTGGGCTCAGGTCATAAGCCCAGCATTCTGGGATCAAGTCCCATATCAGGCTCCTTGCTCAGCGGGGAGCCTGTTTCTTCCTCTGCCTGCCCCTCCCCCTGCTTGTATTCACTCTCTCTCTCAAATAAAATCTTTAAAAATTTAAAAAAAAAAAAGAAAGAAAGAAAGAAAACTTGATGCTAAGTATTAGTGGGAATGTGGGTATATACACACTCATACCACTGGGGGAGGTGGGAGTGTGGATGGGGAATCAATCTGGAGAGACTCAGAGTACCTGCTAAAACTATACTGTTAAGGGTATCTGAGCGTCTCTCTCTCTCACACACACACACACACACACACACCCTAAGGTCAAGCAATTCCACTATCCATCCGGATCCCAAATAAATAAATGCCCCTTGGTAGTTTCCAGTAGTGGGGGCATATCTGAGGCTTTTCACAGTAGCCCTGATCGTGGTTCGATAAGATGGAGACGGTGTAGGTGTCCATCACTAGGGGAGACTATAACCGTACACCGGGCACCAGGCACAGTGGCATCCAACGACCACTTGGACTCAGTGAGCTAGAGGCACACATAGCAATGTTCCTGGACCTTCGGACCATGCCAGGTAGAGAAATAAGAAAACAGGATATGTAACACATTTACATAAATTAAAACATAGGCACGATAAGTTCAAAATATGAAATCATGTGTATTTTGTAAGAACACGTTCGTTGGCAAGTACCTACCTACACTTTGGAAATTAGCTTCTGGGAAGAACAGAACGGCGGATAGAGGGAACCGTCCCACGCCAGCATGCATGCAGACACACCCAAGTGGGGCCCTTATGAGAATGCACGTCTACATGTGTCTACTTGTATCAAACACACGTTGAAGAAAATCACATATTATTACCTGTCACGCCTACTCTTGATATTGCCACCTATTTTTAATACTGATTTCTATCTACCGGATTGACTGCATAACCTACCAGTGGATTACAACTTTCAATTTTTCTTTTTAAGATTTTATTTATTTATTTGACAGAGATCACAGGTAGGCAGAGAGGCAGGCAGAGAGAGAGGAGGAAGCAGGCTCCCCGCGGAGCAGAGAGCCCGATGCGGGGCTGGATCCCAGGACCCTGGGATCATGACCTGAGCCGAAGGCAGAGGCTTAACCCACTGAGCCACCCAGGCGCCCCTACAACTTTCAGTTTTAAGACACCATCGCTCTAGATGCTAATAAGAGCATTAGAGAGAATCCCTGGAAGAAAGGGGCCGTGCATTCCTTAAAAATCCAAGCACAGAAAGCAGTATGGAGCAAAGCCCCCCCCCCCCCATCCCGGGCTGCCTTCTCCCAGACTCACATCCACAGGGAATTCCTGGGAGTCTGGGGCTGCTCCCGGTCACGTGAGTCAGACCCACAGGGCACTTCCGGACAGTGAACTTTTCACCCCTGCCTCAGCCCTGGCTCGCTGGCCCGAGGCCAGAACTAAAGCAGGAAATGATATGCCACTTGCTGAAGCATAAAGGGATACTTGAAAACAGAAAGGAACGTTTTTAAACCGTCCTTAAACACATTTGAATAATATGGAGATATAAGAAAATAGGGGCCCCCTCTTGGAAATCTCAAGTCGGCGCATGAAAAGGGTAGAAGTCCTGGGGACCAAGAAAATAAAAGAGAAAACTGGGAAGGGGAGGAGGCTGCAGAGACTCCAGGAGGGCAGAGGCTAAGAGGACAAGGACATGCAGTAGAGACCGGACAAGTCCACCGGCTCCCAGTTGCAGTGCAATGAGATGTTAAAAGCAAACAAAAATTTCTGGCCCAAACCAACTGAAAATCCCCTTTTAAGGGGAGTGTGAGTTCCTTGCCCCAGAAGGGCTTGCCAGAAAACACCTTCATTGGGCCAATACTGCAAACAGTCATTGTGAGCTATTGAAATAGTGCTAGAGAGTTCTGCGCTAGAAGAGGCAAAAATGCATAGATATATACAATTAAGGGGAACCTGGGTGGCTCAGTCAGTTAAGTGTCTGCCTTCAGCTCAAGTCATGATCCCAGGGTCCTGGGATCCCAGGATAGAGCCATGCATCTGGCTCCCTGCTCAGCAGGGAGTCTGCTTCTCCCTCTCCCTTTGCCACTCTCCCTGCTTGTGCTCTCACACTCTAATAAATAAAATATTTTTTTAAAAATACAATTAAGAAGAGAACTTTGCTTCCACTTGGAAGCCATGACAAGTAGAGGAGAATACTGAGGCTTATTTCGACACACCCCTCAACAGCCAGCACCATTCTCTAACCCCCGTCACAACTGTGGAAACGATGCTTCCCGGAGGGCACTTTGCACAGGAATACCCAGGAGTTGGCTCTGTGAGCTTAGGTTTGAAGGAGGCATCTGCAGAGAGCTATAATCAACTTCTCAGGAAACAGAATTAAGTAATTAAGAGGCATTATTAAAACAAAACAAAAACCTAAAAATAACTAGGTTCCATATACTCCACATAACAAAACAGACCTGGAGGAGAAAGAGAATTCCTGCGAGGAGAGGGAATGATTTCTGTCTGTAGGGCAGCACGAGGGTAGAACAGAGCTGGAAGGGCAGGTAAGGGGGAAGGGACCAGAGCAGGTCCAGTACCAAGACATGGACATGGAGGAACCACAGAGCTGTTTTAGTGTATTTACTAGTATCTGGTCCTCAACTCGTAAGCGTTCGCCAAGTGCCAAAGGACACACGCCACGTTAAAGATAACAACCAGCTACTTCAGATTCTGATGAAAATATAGTAAGAGAACAACGATCCTGACAACTATCATTTATTCAAAAGGCTCTTGGCATATACAATGGCTAATCCTCAGAACAATTTTGTCAGGTCACTGATAACCCCTTTAACGGAAGAAGAAACAGACGATCACAGGTGCTAAGCACACGGAAATATGCAGCAAAGCCAGATTTACCCAAAGGCACCCTGACTTCAGAACATCTTTCCATGAAGAGTACGGACTCTCAAAAGGGTACTTCAGGGAAGATCAGGTAATCAAGACCTAGAAAAGAATTTTCTCCATTTAAAAAGACTAGAATGGGTTAAGCTCTCTAAGAGTAAACTTACCAGTGTCAGTTACCAAATTTTCCAAGTTTTGATGATTTTACTATGGCTACTGAAGATATGATCACTGGGGACGCTGAATGAAAGACACGTGGGAATCCTATCATCTATGCAGCTTCCTGCGACCTAAAATCATTTTCGATAAACTTTATTTATTTCAATAAATGTTTTTGAGGGGCACCTGGGTGGCTCAGTGGGTTAAGCCTCTGCCTTCGGCTCAGGTCATGATCCCAGGGTCCTGGGATCGAGCCCCGCATCGGGCTCTCTGCTCAGCGGGGAGCCTGCTTCCTCCTCTCTCTCTGCCTAGCTCTCTGCCTACTTGTGATCTCTGTCAGATAAATAAATAAAATCTTTAAAAAATAATAATAATTAAAAATAAATAAATAAATGATTTTGGAAAATAATGGGAATAAATGTTTTGGAAGGCTATCTCACCTCTTTTCGCTTTGGATGTACATATAGCCAATATATCAATAGATTTATACATGGTGTATTTGCAAAATATATAGATATATTTGAGTTATGTCTATACACATCTATTTCATATATAAGTATGTATTTAAGATACACACTGGAGATAAATATAAATTTCTTTTGGAAATATATTTATATACTATATTTGTGTATGTATTTTTTTTTTTCAAAGGCTAAGACTCAGTTATCTATAGTGGACATATATACCACAAGAAATTAAACCTTGGATTCCTCTTACTCCCATTTGATATTATTAAATTTCCATTAAATACATATTAACTACCACGTGGTGTTATAGTTCATCTATACAAGTTTACGTGTTTCCACTCTCAATTTTCAATTTTTTTCTTTGTCTTCCACACTTACAGAAAGAAACCAGGGAAATGGGGGCACCTGGGTGGCTCAATCAGTTAAGTGTCTGCTTGGGCTCCAGTCATAATCCCAGGGTCCTGTGCAGCGCAGAGTCCCCCCCTCCCTCCCCCTCTGCCCTTCCCCTCCGCTTGGCCTCCCACTCTGGTGCGCTCTCTCTCAAATAAGTAAGTTTTAAAAAATAAAATAAACACACAAACGAAGAAACCAGGGGAATGGGACCACCCTTCGTATCTAAATTAAACATTACCAGGATAAAGTGCCTAGTTGACATTTTAAAAGACTGCTTGATTAAAAAAAAAACTTGCTTTTTCTAAGAATGATTCAGCTACTTTCTCTTTGCGTGAATAAGGCAATTTTGAAACCGCTACCATTTTTTTCAATGCCTTCTATGTGTCATTAAATTGTTTTACCACCACCACAACAACACGTACCAAGTAAAACTGAACATACCCATTTTACATATGGGGGAAACTAGACCAAATGGACTGATGTGTACAGTCGTGCAACTCCTCTTGGCAACATGAGAACTCACACAGGGCTCCAAAGATAAAGACCTTTCACCCCCTCCAGGTTCTCATTTTCATGCTGAAAAGGTGTCAACTGTATTATTTGCCAATCAAACCTTCAGAGTGAAATGCCCATTCTAAGTACATTCGCCTGCTCAAAGAGAAGGAAAAAAAAAAAAAAATCTCAATTTTCATTCCTGGCTCTTCTTTGAAGTTAAAGTTTGTTACTGAAGCTGAAGAAAAATCTTAGAAGTATGAAGAAATGCAAGCGGTGTTCCAAGTAACAATATGCGTGCGCCTGAGTGGGAAACATGGGAAGAGGAGCTGCTAAATTCATTTTGGCCTCATCTGATACTATCTCACTGATCTGGGTCCAACTTACATTTGTTTCTCTCTCTGTCCCTCCCCCATTTCCTCTCCATTCCAGAAGCCTATGAAAATCCCAGCAAAGGAGCAGGATAGAGTTTCCAGGGCATGGAGAGAACCGTCGAGTAAGGGAATGGTTGTCTACTCCAAGAATAACCTTATTTCAACTAAGAAAAACCTAAGACACAAGAAACAAATCCTTATAGGATCATAAATAATAACCGGAAACAAAATTATCTAAATATTGATCATGAAAGCAAATAGGTTTCTGGAAGAGAGATGCTCAAAAGAACTAATTAAATACGCCTTTTAATCCATACTCAAGCACGGGGCATTGTAATTTACAATGAGTCAACCTCAAGCGGGATGTACTTTTTAATTCAAACTTTTTTTTTTTTTAAGTCTTTAATTATGTTGAATTCCACTTCCAGCTTTTGTTCCCCAGCCCTGATCTCTATCTGCTCAGCTCTGATGTTAATCAACTTCAGGATACTTGAAACTAAGCACCATCAAAAGGCACTGGTTCTGAAGGTCCTCAAATCTCAGGGCACTGTGGGGCCTTCCAAGGACCTTTGGAATTTTTTTAGTCTACACATGAAACTGGTAGTATTTTGTAAAAAGGAACAGATAGCTCTCAATCAGTGATGCTTTCCAAAAAGGTCAGTAAAAATGGCTCGTTGATTTAGATTTTTAATTTTCCTATGTGTTTTCTCCTTACAGTGGGATGATAAGGTGACCTCTAGTTCTCCCCTTCCAACTTCTTGGTAAAATTAAGGGACTGTAATTGATTAGTACGACAGTAAAAGAAAATAATGCAACATCCCAGAAAACCTACAGGCTAAAGAGTCCTGTCTTTTCTCCTAGACAACGAAGTATCAGCTAACAAAAAACACCAATGCCTATTTCCTTTCTAACGTTCAGGGGCTCAGGTAATAATGCTGTCAAGTGTCATCTGCAAATCTCCTACCCCACCCCCTTCTCCTCAAAAAGATTAGACGAAATAACTGTCAGGCACTGGGTTAATCCTAGGAGATACACAGGAAATGATATTTTAGTACCCTCCCTAACACATTCACACTCTAATGGAGTAGATAAAGGTAACAATTATAATTCAGTGTGATGAGGAGTGTTCCAAGGATAAGCACAGGGTGTTATGGAAAGATATAGGAGGAACTGTTAACACGATCCAAAGAAGGGAAGTGCTGAGGCCTTCCGGAGAGTTCCCCCACAGAAAATGACGTCTGTAAGAGACCAGGAGATAAAGAACCACTCTGCATCCAGCAGGAGGGCGCTAATGAAAAAGACGGTCCATAACAAGTGTTGGGGAGAATAAGGAAATCTTGGAACCCTCAGACAATCGCTGGTGGGAATGGACAGCGGCCCAGCCACTGGGGAAAACGGACAATTCTTCAAAATGGTCAGCATAAAACTATTCTCTTCACCCAGGAATTTCCATTCTTAGATTTATATCCAAGAGAACTGAAAAGCTATGTCCACACAAAAGCATGTACACCAACATTCACAGCAGCACTTTTCCACCAAAATAGCCAAAGTGTGGAACCACCCAAATGTCCACCAACTGATGAAGGGGAACCAAAGCAGGGGATGGTCCAAACTGTAGCATCAGTCAGTCACTGGAAAGCATTGGAATATGCTGAGAAATGTGTGAGTATGAACCAACCTTGAACACGTGATGTGAAGCCACCAAAGCCAGGTACAAAAGGCCACAGATGGTCGGATGCCACTTAAAGGAAAAGACTGTAACAAGGAAATTCAGAGACGGAAGGCAGATCAATGGTCTCCAAGGGCTGAGGGGAGAGCAGAACGGAGAGGAGGTGCTAATGGGATGGGCTACTTCTTTGTGGTGATGAAAATATTCTGGAATTAGATCGTGGTGATAGCCTTGCGACTTTGTAAATATACTAAAAGATACAAAATATCATTTTTAGGGGTATGAATCCTATCTCAGGGAGAAATAAGATGGCGCAGGTAGTAACAGGATTGAGGGGTCCAGGAAGCAGAGACAGGGAAAACCGGCAAGAATAAAGTCCATAAAGAGAAGGGGATGTGACCGGAGAGCATGGCAAGAGGGTGAACGAGTGGGAATGAGGGGGGTCCTCCTCCCGTTAGTGGCAGAGGCAGAGAGGGGAGCATGGCATAAGTGTGTGGGAGAGCGGAGAAGGAATTCATGTCCAAAACATCTCTTAGGGACATGGGCAAGCGATCAGGTCAAGGAGTTTGAAGTAAAACAAAGAAGGTAAGAACCATGTCGGTGAGAAGAGGAGAAAGTGAGGCCTGGAAAATAAGCCAGTTATTGGAAGTTTCCCACAATTGCTTAAAAAAAAAAAAAATCAGCTTCTGTGTTCAACACTATAAAACAATTCACTTAGACACAAAATGAGCAGGGAGTCTCAAGAGGGATTTCCTCCTCTGTTACACCTCCGGGATCCTCGGGCTGGAGTGTGAGGGGCCCTGGCTCACTTCCTGTTGCTTTTCTACATCGATGTTTACATCATTTCCAAGGCTTTCCTATGTAGCGCATCAACTCTCGAACTCCTGCGGCAACTAGCTTTCTCATTCATTTGTGGTTTCTTCATATTTTGTTATTATTTCAACAACTAGGCAGTAGAGACTTTGAAAATTCATGTGACAAGGGCCTTTACAAACCTTTTCATAAACTCAAGGGAAAACAAGTATTTCTCCTTATTTGTTGTATCTTTTTTTAAAAAAAAGAAATTTTTCATAATTTTTAACATTAAGAAATCAGAATTATATTTGACGTATTCCCAATCTCAAAACATAATTTGTTTCCATGCTTCAGTAACTAGAAATTCCTCTTTAAATGAATTGAATTCACTTTTTACTTTCAGCTGGTAATGTGTACAAGTCAGTCATTCAAGATTTTGTCAGAAGCTTCCAAATCAAGATCTAGATCTCCATGGGAAAAGAATAACAGAGTAACTCTACCAAATGATTTTACTTATAGACAAAAGCCAACGAGTAGAATTGTAGGTCAAAGGTGTGCTATAGGAGTCCTCAAAAAGTATTAACGTCTGATTTCTACTCAAACATATATTAGTTAACCATTTTGAGAAAGCTTCCTATGCAGCAGTGTTCACAGGTAACCAAATCTATATCTTACCTCCACACTATGTTACAAACGAAGAAAATGGAGTGGCCAGTAAAGGGCAGCCCAGGAGTAGGACCCAGGGGACCCAGCCTCAGGTTCTGAGTTCCAGGTTCTGGGTTCTCAACCATGACCCATAATGCCTTGACATCCGTCCAGATGATCTACTCCATGGAAAACTCTTAAAGTTTGCAAGCCCTGAGCAATTCTAGGGGACTTATGCCTGTCCAATTGCCAATGTTTCTCAAAATATACAAATGTGACCCCAAAATTCAAAACACCAGAGTCAGGATGATATATAGAAAAGAGACCAAGTCAGCAGAAGGGAACCTGGGGTTTTTAGCAGAGCTGCAACAAATGAGTTACGCCTAGAGTTACTTCCTCAAGCTCGCCCATGCCCGAGTTGACTCAACTAGTTGACCAAATGTGCTATAGTTCTATAATTCCATACCAATGAGACAAGAAAACATACATTCTGTAAAGCTCCTCACCTCTTCCTCTACCAGTGCATTTCCCTCCTCTGATCAGTCCCTTCGTTACCCATTGCTCTGGGTGTGGGTCAAAATCTGTGGTCCTGCTCATTCTTCCAGCTGGATTCTTGTTTCATTCTATGCTTTGGTAATGCTGGTTTATCGTGGATAATTCAGCACTTACTACAATTTGATTGTTTTCAAAGGCATTTTTAGCAAAGGAGCAGAGTATAAAAGAGAAATGCATAATGCTCAGTGCTAAATATTATATGCGCTAGGTCATGAGTTGGACTAGAAGCCTTTGGGGGCAGGGAGTCCTTGGGGGCCAGGAACAGGGGGCAGGGTGCTGAGTAGCTCATGGATGACACGGACAGGCAGCATGCCACCTTCCCTTCAGGGACAGTCCCTGTTTGCTAGGTCCTTCTGGTGCTCAAATTTACTTACATTTGCAAATATGTAAACATGTTCAGTTTCAATATGAACTCGAAATAAGACCCGGAGCCATTAGGTTTCCTACGTATTTCTGCCAAAGTAAACGTTTTTCTTTGGGTCTTGATTCTGATTCTCCAGTCTTGTTTTCTTTACAGTTTGCTTTGATCCTGTCTCCATTTCCGCTGTCCTACCTAAACATTTAAAATGTGTGCCTTCCCCCTTATAAAGCAGTAAAGGAATCCCAAAGTGTGCTTAAGGGTAGGAGCTGGCTTTGTGGGTAAGAGAAGCACCATGAAGGGTTAGTATGCAGGGATGATGTCCAAAATCGATGGTACTTCTATTCTATCTTTGTATCACTGGAGTGTGAGGAGGGATCAAATTTCCCGCAAACAAATGAAATTCCTTTTAACGAGCTTCTCTAGTCTGTATGCAAAGTACAGATACTATGAGAACAGTAGCAAGATTAACAGTCCTCACAAAATCTCCATGACATATGTACTATTAGCAATTACTTTATCAATGAAATTAAAAAAACAGTCTCATTCATCTGCTTCATGTCACACAACTGGAAAGCAGCAAAGGCAGATCCGAGGCCAGTCCGACTCCACGACACGCACTCATGATCCCCATAATCGAAAAGGCCTCCCCATCATGGTGATATTCACAGTATGGACCCTAGGACACTCGAAGGTTCTGACTCATCTCTCAGCCAAGTTTGAGTTAATTTGTACAGCTCCACAAACCATACCACGCATCACGTACGTCCTGATTTCACCAAACGATATTCTCCTCTATGTAGTTTCACAAAAATGCAAAACTAAAAATCCCATGTAATGACCATATCTTGTTAAGTTTCTTATACAAATAAAGAGACTAAAAATAGAATCCAGAAAGAATGTTTTATTTTTGTACAATAAAGTAAAAACTAAAAGCTATGCATTCCTTTACTAATAATTTTCATTTTATTTTGAAAGAATTCCAAACATGCAGAAAAACTGGATGAACTAGGGAAAGAACCCCCATATTCCCATCACCCTGAGTCCCCCTTCAAGTTGGACCAACTGCCCCAATAGTGTTTTTTCTGGTCCAAAAAAAAAAAAAAAAAAGTGCCTCTAGGATCACACTTTGTACTTGGAAACTAAAGAGAGGACAAGCTTCATCTAAAGCTATACTCAGTTCTTCTTAACCTTCATTACCAAAGATTGCTGATTCGTTATTTTGAAGAAAGCCCCAAACTGGGATTACCAAGGTTCTCTCATGAGAAGCTTCAAGGATTACCATTTGGGGAAGGGTTCTCCCTGCATTCCATCAAATCACACACGATGTTAGTTCGTCCCATCAACGGTGATGGTAACTTCAATCCCTTAAGGTCAACTCTTCCACATTTCTCCAGTAGAGTTACTGTGTCACCCTTGATAATTAATGAGGCTTTGCAGATGGACTCTTAGAGATGATATACTATGCTGGTCCTCATCCAGCTCTAGCTCACTAGATTTTGAACCCACTGATGTTTCCTGCCTGAGTCCATTCCCTGAAGATGGCTGGAAACACCATCTTTCCAGAACACACATTCTGCTGATCAGACGGCTTCCTGGCTTTCTCCCCTCCCCTCACTTATTCATGCATTTATTTATACGAGTATGGCCCCATGGACTTCTGACTGGTTTTGGGGGATATCATCTCTGGTATCATTCTGATGCCTGTTTTGTCCCAGGTCTGAATAAGGCATCCCTTTGCGGGCTGCTATGTTCTTCTGGCGTCTTACCATCTTTCTTTGAGAACACCTCTATTTTCTGGCACAAGATATACAAAGCTCACTTTGCACATTCCCTGCCTCAGCTCGAGGACCAGACATTTTTTTAAGGACACGTGGTTCCTCTTAGCAGAGACTGGTGTCTCAAAACCAAGATCTGTACGAGAAGCAAGCTCACACTGGGTTATCACCGCAGCCTGGCCTGTTCCATAAGCAAAGTCAGGAAACAGGTGTGCTGTGTGTGTATATGTATGTACACACTCACATGCATGCAAATACTTTAACATTTATATTTGTTTCTACACTAAAATTTCTATACGTAATTTCTACATATTGAAATCCACGAGTTCACACCAATACTCAAATTTCACAGCATGGCGTTCATTCTGGCATTGTAACTGTAACTACCTTCTGACAGTAAGAGGTCTGGCTCCCATTACCTTCAAAAGATTTGCTTATTGGCCTCCCTGGGACTCCATGCTTAGACCTGCCTAATGGCTTTTGGACTGAAGAAAGGAAGGAAGGAATAAAGGAAGCTGGCAAGCGAAGAAGGCTGGCAATACTAAATTTCTGAGACTTGATCATCTCTTTACGAAAAACGTAATCCAGGCCCCAAAACCAAATATATCAACACAACATCCCATTCCCTAGCCACAGGAGAGAACAGAGTTTAGAGCTGTTTTCCAGCGGATTCTTACAGTCTGCCACTGTGCATAAGACACACAATTGTTCATATGTTTACAACAAAAAGAACTGATGTGTTTAAATATCATTGAGCAATAAAAAATTTCAAGAACCAGGTATCATTAATTTTCTAAAACAGATACTAGAAATTTTAGTATGTCCTTATTGGACACCCCACCCCACTTATAGTAAAAGGTGGGGGAGAGAGGACCCAGAAAACTCACAGGCTTTGCCCAAAGTGACAGAGCCAATTAGAAGGGAAGCACAATCCAACTCTTAGGGTCCCGACCTGCCATGTCACTACACCACGGTTCCTCTGAAAACGTTTTCCCAGTAACTAACATACAATTTTAAAATACATCCATTGAGAAGCATGCAGTGCTGTGAACCCTCATGAGAAAAATTTATACCCACAGATGTAGCAAGCCTCTTTTAAATAACTAGAGGAGAACAATCTCTTCCATGGGAACATTAATGAAACACTTACTCAAAGGTTAAACTATAAACATAGTTCATATAACCAAAAACAGTTCCTGATTTTAGTATTCTGCCCTTGTTCCAAGTTGTCATAATTAAGCATCCATCACCACAGTGCCACAGATAGGAAGAAATGCAGAACAGGGATAATAAGACCACCTACCTCATGAGCATTCTGGAAGGATTAAGATAGTGCTTGTGAAAATATTATGGAAATGGGGCTGCATTGTACAGTGGTAAGTGGCTCCCCACCACTCACCTTTGATGTAAATACAGTGTTTCTGTCACAAGCTGATTAAACCGACTTTTTGTAACACGGTGTCAGCTCTGGCACCAAACTCTTACCACACAGCACACTAACCAGGTCACCCCGACTTCTGGCATCCAGGTGTCTCTATTCTTCATCTGTAAAGTGGGGAGGAGGACACCAGGCTGAGAGCTGGTCTGCAAGCTACACGAGGAAACAGAGCATCCTAGGCTCAGTGAAAGTGAAAGCGCCCGTCTCATCACCACCTTGTCATAGCACCAACATCAGGATCTCTATTACCAGAGTTATGATTTTTCTTTAAGATTTTATTTATTTATTTGACAGACAGAGATCACAAGTAGGCAGAAAGGCAGGAAGAGAGAGAGGAGGAAGCAGGCTCCCCACTGAGCAGAGAGCCCGATGCGGGGCTCGATCCCAGGACCCTGAGATCATGACCTGAGCCGAAGGCAGAGGCTTAACCCACTGAGCCACCCAGGTGCACCCAGAGTTATTACTTTCAAACCTTGATGCTGTTTGCAGTGCATACTACCAGCGGGAAATGAAAGCTGATTGAACAATGTGCTGTGATCGTAAATAAAACCAGACTCTTTTTGTATATCTAAGTGAACACATAGGCAATGCCTAAATCATGGCACTGTTTTTCTAGATCGGGCATCACACAGTCCTAAAGGACAATGCCAGTTTCTAGCGTTCCTTCCGTGAGGACACTGGATGTGGTCAAGTTTACCCAGATATCCTGGGTCGGAACGTGTCATTTACCTTATGGGATATGATACTCTGATGTTTAATTAAGGATGAAATTTCAGACTAAGATACAAAACGTAAAGGGTTGGTTTTAAGGCAATGTGGGAAAGAAGATAAAACCCTTAAAAGATTTAAAACAGATCAGGAACAAAAACAGTCTTCAGGCAGGCCAAAAATGGTGGCTCTCTGTTCTTAACACACAACTCCTGGCAAACTCAGCTATGCCTTATTACTTAAAGCTTAGCTCTTATTTTTTTTAACTGTTTTTTTTCTTTTCTAGGAAAAAAAAAAGTCTAGTGTTCAATGAAATACCAGGTGCACTGTGCCTTTTGCTCTTATTTTAAACACACACACACACACACACACACACACACAAGTGTGGCTTATGGGCTTCAGCCTAGCCTGTCAAGCAAGAATTAAAATCTCTTTAAAAAGCAGCTTTGCATGGTTCATGTGTCAGGCTGACATGAGCTGGATCAGCTTACAGAAGGGGCCAGAGATAAGGCATGCAAAGGAGTTAGAGGAAACAGCCCCCAGAAAAACCCATGACTTCTTTACTCCTCTACCCTACCTTCATTCCACTCCTCCCTTCCTCTCCTTTATAAGAATTGGTACAAAAAGGAGTAAAGAGTGATTGCTTTCCCCTTTATTAACAGCACAGCACTGGATTCTGAAATGCAGCCATCAAGAACAAATACCTACCTCCTCTTTCTCAAGATCTCTTTAGTTTCCTTTAAAAATCTTGAGACAAAACCACAGTGGTTTAAAGCCCACTCTCGGGCCTTTGATTTCATTACGTCCAAATGCACAAAGCCTGCGGAGTGAGGACTGTTCAGTTTATTTTACAAGAATGCATCAAATATTAGCTGAAAATTGGTTGTAAATGGGGCTACTTAAGGCTCCACGGAAAGGAACTGCAGAGGCTTGGGATTAAAATTGCAGGAAGCCAAAAAGAAAATTGAGGATGGAAATGATGACTGATGGGCTTCTTGCTATTATCTCCCAGAAAGCGAAGGACATGGAGACTTTGAAAAAAAAAAAAAAATTACATAGGTGACCTTGAGCCCAAGTCCAGACTGAGAAGTCAGCTGGGTGTGCAGCTTCCTGCAGGGATGGAAGTCATGCAGGCAGAATTCTTTATTTCCAAATGGGTGATGAAGATGTTTCAGATAAGCAGTTTTGATTTCCAGAAGAAGGCATGTCGGGTGGCCCTCGCACCACACTCCCTCTCCGGGAGCTGCGGTTTGAAACTCTTAAATGGTCCTAGAGGATTTCATGACTTTGGGACACAGGAGATTGGAGATTAAAAATGGACTCTATCAACGAAATTACTGTACGGGTTTTCTGTCTTCATCCTCTATCACTGTGCACAGAATGGGGGCCCCGGAGCCATCGAGCAGACTCAATCAAAACTTCGTGAACCTGCTTCAAAATGAGACCTAGAAGCACAGCCTGAATTCCAGGGAAGTTAACTCAGTCTACACCAGATTTTTCAAAAGGTAGATTATTGCTGACACAGTCCTTCAGACCAGTGGCTTTTAGACTGGCTAATATCAAGACCCCTTTATGGATCTTAAAAATTAAAATAATTTGGAGGACTCCAAAGAGCTTTTTCCTACGTAGGTTACAGTTATCATCAGGATGTAACGTGTTTCAAGTTAAAATACTTATGTGCTGGGCGCCTGGGTGGCTCAGTGGGTTAAATCCTCTGCCTTCAGCTCAGGTCATGATCTCAGGGTCCTGGGATTGAGCCCCGAATCCGGTTCTCTGCTCAGCGGGGAGCCTGCTTCCCTTCCTCTCTCTCTGCCTGCCTTTCTGCCTACCTATGATCTCTGTCAAATAAATAAATAAAATCTTTGAAAAAAAATTCTTATGTGCATAATATTTATTAATTCATGAACACACGACCTAAAACCCATTACTATGAACAACTTCAGTGGTACGTTTTCATAAGCAATTAGATTTTCCCGAAAACTGGAGTGAAAATAGTGGCCATTTGAAATCGTTGCAAATTTGCTCGTGTCTGGCTTCACAGAACATGGCTGGTGCCCTCTCTGTTGCACTCAATCTGTTGCGATACCTTATTTTGCCCGAAATACATAAAGAAAAACCATGGTCACACACATACGTATTCGGGAAATGGAGGGAGAGCGTCATGTCCTTCTTAGATGAATTTGGATATTCTTTCCCTGATACTACACCAAAACTCAACAACAGGTAGTTTCTATAGGAATCTGGATCCCCAACCATGAACTTTCCATAGTCTCGTACATTAAAATCTATTGAGCTCTTATTGCTTCATTTTTATACCCATGCAAAACTTTGCAACACCCATCATTGGTCACACAGAAAACACCGAGTCCCTGAGCTGCACAGAGGTTCTAAATGTAATGAAAACCTTCACCATCTACCATGAGAGAAAGAGCATGAAAAAGGCAAATAATGTGTTAGTATTACTATGAAAATAGATCTGACCTTGAAGACCCAGCAAAAAGACAGCAGGGACCCCAGAAGTCTGTGAACCAACATTTGAGAATTGCCGCTTTAGGCTTACCATGTCTCCTGACTGCAGGGGCCAAATAATGTGTCTAAAAATTAAAAAAAAAAAAAAAAAAAATGTCCCCGTTGACATTCAACCAGGAATTAGTCAAAGAACTCAAAATCCAAGAGTACTATGTGGTCTCCAGTATATAAGTGAGGAAAACAGATAGATGAACTATTTATATAGAAGTCTGCTTTAATTTTAAAAAAGTCTGATTTAATTTTAAAAAACAAACAAACAACAACAACAAAAAAAAAAACCTTGAACTCTCAAGTGTATTTTTCGTGATCACCTCCTGAAATTCAGATTTCAAATTCAGAGTCTTTAACGATTTTTCATTCAATGAAACACAGAGAATAGCTAAGGAAACTGAATTCCTGCTAGCCACAGGCTGTGGTTGCAATGTCATCTAATACTCTCTTTAAGGAGAAAAATAGATTCTTCTCCTCCTCCTTTAAGGATCCACATTCTGGGCAAAAGCTGGGCAAGAAACAATACCTCAACGGAAATATCTGTGTGCCTGCATGTGTGCAGATGGAGAGAGGTCACTGATGGTCTCACTGATCTGCGTCACAGGCACATAAATGGTTTCACTGTTCTTTATGTCAGCACAGAAGACAAGAGCGAGGTACAGGGAGGAGATGCGCAAAGCTGGCTTTACCAATGCCCCCAATATTCCACAAATTGTGGTCCCTGGAATTATGTAGGCTACGGGTTGTTTTATTTTCTTACAGTCCTGCTTGGGAAGAGAAAGCGGGCCTTCTTGGCGAACAAAAATGACTGTTTGCACAATAGAATTGATTATCTGTTCAAGATGGCTTACGCCACCGGACTATAAAAAATTGCAGGTGGCTTTGGTTACAAGAGACGCCATCAATCACCCTGAACTATTGACACATTTTTATGTACTGTAGTCTCAGATCACTGACCAAGGTTACCTATTCATCCATGAAATCTAAAATTTGGAGGCCTACCTAAGGGAAAAGAGGGGATTTAAACTGAAAAGTCTTCTCTCCCTAGTCGTAGAACAACATCCCATTTTAAAGCTAGATGGGAGGGAGAGGCTCCGTTCCCTTAAGCTCGCCATCTGGGGTTAGCGCTGGTGCCCCACTACCAACCCTTTTCCAACGATAAGTCAGGGAGCTGGGAATCCCAGGGATTTGGGAAAAGCTACTTAAATTCTTCACAGCTTTGATTTACAACTGGCCATGAACTAATAAAAATTACAGTGAATATTTCTTTTCCTTCAACAGGGTGCTTGTCGCTGGGCAAATTACAGATAAAATTAATTCCGGTCTGGTCCCGGGAGCTTAAAAATTACTAAGCTCCTGTTAACCTTCCTGCATTATGAGAGACAGTCAAAGAACTGAACCGCTAAGAAGGAGAATCTCTTCTCAAAAAGAGGGCTACAGAACACTGCATTGATAGCTTCCGTGATTTCCCTACCCCAGGAAGAACCCACTGGAAAGGCTTGCCTGTTGGCTACTGACCCCAGGGTCATAATTTCTAAGCACTTAATGCCAGATTTGAGATGAGGCAGCAAGTTGTCTTACTGACATTTCTTTCCCAATACAAAACCTCTCAATCTAGATCTCAGTGAATTTTGTTACTCCTCTGTCCCTCCGTTCCTCTCTTAAATTCCAAGCTCCATGCAATCCCATCTCTGTCTGCTTTCCAAGACTAGCAGTCAGTCCCTAGGACTTTGTTATATTCAACCCAATGAAGCAAAGAAGTCCTTCGCACAGTGTTTCCTTTCTTTCCGTCTACCCATGATTTGGGCATTGGAGGGTTTGTTGCAACCTCTACCAAGCAGAACCTGATCAAGCAAAAACTTTGACGAGTGGTAAACTCCACTGCCAAAAGAAAAGAGGTTATCACGGAGAACAACACGGACACGTTGGTTAGTATTATGGTAGAATGTCATATACTATGGTAAAAGACAAAAAGGGGGAACCCCACTTGGCAATGAAGCCAAGTACAGCTGACTGCCACTGCTCTGAGCCTTGTCCACGTACACCCACTGGTGGCACCAACATGGTGACTCACCATTCATTAGCTCTCACATTCAGTATGTTAAGCATGGCAGACACAATATCCGAGATCAGCAATAAAACCCTAAAATCATAGTCCCTACACCCAAAAATCGCACAGCAGCGCTAGGCTCTCTATGTCCCCCCCCCCCAAAAAAAATTGTTTCCCCCAGGAGGCAAAAAATCAAGGGAAGTTTGGAGAAGGCATGGGGAAAGGAAGGATAAAGAGAAGAAGAGAAGGGGGGAAAGAAAATCCTACTACCATCCTGGAGGTAGGGCCTTTATAGGAAAGTGACACAGAGGAACAAGCACATACTATGTGCACGAGGGAGGGCGTGGCATGAAAGGTTCACCTGACAGCAGGTGTGGCAAGGAGCCTGGAAGGACAGGAAGTACTCGCCTGGTGAGATTGGGGGAATGCAGGGGGGGAGGTGCGCTGCTGGGGGGCAGGAAGGACAGAAGCCAGAAACAGCAGCAAGGGGACCTCCTGTCCCCAGGTCCGAAGCCTCCTTTAGGACAGTCCTCCCCTTCCCAGTCACCAGGTCTTGAGCTCTCTAGCTTGAAGCTTGCAAGGCTGGCCCTGGCCCCGCTGCCCTCCCTGCTGACTGTGCCCTGGGAGCGGCCTCTATCTTGGAGCCTGACCTATAGCAGTAGCGGCGGTAGCGGTGGTACGAACACCCCAACGGCCCCTGCACCCCAGCCCCCCCGCCCCCCACCAGCGTGATTGCCATCCACACAGGCATTGTGTCACTTACACAAAGCTTCCAGAAACGGCACCTGGCTTGGCCAGCGGACTCCAGGCTAAAATGCCAAAGCTTTCATGCAGACTGAGTTCTGGGACCTGTATCATGGGCGTCCATGTGGTGATCAACCTCGTGCTCCGCCATATTGCTCCACTAGAGGCAGTGGCTTCCATGCCTGCCCAGGAGACGAGGCTAGAAAATGGGACACCAGTAGCCATCCCACGGGGTGAGAGATTCAGGGAGAAAGTACACACTCACGAGGCATGGTGTCCAGCATTTTATAGGTCCTCAGGAGACAGCAGGTGGGGGAAAGAGGGAGAGAGGAGCTTCTCTTTTAAGCCTCTCCCTCAAGATGGCTCCGCCTCTTCCCATCCTTAACATGTCGCTTAACAGTCTCATTCTGCCATAACTCTCCCTCCTGGGAGCACAATTCAGTGTTCGTGATCTCTATTCATTACAGACCCTGCCAAACCTTAATGCTCCTCATAAAAGGATCCCTTTATGGGGAAAACCACCATGTCCAAAGTTTATTGTAACAAAATGGTCACTCCCTCCTCATTCTACAATCAGTTGGTCACTGTGTCCTTTAAAATTCTGATCCTCTTTTGTTTGTTTTTAAAGTAAGCTCCGCACCCAGCAAGGAGCGGGACACAAGGCTTGAACTCACGACCCTGAGAACAAGACCTGAGCTGAAATCTAGAATCAGACACATAACTGACTGAGCCACCCAGGTGCCCCAAAATTCTAATCTTCTAAATTCCACTCTAATACCCTCCCCTCTCCATCCCCATTTTCCAGAATATTCATTGCACAAGACATAAATGAATATGAACCCAGTTTAGTCACTAATTGCAATGACGTTTTCCACGGAGACGCACCTACACGGTTGTGATGTTTGACATCCTTTGGCTCTCGTGAAGATTAAACGAGACACTAATTAAAACGTATAAACTATCTTTAAATGCAAACATGTGGCGTTGTGATTTTCTATCATGGCCACAGAAACGGTTTCCAGTAACTTGATCAAAAACTTCTGACACACAGGGCAGTCAGGTTAATGGCAAGCTTTGGCATTTGAAATTTTTAGAATGTAGTATCAAAGTTTCAAAACATCTAGGATGAAAGCAAATTAAACAAGTAGTCCAACTCCTTCAGTATGATGGATGAGATTAGAGCAAACCAACCCTCCCAACAGAGAAGTCAATAACCAGGGGGAAACTCTGTTCACACAGCCTCTGAGCGAAGGTGTTAGAGGCCCACAGAGGCCCACAGAATCAGAGGGCGCTGGCTGCAGAGAGAGGGGAGCCTGGCCTCTGCTGATTCTATTGCAGAGTCAAAATCCTAGGAGGCTGAACATTCTTACAGGGCTGGGTGGGCAAAAACGAGTTCACGGCCTGCTAGGGAATGGGGCCCAGCAACAAGGCAGACCTTCAACTGGGATTCCAAAGCCCTCAACCAAGGAAGTCAGCGTAATAACCCAGACACCCAGCGACTCACACGGAGACTCCAGGCCCCTTTGGGGTTTAATCCCTGCCTGTCCCCCAGCCGCCTCCCAGAAGAAACATAAATACCCTTCAGAGACGAAGATCACCCACAGCTAGGTATGGTTTCTGTACTTTTAATACACAATGCCCAGCATCCATCAGAAAGAATCCTGCTTACGAAAATAAGAACCAAAACTCAGAAGAAAAGGGACACAGAGAATCCAGATAGTGTACATTATCAGAAGACAATCTGAGAATAACGAAGGAGTATGTGTAATGAGTCAGACAGCGAATAAAGAATTTCAGTGTAAAACGAATCAAGAGGACAACTGAAAATACAACCACTGGTATGAAAATATTCAATATATGGTTTTAGCAGCAGATCTATACAGTCGAAGAAGCAGAAGGGAACTGGAGGCTACATCGGACAGAAAAAAGTGGGTCAAAGCGTGGAGAGAACTGGGGAAACACCATAAGAAACCCAGTTGAATAAACCTATAATTAGAATCCCAGAAGACAATGGGGTAAAAGCACTATCTGAAGAGATAAATGGCTGAGAATTTTCCAAAACTGATAAGAGAAATCAAGCCACAGATTCAAGAAGTGATGTCTATCCAGAGTTAGGTAAATACAAGGAAATTCACGCCTGGACCATTATTGTAAAACTGCTGAAAAACAAAGTGAACATTAGTAGAGCTGGAGGGCGAGGGGGATTAATGGTGGCCTCGTGGGGCTGGATTTTCAAATCGGCAAAACGAAGACGGACAGAATGTCAGCACAGTCACGGTTAAACCAGAAGACACGATGTCAGAAACGATAGCTCTAATGAAATAGGAGAAAATATCTAAGAATTCTATAGCTAGCGGAAAGAGTCTTCCAAAATAAAGTCACTCAAATGAAATCAGAGGGATCTTATCACCGGGATACATGAACTGAAGAAATTCTAAAGGGAGCTCTTAGGCAGAAGGAAAATAATCCCAGATGAAAGCATGTTGTACAGTTCCTCCCATGGAGTATTTTTAAGTAGATCTGAAACTAGGAGATCGAAGATCTGAAGAGTGACGAGGGCCTTTAGGTCTCTTGCTTGATCTGTCCCAGTCGATAATTGTTTCAGTGACTTGAATGGCACCAACAAAAAAAAAGAAGAAAGAAATAGGGCACTGTAAATATGTTACATATTTAACATTCAAAAATATGCCCCCACAGACCACAAAATCTAACCAGGTCATTTTTACTGGAAAACTCTCTTGATTTAGAGATATTTACCTGTACTCGCCTGAGTTAATGCCATCCTCCTTATCTTTCCTGACCGCACACAACAGAATATACTCTATCCCTCTTCTGGAAGGAGAAACTTCTAGAACTGTGCTCCACAAGACAGAGCCTGTACACAACGACCCACTGAATTAAGTCTGGACAAGGAGCAGTGGGCCCCACTCACATGATGGAGTTTCGTGGAAACAAACAGAAAATCTTCCACCAGAGAAATCAAACATGAGCAGCAGAAGCATTAGGTGTGGAAGCACTGCCTTGTGATTTGAACAAAACACCTCAACATGTTAGCTAATGGAAAACTTAAATATTTCCAATGTACTCCTTAGGCGTGGTCTCCCTCTGAAAGGCTAGGGGACGCTTAGCGTGTATGAAGCCATCTTCCCATCAAAACCCACAGAAACTGACTCTTACTATTGGTCCCGGACATGGTCTTAGAAGACCCCACAACAAAACACTAGAAGAAACAGCTTCCCAATGAGAATGAGCATTCAATACAAAATCTCTTGGCCATTTAAAAAAAACAAACAAACAAAACTTGAGGCACCTGGCTGACTCAGAGAGAAGGGCATGCCTCTCTTGACCTTGGCGTCGTGAGTTTGAGCTCCATGTCGGGTGAAGAGATTACTTAATAAAGTCTTTTTTAAATATTTTATTTATTTGAGAGAGAGAGAGAGAGAGAGTACCAGAAGGGGGAGGAAGGGTAGAGGGAGAAGCAAACTCCTCACTGAGCTGGGAGCCCAATGTGGGACTCGATCCCAGGACCCCAAGATCATGACCTAGGCCGAGGACAAACTCTTAACCAACTAAGCCACCCAGGTGCCCTTAAAAATAAAATCTTTTTTAGAAAAAGGAAGAAGAAAATCTCTCAGCCATTCCCAATCTGAGGTAGGTAGCAGCTCATTTTACCCTCTTTCAAAGCTCTGAAATAACCCAGGCACAAGCAGCATTTCCACCACTTTCAAAGCGATTTTGAATTTTGTTAAGTTAAACTTCATACTCTCGTTTCTTTGATTATTTACTTCACCTTCCAGAGATAAAACTGTTTGAAAGGCAAGCCTAGATTTTACCCTGTGCTATTCTTAGCAGAAAAAGATTCACTGCAAATATCTGGGCACTAATGCTTCCCTCCCCAGCCTCATTCGACTACGGATTCCGCAGCTTTGAAAACATCCTACAAACGCTCCATCCGCCTCGGCCCTCTGTGCTGTTATGACCACAGGAATTATTCCTGCTCCTGTCCTTTTCTTCTTACCTGAATGTTGCTCTCAGTGCTTCTACCTTCAAGTAGATTTTTTTTTTTTTAACACAACTGCACATTTCCTTAATAAATGAAAGTCAACGTAGCAGAGCAGAAGGGAGCGTATGGTTTAAAGTCAGTCTCAGGCTATACCCCAGTTAGGGTTGCAAAAGTTGCCAGGAGACTTTCAACATTCTTAGCCTCCGTTTCCTTATCTGAGGAGTAAAGAAACTGGGTAAGTTTCCTTATCCTTGTATGACGTTAACACTACCGAGATCTGAGGACTGTTTTCAGAAGAGAATCTTTAAACCTCTGAACGTGGTAGCGGATACGTGTAGAAAGTACCATGTAGAAAGACGTACGAGTGCATACTCTTTCTGCCAGCTGGTTTTCCATTACCGTATGCAAGAATGAGCGCCCCTCGGCTTCAGGGCTAGCTACACGACCGAGTGTACCTCTCCAGATGAACTGCGGATTCCCTATTCTCACAGTCATTCCTTGCATGCAATTTCGCTCACCTCCAGCCCCTGATACTTCTTTTAGGAATTACAGGTGTGTTTTCTATTACGGCTGTTCCTCAGCCATCAGTCTCGCTACAGTCCCCTTCTTTGCATCTTCCTTACGGCCTCGAACCCCCCGACTCCAACACAGACGTTAGCTTATAACCTTGAAGATCAAATTAGTATTTCCTTTCAGTGTGCGCTCTTCCTGTTTCTTCTGAGAGGCATTCCACCCAATCCACGACTCCATCGTTTTATATACAAAGTCCTGGTCTAGAAAACCAAGCATATCCTGTTCCTAGGATCATTTACAAAGGACTTGTTCTTTGTTACAGGCTTTTTTCTCTCCCAAGTTACAATGTCAACTCTCCAGTCTTGTCTCTCAAAAGCTGTCTGTTTACTTTGATAGTGCATTAGGGACACCCAGGCTATTCTAAGGCCAAAAAAACAAGAAAATATTTACAAATAGGAAGGCTGTCTTTCTTTATTGAGTGCTTACTGTATGCTAGGTCATCTCATAAGCCCTTTACACATAGGAATGTGTCCAACCTCACAGCTCTAAGGCAGGTTATTCTGACCACATAATAAGGAAAGTGAGACACAAAAATTAACAGTGACTAGAGAGCCCCCATCTGAGTATGGGACAGATCAGACAGACCCTCAGACTCAGATACTCCAGTGCCACCTCTGTTATAGGTGACATCAGTCACAGGTGAGCTCAGACCTGCTTAGGTCACCACTGCTCCCTGCTGAATGCTGGGTGACAAGATCTAAACTCAGTGCCTTGGTGACACACCAGTGAAGGGGATAAAGAAGCAGCGTTCTTGGTGAGGAGATTAACAGGACTCAGTAGTTCTTTTAAAATAATTAAATTTAAAAAAAATTTTTTTAAAGATTTTATTTATTTATTTGACAGACAGAGATCACAAGTAGGCAGAGAGACAGGCAGAGAGGAGGAAGCAGGATCCCTGCTGAGCAGAGAGCCCGATGTGCGGGCTTGATGCCAGGACCCTGAGATCATGACCTGAGCTGAAGGCAGAGGCTTTAACCAAACACTGAGCCACCCAGGCGCCCTAAAAAAAAAATTTTTAATTAAAAAAAAAAAAAAAATGCCTCTTCCTCATGCCCAGCTAGAGCTGAGCTCACCCTGCATCCCAGGACAGACAAGGAGACAGATGGGGGACAGTGGGTTTGCAAGTCTCGCACCCCACTTTCTCGTGTCCCTGAGAAAGCTTGAAAGCATTAGGAGAATCCCTCTCCTCTCTTCTCCAGAAACCCTGTACTTTTTTATAGCCTGGATAAGCTCCTACACTGTGTCCTCTTCTGCCTCGGATACGCATACCAATTTGTGCAATCCAGGCTCCAGAAGTGGACCTATTTCTTGGCTGGCTCTGTCGTTACAAATACTTCAATTTCGCGATCTTTCATCCAGGTGGACAATTATGTGTGGTTTCTGTATGCATGTTACGTACTTTCACCACGTTGTGAAGAACCAAGAGCACAACTAAAAACACTACTTTTTTTCCAACATTTCATCTTTCGGTTAACCCATGTGATACTAAGAGGCAGATCTTCTGGAATGTCTTTTTATACTTAAAAAGAAGAACTGGGGGCACCTGGGTGGCTCACTCGGCTAAGCCTCCGACTCTTGATTTTGGCTCAGGTCATGATCTCGGGGTCCTGGGATCGAGCCCCGCAGCAGGCTCCACACTGGGTGTGTCATCTGCTTGAGAGTCTCTCTCTCCCTCTGGTCCTTACCCCCACCTCCACTCACGCTCTCTAAAAATTAAAAAATAAAAATAAATTTAAAAAATCTTAACGAAACTACAACATGAACAGAAGCTTCCATCTTCCACTCTCCTTCCATGGCTTCATCTTCTGCCTCCCCCAGGTCACATATCTTAAGATCTGACAAATCTACCTACTTGCTACTCGCTTAACATACATGGTTTGCACACCCAGAATGACCTTTACTTACCTCATCCAATCATCCAACAAATGTTTGTTTAGACAAGAAACAAAGTTGAACAGAGCCTCTGCCTGGGGGAGGGAGGAGCAGGAAACTATCTTTCAAATAATCATGCAAATAACACAAGAGTGCAGCTGTGATAAGTACCCTTTAAAAAGGCGAGATACTTGAGCTCTTAGAGGAGAAGAGATCTGACTTAAGGAAGTCAGGACTTGCCCAAATCTAGAGTCTCAACAACTCAACAGGGAAGATAGATGGGAGCAGCTTTCCAGGAAGAGAAATGTGCAAAGGCCCTGGGGTCAGAGAAGGCTGGTGGATAAGAGAAGGCAAAAGAAGGCAACATCCTTCTCTCCTTTCAAAATCCATCCTCTTCCATCAAATCCTGCTCAAATGTCACTTCCTATGTGAAGCTGTTCCCTCCTCTCCATTTTCACTGTAAACGGATATGTCCCTCATACCATTATAGCATTTCTTTTATCCTTCTGTTAGCACTTAGCTCACTGTATTACAATTATCTGTTTATACATCTGTCTCCCTCACTAAAGCAAGAATTAATGGAGGACAGCAGCAATAAACTATTACCCTTCTGTCTCTGTACAATCACAGATAAGCAAATTTCAAATGCCAAGTGTTTTATGAATGGAATAGGACAACCTACCCACGCCAAGCACACCCAAGCATTTTACCTTGAAACTGCTTTACCTACCTTGTGGGTTCTCTATTTTTTTTTTTTTTTTGCAAAGACTCAGATGTAAAGTAGCAACTTCTTAAAAAAGCCGTTTCTCCCCCACCCAACCTTAATGAATCATGAGGTGTTATTTACTTCGGCCTCAGAAACAGCTGCCCAGACTTTGTTAGCACAACATAATTCATTTTATAAATATCACACAATTATCTAATTTCTAAAAGCCTCTGCATGCTTTGAAAGGTGTTATTTTGGGAACAAGTTCTGGCCCATCCTAGGGAAATTCCCAAACCGGCATTGTCATGGCTAAGTAGATCTCCAGAAAGCAATGAAAGGCCAGAGAGGAAGCATAAATCCCCTGAGCAGAATGCTGACAGCCCCGCGAGGGGGGGGGGGGTGTCTACACACACACACCGGACCCCGTCACAGCTGCCCTCACCTGGGCTGCTTGCCCTTACACGTAATAATTCTAGAGCACAGCAAGGCCAACCCTGGGCTGCCTTCCGCCAGCACGGCCCCAGCAGCCCAGCCGCCCCCAAAGCACTCGCCAGGATATGGAACAGTGGCGGGCCAGTTTGCTGGCCTTTTTTGCTGAGCCCACCAAACGGGAATAACCACCCTGGAGGCTTTCCTTGCCCAGTGTCAGCAACTCCCTTGCAAATACTCCTGCCACTTCCAGATCCAATCCCACACCCCTTTCTAGGGAGAGGAGAAACAATGAAATCAAGATCAGGGTATTCCTGCTGGCAACATGATCCTGGGCTCTGGGGCCATTCGATCCCGGCTTGCGAGATAGACCTTGGGGGTGGGGGGGGGGGGGGGGGCGGGGGGGGGGCGAGCAGAGCCCTATCTGAACCTGCCATCTCTGTGGGACTGTGGGGGCGGTCGGCAGGGGTAGGAGTGGTAATTTAAAACCGTGCCTCCTGGAGCCGTGTTTACGAATTCAAGCAGATGTGTGCTTATCATTCCCATACTCGCAGGCACACTCCTGGAGCCCTTGAACTAGAGCACAACCCTGAGAACAGCCCTCGCTCAGCCTGCTGCACACCACTTCCTCCTCCGACTTGTCTCCGCTCTGAAGGGCAGGATGTGGACCGCCTGGGAAAGGAGCCCTCGCCAGCCCGGCCAGACGGCTGCCCTTTGATCTCTTCCCACCAGACCGTGTTACTTTGCAGGCTGGGGTTTCTTTTTTTTTTTCCCTCCTTTTTTTTTTTTTTTTTAAATCTGGCATCCATGGAAGTTAGTACTTTATTACAGATTTCCTGCCTTTATCTCACTTAATTATAAAATCTCCTGGGAAGGAGGAAAGGATTCTCTGAAATGCCAGGGCAAGGGAGTAGACCCCATCAAGGAAGGAGGGGAGGCGCCCTGGCCCCGCGCTCTGGGCAGGGAGGGCTTTTCTGAGAGTGATGCAATCAGCTTTGTTTCGCAATCCCGCATGACTTCATCCATTTCATTCCCAGGATGGAAGCTGTTTGTCTTACACACCGGAGTCCTTGGCCCGTGTCCCTTTTCTCAGACAGGACCAGGCTGAGGGGAGAGCAGCCGTGGGGGGGGGGGGGGGGGCATCAGATGGGGGCAGGACGGAGAATCCCCAGCAGCCCCGCTCTGAGCTCCCATGCCCAGGTCCATCATGTTGCCTGTATTCATGTTTCATGCATATCCCACCTTCTAAGGAAAGGGACATCCCTGCGGATAGGTCAGAAGAAAGCATTCTGCTCTGGGAAGCCCCCCTCCCCACCAGTGGCCCTGTCCCCAGTCCCCTCCTCCAAAGAGGCACCCCTCCCTCAACACATTCTTGGGGTCCCTGGGCATGCCTTATGAGGGGCATTTCCCACTGTTTAGGAAAGTGTTTATTAACCTACCAGTCACTCCCAAGAGCATGTAGGCCCTAAGAGGACAGGGAATGTGTAGTCTATAGTAGGCACTCAAATGTGCATGAAAATAATGAAAACTTCCCAATCACCGGGTTGTCAACATGAAGTCCCAAGCCAGAAACAATTTTTTTTCCCCATTGGTAAACTTTAAATACCAAAGAGCTTTTAAACATACTAAGGAAACCAGTATTTTTTCAGAAATTATTACATGCTAGGATTAGTCTTAGTAGGCAAATTTCAACCCATAAAAGCGGCCTTGCTTCACCCTAAAACTTGGTTTTCCCCCTAATTTCATGTATTCTGTGGTAGTAACAAACCATTTACTGAGGAGCTGTATTCCTCACCTTGGAATGCTTTTAAAAAGAACCTGATGTCCCCACAAACCCATTCTGAGCCCTTGAGGAAACACGGGGGGGCAGACCCCAGCGTTGGCTGGGCTCCGTACGCCCGCCGCTCTG
This sequence comes from Lontra canadensis, assembly GCF_010015895.1. Classification (NCBI taxonomy): domain Eukaryota; kingdom Metazoa; phylum Chordata; class Mammalia; order Carnivora; family Mustelidae; genus Lontra; species Lontra canadensis. Next base: position 20,161,459 of record NW_022631015.1, on the reverse strand, counting down.
ACGCCCATGGGGTAACGATCCTCTCGTTTGATGATGCTGTACGGAAGCTCGCTAGCGTGGGTCCAGCTCCCTGGACCGAGGGCCAGAATTGCCCTCCCCCTCCTCTCTGGTTTTGACTCAGCACTGCTGCAGACGAGACGCATTAGCCCCACAGCTCTGTGCACTACCCACACAGGAAAACTGTAGGGGAAAGTTATAAACATGTCTCCAAGGGCTTACACGTCTCTGAAATGTTGTCTCCTGTCCCCTCACCGCTGAGATGAGATGAAAGCTTGATCTCGGGAACCACAGGGCTGAATATTTAACCTAAAACTGCTTTAACAGTAATTCGGGGTTCCCAGCTTTGAAAGCAGAGGAGTATGTTCTAGAATCCAGGTATCAGCAAACTTGTTCTCTGAATGGCCAGATAAATATTTTCGGATTCAGCTTTGTGCCAACTACTCAGTTGTACCCTTTAGCCTCAAAGCAACCCCAGACAGTACGTAAATGGGTGAACGTGGCTTTGTTCCCATTAAGCTTTATTTACAAAACCAGCTGATATAATCAGCAGTCGAACTCAACATTCCCAAGGAATACTAAATCATAGAAAATCCAAACGTCAATAACACTTGTCCCAGGCACAGTGCTGTCAGCTACCACTGGACTGGGGCTAACAACACCTCAACCACCCCAGGCTAGTGCTTTGACAAAGAAGTAGATGTGATGATCATCTTTTGTAAAGCCTCATTTTTCTCTTTAATAGAATGTTTAGGAGCCTGAATTTATGTAAGAGCCAAACAGCTAGATGATATAAAAGCTATATCATTTCGGGAAAGGTAACTAGCCCACGCAGACACCTAGTCAAGGACTCTGATCGGCATACAGCCGACAACGGGGATGGGCTCTGTGCCACGCCCTACAGTCACTTCAAGGGCACCAAGCTAAGTCACAGGGATTAAAATATCTAACAACAAAGGTAACTATCCAGAAAATACTAGCACTGAACAGGATTTGATGGCTCATCTAGGAAAACCATTAAACTTAGACCAAGAAAATGAGGTAGGAACTAACAGCCCCTTGCCCAAGATCCTGAAGCCAGGTTATAGAGAAGGCAAGACCCCAGGACGGTCAACTCTGTGTCTGAAGAAGTAGGGACAAGGTCAAATATGATTCCACACTGTATTCCCAGACCCGACAACTGTTCCTGGCACACAGAAGGCAATTAAGAAATATCGGCTGCAGACCCATATGAAGAAGGTAATGACGACAGATGAAGCAGACCTCCATACTTTCCCATCCAAAGTTGCACGGACTCATAAATTCCTCGTTCAAAAAGAATATTCTATGTGGAACATTCTCCCTGATGTTGAATCGGGCACTTAGTCCTTCAGACACTGCAGTAAACTGCTGAACTAATGCAAGTAGCCTAAAGAAGGAGAAGCACCACTCACTGCGGCTAATTCTGTCCTCAGGAATTATTTATGCATGACGAGAATCTGTCTGGGACATCAATGATGTCTTTATCTTCAACTACTACTCACAGAGGACTCAGCCTGAGTGGACTAATACTGTCTGCCTGGGGTTTCCCAGGGCTTGCAAAATGGAACCCTGATTGCTTCAAGGGGTTATGGCTTACTTCACATTATCTACACTCACTCATCCATCACCGGGTGACTTGGTGGTATAGACAGCAAGCTCTTCAAAGCGAGGGTTGGGAGGCACTCTGACTATGCCGGACTGTTGCCGTGTTTTCCCTTCCTGACAACAGACAAGACAGATGCTGCCCTGGGAGACTTGGCTGCAGAGAGAGAGAGCTCATACTTGACCACCATAATATCTAAGTACCTCCCCCAGCTCCACACTTGAAAGTCAAGTGGAAACAACCTGCATTCCTTCCACAGGTGTTGGCCTTTCAAAAGGAATGCAGACATTGAGCTCCATTTATGTTTTCAAAATATTGCTTTTTCTTTGAAGTTACTTGGAATGTGTAACTTTATCCAGACTGTGTGATTTTTACATTCACCCAGACTATATTTCTCTGACATGACTCTTCCATATCTCAACTATTAATTAAATGTTTTTACAGAATCCCACAATGGAGAGCTGGAAGGTAAATTTTCTTGTACTTCTCCTTGGGAAAGCCGGATGTAAATACGTGTGTTTGCATACGTGTGTGTGTGTGTGTGTGTGTGTGCACGCGTGTGTGTGTGTGTGTTGCAGGGGGTGGGGGGAAGGAGGGAGGACAGCAGCCTTAACTAAAAAGACCAGAATACCAGCAGACAGTTTGGGCACTCCTAAGTCAGCAACAAGGACTAGTCAGCAGGAGGCCATTCTGGAACCCAAGTAATTAAAGACAGGGAAAGGCCCTGCTCCTTAATCATCCAGTCTTTCAAAGAAAAACACTATCAAACACATTTAGCCGACTTATAAAAATTCTGCCAACGTTCCCAACTACTGCAAAAGCAACAACAGTGATATTATATTAATCACCAAATAATTAAAACACTTAAAACATATGACCTCGGGAAACAAATACTTCAGATAAAACTTTCTCAGTTCTTTGCTTTATTGATAGAGTGCCCCTCTTCTGGAAGTAATACTGAACCTAGAGAAATTCTGAAATACTAAAAAGGAGCACACACATAGGTACTTTTCATTTCACACACATACACTTTTTCCAGGGTGACGCATACACACCTTTGTAGACGTGAAATGCCAAATTCAAAATAAATTCAAAACATTTACAAGATAAATTAAGACATCGGAGGGGGTTTTCCCACAATTAAATTTGCAGGGCTATCAACAAACTCAGTTTATTTTAAGATTGCCTGCCCAATATATAAATTTCCCTTTGTGTTTGAAATACTTTTATCAGATAAGATAGCTTTTGTTTAAACTGCTATTTTCAGAATTTGCTTTGGGGTTTCAAATATACACAGTGAAGTAACTTGAGATTTCCTACCCCGCTTTAAAAAGTGTGTCTTCTGTCTGTTTGTATTTAGTAATTTCCTGTAAAATAAGCTCACATAATTAACTTTCCTTGCTCCAACCTACTTTCCTCCCCCCTCCCTATTCCTACTTCCTGAGGATGGTAATAAAATGCTGATTACATTCTGCTGCTATCTGCCTTCTCCTCCTTCATCCCCCTCCCCCGTTCCCTTTGTCAGAAACTACACTCAGGTTTCAGCCTTTGGTGAATGGGGGGACACCTGGGGCAGAAACCAAGAGCCAATCAGATTTGGGGAGTCCCTGTGCATCTGCATTCTTCTGGTAGCTCAGTTGCTCAGCTAAAGCCAATCAAGTCTGGGAAGAGATGTCCTGTTTTTGGGGGGGGGGGGTTGTTTTTTGTGTGTTTTTTTGTGTTTTTGTTTATTTTTTACAAAATTCCCTGAAATCCATGGACCATACCACCCCCCTCAGCTGTCCCTTAGGTGTTTGGGAATGCAGCTCTCTGCTTCCTGATCAAGAGCTGAGATGACCAGGAGAATCAGTAGTCCTAAAAGGCTCCAGACCAAGAGAATACCCACGGACACTTACAGAATTCTATTTACAGATAGAAATAGAAACTAAACGGGCTTCTCATACAACTGAAATCAGCACATGTCCCTTCTTGATAATTAATCTTTTATTTCACAAGACTTGAACACTTCATAGATATCACACAAGGCATTCATTAGCATTGTTACCTGAGCATTCCAAAAGCACACTTCCAAAGATGGCTCGTGAAAAAAAAAAAAAAAATGTGACTCCATCAGATTTTGTTGTGGGTACTTGCAGAACACAGTGACTGACCCTCGTCATGTACATTGGGGTTTCTTACCCCAGCACTACTAACCTTTTGGACCAAGTAATTCGTTGTTGAGGACGACTGTCCTACAGGATGTCCAGCAGCATCCATGACCTCTAGGCATTCGATTCAAGTATCTTCAACACTTCCTGTCCATGACCATCAAAACATCTCTAGATGCTGGCTAATGTCTTGGGGACAAAATCATCCCCAGTACCACAAAAACACAGACATTAAAATCAGAATAATACAAGATGCTCTTCTTGATTTCCTACAGACAGACAGTGAAAACACTAACTACTTCATCATAAGAAGGGTTCAGCCTTCTAATTCCAGACAACACCTCATACGGACCACTCGACATTTGTAGTCAGGGACGGCAACTTCATATTATGAATGCCTTAAGCTTATAAACGACACATCCCTTTGTAACAGTGGGGTGGGTTTGTAACCCATGGTCAAGAGTAAAAGACAAGTCCCAAAGGATAAAATCATAAGCATCTTCATGGGCCAGAAACAGACAAGGAATGCCAACTAGCAAGACAGGCCAAGCCCAAGGAGGCTGGAATTCCAAGGGGCTACAGTGGTGGTTGTGAGCTTGATGCACCGCACAGTCCACACCCACACCACTTCACACCACAGCGCATACCCTAGATGAGCTCTCCAATGTGCTCCTCAGCTGACATGTGTAGCAGTGTTCATACCTGCCCTGCTGTTGACAGGAAAGCAACCGAAATACACCTGCAGTGATGGGGCAATGAGTACAATGTAGCATTTGTAAACAATGTAACATTACCCATGCCTACCCCGGTAAAATTGCCGCTGTGGTTAACACAATGAATCTTCAAAATGGGACTTTGGATGAGGAGAAAGTAGCAAAAGACTAGCTATGGTATGACAGTATTTTTCTGAAGTTCAAATATAAATCTAAGTCTGTTATAACTATTTTTAAAAGTCCAATGTGTATGTTTTTAAAAGCAAATAAGCAACACTAAATTCAGATGGGTGGTCTGCTCTGGGGAGGAAGTAAAAGGTTATACACAGGTAAAGGAAACTGCATGGGAAATGCATGTGGTGAATTAATTGGTATTCATTTAACAGCGTGCTTCATGACATAGAAGGTGTAATATTAGATATATATAATAGCATGTGTGCTATTATATATGGTATTATATATGTAGTATGTATAATGTATATATTATATAATGTATATGATATTATAATACAATTATGTAATATATAATGTATATATACATTATATAATATATGTATATAGTGTATATATAATATGTGTATATGATGTATATATACATTACATATATTGTGTGTTTACTCTTTGTATATGTTAAATATTACATAATAATTTTCAAATTTCTCTTGCAGGAAAAGGGAAAAAGAGATCCAAGAAAAATGGCAAACGGGGGGCCTGGGTGGCTCAGTGGGTTAAAGCCTCTGCCTTCAGCTTAGGTCATGATCCCAGGGTCCTGGGATCAAGCCTCCCATTGGGCTCTCTGCTCAGCAGGGAGCCTGCTTCCTCCTCTCTCTCTGCCTGCCTCTCTGCCTACCTGTAATCTCCATCTGTCAAATAAATAAACAAAAACTTAAAAAAAAAAAGAAAAATGGCAAACAAACAAAAAAGCCACAAATATTAGAGGACGGACCTCAGTAAAATAAAAAGTGGAGAGTTGATACAAGCCTGGGGATATTTGAAAAAACAAGCAAAGCAACTGGCAAAATATCGGTAAATCTGATGAAATGACTGAGAAAGTACTTTTTTTTTTTCTTAATGTTAAGAAGTGTAAAGTTCAAACTCTGGCAACAAACACAAGATGAAAGGGGTTGTTTAATAGATGAGTAAGGCAGGCTAGAGTTCTGTTCATAGTCAGGAAGAGGGTAACATACTGAAGAACTATTGATTTTATTAGGAAATTGTACAGTCATATGATACATAGGATATTAAACACGTGAAAGCAATCACTGGAAAACATTAGAAATTTTACTGTGGGTTCCAGTGGGGGAAGGGGAAATGAGGAATTAGATCAGGAAATGAGGAAAAAGAACCCAAAAGAAAAAGTGGCAAACAGGAAGGACTAAGTTGTAAAGAGGTAGAAATAAAATAGATACGCAACTACAGTAAGTGCATATTGATAAAAGGCACTTACTAAAAGAGTCTGATAAAGGCTTAAAAGAGAAAACTGAAAAATTACACCAAGAAAACCTGAATATAAAAGGATCAGAGAAGATAATCCTGGCAAGACAAATGACCAGAAGTAAGACTGTGTTAAAACAAATATCAGAAAAAGTAGAATTTAAGGAAAATATCTCAAGGGTTAAATATGGACACCATGTCATAAAAAAAAAGGCAACTAAAACATTCATAAGCTTATGTTCACCAAATATAGCCTTAAAAACAAAACACAAAAAAGGCATTACGAGGCAATCCAATCAAGTCCAAAATTCTAATAAGATTTTAAGACACCTTTGTCAAACACTGTTGATCAAGTAAAATATTAGGATGTAAAAGATTAAAATCAAATATCCAATAAATAGATATATAATTCTGTAGCGAGCAAGTACAGCATATCCATTCTTTTCAGATATACATAAAACAGTTACTAAAATCAATTCTGGACTGTCATAAATGAGGTCTTCATAAAAATTCAAAAACCCATAACCTACAGAACTTGTTCTTAAAATTATTAAAATAGAAAAGAGATATTAAGCATTTATATGGCAAGAACGGGAAAGTAATAAGCTGACTGTCCAACTTAAGATCAATAAAAAACTCACAAGATAAGAAACTAAAAACATAAGGAAAATTACGTGAATAAAAAACAGAGATGATGAACTAAACCAGAAGTTTTTCTGGACATTATTAAGATACATGACCCTCTGCCAAGATAATGAAAAATAGAGAAGGGACACTATAAAGAGGGAGTCACACATCAGGCTATTAAAAGCAAGAGAGTACCTGAACCATTTACGCCAATAAAATTTAAAATTAAGTAGTACTATACTTTCTCTTTATTGAAGTATCACAGCTAATAATTGAGGAATTAGAACATCACCAGTTTGGAAACCCTAAGGAAATAATGCATCTGAATGGTCCATAACGGCTGCTAAAATCATAAAAATAACTAGGCCTCATCAGCCTCCTGATAAAACACATCACAAATAATTCTCAGTGGAAAAAAAAGGGAGCCAGAGAAAGAGCTGAAATCCAAGCCAGTCACACTAGTGTTGTCCGCGGTGACAATGTGACAAGCCAATCTTATAACTAACATAAAGAACCAAAGGAGAAGAAAAATTAAGAACATCTTGAAGAACAAGACAGGGGGCGGTGGGGGAGGGGGGAGACACACCTCGTAACGGAACAACGCTCTGCATACTGTGTCACTGGGGGACACACACACAATACAGAGGCTGAGAACTAGACCATGAAACAGAATCAAGGTTCCCAACACACACTCATGAACACGTGGAAAATAGAGGATGTTATGTAGTCACTGGCAGCCTGGAATCCGGGTTTAGGAAGACATCGCAACCTACACTCCCACAGACGCGTTCGCAGAATCCAGAGAGGCAAAGGAGAAATGTTCATCAGGGACAGCGAATTCCATGGGCAGTCATTAAGGCACGGAGTGCCTCCATGTCACCGATCCAGCCTAAGGAGGGATCTTGGGGACAGATGGTCGCAGCGGAGAGGGCAGTGACAGAGGACACCTGGACAACCACACGGTGCCAAAGAGCACGAGGGGACAGCAACGGTGAACAGCAAACACACAAGGGACATGGGAGAAAATGGCGTCATTTGAATCCAAATCCAGTCAACAGACGTTGACTCCCTACCACCAAAGACTGAGCCTCAGGACCCCGGCCTAAAGAGTGGGGGATCTCAATCCACTTTCTCAATCCACAACACCAGCCACATCATCGTGTGGGACGGTGGTATAACACCAAGAACCCTGGACATGAAGTCAAGTCAAGACCAAAGGTCCAAGCCTGCTCAGTACGGGCTGATGGGACAGCCTCGGCGTGGTTCACACACACCGCCGCACTTCCCAGGATCCTGAACATGTTACTTCTTTGTGTCTCTGTGTCCCTATGGGTAAAACAAGGATACTAGTAGAGTACCTCCCTAATAGGACAAGTGTGAAGATTTAAAAATTTAATATGTGTAAAGCACTTAGAAAAGCTCTCGAAAAACAGTATGCACTCAATAAACCCGAGCTGTTATTATTACCAGCTTTCTAGTTGAATGCCTTTGGGCCTAAGTCCTTGAAATCCCTGAGCTTCTGTTTCCTTCTTTTTAAAAACATAATATTCCTGTCCTCATAACATTGCTATATGGTTGTAGAAGCAAATAAAAAGAAAAACGGCTTCATAAATTGCCAGTGTTCTACCAATAGTAGTTAGAGAACTAAGTTCCACTGCATTTCAAAGAATCAAGAGATCTTTTTCTTGTGTAGACTATTATTTGCTAACTCCCTGGGTTGCCAAGAACTTGGTACGGCAATTTCATTTTACAAAATCAGCCACTCTCAGTTCATAATAAGTAATTAAAGGAATTTTCTCCAGAAATCTAGCACATTAATCAGCTGGATGCAGCAGATGGCTGTCCAACCATTAAAGATGTCTCAACAATTTAGTTAACCTTTAGCAAAAACATGTGTACACACGGGCCGACAAGATCAGACTTAAAAGATGTGACTGCCACTTCTTAAAGCACGATGTCTGCAAAGTTTATCCTTTCTTTTTCTTCGTATTTTTTAAAATGCAGGACAAGATTTTTGATAAAGCTTTTCTACAAGTTCATCTCCAGAGAGGGGAAGGAATAAGGCTAATGCATGCTCATCAAAGAGGGTATCTGAAGGTTTCCAAAGCAAAATTGGAGAATACAAATAGGTCTCTGGAAAATGGATAATTTGGGAGTATCTGAAAATATCCTCTCCACCCAGCACCTCTAATCCACTTTCAAAGCTGGCCCCAGATTATTGAAGAAGAGGTTCGTATCTTTATGGGTGGGTCAAACCCTCTGTTCTCTCTCCGACCAGCTCTTCACAACTATACCGACCTTCCCCCTTTCACTTTGGATAATTCTACTGATTGCCAACTGCCATTAGCAGACAATGAAAAGAGATAACGGGAAGGCAAGATCGTGTGAAATTAATCCATCTTTCCTCTTTCAGGCAGCTCTGATGAAAAGCTTAGGGGCAGGAAAAAAAAAATATAGCCCAAACTGATGGCTTGAGATTGTTGGAGTCAATACACACATGATGACTAGTGAGAAGGAAGTCACAGCATACAAGCTTCGTCGAACTATAAAGAAACCTACCAAGTCACTCATTGTTCTACATACAGAATTAGAACCTGAACGCCAACTTCGTAAAGGAATCGGGGAGAAGTGGTGACCCAGCAGATTCTGGACCTGCCAGGTAGGTACTGGTATTCGTGTAAAATCTTAGAGTAAAAGACCATGGAGACAAGCAGGGTATGGAGCCCAGCCAGAGCGAGAAGCAGTGGCGATCACCAGCCATAAAGAGTTAAGTCATAAACTACCATGAGATGAGAATGAGCTCACACTCACAGGAAGTTGATTTATGATGTAGTGGCCCCGCAAGGCATTTCAGAAAGGATGGAGTCTTCAACAAATGACTGGTTCCAATACAGTGGTTCTTTATTTCACAGCTTACATAAAAGTCAGTTCTGAGGAGGCTTTAGATCTACATGTGAAAAACAAAACAATAAAGGTTCCAGCAAATGACACAGAATATCCCCATGATTTGGAAATAGGAAAAAAAAAAAAAAAATTCAACAGAACACAAATGACATTAATCACAAAGGAAAAGACTGACAAATTTGAGGGCATTAATATTAATATCTCCTATTCATCAAAAGGCACCATTATGAGAGCAAAAAGGCAAACCACAGAGTGGGCAAAGATATTTGTAACACACTTAACTATCAAAGGGCTCTTTTCCAAAGTACACAAAGAACTCTTACAAGTCAAAAAAATGAAGTAAAATTCAATAAGAAATGGGCAAGTAATTCGATCAAGTTGTTCAAAAAGAAGGATCCGCATGTGTACTAAGTGTATGAAAAGGTTGCCGACTGGGTATTCACCCAAAGGATACAAAAATACTAACTGAAAGGGGTACATGCACTCCAGTGTTTATGGCAGCGTTATTTACAATAGCCAAATTATGGAAGCCACCCATGTGTCCTTCAACTGATGAGTGGATAAAGATGTGGTATACAACTATACAATGGAATATTACTTGGCCATTAAAAAAAATGTAATCTTGGGCGCCTGGGTGGCTCAGGGGGTTAAAGCCTCTGCCTTCGGCTCAGGTCATGATCCCAGGGTCCTGGGATCGAGCCCCGCATCGGGCTCTCTGCTCTGCAGGGAGCCTGCTTCCTCCTCTCTCTCTCTGCCTGCCTCTCTGCTTACTTGTGATCTCTGTCTGTCAAATAAATAAATAAAATCTTTAAAAAAAAAAAAAAAATGTAATCTTGCCATTTGCAACAACCTGCATGGATCTAGAGAGTATAATGTTTAATGGAATAAGTCAGAGAAAGACAAATACCATATGATTTCATTCATATGCAGAATTTAAGGAACAAATGAGCCAAGGGGAAAAAAGACAAATCAAGAAATAGCCTTTTAATTATAGAGAAATGATGGGCACCACAGGGGAAGAAAATGGGGGAGAATGTAGGGAAACAGGTGTAGGGGATTAAGAATTGCACTTGTGGGAACACGTGGGTGGCTCAGTTGTTAAGCGTCTGCCTTCAGCTCAGGAGTTCCTGGGATCGAGCCCGGCATCTGACTCCCTGCTCAGCAGGAAGCCTGTTCCTCCCTCTCCCACTCCCCCTGCTTGTGTTCCCTCTCTTGCTGTCTGTCTCTCTGTGCCAAATATATAAATAATAATAAATCTTTACTTTAAAAAAAAAAAAAAAGAATCACACTTGTGATGGCTCCAGGCCATGTAAGGAAGTATTGAATGACGGTACTGGATGGACACCTGAAAATAATATAACACTGTACGTTAACTAACTGGAATTAAAATTAAAACTTAGAGGAAAAAGCTGTTGATTTCAATAGCCATTAGAGGGAAAACATCAGTTAAGACAATGAGGAGATACTTCTACTAACCCACGAGAATGGAAAAATGCACATGTCTGAAAACAGCAAATGTTGACACACATGTAGAACAATGGACAAACTTGTCTATTCACAACCTCCTCAGGTGCTTCCCAGGTGTAATCTCAACCTCCCCTCAGCACCAAACCCTCACTATAGGGAGGGCAGAGAGAGAGAGACCAGAAACAGAAGCCAGCCATCCCAGATGGGTCGATGGAGGTTTGAATGAAGCAAAAGGAACGTACATATGAGGCTTGTCTTGTGTTGCAGCAAGACCAACGGATCCCCCACACCCAATCTTCAAAGTTGACATAGAGACCCTAACTGGGTTCAGTCATGTGTACCACGCAGGTGTTCTCCACACCATGGCACTATTTCAAGGCTGTGTTCTTGGAGCAGCCTCTGGGACCAGGAAAGGCAAGGGGCACCCACATTGCCAGGGGGAGGGGGCAATGATAAGGAGGCTCTCATCAGCTAGGTCAAGGCTCATATGTCAACTGGTAGTGACGTCTTCTCAATGACCTCCTCCAACAAAACTTGATACATTCGCACTGGTGATATAAAAATGTACAACTAGCCTCAAAATATCGATGGCAATGCTGAGTATATGAAAACCTCCTCACCCAGCAATGTTGTTCCCGAGGCATGTGTGTCTTTGTGAATACGTGTGTATCTAACGGAACCATACACACATGTATCAAAAGGTTTGTCCAGAGGCGCCTGGATAGCTCAGTGGGTTAAGCCTCTGCCTTCGAGTCAGGTCATGATCTCAGGGTCCTGAGATCAAGTCCCACATCGGGCTCTCTGCTCAGCAGGGAGCCTGCTTCTCCCTCTCTCACTCTCTGCCTGCTGCTCTGCCTGCTTCTGATCTCTCTGTCAAATAAATAAATAAAATCTTCAAAAAAAAAAGTTTGTCCAAAAACCTTTTTGTTTCATAGCATCATTATTCAGGCCAAAAACTGGAAAGAACCTAAGTCCATTAACAATAGAATGGGCGGTGGATCCAGTGAAATTTTATAGGACGCCTCAAATATATATATGAGAACACCTTTGAACCTTTCAAACATGATGTGGGAGCAGGGAGGAGGGAGCCAAACTTGAAAGAATATGAACAATGACATTCCACTTACTTGGAGTGCAAAATCTGGCAAAACCAATCTAAGGGAAAGCGACAAGATGGTCTCTGAGGTGCTGGCAGAGACTCCAGTGAGAGTCTAGAGTATTCTTTGAGCCATACACTTAGGATTTGTTTGCTTTTGTGCATGTACATTATAAAGAAAAATGTAAGCTAGAAAGGAAAATCAGTGCAGCATTTCCTGACCCCCAGTAGCTCTGCTTCTAGAACTTTCAGGAAAGGATCCCAAAGACCAAAAAAAAAAAAAAAAAAAAAAAAAGTGAGGCAAGACAGGCCACACAGCATTGTTTACAATGACAAAAAAGAAATACTCAAGAAGAAAAGGCAAATTGTGGCAGATCTCATCAGTATACCAAGGATACCATAAAAGGTCTTACAAAGATTCAATCATCTATGCAAACTACCATTAAAAGGAAAGACTGAAGATAGGCCAGATGGAAATAGGCCAAAATCTCTGCTGTATTTAAGTAGCCAAGTTTCATGTGACTTTTCTTTAAAAGATGTGTTCTACTTAGACTAGAAAAACGACGTAAGGGTTTACACCAGAATGCTTTGATCTTTTCTCCATACAGCTGGGAAGGTGGGTGAGAAACTTTCTCCGTCTCACTGAATAACAAATGAAGAAGAGCCCCTGGACAAGAGAGGGGAGGTCATTTGGGTCAGTACCCGCAGACCTAACTGCGTATCCTTCTCTCTCGACAGCCTTCACATCATAAGACAGATCATTTTATTCTTTCAAAGGTAGATGAATGAGAGGGAAAGATGCAAGCCCAGGAATTCTATGGAATATAGGACAGTGCATCTCTGGCTTCTGCCCCGGGGACTAAAGAGGAGGCCCCTTTCATGGAAGGCTCCGGAACCAAGGAGATGTAAGTCACATCAGTCTGTGATCTGCAGGCATGCTTGGGGTGCTGGTCTCGGTTACAGGAAAAGAGCAGCAAGCAAGCACGAGGCTCTGTGTACCCTGCTTTGTGGAGTTAGGAAAAATACAAAAATGATCACTACCTTCCAGCAGATTAGAATCTCGTTTACTGGACAACACACTGTGAGATAAAAAAAACAAATTTTTAAAACGTCAGTGAACTAAACATCCACATTAAGGGACCACCATCCCTGTCCTTCTAAGCTCTCACCTGACCATCAAGGCTTCAGCCCTGGAATATGCATGCCTCAGGCTCCTTTGGCTCTAGGTTTAGGCTCTTTCTAGCAGAATCCATTTATCTTTGGCTCTGGGTGGTAACAGCCACAGATTCAGGCTGGGTCCCACTACACAGGGTCCCCCCAGAGAAAGCAGCATGGGGCCGAGCCATCCTGTAGTGACCCGGTGGGCCATGATGGGACAGAGGATCACAGAGGCCAGGGCAGACAGTCACGGTCTCCTGCAGTCCCTGATCTGGATTTGCTCCTCCAGTCCTTTTAACAATTGTAACTCAATGCCCTGTATTAAATCCTTCTCTGCTTGAAATACATAAATAGATTCCATTCCCTTGACTAACCCACGCCTAAGTCACAAAGCTGTGAAATCTCCTTTTCTGAGCCCCTTTGAAAATAGGCCACATTTTACTATACGTCAGTTTTTTGACTCTACCACTCGCTCCTTTGAGCTATTTTTGTAAGTTTTCTCTCTGCTAAATGCCAAGAATATGAAACATGGTGAAGCAGGAAAATTAAAGTTCTCACCTCCAACACTGGACAGAGATTCCTACGCTTTCAGAATACTGATGTTTATCCTTTAGGATAGGCATGACATACTAAGTACACATGCCACTGTTTAAGATAATTATATGATCACTGAAAAATTGGTCTGATTTGAAATTAACCTTATCAAAATGATGTGTGAATATGAGTGGATATATGCACACAGACTCACATACTATCTTACACCTTTTAAATTTTGTCCCCTTACCTAGATTCCCACATAAAAACCTGATTCGTGATCACTGAGATTACCTAAAACCATGTATAATTCATGAACAGTAAAGAAATTAATGCAGTCCTCACACTTTCATGCATGACTCCATTAGCATGGGGGAGACCAAAAAACCATCCCTTATCAAAATCAACAGGAATTAGGTCAGACTTCTGGTTCTAGGTAAGATGACATAGGCATATTTCCTCCACCTCCTCCACTGAACAAAACTATAAAACCTGAACACATGACACAGAGGAGCTATTTGAAAACTCGGAGAAGTAAATAGGCAAATCAAAAAAGACCAGTGAAATCTGAAATACCAAGCGGCAGTGGGTTTACCATTTATTGTCCAGAAGAATCCTTCAGCATGAGCTTAATATAGCCAGAAACCTAGAAATGAGACTTGCTCTCAACTAGGAGAAAGCGACAAGCCCTTTAACTCTGACTCATAGAAGGAAAAGGGGACTCCTACACTCCCAGGAGGAGGGAAATTCCCAGTTTTGTTCCATGTCTTCCCTTTCCTGCCAGTTTTCTGATGCCCTTGCCCCAAGCTAGCTTTGTAGCAGTGAGGTCAGAGAGCTGTAACGGGAGTCAGCAACAATGAAGACTCTGAGGGAGAGGGTCCTTCTATCCGATTGGTGAAGCTGTGATCACAAGACACTGAGGCCCAAGCCCTTGTGCTTCTTTCCCTCTGTTCTTCTGAGGATTGGGCACTAAGAGGGAAGCATACAGCAGAACCTAGAGAACTGAGAAGGTGATCTCCAAGAAACTGAAAGGGACAGGGAAAATGCAGAGAGACAGATGTCAGATCATCACCAAGCCTAAAATGTGGGCATCAGATGATAATTACATACCAAAGACTTTGAGAAATGAGCAGACGGACCGCTACACAGCCCACAGACTGACCACTGGAAGGTACATGCAGAGAATAGAGCCAAAGAGCACTACAAAGACTTTGAAAAGTAAGCTAATATTGAAACATTTGCCCCCACTAAGCATAGGTTTGAATTTGTAGTCTCCATCTAACCAGGTCAAATGCCTGCTTTTAAAAATTTAAAAAAAAAAAAAAAATCAACATTCTTCATAAGATTTAAACACAACCCAGAGTCTCATAATGTAATCTTCAAAACATTCAGGATAGATTCCAAAATTACTCAACATACCAAGAACCATAAGAATTTCAACTTGCACAGGAAAAGATAGTCAACAGACACCAATGCCGACATGATACAGATGTTGAAATTATGGGACGTAGACTTTAAGTCAGCTATTATATAAACGTTTCAATGACCAATCATGAACATTCGTGAAACAAATGTTAAAATAAAAGTTCTCAGCAAATAAATAGGGACTAGCAAGAAAAAAGCAAATGAAAATCCTAGAACTGAAAACGACAATCATACACAATTTTTTAAATCCCTGAATGGACTCGAGCTAAATGAAGATGGGAGATTAAAGTGTCAGTGGACTTTAAGCTTGATCAACAGAAGTCATCAAATCGCAACAGAAAAAAATTCAGAAGTAAATGAACAGAGCTTCAGAGACATGCAACTCAATAACAGATGGTCTACAGACATGTAGATAATGGAGGTCTACATGCGTGCCACCCAAGTGCCTGAAGGACACAGGAAAAAACGTGTGCGGGGTGCCTCGGTGGCTCAGTAGGTTAAACCTTGGACTCTTGATTTTGGCTCAGGTCTCAATCTCAGGGTCATGAGATGAAGCCACATGTTGGTCTCCATGCTGGGCTAGAGCCTACTTTAAAGGAAAGTGTGCTAAAAATACATTTAAAAAAAAAAAAAAAAAAACCAGGAGTGGAAAATTTGCTAACTCTGGCAAAAGACATGAACCTACAGATTCAAGAATCTGAGCAAACCTCAAATAGAGTAAACTCAAAGCAACCCATGCTAAGATAAACTGCTATGGACTAAAGATACTACATTTGAGGTGGTGAAAAACAGTTCTGGAACAAGAGAGTAGTGATGGCTGCAAAAAGTGGACCATAACTAATGCTACTGAACACTGCAAAATGGTTAAAAGTAAATTTCATGTTATGTGTATTTGACCACAATTAAAAACAACAAAGAAATAATTTCAAAGTAGCCAAAGTAAAATGACACGTTACATAGGGAAATAACAATTAGAATGACTGTGGATATCTTGTAGAAACCACTGAAGCTAGAAAGAAGGAAGTAGCATAAAATCTTTAACAAACTGTAATCTCAGGTTTTATATCCAGTAAAAACATCTGTAATAACAGCAGAATAAAGACATTATCAGATGAAGGGAAGCAGATAGCAGGCCTGCTCTAAAAGAATTCCCAAAAGAAGCTCAGAAAGAAAGAAAATGATACCAGAAGGAAACATCAACAACAACAACAACAATAACAACAACAACAAAAAAAGGAAGAAAAGAAATGGCAAATATCTGGATAAATATAATAGACTATTTTCCTCTTGAGCTCTTTAAAATTTGTTTGATGGTTGGAAGCAAAAAGTGCTTAATGGGATTTTCAATAGATGTAAATACCACATGAGACAATGGCGTCAAGAAGGAATCATAAAGGAACCTATAGGAAAAGAGTTCTACAATCCAAATACACTGTTAAGATATAAAATATATGTTAAAAACTTAACTGTGTATGTTGTAATCCATGAAGCTACGACTAGAATATACAAAGAGATATCAAAAATCACACTTAAGGATGCCTGGGTGGCTCAGTGGGTTAAGCCGCTGCCTTCAGCTCAGGTCATGATCTCAGGGTCCTGGGATCGAGTGCCACATGGGTCTCTCTGCTCACCAGGGAGCCTGCTTCCCCCTCTCTCTCTGCCTCCCTCTCTTCTACTTGTGGTCTCTGTATGTCAAATAAATAAATAAAATCTTTAAAACAAAATCACACTTTGGGGCACCTGAGTGGCTCAGTGGGTTAAAGTCTCTGTTTTCAGCTCAGGGCATGATCCCAGGGTCCTGGGATCGAGCCCCGCATTGGGCTTTCTGCTCAGCAGGGAGCTACTTCCCTTCCTCTCTCTCTCTGCCTACTTGTGATCTCTGTCAAATAAATAAATAAAATATTAAAAAAAAAATCACACTTAACACAGAATACTAAAAGGGCTCAAAGATCCCAAAATATGACAGGAAAAGGAAACAAACAAACAAACAAAAAAATGGAATAGTGGACCTAAATCCAAATGTCAATTATATTAAATATACATGGTCTAAACATAATAAAAAGAGATAGTCAAATGAAAATTTTTTCAAGTTTTATTTATTCAGTTAGAGAGAGAGAGAGGGAGAGGGACCACACACGAGAGTGGGGGGGTGGGGTAGAGGGAGAGCAAGAATCCTCAAGCCGACTCCATGCTGAGTACAGAGCCAGAGGACATGGGGCTTGACCTCAGGACCCTGAAATCATGACAGGAGCCAAAACCAAGAGTCAGCCACTAAACCGACTGAGCCACTCAAATCGAATTTTTTAAATGACTCAGCTATATGCAATCTATGAAAAATTCACTTTAAATGTATTTATATAGGTAGGTTAGCAGTAAAAGGATGAAAAAAACATATAATGCAAACAATTTTTTTAAAGTTTTAAAAGCAAACAATCCAGGCAAAAAAACATGAACAGACATTTCACTGAAGATATGCTGATAGCAAGTAAGTACATGCAAAGATATTCAACATCAGTAACCATCAGAGAAGTCCAAATTTAAAACCACAATGAGATATCACTACAAACCTATCAGAGTGATTAAGATAAAACAAAGTGACAACATCAAATTCTGGAAAGAATGCAGAGAAACAGGATCATTCATACACTGCTGGTGGGAATATAAAATGATACAACCACTCTGGAAATCCATGAAATAATGTGTAATTCTCATAAGATTAACCATTTAAATATTACTCATCAATAAAAAAGAACTATTGAGACAAAAGTTGGATGAATCGTTGGGGAATTATGCTGAGTGAAAAAAAAGCCAATCCCAGAAAGTTATGTGTTGTATGATTCCATGTACGTAACAGTTCTGAAGTGACAATTATGGAAATGGAGAACGGACTAGTGGTTGCTAAGGCTGGGAACTGGCAGGAAGGGGGAAGAGGGGCGAGTGTGGTTAGAGAAGGACAACAGGAAGGCTTCTTGTAGCAGTGGAATAAACACTGCGGTAAATATGGAAACCTACATATACGATACAATTGCATTTAACTGAATACACACAAACCCAAGTTACATTTAAAACTAGGGAAATCTGAGTTAAGATCAGTGATTTGAATCAATGTCCATTTCTTAACTGTGACATAGTATTATAGTCTGTAAAATGTTACCATGAAAACAGATTAAATCAAGTGTTCACTCCAATGACCCCATGTGAATTGACAATTATGGCAGATTAAAAATATTTATTTGAGAGAAAGAGAGAAAGAGAGCACGCACATGGGCAAGCCAGGAGAGGGGCAGAGGGAGAGAGAATCCTCAAGCAGACTCCCTGCTGAGTGCAGAGCTGGACTACGGTCTTGATTTCAGGACCCTGAAGATTATGACCGGAGCCAAAATCAAGTCGGCCACTTGATAGAGTGGTGCTACCAGATTGCAAATATAAAAAAAAAAGGGGGGGGGCGTGGAATGAATAGGGCTATATACAGAACTGAGAAAATTATCAGGGATAAAGACGGAGTACCACATAAAGATAAAACGTGTATATGCACCTAACAACAGAGCTAAAAATACATAAAGCAAATCTGACAAAAATAAAAGGAAAAGTAGATACAGTAGTCCCCCCTCCATCCATGGTTTTGCTCTTTAAGGTTTCAGTTATCCACAGTCAAGCACAGCCCGGAAGTAGATGATCCTCTTTCGAAGCAATAGTCAGGAGATCGATAGTAGCCTAACGCCACAGTCATGATGCCTGCATTGCCCACCTCACTTCGTCTCATCACATAGGCATTTTATCATCTCACGTCGCAATAAGGGTGAGTATAGTACACTAAGATCTTTAGAGAGCTGATGTTCATATAACTTATTACAGTACATTGTTATAACTGCTCTATTTTTATTATTAGTTACTATTGTTAATCTCTTACTGTGCCTAATTTGTAAATTAAACTTCATTATAGGTACGTATCTTTATGGAAAAACATAGTGTAGATAGGGTTCAGTACTATCTGCACTGGGGATCTCAGAACACATCTCCCACAGATAAGGAGGGATGACTGTAAACCTGCGATTACAGCTAGAGATGTCAAACCCCACCCCTCTCAGTAACACAGGTTGAACAGGTAGACAGAAAATCAATAATGATAGCAAAGAACTGAATTAATCAACCAACTATATGTAGTCGACATACAGAGGACACTCTACCCAAAAGCCAGAAAATCTACATTGAGAGTAAATGAAATATTCAACAAGATAGACCATAATGGGCCATAAAAACACTCTCAATTTTAAAAGATAATAATCATACAATGCATACTCTCAGACCATAATGCAAATAAACCAGAAATCAGTACCACAAACATTTCCAAGTATCTAGAAATGAAAATTCAATAGATGCACTCTTAGTTTCATTTATAACATTTGAAGATTTTTAAATTGAACCTAAGTTCACTGTGCATTAAAATCAGGACAGAGAGGAGCCTCAGTGGCTCAGCTGATTAAGCATCTGACTGTTCACCTCAGGGTCATGAGTTCAAGCCCTGAGTTGGGCTCCGTGCTGGGCACAGAGCCTACTTTGATCAACTAATGAACTAAATAATTAGTTAATATCAGGAGAGATTTAATACTTTGGAATTAGTCATTTGGAAATCTCAAGGTAGACCTAGTCGACCCACTCTAATACGGCCAATATCAGTGTGGGGCATTAAGAAAACAACGGAGCTACTCTGAAACTTCAAGCTCACACCTCATAAGTACTACTCCCTAATCAGTTGCTCTTAAGTCACTAAAAGACTATTAACTTTATCAACAGGATCCTTTTCACCTTAGTTTTCTGTGAATCATCTTACAATATATATTATGAACAGCAATAATCATCTAAGAATTCAGGACTATAAAACAGAAATTGGAACGCGTGGGTGGCTAAGTCAGTTAAGTGAGCATCTGCCTTCAGCTCAGGTCATGATCCCAGGGTTCTGGGATCAAGTCTCACATCGGGCTCCCTGCTCAGCAGGAAGCTTGCTTCTCCCTCTGCCTGCTACTCCCCCTGATTGTGCTCTCTCTGACAAATAAATGAATTAAAGCTTTAAGAAATAAATTAAACATCACTAACTCTCTGTTGGGAATCTGTATGCCTTGACCTGATCCCCATCTGTCCAGCCTCCTTTTACTTTTAGGTAAGTTTAGACACTTTATGCTTGAAAGGATCCCCATTCCTGAAATGGGAACGACTTTTAGACCCTTGAAATACTTAGGAGACTTTCTAATCTAGAGGAAATAAAGTTTGACTTCCTAAGGACATGGGTCAGGGTTGAGAAAATCCGTCAAGTATGTCAAACAAAGGAGGAGTTGGTGATGGCATATTTTTATATTTTAAGTGTGTATGGTGCCCATGTCTCTGCATCATCTAATTTCAAAAAGTACACTCTCATGCCCAACAGAAAGCAATGTAGCTATTTTAAAGGCAAAAGGAATAAATGCCAAGGATCACTGAGCATTAATAGATGTAAAATATGCCTTTTAGGGGCACCTGGGTGGCTCAGTGGGTTAAGCCTCTGCCTTCAGCTCAGGTCATGATCTCAGGGTCCTGGGATCAAGCCCCGCATCAGGCTCTCTGCTCAGTGGGGAGCCTGCTTCCCCCTCTCTCTCTGCCTGCCTCTCTGCCTACTTGTGATCTCTCTCTCTCTCTAAGTTTTTTTTTAAATCTAAAAATAAATAAATAATATTAAAAATAAATAAATAGATAGATAGATAGATATGCCTTTTAACAATGATCCACATGAAAAGGAAAAGAAAAATGTGCAACATCAGCGTTTCCATCTTCGGATTCCCTTCACTTGGCAAATATTAATTGACTGTCTATTGGGTGCCAGACATTACGCAGTCGTCACTCTTTAGAAATACCCAGTTCAGCAGGGAGACGACAGACACATAAACAATTACACTTTGATATGCTATTTGCTATAACAAAGGGACATTGACAGAAGCTGCAGAGAGAAGACATTGGGGCTAGGCTTTTGAGTAGGTAGGACAGTCTCTAGGAGGAAGACAGAGGAGGAGGAACCAAGAAAAGGACAGGTGCATTCATGGACAAACTAGGAAAGAGCATTATTCCTTAACAACGGTAGGAGCCAGGACACTTCAAACATAGGATTTGGAGGAGAAAGACAGGAAACAATGTAGAAAAACCAGTCTCAGAAGGGTCTTGTACTCTCCTGGAGGATTTGAAGCAGGGGAAAGACGTCATCAGAAACTTCCTTAAAAATCCAGCTCTGGAGAGAGCATCTGCTGCTAGCAAGAAATGAGGAGAGAGGGAAACAAAAACAGAGCCAGGGATGCTTAGGAGGTAAACCAGAAAAGACTTGGTGACTCAGTTAGCCGTGCAGAAGAAGGCGTCCCAGGTGAATCCCAGCTTCTAGCTTGGACCCACTCTAAAGATAGACAACGTAAGAAGAAATTGGGTGAAGACAATGGATTAGCTTCAAACGTGTTTAACGCAACGTACCTTCTAGATAGCTACATGGAGACTTACAGCAGTACAGTGAGAACGGGAATGTGGATTTTAAGAGAGTAAGAGAGTCAAGGGGCTGGACACGAAGTCAGCGGTTAATGAGTTATTGAAGTCATTGGGGACAGATGGAATCACACACAGAAAAATACATTCTTACAGTATTATAATAAGTGTTTCCTTGGCAGAAATACAGGAACTGAAAACTGCTTTAAAATTTCACTATACAGTTTCCTTTGTTTCAAAGTTTGTAAACCAATGTTCCAAAACAATCATAAAAGCCAATAATTATGCACTTTCCTTCCAAAGCAGTGAACTCCACTTCAAGGGGCACATGGATGGCTCAGTCGGTTAAGCACCTGCTTTTGGCTCAGGTCATGATACCAGGGTCCTGGGATTGAGCCCCATGTGGGGCTCCTTCTTCTTCTCCCTTTGCCCCTCCCTCTGCTCGAGCTCTCTCTCAAATAAATAAAATCTTTTTAAAAAAGAAAAAGTGGAGGGGCGCCTGGGTGGCTCAGTGGGTTAAAGCCTCTGCCTTCGGCTCAGGTCATGATCTCAGGGTCCTTGGGATCGAGCCCCGCATCAGGCTCTCTGCTCAGCGGCGAGCCTGCTTCCCCCTCTCTCTCTGCCTGCCTCTCTGCCTACTTGTGATCTCTATCTGATAAATAAATAAAATCTTAAAAAAAGAAAAAAACAGAAAAAGTGGACTCCACTTCTAGCAGTCCAATTAGAAACTCCTGTCTCCTGCCCACTCCAGCCTGAGTAGGGTTCCAACAGCTGATGGAACAGAACCCAGAGTCAGCAGGCACTGTCCTCCTGAAATTCTCATCAACACAGCAGTGCATGACCACCCCTCACTCACACAGAACTCTTACTTCTCTCCTACACTTCCCACCACAGCCTTGCCCCTCCTGTCTTTTGGCGGAGGATATAGCTGTAAGCCACAGATAAGCTACGAACTCCACTTGGAGCCATTGGTATAGGAGAAGATATGAGTAATGACTTCAGAAATAAAGACGGTGAAGAGAAATCCTATTGCTTTCAATATCTGTGAGAAAGCAGAGAAGGAGTCAGAACTAGAAAAGCATGGCTGGAATTACAAAATCCAGGCAAAACGAGGGTTTCCCTGCTTCGGATTGTCTTTGGGCATCTAAGTCCAACTAGCTTATCTCTAAGTGTACTATGCTCCTGGCAGGAGAACTGAGGTGGAGGGGAAGAGTACAGGAAGACTCCGCCAAATTTTAGGGGCTCAGGAGCCAATACTAGGGAAGAGGGGCACCAGGTAAGACTCCAGTATCCAATCCCCTGTCAGAAATCCAGGAAAACCAATGTTCCTCAAGCATCTGAAATTGAAAGAGCCTTCTTAGCAGAAATCTTTGATAGCCAGGTCTGGTAAAAAGAGACCAAGAAATATAAACGACCAAGAGTCTTAAAAGTACCAAATTCCCCAGGTTGACCTGAACTTGGCAACCTCCTCTGTGCCTTCAGTGAAATTCCTCAGCACTGTCCCACTGTCCTAACAAGACAGATGCACGGAGAGAGGAAAACCCCCGGAGACCTTCTGCTCACAGCTCCTAACAAAATGTTCTAAATAAAATACTTCCATATTCTGGAGACCTCTCCTTATCAGTACTCACATCTCCAGAAACAGAAATGTGAACCACCGGTATCTGGTCAGGCCTGTCTGCCAGAAGTTGCTTTGGCTTTGGGGGGCTTTCCTGACTTGCCCTAAAGATTTCTCAGGCTGCTCTGTAATAAAGAGGGTTGAAATGCATATTGTGTCAACAGACACTTCCTGGAAAGGAAATGAAAGGGAGGACAATACCTCACTCATCTGAAACAGCCAGACATACCTATAGGGGAGGCAGAGCAAGCCCAAAGTCTTTGTTTGGTGTTTTGAAAAGGAAAAACAGTTCAGTACAGATCTACTAAGAAAAATGTGCCAGTGACACTCAAGATGTGGTCACACCAGCTGCCCGTTTAGGTCAACTACAGTGCATTCACGAAGCTTGGGGCTGGAGACAAGCAGAATCCCAACCCACGGCACCCCCACAAAAGCAATCCACAGACTTGCTAATAACCTCCAGAAATAACAATGTTCCCCTCTGGATAACAGTAATGTGTATATCGAGTTCTGGCCCAGAATATACGTGGAGATATCTAGTCTCCAAAGTTCTGTCGTTCCCAGGGTGCCATAAAACATCATTTGAACACTCTCAAAATAAAGTTGTTTAATTTTTCTTTTTTTTTTTCTGTAATTATTGTTTATTTATTTATTTGACAGACAGAGATCACAAGTAGGCAGAAAGACAGTCAGAGAGAAGGGGAAGCAGTCTCCCTGCTGAGCAGAGAGCCCGACGAGGGGCTCGATCCCAGGACCCTGGGACCACAACCCGAACCAAAGGCAGAGGCCCCAACCCAGTGAGACACCCAGGCAGCCCAAGAAGTTTAATTTTTCTTAACCATTCCATGTCTATCATCACTGACCCCGGTGCTACCGGCTGAAAACGGACTGAACTACGGGCAGCAATCAAGGCAAGAGAAATTGACAAGAAAAAGCAGAAATGGGACTAAAGGACCCCCAAGAGCTGGGCTTGGGTTTGGATGCTTACTCTTAGCCCATCCGTCTCACAACCCACTTCGTGTACAAAGCTTTATGTAAGCTGTGAAGGGCAGCAGGCACGACCACTGCAAGGAGGACATGTCTGCCCTCCAAAAAGCCACTTATCTCCTTTCCTTGGGAAATTCTGCTGATGTATTTACTGTTTCTCGTCTGTCCGCCTAAAACTATCACCACATAATAAGTATGAGCATCATTTCAATAAAAGCAGAGCAGGAGGGGTTCCCGGCTGTTCATACTTCTTCGGGCCCTAGTGACAGAGGACAGAGCAGATTTATGGCCCTGGTCAAGTGTTTTTATCTTTCCATGGGAGAAAGATATTTAGGACTTACAAGAGTGAGATACTAGCAAGAATGCAGTCCCTCTAACTCGTTATCACTTGTAAATTCCCAGCCTGATTTGATAACAAATATCACTTTTTCTTCAGTGCCATTGGCAAAGGAAAGGAAAAAAGTCACTGTGATAACAAAGGTGTCATTATTTCTGGTAGCATTTTGCTGGGTCCTGTTAATAATCACACATGTAGTCAACTCATGGCCCTAGGTTCTCACATCACTAAATAAATACTGCCCGGTGGCAAATATTAGTATCCCCAACTTTGCATTCCAAAGGAGTCATGAAACCTATCAGAAAGGTCAGATCTCAGTAAATAAGGCCAAAGCAAAATTTAAAAAAAAAAAAAAAAGTCTATTCACACTACTTCCTAGTTTCGATATCAATTCCTGTGTCTCTGGCTCTCAGTGGCATTTCCAACAGACACAACAGTAGTCACTGTAATTCCATCATATCTGATATTATGCATTTGATTGTAGTAGTTTATAAAAACAGAGTCCTAGAAGCAATCCTGTAGCTTTCTTAAATTCTCAAGGACTCATACTATACTCCCCTTTTTAGAACTGAGAGCCAACTGGTCATTCTCAATTTTTGCTGTGCATCAGAAGCAGCTCTGAAGAACCTTTCTAAAAAAAGACATATCCTAAGACCCTACTCTACACTGACTAAATCAGGATGCTGGTAGCCAGGGCCCACACTTGTAAATCTAAACAAAACAAAACAAAACAAAACAAAAAAAACCTCTTCAGTGATTATACTATATAGCCAGGGTCCTGAAATACTATGCAGCTTCAAGTGATAGGTCAATCACCAAACTCTAAAACCTCAAAGAAACCTGAGAAATGCAAAAATTAGCACATTCCTTTTACAGGGAGGAGCCAGATCTGTTGAGAAACTTGCCCAGGATCAGATGACTCATTAGAATTAGAATTGCCCCCAGAACTATAGTTCCCCCAAAACAAGAATGTTATATGCAGATGGAATCTCCCCTAAAAGATAAAATATGGACCCCAAAAGATACTGCTTTTGATTCCTTAAAATACAATTACTTTTTTATAAGGGGGGGAAAAAAGCATAAAATTGGGTTTATCACTTTTTCTACTCCATTTTCTACAAACACCTCCTGAATTTCTTTCACATGAAAAGTTTACCTGTTATAGCTCATGTGTGAAAATTAACCAACATCTGCATAAAGACTGTAGGAAATATACAAGAATCCTATTAATAGGGATAAGCCACAGAGGATAGCTGATTATTATAAATACTCAGTGAAGATTGGCTGACCCCTTTACCAACTGGGTAAGAAGTTCCTAATTGTCGAAATTATGGCTCACAACCATTGTTTATAGTTTTCATTCTAGCTGCTTTAATTATCAAAGACAAGACCCAGATTGCCCCCCCCCCCACCAAAGTCAAGTCACCTCCAGGAAGGTATTTACATACCCCAAACCAGTTAGGATAGATCATTTAATGATCAAATAACATATTTATTCTTTTTTAAGATTTTTTTTTTAAAGATTTTATTTATTTGACAGAGAGATCACAAGTAGATGGAGAGGCAGGCAGAGAGAGAGAGAGAGAGGGAAGCAGGCTCCTTGCTGAGCAGAAAACCCGATGCAGGACTCGATCCCAAGACCCTGGATCATGACCTGAGCCGAAGGCAGCAGTTTAACCCACTGAGCCACCCAGGCGCCCAACATATTTATTC
The DNA here is from genome assembly GCF_010015895.1 of Lontra canadensis. Lineage (NCBI taxonomy): Eukaryota > Metazoa > Chordata > Mammalia > Carnivora > Mustelidae > Lontra > Lontra canadensis. The sequence continues at coordinate 20,135,183 of NW_022631015.1, read as the reverse complement.
TTAAAGAAAACTTTTAAATGCAATCCCAGTGGAAGGGAAGAAAAGGGAAGAAGGTGGTGACATTTCCTTTGTTAAACTTCACAATAAATTTACACCCCAATTCAGCAAGTGCTTTCTCAGTGGCTTCACAGTAGCTGAGATAATTATACAACTGCCTTCTTGATGTATGAGTCCTCATTGAGAGAAGTCAGCTGAATCCCAAGGACAGCATTCCAAGGCGTTGAAAAGAATTCTATCAATACACACCCACTGTGTGGCTTGGTGCAGGCAAGATTTCCCCCTGCCCCAGTGAAGGAGACAGGAGAGAGGATGGAGCATAGTTCACTTTGTTGACAGGGATGCAGGCAGGTAAGTGAAAAGTGCTGATGTTCAAGTACTTATCAGACACCAAGAACTGATCTCATCTTACATATTACCTCCAGGAAATTATAAATGCTAAAGGATGAAAAAGCCTCATCTAATATGTTTACGCTCTCATAGAGCCTAGAATAATGCCTCAAATGCGATGGAGAATGAGTAGACAGTTGATGAGTTGATTGAAAAAGAAAGTCCAGAACTTCAGTCCCAAAGGGCGTGGGGGTTCCCCGCAATTAACAGCATTCCACACAATAATGCTGAAGTCTCGTTTTGTCCTCACTCTTCCCATCTGAATCTCTGGTGAAGGCCAAGATTCTAGTCCCTGGCAGGAGCACAATTTAGATGTAAATGAATGAAGAGTAAGCTATCTTCAAGGACTCTAACAAGTTTATATATTTTAACCTTATTTCCTGTTTCTTCCTATTGGAGTGTCAGCTCTATAAAGGCAGGACGTCGTGTCTGCACACAGACATTACAAACACGACTAAGTGAATACTTAGGAGAAAGGAGGTAACCAATATACCTGTATCAACTATGTGTTACCAAACAAATAAATACTGAGGTAACAACACAGCGGCTTGGCCCTGGAGAGACAGGAACCATAGACATCATCCCCCCTGGTTCCTCTCACTCTCATCGTCGTGTAATGTGATTTGAGCTGAACTGAAAGCTGAAACGTTCCTGTTAGAAGTCTTCTCCACTTATGTAATATTAACACTGTAGAAATGCAAAACGATATGTGTTTTGCAATAAACTCTCATACCAATCCCATATACATCTTAGCCCCAGGCCAGAAGAATGCATGGCCAAAAGCACACGGCCAGCAGGAGCCCCAAAGCCCCTTCTGTATCATGTTTTAGGCAACAGGACCCTAACGTTCCCTGTTCAAAGAGCCCAAGCTCCCTTACATTGCGACTGTGCAGAATTTGCCCCCAGATACTCGCCCGGGCTTTGACAGACAACTCCGAGGCCCGTGAGGCACGGTGGGGACAGGCAGACACAGCTGATTTTCAAAATCAGGTTCATGCTTCTGCTCACACCACCTGGCCAGGTGAAGACTTCTCAAGAATTTGGAAACTCAAAATTCAAACCTGGCCTTTAAGGTTATCATGAAGGTGTATTTCTCAGAGTAGGAAAACTGCTAAACATAGTGACAGTTTGGGTTTATTTTTTTTACTTTGATTTGTAACTTCCAAATATTTAGATATACAGCCTGTGACCCGCATTCACATTCCAGCTCTGGGCACCGCAAAGAAAGCAGCGGGGCGTAAAGAAAGCAGGCTCGGGGCAGGTGGCGGACGGGAGGGTACCGGGCCAGTAATCGGGAGAACCAGAACTCAAACCCAGTTCTCTGCAACCTCGGTGTCCCTTCCCAGAGCCACCCCTCTCCCCTCAACTCTACTGCTTCCAAAGGACCCGTGCATGCTCTCGCGCGTGTCGTGGTTACATCAACCCTGAAGCGTTGAGGCCACCGGTCCAGGAGCCCACAGGTTCCCCTCCGGCATCCTGCATTTCCTGGTGGCCAACACCACGGGAGCCAGACGCAGGCAACTCTGCGTCCAAATGTTTGTTCTGCGTGTGCATGCTTGTCGCTCCCCGCTGCGCGGAGAGCACTTCTGCTAGAGGTAAGCAAGCAGTGACACGGGCCTCACAAGAAGCAGCCTGAGGCTTCCGAACGCACATCTTTTTACAACTCTAAGCCCAGAAGTGCATTAGTGTTCTTGCAAAACAGGCTGGACGGCAGTTTAGAAAGCCCACATATAATACCTTCATAAGACCTGTACTTAAAGATCCTTTCATCCAAGAAATTCAAAGTACTTTACGAGCTCAGAGCCATTCAGCCAAACACTCCAGGGAGGAATGCAGGTGGCTCGGGTTATGCTTGTTGACAAAGAAACTGAGGCAGGCTGACAGCCCTAAGTACTGTGCCTTAAAAACAGTCTGTGCTTTTGGAAAATGAATGGCTTTCAACATCCACAAAAGCACTGGGGAGGGGGGACTTGCACTATTTTTGTAGAAATTATATCGAATGTAACAGAAGTAAATACAGTGTCACAGAAATCTTGCCTTGTTGTACTTCATTCAACCAAAAGGCCAAAAATGTATGCTCTGTCCACGGCAAATAGCCTATCGTTAAATTTGAGATCCTAGTGCCTTTCAAAATGCAAATTCCACAATCCCAAATTTTAAGACAGAAATTCCCCCCCCCCCAACACACACGCACCAAATAAAATTAGGCTTTTACACCTTTGGCCAAAAAGCACTTAGCAAAGGTGATTAGCATGTTCCCTCTAGTCTAGATAGAATCAATTTCAAACCAAAGAGATTAGTTTCATTTGCTTTTTTAGTGGGAGGTAAATGGCCCCAGGGAAGTATGTTTGAGCGGGTTGGAGGAAGCACTCTCTTACATATAAGGAAGGTTGGGCATTCAGGAAGAATAAAACTTATAAAGAAGCTGTTGCCATTACCTTCATATATAATCCAAACAAACTCTGTGTTGAAAACATGAGTCTCAAACTTCTACTCTTAAAAATCCAACACTTAGTGAGCACTTGCTGTATGCTAACCACTATTCTGGGTGTTCAGAATAAACTATTTTACAGATGAGGAAACTAGCTCAGAAAAAAAAAGTTGATCCACGCAGTCTCAAGGAGCTTACAGTGACACTGGAGAAATAACCACTTGTTCAGTCAGTAAGCTGAAGTGCCCAGGATGGGAACTATGCAGATATGTATCAGTGTCTCCTGGGCAGCTGTCCCTCGAATGGAGGACTGCACAGGTCAAGCAGGTTTCCAACGGGTACCTAGGAGACGTGGGATCAAGGCAGGGGAGGAAGAACAGAGGGGCTGGGGCAGGGGAAAAGGGTTTACAGAGAGGAGGTCCCTTCCAACGGGGAAACTGGGGGTGGGGGTGGGGGGAAGCAACTTTAGACTGGAGGACATTGCTTATGCTAATGCACCAAGACATTCAAGAAACAAACTCAGAGTCACCTGGGTTGTCTGACATGGCTACGGAGAATGAGGATACATGAGACGAGTTGGTCAAACGTAACCTGGGGCTGGAAAGGTATGGAGAAACAGGCATTAGATATTAGACGTACACAACTGCAAAAGTAATCAACTCCTCCGTAAGATAAGGTTCCTTGGGGGGGGGGCTCCCCTGATTCTAGCACAGGTGGTTTCTGTCTCCTATTGTTTCAAGAACAGACTGGTATTCTTCCTTTGTCATTAGAGCTAGCACTTCGATAATGTGAGCACCTAACTTAGATTAAGTTATTTCAGACGAACCCAAAAAGGTAACTTCTAGTACAGTTACAGTATTCTAATAGGACTGAGGCATCATGGGGGGCCAGAACAAACACCTGCTAAATGGGAGTTTCTGGGCTTCATGTCCCCAAACATGGCCCAAACTGAAGTGCAGGATGATTATGAAGGATTTCCGTTCTCTCTTAATTACCAGAGCTCCTTCCTCCCGTCCTGTGCACCCGTGTCATGCAAGTGTCGTGGACTCCCCAGGACATGACAGATAAGCTCATGAACACCATCTCCCCATCCATTACTTGGTATCTGCTGCCCTCCTCCTCTGCTCAGTCCCAAGCAGGGTTCTCCGCCACCAAGAACCAACGTCAGGGCCATGGAGTGGCTCTGTCGGTGGAGTGTCCAACTCTTGATTTCAGCTCCGGTTGTGATCTCAGGGTCATGAGATCGAGCCCCATGTCCTGCTCAGCGTGGAGTCTGCTTGAGATCCTCTCCCTCTGCCCCCCTCCCCACTAGCACATTCTCTCTCTCAAAAAACAACACAAAAACAAAAACAAAAAACAAAAAGCAAAAAACAGAAACCAAAAACCAATGTCAAAGGTGCTAATGCCTGATGTACTAATTTAGCTGCTGAAACACCAACAATGTTACCTCCACCCCCTATCCACACCACCTACTCTTATTCTGCCAAACCCAATCTGTGACGGAGTTACTGGTCACCTCACATATGCAATGTGGCACACAGATACTGGTCAGTGGGCTCTCCTCACTTTCTGGTTTCACTTTAAACACTGTCCAATCTCCCTAGGTTCCCACCATGATTCCAGGAGGTGTCAACTGTAGACTAACCCAAAGGACTGTCAGCATGCTCTCCTTGAAACCTTCCTCCCCACCAGTAACACATTCTGAAGTTCGGTTCACACACACAGTCTTCCATCGGTTTACAACCTCCTTCGAACAAACGTAGGAGACGCGAAGATTTCACAATTCAGGTTCTGAGATTGGTAAAATACTTAGAATGGCTCATGGCACATCGTAAGCACTCATTAACCATTACTCATTCCCATAAGCACTATTCTTAGATGCGTACACTTAACATACAGTTACTGCTTGGACTGTCTAAGGCACGAGCAATGGTGACCTATCCTTCCAATATTTCTTGTCCAAGTCAACTAAGTCTTCCCATAGAACAAGGTCTTTCCCACAGGTTCCTCAAACAATGACAAAAATAGACTCCTGGAAACCAAAACACCAGGCCTCCAGACTTGCCCAGACAAGACTGAATTTAAGAATATGAGTAAGCACAGATCAGGCCAAGGCCATACCACTGGTCGCAACTAAAAGTCGGCTTTCCCACATGCATTTAAAACTATCCACTGAAAAAGAAAAGACACACGTGTCCTTGGATGGGCTTTGGAACGATAGTATAGACTGTACACCTGACTCAAGAGCTCCCTCCTACTGACCTGATAAACAGATAGCCAAAAGACAATCATGGCAACACGCCTTGCATTTTGGTTGACATGGTGACCCAAACCCAGCGAAGATGAGACCGTGTGACCTCACCCCAGGATGGAAGCCAGAGGTTTCACTTGAGATCTTTGCCTTTAATCAGATCTGGAAAGCGTTTCACTTGCTTTATTTTTCGGAAAAGCAGAAGGTAGCAGGGACCCAAGGAGGCGAGAAGGTAGAACCACAAACTGTCCAGACTCCACTACCCTAAATTACTTGATGAATAAATTCCCTTGTTCCAGTTTCAATAGAGGGTAAACAACAACTAAAAATATCTGATCTTCATCAAGGTTTAAATCTCCTCTTCTCTTCCTGTATCAGGGGAAGAAAATTCATAGCTTCCTCCCCAAAGGGTATCCCTTCAGTACAACCTCAAGCAAACCCTGCTTCCTCCTTCTTCTACCTTTATACCCTATTCCTGCCACTCCTCAGTCTGTCCACCACAACCGGCTAACCATGACAGAGGCCAGCATCCTAGCACATCCCTTCCTCCCAGTGCGCCTCAGTGGGAAAGGCACGATCACACTCATTTTAGACATCGTCCTAACTGTTGCTGGTCGACGATTTCAGGCCAGTTTCTTCAGCTCTCTGGGCCTCCACTTCTGCCATCGGTGAAATCGATTCTATCTCTGCAGCCCCAGCGGCCACCAAAATCCTCCCAAGTCAGGAGCCCACAGGGTGTCGCACCGCGCACAGACACAAAGAATGATGGGAGACCAGACCCCAGTCTTACCGTATGGGTGAAAGAGCTCTGTCCTTGGAGGTGGGGGTCACCTAGGGAAAAAATTAAGACAACTGAATTTGGGGAGGGAAAAAAGCAAAGCAAAGAAACGCTTCATATCTTATCCCCCAAGTGGAATTCAACAGCGTGAGGGCCAACAGCACAATGGACAGTAGCTGCAAGGAGCCCAGGGGTACACCTGAAACCCTCCCTCCCCACCCGCGCAGAGTATTTTTGTATCTGATGTAACTAGAAAGGGAAAATTAGGCAGATGGAGGGTTTTTTTATATACTGAAAAAAAAAATGAGAATATAGCACTGACGTTACAAAAATGGTTTAACAAGTCTTATTTCACTATGGATTCTAAGTAATTTTAAGTGTTTTTAGATGTGAAGAGAGTTTATTAGGTGCTACAAAGCATAGGCAACCAAAAAATAATTTGTCAACTGAACTGAACTGGTCTCTCTACTCTATCTTTTTAGGAAAGATCAAGCTGGGGCCAGAATGTTCCACTCTGCTCCATCCTCCTCATTTATTGAATGTCCCACGTGTCAAGAACACATGTTTAGAAGCTCCAAATAGAGGAGGCCATAATTATGACCACATATGTGGAAGAATTTAATCAGTTAATGTCTCAGGGTCTACCCAAACGCTGACAGCACACAATCAATGTAAGAAGCTACTTTGTAGATTGGATTTTCTTTTCCCTCGAATTTGAGATACAGAAGTCTGTGTGGCTTGACTTCCCTGGAAAATTTCCAGATTTTGTCCTTCAGTTTCAACTTGGTAGATGGGGCTTTGTTTCTTAAAGACACTAGTGAACAGTTTTGCTGAATGGCTCTTAAATCTGTTTTTAAGAACAGTTTAGGTATTCTTTGCAAGCAAGCGGCTTCTGTTATTCCCATCGTGTTATTTTATTTGAGATTTTTTTCATCTTTCTTCTCCGTTTTAGATCCTCTCTCTTGGTGGCAGGCCTAAGTGCTCAGGTAATATACATACAAATGCTTCAACGGACAGATGGGTAAGTATCATCTCATGGTGCCCATACTTCTTAGCGAAAAAAGTACCCACAGCAGAGTGCACTAATTCCATCCCCTCAAGTGCTATAATGATCCCTGCAGGGGGTAGTTTGCAACTAAAATTGCAGTACATTGGATATATAAATTAAGACTCACAATAATGCTTGACAATACAATGAACCAAGTTTTCTAATATTCCTATTTCCAATCCACACAGTGCATAAAACTGGAAAAATTACTTTAAAACCAGTAGCAACATCAAACTTGTTAAAACCATTTTTTTTTTGCAATGTCAGGGCTATATCATTTTTTTTTTAAATAAATGGTTTTCATGAATGAAATATATACTCCAAGAGGGCAAAACTCCAAAGAGAGATCTTTTTTTTTTTTCCTTAATTGGAGAACTTTTCAGCTTCTGTAGGTTAATCTCCATAGGGGCAGGATACCTGGAAACTCATTTACTACCCATATTGAAGACATCTTTACGAAAGTGCTAAATCCCAACCGAGTATCTGGTCATTAACTTTTAATACATTATTATCCCCATTTTATGGCTGAGGAAATGAAGGCAGAGAGAAATCAAAGCTTCTGCCCAGGGTGAGACTGACAGTAAGTGGTAGAATCGGAAAGCTGAATCGGAGAACTCCAGCTCCGAAGAATTTAGCACTATTCAATATCACCCTGGTAGCAGCACTCAAGTCCCTACTTATTTGTCCTAGAAAACATCTTACACTAAGGCCAGACTAACACAGGTCCAAATCTGAGAGATTTAGATACAGAAATGACTAGAAGCCCTGAACTTGCAGATTCCTTTGCTCATGAGACATTCTTCCTGCACAAAGCCCAGAAAGTGGGTTCTGACAAGGGGCCCCTGAATTATGGGGATCAGGGAGAGCCCACGACTGTCTACCCACTTGTTCACCTGCTTTCAGTTATCGGGATATACTCTGCCTCCTAAACTGTGCATAGACCAAGGAATGTCAAGGGCATCAATATTTATATCCCATGAACCTGAAGGTCAGTTCAAAAGGGTACCAGTTATTTATGGGAATGTTTTAGTCACCTCAGGCAGAGAGGAGAAAGCGAAGAGCTTGGAAACGTTCCCATGTTACCTTCGTCTTTAAAAGAAGTCTACAGCCAACCACGAAGACATTCCAAAGTCAAGGGTAAAAGGAGTATTTTAAACATAAAAATATCACTTGTCACAGTCACTTTCCATGAATTTAATGCCCCCAATAAGTCAAAAGATCTCATCGCATTATATAATACCTGAAAACTCTCAGAAATAAGCAACTCTGAAGCGAGGATATACCTTAATCTGAGGGTGATGTTTGTTCTAAATGCACTGTCTGTGATTTGTAAAGAACATGAAAATAAACTAAGCACGGAAACCTGTATCTAGAGTCACTGGTGATGAAACAACCCATTTGAACATTACGGGATACCCCATTATATCCCATTTTACTTCTGTAGTTGATTGTTTAAAAAAAAAAAAAAATCCCATGGGATAAAACCCTCTCCAAGGTCAGCTAAACCCTTTTGCCCTAAACACACACACACACACACACACACACACACACACACACACACGAGTTGGGAAAAACTCTATTCCCTCTCCAATCCCCCATTTCATCACTTCAAAACTGGAATGAAGAACATATAAATAAAAATGAACGATTCAAAGAAACAGGCTAATTTTTGGTAAGCTCCAGAAAAGATAACGCTGCTAAATTTGTCATTACACTTCTAAAGTTCCATCCTAAGAACTCACAAAAATAATCTGCGTTCTGTAATGAGGCCACTGCATTCCTCTGATGTCCCAACAACCTAACAATGTCCAGAAATAAAAGCACGGGATGAAGAGATACAAAATTTAAGAATACCTACATAATTTAATCAGCGTGGATACACTCCCCCTTTTTAATGGAAATCTGGAAAGAGTAAGATGGGAACATTGGGAGGACTCTACTGCTGGCACCGAATGAGTGTGTCCACAGGGTTTCAAATACTGTTTACTCCCATTTGAAACCTTTGAGTCTTATCTTCCTGTTTTGGCTAGAGGTCTCTAGATGAAGGGTCTGTGGCGTTATAAACTACGCCATTACTCACTTTCCTCCACTATCCCCACTGGAACAGGAAGGAGGTAAATCTTGGAGTCCTCCACGTCCACCCCTTAATCATACACACGAATACCCCTCAAAGCAATAAATCTGCCTTTCACTGTGGCACCATGATTCACACCTAAATCACAGCGGAGGAGACCCGTGACTCAGAAACAGCCGTGCCCCAAGAAAGGTATCTTAATTCATTAAAAATAAGAATACTTAGGCAAACGGGTGTTGTTTCTTCTCAAGTAAGACATCACACCAGCAAGTATATCATTCTAATTAAGAGTCATCAGCCGTGTTAAAGGCAAATTTTATAGAGCAAAGCTTTCCAAACAGAACATTTCAGGACTCAGTACCCTTTCTAAGCTCTATTAAAAGCAAACATCTATATCATGTTAACGCACTTGGGCATGACTTTAATTAGTGAAATTGGCCCTGTTGTTAGCATGACTTTCCTCTCATAAATTTGTCAGGGAAGAAACATGACCAATCCTAAGTTTGTAAGATGCTACCTAATTTTATTAAAAAAAAAAAAAAAATCTTAATTTTCCATAGAAGTGGTTAAGAATCCAAATATACTATCAATTCTAAGAAAAAATATTTGAAGTTAACCCATTTTCCAAAATTCTGTGCCTATTTCCTCACTACGCCTTGAGGAAAAAGAACACATGTACTCAGTAATCAGAGGCTTCTTCTATTAAAAAAAAAAAAAAAGAAGAAGAAGAAGAAGAAGAAAAGAAAAGAAAAAGCAACTTCTTTTCAGGTTTATGTGAATTTTGTAAGTTTGGGTGGGTTTTCCTACTCGATACACCAGTGCATTGCTTCTGTTTATTTGTCTTGTTGGGGAGAGGCAGGAACAGAGAAGTGCACCGTCAATACTTTTAAGGACATTAAAATCTCTCAAGCTGGGGGATAAGAACAATGCCTCCCTCTTGCCAAGCAAAAGCCAGCAGCCAACAGAACAAGGCCAAATGATAGAAAACACCTCCTGCAGTTTTAACTCAACTTTTCTGTTGAGTTTGCACCGTTATTATCAGCTGCCCTTCGCAAGGGCCCGCCAGCCTGTTCCATCAAACTCCCTATCAGCTCGGTATCAGTGTGATAACAGTACAATGGTCTCCCAGCTCCTAGATTTCAGATGGATGACTGGATGCCAATGAGGGCTCTGTCCGCAAGATTTTTTTTTATATTTGACTCTCTGACCTTAATTTTATTTCATTCAAAAATCTGGAACTAGAGCTCACGTTGGGTGTTCAGAAATGCACTTAGCCACCCGCTCTCGGCAAGAGCCAGACCAGGCTGACAGACAGCTTTTTTTTAACTGCTTTTCAGCAAAATGGCCGCCTCAAGGATTAAGCTCTGAAATGGATGAGGGCAGGAATGTTTCTTAGGACAAAGAATGACATATGTGTGTGTGTGTGTGTGTGTGTGTGTGTGTGTGTGTGTGTGTAATTTTTAACAGCAGTAAATATACAGGATAAAAGCATTTTTTTCTTTTAAATAAAAACACCGTGGTACCCTTCAAAAAAATTCGAGTCCTATAATTGAAAATAGATTTTATTTCTTACAGGATGAACTCAGTGCTACCACACTTTTAAAGTTGTTTTATTTTTTATTGATTTTAAAGAGCTTTCTCACAAGATTATGTGCCCTACGCGGTAGGGCCAAAAGCTCTTTGACTGAATTTGAATGAATTGTGGTCAGCTCAACTTTCAACAAAGGACTCTCTTATCCACACTCCATTAACATTATATTAAAACGAAAGTATCTCCTTTGACTTTTTGGTCATGCTGTTGGAAAACACTAATAATAATGACTTTGCCTGACTGTATATGCACAGAAAAATACACTCTCTCTAATAAGCCTATGTCAACATATCTGGCATCCATACTGCAGAACAGGGACGCAGTATGTCCCTTAACAAAAGAGTACATCTTTTGATGACACTTCCACCCCAAAACAGGAGTGCCCAGGATTATTTCAACCTTACTCCTGGCATGAATTATTTTTTGAATGACACCTTTTATTTATTTTGTTTTTTAAATCACAGTTGTGTTGTGTTTTACCTCTGGCTTTAAAACCATGCAAATGGAAGAAAACCAATCTTAGTAAACATTCCCCTGACTATCATCAGGTTTAGGGGAATGTTATTTCTAGACCTAAAGAACAATGCGGTATAAACCCCAGATGCTGGTGTCTGTCAGATATGAAGTGTCCAAAGATTAACCCAGGGCTCACTATCCCCGCCTTGCATTCCAGGGTCACTTCCATCCCAATGCAAGGAAGATGCCTTTTGGCTAAAAATGTAGATGTCAGGCAGCTGCATGTCAGACTTTAAAAAATGATCTTTGGAAAATCTCACAGGCTTATGCTATCCTAAAACAGCAAATACTGACTTTTTTCTTTTTTTAATGTAATACCAGTAAACCACATTCAAGGTCAGAAAAAGTCTACTTGGCCACCTGAATAACTCTGCCATATTTGGTATCCAAAATTAAAAGGCAGAGATTTTAAAGTAGTAGTTAAAGGCTAGATTTCAATATGAAAACTTAAAGTTGCGGCAGGGCACGAGCCAAAATAAGGACAACTCATGTAATGCCATTTAGTCAGCTCATTTGTGAAATATACACGTATTCTACACAGTCCACAAAATGGTACCCAGTTTAACCAAGAAGGGCTAATGTCTTAATCAGACTTATACCGAGTGATGACGTAGGTTTTACAGAGTCCCAAAATTGTTAGGCCTGACTCAAGTCAGCTAACAGACCCCTACATTTAAAATTGTAAAATATATGAAGAGTCATGTGGAGCAAGGAGCGCACTCAGCAAAACGTCACTAAATTAGATGCTCCAAGAGGTCTTGCCCTTACAATGCACCCCTGTCAGACGCACACTCACCCACCGCCCAGAACACAACCAGAGGCACGCTCGGAGTCTACAGACGAAATGACAGCCCAGCACTCTGTGGGTTTTATAATGGTGGTTGGAGATCTAGGTTTTGTTTCTCTATGTGAATAAAATATCCATGGAAATATTCTCCTGACTCTAGAGCAGCACAGAAAACGTCCATAGACCAAGTGGTTTACCAATTTGTGTTGATCGAAGCAGAAGACCAGCTAGGTCAGGAGTCCCCTCTACTTGCCACTTGCTTATGGATAGCCAGATATAAGGCTGGTTTTACTGACGTGCCAGGAAATGCCCCCCTCCCAATTTCAGCACTCAATAATGAACCATAGATACTCAATTTCAATGAGGCACTAAAAATCTTCCAAGGAATAAAACCTTATCTTTCTCACGTCAACGTTTTTGGGGGGAAGAGGGTTAAGAAGAAAAGAGAGACTCAAAGATGGGTGTTAAGGAGGAACAGAGGAAGGAAGGAGTCGAGTTTTCCATTACCCTGAGGATACGGCTTAGGCTCAATTAAGTTCAGACAGCAAAACAAGTGTGAAACTGAGAGGTTTGCACTCCAGTTATCAGGATGACTAGCATTTAGCAGCTGAAGGCAAACGTTGCTGAAAGTTATCATGGTTTACTGATGAACTTTTGCATCAATTACCAAAAAAATAAAATATTTAAGCCCACCACTAATGCTGTGAATGGCTTACGAATTATACAAGGAAGCATAAATGTGGCTCTCTATCTCTGCTTGGATAACAAGCAGCTCCTGGAGCTGAAAAGTTCAAAGAGGGAACTTGTTATCCCAGAGCCCTAAATCTATAAATCTTACAGCTGACATTTCCCAACCTAGGGCAATAACAGATTAGAAGATCAGGAGGGGCATTTCTATTCTTAAGACAGAACCAGCAGCTGCTGTCCCCATTTGGAAAACTTGGCTCACGCAAAGTTGTTTACGCATTTGGTGTATTCATATAATTTGCCAATTTGCTAGGCTTGACACCAATAAGATGGCTGGACATTTGCTGTTGTCCATTTGCGGACTCACACGAACTCCAGGCCTGATGCCACATGAAAAGAACCTGGCCAGCTAGCCGGGGTGAGGTCTTGATAAAAGGAAAAACTAAGTCTTGATTTCTCTTTGGGAGGGGTGGGGAGGGGTACCAAGAAGTATCATTTTTGAATTATTCTCATAACCCTTTTATTTATCCTTTCCTCTTATCAAACCTAGATTGATTCCTAGAATGTTTCAATAAATAGTCACAACCACGACTCAAGTCAGGCACTTTAGGTAAAATGGCTTTGGTATTTAGCCCCAAATGAGCACCAGCTAAACAAACAATTAACCTGAGAATGCAAACACATGGCCAGTCTCATTCATCCGAGCCTGTCATTGGCTCGCTGGTGAGAAGCGTGAGAAGCTTAACTTCAGGGGCTGGCTTCCCCTTCCCACCCCCTTCTCTCATCCTGAGATAGCAACAAATCCTAAGTGTATCCATCAATTTGTGATCTTTAGAAAGAGACCAGTGGTGGTCTTTTCCAGCTGAATATCTCTGACGCTGGTAACAGAAAACTATGCATTTACAAAACATTCTTACCACACTGAGTGTATTTACATATGGTGGCTCGATCAGCCAATACATACAAGATTACAGGAGCATCACGAAGCCCTACTGCTCTAGAACTTTCTTCTAGGCTGCATATCAGGAGACCCAAATCCCCACCTGTGGCTTAGTGTCCTGGGTATCAAATCCCCTGGATAAAATACCTATTAACTCTCTAGCACCGATTTACTTCATACAGGTTTTATAGAGATCAAGACCCAAAGGGCAGGAACAGTTAAACAGGTAAACCACAATCCGAGTCGGGAATGGAACAAAAGTTCTATTGAAGGAGAGAAGCTTATAGCAAGTGTGGACTGGGCCACCAAAGGCAGTAGGAGGTCTGAGGAAGTAAGAAGAAAGTCCAGGAGAGTCTACTAGACCACAGAGAATTTTAGTCTGTATAGAATGAAAAATGGTGAGACCCGGCTACCTCCAACAGACAGAATTCTCACGATTATTTTCCTCATAATCTGCCCCATCCATCAGGTAAAACCAGCATGTATTTGGTAGAGAGCAAAATCTTGCCTGCTTGTCTTGCTTGGAAGTCTGCCCATCTCTCCCCGTGCCATGGGTAACTGCCAACCCTTTGCCCAGAACCACCGATACCTCCCCTTCTTCCTATCTGCTCTCTTTTCTCACTTTTTTCTCCCATCCTTTCATAAAATTCCACGGATAAGAATTTAAACCCTCTACCCAACTAAAGCAGGGACAAAACTTCTGAAGCTCCATCCACCAATACTGTCTGCACTGAGGAAAAGTGCTGCTCTGTTTACTCAAAGAGCACGGAGACTTTTAAGTCAAAAAAAAAAAAAAAGTCCTCATCTATTGATTTGGAGTCAAAGCTTTATCCCCCAGAACCAGTTGTTTCTCACAGTTGTTATTCTGGCAAAGTCACTTCTCTGTTTAGGTTGCAGACCAACATTTCAAAGTCTACCAAAACAGGACAATATTCGCTCTGTGCATGGGATGACATCCAATCCGAACTGGAAGATGAGGGTGAGCACAGGATCAAGCAGAGCCGACCTACCTCCTACTGCGTGTCCAAGTAGCATTTCACATTTTGATGGTAAAATTACAAGAGCGTGGCCCATAGCTCAGCGGACTCTTGTGCCCAGTTTGAACCGAGAGCCTAAATCATGTTCTGAAGTTCACACATTTGTGTTCTGGGGTTAGGCAAGCTCTCCTAAGGGGAACATTCAGTTCTCACAGGAAGCAGTTTCCTCCCAGCACAGAGCCCTTGGTTCCCCCCAGGGAATGGGACGGAGGCTCTCCTGAGTCTCAGCTCTCACACAGTTGGCACAGAAATGCCCAATGCCTTCTGTGATTCAATAGACTATCACTTCTGTATGTCTCTAAAGCTGCAAAGGAAGCAGGGACCGGTGATGGAAGAGTTCCAAGGAGTGGGAGGGTGACACGGAGCAGAAGACAACCAGGGATAGGGATCTGCCGTGCGGCCAGAGACCATGAGAGGCTGGGGTGGAAGCAGGGGAACATGGCAGTGGCGCCCACAAATTTACATGTGGGCGGGAGATAGGCAAGTCACAACACCAGCATCTGATTAGGTGAAAAACCCATCTGTCAGGGCTATGTAGGCCATAAACAGTGAATTTTTAAGGTTTTTCTACTTTTTCCCTTCATTCTTCCTTTTTACCCCAAAATGACAGTACCAATCTACTCTGTTCACCGCTCCACATTAGTCAATCTCAAGCCACTGAAGAAAAATCGGAGATAATTTACTCAGAAAACCTTGATGAAGCCGAAGAATAAATTTTGACCTTACTCCGGGATTATGACACTTCTGGGGAGTTTTGTCCAGCCTGAAATCTCCTAGAACCACAACAACTAGGATTCTACCCTTGATCAGGTCAAGGTCTAAGAGGTTATTACCTTTCAAGTGTAAGACAACAACATTTTTACAAATGCAGTGAAAACACACAAGACACAGCATGAATGTGTGTTCTGAGGTCATCTCTTAGGGGCAAAAGGAGTGGGATTGCAACAGGAGAGACTGGGGACCACCTGTAACTGACTAGGCACAGTGGGACCTGGGGACCCCGGTCCTGGCAGGCCAAGCAGCATGAGGTTGGCCATGAACTTGCTGCAGGATTTGTGTCTTCACCTGTCTAGAAGGCACCGTATTATCATTGACCCTCACAGCACGAGAAAAAAAAAAACAAATTGTACAGTAAAGAAAAATGCTTTTATAGCCCAGCACAATGGGAGACCCACTTGAGGTTTTCCAGCCACTCGAGTTGAAAAAGGAATTGAAGACGGACCCTTCCTTTCTCGTCTGAAAAATACAACAAGCATTAACACTCTTGGGAATAGCACTTCCTAAGTTCTAAAGGAAAAATGCCTTTGTCTTTGAGCTCTGCTTCCTTCCATTAGTGGGCTTCTAGACACTTCTGACAGCTACTCCAGCTCCTGTGCGGACCCTGTGCATACGCCCGGCCTTGCACCAGCCATGACTCACGCAGAGCGAGTAAAACCAACCCCGCTTGTTTGAAGAAGAGGAAGTTATCTCTACAGGCATGTTAGCAGCACTATTAATTTACAATTTTCCACCAACGGACAAATGGATAAAGACAATCTGGTAATATCCATGTAGTGAAATAGCGTCCGGCCCTCAAAAGGAGGGGTCCTTCCTTTGGAGGACTGGTTAAGATTCAAGCCGCCGTACACAGAAACCTTAAGGACATTATGCGAAGGGAAATAGGTCCGGCACAAAAAGCCCAACACTGTAGGAGTCCGCTCAGAGGCGTTATCTCAAGTAGTCAACCTCTTAGGAGCAGAAGCGGAATGGTGGTTGCCAGGAGTTGGCGGGAGGGCGGTAGAGGGTGGGGACGAGACGCTGTGATTTAATGGGCAGCGGGCGGGGGGACTCACTGCTCAACGTGAGCTGACACTCCTCTGAGTCTAGCAGTAGCTGTGTCAGCCTTGCTTTAGAGACAGGGAAACTGAGGCACGGAGGGAGAAAGTAACTTGTCCAAGACCATGATCACACACAGATGGTATGGATGGTGCTGGATTCATAGGTCACCCCCGTTCTCTCTCTCTCTCTCTCACACACACACACACACCCCTTAGTCTTTCAAAAGAATCTTCCTCCAGCTTCTGTAAGCTGGCTTTCCCCACACCGCTCCCACCAACCTCCTCTCCTGAGAGACACCAGTTACCTCCACAGCATTGCTGTGGTTCTGGGAACATCTCTCCCTGGGATTCTCTCAAAATCTCCACGGGGAGAGATACGACCCACCCTTTCCTTCTGGAGATTATCTCCTCCTCAGTTTTCTGGACGAGGTTTTCTCCTGTCGTCCTCCTACTTGTCTGACCACTCCTTCCTTATCATACTCCTAAGAAGTAGATGTTCTTCCCCAATTTCCACCAAAACAATGGCTAACGGAAAACAAAATGAACGGTGGTTAGGTCAGATTAACTGTAGCTAATTTAACACAACCACAGGGTTCTTTTGAGGCTGGTGATAGGTTCCAGACTCTTCCAGATGCCCATCCTCCCAAGTTGTCACTTAGAGATAGGATTCAATTTCACTTACTTTACACCTCAAAATGCCTAGTGCAGTATTTGGCACGTAATAAACTTTAAGATTTCATTTAATCTTAATATAGCTAAATTCTCACATTCAAAACCACTTTCCCTAGTATATGCTGCCAACTTCCCAAACTATTCAACAGTCCCCTTCCTTCCAGTGCCACTTAGGGGTCCTACAGACGCTCCACTTAACAGCTAAAGCAGGAGGAAAACATCTCTGTTCTACTTCCTGTGTCGTTCTCAGAGGCCTGCCAGCCCCCCTGGTTTAGAGGGACCCAGGTTATTTTGTAGGCTTTTCTGAAAGACGAGGTCCCTCCCTGACTCTCATATCTCAACGGCTACCCCCGCCCTCAGAAGGCCTCACCTGAAACAAAAGCACTGAATGAGATTATAACATTCAAATAATTTTCCTGCACTTTCTAATTAACTGAGTTAAATACTTGAAACCCTAATGAGAAAAATCTAAGGAAGTTCCAAATGTGTGCGCCTGTTCAAGTCAGCTACATTTTGGTGAAGAGTAAATTAGGTTAACAATAGATTAAATCGGTCTTGGCATGTCCCAGTGACTAGAAAGTAACACAATGACGCAATTTCGTTCTTGTTACCTTCTCTTAAAGTCTTTGCTTTATCCACTGGCTTCTGTAAACGTTTTCCACTTCACCCTTTTTCTGGATAGTACATTCTGAAATCTACCTTGGATCTCTGACTTCACAGATGCTCCCTATTAGTTCTGTGCTCAGCACAACGGAATGTTAATGCTACGATTTACTCCACAAAAATCAATGGTGTAGCCCTCGCTGAGTAAACAAGCTCCCCAGCGGGTATGGCAAGGCACACAGCATTAGATTCGAGAAGTGTCTGCTTCAAGGAACAAAAACCCATCCTTGCATCATCAGAGCTTTCTAAAATTTATATCTTTTTTCATTTGCTATAGATATTCAGACTAATATCCTGCGCCTCATTGCATACAACCCAAAACACAGTGAGGAACGAGATCCTTAACCAGCCTAAAGCATGAACAACACCCAAATTATGGCAAAACATTAAGATAAAAATTCAATGGTGAATGATCATGATTGAGCTGTGGACTCCGGCTCACCCAAGAGAAGGGCTAACTTCTTTCTTAAGTCTAACAAACAAACAAAAAGCCTCACATGTAAGGATAACCAACTGATAGATCCATTTTGAACCTTCAAAATGAAGAGGATGGAATTCAAAAAATCAATTTTTAGACAAAGAGAAGGTTTTTTTTGTTTTTGTTTTTTGTTTTTGTTTTTTAAATAACAGAGATGTGATGGTCCGTGAGGTTGGTCCAATTTTTAAGACTGAATAGATTTGGTTTTGTCAAGGACCACACTGCTTTTAAAGATTAAGTAAAAAAAAAGCCTTTCCAGACTTCTGAGCATTCTAGCAAACATTTTCTTTTTTACCAGGGTTGTCTTGAATTACATGTGTATTCAGAGTTCAGGCTTTTTCCATTTTTTTGTTTTTGTTTTTTATAGAACACTTGTGTAAAATCATCATTACCAAGCCAGAAGGCTCTTCTCTCCAGGAAACAATTGTTTCTAAAGCTTGAGCATCTCAAAGGGACAAACTCCACCCAGCGAGCACTGAAGCAAAGGAAGGGGTGTGTGGGATGGGTGTGAGCAGGCTTCAAGTAGCCCAGGGGAGTAAGGAATAGTTTTCTCAGTCTTACTTTAGAATGACTCCCCGGGTAGCAGTCAACCAACCAACCAACTTTTAGTCAGTTTTATTATTGTTTTTAAATTCTCTAAAGACAATGAACTAACCCTCTTACTGCCTGTACTTGGAACTGAGCACACCTACCGGCCTGCAATTCATGAAGAACACATTATATGGAATATGATTATCGCCACCACCTCCAGGCATCTTCCCAACTGCCACCCTTCCCCACAGCTCCTTTACTGGAGCACTTGTGAAAAACTGCATTCTGGGTTTTTTTCTTTCCCTTCGTTAGATGATGAGGTCCTTAAGGACCACAGTCCCACTGTGACCAAATGCCTTGGTTCTCAACAAAGACAACAGTTTAAGGAAAATCCATTGGGCATCTGTTACTGACCAGGCCCTGCCCCAGTCCCTGTGGTTATGGCAGTGAATAGAATATAGGAAAACGCCAGTCTTCCTCAGGCTTACACTCAAGCCCTTTTTGCATAGATGAATACTACAGGACATTCCTTCTCGATGGCTTAGAAAGTTACTCAATGGAACGAAAGGGAAAACATACATATGGCCTGCTTTCACGTAATTCCTTCAAATGGTCAAAGTCCGAGCCTGATTGCAAAGAAAATGTAGAGGCCTGGATTATCACTTGACCCATTAATTTCCCTTTATCAGCCTCAAAGGCATGAGACAGGGTCCTTATGTACCCATCACACCACTAAGCGCACAAACTCTAACATATATCCCTTGGATGCAGTGCACAATTATCCTCCAAAACCAAAAACCGTGTTGGGAAAGTACATTTGAGGGGGACAAATACTGCACCACCATCCAATACTAACAACCACTACATGTAGAACATAATCTTCAAACTCCTTTCATGTTACACATTGTCTCTTTCGAACCCTCAGAGAGCACATGAAGTGGAGAGTTCAGAGCTTCTCTCTCCTCTATAGACTCCTAAATGGACACTCAACGAGTTTATGTCACTTGCCTAATTTCACACAGCTGGTAAATTGCAAAGCCAGACTTAAAACCAGAAATACAGACTCCAACATCAAGAGTTACGCTCTAAGAACATGACAGCATCTGAGGGCACCTGGGTGGCTCAGTCAGTTTGGTGTCTGACTCTTGATCTCAGCTCAGGTCTTGATCTCAGTGTCGTGAGTTCAAGCCCCGCACTGGGCTCCACACTGGGCATAGAGCCTACTTAAAAAAAAAGGAAAAGGGGGAAAAAAAGCATTTTTTTTCTGAGATCTAAAAATGGCATTGGAAATATACAGAACACCCAAACTCAACATGATTCTCTGGTCAACACAGTCTTCCTTACTGACACACACACTCCCACGATCTAGAGATCCATAGGCAAACCTACCAGTTACTAGAGATGAAGAGAATTATCTCTGTAGCAGAGATTAAACCTTCCTGACAACTGTGTTGTAAGTAGTTTATGTAATGACCACCCTCACTTCTTCTCCTGAAGGATCAGGACACACACACATTGCCACACTGCCCATTTATCTCCAGCCCTCGGTACATCTCCTGATGAGTAGCAAGAGGGATCGGCAAACACTGCATGAAAGAATGACGCTGCTACACAAGCAACTGCGAAAATGAGTTTAAGAGCTTTGGTTCATTTTTATGCTGTTTCTCTCCAGTCTCCTATTAATTAATTTTGAGCCACTTAAAGGCAGAGATGCTGTCTTCCAGTATAAATCATGTGCAGAAGCCCAGATGGTGTCATGTTCATGTGACATGTGTGTTGCATCAATATTTGCTCATTGATTTGTTGCTCAAATACCACTACTGACTCATGTTTTTCTGGCAAATCAGGCAATTTTAATAATTAGCGTCTGAGGTGGGAAAGTGACTTTTTATTAAAAATAAAAAAAATTAGGGGTGAACGGGAAGTATGGAGAGTGATACTAGTCTGCTTGGAAGGATGCGGGATACAAATAGATCCTAACCCAAAAAATAGAAAGCAAGAAAAACTCCATGTAGATAACATCTGAATGTAACATCACTTTCATTGTTTGTTTGTTTGTTTTTTTTTACATATACACACACCCCAAGGAAGCATGCCAAGAAATACAAGTGCTCTCAACACCTCCAGGAGCCTGAGGAACCCCTTTCTGTCCACTCGCAATGCGGAAGCTCAACTATGGCTTCAGGAAAGGAAAGCTGCTCATTCTCCAGTCGACAATCACAAATTTCAAAAAATGTTCTGAACCGAAGTGCACACACTCAACATGTTAGGTCGAAGGGGAGGTTTTCATCAACAGAACATGTGATGCATTGAAGACGAAGGTGCTTTCTGACGGGTGGGGGGATCGGGGTGAGCAGGAACGGTGAGGACCACCCAAGTCAATCTCCCATCCAGCAGAAGAACGCCTTTCTGGACTTACCACTGAGATCTTCAGGAAATGTGTTAATTATAATTAGCCCATGTTTCCAAGTCATAAACATAATTTTCTTTGATGGTAAGGAATTTTCAAGTAGTTCAAGATCATGCTTTTGAATCAGAATTTTAAATGTAGTGAACTGTGATGATGTTGTCCTAGAATCCGAAGCCAAATGTAAATAGACCACAGGACATGCCTGGGAAGGGACACTTAAAAAAGGGGGGGAGGGGGAGAAAGAAAGAAATCCTTGATCTATTTTACTATCCTATATTTCTCCTAAGACATGCTCAAAGAGAGCCCATGTTGATTAAAGAGTTGCGATTTGTGCGTTCTGGTTATCTGAGGTTTAATTTTAGCTTCATTGAGAAAAATAATTCGATATTATGAGCTCAAGCAGATTGCCGCCAAAGGCAATGATGTTGTTAATGCTTAATTGAAAACTCTTCTGAATTATTAATAGCCTGATTTCTGCCTTCGGATAAATATTTATTTCAGTTGAAGCTTGTCCAATGTAAAATTATACTACCATGACAAAGTAGCACAGCCTTGAAAGGTACGGTAGGTTTACATGGTCTCATACAAGAGACACAGTACTAAAAACTACAGTATGTATAAAATCTTTTTTATAAATCCCATCATGGCAAAATGTTCTAGGTGAATCTGTCTATACGAAGAGTCCCAGCACACTCAGATCATAGTCACCGATGACTACCTCTATGACATTTCATTTGTACTTCTAAATCTTTGACTACCTCCTTTTCCAAGGAAGAGCACTTTATAGGCTCTCTTTTCCAAGAACCTCTTTCAAAAGACACAATCGAAAAGCACGCAAGTGGGAAGCAGTCCCTACCCCACAGTGAGCATAGGTACCCATCAGCCAAACACAAATACGTGTATATAAGGTCAAAGCAATACCCAAATAACATGACCCCCGCATACTGAGCAAAGGAGGGGAGTCAGGAAGGCCACAGAGGCAGCAGAAACAAGCACTGAGATCACACAGTGTGGCAGATGCTGTTGTCCACCATCCAGAAATCCCTTAGGGACCAAGACACTTACTCCTCTGGGCACTGGAAAAGTATGAGAACAGGGCAGCTCTAATCCTCCTAAGTCCATGTCTCTAGACATAGAGGCCCCATACAGGCAGTCATTCCTACAGGCCCAAATTTTCAAAGTCACCACTGCCAGACGTGAATGTGTACTTCCACTTTTTATAAAGGAGAAGTATAAAATGGCACCCAGCATGTAGTTTAAAAGGTAAATGTTCAAGACACAGACAAATGATACAAACTCACAATTGGTTTCCCCATGTAATTCTTCTTCCTCGTTGGTTCAACGAGCCCAACAGTGCTATCTAACCACTCACTTTAGCTAAAAAGATGCAAGCTCCCCTTCCCCAACTCCCCGGTGACCACTCCCTACAACCACCACACCATAACCGCCAAAGACTCCCACCTATTTCATCTCCAGATGCTTCTCCCATCTTTCTCTCCCTGGCCATACTCAGTGTCCCTGTCGTACTTCAGCCTCTCCATCTGGAGCCCACTGGATTTCCTACTGCAGTTCTCCCATTTCTCAATCCCTCTCATCCTCTACACCACTGGAAGAGTCATCTACTATCATACACTCCTCAACTATAAATATGAACACTCGTTCAAGATCTGAGCTTGGCTCTGCTCTCCAGCCTTCCCTCCCACCACCCCCCACCTTAGAGCTTGCCAAAACTTGACGACCACAGTCACCTGCCTGTCCTGGACCACCCCTCTGAATGGAAAACATGCCCCTCTTGCTAGACTGGATCTTAAAGAACAAGAGTAGAGTTAAATTTAATAAGAAGGCTTCCCCAGAAGTGCCGCCTGGAATGGATTATACTCCCACCGCCCTTACTTTACCACACTGAACCGAAAGCATCTACTTCTGCATCTGCCACCACTGGACCCCAAACTCCTTGAAGGCCAAGACCACTTCATGCACATCTTTGAGTTCCAAAAGGCAGCACAGTGTCCAGTAAATGAGTGGGGCGAGGGGGGCTGGACTTAACATCTATCATTAACGTTTTTATCCATTATTTATAATTTTACTTTAGAGAGAGAGCAAGTGCGGGAATGGAAGGAGGGGTGGAAGGTGAGAGAAAATCTCAAAGCAGGCTCCACACTGATACAGGGCTCGATCTCATGACCCTGAGGATCATGACCTGAGCTGACACCAGGAGGCAGACACTCAACCAACTGAACCACCCGGGTGCCCCTAATATTTA
Organism: Lontra canadensis; assembly: GCF_010015895.1. NCBI lineage: Eukaryota > Metazoa > Chordata > Mammalia > Carnivora > Mustelidae > Lontra > Lontra canadensis. Next base: position 20,111,822 of record NW_022631015.1, on the reverse strand, counting down.
TACAAAGGTGGATGAATATTTTAAAAAAAAGAAAAAGGAGAAGAACCATACTGACAGTGACCCTCCCCACCCCCCTCAAAAAAAGCAAATTTGTGTACAACAGAATGGAATTTTCAAACAACTGAAAATTCAACAAATGCCAACAGTATTCCAGCTGCAAATACTTAGGACATCCTAGTCTCGATGCACTGTCTCCTTCTGAAGAATAACATGAAACGCATTATTAACTAGTGCTTATGGCTCTCTTCTCCCAGAAAGCAACAGAAGCAACATCCCAGCGATGAATTTAAATGAGTCTCTTGGCTATTGACTCTGGGACTTTATAGATGGTGGAGGCATACAAAGGAAAAGTTACAGAATTATTATTCTGGATTCTTTTCTCTCAAGTGTTCCGTCTCTGCTTCCTCTGCCCTTCCCAGAGTTAGAAGACTTAAAATAGAATCGGTGGTGAATGTGGGTGTGAAAGGGAGCTGTAGTCAAAATGAAAGTATTAATCCAAAGGAAGTTCCGGTGTTAATCAGTCCTCACCACCAGTAATACGCCTTGCCATGAAATTTCTAATCATTTTAATTACATATTACTTATGCCAAAAGTACTGAGAGAGAAAAAGGGAGCAGGAGGGAGAGAGACAGAAACACAAAAAGAAAAGGCTTTGGTCAAGTCCACGTGTGCCCGTCTAGCCATGCAGTCATGTGGTTTCTGCTGGACTCATCCAGAAGGGCATGTCCTCACAAAGCTCCTAGGAGCTCTGGCAGGAGGAGGACGCGGGCAGGAGCTGTGTGAAGAGGAGAGGCCCCGAGTTTGGTCATGGAGTCAGCAGACACAGCAAAGATCCCACAGGGAGAAAAAAAAAAAAAACCACCAAGGGCAGAAGTGGCCCAACTTCTAGGAGACCCAGTAGTTAGAGGAAAGCCTTTTTTAAACTCAGTGGAAAAGGCATACACAGCAGGCACCAGTGTAATTACCAAAGCCACTAGGCCTGTCTGCCAAGCAGGGTTGATGTGGTCTCTTGACCAGGTTTTATTCTTGGCTCCCGTGGCCCTCCGGTCCCCGTGCACGCCCCGCTCCCACAGAAACGAGCACACGCCTGCTTCGTGCACCGCAGACTCCCCGCTGTCTTCCGCTGAGCGCTGACAGCTGCTTCAAACGGGACAGCATCTGAGAAATGGACCACAGCACTCCCAAGTCCTACTTTGGGATTGCTTAAGAATTTGTTTCTCCATTTCCCAAGACGATTACGCATCTTCCTACCCAATATACACAAGCACGACCCTGACAATCACTCCGTCATTTGTGCTGGTCGCCTGCTCTGGGCCAGTACCTGCCATTGTTGGAACACGAGAGCGGGAGGGAAACCGGGGCTGGCTTTTCATGTTCTCCTATTCGTCTCCGCTCTCTTCCACGACTGTGCTAACAGCTCCCAAGTTTCTCTCTTGACCGGACCTCTGTGCTCAAATCCTGATCTTAATGGACATTTCAATTACAAACCACTTAAACTTGCCTTAAACTCTACTTCCTCTGGCCAGCACACTTCATCATCTGTGGGTTTCTCCCACCTCCCACTTGGGAGGCAGCCTCGACTTCCCTCTTCAGGCTCCCATGCAGTCAATGAAGCCATCCTGCCTACACCAGGCTCCACTGACCAACAACAGATAAACCTCCATCGCATTTAAGTGCGCTGAGTCTCTCCCCCTTCCAGGCTCAAGCAAGCGGTCTGCACTGGACTGCACACCTACTGTGCGCAGTGTGTAGCAAAAGGCCTTGTTCGTTCCTTCAGATCTCCCTCCAGACCGTGAACCCATACCCCAACTTCAAAACCATTTGCGTGCATCAGACAGGACCCGCCTCCTTATATCGTTGGGAGGAAAAAACGAATTGCCTTTCCGAAGCCACCATAAACTCTTCTCAAGTCAGAGCTTAAAAGAATAGTTCCCATCTCACAGCAGTGGCCTCTCCAAGGAAAATTCAAGAATGAAACAACATATTTCATAAAACCCAGATGAGACCAGGTGAGTCGGTTAAATAGTAACAAGTCACAAAGCCAGACTAACCTGGATGGAGACTTAGAGAAGAAAGTTTTGGTGAGAAGAATACAAAACAAAGTTCCAAATAGTGAAAGTCCCTGGCCGAGGCTGATGGAGGGTCCCTGCAAGGAGGCATCTGCCCAGCTGCTCAACATTGCTGTTTTTCAAGCCTGGCCTCCGCCTGCTGAAACAGAGCTCAGGCAGAGGGTGTTAGGAGGGGACATTTCCTTAACCTGGACTTTCAATGCAACTCCAAGTAGAATTTTTCAAGAACAGAATGCCTAACTCTAAAGAGCAGGCTTACAATTTTAGCTCTAATCAGCTTTGTTAGAAGACTGTTCCCCAGTCAGTGGCTACATCTGAATGAAGTCTTTTTCCTTCCTATCTTTAGGGAGCGGAATCGCTGCTCTCCTGACTCCACACAAGAGGGGGAAGGGACTGACCCCACATGAGAAGTGCTGATCATAAATTCGGGGTGCCACCTGACACCCTAGAACCCGGTGGCAGATGGAAGGACAGAGGTGGCAGAAGCTTAATCCTATCGTAAAATTCTTCTTTCCCCGGGGCTGATTACTCAAACTCTAAAGACTCCTGCACCTCCCCACCCCACCCCCAGCCCACTCGCATTTTCCTTAGGCTGATTGACTCTAGGAAAACAAGTACTGCATTATGTTTGGCTCCCTGGAATGAGATCAGTTCTAGTTTCAAATTCCCTTCCAGAACAACCCCAAGGCCACAGACCCCGTAAAAATCCCAGCTGCTCAACGTTGCAGAAGGCCTGAGCTAGGACAAGAAAGCATTACTTAAGTCAGAATCAGCAAATGCGTCCTAACCCTGGGCTGGCATCTCACGGGTCTGTTCCCCAGCGCCAGGCAGGAACACGTCTGTAAACAACCCCGTCTCGGCTCCTCCTCCCGAGGCAGCACGGCCAAGGCGAGGCGGCCGTGCAGCGTTCCACGGTGATTTTCTCCAACTGGCACCATCTGTGCCTGCCCAGCCAGACGTGCTGACAGAGCAGGCTGCGTAGACCATTACTAATCTACCGGGGTCGGCGGGGTCAGGCCTGCAACGTGATGCCTATAGATTTCAAAGGCCAGCCTTCCTCCATGCCAGCTAATCAATCTATGTTGAAAAGCAAGCACATTTTTATTCTTCTTTCAAATTTCAAAGGAAAAGAATCTCATTTTCGAGCTCTTTGGGTGGGGATCGCTTGCATAGAATCGGGGTCCTGGTACTGGCTGAGCTGTAGGAGATCTTCGGGGCAGGAAGCCTGGCTTACCCGGTGGTCTTTTGCCAAAAAGACCGGTGACAAGGCCGGAAGGACAGTTCTCCTCCCACAAGGAAAGCCTTCCAAGCAGCATCATAGGGGAAGGCCAATGTAGATCAGGATTCAAATTCTGTGGCAAAGGCACCCCTCCCCGCAACGGGAATCTGCAAAAGTGTAGTAAATGCCAACACGTATCCTATCAGGATTGTAGCGTGTGAGCCCGGGCCGTGTCCTTGGGCTGGTGCATAAGAACATAGCCCCACCCACCCTCCACCTGAGAATTCACCCATCACCAGGGTTCCCAATGGCTATCAGCTGCTGATCAAGTGCTTACTAGATGCCTACTGTGTGTGCCAAGAGTTTACATTGCCTGGTGCGTCTCCAGCTTCTGTCTCTGGGTAACGGGGAACCTGGCTACAGGAGGCCAAGGGCCCCTGAACACAGGACGTCAGTCCTGCCTTCAAAATGCTCCCTGGGTGAGCACACATTTATTTCAGGTGTGGTGCAGTCACTAAAAGATCTGTTGGATGATTTTGTAAATACAATTTTTGGTCTGTCAAGACCGGCTACTGTCATCAATTCTTTACAGATGGTATGTTATTCTACATCTTCAAGTCCTCTGATGACTCAACCTGCTAAGAGTCAACCAACTGCCACAAAAGGAAGACATCACTACAAGCTCCAAAGAAACCCCATCTGTATTTACCATGATTAAAGGTTTTAAGAAATTAAGATAAGTGACCTCATCTTCTTCCTTTCCTGAGGAATCAGTTACTCCACTTAGCAGAGCTCTAACTGGGCTAAAAAGGTCATCCTAAGGAGAAATCTGTGGGGCTACAAATATATAATGAATAATCCGTCTAATCCCGATCGTTTTCCTTGGAAGACTCTGGGCTCGCGAGGAAGTGGGCAGGGAGGTGCACAGACCTGCCGTGGGTGGCACAGCATCATCTGAAGAGCAGGTTCCATGAGTTTTCAAGCCATTTCCTCTTCCAATTTTTCCAGATTTCAGCCAACTCTGGGTAACTGCAGACTGGGTGGGCTGGGAACGCATGGGCTCCCCTTGGCTCCTCCCCTCTCAACCTTAGCTACCAGCCACTCACACCACTCCTCAAACCTTATCTAGTCCACATCAAAGCAGCACGGCCATCAGAACAACAGACCCTCTCCTCACAGCCTTCCGACTCCTTATCTGGATATTATAAAACAACCCATACACACAAAACAAATGGAAACACTTAAAACGAAAGGTTTCCCCTCCATTGTAACTTTACTAACCCATCCTGGGACCACCTGGCACGGAAGACTTCATTCTCTGTATAAAATGAACACCTTCACATTCCAGGATGACTCCTGTGGGTCTTTGAGAAACCGACTTTACAAGCCCTAACTTCAACATTAGGCTTTGGGTGTAAAGCTTTATGAGGTCTTTCCTCCACCTCCAGGCCCTATTCTGTTTTAGGGGCTGGAATTGTTCTAGACACCAGCATCTCCTTTGTTTAAACAAAGGCTGCCTGACATTTTACTTCATTCCTCCCTCCCTGTCTGCTTCTGCCGGGGCAAGAGATAAGAATCTAGACAGAGACTTTCATCGTGTTTTACCTGTAACTTGTCTAAACCACCAACTGACAAACACCGGCTCTGCCTCTAAGCACCAAAGGAACCCAGGGCAGAAAAAGAGCTGCACAGACCTGTGCCTCCGACATAAATACCAGTACAGAAGCAGCAAGTGGAATGATCAGAAGGCAGGATGCTTAGATGGTGGGACGGTAAATCCTTGGCAAGCCTAGAAGTATCAAATCAAGCAAGAAGGTGGCAAAGTCGTGGCAAAAATATGGCCACAGGACTCCTAGTAAAGACCTCAGCAGGTCTTTACTAAGTAGAGATGGCCACAAATCCATGGGTCTCCAACAGCCCAGTCATCCCCAAAAAGGGCAGCCAGAAGAGATGTGGGCAGACTCTTCCACTTTAAGTAACTCACGTTCCTGTCCAGGCCCCTACCCACTCTTTTGCCTCCTTGGCTTCTAAAGATGTAATCGTCCTTCACTAGCCTATCGCTGAAAGGTGGGATTTAAGTTTGTTTTTATCATCAACACTTTATTACGAAGTGTGGTTATTAAAGCATCAACTTTAACTCTGTGTTTATAGGATTACGCTTATGGGTCAGGGGAAAAAAGCCCTCAATTCTGAAGATGTAAACAGAAGGACAAGAGGAATAAGGTTCATTTTATTCTCTGTCTTCTGGGATCACTTAGATTTTCTGTGATTCCTGCAGGGTCCTCAGAAACCCAACCCAACAGGAAGCCCCCACCATATACCAGGCACTGGGTAGGGTCTGTGGGTACTAAGATATCACCTTTGCACTCTCAGCATCCTGGGACAAATGGGAAGCAAACACTCAGGAAGTCCTCATGGCTACAGTTTTTAAGAGAGTTGTCTGCATGAGATATTGACACAATGGCCAATCTTCCAACCTTCAGAGAGGGAGGAAAAACAATTGCCAGGGTTAGAACACTAAGAAGTATTTTGGTTTCTGATAAAATGTTGGTGTAATATTAAAACCAGGTAAGAGTGATCAAAGGAACCCAATGAAACACTGCGGTCACTCTTCCTTCATGTGCCATTAGCATTTGCCCAAGGGCTGCCACTGTGACAAATCAAAATGGCTTGCCCCAGGCTCTGTTTGCAGGAACCAGGTTGATTTTGCAAACATGGTACATTACAGTGCCTTTTTTAAAGACTGATTATAGTTCTTCTTTCTATAACCACCTTCTCTACAATGGTTTTAGGAGATCACTATCTAATCGCCAATTCTTGGTCCAGGAAACCACTTCAGAATCCTTAATATGGAAGTAACTTAGGACAAACCAAAAAAACTTCCTGGAATGGGGGGGAATGGGTCACAAGACAGACAAGCAAAGATGATCACAAAAGGGTGTGAAAGAGAAACAAAACCAGAAAGAGGTGCTTTTTTCCTCCTTTTCACCCATGCAAAATGCCAACCTGTAAGAGTAAAAGGAGAACACTCTTCACTCTAGAACCTCCAACTTCTAACGCACAATCCAGAAACCAACAAAACACCACTGGACCAAATCCAAAGTTATTCTGATGGGGCTGATTCACATAGCTGACCTTGCACTTGACGGCAATATCACCACATGCCGTAATACATATTAAAGATGCTGAGGCATGGTCTCTGCCCATAAATATTTTGTTAGTATTTTTTCCAGATGCCCCATCTATTTTCCCAACCATGTGCACAGTTCAATAAACAAGGCCATAAATAAAGACCAACTTTTTAAAGAAGGCTCAGAATTATATGCTATTTTTAGACCTTTATTGATCATCCCAGAACGCGCCATCTCTCCATTTATATTGTGGAGTAAATAGCATACTTTCGGCTTCATGGGATTATTTTAAGTATCAACTTTTAAGTTCACAGAATTGCCGAGTCCTAGCATTTCAAAAAAGCCTAGGAGTTTATCTTCCTTGTCACTAATGAGACAGCAAAAACTCAGTGACTTGTCCAATGGCATACAGCTGGAAGCCAACCAGGTAATACCAGCCACACTGAAATACAGGGACTAAACACATACATGGGCAAAAATTTGCCTTTTTAGCTACTTTGTAGAGCAATTAATTATAAATAATCCAAGATTTCTTTTTAAATATATCCGAATTGATACATTTCAAAATAAACCTATTGCAATCATTTAATGGGTTGGTTAAATGTAATGTTTTCATAACCACCTTTCAAAGCTTAGCACATGTTGAAACTCACTGGACCACCCAAGTCAAAGACCTAGTTATGCTATTTAATGTTTATTTGGTTTGTTTCTAAATGTGTATTTAAGTGGCAAAGTCATACAAGGAAGAATTAATGATAATCGATACCAGATCTGCAACCACGGAGCTCTTCTTGAATTTACGGTATTTAGTGAAGTCAGCCAAGGCGGCGGGGTGGGGGGTGGGGGGGTATTTTAAAATGAGAAAACTTGGCACAGTACTTTCAAAGCAAGTCCCCAGCTATAGGCTGTATTCTTAAAGCACAATTATCCAAAGACCAAGACATGATGATCCTCTGTAAGATACTCAGGGAAAGGGAAATGTAGACATCTCAGAAGTTGTAGAGAGAGCAAAGGAGATTTAATGCCAGAGAAGAACAGGCTTCTCGCCCATTCTGATCCCTTCATAGCTATCTGTCACAACATCAGATTCTAAAACAAAGTTAAACTTTGTTTAGTTAAACAAACTTAAAAAGACCCAGTCACAAAGGATGGCTTTACTTACTTCAACATGCAGATGGTTCATACTCCTAAGGAATGTTTGTAATTTATCTGCAACTCAGAATACAGCTTCTCACAGAAACAGTAATCATAATTAGGGATTAAGATTCCAGACCAGCCTACAGAGACTTTTTATTTTTTTTAATTCCACATATACCTGAGGCAACAAATGCTCGTCATTTATAGAACCCAGAAGGAAAGACTAGCTAAGGGGTCAAGGCAGTTACAAGGAGGAAAGGGGCTTTGTAGGGACAGAGAGAAAGGCTGCTTTCATTTACTCTTCTCCTGGGGCTTAACATCTGGCTGAAGGAAGGGGCAATCACCACTCTTGCCTGCCTTGCCCTGCCTCCTCTCCCTCCTGTTCTCTAGCGTTCTGCCTTTTGGGTCCTTCTCTTTAACACCAGCCGTCAAGGGGAAGAAGAACTAGAAGCAAAAGTGCTGTAATTCCCACCTGGCCATACTTCAAACAGGCAACGAAGCCAAAAGAGCAGCCAGGACCTGGGACCAAGGGAGAGAGAAGGAAAGGAGGGAACCCCAGAGGCCGTATCAGAAGAGGCAGAACAGGAAAATCAACACCACCAGTGTGTTATGCTAAAACACCTCGGGCGGCCCAAACGAAGTGGGGTGTTCTGAGAAAAGGGCTGTGAGAAATTAGGCACACATACAAAAAAGCAACTGAAGCCAACTTTGATTAGCTCTTTGAAAATGTAGAAATGGAAGAGTTCTTCTCTAAGAATACTTAACCCAAGTGAAAGGGGGCTAGTACAGCTCTCACAAAAAAAAAGAAATCATCTCACTATTTGGATCCCTAAATCCAGTTAATTGTCTTGATACACTTTGTACTGTGGACTAAAATCAGAACATATGGAGGGTGAGCCATCCACCACAACTGAAAAACTCTAAATCTGACAGTGCCTGGGATTTAACGTAGTCCTGGCCTAAAATGGTGAAAGTTCCTTTAAATAATCACATTGTATAACTGCAAGATTTAAATTTAGTACCTTATCAGTAAAATCCATTGCACAGAATCTGCCAGCCAATACGGTAAGAGACATCAGAGGAGCTTTCCGAGCAAAGCCAGCTCTCAACAGGAGTTCTAACCTGGAGAAAGCACCCGGAATCCCCGTCACTTGTGGCATGGTCAGTGCCCCTTCATGGTTTCAGAAACTTTCAAGCAACTGCTCTTAGAACAGACCTATATCCACCTAAAAACTAACACCCTGGTTTGCAAGCATCTATGATGTCTGTACTAATGCCATTCAACGGGCTCCAACCCGGCTAAGCTTGGGTACAGCCTTTACATGGGAACTGCGGGGCTCCACCCCATCCATCCCTGCCCCAAAGAGGAACAGACGAGTAGAGGCAGAAGAGCTCGCACAGGGGTGCAGCAGAAAGGACTAGCCTGGGTGATAACGATATCCTCCAGCACCCAATTCTGGGGCCACACGAGTGGCCATTCGCCACGAGTTGCAGAAACCGGCTCAAGGGGCACCTGGGTGGCTCAGTGGGTTAAAGCCTCTGCCTTGGGCTCAGGTTGTGATCCCAGGGTCCTGGGATTGAGCCCCGCATCGGGCTCTCTGCTCGGCAGGGAGCCGGCTTCCTCCCTCTCTCTCTGCCTGCCTCTCTGCCTACTTGTGATCTCTGTCACATAAATAAGTAAAATCTTTTAAAAAGACATAGGAGTTAATTCAGCTGTAGCGCCAAAATCCACCTTTGCACGGCCATTCTGCAGCCCCGTGGCTCTAGCAAATCTCAAGACAATGAGAGAAACCGTGCGACCCTCCAGGAGAGGCGCTGGGCTGAGTCAGGAGACCTAGGTTTTGATACTGCCTCTGCCGGCTCGTCTCCGGGGAAGGGGGAAGGGGCAAACGGCTCCCTCTCCGGGACCGAATGTGCTCATCTGCAGAACACAGAATTCCAGCACATGGAAACCGGAAGCTCCGAGCCCTGTGTCTGTCCCCCTTCGTCTGGCACAGGGAGCCTCTACGACGTCCGAGCAAACACATTCACGAGCTCCCAAGACTGAATGCGGTGGTAGGAGCAGTGACCCTACTCCGGCGCTCGGACGAGGCCGGCACAACACCAGCAGGAGCAACGCGCTGCCTGCCCACCAAAGCGTGTGGAGCGACGAGCCTGGAGCTCGCTGTTCCTCCAGGTCAAGACACAGGTCTCCCTCCTGCCCCTCCACAACCCCCAGAACACCGCTGCTGAGCGCTGCAGTCACATGGAGTTTCAGGTTCTCCCTCATGTGGTTTAATCCCGCGGCACAGGGCTTCCAGCAAGACAGCCGCATACCACCCAGCAAGCCGCTGCATGAACCACAGCTACGCGGCGGGGCAGCGGCGTGCGGACCTGAGCGCATGCGTGCGGGCATGCCTGCGTGTGCGCCTGCGCGCCCGTGTGCCCTGGCTTCCTAACCAGGAAGGTCTGCGGCGGCCATAAATCCTCCCCGCCCAGAGGACTGACATTTAACAAGGTGACAGACTCAGTGCCAGTGAAGCAACATAAACATTCGTCTGCACAGAGCCTGAGAGGGGCGGCCCACCGCGGTGTCCCACTTGTTCCATATCCTGAGCGGAGGACACGGTCCCGAAAGGCCCTCCCAAAGAACAATGCCCAGTAAGGCTCAGGCGGAGCCGCGTCCCGCTCAGCCAGGACCGGACCGGAACCTGCCCCTCGGGAGCGCACGGACGGCACAGCTCTGCCGCCCTTTCTACCCCCACGCCCGAGGGTGACGTCCACGTGTATTCGGATGCGTGCGCGGGACGCGGGACCGCGCATGGCGTGAGGAAGAGGAAGGAAACGCACCACCGCACGTATTTTTCGCCGGGCCCTACCCACACCGACGCCGTCTGATTTAGACGACTCCTTTGGGGCCCGAAGGAAGTGGGCAGTGGGCCAAGCGGACAGCGCAGCCCTAACAATCAGGGCACAAAGACACAGACTCTGTAAGAGGGCACCCAGGCTTTGTCGAAACTCGGAGAACGCACTCCGTGGAAAATTGAGCTCCACCTGGAGAACCACTGGGTCGCGCCTCTTACAGGAAGAGCCGCCACCGCGGTCGCCCTGCTCACGCCCTTTACTTTCTAAACCTGGAGCGACCTCCCCTCCCCCGGACGCCAGCCTATTATCCGCTCTCAGCTTCAAAAGCCGACGACCCAAAAGCTACATTTTCTCCACGAAGCCAAGTCCTCATAGCATTCCCCAGGAGCGCCCGGCTTCCCAAACTTGAAAGGCGCCAAGAAATCTCAGGCCTCTGAGATTTAACAACTTTGTGCGGTACGGCTGCACGGCCTGCTCTCTTTAACTCAGACTATAATCCCCCTTTAAAATCTTGACGGGAACAGGAAAAAAAAGAAAGAAAAAGGATTACAGAAATGATAAAAAACCTCTGGTGCTGATACATGAAATCCTGGGTCCACTTCTCCATTCATTCCCAGGCTCTCTGGAAAACGTCAGAAGAGACACGCGGTATCTGTCTCTCCCTTTATGAGGGAGCTTTTTATTAAGCTGTGTTGACGGTATCGTGTAATGCTCACAGCCCTCCTTACGCAAATGAGGAGCACTGAGGCTCCTTCAGCTGCACCGTTATGTACGTCTGCCTCTACTCTCCTATCTCCTAACTTTTATAGGTCTCGGGGACCTGCCCAGTTCACGACTGACAACAGAAGTCCAATTCCTAAAAAGACATTTCCATTCACGCATAACGAGGCCATCAAATTATCACCAACGATTCACCCAAGGAAACCTGTAGAGTCGTGAGTCGTCTTTACCCTCAGAAACGACGCATGCTGTCTGCAACGGGAAGGAGGGCCGGGGGCTTAACAACAGTCCAACTCCTCCTGGAGGCCGATCAGGCACAGCAGCAGTTCTGGCATGGATTTGGATGTGGAATGAATATCTGGTGTCATAACAACAAAAAAGGGAGAATCTGTGAAATTGCATTTACCGAGTGTTAGCATCTCACAAGCAATTAACAGGAAATGGCTTGGCTTTTATACACATCAGAGCTACCAATTGCTATTTTCTCAACGCCTTTTCCATCTTCAACGGCATCTTGTGCAGATCCTACAATTTGGGGATGATTTGGGGTTACTAAAACGCTAGGTCAATTTCATTTTTCTATTCTCAAGTTCAACTGTGGCTTATGCAAGGCCCTACCTGACACCAGGCGAACCTGTAACTCCCACTATAAACAGAGAGGGCTGGGATCTGCATTTTTTTTTTTTTTTTTTTTTTTTAAGATTTATTTGAGGGACACCTCTGTGGCTCAGTCGGTTAAGCATCTGCCTTTGGCTCAGGTCATGATCTTGGGGTCCTGAGATCGAGCTCCAGGATAGGCTCCCTGCGTTTCCCTGTTTATCCCTCTTCCTCTGGTCATGCGCGCTCGCTCTCTCTCTCTCTCTCACACACACACACACACACGTGTCCATGCATACACCCTCGAGTTGGGGGAGGGGCAGAGGGAGAGACTCTTCAAGCAGAGTCCCCAGTGAGCATTGAGCCCAATGTGGGACTCCATCTCACAAACCATGAGAACATTATCTGAGCCAAAAGCAAGTCAGATGCCCAACCAACTGAGCCATCCAGGCACCTCTGGGATCTATTCTTTTACTCACCCTCCTCCTCCCTGCTCTAAGCAGTCCATATTCCTGCAAGCAAATGGTTGGGAGGGAAAGACAAATGTCTCCCTCCATAGAAGGCCATGACTCCTCTAATGCTGGGTGGTGTGTGAGTTTTTCTGAGGGACCTCCTCACTGTACAGCTTCTCTGATGTAGGTCTGACCCTGGCCAGCTCTGCCCCAACCTCTTCCACCCACCCCTTGGCTCCCATTACCAGAAGACTGCCTTGTAAGGATAGTCTAACAAGATGGATCAAGACCAGGTAGCATTCCCAGTGTTCACCCTTGGAGAGTTCCCATGTCCCTGCCCAACTAAACAAAGAATACGTAAGCTGCTCCACTGGTCACTCCTTCTCCTGTCATGCCTCAGGTCTTTCCTCCCCAACCCAAACAGGCACAGGGAGAGGTAGGCATGTCTGTCTGAGCAGACATTAAACCAGAAAATCCCAACCCTTTTTTGTATTCGTGCAGGTACCCCCAATCTCTATGGGTGAGTGTCTTGGAATTTTCCCTCTCACTTCTGATATAAAGCTAATGAGCCTTCCTCCTCCCTTTCCCAATGTTCTATGCAGACTAGAAATGACAGAGGGTGCAGGAAGGGGGTGGTTTCCTCTTGTTAAACTCATTGGGGAGGTGTCTGGCCTAGATGGGCCTGGCTCTCATCAGACTCCGAGGTCTTGAGAGCCTCCTAATTTAGCAGAAGACAGAAGCACCTATTGTAAAACAGCAGAAAAGTCTAACAATTTTTACCAACGAGTTGATAGTACAGAATCATCCCAATTACTCAGACACTTAAAAACAGAAGCGGGCACCTGGGTGGCTCAGTGGGTTAAGCCTCTGCCTTCAGCTCAGGTCATGATCTCAGGGTCCTGGGATCGAGCCCTGTGCCAGGCTCCCTGTTCAGTGGGGAGTCTGCTTCTCCTCTCCCTCTGCCCCTCACCCCTGCTCATGCACTCTCTCTCTCTCTCTCTCTCTCTCTCAAATAAATAAAAATTTTTTAAAAAAATAGAAGCAATAACATGATCCCTTAAAAAAATCTTACTTATGTGATAAGGTCCAGTCTCATTGAGGCACAAAAAACACGTGTTTTTAACCCTTAATTCTTTTTTTAAGATTTTATTTATTTATTTAACAGAGATCACAAGTAAGCAGAGAGGCAGGCAGAGAGAGGGGGGAAGCAGGCTCCCTACTGAACAGGGAGCCTGACACAGGGCTCGATCTCAGGACTCTGAGATCATGACCTGAGCCAAAGGCAGAGGCTTAACCCACTGAGCAGCCCAGGCGACCCTAACGCTTAATTCTTAATTGCTGTTAACATTGACTAAATCCTTAGCATCTTTATCTGGTCCATTTCACTTTTTCAGATATGCGTTTGACCCACCCCTTAACGTTGCAGTTCTGTTCATTCCTTTATGTTTCTGGTTAGGATGGTGTCAGTTTTCCTGTTATCCAATTATGTCCCAGTATTAAAATTCATGTATTTATTATTTAGAGAGATTACTTCAATTGTACTTCCTATCATTGAGAGCTATGAATTCAAGGCCAACATAATGAAACCCACTAACGTGAATTCTAAATGAGGGATCCCATTTCATTTCTATTTCACTTAGATATTTTTTAGCATGTTTAAATAAAGTATTTTGGAGCAAAGTGTATGTTCGATTCTAAATACACTAAAACAATAGTAACAATGTATTTGTTAGCTTTTAAGTTTCCAAAACCTACCCATAAATCATCTCACAGTGCTTTTACAACAATCCCACCTACTAAGACACGTGTTTTTAATCTACTTTTAAAGCTGGGAACATTAAGATACTAAAGGAATTTTTTTTAAGTTATCATAAGGATTCAATCAGGTTTGTTAAATATGAAGAGGGATGAAACAGGGAACTTTCCCTTCATCTCAAGATCCTACAAAAATGTGCTAAATTAGCTGAGAGAACTATTCTCTATGTGGAAGCTGAAAGAACTTGACTCAAGTCCTGTTAACTTCTCAATTCCAAAGAAGCCCCTTATGTTACTTGCAACCGGGATCACAAGGTATACTCCTTACTTTCCCACGATTCCACAATACACGATTTTTTTAATATATACAAAATATATATACAAAAGTTGTTTCTTTGACTCACTAAACAATTTTGGAGGATGATAAAAAAGCTAACATTTGCATTACCCAGAATCTTCTAGATAATATGTTATCACATTATTTTTTTTAAGAGAGATAATAATGTAAGTCAAAATGAAAGTTACACCTCTAAGAGTTTAAATGATTTGCTGTAGTTCTCTCTACTGGTAAGGTCCATACCTGAGTCCCACTGCCAGGTCTTCTCACGTTAAATCCTGCACATTTTTTAACATCCTAGGTGGACTAGTTCTCTCACGGCACTGAGCACGTTGCCTTGGACGGGTGCCAGTGAACTGATTTTACAACTTGCAAAGTTCTTACACATATTTTATCTCACTGGATTTTCCCAGCAGCCCCATAGTGAAGATTAAATAGATGTGATGACTTTTTTTTTTTCAAGATTGATTTATTGCTTTTTGTGGTGGGTAGAGGCAGAGGAAAAGGAGAGAGAGAAAAATCCCAAGCAGACTCCTCACTGAGCATGGAGCCCAAGTCGGGGCTCACAATCCCACAACCGTGAGGTCACGACCTGAGCCCAAATCAAGAGTTGGGAGTCTCCACTGACTGAGCCACGCAGGCTTCCCTGAGGTGATGTCTCCTCCAAGATGAGGATATCAAAGCTTAAAAGCTGTTGCTTATCAAAAGACTTCCGATTAGAAAATAGCAGAGAGCACTTGGAGTCCTCCAGTTTCTTCTGCAGTGAACATTTCCTCTAAAGGGGCCCCACCAACGTCCCATTCACCCCCTCTGGGTCCCGCTGATGTCCCATACCCCCCTACAATGCAACAGATTTCCCACTGTACAATCTGAGTTCTTACTCTATGGTACAAGAACAAAAAGAAGTCAAGAAGGAAGATGAGCAAGTCAAAGGAGATCTTGAGCTCTTAGAGTCCATGGACCCAGTGAGATTATGCATCTCTGAAGACACAAGAACAAGGAAAGGAAGTGGCCAGCTGCAAGAGGAGAGCTGAAATAACGAGACGGGGTAGGCTGCGGAGAAGTGCTCAGACTTGCCTGAAGATCACTAAGGGAGCCCTCCCCCATGGCCACAAGTTGGGCCCTGGCAGCGCAGAGATCCTAGCCCTCTCCCCAGGCAGCGGATAAAGCCCAGAGAGCCTCATGCAGTGCTGACCTGAAGGACGGGGCCTGTCTGGAGCGAAGGACTGCAACAAAAATCGACACATGGACATGGCATTGCCATAACGGCCTTGACCTCAAGGATACTCCCCAAGCCACTGCTGGCAGCTAGCCTTCAAGAGCAGGTGGGTCTTTCCTGTTTTGAAGGAAGAAGGAAAGAGGGCGATTTCCTCATTAGCTTCATTCATTACGTGAGGCTTCACACCCAAAGCAAAAGCCAAGGGAAGTCAAAACTCTAGCTCACGTAGGGGACACCCCTCATCTTCCTAAGATGAAGATGATGCCCGACAAGGAGGCCTCATGGGCTCCTCTGTGCCTTGGTTGAGCCTTTCCCTCTCCCCTCTCACAAAGTCACAAGTTCTTTGTGACTCGTTCCAATTCATTCCTAGAAACATTACCAGGAAGAGAAGGGAAACGCCCTGTCAATGTATGCTCTGGGAGAGTCAAGGCTGTGAGTTACACACTTAGGGCCATTATGTGAAATCTAGTTTGACCTTATTTGTGTTGTTATCTAGAAGGGAGTAAGTTAACATTGATAAAATATAATGTCTCGTGTTTAAAGCACAAACCTGGAACAAAGAGTTAACTCCTCGTGGGTCTGTGACAGATACATGGCAATTCTTTTTACAATGTTAATGACCACAAGGCCTGGTGAGGAAGCTATTATATCCATTTCTCATATAGGGAAACTGAAGCCCCCAGGAGGAAAATTATTTGCCAAGAGAGGAGAAAACAAGTCTTCAAACCCAAGATTTCAGGGGACATCCCAATTCTGCTAAATGAACACTGCCTCCGGAAGGAAGCATCCACAATCACGTCAGGGAGAGAGCACATACGTCCTCCCATCAGACACCATTTTACAGGGCCAGAACCGTTGAAGACTGTACGCTGGTTCAGTGTTGCAGCTTGGGAGGCCGTTGCCATCATTTTAAAACTCTGGAATTCGGTGACGTACAAAGCTAGGCAACCTATCATTTGAGATTGGCTGTCTCCCTTGATAATGGGTCATTGGCAATTTTGCAGTTAGATACATGAGCATTCTAAGACCCAACCACTTTTACTGGTCTCTGGTCCCCTCAGGCTTCTAACACAGACAGAATGAGGGACGTAAAAGTAAGCTTTAAATGCTCCACAAAGTGCTCACTTCGGCAGCACATACACTAAATGCCCCCACAAACGGTCAAATGACTGAAGCGTCATTTGCTTAAGGCTTAGCCATCTGAAAAGCGCTTAACAAGCTATAGATCCGAAGAAGGATCTGTACTGTAACCCTACAAGCGGGGTGTCCTGGGAGGGTTTTCACTAGGATGGAACAGCAGCGATGGCCGGTAAACGTCACAGCACACACGGCAAGGCAGCATGCTCCAGACAGTGTGCCAGACCGTGAGAATCCTGAGGGTTCTGGTCCCTGAACCACTGTCAGAGAATACGTCACTTCTACTAATGGGGAAGAATGGACAAGAAAAATGAGACCACTATTCCCAGAATATCGCTGCTTTAGCACACTCTCAAAGAGGCATCTGCTTTGTGTGGGAGCTGCGATTCCCTTTCCCCTCCCGCCATCCTCGGATATTCTTGAAAAATGAGAGAAGAAACAATAGCTCCAGGAAAGTTATTTTCACAAGCCCAACACCAAACGGGGCCTGGCAAGTCTGGGCAGAAGTACGAAGGATAGAAGGAGGGGAGACAGCTCACACCACAGATATGCTCTGAGGGGGTCTTTGTGGGGACTGTGGGAATGCCCCTTGGGTCGATGGGAAGGTTTATTAATGTCTGTGATGGAGTCATGAAACCATACGACCAAGACACTTCCAAACCCTGGCCATGTAGACAACTTTGTTCTCTACAATGGAAAACTTTCCTAGAGGAGGCCCCTCATTTGCTAGGAGGTGGCTGAAGACATAGTTCTTTTCTCCTGTTCTAATGACTGACAAATCCTTTCCACCATGTTCCTGGTGGTTCCAAAGCTGACCCCCCCGCAAACCCTTACAGTCCAATTTATGAACATCAGCAGCGAGCTGGTGACAGGGAAAACAGCTCCAGGTGTTGAGGGCAAGATCTCTCTGTGAGCAGCATTTTCCCTCTGAAATATCACATTCCTGAGATACTGTCAGTGAAGCATCCTTAATTTTATGCAGATTTTTTATGTCACACTGTAAGAGCCTTAAGCTCAAGAAAGAGTCCTCTCACAGAAAAAAAACACAAGCCACGTGGAGAGCCCCCATGCAACTCTTTCTTTTAAGACTCCACCACTCAGACACACAGACCTGGATGGACACACGACTAAGAGCAGGGACCAGGCTCATGCTCTGTGATGAACGAGGGCTGCAAAAACACACCAAGAAGGAATTCTGATGAGTTGTTCCAGGCAGAGAAGTACTTCTAGTTAAAAACACCCTGGATTTCAAAAATAGATCTTAAAGATCATTTACTACCTTTATATTTTAAACACACAGGAAGGGAATTTCTGGATTTTTCCAAAGATAAAAACTATTGAAGCACATTCATTTTATAGAAAAATGAGTGGATTTCAGACATTTTATCTTACTTGAGTAATAGGTTTTGATGGAGCTTTTTGGTGCAAACATCAGGTTACTGATGTTCTTGACATGGGAACATTTTTGACTAGTCCAAAAAAAAAAAAAAAGGCAGAAAATTTTCAACTGCTTTTAGAAAACTACCCTAAAAAGACATGCAACCAACACCCCTCATATTCTATCTAGTGGGTGAGGGGTAGGCTGCATGGAGAGATATGGAGAGAAGTTGAGTACACTACACGGTGAGTACAACTGGTGGTTACAATGGGATGCCATTGGCCAACCTCGGATTTACAGATAAGGCCCGGAGGCATGAGCCACTCATCTCAGCTAGGAAGTAAAAGAGCTAAGACTTGCTCAGGTTTCTTCTCTCAAAATCCACATTCTTTCTACTGTTTGACTTCTTACATATTCGAGATTTTTTTTTTTTCATTTCCAGTGTGTATAAGGAGATGGACTTTCTTTGTCCAGTTGGCTAAGCAGCATTAGCTTATTTTTAACTACTACAGCTTATGTACTTTTTTTTTAAAATTTTACTTATTTAAGAGAGGGGTGGAAAAATGAGCTAGGGAGGGGCAGAGAGAGAGGGAAAAGCAGACTCCCCACCGAGCAGGGAGCCCAATGAGGGGCTCAGTCCCAGGACCCGGGGTCATGACCTGCACTGAAGGCAGGAGCTTAACCGACTGAGCCACCCAGGCGCCCTAACAGCTGATATGTTCTTGAAATGCACTCACACACAAAGATGCAATGTGTATTGGTTTCCTCTCCCTTTAGACAGACCTCTGCTGTTGAGTGGCTCCAACAGGCAGGTATTAGACATAGTTCTTCAGATCAGAAGTTCAGCACATCAGAAGCTGAAATCTAGTGTTGGTTGGACTGAGTTTTCATCAGGAGGCTGGGGCAGGGTGGTGGGGGGAGTTGGGGAGAGGAAACCCACTTCCAAGCTGATTTTCATTATTAGAATTCAGTTCTTTGTAGTTATAGGACGGAGGTCCCAAGCCAGCAAGGGTGCACCAAATTCTCCTAGGCTCTCTTCAATCACCAAGACAAAACTCTCTGCCTTTTTTCTTTTTACCCCCCAAAACTCTGTTTTTAACAGAGCTGATGTGATTAAGGCAGGCTCTCGTGGATCATCTCCCTATCTCAAGGTCAACTGAAACTCCACGTTCACAGTGCCAGGGATTACTCAGGGTACACAAGGCGGTTAGGGTCAGAGAGGGAATCTTGAGGGCTGTAGGAAAATGTTGCCTCCCCCACAATGCTGTAAGACCATGTTTCTTTTGCTCCAACACTGCCTAACTACAAAAACAATTCTACCCGAAATATCCACGATCAAGTGGCATGGACACAATTAAGAACTTTCACAGAAATAGGTTTTATTATTTGAAACTGAGGGCAGAGTGATTTTTCCTACTTTTAATCATTGTATCACTGCTCATGATCAGACTAAACTTATTCAGCTATCCCCCAATGACTAGGATATCACCATAAAAAAACAAGAGGGGATCAGAGTCTTCCTATTAAAGGCAGGCACTAGGGGCACCTGGGTGGCTCAGTGGGTTAACACCTCTGCCTTCAGCTCAGGTTATGGTCCCAGGGTCCTGGGATCAAGCCCCACATTGGGCTCTCTGCTCTGCAGGGAGTCTGTTTCCTCTCCTCTCTCTCTGCCTGCCTCTCTGCCTACTTGTGATCTCTGTCAAATAAATAAATAAAATCTTTTAAAAAAAGGTATGCACTATACCTCCCTTCCTTTCATCCAACACCCCATTACAGTGCAGGTGTTTTAGACTGCTGAAATCCTCAAGGTCAAGAGGACTTGGATGACAAGAGCTTCGATCTCACAGAAGCTCCCAGTGGCAAGAGTAAAGGGGAGTGATGCATCAAGCCTTCAGAGGGATCCTAATATTAGCAGTGAGAAGAGCCCCCCCATTCAAAGTCGTTCTGAAGTTGGCCTCTGCTAGAGTCTCGGGTCCCTAAGTCAGAACATGTGTGTTAAATCCCCAGGTGCTCCACATACTTATCAACGTCCAGTAACACATCCGTCATTCCCTTTTGTTTTGGAACATGTTTATCAGTTCTCACATGTTCCCAGAATCCCAAATTCAAAAAAAGAGCACTTTATTTACTTTAAACCAAGAATCCAAATGACAACATGCACAGGAGACAAATACCAAAAGCCAGAAAAATCTGATGACTTATTTGATCTCTTTACATTAAATGCAATAATTTGTCATCAAGATTTTGTCCGTTTTTTATTTTAGATGGTGCTGTAATGGTAAACATGTATTATTTATAGTACATATATAAATATTCAAAATTAGCCAAAAGGACCGACTTTACATTAACTTTTAAATTTAGAAAAAAAAAATAGCTTTTCCCTTTTGTTGTAGATTTCGTTTTCATTGTGGTGAAATGTAAAGGAAATTTACCACTTTAACCACTTTCCGGTGTCCATTTCTGCGGTGTTACGTACATTCACGTTGTTGTGTTACTATCGTCACAATCCAGCCACATTAACTCTTCAAAACTGAAACTCTACCCATTAAACATGAACTCCCATTTCCTCTACCCCCAGCCCCTAGCTACCACCATTCTATCGTGTCTGGGAATGGAACTACGCCAGGTACCTCATATAAGGCAATCACACAATTACTTGTTCTTTGATGACTGGCTTATGTCACTGAGCATAAGGTCCTCAAGGTTCATCCACATTTATCACGTGTCAGCATCTCCTTTTGAAATCTGAATATCCCATCCTATGTAAGTGCCAGGGGACGCTGGGATTCCTTCCACCTTTTGGCTATCGGGTAGACATGCTTTATTATTTTTATTTTTTATTAACATACAATGTATTATTTGCCCCAGGGCTACAGGTCTGTGAATCATCAGTCTTACACAATTCACAGCACTCAACCATAGCACATACCCTCCCCAGTGTCCATCACCCAGCCTCCCCATCCCTCCCACACCCCACCACTCCAGCAACCCTCAGTTTGTTTCCTGGGATTAAGAGTCTCTCATAGTTTGTCTCCCTCTCTGGTTTCGTCCTGTTTCATTTTTCCCTCCTTTCCCTTATGATCCTCTGTCCTGTTTCTCAAATTCCTCATATCAGTGAGATCATATGATAATTGTCTTTTTCTGATTAAATTATTTCACTCAGCATAATACCCTCTAGTTCCATCCACGTCCTTGCAAATGGCAAGATTTCTTTTCTGATGGCTGCATGATATTCTGCTGAGTGTGTGTGTGTGCGTGTGCGCGCCCCGCGTAAAATGTGTGGACATGTTTTTAAATTGCCTCTCCCATCTTATCCCCATTTTTTAACATAACTGTCTTTCTGAGATAATGTCAACTTGTTTCGACCTCAAGAAAAAAATAGAAATTGTTTCTAGAAACACAGCGACAGAGCCTGACGGGAGAAAGTGAGAGGCAAGAGATCACCATGCCTCTGACTTGTGGGTCTTTCAGGACCTTCCAAGGCAACCCCACACTTCTTCCTCCCTACTGTGGCTGGACCACCCTCATTTTCTCAGAGATATTTAAAAAGTAATTCCTGTCAGGGTGCCTGGGTGGCTCAGTCAGTTAAGCTCCTGCCTTTGCCTCAGGCTGTCCTGCAATCAAGCCCGGGTCAGGCTCTCTGCTCATTTGGGAGTCTGCTTCTCCCTCCCCCTCTGCCCCTGCCCCCACAACCCCTGCTCGCTCTCTCTCAAATAAATAAATTTTATATATATATATATATATATATAATATATATATATATTTTATATATATATATTTTATATATATATATTTTATATATATATATATTTTATTTGACAGACAGATTACAAGTATATATATATATATTTTATTTATTTGACAGACAGATTACAAGTAGGCAGAGAGGCAGGCAGAGAGAGAGGAGAGGAAGCAGGCTCCCCGCTGAGCAGAGAGCCCGATGCGGGGCTCGATCCCAGGACCCTGAGATCATGACCTGAGCCCAAGGCAGAGGCTTAACCCACTGAGCCACCCAGGCGCCCCTAAAATATATATATATTTTTAAAGTAATTCCTGTCATTATCAACTTGGGAAAAAGTAGAAAGCTTAGTTGGATTAGTGAAAATACCAAATTATAGTTTGTTTGTTTGTTTTGTTTGTTTTTAAAGCAAAGCAAACTTATTACTTTCTAACCTATGGGAAGTTAACAAATAGGGGAATCTTAGGTTCATATTGGAAGGAACACGGAGAATCATCATTACCATATCAAGTGCTAGGATGGAAATGGAGTTTTTTGAAGTACTTGAGGACACTTGAAAATAGTTTACAGTCTAAGATTTTTAAACACACCACATCCTCCAAACTATCACTCAACTTTTAATTCAAGGCATTGATAACGGCTTACCAAGATAAGCTTTAGCCAACACTTGAGGTTACTAGGTTTTATTGTATTGCTAAAATTCTTTACTATGAACAAATTTTAAAAGAAAACTGAAAATGTTTGAAGGAAAAAACAAAAGCAGATATATAATGGATGGGTATATTTAAACTCTCTAGGTCTAGACAAATTATTTGTAACCAACAAAATTAGTAAGAGAAAGGAAGGAAGAAAAAAAAAGAGAGAAAGAGAGAAGTCCCATCATGCTATATCAGCTTAGGGGGAAGAGAAAAGCAGTAACATGACCAAATTTTTGTCAGAGGAATAAGTGATCAAAGACAAAGGCAAGCTAGAAAACAATGAAATATCAAAAAACCCAATAAAAAAATCCCTCAAGCTTGATAACGCTTTATGTTGGAAGGTTGTCTATTATTCAGTTCCAACCCTCAACTTCAAAAGTGTAGTGAGAAAGAGATGTCTGCAGCTTTGAGTCACTGAAGGATAGCAAGTCATCAAACCCATCCTCTCTTTCATTTGTTTTCCCTGAACATTTTCAAATTGACAAGTGCTAGAATTCATCAAGATCATTACTCCCCACCTGAATTTGGCATCTTTAAAGGAAGTGGGGGGGGGGACCACAAATAGGACCACATTCCTATTCTACCTCATGAATATATTCTGCAGAGATGCAAACAAACCAGCAGTAAAAATAGGCACAAAGACCTATTGAAATAGCGCCTCTAGCCTGTGGATAGCGGCCATTTTGCATCTTTCCAGGCCTGTGGAGGCCCCTCTGTGTTAAAGACAGACCAAGCAGTCATCCCAAATGCTTAAAATCCCTCCTTTCCACATCCTTGTGGCTCTATCTTAGAAGCTGTGTGAAGAAAAACAGACCAGTTCTAAACCTTCTTGCTTCTGAGGGCTGAGCTCACTTTGCCATCCGAGAAGCCTGCGAGCCAGGGAGGAAGTCCGCCAATGGGTGAAGTGTGAAAATCAAAGAATCACCAAGGAGAAAAAACATGGAGTGCGAACTAGCAGATTTCCCTCTTTTTCATCCCAATTTTTGTTTTTAACAAAACAAAAATAAGGCACACAAGCATTTTCAGAGAATGATTATTCTGCTTATTGAGGCAGATATTAAACATCTTTCCATTAACCAAAGAGGAGGAGTTGGTGCCGACTGCGTGCTGCCTGCCGGGAATGAGAATTACCTTTGGAAAATAAGTTTCCCCACCCTCTGAGGGCTAGCATTCTGTTGGGAGGCCAAACCCACGCACCTCTCCTGCTTCTCCTGATAGGAAAAGGGTCGTTTACAGCATAGAATCCCAAACCCCTTAGTCTAGCCAAATTATGCCAACAGGCATGGCTGTCTTCTCCGATTTAAATATCACTTCCCAGGAAAGGTGTCTTCAAATCCAGCTGTTCCATCTACCTCCCTTACAGTAACTGTGCTCAGGGGTCCACAATCCACGGGACAAGTGGCATTGTGATTCTGTTCAGGCCTGCCTGAGCCCATCAGCAGGAAGGAGTTTTGCTGGGCATATTTCTATTGCAATATGGGACGCCATGTGCTGTGCTCTGTGTTTGCCGAATCAATTTTAAAATAAGCCTCCAAACCGAGTGATTCTTTGCTGTCTTCTGGCCTTGCCATTGCTCTGGCTTGTCCCCTCACTGAATCACCTCCGCTTGCTGATCCTCTTCTCATTCCAGGTATCCCCGACCTATGGACAAAGGCAGTGGCTCCCCAGGCTGTGCAAGACTTCTGGAAGTTAGGTCTGGGTGTGGGTGAGTTTTGTTTGTTTCTCCCCCTCCCCCAACCCAGAGTTCACAAGAGGACTTCAATGCACAGCCAGATTTGGAAACCACTGGGCCTTCCATGGGTTCCATTGTTCCCCATTCTAGTAGCCTAGCACACCAGTTATCGTACGTCCACATATCCTACTCCCATTGTGTGATGCGTGTTTATTTCTAAGGTGAGTCTAGAGCTTCTAGACTCAACCATGTGTGACATCTGGATCAAGCAACACCAATGACTTCTTCCTTGAATGTTACTCCTTCATCTGTTCTATTTGCTCAACAAGTATCTACCCAGCTTCTTCCACGAGCTCAAAGGGACTCTTGGCTTCATGGAAGGGATTGCCCACTAACGATGTAATCTTGAACTCCTTCCCCCGGGGAGGATTTTTAAAGCATCGAGCAATTAGGTAGGATTCCAATTCAGGACAAAGTGGGTGGTAACTTACATTTTTAGCTCTTAAGTGGGTGCTCATAGCCATACGTAGCCCAAGCGTGGAGATTATATACTAAATTTACAACGAGGCTCATCTATACGGTATAATTGTGGATTTCTAAGTTTTAGTCGCCAAGCCACAAGAAATGAGGAAGCTATTCAGAGAAGCGGATTAGTTTAGCAAATACTCTCTTCTCCCCAACATCAGATTTCAAGAAATCAGGCGGCAACTGAGAAAACGTTCCACTCTTATCCCTACAAATTTGTGGATATTCTCTGCAATTCCCAATGGACTTTTTGCCTCCCCCCCCCCACCTTCCTCCAAAGGGTGACTGACGTCCTACACTATTGTTAGGGTTTTCCAAACACCGAGGCCCTTGGGCGTGACACACTGGTGCACCTGGCGTCTCCATCAGTTCCAAGCAACAGTCTCTATAGAAGTGGCCATTAGTCATGGATGTAAAGTAAAATGGCAGAGGTACCCTCTAAGACTGAAAACAGCAGCTCCAACTGTGAAAACAACAAATCCTAACACCGGACGGGACCTGGCTGGGTCCGTGCACCGTCAAACGTGGTCCGGTAAACCAGAGCCGAGTCTGAACGTCGAGCACTTGTGCAGAAGCTCAATTGCAACATCCGGCTTTTGTTCGCGTCCAGAATCGTCTTTTGGAAAAAAGAAAAAGAACCCAAAACACAGAGAGAGGAAGCGGCTAAACCCTGACTTCTAATTAGATCGCTCACATCCCTGGAGGAAAAGGAAAATGGATCTGTCTACTGTTTCCTTAAAATCCGCCACTGCTTTATCTGAAACCCTTCAAACAAACATCCTAAGAGTGCACTGTACTTGGGTTCAAAAGTTCAGCAGAATCTGGAGAAATGGGGATCTCGGAGGAGAGGACGGTCTGGGGGGCGGCGGAGGAGGGACGCGTTACTGGAGCTGCTCCTCCCACTCACACCATCTGCAAAAGCTTAGATACGTGCAGCCGCGCCGACCTTCAGGCCCAGGGTCATTCCTCAAACTGCACCTGCCCAGGATTAGGTTTCCTGCGAGTGAGTGAAGGATCGTTTCTTTCCTTTGGTCCCTGCACGGCGGTCACGTGATCCAGGGGCGAGCCGGCAGGGCGGGGGGGTGGCAGTCGCAGGGGCCCCTCGCAAAGGGGAACAGGAACTCCATGATTCGTCTCCTTCAAAAACCTGTTCCTGAAAGGCTTCTGCGTGTGTTTATCACGTCTTGTTTCAGCTCACAGATAATTAAAGCCTGTCAGAGAAAGCTCTAACCTGGAAAACAGACCATCTCTATGACTCATTAGAGCCCCTAAGAATGAATGGGCCTCATTGTCCCTTCTTTTTTCCCTCTGACCCCAAAGGCCACGAAATCTATGGCTTCTAAGCTTGCTGAAAAACAAGGGGAAACTCGGAAAGGAAAGGCGGCATCTCCCTCTGCCCAGAGATACGGTTTCGAGACAGACATCAGTGGCACCTGCTTGCTCGGCATTTTGCTAATCCAAGGAATCCATCCATGGCGTTCATAAAATAACCTTGGACAGCCATTTCATCAGCAGTGGGGCAAACGCTCAGATGCACTTTTACTGTAAGGAGCAGCTTCAGGTGGGAGAAGGGGAAGCTGAATTGACACACTTGTGGGTGACATTAAGATACTCTACCTGCGACTACATTAACAAACAAGGGGGCATGTCATGGAACAGTTACACACAAAAACCAAGGTAGGTATCTTAGGAGTAAGAGGATTCTAGCCAAAATTCCCAATGAGCGATCATGGCTTTCCCTCAAAGGGACAGTTCTATGTTACACGTAAAGAAAACACAGAGCGCTGTATTTCTACGAAACACTTCCCAATGGTTCATCGAAACTCCGTACACCACCTTCGATTGGAGTGAACCAGGAGGAATGGAGGATGGTCAGACCTTCCCAGAACTCTGGGGGTCACGGATCAATGCAGGGGTCACCCAGTTGCTGGGCAGTGGCTTTCCCCCTGAGAACGTCAATCAATCCTGCATAGCAAGACGGCTGTCGGATTTTACACACACACACACACACACACACACACACACACACACACACAGAATGGACATTCCACAAGTGTGATCCTCCTGCTGAAACACCATCATGAGATCAGATGAGCATTAAGTGGAAAAGGAGGCTGGTTTCGATTTGACTACAGAGTTATCAGAGGTAGAGAAATAAAATTAGGATCTAAGAACACAGAGCAAGCACTTTTCATTTCCATCCACGTCCCTCCAGTACCCAAAAGTGCCAACCTGAACCATGAGCATACTAAGACATGGAAAGGCTGCCAGAAAGAAACTCCCATCTACGACCTCAGCGCTTCGTACAGGTAAATAGCAACTGTTGGTACCCAGGTGTTGAAAAGTGTCTGCCTTACTTTCCAGCCGTAAGATGAGACAGGCTGAGTACTTGTGACTCGTTACCGCAGTGCTCAAGGGAAGGCCAAAATGACTCTGAACACGAAAAATAGAATCCTTTCAAAATGCTCTGACTGACATGCCACATTTTAGATTACAAAATGGATTTTATACATTTCAGCTTTAAAAGTCAGAAAGAGAGAAAACAGGCAGATCAGTTTATTTTCTGAGCACAGTATTAATGACAAGATGACATCACCGACAACCAATCAGAAAGGCCTCTGGTGTCTGGTGTTCTAACACCATTTCATATTTATGGATAAGCACCAGAAGGGTGTCAACCCTGAGCTGCATTTCCCTCCCTACTCACTTCTAAATAAAGTGCCTGCTTTCATTCAGCAGCCAAACTGCCAAAAAAAAAAAAAAAAGAAGAAGAAGAAGAAGAAGAAAAACCTTCCCAGTCCCTCTTCCTCCTCACCCCAGTCAGTCTTCTGACAATCCCCAAACAGTAAGTGGAAGGTGGGGGACAGTGGCTGGAACCTTGGGTCACTGCTTCTTGCAAAGCTGCTGAACCCACTCTAGAGCTTTAGGACTGTCCCTCACTGACAAACCAAAGCCAAGTTCATCTGCGGAGCCACTAGGATCAGGAGGGACCGTACTGCCAATGACAGGGTCAAGTCACGGCTCTCTGGGCCCAAGAAACAAACACAATCCTTTTCCCTACTATTTCAAAAACTATTATCTACTCATACTGCTTCCAACCCCCCAACCTGAAGCCAGTTTTAAGAAAGGAATGAGAAAAGTTCATTCTGAAATCATTAATCCTTGCCCAGGGCAGACATAAGAGTTAAGGAATCCAACTTCCCCCCACCCCATGACCAATGGAAGCCAAGCCTCACCATGAACCCCAGGAGCATGGAACCATGGGGACAAATCCTACATGTCTGTGATGGTGACACTGTCCTCCAGGCTGGGGCTCACTGCTGAGCCCCTTGGAGATGTGGTGGCCAGAGCAGGAGCATGGCCCAAATTTGTCTTCAGCCTAAATGTGGTGGCCAGAGCAGGAGCATGGCCCAAATTTGTCTTCAGCCTAAAGCTCAACAATCTGGATGAACAGAAATGATGTCATTAAAACTCCAGGCGGCACACAGAAGAGGTTTACTGTCCCCATGAAAAATTCCTGCCCTATTCAACAGCAACATCCACTCCGCTCTCAACACGTCTCCCCAAACCTTGACAAGAAATGAATATAGCCCTTTTCCTTTTCCACACCCCTCACCATCTGATGTTGTATCAGGATTGCTGGATCAAGCCCAAGCCCAGAATTATAACATGTAATAAAATATGCTTGGCCATGCAGCAAAGATGACAGAATTTGGCATGCTGGCCTAGAGCCAGAATGACAGATCTTAAGCCGATGTTCCTTTCCTACAGATTTAACAATGTACAAGGAGGAAGGAAAAAAAAAAAAAGGACTCTACTCAAAGCGAATTCAATGTCTATAAGCTTCCTCTGGCTTGGAACTTACCAGCTCCCATGCCAGAAACATGGCCACAGAGTCATTAGTCTGTACCTTTTCATAATTAACTTGCTTCAAAGGTAAACTCAGATTCAAAGGGATAAGAGGAGTTGGGGTCCTCCCTGTTTAGGGGCCACAGAATCTGAAACATCAAACTGCCCATACATACAAACCCACCAACGCCAGCCAGCACAAAGATTCTCCCTGCCCCATGGAATCCCGGTTCAAACCAGGGGGATCACAATCAAAGGAGAAGACAGTTGTGTGTGAAGCAAAGAATCTCACCTCGGACCTCTAAACCCTCAGGTCATCTGAGGCTTAAGGGAAAAAAAGAAAAAGTGAAAAAGGGTTTTGATGCCTTATGAAAACAAAGAAAGAAAGAAAGAGAAAGAGAGAAAGAAAGAAATCTATAAGGGAGAAAAAATTTCCTTTTGTCCCATATGCTAAGCAATGGATGTTCTCATTTTGAAAGTTATAAAAATTCACCAAGACAAAAATCAAAAGCAAGACATGAAAATCTGAACACTCAGAAAAGGAACAAATCAAAAGGCAGTATGCTAGTATCGTAAACCCAAAAATAAACACATAAGTAAATGTTTCAAAAAGGCATTCTTCCCAATACCCTTTCCGAAGATAAGTGGAATCCTTCCCAAAACCTACCTATTAGAAGGCCTTGTTACTACTCTCTAATCTTGGTGCTCCAATGTAGTTGGCAGGAGGGAAAACTAATTTGGATCATCAGAAAATCATTTACATTTGGTTTTAGTTGTATTATATGGGGGTGGTAAGTTGGCAACCGATTTCCCTCCCTAATTACGTTTAGTTTAGAATTTTCAATTTTATATTCCCTCAGCACAAAACCAACTAATAACTACAGACAGGGACTGGCTGGCAACAGGAAAAAGCCAATTGTTTTTTGATGCTTTCTTTGTTGTTTTCATTTTTGTTTTTAACTGTCGTAGATAAGTCACCACACATCGCTAATCACGTTGACCGAATTAGCCTCAGCGAGGAGTACAAGGGCTGGCAAGTATCCAGAGGCCTAGAGTTGCCCGTGACGTGTGTGCACAAAGGTGTGAGCAAAGGTATGGCCAGATGTAAGAGGCCCTGGGACATTATAAACCAAAACAATGCTTTTCCTTATAAAATCTCCCTGACTCGATTTTCCATGCTCATTCTTTAATCTGTAATTCAAATCCAACATACTCACAACACACTTATTGAAGTCAGCAATGACAGTGGAATCTGGCCTCCAAATTCTGATTCCAGAGGCAACACATTGAAGTTATGTGATAAATCAAAAGGATATTTGCAGAACAAACACCCTCCAGTAGACACCAGGGAACCCAGGCCAAGCTTCCATTTTTCAGAACTACAGAAAGCTCTCGTGAGGGCTGATATATCACAGTATCTGCTCCTTCCGCCATCTTTGCAATGAGTCCTTTCCTCAGTGTTGCCCAGCAGCTGGCACTTAAGCGACCTCATGAGGCATCCTTCTACTCGACATCTCATCTAGCCTTTGTCTTTTCATTCCAGTCAATGCAATGGTGTAATTTTTAATGCAGTCCCTTTGTGGAATGCAGACGCATCACATCTGCTTCTAAAATTCAGGAAGAGAAAGTTTAGAAGTACATACGTGGAGGGTATTCCCAAACTACGATGAGGCGTAGGGTATTCCCAAAATATGGCACCGAGGCATGAAGAACAGCCATCTTTCCTCTCTCCTCCCCACCCCCAGGTAAAATGTCCTATGATCCTCATCAATAGCAAAATTCTGTTTGGGACAAATAACGTTAACATGAAGGATGGGCACTTTGAAGTGAGCAACAGATGAAGACAGGTTTGAGATTTTAGGGGGAAAAAAATCTTGTCTCATTCGAGAGACACATTCTCAGATGCGTTGGCAAACTGGGGGAGGGGCGCATTTTTAAGTCTATACAAATCACTCCTTCTACCGGGGATCAGCTGGGCATTTTTACACACAGAGAAGATAAACTAAAAGATAATTTTAAAAAAGTAAAGCCACAGTCATAGAATAGAAAGATTAGGTGGATTTAAAAAAAAAAAAAAAAAAAAGCCACTAAAACATCCCTTTTCTGTTTTTAGGAACAGTCCAGTCTGACAAGAGGCAACTTGACTCCATGCTCCTCGGATAAACCACGGAAACAATCCATTTGCCTGGGCTACTGGAGTAGATGTCTATGGGCCTCGCCATTTACTACCCAACATCCTGTCCCCCAAAACAGGAAGTGAGCCACGGAGCTAAGGAACTACCCTATGACTTCCAAAGGAAAAAGAACTCAAGGGGTAACTTTTTGTTCGGAAACAATACAGTCCAAGAGAGTCCAGTCGTCCATTCTGTTGATAATGACCTAAGTCAGTGCTTATAAACACTTCACCCAAAGAGTCCACATCTTGATAGACAGGATTTGGCTTCTGTGTAAAAAATGAGCTCTCTTATTGGGAGCAGCAGATTCATAGTCACATTCTCTCCCACTCCCAGCTAACAGGCTACATCTGCACAGAATGTAGAGAACATTCACTAGAGAACAAAGGAAGACAGTTACATCGTTACAGGTCATGTTTTCCACTCACAGAAGACAGAAAATGAACAGGTATGGGAAAGGGCCATGCATGGTAAAGGAGTTTTAAGAAGCCCTGTTTTTCCTTTTTTTTTTTTTTTTTAAAGTTTATTTGCCAGAAAGAGAGAGAGAGCACAAGCAGGGGGAGCAGCGGGCAGAGGTAGAAACATGCTCCTCGCTGAGCAGGGAGCCTGATGCAGGGATTCGATCCCAGGACCTGAGCTGACCTGAGCTGGAGGCAGAGGCTTAACCCACTGAGCGACCCAGGTGTCCCAAGA
The DNA here is from genome assembly GCF_010015895.1 of Lontra canadensis. Lineage (NCBI taxonomy): Eukaryota > Metazoa > Chordata > Mammalia > Carnivora > Mustelidae > Lontra > Lontra canadensis. The sequence continues at coordinate 20,080,477 of NW_022631015.1, read as the reverse complement.
AGCCCATTTCTTAATAGGCATACAGGAGGTCGATAAGTGCAGTGTTCCAAAGCCTAACTCCTGGTTTCTCTGTTTATTATTTTTTTTATTGGTTTTTCATCTAATTAGAGCTAAGCCACTGGATTTGGCGAGAAGGCTAAGATAGGAATTTCACGAAAACATAAAACTTTTCGTAAGATACTTACTTATCCAGGCATACAATCCCAATTGACAACCATCACACTTGGAATCTAAGGGCCCACCTGGCATTCATAGTACTTAACCCTTCAGTGTAAAACAAGAGGTCTATGCTGGAAATGACCTTCTACGTTACTGAAGGGAAGAAAAAAAAAACCACAGGTTGCATTCAGAGGCCTGACTAAGCCTTGCTTGCCAATCACCACTCTATCATATGGATAGCAAGATCTGCACAAATAATTCCTTAGACCATCTGTCTGTGCTAGTCATCTAAAAACTTAGATATGTCCTCCTATCCATAGAGAATTTTGCATTATATTAACAGTACTTTGTTATCTCTTGAGTAAGTGTGACACCTTTCCTAAAACTGGAGTCATGTTGAGTGGCAGACACACACACTGGAAAGAGGATTGGTACCAATTGATGACTTTCTCAGGGCCATTTTGAGTGCTCTCTCCTATACAATCATGCCCGACTCGGGATGGGGGAAGACATACAGCCAGCCCTCACTCGTTCACCAACCACAAGTCCTGGAACCAGAAGAGACATGTTTTTCTAAATCACTTAAGTTTGATGCATCCCTTTAATGGAAACAGCCTAACTGGGTATGTTACTTCATTGCAGGGATACCTGAAGATTACAAATAGACATGTTTAAAACACACACACACACACACACACACACACACACGTGCGCACACACACACTTCCTCAGACAACACACTCAAAATGGAATCACCCACACTAGGTCCCAAGTCACTAAAATCAGACTCAACCTACAGTTTTGATTCTTCCAGTAGCATAACCTTAAGCCAGTCAAGAATCACCTGATCGGCCCTGGTCAGGTATTTCCCTGATAGACCCCCGCCATCCTGAGGAAAGGAATCTTGTAATACCCAGCCTGCCCTTCTCCCCTCCACGTCCCCCAGAGTATAACTTCCTTATTCCCACTCCCTTCTGTTTATAAAAGCCTTTCATTTTGTACAGCTCCTCAGAACTTTCTATCTGCTAGACTGGATGCTGCTGGATTCCTATAGATGTTCGCTCAACCTCGGTTTTAATAAATCTCCATGGTAAACACAGATCATCTATTCTATAGATGTGTATCATTTCAATATCAGACTTGAGGTCACCCACCCAGTCTGTCATGAATATGTGTGAAGACATTGAACTCACCCACCCGGTACTCAGGAGGGTCTCTCCGAACGGTTCCTGAGTCTAAATTATTTGAAGGGAGAGCAAAGAAGATCCACCAAGAAGAGGAGATGAAGACAGAAGAGAATAAAGTCAACAGAAGTTAAAGAGAAGAAAAATGTAATGAATTTCTATGACAACATGGTGGAGAGGGACAAGACTGGCAGGACCTGACCCATACGAGGTTATCTTCAGCGTGTCAGCCATTAACCTATGGGTAAAATAGTCTCAGTGATTGAAGCATGGAGTGGTTAGGCCAGAGTCCTGGATTCATCCAACTGGGAATCACACGGTCTCTGTTCCTGGGCCACAGGTTTTGTGCCTCACTCAAACCAGCATTTTGCCTATGCTTCCAACTAGGCACAAGGGAGGCCAGAGCTCTGGGGTGATACGGGGAAACCCATCACCATCACCATCACCATTATCATGGTAGGAGGGAGAGAGCGCCGGGTGCCTGCTCTCCCTACAAGGGTCCTTCAGCATCAAATAGACCTGGGAATGAAAATGTGCCCCTGAACCATGACCATGCTGACTCCATGGTGGACTTGTGTTGCCCAGCACCCCTCAACTACCCCAGCGTCCCTTCTCCTGCTCCTAGGGTGGAGGACAGGGGCTCACCCAAGGTCCTGAGCATTTCTGTCTCCCCCGCACGACAGTCAGACAAACGAGCCTTGAAACTGAGAGGAAAACACGCTGCAAAATTCAACATCGCATTCATGATCTTTTGCCCAAACTCCCGGGGTGACCGGTTCACATGACAGTCTAATGGTAGTAAGTAAACCAACAACAGTAATCACTAGCCTTGCTTCTTTATTAGTGGTTTTACAGAGAAACTGTGTTTTTGCAGATGAAAAAGTTTGCTTCAGGCTCGACGTCTGTGTACCAAGCTTCAGTTTGTGGTGAAACTGAGCAGCCTCGTCATAAACCCTTGCATGCTGGGAGTTAGGGTGGATGGAAACTCCGGTGAGACACAAGCCACAAGCTGGCACTGTGAAAATGCATTTAAATACGGGGGCCCTCCCCCAGAAGTCAGTCCCCAGAGCCTGGCACTCAGTGATTTTTAAACACTGAAAGTGAAACTTCTCCGCAGTGAAAACCACAGTAAGGGCTGGAGATCCTGGACCCCTCATGAAAGACACTGAGCATTGACCGAGAACCAGTGTAGAAAGCCCTTGCTCGATTTGCTATTAAGTTAGCAAAATGAGGACAGAAGTACCCAGGAGGCATGGGAGGAATGACTTCACACTATACCATTTCTCCTAATAGCAGAGCTAAGAGGGAGGCCCAAACAGAAAGCAGCTGTGATTTCTGACACGGGAGGTCAGAGGCTAAACAAAAAGAAATCGGTCTGTTTAATTTTACATCTTATTTGCAAGTTCCAATATGAATGAGTAAAAAGGAAAGAATGGCATGGGACCATGGCCATTAAAGCTAGAATCTCCTTACTGAACATACTTCAAACTCCAGTCATCTCAAAGGCATGGCTATGTATATTAAGGGGGGAAAGATTCAGAGTTTTTTAAAAAAATTGGATTTGGGGGTCTTCATGATCAGCTCCCACAGATGCAATTCCTACAACCCCACTGACTTTATAGACTGGCAGCTGTTTTCAGAGTGACCTTCCTGACGACGTCCTAAACCCTGCCCGTCCCTGTCAGGCACATCCTGGGTCTAAGGCTGGGCTGCACAGCAAAACCAGAGGCAGGCCGACTGCCCCCCAGTTAAGCTTACTCAAAGATGGAATTGCATTCCCTTCAGCTGATTCTTCAAGTCCTTCTGTCTTCAGTCATCAAACCCGCCATGCCTAAAAGAAGCCTCAGAGATTTTGGAAGATTTGCTTAGAAACAGGAAGAAAAAGGCGAGTCCACATATATACCCATTCATGAAAGTTCTGGGTATTTGCCTAGAGAAAACAAGCCCTACCAGGGAACCCGCTTCATATGAGCAATGCCCTCCTCCTCCTCTCAGGGAGACTGCTCTCCTAAACTAAATGACCCAGGTACAAACCCAAATCTCAGCTTACAGGTCAGACGGGACACTTAAGTCAGCATGCCCACACGAGAACTCACAGTCCAGCCATCCTCCCTGCTGAATGCCCGGGCTCCATCTGTGATCCCACCCCCCCAGCCCCGCCCCTGGCCAGAATCTCTCTCTCATCATCCTCTATCCCTCTCATTCCACATAGGGAGGATGTTGCAGCATTTTACTTTTTTAGTAATTTCTCTTCTGTGTCTACCGTAGCTAGGTTTCAAATTTTTCCCATCAAGAGGAGGCCCCAGTGAGTTCATGAGTCCCAGGCTCCTTCAGCTTTCCTTCCAAAGTCCCATCAATATGTGGTTTTTAGCTCCCAAATCTGCTTCTGTCCCTTGATTTCTCCAAATTCTTGGCAGATTCCCCTTGTCTCCCGAAGTGAGTTCTCAGATGTTAGAGGGATAAGAATCAGGCCGATGCCGGGGAGGGAAAACGTCATACAGATCCCAGAGTCTTCGGCAAGGAAGTCAGGAGGGGTACAGTGGGGCCCAGGAACCTGCATTTCACATGCCCTCCCCGTGATTCTGATTAGAAGGTCTGAGAGCCTCATGCTCTAAGGAACGGGAGACGACAAGATACAGAACTCCCCTTAAAAGTGTAGGGAAAGTGCCTGAAGATACAGCTGGGGGCCAATAAGCTTGAAAATCCCGAGTCTCCCTCTTCATAATACGCTGTTCTGCCCTGAAATGGAAATCACAAGTAGGATCTACCTGCATGACCATTTCCGAAAGCAAATCATTCTAATGCCCTGAGTAGAAGAGGAAATGGAAAAGAAAAAGGTATACAATTTAAATACTTTTGCTTAAATATTTGTGCAGAACCAAACCAGAGGACGCAAAGGAGCAAACAGAGGCCTCTGCACGTCGAATCCTCGTGCACACAACAGCCACGAGCGCAGACCCACACTGTTTTCCCGGATCACTCTAATACCACAGGCGGGTGCTGCCTCTGAAGACGCGGTTTCCCCAGATTGTGAATTTCTAGTAAAACTCTACATAAAAGCAGGTACCATCTTCCCCCAATTTACGTAGTTTTATTCCTGGGAAATCCAATGTGTTTATTAAAACATAATCACAAACGCTTCGTGCCCGTATGTAGAAACAGGTCAGTTCCAGCTCAAGTACCTGAGAACAGGTCTGTTTTTAAACCTCACATAAGATGGAGAGATTGGGAGGTCAAGGTCACACAGGACATGTTTTCGTGGACAGAACTACCCTGTGCATGCAAGGTGTGCACCTCCTGTTCTGCTCGCGAATGCCAGCAGGGCCCTCCAATCATGAAGACCAAAGAGAATCGAACTGATAAAACCCACCAAAAAAACGCACACACACACATGCATCCCATGACTTTCCAATACCCCCAGAGCAAACAGCACACGATCTTTCCACAGGAGCTGCGTGACAGTGACCTTCGCGTCTCTGCGCTCAGCAGACATCTGCCCTGCCTTGACTTCTGGCTATAGCTGGGATCTGCTTATTTCCCTGCCATCGGTTTTTAGGACCATCTCCCAATGTCTGCCATTCCTCACCCATAGCCTCCTCGGCTGGCTCTCTCCCTGCACCCGACTAGGCAATGACCCTCAGCAAGCCTGGTCCGGTTGTAACTACAGAGGGAACTTTCCCTCAAGTTTGCATCGGCCACCCAGACCTGGGATCGGAGCTCTAGAGCTGGAAACCCAACCACCTCCTCACCTGTCCTTTAGATACATCGGAGAGGCTTAGCCACATCATTTCCTGACCAACCCCCCGCATCACGCCCACCCTTACTCCTCCTTCCGGCTTGGTCCCCTCCTTGCTAGCAAACTAGCCATCTGATCTCAGTGTCAGACACCTTGAGACCCCCTCCCACAGCCGATCCGCCACAAAATTCTCCTGAGTATCTGGCCTGTTTGCCAGTTTTACTCCTGCTAACTAACATGGCACTTGCCATCAAGTGAGTATGCAAAATCCACGTTAAATGAACAAAGGACTTTTACAGAAATAGTGAACTTTTTTTTTTTTTTTTTTAGATTTTATTTATTTGAGAGTGAGAGAACAAGACGGAGAGCATGCGCACATGAGCAGGGAGGAGGGGCAGAGGGAGAGGGGAGAAGCAGATTCCCCGCTGAGCAGAGAGCCCGAAGCAGGGCTCAATCCCAGGACCTTGGGATCATGACCAGAGCTGAAGGCGGGCGCTTCACCGACTGAGCCACCCAGGCACCCCAGAAATAGTGAACTTCTTGTAGACCTATCCTTTTTACCCCCATACTATTTTCCATGATACTCCTTCCACGTGAACACCCACTTTCATTCCCAAAGGCTTCTAAGTGTGCATTCTTTGATCCCTGGCCAAAACACCACTTCCTCAGTGCAGTTTCCTCTGACCTCCCTGGGGCCCCGCCGTGGGCTCTTCTCCATCTGCCGTCATGGCGTTGTACTGACAGCACCAGGGGAAGAGCACTGCTGCCTCTGGATGACTTGGCAGGATATTTTTCCTTCCTTAGGATCTCAGCACACAGCAAAGAGGCCGGCTCAGCAAGCATTCCTGAATGGTTTCCTCCTTCTCTCTCCATCCACCTCACAGACCTCTCCTATCTGGGCTCAGGAAAACAGGGCAAAGGGGTTTTATGAGAAAGGAGAGGTTGATCCTGGCACATTCCCATGGCTCTGGGGACTCAGGCACCACTATCTTTTCCCAGTCTTTGATTAGTAAAGACAGCTTTGATCCTTCCACTGCCCAAATACGGTAAAAGCCACATGGGGGACTGCAGGGAGAGGGGTATACACACGTCACCCACTTCAAGATGGCGGCCAAAGCCCGCTAGGTAAAGACCAACGCCACAGAGACACTACATTTTCCCAACGGTGGGAAAAGCTGTTAGCAAGAGACTAGACACACATAGAGCTATTCAAACACAAGGGCTGGAGAAGAAACAAAACAAACACAAACTTAATTAGGGTTGAAGATTTCCCAGCTGGGATCCATGGGTAGGGACAGAGCTCCAAAGGCCATGGAGGCAATTCCACCCCAGTAAGACAGGCCTCGGAGACCACCCGAGGCAAAGCTGGGGAGTTTTAAGATTTTCACACAATCCAGCGTTCTTGGCTTTTGTTTTTCCCCTAACCTAACCTCCAGGCACTGCTGAAACCCCAGGCTTCTAGCTCTTCACTCCCTAACTCCTCTCCCCTCCATAAATTAAATTAATGAGGAGTTTTCTAAAAAAGTACATTCTCTTAGAGGCTCTGTTATTCTGAAGCTAATGGCCCTGACATGTAGCCAGGCCAAACAGTCCCAGGCAGCCATAACTCTTGCAACAGCTCCAAAATGTAGCCTCAAATGTCACGGAGTCCTGCCCTGATCTGTCTTCCCCTTTGATTATCAGCGGTTGCCTTCCTTCCTCCCCTAACATTTTATAGCAAACTCAAATGCATCAAAGAAAGCGGTTAAGGATGTGAAGATTGAGAAATACATTCAATCTTCATGCTGTGATCTTGTCTCTTCCTTCCTACGTCTTGTCTCTAAGAGAAAAGGACAAGAATAAATTTGAGGCCACATAGAACAGAATCAAAATCCATCGAAAGCTACAAGGGGGATGACCGTCTCTAAATGCCAGCACGCTAATATGCAGCACACGCTTACTGCAAGGACTGGGTCACAGTTGAGATGGGTGATTTCTAGATGAGCAAGGAGCAGAAAGGCACACAATGAGGCAGTCAGGACAGAAGTGCTTCAAATCACCTTCCTAAATGAACACTTAACAAGGTGATTAAAAAGAAAAGAAAAAAAAATATATATATATATGTATGTACGCAAACAAAATTGCAGGAGAACCTGATTTTGACATACGTAACAAGGGTACAAGGTCAGAATAAACAGTAATATTTGAGTTTTTAAGCCTCCAATGTAAAGTAATTAGACACACGTTTATGAATCTGCTTACCTTGAAAATAAAATGTGAAATATCACCTCGTGGATAGAAAGGGCCTCAATTCCCATATGCACAGTTTGACCCCCAAATCTGGGTTGAGATACTCCAATTTTAGTACCTCATATCCCCAAAAAATATCAAGAGGAGGAGGTAAGGGGGAAAGGGGAGAAACATAAAAAGTTGTATCTGTGTCTCCTAACGGACCACAGCTTATCTAAATCAGCAACCGTCTGATTGTTGGTGTGTTCCTTAGACATTGTGTCTGTCCCCAAATGGCCAGGCAGAGAACAGACACAGTGAGGAGACTGGTAAAGGGAGGCCGACAGGAGGAAGAGATACCTAGAGGAGGGAGATTTTCTTACCAAACCTTAGACCCTGAAAGGACACACATGCTCTCCTCCTTCTTCTGGGCTGTCTTCCTCTCAGCATCATTAGAGAATCCTATTTTAAGAAATTTAGGATTTCGGGGCACCTGGGTGGCTCAGTGGGTTAAAGCTTCTGCCTTCGGCTTAGGTCATGATCCCAGGGTCCTGGGGTCGAGCCCCGCATCGGGCTCTCTGCTCAGCCGGGAGCCTGCTTCCTCCTCTCTCTCTGCATGCCTCTCTGCCTACTTGTGATCTCTGTCTGTCAAATAAATAAATTAAAATCTTTAAAAAATTAAAAAATTTAAAATTTAAAATTAAAAAAAAAAAAAAGAAATTTAGGGTTTCCCAGGCATTTCTACATACACTTATCTTCTGCAACCCTCCAGCAATACAGCCAGTAGGCATACCCTTGTTATAGCTCAGAAAATGGAGGTTCAGGAAAGTTGCCCAACTTTCCCAATGTGACACAAATGAGTGGACAGCCACCCCCAATACAGATCTTTTGATTCCTTAGAAAGGGATGATTACATTTTTGTAGCACAAACTTCGGATTTGCAAGAGTAAAAATAAAAGGGAGTTGCAGGGAAATGAACAGGTAGTGAACTCCTAACTATTCCCCAAATCAGGAATATCGTAGGCAAATCACATGTGGAGAAGGAGAGAGCCTGCTCCAAGAGGGGAGCAAATAGATTTTCATGTAATAATTATCTTCTGAGTCTACCTCCTCCATACCCTACTCCATTTGCTAACATCACAAAGTTTCGTGCAGCTGTGGAGGAGAGTTTAGAGAGTTTATTCTGACCCTGAATTTGTGATGTTGCTGGTTGTTACTCCAACTGAAAACATGCTTCCCTCTGTACAGCGTGTTCCTTACCCGTCCGTCTTACCAGGAGGTAAAAATGCCCTAGCACTCACGAAAAGAATGGTCTGCAGATATTTAATGTGCAGTATAATTCATCGTGCTGATATCATTAGAGATCAAAGCACAAGCAAGGCAAAGAATGGAAAAGGAATGCGAAAACATCAAGTTAATTACACTTGGTTGTCCCAATAGCTGTCACTCCTTCAATTAAGATGCTGCTTTGGCTAATCTTAAATCAAGCTGTGCCTCTCCAAAAGTCAAGCAATAAAAGCTAAAGTCAAAACCTCTAAAGCCGAAGCCGGTTTCTTCCTGCTACAGAGGGCTCTGCATTCACCGGGGGCCTCCCCAGCTCCTCTCCATGTGCAACTGTCCATCCTTTCCTCACCACCGCATGTTAGAGCAGGGCTGGCCCCAAACACTCGGCATCCACGCAGAACCTCCAAAAACAAGGGTTCCATGAAATCTCTGTACCCCAGTTCTTCACCCAGCCTGGACTTGGGGCATGGAAATGTCTGAGGTTAGAGGCGGCTTCTTGGTTTACAAGGAATGATAAAAGACTCCTCATACCTCAATTCTGCTTATTTTTTTTAGATTCTATTTATCCATTTGAGAGAGAGAAAGAGAGAGAGCACAAGCAAGATGAGGGACAGAGAGAGAAGCAAACTCCCTGCTGAGCAGGGAGGCTGATATGGGGTTCGATCCCAGAACTCCATGACCATGACTTGAGCCAGAGGCAGATGCTTCACCAACTGAGCCACCTGTGTGTTCCAGAGAACAAAATATTAGAGCCATGGGCAGCAACAGTGCTTTCCCATCACTGGAATAACTCCTTTCCATTAATTCATGGGTTTTTCCACGGGAGTGGGGGTGGGCAAGGGGAGCTCATTTGGCCAAGTACTTATTGTATAGCAAAAACTGGATGGAGGCCTTATAGATATTGTCTGATGTAATCCTTCCCACGAGCCTGCAAGAGAAGGAAACAATCTAAATTTTGAGCTGAAACTCAGCCAGGGTGTGTTCCAAAAGCACTTGCAGGAACTTAAGTCAAGATTAGTTCAAGAAAAACCTACACATCCTAAAGGGCGACTCCCCGGAATCCACAGGTCTTGGGGAAGTTGAGAGGAGAAAGGAATGTGGCCACCAGCGGCCGTGCACCCAGAATGCCAGCCCACTCCATGTCCACTACACAACCCTTGAAGCCGCTAAGCCACATTCTTCATTTTGCCCTATGGCTTCACGTTCCTGGGTGTTGTCCCATCAGTCGGAAAATCATCCCTTAGCTCTTCCCTAGGTCTTCTCAGGCCATTTAAAACCACCACCATCCGATCTAATGCAGCAGTTCACTAAGCATTTCGATCGGTTTTCATGACCGAGTGGTTTTTACCAAAACTAGTTCTCCATCCTGTTTCCACTTCTAACTCCGCAAACTGGAGATGATTGAGGGCAAGAACGTAGAACCCACTCTCCTCATCCCGCTCTCCGGCACTTCGGGCAGGGGGCCGGACTTGCACACTTCCCACACCAACTCAACCTGAATGAGGTCATAGAAGCTGGGAACGAAAACTCCTTTTTGACCTAAACCAAGGGAGCGGCTTTTTTCCTTTCAACACAGGTGCCCATGTGAGACGACAAAGCTCAGATGTTCTGCCATCAGCGGACACCTCTAGAATCCCTTACAAATACATTGGAAAGTGTGTTCTGCTTCAAGTCTCAGAATGTATCCTGACCGTAGATGGGCTGCGGTTCATGCGCTAGGAAACCGGGACCCTTACAGAGGAGCGTTCATAAATGGATATCCCAGAGGGTACGATCATGTAGTCCCTTTCCAAACCTCCAGCAGTATTTTTACTCTGAACCGTCTCCTGAGACCCACCCAGTACTGGATTATTAGAGAACATTCTATACCAGTTGCATTTAAAAAGCCCTCCTTGGGACTCCTGGGTGGCCCAGTCCGTTGAGCACCTGACTCTGGGTTTCGGCTCAGGTCATGATCTCACAGTTGTGGGAACCGTGCTCAGTGCAGAGTCCGCTTCAGATTCTCGATCTCTCTCTCTCTCTCTCTCTCGCTCTCAAATAAATAAAACCTTTAAAAATTAAAAATAAAAAGCCCTCCCTGCCACCCAGAATGAAAATTCAATCCCAGCTCACCCTGAATTACTGAACGCATCTGGCCTGCTCATCCCGATGACATCTTCATCAGAGCGGTTCTGTGCACCAATGGGTAGGACCTTACTGAGCTCCTGGATTTCTCATTTCCACCTGCAGAGGTGTTCCTTGCCAATATACACCGGCACGTTAAAATTGACTAGATCTAGGGTATCCCGCCAAAGAGCACAGCCACTGAAGAAATGGGTGTGTGTGTTCTCAATTCCTCCTACAACCTTTAAGAAACTAGAGCCAGAAGAGAAAAATGGGTCTTCTTTCTTAGCAGCTCTCTCTCCTCTGTTCACGGCATAATGTGGCCCAAAAAATGACCAAAAAACAAAAACAAAACCAAAAAATCCACACACAAAAGACTGTGCTACCTTAAGACAAGGAGTAACACTGAACCAGGAACCAGAGGTTGCCAAACTTGAACGTGCCTAAGAATCACGGGAGAGGTGCCTTTTAAAACTTCAAAATCCTGCCCCAGTGGTTTCCGACTGAGCAGGTCGACAGTAGAAGCCAGGAATTAGCCCTTTCAGACAAGTTCCACAAGGGGTTGGATGCTGGTGGTCTCAGGACCACCCCTCCAGAGTGCCCAGCAAGGGGGGTGAGGGCAGACAAAGAGCCAAGGGAGGGAGGGAGCAGGGTCAGGCATGTGGGATTCTGAAGTGGTTTCCTTTTGGCTGTTTATGGTCTTTTCCTTTGCTCCCATTATAAAGTCTGTTCAGTTAAAAATTCACCAAGTAGGCCCCAGACAGAGAGAAGTCTGGCAGAAAAGTCCTGATAACACTAATGGTAGTAAATGGGCTTTCTTTAAACAGGGCACCTGGTTCACGCCTGAGCTGCTTTCCTGCAAGATTTATCGAGGTATCGAGGTCCACCCTCCTCGGGCGACTCTCATCTTGGGCTACTTTCATTCAAAACAACATTCCCCATCGCCATCAAAACCCGCCCGGCCGTCCTTGTTTGTTAACCGCGCCTTAGGTACAGTGAAACAATCCTGTATCTTAAAGGCTGGACTAGTTGTTCGGGTGAAGTTTATACGAAGCTGAGGTATAAAAATGTGCAGGTGAGAGGTACCTGGGTGGCTCAGAGGGTTAAGCCTCTGCCTTCGGCTCAGGTCATGATCTCAGGGTCCTGGGATCGAGCCTGGCATGGGGCTCTCTGCTCAGCAGGGAGCCTGCTTCCCTCTCTCTGCCTGCCTCTGCCTACTTGTGATCTCGCTCTCTCTGTCAAATAAATAAATAAAATCTTTAAAAACATTTTTTGTTAAATGTACAGGTGAGGCACTGATGAGAAGACGATCACTGTCCAAACACACACACTGAAGTGGGGACACTAATGGGTTAAAAACAAAAAACAAAAAAAACTAGACGATAAACCTGACGAACAGACTAACAAAAATCAATAAAGCCCGAGCACCTGCAGCCCTAAAAGTGTAAGGGATATAAAAGGTATTTTTAAAGAAAGTAATAGTCAATGAAACATTTATTAAACAGATACTTTGTGCTGTCAAAAGCAGGAATGAAAAAAGAACCCAGGACTCTGAATTTCCAGCGCTCATCAATAAAGCCATTTCCCCCCCACAATCCAAAATAGCTGTAATGCCCTGGTTATTTTCTAACATATGGCTGAAATATTGATATTTTAAGTGCTTTCAGCTTATAGTCCCTATTAGAAACGTTCATTAACATTTATGCAACTTCATAAGTCAGTCTAACTCCACGGTCAGACCAAACGCATACTTGAACCAAATAAATATTTCCAATCACAGGCTAAAATTGTTCCCATAATTACCTGATAACTGGACACCCACACTCATTTGCCATCCTTCCTCCCAGAATAAGGTTCTTTAGGAAATTCTCCAGTACAAAAAAAGTGCTGGAATCCAGAAAGAATGGAGCCTAATTCCAGATACTAAGCTTAGAAGCTGAAAGAGCTTAAACATTAGGAGAATTTAGCTCATTTGTTGGTTGGTTTTGTGGGATCACCTTAACTGGGATCACATTAACCCAGTGCTTGTGTATGTGCCCTGCTCAGTCCTAGTCTCAAAAGACAGAGTAAAGTCCTGGCCATAAAGTGCTTACATTCTAGCAAAGACCATTAATCAACCAGCTGGCAAATATTTCATCTAACTGCACATAGTGTTAAATGCTATGAAGGAAAATAAAATGGAGGGGGATACAAAGTGACAAAGCCTTGGGTGGGGGGTAGATACTGCAATTTTTTTTTTTTTAAGATTTTTATTTACTTATTTGACAGACAGAGATCCCAAGTAGGCAGAGAGAGAGGCAGGCGGAGAGAGAGGGGGGCGAGGAAGCAGGCTCCTTGCTGAGCAGAGAGCCCAATGTGGGGCTCGATCCCAGGACCCTGAGACCATGACCGGAGCCAAAGGCAGAGGCTCTAACCCACTGAGCCACACAGGTGCCCCGATACTGCTATTTAAATGTTAGGGTGGGCAGAGAAAGTTTCTCAGAAGCTTTTAAATCAATTATGGACTAAACCCAACGCTGAGAATAATATTAATTCCACTCCCCAGAGTCATCAATAATCACTGGTCTGTATGAAATGCTAAAGGCTACTTACATGCACACGAATGAAGGAAGATCTAGGAATTTTTAAGGAAAGAAAGAAATGTGTGAGGCAGCCTAGCAGATAGAGAGGCACACCCTTCATCTGTCCTTGCTCACATGAGCCAACGAAGACTATCCATAAGTCTGACTTACAAGCAGACACACACACACACACACACACACACACACAAAATGAATTCCAAGAAAAGCCCTGTTTAATTCCTTCAGAGTTCTTTTTCAGGGAAAGAACAGAATATATTTAACAGATTACACCATCAGATGCAAGAAACAGAAATTTTGTAAAATCTTGTTACTAATTTCATCGCAATTCTAATCAGATATTTTCTTATTCTTAATAAAGGAGAAACCAGCTTCAAACAAATTCCTCATGTAATTCTCATTTAAAACATGCAGAGTTTTTTTAAGATACCAATATCCTGTGTTAAAGGCAGGAAGCAACTGCCTCAGAAGTTTGCAAAGAGTGAAATAAATCCTTGTATTTGAAAGGCAATATCTGAAGAGTCCAACACTACAGGAAAACCATAATCTATTTCAGATTAAAGGACATTAAAACAAAAAGAGTCATCACTTTCTAGTAGCTGGGATTAGAGTCTGGTTAAAACTCTAATCATTCAGGCTTTTAATCTGAAATTGGTCCTTAAAAGCTGTAATGAATTAAACAATATGCCACCCACAGAATCAACTATAAAAATATACTGTAACTAAAAGCATAAGGACTTAACTCATTTCCTTCCTCATTTTCCCATAATTCATTTGACCCCCTTCCTGTCACCTCATCTAAACGCTGTCTGGGTTTCCGTTAACATCCTCCCCCTTGGAATTCACTACATTGGCCCTCCCAGATTTAAAAGAAAATTTTATAAATGTTCCCATCTACAACTTTGTTGTTACATTGTAGAGAGCAATTCAAATCAAAGTTTGATTCAAATCAAACTGCCCGATAACTAACCAGAAATATTAGACAAGTCTTCAAGCTTGATGTACACTCTTCTCCTAGCAATTCTCCATTACTTCATGTCATCCACCATCACCTCGACAACACACAATGTGTGCGTAGCACATTACAATCCCCAAAGCATTTTCATATACATTAATCTCGTCTGATTCTCACAATAGCCTGGAGATCTTCTAATTACCCTAAGTCACAAGAGTAAATTACTCAAACGAAGATGTGGGGCAAACAAGGGCATGCAAACTGGCTTTTGGTTTCATCAAATCGTTAACTGGTAAGAGCCAGCTTCATATTTTAGAATAGGATTTCGCAGCCGAACAGACCCTCATCAACCCTTTCTCTGAACTCCTCAATTTATAGACTGGGATGCCAACTCTCCTGAGTCTACTGTATGTAAAATTAGTCAAAGTCACTGTTCAAAGGCAATGTCCAGATAATTGATGGTGTAGGTAGCAAATTAACAGTTTCATTTGAATCTATATTATGGATAAAGAGAGAGCTAATCTTTCATCCAAGGTCACACAATTAATAACACTCCTTTTACAAACCAGGGCCTGTCTGGCTTCTTTGCCACAAGGCTAATCTAGCTGATGATTCAAGATAAGAGTGGGAGGGAATAGGATCCCAGGTAAGGCTTTGACTGGCAAGTTCGTTCATAACCCATTTTAAAACTAGAACATAAACACTAACCCTGGAATGCTCCTAAATCCACTACATTTTCGCTCTTACTGGCCTTGCTCAGTGGCTGTATCACAGCTTAAGTGAAATGCAATTGCTGTTGGTTAATTTTTTAGCTGCTTTTTGGGGTTTTCTTGTCTGTTTTTTGGTTTGGGGTTTTTGGCTTTGTTTTGTTTTGTTTGGCCTACCACACAAAATTAAAATCAAATCTAAGAAAATGCTTATGGCTTTTTTTCCCCCACCTTAAAAAACTTAAGTGATCGTTAGACCTCATTCTGTGAAAATGACTGTTTTTCTTCCAGGTTTTATTTCTATTTGCTTTAGTCACAGGGAGAAGGAATCTAATTATTATAAGCACAACGGCAGCTTACATTTGTGTAGTGTTTTATCCTTACAAATGCATTACATTAACCTATTTGATACTTATAACTCACTGGGGAAGCAGCACGGGAATGATTACCCATTTTCACAATTAAGTGAAGGCTCAGAGAGGTTGAGTCATCTGCCCAATGTCACTCAATTAGTAAGGTCAGAACAAGGTCAGAAATCCAAGTCCTTTTGCCTGTAAGCCTTGGGCTCTTTTATTACTTGGTCAGAAAATCATCATCGAAGGAAATGTTCTGATGACCCTATATGTCACTCTATAGTAAATTCATTACTAAGTATACTCAAAGGGTTTCCTACTCTGTCTCTAGACCACTTCCTATCCTTCCATCAAGATAACTGTCATACTGTCTTACTCTTAGAGTGACAGAAGCAAACACTACTGGACTGTGCCAAGACAGAGGATGTCCAAAGCCCAAGTTGTGCTGAAAAAATAGGATTTGGGCCACAAGACCCATGTAAGCAATCCATTGACATGCTTCCGAATTAAACTAGTCAAGGAGGCAAGTCTGTCACCCGGAGATGTCAGGAGAAAAGTAGAACAGGACTCGGGCAGAAGAAGGAAGGGCACGGAGCCTGTGAAAACAGGAATGATTGGAAGCCCAAGCTATGGACAGAAGAATCATGAGAACTACACGTGAGAATTCTTGCTGTTCACGCTTCTGATGTAAAACATCCTTTTACATTCATTAGGTGAAATTATTTATCTACTTAACTAGCTACTAACAGCATCTCTCAAGCCAAGAGAGTATTTCTTGGGATATTTTTAATGCTCCTGAAAGCTAGTTGGGTTATGTTTTGTTTCTTCTTTTAAGCACAGATTTTTTTTTAATCCATTAGAAAATGGATAAAAGGCAGGAACAGACATTTCAGTGGCAAGAACATACGGATGGCAAATACACACAAAATGTTCGACATCATCAGTGGTCTGAAATTCAAGTTCAATCTACAATGGAATCACTTCCACCTATCAAAAGAGTGAAAACTAAAGACGGCGAGAACAGCAAATGCTGGGGAGGATGCAGAGAAACTAGGTCACTCATGCATGGCTGGTAAGAAGACAAAAATGGTACAGCTACTCTGGAAAATGGTGTGGCAGTTTATTTTAAAACTAAACATGCAGTTGCCATACAAGTCAGCAATTTGATTCTTGAGTGTTTATCGCAAAGAGATGAACAGTTACATTCACATAAAACCAGAGCAGCCTTATTCATCGTAGCCCGAAACTGCAAACAGGCCAGATGTCCTTCAACAGGTGGGTGGTTAAACCACAGTATGTCTATACACATACCATGAAGAGAAACCAGTTAACGATACATGCAACTTGGATTTATCTCCCCAGAATTATGGGGACTTTCAAAGGGCACTCCAAAAGGTTATAAATTTTGTGTGCTTTTTTTTTTTTTTTTTTTTTGGAAGAAATAGAGAACCTTGACACCTAGCTGACTCAGTCCATAGAGCATGCCACTCTTGATCGTGGGGTTGTGATCCTACACTGGCAGGTAGACAGAGGGAGAAAGGAAATGGAGAAGCCATTAGTGGTTTCCAGGGGCTAGAGACAGGAGGGGTGGGAGGGAAACAGCTGTAGCTCTTGAAGAGCAACAGGAGGAACCCTTGTGCTGTGGGAGCCGGGCAGCACCTTTACTGTGCTGACCACAGGAAAGGGGGATGTAAAACCCCCCACACGGTAACAATGTATAGCATAAGTGTTCGCCAATCCACCAGTACAAGTGAAACTAGAACTCTAAGGCTGGTAGATTGCACCAATGTCAGTACCCTGATTATGAAACTGTACTCAATTTTCACAAAATGCTACCATTGTGGGAAAGAGTAAAGGCTATATTATTTCTTACAACTGCATAGGAACTTACCATACCTCAATTAAATTTTTAATTTAAGAATAGATTGGTAACAAGTATTTATAGCTTAGCCATCCCAAAATGATATTGTAACAATTTAGCCTTTTTTTTTTTTTAAAGGTTTATTTGACAGAAAGACAGGGAGAGAAGGAACACAATCAGGGGGAGTGGGAAAGGGAGAAGCAGGCTTCCCACTGAGCAGGGAGCCCAATGTGGGGCTCGATCCCAGGACCCTGAGATCATGACCGAAGCTGAAGGCAGATGCTTAACAATTGAGCCACCCAGGCGCCCCAATTTTGCCTTCTTTGAACCAGGAGCACTCTTGGTTTGCTCTATTCCTACACAACTACTTAGTAAGGAGCTTCCATTAAGCATACTGGGAAAACCAGTCCTTGAAACTCAGGAGCCAAAGAAGCCTTTAACAAAACAGTACATTTTGTGAGACTTCATTTGCATGAAGCTGGAGGAAAGAGGGAGAGACTGGGAAGGAGCACGAAATAACTAGCTGGGGCCATGGTAATGGTAGCTTGACAGGAGTCCAAGTTACACAAGTGGATCCATTTGTCAAAGGTCTAAAGGCCCTGTAAGATTCATGCATTTCGTTGTATGAAATTTTACACTAATTCATTGTATGAAATTTTGCACTAATGGTAAACAAGTTGAAATGAAGCTTCAAGGACTGGCTCTCTGTTAGCTTTATAGTCTTGCAACCAAAGATTCCCATGCTCTAAGATACTGAGCCTGTAATAAATCCAGGGTCGCCAAACTACGTGGTTTAAAAAAAAAAAAAAAAAAAGTGGGGGTGCCTGGGTGACTCAGTGGGTTAAGGTCATGATCCCAGGGTCCTGGGATCAAGCCCCCCATCAGGCTTTCTGCTCGGCAGGGAGCCTGCTTCCTCCTCTCTCTCTGCCTGCCTTTCTGCCTACTTGTGATCTCTGTCAAATAAATAAATAAAATCTTTAAAAAAAAAAAAAAGAAAAAGAAAACAGTTCACAATTATCCCACCTTGAATACACTTTTGTCAGGGAAAGGAAATTGCAATCAGAGTAACCATGAAGCAAATTCATATAAAAAGTGTCATTAAATCAGACTAAATCAAATTAAAACAGATGTAATTAGGGCCCTCTGAAAGTAATTTTGGCTAATACTTTGTTTACATGTAATATAGATGTAGCAACTACTGACCTCAGGCACTTTCAGCTGCTTTTATATTAATTATTACATGTGCTTTTTACAGCCCAGCTCAAAATATCCTTTATAGGTCTGAGTAGCTAATTTTTTTTCCCCCAGCCAAGCTTACTTCAAATGAGTCTCCACTCCCAAGAGTGGGAGTCCTGTGAAATCCACATACTGATAGTGATGTAAAATCATCTGGCCTCTAGTAAGAGTTGTAGGTTTTGCTTTGCCTAACCACGATTTTGTTCTGTTTGGGATACTTATTTTGGTAAGATTACAAGAGATGGTGGGCTGTCCTTGATTGCAATTATACCCAGTAGGACCCACCCTTTTCACTTAATAGGGCTGACACTGCAGAAACATGTCTGCTTAATTGGCCAGACAAGTCAAGACACTGATGGAAATTATTCCTTGACCCTACCAACAATCTGTAGAGAAGATAATGTGAGAAGTGTC
Source organism: Lontra canadensis (assembly GCF_010015895.1). NCBI lineage: Eukaryota > Metazoa > Chordata > Mammalia > Carnivora > Mustelidae > Lontra > Lontra canadensis. The sequence goes on along the minus strand of NW_022631015.1, from coordinate 20,061,698 downwards.
TAGTGCCTCCTTCTCCATTTTGGCCTTAAACTTCGCTCATGGTCCAGGCTCCATCACCAGCCCCTTTGTAATATGAGTTTCCCTGAGCGGTGGGATATATTTCATTGTCAATTCGTGGCCATGCAATCTCTCAGCAAGACCATGAAGAATATGTAGATTCTTGATTCCTCAATGCAATGAGGAAGCAACTGCAGAAATACACATAATTCTTAATATATATCAGTGACAAATGTTAGGTTCACATTATTTGTTAGAAATGGTGAAAAAGACAAGATTATCATTTTATCTCTTGGCAAAGAGGTGGGGATAAGCAGCAAAAGGAAAAGGAAAAGGTAGAGGAAGGGGAAAAAAAAAATCAGAGGTTGTACCTCGAAGAGTAGTTTCCCAGGCAACGGTCAAGAAAAAGGTAGCAGATAAAGATTAGTTATGAACACACTTGTCTTTTGATTATCAGTAATCACATGAAAACAGGAGCTAAGAACCCATGCACACGGATTTGGGCCCGTGCAACTTCCCCTCAAGGGCCAAGTGTTGCTTCCCTATTTTCCTGCTCAAACCAAAGAATTACACTTTCAGCTTTTATTGTGCCAGATCACCAATTTTAATGGGTTTCTATAGCGAGTTACAAGCCCCAGAAGGTTGCAACAGAGAAAGACAGAAAACCTGACTGTATCTCTAGCTATAAGAATTAGCCCAGTCATTTGATTGAATGCTCTACTATCGAGGCACAAGAAATGGTCCCCGATTCACTAATCAGACAAACAACTTTGTCCTTTTTTCCCGTCCATCAAAAAAGTTCCTAAACCATGTTTTCTAATAAAAAAAGAAAAAGGGCATAGAAACAAAACCCATCTGTGGTGTTTTTATCTACCAAACAAAACTGGATTCACCATTTTTTAGATGCTAACGGCCCTAGAGCCCACCCAGGAGGAGTTAAATGATCACATCCTTCCCCTTGTAAAGTAGTTATTTTCATGCAGTTTGCTTCAAGGTGACTCTACCAGTCTGAATGTCAGTTTCCTTCCATTCCCTCCCCTGATGTTAGTGGGCATTTCAGTACCAAAACCGTATTTCGTGAAATCTACCACTTTGTTGAACAGGCCAGAGAAGAGCTTTATTAATGCTCTTAACAAGTGCAACCACTTGTTCTAAAAACACTGATCCAAAAAACTAAGTCTTGAAGCAACCTGAGCAATTCCTTCCAAATACGAGGTTCGTACGTGCTAAGAATTGCCACAAATACTGTGTGATGGTTACCGTCAAGGAGAAAAGTCATTCTCTCTTAACCCCAGCACTTCCCCCTGCCTGTCCACAGACAGCTCTAAATGCCCTTGACTGCAATTAAGTTTTTGGAAGTCGTATGTCCATTCCCAGGAGGCAAAAGAGCGCCTTGCACTATGAATGCGTATTTTTAAAAACTCAGCATTTCTTCACTACTGAAAATCTATTCAGAAATCCCTTCCTCCTTAAGCCAGAGAGCTTTGTTCAGCCAGGGGGCCAACCAAGGCTGATATTTCAAGAAACCTAACCTCTTCGTGACTGGCATCAGAGAAGACAGGAAGACTATCCAAGAGTCACCTTGAAATAAGCTTCATCTCAGGTACCTGGGAGCCCATAAATGCTAGCAAAGGGTCAGGATTGCCACCAACACGGCATCAGTGTGATCTCATCTGCCGGTCCAGGGCTGTTCTGTCCAGAGAAGATGAGCTGTCCTTTCTAACACACACACTCAATTTCCCACCACATAAAAGGACACTCACTGGGGCAGCTGGGTGGTTCAGTCGTTAAGCATCTACCTTCAGCTCAGGTCATGATCCCAGGGTCCTAGAATCGAGTCCCACATCAGGCTCCATGCTTGGCAGGAAGCCTGCTTCTCCCTCTCCCACTAACCCTGCTTGTGTCCCCTCTCTCACTGTCTCTGTCAAATAAATAAAATTTTTAAGTGTTTAAAAAAGAAAAAAAAAAGTACATTCATTGTCCGAGGACATTCATTATCTGAGGATAACCTGGGCTTCTATGTGTTCCAAACAAAGCAGGTCAGTACGGGGTCTGTCGATGACAGAGGAAAGCAGTGGAGACAACAGGTGGACGGGGCCATCACTGAAGGCTTTGGGGAAGATTTGGGTTTTGAGCTCCGGTATCACTAACAGAAAGTATCAGTTACTGGATGGGGGCCAGGGAGCAACATGGGGCAGGGAAGAATTTGGACAAAGTGACAAAGTGAAAACACATTTTGTGTACTAAAACCACAACTAGATTCACTTGGTTGTAGCAGATTTTCAAGAACTCTGGTGACAGCAAAGGGTATAAAAGAGAGAGTGAGACAAGACTTAGGGAAGGTGTTCATTCATTAGCTCACTGTGCCCAAGTCACTATTCTCATGTATTAGAGAAAAAAATTTAAGGAGAGACCTTTTAGGATCTTCTTTCTCAAAGGGAAACCAGCCCTCACATACAGAGCTGATGCAAACAAGACTGCTAACATCAAAGAGGTCATTATAATTCCTTCCTCCCAAATCCAGTTTTCAGTTACTTCTCTTACTTAAAAGATCTGGTCTGGCTACAAGCGGATGGAGTTTGGAGTGGACTGAGGAAATCCTCCCCACCTAAGTTATGTAACTATCTTGTCACTGGCAAGGTATTCCGTGAGAATGGTTGACTGGAAAGATAAATTTTCTGTGTGCTGATGAACAGTGACTTTCCCTAGAAACTAAGGGCAGCTCCGTGAACAGCTCCAACATGAGGAACATGGCTACAGGGCTGCCCCAGACTCCAAAAGTAAGTACAGACTGAGTTTCTCTACTTGCTTGAGGAGAAAAACCCATCCCAAACGCACCAACGTCAGTGTTCATAAATCTAATCTGGGGGAGTGTGAAGAGAGAGATGGGAAGGCTCGAGGGCCCCAGAGGGGACCAGAAAAGACAATCAGGGAAGGGGCTAGGTTTTCATGCTGACAAGCACAGATAGGCACCTGGAGTGTGTTGTTTAATGTTACCATGAATTGTTTTCTCTCCAGAAAGCTCTGCCCTTTGCGAGTAATAAAATCACATGGGTAGTAGAGTGTAAGAAGGAAGAGGGAGATTTGGAACCAAGAAAGCTAGTTTACTGCCCACCTCTGTCTAGGTGGTTAATGGCAGCTGTTAAGGCCAAACACTTAACACTCAACACAGTGAAGATGCAGGGGCCGCTGGAGGGGGGGTGCAGGGGGCAGACACCTGTGCCCCACCCTCATTCATTCCAAAGGGCTGTTAGTGCAGAAAGAGGGACTGCGCTTCCAGAAATAGCACTGCCTCATCTTCAGACAGTGACATTCATCACAAGGAATCGCTTAACCTGCACTAGAGCGAGACATTTGGGCCCATGGTTTGGGTCAGAGAAGTTCTTAGGATCACAAAGCACCATCATCTTATCCCATCAGGGAAGTCACTGAAGCCAGAGAGGTTAAAATGCCCAGGAAAGATGGTAGCAAAACCAACACTGGGATCAAGAAGTAGTCAGTGGTCTTCCTCTGGCTTGGCAGGCCAGCTCTGATCCCCAAGTTGAGCCTGGCCTGGGGTGTCAACTCGGGGTTTTAAATTTCCTTCTAGGTACAAAGTATTAGAGGTTCTGCCTAGAATGTCATTTGATGTCTACAACTGTCACTGAGTACCCACCGAGGAAGAAAACTTTGGGCGGAATCAATACATCTGAGCTTAAGTAAAAATGGCCTCTCTTCCAGAATTTTAGCCTGAAGCAGCATTACTCAAAATGAAAGGCATTATACATCGGCACCAATACCCCACACTTGGCTTTCACCCTTGCAAGAATGCAAGAACAGCGCAGGTTAGAGGGGCGGTACCAAGAAAGACAAAGTACAGGTATGGACAAAAAAATAGAAACATAAGCTTGACACATTGTATCACCATCATGTTATTGGTGAAAGCATGACACCCTAGACACGGCTCCCCCCCAACCCTTAGGAAACTGGGAAAACCGCAAAAGGGAAAGATTATCTTAAGATTCTAATTTCTAGGAGAACCCTCCTACATGGTTGGTGGAAATGCAAACTGGTGCGGCCACTCTGGAAAACAGCATGGAGGTTCCTCAGAGAGTTGAAAATAGAGCTACCCTGTGACCCAGCAATCGCACTACGGGGTATTTACCCTAAAGATACAAACGTAGTGATCCAAAGGGGCACATGCACCCGAATGTTTATAGCAGCAATGTCTACGATAGCCAAACCATGGAAAGAACCTAGATGTCCATCAACAGACGAATGGATAAAGAAGATATGGTCCTTATATACAATGGAATACTATGCAGCCATAAAAAACCATGAAATCTTGCCACTTGCAATGACATAGATGGAACTAGAGGGCATTATGCTGAGCAAAATAAATCAATCAGAGAAAGACAATTATCATATGATCTTGCTAAAATGAGGAATTTGAGAAACAAGACAGAGGATCATAGGGGATGGGAGGGAAAAATGAAATAGGATGAAAGCAGAGAAGGGACAAACCATAAGAGACTCTTAATCTCATGAAACAGAGGGTTGTTGGAGGGGAGGGGGTGTGGGAGGGATGGGGCGGCTGAGTGATGGACACAGGGGAGGGCCATGTGCTATGGTGAGAGCTGCGAATTGTGTAAGACTGATGAAATCACAGAACTGTACCCCTGAAACAAATAATACATTGTATGTTAATTTTTAAAAAGATTCTAATATCTAATATGTACACTTTAAGGATTTAGAAAGAGGAGGGTGGGGAGAATTCAAATAGTTTTCATTTCCCTTAGGTGGTACATAGAGGGGTTGAATCCAAGGCTAAAATGCGTCAGTAAAAGAACTGTTTATTCAATGAGCTGGCCTCGGTGATGCTCTTTTTCTGCTTCAAAGGTTCTCTCAACAAGATACAGAAAGCAAGCCCTTTAAAAACATGCTTCTCTGCCCCACAAGTCAGGCCCAGCTTGACCATCTCAGACTGCAAAGGCTCAAGCCAACAAACCCATGTCACAGCCCGAGAGAAGAGGGCTTTCCACGGAGTACCTTTTTTGGTAAGAAAAAAATCTCGGCGGTTCATAAGTGATTTTAATTTGCCACACTGTGTTTTTACAGACATTGCTGGACAATTAAAATAGTGTTGCAAATGGAAATTGCTCGTGCCTCATTGCAAATTTTATTGCCACGTTGGAATCCTTAAGAAGCACTATTAAATTTAATGGTGACCTGTTGCTCCTGGATTGTGAGTCATCTTCAATCAAGTAATTCAGGGATCATCTCCACAGCAGTGGGAAGAGGAGGCAGGGCAGCAGCAACAAGGAGCTCATTGCGAAAAGTCGAGGAGAAAGTGTGAAAATACACTTACACATTTGCAATCTCTAATTACTGTCAATTCTCAGAGGCTTCCTTGCTGGCATTAGGAAGCGCCCTTTCACATAAATATTGAACATGCCATCTTCAAGTCCTTCTATGTTTTCTAGAAGTGAAACAAAATTCTTAAGTTTGCCTTCAAGTGCAAGTCAAACTTACATGTAAATTGAAGACAGGGTCTAAGTAGTTTTAATATTTAGTATATTTTCATGTGCTTTCAATGACATCCGTAGTTCCCCAGTGGTGTATGACAGAGGTGTTGTCCTTTCCCTTTTAAAAGAGCTTTTTGAAAAAAATAACAAAATTTTAAAAAATAATTTAAAAAATTTTAAAAAGTAAAAGAGCTCTTTGCAGAGATTTGATGTGCCTGAATGACAAAAGTCAAAAGTGTGCCTCTTTCAGGTACAGAAGATAGGCATTCCTTAAAAAGAAGTGTAGAATGGGGAAATGCAGTGGATTCGACCATCGTAATCATTTAGGAACTAACCATCCGCGGCCCAGTCACCGCGGCTCACTTTGGCCCTTTGAATTCTACAGTTTCTCTTGGATCCCAGACTCTGCATCATGCCCTTACTTTTCTGAAAGGAGCTTCACTTTCTCAAACATGTCCAAGTATGTTTAGTTTACTAATTCCACTGTGAAAGTAAACACAAGTGGGAGGACAGAAAGAAAAACAATTGTGAAGGAAGGGAGGAGGGCGGGGAGGGAGGCCAATCTGTTAACCATACCCTAAGGCCTAGGCCTTTCGTGAAATTTACATACATTTCCCAAAATTCTCCCTGAAAAGATCTAGTCTCAAGTTCAGAGAACAAGCAAGTGCGTTCAGATTTAAAGGCGGAGGGGAAGTGTGTGAGGAGTAAGTGGGGGAAGCGGGGGTCCCCCAGTTCAGAGGAGAGCAGGAGGAGGAGGGGGCCAGACTTGGCGATTCTCTGAGGGAAGGCAGGGGAACATTCCGCGGCCTTCCCCTTCCCTAGCTTCTGTTCCCCGACTCCAAGTCTGAGGCGTGGGACCAAACCCAAAGCCGGGACCAAACCCAAAGCCGCGGAGCTTAAAAAAGACCCTCCCCTCCTGGCTGAGTCCTGCCCACCCCAGCCCCCGCCAGGTCAGGCTGTGTGGCTGCTCCAGGCGCCATAAGGTCATGGCTAGGTTTGGCCCAAAACGCTCCCACTCAATGAAAACAGGCCTCTGAAGAAGCATGAGGCAACTGCCCGGGAAGAACCACTTCGCAAACAGACTTCCAAGGAGCATCAGCCTCTTGAAATCCTCTGTGCAAAAGTTCACACCATAAAACAGCTGCTTCTTAACGTCTCGGGGTTCTCATGAGCCCCGAGCTCCTGATGTGCGCAGAACTTCTGGCCAAGGGTGTCCAAGGCCCTCGGCTCGATCCCCAAAGGGCTCCTGGTCAAAAAAAAACCAGGTCATAAACTTGTCCACGGAGAAGCACTTACTGTCGTTTTCAGATGGCGTGTTCTGTTCAAGAGGTTATGATAATAAAGGAAGAGGAGCAAACACGCTTTCGAGTCCTGGCCTGTGCTTGCCGGCACGCACCGTGGCTCCATCCCGTAGCTGGGCTCTTACAGCCTCCAGCTCACTGGACTCCGACTTGGGGGGGTGGGGGGGGAATAAGGATCATTTCTAGAATGACTGTATCAAATTGTATTTCTCCTTCCTCCCCCCTCCCAGCTTTAACCTAAGAGCGGCTCGCCAACAAATAAGTTCCTGTTTCAAAAAAGTATTCACAGGCCTCACCCCTGCCAAAGTTTACAGCATAGTTACATCCTGCCGCAGAAAGAAGGATGGGGTGGGGTGGGAGGGAAGTGGAGCGGGGCAGCTGTTTTTTCAATAAACTCCAGCTCCAGAAAACCTCCCACTGCTTCTTCCACACCCCCAGCGGTGAAGCAGGAGGAGGCAGCAGGAAAAGTCATTCCTCCAAGGCAGGGCCCAACGGAGCTGGCTCACTCACTTTCTCAACTCCCACACAACTCGCCAAGGTCTTTGCGAATCCCCTCCCGCCCCCCAGGAGCAGGAGGACACAGGCCAAAGGGTTCCATGTGCTTCCTTGGAGGTGGACTCCTGTTCGCAGGGAGCCCAAGAGATTTCCACCTCCTCCCCGCCCCACACCCCTGCACTGGAACAGAGGCACACAGGGCCACCTTACAAAAGGAGCCCATTAAGAAGGTAGACGGTTTGCATCCCACACCTTCCAATGGGCTGGAAGGGCTCCCCAGGAAAAAGGCACAGCTGCAATCCTGTGCTCCCCAACCAGCATGCCCTCCCTCTAAGCTCAGCAACTGGGCTTGCCTTTCTCCTCCAGAGTGGGAAGGTTGGAAGGGAACCGGAGAAGGCAGGACCCACCCGGACTCCTCCAGCTGAAAAGCTCTAATTTGTGAACCTAGAAAACCCTGGGGCATTGCAATCAAAGCGAGGCCCCACCCCTGCAGTACCTCTGATGATTTGTTCCCCGGCGAGTGGGCAAGCAGAGAAAAGGGAAAATGAGGACAAATGTGTTCAAAACAGAAACACTGCATAACACTAACTTGGTTTTGGGCAAGGACCAGATTATAGGCCCGACACCTCCATTTCTGTCCAAGTGGAAAGAGAAACTACAGGGTACAACCTTGATCCAGCTGTGTGAACTCTGGTGCCCAGAGGCTCTGGCCAGGTCCAGAAGATCAGCATAACCCCAAATTGCTCCTCAGTCCCCAGCTGGCCTTTTTTTTTTTTTTTTTTAAAGTTCTTGAGAGTTCTTTTTGTTCCCTTTGGTGAACTGATTCTTATGGGGCTGTGATTATAATTACTGTGGAATGGTCTCTGAGCTTCCAAATGTATGTTCTTGGTGTGAAATGGTTCTGTGTTGGAGAAGATGGTACGTGGATATGAACTTCTCTTTTAAGAACCCTCCCAAACCCTTCTCAAAGGACTTAACTGTAACCAAAGAATGTGAAATGGTAAGGAGCTACCAGGTAATGGGCTAAGAAGAAAACTCCAGATTTTGACAGCATGCACTTAAGACCAGTGTCCTAACGTGTTGCCCATCAGACTATAAAATGGTGATGAACTAACGGGCACTGACTCAAGTCCTTACCCATCTCTGAAAGGAAGTTCAATAGAACCTAATATACATTAATTGCCTTGAAGGCCCATCTGAACTCTCCAAAACTAAAAAAGATGCTTTTCTTTAATTGCTTAAAGAAGCAAAACATACCAACATAAATTTTTTTTTTTACAGTTTTAGCCAAGCTAAAAAAAAATTTTTTTTGGTACAAAAACTGTATTTCTAAAATATATCTAGGTCTCCAACAGATGTTATGTACCTTTGCTATAATTTAGGTCACACCATTTATTTACAGCTCCTACACATACTCTGTTTTTCCTTCAAATTAAGAGAAAATAAGGTAAAATCTAATTAGGCCAACTCCTAATCCCACACAGTGAAATTTGGAAATCTGATTCTTTTTTCAGACTCTTCTCCACTTCTAGGACCATCTAAACATAAATGGGGGATCGAGACAGGAGAGAACCAACTAAGAGCTGGAAATACTCAGCTCATCCAGCTCTTACGAACTGTATTTTCCTAAGTAGAGCCAAGGCAATGGGATTTTTTTTTTAAGATTTTATTTATTTGAGAGAGAGAGAGCACACAAGCAGAGGGGAAGGACAGAGAGAGAGAGAAACAGACTCCCCGCTGAGCGGGGAGCCTGATGCGGGACTCGATCCCAGCACCCCAGGATCAGGACCTGAGCCAAAGGCAGATGCTTAACCAAGTGAGTCACCCAAGTGCCCCCAAGGCAGTGGGATTTAATAGCCAATTAGGGGCTCGTCAAACAGACCATTCCAGGACTAAAACCGTTGATTTTCTTTAGTTTTGATGGTAGAACTGAACCAAATTGTGGGAAACGTACCTACACACATGCTTAGAGAGCCCTCCCTCTCCCTGCCCCAGGCGTGGCTCAGCGTTTGCTCACCTTCCTCTTCACTTACAAGCAATTAATTGCAACACAACAAGAATACTTAGGAACATAATCTGAATTCTGTGTGCCATCTTTCTGCAAAAACAGAACTCGTGGATCTCAGTGAGCCCCCAGATCAGGAGACATGAACCCTACCTCCCCCCACCCCAAAGAAAAGATTCCCAAAGAGGTGAGGACCTAGTGTTCCCACATCCTGCTCTACAGCAAGATTACTATTTAGATAAGGATTAGTATTGGAAGTTCAAACACTGTTTATCCATTGGATTAGATTCATCAGTAAAAATACTTCCGATTCATCTTTTCTAAAATTGACATAGCTGTAAGAGCCATAGGCAGCCAATCAGAAACTCTAAGTCGGTATTCTTAAAATAAAGGAGAGTCGATATTCTTGCTCATTTAAAATAGTGATTCACTCCATCTGGCCACAAACCATTTACAGTATCTGAAGCAACTGTAAATCCCAGGTACAACCACCAAACCATCCATCGAGCAGGAACCCGTGCGCCTGAATGCAGACAACTTCTTAAGCACCTGGTATTGAACGGGGATGGACCTAATGAAATAATTTATGTGCTAAGCCCAGAAAAAAATAGTTCTGTGAAGATCAGACCACGCAAAGTTCTTCAGGAGAGAAAGGGGAAAGGAAAGCGAAGTTCTAGACTTACAAAATTAAAGGGGATTATTCAAGGAACCACAAGGTATAGGGGCCAAGCATTACTGAAGAATTTCCTTCGCGCTAAGGGCGTTTGCTGTTTGTCAAGGCAGCACACCCATGTGTTCGCACTTTCCAGATACAGAGTGGCCCTCTACCCTGCTGGCCTCTTCACAGGAACAGACTTGGAAATGGTTCTCTAGGAAGGGCCTGCTTAGCTCCATCTCTGGGCCTGTCCAGAGACGGGTGGCTCTTTCAAGAACGGCCAAGTGCCTCCAGTGGACACTTCAGAGGACAGAAAAACATCAAAGCCATATAGGGGAAAAGGAGAATCAGACACTTGCCCCCCTTGATCCCATGTTAACAAAAGCCATCAGACTCTCAGGCACCATTTTAATGTTACGTTTCAAAAACTAGGAGTACACCATACCTCCTCCTGCTGCCATTTCTGACGGAGTGCTGGGGATCCCGGGTGCCCTCAGTTACCGCTTAGCTTCTCCACTGGGCCACAAGGTGCCCCACGTCAGTACCATGAGCACAAGGAAACCTCAATATTAGTCCACCCTTCTCATAAAGTTATGGGGGAAAAAAGGAGCACAATCTTAAAAATGCTTACGCTGAAAAACACTGCTGGGAAATGGCGATATTTAAGTCTCTCACAGCGTGATGATGGCTACGAGCATAAAAAAGGATTATTCTTAACTGAAATAGAAAATTAAGGAGCTACACTCTAGGTAAGACAAAATACAAACCAAGCTGGAAGCATTTCCCCCCCTGTAAAGCACTCATCCATCATTCCAGCCGTCTGGTGATAACGCTTCCGCAAACCCACCAGTAAAATGAGATTCTTGCCAAGTCGTATGCATTTAAAAGAGGACAAACATGTCACACTATGCAAAACATGTGATCAGAAAGACATTTAATTTTGAAGTGGGACCATAAATGTCAGCTAATACTGCGGAGCTCTGTGTCTCTGAAATATACCCGTCAGGATGTTCCTGAAGCACACTTTCTGCACTCAACCATTTTCATTTCCCCTGCAGTTTCCATTTGCGAAAGGACTGGGATGTACCAAAGACATGGGAGTGACATCATGCTTGGGCATGAAACTCGGAGAATGAAAGACACATCAATTAACGGGGAGGGGAAAAAAAGATGTAGCAATGCACTTTGCAGGACTTCCCTAGAGAGACAAGCCACCACATCACATCAAATCAAAAGCTTTGCCTATGGGAACTTTTATTACAGCTCCTATCAAACGGACAGGGGGGAAAAAAACCAGCTTTCCGGTTTTCACAGGAAAAGAATGATTTCCAAATTATGACTTTTGAGAGCTCAGGAGAAGGAATGACTTATTCGCAGTAAATGGGAAACACATGGTTTTCTCCAAGCGTTTCTGTCTGCCCTGCAGTTACTTCTCGTATGTGGAAGAGATAAATTATTAAAATGTAAACACAATACCCCTTAGAATGTACCATGCATCTCTGTGTAAAGCCAGAGGGTTGAGACTCTAAAATACCATTCCAAGGGGTAAGTAGGAAAACACAGCACCCCTCCCACCAGAGACCAGCAGAGCGGTTGGGTCCTGCACACCATGGAAACACCAGCTGGGTGGCGACGGCAGCCAACAGGACACCGGCCCCGTGGACCCACTGCTGGAATGTGAAGACAGCAGCCGCAGCCGGCTCCAAAGATCAGTGGCCTCCCTGGGAAACATGGGGATCCGTCCACCCAACATGGAGTAGGAATCGGCTTTGCCCTTTTGTTGCTTTGTTCAGGGTGATTTCTCCTGATTCCTAGGGCTCTTAATCCCCACTGGGCAGTAAAATCATTTGGAAGATTTTAAAAATAAAAAAATTTTATTTTTTAAAAACGATTTTATTTATTTGACAGACAGAGATCACAAGTAGGCAGAGAGACAGAGAGAGAGAGGGAGGGAGGGAAGCAGGCCCCCACTGAGCAGAGAGCCCAATGCGAGGCTCGATCCCAGGACCCTGAGACCATGACCTGAGCTGAAGACAGAGGCTTAACCCACTGAGCCACCCAGGTGCCCCCAAAATTTAAAAAAAAAAAAAAAATTTTTAAAGGAAGAAAAGAAAAAAGTGTCCTAGTAGGCACGTGGAGTGGAGACCCACCGGCCTATCGCCATCTGATTTCAACCTCACTAGCACAGCATTCAACTCCATCATTTAGACTTTTGATGAGAACTGCCTGGCAAGCTCTCCTTTCTCTTTTCTGAGAAGTGCAAGAGGCTCTCAAGGGAACATTAGCATGTCTTCCACAGGGTGCCAGGTGTCTCCCTGCTGCTACGTGCAGAGTCCCCCAAAGTGTGGGACACGGTCCCCACGCCGTGTGGCACTGCAGCCTCGGGCTCTCGGCTGCACCCCCCACCTGCCTTTCTCCCGTGTGCCACAGACTCGAACAGAGGGAAGCCGTGGGATAGGATTTCTCAGGAGATCCGATCCAATTTCCTAGCAATCTGTGACGCAGGAAAGAGCTCACCACAGTCTGTCACTGTGACACCGGATACCTCCTCCATCTCACCCGAAACAAACAAACATCCCACAGCAGAGCTAAGGGGGGTCCCTGAACAACTCCAACAATGTGAATCGCAAATGGCAAAGCCGGTGATTACACTCAGCTACCTTGTATCATGGCCGAAGCGGCCTTCTGTGAGGCCCCTCACCCCCCAACCACTCCTGAACACCCTCAGCAGCTCGGGGCCTTTCTCCCAGACTACTTCTCAGGTAATGGATAGGTCCATGGATAGAGCGAAGATTAGATCACCAGAACCTGAGGAGCAAGACGTGAACCACAAAAAGTCCTTCCTCGACTGTCAACACAAATTACTGATTTCTATAAAATCTGCTCATTCACAGATTTAAACATAAAAACCACCTTTGGGGGAAAAAATGGCTACCTTACATTTGACAATATGGCAACTTTCATGATTAAAAAAAAAGTATGGGTCAAAAGACATTCTAAGTTCAAAAAATTAAATTGCTGTGTCACTACAAGAATGTCACCCATAGTATGTTGTGTTGCACATAACAGAATCCTAATATTTACTTATAATTCATTACTGAGAAGTAGAAAATCCATAAAGTAAAGACCCACACGTAACAGTTGTCTGTTAAATAACTGGTAGGTACCAGTCACTGCGTTGTGTGCTCTGCATGTTTAATTCCACTTAATTCCCTCAGCGCAATGGAGAAATCACCAGGGTCTCCATTTTATAGAGGAGGACATGAAGCTTCAATACATAAATCAACACATCCATCGTCTGCAAAGCTAGAGGATGGCTGAACTGGGATTTGGAAAGAAGTATGGCTGGCTCCAAAGCCTTTAACCATTTTTATAAACTAGTACAGTGTATATCATCCATAAATAACATACTGGAATACCACTCCCACCACCATTTATTTAAAAAACAAAACAAAACAAAACCAGGCAGGTAACAGGAATTCTTTGACTTTTAACGCAAGGAAAGCAAAGCATTCATCATGGAGTCATGGTGAGGGTTGTAGGTCTGGAAGCTTGTCTGATATCAACCGACCAGAGGCAAGTTACTAAAACTCGGAGCACTTTCATTCTCTTCTGTAAAATGAGAAGGACAATGTCAACCTCGAGGTTGTTGGGCAGCCTACATCAAAGGTCTTATCAGACTCCATGACTGTTGGCTTTCTTCCCTCTCTGAGCCCGTTTCCTACTCTGTCAACCAGGCATAATAAACCCTATCATGCCACTATGACAGACGGCCTTAGATGGGGGAGGCGGAATTATAAAAATGGAAACACTCTGCAAAGCGATGCTTTTAAAAAACTGTTTCTGATCATTAGTACTTTTAATGGAATTTTAAAAGAAATGATAAATTATCACTTAATTCACACTGAGGAGTTCAGATTTAAGAAAGTCTGAACTTGGTTATTTCATAAAGTGAATGATCCTGACTCATCTGTTTTCAACTCTGAGTCTTCTGTTTGGCTTGGCTTTGTTTCGGGTTTTGACTCCTGCATTTCCACAAGTCATTATTAAGTACCTCTTAAGTGCTCGGGCCAATAGGGAATAAAAATATTTGAAAATATGATTCTTACCCTTGAGAAAGCTAGAATACACGGCTGGGTTTCTTAAAGCAGGCACATGTAAGATGTGTGGATTGACCAGCAGGTGCTAGTGGTCAGGACTGGGAGTAGGGTACCACTACTAAAAAGTAGCAGAAGGTAGTGGTAAGGTACCAGCTGGTAAAGGAACAGTTGTTCGGTTTTGTTTTAAAGACCGAACAGCTGGGGGCACCTGGGTGGCTCAGTGGGTTAAAGCCTCTGCCTTCGGCTCAGGTCATGATCCCAGGGTCCTAGGATCGAGCCCCGAATCGGGCTCTCTGCTCCGCGGAGAGCCTGCTTCCTCCTCTCTCTCTCTGCCTGCCTCTCTGCCTACTTGTGATCTCTCTCTGTCAAATAAATAAATGAAATCTTTAAAAAATAATAATAATAAAATAAAATAAAAATTAAAAAAAATAACAACCAAACAACTGTTTGGTTTAAAAAATTTTATTTGAGCCCAACACAGGGCTTGATCTCATAACCCTAAGATTGTGACCTGAGCCAAAATCAAGAGTCAGACGCTTAACCTACTGAGCCACCCAGGTGCCCCGTTGTTTTAAAGATTTTCTATTTAAGTAATCCCTACACCCGACACAGGGTTTGAACTCACCACCTCAAGATTAAGAGTCACACACTCCACCACCTGAGCCAACCAAGTGTCCCAGGAAGTGTGAACACATCTGCACCTTGACTGGGGTGATGGTGGCTTGAACACATAAGGGTGATAACATTTCCTCGAAATACGCACCTCCCTCCAAAAAAAGAATGTGTATAAAAACCAGTAAAATGCATCTAAAGAGGTATCTGGGTTAATAATGTTGTACCAATGTCAATTTCCTGGTTTGGCAACATACTAAGACACTATAAACTGAGGGTAGAGGCGTCAGAAAGACATGAGAACTCGTACCGGTACTCTAAGTTCTTAGGAGTCAAACTATCCGAATAAAAAGTAGTACTTAAAAAAAAAGAAAGCATAGGAGGAAGTTCCCTACAAACAGATATGGAAAGAGGGCTAATGTGTATGGGAAGTATAAAACAGGAAGGTGTTACACAATGTGTATTACATGCTACCTTTTGTGTAAGAGCAGGAAGTATAGAATGGATACTCCTGTTTCCTCGGAGAGCAGCAGAAGGGGCTTGTCAAGGGGACCATAGAAGAAACTATAAATAGTGGTTTCCGTGGGGGAATGAAAAGGAGGAACTTGATAGCTGAAGCTCAAACAGGGGAGATTTTTCCCATTTGGGGCGTTCTGAACCATGCAAATGTAATATCATCCAAAAACAAAGAGACAAATGAAAAGGAGAGAGACATAACAAATGATGGGATCAATGTGGAAACCTTGATGGCAGGTTTGCTGGAGAGTTTACATACATTATTTTTAATCCTCAAAACAAAGCCCAAAGTGATTGATATATCTTGACAGAGGATAAGCCAAGACTCAAAGGTAATTTCACAAAATCTTTTGCCTAAACCCATGCGTTTTCCACATGAATTCGGCTCCTTATTCAGGGATCTTCAGAACACAATCTGCTGCTTCTTACCTTAATACCCTTGTATGTGGCTTTTCCTCTGCCTGAGACCACTCACCCCTGCCCCCACCGCCTCCTACTTTGCCAGGACAACCCCTAGCCAACCTGAAAAAGCTCCCGCCCAGTTCACTTTTCTTCAGACCACCTTCCTCCACAGAATGAGTAAATCTCCTATCTTACCTCTGTATCCCACACTGAGTTCAACCCATCTTAACCATTATTTCTTAACGGTCTTTAAATCCACAGCATCTAGCAAAATGCCTGGCAACTAGGACTTTCGCTCACAGAATGTTCCTTCAGCTACAAAGGACTATCTAATCCTCACCATAAGCATTCAGAAAAAATAAGACCTCATTAAGGGGGCACATTCACTTGCTAACAGGTATAAATAATGATTCTTGGGTATTTTAGAATAAAAGTGACTACAAGTACTTCTAAGAACCCCAGTATCTTAAGAGGGATTGCTCTTACTTTCAGCTGGACATGAGTAGATCTTCCTTACAAATTCTAACACCAAATTTCTGGTGGGGTTTATTCTTAATATTTCTGGTAAATTCTTTACAAAATAAAAATTCACAGAGTAGGAACGGTTTCATAAAAATATATTAATTTTTTTTTTAATTCCCAACCATGGCCTTTCTGAATTTCCTTTTCCAGGAAATGGGTTTACCTTTAAAAAAGGAAATAAAGGGCATGGAGTTCAGAAGAAAGCTTGGTCCTCTGTTGCTGAGCATCTAAAATACTTGGTGATCATTTAATATGGCATGGGTTTCTAGATAGACACAAAGAACTGACTTTTTCTCCTCAGAATCTGTCCTCCGAAGAATGCTGCACACATAGGGGTGCCTGGGTGGCTCAGTGGGTTAAGCCATTGCCTTTGGCTCAGGTCATGATGTCAGGGTCCTGGGATTGGGCCCCACATCGGGCTCTCTGCTCAGCGGGGAGCCAGTTTCCCCCTCTCTTTGTCTGCCTCTCTGCCTAATTGTGATCTCTGTCAAATAAATAAAATCTTAAAAAAAAAAAAAAAAAAAAAGAATGCTGCCCACATAACTTATAAGATAGATCAACAGCAAAGTGCCAGGCCAGTATGGCATAGCAGTCAAGGTTATACAGTCTGAAGTCAGATGCCTGAGTTGTCAGATGCCTGACAATTCCTGCCTCCCAGAAGATCCCTGTAGTTAATATTTACTGAGCATGAAATATACGTTAGAGTTAGGATATTATTACTAGTTAATGTGCACCCAATCGGCATGGTGGACAAAGCTCTTTATTTGTGTCATGATTTATTTAATCTTCCCAATATCCCAATGTGTTTGATACCAGTATAACCTGATTTCACAAGTGAGACAGATATTCCTTGACCAAGGACACAGTTCTTGGTGGGGAGGGTGGATATGGGCAAGTAGCAGGAGCTGTTATGCTACTTTCAAAGCCATAAACCCCACTCTCTAGGAGTAGACATACAGTCCAAATCCCAGATTATCTTCTGCTTTGAGAATTCTGGTTAACCAGAGAATGTTAATTTTGGAAGTCACTTTAATTTTTCCAGATGTCATGCAAGAGTTCTTCTTAAGGCGGATTCTAAAACATAGGTCTTCATAAGATGTCAGACTCTATTAAAAAATAATAATAATAAAGCCTATCCCAATGGGTCTTTTACCAGAGAAAGTGGACTGTTATGTCTAGTCAGGTGTGTTCTAAAAGGATTTCCAGTGCCATGTGTTTATCTGTCCCCATATGCCTGTGGGGACTTTCATAACCCATACCCAACATACTAATACTCATGACGCTACATAAAAGGCTTTGTTGCAAAGAATACTTTGTTACAAAGAATACAGAAAACTGAATACTTTGTTACAAATAATACTAATGCTCATGAAGCTACATAAAAGGCTTTGTTACAAAGAATATTGAAGTCACTGAATCAGCTATGAAAACCAGCATATGTGTCCCTTACACAATTGGAAAAAGACACTTCTCATGAGAAGCAATTCAAGAGTATTGATAAACAGATATTCGTACATCCATGTTCTTACTACTATGATTCGTAACAGCCAAAGGTTGAAAAAAAACCATTCATGCTGTTGATAAATGAACAAAATGGCCTATCCATGCAATGGAATATGGTCTTAAAAACTCTGACACCTGCTACAAGATGGATGGGCCTTGAGACCATTATGCTAAATGAAATAAACCAATCACCCCCCAAATAAATAAATAAATAAATACCGTGGGATTCTACTAATCAAATACTACAAGAGTCAAATTCATAGAAACAGGTAGAATGCTGACTACCAGGGCCTGAAGGGAAGGCAGAATGAGGAGTTAGTATTTAATGGGTACAATTCCAGTTTGGGAAGAAGAGTTCTAGAGATGGATAGTGGGAAGGGGATGGTCGTGCAAGCCCGTACTCAGTACCACTCAACTGTACATAATTTCACACAGCTAGAATGATAAATTTTAGATTTTGCCTCAAGATAAAAGATATTCAGTACCTACAACCCATACAAAAGAAAAGCAGGTAGTTATCAACGAACTTGGGCTAAAAAAACAGTTCATCTAGATAATTTTGAGAAGAGAGACCCTCAGGGGTCAATATACCCTTAATTCTCTTTAATTAAAAATTAAAAAAACACAAACAAACCTCCCCTTTGTTTTAGCCAAATACTTCACCTTCATGTGAAAATCGGTCTTCCCAAGAAATTAAAGGGAGAAACATTCAAACTCTATTTCTACTCTAAGGGTCAGTCCTGTAACACACATTTTGTTTGAGCATTTTGCTCTCTTCAGCAGAGACACAACAGAAAAGTGACAGGATCCAAAGCTATGATCTCAAAATGGGACTTGAGCCATCCATAATCTTTACTGTCAAAGCAATGCCTAATAAACTTCAGTTAGGTTAATTCCATTAAGATCTAACATTGTTATCCTTTTTAAGTGAAAACACATTTAATTAGATCATTGGAACGAACAAAGAGGCAGTCTGGTTCTGCCGTTTCAGTATCTGTTTCTGCAGTCATATGGACAGGCTCTGATGTGGATAGGACTATTTGCTTCTGGTACTTTCTTCCTTTCTCTTGGCCTTTCCCTGCAGCCTTACTGAAATTTGATAATACCTACCTACGTACCTACCGAAGAGATTTCAAGGGGAGAATAGGAAGGAGAGAAGACACTTTCCCCATCACTACCGCACCCTTATCCCACACCTTCAGGGACAGAAGCTTCCAGGAAGGAGCCCTTCTGCCAAGTTAGTCTACTGTATATCTGACTCTCCACTACTTCTAAAACACTCACGAGCTAACTGGGCAGACCATCCTTAATCCTAGAAAAGAGTACAAATAGGCATTGTAACTTTGATCTCAGGATTGAAGAAGGACAGAAAATGACTTCGTGGCCAGGAAGATGGGACGGGATGGTTGGAAATCTGGACTGGTTTTGACAAAGGAGAAGGAAGGTTTTACTCTGTCAAGTTACAAACAGTCTCTTTTGTAATAAATAGGAAACAAAAGGTAATGTGATCCACAATTGTTAAATTTGGGGAGTGCTAGAAACCTGTATGATCAAAATCCACTCATAGGAACTGTTTAGCAGATGTGGAACTCAATTCATGTGTCTTCCTGAAACATTATCTCTACTTAGTAGCGTCAACCTCTTGGCATTGGTCTAATTCATTTGACTCAGTACAATCTGGGAGGGTAAACACAAAGGTTAATAAAATTGAATTATTTTTCTAATTTCTTTTTTTTTTTTTAAGATTTTGTTTTTATTTATTTGAGATAAAGGGTGAGAGAGCAGAAGCAGGGGGCAGAGGGAGAGGGAGAAACAGACTCCTTGCTCAGCAGGGAGCCCGATGCAGGGCTGTATCCCAGGACCCTGGGATCATGACTGGAGCCAAAGGCAGATGTTCAACCCACTGAACCACGTGGGTGCCCCCATTTTTCCGATTTTTCAAAGATTTTTTTTATTTCATTCTGATTGTAGGTTTTACTAGAATTAAAAATGGGTAGCATATGAACATTTGGTATTCCTGGCAGGAAATTTGCATATCAACAGTAAACATTTTTAAATCACGTAACTCATATTGTAATCACATGAAAAATAACTTTCACTTTTCTCTTGGTGAGAGAAAAATTTGTAGAGGGGCTAAGAATCAAAACTCCAAGGCCAACACCTCAACCTGCTACATAGTGATGGGTTCACAGAGCAGTCGGAGCTATACACATAAATGTGTATTTTCCTAAAAGGCACGTTAAACCGTCGACCGTGACCAATCAGGTTTTAAACGTCTGCTGTCAATTAAGAATAAATAAATTCCTGAATGATTAATTTTTTCCCCATTTTGGAAAATGAAATCGGGTCTTATTTCTGCCACATCTGCCATCAGCAGGGAGAAAGAAAGGGCATGAAATAAAATAAGCATTGGCGTCAAGCAAAGCTTACCTCCTCCCCATATTTTTTATTGGAAAAATAAAATTTGTTTTCCAGTAAGATATTTCATTTTAAAAAAAAATCTGTTTCTACTCAAAGCTAGAGTTCTATTTATTTTTAAATGAGGCACAGGAAACCTCCCAAGTGTAACTCAGATTTACATCTGGCTAATCCTCTGAACGGGACCGACCAAGTTCAGGCTGTTTATTTCTGAGTTCTGTGATTTTTGGATAACACCTGTGAGAGATAGCAAATTAACTACTGCTAGTCAGCAGCAAGCCAGCAGAAGATGTCTTGGGAAGCAAGTGGGAGCAAATCCTGCAAGTCAATTTCTAGTCACACTTGCCAGAAACTTGGGGGGAAAGATGACCAATCCTGCCAAGAAAAATCAGTGGTGGAACTTGTTTCCCTTTTTCCATGGAATATTTCAACACTCCACCAACAAATACAGCTCAATCTTTCCTTTCCATAACTTCGGGACTGCAGGGAAGGTTCTGGTCTCATTGATAGCCTTAGAAACATGAAAACAGCCCACACTGCAAAAAATCAGTCTCTCGGGGTCCCCTTCCTGGAGCAATCTCCACTTACGTGAAGGGAACCCAGAGTTTCAGAAGGCAGGGGGCACTTGCAAGCTACAGAAACACATATTCTCCCCCCCTCCCCAACCTCAAAACACCTGCAGGGTCTCAAGAAAACGAAATCGAATCTCTGTACCTAGAAGTGGCCAGGAATATTGTGGAATGGGTTAGCCTCCACTGTGAAGAGAACTGATGGCTTAAAGCACCACTGTTCGGAAAAGCACCTCCTCATCTGAAGAGTAAGACCCTGGGGGTGGGGGGACGGGACACTCTTGCCTTGGATTTTCATCTTCTTTCTTACCTCAATCCCAAACCAAATAAATCACTGGTTCTGAACCACGGCCACCAGCAGACTCACCTGGAGAGCCTCGAGGCAGTCCTGATGCTGATCCTGGGACCAAGCCCTTCCCTTCCCCCCACCAGCTCCTAAATCCATTTGAAACTTGGGTCTCTTGAGGTCAGCACAGGGGACCGTGTCTTTCTAAAAGCCTCCCGGGTGCAACCAGCGGCTGAGAAGCCCAGCTTTTAGAAATGCACTTTAGAAAAAGTTGATTTCTCAGGGCACCTGGGTGGCTCAGTAGGTTAAAGCCTCTGACTTTGGCTCAAGGTCATGATCCCAGAGTTCTGGGATCGAGCAACGCAGGGAGCCCGCTTCCTCCTCTCTCTCTGCCTACTTGTGATCTCTGTATAATAAATAAATAAAATCTTAAAAAAAAAAAAGAAAGAAAAATAAAAAGTTGATTTCTCTACCAAACACGCTCAAACACATTACAGCTCTCTTTTCAGTCCGTCTGTCCTGTCATTGCCTTGAGGACCATGAAGTCCTGGGCATTTTGCTCTGCTGCTGCGGGGCTGGCTTCCCCACCTGGGAGCAGGCTGAGCTTGCGGCTCTCTGTGGCCAGAGACGGAAGTGGGTTTGGTACAGGCCCCAGAAGGCAACGGAAGCCTTACACTCCAGCTTGGCCATTAGAAAGCACAAGCTCCCACGACCCTCTACTCACATCTACGCCCCAGACCCCGAACCTGCGCATTTTTCCACACCAAGCCATTCTCGGGATCTCGATGGTCACGCAGTCGGCGAACTGCGACTTAATCCGGTTCCGACCCTGCCCACCGCTGCGCAGAACCCCCAGGCGAGGGGCTCCGGCCCGCAGGACTGCTCCGACCCCAAAACGCCACCTGCGAGTCCCGGCCACCGCGGGGAACTCCGACCGACCAGCTGTCGAAATCAGGGGTTCCCCCAACTCCTTTCTCGGGCTCCACAATTTCCTAGAACCGTTACAAGAACTCAGGAAAGCCGTGTACTCACCAGACCACCAGTGCATTAGGAAGGCTGCAATGCCAGGCCGGCGGGAAGGAGGAGACGCCTGGGGCAAGGGGCGAGGGGCGACCGGGAGGCCACCTGCCATGCTTAGCGCCCAACACCTCCAACAGGTTCAACCCAGAATGTCTCCAGACCCCTGCTCCTGGGGTAGGCATAATGAACTAAAGGATTGGCCACAGGTGTTTAACTCAACCTCCAGCCCCTTCTCGCCTCCCTGGAGGTCAGGGGGCGGAGCTTGTAAGCACCAGTCCTCTAATCACGTGGTGGTTCCCCAGGCAACCGGCCCCCATAATTAGAGGCTTTCCAAGGGTTGCCTTATTAACAGAAACTCAGGTGTGGTTGAAAGGGGCTTGTTTTGAATCACAAAACATACCACCCCAGAGCTGTTTCAGGACCAGGGAACAATAATCAGATATTAAAACAAAACAAACAAATAATTCTTCTATTTGTCTTAGGATATTACAAGGGGTTTAGGAGCGCTGGCCAGAAGCCAGGGACGAAGACCTAAATGTCTATTTCTTATTATATCACGGCGACCCAGTGAAGTGCACCATGTCGTGTATTTTGAGCATCTTGGATGTGCTTTTGTGTTAAACACAAAGACAAACATAAAATAGGGTGTCTAGAGAGTAAAACCCTGGTGGTTTTCCCAAGACCAGGATTTCCCTTCCTTCACCCCACCATGCATTAGAATCGCCTAGAAAATCACTCCAGGCTCCCTTTGATAGTTCAGCTGGTGGAGCCAAGGACTGTACAGACTTTCCAGCCCCAGACCTCTGATTCCATCTGGGGCAGATTAATAATGCAACTATTTGCATTTCTAACAGGTTGCATTTCTAACCTCAGGACCGCACCTTGAGAACCACTGCTTCAGAGGAAACGGGAGCCTTCAAACATACGAAATACCAGAGATTTATTTTTATTTTTTTTCTTGCAGTTTGATGAGGATAAAATTAACATACAGCACTGTTTACATTAAAGGTGTAGAGCATAATGATTGGGCTTCTACATATTTTGAAATGATCACCACAATAAGTTTAGTTAAGATCCATCATCTCAGATAGGTACTAAGTAAGGAGAGAGAGAGTGAAAGAGGAGAAAGGAAAAGAGAAGAAAAAAATGTTTTTTCCTTGTGATGAGAACCCTTAGGATCGACTCAACAACTTTCAAATACACTAACAGCAGTTGATGACCATGGTCACCATGTTGTACGTGACGCCCCTAAGATTTGTTATTATAGTATCTGCACAATGGGAATATTGAACAGACTGGACAGTTCGTATAAAAGAATTATTGTTGGGGCACGTGGGTGGCTCAGTCTTGGTTAAGCATCCAACTCTTCATTGTGGCTCAGGTCAGAATCCTCATGGGTTGTGAGATCAAGCCTCACGTCAAGCCTGGAGTCTGGCTCCAAGCTCAACACAGTGACCTTGAGATTCTTTCTCCTTCTCCCTCTGGCCCTCCCCCCACCCAATGAATAAATAAAATCTTTTTTAAAAAAATTACAGTTACCTATTATTTTAGGCATGAAAACAGTATTGTATCTATGTTTAAAAAAATACAGAGTTCTTATCTTTAAGAGTTAGGCATTGAAAAAGTTTAACTTGACACCTGCCTTGTACCCAAAGCCTCTCCTCTTGGTAGGGTTTACCATTCCCAGGCATGTTTTCTGTCACAACATGCATGGATGAGTAGATAAAGATAAAAACAAAAATATAATAAAGTATTAACATAGATAAGAAACTAAAATAAAAGCAAAGGGAAAACCACCAGAGGGATGGTGGCCATTAGGATCTTTAGGGCAGCCCAGGAAAGACTAAAGAACCAGACCGTAGCCACAAAAGGAATCAGTATGACCTTTTATCTGGAAATCTTCCCCACCCAAAAAGTCTCTTACCTGAGCATGCAGGGTGCCAAGGCTTCCGTAGTCACCTGAGAGTACTAGGAGAGAAAGGGATACTGAGTCAAAAGTCATCAGAGTAAACAGAAGGACACAGCAGAGTGACATTTTGGTACACATTCTGGTCTACCTTGAAGGTTTCTAGAGGAACATTTGGGAAGCTGATTCTTTATTAAACACATTAGAATGGCCTTGGACTTGCCTCCTATCGTAAGGCAATGCAAGCACGTCTCTCCCCTGTTGTGGGGCTAGACGTCATGATGTGAAAAATGAAGGGTTTTAGGTGTTCATAATGCCTACCAAAGCTAACAGTGCATTATTACTACTCCTGAAAAAATACTGGCCCTGGGATGTAATCAGAAGCAAAGAGAGAAAGCTAACATACATATATATACTAGACCCCATTGTCTATTTCATTTCCCTCTAAAACCATTTCTGTAAGGCAAGTCTCAATAGCAACAGAAGGCTCTGGACAGAGAGACTGGCTGAGAGCATACAGGAACTTGCCCAAGGTCATAGAACCAGCAGTAGCAGAACCATAGATCAAACCCAGGAGCTGGTTGACCCCAGAAGGACATTCTTCCCACGCTGCCAGGAGCAGTTTACAGAGCGCCATCCTGTTGCTCAGAGAGTCACATCAAAGCCACGGTGAACTCTGACTCTGGGACTTACAAAGACCTGCGAGGTTATATCAAGGGTGAAGTCTGTTTTCTGTGCCCAGACTTATCTTTTTTAAAAATCTGCTTTTTAAAATTCTTTGTCAAAATGTATTTGATTACAGAAATAATTGCCCAATACTCCAAAAAATTAGCTTATGATGTTCCTAATATTTTTTTAAAGATTCTATTTATTTATTTCTCAGAGTGAGTGCAGGCAGACAGAGTGGCAGGCAGAGGCAGAGGGAGAAGCAGGCTCCCCGCTGAGCAAGGAGCCCCCAGGACGCTGGGATCATGACCTGAGCCGAAGGCAGTCGCTTAACCAACTGAGCCACCCAGGCGTCCCTGTTTCTAATTTTTTTATTCAAATAATGTATACTTCCCTTTCTCTAATAGTCTTCATTAAAAAAAAAAAAAAGCACAGTTTATAAGGGCAGGTTATGTCTGGATGTAACAAGGGGAAGAAGCTTGGAGGTTTTCCCCTCCCTTAAAATTTTTAGGGACTACACCCCCCAGACTACTTATTTTCTAAGCATCTGGTTCCGCAAGCAAAGTTACTGGCAAGTCATGAAAGATCTAACTATTTCACATAGCGGCTCCTTTTTTCCTTTTTCTTTTTTTTTTTTTTTTTAAGAAAATAAAATTCTAGAGATTAGAAATACACCACGTTTCCTCTTTGGCCAAAGCAACAAAACAGCTCCAGTGGGTGAACACGCGCTGCATAGAGCAATGGTCTCCCTCTCTGGGGCTCAAGGTCATTTTTCACTCCACACAGGGATGCACATAATTGGCTACCCACATTCGTCCATAGAATCAGGTGGCAAGACAACCTATTAGATAGATCAGTGGTCTGATGTAGGACACAGCTGCTCTGCTCCCTCCAGGCTTAAAATAATTCAGCACTATCAACCTCCCCCATTAAGTACAATTAATTTTATGAAATGGAGAAAATAAGGATTTTATTTAAAATGGCTGACACACGCGACACACAGCAGAAAATACCAACGGTGCTCACAACACCAGCGTACCCCAGCTCCCACTGACCTCAAGGTGCTAATGAGGGAGTTCTGCAAAAACTGCATGAAAAAGGAGCCTACATTTAGCCAGCCCTGACCCCAATCCAAACTTTTCTCCCACACCACAGCAGGAGGGCCTTACTAATTGGAATGTGCAGAACACGTGGCCCAGGATATGCTTCCTTAGCACACACCCACAGAGCGCCCTTCATGACACGCGCGCGTGCACGCACGCACACACACACCCCACTCTGATTCCCTCGCTTGAAAAAAAAATTATGTGCACAATAAATGTGGGTTTAAAAATTAAAGTATGAGTTGGCCGGCGTAAAACATGCACACACAGGTGGAAATGGTTTTCAAGAGCACAGATCTCCCCCCCACCCCCACCCTACCTCCAAGACAGGCGGTATCGACCAGACACAGAAACAACAAAGATCTGGGGTAAAAAGGGACCCTCTAATCACATTAGCTTGTAGTTCTAAAGGAAGATGGTTGCTCTGGATTTCCCTTTATACATAGCAACTTCAAAAAAATCCCCATTTTCTTAGTACATCTTTATGTAGGGAAAGCCTGTGCGCCTTTGAAGCCTCAACACAAAACAAACAGGAGTCTTTACAAGTCCTGTCCGACCACCCAGGGAGAATCAAATAGTATTTTTTCTCCAGTAGGCCACCCCAGGATGCTGTGAATAAAAAGGAAAAGGAGGAACTCATCATGTAACCGGGATGTATTTTTCTAGTGCCGTTATAGGCTGTTTTAATCTAAATATTATGGTGTATTTTTCACTAGCAAAGCCAAAGCACATCTAATTATTCATTTATTAATAGAAGAAGTTTTGAAAGAGCAGGAAATAGGTTAAAACCGCGGGAATAGCACGGGGGGTTGGGGGGTGGGGGGGGAGGCTTGGAGATTAAGGAATTTTCTTCTCAAAATCCCAAGCATGGAGAAAGGATTTTTAAAAGTGCTGACGGTGGAGAGAAGGCCGGCTGTGCCTGAGGACAAAAAGCCCTGGGACAAAACATCTCAAGGACCAGACTGTTGGAGACACTAGGGGAGGGTGTTTCTGGACACCGCACTGAAGAGCTTAGTTGCATGCAAGTGTTTTAGAATCATGAGAAGGTCTTAGAGTCATAAACATCCTAAAATGCGCTCTTCTGATCAAGTTGTGTCCCTGCACCCAATCTCCATGGGGGCCGAATGAAAACCAGATCCTGTAGCCAGACATCAGGAAGTCCAAGCAGCTTCCCACGCCTGGTTCCTACAGCGACCATTGGGCCCGTGGTGCTCCAGGCGGCTGCAGGTCCCGGACGTTCCTCACAGATGCCCACACAGCAGGTCTTTCATTCTCCTGAAATGCCCTGCTGGCCTCCTCTCCCTCCTGACCCAGCCTTTAGGGCAGATTGGAAAGAGGTGGACAGACCTTCTCCTGAATCCCGTCTCTGTCCCTCAACAGCCTGCCTAGTAGCTTTGGGCAAGTTACTTAATCCTATTCTCCGCCTCGCTTTCCCCATCTGCTCAATGGGGATATGAAAGCCCGGCTCGCTGTTAGAAACACAGTGAACTACAAGGCAGGATGGAAATGAACTGATGCTTTTCAACTTAATGTGTCACTTCCCCGCACTCACATAAAGGTCAGCTCCCCTTACCCTGACTCCAGCCAGGCTCCCTTAACACCCACACCCAAAAGACATCTTGCCCTTCTCTGAATTGCCCTCCCAGTCTCCCTGCAGCAGTGTCGGCTCCCTGGTCACCCACTACATGCACCAGGGCTCTCCCTCTGTCATCACCACACCCACCAGAATGTGTGCTCTTTGGAGGGAGGACGTGTGTTTAACTCATATTTATATCCTCTCCAATGTCTAGTACATCATCAAATATAACCACCTCGGGATTCTGATATTAACAGAATATTTTAAATATTCTTTAAATATTCTAGACGTAACCCATCATTTTCTAACTGCAAAAACCGAGTCCCCGTGAGATGAATAAGCACAGTACTCCTAAGTCATAGTAACTCTTCCTACAGGACCAACTGGAAAGGGTGGGCGGAGAGGGGGGTTCCGGAATGGATAGATGGGTGGACAGACAAACATAGGAACAAATTCACCAGCCGTCAGCCACAACATCCAAGATTTTGTTAGCAACCCAAACCCTGGGGGGCTGCGTACCAACCCACCATCTAGCCGCCACCTCAGCCCTCGTGCTTTCTTCATCTACTGACCATTTTGGAATATCATACCTTGGAGATTCCTTAAGAAATCCAGATCGAGAAAATTCCCCAGGCTAAAGGATGGGAAACAGTATTCTCCTTCAACAGGAGGATCTCTTAATTAATTTGATGTATAATCGTGTTCAAAACTTTGCAAATAAGCAGCAGCTCACCTTCCCCTTGCATATTTTATTCACGCCACAGCTTTTACTGAAAGCCAGTACTTGGGGGCCTGTCACGTGCTTGTCCCCACAGGAAGCCCACAGGCGGGCCATCCCTGTGAAGAGCTCCAGCTCCAGATCCTCTCTCGTTCTCCTCCAACTCTGCCATCTCCATCTGTCCCTCCATTTATTCAGTAAAGTGCAGTGCCGGCATGATAAACCCCATCACAGAGATAATGGGGGGGGGATTATGGAAAGGCAGATTGCAAAGCACTTGGCAAACACTTCAGTCTGAAGGTTTTGGATCTAGGAGCCCATTTCCCTTCCCTCTCTATGGTTCAGGAAATGTTGCAAACCTCTCAGATGGCACGAGGCTCCAAACTAGGATCTGGGGCATAGGAAGAATTTTCCAGAACGTCAGCATGCAGGAGGCAGCCTGGTAACATTCTGGAGCATTGCTGGGCTCTGTTCGGAAATGCCCTCCTCTCTCCATCCCTCTCTAAACTCATGAAGTCCCTGGAAGTACAATGTGGGTAACACACCAAGTGGAAAACTCGTGGTGTGAGGCTGTTGGTACTGGAGACAAGCTACGGAGAGCAAATTCGGAGCAACTGAAGACCACACGCGCAAACGGCTACAGCACGGTGCCCAATCACTGTCCTTTCCCTTGTGAGATTCCAAGATACCTGAGGGGCACCCAAAGTCATTAATCAAGGCATTGCCTGTTGCGCAGGACCTATTTGATGTGACTCTGGTGACAGTTCCAATGGCCACCCCCTGAAGACACCCCTTCTGGCAACATCTGTACCCCCACACTCCACTTTATTTCTGACAGCATTCATTATTATGCCACATTAACTGGTACCTTTTCGTTTTTTCATTATCACTAGTCTCCTCCACCAAAACAAAAGCTTCTTTAGGGCAATGGCTGTTTTCTTCCTTTCTATGTTCCCAGTATCTAGAACTATGTCTATATTCTCAGTATCTAGATAGACGGTGAGTGAATATCTAATCGGAATGACTGATACCCACTTCCCAGATCAGGAACTGGTCAATGTAGACACAGTGTAGACCCAGAGTTACTAAGTTACAACAGCGGTTTCTCTTCTGCTTAAAGTTAACAGCAGCCTGGAACCTGGCTTCTCTCCACCAATACCTGAGGTAACTCAGGAAGAAGCCCAGAGAAGGAACCAGGTGCTTCTAGTAAGTGGGGAGCAGGTGCACAATGAGAGGGTCCTGGGCCAGCTGGAGGGTCGAGGTCACTTTTACCCTAAAGCAAAAGCAGATTTAAGGAGGGTCACCCCTGAGTACAGTCCCTGGACGAGTCCAGATGCCTAGGGCTCACCCTGTCCCTGGGGCTGGACCTGAAGGATGCCATCCTGCTCACCACAGTGAGGACGCTGGGAGGGATGTCGTTTTCTGTCTGTGGCTTACTGGGGCCCCATGGCCCTCCAGAGAGTAGGACAAAGTAACAATCTTCCTAACAAAGAGAACACTGGGAATGGGGGCAAAAATCAGGTTGGAGACCTTCGCTTTGTTAGAAAATGTGCTTGCTGATCAATACAGAGTAAGAAGTTCTCGCTGCACAGAGCTGCAGAAGCAAATGAAAAAGAATTAGGAATACCTAATTTTAATTAATTAGTTAAGAACACCTGAAATCACAGGAATGTTCGCACCCATAACAAACTATATATATGTTGTGTATCTTCTTTCTTCCATGGTAAGTCATCTTCCAGGCAGGGGCACCCAGCTAGCTCTGTCCGTACAGCATGCACCTCTTGATCTTGGAGTTGTGAGTTCAAGCCCCACGTTGGGCGTGGAGCCTACTTTAAAATAAACAAGTCACCCTTTAGGCAAAAACCCAGAACTGTCGTAACTATTAACTGGGCAGTGTACAAGTTTTTCGATTCTAAATTACCCTAACTTTTCACAAGCGCATCCGGGCGGAGAGGAATTTCAGCGCACTTGCAGCCTAAGAGAAACACACCATTTTTCTTGGTCCTTGAAGAATAACTCAACGACGTAGCAATTGCATACTGGTTCTGCTCTTCATTCTTTCCCCCACACTGAGAAATTCTCTCCACAAAATTGCTTTAAAGGGACACATTATGTACAATAACAATACACAGGAATGTCATCTACAGTTTATACTGATCCTATAGAGGTGATGGTCTATTTATATGCTTTTCTGTTGTAGGTACATGAAAACCCAATAGGCACGCTAGAAAATGCTGCGGGACCGCCCCCGTCTGCACATAAGCAAGCCTCAGGTGCCTCGCACAAAGAAATACTGATTTGTGGACATCCATGGTCCCTTGCCGTGGCCTCCAGATGCGGGAAGGAAAGTGGGATCTTTGCAGCCCAGAAGAGAAGAAAACATCAGTAAGTAGTTGAGGAAGAGAGGGAGAGAGGAGAGGTAGGGGGAAGGGACTGGAATAAAAGATTACGCAGGGGATTAAAAAAAAAATTAGGCAGGGGGGACAGCCAGCCAAGCCAAGGGAGAATGCGGCCACAAATGACCTTTGTCACCCAAATTGCACTGAACCATCTCAGAGGCCTCCAAACCAGGAACGAGTTTCCTAACAGGGGGCCAGGACACTTCTGGAAGAGAATCCGAGCCCTTTCTCCCCCATCTGCCCATCTATCCTCTTCCTCCCCACCTACAAAGGTCCCCTTCGCCCTGTCACAGTAAACAAACCCCTGCCCCTCACCAGATTCTCGGTTTCAATCATCATCAATGACAACAAAGACATTTGTGCCAGCTCGTCTGTGCATGGCCCCTGCTAGACATTGTACAAACCCAAGTGAACAGACTCCGTCCCGCCTTGGAGGCTCCTCCCGAAGAGATTATTGTTCGGTTTTATAAAATTTTACCACCAGGAGAACTCCGGGTCCATGTCCTATTAATGGCAGGTCTGTGACTTTGGGTACAAAGAGCGGCACATCTTAGAAGCCCCCCGGGAAATCAAAGTCAGCTCTCTCACACCAAGGCACTGTCCACCCGTGCACGAGCCACAAAATGCATTTCTAAACCATGAAACCCACTCCTTTTGAGGAATGGCCTCCTTTCTTCTTTTTCCAATGCATCGGAGTTGTTTTTGCAATCCTGAAACAGCACGGTCTCACTGAGGGCACAGCCAAGCAGAGCTCAATAAATATCTGAACCGTGTCTTACTGACACACATTAAATAATTATATCCCAGGATAATTATGCTGGACATACCACTTCACCTATGGAAATGTTCAGGTGCAAAAAATACATAAAATGGAAAACAGAAAGGGGGCACTACGATGTCTGCTTTCTAAGGGTAAGCAGCAGCGGGGTGGGCTCTTCTTTTCAGTAAATCCATGTTAAAAGTTCAATTTTCTTTATGGTACTTCTGTGCTTATGTTTTTAAGATACCATCAGCTCTGAACTACTTTCGTCCAGAAAATAAAAAATTCCTGGGATTTTCTTGTAGGGAAGTTCAAATGGTAGAAGAACATTTGATATTTTCAGTTTTCCTAAAGATCAGAAGGACTTTCAGAATAATGCATCTTTCCCTCAACAAAGGGCATCTGCAAAGCTTAGTCTGCTGAAAAAAATCATTCTGACAGCCTTAATGTATTCTTTTCAGGAAAGCTCTGTTCAGAGAATTCCACACAAAAAAAAAAAAAAAAAAAAAGTACCCCAGGAAAGCACCAATCTAAGTCACTATAGCTTCTTGTAAGTAGATGAGGCGAAACTATTTTCAATATACTCTAGATATTAGATTGTGGGGAGGAAGGAGATAAGAATAATAATCTCAAATATTACATATTTTTTACATTCCCTTGATAAACCAATACTAAAACAAATATTTGAACGATTTGCCAGTCTTTCAAAGAACATCTTTTGAAATCCAGCTGGAAGACAAAAACATCCCTGAGGTAAGAAATATAAAATTGCATCATTGTCGTAATAGAGAACAACAACAAGAAAAATTATAGTAAGATATTAATAGAACAAGGCTCTTCTCATCCAGGACTCAGAATACTTTTGCAAACATTTTCTGTTGCTGGGATGATACCACTGGGAACTCATATATAAGGAATTTTCATGACTCGTCTCAGGTCACTGGCCATCTCGAGTGATAGACCAAAATGTAAACACTTGATTGTGGTCTCCTGATTTAAAGACTCGACCACGTAACCTTCAGTTAGTAATTTAGAGAATCCTATTTCAGAGTGATTTTCTGGGAGACCCATATTAGTCTTTCCATTAAATTCTGATTTTTGCCTTTTTACTCTGTTTGCATTGCTTGCACCGTAGCCCAGGCAAGGTGTAGGATAACTAGGGAAGCCCCTCGGTGTCTCCCTAAGAAGCCATCTCCCCCGTCTTTCTCTCCTACATCCCTCCAGCCCAGGTTAGGATGCAAAACTCACTCACACACCTGTTTTATCATATCCTGCCCCAGGACGGGAAGCAAGACATTCCCCCTAGCTTGTCAGAATGTTTAAAGATCGGTGATCTCATGCTTTTGTCATACCCCCAAAAATGCCGACCCCAGGACATCCCTGTTCTCCTTCCTCATTCGTTGTCTGTTCCTGCTTCAGTGACCTTCGCGCAGAAGGCTACCGTCATTTCTAGTGGCCTTGGTTTCCTAAATAGACACTCAGTGAAGAATATATTCATGTTGAAAGAAACCTCGGAGCCCACTTAGTCTAACCTTAACACTGCTGCACAAGCCCGCGTTGCTGACAGCCAACTTCTCTTTCACATTTTCAGGAATGAAAAGTTCACTGCTCTGAGGAACAGTGCTTGGTCAGGCATTTTAATTGGGAGAAAACTCTTGTCTGAGCTGAATTCTTGCATGGTCCCTGGGACGTCCACCCAACAGGCCTGGGTCCCCACCCCAGACTGATTACAAGTGAACTTGCTCTGCAACAAGATGGCCTTTGGCAATGTTTGAAAACCACTGTAATGTTTATCCTTAATCCTCTCAGCTCCAAGGGCGTTTGGGGAGGCCCTTCCGTCTTCTGCAGGAGTCCTGGTTATCTAGGTCCTTTGCCATCCAAAAACTCCTCCAGTTCGGTGCTGCCCAGTGAACATCTCATGTCATGCACACAGAGTAAACGATATCTGTATAGCATATTGGGAAGAGAGGCAAGGGCGTGGGGCAGGGTTGGGGGGAAGAGCTCTGGCCTGTAAACCACGTGTGGTTCCCAGATGGGAAGCACTGTGCTGACCTCACTGGTTACTCGTTTAAAGTCTGCCACCCAAGACGGAACACACTCCGCACAGACCATCTCCAATCCGACGTATCTCATCGGACGTCTCCCCACGAACTACAGCCAACACTCGTGTTTCCCCGGCCTGATGACTAAGTGCCTAGTACCTCCTTGAGCACAATTTGACATTTGACTTCAAAACTTTGG
Organism: Lontra canadensis; assembly: GCF_010015895.1. Lineage (NCBI taxonomy): Eukaryota > Metazoa > Chordata > Mammalia > Carnivora > Mustelidae > Lontra > Lontra canadensis. The sequence goes on along the minus strand of NW_022631015.1, from coordinate 20,028,424 downwards.
ATTCTTTTTTCCTTGGGGATTTTCGCAAAGGAGCCTCCAATTGCGTGCATCAGATTCACGTTTGCAGGGACTACGGCTTCCCCAGGGGCTGGGTGTCACTGTCAGGGCCCTCCAGCCCATACGTCCACCAGGCGGGTCTGGGCACACAGTAGGGTCTCCTACAAACATGGGCAGAGCTGATACAGCCTTTGACCAGAAGGGCACGGCTCACAGGCTACCGTCTGGTTCAAAAGATAGAACAAGCACCTGAAGAGGAAGTTTATCGTTGTGTCTGTTTATTTAGGCCAAATCTAAACAATGACACAGACTTTCAGACTGAGAAACTTCATACAAATAAACGCTTCCAGACAGGTCCAGACTGGGAAGGAGGGCTGTGGAATTCCATCCCCTATCTGGGTTATGAGGCCCAGACACTCGTCCCTCAAGTTATAAACACGACTAAATGATGTTGCATCGTTTTATTTAAAGCTCTGTTTGCTTTCGGATTAGACTTTAACATTTAATAAGTTTCCCATCAGAATATGGTCAGAGAGGAGAGTATTTTGATTTAAGCTTTATTTCAAGTATGAAACTCAAGCTGTGCTGGTTAAAACAGGCTCTAGTTATAATTCAGCCTCACAGTAAGGTCAAGACTCTTGGATTCCCCTAATCCTCTTCCTCTACAGCTGAAATGCCTGGGAATCAGTGAATTTACATATTCTTTTCTAGCTATGAGCTAAGTCACAGGGTCCCAGCCAAACTCTGTCTCAGGCCTCTGGGTTCAGGATGGCTTGCTCTGAGATGGCTCGGCCCAAAATTCAACCTTGGGAGGGCAAACTTGAAGGTACCAATCCTGTCACAGGAAGTAACGTCCTTTCCTGGAGATGAGACCTCCCTCTCCTTTTCCTCCTCTCCCATCTCTCGGTACAAGCCTGTCCGTTTGAAACTCCAGTAGATTAATGAGAAGTCGGCATTGGTCCCTCTGGACATGATCCATTTTTAAGCGAGCTATGAGAACTTGGACACTTGACAGATCCTGGAGGAATGAAATACGAGGAGAGAAAAGGAAATCTGACACATGCAGAGAGATGGCTCTCGGGGTGGGGAGAAGCTTAGAGAGGGGAAAATATTAAGACAGGACGCGTAACACAAACTCAACAGATCACATCACTGAACAATAAGGAGCAGCTTCTCCATTAAAGTTTGGAAGTAGAGCTGCTACTATGAGCTTTTAATTCCATGCAAAAAAAAAAAAAAAACAAAAAAACAAAAACAACTCACGGCTAAGGACAAGGATGTTAACGCTGACCGTGGATTCACCTTCCCATTCCCACTTCCAGTCCTGTCTACCCAAGGCAGTTGCAGAAAGAGGGCAGAAAAGATTTTACACGGAAGGTGGAAGATAGGGTAAAAATAGGTGCAAAACGGACCAGGTTTGCCCTTCTTAGCCTTTAGAATCCCAAGCAAGGAAAAAAAAAATTGTGATGATTCTGGGATGACCCCAGGATAAGGGCAGAGGAGGGCGGAGGCAAATTTTCAAAGCAGAGCTACAGGGGAAAATTAAATCCCAACCTTGATCCTACCTCTGAAACCGACATTTCCATACAAATCTATTCTGTTCGTTAGAAGCCAACGTTATTCTCAAGTGCCATCAATCCAGGAACTCAGCCACTACTGAGAAACTATTAATTTTAATTGTATACTGGGACCTTTAAAAGTCTGAGGGGAGGGGCACCTGGCTGGCTCAGTAGGAAGAGCATGGGTCTCTATCTTGGGGTTGTCAGCCAACCCCTTGTTGGCTATACAGATTACCTAAAAATAAATTTAAAAACTTTTTTAAAAAGTCTGAAGGGAGGATGATGGCTTAAGGACAGCAAAAGCTGATTGTTTAATATAAGCAGCAAACAACTAGTAAAACAAAAACATCTCCATTCTCATCTACATGAATGTCCATTTTAAAAAAGAATTGGTAAATAAGACAACGTGATGGGAATGAAAATAATGTCAAATTAACACCTATATGACTACGAGGCACTTGGTAGATGTTTCGTAAATTATTTCATGAACAACAGATTGACTGCTTACCAACATCAGAATTTACTAACTAAAACCAGTAAATTGAAGATTGAATTCTCATGGGCAAGGAGTGTAGGGAAGAGAAATAAAAATGATATGACTGCTTAAATCTCCAAAAGGACCATGACCAAAGGAAATGAGAATTAAAAAAAAAAAAAAAGGAATAAAAGCATTTCGTGATTCACAGTACTTACACTGCCTCTCTTTCGAATTAACTGATTCTGTAATCGATTACATCATCCATATGACATGAACAGGACACAAAAAGACTAAGAGACATGGTGTGAACTGAACCAAGACTGTTAGGAAGCTAGAGTTCTTTAGAGACTGGGAGTGTAAATGCTATTCGATAATATCACGAGAAATACTTTCGATCAGGCTGCCTCAGTATGAACCACTGTCCAACAGGGTTTTTCTAAATGTACATTAATTCTTACATGTTCTCCACTTTTTACCATGACTAAGATGAGCTCTGTCTTCTTGTCTTTCTACAATGTTTTCTTTTTCTTTTTTGCTGATTATTGTTTTACGGGTAAGGTGTATAATTTTTTTCATTATCTCCTAGACATTTCCTATTTCGTGAGTCTATCTTGGTGGGGATATCATTTGACATTTTGAAATAAAACAATCCATTCTAAATTACTTAGCTACAAATGCGTGGAAATGTCTCAGTTTGGGCAAATACCTGATAGTTTTCTCAGGTCCCTCTATGTAAAAGAAATTACACGTTTATCTTCTCGCTGACCCATTTTAATTTTTTTTTTTTAAGGAATGGGGATGATGCTATATAAAGGTGCTTTGTGCTACCCAATGATGTAAAGCCAAGTGGACTTCAGACTAAAGTATCAGACTTCATTTGAGTTTTAAGCAAAAAGAACCCTCTCCCAGTAAAAATAATTGGAAAGGTAAGATTAATTCTATATATCTCTGGAAGGCTTCAGTTCTCAAATTACACAAGTGACTACCCTTGGTAAACTAAATAGAAATTATGCAGCACAGTTCTTCTCTGCAACTCTGGCATTTGATTTCCTAATAAATCCATTTTGTGAAAACACGTTTTCATCTCAACTTTGAGGGTACAATTAAGGATATGATATATTGTTCTTTATTGCATGAAAAACAATCTTCAAATTACTTATACCTACTGATGTTTATGTAGACTTGAATATATGAATTTGAAATTCTGGATTCATCTAGGTAAAATAAAATAAATCAGTCTCATGGGATTCAGACAGACCAAACAATCAAGATGTTCAGATGGGCAAGCAAGGACTGGGTACTCTCTGAAAACAGGACCACATCTTCTAGCAAGCCTTACAGAAGACTGACTTTGGTCCAACTTACAATACAATAGCAGAATAGGTCATGAATACAAGAGACCTTGGTGGGAAGACTTGGGTAGATCTTCAGGACACCCAGCGTATGCACAAAGCCTGCTGACTCTGGCGAAGCTAGGGAGGGAGGTGGTCCTTCCAAGAATATGCAGAACAGTTCGCGGAAGCCCCCCCAGAATTGAATACACCTAGAGATGAGGAACAATGGAACAATCAAAAGCTGATTCCTCTTGAAGGAGAATGGGGGTCAGCCCAAGCTGCAGAAGACTTTAATGCATTCCATATAATGCTTTGTTCTGTTGCTGTTGTGGACCCATAAAGACAGACTATATCTTGTTCTTGTGGTGAGCACCACATGACAGATAGACTTGTGGAATCACTAAGGTGTACACCTGAAACTAATGTAATATTGTGCATCAACTACACTTCAATTTAAAAAAAAAAAAAGAAAGAAAAAAGTATGTTCATTTAAAGAAAAAAAAAGAATGTATTTCATCCTATAAGGAATGATTTCTAGATTTGGATTTTCTATTTGAGAAATGTTTCATGCTATATCTAATTTACACACACAAGATCCCTCAGGGATGTGGGATTCTTTAAATAAATCAAATAAATCAAATATTACACGCTTTCTCTAACTTTCATTTCATTATGAGAACTAGTAAGTTTTGCTCTATTCTTTAAAGGAAACTCCTTGAATAAATTATGGTGCATCCATTACATTTCATCAAATGCCATGCTGCCATTTGTAGGAACGAGAAAGATGTTGATGTTTGGGCTTGGAATAATGATCATACTATGTGGACATGTGGGGGGAAAGGCAGGTGGTACAAGAGGTACAACCAGTCTCTTGGAGCCCTGGTGCCTTCGCTGGTAAGTTGGTAGGAAACAATGAAAGGCTGGTTGGCTGGGTGGATGGATGACTGGATGGATGGATGGATGGATGGATGGATGGATGGTGGGACGGATGGATGGATGACTGGATGGATGGATGGATGGATGGATGGGATGGATGGATGGATGGTGGGATGGATGGATGGATGGATGGACGGACGGATGGATGGATGGATGGATGGATGGAAAATGTTCATAATGGTTCCTTTATGGACTAAATAACTCGTTCTTACATGAACAACATCAAATTTCAGGTTTGGTCAATAATGAGAAAGAAACAGCATTACTACACACTGTGCTCCAAGCCTTCACAAACAAGTTCAACCTGGGTCTCAGGTCTAAGAGTGCATTTCTTTATAGCTGTCAAAACAAATCTCCAGTTTTGACTTATTCCACTGATTAAAATGACTACAGTAAAAGAGTTAGGTTTGTCCCTGCCCCCGCTTCTGGCCCCTCTACACTACAATTCTTGGGCAACTTTCCCATACAAACTAATTTTCAGTACTCCTGAGGAGAATTTATTCAAACCAGTACATTCAAGAAAGAACCAACAAGATTTAGAAAATTTAGTCATGCTTCTTTCGAGGGATTTAAAGGAGTCCTGGCCCCATTACCCAGGTGAACTCAAAAATCACGGTTTTATGTCATTTCTATGATGGGCCCTTAAAGCAATTCTGAGAAGAAAAGGAAAATAAATAAGCCCTAAGTGGGTTCCTCTGGGTTGGGGTTGGAAAGAGAAATGGACCACCTTTATCACTCTTCTATCCGTCTGAACTTGTAATACGTCTAGCAAAAGCAACTGTCACAACAGTAGCAAAATTGTTTCCCTTCAGTAAAGGTGTTGGCTACCAACAAATAAAATATTTACAAGATCTTAAAAATGGATATTATTCCTATTTTTGCTCTCTTGATAGGCAACAATTTTGAGACACTTAATCTTCATTATAGGAACAATAACCACCCATCTGAACAGCTAACACACAATCCTTTGCCAATATTTAGTGAATAAATTATGCTGGATCATTATACACTAGAATTATTGCCAACATCTTTGATCATTTCTTCATTGCACTCTCTGTTTCATTACAACAAATAAAATTTTACTTATGAAAACTCTTGGTTTTAATGTTTACCTATTCTCTGGGAGTTTGTTTTTTGTTTTTTGTTTTTAAAGATTTTATTTATTTATTCATGAGAGAGAGAGAGAGGCAGAGGGAGAAGCAGACTCCCTGAGGAACAGGGAGTCCGATGCAGGACTCGATCCCAGGGCCCAGGATCATGACCTGAGCCGAAGGTAGACACTTAACCGACTGAGTCACCCAGGTGCCCAGGTATTTTATTTTAAAACAAGCTCTTTCTTACACTAAAACTGCATTCTGCCAGAATCTATAGTCGTAGTGTACTCTTGCTTCTAGCTCTTCTGCACCCTGCCCATCTTTCAAAGACCAGCTTAAATTATATCTTACTCCTAACAATGTCCCCTCACCTGAATACTCTTTTTGAAGGACTCCTGTTTCACTGCTCTTACCTATTATTTTGATACCTAACTATTAACTCTTTTAAACATAACTTCAATGCTTCAAATGTCCAAGAACTATCTGTCCATTGGACTTTAGGTTTCATAGCTCCTAGAAGGAGCAACTACGACATACTTTTTTCCCTTTCTTGCCTTAACCACCACATACCAGGCATTCAGCCAATAGTTTCTGAATGAATGAGTGAAGGAAAAAAATGAAGGATCGCACACCACGCACTTTCAAAATGAGCTTTGGAATTAACCACCCATGTGTTAAGGTGATTTTCCCACAGATGTTCCAAAGCCCCCTTGAATTTTCCAGATAATTAAAAGGAGCAATGAATAGAATGTTAAAGTAACAATAAGCACAAAAGATCACTATACGTTACATCTTAGTAGAGCACATTTGGAAATATGACTTAATCAAATATAATCCAGTAATGCTAATGTGGTGGGGTAGGCTTTTGGTTTTGTACGTTCAGAGTTCTATAGCTAGAAGTAATACAACCTAATACATGTTTAATTATGTATTAAAAAACTACGCATTTCCTTGAAGTATGACAAGTTCCAAATAGGAAGTTTTGGCCCAAACAGATGAGAAGCTGCTTTGATTTTCCTTCCTGAGGCTATCATTTTCCAGAGCTTTCTAAAACATGGCTGTGAGATCTCTACAGGGTGCTTTCGTATCGATCTCCACGGTCCTGGGTTGGCCGGAGGGCAGCTGCGTGTCCAGAACACTGGGAACACCTGGAAGCCCGGGGTCAGCCATCTTTGGACACATGCAACCATCTCCATTTATTCCAGCACGTGCGCCTTACAAACATCTCAGGTGTGCCAGGATGTGGGAAAACAGGAGAAACAGTCAGGATGGCTCCCCTTCTCTGCCACTAGATTGGTGAACACCAGTGCTCTTTCCCCTTTGCACAGATGGTTCAAGGAATCAAAACCTGCTATCATAGGAAACAAAAAAATCCACAGATAGGCTACATGATAGACAAACAGGGAGAGGAAAATCACTAATGGGCTTACAATTTGGGACTATCTCACATAATAAGTTTATCTGTTATGGGGAAAATAAGTATTATCCTAACAGCTGATCCCAGGGTCTGTCTTGGGGAGGTAACTGTCTCTATTTGGGAAAATATCTTCATGGGTCACTTGAGAGCAAGGGAAGACCGGAAAAAAAGACAGTGGAGCTAAACCTCTATGTAAAAATATTGCAGAAATCTGAAGACAAGGACGAGAGAGATGAGAAGAGAAAAGGGAGTGAAATGGATCAGTAACTCACAAAATCCTGGAATCTATGGAGAAGGATGGCCAGCAAGACACTGAACAAGAATGTCTACTATAAATTTTTAAATTATTGGTATTACCACCATTCTAAACATCCTGTGTTACCAAATTTCCAGTAAAATCTCTACACTCATAACCCATTACTTTTTCTGCAAAAAATCATGAGAAAGAGCAGGAAGCTCATGTTTCAGTTTGTGCAGAGAAAAGAGAAAGGGATAGCGCTGCAGGGGGAGAAAGGAGTTGAAGAGTTCAGATGAAAAAGGAACTCAAGAAAAGAGATAGCCAGACGATCCCTAAAAATTCAAAGACATCTTGCCAGGGGCTGGTGAGGGAAGTGGGTTCAAACTTTGAAAAATCTGTGGAGGGAGGATATGAGGAAAATTTAAGAGGTAAGTCCACAGCTTACATTCTGGGAGATACACAGTAACAGACAAAGATATGATAGAGATGAGTGTTTAGTAAGAGATGTGATTGGCAATAAATAATATTCCTATCACGAATGTATATACTATTAAAAATTGGTTGGATTTAGTTCCATGTCACCTCCTTTGGAAGACGCTCTCTGAGATCCTCAAATTTAAAAAATCCTAAAGGCCAGAGGTGACTTTGTTGTGTGCAGAGTCACCAATCACTCAGACACTGACCCTCAGAATTCTACTGAAAACCCAAACTACTGAGTTGGCATGTCTACCAACATAATGGCAAATGTAAACACTTTTGTTTGTCAGAGCTGCAATATTTCCATGAAATTATCACATCATTAATAAGAAATTCTAAATGACTTTGCCTTCGTGCATACAGCATTACTATATTGATTTGATCTCATTATTATGAGGTTACTATTAGTGACCTGTATATTGTGAGCGGTCTTTCCCACCATTGGAGTTGTATCTGACACTGAATTATTCCCATTTTCTCAACAAAAGCCATGTGTTCCATGGGGGACATGTGGCAGACGGCCGTCCAAGGAGAGAGCCACAGCTCCCTGTCCCGTGCAGGATCCTAAGCCACTAGGACACTGCTGTGTTCTCAATTTTCTTGAAAGCATGAGACTGTTCACAAAGACACCTCAACAACTTGTTCGTCCTGGTTTTCGTAGGAACTGGACTTCTGGGGTTTTAAACCAAGGTGAACCCCGGTTAAGGTATTTTCTGGAATCAAAATGTAGCGTTTGGAAAAAAAAAAATGTAGCGTTTGTGTAAAAAGGACAACAGTTTCACTGAAATAAACTGCTTTTCAGTCTCTGAATTTTTAGAGTTCTCAAAAAAAAAAAAAAAAACCTTCTGCTGAATTAGTCTATCATCTGATCCAACTAAACTCAACCACAGCTGATGGTGTCAAAAGCTAGCAATGAAGCAAAGTTCCACTTCTGCCCTCAATTGTGTTTAAAATGAATTTCGGCATGAAGACTTAGCACCTTCACAGACTATGGAATAATCCACAGGTACAAGAACTGCTGGTTCCCAAGTGACACAGTGGCTTGTGATTTTATTTTCATACTTTAGTAAAAAATATTCAGCTTGTTATACAAAGGAGGGAGCATTATATAAACTTATGATTAAAGAAATCAACTGAGATCTGTTGGGAACATATTTTTTCCTTCTAAAAATCCCTCGTCCTCACATCTGGACAACTCAGTGGTGATTTGTAATGCACTGAGGCATTTGCAAACTCTTCCCAAAGAGAGAAACCCATATCTTCATGGTGACATGTTCCTTCTTAGATAAACGTGTCACAGTTATATCATGCAATATTCTAGATTCCACAGCTTTCCAGTTAGAAAAAAAAAAAAAAAGTCTTATACTTAAATCTGGAACTGTAAGCTGACAAATGGAAGCCATCTTGAAAAGTAAAAGAAATAAATTACTTCTGTAGGGAAAAAACCCCACAGAACACAGTTATGCTCAAAACAATAGCTGTCGGCAGAAAACATGACAAGACATATAGCAGCCCATTAAAAATTCAGAGGATATTGGAAAAGTCAAATTTAATTTGCCCACCTTCACCAAATACACTGAAGGACGTTTGACAAATTCAACAACACACGATTCTGTGAAATTTAAAAACTTGCAAGTCCTATCATCCTTAGTCTCCGCTTCTCAGCAGAAGCAAGAGACTGAACACAACGTTTTCTAAGAGCTTACCTCACAGGGATTAAAGGGAATGTAGATAAATAGGGGAAACAAACCATTGGTTAATGAGGCATCAAGGGCTAAAAGCAGCACTTTCGAGTTACGGATGTGCTAGAAGATAGAGAAGAGCACTATCTTCACAGTGACCTTGCCACATTCCCCAAGGTCTCGAGCTAGTTAAACTGCTCTGTGACCATCATGCATCGATATTAAGAATTATCAAAGACCTTAAATGTTGCTCTGCTCCGGCCCTCTGTTTCCTGGCAGATACTGCTGTTCCTTGTGCAGAGAAAATGCAGACCTCCAGCATTTTGGTAACTTTCTCTCCTGTCAATGCTGCCTACTACCCTCTTCGCCACCACTCAGCCCCCCATGGCCAGCCGACTCTAATGCCATCAGCCATTCACATTTGCTTCTCATTCATAATGGTCACAGGGTGAAGAAAAGTTTACAACACCAGATAGCAGCTACTGTGTCTAGGGCACCAAGAGAGAATAAAGAAGCAAAAAGGACCCCTACCCTTACAGAATGTGGCTGGGAAAATTAAAAAGACAAATACACCAAGAGTGGAGGACAAGTGGAGTGAGAAGGTTGCTCAGGAAATGGGGGACAGAGCCATGGCTGGGATCAGGTGCTTCTGACAAGGGAAGGATCCCTGGCCAGGGACAGCCAGACAAGCAAGGAGGGGCACGCACAGGGTGAGCACAGACTTGTGCCAGGGTAGAACTGGGAAAAATGGAATTTTCCAGAGCACGCTTCAAATAGCTCCTGTGATCAGGATATTGTTACAGTTCCACCAAGCTCTCCAGGCAGCCCCCAAACTGACCTGTGTAGTGCTGACATTGTAATCCACCTGGTATGTCCCGCTGCACTTGGAATCAATTACACACTCACGCAGACACGCACACAAGCACACACACCCCGCCCCCCCCGCTCATGAAGCCCAAGTCACCCGGCAGGCACCTGCCTGCCTGCCAGCCCCACCCCCAGCATCGCCCAGCCCTGCCCTTCCCAAATCCCCCGTGGTCCTGCTGGCCTGCGTAGGGTTCCTCACACCAAAACCCTTCCGGCTTCCAGGCCTCTGCTCAAGCTGTTCCACGCCCACCTCAAATGCCCTTCTGCCATGGCCAGAGGACCTGACTCCCTCCATAATTCAGACCTGTTTAGAGGAGGCCCCTTCAAAGAGCTCCCCCCCAGAATGCCCCACCAGCAGCCTCCACATGCCCCCTTCCCCTCACGCTGCTTTAGTTCCGGGCAGAGCAATGCCTGCTCCTTCTCTTGGTTATTACTCTTATCACTGAAGTTAGTGCAGTGAAACTTCAGCAGGCACAGATTTTGCATTTACAAACTTGTCTACCCGGCTATACTTGATTTGTAACCCGCACATCAGTACCTTCCCCACTTTCGCGTCATTCACAAACAAGCACAGAACAGTGAGAATTTTGAATTTCCCAAAGCCCGTGTTCCCAGCGGAGGGCCGAAAAGGCGAGGCTTGTTTTCTTAGTTCAGCGCTCACTCCCTGTAACCAAGAGTCCTTTCTGAGCTCCATTCAGTGCCCATTTTTTGCATCCTTGGGTGTTTTTTGTTTTTGTTGTTGTTGTTGTTGTTGAGTTCTCTTTTTAGAATGCCCCCCAACAAGCTCTTTAGTGCTGTCTGATGTTCCCGAGTGCAAAAAGACTGGTGTGCTTCCTGAGAACACAGGCATGTGTGATGGGTTCCGTTTGGGCGCGAGTCGCAGGGCTGCTGGCCACGATTTCAACGTTAATGAATCAACAATATATATTAAATAAGGCATCTTGAACCAGAAACACACATAAAACAAGGTGATGTGTTGCTGAGTTGAAGAAAACATTAGAGCAGAGGCTCGCAGGAACCTAATCCTTATACTTCCCCTAGGAGCGATGGTCATGCGATTGTTAATTCAGTGTTTGTGGGGACGTTAAACAGTATAACGACTGTGAGAAACAAGAACTGAATGCATTTATTTTTAATATGTGTATTTTTGGAGTTCTCCAAAGAAAGGCATTTTGCTGAGTAGTCTATTTTGTTCCCGCTAAACCAGATGACAGCTGGTGGTAACACAAGTAGCAGAGAAATGGTTAAAAGTTCTACTTTTGTCCTTAATTAGGTTTCAAATACACTGTTGCATAGAGATGAAGTGGGTTTACACAGCTCTAGCATAATTTATTTTCCCCGGCAAGCAGGGACCATGTCTGTCTTGTTCAGGGCATGCCTCGCTCAAAGTGGACTCTCATTAAAAGTCTAATGAATGAATAAAATACTCACTTCATGGCAAATAAAAATCCTATTTTCTGTACTTACTTCCCTTGCAAAATTATATACCAAGTCAACAGTACTAAATTCTTGCCCCCACTTAACTTGGATGGAATAAAAAATCTGAATCAATCGGGCACCTGTGTGGCTTAGTTTGGCTACAGGTCAGACTCTTGATTTCAGCTCAGGTCATGATCTCAGGAATGGAGTCCAGCGCCCAGCTCCATGCACAATGGGGAGTCTGCTTCTCTCCCTCTCCTTCTCTCTCTGCCCCTCCCCTGGCTCACTCTCTCTCTCTCTCTCTCTCTCAAATAAATAAATAAAAATTAAAAATTTTGAATCAATTATGTTATAATGAAAGGATCAAGAATTTCAACAACAGAGACCTGGGTTTGGATTCTAACTCTAAATCGCCATGTGTGTGAACTTAATTTACGTTACCTCTCAGAGCCTCGATTTCCCGTAGATTAAATAGGGAGAATACCACTTCCAGCACAGGATCACAATATATCAGTGTGGTCCTGTAAATGCAAGTTTTAGGATACTGCCTCACCCATTACAGATATTGAATAATTATCATCCCTGCAAGCTTATGCAGAACCATGAGTCATTCCAAGCAGCCTGCCTGGAGTGACAGGAAGGAAGTGTTCTTTTAACATGCAAGAAGAAAAGAGGGTTTGGGCAGCTTCCAGCAGGCAGGCCAATTTTTACGTTCACAACTTTGACTGACAATCCTCTCAGCCCTGCCTTCAAAAGTGACGCCTGTCCTCAGGACTTGGTAGCTCCCCCGAGAAAAGGCACAAAAGTTATACTCATCAAAACCAGCTTCTCCTCACACCCACAGCCTACCTTTTTTTTTTTTTCCATTTACTTGCATGTTTTTAATTGTGGTAAAATATATGTAATATCAAATTCACCCTTTTAACGTTTTTTAAGTACATCCCATTTCCTACATGGAATCACTGACGGGGCTGCACGAAATTATGGGATTGGACCGAACACATCTACACTTTGATTAATGATACCTAACCCGTTTCCCACCACTTTCTAATGAATGCTTCACTTGGCAAATAGACATTCTCCTGAAATTTAGCCTGTCTTCCTCATTCTTCGAAGTTCAACCACGTTCTGGTCACAAAAAGAAAAATTTTTGTGACTATTGTTCTTAAATCAATAGTTAGCCACTAAACCATTTTGTGGGTGAGTCTCTATTTTACAAGCTCTACCTAAGATGTCCTATTTGCTGAGACTGAAATAAGTCTCTTTCTCTATGTCTGTTTGCTTGTCTATATAGTAAGAGAGTTGGGGTACCCAACTGGCTCGGTCAGTAGAGCATGAGACTCTTGATCTTGGGGTCCTGAGTACAAATCTCACATTGGGCATGGAGTCTACTTAAAATATAAAAATAAAATACATTTATATAGTAAGGGAGTTAGAGGATGTGTAAGACCTATTTCAGGTCACACACATTACCATTCTATTATTAAAACTCCAGGAATGATGAATTACCACACTATCTATACAGAGACTAGAACATCACATCAGGAAGTACGGTCCCCAAAATTGTATGCTTATGGGATCACACATTCCCAAACAAAGTGTATCAAGCAGTATATAACTGCCACTGAGATAGCGGCAAGAAAAACAAACACCATTTCAGTGACCTCACACAACCTCGTTTTATAAACATTCCGAAAACCCCTCTCTACCGAACTGTTTAAAGCAGCAAGACTTAGTTTGACTTATAAAGTTTTCTAATGTCATTTCAATTACTTTTTCTTAAGAGTTTTGCTGAATTTATAGGCAGATTAATGTGGGAAAGTTGAGCAACAAGACTCCCTTCTTTTGATGAATGAAGTGAGCCATGGGTTTGTGTCTCTTGCCCGGGACTTCTAATGCGAGGATCATTTGATCATGGACCTGTTGAGCTACCCGCAGATGTTCCTCTCAATTCCAGTCTTAACATATTACCCATCACCTGTCTCACCTGGTCTTCACATTCAATTATTTGGATTTTCCAGTATATTTGTTTGAATCTATGGCATTTCAAGAGCCACCTGATTAGCAAACAAAGTCACCCACTGAATGTGGCTCAGTATTACAAGTTCACACTTCATATTTTTCACTATGTGAGTGATAACCAAACGCATTCCGTCAGAAACAGTTTATTCCAGATATCTACTATAGGGCTGGTGATTCCAGTAGAGAAAATAATCCTCGACTTGTCCACATGATAAAAATGCCATTAAAATTTTAATATATTGTATTTCTACTTTTATGTATAAGGTATTAAGTAGAATGAGAAGAACAAGAAGAAGAAGGGTTGGGGGAGGAAAGAGGAAGAGGAAGAAGATAAGAGGAAGGGGGGAAGAAAAGAAAGAAGAAAGAAAGAAAACAAGAAAATAAATGAGATGGTGGATTTTAAACCCAATCATGTCAAAATTACATTAAATACAAATGAACTAAACATTGTAATTAAAAGGGCATCTAAGAAAAACCTGCAAGTAATATCATGCTTAATTGTGAAGGATTTAATGCTTTCTTCTGATTTTATCTACTTTAAACTAATGTTCACCCAAAGCATTCATAAGAAAGTAAGCCAAGGGTCACCTGGCTGCCTCAGTAAGTAGACCTTATAACTCTTGATCTTGGGGTTGTAAGTTCAAGCCTTATGTTGGAAGTAGAGATTACTTAAAAACAAAATATTTTTTAAAAATGAGCAGAACAGCAGGGAGCCTGCTTCCCCCTCTCTCTCTGTCTGCCTCTCTGCCTACTTGTGATCTCTATCTGATAAACAAATAAAATCTTTAAAAAAAAAAAAAAAAAGAGCAGAAATGTCCACAATAGCCAAATCGTGGAAGGAGTCAAGATGTCCTTCAGCAGATGAATGGATAAAGATGTGGCTCATATAGACAATGGAATATTACACAGTCATTAGAAAGGATGAATACTTATCATTTGCATTGACATGGATGGAACTGGAGGGGATTATGCTGAGTGAAATACGTCAAGCCGAGAAAGATAATTATCATATATTTCACTCATATGTGGAACATAAGGAATAGCGTAGTGGACCACAGGGAGGGGAGGGAAACTGAATGGGAAGAAATCAGAGAGGGAGACACACCACGAGAGACTCTGGACTCCATGAAACATACTCAGGGTTACAGAAGGGAGGGGAGTGGGAGGATGGGGTAACCGGGTGATGGGCATTAAGAAGGGCATGTGTGGTGATGAACACAGGGCGTTATATGCAACTAATGAATCATTGAACATTACATCAAAAATTAATGATGTACTATACGTTGGCTAACGAAATGTAGTAATTTTTAAAAAGTGAGCTGAAAGACACAAACTGGGAGAGGTTATCTTTAAAATACATAACGTTAGTACCTAAAATATATAAAGAGCTCTTACAAAGAAAAACTACAGGCCCACAGAAAAAGTGACAAACGATGTACTGTACGTATGTGTTTTACTGAAGAGAAACACAATGGCCAATAATATATGCAAGATGCACAATCTCATTAATTCTTCAGGAATGCAAATTAAAGCCATGAGGAGCTACTTTATGCTCACCACAAAACCAAAGGTAAATTAACAAGGTTGCTGAATGATAGCAATATTTATTCACGACCCATGAGTGTGATCTCATCATTCTACTTGGGAATATATCCCAAAGAAAGACTTGCTCTGTGTACTAGGATACGTGTTCAAGAACATCCACAGCAGTATTAATTTGCAATGACCCAAACTGCAAACAACCAGTCTTACTTAACCACTCTCAGAAGCAGACCCTGAGGTAAGATTGAGGTCATTTAGAAGGAAAAATAAACAGGAAAACTCTTAGAGGTGTGGACAAGTAATTCATGCAAGGAAAGACAGCCACTAGCGGGCATCTTATTAAACCAGTCATTATGTGGGTAACTGGAGTGTCATCTCATGGGGAAACTACGGGAACTAGAATCATCCAAGGAGCTGACGTGTTCCTAACCCAGCTGCTTCCGAGGGCGCGTCCAGCCGGCCTCATGCCCTGGAAGCGTGCCTTTCTGCTGCCACAGTGGGGAAGAGCCCTTGGGCACAGATGCAAGTAATAGTGTCTGGAAGGCGGTAAGAGCACCAAGAACGGTCCACTGGTCACCAGCAAGGCACTGACAGGACCTGCTGTACAAAGACACCCAAATATCCGCTGGTGGGAACTGAATAAACTGTGGTCTCTTCATCCAAAGTAATACAGTAGTGAAAATAAATGTACTACAACCACACACATTACAAGACATGGAATATAAGTAAGAGGGAAAAGTAAGCAGCGATAGAAGAAATATGGGACAGTTCCATTTATTCAAAGACGTAAAACATACAAAAAACATATTATTCAGGAACATGCACAAGTGTGGTGGAACTACTCAGGAACACAAGAAAATGACCAACACAGAATCCAGGATACCGAATTATTTAAAATATATTGATACTCCTGACACCAACATGACATGACACGTTAGCTAACTAGAATGTAAATTGCAAATTGATACAAAAACAAAAAATGAAAAAATCAAATATACTGAGGGCTGATGTGTTTATCACAATCATGGTAACATGTTTTATTTTGAAAGACAAACTTTATCTGAACAGGAGAAAACCGCATCTGGGGCATAGCGAGGAGGCATGACTGGGGATGAAAACAAGATGGCTTTCCTTCTGGTAGAGCTGGTTGGCAGTAAGTACACAGGTAGGGAGTGTATTACTCCTTATGACGGAAAGATACATACACTTTCTCCCTATAAAATATTTCAGGGGCACCTGGGTGGCTCAGTTGGTTCAGTGTCTGGCTCTTGATCTCAGCTCAGGTTTTGATCTTAGGGTCATGAGTTCAAGACCCGTATTGGGCTCCATGCTGGGTATCGAGCCTACATAAAAAAATTTTTTTTCAAAAATCATAAAAGTCCAAAGTAAAAGATATTGAACTGCTCCCATAAGTATCTCTGAGTGAAGAACAATACACTTTCTTTTCTTCTTTTTCTGTTTCTGCATTTTCTATAGCAAATACGCATTCCTTTTATAATAATAAAACAATATAAAGTCAGTCAAGTCCCCATTAAAGCCCCCTATTTTCCCCATCCTAGCTCTACCACCTTATATACACAGCCAATCTAGAATAGGAGAGAAATCAGCTACTTGATTCCCTATTGTAGTTATTAACTTACACAGAGATCGCTGGTTTGCTAATTCAGCGGCAAATTTACATTTGCCCACAGGCACTAAAGACAAAAAAAAAAAAGTAGGCCAATTTTAAAATAAATCATCCAGTGGGCAATTAAAAACTTGATAAAAATTGAAAAGAAGAGAGAATCAGAACACTGCAGGTTCAGTCCTATTATAACAAATTTCATACGATTGTTTCTATTCTCTCATGAAAGGATTTTGAGTTGGATTCAGATTATATCAAACAGTGCGTCCAACAACGGAAGTATACATTAAGAGACCCAATATAGTGAAAATAATCACAATTTTTATTTTGAAAGACGAAGCTGAAAAGAGGGGGAAACAACTGTATAACATATAAAGTTTTGAAATATGAAAGACCAAAATGCTGGCAATGACCAACTTGCGTATTCATCCAATGCCTTGTACACTTTTCGTCACACCATAAAAACTAAAGTCGTTTTTGCTGCTCTCAGAAGTTACATCTATCACATGATACTGGTTCCACCGTCTGAATGCAAATTTATAATCGGTACCAACCATTCTATCCATCTCAAAACAGAATAAATGTTCTTCCACGGTTGCCAAAAAAAAAACTCGCCACCACGTTCACTACTAGAACCGAGGGCATTCGTGATACTTGACGATGTATTTGCTCATTTGGTTAGCAGAAACATGCTTTGATGATGGTGTAGTTGCTCTGTCTTCCTCTAGGACTCCAAAATCATTAAGGTTTGTGTATTCATAATCCGAGAAGCCTAAGTGAGTAGGCTGGAGGGCCCCAGAAGCACTTAAAAGCTAGTTGGGAAGAGAAGTGCCTGCCCAAATAGCTTTTGCAGAGCAGCGGACCGTGAACCTCCTTTGTGAGCTCACATCAGCTTGGACTGAGGTGAGTGAGCTCCCATGCACTCTTGCTAACCCAAACTCCAATCTCCGCCTCGTCAAGTCTCCGGCCTTGACCCCTGACAGCCCATTCCATTTTCCCTGTCTTTTACCGTGACTGCCTCTAACAAAGGTGATGCAGGAATGTCCCGTGACCTACAACGTCTATCTCAATCCAAAGCTCTCTTAACAACCAAGCCTGGGAGCAGCAGGAAGGGCTCTGTGCCAAAGGGGAGATGGGAGGGGAGTGAAGGGACAAGGCCCTCAAATTTGGAGGCCTGGCAGGGTCTACTTGGTAACTATGTGTAATTTACAAAAAGCATCATACGTGATTGTGCTAAGAATCCGAATTCAGAAAAATCCTGCAACCAACAAAGGCTAAGAGATGAAAAAGCTGAGCTAATCACAGAAATAACCAGTGTATTTCTTCTGCACCGTTTGACTGAACCTTGGGTCCATGTATTACTTTCTGCTTAATAAAAGAAGGAAAGAAAAATATTTTCTGGTTTTCCAATATAAAAAGCCAACTTCAAAGGAGCTTTATAAGTACCAAAAGGTAGTATTGTCACCCAGGCAATTTCAAAAGGCCTTTCAAACCACTCTCAGATAACTAATCTGTTATCTGGCAACTCTTATGAGAAAACATCTTTAAAGACTCCATAAACAATCATTATCTTCAAACAGCATCCTTAAAAACTAAAATCTCTGGATAACATAGATTTGCTTTTCATTTTTACCTCCCTCAGACTCCACTTCAGAACACCCTTCTTAACCTTTCTAATTTATTAAAAAAAAAAAAAAAAGAATTTCTTTAATTCAAAAGTTAACAGCAGAACAGGTATTACAACTGATGCGGTAAAAATTCACCTTGCAGAAATGGGTTTGAAATAAAATCTGTCTCTGAATTTAGAGAAAAGGCAGAGAGACGATAAAAGGATATAAGCTTAAATGAGGAAAAATCTTTACATAATCATTTACTTTTCCATTTTAATTAAACCTGAATTCCAAATGATGCTGAGTTTATTAACAAGATAATTCTCTGTAAGGCGCTCCTGAGTAGGTTCTACAAGAATTTTATGGTTTGCCGATATCAAATGGTAGAGAGTAATCTAAGAATTCAGTTAAGTCAACAAAATAAAAGGCAACCACAATACACCAGCTCGGTCACCTGAGAACTCCTTTGCAGACAAAAAAACACTCCTTTGCAGACAAAAAAACGGGGTTTGGGGGGAGGGAGAGGGGGATAAGTCACTTCCAACATCACCAATTAAAGCAAAAGCTTCCACTCTGAATATTCCATTTCCTCCCCAGTGTACCCCATCCGCCCCCACAGTGTACCTCATCACCCCCCCAGTGTACCTCATTTCCTCTTCCTCAATGCACAGACAGCTCTCCTATGCTCAGGATGTATTTTAAGAGATGGAATTTGAATTTTTATAGTTAGAAAGTATTTACAGATCGCACAAATACTGATCCATCGCACTAAATAAATTTTGAGTCACCGAAATTTGCCGTGTACTAGCTCAGTGTGTACCTATGGTGCTGTTCCTAAGGTAGCCTCCACCTTCCAAGCCAAGACCCTTTACTAAAATCCAACGTAAGGGAAAGTCTTGAAACAAATGTCCTGTTGAGGTTAGGCGTACATGAGTGAGTGTGTGCTTGTGTATAGATAAGCAGGAAAAGGGTTGAGGAGGAAGAAGAAGGGAGTACGTTGAGAAGAAATTCTTCCGAATTCAACATGAGAGACGGTCATCCCCGGTGCTCCTGGGCTCTCCAATCTGGTACAAGGTATTGCTTACATAAGAAGGCGTCTAAAAGCACTTATCTTAGAATTCTCCATGTTCCTCAATAAAAGATAACTTTAAGAAGACAGAAATCAAACAATCCAAGCATTCTATCCCAATTTTGAGGGCTGCAAAGCAGGGTGATGGTTTAGTTTTTTTCTAGCAATACGTTATTTTAATTTAATATTTATCGAAAAGGAAAGCTAACCAAACGTCGTAACTCAAAAGTCAGATCTGGTCTATGGAGGAGTATTTCTGTCCAATAGGAGAACAGCCCTGCCTGCTTCCTTCTGTCCTGAAACCCCATTTTCATTGACCTCTCCTGTGGGGGCGGTTTCCCCACAGAAGGAGGCCAGTGTCTCATTTGCCGCCTATGTGAACAATTCCCACGGCACGAGCAGTAATGAAATCTGGCAACTGCTACAAGCATTTTTGTGCATACCTTCTTTTACACAACTGCTATTACTTGTGCTAAAACCTCAGCTGTCACATCTACATTTTTTTTCCAAGGTAAGAATCCTGCTAGTAAAGTCACCGGAGGGCCATGGCGGGAAAACCAAACGTGGAGAGACTGAGGGTTGAAGAAGCCATTGTCTGTTTTGGAGCAAGAGGCCTGTCTTCACGATGAAACTGGAGTAAAAACGAGATTAGAACAAAGCCTTCAAATTCAGAAGGGAGTCGAAAGTGCCTGAAAACTCACCCACATTTTTTAAACTACAATTCTCTATGCTTGGCATTACAAAACAAAAAATGTGGAGATGATATAAATTTAGAAGGGAAGCACTCTGATGTAAAAAGAGCTTTCTTGTTGTCGTTGTTGTTGTCATTGTTGCTGCTGCTGCTGCTGTTTTAATCAATTTCTCCTAAACATTTAAAACACTTTTGGGGGAAACAGAATAGCCTTCGTATTTTAAAAACCTCTAGAGTGAACTGAAGATTAATCAATCATTTAAACATGCAATTTAATGTCTGGGCCAAAGATCCAAGTCATCGTAAACGAATACCATTATTTTGTACTTCTATCTCTCTGTACCATTCATGAAACGGTTTCGCAAATCACCTCATGTAATCCTTACAGCAACACTGTGAGGCAGGTACGACTGGTCTACCATCCAGATGTGAACACTGGTCTCCATGCGGAAGAGGTTAGTCATGTTTCTGGCCGGTCAACGCCTTTGGAACAATCTTAAGGGGGTTGGCTGATTTGTGGCCTGCCGAGGGCCGGTTTCTGAGTATGGAACTTAGGAAACCCAGTTCTCCGGGTTCCTTTGGAGCTAGGGTGACTTCAGCAGCACCAATGAGAACCCGTTGCAAAACCGGGGTTCACATGGGAGTAAGGTGAGGAAGGACACTACATGTGGTATGGATGTGATTTGCTTATACTGCTCAGGGTGGCAATCAGGGCGTCCAGCGGCGGTGGGGGTGTGGCAACTCTGGGGGGGGGCAAGTCTCTGGGGTGGGGGGCAAGTCTTATTGTAAGGCTGAACCCCCAACGCAGAGCAGCCCTACTCCTGGCAGCTACACCAGGAGGATTTTCTGGCATCAGTGCAAACCACTGCACCTGTGGCTCTCCGGGCCAGAACAGGGAGCAGCCAGTACTCTAGCCATTTCTGTTGCTGCAGTTAGGGACCCCGACTCATTTACTCAGGTTGTTGTGCAACATCGATTCTTTTTGGGAAGTCTTCTCTGGGCAAGAAACTAAAAGGCTGAGTCCTAAAGGATGTAGAAGATTCGACCAAGCAAAAGTATGGGGAAAAGGGGAATAGCATTCTAGGCAGGGGGCCCAACAGTGCAAAACAAAGGTCCTGTGGTAGAGAAGAACACCAATGAGTCATGCATGGGGCTGGGGAGAACTTAATGAAATGAGGCTAATAAGTGGGCAGAGGCCAGGACACCTCTGGCCTAGCATATCAGAAAAAAAGGAAAAAAAAGAAAAAACCCTTATTAAGCCAAAATAAATGTAGATGCAAACAACATACACTCAAAATTTCACTCTGAAAAATTTCAGGGTAAGACTGGTGAATACCCCAGTTACAGGATAGGCTTTCAAACATGGTAAGATAGTGGTCATCTTTTCTACTCCGAAATAGTCCCAGGTTCTTCACCTAAGCCTCTGCCTTCGGCTCGGGTCGTGATTCCAGGGTCCTGGTATCGAGCCCCGCGTCGGGCTCTCTGCTCAGCAGGGAGCCTGCTTCCTCCGCTCTCTCTCTGCCTGCTTCTCTGCCTGCTTGTGATCTCTGTCTGTCAAATAAATAAATAAAATCTTAAAAAAAAAAAAACACAAAAAAAACAAAGAATGTCCCAGCTGTATTAGTCTAACAGTGCACACACTGGATCTGAACTGAAGAAACCTGGATTTGAGCCCTGATGCTAGTTACTTGATCTTAGGGAAATCATTATTATCTGGGAAGGTTGCCCACATCCATAATATGCGGAAGAATCTGCTGGCCTCCATATCTCATAGAATTATTGTAAGGTTCAAATGAGCCAGGAGCTGTGGGATGGGGCAGCTCTATAGAACACTAGGTGTTGTGGGTAGACAGATACTGTGATGAGGGTTACAATGGGGATTATTGCTGTAGTATGGTTTTCTAAAGCATAAATCAGGATGTCAAGATATTGCAGCTGCCAATATTACCAAACTGGTCTAGAGCCAAAAACAATATTTTTTAAGTAATTAGTCATTTTAAAAAATGCTGTGTGAGGTGAGGAATGTTAAGCAAACTTATTGTGGTAATCATTTTTCAATATACTCATTTATCAGATCATTAGTTGTATAGCTTCTCACTAGACAGTATTATATGTCAATTAGGTCTTAATAAAACTGGTGGAAAAACTCAGCAACGGTCAACCTTTTAGCATGATGCTCTATCCCTTTCTGGGTCCCTAACTACAGACAGACGTTTCAGTGAAAAGTCATTCAGAGAGCCACATCAAAAACAAATGGTCTGATGAGCATAGCTGGATTTGTTAAGAGTTTTCTACATGTCAGAGACTGTACTAAGTGCTAATAAAAAAAATTTTAAAGAAAAGTCATTTTCTCAATGCAAAGCACTTTGTGATTTACCTTCCTTAATCTTAAACTATTTCAGGGTAAGGTGACATGAATTTCTTGGCTCCCATGGTTTTGACCTCAAATGATCTCACAGTCTAGAAGATGTAAATGAATATATTACAGCATGATTCATTGTTACAAAAGATAGACCATCATTTTTAGAAAGACAGAGACCTTGCCTTAGCCATCTCTGTTATCTGCAGAATCTAGCACCAGTGCCTGAAACACAGTAGGCAAGAAATAATTTTTTTTTTTTTTAAGAAATAAACTTTTGGGGGCACCTGGGTGGCTCAGTCAGTTAAGAAATCTGTCTTCAGCTCAGGTCATGATCCCTGGGTCCTAGGATCCAGCCTCGTGTGGGGCTCCCTGCTCAGTGGGGAGCCTGCTACACCTCTCCCTCTGCCCCTCTACCCCCCAGCTCATGCCCTCTTTTTCTCACTTGCTCTCTCTCATATAAATACAATCTTTTAAAAAAAGAAAGAAAAGAAAAAATTTTTATGGCTACTTGAGTGCATGATTGAGTTTACTATATAAGAGAACAGAGAATATAAAAATAAATTTTTATTATAAAATCAAAATATAATTAAATACAAAATAAATATTTTTATTATAAATATTGAAAATAATAATAATGATAACTGGCATTTATAAATACACTTACATGGTTCTAGACACCATGCTTAATGGTTCACAGGGAGTGACTCAGTTACTAAAGCCCGACCACGTAGACGGGAGTTGGGATAAATATCACAGGAAAATTTTGAGTTTTTAAGGATGACTTGGCCATCACAATTAAAATAAGGTAATGTTTAGCATCTCCACCTGCATCTAGCCAAATCCTTCCCCAGTTTGAATGCTAAGGATAACTTGATAAATTACAGTGTGAATTGTTAGAAACCCATCCAGGGTGGCTATCCATACAGCCGTATCTACACATGAAAATCCATCACATTCTGGAAACAAAAAAATTAGTAATGACTTACATGACATTCCACCGCCCACCGCTCAAGGACATTCTAATGTTTTACAACTTTCCCAGTTGGAGGAAAGGAAACTTTCCCAGACTGTGAGGAAAGCAATTTTGACCCGAAGTCAAAGAGGTGGGCATGAGTTCCCCGATAGTAAAGTAATCTGTAAGTTAAAAGAGAAGGTTGAGCCAGAACTCGAAAGTCGAAGTAGAAAGGGGTCTTAAGAAATGACAGCACTACTAAGACTTAGTGTCAGCAAAGGAAGTACTTCCAAGAACTGTATAATCCATTAAACTGTTGCCCCACTATTCAAGTATACTCAGAACTTCATTTGATCATGCCCTAATCTTCCTTTACATTTTAATTAAGATTAGTTGGGCATATAAGTGAGTTTGAGTGTAATATCCTAGGTTGAATAAGACTGGAAAGAATACAAATAGGTCCATCACAGAAAGAAATGTGGGGAAAGGCATCCTTGGGGATTCTTTGATCCTCAAGGCGAGGGCACCAGCAAGGTGACTAGCGTTGGTGGCATTAAGAAGTCATCTGGAAACACTTGGCACTTAGACCCGTCCTTGGAAGTGTGCCCATTCAGGGCAAAGCAAAGGATCTGCCACGTGGGCAGGACTTTAATGTGAACGGTGTTCTCCTGCTCAATTGTCATCTGCAGTCCTATTTCTGCATCCAGGTATCATGCCTTCAAAGAACACACAAACAAACAAAAAACCTAGTGACACGTCTTGACTCACACTTGGCTTGTTATCTAGAATATCCACATATTCTATCTTGCCTAACTGGCATAGCACTTGTCATTCACCACCTTATAATCTTTTCAGCTGCATCCTTCCCTGTTTATGCTATCCTTCCCCCTCCCTTGTATACTGTGTGTGAGTGCATGTGTGTGTAAAGTTATTATACTTTAGGTATGTTTAAGCAGCCTAAACCTGATTCTATTTTAGTGGCTTAAAGGTAGAGAAACTCAACATGGAGGACCAGCTCTGCACACTACTGCAAGGAAACAGGTTTCCTACTTTGGTCGCTAAGATTTCACAATCGCCACTGCTGTCAAATTGTAAAGATCCTTAATCTTCCAGAATTGTTTTCCCCAAAGTCATTATTTCCTCCCACCCTTTACAGTACAGGTGTAAGTCACAGACTCCCATTTCTGCAAATCAACATCACCTATAGGCTACTGATCTCTAACAATACCTTCAGTTAATATTTATTTTCTTCATCAGTTAAGGTGGTAGAGCGGAGATATGATACTCAGAAGCCAAGATCTGCAATCTGCAGAGAAAACGATTTCACATCCATACAACTGCTTCCTGCCAGTGGACAGCGGGAGGACAGCCTTGGGAATTTAAATGACCGATTTACCCAGGGAAAGAAAGCTTATTTTTAGTAAGTGGAGGGGGAAAAAAAATGTTGACTTAATTTATTTTACTGCCTGTGAATCTACTTTGGAAAGGAGAAGCTGAGTTTGATTAATTAGATTAGCAAATTCAGTAAGTTGTTTATTCAGTTGGGTGAATCAATGTTTCCCTTGAATTTACTTTAGCTTTATTTTATGCTTTCAAATCTATCCAGTAGGTAAGATGTTGAAAGAGAAAAGCCTTTCTATCCCACAGCTCTTTCAAATATCTTTTCACATGCTAATTGGATCTCTTTGTGATTGGAGGCAGACATAGTTCACAGCCCCTCCCCCATTCCCTCCCATCCCCCAGCCGGCATCGGGCAACACACATAGAGAAGGCAGAAAATTACAGATAATGGAAAACTGACTACATCCCCCTTTTTCCATGCGTCTGTTTTTAGCGTTTCTCCTTTCCTGCTGACTCGAGTTTTAAATGTTATTTCCACCCAGTATTAAAACCTAAATGAAATAAGCAGCTTTCTCTATTAAGGACAGCATATTTTAACATCATTAGAAAAGAATTATTAGAGTAAACTGCTTTATTTTGTCTTAAACAGTTGCTAAATTTCTCAAATATTTGCTAGTTTTTCTTCCTTCTTTTAACGATCCGTCTTTCTTAGGAAGTGCCTTTCATCTGATTTGCTACACAAAATCATTCCTCATTCATTTGTTACTGAGCTTTACAGGAGTACAGCTGTTCAAACAAGGACTTGCCTATGAAAGCCTGAGAAAATTGGGAAAGATAATCAAATTAAAATTCCAGCTATACATTCTTTTAACAGAGTGCAGGCAATTTTTATATTTTATATTTAAAACATATTAAAATAAAAAGGACATGCCCGGCAGCCACCACAGACTACATTTTTCCATTAACGACCCGGATGACACATTCAAAAGGAGAAAAACATTAATTCAGCAACAAATCAAATGTACCTTTCTAGAAGAGACTTTTTTTTTTTAATTAAAAAAAAGGAAAAAATGGAAGATCCAAGAGAATGGGAGCTGGAGATCCTAGCAGTTGGGGACCATTAGAGATTATTTGGCTCAAAGTGACAGGCATAAAATATGAGTGCCGGTGACCTGGACATTAGAGTGTTGAGTGGCTTCTGATAAACACCAGACACCATTGATTTTCAGCTAAAGGTGGAACTGGAAGTGCTTTTATTCAAAGGCTGAGAAAACCTCCTTCTCCAAGGAAGTATACGTCTCTCTCGGTCTCTGGAAATGAAACAGATTCTAGGATCACAGTCTCCCTCAAACTAATGAGGCATATTCCACTGGCCTTGAAATTCCGAAGTAGAGAGAGAATTCAAAAAATGAACATCGGTCACCCTTCTGAATGTATTGCTTTCCTCTCTCCAGTGCCTCTGTCCACTGCCTGAGCTAGCGAAGAATGTAAAGGGTTTTCCCATCAGTTTGCAGTCATTCTCTCTGAATTATAGGGTAGATGATGCGCACCTCCACAGACAGGTACTGCGCTGCCTTGTGCATAGGACAGCATCCTCTTCCGGAGCTGCTCACGGTCCCCACGCACAGTCACCGAGTCCTATTTAGATTCTACCTCACCACAATCTCCCCATGCCGGGCATTTTTCGGCATTCCTACAGCCCCTCAGAGGGCTACTGCTCTCTTCCGAACGGATTAGGGCAGGATCTGTCTGGTCTGTCTTCAAGTTCACCCCAGCCTACCCTGATCTTTCCAGGAAGCAAATCTCTCACTGGCTTTAGGGTGAATCCCCAGCTCCTGACTAGAGCTCCAAGCACCATCAGGCTCTGCACCAGGCTCCCTCCTGCTCTCCCTGCTTCCACCCCACACCTCACAGAACCGCCAGGCTACGCCGGTTATTGCACATGTACATGCGCGCGCGCACACACACACACTCACACTCACGCTCACCCTGGGTTCCAGCACACCCTCTCTGTGCCATCCTTCCCCTCATCTCCCTTCCTTTGGTTGACTCATGCTCTCCATCAATTCTCTACTTAGACATGACTTGCTCCAACAAGGCTTTTGTCTAAGTCGGGGACAGATAACCCATCTGAAACTCCCTCCTGAATGTACCCCACTGGAGCATTTCTCATGCTACACTCCAACGCTGCTGCTCTTTGTACATCTCTCCCTAGAATGTAAATTCCATTAAGACAAGGACTGAGTCTACAGAGTTCAACATCAAATTCACAACACCACCCTCCATCAGAGGGCCTGACACTTCATTAATGATCAAGATAAGTATCTATTGGATAAATAAATGAATTAATTGATGACAAAGTTTTCACTCACATGGCCCGGGAGGTCTCCACATAAGTACTGTCGACATGGGCTGCAAAGAGGGCCTCTTTTTCGAAAGTTTCCTAAAATGTAACCTCTTAGACTAGCACTTAAGTGTTCAATAAGTATATGTTATTGGATGAAAGAACCAACAGGGCAACAATGCTGCTAAGTATATGACAAAATGGAATTGTTTCATTTTTCTAGGTAGGCTCCATGACAGGTGTAGTTCTAGGTAGGCTCCATGATAGGCATAGAGCCCAGTGCAGGGCTTGAACCCATGACTCTGAGATCAAGACCTAAGCTGAGATCAAGAGTCAGACATTTAACGGATGGAGCCATCCAGGCGCCCCCTGGAGTTGTTTTTATTAGAACTACTTGCCATACACGGACAAGGGGGCCAGAACACACCAATCCACTTACGCTGGTTATATACCGGGTCTGTGCACTTTTCTTACCCCACCAAGCACCAAACAAACTAGATTCAGTATTTTGAACATTTGCTGTTGCTCGTATGTAATAACACAGCTGGCTCTTCTGACATCAGTCCCAGGCAAAGCCAGCCTGGGAAGGACAGTGCTCATAACCATGTTGGTCTTCCTCAGATGCCCAAATTCAAACGCCAGAATGAGAAACGCATCAAGTTCATCTTTGTTTCTCCTAATTCTAAGCAGACAAATAAATAACCTTACATTTAGGAGGAGCACCTCACTTTCTAAAATGGTTCTGTGTTAATGCGACAGCAGTCGCCATGACCTACGCTTTTTGCTAAGCTTCCCTCACGATTGTTGGAGTGGTTGAGATAGCTTCTCTGGCCAACTCTGGCCCCCATTACTATTTACCTTGGGCCAGAACCCAGATCTGGGTGAAGACATTTACTATAAAGAAGTGGTAGTCATGGGGCACCTGGGTGGCTCAGTCGGTTGAGCACCCAACTCTTGGTTTAGGTTTAGTTCATGAACTCAGGGTCCTGGGATAGAGCCCTGCATCAGGCTCTGTGCTCAGCCAAGAGTCTGCTTGTCTCTCTCCCTCTGCCCCTCCCCCTGCTCATCCTTTCTCTCTCTCTCAAATAAGTACATAAAACCTTGAAAAAAAAAAAAGTAGTAAGCTGGTTCTGACTTTTGACTGATTCAAAAGCACCCAGTATGCAGAAATAAAAACTAAACTACTTTGAATAGCAGATTCAAAAACCTTCTAGAGGGTCTACACATCTCCACATCATTTCCAGCAACACCTGGCATCCCAGATTCTAGGCACACTACTCAGAGATCTCCACACCCTCTGCGCTTTGCACAGACTCTTCCTCTGCTTGGAATGTTGCCATTCCAGTCTCATTCCTCACCCTGTCCTTGAACCTGCCACTCTCCCAGTCCCAGGCAAAATCAATTATTCCTTGGTCCCTTCTTTCCTTACTTCTTTCAGGCCACTTAACACATTAGATATTGTGATTACCACTCATGGATCTATCTGTCCTACCAACTTGAGAGCCGTTTATAAGCAGAAAACCACTTCTCATTCATATTTTTATCTTAGTGTATAAAATAATACCTAGCACATGATAGTCAAGGAATTTAGATTTATTTATTTATTTGAGAGAGATAGAGAACCAGACTCCCTGCTGAGCAAGGAGCCCGATGCAGGGCTCAGTCCCAGAACCCTGAGATCATGACCTGAGCTAAAAGCAGAAACTTAACCAACTGAGTCACCCAGATGTCCTAATAGTCAATGAATCAAATGAATTTAGTGAAGGGATCTGTTTCATCCCTGCCAATGACTAAACCTGTGCAATGAAAGTACCAGGAAATGACTGCAAGTCCATATTATATTGTAAACATCATAAACATCAATGGAAAATCAAAAATGCAAACACTATAGTTTACTTGCAATGTAGACTTGGGATAACTTAAAAGACTAACTCATCATAATAGCAAGTCCATGGCTCAGCCTCCGACAGTATAACCTTGAATCACTGTTCCAACTTGGTGAGGAGTCAGAAACAACTCAGAAGGCAACGCTTAGAGATTTTAAAGGACACTAGATATCTGGCCTTTTTAATATTTGCTCAGAAGCTATTTGCTAAACACCAGCAATGTGCTTGTCTCTCTTTAGTAGTCAAAGGACTACTGAGTTGTGTTGGGAAAAGATCCCTGATCTAATTTAAGAGCTTTTCAGTCTTGTATATGAACTATGGCAACAATAAAGCATAACTGATAGATGCCATGTGAGTATAAATAAGGAATTATTGGAATTTACAGGAGGATGAAGTCAGGTTTGTTGTTGTTTTGTGGCCTTTTGTTATACGTTGCTAGGAGGGTGGACATGTGGTCTAAGGGCTCTTGGTAGGCCAAGACTTACAAAGAGTTTGTTCACCGCAGGTCTCTCCAACAGTAGTTCAGGATCTGAGGAGTAAGGGCCCCCTTCCTCCCATGAGGAGAAAGGAGGACAGGAAGGTCTTGAAGCTCTTCTGGCCTTTCCTCCCATGCTGGGTGGTTTATCACTGGGAAGTAAGATTCAAGATGAAGGTCCGACCCGAATCTCATCTCTTCCCAGAAGACGTCTAATGAGGACCAGCCTCTTCCGCTCCCAGAGCCCATGTTCAAGCACATATGGGAGCTCCCCAAACATACATCACTAGGACGTGGTCCCTGGCTTCAAGGATCTCTCTGTCCTTCATTCTCAGGGTCCAATATGGCTGTAAATATTTACCTTTATTTGCTTTCACTGCATTTGTTACTGTAAATCTTCATGATTAGTATATGTTCCAAGTTAAAAAAACAAAAAAACAAAAAAACTAAGGCATGAATTGCGCTAATATTTCTCTGTTCCCATTTCTTACCAATCCAACACCCCCCACAACACACTCTCATACTCAAGTTCTCTCTCTGTAAAGTGTGGCCCATGGTACATGCACATGAAATCTAGAAATGTCCAGATCTCCTACTGTCTCAAACACCCTCAAAGGACACCTTTCTCTGGGGATCACACAAATAGCCAGTGCCCAAAGCCAAGTATATTCAAAATGACTTTTGGTCATTCCGAACAGAGGATTCATAACCAAGAGTTCAGGGATGAATCTACCATGGAAATTATTGGAAAAAAATCTTATGTGCCTGCAAATGTATGGATTTCTTCTTGGAGCAAAGATCCACTGTTTTCAAACAGTTCTCATAAAGGGCCAGTGAGGGGGTGCCTGGGTGGCTCAGTCAGTTAAGCATGTGCTTTCAGCTCAGGTCATGATCTCAGGGTCCTGGGATCAAGCCCCGCATCAGGCTCCCTGTTCAGCAGGGAGTCTGCTTGTCTCTCTCCTCCCCGCTTGTCATGCCCTCTCTCACTAGCTATCTCTGTCTCTCAAATAAATAAATAAAATCTTCTGAAGAAATCAAATAAAATGTGATTCAAAGATCCACATTAGCAGGTGAGTACCAGAGCACAAAGATCCCATGAGAAGAGACAGCAAAGAAAAGGAGAAAAGGCACCCAAGTTATACATGCCCAGAAAACTTCAATCATGAGAAGAAAAAGGAAAAAAAAAAAAAAGTAGGTCACTGTGACTTGACATTCAGAAATAAGCAGCAACATTTTGTTCCTACTGACCTATAAACCACCTTGCGGTGGGGGATTTCAACACTACCCTACAAAAGGTTACTAAGCCACCTCGATGTTTCTGAGACACTAGCACACAGTTAGAGAACAAGACAATGTGCCCACCATATCATCTCTTAAAACGAACACAGGGAAACAATATAAAGAAGAAAATACCTACATTTCATTCCAAAAACTAACCAGGGGAATGTGTGCCTAACAGTAAATTGGTATGACATTCCATGGAAAGGAATGTTTTGGCTTTTAAAACAAATTAAATATACAAGGCTAACACAGATCTGTACCTACAACACAATTAATATGACACAGCGTGTCTCAAAATGGGAATCGGTATGGGTAGGGTCCCTTTTAAACGTGGTCTTGCATTTTGATCGGACAGAACCAGTATCATGTATCTGCGTTTGTCATTGTAGTTTACAGAGCTCCTCTTCTGAACAGATCCAGAAGGAAATGTTTCCCTTCCGGTTCTGTTACCGGCTGCTGTCATTTCTATCTGCGGTGCTGAGACTCAGCCCTCTTTGATCCTGGACACCCAAAAACCTTCATTTCCTCACACTCCCTGGTCTCTTCTCAGCAGCTCCACGTGGAAATCTCTGGATAGCTTCGAGCATATCCAAGTTCTCTCCAATTATTTACGTTGGTGACAAACTTTTTCTCACCAACTGTCTAGGGTCGCTTAGAGACACTTGATGTCTAACAGCCTTCTAGTCCCCATCCAATATTTTGGTAGCTTGACACCTCCCCCCTTTAGCTGTGCCAGTGTTAGCACATCGTTGAGCGGAACTGAAATCTTACATTTGATCTGACATTGTCTTTAACGTCCATATGTTCGCCTTGCTTCCACAGGAGTTCTCAAGTCTAAAGAACATTAGCATCAGCCACAATCCTGTAAAAACTCATGTTGGTTTTTTTCCAAATCCCGAGCACTTACATCACAGAATGGACACAGTCCCAGATCTGGCGGGTATGACCTGTGTGGCCTCTGAGCAAGTTTCTTATCCTCACCTGAATCTCACCTTCCTCCTCTGTAAAATGGGGACAATACCGCCCTCCTCTCCCAGTTGCAGTGAAATGGGGCTATGTATGTGAAAGGCTCAGCAGAGACACGATCCCAAAGCCGGTGCTCACAGCTGTCAGAAATTTATTTATTCGGAGAGCAGAGAGTCTTAATTATCTCTGGATAGAAGTGAATGTTAGCATAAAACTCTTGTGCATATTTTTAGGGGACTGGAAATGATTTACATTTTAAGAGCAAGCAAGCAGTCTTCTTCAAAAGTGTCCCGGTCAGGGCACCTGGCTGGTGTAGTCTGTAGAGCAGGTGACTCCCAATCTTGAGGTTGTGAGTTCGAGCCCCATGTTGGGTGTAGAGATAACTTACATCACAGGGGGTAAAAATTTTTTTTTTAATTAAATAACTAAATAAATAAATCGAAGGGTATTTATTTATTTCTGAGCTCTCCTGCCTCATTTGTTGTCTCAATTTGTCTTTCCTTCCTTCTCTCTGCAAATGAAAATAGCACACCACACCGGAGACTCTTCTTGGCAAAGGCAACAGCAACTGATAAGGACCACAGATGACGTCCTCCGGCCAACTGGTGGCCCGCACCTAACCCCTTTCAAAGGACTGATTAAAGATTTAAACAGTGGCAGCCATGTGGGAGACACACATGCAGTTTTAAAATATCTGAATTCCATTGTGCTGCTCTTGGGAAAATCCGCACCAATCAAGGGAGCTGACACATTCAATAGAACACACGGGCCTCCATTGTATCTAAGACCCCTCCAGGTATCTGAAGCACCAGCCTCGAAAATGCACAAATAAAAAATAAAACAAAAGCCCACTATCTGTCCATGCTCCCTCTTGCCAAAAAGAAGAAAATAGATTGTTGGGTGGTTTGTTTTGTTTTTTGTTTTATTTTTTTTAGATAGGTCTGTTGGAGGATGATTGTGGACTTACGTTGCCCATTCAGCAGGATTTTTCCACTAAGCTACAACGCAAAAGATTTATTTTGTCATTGTCCAACACAAACAATTGAAGAAACTCAGCCTAGTGCAAAATCCCCAGGAGAAACAATCTGCAATTTAATTAGTGAATAATGGAAGCAATTTAAATACAATTCCAGGCATTTTTTAAAGTAATATTTGAATAGACATCTGCTACATCTAGTCAGTGCTTAGGCAAAGCACAATAATCCCTGATCTGATGAGATGCCCAAGGTTATGAATAAGACAGTCTGTTGTTGGAGCAAGACCCGTAATTTAAAATAAATGCCACAACTCCACCTTCTCAACACCTACCCCAGCCCCACCAAATAAAGGGATAGGATAGACAGATAAAGAAAGAAAATGGTAGTCACCGTCTTTGGAAGGGCAGAATAATGGAAAGAGAAAGGATTTCAGGGCAAGAGTACCAAGCTGGAATTCTGACTCCATCATTACCTCTCATCTCGTCCCAGTTCAATTTCTTCCTTTATAAAATGGGAAGATGAATGTCTACCTTCATGGGTTCTGAATATTAAATGAGAATATATATAGCAAAACACCATATAAATGTTGGTTGACGATGTAGAAATGGTGACATGGAGAATAAAAATCAAAATAGTGATATGTTGGAGGTGTCTGGGTGGTTCTGTCGGCTGAGCGTCAGCCTTTGGTTCTGGTCATGATCCCAGGGTCCTGGGATCGGTTCCTGCATTGGGCTCCCTGCTCAGCGTGGAGTCTGTTTCTCCCTCTGCCCACCAGCACCCCCCAGCTTGTGTATCCTCTCTCTTAGATAAATAAAATCTTTTTAAAAAATAGTGACACGTCACTACTGAATCTTCTGCTATTAGAATTTTACTACTGCAGCTTCATGGATTGATTTGTGTATAGAAAACAACTTAACATACAGAGTTTCAGGTTCTCAACATGAAAGAGATCTGGAGATGGATAGTGGCGATGTTCAACAACGATGCAAATGTACTTCACTATAATATGGTTGAGATGATAAACTTTACTATAATTTTAACACAATTTTTTTTTAAGATTCTGTGTATTTATTTGGCAGAGAGAGAGAGAGCACAAGCCGGGGGAGAGGCAGTGGGAGAGGGAGAAACAGGCTCCCTGCTGAGCAGAGAGCCCGATGCAAGCAAGACTTGAACCTAGGCCCCTGAGATCATGACCCAAGCCAAAAGCAGATGCTTAACTGACTGAGCTACCCAGGTGCCCCACCACCATTTTCAAAAATTCTTTTAAATACCCTCATCGGGGCATCTGGTTGCCTCAGTTGGTTGAGCGTCTGCCTTTGGCTTGGGTCATGATCCTGGAGTCCCGGGATGGAGTCCCAGGATGGAGTCCCATGTCAGGCTCCCTGCTTGGCAGGGAGTCTGCTTCTCCCTCTGACCCTCCCTCTTCTCATGCTCTCTCTCTCTCTCTTTCTCTCTCTCTCATTCTCTCAAATAAATAAATAAAATCGTTTAAAAAAAATAAAAAATAAAATACCATCATCAGGTAGCAGAAGAGAAATCCCCTTCCTTATCTGCTCTAACTCGGTCAGTTAAAGAAGCCAAGAATGGGGGCTGGGGGTACTAGAAAGGCAGCATACCACAAGCATATTGCCAAAGCACATACAAATTCTAGGACCTTGTCCAAACTTTCAGAAAGGGCCTTTTTTCCCCCTTTTTAAAAATTTTTTGTTAATTGCAAACAAAACAAATTTCAAAATAAAGACACTAGTACATTGATTGCCAAGCCCTCAAACTCCTATGTTTTGTACACTTTGAAGGGCCGTGAATGACCTTTGTACTTAACTGAGTACTAATGAATATGAAAACTTGAAATTATTCGACAGTTTTAATTTGAAAACATTCAACAGACTCCCAGCATATGCCACAGCAAGTGTATTAAAAAGGACCCACAAAAGAAGAACAAGAAGCCACATTTTAGCTCATTAGTTATACAGAGGGTAGAGGTTCCTGGTTGTGATACACCTAGTGATAAGCTATGGAAATCCACTTATAGGGGCACCTGGGTGGCTCAGTGGGTTAAGCCTCTGCTTTTGGCTCAGGTCATGATCTCAGGGTCCTGGGATCGAGCCCCACATCGGGCTCTCTGCTCAGTGGGCAGTCTTCTTCCCCGCCCCCACCCCCACCTGCCTCTCTGCCTACTTGTGATCTCTCTGTCAAATAAATAAATAAAATCTTTAAAAAAAAAAAAACAGAAATCCACTTATAGGGACACCTGGGGATGCTCAGTGGGTTAAGCGTCTGCCTTCAGCTCAGGTCTTGATCTCAGGGTCCTGGGATGAAGCCCCACAGCAGGCTCCTTGCTCAACAGGGAGCCTGCTTCTCCCACTCCCTCTGTCCCTCCCCCTGCTTGTGCTCTCGTGCTCGCTCGCTCTCTCTCTTTGACAAATAAATAAATAAATAAATAAAAATCAATCCACATATGATTACAAGCCCAGACACAGAAATAACTAGGGACAGTAGCAGGGAGACTGAAAGGAATCCCCAGTAGCTCTGTTACCACCAACTGGATTATCCCATCAAAATCCCCAGAACCTTCTAGGCCTTGGTCTTGGTCTTTGGGAGGTGGCTGGGTGGGATTGGCCGTGAAGTCCCCTCTTGGTTTTAGCTATCTGTGACTCTTTCCTCTATTCCAAGCTTTGTCAGGAAGGTCTAACAACACAATATACGAACTCATCTACCACAGACTGAATGTGAGCTCTTGAAATTCCTATGTTGAAACCTAATCCCCAATGGGATGGTATTTGCAAGAGAGGCCTCTAAGAGGTGACTAGGTCATGAATGGGATTAGGGCCCTTATAAAAGGAACCCTGGGAAGCTCCCTTGCCCCTTCACCTTCCACCTTGCATGGACAGATCAAGAAGACAGCCTTCCTGGGGTGCCTGGATGGCTCTGTCTGTTAAGAAGACAGCCTTCCATGAACCAGGAAAAGAAATAACATGAGAAACAGCTATCCACAAAAGGATGCCAGGGAGATAGCAAAGAAGAACCTCGAGACCAAGGCTGGGTCCCAACAGCTCCAACAAATACCATGGAAAGGTCCCATGATAGGGGAATACAGCCCAGGCCCACCTGATGAAATGCTAAAGCAACACAGACTCAGCCTGTGACCGCAGTGCGAGACTCGAACCTGTCCCTCAACCGGGTGCTAGCTCAGCACTCAGCCAACACCTCACCAGCCCCAAGAGCCTGGGTCAGGACCGCCACTCAACCCTGGAAACTCTGCAGATTCTGTCCTCTGGAACCAGAGCTGACAGAGGCACGAATTCAAAGGGATCAGGGGAGGAGAGACCACATGTTTTAGTGAAGGTCTGAATTATAAAACAATTTCTCTTGAATCCACAGTTCTTGACATACACTTGAGTTGTAAATGGAGATGCTGAATTAGGCCAGAAAGGGATTACTCTGATTCAGTTCAAAATGGGACATCCCAAATACTGAAGAGGCCCATCGAATCCTTTTCAATCGCACAACTGAGACGCTCTGAAAGTTGATACTGAACCGAAAGGCTCTTTTCATCTTAAATGGGGCGCTCTCTAATTTTATATTTCCTTTACGTTAAATTTCAAACTCAAAGTCAGTGAGAAAGACACCGTTTTAAGTTGGGTGGAACACCCATCAACATCTACATGATCACAAATTTGCAAATTGCTGAAATCGTCCTTTACAAAAATTTCATAATTTCAGGTGAAATGATATAATAGTAAAATGTCTCAGACTTTTCCTTCCCAGCTTCCTATAAATAGGTGAAATCATACAGATGGGGTAAGTCTCATCATGGGGAACGAAGACAGGAAGCGGGCATGATCGTAATCTGAGGACGTTGTCTACCCTCCCACGGACTGTGGCTAGATTCGGAAACACCTTTTTGCAGTCTACTTCCCGAGTTCCAAGGTGGACAGTGAAAGCAAGGGATCTCCAGTAACCTTCACAGGGGGCACCTGAGCAAGAAACTACATTATCCTGAGAAAATGCACAGCCTGCCAGGTTGGTGACCCACACTTGTATCCTCCACATTTCCTTTTTCCACACGTAATAATACTATTAGAAACCCCCCAGCAGATTGTTATCAGAGATCAAGAACCTATTTCTTGCAAGGAGAGCCACACAAGAGAGAAAAATGGTAGATGAAGGAAACAGAGCAATCTTATTTCAAACTAAAACACGATGCTGGGAAGTGGATGGCAGAGGCAAGGTGAGGGTCCCAGCAAAAAGCCTTCCTTGAACACTCTGTCTTTGCAGACCTCGAGAATATTTTGCCTTGGTGCTCAATTTTCAAAGCTGCAATTCCATGGCAAAAACTCCGCCCCGCTTCTACACCTAAGCCAGGTCTACACTGAAATGACGATCCATGCATTAGAGAAAGAGCATTTACTAAACACTAAACACATTGCCAGACATCATAAACGGAGCTCATTGCACTGCAAATGCAGCTGCCCTGCATTATCAGAAATGAAAGCAGGGATCTACCAGAGTCCATGGAAAACTGCAAGGAATTGGGGGTCCCACACCAAGCCAGGAGTTCCAACAGAGGACGGGGGGAGAGGTCTGCAGCAACATGTGGAAGAAGCAAGAAAGCCTTTGCTGCCACCATCACTCCACTGGCTCCAAATCCTAGGGCAGGTGCCTCAGAGATGTTTCCTTCGTGCAAAGACTGCTGAGAGAAGAAAGCATGCGAGGTTATGAGAATTCAGACCTAGCAAAAGGTGCGCCTGAGTGGCTCAGTCGGTTGAGTGGCCGACTCCTGGTTTCGAGGTCATGGGATCGAGCCCCACATGGGGCTCCATGTTCAGCACAAGTCTGTTTCAGATTCACTCTCCCTCTGCCTCTGTTCTCCCAAGCTCACTCTTACTCTCTTTCTAAAATAAATAAAGTCTTAGAGAAAAGAAAAAAAAAAAAAGAATTCAGACCTCACTAAAACTTGACTTTAAGATCTCAAAAGTCCTGACAGGAATACGTTTCAAAGTGCTGTGAGGTAGAAAGCTGTAGAAGACTTAGCCCTAGGCAGACCAGCTACACCAGCAGTTAAATTTTGCAAAGACGTCTTCTGATATGAAGACTGGGAAGACCATGACTGTCAAGACTAGGGAGAATCACATCTCTGCAGATTCACGTAAGTCCTGGAGAAATGCTTCCTGTCCAAGGAAGGTAGAGACCGTAGGGTTTCAAAAACTATTCCGTGGAGATACCTGTGCTTGGACAGTCGTCTGTAAGCGATCGGATGCAGAGACACGGAGGTCTGGAGAGGAGCTTTGGAAGACCCATGTTTATGCACTGATGGAAGAAAGACTTACAGGTGAAGCCCAGCTGAGATGATTCTGGGGCTGTCCCGCCTCATCAATCCAGAATGGAGGCACAGAGCTAAAATGCTGGAGAGATGCCAGACCACTTCAACAATCTGATGAAGGCTGTGGACCTGCCCATCCCCCACACCCAGACAAAGGCTTCCACCCACACAAAACTGCACAGCTTCCTAGGGCTCATGGGTCACTCAAAGCTGCAGACACAAAGCTAAACATTGGGGCACCACACTATTGCGTGCTCATTTGGCTAGAGCTGTAGGTTAAGCTAATAACTCTCCAGGTCAGTTGTGATGGGTCCTTTGAGAGAAATGAGTATTCTTTCTGTCAGTCATTCCGGGAAGAGGTAGATCCTGAAGGAGGAACTAAAGGAAAAAAGGACCCAAGGCTGAGAAAGAGATTCACCGTTTCTCCCTAATTCTGGTAGGATGTTGGCCTGAGCCCTCAGGAGTTTAGATTCACTTACAGGTGCCCATGAACGGTGGAGAATGCTGACCTCCACCCCCATGGGGGACAGCTACCGCCCGTGACACTCAACCCAAGTGGAAGGCCTTGCAGACCACCTGGGCCCATGGGTCCCCGAAATAACCATCTCTCACAACTCTTGGTAAGTTATTCTCTGTGCTCTGATGCCCTCCTGACACCATGGTAGCTGTTACAGCCTCAATTTAGAAATCTTTGAGGAACTACAGAGAGGGTCTATGTCCAAGCTTGACTAGATGGGTAAAGGGAAGAACAGCTCCTTTTTAAAACTAAGGCAGCAATAGTAGCTATAAACCATGATACCAGGAGCAGTGAGAGCAATGACAGGGAGGCGGGTGACAGCAGATGTACAGGAAGCCATCAGACAGACATAAAAGCTGATGAATCCTCACATTCCTTCCCAGGAGGCCCAGAGAAGAGGCCAAGGGCCTTCCCTTCCCAGGGCAGAGTGACAAGCCAGACGGTTGTAGGTGAACCTGTGAATGGGGTCCCACATTCTAGCAGAACAGGGGCCCCTGAAATACAACAGGACAGCTGGAGGAAAATGAAAAATTAAAGATCCCATTGGAAGGTAAAGAGAACACCAAAAAGCATTATAATAAATATATGAACCCATTAGCTGGATTTTGTCAGGGAGGAATATGCAAACCTAATCAAAGAAAAACAGAAAACACAAATGAAATTTAAAATAACCAGGTGTTTAAAATTTTATCAATTAAGTCTATCTTATCTATGATTCCATGGTAAAATTTTATCTGTTTTTTTTTCCCGGTTTGATTGAGATAGAGCTAACATCTAACACTGTGTAAATTTAAGATGCACAGTGTAATAATTCGATATACATTCACAGTAAAATTTTAAACTCCCCATAAAACTGGTGGCTGTATAGACAGTTCTCAAAGTAAAACAACGACACAGAAGAAATTAAGAAATGGATAAAGTAATTTATACAAACAAAAAGTCTAAAGCCCATTTGTTTTTATTGGCCAATTATTTTAAATTTCAAGGACCAGTAATTTCCATGCTATATAAACCTCTTCAGAGCATTAAAAAAAAAAAAAAAAAAAAAAAAAGACACAACAGCCACACATAATGTATACCTATACAACAGTGCAAAATGCAACCAGAAATATGAAGGCTAAGACCAAGCTTTGGTGCCTCTGTGTTGCCTGGTAACCATCATTATAACTTTATTTGGCATTTTGGGATGGAATTTTAAAAAGCGAATTGGGGTAAATCAGAGGGGGAGATGAACCATGAGAGACTGGACTCTGAGAAACAAACTGAGGGTTTTGGAGGGGAAGGGGGTGGGGGGTTGGATGAGCCTGGTGGTGGGTATTAAGGAGGGCATGGATTGCATGGAGCACTGGGTGTGGTGCCTAAACAATGAATCTTGGAACACTGAAAAAATAAAATAAAATAGAATCAATTAGCCAACTAACTAAATAAATAAATACCATCCTCCTACCTTAGAAAAATAAAAAATAAAAATAAATAAAAATAAAAAGCCAATCTCTAAATCCGGCCCCCAAATCTACATTTCTTCGCCTCTCATGAATCCACCTCCCTCTGGCAGTGCACCTGGGGACAGAAGGCACCAGGCACAGCAGCTGGCCCCCATCTCTATGGCACCCCGTCCTTCGACACTACCCCAGTCTGCTGCGCTCATCTGGTCCCAAAGTCGGCGATAAAATGCTTTTCCATTCAACATTTGAAATGTAAATAAACTACTGCATCATGTATTGATTTTATCTCAGACGCAGTTTCTCTGATGCCTTAAGAATAGTAAAGTCTATATTACATGTCATTCTCTTAAAGATCATTTTCGTGGAGAGGAGAAAGTAGTCAAAGGCGTGATGGATTTTCTTCTTCTGATGGATATGGGGAAACTCACCAGGGTAACAACTGCTGTGATAGATCTATACAGCTAAAGCATTCTCAAGTGAGAGAAATAATAATGGGACATCATAACTTGCCACATTGGGGTTATAACAAGGTTTGGGCTGGCAGAGGCTGGGCTGGAAAAAACAACCCTGTGACTGATAACCCGATTTCTGCCTCTTTGTAAGTGACTTGAACTTTCGTTCCATAAATATTATGTATGCCTCACGAGTTCTATAGGAAAGAATCACAAAATTTAAAGCTACAAAGAATCTTCAATGCATCTCTTGATTTTACACATCAGACAACGGAGGGCCAAGAGCCTAACGACTTTTATTCTGTCTACTGAATTCACCAGGGCCATAGGAGCTATCTAGTAGTGGTTGTAAAAATGCCTAGAATGTTCCATTTCCTCCCTGCCGTCTGCTTTAGACCCCAAAAAGAGGAACAAGTGGTAAAGAGATCCACAAATAATTCAGTTTCAAAATACAGCCGTGTCTACACCACAGGCAGGAAATGGACCCTAGTTTCACACGATTAATAATTTAGGGCTCAATTCAGAAAGATTTTAGATCCAAACACTTAAAGAAATCTTTATGGGTTTCTGATGAAGCTGATACTAGGAAATAAATTATTTATCCACTCTCACCAGCTCAACATCTATGGGCATTAGAGGCAGAAAGGAAGGTGACAGTTGGAAGGGGAAAGGCCTGTGTTCACCCTGAACTCTCCCCCCGAACTCTCCAGTAATATCCGGGGAGGCCGACAAGCTGATTTCCAAGCATCTGTTCTTGGGCCCAGGCGACTGCCTCCTGGCCTCACAGAAAAATACCTAACCTTCTTAGTGAGCCTTCCACTTGCTTCAAGAAGGGATTATTACCTGACATGTTGAAAGGCAGCGCTACTGTAGCTTTACTTTCTACATTTGCAATTCTGGATATTTTGCAATTGCAAACCTCAGTGTCTCATCAATTATTAGATAAGGTTAAAAAAAAAAAAAAAGAAAAGAAAAGTCAAGCACGCAGGGCTTTATCACACAAAACCAGTTGAACAGACACTCTGTGAACCAGATCTTGAACAAATATATCAAAATGCCAGGACTTGTTTAATTCGCCTTCATTATTAATAAAGATTCATGGGAAATTTGGAGAAAAGTGAATGGAATAACCACAAAAAAGGAAACAACGCATTCAAAAAATGATATACTGTGTTTCACAAGAATATTAACTATGTGTTAGTACAATATCTGCCTAAGACTCATAATATTTACTACATAAACTTAGCAAGTTCCTAGTAAATTGTTCCATCTTAAAATATGAATGAACGTCCACGAGTACACACATACACACGTGCACACGTCAAAAGAATTCTAGAACTCAGAATATGGTTTTCCTGGGGCGCCTGGGTGGCTCAGTGGGTTAAAGCCTCTGCCTTTGGCTCGGGTCGTGATCCCAGGGTCCTGGAGTCGAGCCCCGAATTGGGCTCTCTGCTCAGCAGGGAACCTGCTTCCTCCTCTCTCTCTGCCTGTCTCTCTGCCTACTTGTGATCTTTGTCTGTCGGATGGATGAATAAAATCTTTAAAAAAAAAAAAAGAATATGGTTTTCCCATAAAATAAAGAGGAAGTTTCTTTGACATTAATAAACCCAATCTAAGTGCCTCATATTTTCACCCTAAAGACTTCTGTTTATCCTCTCACTCTAACTATTGCCTCTCTCCACCACGGAATTGTGCTAAGCAATTTCGTTTTTGTGCACGTCTATCACTTTCTACACACCTGTCAAGGGAGACACCTTTAAGGATCTGCTCAGCCTGCCATTCTTGCTAATACAAATTTTTGGTCTTTCTGGTCACACACTCTTGGTCTGTGCTAGACGCGGAGGACTGTGATAAAGCAAGTGGCCCTCCTCCCATCGTCTAAGCTGTTCTAATGACAAAAGACTAGAGTGGGTATGTGGGGGAGGTAGATAGAAGGAGAAGGAAAAAGGCAGAAGAAAGAGGGAGAGGCCTGAGAAGAAGAACAAGGAGGCAATGGAGAGGGCAGGGAAGTGGAACGGGATAAGTTATCCAAAAAGAGGAGATGGCAAGAATGGGAAGGGGATTCATCCCAGCAAGAAGAGGGAAAGAATGGGGAGAGGAAAGCAGCCCAAATGAGTTGGACTGGCAAGTTCAGAGGGAGGAGGCCCTCCCAGCCAGTCAGGCTGCTGGGGTAGACCAGCACCGTAGGAGAAGACAGAGCAGGTGCAGGCCAAGAGAGAAGCCTGCTTCAGGCCACCTCGGACACCACCCCAGGACCCACGCCAGCCACGTGAGAGATTTTCGGAGGGCGTGGTTGGGGAACAGAGCAGCAGCAATAACAACAAAAAAGGCTAACCCTGGTAAGACACCTACTGTGTGTCTGGCCTGTTTTAAAGTGCTTTACTGCATTCCCGTCATCTAAAACCCACAAGAGCCCAAAAGGTAGGTATTTTGGTGACATTTATTCTACAGAAACCAGAAGCATAAGAGAGGAGGGAGGTGCCTAAGGCCATGCAGAGATGCAGGAGGGTTTTCAGATGTTTCCACAGGAGCGGTCAGGGTGAGCTTGAAGGGTAAGGAGAGTGGTTTTAGGTTTTACGGTGAGAAAGGCCTGGGAGTATCCCAGGGCTGGAAACCACAAGAAAACATTATGAAGGCAAATCAATAGATGAACAGAATAGACTTGGAGGAGATGGGGGTGAGGGGGGGAAGGAATGGAAATCTACAAGACAGGTCCTAGTCTACCTGCTGGAATCTGTTCCATTCATTCCTCTGGGGCAAAACCCAGGGATTTTTCTTGGTTGTGAAAAGAAGCAGAACAATGCATCTTGCAAAAGGAAATGAGCCTTGATTTGCACGTTAGCTCCCAGTGTACAGAGATGAAAAGTCTCTGAAAGTATGCAGTAAGAGGCCTAAGAGCTGACTTTCCCCGTTCCTGTCCTGTGCTCAACAGTCATCACTCACCCCAGTCACCATCACCATTCACCAGCCCCAAGATGGAGAAAGGGAAAGCCCAGCACACTCCAGGCCTAGCCTCCCCCGCCAGCATCCAAAGCCCAAATCGTTACGGAAAAGCGGCCCATGGAATGTGCTCACCCATCAGTCCAGATCCTGCCACCATCAGTCCCAAACTCACACAATCTCACAAGGCTGAGCATTCTTAACCCCCACTCTTCCTCCAGTTAAGAACACATTCCCTAAACATTTCCATCTCTTTCCAAGAGAGATCTCACACAACGTCTTTCTCTCACACAACGTCTTAAACACGGGCTCTATTTTTCTCTCTAAACTCAAAATGCACTGTTCAAAGGCAAGAACACCCCTCTCCCCTAGCACACACACGCACACCAAAAAATGGTGCCTATTCGAAATCAACCGAGGCATTCCAAATGCTAGCACACCAAACCATAGGAAATCACCCTCCAGATTTCTTTCCTTTGCCAAAAGACAAACCTGTGACCTTGAGTCATCCTTGTGTGAAGCCCGCCACTCCAACATTTAGCTGAAGAACAGCCTTGAGAATTTAGACTTTTATTGGTGGCCAAACACATCTTTCCTGATATCCACATAGAAATAAGGCCCTGCCTCAAAAATCCTCTGATATTCCCTCACGTGTGATGCTTAAAAGAGGCAACAGGGAAGAAGAATGAGAACCCAGGAGTCTGAGAGTTACATCAGCCCCATGTGGGTCCCCAAGCCCCAGGTGCTCCCCTGTAAAATGGCGGCATGGGTTGGCTGAGCTACCATTGAGAAGCGAAGGCAGTAGGAGTTGTTCTTCCATCAAATAACTAATCCACCTGGAAGACCACCCTGGCTGGAGAACTCGAACTCCCACTGCCTTTTCCAGACACAGTCTCCCAGCTATCGCCTCTCTGAAATGAAAATGTAACAGCTTGCAACCACTGCAATATCCTTAAGATGTAATAATGGAAAATGAGAGGTTATTGATTGGAGAGGGAGGGCCAGTAACCACAATGGTGTCATCAAGTCAGAGAAAGAAAATTAACAGACGCATTCTCCAAGACGGAGATGTTGCCTCCCACTACAGATGGCAGAGTTCTGAGCAGGCGTCCCCAGACAGAGCAAGCTGTACGCTTAAAATGGGAGACCGTCCCCAGAAAAGGAGTGCACATCCTCTCACTGATTAGGGAATTCCACAGGCTAGAGTGCACGGCAGCTGGAAACTTCTGTGTTCCGTCTATCCTGTTCTGCAAAAATACACACACACACACT
Source organism: Lontra canadensis (assembly GCF_010015895.1). Taxonomy (NCBI): domain Eukaryota; kingdom Metazoa; phylum Chordata; class Mammalia; order Carnivora; family Mustelidae; genus Lontra; species Lontra canadensis. Next base: position 19,983,835 of record NW_022631015.1, on the reverse strand, counting down.
CCACAGTGTCTTGCAATTGTGTGTGAAACAGTTTCTTTCTTCCTTCCAATAAAACATGGAACCACAGTTGTTGTTGTTGTTTTTTTTTAAATGTGCTTCAGTATAACAGTGCATTTCTGAAGGACGAAACAATATGGAACGTGGCGTGGCGTGGCGTGCCGTCAAGGGAAAGACACTCAGGTCTTACTAAATGATTAATGAAGCACCTCTCTGTTACCCAACTTTGCACCCAAGAGTAGGAATGCAGTCTCTCCCCACCCACAGAGGAGTAGGAATGGGGAACACCCCCTCGGTAGGCTTGTTCTGCGGGTGACACTTGCCATTTCACTAGTCTGGCAAAACAGGCAATGCATCAAGTTTCGGCTGTAAGATGCATGAAGGAAGTGCCGTAATACCAAACCTTGAATTCTTAAAAGACAAAAAAAGAGCCTCGAGACCATAAGGGAAGAGAGGAAAAAATAAAACAAACCTCAATTGGGGGCAGGAGGCAAACCCTAAGAGGCTTCATCATAGGAAACAAACTGAGGGTTGCTGGAGAGGAGGGGAGTAGGGGGGGTAACTGGGGGATGGGCATGAAGGGCATGAAGGAGGGCACGTGATGTAATGAGCACAGTGTGTTCTATGCAACTGTTGACTCACTGAACTCTACCTCTGAAACTAATAATGCGCCATATATTAATTAATTGAATTTCAATTTAAAAATATTTTTAGAAAGACCTCAAGTAGGTATGATTACTGAAAATCATCTCAATCCTTTTCAATGATTTAAAGCAAATTTTTTTTAAGATTTTATTTATTTATTTGACAGAGAGAGATCACAAGTAGATGGAGAGGCAGGCAGAGAGAGAGAGAGGGAGGGAAGCAGGCTCCCTGCTGAGCAGAGAGCCTGATGTGGGACTCGATCCCAGGACCCTGAGATCATGACCTGAGCCGAAGGCAGCGGCTTAACCCACTGAGCCACCCAGGTGCCCGATTTAAAGCAAATTTTAAGTTTCAAGGTTTTTTTTCCCAGAATAAAATAAGTATCTTTCTTAACACCAGGCTACCATGTCTGTAGCTATGAAAAATTCTGTACAGTTCACCAGGAATTCGAGAAAATAAATAATTTTTTTTTCTCCAGACCAGAGAGTATCATGGTCCAGGCAAGTACATATCCAGTCATTCTAGAAAGTAGGAAATGGTAGTAGGGATGGACTATGTTTCAGAGAATTTTAAAATTCTGCTATCTCACTGTTTCCCCGCCCACCCACACCCTCCCACCCCACCCCTCAACAGAGTGCACAGCAGTCCTGCTGCTGTCCCATCAGCATCTTCTAGGAGCATGGGGTATGGAGTGACGGGTAGCAACTTGGATTGTCCCAAAGAGCTTTTAGTAGGGGCACCTGGGGGGCTCAGTGGGTTAAAGCCTCTGCCTTGGGCTCAGGTCATGATCTCAGGGTCCTGGGATGGAGCCCCACATTGGGCTCTCTGCTCAGTAGGGAGCCTGCTTTCCTCCCCGCGCCCCCCCTCCCGCCTGCCTCTCTGCCTACTGTGATCCCTCTCTGTCAAATAAATAAATAAATATATATATATATATTTTAAAAAGCATTTGGTAGAGTCAAGGTGACATGGGGCAGAGCTTGACTCTAGCTGTGGCCCATGGACAGGTTATCCCAACTCCCAAAGGCAGAGTTTCCACATCTATAAAATCTTTCTCACAGGGTTATTCTAAGTAGTAAGTGGCCTAAGTGCCTGGCACAAAAATACAAAGTACGTGGCACAGAGTCTAGGCAAGAAAGCCAAGTAATTCATAAATGTAGTGCCTTCTCATCAGCACCCTCCCTCTAGAAAAGCATCAGGTAATTTTGTGAGCACCCTCCGGGGTGGACGGCTACCTTATTCCTACCCCAGAGCCCCCAGCCCCAGAAAGGCACCTAACATATAACTGGGCTTCCATGAATGTTTGCTGAATTGTGCACAAATGAGTCTGAAATGTCCTGCCTCCAGTGTCCCCGTGATCTCCATTGCTAAGCAAATCCATTTTAGGTTGAACAACGGGAAAGGTGAGCCGGAAGGATCTGAGGACACTGCGGCCACCGGTGCGTCCAGTGGTCTCCCTGAAGGAGAGCTTCCTCTCCTAATTTTGTCTCCAGGCTGGAGGTATTTCCTGGGCCACCGCCCTGGCTTGCCAAAGCGGGGGTGTGTCAGGCCTTGAAAAAAAGCGACTGGGTTAACTGAGGCCAATATCAACACGAGCAAATTTAGCGTGCGAAATTACAGGCTACGGTATTTTTAAAATACAGAAAAGAGTGTCTGGTGCCAATGAGTAGTTTTAGCCTGGGAGGAAGTAACTATGACCGAAAGCACTTTTCTATCTTTGTCTAACCTAGACGTGGGCAGTGCTGGCCGTTTGGTCACCCAGCTAGGGTCCTCTTTCCCAGCGGCTTCAAAAGGCACTTTGAAATGCATTTAAGCACGAAAAGAAAATCCCAGCTATGGAAAGGGACTCCAGTAGCTTCTCAATGAGACAGACTCTTTTCTGGAAGCAGGCTTCACTCTAGAAAGGAAGTTGTCACAAAGAGGCGAGGCACTCCACAGAACGCAGAAAAAGCTTAATACGCCTCCTGCGAAATGCCCAGAGCAGATCATGTCCTCGAGACTGTCATCGGGCTTTCCCTCAACGGCCAGGAGTCGAGCAACTCCCATGTGCCAGTGACGTTTTAGATCATGGGACACTGCAATCAGTACACAAACCCAGCATCTGCCATGCCTCACCTTTTCACCCCTGCCCCATTCCATTTTCAACAAAGATGCCTTTTCCTTAAATGGACCCCTCCATCGTTCGTTCACAAGTCTGACCTCTCCGTGTTAGACTCTGGAATGTGCTGTGTCCCAAAGCACAAAAGGCTCCCCTCTGTTCACTTAAACATAGTCTGGAGTTCTGTAAAGAGAAGCTCCCTTCTGGGGCAAAGCTCGGAGCCAGGCATGACCTCCCGGACAGCCCCCACACTGGTGGAGACGTGGCCCCTTGGGGAGTTCCCCATCCACCTCGACAGTCTGGGGACTCCTCGTGGCCCCAAGGCTGGACTTCCCCTATTCTGTCTTTAACCTCTGCCCTTCTTTCTCTTGCAACAATTGGCAAGAATTTCTTCTTCTCCTCTCATCTGTACATTCCCAGGTTCTTTTCAGTGAGGGGAAACAGCAGAATACAGATGAGCAAAGGGCTCGGGAACCTGAAATGGAATGGGGAATGGTTCTTTCATTTTTCTCCCCCTCGTTGAACAAACATTGGAATGTCCGCTCAATTCACTGGGGCCACAGCCATGTAATGTTTTCGTAGAAGGTGCTGTTTCCCAGGTAATGCAGAGGGGGCCGGAACACAGTCCATTTCCTGAAATAGGATTAATGGTTGCAGTGACGGCAGACGAAGCATAATAAGGACAGAACATGTACCTCTGTCGCCAAAGTAGCTGCTCCGCGTTACTTTTAGGCAGGCTCCACGCCCAGCTTGGAGCCCAACGCAGGGCTTGAACTCATCACGCTGAGATCCAGAACTGAGCTGACACCAAGAGCTAGATGCTTAACCAACTGAGCCATCCGGGAGCCCCCAGTTGCTACTGTTTACAGCCAGCAGATGAAACACAAAAAAACATGTGGATTATCACAGACAGTAGTTAAAAAAACAATGCCCACGTTAGCATTACATACCTAAGGTTGGGTTCAACATATGAACAGGGTACCCAATATCTTAGATTAGGAATCCTAGTAAATTGAAAAATAAAAATGCAAGAAACGTACAACAGTGTGTTCCCATAAAATGTAAAATTTCTTACCAAAAATACAAAGAACATACAGTCTTTAAAATCAATTCCAGAAGTAGGGTGAGGTCAATATCGAAGAAAACTGTTATCTACACCTTTTGCATTCACACTTTTGCATTCACACTTGTTGCCTAATTCTACAAATTTATGACTTGTGCATTATCTTAAACATGTTAGAAAAGGTATCTCACTCTCCAAACCCACCTCTTGGTCCCTCAATATTACAGGACACTTAATAAGTAGAATTTAAATATCAAAAGAAATACGTTATTCTAGGACTGCTTCTATGGCATTTTAGTAAATGGGAACTTGCAAGCGCAAAAGAACATGGTGGGTACTTTTAGTGCCATAGGAAGGGAGTTTTATGATGCCTTACATAACCCTGCATCTCCCTGGAGTGAAGGTCGGTAAAGAACATTCCTGAGTACCCGCACCCATTTTAACGGTCCCTCTTGTACCCCTGCAGATAACTCTCCCACAGCATTTGTGGTTTGCTGATGGGAGTGATTTTATCCACTCAAAGTCAATTTTCATTCCCAGTGACATCCTTACTTCAGCTAGAACTACCCATATATTAGTCTTTCATTATAAAATAATGCCCTGCTTTCAGACTCTCACTCTATTTTGGTACATCCTTTTAAAGTAAAATGCACGCCATTAAAATACATTTGTTCCATTGAGTCAGATTTTTAGACTCATTATGATGCTCATTGTTGACACAATAGCTCCTTCAGATACACAACAATCTGTCATAAAAGACCCATACTTGGATGGGTGACAAAAGTGTTTTTGCAAAGCCTGTCTTCTCAATGCAGTTGCTGTCAAAGACATATATTAATATCGTCCTAGTTAAAGAGTATTTATTCTACAAAGTGCAGACCATTTAAATAGAAAATGACTTCATGCGCTATTTCTGCAAGTTCAGTTACTTCTCAGAACACAGTGTTGTTAGATACCCAGTGGGAGAACAGAAGAGCAACCAATAGAAGGTTGTAATCCTGAGCACCCTACTACCTCTGCCCGTAGCATGCATTTCCAAAGTCATTAGCTATCCACTCTTTTCCATAATCAATAAGCATTTCAGGTTTCAGCTTCAGTGAACTCTTTTCTTGTATCATTAGAATGCAAAGAGCCTATGTGAAAATGCTACCAGATTCAAAATACTGAAGTTGGGTCATTTGTTATAAAAGTAAACCTTAAAATAAAAAATGTGTTCTCCCCCTCAGAAGTGTTAAAACTGGCACCTAAAATCTAGGGGTGACATAATTCTTTGGAGTGAGGTCATGTTTATTCTTAATCATGCTGGGGAGACATGGGACCCACGGGGAATATTCTGAGCAATTAAAAAGCCAAAATGAGCCTAAACCAAGTAAACAGAATGAGGAGGAAATACAGAACATTTTTCACAATTTCACTTCTATGACATTTTATCTGCTGTGCTACCACTGAAATTCAGATGTCCTTCTCTCTAATACACAAAGCATGAGACTGATGTATTTTGAGGACCTATTACATAGTTAGAAATAAAGATCTGGAAAGAACCTGGGTGGGGAAACAATGTTTGCACATAAGGGGTTTGCCTACGGTAAAAACAAAACAACAAACCCAATGTGGAGTCACTTATGCTAAGCCCTAGATCATGGAAACAAGGCTTAATTACAGTTTTGCCTCTCCCAGGAGTGGAATCTTAAATCAGGATTCACCTGATCAGCATTAAATCAGTAATCTGCCTCATAGACCCGGTAGTCCCCCAAGGGAGAATATCCTTGAAATCACCAACTTCCTTGTTCCTGCTCCCTCTGCCTGTAGAAGACTTTCATTTTGTACAGTTGCTCAGGGTAACTTTCTATCTTTTGCCCAGTTTGAAAGAACTTTTGCTTAAACTCTTAAAAGTTTTAATATGCCTCAGTTCATCTTTTAATACCTACGATCACACACCCAGTTGACGACAGAACAGAGCCCAGAGTTTGATGTTTACTTATGGCTAATTCAGAGATCTCCATGTTATATAATCCTGTTTCTTGTCTTCAAAAACAGTATGTAACAGGGTGCCCGGTTGGCCCAGTTGGTTAAGTGACAACCTTCGGGTCAGGTCATGATCCTGGAGTCCCAGGATCAAGCCCGGAATCAGGCTCCCTGCTCAGTGGGGAGTCTGCTTCTCCCTCTGACCCTCCCCCTTCTTATGCTCTCTCTCTTTCTCATTCTCTCTCTCTCTCTCTCAAATAAATAAATAAATAAAATCTTTAAAAAGGAAAACAGTATGTAACAATGGGTGGACAGAATCACCTTAAAAAAGACAGAACAGAAAACTAAAAGTAGTCTTAAGGTTGTATGTGTGCCAAGATAGTTAGATCCGCTTTGAAGGTAAGCCAGGGTGCCTGGGTGGCTCATTGGGGTAAACTTCTGCCTTTGGCTCAGGTCATGATTTCAGGGTCCTGGGATCGAGCACCACATCAAGCTCTCTGCTCAGCAGGGAGCCTGCTTCCCCCTCTCCCTGTGCCTGCCTCTCTGTCTACTTGTGATCTCTCTCTTGCTGTCAAACAAATAAATAAAATCTTTAAAAAAAAAAAAAAGCCTAAATGTTGATCAAGAGGCAATTAATTAAATAAATTTTGCCATTAATGTCTATAAGATATAATATTAAATGGCCACTAAAATTTGTTCATAACAGAATCCTTAATGTCTTGGAAAAATGTTCAAAATGTACTATTAAAAAATGAACAAGGGGAGCACCTGGGTGGCTCAGTCAGTTAGGCATCCAACTCTTGATTTCAGCTCAGGACATGATCTCAGGGTGGTGAGATCAAGCCCTGCAGCAGGATCCTCGCTCAGTGTGGAGTCTGCTTGAGTTTCTTGCCCTATGCCCCTACCCCTCTCAGTCGCTCTCTCTCTTTCTCTCTCAAGTAAATAAATAAATCTTTCCCAAAAAAGGAGATCTATCATACAATCAGTTTTATGAGTAAAATTATATTTAGTATGTATATATCCCTTAAAGAGGCTACCCAAAAAATATTAACTGTAGCTTGCTCTAGAATGCTGGAATTATCAGTGCTATTTATTGTCTCTGCTAAACTTCTCCCAAATATCCAAATTTTACACAGTTAACTTTGTTAGTTTTCCAAAAGATCAATCAACCCAGTGGGCATTAAAATATGCCAATATTCAAGATATTAAAATTAAAATATTCTAATATAGTAAGACATTAAAATGTGATCACCTGATAAAATTTCAACATGAACACACTGAGGATTTGGGGGTTGAGGAGAAAAATCAAAGCCAGGGTAGTATTCCCCCACCCCTTATAATTTTCCAAAACTTTTAATACTAGAAACAAGAGCAGAAAGAAAAGTAAATGAACTTCCATTGACCCATAACCCAGCTTCAACCTCCATCCACTTTTACTCCCCTATGGAAGCAAATCTGAGACATCACATCATTCCTTTCATAAATATTTCAATATGTCTCTCTAAAAGAGAGGAACTCTTTCTGTTGTTTCTCTTTAAACATAATCAAAACAACATTATTATACAAGAATTATTCATAATAATCCCTCAATATCACTAAATATCCAGGAGTATTCAAATTATCCCACTTATCTCATAAATGCTGTTTTGATTTACAGTTAGTGTATTCAAACCAGAACCCAAATAGGGTCTATACATGTATCCAAATCTTTTAATCTACAATTTTTAATCCCTATGCTCCACCCCCCATCTTTTTTTCTCCCTCTTTGTAATTTCTTAGTTGAAATAATCAGGGTTGTATGTGTTCAGCTTCCCAGGATCTGGATTTTGCTTCCTGCGTCTCCGTGGTGATGTGGGTAGTAGATTGCTCTGTCCCATTCCACTTTAGAAAACATACTAGTCAGGTCTAGAAGCTGGATAGGCTCCAGGTTTGATTTTCAATGATTCTACCAAATGATGGTAGTCTATGCATTTGGGAATCATGTCATGTCTGCTCGTCTCTCTTTTCCTAATGTTAACAGCTATTGGTAATTATTGCCTAGGTGCCTAATTCATTACGGATTACAAAATAGTGGTCTCCTCCCATTCGTTTTCATGTATCGGTTGGAGCACTTCTACAGAGAAATTTCTCTTTGTAAGCTCTTCAGTGGCTTTGAGATATAAATTATAAAGCAAAGTCAGGATAAATATTTGATTCTTCCCTTTTCTTTACATTTTCAAAGTAATAAGCTAGCTCCTAGCACAAGGTGATCCTATAAAATGCAAATCTGCTCCTGTACCTTCCCGTACAGCCTTCAAAAGGAGAACTGTTGCTCTTAAAGAACAGTATGTTTGGTGGACCCTCCTAGCCACGAATGGCCTAACTGGTTTATCTTTTCTAGAAATGTCTTTGACCCAGTACATACATGCACACTCCCAACACAGAGCCTCCCGCTCTGCCTCTGTCACATCACCCCCCAACTCGGAGCCCCGTAGAGCAGTCGGCACGTCTCTCTGGGGCCGCACTGACCCAGCCCAATGCCTAGTGCTGTGCCAGGTACATTACAGTCTCTCAGTAATTACGTGTGGAAAGAGAGAAAGAACGAGTGAGTGTGTGTGCTTGGGTTCTGTTATTTGCTTATCCTACTTCATTCAAAAGGCATTTACTGACCAGAAGAGCTAACTCGTACCGGGCATTGTGCCAGCTGCCAGGAACTTGACGTTGATCACAATCTAATCTGGGAGGTGGACAAGTAAACAGACAATTCCAAAACAGGGTTTATGGTTCAATCACACAGGGGAGTGAACACAGAGTAAGAGCTAAGCACCTGGGCAGATGCGACAACAGGACACATTTAAATTAAAACAGTATTCTCCGCTGGGGAAGAGGTAGTATTAGATTGCCTTTTTAACACAGCTGGATCCAACTGAATGAGGACATAGGGACCAGAATGACTTTTTCAAGACATGATTTCAACTCATTAAGACAAGTTTCTCGGATCATAACTCAAGGACTTAAGGCTTGTGCCCACAACATGAGTTCCAGAAAGCTGCTGACAGAACTCTCTGACCACAAATACACAACACAGATTAAGATCTTGAGACCAATGCAGTGCCCAAAGGGATATTTTTTAACTACCACCTTCACAAAGTTAGGAAGGAGGAAATCACACAAGGAATTCTCTCAATGATTCAGACCAAATATAATTGCTAAGTCACTATTAGTTGCATAAAATATATCATAAATCCTCAACACAAGCTATTAGGTATAACAAATCATTTCATTAGCATTCATATTCTTCTTGCAGAAATCTAGGTCCGATAGAATTGAGAGTTATGTCTGCAGAGCTAGGACTAAATCAGATAAAACCGCTCTATAATCTGTTTCTTCCACAATACTTAGGACCTTAGGGGTGGGGATGCCTTATACATACCTTTATTTCCTGGGTGTTTATCAGACTCCTGGAATAGAGTAGGAGCTCAACAATGATAGAATAAATGAATGAGGGATTTTGGATAGAAAAACTTGAAATAACAAAGATGCTGGATATAAACAGGGTGACCATAATTTTATTGTGTAAACTGGGGCACTTCTGAGAGTGAGTATTCAGTGCATAAAGCATAAGCTTTGGCTGCCCCAAGAAAACCAACTCCTCCACCCTAGAAACAAGAAACCAAAAATTGAAAAAAGATCAATACGTTATTTGTCTATGTAAGAATTAGAAGACTTGGGGGGAATTTAAGTGATGATTCTGTGGCCATGATTACTTTAAACAGCTTCAGAAATGGTTTTGAAAAATAAACAGAAGGAAAACTTCAAAACTCATTCTATGAAGTCAGCATTACCTTGATCCCCAAACCAAACAAAGACCCCACCAAAAAGAATTACAGACCAATATCCTTGATAAACACAGATGCAAAAATTCTCACCAAGATAGATAGGTAGATAGATAGATAGATAGAGCCAATAGGACCCAACAGTACATTAAAAGGATTTTTCACCACGATCAAGTGGGATTTATTCCTGGGCTGCAAGGTTGGTTCAACATCCGCAAATCAATCAATGTGATACAATGCATTCATAAAAGAACAAGAACCATATGATACTCTCAATAGATGCTGAAAAAGCATTTGACAAAGTACAGCTTCCCTTCCTGATCAAAACTCTTCAAAGCGTAGGGATAGAGGGCACATACCTCAATATTATCAAAGCCATCTATGAAAAACCCACCGCAAATATCATTCTCAATGGAGAAAAACTGACAGCTTTTCCACTAAGGTCAGGAACACAGCAGAGACCCGAGAAGGGTTACACGTTTTGGACTCTAAGGGTTCTTTTTATTTATTTATTTATTTTAAGATTTTATTTATTTGACAGACAGGGATCAGAAGTAGGCAGAGAGGCAGGCAGAGAGAGAGAGAGGAGGAAGCGGGGAGCCTGCTTCCTCCTCCCCCGTATCCTAGGATCATGACCTGAGCTGAAGGCAGAGGTTTTAACCCACTGAGCCACCCAGGTGCCCCGGACTCTAAGGGTTCTGAGAGGTATGCCTCTGCTGAAATCAGGGCCTTTTGACACGCAGGTGTTCTTGGCACACTGGTTTTTAAAAGATCTTGATCTATTAGAAACAGCTGAGCTCGTGGAGCTCCAGTTCCTAAAAACTGGTAATTGTAGTTGCTCAGGAGTATTTTGTACAACAGCCCAATCCACTCCTAAACAGGTTATCCTGAACGCCACTTCCCTCTTCTCTCCACTTGGAGCAAGAGAGACAGTAACTTTTAAGAACAAGTTGGTTTCAGGGGTAGGAGAAGCCAAGCTCGAGCCACTTAATTGCATCGCTGAGAACGCAGGTGTCAAAGGAACGAGGTACCTGTGAAAGTGGTCCCTATTAACTCTTTAAATGCATTTCCCTTTTCCTCAACCTTCCTTCCCATTCTCCCGATTCTGGGGTCAGCTACCATAAGGGAATCAGTTCCAGTGAGGAATACTGCTTTTAAAAATAGTATTCCCACCCAGCAAAATCTCTTATGTGGTCTCGTGCAGAAATTGTGCTGGGTTGAAATATTCCCTTTTTCTTGTCACGCACATTATTGATAATTTCCTTAAAAGAAAACAATATAAATTACTTATTCCCCCAAATTTGTATTTTGGTAATTATTTTGAAAGCAACATAGTACTAGAAGTCCTAGCCTCAGCAATCAGAATACAAAAAGAAATAAAAGGCATCCAAATCAACAAAGAACTAGTCAAACTTTCACTCTTCTCCGTCTACTTATGCGCTCTCTCTCCCAAATGTGCAAATAAAATCTTAAAGAGAGAAAGAGAGGAAGGAAGGAAAGAAGGAAGGAAGGAAGACTCCACTCAGAAATTGCTAGATCTCATACAGGAATTCAACAAAGTGGCAGGATATAAATCAATGCTCAGAAGAGAGGTGCATTTCTATACACTAACAATGAGACAGAAGAAAGAGAAATTAAGGAACCAATTCCATTTACAACTGTACCAAAAACCATAAGATAGCTAGGAATAAACCTAACCAAAGAGGTAAAGAACCTATACTCTGAAAACTATAGAACACTTATGACAGAAATTGAGGAAGACACAAAGAAATGGGAAAAGATTCCATGCTTAGGGATTGGAAGAACAAATACTATTAAAATGTCTATGCTACCCAAAGCAATCTCTGGGTACTTTCAATGCAATCTCTATCAAAATACCATCAACATTTTTCACAGAGCTGGAACAAATAATCCTAAAATTTATACGGAACCAGAAAAGACCCCAAATAACCAAAGGAATGTTGAAAATAAAACCAAAGTTGGTGGCATCACAATTCCAGACTTCAAGCTCTATTAAAAAGCTGTAATCATCAAGATAGTATGGTACTAGCACAAAAACAGACACATAGATCAATGGAACAGAATAGAAAGCCCAGAAATGAACCCTCAACTCTATGGTCAAATTTGACAAAGCAGGAAAGAATGTCCAATTAGAAAAGGGCAGTCTCTTTCAACAAATGGTGTTGGGAAACTTGGACAACCACATGCAGAAGAATGAAAGTGGACCATTTTCTTATACCATACACAAAAATAAACTCAAAGTGGATAAAAGACCTAAGCGTGAGACAGGAATCCATCACAATCCTAGAGGAGGGGCACCTGGTTAAGCGTCTGCCTTCAGCTCAAGTCATGATCCCAGGGTCCTGAGATGCAGCCCCGTGTCAGGTTCTCTGTTCACCAGGGAACCTGCTCCTTCCTCTCCCTCTGCTGCTCCTCCTGATTGTGTTAACTTTCTCTCTCAAATAAATAAATAAAATCTTTAAAAAAAAATCCTAGAAGAGAACACAGGCAGCAACCTCTTTGACCTTGGCCACTGCAACTTTGTGCTAGACACATCTTCAAAGGCAAGGGAAACAAAAGCAAAAATGGACTATTGGGACTTCATCAAGATAAAAAGCTTTTTTTTTGCACAGCAAAGGAAATAGTCGACAAGATTAAAAGAAGACCTACAGAATGGGAGAGGATATTTGCAAATGTCTTATCAGATAAAGGGCTAGTATCCAAAATCTATAAAGAACTTATCAAACTCAACACCCTTAAAACAAATAACCCAGTCAAGAAATGGGCAGAAGGGCGCCTGGGTGGCTCAGTGGGTTAAGCCGCTGCCTTCGGCTCAGGTCATGGTCTCGGGGTCCTGGGATCGAGTCCCGCATCCGGCTCTCTGCTCAGCAGGGAGCCTGCTTCCTCTCTCTCTCTCTCTCTCTCTCTCTCTGCCTGCCTCTCCATCTACTTGTGATCTCTCACTGTCAAATAAATAAATAAAATCTTAAAAAAAAAAAGAAAAAGAAATGGGCATAAGACATGAACAGACATTTCTCGAAAGAAGACATACAAATGGGCAACACACACATGAAAAAGTGCTCAACATTACTCGGCATCAGGGAAATACAAACAGAACCATGATGAGATACCACCTCATAGCAGTCAGAATGGCTAAAATTAACAAGTCAGGAAACAACAGATGTTGGCGAGGATGCAGAGAAAGGGGAACCCTCGTACAGTTGGTGGGAATGCAAACTGGTGCAGCCACTCTGGAAAACAGTATGGAGGTTCCTCAGAAAGTTAAAAATAGAGCTACCTTACAACCCAGCAATTGCACAATTAGTATTTATCCAAAGGATACAAACATAGTGTATCAGAGGGGCACCTGCTGATAATAACAACTACCAGCAAAGCCCTGGTAACCAGAACGCTCCTACATTGCTGGTGGAAGTGTGAGTTGGTAAAAGTCCTTTTAGAAAAGTCTTTGACAGTGTACAGTAAAACTTAATACACAGCCTATAAGCCATCAACTCCATCCCACAAAACAAATGCACACATCTGTTTAACAAGTAACACTTACAAGGACATTCATAGCAGCACTATTCATAACGCCAAAATGGCAGAAAAAGTAGGATGGATAAACGTGGTGTGGCATATTCAAGCAATCAAAAACCGTAATCCATGAAAGAAACAAACTATTGCTACACTCAACATGACTGACTTTCACAGACAGAATCATAAGAAGCCAAACACAATAGAATACATAGTGTCCAGCTGCATTTAGATTAATGTAAATCTATTTAAAACTTCTATCTATGGGGATGAAAGTCTTGATAGCAGTTACCCTTGGGAGGAACAGTAACGGAAAGGGACAGAATTAGGGCTCTCAACATCCTTAATCTATAGAATTCACTTTGTGATAATTCACTGAAGTGTAGCCTTTAGTGATACACTTTTTAATGTATATTATATTGAGTGAAAAGTTTATGAAAAAATACCCGAGATTATATTCTCATGCCTTCTTTTTCTCCCCAAAATTCTTAACTCAGCAGACATATTGGGGGGAAAAAAAATCACTCCATTGACTTCAGAACTATGTAAAAGGGCTCAAATGACAGGCATTCATTTGATAAATGTTTGATGATCATGATGGCCTTCATAAGAAACAACCCAATATTTTCTCCTTCAAATGTTTTATTTTTCTTACCTTTTATTCATGGTGTTATTCAATACCAGACCAATAAAGACTGCCAGAAAACGAGAAATGAGAAGCCACCAAATTTGGCTCTACTCATGAGGGCTACAATAGAACTTCAGGGGCTCCTGGCTGGCTCAGTCGGAAGGTGTGACTCTTGATCTCGGGGTCGTGAGTTTGAGACCCACGTTGGGGTGTAGAGATTATTTAAATAAATAAATATTTGTTTTTAAAAACTCCAAAATTCACTGGGAAAACTCTAAAGGCAATTTCTAGATTATTAGCACAGAAGAATCTAAGAGAAACTCCACAAAATTTAAAATTCTTTTATACTTCTTTTATACTCAAAAGAGCAAAAGAAATGAGAAAAGAAGTATGAGTGTTAGTGTGGAGGGATATGTACGACCATTTGGTATGGGCTGAATTGTGATCCCCAAAATTCCTATGTTGAAATTTTAGCTCCTGGTACCTCAGAATGTGACTAGCTTTGGAGACAGAGTCTTCAAAGAGGTAATCAGCTGGCTGGTTCAGTTGGTAGAGCATGCAACTCTTGGCCTCAGAACTGTGAGTTCAAGCCCTCCGTCGTCAGGAGTAAAGATTACTTAAAAATAAAAATATTTTTTAAAAATTAAAAAATAAAGAATTAAGGGTACCTGGGTGGCTCAGTTGATTAAGCAACTGCCTTTGGCTCAGGTCATGATCCTCGAGTCCCAGAATCGGGTCTCATGTCAGGCTCCCTGCTCAGCGGGGAGTCTCCATCTCCCTCTAACCTTCTCCCTTCTCATACTCTCTCTCTCTCATTCTCTCTCACATAAATAAATAAAATCTTTAAAAAAGTAAAATAAGGGGCACCTGGGTGGCTCAGTGGATTAAGCTTCTGCCTTCAGCTTGGGTCATGATCTCAGGGTCCTGGGATCGAGCCCCACATCAGGCTTTCTGCTCACAGGGAACCTGCTTCCCCATCTCTCTGCCTGTCTCTCTGACTACGTGTGATTTCTCTCTGTCAAATAAATAAATAAAAATCTAAAAAAAAAAAAAGATAAAGAATTAAGTAAAAAGGGTCTTTAGGGTGGGTCTTCATTGAATATGACCAGTGCCCTTATAGGAAGAGGACATTTGGATACACACCCAAGAAAGAGAAGACAATATGAAGAGACCGGGGGTGGGGGGCAGTCATCTACAAGCTAGGGAGAGAGGCATGGAGTAGATCCCTCCCTTAAGGTCCTTAGAAAAAACCCTACTGATACCTTGATCTTGGATTTCTAGCCTCCGGAACTGTGAAAAAGTAAGTTTCTGTGTTTCAGTCATCCAGTTGGTGGCACTTTGTTACGGCAGCCTGAGTGGGCTGAGGCAGACCACTCATTGAGGGAAGTTCAGAAATGTCAACGTGCTGATTGGTGAGGGGCTGTTACATCCCATTAGACATGTGGGTCTCAGAGTATAAGCCCCTTTAAGGCAGGGACTGATGCGCCTACTTAATTAATATGTTCCATTATCAGACCCATCTCCTGTAGGTATGTGCTCAATGCCTTTTTTTGTTTTAACTTTCACACACTAATTTATACTCCTCTCCCAAGGCCCACTTTTGTTTCATCCTCTCTTTGGATCTGCGTGACCCAGGGACCACAGAAATGAAAAAGTCCTCTTGCTTCTGGAAACAATGAGTATGAGGAGTACGTGTCAGGAGAAAATAAAGACTATTTCTTTATAGAAGATAAAGGAATACGGGTTTTACCTTCCCATTAAAATGAGGAAATCAAAAGGGGAAGAAGTCACAAAGCCAGAATAAAAAAGGATTACACTAGAAAGTGGAGCATAGCAATCAGGAATATGAAAGCTCCAATTCTACCTTTCGCGAACATCATTTATCTGCATGGTAGGGCAAAGATCCTGGTCCCGCTGTGAGCATCTCCAGTCTTGGACTTCTACTTTGAACACACAAGATGCACTAAATCGTTCCTAAAATATACACCCAGCTATGCATGGCATGGGATTAATTCAACCCCGCCTGTAGCAGACCTTCCAGAAATAATTAAAAATAACTCGTTGGGATTAACCTTTAGATAAAACATAAATTTGTCTAAATTTAAAGCACTTGAAAGAGGTGTGGAGGTCACCTTTATTACAAGAATGCTACATTGGCAAATTGATGGAGGCAAAAAATCCTGGTGCTGAGAATAGCAACAACCCTCTGGGGCTTAATCTTGGGCACTGGGAGCTGGAATCCTGGCGTTCCAGCACGGGACCGCGTGATTCACAACCAACTCTATCTTCCTCCATTAGTCCTAGAAATGTCAAGCCGTGTCATTAAGGAGGAACCCTTGCAGGCCCACAGACTCAGTACGTAATGACAAATGAGAGGTCTCTATCACAGCATTTTAAAAAGTTTATTATTATTTTTTAGTAATCTCGACACCCAACGTGGGACCAGAACCCATGACCCCAAGGTCAAGGGTAGCACGCAATTTTGACTCAGCCAGCCAGGTGCCCCTCTAGCACATTTTAAAATGTTTGCAGACTTATGTTTTTAAAGTTCAGTGACCACAAACTGCAGAATTCGTGAATATCAGACATTCCGAAAAACCATCCAGGGTATCAGTGTAACACGGAAGATTCCAAATTGCCTAGAGGATGAAAACTTTCAGTGTTGAAAACAGTGGATTTATGGTCAATTACCTTCAAACACTGGCCAAAAGCCCACACCCATACTGTCATTTCGTCGAAAGGACACGAAGGGTTAGAATCACCGTGCTATTCTGGATATTTGCAGACTTAACTTTACCAATGTGTTTTGTTAACTAAAAACATAGTTAAGCTAAATGCATCCATTACAGATGTACACATCATGTCTAACCATGTATTAACCAAGATTAATCCAATGAGCTTGCTACAGAACTCCCATTTCAGGAACACGGGCTGTCTAAGCCAGACAAGAACAGCTTTACGATGCTGAGAGTCATCTCCCAGAAGTCAGGACCTTCATAAAGGCAGTCCCGTGCCTGGTGGTGG
Organism: Lontra canadensis; assembly: GCF_010015895.1. Taxonomy (NCBI): domain Eukaryota; kingdom Metazoa; phylum Chordata; class Mammalia; order Carnivora; family Mustelidae; genus Lontra; species Lontra canadensis. The sequence continues at coordinate 19,967,069 of NW_022631015.1, read as the reverse complement.
CTCTTTGATGTGGACAAGAAACCCGAATAATTTAAGGAGTTTGAGCGCTTTGCTTTTCCTGCACGCAGCAGTAACTACAAATACTTCAGCGTATCATGATACATATAGTATTTATAGACTAGCCAACATTTGCAAGACATCTTACTGTGAGTCTCTGATGCTCAAAAAGGTAGATACCAGACCAACTCTTCCATGATAAAATGTAGAGGAACAGATTCTAATAATCACAACTATTCCTGGGGTGCCTGGGTGGCTCAGTCAGTAAGTGTCCAACTCTTGGTTTCAGCTCAGATCTTAGCATTGTGAGTTCAAGCCCCACATTGGACTCTGTGCCAGGCATGGAGCCTACTTAAATATATACATGAAATAACTTATGTTTATATATACTATAAAATTATATTTTATAACATTATAAAATAGATTATTTCTTCTTTATTATATTTCATATAAATATAAATATAAATATATTACACATAATTATATAATACATAATAAATATAAAGTATAATATTTATATAATAGATAATAGATTATATGTTTATAATAGTATAAAATAAAAATACTATACGTAATTTCTATATAATGCATATTACTATTAAATTAATAGTATATTAATATAGTATCTATGTATATAATATGTAATATAGTATCTGATATTATCTATGATATTATATTATATAAAAATATATCTATATTCTTTATCATATATATATATGTATGTATATATATAAAAATAAAATAAACACTCCTTAAAAGTGATTCAACTTTCCCTTGGATGATCACCTGACTCACAAAGGCAAGAACGGGCACTGTCCACACAGCACGGTAAAGAATCTACCTCAAACCCTGTCACTTCCCCCTTGAGCCAATCACTCAGCTTTGGGGGGAAGAACCACTCTCCCTTTTCCCTCTTTTACAATCCAAGGATCTGTTCCAGAATGAACCATTTTTGAGAGTGTCAAGCAATGTTAAAAACATCAGCCGAAATTTTTTTTTTAAGATTTTATTCATTTGACAGACAGAGATCACAAGTAGGCAGAGAGGCAGGCAGAGTAGGGGGCGGGGAGCAGGCTCCCCGCTGAGCAGAGAGCCCAATGCGGGACTCGATCCCAGGACCCTGGGATCCTGACCTGAGCTGAAGGCAGAGGCTTTCACCCACTGAGCCACCCAGGCGCCCCATCCAAAATGTTTTCACAGCTTATAGCCAGGAAGAAAATCAGTCCTTGCCTCACTTCAAAGAAAGTTATCTGAAATCCACACGACTGTCAGGAATCTTGAACCAAACTCTAAAGATCAAGTAAATAAAACTTTACTGGCTCAATAAAGACGGCTGTCCAGGGCTCTGGACTCACAGTTACCGTGGTGGATGGAACTGTTAACTTAGGCAATAAACCAAGTTTCCCTAAACTAAAAGCTTACCATTGGCATTTGACAGCATAATCATTTAGTATAGAAAAGTGAGTCTGAAATGCAGGAGCAGAAATCAGAAAATGAAAACGAAACGCCCTGTGGAAAAGTGACTGAGACACAGCCTCTCACGCTCTTGAGGGAAATTATCTTAAGCCAGGATCCCGCGAACCTATCAGTTGAACGACCTTTTGGATAGTAAATATTCCCTGGGCTTGAACACACTGGCTAGACCTGCCTCTTGGCTCTTCTGACCTGAGGGGTTTCTTACCAAATGTTTAACAGAGCTCAGCTCCAAGGAGGGGAATCACTCTACCTGCCCCCCCTTATCCACGGGAGGGGCAGGGGGGTAAGTTCCTATGACACTATGTTTCTATCTTTTATATACATGCCTATAATAGAGTTCAATTTATAAATGAGTACAGTAAGAGGTCAACAGTAACTAATAATAGAATAATTATAACAATGTACTGTAGGGGCGCCTGGGTGGCTCAGTGAGTTAAAGCCTCTGCCTTCCGCTCGGGTCATGATCTCAGGGTCCTCGGATGGAGCCCCACATCGGGCTCTCTGCTCAGCGGGGAGCCTGCTTCCCCCTTTCTCTCTGCCTTCTGCTCTGCCTACTTGTGATCTCTGTGTGTAAAATAAACAAAAATTTTTTTTAAATCTTTAAAAAAATTAAAAATAAGAAAAAAACCAATGTACTGTAATAAAAGTTAGGGGAATGTGTTCTCTCTCTCTCAAGGCACCATACTGTCCTGTACTCCCGCTTCTTCTTGTGATGATAGGAGACGACCAAATGTCACGGCGAGGAGCTGGCATGAGGTCAGGCTACTATTGACCTTCTGACCTTACAACATTCCGTCAGAAGGAGGATCATCTGCTTCCGGTCCCCAGGCTGGCCAGGTAACCAAAACCAGGGAGAACCCACGGGTAAGGAGGAACTCTACTATATTCCCAACCACTGTCATTACAAAACCGAAGCAATGGTTTAAAAAACACCATCACTGGGCACCTGGGTGGCTCCGTGGGCTAAACCTCCAGCTCTTGATTTCGGCTCAGGTCCTGATCTCAAGGTGGTGAGATGGGGTCCAGCGTGGGGCTCTGCACTGGGCGTGGAGCCAGCCTGAGAAACTCTCTCTCTCCTGCCCCTGACCCCACTCCCTCCCTCTCTAAAAATAAGTTAATCAATTAATTAATTTAAAAGTACCATCATAGGATGAAGAGGTGGTTTACACCCATTAGGTTTCTTTACAAAAAATAATAAAGGAAAAAGCAGATTGGGGTATAGATCCATAAAAACAAATATTTCTCCTTTCAAGTCACCAGCTCCTTTCTCCTCCTCCTCCTCCTTCCTCTCCTTCTCCTTCTCCTTCTTCTATTTCTTATTCCCCCCACACTCCCCCTTCCAAATAAACTACCTCATTTTTCTTAAGCTGGATATCATATCTATAGCTTGGTAACTGCTTCCTGACTCACAGGAAAACTGCAGAGTGATTATCTTATTTCCACAGGAGGGAAAATATGCACCCATCCCAGCCACCCCTTCATACCACAGGGACACAACGTTTTCTAGAAGTTCCGCAGAGAGGGTCCCCTGGCTCCGAGCGTTCTACACAGATAAGGTGCCATGAAAAATCAGACAGAATTCATTCTGTTTCAGAGAAGAGTTTCCTCCATTTCCAGCAAGGTGAGCTGTGTCAGACAAAAGATCAGAGAAGAGGCCAAAGGACCCTCCTGGAGATCTCCCCTTTTTCAAAGAAAATGCATTAGACTTGCCAACTTTCACCTACTCAGAAACAAGCCAAAGGCATGGTTTTTCCAACCAGTGATTCAGAGAAAAGGGAAACCATCACATTCAGAGTGATCTAGACACACCCAGATATTTTAACAGCAGGATCTTAAGAGAAAGCTAACAGTAGTTCCATTTTCTCCATTTCAATGAATGTCCATTTCAACTGAAGTGATCCAGGTCGTGCAACATAAAAATACAAGGGCTGCTGGCTCACCTGGTAGAGCATGCGACTCTTGATCTCAGGGTCATGAGTTCGAGCCCCATAGGGGTGTAGACAATGCTTCACTAAATGAACTTAAAACTATATATTTTTTCTTAAAAAAGAACATACAAGTCCAGCTTTGCGTATTTTTTTGTTTACATAAATATGAAGAGCAAACATGCGTAGGTACTTACTAGAGTCACTCAATAAAATATATTTAGTAAAAGTAGGTTGCTTTTACTAAGTTGGTTTTTTTTGTTTGTTTGTTTTATTTATTTATTTGAGAGAGAGAATGAGAAGAGGGAACGTCAGAGGGAGAAGCAGACTCGCTGCCAAGCAGGGAGCCTGGTATGGGACTCCATCCCAGGACTCCAGGATCATGACCCGAGCCCAAGGCAGTTGCTTAATCAACTGAGCCGCCCAGGCGCCCTTACTAAGATATTTTAGAGCCCATTTTCTTTTTTTTTTTTTTTTAAGATTTTATTTATTTATTTGAGAGATCACAAGTAGGCAGAGAGGCAGGCAGAGAGAGGAGGAAGCAGGCTCCCCGCTGAGCAGAGAGCCCGATGCAGGGCTCGATCCCAGGACCCTGAGATCATGACCTGAGCCAAAGGCAGAGGCTTTAACCCACTGAGCCACCCAGGTGCCCTTACTAAGATATTTTAGAGCCCATTTTCTTTCTTTTTATTTTTTTTTTAAGATTTAATTTATTTATTTGAGAGATCACAAGTAGGCAGAGAGGCAGGCAGAGAGGGAGGAAGCAGGCTCCCTGCTGAGCAGAGAACCCGATGCGGGGCTCGATCCCAGGACCCTGAGATCATGACCCGAGCCAAAGGCAGAGGCTTTAACCCACTGAGCCACCCAGGCACCCCCAAAGCCCATTTTCAAACGTGAAGTGAACACTTCTTCTCCAAAGTCCAGCTGTGGGTGGCAAGGTTTGACAACCAAACTTTTTTTTTTTTTTTTTTTAATTAAAAATAGAAGAATCTTAACACCAGCCTCTTCTACTCTTCTCCCTAAGTCTGCCAGGGGTTTGTCAAGCGTTGTTGAAATGATAAATTCTTCCCTCGATAAGTGTTTTTCCACAAACAAGTGAAGGAGGATCAGAACACTGATTAACTATTGATGAAAGCAATAGCAGACTGACAACCGATTCCCAAGAACAAGTGCTTGGTGGGGGCTTTATCATGAACATCATCTAACTTAGAATTACAATCAATGACTACATCTAAATAAAGGAACTGAAGTTATGCAAAAACTCTTAGGGAAAGCCAGAGGAAGTGCCACACTCCAGACATATTTACATCATTTAAAAACAGAGGAGGGGGAGAAGTATTTGACTGAGCTACTGTGAGCTTTGGTAGGAGACTAAAAGAAATGTTAGCTAATGTCTCCAGGTAATTTCTTATCATTGGTTTCACCCTTACCCAAAGCAAGGTAAAGGAACTCTGGCTAAAAACAACTTCCGATCATAAATTTCACGTATCCCCCAAATTCATAAGATCAGAAAAGAGCAGAGGGAGAAATAGGCTTTACATAGAATGAAAAGTCTAGATATGTGTGTAAGCAATTCTCCATCATGATCACCTTCCCGCACTAGATAATAGATTTGGGCTTGATATGGATATGTTTAACAGCAATGCACTAATGAAGTCTCTAAATTCAGTTCAATTCTTCAAGAAAGTTTATGCAGGGCTCCTCAAGTAAATCCCCACCCGTAAATGCCAGACTTGTGCTTTCTTAGCACGGGAGCCCCTGCAAGAGCGGTACCTGGAGAAGCCCACGGGGAACCCATGGAAACAAGCTTCCAGTGATCTTTTTTTCATCAAATCATCAGATGGAGTCCTTGCCACAATGGGGTGTTGACTTTGGAAAAAACTATTATGAAGAGATCAGCAAATACAGGGCAGAAATCACCCATGTTTCTCTGCAGTTTTGTGTGCAAAAGAAAAAACTGAGCCCGTACTAATGCCAACTAACAATGAGGTGTGGCGCAATGCTTCAGCCTTAAAACCTTTGCAAATGCTGTGGCTACACCTGGACGCAAACGCGATCCCCATTTTACAGAAGAGAAGAGGTTTGAGGAGAGTTGCGTAACATCCCCCACAAGAGCACAAAGGAAAATCTGAATCTCAGAGCAATGGAAATTTGGCCGTGCACCCTAAAACTTAAAAGAAATTACATATTTTACAAAATCTCTAAATGGTATGGGTTTGGGGTTGGGGTTTTTTTTGTTTTTTTTTTGACTTGGGGTTTTTTGGTTTTGGGGTTTTTTTTTTGTAAATTTTGTTTGGGTTGCACAGCTGATACAACTTTTGTATCAGCTCACTGACAGGACTATACATGTATCCCACCCAATAGCTTACGAATTCCAAATTTTACGTCTAGTTAGCAAGAATAATTACTTAAAATAGGAGCCTCCAGATGGTATAAGCATGCGCTATCCAATATGGTAGCCACTAGCCATATGTGGCTTTTGAGCACTTAAAATGAGGCTAGGCCAAATTAAGATGTACTGTTACTACAAAATATATATAGGATTTCAAAAACCAAAGAATATAAAATATCTCATTAACAATTTTTGTTTTAATTACATGTTGGAATTATATTTTTCATATATTGAGTCAAACAAAATATACTACTAAAAATCATCTCACTTGTCTCTTTTTCCTTTTGTAATGGGGCTACTAGGAAATTTTTAATGACATATGCCGGCTCATGTTTGTGGCTCACATTGTAGTTTTCTTGGGCATTACTGGATACACTGTTAAAGATATCTTCACTACATCAGTTACAAGATTCATCTGTGTGCTCAGGACACTGAAATTGCTAGTTAAGGCTTTGCTGACAGCAAAACTTGTGGATTTTAATCATTATTCAATCATTATTTCGTTGAGTCAAGTAGTTATTTGCTGAGCAAATGCTATGTCCCAGGCAAAATAATACAATGCATTGTAATGTTTCAAACACGGGCCTCTCTCTGGGGAATTTCATGAGGAATGTTCCCAACAAGATCCCAGCGAACAACAATGGATACTCTGGTAATGCAGCTGTAAGTAGTAGTAGTAAAAACTAAAGGGCTTATCTGAAGTGTGTTTTAAGTATGGTAAGAGACAGGAGTGCCAGAAACAATCCAAGGAATTAACTGGACATGGGAGGTGGATTAACTCTCTTTCTGTTTTATTTTATTTCTTTGAAGTAATCACTACACCCAACTTGGGGCTCGAACTCCCAACCCCCAGATCAAGCGTCGCATGCTCTGTTGACTGAGCCCGCCAGGCGTCCCAGGCCAGTTAACTTCAAGCAAAAACTGTCTAATGTCAATTTCAACATGCATCAGAAGATAAGGTAATTGTGCAAATACCTGCTAGACTTTATTACTAAAAACAATGAAAGTGACTAAATCTTGCGAAATCTAGAAGCATAATCTTATTTCTCTGCGGCATCAGGCAATGCTTAAGAAAAATAAATCTCACGGTACATCTGTAAAAGAACCACTACTGGGGTGCCTGGCTGGCTCAGTCAGCGGAACATGTGACTGGAGATCTCAGGGTGGTGAGTTTGAGCCCCAGGTTGCACACAGAGATGATTTAAAAAAAGGGGTGGGTGGGTGGGAAGGAAACTACTAAGTAGGTGCTATATATAACAAAAACAAAATCAACACAGTAACCACAACGCTGCATGGTGTGCAATTTGCCTTCCCTTTGCCATTAGTTTAAGAATACTTGGTAAAATGTTCTAGCAATTTAACTCCTACATGTGGCTTTACTCCGTAACTGAGACTGTAGAAGAATGGTTTAGAGCAGACCTCGTCTCCCTCCAAGACAAAAACAAAATGCCTACGAGAGATGTCACCCTGTTGGAAAGGATCATGTTCACCACCGGACCAGTGTTCTGAGCCGAGATTTGAGAGTTTTTCTGCAGCTACCCTATGTGTAAAAACCAACTGTCTATATTTCCCCAAAAACATGATCTTACAGATCCCATTCAGGCAAAGTCTCGGTAAATAAATGCACTAGGGTTCTGCTTGAGTAACAACCAAGCTCATAAGTTCCAAATGGCATTTCATGGAAGATTTGAGCAGAAGACACTTTGCGTTTGATCTAGAAATCCCAGACCACTGTCATTTCGCTATTGTCAGTGCAAAAGATGAGAGAGCAAGCACCAAGGTAGTATTTGATTAAGACGTCAAACCATTGCCTGGAATGACTCGCCTTTCTTGTTCTGCTAGATGAAGTCTCCTTGGTGGTATTATTAATACTGCAGCATAGCAAAGGCATTGCTACAATAAAAGGTGGTGTAAATCCAACTTCCAGATACAATAAACTCGTAAGAGACGGCGCCTCAGGGGCATTAATTTCTTCTTTTGCAAATCAGATCTTGCCTGCCTTACTTCCCTTCCAATAAAATTTTAAACACAAATCTTCAGGCCCTGAATCGCTTAACCAGTGAAGAAGTCCGTCTAAGTACTCAAGTGTTTTGAGTGTCAGTGAAGGTCAGAACTCCGCATGCTGGACAAAGGCCAAGGACAGGGAGAGAAGACATTACCCTGCCCTCAGAGTCTGCAACCCCTATTCGTGTCCTAGGGCTGCTTTAACCAATCATCACCAACTCCAGGGCTGAAAACAACGGAAATTTATTCTGTCATGATTCTGGAGGTCCAATATCCCAAGTCAAGGTGTCAACAGCACCCTGCTCCCTTCGGAGGCCGGGGAGGAGAATCCATTCCTTGTGTCTTCTGTCTTGTGGCGGCCGCTGGCCTTCCCCCGCACGTGGTCACATCACTCCAATCTCTGCCACCACCTTCACACCACCTTCTGCTCTACTCTGGGGAGATGATTTCCTCCTGCCCATCTCCAGTTAGGACACCATGACTGGGTGTAGGGCCATTCGGATAACCCAGGAAAATCTCCCATGTCAAGACCCTTAACTTAATCACACCTGCAAAGTCCATTTTCCTTACAAAGTAACATTTGCAGTTTCCAGATATTAGGACCTCATCTCTTGCAGGGGATTGGTGGGAGGATGCGGGGGAGACCATACTCCAGCCAAAGCTACCCAGAGCCTCGGTGGAATCAAACCGAAATGCCTAAAAACCTAAGCATAAGTGAGGGGATACTGTGGGGTATCAAAATAGCTTCTGCCGGAGTTCGGGGAACGGGGCACATGTTGGTCTCCTGGGCCTGGGTGAGGCTCTGCTCCTTTTCTCTCAGACATTCTCAAAGGATCCTACAAGCTTCAGAAGGGCCACGCTTGGACCACAGTCTTTGTCATTCGAGATGCTCTTAGTGGCCTCCTACTTCTGTCCTCTTCATTTTACTGTACACCGTCACATTTTGTTCTACTCCATTACGACCTCACATAGTGCTCTTGTTTCTTTTGTTGTTGTTGTGTCCTGGGGTCATTCTTTTCAGAGCTGTAGTCAGCAACTACCTTTTACATGACCTGAGAGACACAGAAACCCTGCCCCCAAATTACTGCATGTCAGGACACATTACCAGGCCTAAAATTCCTCACGTTTCTCCTTTGGACTAAAGCTCAGATTCAAGGCCCAAATTCAATTCAATTCCGTTCAATTCAAATACTATTTTCTTGTGATTTACACATGAAACTGTCAAGTTACTGAGGTTTTGTAAAACAAACTTCAGTCAGTATTTCCAAAATGTATGTTTGTCCAAAGATTAATTCTGTGAAGTTTTGTTAATGAATATTCCGTGAGTTTAAAAAAACAAAAACAAAAACAAACAAACAAACAAACACCCAGAGGGGATCACTATTCCCTAGAAAGTTAAGTTGAAGAAGTTACTTTTTTAAAAAAAGCAAAATTTGAACCACCAGACCTATTGGGGATTTAGGGAGGGACATAAACCTAGTAAACCCCTACATAAAACCCAAGTGTATTTTTTTAATTTATTTTTTTATTTATTTGAGAGAAAGAGAGAGAGACAGAGAATGAGAGGGGAGACGGTAAGAGGGAGAAGCAGACTCCCCATGGAGCTGGGAGCCCAATGCGGGACTTGATCCCAGGACTCTGGGATCATGACCTGAGCCTAAGGCAGTGGCTTAACCCACTGAGCCACCCAGGCGCCCCAACCCCAAGTGTATTTTATACACCGACCCTCTCTCTCTTCTAAGGAAGGAAGGTGGCAGGAACGATGTCCAGTTTTGCTGAACTTTGTATCCCCAGCCCAGGCCTGACCCATAAGAGGTACTCAGTGATATTTAAATGAGGGGCTGCAAGGTGGGGTTTGAGCATGGATGGACGCAGTGACATCTTGAGATGCTCTGGATGAACAAGAAAAGGAAAGAGGACAAAAGGAAGGATGGAATAGAGCAAAGGGAGAGAAGGCGATTGAGCGGGTGGGAACCATCCGCAGTCGCAATCCCATTTCCCGGACATGGCCACTTTGCTTAAGGCCAGCTCTGCTAGTGAGCCGATGCTGGGGGGGTATTTACCGATCCTGTATAATACAAGTTGGTTGAAGAGGAAGTACTGTGGACTGCATGTTCATGTCTCCCCCCAGATTCATTCAACTTGACGTCCTAATCTCCAATGCTACAGTATCTGAAGGTAAGACCCTTGGGAGGTCATTGTGTCGGAATGAGGTCCTGAGGATGGGACGCCCCCCCCCCACCTTGGTGGCATTGGTGCACTTAGAAGGGAATGAAGAGACCAGAGCTCTCTCTCCCCACCCCGTGAGGGTACAGCAAGAAGGCGGCGATGTGCACAGCGGGAAGAGGCCCTCAGCAGACACTGAACCTGTCCATCCCTTGACGTTGAATGTCCCAGCCTCCAGAATGGAGAGAAAGAAACGTCTGTTGTTAGCACTGTTTTGTTGTAACGGCCCAAGCTGACTAGGACGGGCATCATGGCACCGTGTTCGCGTTCAGACACACAGGGGGCCAACCCCCAGCTCTACCATGAACAACTTCCATGTCCTCACTTGTAAAAAGTGGATAACAATGCCTACTTTATGGTGTTGTTGACAGGTTTAAAGATCATTTTCCTGAAGACCAGCATATAGGAATCTCTGAAGAGTTCCTTTATATACTTTTATAGCCCAAGAGCTAGGCAAAGTACTTCAGATAAGCACTGGGACTTGAAAATGTGACTAATTGATGTGTTAATCTCTGTAATTAGTAGTTTCTCTCCTCTTTCCCTCCCTCCCCTTCTTTCCTTTCATCCTCCTTTCCTTTCATCCTGGGTAAAATGTAGTCACACAGTTTAAAATGCAAAAGATACAAAAGAGCATACCATGAGAAGTCTCCCTCTTTCCCCCAGACCAGGCATCCAGGTCCCCCACTCCAAAACAGCCAATCAACAACCAACAGTGTTTCACGCAACAAGCGCTTGTAAATTAAGCTCGGAATTAAAAATTCCCAGGTGCCTAGGTGGTTCAGTTGGTTAAATGTCCAACTCCTTATCTTGCCTCGCTGTCTGAGATCCATCCCCACCCACGCAGGCTCTCCTCTCAGTACAGAGCCTGCTTGAGATTCTCTCTCTCCCTCTGCCCCTGCCCTCCCACTCGTGCATGCTCAATCCCTTTCCCTCTCTCTCTTAAAAAAAAAAAAAAAAGAATTAAATATTGCTCAGTCTGGGTTTAAGCAACTCAAATCAAAACGCCCTGTTATTATTGGTCACTCCAGAAGGCCTCCAGGCAAAGCTAAGCTCTTTCAGCTACATTCTTAGAGTTCCTTATGTGGATTAATCAATAGTCTGGTTAGTATAGAATCACCACATATACTATTCAGCCATCAACAGTTTTGAAAAGAATCAAAACACTAAGATACATTTGATAAACATCGTACTCAGCCCAACTTCATTCTCTTTAGATGATTGAATTTCACTGTATTTCACTAAATTTCAGGAATGTCAGCATCTTTTTTTTTTTTATGATTTTATTTATTTGAGAGAGACAGAGATAGCAATAGAGAGCAAGAACAGTGAGGAGAGAGAGAGAAGCAAGCTCCCTACTGAGCAAGGAGCCCAGGACCCTGGGACCATGACCTGAGCCGTAGGCAGATGCTTAACCGACTGAGCCACCCAGGTGCCCAGGAATGTGAGCATCTTAATCTATGCCATGTCCTGGAGAAAAGGGCAGACAGAATAACGCCAAATAGAGAGTTCTGATTCTGGAACTATATTGTATGAGTTTTTTGTTTTAGCAACATGTTAAGGTCCAAGATGATTCCATAAGAACAGGAAGTAGATGGGGTGCCTGGGTGGCTCAATGGGTTAAGCCTCTGCCTTTGGCTCAGGTTATGATCTCAGGGTCCTGGGATCGACCCCTGAATCGGGCTCTCTGCTCAGCGGGGAGCCTGCTTCCCCCTCTCTCTCTGCCTGCCTCTCTGCCTACTTGTGATCTCTCTCCCTGTCAAATAAATACATAAAATCTTTAAAAAATAAAAAAAAATAAAAAGAACAAGAGGTAGAACCTGAGCCAGGACCCACTGAAATTGGCCAGCTCTAAGGACTGAGTTATAAGGATGAGAACCAAGGATAAGCAATAATCGCAGGATAGGACCAGGCCCAGTGAAGGCCAGTAACAAAACCATCAGTAACACCAAACACCAGGATATGCAAAGATAAACCATTTGAATCTGTACAACAAGTCCCTGGATTTGCATCACTAAGTTGAATCAGGAGGTAAATAATGACAAACTGTTGCAAACCCCTTTCCTGAGTGCCTGGGTGGACGTCTACCTTCCAAAGGGGATCTAAGAAGCCAGCACTCGCCAAACCCATCCCTGGCTTTGGAGTTCTGAGGTCACAGCACAGAACAATTACGTGGCATTGGGGTGCAAGGCAGGTAAACAGAATGAGGGGTTCTCGAGTTTTTAGACAACTTCTTTCTTCTACATCTTATTGTATCCCAATGAAGGGGGATTAAGAGGCTCTCAGTTTTCCCCTCCAATAGCCTCGTTCACTCCCTGGGGTTCACTTTCCAACCTAAACAGAAGTTGTGAAGATGTATGTCCAGTGCAAACTAGACCTCAGAGACACGGAATGAAAGCCCCAAAAAGTACAGGCAATGGCCGTGCTGGTGGGCGGTATTGAGGGAAGTTCAAATTCTCTTCTTCTTTCCAAGGTAGTCTGGAAAAACAGGGTCTCAGGAAGCCCCCCAAACCCACACCAGCAAAGGTCACATCCAAGCAGGGTATACCCACCCCAAGCAGGGTATACCTTGGGGTATACCCAGGAGAAAGGAAGCAAAGCACGTGTAGCTGGGCCTTGTTCTGCCCCAGGCTTTTAGAGAAGACATCCTGTTACCCCCAGTGGAGTGGTAATAGCCAGGGAGCTAGTAAGAGGCAGTCCTGGGAGGGGGGAGGAGGGCATGGAGCAGGTCCCACGGGTCCCACGGAAAAGGACAAGGAGTCTCCTGAGAGGCTCTTCAAATCCCAGAGCAGCTGCCCACCAAAGCAGGTATGGGGATAGGGGGCAGAGCCATGAATAAAGAGGACGTTACTGCACAGAATCCCCTTGCATACATATCTAGGTGGAGATGGAGATGGGGGTGGGAGAGACGGACAGAGAGAGGGAAAGGGAGGAGCCTAAGCTCAGGGGGACAAGGCAAAGCACAGCCACAGGGAGCCTGTCCCTGTGTTTCTGATTCAGTTACTGTAAGCCATGCCCAAAGCACTTCCCTCTTGCTTGGAGATCTGACTTGAAGAAGAAATAAGTGAACAGGTGATCCAGAAACTGTTTGGGTTTTTTGTGGGTTTTGTTGGTTTTTGGGTTGGTTGTTTTTTTTTTGTTTTGGGGGGTTTCTTTTTTTGGCTACAGAATGGGGATTCTAGGAATATTGTTATGTATCATCTCTGGGACATTCATGACAAATAATGACACCATCCCATTAAAATCTAATAAATAAAACTCTTGAATGCTACTAGTTTTACCATTATGCTGGCTTCTCAACCACCGCTTGTAAAATAATCTTTTGGAATTTAAAAGCACCATCAGAGCAGACTGTCCTCCCTTTAAGCCCGATTAAATGTCTGGGTCTCAAAATATATACATGGTATTTGCAGAATCAATCACCTCAGGGGCGCCTGGGTGGCTCAGTCGGTTAAGCATCCAACTCTTGATTTTGCCTCAGGTCATGAGCTCAGGGTCTTAGATCAAGCCCCATATCAGGCTCAGTGCTGGGCATGGAGCCTGCTTAAGATTCTCTTTCTCCCTCTCCCGCTGCCCTTCCTTCCCCCTGTCTCTCCCTTCCTTTCCTCATAAGAAAAAAAAAAAAGAGAAAGAGAGTAAATCATGTCAATGTGAAACCAGAAAAATTCTACAGGGATCTCTCTAGGCTATAGTCTCTCTTCTTCTTTTTTACATGGCTAGTCTCCAATTAATTTACCATTTACCTTGTTCTATTTACCTGTTTGGCTATTTGGGCTAGATACGTCTCTGAGCTCCGGTTTCTTCACCTGTAAAACGAGAATGCTACGAACACCTATTCCATGGGATTCGAGAGACAAATATGAGAATGTGTAAGATACTGGGGCACCTGGCCAGCTCAGTCGGTAGAGCATGTGACTCTTGATCTTAGGGTTGTGAGTTTGAGCCCTACATTGGGTGTATTTATTAAAAAATAAATGAATTTTTTTTGTAAGAGGACAGGTAAAATAGTGCTGAACAAATGTCCCAGGTTTCTGTAATGGTTATTCCTCCTCTGAGAAATAGAACACTGAGCTATACATTTTAAGATGTATACTTCATTCCCACTAAGACCAATAATTAAGAAACTTAATTTCTCTTCTTGGCTTTCTCCATCTCTTCTTGACTAGAATCATGCCCAGTATGAGAGAACTATGGTATTATGTGGATTCTTTTAAGTAGAGACTATATAACTCAACATTTTAGTATTAAGACTACAGTTACAACATTCTAAGTGTCACAATCTACATTGGTATCTTCTTTAAGGATTTGGAGAATATTTTTCAAAGCAGGAGTATCACAGAAATCAATTTCCAATATAATTTATCTACAGCTTTGCCTAAGTCATCTGAATTATTCACCAATGCATTCAAATCAGCAAAATCTTTGCTTTTCAGATTGTCAGGGACTTTCAGGCATGAATCACTTGACATCGCGTCATTCCACGGAGATAACCGTGTGGACCTGTGTGCTATGGCTAGTGCCACGGAAGACAGCATCAATACCCTACACACAGAGAGAGTTTACCTTTCCTGAATGCATGTTAAAACTCACAATAGAAAATAGATTTTAGGGTCCCCTGTGTGGCTCAGTCAGTGAAGCAATTGCCTTCGGCTCAGGTCCTGATCCCAGGGTCCTGGGATGGAGCCCCGCATCCACCTCCCTGCTCAGCAGGGAGCCTGCTTCTCCCTCTCCCACTCCCCCTGCTTGTGCTCCTTCTCTCTCTGGCAAATAACAAAATAAATAAAATCCTTAAAAAAAAAAGAAAAAAGAAAATAGATTTTAAAGGAACTAATAAAAGAATAATGCAGACTATGAAAATACTGTCTTGGGTTTTGTTTCAGGTTTTTTTTTTTTTTTCCTTCCCGTCCTGGTTCAGTTGTTGCCAAGTTGTCCAACACTTAACAAAGTCTAAATATCTTTCTCTATCTTAAGCCAAGGATTGGGTGGCTGTTAACTTACACTTAACCGAGATTATAAAAAACTGTTACTGAAATGCCAAAAAAAATTACATGGTACTTCATAGGAAAGGAATGCAGGGGCTTAGCAACAGCCCACAGAGTCACTCACCAAGGCTACGCCTGTTTTGTGATTCGTTTGGACAGGTTAATTTTCAGAAATTCTTCCTGTGATAGGCAGAGATTAACGTGAATTGCCATAGAACGCATTATTTCTATTTGAGTTTGTGGCTACCTTTTCAGTCGTAACTGTCATATCAACACAGCATTTGGCTCTGCTTTCTATGTTCATACCAATAATACGTCTTTAGCCTGATGCATGGACATATGGCGGAATCTCGTGGTCACCTACACACAAGCCATCCCCCCATGGTTTTGTTCTGACACTAACGTGTGTCATGAGACTCTGCTTGGGGCCTGGAGGTTCCTGGATCAGCCCATGCCTCTCTGAATAATCCCAGGCCCCTTTCTAGTGATCAGATTTTGTCATGGGCTTCTCGGTGCCCTGAGAACCTTCTCGACTTCTTTGGGAGTTTCCCTCCTTCCTAAAAAGATATAAAAGGCCAAAATGTGGAGAAACTGGAACTCTGAGACCTTGCTGGTTAACCCTCAAACCTGTCGAAGGATACCCCTTCTTTGGTAAGAGAGTTTGGCAGTTCCCTAAAAAGTCGAATATAAATTTGCCATACACTACAGCAAGTCCAGTCCTACCAACCTACCAGAGAGAAATGAAGATGCGTGTCCATGAAAACCTTGTGCATAACGTACACAACAGCATCGTTTGTGTTAGCTACGAAGTTGAAATCTCCCATGTGTTCATCACTTGGTGAACAGAGAAACAAACATTCCATGCACCAGAACAGTGCTCAGCGATAAAAAGGAACAAGCTACTGACCCAGGCAACAATATGGACAGACCTCAGAAACTTTATGGTAAGCAAGGGGCACCTGGCTGGCTGGCTTAGTCAGCTCAGCATCCAGCTCTTGGTTTCAGCTCAGGTCATGATTTTAGGGTCCTGGGACCCAGCCCCCTGCATCAGGCTCTGCACTCAGCAATGGGCAGTCTGCTTGAGGAATTTCTCTCCCTCTCCCTCTGCCCCTCCCCTAGCGTGCACGTGCTCTCTCTCTCTTTCTCTGTCTCTAAAATAAAGAAAGAAGTCCTTAAAAAAAGAGACTTTATGGTAAGTAAAAGAAGCCAAACCAAAGGACAACGACTTGTGTAATTCCATTTCAGTATGCAACGTGCAGAAAAGGCAGATCTACAGAGACAGCAAGTACATGAGTGATTGCCTGTGACCAGTGGGTGGGAACAGAAATTGACAGCAAATGGGCACAGAGGCTATTTCAGGCATGACGCAGAGTTCTAAAAATGGTGTGTGTGTGTGTACATACCTCTTAGGCTCCCAAGTGGACACATGATGCTTAACATACAACAGCTCAGAACCAAAAGGAAAAAGTTAGCTAAGCAGGAAACACAGCATCGCTGGACGGCTAAATTAGGTAAATTAGCCAGTCCTGCATAGCCATCATCCAGATTTCTTTAATGGGAAACCAAAAAGTAAAATGAAACAAAAACACTTGCTTTTTAACCCACTTTTGGTTAGGTATTTTCTTACTTGAAGCCAAAAGCCTCCTAACTGATATAGACTAGAGGTAGAGTCACTGGGTCCCTGTCACTGGTATAGGATTCCCGGAGACATTTAATGTTGAAGGATGAAAAACATTTTGAAAATATACATGCTATAGACTGAACACTTGTATCCCCACTCCCACCAAAAAAATCCCTATGTTGAAACCTAGTCCCCAGTGTGATGATATTTGGAGATGCAGCCTGAGATGTTGATTAGGTCATGTGAGTGGCCCTCTCATGAATGGCATTAGTGTTCTTTGAAAAGAGATCCCAGGGAGGGCACAGCAAAAATACAGCCACCTACAAACCAGGAAGCCAGCCCTCCCCAGACACTGAATCTGCTGGTGCCTTCGACTTGGACTCCCCAGCCTCTGGGACTGCCAGAAATAAGTTTCTGTTGTTTATAAAACACCCAGTCTGTGGTACTCGGTGATGGCAGCCAGAACAGACTAAGACCGTGCATTTGTGGCGATATGCGTATGTTCAGGCATTTCTAACTAGGTTGTGTAGAACTATCCTCCAGGGCATGAGGCACATTGAAGATGGCACTTAGGGGCACCTGGCTGGCTCCGTGGGTAGAATGTGCAGCTCTTGATCTCAGGGTTGGGAGTTCAAGCCCCATGCAGGGAGTAGAGATGGCTAAAATAAATAAACTTTCTCTTAAAAAGATGGTAGCTAATAGTTGTTTTATTAGAACCATATTTCAACTCAAGCTTAAACGAGCCTTTGCTATCACCCTACCCTACCCCCATCCACTCTCCTTCATGTCAGCATGAATCAAACGGTGTAAGCATCCCAAATGCTTTCCAGTTGTCATCCCCTATTTCAACCCTCCGTGTTTTCACACATCATATTTCCCAAGCCTAGAATGTTCTTCCCCTTTGACCAGATGCTAAAATGCTATGCATCTTTTAAATCCCAACTGCAGAAAGTCTTTTCGCACCCCCAAAAATAATAATTTCCTCTTTGATTTAATTCAATACTGGGTAACTATTGCTATGACCACCTCTGTCAGAGTATAGTGGATATTGTTTTATTATTACTATCTCCCCTACAGTGAATGGCAAAGGGTTTGCAGTTAAAAGACAGCTCTATCATATATTTGGGTGACTTTGGACAAATCACTTTACTTCCGAGTCTCAATGTTTCTTCTGTAAGAGAAACATAGACATTACCTTCCCATCTCCCTCAGGCTGCTATGAGATGTCACAGAGATGAACTACGTGAAAGCATGTTATCAACTATAAAGTTGGAACAGAGGAGATGTTTTATGTTACATAATGGACCACACAAATAGGGAAAAAGAGGTGACTTCTCACCATTTACCAAAACTGCTGTAGCCAAGACTACCAATGAGCAACGACCTCCCAAATGCCCCTTCTCTCTTTTTTACTTGACCCTTCCCTCCGCCCCACTCCTGAATCTGGAGGGCTCCATATCTAGATCTCTTTCCTTCCTCTACTTACTCTCCTGGTGATCTCATGCAGTATCATGGCTTTCAATGGCATTTCATGCCTTCCAAATTTGCTTATCTAAATTCCTTCCCTGAAAAGCAGACTTGTGTATCAAGCTGCCTAGATGCTCAAAACGTGTCTCCATCGGTCCAAACTAAGCTCCTGGTCTCCCTGACCCCAAGCCCACACTTCGTCTAAGTTCATGGGCATTTGGTCCATTCATGTGCTCAAGCCAAAAATTTCAGACTCCTACTTCACTCCTCTCTTTCTCTCATACTTCCTATCCAAACCACCAGACAATCCTCTGACAAAAATATCTTCAGAATTCAACCTCTTCTCACTACACCTGCTTGCTACCTGTATAGAGCAGACATCACCTCTTCACACTTAATGAAAAATCTTCCTTAAAAAAGTTGTCTCCCTGTTCCCACCCTTTGCCCCACGTTGGGTCTCCACTCACCCAAATCATCCTGTTGCAACATTAGTTATAACAGGTCAATCATTGTTTAAAACCCCTCAGTGGTATTTCATTCCCGGCTGTGAAAAATCCAAAGTCCTCCCAATGGCCTGTAAGAACCATGTGATCTGCGGCCCATATTCCTCTTTCCTCTCTGACCTCATCCCCACCACCGACCAGCTGCTAATTCTCTCCTTGCTTTTGTTGATCGACCAAGCTCTTGTCACCCCTCTGCCCAAATGTTCCTCTACCCGCCACCACACAGCTCATTCCTTCCCTTCCTCTAGATCATTCCTCAAAGCTCACCTCACCATGAGGTCATCCTGGGCCAATCCACTGAAGACGGCAACCTCGCCTCCCCCACTCCCTATCTCTCTTCTCTGGTTTAGCTTTCTCAACAATAGTCGCCACATCTTAATATCTGTTTTACTGTCACTGCCATAAGGTCCAGGAGGGCAGGATTTTTATTTCTTGTATCCTCAGGGCTTAGAACAGTGCCTGGCACACAGAAGGGACTGAATAAATATTACTTGAAAGAAATGAATGAGTTAAGAATGGATGGCCAAAGTAGGTTTCATAGGTTCATGATCAATATATTTGTAAACACCTGAATCTTCAACAGTAATGAATAGAAATACCATCAAAGTTCTTAGAAATGGCTGGCAATTAAATATCAGCCAATGTGAGCCCATAAAGAAGAAAGCAAAGTAAATTTAGGAGCACCTAATATACCTAAAGAAACTCATAGCCAATATGTAAGTAGAAACAGTATTCAAAATACAACACAATATGCAGGCAATCACCTCCTAGACTTATTATAAAGTTCAAAGCTAAATAAATGCTTTACTTATAAGATGCTTAATATGTATTGTATTCATCATTTTTAGGAGGCAGAGCTGAATATTTAGATTTTCTTACTATGCAAGTTTTTTGTGAACAACTTGGTATATTGCTCTAGTTTCAATAATTGGAACTAGTCCACATCAACGGTTTCAAATAACCAAGACTATAAAGTTTGATACTTCTCATAAAGTTATTAAGTATATTTGGTTATAATTTAAGAATTAAAATCAGATAGAAAATATAAAGTAATTTATCATTTTAAACTCTGTAATTACAAATTACATATTAATATTGCTATACTAATTATATATAGTCTGCTGATTAAAATCAATGTTGTCCACAGACAAAAAGTTTTGGATACAACCCCCCCCAAAAAAATTCCCATCTTAATATCAATTTATTCCACTTTTCCCCTTATTATTATCATTTCTAGGTAACTAAAATTACAAATGAGAGGAAGCATACCTTAACCTTCCCATCATAAACTTCCTAAGTAAGGGTAAATGAATATGATCTTCCTCAAACTAAATCATCACTTGGAAAAAAACAATGTCTTGTTAAATCCCAGATCTAGAGAATGAAAAACAGGACTTTAAACTTTATTACACAATGACATGCCATTCTTCTAAGTGTTGTTTATAGGGGGGGAGGGCTATTAATGTAAGTAAGGACCATTCTATTAAAACAAATATCAGAAAATGTGCTAGAGTTCTTAATGTCCTCATCAAGAAACCAGTGGACCATCCCTTTATATTATCGCTGAAAAGTGAATGAACGACAATATTAAAACTATATCTAAGTCTATTCATCACGGTTAGCAATGAAAATAGAGAATTTGAGTAAATTGGCTCTAGAAACTTGCTATTATCTCAATTTACAGAAAGTTGTATAGGAAACAGAAGGACAACATACTCCCAAGTTGAAGCTATAACCTTTAGCTATATGCTTGCACACGTAAGACTTTAAAAGAAATGTTTGTTGAAGTGGATTAATCCACACTTAACTGGATAAAAGAAGTGAATGGAACATATTTTTACAGAAAAAAATATTTGAATACGTAAAAACTTGTATCCAACTGAACTGAATATTTTTGGTTAATGTGGCTTGAAACCTGTAAGACAGTCAACAAAGAAAGTTGAAAGCATCAAGACATCATTAATTCATTGTGAAACGTAATGATCGCACCTCTTATTATATGTTTATAGATCTTAATCCCTGTATTAAGTTTTTTCTTACATATATGTTTTTTAAAAATTTATTCCCCACAATGACCCCATGGGATAAGTATTATGATCCCCACTTACAAGTGAGGAAACAGAGACCCAAGGAAATCAATATCCTGGCCAGTGCACCACAGTGAGCTGTTGCCTGGGCTGGGATTCAAACTCGGGTCTGTTTCATTCCAAGCCCATGTCTGAGCCCCACTCTGGGTGGCCATTAGAACAAATTCAAACACACTCTGTTCAGACACTTGTAGGTAAAACACCTTCTGGGAAATAACACTGCACTCTCTACCCACCCCCCCACCGAATATTCCAACAGATAACTTTTGTTGAAAACATTTGAGGAAATCTGGCGTTTCCATGCAGCACACTTTGCTGAAAGTATACTTTACAAAAAATTTAAAACATATTTCCTGAACTAATACTCCCTGACCTAAGTATTCATATGAAATAATGATTATTAATGTATATGAAGTTTTCCATGTCACTAAGTCTATTGTTGAACAACTTAAACTTCCAAGAGACGGTGCACCTTAATTACAAGAGCAATCAACAAATCACAAAATCTGAAAGCCAAAATTTCTTTAACCTAACCTTCCTTTTATGGACAATAAATTAAAGTCTGGGAAAGTTAAGGAGTTTGCCCAAGTTTATACAACTAGAAAGGAGCAAATCACAGTATTTTTTTCGACCTACAGCAGGATGAAAACATTTCCAAGTCCCAGTTATCATCTTTGACCAGACCTTCACGTTTCCCGACACCGTAATATGTCCATGATATTCTCCATCTGTAGGATTTTAAACTACCTTGAATGTGAATCATTTTGGAGAATCAAATCCAACAACTTAAATCATTTCAAATCAACCTATTTTAAACAAAGGAAACTCTCACTTTCCATGGCAAATGACTGCTAGACAAGGAAAGTAAATTCTGTATCAAAATACTTTTTATATTACCGGTAGTATTTATGTGAACTTTTAACTGCTTCCTCACAGAGATTAACAAAAATGAACTGTAAGGACTTAAAAGAGGGACTACCAGGCTCTTAGTGAACAATATAAAAACTTGATGTATATTATAAAGATTAAATAAATTTACAGCCTCTGTTGTTATTCAGGGTCAAGTTTTCCTTCTGAATGAACTTGTACTTTATAGTGACTCCCGTTAATAGGAAATCATTTATTTCTGGCCACTTTTGGATTTTGTTTACTAAAACGAAATATCAAAAGTGAAAATAAAAATAATGCAATCTACAAAATTCTACAAATATATAAACATCCACTGCCAGATTTAAAAATAAAAAGAATCAGAAACAATATAGGACATGTGCTCATTGGACCCATCATTGTTCTATAACTTTCCGTAGAGACTTTATAATCTACATTCATTATATGCGCTAGTGTTGAGGGACCCAGTGTAAAATTAGTAAAGTTTCATCAGAAGTACCCAAATCATCAGTGCAAATAAAAATGAACCTACAAATACCAGTACAAAACAAGGAAATCCAACATCATACATCACTTTGATCAGGCAACAACTAGACAATTCTCAAATGGCATAAGCACCAGCCCCAAAACGATTGCTTGAAGAGTATTGAAAAAGAAACATACCTTCTTTGAGGTAGAGAATTGCCAGTAACCAAATTGTAGTAATCCACATAGGGAAGGCGTCATCAAAAATCCCAACATCCTCATGTTTAAATAACTCCAAATGAAGAAGTTTGAAAACTTTCCATCCAGGAAGGACTTGACGCAGCATTGGTACTTCCAATAATGTCCACTGATAGGAAGATCCAGTAAGAACAGTGCAGTATGGACGTCAATGCCCTGCGTGATGCTTTCTAAATGCTGATGACAATGATCGCACCTATACAATTGAAATTAATTAACATTAGCTTCCAAGTCATTCTACACACTCAGTTTCTTAAAGTAAAAAAAAAAAAAAATTAGTAACCGTAACGGTACTAGATTTCATATACATAGTTCTGGTGCTTGAATCATTGCTAGCTGCAAGTTTTAAATAATGGCTCTTCTATACAATACTGTGCAAAATCTTAACTTTAACAAGTTAAAATAGACTGTGTTTGGGTGTTTCCTCCAGGTATGAGCAGCACATTAGTCTGATAGCTGAAAAGGCAGGTGACTGAATGCAGGGGTGTGAGGAAAGCCTCTAGCTCGGGGGTGGGGACAGGAGAGGAAAGCAGAGAAGGTGATAAATCACCTTGGTATTTGGAAGGATCCCAGAAAACATACCTGAAGATAATGACCTAAATTTGCATTATTGAATGGGAGAAGCCTGTTCCCCACGCTCCTAATAATGGAGCACAGGGTGACAGCTTGAGCCAACTACGCGTGCCCACTTTCCACCAACTCCCAACTTTGTCCCTAAATGTAAGTCTCTTCACCAAGTGATGGGACAGAAAAACAACTTTTATGGGAAAGTGGAAAAGCAAGAAGAGAAATTTCCTAGTAAGTGGACGTGTTTCCTAGTCGTGGAGTGGTCGAGCTGGAGCAACAACCGAACTAGAAAGACTGCGAAGTGAAGCTACTTGGGAGAGCAGTTTGGGGAGTCTCCCTTGGCCTATAAATGAGGAGGGAATCGGGCTGTCTCACCGCCAGGCAGCAGCAGCCACAGCCGTCCCCCTTTTGGGCGGGCGTGGCAGATAGAAACAAAAGGTTAAAACACAAAAGGCGGGGCGGACTGCTGGGTCTGGGGAGCTTCTGGGGCTCTCGGTCCCCTTTCTATTCAAATGCAAGGAAATGGGGGTGGCGGGGAGGGGGGCTCCCTGAGAGAGGTGCTAGTGGATCTCCGGGATTGCATAGGCTATTCTGGGTGGGTCGAGAAACTGGAAGGAGCGGTCAGGATGGCCGACTGAACCAGTGGTCCAGGCCCCATCCCTCCATCCCTGCATCTCTGTCAGTGGGGAACCTGTGGCTTCCTCCACCCTACCCCAGCCCCACAGAAAACTTTCTGAACTCTTACCTGTTTGCTCTAACCCCCCTTGACCACAAACTCAAGTGTCCACTCCCCTGCAGCCCAAACCTCTTCTGCATTCTATTGTTGGAGATTTCGTATTGTGCCTTGGTCCTGCCGAGCTCTGCGCAGACAATTAAGTTATGAAACCCCCACCTCCACACCTCTTTCTTTTGCATGAGCAAAGTCAGGGCGGGGTGGGGGTGACCCTGGACTTGTCCCCATCCATTTCAGCGAGTTTTCTCGGGTATGGGCGCAGCTGGGAGAAAGCAAGGCAATGCCCCCTTGAGATACCCTGGCCCCATCCCCGCCCCCCCACCCAGCTCCTCCTGTAATAAAGGCACTGGAGAGAAATGCCTGTCTGGCTGTTGCCCATTAAGAAACAACAAATAAAACAATCTTTGCAAGTTCGTTAAAGAACAAAAGAGAAGGAAACAGGGAAAGGAGGTCCAACTTACCAGCCAAACTTCACCACCGGACTACGCCTCCGTCCTCCGAAGGGCGGGGAGCCGGGAGCGCTAAAGGGGAGAGAGGTAAACAAGACAACAATTTCCACTCACCTCTTCCCCACCTCGTCGGACTTTCAGGGGACATTTCCCTTGCTGCAGTCTGCGAGGCGCTCCGACACTTTTGTGTGGCCTGACAGCGGAGAAAGTCGCCGCGGCAAAGTTGCGAGAGGGAGATACCCGGGCGTCCGGGGGAGAGGGGAGGAGAGAGTTCATCAGAGTTCCCCCTTTTGTTCCAAGTCCCGGAGCAGACAAAGAGGCGGCGAGCGGCGGCAGGTTTCTCCCTCTCACCCCTTCTTCCTCTCTCCCTCCCCTCCCCTCCCCGCCCCCTCCCTCTCCCCGCATCTCCCGCCCGGCTCCGGAACCTCCGAGGCGGCCCGGGCGGCTCAGTCCCCAGTTCAACGCAACTCTGCCCCGACCCTCTCCTCCCGCGACCTCGCTCCAAACTTTCCCCAGGAGATGCCCGTCCTGTCCCCTCCCGCCCACCACCCTTTTATCCCCCGCCTCCCCAGCGCGCACGAGTCTCGGGGGGGGGGGGGAATCTCCAAAATCATTGTTTCCGGGAGATGCACCTCTTTGTTTGCACTTTCCCTGCCAATCAATGTGAACAACCCACTTTGGCATCGAGTTTCTGTCAGTTTCCCATCATCCGGGGAGACCATACGCAAAGGGTAGGGGGTCAACTCCATAAGATAAAGGCATTTACGCAATCAGAGGTGGGGCGCACCCTAGGCTCTCTCCATCCTCTTTCCTACACTCGGCTTCACCGTCCTCCACCCAACCACCAAAACAACTCAAAGGGGGCTCCGAGTGTTGCTTTTAAGGAGACGCTCTTCCCCCACGCACCCACCCCAGCCCTGTCCCTTAGGAGAGCGCTCTTCTAATCCGCAGGACAAAGCCCGCTCGGGGTCCAGCCGGAGCCTCCACCCCTCGGGGCTACCTGTTGCTGCAGGCGCTGCACAACTCGGTCCAGGGACTCCGAGGGCGGGTTCCCACCTCGAGCATCGCGCCCACCTCTCAGACCCCAACTTCCCTAACCTCAAACCACGACGGCTACGCTCTCTGGACGACCCGGCTCCCTGACACCCCGGAGCCAGCGCTCCACACCCGTTCCCTTCCCTCCACCGCAGCCTTCCTCGCCCCTTAGGTCTGACTCGGGGACCCTCACCGCCTCCCCATCTTCGACCCCCTGGCGCGGCTCGTGCCGTCCGAACATCCCCTCTTTCCGTCCCCTCACCCACTGCCTTGCCCTGGGCAAATCAGGTGTCTCGGACCCGGAACAATTCCAGACCCTTCCCCAAGCCCTTTGCCAATCGTTCCCCGACCTCCAGAGTCGGAGACCCCTTCCTCACCTCGCCCCATCCCTAGACCCTCATCCCTGCTCCGGGCCACCTCACTGGCTCTCTGAGGGGCTCCGAGCAGCGCTAATTTTTCTCCTAGATTTCACCAGAATCGAAGAGGAAGCGAGCGGGGAGGTGGGGGAAATGGAGGGAATGGGGGGCCGCGTGGGGAAGCAGCTTCTAGGGCGAAGGAACAAAACCCAAACATTCCAAAGCAAACACCCACCCTTTGGGAGGTGGCCGGCCCAGCGCGCACCTTCTCCTCCACCCTCTCTCTTCCCCAACCCCAGACACTTGGGATCTTTGCGGGGAGGTGAAGTTTGGGGTAGGGAAGGAGGCTCGGGGACTTGGAAGCACTGGTCGCCGTTGGGCTGGGGGTGAGGGGCGGCCTGAAGGAGGAGGTCAGGAGCCAGGAGCCCCCGCTGCGTCCGGAATGTCGCGGCCGGCGGTCCCTGTGCGCGCCCGGCGACTCCTTGCCAGGTCTTTCCCCCGGAGCAGAACAAAGACGCCGCGAGGAGCGCCTGTCCTCGCCTCCCGGCGTCCGCACCCCGCCCTGCGCTTCGCTCGCAGGAGCCCACGGCGCTCTCGGAAACTTTGCAACAACTTCCCCCGGAGTTGGCGCGCGCGGCGCGGGGAGCGGCGGGAGACACGGCGACCATCGCCTCAGGGGCCCGGAGATGCCCCCTTCCACGTCCCCTCCCGGCCCGGGGGCAGCCCTCCTCGCGCCGCAGGTCCCGGCCCGCGCGCCGGGCTGCCCACGGGGCCGGGGCGGCAGCAGCACGCGCTTCCCTCCCCCACCCCCCCACCCCCGCTGCCCTCAGAGAAGGAAACGGGTTCCTCGAGTCTGGCTGCGGGCAGGGCAGCGCCGGGCCGCGGGGGGCCGGGGGCGGAGGCGGCACCGGGAGCAGCGGGCGCGGGGACGGCCGGGGCGGCTGCGGGAGGCCGAGGGCGCGCGAGCGGGCGCCGGCGGGAGTGTCCGCGCGCCGCGTGCGTCCCGTCCCGCGCTCCCCGCGAGCAGCCGCCCGGCCGCCGAGGCAGGACCCGGGCCCGCCGCGGCCGACGTCCGGGCGCTCGGGCCTCCTCCCCTGCGCCAAGGCCGGACACCTGCGCCGTCCCCTCCCGAGCCCGGCGTCTCGCCCTCCGCCCGGGCTCGCAAGCCTCCTGTGGGGCGCGGAGTCCCGGGCACACCACGACCCACCCCAGAGAGAAAGCAGCGCCCACCCACTCCAGTCGGGCCCATTTTCCCCTTTGTTCAATTATGATGACTTCCAGAATTCTCTTTTAGGAGACGTCTACCCCCTCCCCGCGCCTCTCCCCCAGACAAAACCCTTACTCTCTGCGGCCATCAGGGATCCGCTTGGAAAATAATGAGAAGTCAGAACTTCCAGACAATTCTCTTGGGCCGCCTTTCGTCCATGCTTGTTACAGGGTCCATCGACGGAGATGTTCTCCAACTTCTAAGTAACACCCAACCCCCCACTTACTGTTAGAGCGTACTTAATTGAACCTATTAAAACACTGCCAGTCCTTTGAAAATATCTATTTGTTTCTCTCTTTTCTCAAGTACTGAGGAGTAAGGGCCATTTGCCAGGTGAAAAGTCAATATGGCCTTAAGAAGGCCTAATCCGTGCTTTATGAAACACTCCCGTCAGAGCTGTTAGAGGTAGCTCTCCTTCCCAACCTGCTCATGGCAAAATGATTTCGGGGTGCCTGAGCGGCTCAGTTGGTTAAGGGGTGACCTCTTGATTTCTGGCTCTGGTCATGATCTCAGAGTCCTGTGATCCAGCTTTGCAGGGGGTTCTGCTTGAGGATTTTCCCTCTCCATCGCTCTCTGCCCCTCCCCCACTCTCTAAAGTAAACACTTTTTTTTTTTTTTTAGATTTTATTTATTTATTTGAGAGAGAGCGCGGGCAGGGGAGAGCATGAGCTGGGGGAAGGTGAGAGAGAAGGAGAAGCAGATTCCCCACTGAGCAGGGAGCTGGATGGGGTCTCTACCCCAGGACCCTAGATCATGACCTGAGGGGAAGGCCATCTCTTAACCACTGAGCCACCCAGGTGCCCCCAATGAATTTTTTTTTTAAGTCAATTCTCCATAGATTCTTGCTGCTTAACAGGTCAGAGCTCCCCCATCTCTATAATAAGGCCCACGGCTGGGCCACACTGTGTATGACCTAGACGACTGCTAACTTTTAAAATAATGCCATCTTTCCTCACAGGCCACCACATTTTTAATACTTTTTTTAAAAAGTTAATTAGCATCTCGGGTCAAAGACGAATGTCTTGGCAAAGAACTTAGAAACCCAAGTATCCTCTCTGTCGCACTGTCGGAGATCTACTTGGGGCCACACCCCTATGTCACCTGCTTCCTATTAGCAGACCAATGGCATCTTACTGCGATCCTCTCCTCTCTCTGCTTCTCTGTTCAAAGGCTTCCTCTGGCTGCCAGACCCCACTTTGCCAGTGTAGGGGGGCAGCCCAGAAGTGCCAGGCAGTTAACAAGTCTTCAGAGTAGCCCTCAAGGAATCCGGTATTGAGGTAGGACTATACTCTCTTGTATTATTCTAGTGTCCCCCAGAAGTCTCCAACTTGCAACTTCAGTTGCCTGCTCTTTAAGGAACCCTATGTTGGCTCCCTCCCTCCCTCCCTCTCCTCCTTCCTCCCTCCCATCCTTCCTTCCTTCCTTGTTTCCTTATCTCTCCCTACCAGTATTTTCTGGGATCACACCCCAGATAAAATACAGTACTTGTCCTTGAATCCTGATCACAGGGTCACCGTCTGGAAGAGCTCGACCTAACCTCTCCTATATGTGTTTTCCAAAACGAGGGCTCTGTTCTTTCTGGAGAACGAAGCTATAAGATCAGATGTTCCCTGGAATAGAAGTGATTTCAGTAATGAAAAATGTTTGTTATCTAGTTCATTTCTTATGCTATAGTTTAAAATTAGATATTCTACTGAATAAAGTGTAGAAGCAGCAGTATGTAGAGTCGTTATCTCACGTGTGGAAGGTTTGTACCTGGATTCATTAGGAACGAACTCCTGAAGCCTAATGCCAGCAGACAGCAATGCAATAGGGAAAACTATTAGAATCACTTTTTTAAAAAAATTTAGAAGTAACATGGAGAGTTTTGACTGAGCCTCTGATGACAGTGAAAGAGGATAATTAACACATACCCTATTATGCCTTCGTGGGACCTAGTCAGTAATATGTCCAGTGGGAGATCCTACGGAATTTTTCAGCAAACTTCTCGCAGCATAAATTGGCCACCTTCTGCAACACATTTTATAAAACTCCATATTAAACCGTATTCTCCTCTTAGCCACCATTATGAATAAGCCATCAGGTGTCCACGGAATTATAAGGCCCAAGCCCATTCCTCACTCCACAACGTTCTTCTTCTTGGGTGGTTTTCACCTCTATTTCTTTCTTTTCTCTTTGCTTTTTTTTTTTTTTTTTTTTTAAGGAAGTTCTATCGGGTGCCTTGGTGGCTCAGTCGTTAAGCATCTGCCTTTGGCTCAGGTTATGATCCCGAGGTCCTGGGATCAAGTCCTACATCAGGCTCTCTGCTAGGTGGGAAGCCTGCTTTTCCCTCTCCCACTCCCCCTACTCGTGTTCCCTCTCTCACTGTGTCTCTCTCTGTCAAATAAATAAATAAAATCTTTTAAAAATAAAGTAAGCTCTATGCCCAGTGTGGGGCTTGAATTCACAACCCCAAGATCAGGAGTCACATGCTCTACCAACTGAGCCAGCCAGGTGCCCCGCCTCATTGCTATTTTTAAGATTTCACCATGGTCATCCTTAAATGCTGCTCACCAAAATTTTGGCTATCCTCTCTCTGGGCACAGGGTAGGAATGAAATTTCCTATTCTGCTTGAATTAGGTGTGGCCATGTGATTTGTTCTGGCCAATGACATGTGAGTGGGAATTACACGCCTTTTCCAGGGGTAAGTTTTAACAGCCAGGGTGCGATGGCATGTGCTCCTTTTCCATCCACTTCAGTGCGGGATAAGGTGGCTGATTGAGTCTGGGCACCAGGATGAGCCCCTCAGCCAAATCTTGGCGGTCATTTTTCATGAGCGAAACATCACCCTCCCCTGCTAAGCCCCTGAGATGTTAAGTTTGCCTGGAATCACAGCACAGGCAGCTCATCATCACTTGTGCAAATACTCAGTTTTCTTTGCAAAATTACACCGCTGCCTTCTTTATGGATTTTAGACCTTGGAAAGTTTATACAGTAGCTCACATGAACTTCCCATAGTATTTTCTAGCTGAACCTCCAGTTTAATGGCGCTGTGTTGGGTAAATTATTTTCTTTATGAAAGTTAGCTTATCTTTTTTGTTAAAAAAAGAAAAAGAAAAAGAAAAGAAAAAAAGCCTACCAACAAATTGCTAAGAATGGGCTAGGATTTTGTGGAGTCTGAAACACTTTATTTTTGCATCTGCCCACAGAAAGAGTTACTTTCCCCTAATCTTTGTCATTGGTTTAGCAACAACAAAGGTTAACCAGTTAACCAGTACTATAAACTCAGTGAGTCTTCGTCATACTATGTTTTAAACTAAATTTCACTGGACAAGTCATGTCACCTCTGGTGAAGTTTTATTGATTTTATTTACCTAATAAAACTGAGACGTCATCACTGACTTCATGGGGTGGTTACAAGGATTAAATGAGATAGTAATTTAAAGTCCTTAATCTAGGGGCGCCCAGGTGGCTCAGATGGTTGGGTGTCTACCTTCAGCATGAGTCACGATCTCCAGGTCCTGGGATAGAGCCCCATGTTGGGCTCTCTGCTCAGCTGGGAGTCTGCTTCTCCCTCTTCTTCTGCCTCTCCCCCCTGCTCATGCTCTCTCTCTATCTCGGTCTCTGTCTCTTTGTCTCTGTATCTCTCTCAAATGAATAAATCTTAAAAAAATAAAATAAAATAAAATAAAAATAAAGTCCTAAAGCTAGGAGATACACATAATAATGGCTGCTATTCAATTTCAAATACTTCATAGTTTGCCTAATATGGTCTGAAAGGACAATCACTTCTTCTGAGATGCCTTTCATTTCCTTAATATCCAAGCAATAATCACTATATTGCAAAATGTTTTTAAGACTCACAGCCCACCTTCAGCTTTCACCAAAAGACATCTAAGAAAAAATTAAAATCATATTTTACTTCTTTTTTAAAAACTATTTTAAAAAATTTTAAGTGAACTCCATGCAACCCATGGGGTTCAACTCACTACCCTGAAATCAGGAATCGCAGACTGTCCTGTGGGAGCCAGCTAGGCACCCTGAAATTCTATTTTATTTCTAAGCCCTGCCAATTATTGATTTTACTTGTACTATTGTTGCTACTGTTCTTGTTTGTAATTATTTCCATTTCCCACAATCTCCATAGCCGATCTATAAGGTCCTCCCCAGAAGGCGTCCCCCTCCTTCTCAGTCTGTATTTCCCACCCCACTGACTCACACTGTCCTCTCTGATGACACTAAACTGCTTTAACTATGCCATGTGAGACATACATGATTTTACACCTGCACCTTTTTCCTATTTCTAATTCTTTCCTAACCTTTCGGATTCTTCTACACCATTATCACCCACAGGAAGACCTTTCGGAACCGGCAGGATGGACTAAGTAACCCTCTTCCACTTATCTCCACCCTTTTAGGAGCCAGTCGGATTTTTTATTACGAATGTGAATTTTGTGAATCATCAGCATGATGTGTGTCACCTAGTTTTGCCACTCACCGGCTCTGTGACCACAGGGAAGTGACTTCACCTTTTTTACCTCATCGCCACGAGTGAGATAACATAATCCTACCGTAAGACGGTGGGATTGCATGAATAAAATATCATCGAAAATGTGAAGTGCTGGGACACCTGGCTGGCTCAGCCGGCAGAATAGGGGACAGTTGATCTTGATGCTGTGAGCTCTGCTCTACGTTGGGTGTCGAGATTACTTTAAGAAAAAGGAAAAAATCTTAAAAAATAAACAAGTAAAAGTGTGTATATTCAAGTTGGCCAAAACCCTTTAAAAAACAATTTTACTGGGGGGAGGGGCACCTGGGTGTCTCAGTTAAGTGTCAGACCCTTGATATGGGCTCAGGTCGTGATCTCAGAGTTGAGGGATGGATCTGCATCGGGCTCCTCACTCGGTGGGGGGGTCTGCTTCAGATTCTCTCTCTCCTATTCCCTCTGCCCCTCCCTCCCACTCCTTCTCTCCCTTTCTCTCTCTCTAAAGAGTAAATAAATTAATTAAATATTTTTAAGTAAATAAACATAATAAAATCTTAAAAATAAAATGTAACGTCTTCACTATAAGCCTGACCATACTAAAAACAGCTGGCTTTTATTGAGTGCCTATTCCTTCAAGTAGATGTAAAGAAAGTTAAAGTCAGAAAAAAAGGAGTTGGTAAATTTCATTTTGATCCTCAGCTTTTCTTCGTAGAGTAAAACATCTGGAACTGAAGTAAATAATCTACGTTAAGGGTGACAGGCACTGGAAGCAAAAGCTACCCAAGCCCTCCAGAGACTGTTGTGCTAGAGAAGGTCTACCAGAAGCTTGATTTCCTGATCAGCGGTGCTCTGGTCTTTCTGTCACTATGTATGGGCCCCAGCAGACTGTTAGAAGGTTCAGAAAGAGCAAGGAGGGTAATGTATTTTATTTCCTCCAGGCTACGGTGAATTTTGAGAAAATCTCTGGTCTATGTTCTGTGTGGGGCTAAATAATATAAGGTAATTTCCCATTTTTCCCAATAAGATTTTTTTTTTAAGATTTACCCATTTGTTTTGGAAACAGAGCATGCACATGAGCAGGGAAGGGGGCAGAGGGAGAGGGAGAGAAAGAATCTCAAGCAGACTCCCCACGGAACATGGAATCCTACATGGGGCATGATCCCATGACCCATGAGATCATGACCTGAGCTGAAACCAAGAGTCAGATGCTCAACTGACTGAGCCATCCAGAAACTCTCAGAAACTCTTTTTCTGAAGGGTAGATTGGACAGAAATAACTTACCTTACATGTAGGAATACACTGGTATAATTCTGTCTTGTCACGTTTGTCCCAAAGAGCACTTTCCCACGTTAGTGCAAGAGAGATCCCAACAATTCCACCCTTGGATTGTCTCCAAGATGATCTATCAGTGTCTGCTTGTGCATTGTAATACCTTACAACTCCTTACTTTCTTCCTATCTGAACCAAGGATTGTTTCCATGCCATTACTGTAGAAGATTCTAAAACACCATATTTTTATTATTATTTTTTTTTATTTTTAAGTAATCTGTACACCCAACGTGGAGCTCAAACTCAGAACCTGGAGATCAGGATTTGCATGCCCTACCCACTGAGCCAGCCAGGTGCCCCCACATTTCCCTTCAAGGAGTATTTCATTTTCTCCCCAGCACATTTGCCCATTCAGTGTTTGCTGTTACAATGTACGTTTCCCACTAGAATCAGGTTTCTGTCCATGATAGAGTTTCTCTGAAGCATTCTGCATTAAGTAGATGGGTGGTGCTTTTTCTAGTACAATGTACATCACAATGTCTGATTGCAGCTCGTGTTTCTGGATGATTACCCTATGTATACTTTTTTTTTTTTTAAGATTTTATTGGGGCGCCTGGGTGGCTCAGTCATTAAGCATCTGCCTTTGGCTCAGGTCATGATCCTGGAGTCCTGGGACCGAGCCCCACATCGGGCTCCGTGCTCAGCAGGGAGCCTGCTTATCCCTCTCCCACTTCCCCCGCTTGTGTCCCCTCTCTCACTGTGTCTCTCTCTGTCAAATAAATAAGTGAAATCTAAAAAAAAGGGGGGGGGTATTTATTTATTTAACAGAGAGAGACAGTGAGAGCAGGAACACAAGCAGGGAGAGTGGGAGGGGGAGAAACAGGCTTCCCACTAACCAGGGAGCCCAACACAGGGCTTGATCCCAGGACGCTAGGATCGTGACCCCAGGATGCTGGCATGGTGACCTGCGCAGAAGGCAAATGCCCAACGACTGAGCCACCCAGGCGCCCCTGATTAACCTAGGCATAAAGCAGTCCTTCAAGCTCACATGATTATGCCACAACAATATCTTGAACTTTAGGGGGGAAAATTTCATGCTATTCCATGTTAAATAGCATAATTTTTGGCTCTAATATCAGATTTTCTGTTACATAAGATTTATCCCTTATATCTAACTTAGATAAAATCTTTAACCCGGAGGCAGTACACTTGAATGAAAATGGTCTTCCATGTTGCCTTTCGATTTTATACTTTTGTGCGCAAAATACATGCAATTTTGCCATTGCTTTTGGTTTCCTGTGGAAATACTTATTTGTGGTGATAATAGCTTTAAACAAGACCAGAACTGATAAATATTTTGCTTTGTAGAAAAAGGCATTCTTAGACTTTCTCCTCTAGGCTAAAAAAAAAAAAAAAAAAAAAAAAAATCAAAGTCATCCAAGTCTTAGCAACTTCTTACGGAGACATTTCTATTTTATCTTTGACTTACTCAACCCAAGAAGCCTGTCACTATTAGATACAATTAAAAAGCATGAGGGATGAACAAGGTGGCTTCTTCCCCAGCCACTGGTTTTCTATCCCACACTTTCTATTATATTGTCCTGTATACCAATGGTAACACTGATTACACACTCTCTACCATGATTTGGAATAGGTGATCTTTCAACTATTTTTTTTAAGATTTTATTTATTTATTTGACAGAGAGAGATCACAAGTAGGCAGAGAGGCAGGCAGAGAGAGAGGGGGAAGCAGGCTCCCCGCTGAGCAGAGAGTCCGATGTGGGGCTCGATCCCAGGACCCTGGGATCATGACCTGAGCCGAAGGCAGAGGCTTAACCCACTGGGCCACCCAGGTGCCCCTAACTATTTTTTTAAAGTAAGCTCTCCAGCCAACATGGGGCTTGAACTCACAAAGCACAGGATCAAGGGTCTCATGTTGTACTGACTGCGCCAGCCAGGTGCACGCGCCCACCACCCCCCGGTGAAATTTTCACTTTGAATGCATTATCACCTGCTTTAGGATGGTAGGCTCTATACACTCAGGCTTGATATTCATTTTTCATTTCAGTGTATGTTTGCTCACAAGAGATTTCCTTCCGTCTTTCAGTATTTTCTTCTCTCATTTTAGTTTGCTTTTTATTTGTAGGCAAGCTTTGCCCTTATAAAGAGGGCTAGAGACAGAGCCCTTGATCCAGAGCACAGGCAGGAACCCTTCCCACTCTATAAGAAGAACCATTTAGTACCCAGAACAGCCCAATCACAGTTGGCCTCGTTAATGGCTGCTGGTAGCTTCCAAAGCACAGACCTTCTCTCTAGGGAACGATGCTGGGGCCGTCATCCTATTTAAACTAGGGCAAAGAGGTAACCGTTTGTCTTCTCCTCCAGGGCCAGCAATTTTTCCCTCTAATAAATGACTTCATTCTGCAGTTGGAGTTACAGAGGTTAAATTTACAGCTAAGTACAATCCTTTACTCGTTATAGCACCTTCCAGAGGATTCTCTCCTTTATTAGCAAAAATATCACTTGAAGTCAGCAGTAAAGGTGAGGATGTGCTCATGCAAAATTACTAAGAATAAGGGTGAGAATCTGATGTGGAAAAATATAAATTATGAAACCCGAAGTATTTCTATATATTTTTTTTTTCCTCCTCAACTTAAAATGAAGTCACAAGATGTTTAGCAATAGTTTTCAGTGTTTCCATGCTTAGTTTCTTCCCAAAAATCAATCCTGGATCCTCTTGTCTTCTTGTTCTACACCTGACTCTCCATGCTGACCCAGCCACTATGGCTTTGAGGGCTGCCGTGCCCTTCCCCATAGCTCCAGCCCCCTCTGCTCGTCCTTGAAGCTGACACCAAATCATTCCCTGGACCCCCCAGATACCTCATACTTAGAATATCTTAAACTCATTTTACTTGCTTTGTCTTAAAATCAGATTTCCCCACAATCCTTATTCTCATTAACGGTAACCATCTTGTGATGGTTTAATTTTGTGTCGACTTGACTCCACTAAGAGATGCCCAGATAGGTGATAAGACATTATTTCTGCCTGTGTCTGAGGATGTTTCTGGAAGAGATTAGCATTTGAATAGGTAGACTGAGTAAAGAAGATGGCCCTCACCCATGTAGATGGGCATGATCCAGTATATTGATGGCCTGCATCAAACAAAAGGGCAGAGGGATGAATTTGCTTTCTGTGGACCTGGGACATCCATCATCTCCTGCCCTCAGACATTGGTGCTCCTGGATCTCAGGACTTTGGATCCAGGTTGAATTATACAACTGGCTTTCTTGGTTCTCTAGCTGGCAGTCAGCAGAGCACAGGACTCCTTGCCGCCTTCTAGAACTATGGAGGCCATGAGGTCCCAGGTTCTCGAGAGAAACAGAACCAAGAGGATATAGACACCAATAGGGTATCTGTGTCTATATCTATCTGTTCTCTGGAGAACACTGACTAATGCACTAGTAAAGGGAACAAGAACAAAATCATGTGCGAGTGACCCTGTGTTCTTCTTTCCCCTCACTCCACACCTAAGCAGACACAAAGAACTGCCCATCTTATCTCTTCAGTGTCTCTGACGTCCTTCCCCTCCTGCCCCATGGCTACTCCTCAATTCATGCTCTCTTCATCTTTTAGCAGAACAACTGTAACCATATCTGCTATGGCCTGGATATTTTCATCTCCCCAAAACTCATACATGGAAGCCCTACCCTGCAAGGTGGCTGTATTTGGAGTTGGAACCTCCAAGGAAGTAATTAAAGTTGGATGAGGTCACAAGGGTGGGGTCCTGATCCAATGGGGTTAGTGTCCTTCTAGGAAGAGACACGAGAGAGTTCTCACACTCTCTTTCTCCACATGTGACCATGGAAAGGCCACATGAGGACCCAAAGGGGAGTCAGGAGGAGAACCCTCATGGGGAATGCAACTGGCCAGCACCTTGGTTTAGGGCTTGAAGCCCTCAGGACTATGAGAAGATAAATATTCTGCTGGTTTAACACCCTAGTCTGTTATTTTGTTATATGGCAGAGGAGCTGACTAGAGGGTCTCCAAACTGGTATCTGCCATTATCGTCCCAGCACCATGTTCAAATGATCTGAAGCACTGTTTGCACAGTGACCTTCATAAAAATGCCATTTGGACCTCATTACTCCTTTCCTTACTAAAATAAACTTTATCAATGGCTCTCTCAATCGCCAGACGTCAAACTCCATTTCCTCCATGATTTGGCCTTAACAACCTCCCTCACACCATGTCCTGCCATCTCTCCTCTCCACCCATACACATCTCCAGCCACACTATAAACCACTGTAACCCCCTGGATAGGCCTCTTCTGCGCCTTTCTCTCCCTGCATTACCCCTTCCCTCCACCCGTACTCCAGGCCCAGGACTGATAGAGATTGATTCTTGAACTTGGGTTCTCCTTCTTAGTTGAGCCTCCCCAATCTTACAAAGAACTGAATATTTGCCATGCTTCATGCAAACACTGTGCTTACTTTTTTTTTTTTTAATTAAAAAAGAATTTTTTAACGTAAGCACTATGGAGCCCAATGAGAGGCCTGAACTCATGACACTGAGATGAAGAGTCATATGTTCCATCAACTGTGCCAGCCAGGTGCCCCACAACTCTTGTACTTAAAGTTCATCTCTATTCCAAAAGGTACACACTACCTGGCAGTCTTCATAGATATTGTCCCTACTCAGTTATGTGCCTCATTTATCACTGTGTTCCCAGCACACTGCTTAGTGCCTGGCACCTAACGGGCTCTTGGTGTTTCTGAAATCAGAAGAAAGATGCAGAAAGGTGGAGGGAAAACATCAGGACAGTATTTTCCCTCCTACCCCATCAAAAATATATGACCTTATTTCATCTGTGTTGGCTTTCATCTTGCCAGAATTATTTCACCAATCCATTAAGATTTTTTTGGCACTTACATCTAATAGGATGGATTCATCAGTCCCAATTCCATACTTTCAACTAAGTCATTGATTTCATAAAAGGATTAATAAGTCCTGGTGAGAGCCCAGAAGGATATTAAAAATCTCCTTCTATGTAGATTATCAATTCATTATCTAATTACTTTCACATTTCACCTGCTTACCTGTCCACTGAATTCCAACCCACTGTGACTTTCTGTCTAAAACCACACATGCCCAGGGTAAACCCGGTCCCCGGAACATCCCACCCATTGTGGTTTGCTTTAATAGGTAAGATTTTTGCTCCTTTTCCCACCCCCTTCTTTACGAATTCTGATATACATCAGTGTTTAATCTGCATACACTTGGGATTTGGTAAGGTTTACTATAACCACTTTAAGTACTTTCGATAAACTTTAATGTTGAATTTGAGCTCAAATTATATTAGATTTCCATTATCTTTACTAGAGGCGGACTTGAGACTTCAAAACACGGAGTGTCAGTGACCCTCAGTGGAACGCGCTTGGTGCCAGGCTGTTGGCTTCAGCTAAAGGATATCGAAGAACCTGGGGCAAGAAAGCCAATTTTGTGGCTGTTGTAAATATCGCCAAGGACATTTTTCACTTTATCATACCAAGTATTCTTCATGTATACCTGCAGGAAAAGTATTTCACAGGTTTTAAGATCAGAAAGTGTGTTTCGTTTATAGTTTGCCTTTAATCTTATGGGTGAACCCTGTAATTAAACAGACTCCCTCACTGCTTTTTTCCTCAGAATGTTCTTGAGAAACACTGCTCTCCTTTAGCACCTGCTCAAGGGGAAAATGTAAACATGTTTGCGTAATCTTATCCCTTGCTTTATTAATTTAGGCTTTCTACCTGTATTTTCCACCCAACGAAGTTCTTTTTAAAAATCAGTTTTTATCTTTCTGCATTTATGTAAAACATAGCACATGAATGAGGGCATAAATAATTTTTTTAAGATTTTACTTTTAAGTAATCTCTATACCCAGAGTGGGTCTCGAACTCACAACCACAAGATCCAGAGTCTCACACCCCACCACTGAGCCAGCCCGGCACCCCACGACATAAATAATTTTGTCTCTTTTTACAAAAATGGAATTTGAATGCCCTAATAAGGTGCCAAGATGAGGTAAAGGTGCTTTAGGAATGATTAAGCCAAGAATACCCAACATTTTAAACTTTTTTTTTTTTTTTAAGAGTGAGGGAGAGGGAGAGAGAGAATCTTAAGCAGTCTCCAAACTCAGTGCAGTGCCCAGTGAGAGACGGGCTTGATCTCACAACCCTGAGTTCATGACCTGAGATGAAATCAAGAGTCCAATGCTTAACGACTGAGCCACCAGGTGCCCCTTTTTAAAGATTTTTATTTATTTGTTTATTTGAGAGAGAGAGTAAGAGAGCACAAGCAAGGGGAGTGACAGAGGCAGAGGGAGAAGCAGGTTCCCGGTTGAGCAGGGAGCACGAGGCAGGGCTGGAGCCCAGTGCAAGGCTCGATCCCAGGACCCTGGGATCATGACCTGAGCCAAAGGCAGACACTTAACCGACTGAACCTCCGAGGCGCCCCTTTAAATTATTTTGATCCAACATTTGTATTGAATTATTTTTATATTTAGGGTATAACTATATAATGCCAAAACATTTCAACTATCTTGGTATTGGTCCTACTTACCACTGCTTTCTTCCAGAGAAGGCAAACATTCATGTGATTGGTGACTCTTCTCACTCACCACACCCAAGTTCCAGAGCTGCATCTGCAGAAGGGACACCCGAACCCTGCAAATCCACAGAACGTTTACTCTGTCCCCAGGAGGCCCAGGTTCCAGGCTCGCTCACAGTGAGCCCCTAGTGAGCCAAGCCTCAGCGTCTCTGCGTTTCCATTTCCTCAAGTCCCTGAAACAAAGCTCAGGTCTCCTGGGTTCTGCAGCTCGATTGGGGTAACGCATGTCCCAGCCCGGGAGGAACACCAAGCCCCGGGTTATCAGGGAATGACTCGGAGTCTGAAAGCTCATCGTCACCGTCCACACACGACAACACTTCACGTACAAAGCTTTGGACTTCTCTGGAGGGGAGCAGCTCAGAGAAACATCAACATCCACGTGAGGGTTCACAAGTGCAAAAAAAGAAATGCAAGGCCTTAGCATTTTAGCCATAGAAATTAGGAAGTGAGATGGCCTCCCAGAGAAGCCCCAGATTCAACCAGCCAACTTCTACTTTCTTGGTGTGTGTGTGTGTGTGTGTGTGTGTAATATCTGCATTGTGCTTGTTAATTAATTTACTTTTATTGTGATGCAATAAAGTATGTCATTTTAGCCATTTTTAAGTGTATAGTCAGTGGCATGAAATACAGTCACGATGTGAGGCGTCTGGATGGCACAGTGGGTTAAGCATGGGACTCGTGATTTCTGCTCGGGGCATGATTTCAGGGTCATGAGATCAAGCCCGGGTTGCGCTCTGTGCTCAGCATGGAGTCTGTTGGAGATTCTCTCCCTCTGTCTCCATGCCCACTCTCATGCACTCTCTCTCTAAATAAATAAAAGCTTTAAGAAAAATAAAAAACACAGGGGTACCCGACTGGCTCCGTCAGTTGGGTGTTGGCCTTCGGCTCAGGTCATGATCCTAGGATCCTGGATTGAGCCCTGGATTGGGCTATCTGCGCAGTAGGGAGTCTGCTTCTCCCTGTCTCTCAAATAAATAAATAAAATATTAAAATAAAATAAAATAATAAATACAGTCACATTAAGTTACAACCATTACTACGATCCCTTTCTACAACGTTTTCATCATCCCAGGCAGAAACTCTGTACCCATTAAACACGAATTCCCTGTTCAACTCCCACTTTTGAAAGTTCCACCAACTGGTCTTTGGTCACAAGGATGGCATTTCTAGCTACCGTGCACAGGGTTAAATTTCCTCCTGTACTGGCTTCTCATTTTCCCTTCCTAGAAACGTCACTCTCCATCCAGGTAATGGGTTATTTTTGGCCTCTGCTAATTGTCTGTAATGTCTTGATTTTTTTTTTTAATTTTTTTAAAGATTTTATTTGTTTATTTGAGAGAGAGACCATGAGCAAGAGAGAGAAGCAGACTCCCCACTGAGCAGGAAGCCTGATGTGGGGCTCGATCGCAGGACCCTGAGATCATGACCTGAGCTGAAGGCAGACGCTTCACCAACTGAGCCCCCCAGGTGCCCCTAAAAATGGTTTTTTGCTTGATTTGATGTTTGGGCAGAAGTGAGAAGGCTAGGTCATATTTCAGTCCCCAGGTCTGCCTGCTGGTAAACTACTCTCATGGTCTTGAGTACCAGCACCTCAGGCGGGCACTGGCCTTTCTCCCTCCGTACTGAGACTCTTTGTGACTGGGTCCCGTCCGCTTGGACGTATATGTGACCTGGCTCACTCAGGGGACAGCGTGAAACACAATCTGGGTAAATCAATACAAACCCACCTGAAGCACAAGTTCATTTATGAAGGCTAATACACTAAAGAGAGATGAATCAATTTCAGGCACAGTCCATTCCTTGAGAAAGTGTGGTATTTACTCTGGTGGAGCGTTGTACAGACAGATAGTAGGTACCTATTAATGTCTGTTGAAAGAAATTCAGAATAAAATTCCTTTCCTGGGCAGATTTTACAGTAATATCTAAATGTATAAGAAAGCTAGGATCTATGTTGGAATAATGAGGAATGTGTCAGATGATTGTACTGTCTTAATGGTCATGATTTCATTTCATCCTAACGTTAACCCAGAAAGGCAGGCCTTACCTGTCATGCCCACTTCTTGGACAGGCAAAATGATTCGTTTGCACTCACTGCGTAGTAAATGGACAAAACTAGAATTCAAACCCACACATAGCTCACTTGAATTTCCATTTCTATACTGAAACACTAAAATCACTCTCACCTATGAGACAACAGTCTGCTATTCAATTGCTTTCTTTTCTGGAAAATGGCTAGTTGAACTTGGACTCTAGACTATAACCTGTGAAATAAAAGGTGTAGGGAAGTGAGGAGTGCCTGGCTGGCTCTGTCGGTAGAGCACAAAACTCTTGATCTCAGGGTTGTGGGTTCAAGCCCCATGTTGGGCATAAAGCATACTTACCAAAAAAAAAAAAAAGATGTAGGAAAGTGAGAGGTATGGATGGTGGATTTGAAGTCGGGAAGTGATTCGAGATGCTCTAATCAGGTGCCACTCCTGTATCCTGCTGAACCACTGTAACTCATGCTTGACATACTTCAACTCCCCCATTCTAGGAAATGATTTATGAACCCTTAACATTTATTCACATTTAATATTGGTACTAGACCCTGTGTTGGTGTCTTCCACAATTTCCTTCAACATGGCCAATAAACAACTCATAGATTCTAGGGCAAAATAATCCTTCAGTCACTGGCATTTATAATGGAAGATTATTAGCAGGACTTCCTAAGACCTAGAAGTTATAACACAGTCAAAATTTATATACACTATCTTCTAAAAGAGGCTGGTGATAAAATAAATAGCAGAAAATGTAGAGTATGGAACATGAGCATAAAGTATTTTAAGAAATAAATGAGTGTCGAGTTTTTAAAACATGTATGTTTTTGAAAACCATTATTTAAGATATACATTATTGAAAAAAACAGAAGAGTGAATTAAGTATCGTTGTCATTATTACATCAATTGAAAACATCT
The DNA here is from genome assembly GCF_010015895.1 of Lontra canadensis. Classification (NCBI taxonomy): domain Eukaryota; kingdom Metazoa; phylum Chordata; class Mammalia; order Carnivora; family Mustelidae; genus Lontra; species Lontra canadensis. The sequence continues at coordinate 19,925,035 of NW_022631015.1, read as the reverse complement.
GGACTTACCAGAAAATTTTAAAAAGAGAACACTAACATATAACTATAGAAATCTATGAGGTTAAGGACAGTGAGTACACATATTTTTAAATATTGTATTTATTTACTTGAAAGAGAGAGAGAAGGAGCCAGAGCGAGCAAGGGAGAGGAGCACAGGGAGAGAGAAAAGCAGGCTCCACACTGAGCAGGGAGTCCAAGGTGAGACTCATCTCAGGCAGATGCTTAACTGACTGAGCCACCCAGGCACCCCAAGGACAGTGAATACATTTTGCTGAGAAAGTCTTAACCCAGGACATCTGGCTGGCTCCATCAGTAGAGCATGTGACTCTTGATCTCAAGGTTGGGTGTAGAGATTACTTAAGAAAAATAAAATCTTGGGGTGCCTGGGTGGCTCAGTAGGTTAAATCCTCTGCCTTTGGCTCAGGTCATGATCCCAGGGTCCTGGGATCGAGCCCCACATCAGGCTCTCTGCCCGGTGGGGAGCCTGCTTCCTCCTCTCTCTCTGCCTGCCTCTCTGCCTGCTTGTGATCTCTGTCTGTCAAATAAATAAATAAAATCTTTAAAAAATAAATAAAATGAAATAAAATCTTAAAAAAGTCTAACACCAAAAATCAGAATTAATCGGTATCCCTGTGGTTTTGTACAACACAAAAAAATCTTCACGTACGTTTTCTAAAATGACATTTGTATTTACAAGAGACTCCTGTGGCTATGCAGTTAGTGGGGTGTCATATATAACCTATCTTTCGTTGTATTTGCAGAAACCAAAAAGAAAGACCAATCAGCTCCAGCCCTTTTAGGAAAGACCTATTGTTGTGTCTTGCGTGCTTTGCTGAATCCTTTTTTAAATTTTTCTTTCTTTCTTTCTTTTGAAAGAGAGAGAGAACAAGAGCGTGGGTGGGGCAGGGGGAGGAGCAGAGGGAGAGAGAATCTTAGGCTGGCTCTATGCTGAGCATAAAGCCCAATGGGGGTTGGGGGTGGGGCTCAATCTCACAACCCTGAGATCATAACCGGAGTTGAAACCAGGAGTTGGATGCCTAACCAGCTGAGCCACCCAGGTGCCCCATTTTTCTTATCTATCTATCTATCTATCTATCTATTTATTTATTTATAATTGGCTCCATGTCCAGCATGGAGCCCAGTGCAGGGCTTGACCTCCTGACCCTGAGATCAAGACCTGAGCTGAGATCCTGAGTCAGACAGCCAACCAAGGAAGTCACCCAGGCTCCCCGAATTGTTTCTTTTAAATTGTAAATCTGAAATTCCTCCTCTTCAGAGATGAAATACCTTTGTTCTATTAAAATTCTCAGATTTTATGACACTGAATGGCTTATTGGTTAAGCATCTGCCTTCAGTTCAGGTCACGATCCCATGGTCCTGGGGATGGAGACCCGAATTGGGCTCCCTGCTCAGAGGGGACTCTGCTTCTCCCTCTACCCGCCACTCCCTGCCACGCCCCCTGCTTCTGCTTTCTCTCTCTCTCTCTCTGTGTCAAGTAAATAAATAAATAAATAAGATCTTAAAAAATAAAATTAAATAAATAAGTAATAAAATAAAATTATCAGATTTTAAACACATTCCTGGGCATCTGGGTGACTCCATTGGTTAAGCATCTGCCTTCATCTCAGGTCATGACCCGGGAGTCCCAGGATCAAGTCCCTCAGCAAGGAGTCTACTTCTTCCTTTGACCCTCCCCCATCTCACGCTCCCTCTCTCTCTCTCTCTCTCTCTCTCTCCAATAAATAAATAAAATCTTTAAAAAATAAATAAATAAACACATCCCTTTTTTCCATTCATTGTAGTCCACACCTCCAGGTCAGCATGGGGTGCACTGGGTCACTTAGGACAGTACCGTGACTTCAGCCTTCCACAGCTCAGTGGATTACACAATCACCGTGCTCAAGGCAGCATGGAAATTTACCTCGATGTGGCTGCCGTGGCCATCTGTTTGTCAAAGAGACGATCTCAACATTCCAACAATATGGTGGTGTGGGTGCCCCCCCACCACTGTTTTGACAAAAAAAGAAAAAAGAAGAAAAGAAAAGAAGTATCTCTCTCTCTTTCTCTCTGTCTCTGTCTCTGTCTCTGTCTCTCTCTCTCTCTCTCTCACACACACACACACACACACCCCTGAAAGAATAAAAGGGAGCTCGGAAGTGCCAGAGAGAAGAGAGAACTTCAAACAGAGCAGTGAAAACAACTCAAGGACTCAGAGACTCAGAGGAGCACCAGCCACCAAACGAGGGCCCTAGCCTGTGGGGTTTACATCTCTTTGACAAGAGATGTGATCTCTACCGGGCGTTATTTTAACTACAGCCCAGATCTCTGCATTCAGTCGCCCGGCTGTGAAACAGGAGCCAGAAGGACTCTACCATCCCTCCACCCACTGAGGGACACACCAGAGAGGCTCTTCACCGGTCTACAGATCCAATGTGTAAAAAATCTTGTGAAAAACCAAAATGCCAAGACTGCATGTAAGGAGATAAAGAGTCCACGGTTTGTTTGTTTTTTTTCTTTTTAAGATTTTATTTTTTATTTATTTGAGAGAAAGGGAGAGCATGAGCAGGCAGAGAGAGAGGAGAAGCAAACTCCCCACTGAGCGGGAGCCCAATGTAGGACTCGATCTCATGATCCTGGGATCACCACACGAACCAAAGGCAGACCCTTCACCGACTTAACCACCCAGGCATCTCAAGAGTCCACATTTCTATTACCTATTGTCTAGTCATTCGGGGGCTGCTATAACGAGATTACCATAGACTGGGTGGCTCAAACAACAAACATTTATTTCTCTCATGGTTCTGGAAGGCCAAGATCAAGGAATCTGCAGCTAGGTGTTCCTGACGTTCCATTCTAAGATATTTGTACTTACTTTTTTTTTTTTTTTAAGATTTTATTTTTATTTATTTAACAGAGAGAGACACAGTGAGAGAGGAAACACAAGCTGGGGGAATGGAAGAGGGAGAAGCAGGCTCCCCACTGAGCAGAGAGCCCAAAGTGGGGCTCAATCCCAGGACCCTGAGATCATGACCTGAGCCAAAGGCAGAAGCTTAACAAGTGAGCCACCCAGGTGCCCCAATATTTGTACTTTCTTGATTAAATTTGTCTGCTTGATCACAAAAAATTCAGTTAAGACTTGTATACATGGTAGTGACTTCTGGAAGTTTCTTTTAATGGAACTTAAAAAAAAAAAAAAAGAACCAATTTCTATCTGGCTCAAGTTGATGCAGAAGAGGGAAAACATAAGAATGGACCTTCTCAGATCTAAAATAACTCCACAGAAAAAGGAGCCCAGAACCACAGAATACCATGACAGCCTAAGTCCTCCGTGAAGTCATGAAAATGTGGTGCATTACGTGGCAAGGAATAGGGGTTTTGGCAATTTTGTGCAACTATTAGAAAACCATGGTGCTATAGCATTAAAAGAGCCTAGAGGCGCGCCTGGGTGGCTCAGTGGGTTAAGCTGCTGCCTTCGGCTCAGGTCATGATCTCAGGGTCCTGGGATCGAGTCCCGCGTCGGGCTCTCTGCTCAGCAGGGAGCCTGCTTCCCTCTCTCTCTCTCTCTGCCTGCCTCTCTGCCTACTTGTGATCTCTGTCTGTCAAATGAATAAATAAAGTCTTTAAAAAAAAAAAAAGAGCCTAGAGAAAGAATTGCAAAGTGAGTATAAAGAACTTTTCGGGTCTGATCGTTGCCGGTTGCGAGGTTGATAGATACTCTGTTGCTAGGCTACACAGACACCACGAGAAAGAAAAGTTTTGAAATGTGTTTAGGAGATTTCACTAGAAATTCGTATATAGAGAAAGTTTTTATTTTCCCTTATGCTTTTGAAATAGTTCCTCTGAGCGGAAAACTGTCTAGAGGATATGAGATATAAAAAAAGAAAACAATTTCTTTGGGGACTTCTCATTTCTCAGTGACTAAATATTTGAGATGAGAAAACCTGCACAGTCAAACTAATGTCAAGATATAAATTAGTTATCTTTAAAAGTGGAATCCCACGGGAGTCATTTAGAATGAAGAGAGAATAACTTAGGGACATTAATATGAATTAGAAACAGTTCTCATTATGGTCAGAAGGGACTATTACTATCTTGATTCTATTTTTAGCATTCAAATCCCATAATTCTATAAAATTAGATTATAATGATAGAAACATCATCTCGAAGCCAATCACCTTTACCAGTATAAAAGTTCTGGGGCTCCAGCAAATGCTTAAGTAAATTTCTTGTCAAATCATTGTCAAAATATGGGGGATATCCTAGCTCCCTAAGATGTGTTCCAATTATTTATGAATTCTGGTCACTTACTAATATAACTAGTATGCACTTTTCCTGTTTATACTCTAATTTCTCTGTCAAGGTTGTACTGGGTTCTGTTTGGTGACTGCTGTTGTTTTGCAACAAATGGCATTACTACATCAAAAATTCATTGCTTTTTTTTTTTTTTAAGACTTTATTTTTTAGTAACCCAATGTGGGGACTCAAACCTATAACCCTGAGATCAAGAGTCACACTCTCTACTGACTAAGCCAGACAGGTGTCCCAATAATACATTGCTTTTTATCATATTTTTTACAATATAAAACAGAATGTTTAGTCAAGGAGGCAAGCCTTCTTGGTTTGTCATTGCAGCTATATTTCAGAACATTCCTGATACAGCTGGAGAAGAATTCCTTCCATGAAAGGCAAACAATAGAAGTTATCTCATTCCTCCCTTTACAGGTAAACCACTAATTTAGTTACAGTTTCTGTACTAACCCTCTTTTCTTTTCTTTTTTTTTTTTAAAGATTTTATTTATTTATTTGAGAGAGAGAGAGAGAGAATGAGAAGGGGGAGGGTCAGAGGGAGAAGCAGACTCCCCGTGGAGCTGGGAGCCTGATGTGGGACTCAATCCCAGGACTCCAGGAACATGACCAGAGCTGAAGGCAGTTGCTTAACCAACTGAGTGACCCAGGCACCCCCTAACCCTCTTTTCAATAAAAGTGGATATTCCATGAAGCAGGAACTCACATATAATAAATACCTTATGATCAGCGAAGCTACTTTTATATAAATGCCTTAAATGTGGTACTGTTGTTTATTATTATTATTACTATTATTATTATTATTTCCACCATCATCCTACCACCATTACTGCTATATTTTATTTTAATTGTTATTATTTCCGCCCTCCTCCCACCACTGTTACTGTTGTTTTTTATTTTATTTATTTTATTTATTTATTATTATTTCCACCCTCCTCCCACACCATTACTGTTGTTTTTTATTTATTATTATTTCTACTCCCCTCCCACAACCTTTACTGTTGTTTTTTATTTTATTTATTAAATATTTTATTTATTTATTTTTAAATTTTTATTTTATTATTTTTTATTTTATTTATTTTATTTTATTTATTATTATTATTCTTTATTTATTTATCTTTATTATTCTTTCCACCCTTTTCTCGCCGCCTTTACTGTTGTGTTTTAGATGAGCAAGCAGCCAACACTTTCTTCTAGCATGCAAAATTTCAGGGACTTGTTTTCTCTCTCATCTCTTCCCCATGAAGTCAAGATCAAGGATGATGATAATCTTAATGTTGTAATATGCTCCTGATTTTATTTTTTAATTTTTATTTTTTTAAGATTTTATTTATTTGTTTCACAGAGAGAGAAATCACAAGTAGGCAGAGAGGCAGGCAGAAGGAGAGGGAGAAGCAGGCTCCCTGCCCGAGTAGAGAGCTCGAGCGGGACTTGATCCCAGGACCTTGGGATCATGACCTGACCTGAAGGCAGACCCTTAACCCACTGAGCCACCCAGTTGCCTCTGTGCTAGACTTTAAATCAGTGTCCGCTATAGATGAAAGATCCCAATATCCATTTAAATAGCAATAAATTGGTCATCGCCATCAAGGCCATGGTATTGTCCTACTTCTCTCCACGTCCTCATTGAGGGTCTATCATCGTTCAGTCCCAATCCTCCTGAGACCCCAAATCGCCTTCAGTTCACTGGCTTTGCCCCCACCATCTCACTGGACAGCTTACAATTGCCCAGCAGTTACACCAAAAATATTGAAAACTTAGAGTTCTTGGACTTCCCACCAGAATATGTGGCAAGTTAAACTCATTTGGGGAAACAACACAAAACCAAGAAGGTACCTAGAGGAACACAGGTTCAAACTGACGTGAGGCAAGGACTTTGCTCCCTGGGATTTCCAAATCCTCCCCCCACCCCACTTCTGCCTGGATGCCCTCAGGTTCACACTGTACTTCCGACTCCTTATCTCAGACCAGTAATCATGGTGTCATACAACCCACTTCACTTCTGCCTTCCTCCTTAGGGCAGCAGGCAAACAACAGCCTCGCTCCCGGATCTGGGACAGACAACCCTTTCAAAATAACTGGGTGAGTCATGCCTACTTCATATCCTGAACAAATCCAGGTCCAGTTCCAACAGCCTACCAACAATGACCAGAAAATGCATGTAGAGCTAGCTCTATCACGAGCCCTCTTGTTAACTGTTTAATCTCAGAGGACAAGTTCAATTCCATGCCAGTGAAATAGACCCAATTAAAAAATAAATAAATAACACCTAAATCTCTAGCTTCGTAGCAAACTTTTAGAAGACTTCCGAAAGACACAAAATTAGGAAGAAGAGTGAGTTGTTTCATGTTTGCATTCATTCGTTCTTTCTTCTTCCTAAGATTTAAACTCTTTCTCATGGACTTGAATAGAAGTACTGAAAAAGTAGTCATCCTTTTGATTGTCCAATGGCTGTTCCTTCTCTCAGTTTGGGGATTCATAAGAGACGAAAAGAGGAGGGAGAACTGAATATCAGTATAATTACTGTATTATATATCAAATCTATCCCTGATCTTTCTGGCAAAAATTTTAAAAAAAATACCCATAAGGTATATACACACCCAGGATGTGTTACGCAATGCTTATTATCTGATTAGAGGGGGAAATGAAAAACAGAAAACAAAACGTCGTGTTTCCTAAGAAGAAAACATTTCCTGGCACTAAATTCCAAACAAAAACTTATTTATTTATTTATTTATTTATTTATTTATTTATTTATGAGTAAACTCTAGCCTGAACACAGGGCTTGAACTCATGACACCAAGATCAAGAGGGGTGTACTCTATCAACTGAACCAGCTAGGTGCCCCTTCAAAGGACAATTTTTCCAGAGCCATCTTCAAAGAGATTTTGAACGATATACAGGATAATATGTTCAATACTCCATGGATAATTTCTTAGCAAATTTTAGAGGCCTCTTTTTTTTGGTAACAACTTGACAAGAATCAACACTTTTCAAGACACTACATCTATACTCAGTTCATAAGGGAGGGCTGGGACCAAGGGAATTGGAACGGAGAGGAGAGAATGAGAAGGAATTCATAAGGATACTCTAGAAGTAAGGATCTGCAAGAGAAGACATTGGTGTTACCTTTCCTCTCTTCCACCCTTAAATACAGACCTTTCTCCGGTCTGTCCTCTTTCTCTAGGCCAATGTCACTCCAGGTGCGGTAGGTGAAGCAACCTCCCATCTACAAGTTCTTACCAGTATGCTCGGAGGTCAGTTTTGAAATCGACAGCAAAGATTTAAAATTTTATTGCACTTTGGCAGAAGTATTTTATAGATGTTGAATCCAGTAATTTAAAATGTAAGTGTATCCTTTTAACATCTTTCTTTTTTTTTTACTTTTATTTTTCTAAAAATTAATTGTTCTTGGACTTTATAAAAGTTGTATCCTGCCCAGGTGCCTGGCTGGCTTGGTTGGAAGGGCATGCAATTCTTGATCTCGGGATTGTGAGTTCAAGCCTTATTTGGACATAGAGATGACTAATAATGATTTAATTAATTAATTAATTAATTTTTAAAAATATTAGCTTCCCGCAATGGATTGAAAATTTAAAAAAACTAGTCCTTTACCACAGGTTGAAATACTACTGTAGGACTCTTGTTTCTCAAACTTCAGGGTCCATATACTCTCCTCAGGGTTTTGCCATATCTGTACATTAATTTTACCATTTATTCAATAAATAGGGTGCCTGCTTCTCCCTCTCAAATAAATAAATAAAATCTTTCTTAAAAATTAAAAAATAACTTTTGTAATAGAAAATCGCTTTTACTTAAATAAATTTATTTTTATTTAATTTTTTTAAGATTTTACTTTTAAGTAATCTTTATACCCAACATGGGGTTTGAACTCACTTTGAACCTTGAGATCAAGAGTCACATGCCTTTCTAAGCCAGGCAGGCACCCCAATAAATAAATAAATAAATTCATTAATTAATTTAAGAGAGAGTGTGCACACACAGCGGGGGGCAGAGCAGAGGCAGAGGGAGAAGCAGACTCCCCACTGAGCACGGAGCCTGATGTGAGCTCAATCCCAAGGACCCCGGGATCATGGCCTGAGCTGAAGGCAGATGCTTAACTGACTGAGCCACCTGGGCAGTCTTAAATTTATTTTTAAATGATACTATGTCATCACGATAAGCACTGTATCACTTTTGTAAATGAAAAATAACTACAACACTATGAAAACAAAGGGATGCTCCTAAATTTAAAATAATAGTAAAATAACAATCTTCAAGGAATGACATAGCTAACTGGTTTGCTAAAGGGCATGCCTGAAAATAAGAAAAAAGGCTCTTTTTTTTTTTTTTATTGTTATCACTCAACCCAAAATGAATGTCAGTACTCAATGTTTTCTAGTTTGAGACAAAGATGAGCTGAATATCTGAAAGGTATTTCTTGGACTACTTAGGTAAGGTCGGATACTGATAATTAATTCCTACTCAAAACGATGTTCAACAAATTTCATTGTCCCCCTGAACTCCCCAATCTTCTGAATGGGTCAGGTTATTTGGTAAAACCAGAACAGCAATTTACAGAGGATTTCCTTTTCCTGCATCGTTGCCATCTGCTCTGAAAAAACATTTATAAAAACCTTTTGTCAAATGGCCTTCTCATAATTTTGAAAGTGTGTTCAGCAACTTTGTTCAGATGAAATCTCCGAAGAAACTACACGTTTTTCAACGAGCATCGTCAGCCGATCGAGTGCAGTTTCTGACTTTGTTCCCAGGATCCTGAGCTTATCGTGCCTTATACATAGAAAATACAATGGCTACCATTTACTGCACTCATTTTTCAACTAACAAAAAAACAACAATTCTCGTTTATTTGTTTATTTATTTGAGAGAGAGAAAGAGAGAGTGTGTGAGCAAGTGGGAGGCAGGTTAGAGAGACTCTGAGATCATGACCTGAGCTGAAATCAGGAGTCAGACACTTGACCAGCTGAGCCATCCAGCTGCCCCTATAGTTACTTATTTTTTAAAGATTTTCTTTTTGGGGGACGCATGGGTGGCTCAGTCATTAAGCCTCTGCCTTCATCTCAGGTCATGATCCCGGGGTCCTGGGATGGAGTCCCACATCGGGCTCTCTGCTCAGCAGGAATCTACTTCTCCCTCTCCCACTTCCCCTGCTTGTGTTCCCTCTCCCACTGTGTTTCTTTTTCAAATAAATAAATAACATCTTAAAAAAAAAAAAAAAAGATTTTCTTTTTTAAGAAATCTCTATACCCAGTGTGGGGCTTGACCTCACATCCCCAAGATCAAGAGTCACGTGCTCCACTAAGCCAGCCAGAAGCCCCAACTGCATTCTTACTATGGGCTGGGCACTTTGTTAAGTGGCTAGTAGACATCTATATAGAACAGAGGAAGAGCTGGCATCTCTATATTATATAATGTCATTTTATGTATATGTTACATATAACAGGATTGTACATATTACCAATAGATATATAAATGAGATTATATATTATATATTAAATGCTATAATATGTACGTGATCTGTTTAAAAATCTCATTTAATTGTCTCTCAGTGGAAACTCCAGGCTCCAAGAGATGTACTGACCTCGTTCATTCAATAGTCGGCAAACACGTATTGACTACTGACTGCCTACTGTGTGCCAGGCACCATCTGGTCATTGAGATAACAGAAACGCACAGAGTAGACGGAGTCAGGTCATCTGCGTTTAATGACGGTTGTGGGAAGACGGGAGAATAAGCAAGATAATTTCTGATAGTAACAAGCCTTGAAGAAAGTGATGTACCAGAGATGTGTTGGGGGAGGGCTGGGTAAAGAGAGGCAGGGCCTGGTTACACAAGTCTTGCCTGGAAAGGAACAGTTGCGCAGAGACTGAATGGTGAGAAGCAATCAGCCTTCCGAAGACTGGGAAGGAGCATTCCAGGCGTAAAAAACAGCTATTGCAGAGCCCCTTAAGACAAGAACAAGCTTGGCATGTTGAGGGAAAACAAAGAATGTATGGCTAGAATCGATGGGGAACGTTCTATCTCGTGTTACATAAGGCCTCGCCGCTACGTTGAGGAGTCTGGAAGTTATTCTCGGCAATGAAAAACATTTGGAAGGTTTTAATTAGGGGAGCGACATAATCTGATTTCATTTCAAAAATATCCTTCGGGTGCCGTGTGAAGAATAACGTATAAAGGGCAAAAGAAGGAAAAGACACCAAGTTAGAAGCTTGTCTGTTGGTCCAGCAGGATGGGATGGCAGGTGAACCAGAACGGCGGCCGAGAGAACGGGGTGGGTTTGGGGATGGAGTGGACTGGACACGCTGACCTGTGTGGGAAGACTCAGGGAAAGGCAGAAGAAACAGGAAAGACTCCTTGGTTTTGCTATGAACAAGTTTCCTCTGGTTTCATAGCTAGTAAGAGGCAGAGCTACATTAACCCCAAGGTCTGGTTCAAAGCCACACTCCACCCACCTCTTTTTTTCTGGTGACTGCTGAATTGAAGCCCAGTGCTACGGCAGCCCATCACCCCCCAGCCACGTAATCCCAACTCCCAGTGCTGGGGTTTGGTAATGCCCTGGACCTTGGGCTGCACCGGTACAGATGTCAGAGGGAACAGAGAGAAAGGAGTCTGGGCTGTGTAGCAAAAAAGGGTTACCCCTGGAGGCGTGGGGTCAGACAGAGACCTCTACCTGTGCCCGCCCCATCCTTATTTCCCTACAATTCTCACCATGTAACCCCACCCTCCTTCCTAACCTTTGAGGTCTCCCAGGACAGGATCTCCCTCTGTCTGGGCCCACACACTATATAAAGTCATGTTACCATCTCAGAGGCCACCAGGGGCATACCCACCACTTTAGGGCTCATGGCTCTAGGCCATTCCTTCCACCTCATGTGAAAAGAGATGAAGGGGAAGCAACAGAAAGTGGTATTAGAGAAGAAGAAGAGGAAGTTTTAAATGCAGGAGAATAGTTTCTGGTGTCAACCATGACAGAGAGGTCCTGTGGTCTGGGAACTGAAACAGGTCACTGAATCTGGCTAATGGGAGAGATGCTTCCGGAAGAGAGACAGGCAAAATCATGTTATGGGGAGGAGGAGGTTACAACAACCAAGCAGCCAGACATGAGTATAAATGAGGCTTTCAGGAATCTGAAAGGAAGATCTGTAGCTCAAGAGGAAAGCAGAACTAAGAAGAATAATTGTAATATAGGGCATGGATGAAAGCACTTTTTTAAAGTGTTATATGAAGAGAAGGGTTATTAATATTTGACCTTATCATATGCTACCTTTCACTTCTTTTTCCCTCAGTGCCATATTTCCCTAAGCAAATTCTTCTTCTTCTTCTTCTTTTCTTTAATATTTTGTCCTGAAGTAATCTCTCCACCCAACGTGGGGCTCAACCCCTCAACCTTGACACCAAAAGTCGCACACTCTACCAACTCGGCTTGCCAGGCCTCCCTTCCTATGCCAATTCCAAATGAAATAATAAATTGTGGTTAATACTTCTTGGTGTCACCAACACAATATCCTACACAGAGAGATCAGTGAAAACTTATTTAATAAATTTATTTACTTTTTAAGTAGGCTCTGTGCCCAGCGCAGAGCCTAATGCAGGGCTCGAACTCACAACCCCGAGATCGTGACCTGAGCTGAGATCGAGAGATGGACGCTTAACTGATTGAGCCACCCAGGCGCCCCAGATCAGTAAACGTATAAAGTCAAAATACCCGGAATTTCTAGGAGTACGTCACACACACATACACATTTCTCGATTAGTTTACTATACTGTGTGTATATTACTGGAGAATAATCACTTGAGAATAGATAATACTAAGTCCTATGCTTCCTTGTATTTCTCGTACCTACCCCAGAGCCTTGAACATAATAGGTACTCAATTAACACTCGTTCATAGATTTCAATTATGTGTATGAGCTATCCTCACTTCAAATGGCCGTTCTCACTTCAAATGGCAAATCGTCTTTCGGCAATAACCAAAATTACAATGTAATTACATTAAACTGCGTTCAAATATATGGATTATTTTACCCCTTTCCCAATCCAATCCAGATGTGAGACTTCCCCTAATTAAACTACCCCTTTATCAAAGTTCCATTAATCTCCTGGAGGTACCACCGTGCTCATTAACTAAATGTCAGGTAGGTACAGGAGCTACTTTGGATTTCATTTAATAAACCAGAGCAATTTAAAGTAATTACTCATATCTTGAGAAAAGAAGCTAATGTGTAGCCAGTTTAACCTGCTGGAGATCCGTGGGTGAGAAGAGCCCAGAAAGTGAGGGGGTTAGGAGTAGGAACCTTATTTCTATTGCCAAGGGAATTAAGGGAATCAAGCAATTATTTACCCTAAATAAAAGGACAGTCGACTTTAGGAAAACTTTAAAAAGCCACTTCCCGGGCGCCTGGCTAGCTCAGTCAGAGGAGAGTATGATTCTTGATCTTAGGGTTGTGAGTTCGAGCCCTACCTTGGGTAGAGAGATTACTTAAAAGTAAAACCTTAGGGGCGCCTGGGTGGCTCAGTGGGTTAAAGCCTCTGCCTTCAGCTCAGGTCATGATCTCAGGGTCGTAGGATCGAGCCCCGAATCGGGCTCTCTGCTCAGCAGGGAGCCTGCTTCCCCTTCTCTCTCTCCCTGCCTTTCTGCCTACCTGTGTTCTCTGTCTGTCAAATAAATAAATAAAATCTTAAAAAAATAAATAAATAAACCTTAAAATAAATAATTAAATAAAAAGTATTTCAAAAGTTTGTAGGATGTTTAAAAATGCGAAATTGCCCAATTTACTGCCTAGCTATAGCTTATGTATCTGAAAATTTACCTTAGTTAACTCTCTGAATTACAGTCTCCCTTTGAATCTAATTTCCCACATTAATGTGATTTACTTCCCAGACTTATGAGCACTGGCTTTATGACATTGAAATAATAAAGAAATAACTTATAAAATGTATGTCTTTCCACATAGCAATTTTCAATATACGGATTAACATTTAGACTTATATTAACTCTGAACACTTATACATTATTTGATAGACTTAAAAATGCTTTCAAGAAAGGAGTGAAATTGGGCTACTTTTGTTAATGTGCTAGTTAATATCATAGGCTAGATATTAGAATAATCAGGAAAATTACAGATACTTCTGTATTATTACACAAAAAATAATTTACATAAAGTAATGACTTTATATACATTAATTTATATAGTTTAATTGGTTATATAAATTAATGACTACCACAACCTACAAAGTTATTGTAATCGAAGAATTGAGCAGTGACCAAATTTTTAGGTGTTTAGTTTCTATGATCTAGATTATCTGAAGGCCAAATGATGTGTTTCCCTCATCTGAAAATGGCATTATCTGTTAACCTTTAAGCTATTCAAAGAAGGGAAAGCTAATCAATTTGTACTCAACATTTACTATATCCAGATCCTTTTATTTTATTACTTTTTTTTAAAGTAGGCTCCACACTCGACGTGGGGCTGGAGCTCCCCACCCAGAGTTCAAGAGTCATACTCTCCATGGAGCCCCCACTGGTGCTACCTGGTACTCACTCAGATTCTCACAATACACTTCTAAGGCAAATACAACCCTCTTGCGGATGAGGGAAATGAATTTCCAAAGTATAAGTAACTCATCCAAGAGCAAACAACCAGAGGAGCCTTGGTTGGTTGGTTGTTTTTTAACCAGCATCCAGGTTTTATCAACACAAGGAAGGGTCTTCAATTAAACAAATCAAATAAAAGAAAAATCATGTTTCTACTATAATCAAAATATCCATATTCCCACCAAACCATGACCTCAAAAAGTCACTTGTAGATACCTTTAATTTTTTTTCCTTTTTCTCGAAAAAAGTTGCTAAACTGGGGTGCCTGGGTGGCTCCGTCGTTAAGCATCTACCTTCAGCTCAGGGCATGATCCCAGGTTCCTGGGATCGAGTCCCACGTCAGGCTTCCTGCTCAGCAGAGAGCCTGCTTCTCCCATTCCCACTCTCCTTGCTTGTGTTCCGTCTCTCGCTCTCTCTCACTGTCAAATAAATTTTTAAAATCTTTAAAAAAAAAAGTTGCTAAACTTATTTTCTGTCTTAGCTCGTTGCCTCGTTCATGCTGCGTTCAGTGAGCGTGTATTAACTAATGGCCTTTTCAGGGCGGGGCACTTACAGGAATGGGTAAGACACAGTGGCTCCCCTGAAGATTTTGTGGGGAGCAGGAAAGACAAGCAAACAGACGGCTACAAAACAAGGGCTTTGATAGTGATGCGGTGGAAGGGATCACATCAGAGGTGGCTTAAACCAGACTGGTGTGGGGTTCTGCCACGGAAGAAAGCCCGTGCCACCTCCTAAGACAAGAGTGTTAGCCCCAGGGAGAATGAGACAAAGGGGCTATCAGGAAGCCAGGAGACCATATATCAGAAGCACAAAACTGAGAGAGCCTGGCATATTCAGGTAACTGAAAACATGTTACGACTGCTGGAATGTAGAATATTGACATGGGGAGCAAAGGAGGAAGGAGGGATGGTAATAAACACAGGAAGCTGAGCTGGTTTCAGGATCCAAGAATCCTGTAAACCTGCTAGAGCGTTCAAGCCCTCCTGAAGGAGATGCAAAGAGGTAGGAAGGGATTCCAAGCATGGGAGTGAAATATTGGATCTATACGCAGGAGACAGTGTGATGAATGAATTGAAGGGAAACTAGACCGGACAACAGTCCAAAGGGTGCCACAACGTCCAAGGCTGGAAAATGATAGGTCCTTGACTGCGGGAGTGACCACAGGCTTGGGGTGAAAGGTAAATTCCAGAGACATCGAGAGGGCAGGCTGGAGAAGACGTGGTGACTCACGGGACATCGGAGTAAAGGAAGGCTAAAGAAGGAATCTAGAATAGTTCTCTTCAAGGAGTCACACCGTGGGGTGCCTGGCTGGCTCGGCCGGTATGGTGTGCGAATTTTGGTCTTGGGGTTGTGAGTTCAAGCCCCATGTTGGGTGTAGAGATTACTTAATGAATTATTTTTTTTTTTTAAAGGAGCTGTATCAGTGAGTGGAGCCTAGTGTCCTTCATCAAAATGAATGACTAGTAGAGAAAGAGCAGGGTTTTTTGTTTGTTTGTTTTTAGGGGATTTTTTTAATGATTAATTTTTTTTTTTCCTAAGGTTTATCCTTAAATGTACAACAGAACCTAAGACAACACTTCCTTCTAACTATACATGGCAACAGAGGATGTGACAGGGAATCCAGATGTTTAAACAGGAATGTGATCGAGGATCACCAAGTCTCAGGCACAAGGAACAGCTTACTTTTCCTAGATACCTTAATTCCACCTGTGGCCAGGGGACCCGTCCCCTTGGCCTTCGCTTTTAGCTCCTTGGGTGTCCTCTGCTCATCTTTCTGTTTCTGCTTGAATGCCTTATCTTCTTTGTCCATCTCCTTGGCCTGCTTCTTGGGTGTCTTCTTGCCATCTTTGTGGCCAGATGTGGCAGCTGCTGCTCCGCGTCTCATTTTTAAAACCAGGAAAGTGAAGAAGGCCATGTTGGTTGGATGCTCCTACTCACCAGAGGAGGTTGGGGGGGCAATGAGAAGAGAGAGGCACACACCACCAATAGGTAAGGTGTGGTCAGCAGCAGAAGAGCCCACCAGAAGCAAACATGGCCCAAGGGACACCGAGGAGAATCTGACATCCTAGAAGCCAACTGAGGAGACAGTTCAAGGAGGACACAAAATACTTCCTGGAAGGCCAGTCAGATCAAGGTCAAACAGCACACAATGGATTTAGCAACAAAGAGGACATTGACTAACAAGGTGAGAGGTGGGTCCCTGGAAATGTGGGGAATGGAAGCCAGAAGAAAGCTCTCATCTTATGGAATTTCCTGAGGGAAACAAAGAATCATCAACAACACTTATTTGCGAAAGGCTTTGTGCCAATGATACAGTTTAAACTTTTCTCGAGCACTTTCATTTAGTTGGCAATTAAATAAGCAAAGTCCTTGTGCATACCTTTTCCTTAATTATTGCTTTCATAATCTATTCACGTTCATGTACCAACAGGCTCATCTGTAAAACGGGTTTGCTGAAGCATCAGATTCAAGCTGGGCTTGTGTGCAAAAGTTATTGTTAACTCCAACCAGCAGCATGGTTTCTGTATATGGAATATGATGAGCAAAAAAACCTAGAACATGATCCCACACCTACCACGGAGATTCATTTAAAGCTAAGTCCTGGGGCACCTGGGTGGCTCAGTCGGTTAGGCATCTGACTTTAGCTCAGGTCATGATCTTGGGGTCCTGGGATCTCACCCCACCTTGGGCTTTCCTGCTCAGCGGGGAGTCTGCTTATCTCTCCTCTCTGCCCCCACTCCCTCTACCCCCCTCAAATAAATAAAATCTTTAAAAAATAAAGCTAAGTCCTAAAATGTTCTGTCTCCCATATGTACATACATCTTAGAAAATTATTTTAATAGAATTTACTTTTTAAAGTATTGTTGCCAGAGGTTAGAATGTACCCATAATGTATAGTGAATCATACTGTATTAGGTTAATCATACTGTATTTCTTAAAAAATATTTTATTTTCAAAAGATCATATTTTTAAGTAATCTCCACACCACACAAGGGTCTCAAACTCACGACCCTGATATCAAAAGTTGCATGCTCCACCCACTGAGCCAGCCAGGCCCCCCTTGTATTGGGGTTTTATTGGTAGAGTCTTTCAGAGAATCTGTTTTATTAAAAAACATGGTTAAATCAGGGTAATAATGGTCCTCACCTCTTACATTGTTTCAAGGACTTCTTCCTCTTAGTTTATTTATCTATCCTTTTAAATAGTGAGGATGGGGAACCTGGGTGGCTCAATAGGTTAAGCATGGACTCTTGATTTCAGCTCAGGTCATGATCTCAGGGTCATAATACTGAGCCCCATGGCAGTCTCTGATCTGGACACAGAGCCTGCTTAAGAGTCTCTCTCTCCCTCTACCCCTCCCCCTCTTCTCGCTCTCTCTCTATCCTTCCCTCTCTAAAAACAAACACAAATAATGAGGGCACATAGAATTAATTTTTCTTGCCTTAATAATGTTCCATGACACTATTTTAAGTGTAACTATGTTTGTAAATTTCATTAATATATTTTTTAAAGATTTTATTTATTTACTTGAGAAAGAGAGTGAGAGAATGAGTGGGAGGAGGGGCAAAAGGAGCTACAGCATGTACAGCATGTAGTCAAAATCAATCTTTCTTCAATGTCTAAAAAAGACTACTCTGCTCCAACACAAGTGTAGCATTGAATTTTAAAAGAAAGAAAAAAACTGGAAAAAAATTACTTCAGAATCTTTCAATTAAATTCACACTATTCTGCATGATTTTTGACCCACCATTTTAAATTATAACACCTGAAGAGGAAAAGGTTATATTAATTCCAGTAAGGAGGAGAATATAGCTGAATTAAGAATAAAGAATTTTTAAAAATAATAGATATTTTCCCCTTGTTTAGAGATTTTAATTAATTTTGAAATAATTGAATTTCCCTTCCACATTGGAATTTGAATAAATTAGAATTTCTAAAGTAGAATTTGGATGCTCTTTCTGGACTTCTTCTCAGGAAAAGAATTCTTTAGTACAGTGGAAATAACAAGAAACCGTGGGAAAGAGACCCACAGAATCATAATTATCCCACAGAGAAAGAAAAAGGCTAAATGGAGTCCAGGGATACTCTTTTAGAGATGAGGAAAGCAGATTTCAAAATATCTGAAGATAGGTAACACGGGATGGACAGAGATTCAAAACCCAGAAATAGCGCAATACCGCAGAGGACTAGCAACATTGGGATCATGTTGGGATTGTATTATTAGGACTTTTGTGGGGAAGAAAAGGTACAGTCCGCCACAAGCAGGATGGCTGCGAAGATTCTGGGTGCGCTCAGACTTTCAAAGGGCACGAGCGGAAGATGAAAGCCCGACACAACCTGGGATGATGGGTGCGGATCTGAAAGAGATTCACAGAGGTTTATGCCCAGACGACTCTGAAGCACATCCCTCAAAGGGAAAATTCTGTGGCTAAGAAAGGAAGCCCGGGGAAGAAAGGCACAGGCCTATTGCATGGTCTGGAGAAAATACAGATTTCACTAACATTTTGTTTCCATCTTTACCACGAGGAGCCTTTACTCTGGAAAGACAAGTGCACGCTGGCTCAGCGCAGCCAAGACTCCACGTCTCCCCAGGGCCTTCTCTGAGATGCCACCTCCCAGGGCCCCAGGGTACAGAGGACAACTCTCTAGCAATCAGGGCAGTAGGCAGAAAAGGACACACATTCTTATTCTCCCGAGAGGGAAGGGGAGGAGCAAGGTCAGCCACAGACCAAAGTGCTTTACGTTATGTTCCAGAAACATTCAAGAATTTCACTAGGATCATTGAGAAAATAATTCAGCAAACCCTTGGAGCCAAATTAGGTTTATAAAATCACTACATGTTGGCTTCTTTCTTTCTTTCTGTTTAAAGATTTTATTTACTTATTTGAGAGAGTGAGAGAGAGAGATCGCAAGCAGCAGGAGAGGGCAGAGGGAGAGGGAGAAGCAGACCCCCCGCCAAGCAGGGATTTCCCCATGCAGGAATCGATCCCTGGACCCTAGGATCATGACCTGAGCCGAAGGCAGATGCTTAACTGACTGAGCCACCCAGATGCCCTTGTATGGTGTCCTTTCAATGTCTAGGTGTGCCCAATGGAAAAGACAGTTAGTTATGACCTATTGCATAGGTCAGTTCTACTTCTTATTGTACCTGGGGCAAATGACTGAACCTGTCTGGACTTGATTTTCTATAAAGTGATTATCTATAAAATGGGGCTAATAACTATCAGGAAAGGCTAGTATTAAATGAAACTATAAATAAAAAGCACACGTTTACATAGTGCATCATGAATGTCATTGTTGATGCCGTAATAGATGAATAATTTCATTTGCCATAGAGCAAACCAAGCAATAAGTTTCTGCATGAAAATGGGATTCCCCATCCGTACCAGTTAAGATTTTTGTCTGCAAAAAAACAGACAGGCAGACGAAAAGTGACCTGGTCAAAGGGAATTTGTTTTCCCCATGAAGCAAGGTCAGTTCACTGTGTCACGGCTGTGGGTCTGCAGCCCCACGGTGCTCTTGGGCTTTCTCTCATGGCCACAGGATAAGCCCCAGCAGCTGCTCCAAACAGGAAGGAAACAGGAATGGGCACTCATCAAAGGCCTCTCACCCATTATCCGGCAGGAAGATCGCTCTCACACCCCCTCCCTTCCCCTGCAGCCTCTCCCTTAGGTCATCTTGTGAGACACACTCCCCCGCCCAACTCCCTGTTGGCAGCAAAACAGGTACTTGTCAACCAATTTTATGTATTTATTTATTTATTTTTGTCAACCCATGTGAAGATTTACAAATATCTTTTTTTTTTTTTTTAAAGATTTTATTTTTTTGAGACAGAGGAAAAAGCATGAGGATCGGGGGCAGAAGGAGAGAGAGAAGCAGGAAGCCCACTGAGACCCCAGGATCATGACCTGAGCCAAAGGCAGACACTTAGGGATCACCCAGGCATCCCAAATATATATATATTTTTTTCATTAAATATTTTATCCTTGGGCACCCGGGTGGCTCAGTCGGTTACTCATCTGTCTTCGGCTTGGATCTCGATTCCGGATTCCTGGGATCCAGTCCCGTGAGGGGCTCCCTGCTTAGCAGACAGTCTGCTTCTCCCTCTATCTCTCCCCCTGCTTGTGATCTCTCTCTCTCTCTCTCTCAAATAAATAGATGAAAAACCTTTAAAAAAAATTTATTCTTAAGTAATTTCCACACCCAAGGTGGGACTTGAACTTACAACCTCTACATCAAGAGTCACAAGCTCTACCAATTCAGTCAGCCAGGCACCCTAAGATTTACAGATTTTTCTTCAAAAATTGGGAAGCACCAAGCCAGATGGTCTCTCATGATTGCTTCTGGCCTCATGACTCACTCTTTTGTCCCTTGTGTTTCACACTTTCTTTCCCAGAAATCCCCCTGATCTCATCTCCCTGTTTTCTTCCTCTTCCATTAGATGGATCAAATGTCTTTCAAAATATCACCTTCCTTTTCTGGCAATGCAACAGGAGAACAGCAGTAGAAACAGTATGCCATAAGGGAGTGCATAAGTGAGTGAGTGAGTGTGTGTGACTGTGAGCATTGAGTGTGTGTGTGTGAATGTGTGTGTGTCTAGAGAATACAGACAGAGAAACTAGGTTTGCCTTTTAACTTCGTCCTGTTATCTTTCAAACATAAAATTAAAAAAGTCTTCCACACCTTTCTGATCATTCCCAGGCTTGGCTCTCTCCCACCCTCCCCCATACCGCTCATCCTGGCCCCCTGCAGTCTCTGCTCCCCACTTCTCCCGCCCTCCCAAGGCAGGAGATTAAAAAGATCTCCATCTGCTGAAGAAGTAAAGCAGAGACCCTGAAAACCAGAAGCCCCCTCTCTATGGCCCAGTTTGCAGCGCGCTGGAGCCGGCACTGCAGCTCCCTGCCTTTCACAGGGAGGACTTCTTTCCTTCTCCCTCACTTTGGGGCTCACTACCCAGCTGTCCCAGGCCCACTGCATTCCAGAAAGATAACACAGAATCCCAAACAAGGAGCCTGCCCCACTCACCGCCAGTGGGGGCCGTGATCGTGGCATTAACTTGGACCGGTCAATGCTTAGGTACCAACGATGAAATAAGATGCTAATCATTCCACACCCGCCAAAATCACAATGAAATACAGTTTCGGTGGGATAAATGGTGGGTCCCATGAGCATCAGATAAGGATGGGGGCTCAGCAGGGGTATGAGAGTAAGTCTTGATTTCAGAGGGCAGGAAGCTCAAAGACAGCAGTAGCCTGACCAACCTCCAAGAAGTTGGGGTGACTTTAGGAAGGTTCGGGACTCACCAAACACACGGATGCTTTATGTCGAGTCTGCAAAGGTCGTTCACAAGTCAGAGAACCGAGATGGGGGTTCACCTGAGCTCCTACCCAGGGAAGAAGCTTTGATAAGCTTAATTGGGACTCTTGCCCCAGCGAGGAACAACCTCGGGCTTACCAGGCCGTAGCCTGGAGCACGACTGGCTGTAGCCTGGTGGTTAAGTGCTCTGCTTCCGAAGTGCTACTTCCTGAATTCAAATTCTGCCCTTGCTGATCCTGGGTAAAGTCCCCAGCAGCTCCGTGAGACCCAAGTCCCGCAGATAATCCGGGCAAACACAGAGGACCTGCCCACAGGAACCTCAGTGTCAGCTTCCACTCTGGAGGTCCTCCCCTCCTGATGTAGATAACACTACGACTTTCCACAGGTGCCCCAGGCTGCGAAGAAGCATGGGGAGGGGGGGCATCCAGATAACGTTTTCAGGAAAAGCCCCCTTATCAGCATAGTAAATAGGAGGTCCTCAGACTTCAATTTCAGAAATGCTGTGAAGGCATTCCATGAGGGCATAATCCTATTAAATTAAGAAAACTTGGCTGAATGAAAATTTACAAAGGAATGTTACATTCTGTGGAACTTCTTAAGTGTCTCTAAACTTAGCAATAACTCCTCACATTTGTGAGTTGCTTTTAGAGATCAAGAGCGTGCCCATGTGTTGTTTATTTAACGTCTGCCAAATTATCAGAAAATCCTACCTGCTGGGGGTGGCTGTTGCATAGCGTGGCAGAACTTTCTGGCTCTAGGTTTCCTTTCTTCATAGGGCTGACTTGGGAGAGTAACTTTCTTATTGTTAAACTGTTTTGGTGGCTGGACCATGGGCGGCCAAAATCCCCTTTGTCCTTGATGGGAACAGAGTATGACCCACAAAATACAACTTTCCCCTGAAATAGAACCTTTTAAACAGGCATGGTTCGTAAACCACCTGCATCAGAAACTTTTTATCTAAAGGCCCAGGTAGGCAGAGATCCAAATCCCACTTCAGCACAGTAAATCCCAATTTCTGGGCACAAGGACTGGAAATCTGGGTTTTTAACAAGCACCCTAGACAATTCTTAGACACTCTAACAATTAAGGACAATTGTGCCAATGTTGGAACTCAATTAAAAATAGTTAAATTCTGCCCAGCTCTCTGATGGGCAAATGGCAAATAAATAAAATGCAGGCATATCAAAGAGACTCAAGTGTAAGGCCATTCCACCCAGCCAGCAAACCACATTCCAAGCCCACCCTAGGGGACCCAGGGTATGGGTTAGGAGGAGACAAGTGAGGTACTCATCCATGCACAAAACTTAAGGGGAAGCCACTCAGTAATCAAGATAACGCGTACCCCAATGCAATATTTTATTTTTTCCATGCAATATTTTCGTAAGTCAAAACTAAAGTCAAGAAATCCATGATGAACAGAGTAACACATTTTTTTTAAAAAGATTTTATTTATTTATTTGACAGACAGAGATCACAAGTAGACAGAGAGGCAGGCAGAGAGAGAGGGGAAGCAGGCTCCCCGCTGAGCAGAGAGCCCAATATGGGGCTCGATCCCAGGACTCTGGGATCATGACCTGAGCCGAAGACAGAGGCTTTAATCCACTGAGCCACCCAGGCACCCAAGAGTAACACATTTTAATATAATATAATTTAATTTTTTCTTTTTTTTAAACCAAGCTCTATGCCCAGCGAAGGGCCAGAACTCACAACCCCAAGATCCAGAGTCCCACGCCATACTGACTGGGCCAGCTAGGTGCCCCAAAGTATCACATTTTTTAAAATAAAGACAGGATCTGTACCAACCAAGCTTTCCTTTTGCTGTTGGCTCTCATATGGCCCCTCTGGCCCACTAGGACTGCTCTTTACTTTCTGGGTCAGCGCGCTGACCAGTCTAGCCTTTTATTGTACCCAGAGGTAGAGACCGGGAGGTGAACGCCCACCCATCTCGTCCTCCTGTTGCCATTCAGAATGTCTGAGGTCAAACACCTCATTTCATTGCCTGGACACATTTCTCCTTCCTTCAGAAATAAAGTTAGATCAAGTTCTGTGGTCCTTAACCAAACAGAATTTTATTCCAGAGACAGGATTAACTTGCCGAAGACGTACAGGCTCCTAAGAGCCTCACCCACTCTGCTGACGCTCAATTTAAGGGACTCTCTGCAGCAATTACAATGGCCATATAGGTCCCTCCATGGGGTGTCACTCTGCCTCAGATGCTGCTTTCCGATAGACTCTTCTGGGTGTGTAAAATTTTAAATCCTTTATAAACATCAATGATTGGCATAATTGGTGTAATTATAGGTATCTAAAAAGCAGAAAATGCCTAGTAACAGCTGCCAATAGTTGGTTTCAGGAAACATGCAGTCACTTGTGGAGAGCCGAGCTCCGGTTTAAACGCTTGGGGAATATTACTTCCAGATGGACCGACTTGAATCAGAGATGGCACAGAGATAGAGAGAAAAGAGCTCCCTCCCCAGGGACTCCCCAGGGACTGAACCACTCGGGAATCAAGGGGTGGGACATATTCTCTGAGGAGAGCCTTCCCTGATGAGTAGGAACAGGTTAGAGAACCACAGTGGGCACCAGCCACTTATGGTAGGGACCCCCAGAGATAAACAGTTTCAGTTACCTTTGGTCAGGTTTGTCTGTCAACGTTGCACGGTTGTTATGGCCGCTGTTCATGGCAGCCAAAAAGAGAAAACAACGGCAGTCCTCGTGTGCAAATGCCTGTCTTCTTACAAGTGCGCCTGGAGGAAATGGGAATATCTTGCATTTTTCTACTCCCTAATTATTTGGGGGGGAGTTTCATCCATAACATGCTTGAGGGTTATTGAGAAGTTCTTTGAGCCAATCTTGTTAGTAATATGGGTTTACATGTATTAGGTAAAGGTATTTGGACATAATAGGTATCTGCAATGTTGCAACATGGACCATAACACCCTCCCACTCTTTTGGAGAACATGTGGGTTTGGAAGGGGAAGGGAAAATTATTGGGAGATTCCCAAGGGCCCTGCTGTCAGCAAGCCTTTCAAAATGGCGACCAATTACTAACGTACAGCTGAAGATGTCCTGCCGTGTCTCCTGAATGTTCTCCCTTCACTTTGTCAAATTACTCACCCTTTTACGAGTGGACAGCTTTATTGAACTTAACTAGTATCGTGTTTTTAAAATTAAATATGTCTAGGGCTACCTGGGTGGCTCCGTGGGCTGGCATCTGACTCTGGATTTCAGCTCAGGTCGAGATCCCGGGGTCAGGAGTCTGCTTGAGGATTCTCTTTCTGTCTCTTCCTCTGACTCCCCCCACCCCCATATTCTCCCTCTCTAAAATAAATAATCTTTTTTAAAAAATAAAATGTAAATATGTCTAGTTTAAAAAACTGAGAAGCACTTGATTTAAGTTTTAATCATACTGATGTACTTCTAATATCAACCTAAGAGTAGTCCTAATGGAAAGACACTGGATTTTATTTTATTTTGAGGGGCCAGGGATTTTAATAACAATTTGGAAAATAATAGTTAATTTGAGACTGTAGACCTCTGCTTTCTAGGATTATGTTAGAGTTGGGGGATTTGGTAGGATTAATCTAGTGCAATGGGTCAAATGGCCTCTAATGCTTCTTTGGAATCTAAAAAGTTACAAATTCTATGATCATGGGGTGCCTGGGTGGCTCAATCAGTTAAGGGTTTGACTCTTGATCTCAGGGTCTTGAGTTCAAGCCCCACCTTGGGCTCCATGCTGGGTATAGAGCCTACCGAAAAAATAATTCTGTGATCAGTGACTTTATTTTATATCCCAAAGCATTTTTTCTCTTTCATTTTTTTTAAATAGAATTTTTATGTAAAAGAGATGAAAGAGGAACTGTTCTGGTTACATGTTTATGTGTGATTTTCTTTGAGCACATCTGTTTCAGAGAGAAAGAAAGGGAGTAGTGAGTTTTGGGCTTCATGAGGACTAGATGGGATGAACACCCTTTCTTATGTGTAAAGGCGTCTTATGTCCATCCCAAACTATCTTTTACCATTTGCCACACAGATGTCCCACCAGTAGAGTATAGTGCGATAAGATTGGCATCACAGAGCAAGAATAAAACAAAACAGTGTCTAATAACATTGTGGTATTAGAGTCCATAACTTCCTGGTCACTTCCAATTATTAAAGAGTGCATATAGGGACACCTGTGTGGCTCCGTTGGTTAAGCTGCCAACTCCTGATTTTGGCTCAGCTCATGATCTCAGAATCTTGGGATTGAGCGCTGCATTGGGCTTTGCCTTCTGCATGGAGTCTTCTTGAGGGTTCTCTCTCCCTCTGCCCCTACCCCTGCTCAGGCTCACTCTCTTTCTAAAATCAATACAGAAATCTTTAACAACAACAACAACAACAACAACAAAAAAGTCCATAGAGTTTTCAGGATGCCTGGCTGGCTTAGTCCGTAGAGCATGTGACTCTTGATCTAGGGATCATAAGTTTGAGCCCCATGTTGGGCATACAGGTTACTTAAAAATAAAATGTTAAAAAAAAAGGCAAGTCCATAGTTTTAAAATTTACCCTCAGACTTGACTTAAATATTCTGTTCTCTTTCCCACAATTTGAGTAGCTCGAAATGTAAAAATGCTTTCTTCCCATGCCACTTCATAATTTAGCTCCTCTAGTGTGTTGGGGGGTGAACGGAGCAAAGGAAACAATACAAATACTCGTTTACATAACTGGCCACTGCCCTCTTACCCTCTCTGCTGATTCCAACTCAGCTGCCTAAACTCATGACCCAACAGAATGCCAATCCCACTTCTTACAGGCACCCTAATCCCTTGGAGAATCCCTCAGAACTTCCCATCACTTGGCTTTGGAACGGGACAAGGTCTGCTGTGCTCCCCACAGGGATGTCTCAAGACTCTGATTCTTTTCCTTCCCTCCTCTGCTTACTTGGACTTGGCCAGTGGGGTGAGAAGGAGAGTACTACATTTGATAATTGGCCCCCAACACTGGACACTGTCTTTAAGAATGTGGTATACTGGGGCACCTGGATGGCTCAGTCAGTTAAGCATCTGACTTTGGTCATGACCTTGGGGTCCTGGGATTGAGCCCCATGAGCTTTCAGTAAAGAGTCTGCTGCTTCTCCCTGTGCCCCTCCCCTTCGTGTTCTCTATCAAATGAATAAATACATCTTAAAAAAAAAATAATGTGGTATACTTCATCCCACTGTTTATATCCTTGAGGCCTCCATGCCAAAAATAAGGCTACAGAGAAAAGACCTAGTATAGTAAATAGATAAAAATCAAACTGTTTCAAGTGAGAATAGTATGGATAGTAGACGAGGAAGGGTGATGTTCTGTGAACCTTGGGTTTACTCTCCCAGAATTCGGAGAGGACAAAGAAAGGATGTAAAAGGAAGTATGAAGGGTTTCGGACCCTAGGAGCAAAGGCAGTAATAGAGGGGTGGGATAAGTAGGAATGCAGAGTTCCATTTTAAAAGGGATTTTGAGGATAATACATGGAAAAAAGAACCAAAAATTTGGTATTGGGGGGGAGGTTGCCTGGGTGGCTCAGTCAGTTAAGCATCTGCCTTCTGCTGTGGTCGTGATCTCCCGGCCCAGGATCAAGCCCCATGACAGGCTCTCTGCTCAGTGGGCAGTCTGCTTCTCCCTCTCCCTCTGCCTCTCCCTGTGTCTGTGCTCTCTCTGCCTCTCTCCCTCTCAAATGAATAAATAAAATCTTAAAAAAAAAAAAAAAAAGAATCTGGTATTGGGAGAATGTCAAGACACATAGGAAAACCAAGAGCATACCTGATCAGTATTAATATCCACACCTTCTTGATGTGAAATTCGGCAACCAAGGAACGGTGCTCACTAGATCCATGGACTTTAAATTGTGTTTCTTCCAGAACGCTCGTGAAATTTATAGTTCCCTTACAATCATGTGTTTCTTTGAAATAGAGCCCCATGATTTAGGTTACTTGAGTGAGCCTCTGTTTCTTGCAAACACAGAGCCTAAGGAGAGTGAAGCCAATAGCACAACAATGAGAACCAGCCTGGTGAGTTCTAATGAAAAAGAAAAAGACCCTATGCACTGGCACCATGGGGTGGGGATCAAGGCTATTTCTGTGATGTTGTGTTTTTTTAAATCAGGTATGTTATCAGAGACTTGTGATAGAAACATCATCTCAGAATGATTTACAGATATTCCTGTTTACGTGTGAAAATAATCTATCCACCCTCTCTGGGGATAGGGGAAAGGATTGTTTTCAAAGTTTGGTTCAATTTTTTTTTTTTTTTTTTTTTTTTTTAATTTGACAGATCACAAGTAGGCAGGGGCAGGCAGAGAGAGACAGGAGGAGCAGGCAGGCTCCCCGCTGAGCAGAGAGCCCGATGTGGGACTCCATCCCAGGACCCTGAGATCATGACCTGAGCCGAAGGCAGAGGCTTTAACCACTGAGCCACCCAGGCGCCCAATTTTTATTTTTTTGAGTTTGTTTAATTTTTAATCTTAGACCTATCAGTGATTTTTTTTTTTTTTTTAAATTTATCTCCAACACCCACTTCATACCTAACCAGCTCCAGGATGGGAAACCCGTCATGAGCCTATGTTTCTGACACGAAGACCTAGCAATTCCATTTCTGGGAGCTACTCAAGAAAAACTCCCCCATGTTTGCACAAATAGGTTGTTATAACACTCGAAACTGGAGATCCTCCTAAACCAATGTTTTTTAATCTACGTGACTACAGGTATGTGTTCAGAGCACACTTACTACCATCTTGAGAGATTATTTGGGAAGAGTCTTTGGGCGACTCTATTTGGGAAATGCAAAGTACTTTTCACCTTCAGCAACACCTTCCCCGGCCCCACACCCCAATTTTTTTCTGGGTGCTCACCCCCAACATAAATTAAAACTGTTAGCAAGTCCTCAAATGTATTAGCATCCCGTCTTTCAAATGACAGGCCTCTGGACCTACTCTGGCCAGGGGGAGGAACAAAGTGCAATGTGTTTTTAGTCTAAAGTCCCACAACTTCCCAGGAACTTCAAATAAATTATTCAGTGTCTCAGGGGCTTGGCAAACAAGAGAGATAAAAGGGCCACATTGGGAGTGTGGGAAAGGGGAGGGAGAAAGCAGAGGCCAAGATGAAGGTCAGGAGTTCCTGAAGAGGTATTTTCACAGGTTTTAGGTGTTGGAGCTAGGGAAGTTAGGACAAGAGCTGGTAAGAAAGTGGCAATTAACCACCTATGCAACGGGAGCTAATTGATTGTTAAATAAGGCTCTGCCTTAGCTCTTACAAAAGCAGTGATATGCACCATACACTTCAGCCAATCATCGGGCTCCAGGGCTGGGCATTGACTATCTGAAGCATAATAGTGTTTTCAGTTGCCTCCTGTCTTTCAACTGCAGACTGTGTCAGGAAACAGCACATTTGTTATGTGTTTAAAAACTAGTCCAAAGAATTATGTATAGGGGAAGGTATCTAGGGAACCAAGCAGGCTCAAGGACGATATTTCATTTGATTCTTCTGTCACGGCCTACCCTTAAAAAGAAAAACAAACCAAAAACCCACCTCAAACTGAGTATCATTTGAATGTCTTATGTGTGATGCAAAGCATCATTGCGTATTGGCACACAGATGAGCTACAACGTTGCTCCAAAAAAATCTCCAAGGTAGAGGTAGGCCCTTCGAAAATCTTCCTGCCATGACCAGACTTCGGCCCGGCATGTCTGGCCGTCCTCCATAAACCAACTGCCCCGAATGGAAAGTGCCAGAAGAAAACAAAATGGGCGAAACTTACTATCACCTGTCCCCCCTGACAGAGGCAGGGAGACACACGGTTAAGTAAGGCACAACCCGAAATGCCGCAGCCTGGTCAGAGAGCCCCCAGGGAAATACCGCTGGGTGATGTGAGGGTTTTTGGTTTTTTTTTCCTCCTTCTTCTTTTTAAGATCGAGAAGGAAAACAACACATGCAGGAAACCATAAAACCCTTCAAGTTAACTGTAGCCAACGGTCAATCTCATTAGGATATAATGGGTAGCTTGTGGCCCTCTCTATAAAGACTGAATGTGTTCCTCTGCATAATTTCCAATTTTCTCACTTGCTGGAATCTCTCTGCCTTTGAGGCAGCAAAGAGAAGTTTCGCTCTCTGTATTTATACCTTTCTCTTCTCCTCTGTCTCAGTTACTTCTTCCAATCTTCAGTCTCGGAGTTTATTTTTTTATCGGAGCACATTTGGTTGAAATGGAATATATGCAAATATTCAACCCAGCTCATCACTTAAAATTTTTTTTTAATTTTTAAAAGACTTTATTTATTTATTTGACAGAGAGAGACACAGGGAGAGAGGGAACACAAGCAGGGGGAGTGGGAGAGGGAGAAGCAGGCTTCTCGCTGAGCGTGCTGGTCTGGGTTCCAGGACCCTGGGATCATGACCTGAGCCAAAGGCAGGTGCCCAACGACTGAGATACTCAGGCGCCCCTGGCTCATCACTTAATCTAGCTCTTTCAACCAGGATAGTAGGAGAGCCTCTTTGGGAAGTGGATCGCCAGTCAGAGGGCTGACAGAATCTGGGCCCACAGGCCTAAGGCCTTGGCTAATGTCTGTTTCTCTGTTACTGAAGTGAAGACATCTAGAACTGAAATCAGAACTTGGCTCAAGAAGGGGTTTCCATGAGAGACTGTGGACTCTGAGAAACAAACTGAGGGCTTTGGAGGGGAGGGGGTGGGGGGTTGGGTGATCCCGGTGGTGGGTATTAGGGAGGGCACGTAATGCATGGAGCACTGGGTGTGGTGCATAAGCAATGAATGTGGAACACTGAAAAGAAATAAAATAAAATGGAAAAAAGGAAAAAGAAGGGGTTTCTGTGCCCTTTCTCTCACTTCTGACCTCCTGACCTCAGACCAGTCACTGAGCCACTCTGAACTCAATTTCTCCATATAAAGAAAGGGAGTAGTGATCCCTTGCAGCACACTTACTGGGAGAAGATGCGAAAATGCCATGGGGGCAGGGATTCTCAAGTGTAGGGAACGCTGCAAATATGGGGGGGGGCGTTAATTAGGGCCCAACCTGAGTCTGGTCATCTTTATAATCTCTGCCCTTCACAAGAATGTCCAGGTGATTCTGATGTAGGGGCTCATGGATCAGACGGGAAGACACTGATTCTGGGGCATTTATTTTTAGGAACTTAGGGTCTTGTATGTTGCTGGCACTGTAGCAGGCTTGTGCAGGTGCTGTCTTTTCTATAACCACCCATACTGTAAGGAACTAGCATTGAATGAGCCCTTATGGTATGCTAGGCATTACACCGGTATTCTACACTGAGTAATTTTGCTCCATATTCACAATGGCCTTATGTGTCAGATAGCATTCTTCCTATTTAACAGAATACTGAGGTGTAAAGAGGCTGAGAAATTTGATTAGAGTCCCTGAGCTAGAATTCCCAGCCTGGTTTAAGTCCAGGGACCTCACTGACCACAGCTGCTATAGTGAGCAGGCTAATACGTAAAAGCATTTTGGAAGCTCTTAAGACCCCATTGAAACAATGTAAATGTGAAGTCAACAGACAAGTCTTAAAACATTTGTTATATGCAGCTGAACCAGGGAAGGCAGATCTGGGGACCCCAGAAGTAGTTAAGGCCTGGTTCCAGTCCTCCAAGACTTCCAGTGGAATGGGAGACCAGTTTGGCTACATTGGGAGTTTTGGAGAACTGGAAAGGGGGGCTAAAGCCATCTTGTGAAAAGCCTCAAGGGGCAGCATGTGAATTTCGCATTCTTTCCTGGATAGACGGGAATCTGGTAGATTTTGAGTCTGAAACACCATGCACCCCCTTCTCCACTTTGGTTTTTGAAAGACAGCCAGAGTAAAAGATCTAGAAATGCATCTGGAGAGAATTTTCCAGGATGGACAGGAGGGGTGAGGATAGATGTTAGCAAATATGGGTTAAAAAAGTAGTGTATAGGTCTCAAATGCTAAGGGAAAAAAAGGGCGGGGGGCATAAAACAAAACCACAAGAAAAATAAAGCATACCAACCTTCTACCCTGAGACACCTGATCGGGTAAGATGGATTTGTATTTCTAGCAGAATCCTTAGTTTCCCTGGACACAAGATCTTTCCGATGCCTCCATGGGATCCTTAAATTATTCTGAATTTATGATTAAACATTCTGACCCCTAGCATTCCTCAAACCACAGTTTCTAATTCATGAGGACCCTATGCGTACAGGAAATACCTAGTAACTTATGTTGCCTTTTACTTCCCAACACTTCGCTTTCACTTTCTTCAGAATCCCCGAGCGTCCCCAGCACCCCCACCCTAGTCCCCAGAGCAGCTGCAGCACAGATCCAAGAAGCCATTTCAGGCACTCAGCCCACCCTATCGGCTTACAAGCTCTGTTTTTTCTTGGCACTTATAGGTACTCAGCTAGGAAGTGACAAAATGGCATCAGCAAGTCTACTACTGGTTCACATTTCTGATGGAGCCAAAGGCCAGAAGCAGTGTATTTAGGGGAAAACGGTCTGATGGCCTTAAAAAGAAATCTGAAATTTATTCTTTTCTGCCAATCCAAATGTTCTGAAAGAAAGAGCCGTACTCAACTGGTTGATTTTTCAGGTTTATGGTGCCTTATATCACCCAATGCATGAGGATTCCCTGTGAATGAGAAAACTGCTTTAGAGGAAAGTAGAATAATGTTTCTCTATCACCTGTTAGGAAGACACACACACTGAGGCCTTTATCTTTACAGGAACATTATCAAAGTTCTTCAAGAAAATATTCAAAGCCTCTGCCTTGACATGAAAAATAAGGGGGAAATACACAGTTCTAGAAGGAGAACCCTCCAAAATAAAATGTAAAAAATGTATCACACTGGCTTCACTTAGGTCAAGGTTTTGATACTTTGGATCTGAAAAAAAAAAAAAAAATGAAACAATCACATTTTCGTTTAAGGACAAGGAACAAAAATTAAATTTAAGTACTCTGTAAAAAAGTCCCCCGCCCCCCCCACCATTGCAAAGGTTTTTGAAGAGACACAAGTTGCCATGTTTTCTTAAGGTCTTCTTAAAAGACCTTAAGACCTTCTTACCATTGTAGAACACAAGTGCAATTAAAACTATGTTAGCAAAATACAAGGAAAAAAATTGGAAACTAGCAGCTGTAATAATTTTAAAGAGGTGAACTTATACTGAAACACTGCAGTTACATTATTCTGGAAGTAGAGATTACTGCTCTTCCTGGAGCAAAAAAATGTGCTTGTTTTGTACTAGTCTCCCCAAATCTCTTCTCCTTGGATGCAGGATACTCCCCTACCTACAAGCAGTCCTGAGGGTTAAAGATTATTTCCAAACACGTCTGCTCCTTAACCCCTTGTCTCCAGTGCTAAAAACCTAGAAGACGCAGGGAGCACACACCTTTAATTAACAAACGTTTGGACGAGAAGATGGGTTTTGTTAGTTAATGGCAAGAGTTAACCCTCCAAGTAAACAGGAAATAGCGCTACTTAGCAAGAGGCAGGTTCCAAACCAAGTCCTAATGGGCCTTTTTCCTCCATGCATATAGGCCTCTGGAATACAGCTGTGTCTGATGCATATAAAACGTATAAATCTCCCCTAGCTGAATGCGTGCTTCTCACTGGACCGGGGTGGGGGGTGGGGTTGGATTTCCTGTCGGTCCTCAGGGGATCCCACTTCTCCAGGTCCTCCCTATTACTGCATTTCTCTCACATAAAGAACCCACAGAATGGGCATGGCACAAAATGGAGATCTTCTAGCACCGGGTGAACCTTTCTGCTTCGGAGGAAAAAATTTATACAACTTCTCCATTTCGAAATTAGCGATGGCTTCCTCCTCCACAATAAATCGATCATTTAGAAGGCTTATTTGTTCTTGATCCGTGTAAAGCGATTCTAGCCACGGCTGGATAGTAACTATGGGGCTGGGGAAGGAGAAAGCAGTTTTAGTTAGGAACAGGAGGTTAAAATGCAGATCAGCCGGCCAGTTTTCATCTGTAAAGAACCCTCTCCGTGCTGCCCTTCCCCCCCCTTTTTAAAATTTCAAGACAAAGGGCATTTATTTAAATGTGGCAAACTCTGAAAATTCCTAGAAAGCGTGTAGAGTTGACACATACTCATTTCAGGGTCAGAGCTGGCCAAATCTGGCCAAGAGGAACTTGGTATTCCTCAGGAAGATAGCATTGAACAGGCTGCCCTTGGAGAAGTTACTGTTTCACAGCTAAAGCAGATGGGAGAGCGTCCACCCGGGAGGAGCGCCCTCCCAATCTCGGGCTCTGGGCATAGAATAATGACAAAAGTCGAGATTTAGGGTTCAGTTCCAGCTGATTTTATTTCCTTCTCAAAAAAAGTTATTTACAGAAGGTATATATCAACAATCTGACAGGCAGTGAACTTGACATGATTAGCTGGCATGATTTTTTCTTTTTTTTTCCCCCAAACCTTTTTTTTTTTTTTTTTTTTTTTTGTGGCCTTGAATTTTAAGACAAATATTCTACACGGCATATTGCACAGGATGGATGGCAAAAAAAAAGTTTAAAAACAAAAACCCTTAACGGAACTGCCTTAGAAAGGCAGACGTCCTAGTGCCTGTCATGTTATATTAAACATACATACACACAATCTTTTTGCTTATTATAATACAGACTTAAATGTACAAAGATGTTTTCCACTTTTTTCAATCTTTAAACACAACAGCTATAAACCTGAACACATATGCTATCATCATGCCATAAGACTAAAACAATTATATTTAGCGACAAGTAGAAAGGATTAAATAGTCAAATACAAGAATGAAAAACGCAGTACATAGTGTCGCGAACTCAAATCGGCATTTAGATAGATCCAGTGGTTTAAACGGCACGTTTTTGCTTATAAAAAAAGTGCAAAAAAGATGTGGTTTACAAGTTAAAGCTACAGGATCCCTTTTTGCTGTAAATGCACCAGTTTTAAAGCCTCTGGACAGAATGGTATTTTATTTAAAAAAATTTGTCTTTTCTTAAAAGCCTAACAGTGTTTGGCTAATTCTCCGCCCCTTTTTGTAAGACTGGGGTCGAAAGGTGGACACTGGTGGCAAGTTAAGGGATACTGTCACTTTAAGAAGCCTGCAGATTGAAGTGTAAACATGGAGAAATTAGGGGCTGATTCTTTAAACTGTGTGAGATATTAACCAGCCGCCCTATTATAAAATCAGGAAATCCAAACAGCGATTTACACCGATTAACACCCCCTTTATATATTTTTTACAAAAATACACTGAGAAAATAATCAAACGTTTTCATCTCTCTTGTCTTTTTTTGTTTTTTAAAAGTGTCAAAAGTCTACATTTAAATATAAAAAATTAAAAGTTAAAACTCTAGCCCTTCAGTGAAGGAGACGTAAAATGGCGTGGGTAACAACAAACTACCAAAAAAAGAAAAAATAATAATAATAAAATAAAATAAAGAAAAAAAAAGAACAAAAGAAAAAAAAAGGAAGGAAGAAATAAAGGAAGTTAAAAAAGAAAGAAAAGAAAGTAAACCAAAGATTAAAGTAAAAAAGGGACAAAATAAGAAAAAAAAATGTTTGGCCAGTATAAATACGTCCACATATAAAATGGCATCTGATTACATTTACAAGGAAAAAAAAATACGAGGATGAAGCATCGGTGAGGGAAAAAAACACGTCTTCTCATTTACACCTATAAGGAATAAACACATACACACTGAGAAAAAATTTGGTCCTGAATTGTGTTCTTTTTTTTTTTTTCCTTAAAGTCCAGCACAGATTTGAGTTGCGTTTGAATCCTTTAAAGAGTTAAGAATGAAAAAAAGCTGGTGATAATTTTGTTGTAGGAATCAAACATAGCGCCATCTATCTGCTTTTTATATTATCCTACACTATTTTAAAAACTGCTCAACAGTCTTATACAGAAATCTTTAAAAGATAGACAGGATAACATGCTATATTAACCCCACCAGTGAAATAATCCAACACCATCACGATTCCGATTTTAAGAGAAGAAAAAAACCTCTTTTTTTCCCCCCCCGCCCGAAACCACTCGCCCCTGCACGGCCCCCGGCACCACATCAAACAGTCCGCTCTCCTGCACGCCCGCGGGCCGCGGAGTCTCACCTCACTGATTTCGGGGGTGCCGGGTGCGGGGGCCGACAGGACGCGCCACCTGCCCCCGAACGTGCAAATCCGTCCCAGTTCCTCCGCTGCCCCCCCTGCGCCCCGCCCCGCGCCCCTCGCCGGGCTCCCCGCGGGGCTCTCCGGGCACTCGGCATCTCCTCCTCCGGCTCCGAGGGTTGGGGGCGGTGGGGTGCAAGGGCAAAAAAAAAAAATAGAAAAAAAAAAAAAGGAAGGAAGGAAGGAAGAGGAAAGGAAGGGAAAAAGGAAGAAAAACCCAGCAAAACGGGAATCCGCCAGCGTGGAGTCTCTCTGTCCCGGCGTTCGAGCCTGCTCCCCACCCCCCCCACAATCTGCCGTCGGTCCAATTCCACGCCCGGAGCTTTCTGTCTTCTTGGGGGGGGAGGGGATGGCGGGGGGTGCTGAGAACTCAATCCCCAGGGGCGCGTTGGGTTTCTTTCTTTTCTTTCTTTTTTTTTCCCCCTCCTCTCTTGACCAAGAAATGAGATAAAATAAAACAAAAACAGCAAGGGGGGGGGCGATGAAAAAAGGGACGAGATTCCTTCAGTCTCTAGAAAAAAAAACCCAAGTCGGCTTTTTCTGGGGGGGGCACCAGCCAAGTCCGGAAGCTCGTTGGAATGGGGGGGGGTCTCTTCGGGCAGAGGGGAGGAAACTCCAAGTAGCTTTTTTTGCCATCAACAACAACATCAAGAACAACAATAAAAGGTCGCCCCTCGTCTCCCCGCCGCCTCCTCCGCGTCCCCGCGGCCGGGGAGGTGGGGGATGGGAGTGCGGGTCCCCAAAACACCGCTGCGCTCCTCGCAAGCCGGCCCCGCTCACATTTTTTTTCCTTTTTTTTTTTTTTCCCTCTTTTCTCTCCCAACTCTTTCTCTGTCTTTTCTCTCTTCTTCTTCTTCGTCTAAATCTTCTTCTTTTTTTTCTTCTTCCCTCTCTTGCCCCCTGGCCCTCTTCTCCCAGCCCGCGCGCGCGCCCGTCAGTAGGTGAAGACCAGGTTGGAGATGCTGGACTCGAGCCAGTCTCCCGAGATCATCTCGCTCACCTCGGGCGTGCAGTAGTCCGGGAACTCGAAGTGCGAGCCGGAGCCGGGCTCCAAGTTAAAATCCAGGTCCCGGTCCAGCGCCGACGACGAGCTGAAGCTGCCCAGGGACATGCTCTCAAAGTTTGAGCTGGGGTTCAGGTCGAGCAGGTCGTCTTCGAACTCGTCGTCGGAGGACGAGGAGCCCGACGACGAGGACGAGGACGAGTGGGACGAGGCCGACGAGGACGCGTGCGAGGGCGCGCTGGACGGCGCGGGCGAGGCGGCGCGCAGGCTGGCGTAGCTGCGGTGGTCGGCGGGCGAGCGGCCGGCGGCGGGCGACGAGGCGGCGCTGCTGCGGCCGCTCAGGCTCGGCCCGTCGGGCGAGCAGCCCGCGCCGCCCTCCTCGTACAGGCCCAGGGGGTCGCTGGGGTCGGCGCCCGCGCCCACGCCGCCCGCGGGCGAGGAGGACGCGCCCAGGCCGCCGAACAGGTAGACGCGCTTCACCTTCTTGTCGGCCAGGGGCTTGCCCGGGGCCGCGAGGCCGGCCGAAGAGGCGGAGGCGGCCGCGGAGACCGAGCCCGCCGCCGCCGCCGCCGCCGCGCTGGGAGTCCGCGCCTTGTACAGCGAGTGGTGGTCGGCGGCGGCACCCAGGGGCAGCAGGGCCTGCTCCGCCGCGAAGGAGGGTGCGGCGCCCGCGGCCGCCGCCTTCCCGCCGCCGCCCGCCAGGATGAGCTTGGCGTGCGGTTTGCTGACCCCGCCGCCCGCGCCGCCCGCCACTTTGGAGCCGCAGCTCTTTTTCTGCGCGGGTTTGGAGTTGGCGCCGCCGCCGCCCGCGCCGCCGCCCCCCGCGTTGCCGCTCCCGCCCCCGCCGCCGCCCCCGTGGCCGCCCCCGCCACCGACCTTGTCGCCCTTCTCCCCCGGCTTGGAGGAGGCGGCGGCCGAGGCGCCGGAGCTGGCGTTGCCGGACTTCACCTTCTTCCTGGGCCGGTACTTGTAGTCGGGGTAGTCAGCCATGTGCTTGAGGCGCAGCCGCTCCGCCTCCCGGATGAAGGGGATCTTGTCGCTGTCTTTGAGCAGCTTCCAGCGTTTGCCCAGCCGCTTGGAGATCTCGGCGTTGTGCATGTCGGGCGACTGCTCCATGATCTTGCGCCGCTCGATCTGCGACCACACCATGAAG
This sequence comes from Lontra canadensis, assembly GCF_010015895.1. Classification (NCBI taxonomy): domain Eukaryota; kingdom Metazoa; phylum Chordata; class Mammalia; order Carnivora; family Mustelidae; genus Lontra; species Lontra canadensis. Next base: position 19,887,491 of record NW_022631015.1, on the reverse strand, counting down.
GCGTTCATGGGCCGCTTGATGTGGCCGCTCGGCGTCTTGCACCAGCTCGGGTCGTCGGCCTTGCCGCCCGTGGACGCGGTGGAGCCGGGCGTGGGGGAGGAGGCGATGCCCAGCTCCAGGCCGGCGCCCGAGTCCGAGCTCTCGCCGGCCAGCAGCGCTTCCGTGTTCTCGGCGTTGTTGGTTTGCTGCACCATGGCCCCGGCTCGGCGGGCGCCCACGCGCGCTCACACCCTCGCGGCGGCCGCCGCGGCGCGATCGCCGGGCCCTCCCGGCTTCCCGGGCCAAGCACACGCCGAGCGGGAGGACGCGCGCGGCGGCCGTGCGGGCCCCTCCACTACTCGCCGGGGCGGTGCTGGGCGCAGGGAGAAAAGTCTCCAAAGGGTGCGGGCAAGGAGCGCTCTGCCTCTTGCAGAGCAGTTATAGTTCCCAGGCTGGAGAGTCTCCTCTCCCTCCCTCTGCTGCTCGCTCTCGCTCGCTTTCTCACCGCGCCGCAGTTTGCTCTGTCTCTCGGCTCTGAGTCTGGAGACCGTGCTAAAGTGGAGAGGAGTTTCTTGAATGCTGGCTGCTGAAGCTTCCAGTGCAAGTTTCTCGCCGCCTCCCAGGCAAGTCTTTTTTTTTTTTTTTTTCCTTCCCCTGAAGCAGTTGGTTCCAGTTCACGAGCGCTCTCAGGAGCTCAGGAAAGCGACATAGTCTCTATCACTTAGTCCCTTCCCTACCATGCAAAGCAAAAAAGGCTCTGGTTCCAGGACTCTCTGTGGGCGGAATCGGCACTAAGGAGTTTGTGCAATTATTTTGTTGCAAGGTAGGAAGCCAAAAAGCCTTCGTGCAACAGACTGGCATGAATAAATGTATGTCTCCCCCTCCCTTCTGCAAGAAGGGAGCTGGTAATGGCAGAGTTCCTCTAATGCAGACTCTTCGAGAGCGTGCAAGAACTAGAGACCCCGGAGCGAAACAGGCCTCTTCCCCTCACACAGTTTCTCTTGCTGCAGCTTAGAGCAGACCCCAATTCCGCCTCGCGCCTCTTTATCCTTTCACAGTCTTGGCCGCGGCCAATCAGCCGCTGTAACCAACGCTTCCTCGTGCCAAGCCCCTCCCCCGGCCTTCCCATTGGCTTGGAACCCGATGCAATAATAATCTCCGCGTGCAATGAGAAGCTCCAAATCTGACCTCATTCCAATTTACAGAGCAAACTTTTTAAAAGGGCTAGAAGTACAGCTGAGATTTCTGCTGCCTTTTTTTCCTTTTGCTGTGTGTGCGCGCGTGTGTGTGTGTGTGCGCGCGCGCGTGTGGTGTGTAAAGAGGATGTTAATGCATGAAATTATTAAGGGGAGAGACGGAAATGTATTCTAACCATTATGTTAGATAACAAGGGGCTTGGAAGTTGGGGGGGTGTAAGGGTGAAATACTGTAAATGGAAGCTTTCTGCTTAAAAGCCAAGTGATTATTTTTATTAGTTCTTTTCAGTACTGGAATAAAGAATCAGCCTCGAGTGCAAAATCTGTTCCTCGGATCCTTCATAAAACCAAGGATGTAAAAGGGGGAAGGAAAACCACAACAATAAATCAATGGCTATTGAAAACCATTAAGAAAGTGGTACCTAGACACCTGTCATCACAATTATTTTAACAGCTCTAGGTACAGCACAGATGTTGATGTATTGTGTAAATCCCTTCAGAGCAATTTTTGTGCTGTTTGTGGAAGGCAGAGAAGAGGAATTTTTGCAATAATTGCTTGCTCTCTTAACCAAACAGGGGTTAACTATGCTTATTTAATGATTTAAACTCCCCTATAAATCCTGGATAGCCCAAACAGAGGAGCTTTCCTTTGGAACACATTACACAGTGTTGCCTACTTAACTCAAGGGGAGACTTTCCATAGAGTTTCATATAGGATGGTAACATGGAGTAAAGGGTTGGGGTCATTTTTACTTTCTAAATATTTGTTTTCCCCATTTTCAAAATTAAAGATTTCTGCGCTCTCTTTCTCCCTGCCCCAACTCTTCTTACTCCTTTCCTTTCTATATACTTTCTCCTATATATTCCTCCTATGCTACTTGAATCAAACTGAGCTAAAAGGCCAAGGCCAAGGGAAAGACGGCTGTGGTGTGACTGGTAGCCGGAGCCACCAGCACCTCTGGATTCATGTTAGACCTAGATGCTAGTCCTTCTTACTGGGTTTGTACTCTGCAGAGATGCTTGAGTCTCAGTTCTCCTCATCTTTGATATGGGAACACTAAGAGATACTTTATGGAGGGTTGTTGTGAGGGTTCAGTGAGTTTGATGTGTTGTAAACCCTCCATGAATGCTATTATCTTTCTCTTGGTAATTCAGATGCCAGAGACACTCCTTCTAGTAGAATCAGCATATTGTTGTTCATGAGCCTCAAGTTGAGGATGGTCACTGATTTTTTTTTTTTTTTTTTTTTAAGTAAGCTCCACACCGAACATGGGCTTGAACTCAGGTACTTGAGATCAAGAGTAGTATGCTCTACCGACTGAGCCATTTAAGAAGTAATCGCAGATCATGTTATATGCGCCATACAAGGACAACAGTGGCAAGCCTGTGGTCTTCAAGATTTTAGACAAAAGGAACTTTGGGGAAGAGTATTGTGGAGAATTTGCCAGGTAATCAGAATACATGTTTATTTGGCCACAAAAATTACCTCTATTCCACTGTGTGAAAATTAGAATTCTAGTAAAAATTGGTCTTTATTAATGCCATAATAGTCAACTGTTTTTCTAGGCCAGAGATAGATAGGTGGTTAGGTAAGGGCCAACCCGACATAATTAAGTGAGCTTTTGATTCCGATCAGACTAGTGCTAGGCAGCAGGTTTCTATTCATCTTGTCAAACTTTTAAAGTATGTAGGCTGGCCAGAGGCCCAGGTTGTCAGATTTAGAATTTTACTGAAAAGAACACCCTTTGGAGACATCTGGGACTGGAGCTGTAAAGATCAACCACAAGCAAGAATGTTTTTGCAAGTTAAGGCAAATAATTTTTGACCAATAACTACCCAACTTATATACTTTTCCTTTAGAGTGGGGGAACAAATCTTAAACAAACAAGCAGAAACCCACAGGTACCTTTTTTTGCATGTAACAAAGTTGGGTGTGTCCTCATGCATTTTATTTTCTTGGGTGTACACACCAGGACGCCGGAACAGTCTTAAACTCTGATGGAGAAGTTACTCTAAAGGGTTTGTTCTTTATAAAGTCAGTATCTTCACTAGGATAATAAAAGAATAAATACTTATTAATAAAATATTTACTTTGGAATTTGTACCAACTCATGATTTGAGTTGTACTAGTTGTGTAGCTAGTTTGTGATGTCAGTCAAGGTGACCATCAGTGTAACTGATTACATTTTTAGAACCAGCTTTGCTTCTTCCATCACTGAAGATGATGGGGGAAAGTGGGATTTCATCAAAGAAGTACTAGTAATTTTGTTTATGCTTAAAACACACAAGTTATTTATTTATTTATTTTAAGATTTTTATTTTCAAGTAATCTTTACACGCAGTGTGGGGCTCGAACTCACAACGCCAAGATCAAGAGAATTTTGCAGGCTCTACTGACTGAGCCAGCCAGGAGCCCTGCACACAGTTTTTCTTTTTTCTTTTCTTTTTTTTTAAGTAGATATGAAAAAAATAGCCACTGGCCTATTTCTATTGTGAAATGTATATTCTGTATTTTAACAAATCCAGTAGATTTTAAGACACACCATTAAAGGAAGGAAGGAAAACTGCCAGTGAGACATTGAGATGCCCCTGGTTGTAAGACCTTTCCTTATGCCAGAGATGTTGAACATGAAGAGGACAGGTGCTTAGAACTGAAGAAATATGATATTAGTAATTTTCCCTGGCTTTATGATTATAGTATGTATGAATGCTTGGGCTCTTAAAGCAGGTTTGTTCTTCTATGTGAGTATTTCTTCTCAAATGTAAGAAAACATCTGACATGGCTTTTATTAAAGTCCATCTTTCTCAGCAACTCAGCAACCATACGCATGCTGGAATGTATTTGGCCTCTGAATACCAAGTAATGAGAAAAGATTTCTCTGTTCTCATTACCTAACTTCATACGCTTTGTAACCAGTTCTTTGTTACTGACATTTTTTTCCCCAAATACCAGATATTTGGTGGCCCCTACTAAATCAGTACTCACTGTTCCCTCTGCTGGCTTTGCAGTACATGAAGTAATTCTTAATGTTACTCTTTAAGCCATATTAACAGCAAACCAAGATAATTTTGCAAAAAATAAATAAATAAATAAATAAATCCTGTTTTAGAATAATAAACTAATTGTCTTTATTGGCCCTGATGTTAGACATTTCAAATTTTGAATGAAGGTAAATTATCTTATTTTCCATTAAATAATGGAATTGTTTGGGATGTAATATCTCTTAATTCATTTCTTCTGCTCTCACACACCTGTACGACATGAACTCTCACATCCATAAAATGGTATGGGGTATAGATGGAAATAGGATTCTATCGCACTGCTTAATATATTCCTATAGCATTGGGTGGGGGGACTGAAGGGAAATTAGTTTAACAAATCTCCTGGATTTGCACTGATTTGCAAGATTTTGCCTTGGCTTGGCTATAGAAACCATGACTGTGGGAGCTGGTCTAACCTGACAAGTATTCAGTTCAAATGAAATGGAGGGGGTAGGGAGCCTCCCCCCTCCCCCGTCTTTGTTACTTTAGCAGGCTGGGAAGCAGCCCTGGGAAATTCGATGTCATTGGACTTTGTCAACTGAAAGGCCCAGGGTTTTCAGTTCCACACTTGAGGGAAAAGAACCCTCCAACGGAGGCTGATTTACTTCTCAATCAAGTAGGCAAATACAGCTTCCACTTCAACCTTTTTGGGCTCATGAAATTTTAACTTCCCTTTCAGGGTTTGTATTGAAAAATAACATATGGAAGTGACTCTTATTTACAAAATACCAAAATAAGGAGGCTGGGGCAAAATGAAATCCATGATTTATTTTCACTCTTCGAATAAGCTAAGAGGCAAAGAATGTCTAATGATTTTTACCACTTTTTCTCCCCCTCCTAACCACTGAGTAGCGCCTGGTAGCATTAAGCAAGCATTTTATGGCAATGCTAAACTCCCTTTTCCTTTCCTTCCCATTTTCTCACGAGCACAAGCAGAACACGTATTTCTGCCTGGGTCACGTAAATCTGAAGCCTGAATTCGAGCTTTTCTGCTCCTTTTCGCCAGGCCCCGGCAAGGCACACCCACCCGGAGTCTGGGTCGGCTCCGCGCCCGGTGGGCTCCCAGTCTGGGGAGAAGCAGCCGCCAGGTGGCAGCGCTGAGCCTCCCTGCGCCCGCGGAGACCGGAGAACGTGGGGATGGTCGGACTTCTTTCTTCGCCTCCTCCTCCTCCCGAACCCCTACCGTCCTCCCCTACTCTGCCTTCCTTAGGTAGCATTTAAACGATCAGCGGTTAATAGGGTATGTCGGCGAATTCAGATGATTTCTCCCATAAATCAAAACTTAAGGCAAACCAACCGCCGCCTCCTGTTCACTCGGCAGACCCTCGCAGAGACCGGGGAGGCCGAAGCCGGCCTCCCGTTTGGACGCGGTAACCGAACCTGGAGCTTCTCGGTTACCACGTCCGTATCGTGTTGCTGCAGCAGGCACGAGCGAGTCGGAACGCGGTTTCCCGGCCGGCCGCGCTCCGCTTGGGACAGCGGCTTTGGAGAAACGGCGCGAGCGACTTAAGGACGAGCTAAGGCCACCCCCTCCTCCTTAAAAAATGGTTTCCCTCGGCCGGGGACGCGGCGCTCCCCCTGCGCTGGGCTCGGCGGGGACGCGGCGACGATTCCCGGTGCTCGGCCTCCTTCCGCCGCCGCGGCCGCGCCTCGCCTTTGGATAACAGTCGCAGGGCGGAAATAAATTGGGATCGACCCGGGCGGTGCGTTTGGACGAAAGTCTTTCCGACTGTAAACACGTTTCAGGCGATCCTGTCAGCAGCGTTTTAACACCCGTCTTCCGCGGAGGTTTTACGAGCCGGGAAGGAGCTGGAGGCGCGCGCGCGCACGCTGCCCCCGGGAAGACGTGCCCCTCCGGCGCGCGCTCCCGGCCCTGCTTTGAAGTCGCGACCGGCGTGGGCTGCGGGGACCAGGGCGGGGTGGGGGTGGCCCGCGCGCCCCTCCTCCGACTCCGAGCCCGCCCGGCCCTCGGCGGCGTTGCCCGGTCCCGCCACTGCCCGGAACTGAGAGCCCCTGCGCCCCCTCCTCTGGCGTGCGCGCGACCTGCGCTCCGCACGCCTGCGCGCTCTCGGCTAGCCGGCCGCGCGCGGACACCCGCTGCCGTCCCCGCCCCCGGTGCCTGCAGGCCCCGGCCGCCTGGCCTTTCCGGGCACCCGTGCGGGGCGTGCGCGCGTGTCAGGCGAGGCGACGAGAACGCCGGATGCCGGGGGCGGAGGCTGACAGTCGGTTGCACCCGAACCCTCAAGGGTCCCTTCCCTAGGGACTGCAGAGGGGGCAGGAGGGCCGGTGCCCTCTGTCGCCCCTCGCCAGTCGCGGGGAGGGGGGAAGGGGGTAGGAAAGTCGCACCTTGCTCAAGGGGTGCACCCGGCGCCCCCAGTGATTCAGCCCCAGGTTTCGGGGCCGAGAGGAGGGAGTTCTGGCCGGCAGATGGCTGGTGGAGGCTGAGCCCCAGGCGCGGTCACTTAGAAGAACTAGGGTTTCGGCTCGCTTTGTCCCCTTTAGGTTCGTGGGTCTCTGACTTTGCGCAGTAGCCAGGCCTGAGAGCAAGAGTCCAGGATGGGGGGTACCTACTTGCCCCCCGCCCCCCGCGCCCCGACACTATCCCAGCGACCCTAGCACGCGGTGTGGATGCGGGTACACCCACAGCCTCCCCACCCCCAACAGCCAGGTCGGAGCAGATACAGCTGGAGCCCGGCGGGGAAAGCGGCTGATTCCACTTAGGGAAAAACGCTTTTAAGCAAGAGCAACTCTAAGCCCGCGTTAGCGAACCAGCTGACCCGCAGTTGGAGGGCGGGTGCGGGCGCGGGCGCGGGCGCGGGCGGGCGGGCGCGTCTGGCGCGGAGGGGAAAGCCGCTGGGGAGTGGGCAGAGGCCAGCGAAGCCAGTGTCAGGTAAGAGAAAGAGAAGACGAGAGGAGGGGGGAGAAAGAAAGGCGCTCGAAGGCGAAGAGGGGAGGTGGGAAGGCTCGGAGACAGCTCGGGCTGCCAAGTGACGCGGGTCGAGAAGAGACGCGGGCGCGTGGCGGGCAGCGGGGTCAGGACGCACGGGCTCCGCCAGGCACCGGGTCTCCTTGCTCCCATCCCTCCCCTCCCGGGATCCCATCGAGGCCTAACAGCACGTGTGGTGCAGACAGGGATGGGGGAGCTCTTGGGAGGGGAGGAGAGGGGTGGGGTGGGGGTGGGGCCGGGACCGGGACCGAAGTGCTCAGTGCCCAGTACCGCGCGGTCCGTGCTGCCCACCTGGCACCCGGGAGCAGCCATCTGCTCCGAGCTCTCCGCCTCTCGGTAGGGGTGTGGGCTTGTTGGGAGATAAGGACCCTGCCTGGTGAAGGGATGGCTTCCCGTCAACCGCCGCAATGAACTCAGTCAATCAACGTTTATGGTGCTCCTACTGTGTGCCGAGCGCAGCCTGGGTCCCTTCCAGCTGCTGGGCTCCGGGACGGCACCATCTGTTGGGTTATACCCGCGAGCTGGAAAGGAATCCCGTGTGGTGTTGTATAATAAGTTCACAGTTCGAACAATGATGTAGTAAATTCACCACGCCAAGGCGGGCCGTTGAGACCGTTTGTGGGTCTTGGAGAAGAGGTGGGGCTGGCAAAGTAAGGTTTTGTGATTTTTTGCACTGTTTCCCGAAGCACGAGACCCCCTCCCCCCACACTCTCCGCCCCCCCCCACCATGTTTTGTCCCACAGTCTCACACAAATAAAAATTACCAGTAACTGTTGAACAAATAGTTCAGTGACACTCTGGCTAGCAGGGACTGCAAAAAACTGACGGCTAGTCCTTCAATACTCAAACTGCAGTCAGTTTCACAAGTTTCGGACCCCAACACTGCTCGTCTACCAACTATTCAATAATGTAACTTTGATACCCCTAAAGAAAACTGATGGGTAATAAAATCTACTTGCACCTGATATATTTATAGAAATCAACAAAATGGTCAAACTACACTATAAAGGAAAAATACAAGGTGCATAATTTATAATAATATACATTTCAAAGGTGCATCCACAGACTGTTTCCCTAGAACACCCAAAATGTGTAGAATTTATAAACTTCTCCCTAGGGAGGACTACTGCCCAGGGGTGAATTATGGACTGTGTTTATCAGGCAAGTACTAAGTATTGGGAATACTATTGATATCCTAAATTCTTAAATTTATAGTGGGTTTTGGATTGTTTATGACAAATCAACTTTCTGGTATTCCTGCCTTCACGTGCACTTTCTCCCCTAACTCCTAGTCCCCGCCCAACCCTTGACACTGGATTTGGTCATATGGCCATTGTTTGGGCCAATGGGACATTAGCAAGCGAGACCCATGCAGAGTCTTGGTAATTTTCAGTGCCTCCATATTGGGATTTGTCCTCTTGACACTGTGAGATCTTCTTGCTGTGAAGAATCTAGTCTAGCTTACTGGAGGATAAAAGGCCCTATGGAGAAAACTGAAATGCCTTGCCAATGCAGACGTTCCAGACATGTGACCCAAGCTGTCTTGGACTTCAGTGAGCTGGTCAGATGACTGCAGACACATGAGGGATCCCAGATGAATGCTGCAGAGGAATCCCCCAGCTTGACAAACCCACAGAATGATGAGAATACTAAATCGTTGTTTCAAATCACTGTGTTTTGGGTGGCTTGTTATGCAGTAATTAATAGAGGACAAGGTGGTTTTAACTTCAGTGCCCTGTGATAGATGCCAAGATACGAATCCACCCAAGAAGATTGTCTCTTCTTCTTTTTTTTTTTTTTTTTGCAAAGACATGATAGTGTTTATAATTTTTTTAATGGAGGTGTGATTGATATATACCATCTTAGTTTCAGGTGTACAGCCTAGTGATTTGTTACTTGTGTATGTTGCAAAATGCTCATGAGAGAAAGTCTAGTTAACATCTGTTGCCATCCCTATTTTGACCTTGTGTTGGAAACTTTTAAGATTTACTCTTTTTAGGGCACCTGGATGGCTCAGTCAGTTAAGCTTCTGACTCTCGGTTTCAGCTCAGGTCAGGATCTCAGAGTCCTGAGACGGAGCTCTGCCTGGGGCTCCATGCTCAGTGGGGAGTCTGCTTCTCTCTCCTTCTCACTGTCTCTCCCTTCCCACCCTGTTCACTCTCATGCGCTCTCTCTCACAAACCTTAAAATTTAAAAAAAAGAAACGCTCTTAAAAAATTATTTGAGAGAGTGTGAGCATGAGCATGGGTGAGAGCAGAGGGAGAGAAACATGCAGACTCCCTGCTGAGCATGGATTCCAACTCAGGGTCAATCTCAGGACCTCAAGGTCATGACCTGAGCTGAAATCAAGACTAGGAAACTTTACCTTAACTGACTGAGTCACCAAGGTGTACCCCCCCACCCATTTACCCCTTTTAATGTCAAACATGCAGTACAATATTATTAACAATAGTCACTGTGCTGTACATTATATCCCCAGGATTTATTTACTTTATAACTAGAAGTCTGTACCTATTGGCCCCTTTCACTCACCCCCCCCCTCAAACCTCAAACCCCCTCAAACTGTCGTCCCACCTAGTTTGTTTGCTTTTGTTGCCTTTGGTTTGGGGAACAGGTCAAAACCATGTTTCTGTTCTGTGTATCTATGAGCTTTTTTTTTTTTTTTTCCCAAAGAATTTATTTATTTATAGGCAGAGAGGCAGGCAGAGAGAGAGCAGGAAGCAGGCTCCCCGCCAAGCAGAGAGCCCGATGTGGGGCTCGATCCCAGGACCCCAAGATCATGACCTGAGCTGAAGGCAGAGGCTCAACCCACTGAGCCACCCAGGCGCCACGCCCCTTTTTTTTAAGATTCCACAGATAAGTAAGATCTTCCAGTATTTGTTTTTCTATCTTGTTTCACTTAGCATAATGCCGTCAAGTTCCACCCATGTTGTTACAAATGCCAAGATTTCATTCTTTTTTTATGTGTGTGTGGTCTTCATTATATGGACGCACGCACCACCTCTTGTTTATTCCTTCATTGGCGACACTTATCTCAGCTACCGTCACTAATGCTGCAGTAAGGTGTGTATGTGGGGGTGCAAATATCTTTTCAAGTCCTTGTTTTCATTGTCATCAGATAAATACCCAAAAGTAGGATTCCTGGAATATACGGCAGCTCTATTTTTAATTTTTTGAGGAACCTCCATACTGTTTTTCAATAGAGACTGAACCAATTTACATTCCCACCAGCAGTGCACAAGAGTTTCCTTTCTTCCATGTCTTCTCCATCACTTATTCTATTTTTGATAATCTAATAGGTGTGAAGGGTAGTTTATTGTGGTTTTGACTTGTATTTTCCTGATAATCAGCAACATTGAACATCTTCATGTACCTGCTGATCATCTGTATGTCTTTTTTGAAAAAAAAAGTATTCAGATCTTATGCCCATTTTAAAGTTATATATATATATATATATATATATTTTTTTTAGTGGTCTCTATACCCAGTATGGGTCTTGAACTCACAAACCTCAAGATTAAGAGTCTTATGCTCTTTTGAATGAACCAGTGAGGTGTCTGAATCTTATGCCCATTTTTTAAAATCAGGGTTTTTGGTTTTGGTTTTTTTTTTCCCCTATGAAGTGGTCTGAGTTCTTTATCTGTTTTGTATAGTAGCTCCTTATCAGAGAGATGATTTGCAAATCTCTTCTCCCATGCAGTAGGTTGATGCTTCATTTTGTCCATGATTTCCTTTGCTGCACAGAAGCTTTTGAGTTTGATGTCGTCCCACCTAGTTTGTTTGCTTTTGTTGCCTTTGGTTTGGGGAACAGGTCAAAACCAAATCATTGCCAAGATTGATGTCCAGGAGCTTTCCGCCTCTGTGTTCTTCTGCAAGTTTTATGGTTTTCCTTTTTTAGTGACTCCAGGTCTTCATTAGGAGTTTAATCCATACACTCATCACTGCGCCCGGGGGATAATGGGTTTTAGCTAGACGTCAGTAACTCCAGACATCTTACCTACTCTAGACGCAAGTTGTGCTCCTTTGTCTTTCCCCACATATTCCTGAAATCCTTTCTCCCCTCAGGGGACTTGCTGCTCACCAGCACTGTTATTTTTCATCTCTGTCCTTCCTGCTGTCCTTGGCCTTCCCTGGCTAGCTCTCCTGTTTACACCTTTTTCTTTCTTTCTTCCTGGTCTCATTTATCTTCATTTTCTACTGTTGCTTCAACATTTATTTACTTTTAGTCAGTAAACCAGCCAACCATACGAGGCCTTCAGTCGGTTGCTTCTTTAGCTTACCTTGGCTTTTCCCTGTTGCTTCTGATTGTAAATTTTGTTGGGGGTGGGATAAGCATCAGATCTGTAGACCCTGGACAAGTGTGGTGTTCACATACAGGGTGTAATTCTAATGCCATATGCCATGGGATGGCATATTAAGGTTCTCCAGAGAAACAGGACCCGTGGAAGATCTGTATCTCCATCTATATATCTGTATATTGGTATCCATTAGAGGGGCTGCGAAATCACAAGATTTGCAGTCATTTCCTTGGAGACCCAGAAGAGCTGATCATGTGCTTTTGGTTCAAAGACCAGGAGGCTCAAGACTCAGGAAGAGCTGATGTTTCCGTTGGAGTCTAAGGCAGGGGCAAAAACCGATGTCCTAGCATATGGGCCGTCAGGCAGGAGACATTATCACCGAGCTGGGGGAGAATCCGCCTTTTTGTGCTATTCAGGCTTTCAACTGGCTGGACCAGGGAAGGGGATCTGCTTCACTCAGTTTATCAGTTTAAATATGAAACAAATCCCAAAACACCCTCACAGAAATACCCAGAATTGTTTGATCAAATATCTGCACATCTTGGGGCCCAGTCAGGCTGACCTGTAAAATTAACCGTCACAGACCGTTAGCGACAGTCCTGTCTTAGGGAGCTGACTTTACCCAAGCATGACCTTTATGTATAGGTTGAATAAGTAGCCTGAGTACCTGAGAAAAGGTACTTTGATGGAAAATGGAGATTTTTGGTCTTCCCTCCTGAAATCTTACCCTTCTAACCAATGAACGATAGCAATGCTTTCATAAGTAGGATTCATCCCTTTAGATCATAATATCTATTTTTCTAATTAGAATGTAGATATCCAAGATGAACTATGGTGAGGCACTATTAGGCAATACTAACTTATAGTGCAGTTCTTGAAGCTAGCTTTTCTGGTAGGTTCAGGTGGGGTTTAACATGGGTGGAAGGGATTGGGGAGAGGGAAAGAGAAGATCACTTAGAGAAGGGGAGGTTCAAATGTAGCACTCTTAGTTAATGGGTATAGTATGATAGATGAGAAAAGGAAGATTTAAGGTTAAAATTTGCTGCCCTCTTTAAACACATAGCTTTAATTTCTTGAGACTGGAAAGTCCCTTATGTTAACATGCAAGATTGTATCACTAAAATTACTTTAAGTTTAAGGTATGATATAGCATAGCTCAGAGTAGATCTAGTTTTCCTTTTCATGTTTATGCCTCAAGGGTAAAATGGGAAAAAAAGAGCCTTTCCATATCATGTAATTAAAGGATATTCTTCACTTTACATGTTATTTATTATGATAACCATTGCTTATCATATCTAGTAGTTAAAACATATTTTTTAGATTATTAAAATTTCAGGGATTTTTTTTAAAAACCCACTAATCAGAGAAGATGCTGTGTCTATGTTTAGTTTAGGTATTCCTTCCTATATTTACCTTAATAGGGTGAACTACGCTGAGATGTAGGTATGTCCAGAGAACTCAATGAATGACTCCACACGTGAAATTATTTCTTACTAATGCAAAATCCATTGTGGACCTAGATACTCTCCAAAGGGGGCCCCTTTCTCAGCAGTGGCTTACAGAACCAGGCTGAGTGGCTCCATATCTAACTATGTGATGCCCATGGTTGCTGTGAAGGGATGAGCAGAGAGAGCTCCCTCTTACTCCTAAATGCCCCTTCCTGGAAGTGGCATGTACGGTCTGTGCTCGCAGCCCATGGGACTTCACTAGGCACACGGCCCAGCTGGAAAGCTTGAAACAAGACTCTCCTCTGTGCCCCAAAATAGAGGAAAAATGGGTATGGATGAGCATTAGAAATCTGTGCTACATTGCTTGTAGAACTGATACACCTCATCTAGATTTTCTGTAAATGAATTTATTTTAAGTAAATTCTATTTTCCTTTTCAGCTGCATGTGAAAACCAAAGAGATGTTATTCCAGGAAAATTTTTTACTTGGACTAATATTTTAGGTTTTTTCCTCTGTTTAAAAAAAAACAAAACCCCACATTGAGGGGTGCCTGGGTGGCTCAGTCCATTAAGTGTCTGACTCTTGGGTTCAGCTCAGGTCCTGGTCTCAGGGTTGTGAGATCGAGTCCTGTGTTGGGCTCTATGCTGAGCAAAGAGCCTGCTTAGGATTCTCTCTCTCTTTCTCCCTCTCCCACCCCAGCCACTTGCACTCTCACTCTTTCCCAATGTAAAAAATAAAGAAATAAACGACATTAAGATTAAAAAAATCATTAGAGACAAGAACATTTATGCTTCTGAGTATGATATGATAGCAGAAAGCTATCACAACTAGAAATGAAGAGGTTGCAGAAATCCTATGTTTAAAGATCTTGGGGTGCTACAGAAGCATTTGAGATGCAAAGAAATAGATTTAGAGAAGTGGCTGAGACTGCTGGCCACTTTCTTGCCTGGGAACATGTGCTGAGTCTGGACAAAGACTGTCATAGGAAAGTAAAGGGGAAAACCAGAACTTTTTTTATACCTGTGATGGATGGCATGGACAAATTAGAATCTACATGACCCTCAAACAGCCATTTTCTTTCATGGGGTATGTGCTGAATGCTGGAGAGTGTAAGGGACTGAGTCACAAAGACGGAGAGACTGCAGACCAAGTCATGCTAGAGGAAGGGGCATGCAGAAAGATGTTGATCTAACTATGCCTATCTGTCTGTTTATCTATCTGTCATCTCCCTTTTAAAATATTTGTCAGATATTGAACTTGAATGATGTGAGAAGCTAAAGAGCAAAGCACAGATCTCTGATGGCCAGAACTGGAGGCATGTGGCAGACAGAGACAGACCTCCTAGGGTCCCAATCAAAACTATAGGAAGGCCATACTCAAGAAATGGGTTGGGTAAGAAAGACAGTATAGAATTCCCTAAAGTCTCTTGGTATTTAGGAGACAGAGTTCCTCTGAAGGTTAGTGTCAGGAACAAACACAAGAAGGCCTGGTCCTCAAGACATTGGAAGTCACAGATGGATTGAGTCTAACTAAATGTGTGAGCCGGTCTCAGATTAGCACCATTTTTAGTTGGGTTGAGATGATCTGCTCCTCACCTTGTCTGCTTAAAAGACAAAACCACAAACCTTTTCTGAGGGAGAAACAGCAGCACTTTCCATCTCTATAGCTTTTTTATATACAGTGATGATTCTATAATAGCAAACCATGAGATATGCAAAAAAAGAACATAATTGATCAAGAGGAAAACTAGGCAATAAAGGCCAATCACCCAGATTTAGAGTTAGCAGACATGGACTTTATTATAAATATTTTTTAAATAGAAGAGAATATAGAAAAAGCAGATGAAAAGATAAAATATTTAAATGGAGAATTGGAATCTTTGAACAAGAAACAATTGAGAATTCTAGAAATATTAAATACCCTCTCTTAAGAACCCATTAAAAATGTTTTACATAGGACTGGAAAAAGGAAAAGACAGCATTAGTGAGTCCAAAGACAGGTGAACAGGAAATACACAAATGTAAGTACAGGAAAAAATACATGGAAAGGATAAGACCAAGTCCAAGAGATAATGATAGATAGAGACAAATGGTTTAGTATTGTGTTATTTAAGACCTACAAGGGCATGCCTGGGTGGCTCAGTGGTTAAGCGTTTGCCTTCAGCTCAGGTCATGATTCCAGGGTCCTGGGATCAAGTCCCGCCTTGGGCTCCTTGCTCAGTGGGGAGCCTCCTTCTCCCTCTCTCTTTGCCTGCTGCTTCCCATGCTTGTGTGTGCGTGCTCACTCTCTCTCTCTGTCAAATAAATAGATAAAATCTTTTAAATAATCATATAAGAAGAATGGTAAGAATGGGTCTGAAGTGATATTTGAAAAGATGATGACTAATAATTTTACAAAACTGATGATATATATGTCCAAGAATCCTAGTGAACCTCAAGCAGCTTAAAAGCAAAACTAATCAAAGGCACATCTTTGCAAACCGAGAAAAAAGTCTCAAAAGGGCAAAAAAAGACATACTAAAAGAAGAAAGAATAGATTCATGACTAATTTTTTAACAGAAACCGTGGAAGTCAAGAGAACATAATTGTATCTTTAAGGTTCTGAAAGACAAAAAATAAACTACCTAGAATTCTAACAAATAAAAATATCCTTCAGGTTAAATGGAACAGCGTAGAGACCCCAGAAATAAACCCACAATTCTATGGTCAATTTATGACAAAAGGAGGCAAGAACCTACAACGGGAAAGGACAATTTCTTCAATAAATGGTGTTGGAAAAGCTGGAAAGCCACATGCAAACTAATAAAACTAGACTACTATTTTACACCACACGCAAAAATTAACTCAAAATTGATTAAAGACTTGAATATGAAACCTTAAACCACAGAACTCCTAGAAGAACACGTGGGCTGTAAGCTCCTTAGTGTCAGTCTTGGCAATGATTTCTGAATCTGACATGGAAAGCAAAGGCAACAAAAGCAAACATAAATGAGTAGAACTACATTAAAACCCAAAAACTTCTGCACAACAAAGGCAATCCTAAATTTTTAAAATGCAAAGGCTACCTGTGGAATGGGAGAAAATGTTTGCAAATCATATATCTGAAAAGGGGGTGAAATCCTAAATATATAAAGAACTCCTGCAACTAAAGAAAAAACAATAAAACAAAACAATCTGATTAAAAAATGGGGAGAGGATCTGAGTAGACATTTTTTTACAAAGAAGACCTACAGATGGACAACAGCACATTTTTTCATGCCTAACATCACTCATTGTCCAGGAAATGCAAATCAAAGCCACAGTGAGAAATCACCTCCCAACTGTTAGAATGACTATTATCAAAAAGAGGAAATTACCAGTGTTGGTAAGGATGTGGAGAAAAGGAAACCCTTGTGCCTTGTCCGTGGAAATGTCAGTTGGTGCAGACACTGTAGGAAACCGTATGGAGGTTCCTCAAAAAATTAAAAAGAGAGCTACCATATGTTCCAGCATATGGGTATTTATCTGAAGAAAAATGAAAACGCTAATTAGAAAAAAATATATATGCTCCTCTATGTTCATTGCAACATTATTGACATTACCCAAGATACGGATACAGCCTAAGTGTCCACCAGTAGATGAATGGATAAAGAAGATTTGGTGTGTGTATATATGTGTGTGTGTGTGTGTGTGTGTGTGTGTACACACAGTGGAAACCTATATACTATTCAACCATAAAAATGAATGAAATCTTGGAATTTGTGAAAACATGGATGGACCTTGAGGGCATTATGTTAAGTGGAAGAAGTCTGACAGAGAATGACAAATACCATATAATTGTATTTGTATGTGGGTTCTAAAAAGACAAAACAACAAACAAAAGCAAGCTCAGAATATGCAGAACAGATTGGTGATTGCCTGAGGGAGATGGGGTGGGGAGTGGGCAAAATGAGTGAAAGGAGTCAAAAGTCCAACTTCTAGTAATAGAATAAGTAAGTCATGGAGGTGGGATATACAGCATCACAACTATTATCACGCTGTACTGCATGTTGGAAAGTTGCTAAGAGAGTTGATCTTCAAGGTCCTCATGACAAGAGAAATACTTGTAATGATGTGTGGTGATGGATGTTAACTAGACTTACAGTGATCATTCTGCAGTGTGTACAAACTGAATCATTATTCTGTGCACCTGAAACTAATATAATGTTATATATCAATTATATCTCAATAAAAAATGGTTAAAAAGAGGGCTCCCGGGTGGCTCAGTGGGTTAAACCTCTGCCTTCGGCTCAGGTCATGATCTCAGGGTCCTGGGATCGAGCCCCGCATCGGGCTCTCTGCTCAGCAGGGAGCCTGCTTCCTCCTCTCTCTTTGCCTGCCTCTCTGCCTACTCGTGATTTCTGTCTGTCAAATAAATAAAATAAAATCTTAAAAAAAAATGTTTGAAAAGAAAAACAGGCCCAAAAAAGCTGAGAGATTTTGTTTCTAGCAGACACATACTGTGAGAAAGATGAACAGTTCTTCAGGCTACGGGGACATAATCCCAAGTTACAAGCATGGAAGTATAGTAGGAGTGAACACCCAAGAAGGGGAAAATATATAAGAAAATGGACTATTTAAAGCTACCTTATGTCTTAGGAAGCTTACATATAGAACAAAAATACACGGCAACTATAGCACAGAGCGGGAGGGGTATGAATGTGGAGTAGAACTGCTGTAAATTTCTTGTCCTGCTTGAGAAGAGGACGGTAATAAGTCAAGATACATATGCAGATTTTTAGTGTAGTCACTAAACCATCTATCTATATATATAGATACATAAAATATATGTATACATAACAGATATATAAAAGAGATACAAATAGATATAATTAAAAACTAACAGAGGATATAAAATAGAATATTGAAAAATATTTGATTCAGAAGTGGGCAGAGGAGGAGAAGGGAACAAAGCAGAGACAGAACAAATAGAAAAGAAATAGTAAGATCACAGACTTAAAAGCAAACCAAATTAGTAATGACATTAAATATGAATGGACCAATCATTCTTATTAAAAGACCAAAATTACCAAATTGGCTTTTAAGAGGACGTGGCTATATGCTATTTACAAAAGATGCATTTTAAATAGAAGAATACAGACAAATTCAAAGTCAGTAAATGAATAGAGCTGTGCTCTAAATATTAACGAAAAGAAAGCTGAGAAAGCTGGTGTGCCTATATTAATGTGAAAGGGACTTTAAAGCAGAAATATTTCCTAGAGACAGACATTTCATAATAGTAAATGGGTCAGCGGAAAAACAACAAAAAAGTTGACTTGTGTACACCCAGTAACCTCGCTTTAAATTGTGTAAAACAAACACAGAATGACAGAACTGAAAACAAATTCAAAATCAAAGTTGGAGATTTTGACACCTCTGAGTAACTGGTAAATCAAAACAATAAAACATGAGTCAAGATATAAAAGATTTAACAACTCTGTCAACTAACTGGACCTAATTAACACAGCTAACAACAGTTCACCCCAAAACTGCAGAAACGTGATCCTTATCAAGAGAGATGAAATTGTATGTAATAAATTTGGTAATAAATGTAATATATAAATATATATAAATAACATAGGATATTATATTATATTACATATAATATAAATATATTTATATTATATATATTACATATAATATAAATATATATATTATATATAATATATTCATATATATTTATTAAGTAATATCCTATATTTATATTATTTATATATGATACTATCTATACTATCAATAATATAAATAAATGTAATAAATTTAACATGTAATAAATTTAGTAAATTTCAAAATGCCAAGGAACCTAGTGGTCAAAAAGAAAAAAATCCAGAAGAATAAAAACAAAGGTGGAGAATTGATTACAATACCAGATTTTAAGAGCTTCAGTAATTAACATAGTGTGGTATCAGTATTGGAGTAGACAAATTATAGGCCAAATGAACAGAACAGAGTGAGAAATACTCAGAGAATTACTTGATTCCTAACGAAGACACCACTGCAGTTCTGTGGGGGAAACGAGAGTGGGTTTCTTTGGTAACAAAAATGATGCCAAGATAATTGTATATTGACACGGTGAAAGAAAAAATGAACCTTGACCTCTATGTCATACCATATATAAAAAATAACTTATATATCATTGTTGTAAGTGTGCAGAGACCTAGGATATCTTAATAATCTTGGAGTAGGCAAAAATTTTTTTACAAAGGACATGAAAAAGCTAAGCATAAAAAACCCCAAATACTAATAGAAGATATTGATACAAGGAAGGATATATCCCACCCCCCCGACCTGTTTAAAAAATGGGCAAAACACTTGAACGTCCACTTGACAAGAGGCTATGCCAATGGCCATAAAGTATATGAAAAGATATGTATCAGGGAAATACAAAATACAATTGCAGTTAGAGCCTTCTATAGACCCACAAGAATGGGTCAAAATTTAAAAAAGTAACAGTACCAAGTGTTGACAGAAATGTGGAACGTCTGAAATTCTTACGTGTTTAGTGGGTATGTACACTGCTGCAATCAGTATGGAAAGTTGCCACTACTTTCTAAACTAATGTGCCCAGGAAATTCAACCCCAAACATATACTCAAAAAGAAATGAGGATATGTATATACGTATATCTCTCAACCCAGAGGCACATACAGGAATGTTCATACCCCAAACCTCGAAACAATCCACATGCTCAGGAACAGGGGAAAGAATAAATATCTCATGGAATTTTCATCTGATGAAATTTGACACAGAAACAAAAGGACAGACATTATGTTGAGCAAAAGAAGGTAAAAAAAGAGTGGTGCTGCATGATTCCATTTACCTATTTTTTATTATTTATTCATTTTTAAAGATTTTATTTATTTATTTGACAGAGCGAGAGCACAAGCAGGGGTAGGGGCAGGGAGAGGGAGAAGGCAGGCTCCCGGCTGAGCAGGGAACCTGATGTGGGGCTCGATCCTAAGACCCTGGGATCATGACCTGAGTTAAAGGCTTAACCAACTGAGCCACCCAGGTACCCCACGTGATTCTATTTATATGAAACTCATAAACAGGCAAATATAATTGTAGGTGATAGAAATTAGGAAAGTGGGTATCTGTCATTGAAGGGTTGACTGGAAATGGCCATGAGAAAACTTTCCAGAATACTTGAAATATTCAAATTGTTAAGTAATGCTTGCATGGCGGTATACCTAAATAGAATTTAACTAAAGATCATGCTGTGTATGTCTTTAGTGTGTGTAGCAACTTGGAGAAAGACAAAGATATTTAAAGGAACCCACTCTTCAATACTTTAAAGCAGGAGTCCGCTAACATTATCTGTCAAGGGCCAGATGGCGGATGTTTTAGGCTTTCAGGTCATTTTCTCTGTTATAACTGTGTGAATCTGATGCTCTGCCAAAGCAGATAGAGACAACAGGTAAATAAGTGACCACGGCTGTGTTCTGTTAAACTCAGTTTACAAAAATCAGTTTACCAACTCCTGCTTTAAAACAATAATAAGTTTACACACACCCCCCGTTACAATAAGTCACAAAATACAAATCCTTCTTCTGTAATAGGTAATTATCATAGTAAACTGTCTTATGACCTAAATATAATATAATTTTTTTTAAGATTTAAAAAAATTGGGGGCACCTGGGTAGTTCAGTTGATTAAGCATCTGCTTTCCACTCTGGTTATGTTCCCAGGGTGTGGGATCGAGCCCCAGGTCAGGTCTCTGCTCAGTAGGGAGCCTGCTTCCCCCTCTCCCTCTGCCTGCCTCTCTGCTTACTTATGCTTTCTCTATTTGTCAAATGAATAAAATCTTAAAGATCAAAATCTTAAGATTTTAAATCCTTTTTAAGTCTTAAGATTTAAATCTTAAAGATTAAAAAAATATTGTTTTTAAGTAATCTCTACACCCAACTTGGGGCTGGAACTCACAACCCAGAGATCAGGGGTTACACAGTCCACTGCCTGAGCCAGCCAGGCACCGCATTGTGATGGTTTTTGAAGTACTGAGAGTAAGGCATGTGTTTGTTTTGGTAAAGATGAAAAGAGATGCCAAGTAATCATTCCAAAGTAATTGCAAAATATCTCTCCCACCTCTCTTTCTTTCCTGTACATTGTCCTGTCTTTCCTACTGAATCAGGAATGAATTTTCCCTCTGTGTTAGTTTAACAAATCCTTCTGGGACCCTCATTATACAATACCTACTGTGTCGGGAGCTCAGATAGAGTGAATATCAAACTGTATATGGTTCCTGGCCCTCAAGGAACTGTCTGGTGAGAGTCAGAAACAAGCAAATCCACAGAGAAATAAGTACTATGTAGGTGGGGTAAAGAAAAAGAAATTGGCAAGTTAGAAAGAATGGAAAGGGCATAACTTATTTTTATTTTTTTTTTAAAGATTTTGTTTATTTGACAGAGACAGTGAGAGAGGGAAGACAAGCAGGGGGAGAGGGAGAGAGAGAAGCAGGCTCCCCGCTGAGCAGGGAGCCTGACGTGGGGCTCAATCCTGGGACTCCGGGATCATGACCTGAGCCAAAGGCAGACACTTAGCTATTGAGCCACCCAGGTGCCCTGTAAGTGCATAATTTAAAGATGGAGTTGACCAAGCGGACTTTTCCAAGATGGGGTCATCCAATGGTAGGCCTAAAGAATGAACAGAATTCATCTACATGAATGGTGAGGAACATGGGGGATGGAGGGAGAGCACATCCTGTAGAGACAACAGATGGGGCCAGGGCTAGAGAAAGGAGAGCTTAGGGCATGAAGCTAGTAGACCTAGCATGCAATGAGCAAGAAGGCAAGTGGCAGAGAGGAAAATGAAGTGGTGGGTAGGGCCCAGACCATGCAAGGTACTAAGTTATATGAAGGAGTTCAGATTTTATTCCAAATTCAGTGAGAAGTCATGGACTAGTTTTAAGTAAATGACTGACATGGCCTGATTAACATTTTTAAGATTTTTTCTTTAAGTAATCTCTACACCCGTTGTGGGGCTCGAATTTACTTCCCTGAGATCAAGAGTCACATGCTTCACCAACTGAGCCAGCCAGGTGCCCCAACCTGATTAATATTTTAAAATTATCCCTCTAGGGGGCGCCTGGGTGGCTCAGTGGGTTAAGCCTCTGCCTTCCGTTCAGGTTATGATCTCAGGATTCTGGGATCGAGCCCTGCATTGGGCTCTCTGCTCAGCCGGGAGCCTGCTTCTCCCCCTCTCTCTGCCTGCCTCTCTGCCTACTTGTGATCTCTCTCTGTCAAATAAATAAATTCTTTAAAAAAAAAAATCCCTCTAGCTGCTCTGTGGAGAATTCATGGGGAGGACACTAAGATGGCAGGGACGTAGTGTTGTGGTGACCCAGTCTAGAGATGATGGTGGTGGTTTGGGTAGGAGGAGAGAAGGAGAGAAGTGAATGGTTTGTGATATATTTTGGGGATAAAATTGATAGAATGTCCTAATGGACTCTTGGGGAGATGAGGGAAAAAAAGAATTGGGATTAGGGAAGTACAAAATAATCATTTAGGGAGTGATCAGCTGAGTTTATTAGAGATACATAATTAGATTGCTAAGCAGTGTTTAGGTTGGAGACATCGACTTTTCATTTATACCAATCAGTTCTGTCATGTGTTTTCTTCAGTTTGGGTGAGAACAGATAGATGGTTGGGTTCATCTTGGGTGGGGTTTGGTGTGTTTGACAGCGGGGTGCGGTGGGGGAAGAGAAGCATGGCCGTGGCTATAGTGTGTGCAAAGGAGTTACCATAATGAGGGTGACTCTAAGTATCCAGGTACATGAAGAAGTAAAGGCAGGTGGGTCTGATGGGCAAAGAGAAAGCCAAGGGGTTATGGATTGGAAGTCTTCATGAGATGAAAGGTGGTGGAAGGGCAGGGGGATGGATTGAATAAGTTGAAAAAAAAAATAGCTTTATTAGAGAGTGGGATGTCTGATTTCTGATTTTATAAGTTGCTGAGGTAGGGAGTCAGTGAACCAGTAGCTCAGCATCTTGGGTGGGTCATCAGATATACGTTGACGTTGTCTAATATGAGGACAGACGTTAAGGTGGACTGGGACTCCGCTGCTGAAATCTCAGGGGAATGAAGAGAAGTGACATGTGACGCAGATGACAGTGACGAGGAGGGAAGTGTGATTCAGCTGAATGTAGGAGTCTCAAAAGAGAGGGGATAGTTACAGGAGGAAGCAGGTTCAACGTCTGCAAGTCGGCAAACGTTGATCCAGCCGCCAAACTTGAGGTGAGAATAAGCAGTTTCCGCTTAAGAGGCTGGGGTGGGGGAGGGGATGCTGTTCTCAGACAGCCCTTGGGTTTCACTGAGGCAGAGACGGGGAGAGGGTGTGGAGAGCAGAGGTGAAGGACACTAGAAAGTTGGCTGAGCACAGAGCAGACCTTCCAAGGGCACAGTGAAGTCCAGAGTTGGGTCACATGGAGTGCGGGTGTCGATAAAGGGTTTCTGGAGGGGCTTTGCAGCTGGTGATGAATCACTGGGAGATTCTTAGCTCTTGGAAGGAGGTGGGCACTTAGCCCAACACTGAAGTGCTTTTTGTTTTGTCATTGTTGTGTTGTTTTTTTTTAACAACAAATTTGGTAACCATTTGGGTCTTTCTCCTCTTAAAGTTCTCTTTTCATTTCAAAGTTGATAATTAAAATGCACAACAAATGAACGAGTGCAGAATTTTTGCTTGGGATGATGAAAGTGTTCGAGAAATGGATGATGGTGGTAGTTGCACAACACTGCGACTGTACTTCATGCCACCGAATTATACACTGAAAAAATAGTTAAAATTGGTGAATTGTATATTTTGTATGTTTTACCACACACATCAAAAAACCCCATGCAACATTTAGTAAAGGTTGTAAATGTGCAGCCTGTTGGCTAAATCTGCTTTCAGACACATTTTCCTTGGCCTCAGATTGTTCTGGCTATCGTGTGTGGACAAAAAAATGAGATTAGTTTCTAACATTTAGAATCTGGAGATTTTGTATAAACCCTTCGAGAACGGGGCTGCCCCATAACTGGAGACACACATTCCTACTTGGATATAACCTGTTGGAGCCAAAGAAGGCCTGGCCCCCCCTCTTCCTAGCGCCCCCTTCCTAGCCCGTACCTCCACCACCTACACCGTGCTCTTACCAGCACTGAGGTCTAAGCTCTCCTGTCGTTCAGCCTGGTGCCTGCCCCGTTGCTTCTCTTTTGACAATTCACGGAATGGCCAAATTGTTTTAAAGCTCAGCCTCTACAAAGATGAGCAAATAAAAAGTAGACTGAGCAGGGCTTTGTGTTTCAAGAAAAGTAGGAGAAAACGTTTCTTGGTGGAAATGAAGCTGCTGTTTAATGTGTAAACAAAGTACGTCCCAAGAATACAATCTGGCCAACGCTGGTTATTTTTATTACCTGTCCAACTCCTGAGGGTGGCCGTGTTTGCCTCCCTGATTTATGAAAACTGTGTTATTACTTTAAGTTTTAAATAATTTGTGTAAAGCAGACAACGTAACACAATCTGAAGGTCATAGAAAATCTCCCAATTTTCAGGACTTTAACCAATAAAAGTATTACAGCTTTGAGACTTTTGAGAACATCTGTGAGGTATTCATTAATTTGTGGATTAAACTACTGTTCTCAATATTTGCTCCTACGAAAACGGTGTTACATTTTCTGGTGTGTGTGTGAAAGAGAGAAAGGTGTCACGTAGATCTCTCTTACTCATTGGCACATAAATGCATTGTTTGTGCCAAATCAGTCAGTGGAGATGAGAACATTAAATCATTGTGTGTCAACATTGCTGCGAACAAAAAAAGTTCTAGTACACAAAGTGGGCACGTACCATCACCAGAAAAAGTGCACTGGCTTCTTTTTGACAGTAAAAATATAGTAAACACCAGTATTCTGGCACTATGATTGATCTAGTCTAAAATACCCTTATACTTCTAAATTTACATACAAGTCAGGTTGACTTTTTTTTTTTTTTTTCGTTCTCTTCCTTTTGGATGAACTTAACTTTTGGACCTCTTTGCTTGGTAATCACAGTACACTGAATTACCCTATCACTGGGTGAGAGTTGAAAATGACACTTAATGAGCATGAAAATATCCAATTTCTACTTAGAAAGGGAGGGTTTCGCCAGGACCTGTCAGCCACAGGCTGACATCTCTTGGTGTACTGGGACATTAAGGAATATACCCAAGACCCAGGCTAAGCCGTGTAAAAGCATGAAGGGTGTATCCGTTACCTAGAGTGGCTGTAACAAAATACTACCAACAGATTGAACCACAGAAATCTGTTCTCCGTCATGCTTCTGGATGCTGGAAATCTGTAATCCAGATGGCAGCAAGGCCATGCTGTGTCTGAAGGCTCTGGGGTAGCATCTGTTCTATGCTTTTCTCTTCCCTTCTGGTGTCACCAGCAAACCTTGGCCTCCCTTGGCTTATAAACCCCACTCCCATCTCGGCCTCCATCGCCACGCCGTGGTCTCCCAGTGGGTCTCTATGTCTCTTCTCTTTTTATAAAGACAACAGGCATATTGGCATAGGGCCCACCCAAATGACCTCTTAATGGTATTACGTCTGCAAAGACCCTGTTTCCAAACGAGGTCACACGGACAGGAACCAGGGCTTAGGACTTCAGTGTATCTTTTTGGAGAACACAATCCAACCCATAACAGAGGGACAGAACAGTGGACAGACCACGATCATGAATTAACTCTTTTGTTAGACTCTGGCCCAGCCGTATCCCATAACAGCCGTGGCTGCCTTTCTTTATTCCCCTGAGCCAGCTCTGGCTTCTTTCTATTCCAGCAGACTAATCAATGTATGTCAACTGTCATCCATTGACACAGGTTCCTCCCTTATGCATGCTCTCCCCTTGCCTCAAACCCTGGAAACAGAATGCTCTGCGTGGAAGCTGGAACACCATTCCCACGGACATCTGCCATCCGTCATTTCCCTGATCTTTAATTCCTCCCCTGTGCTGCGTACATTTTCTATTGTCTTCACTTACACACCGTGCAGCTCCCTTGCCCGATCTTCGTTCTCGTTCACCCAACTGTTGAAACCCAGCCTTGAGTACGTCCAGCTCTTCAGTCTCTGGGCCACTGAGCACAGCTTACCTCGCTGCCTTGCTCTCAGTTCTCTCCAGAGACGCTTCATGCCACCCACAAGCTCCTCACAACTGGGGCATCCCCGATTTCGCCTTACTCACATCTTTCTCTTCAACTCTTTTTTTTTTTTAAGATTTTATTTATTTATTTGATAGAGATCACAAGTAGGCAGAGAGGCAGACAGAGAGAAAGGGAGCAGAGAGCCCGACTCGGGGTTCGATCCCAGGACCCTGGGATCAAGACCTGAGCTGAAGGCAGACACTTTAACCCACTGAGCCACCCAGGCACCCCTTCTCTTCAACTCTTAATTCATGGAGAAAATGCACAGGTACTTTTCTAATTTCATGCCACCAAATTTCAAATTAGCCTGGATAGGGACCGGCCACATTTCTCTTTCCCATTTGCAACAAAGGAAGCTAAGTCCATGCAGGTCAGAAGCCTCCTCACCCCACCTTTTCCACCCCCATCTCTGGATTCAGTCTCTTTCTGGCCTCTAAAGATTCCTATGCCTTTCTAGCATTTCTGCTGCACCTCTGATCTCCATCTCTTTCATTTGCTCTTTCCCAGTGACATTGGAAGAGTCTCTTCCATTTTCTATTAACAAACGATCCTTCTTTCACCTGGAAGTCCTCCCTTAACCTGATATTCACTTTTGTTTTTAAAAACTCATTACAATATGCTTTATTTATATGATCTTTTACAGGTACTTACCTTCAGTTTCTCTTGCTTTCTCAGTAGCACGTGACACATTTTTTGCTCTCTATTTGATGGCTTCCAGACACCTAGAACTTGTGGTTTTCCTTGTAACTCGCTGATGTGTCGTCTTATTCTTCTGTTTCTCTTTCTCTCACTGCCCCATAAATATGGTGTTTAGCGTCTGCCCTTGGCCATCTTTGTTCCTCACTCCATGGGATTTCCCATGAGATTTCTGCCACACTCATGAATTCACGTGATGACAATTTCGGATCTATAAGTCTAGATCAGACTGCTCCCCACAGACTCCCATTCACATAGCCAACTGTCTACCAGACAACTTCACTTAGACATTCTATGGACACCTCAAACGTACCATGTCAAAAATTCAACTCATACTCTCTACTCCCCAGCACCCCTTTATCTTGCCTTAACCCCTGGGTTTCCCATCTCATCGAACCTTGACCCCATTTACCCCCACCAGAGACTGGGTGTCATCTGTAGCACATATCCTTTTGTCCTTACCACTCGAGGTGCTCCTCCTTGTTTCCAGTGGCCTGTGTCTGTGTGGGTTCTTGTTGTTGTTGTTGTTGTTGTTTAGTTTTGTGTGAGGAAAGCAAACCTTTTAGGAAGCAATGGAAACTGTTCTGCCTTGAACAGAGCAGACTGGAAACGTTGGGTCAATGACTCATGGGACTTGGCTTATAAATTCCCCAACTCCTCAATCTCTTGGGTGAGATCTCTTGGCATTTGTTTTATATCATTTCTTTTTCAGATTTCATTTATTTCTTTGTCAGAGAGAGGGAGAGAATAAGTAGGGGGAGCAGCAGGCAGAGAGAGAAACAAGCTCCCTGCTGAGCAAGGAGCCCAATGTGGGACTCAATCCTAAGGCGCTGGGATCAGGATCTGAGCCGAAGGCAGACATCTAACTGACTGAGCCATCCAGGTGCTCTCATTGTATATAATTCCCTAGGGTTTGTTCATGAATTCATGGTACAGTTGGCTTGATTAACCACTCTTTCTTGGCTGCCTTCCCTTCTCCGTATCACTTCCTCTCTTTCCTACACATATTCCCTGCCCTCAAATGAACTCCTTGTTCTTGATCCTTCCTTTAAGTCTGTTTCTGGAGGAAACCAAAGAAAGACATCATCCTTCTTTCTACTCCTTTCTTTCCTATTACCAAATTCTTTTATTTCTGCTTCACAATTGTCTTGAGAAGCTGACGTTACTCCAGCCCCAATGCCACTAGCCCGATGCTCGCATGCCATCATCTCTAGCCTGGATCACTGCAATGGCCTCCTACCTGCTCCCTTCAGTATTGTCTCCCGCCAACCCTTCCTCTTCCTTCCAGCAGTGATCTTTCCAATATGCAAATCTGCTAAAATCAAGGCGTAAACTTCTCAGGTGTCAACTTAGAATTGAGAAGCTGTCCTGGAGAATATTCCAGAGCCCTATTAAAAGGAGCACCCTGTCATTTCCCTGTTACAGCACTTCTCGCCCTGAACAGGAACTATCTGTTCACTCAGCTGGATTCCTCACCAGACTGTAGCCTCTTTCAGGAGAGGAACATTGTATTTGTCTTTCTCTTCTTTTCTTTTCCCTTTCTCTCCTATCTTTGTTGTTGCATTCCTAGATTGTAACTCCACGTTATAGTTAGTCTAACTAAAGTTTGTCAGTTTTGTTTATCTTTACAAGAAGCTAGCTCTTAATTTTATAAATCATTTCTATGATTTTTCTGGTCTCTGTGTAATTTATTTCTGCTCTCATCTTTATATTTTCTTCTTTCTGGTAACTTTGGATTTTCTTCTTTTTCTAGTTCCTAGAGGTATAAAGTTAGGTTGTTTGTTTGAGACCTTTCTTTTCTTCATGTAGGCATTTATTGCTATAAACTTCCCTCTTAGAACTGTTTTATTACATCTCATCAGTTTTGGTAATTTGTGTTTCCATTTTCATGTATTTCAAGGTATTTTTGATTTCTCTTTTGATTTCTTATTTGACCCAGTATTTCCTTATTGATTTTCTGCTTGGATGACCTGTCCAGTATTGAAAGTTGTGTATTGAATTCCCCTACTAGTATTGTATTGTTTTCTGTATCTCTCTTTAAATATATTAGTATTTGTTTCATATATTTAGCTGCTCCCGTGTTGGACACCCATATATTTACAATTGTAATAACCTCTTGAATTGACCCCTTTAATATTATATAATGACCTACTTTTGTCTTATTACAGTTTTGACTTAAAGTCTACTTTATTTGATATACATAGAGCTATTTCTGGGCTCTTTAGGTTTTCATTTGCATGGAATGTCTTTTTCCAACCCTTCACTTCACTTTGAACCTGTGTGTTTCCTTAAAGCTGAAGTGAGTATCTTGTAGGCAGCAGATGGTTGGGGTCTTTTTCTTCCTTTTTTTTTTTTTTTAAACCCGTTCAGCCACTGTATGTCTTTTGATTAGAGAATTGAATCCATTTATATTTAGTGTATATTAGTGTATATATAGTGTAAGTAAGGGCTTACTAATGCCATCTTATTGACTGTTTTTTGGCTGTCTTTGTAGTTCTTTTGAACCTTTCTTTCTTGCTGTCGTTGTGAATTAATGATTTTCCATAGTGGCATGCTTTGATTCCCTTCTGTTTACATTTATGTATCGATTACAGGTTTTTGCTTTCTGGTTACTATGAGGCTTACATAACATCTTATCATTGTAATAGGCTATTTTAAGTGGATAGCAACTTAGTTTTTGTTTTTTTGTTTTTTGCAGTTTTATATCTTTATTTGATGGTCAGTGAGTAGTTCTCATCCACATTAAGTGTCTGTAGATTTTTGAAAATGGTTACAGGTACATAGGTAACTAATGTATAGAGTTTGTTTGGTGAATCTTTATCCTTGTTACATTTTTTGGACATGGATATGGTATGGAACATTCCTTATGCCTTTGGGCCAGACAGCTTTGTTGAGCCTGGTGTCAGTGTGCACATCTGGAGTTCCCACCTCCCTCATGGCAAAGTGCCCGATCTCTTTGAGTGCTAGATAGGGCACGCTTCTTGAAGCCCACTCTGTGGATGTGCTTGTGGATAGTGATGGTGAATTCTCTGGTCACTACCTCAAACAGCCCTTCTTCTTGCCACCCTTTTTAGTAGGAGCCATTCTGTTGGGCCCAGGTTGGAGAGGAAAGAAAGATAGAAATTTAAATTAGATTGTGGGGCGCCTGGGTGGTTCAGTTGGTTAGGTGTCTACCTTCAGCTCAGGTCATGATCCTGGGATCAAGTCCCAAGTTGGGCCCCTGTTCAATGGGGAACCTGCTTCTCCCTCTCCCTCAAACCCTCCCCCCTACTCATGCTGTCTCTCTCTCAAATAAGTAAATCTTTTTTTAACGATTTTATTTATTTATTTGACAGACAGAGATCACAGTAGGCAGAGAGGCAGACAGAGAAAGAGAGGGAGAAGCAGGCTCCTTTCTGAGCAGAGAGCCCGATGTGGGGCTTGATCCCAGGACCCTAGGATCATGACCTGAGCTGAAGGCAGAGGCTTTAACCCACTGAGCCACCCAGGAGCCCTCAAATAAATAAATCTTAAAAAAATCTTGGTTGCATACAAAAACTACTCTTTCACCACCCCTTCATTTTATGGTTTTGATGTCACAATTTACATATTTTTTATATTGTGTCTCCATTAACAAATAATTGTAGCTATAAGCTACAAAATTATTAACTTCAATATTTTTGTGCTTTAATGGACATAAGCTTTGATACTTTTGTCCTTCAGCCTTTATATTGGAATTAAGTGATTAACACACTATCATATTATAGATTTAGACTATGTAGTCACCTTTACCTTTACCAGTGTATATTTTCACCTGCTTTTAGCTTATTAATTAGTGTCATTTCAGCTTGAAGTTATCCTTCAGTATGTCTTAAAAGGTAGATGTAGTGGTGATGAACTGCCTTAGCTTTTGTTTGTCTGGGAAAGTCTTTATCTCAGATCCTTTGTATCTGAAGGATAGCTTTTCTGAGTAAAGTATTCTGGGTTGGCAATTTTTATTTATTTATTTATTTATTTATTTATTATTAATATATAATGTATTATTTGCTTCAGGGGTACAGGTCTGTGAAACATCAGTCTTACACAATTCACAGCACTCACCATAGCACACACCCTCCCCAGTGTCTATCACCCAGTCACCCTGTCCCTTTCCCCTCCCCAGCAGCCCTCAGTTTGTTTCCTGAAATTAAGAGTTTCTTATGGTTTGTCTCCCTCCCTGGTCCCACCTTGCTTTATTTTTTCTCTCCCTTATCCCCATGACCCTCTGCCCTGCCTCTCAAATTTCTCATATCAGAGAGATCATATAATTGTCTTTCTCTCATTGACTTATTTCACTTAGCATAATACCCTCTAGTTCCATCCACATCATTGCAAATGGCAAGATTTCATGTTTTTTGATGGCTGCATAGTATTCCAGTGTGTGTGTATCTCATATCTTCTTTATTCATTCATCTGTTGATGGACATTTAAGCTCTTTCCATAGTTTGGCTATTGTGAACATTGCTGCTATAAACATTGGGGTGCACATGCCCCTTCGGATCACTACATTTGTATATTTAGGGTAAATACCCAGTAGTGCGATTGCTAGGTCATAGGATAGCTCTATTTTCAAACTTTCTGAAGAACCTCCATACTGTTTTCCAGAGTGGTTGCACCAGCTTGCATGCCTACGAGTGGTGTAGGAGGGTACCTTTTCTCCGCATCCTCGCCAACATCTGTCATTTCCTGACTGGTTAATTTTAGCCATTCTGACTGGTGTGAGGTGGTATCTCACTGTGGTTTTGATTTGTATTTCCCTGATGCTGAGTGATGTGGAACACTTTTTCATGTGTCTCTTGGCTCTTTGGATATCTTCTTTGCAGAAATGTCTGTTCATGTCCTCTGCCCATTTTTTGATTGGATTATTTGTTCTTTGGGTGTAGAGTTTGATAAATTCTTTATGGATTTTGGCTACTAGCCCTTTATCTGATATGTCATTTGCAAATATCTTCTCCCATTCTGTTGGTTGTCTTTTGGTTTTGTTGATTGTTTCCTTTGTTGTGCAAAAGCTTTGATCTTGATGAAATCCCAATAGTTCATTTTTGCCCTTGCCTCCCTTGCCTCTTGCAATGTTTCTAGAAGTTGCTGCGGCTCAGGTTGAAGAGGATTTTGATGGAATCCTGTGTTACATTGAGGTCTTTCATTCATTTTGAGTCTGTTTTTGTGTGTGGTGTAAGGAAATGGTCCAGTTTCATTTTTCTGCACGTAGCTGTCCAATTTTCCCAATACTGTTTGTTGAAGAGACTGTCTTTTTCCCATTGGACATTCTTTCCTTGGCGAAGATTAGTCGACCATAGAGTTGAGGGTCTACTTCTGGGCTCTCTATTCTGTTCCACTGATCTATGTGTCTGTTTTTGTGCCAGTACCATACTGTCTTGATGATTACAGCTTTGTAACAGAGCTTGAAGTCTGGAATTGTGATGCCACCAACTTTGGTTTTCTTTTTCAACATTCCTCTGGCTATTCAGGTTCTTTTCTGGTTCCATATAAATTTTAGGATTACTTGTTCCATTTCTTTGAAAAAAGTTGATGGTATTTTGATAGGGATTGCATTCAATGTGTAGATTGCTCTAGGTAGCATAGATATTTTCACAATATTTGTCCTTCCAATCCATAAGCATAGAATGTTTTTCCATTTCTTTGTGTCTTCCTCAATTTCTTTCATGAGTATTTTATAGTTTTCTGAGTACAGATTCTTTGCCTCTTTGGTTAGGTTTATTCCTAGGTATCTAATGCCTTAGGGTGCAATTGTAAATGGGATCAACTCCTTAAGTTCTCTTTCTTCTGTCTTGTTGCTGGTGAATAGAAATGCAACTGATTTCTATGCATTGATTTTATATCCTGACACTTTACTGAATTCCTGTATGAGTTCTAGCAGTTTTGGAGTGGAGTCTTTTAGGTTTTCCACATAAAGCATATCATCTGCAAAGAGTGAAAGTTTGACTTCTTTGCTGATTCGGATGCTTTGTATTTCTTTTTGTTGTCTGATTGCTGAGGTTAGGACTTCTAGTACTATGTTGAGTACAGCAGTGATAGTGGACATCCCTGCCTTGTTCCTGACCTTAGGGGAAAAGTTCTCAGTTTTTCCCAATTGAGAATGATATTCGCTGTAGGTTTTTCATCGGTGGCTTTTATGATATTGAGGTATGTACCGTCATTCCCTATAGTGTGAAAAGTTTTGATCAAGAAAGGATGCTGTACTTTGTCAAATGCTTTTTCAGCATCTATTGAGAGGATCATATGCTTCTTGTTCTTTTATTAGTGTATTGTATCACATTGATTGATTTGTGGATGTTGAACCAACCTTACAGCCCAGGAATAAATCCCGCTTGGTTGTGATGAATAATCCTTTTAATGTACTTTTGGATCCTACTGGCTAGTATTTTGGTGAGATTTTTTTTTGCATCCATGTTCATCAGGAATATTGCTCTGTAATTCTCCTTTTTGATGGGGTCTCTGTCTGGTTTGGGGATCAAGGTCATGCTGGCCTCATAAAATGAGTTTGGAAGTTTTCTTTCCATCTCTATTTTTTGGAAAAGCTTCAGGAGAATAGGTATTAATTCTTCTTTAAACATGGGAAGTTGTCTGGCCCTGGACTCTTGTTTGCTGGGGGATTTTTGATGACTGCTTCAATCTCCTTACTGGTTGTGGGTCTGTCTGTTCAGGTTTTCTATTTCTTCCTGGTTCAGTTTTGGTAGTTTATACATCTCTAGGAATGCATTTATTTCCTTCAGATTGTCAAATTTGCTGGCGTATAGTTGCTCACAATATATTCTTGTAATTGTTTGTATTTCTTTGTTGTTGGTTGTGATCTCTCCTCTTTCTTTCATGGTTTTATTAATTTAGGTCCTTTCTCTTGTCTTTTTGGTAAGTCTGGCCAGTGGGTTATCAATCTTATTAATTCTTTCAAAGAACCAGCTCCTAGTTTCGTTGATCTGTTCTACTGTTCTTTTGGTTTCTGTTTTTCATTGTTTTCTTTGATCTTTATGAGTTCTCTTCTCCTGCTGGATTTAGGCTTTCTTTGCTATTCTTTCTCCAACTCCTTCAGGTGTAGGGTTAGGTTGTGTATTTGAGACCTTTCTTGTTTCTTGAGAAAGGCTTGTATTGTTATATACTTTCCTCTCAGGACCAC
Source organism: Lontra canadensis (assembly GCF_010015895.1). Classification (NCBI taxonomy): domain Eukaryota; kingdom Metazoa; phylum Chordata; class Mammalia; order Carnivora; family Mustelidae; genus Lontra; species Lontra canadensis. The sequence continues at coordinate 19,853,569 of NW_022631015.1, read as the reverse complement.
CTTTGCTCTATCCCAAAGATTTTTAACAGTTGTGTTTATTTTCATTTGTTTCCATGAATTTTTTAAATTCTTCTTTAATTTTCTGGTTGACCCATTCATTCTCTAGTAGGATGCTCTTTAGCCTCCATGTATTTGAGTTCTTTCCAACTTTCCTCTTGTGGTTGAGTTCTAGTTCAAAGCACTGTGGTCTGAAAATATGCAGGGAATGATCCCAGTCTTTTGGTACTGGTTGAGACCTGATTTGTGACCCAGGATGTGATCCATTCTGGAGAATGTTCCATGTGCACTAGAAAAGAATGTGTATTCTATTGCTTTGGGATGGAATGTTCTGAATATATCTGTGATGTCCATCTGGTCCAGTGTATCATTTAAGGCCTTTATTTCCTTGTTGATCTTTTGCTTAGATGATCTGTCCATTTCAGTGAGGGGAGTGTTAGTCCCCTACTATTATTGTATTATTGTCAATGTGTTTCTTTGATTTTGTTATTAATTGGTTTATATAATTGGCTGTTCCCATGTTAGCAGCATAGATATTTATAATTGTTAGATCTTCTTGTTGGACAGACCTTTTAAGTATAATATAAATGTCCTTCCTGATCTCTTATTATAGTCTTTGGCTTAAAATCTAATTGATCTGATATAAGGATTGCCACCCCAGCTTTCTTTTAATGTCCATTAGCATGGTAAATTGTTTTCCACCCCCTCACTTTAAATCTGGAGGTATCTTTGGGTCTAAAATGAGTTTCTTGAAGAGAGCATATTGATGGGTTTTGTTTTTTTATCCATTCTGATACCCTGTGTCTTTTGATTGGGGCATTTAGCCCATTTACATTCAGGGTAACTATTGAGAGATATGAATTTAGTGTCATTGTATTGCCTGTAAGGTGACTATTACTGTATATTGTCTCTGTTCCTTTCTGGTCTGTTACTTTTAGGCTCTCTCTTTGCTTAGAGGACCCCTTTCAATATTTCCTATAGGGCTTTTAGTTTTTGTTTTGTCCTGGAAGCTTTATCTCTCTCCTTCTATTTTCAATGACAGCCTAGCTGGATATAGTATTCTTGGCTGCATATTTTTCTCATTTAGTGCTCTGCATATATCATGTCAGTCCTTTCTGGCTGCCAGGTGTCTATAGATAAGTCTGCTGCCAATCTAATATTTCTGCTGCAGTAATTCTCAAAGACCTCTTGTCCCAATCTGCTTTCAGGATTTTCTTTTTGTCACTGAGACTTATATAAGTTTTACTATTAAATCACAAGTTGTTGACCTATTTTTATTGATTTTGGAGGGGGGTATTCTGTGCATCCTGGATTTTGATGCTTGTTCCCTTGGCCAAATTTGGGATATTCTTTGCTATAATTTGCTCCAAAATGCCTTCTGCCCTTCTCTCTCTGTCTTTCGTCTTCTTCTGGGATACCAGTTATTCTAATATTTTCTTGTCTGATGGTATCACTTTTCTCTCGTCTTCTTCCCTCATGGTCCAGTAGTTGTTTGTTTCTTTTTCTCAGCTTCTTTACTTCTGTCATTCGGGCTTCTATATTACTAATTCTCTCTTCTGTCTCATTTATCCTAGCAGTAAGAGCCTCCATTTTTTATTGTACCTCATTAAAAGCTTTTTTTAAATTTCAACTTGTTTTGCTTTTAGTTCTTTTATTTCTCCAGAAAGGGATTTTCTAGTATTTTCCATGCCTTTTTCAAACCCAGCTAGCACCTTGATAATCGTCATTCTGAATTCTAGTTCTGACATCTTACTAATATCTGTATTGATTAGGCCCCTAGCCTTCAGTACTGCCTCTTGTTCTTTTTTTTTTTTTTTTTTTTGAGGTGAGTTTTTCCACCTTGTCATTTTATCCAGATAAGAATAGATGAATGAGAGAACAAAATACTAAAAGGGTAACAACAACCCCAGAAAAATATATCCTAGCCAAATCGGAAGAAACCCGAAGCTGGGGGAGAAGAAAGGTGGGGGGGGAAATATATACAATTAGACTGATGAATAGAACAGAGCCACACACTTGATTTTGGGTGTATTTTGATTTGTTAGAAGGAACTGCCTCCCAAAATTTTAAAGAAAGAAAAACATATATATACAAAAATAAGGGTAAACACTATGAAGGGATGGAATATGACTGCAAAGATGAAAATTAAAGAAGAGTCTAAAAAAGGAATTGATCAGTTGGTTAAAAAAAAAAAAAGAATGTGATCAGGCTGGAGAGTAGAACAAAGCTATACACTAGATTTAGGATATATTTTGATCTGTTAGAAGAAACCATATCCTAACATTTTAAAGAGGGAAAAACTTACATATGTACAAAAAAATAAGGTTAAAAACAATAAAGGGATTGAATATGACTATAAGAATGAAAATTTAAAAAGATTTTTAAAAGGTATTGATAAGATAAAATAGTTATAAAAGATTAAAATAGGAAAGAAGAAAAACTAAAAAATAGAACATGAAAGAAATAAAATTTAAAAAATTTAACTTTGGAAAGACTAAAGGATCATGGAAACAAGACAGGAATCCTATGTGTTGCTTTCCCCTAGCTCTGAAGTTCTGCAGTTTTCATTGATTGGTAAACTTGGTCTTGGCTGGATGTTCTTGCTGATCTTCTGGGGAAAAGGGCCTGTTGCTGTGATTCTCAAATTTTTTTTGCCTGAGGCAGAAGAGCACCGGCCTTGCCAGGGGCCAGGTTAAGCAATCTGCTCGGGTTTGCACTCTGTAGCTTTTTGTCCCTGAGTGCTTTCTGTAGAGCTCTGGAGGACGGGAATGAAAACGGCGGCCTCCCAATCTCCAGCCCAGAGGAGCCAAGAGCTTGGGGCCTCACTCCTCAGTGTACCCTCAGAGATAAGAAATCAATCCCTCCCATCTCCATGGTCTCCGGCTGCCCTCCAAGCTCACCTGGCCTGTGACTTAGCATTTCGCACAGCCCCATTTGGAATCTCCAAACCCAGCAGATTCCTGTAGTGTGCTCCCTCGCCACTCCTCCCAGAGGAGGAAGGTGAGTCTCCCCAGATCTGCCACTCATGGGGCCCTTTCTTGAGGAGTAGTGGCCCGATCATGGTTTAAGGTAAACCTGACTGAGAGCCAGTCCTCAGCTCCGTCTCTGCCAGTGGCTTCCCCACTCTGATACCTGGGGGCTCTTCTGCACTCAGACACCCCCGGTCTTTCTGTGACCCTGTGGGTCCTGAGACCACACTGTCTCCACGAGGGCTCCACCCCTGCTTAGCCTCTGGAGTGATGTCCCTCAGTGGAGCAAACTTCTTAAGATCCCGATTTTGTACTCTGTTGCTCCACCACTTGTTGGGAGCCGACCCCTTCCCCTGCCATCCTTCTTCCCATATGTTGCCTCGGATTCACTTCTCTGCTCGTCCTACCCTCCAGAAGGTGGTTACTTTTCTGTTCCTAGAATTGCTGCTCTGCTCTTTGATCTCCTGTTGTGTTTGTAGGTGTTCAGAATGGTTTGATAACTATCTAGCTGAATTCCTGGGACCCTGTGATATTTAGGTCTTCCTGCTCCTCCTTTTTTTCTTTCAGTGCTTTGAATATATCATCTCCTCTCCTGACCTACAAGGCTTCTGACAACCTCATGGGGGTTCCCCTGTATATGACGTTTGTGTGTTTGTCTTTGCTGGTTTTAAAATTCTCTTTGATTTAGAAAGTTTTATTATAATCTGTCTTGGAGAAAATCTTTTTGAGTTGAATCTCTTTGGGGACCTATGAGATTCATAAATTTGGATGTCCAAGTTTCTTGCCTTTTAGGAATTTGTCAACCACTATTTCTTTAAATAATTTTTCTGCCCCTTTTCCTACCTTCTCTTTCTGGTACTCCATTGTAGCATAGATTATTTTTTCGATGGTGTTCTATGATTCACATAAACTCTTTCTACTCTTTCTTTTTTAAATTTTTTATTTATTCGAGAGAGAGAAAGAGAGAGAGAATGAGAGCGTGCACATGAGTGGAGAGGGGGAGGGGTAGAGAGAGAAGCAGACAACCCGCTGAGCAGAGAGCCTGACACAGGGCTTGAACTCAGGACTCTGGGATCATGACCTGAGCTGAAGGCAGACACTTAACCGACTGAGCTGCTCAGGTGCCCCTCTCTTCACTCTTTTTCATTCTTTTTTCTTTGTTCTCCCCTGACTTGATAGTTTCAAATAATCTGTCTTTGACTTCATAGCTTCTTTCTTCTTCTTGGGCAAGTCTGCTGTTGGTGTTCTCCATTGCACCTTTCGTTGTGTTTATTGCATTCCTCAGCTCCAGACTTTGTTTCTCTCTCTTTCGTTTTCTTTTCTTTTTTCTTTTCTTTTCTTTTCTTTTCTCTTCTCTTCTCTTTTCTCTTTTCTTTTCTTTCTTTCTTTCTTTCTTTCTTTCTTTCTGTATCTCTGTTAAATGTCTCATTTTGCTTGTATACTGTTTTCTTGAATTCATTGACTTGTCTTTCTGTGTTTTCTTGTAGCTCACGGAACTTCCTTAAAACAACTAGTTGAATTGTTTATTGGGCAGATTGCAGATCTCCATTTCTTTAGGGTTGGTTACTGGGAAATTACTACGTGCATTGGGTTGTGTCATGTTTCCTTGACTTTTCATGTTCCTTGAAACATGTTCTTGTGTTGCTGTCCAGTCTCTACAGTCTCTGGGAGAGAAATCCCTTCTGCCCGCCATACTAAGCATTCTAAGACTCTCAGACATTTTCTATGCATACACGTGTTCCATACTTCTTGTTCTCTCCTCATGGGTGGGTGGGTGATGATTCTTAAGATTGTATTCTTTCTCCTGATCCTGCAAAGCCCAGCTGAGTGCTGTCAGCCTCCCATTTGCCTTCCCCAGGGCAGTGCTGAATGCTGAAGTTGTTGTGCTTATTCCCAATCCTGCAGATTTGGACTGGCTTTCTGCACATGCTCACTAGCTCTCTGCAAAGACTTGTACTCACTGACCTTGGCAGTGTGAACAAGGAGCTGGCCACGTGGTGGTGGCGGTTGCAGCAGGGGTTAGGGGTAGCTCAGGGTAGGCTGTGCAGAGTGCTGAGGGTGCCTGTGGGCTGGTTGGGGGGACGCCCATGTGAGGCATCCCCAGTGGTTCCTGGTGGGGCTTCTTGGTGGGGCCTACATAATGGATCTGCAGCACTTCTGCTCTCCAGGCGCCCTAGCTGCTCTTCTCCCAGCTCCTCCTAACGCTTCAGCCATGTACCATCTTAGTGTTATGGATGAGGCAAGAAGGGATGGGGCCTCTTTGGCAGCTGGGGACGCTAGACACACAGTCACATGCCCCCACATTCCTTGTGAAGAAGTCACTGGCAAACAAGCTCTTCCTCAGTGCTGAGCTGTGCCACTGTTGGGGGAGGGTGGCGCGAGAGTGAACCTGTTCTTATCCTCTTCATTGTGTTCAGTCTTGGATTCTGCTCCAGCAGCATGTTGGGACTTCTCTGTTGGACTCTAGGACAACCACAGAGCACTTTCATTTGTGGGTGATGCTCAGAATTGGTGTGTTTTCTTGGGTGGGGTAAGACAGAGGACAACTTGTGTTCCTCGATTTCACTGTCACCTCTACCTGCATTTCATGTTTAGCAACGCAGAGTGCCACAAATATCCAAGCTTTTTGGAAGAAAATAAATCTAATTCCAGTGTAATGGGCAACTCTGGATTTTGTGTGGTTTGGACTCAACATGGACTCAGGTTCAGAGCCTTTGCGCCTTGGAAATACACTTGGAACTCTGCTGGAAAATGTTCGCTTTCTCTTTTCTCTGAATATTGATACACCTGTCACATTCAAGCAGGGCCCATGATTGATCTTAATGTGCAGATGTTCCTAACCGAGGCTGGATGTTTGAATTTGCTTCATTCTATGCAGTCGGTTTTAATTTTGATTAATTGCCATCAGGAATAATAACTCCTTAGGGCAGATCATTAGGAAGCTACAAAATCGATTATGTTTAGCTACAGGATATGTAAAACTCGTCACCTCCACTGAAACAATCCGAGATACCCTTTGAGTTGCCCGCACAAGGAATACTTCGGTCATTCCAACTGGATTTCAGGAACAAATTGAAATTGAATTGGAAATGCCTTTTCATAAGTAAGTTAGCTTTCACATTTGCTTTTTTTCCCTTTTCTCAATAGAGTTTCTTAATTTTGACATGAAAATCACTAACCACAGCCGACGGTCATAGGAATAAGGTAGGAATAAGATACTTTTAGGTATATGCTAGGGAACATCTCTCAGGGCATATTTGCAATTATTAGTTGAGATTCATGAGCTCCTGATGGATACATAAGGAAGGACCCGGGCTTACCTCTCATTCCCCACCTGAGACCAATGCCTTTGTTGGGCCATTGACTGCTTCTCTTTGTGGGTTATGCACAAGGCTCCCAACTGCCTCTAGCATCCTGACCTCTGGTGTTTCCTCCTGGCCTATACATGCTCAACAATTTGCTCTTTCCTAACTAGAGCACACCAGCTCCTGCCTTTGCACATGGCTCTCACCATCCCTGGAATGCTCTTACCGCTCCCCTCCTCTCCCCTCCACCCATTTCATCTGGCTACCTCATACTCAGTACTCCTTTTAAAAGTACTCCTTCCGGGGGAAGCTTTGTTGCCTCACCCCACCTTGGGGGCTCTTCTCTGCGTCTCTCAGTGTCCTGGGCCATTACTACGTAACTGCCGTCCTAGTTTATCGCCACTGAATGTCTGTCTCCTCTTTTAGACTGTGAGGTCTCTGAGGGCAAAATTCCCATCTTGTACCTCTACAGCCCCTAGTTCAGGGGATCTGACCCTTTTTTGCTTCACACACCCTTTTGAGAAACTGAAGAAAACCATGACCTCAGTCTCTAGATGAACAACTCTGAATTTTGCAGATAATTTCAAGGTGTTCTGGGATCCTCTAAATCCACCTGTGGACCTTAGAAGTCCATGGACCTCTGGTTAAGAAGTGCTGCACTAGCTCTCGGGGACATCAAAACAGTGAGCACTTAACCCGTGCTTACTGTGCATCTGACATGATTCTGCGTACTTCACAGGGTGCCCCCATGTATTACTTACCACAACCCTATGAGGTAGATCCTCAGATGAGCCCCAGTTTAAAGAGGAAAAGGAGGAACAGCACAGAAGTAACTTGCTCACGACGATCCCTGAGCCCGCTCCCCTCACTGGCACTGCCTGCCTCCTGGCCTCACACCGGTGCACTCATAGCCCTCCTCCTATGGACGTTGCAAATTGTTGCATGAACCGTCAAATGAGCAATAGTATTAGATATATCAGAAACTATGAATAAGGTTAAAATCATGCAGAAAATAAAGTGGCTTAGCATTCAGAGGGTTGGAGCTTTCTCAGCGGAGTGGAGAGCATAGAGTGCAGGCTACGCCCAGTCTCCAGTTAGCTTTAAATATAAGGAGTTGGGGGGCGGGGGAAGGCGCCTGGGTGGCTCAGTCGGTGAAGTGTCTTTCTTCGGTTCAGGTCATGTTCTCAGGGTCCTGGGATCGAGCCCCTACCTCGGGGAGGGGGGTGTCTGCTTTCCCCTCTTCCCCTGCCCCAGCTTGTGCTAGCTCTCTCTCTCAAGTAAATAAGTAACATTTTTTTTTTTTTAAGTATAAGGAGTGGGAAGGTAAAGAACTTCTGTTTAATATACACCTGACCTGGAGTTTAGTGCTTCCTAAACAAACCATCTCCTACTACAGTGGTAACAGAGCTTGGAATAAAATTCAATTTTGAGTCTGGTATTGACCTCAGGGAAGGGCTGGATGGGAATATAGAAAGTGCTGTGGTTTTTTGTTTTTGTTTTTTTAAGATTTTATTTATTTATTTGACAGAGATCACAAGCAGGCAGAGACGCAGGCAGAGAGAGAAGGGGAAGCAGGTTCCCCGCTGAGCAGAGAGCCCCATGCAGGGCTTGATCCCAGGACCCTGGGATCATGACCTGATCTGAGGACAGAGGCTTTAACCCACTGAGCCACCCAGGTGCCCCGAAAGTGCTGTGGGTTTTAAAGCAAGCACTAATAAGGCACAGTTTCTAGAAGCCGAACCGTTGACTCCCTGTGCTCCCACCTCCCCCCGCCCTGAGTGGAAGTGTTAGGGCTAGACTGGAGAAGGATTAAGTAAGTAAGGGTGAGCTAAGCTTTTTCTCTCTTTTCATAAAGATAAGCCTTTGGTGTATTTAGTGATAAAAAAGAGTTTTACAGTTCCAGTCTCATGAGAATAGGACCTCCACGCCAGTGTGCATCCGCACGCCCTTCTGCTCTGGTCCCAGAAGGGCAGGAAGGGACGGTGGGAATGAAAGAGGAGAGAGACGCGTATGTGTCACAGGCCAGCAGTCACAGGAAGTGGTTCCAGGTGGAGGGTGTCCGCTCATCTAGCCCAAGGTCTCTCCTGTTGTCAACGGTTTAAAAGTCAAACGTCAGGCACCGAGCTTGGGGTGGGGACCTGCCAGGAAAAAACCGCGGCAGGGAGACTTGACTTACTCCAAGAACCTTATAGTCTACTTCATTACTGTCTAAGACCGATTTTAACCACATCCCAGGCAGGCCTAGGACTGAGAAAATGCTCTTGGTGTCCCCCGTGGTTGCTAGGACGGATCTTACTGTGTCCTGCGTATCGCATTCGGGGAATCCATCTCTAGGTAAGCGTTCAACCACTTCTAGCCCGTGTGTAGAGGGGGCTCAGGTCTTCAGAGGGCCAGAGTCTAACCCCAGTGCTCCTGGGGATGTGAATCTCCATGTCCGGTGGGAAGGACAAGGGTATGTGAGGTGGGTCATTGCCCAAGTTGGTGCCCTCACGGTGGCTCTCGTCAGTGCTCAAGGTACTTAGAGCTCTGCCTCACAAACTGTGGGTGGTGCTTCTCCTATCAGTCATTTTTATTGATCTTATGCTTATCCAGATCACTGACCGGATATCTTGGTTCCTCAATGCCAGTATATTTGGATTATGGAGGATGATATCATGAACCAACAGACACAGGAGCTTCCTGGAACTGAATTTGGGAAAATTTTCTGGTTTCTTTCTTTCTTTTTTTAATAATATAGAAAACAGTGTCCTAAAATGCTAGCAAGTCATTTAAAAATATTTGGCTGGAAAGGTTTTTAACTTTTTCTAATATTAGCTTGCCTTGCTTTATAACCTAGCTGTCTTCAACTACAAGCAATCATTTAAAGGGGGCTAAATCAAGCCAGTTTTCCACTGAGTTACAATCATGGAGACTCTAATTATCCAGGTTTCATCTCAAGTTGTGTTGTAATTCATTAAAATTCCTTTTGCCCCTTTTCAGTTGGATGCGTTTCAGCATTCTAAATTCTCATCTCTTCCTGTTTCAAAAATGTAGACCGTTAATAGAGTGTATTCATATCTCATTTGTTTGTTAATTTGCTTTTGCAATGATCTCTTTGTCCCTTCATTTCTCTGACCCGTGGCTGTACCTACGTTACCAGTTAAAATGCAAATTTTCTTAGAGGCTGGTCCCTACTAATCATAGCCAAAGAATTTTGATCTTGCAAAATGATTTGCATTTGGATGACGGATTCCCACGATGAGTAGGAATTTGCACCTGGATGCAAATCCCTGGAGAGCCGGGCTCTGCGCTCTGCGGGGCTGTGTGGTGGACTTGGGGAGAGGGAGGTGGCATCTTTGGGGTGATGGAAGGAATTGCACTCTGTGAAGGACACAGCCTTGTGCTACAGAACAGGACTGGGGGTGAAGCCTCTGATTTTTGCCCTTCTGGAAGGTCTGCCTTGGTGCGAAGCCATGAGATGTCGGCAGGTCCGCTGCGTATCATCAGGGCAGCTGAGTTGATGTGAGTCTGCCCTTTGGCTTTCAAAGATCTCTCGGGGCAGCCTGACTGGGAGAGGTTATCAGCTCCCCTGCCCTGCCTGGTGGGGGTCAGTGTTTAGCTGGTATAAAAGCTTTATGGGAATGTGTATCTTTCGTCACCACCGACCAGATCATTCTTGTAACTAGGCACCCAAGGAAGTCTCGAAGGATTCCTCCTGGAGCTGGGCAGCCTTGGGGCTGCTCCCGGGAGGTTTATCTTTGCTTTTTCTAATGTTTGCTATCTGGAGAGGATTCCCCAGGGAATAGTTTGGCTTAGGTGTGAGGCTGAGCCTTTCATTCCTTCTGACCCAGGGAAAACAGGTTCTTTAGATTACAAACCCAATGTAATTCCATCAGGAAGAGTGGGCTCCCGGAAGGAAGATCAACAGTTGAGGATTACTGAAAAATGGGGTACAGTGTTTTTTTTTCTTGGCCATTTTTTTTTAAGAGAAGAAAGGACTATAATTTACACTAGAACTCTGCTCTGTGTTTGAAGATGTGCATTGGAGACTCTTGGGGGAAACCGTTGCTTGCCTCAAATCAAAAGGGAAAATGAGGCTAGAAATAACGTTTAAAACACATCCAGTGACCTGAATATTATTTTATAGGTCTGAATAAAGGGTGAGAACATGATTTAGAGGGTCTGTGATAGCTCAGTAGTTTGTTAATAATCTCATGTAAAAATTAAATCAGATTGTGAATTACGTACTCTGTATTTTACTTAATTTAGTTTTACTGAATAGGGATTTTCAAGTGCAATCATTCTTGCTAACATACAGCGATTATACTGGTTCAGGGGGCTGCACTATAAGATGATAAAAGATACAAAAAAATGGTTTTTTTTTTTTGAAGTAAAGTCTACACCCAACATCGGGCTCAACCCCCCAACCCCAAGATCAGGAGTCTCACACTTCACTTAGCCAGGAGCCCCAAGAAGATAAATATTTGAGTTGATTATGAATTTTATCTAATTACATTGGTCCATTAAAAAAAAACCAACAACAGTGCCCCATAGGTCGGTTAAATTGCAGGAGCACAACACCTCAAGTTATTGCTGGAAATTCGAGAGCTAGCTTCCTCACGCCCTCTTCGTTCGTCCTGTGGAACATGGTGTACCGAAGATCTTATTCTGCAAGTTTTTGCAAGATTCTTTTAACAGCCCTCTTTCTAAATTCCTTCTGCAAGAGTCATTTACTCTTTCGAAGAGTGACTGTGTAATTTGGCCCTCGAACCCCTGGGAGCCCCTGAAGTTTCGTTAAGGAGTCCGGAAATCTATATTTATACCGAGTGTTATCGAGGACAGAATGAAGAACGTACTGGTATAGATGTACTGTTATTTTTCATGTGTAAGTGATTGTTGCGATGATTAATCAGTACAAAATATGCTGCTTTCATGACAGCTTTTGGTAATCTCAGTCAACAGAGACTAAAATAAAATGCCTAGTATTGGGTGAAAAATGGGCTCTCGTACTTGAAAAGTTTAGGAACTAGGAGAAAACAGGAGTGGAGAGTGTCACCCATGTGGCAAGTTTCCATTTCAGCTAAAGTTCCTTGTAGGCCTCCGAACTCCCCATGGTCAAAGGAGTTATTCAAGTCTCAGAATGATTCATGCTTATATAACATACTGGGAACAAAACTGTGGAGCATTAGGGTTTGTGGAGGAAAAAGAGGGGGGTACATTCAAATGATCTGCTAATATGGTGTCTTTTTTTTTTTTTTTTTTTTTTTTAATGCTCTCGCATTACCACATTGTGGCTAAGTAGATGACAGCTGGCCGCAGAAGTCTATAAACTCATTTTAATCTGCTTTCAGCCAGCCAGGATCCCCTGAATCATACTCACGGAGAGGACTCCAGGAAGTGCACTGAGCTCTGCCCTGCTTCCCAAGCCGAGCCACACTTGTCCGGCCTCAGGATCAATGCTGGGTCACAAAAAAGGGGGTCATGAGAACAAAGCCTAGCTCGAAGGGGGCGGGGGGCAGATGCACCAGAAAGAACCAGGCAAAGTTCTGGAGAGAAAAGTTCCTGCTCTTTTTTTTTTTTTAAGATTTTATTTAATTATTTGACACTGTAAGAGGGATCACAAGTAGACAGAGAGGCAGGCAGAGAGAAGGGGGGAAGGAGGCTCCTCGCTGAGCAGAGAGCCTGATAAAGGGCTCGATCCTGACCCTGAGATCATGATCTGGGCCAAAGGCAGAGGCTTAACCCACTGAGCCACCCAGGTGCCCCAACTTCCCACTTTGTGAAGGGTGGAATCTCTCACTAGCTGACCAAGCACACAGTCAGTGAGTTCCCTCCTGTCCCTCTGACAGAAACCAGCCCCACAGTCTAACATTCGAAGGTAAGGGACAGAATGAAGCGGGGCTCTTAATCTCGGGCCTGGGAGTTCAAGCCCCACGTTGGGTGTAAAGGTTACTTAAATAAGATCTTAAAAAAGATAAATCAGTAAAGGACCCAGGGAAGAGGAGGCATGTCCTTGTCAACCCCCAGAAACAGATCCGCCTCCACTCCGGGCAGGCAAATAAATCCATTCATGTCACACACGCCGCAGAAGTTTTTATTGTTGATCAATAATTACAGCTCTCTTTCATGTTTTCACACTCTAGGTCTAAGGAGGGAAGGGAACGGGGCCTGTTAACCTTCATGTGCGACCCAGAAGCCGTTTATGGCTGGCCAGGTGCAAACGCCGTATCTAATCTCCCCCGTGTCTGCGGGGCAGGAGCTGCAGCGGTTGGAGGGACTTCTCGGCTATCAGATATCAAGGAAATGTCCCTGCTGGTGTTGTCCCATTTCGGGGTGGCACAAGAAATCCGCAAGCTGTTTTCCACTTCAACGCATGACAGGTATGACTGGGGAAAAGCCATTTTTACTGAGATCCCAACCATGGGGGTGAGCGCAGAGTGACCCACTCCAAGTTCAAGGGGGCATTGGAGGCCCTTTATCAGTCTCCTTCCTGTAGCTGCAGAAGCCATCTTCAGCCTTGTGTCTTACTACCACCGGCTCTTTGTGACTGTGGACAGGACCCCAGGGTACTGAGAATCAAAGTGTGTTCACCTGAAAAACTGACACGGTCTTTAGTCTGGCATTAGTGCCTGCGGGTATTTTAAAAATTAATGTAATTGGGGGTAAAGTAAAACGAGATCCTGAAGCCAGAGTTTAAGACAGAAGGAATGTTTGCATGACTTACTCAAACGGGGTGTGCAACGCAGTAAACACTGTGGGGGAGACGACGGGGTGAGCGCGGGCCCTACGACCTCCTGGGAGCCTGAGCTGGGACAAGGCGTCTGAGCCCCAGTTCCCTTGTCTGTGCCACAAGGAGTTGATCACTGCACGACGCCTTTCGCTTTTGCAGATCTACACTGAATACATGCCTCGGACCCGGCAGACAGCGTCTCAGCCATCTCGTCATGCAGACTGGGGCCAGTGCAGAGGCAGGACTCACCTATGGACAAGTGTTGCAAAGTAAGACATCGGTGTAAGAACTATGTATGTCCGTAACGCGTCACGTTTGTACACCTTAAATTACACAGCGGTAGATGTCAGGCATGTCTCAGTGAATTTAGAATCAAAGTGGAGGACGGTTTCTAAAGACAGGGGGTAGTGTTCTAGCTTCAGCTCCGTTCTGCGTGGGCTAATTTCCCTGGCCCCAGATATTTAGATGACATCACAGATGGCGTCTGGAGCAGGTAGGAATTGCGTTTGCTAAATGGAACGGAGAGGCGGAAGGAAATAGGGGTTGTTTTTGTCACACGACAAGGGCTGCGGTGTCGCACAGTGAAGGTCCTCTATGAAGGCTCAAGCCTCAGGCTCTTCTTCCTTCTCCATCCTTCTTAGGATTGGGCTCTCATTCCCATGCCTCTAGCCTCCTTAATAAACACTCCTGGACTCCCACCCCGTGACCTCTGCTTTTCCTCATTGGCTACAAGTGTGTCACATGACCACCCCTACCTGCAAGGGAGTCTGGAAGACGGCATGCTGAAATTGAGCCCGTTGCTTGGGTTGAACAAGACCTAGCATCTGTCAGCAGGGAAGAAGGCACTGATGGCAGTGACGGGGCCAGGACTCTGGTGAGGTTCACAGATCCCGCAGGCTGGAGAGGGCAGGAAATGCAGGGACTGATGGAGTCAGAACGCAGAAGGATCTTAGGAGAGGGGAACAGTATAATGAACCTAGCATGCACACAATTCAGTAGAGTTAAAGTCTTACCCCTGAGTCTAAAAAAATCAACAGTAAATAGAATGGGAGAAATGTTTCTTAATAACCCTATAAAAATATCTACTAATTTTCCTTTACCACAAGAGTACTAATAGCAATCAAAATAATACGTTTCTGGAATGTTTACTATTAGTTATCGCCCATTTAATTCTCAGGGTAATTCTCAGAGGGAGATTTATTATTTTATTACTTTTTTTTTTTTGGAAAATTGAGAATTATAAGTAACTTGACCAAAATCCTATAGCTAGTAAGTAGGTGGTACAGGATTTGAAGTTAATGCCAGAACACTTATAACCCTTATTTTCCTTTATATTATACTGTTTCCCAAGGGAAACTGATTTATTGTCTCAAAAAGCTAATTCAATCTTTTTTTAAAAGATTTTACTTGGGGTTGCCTGGGTGGCTCAGTGGGTTAAGCCTCTGCCTTCAGTTCAGGTCATGATCCCAGGGTCCTGGGATCGAGCCCCACATTAGGCTCCCTGATCAGTGGGGAGTCTGCTTCTCACTCTGACGAATAAATAAAATTAAAAAAAAAAAAGATTTTATTACTTTTACGTAATCTCTGCACCCAGCATGGGGCTTGAACTCACAACCCTGAGATCAAGACCCAAATGCTCCACTGACTGAGTCAGCCAGTTGCCCCAAAAGCTAATTCAGACTTGGACTGCATTCATAGTATCACAATAGCTATGTGTGGGGAGATAACAGTCTGTGATCAAAATGTATTTGCAGCATTGCTCTTAATTCTGGAAGCCGGGTGCGGACGATGGGAACCACTAAATCCTCCTGTACTCACGCCACCTTCAACAGTCTCAGAAGGTAAGGAGGATGCTCAAGGTCCACACCTCCACCTTGCTCTTGGCCCTGGAGCCCCAACAATGGACTCTTCTGTCTCCTATACCCCCAAATTGTCACTTTCTACCAATTCTTTTTTCCTCAGCCAATAAGTTTATTTTAAAAGTTTCCATCCTAAATAAATAGCCCTCCAAAACCTCCTTGGTAGAAGTACATACCTTTTAAACTGTGACTTCTAATGAGTCTTTGATAACCACACTTCTTATAAGAATATGTAACGGGGTGTCTGGGTGGCTCAGTGGGTTAAGCCTCTGCATTCGGCTCGGGTCATGGTCTCAGGGTCCTGGAATCGAGCCCCACGTCGGGCTCTCTGCTCGGCAGGGAGTCTGCTTCCTCCCTCCCTCTCTGCCTGCCAAATAAATAAATAAAATCTTTAAAAAATAACAACAAAGAATATGTAATATATGCGGTCTCTACCTCCTTGCTTTCCATTTATACCCTTTTTAATTTCCAACTATGTTGGACATCCCCAGCAATTTTCAATCACAAGTCTTGTGGCTGCCCTCTTTATAAAGCAAATTTGCTGACAGTTGGAGGCTTGGTGGAGGCCGGTATTTTAAGGACTACTCATTTATCTGATATCTTGAAAACATTCCTAAACCTGTTAAAAAGTCTAGTTTTCACAAATGTGTTCTCCTACTAAATCAATAGGACTTTTAATTCGCTCTGAAACAGTGAACCTAAACTCTGCAATGATTTCGTGGGCTCGCTGTTCACTTTCTCATTACAGAAAAAAGCAGACTCTTTCTGTTCTTTTATACTTAAATAATTTTAGTGCCTGTGACTGTATTTAAAGTAAATGAAAAATGACTGTTCCGTGTTTGATTATCAGTGGACTAAGCATCAGTGACATAAAGAATCTGGGAACAGACCATCGACCGTCCGTTTGCCTCTGCCCCTGTACTCGTCATTCCCCAGTTCCACATCCCCTGGGAGTATGGAAGAGACCTGAGTCACTTCAGCAACAGTTTGGAAGTAGATCCTTTCACAAAGGCTTGGGAAACCACAAGTTTCAATTGCAAGTATGATATAACTACATTTCTAAACACCACCACCTCAAGTTTGGTAGGAACGCCGGTGGTTTTGGAAAGTTTCACTGCCGGCCAATTTGAGCTCTCAGGCCCCTTCTGTATCCAGTAGATTGGAACAAACAATATCCTTCAAGGAAAAATTCTAAAATTTCCTAAAAGTAGAAGTAAAACAGCACAGTTGACCCTTGAACAACATGGAGGCCAACCCCCGGTGTGGTCAGAAAGTTGCATGTAAGTTTTGACTCCCTGAAAATCTCACTACTAAATGGCCCGCTGTTGACCAGAAGCCTTACTGATTATGGTCTGTTAACACACATTTTGTATGCTATGTGTGTTATATACTATATTCTTCCAACAAACTAAGCTAGAGAAAAGAGGATGTTATTTAAAAAATAAGGAAAATACCTTTACCGTACGAGACAGTAAAAAATTCACATCTAAGTGACCCCACGCAGTTCAAACCCATCTTGTTCAAAGGTCAACTGTAATTAATCTCTTATTAAAACACAAGAAATAGGGGCGCCTGGATGGCTCAGTGGGTTAAAGCCTCTGCCTTCGGCTCAGGTCATGATCCCAGGGTCCTGGGATCGAGCCCCACGTCGGGCTCTCTGCTCAGCAGGGAGCCTGCTTCCTCCTCTCTGCCTGCCTCTCTGCCTACTTGTGATCTCTCTCTGTCAAATAAATAAATAAATCTTAAAAAAAATACAAGAAATAATTTTTCTTCCAGATTAGTTCTTTGGCTTTTTGTTGTTTCTCATTCTGGACCATCTGCAAAGCATGATTAGCACAAGAAATTGCCAAGGGCGGCAATAGAGTGAGAGGCAGGGTCCGGGGGCGGGGGGTGGGGGTGGAGGGTGAGCACTGGCACACAAGTAGATCATTCTAGATTAAATACTAAATCAGTAGAAACTGTACATGGAATTCTCATCCTTTCCCAGGCTCGCGATACACGGGGTAGGATGTCACCTTGTGAGCCAGGCAGCGGCGACAAGCTTCCGCCCCCTCCCAGTCAGCCCCGCGATCATGACGGTAAGCAGCCAATACGCTTCACCATCCCTCTGTACACACATTCCGTTTTTCCACTTTGGGTACAGGCTTCAGCAAATTACATGAGATATTCCACACTATTGTTTATTGGCTTTTAAAGTTGATCGTCAATGCCGTCTGTTTTAGAAGGATACACAGTGGGGCAAGTTTCGTGTGTGTTTATTGATAGGGGGCTCTTTCTAGCTTCTGGACGGGCTTGCAAAATGCATCCCAAGGATCCCCAACTCCTCACTCCATTTCTTTCTAGTAACCAGTTGGCTGTACTTCTCCCTCTGTCTCTCCCTTTCTCTTCTTTAACTTCAGGAATAGAAACAATAACGATCAGGACAAAGAAAGTGCATGCATGTGGCATGGGGTGGGCGGGGGGATATCTTGGAGCCAGGAGATAGAAGTCATTGGGCAAGTCACTTACCCTCTCTCTCCCAGTCTTACTCATTTTCAGCTGAGAATGGAAACGTCGTGAGGGATGTACATAAAGGCATAACGCAGAGGAACATGTTTTCAGAGGTCTCAGGTGCTGTTTCAGACCCAAAGACAGATCATATTCGTAAGATTTTTGAGTAATTCTAGTACAGGTCTTCCTCGAGTTACATCCTGATAAACCATCATAACTTGAAAGTATCCAAAGTCAGCAATACTGGACATCATAGCTCAGGCTAGCCTGCCTGCTCGGAACACTTACATGACCCTGCGGCTGAGCAAAGCCATTTAACATGAAGCCTATTTTATAACAAAGTGTTGAATTTCCCATAAGTTTACTTTATAGAATATAGGGGCAAAAATCAAGCTTTATGCTGGGTTTCTAACCTACACGTAGGACCAACACTTGAGTATATTTTACCAACAACATGACTCAAAAGAGTTAAAGAAAAAGAATAACCTTAAAGCCTTCCACAGGTACAAGAAATAGTTTAGGGGAACATTCTGTGAAGCCTGTTTTCATGGAGGGATCAGATAGCATGCAATTATTTTGTAATTGCCTTCAGCCCCTTGCTATATAATTATTCATTTGGTTATATGTGCTTTACAAATTAGCACCCCCCCAAAGATTTAAAAAAAAATTACGCAGAACGTGGTGATTATCCCTAGAGTTACATCGTTTCTCAAAGGGTAATTGCCATTTCATTTGCTGGGTCTGCATTCACATCATGACCTCATGGCAATCGTGTACTTAAAAAGTGACTTGCCTGGCTGGCCGGGCCTTGAAAAGTTGTGTGCAGCTATGGTCTGAGGCAGTGGTTGGGAACAGGTGCTGATGCAAACTGGTGAGTGCGGCGGGTTCAGCCGTGTTCCAGGCTGTGGAGGGCTCATGGTCAATAGTGGTGAGTGTGTGTGTGTGTGTGTGTGTGTGTACGTGTACACGCGTGCGGATTCCCATGCACATGTAAGCACGACATCCGTGGGTTTCTCGGGTCTCCCAAAGGCCGACCAATGCACGGAGGAAAGCTTTTACCCAACTAGGAGTCATTCCCACTCCCAAAGCCACACCAGTTTGTTAGATTTATTAGAAGGTCAAAGGAAGAGAACTATGAATGTCGCACCTTCCTCTTAAAATCAAGATCAAAAGTAAAAACGTCTTTCATGAAATACGAGAAGTAAAAACACATTGCTTGGGAGGGAGAGTAGGAGAGAGACTACCTAAGTCATGGAACATCACAGAGCTGTGTGTTTAGTACGAAATCCGCCCTGAATGTGTAGACATTATAAAATGATACGGTTCTGGGAGGGAGTTGATCAGGCCGCTGCGGAGCCCACACTACCGTGTGCTGAAGCAGCTTCTCAGGCTTTTCGAGAACGGATTGTTAAATACTCAGGAATCTTGCAAACAGGTTGTTACACTGTTGGAATCTTGAGCTCGGCTGTGGTGAGGATATTTACACCACAGAAATGGGCAAACGCTACAAACCATTCTTTTCTTCCCCTGAGAGCCAACTTACTAGCATACCACAGAGTTCAATCATTAAAGGAACACTTGGCTGAAAATCCCATTTCGCTAATACTTTTTATGGTATGGGATGACTGATTCTTAGATTTTAACCCTTCCCTGAGTGACTGTAAGCTTACTTTCTGTTTTTCCCTTCCTTTCTCTTAGGTTCTTCCAAGCCACTCGAAGATTGTTACAACTGAACACTCACCGCACGAATCCCGTGTTTGAATACTGGTGTTCAAGGGCACAGGATCTGAACTTGAACCCAGATTAGACACTGAGGGTTTGAATGCGCAGCCTGATATTTACCAGGTATGTGATCTGAACAATACTCCTCTCTTCATGCCTCCCTTTTCTCATTTGTGGAAGGGACCTCATGGAGGTTGAATGGGAATTCCTTCCTCGGAGGGTGGTTGCGGGAATGATTTAAGTTATGTATGTAAAGCGTTTGGAACTCTGGACATGGAAGGCCCTATGCATGTGATTATTATTGCATTCGTGGTTGGGAATCTTAGCCTGTGTGCCTGGCACATGCCCGACACTCAATAAATGGAAACTGTGTCTGTTTTTCTTTCTTGCAGTTCTGTTATTATACATCGGTATTTGGGTTAAAACATCTTTACCTTCAGGGACTGGAAGGCTGATGTCTCCTGGGCCACAGCCTGGCTCTTTCGAGGGCTCCTGTTGTCCCAGCTGAAGCCACTTTCTGCGAGTGCACCTTCAGCTCTGAAAAGGAGTGAGCCCAAAGTAGGGGGGGCCACGTGGAGCCTGCGGGGGAGGCAGGGCAAGGAGAGCCAGGTGACCTGTCCTTCCTTTGAACTGCTAGAACTTACTGACTGTAATGCTCAGTCTGTAAGGATGGCATGACGTCATTCTATCGTCCCTTGGGATTCGGTGTGAACCTAGGGTACCACGGCAGTAACACTGTCCCCCTGCTGCCCTTCCGTGGTTGGGCTGGGATGAGCAGAAGTGGGGTGGGTACTGCCCCACCTTTTCCAAGCTGCTTCTCTCTCCTCTCACTGTCACGGCAGTCCCGTGTTCAGTAGCACTCTGGCTGCAGAGAAGCCCAAAAGATGGGACCGAACCTGTGGTACCCATCCCAGGGGTGTGCCAAAGCCACTGAACAGGGGAGGGGGCGTCTCCCTGGCTTATAGCCCTCCAGACGCAGCCAGCTTGATATTCCAAGCCCTTGCTCCTGTGGACTAAGTCTCCCAGAGCCTGCAGGCAACGCCTCTTCCCCCGAAGCTCCGGCTCATTAAAGGAGGGATTCTTAGCTCTGAAACATACAGTACGCCTCGGCAGGTGTGCAGATTGGCCGCTAGACACCACAAGTGAAGACACATTCACAGAGGGAGCTGCGTGGCTACAGGGGCTAGAGGCCCCAGGATTGCACATTTTGCATACAACTGGCAACTTTGTCTGAAAACCTCAAATCCAGTGTATACTTCTATTCTGTCTTCTTTAAGATCTCTAAAACCATGCTGAAGTCATGCCCCTCAGTAATTTCTCTGTTGAACTGTGACGCTCCCTTAGGTTACAGAGGGTATGCAGAAATAATACTGGCCTTTCCGATCTGTTACCCGCAAAAGTCAGGAAACAGAGGCTAATCCTCCACTCTCCAGAATCCCAAGTTCTTTGTATAGGGTTTTTTTTTTTTGGAGGGGGTGTTGTTTCTGCTTTTTGTCTATGATCTCTTAAAAATATCCTTACCTGGGCGCCTGGGTGGCTCACATGGTTAAGCATCTGCCTTCGGCTCAGGTCATGATCCTGGGGTCCTGGGATCGAGCCCCGCATCAGGCTCCCTGCTCTTTGGGGAGCCTGGTTTTCTCTCTGCCTCTCTCTCTCTCTTATGAATAAATAAAATCTTTAAAAAAAAATCCTTATCTATCTCAGTGCAAATAATGTCAGTCTGCTATGATGACCAACTGAATCAGGAAAAGGAGAAGGAGGAAGAGGAGAAACATAATCACAGCTAACAGTCATTGGTCGCTTAGCACGTGTGAGCATAGCATCACGAATGTACATAACTGGTGTGCACGGTATTATTATCTTTGTTCGACAGAGGAATCCCAGACAGGGGAATGAACCTGCCCAAGGTCACACAGATAACCAGTGGCCTAGGATTAAAGACCCTCTGACCTGAATGGGAGAAGATATTTGCAAATGACATATCAGATAAAGGGCTAGTAGCCAAAATCCATAAAGAACTTATCAAACTCAACACCCAAAGAACAAATAATCCAATCAAGAAATGAGCAGAAGACATGAACAGACATTTCTGCAAAGAAGACATCCAGATGGCCAACAGACACATGAAAAAGTGCTCCACATCACTCGGCATCAGGGAAACACAAAACCACAGTGAGATACTACCTCACACTGGTCAGAATGGCTAAAATTAACAAGTCAGGAAATGACAAATGCTGGTGAGGATGTGGAGAAAGGGGAACCCTCCTACACTGTTGGTGGGAATGCAAGCTGGTGCAGCCACTCTCGAAAACAGCATGGAGGTTCCTCAAAAAGTTGAAAATAGAGCTGCCCTATGACCCAGCAATCGAACTACTGGGTATTTACCCTAAAGATAAAAATGTAGTGATCCGAAGGGGCACGTGCACCCGAATGTTTATAGCAGCAATGTCCACAATAGCCAAACTATGGGAAAAACCCAGATGTCCATCAACAGATGAATGGAAAAAGGAGATGTGGTATATATACACAATGGAATACTATGCAGCCATCAAAACCCCCAAATCCTGCCATTTACAAGGATGTGGATGGAACTAGAGGATATTATGCTAAGCAAAATAAATCAGAGAAAGACAATTATCATATGATCTCTCTGATATGAGGAATTTGAGAAATAAAACAGGATCATAGGGGAAGGGAGGGAAAAACAAAACAAGATGAAACCAGAGAGGGAGACAAACTATAAGAGACTCTTAATCTCAGGAAACAAACTCAGGGTTGCTGGAGGGAAGGGGGTATGGGAGGGATGGGGTGGCTGAGTGATGGACACTGGAGAGGGTATGTGCTCTGGTAAGGAAAAAAAAAAAAAAGACCCTCTGACCTGCAAGCTTTATGCTGAATGAACCATTATGCTTGACATTCCTAAGCACCCTTGATTCTGGGGTTGAAATGAAAGAACGCGTGATTAGAAGCTGGCGTAATTAAAGATATCACACCACGTCAATCAGCTCTCTGGAGGGAAAACCACCACCCAGACTTTAGTGTTTGCCCATTTCTGTGGTGTAAATATTCCCTCTGTGGTTGACTGCCAGCTGCCAGTGGTTTGGTAGAGTGACCGAGTATGTGCAAGGAGTGGGTCTTGGTGCAGGTATAGGATTTGGGCTCCGGGCTCTACTGCCCTTTTACTCACATGCAGCTGTAAGCAGGACTCAGCCTTTCTGAGCTTCAGTTGTCTCCCTCATCTGTAAAACAAAAAGATGAAAGAATAAATTGCGTCCACATTATTTTTTTTAAAGCCTCAGGAAGGGTCCATATGATGCGAGGTGACAGTATGGAAAGTCTGGGCTGTTCTTTTAAATGTGAACATGGGGAATCTGCTAGTCATTAAAAAGGTCACTTTCGAGAAGAAACATTTCAACTTTAATGAAGTTCAATAAATACAGTCATCTAGTCTCCTTCCCACCCTTTTATCTTGTCTAGGCTTTTTTTTTTTTTTTTTTTTTTGAGTTTTTACTTATTTATATGAGTGAGAAAGCACAAGCAGGGAGAGCAGCAGAGGGAGAGGGAGAAGCAGGCTGCCCACTGAGCAGGGAGCCCAGTGCGGCACTTGATCCCAGGACCCTGGGACCATGATCTGAGCTGAAGGCAGACACCTAACCGACTGAACCCCTAGGCTCTTCTTGAACTTCTTTTCTTCTTGGATAAAAGTTGGAACAGAGACCATCACAATCTCTTTGCAATTTCACCTTGGAAGTATTTGGATTTTCCAAGGCAAGAGTTCTTAAGCTAGAATATTTAATACAATTAGTTTCCTTGATAATCCTGTTTATTGTACTGCGTATGCATATCACTGAGAAGCGATCCACGAACTTCTAAAGACTGCCAGAGACTGTGTGTCCCCACCCCGACCCCCAAGGTGCACGTGTCAAAATGAAGATTTCCAGAGAGCTTAGGAACAGATTTTTTTTTCCTTATCTAACAAAGGCCTGGACAGCCACCACCTCACTGGCCTCATTCTGCAAAATGCAAAGGAAAATGAAATGTGTGCCTTCTATTTCTGGATACCTAAAATTAAGAGAAATGTGTAAGTCATTAACACATATGGGGGTTTGACTTTCATAAAGCACATCACCCATTTTTCTACACACTCGCACACTCCTTTTCCATCCTTTGCTACAGAGGTTTCAAGTCTGTACTTAATGGTTGCGAAATAGCATTTTTTTTAGTCATTGGGAAGCGTGCTATTTCAGGATAGTCTGCAATGAAAGGAAAGCCTGCTTTCTGCCTGTGGGAAACCTGGGCATCTCTGGGCACGCTTTCTAAAAATACCAATGCTTGAGCCACTTTTTCTTGGTGGCCAAGGACCTGAGAGAAATCAGAAGCAAAGTCCTAGAGGGAGGGAGGAATGCTGCCAGAGTGTCTCTGGCTGCCCCAGTGACCCACGCTGATCGCCCTCATTCATGGTACAAGCTTTAGGAAGTTCCAGGCTGAGCCATACCTACACCCAGGGTGGGGGAGGGGGTATGCAGTCAGCACCACAGGCACAGATCTGCCATATGATGGAGAAGGCCTCCTTGCCCCGTCGGAAATGAATTAGTGCTCAAATTGCCCCAGCAGATAGCCATACCTTTTCTGGAAGCTTTATTTGCCTCAAAAAGTGTAAGGAATGATGCTAAAACTTATTGGTTATTTGTGTCATTTGGGTGCTCATTTCCTGGTAACAGATTTTGAAAGAAGGTAGCAAGGGGACCTTAAGAGACTTGGACTCTCTAATAAGAGCGCGAGAGAATGGGAAAGAA
This sequence comes from Lontra canadensis, assembly GCF_010015895.1. NCBI lineage: Eukaryota > Metazoa > Chordata > Mammalia > Carnivora > Mustelidae > Lontra > Lontra canadensis. Next base: position 19,829,722 of record NW_022631015.1, on the reverse strand, counting down.
AGACCTGTGTTGGGTTCCCTGCAGGCAGCATCCCTCCCCATGGGCCTCTGGCTCCCTCCTATCCGCCCACTGCCTCCAAGTAGAATCAGTCCTTCATTTACATACTCCTAGTCATTCTAATCTTAACACTCAGGGTATCCCTAATACAGTAATTCTATGACTGCATGGATGATTTCTGTCATCTAGTTTGGACCTCCTGTTAGTTTTGACTAGGATTCATGTCAGGACAACCTGAAAAGCAGCAAATAGAAAACTAAAATTCGTTGGACATAAATAAGAAAAAAACAAAAGCCCCGATGAATCCTTACGAAGTGCCCTGCATAGGCCAGGGGAGCAATCCTCTGTACGCCCCTCACACCGGATGTCTGTGTCATTCGGGCTCCGAATCATGAGCGCCTGTCCTCAGAGAGGCTGGCCGTGGATTGTCCTGTAAGGCACTTAGCACATCCTGAGTGCTCTGTCAGTGCTGGCGAGATGAGGTTATCTTCAGAGGACGTCTCCTCGGAGCAAGGTGTATGCAAATACTAGTATTGTTATGCTTCCAGCACAAATTTATAATTGACTTTGTTAAACATTGCAGCAAGTTAAATTAATTCAGTATGATTACAGTCATTAAACAAATGCCTGGTAATGGCTGCTTTCTTATTTCGGCATTCCTCAAACCACTGGGGTAATACCATATAAGGCTTTTGCTCCATTGTCAGATTAATTGGGATGCGCAACCTGCGCTCCGTCACGGAGCATGCGCGCTGCTTTCTAGCGGCCGGACCAAGCTTTAAGGCTATTGCTGGACTCCGTTACCCTCGGGGTTTTCCTGTTGCTCCTGCCATCGCATTAGGATACCATTTACTAGTCCGTTACAGCCTACAAGTGGCTTGAGGCAATTTTTACCTGTTTAAAAAAAGTGTGCTTTTAAAATCAGAACACGGGCAGGAATTCCCCCCACGTTTCTTCTTCGGACGCCGAAGCTAACGAAAACGACAGGTGGCGGAGATGACTGCGGCCTGTGTTCGCGTCGGAATGGTCACTCCAAGGATGACCTGCCGTCTTTAGCAAGCAGGGCAGAAAGAGTTAAGTCCTGCAGGCTGCGAGTTAAAGCACACACGCACACGCACACAAACCGTGCCCCAGAGGAAAGCAAGGAACGCGGAGCCGTCCCTGCCAGGTGTGGGGGCTCGCTGCCAGGTGCGGAGGGAGGCAGGCTGCCCTCCTGCAGCAGCGAGGCTGCGTCTTCAAGGTCACCTGGCCGGTGCCACGCTGGAAACCGGCCTGATGCTGGGGAGGCCACGGCCCGGGAGCGCCCTGCGAGTCAGCTGACGGCTGCGTCACCGCCGCTGCCTGCTGCACGATCACGGTCACGGCTGCCAGAGCCCGGGCTCCTGCCGCTTGCCAGCCGCAGTGCAGCAAAGCCGGGGCGGACAGCTGGGCGCACGGCGGCAGAGTTTGAGAGTGTCCTCTTCCTGCCACTACTCAGCATCCCTTACGTGAGGAGTATTTACCTTGGGTTAGCCAGGAGCAGAGACGCGGTCTCAGGGCGCACGCTGGCCGCGGGAGTTCGCCGCAGAGCAGGTAGTGCTGGAGCCTCGCAGCCACACTGCCTGGAGCGGGGCGTGGCGGGTCCCCCCGGCGCCTGCGCCCCCAGTCTGTGGGCGCCTCATGCCACGCTGCTCGACCTGCAGGAATAGAGGCTAGGACCGAGGAGACGAGGCTGCCCGTGGCTGGTGCGGCTGGCCGGGGCCTGCGCAGGCGACTCCAGCAAACTGAAGCCATGGGACTCTCCCGCTCCCAGTTCAGGCTGGTCATAGGGGCTGGCACGGGTCCCCGCTCCTCAGTTAGAACACGGTGTAAAGGAGAAACCAGACTCACTGACCTAATTCAATGCCAGTCCTCTCTGGATGCGGGGACAGCTGCCGACTAGCAGGGACACGACCAGCCATCAGTGGACGATTGCTCAGTGCAGCCCGGAGAGAGAATGACAGTCTGACTCCGGGCATCTGATGGCTTCTTCTTATTTTCCTACATAATCGTGCTGCTAGGTATGCAGTTGTCTGCAGTGAGCCTGCCTTCGGTGCAGTCTTCCTCTGCTCTGGCTGGAAATCAGGGTGCCAGGCAAGCCTGCTTTCGCTCTGGTTCCTCTCTGCGGGATGCTGCGTAGCTGGGATGGGTCACACTGACAACAAAGAAAGAAGCAGGAAGCCTCACTTTCTCTTCTCTTGCGATGTTAGCGGAACGTAGCTCTCCTTCGCAGGGATGCCCTCCTGCGTGCACCCGTGTGCGCGCGCGCCTTGTAATTTATCTACTCGGGGAGCCTAACAGATAGCATCACGGATGTGGTTTTTAATGATTTGGGGAGGGCGGGGGTGGGAGAAAGGCAGCCTGTGGAGGCAGCAGCACGTTTAGGTTTTTGCCAGAGATACTTCGGTTTGTGAAGCCGAGCCCTAAGGGACAACGCTCGGTAACTGAGAAAGAGATCGTGGATAAAGAAAAGTGACAAGCGTAATGGAGGCTCTGGGAGAGGACTGTCAGAGCATCAGCTCGGGGATGGCAATTTCGCCAGGCTGGGGTTGAATAATTCATAGATCGAAATTACCCTGCTTTCACCTTTCCATTTAAACCGGCATGATCTGAATCTCTAATAAATTTTCCAAGATAAAGTAAAATGCCAGTTTGAGTCTGAAGAGCTTTTAAAACCAGATGCTGCCTCCCTGAATCTTGCGGTATCTTTCCCAATTATCCTGTGAAAACCGCACTTCATCACAAAGCACCATTACCAGGGAAAAGGACGGTGATTGCAGTAGCGACAATAGAATGCCACCAAACGATCTCTCGTTTCCCTAATTTGCTGAGACTGACTGTGTGGTTTTAGTGCCCATTGTCCATACCGTGCCTGGCACCCGCGGATCTGTCTCGCTCCGGAACAAAAGTGAGGCGGTGTGTGAAATAAATACCTGAACTCTGAAAACCTAGCAGAGCTCATTCTCCTAGGCTGCAGTGCCTCCTTCGTTTGGTGGGTGTTTTTGCATTTTTTTGTTTTTGTTTTCCAACGCTTACAACCCCAAATGCCTGTTTGGGAGAAATGGTGAGACTGTCGTGGATTTGGGGTTGATGCCTTGATATAGGAGAGCACGGGATTGTTCATTTATATCCCCTTTATTTTCATGTTTACAAGCATGTGTTTACTAGAAGGGAGGAAAGATTCCGTTCTGGGAGAGTAGTTTAAAAAATGCAGTCAAGACAAAGCCTGTGTCTTTGTTTCTTCTTTGAAACCCCTTTTCAGGTTAGAGATTCCTTCTGGACATTCTAATCCTGGTATGATTCAAAAGGAGCCCAGGAGACACCTGCAGCAATAACTCTGTGCAGCTTTTATTAAAAGCATGTATTTCCGATGGCGTGATTAAAGGCAGCTTTGCTGGAACTTCGGTTGTGGGCATGTCTGCTGGCTCTCTAGTGCAGTCAAAACTGAAGACTTTTTCGGACAGCCTGCGTGGTCCGTTTCAGGGTAACTCTGCCTATCCCCCGCCCCGCCAAAAAGTGGCACAGCTCATGAAGCCTCGCTGGAGAACAGACCCTGTACCTTCATTTACTTCCCAGTAGCATGAAGACAGTGTGTGGGTTCCTGCTAGTCAAGTGATTCAAGTTTGATTTTCTAAGGCAGGTTTTCCGAGGGATGCCAGTTCTTGGGGAGGAAGGTAGGTCTGAAACATACCTGTCTAATATTGTGAATGTTTTGTTTGAGATCCTCAGCTCTGATGTGCTTCATCCATTATTGCGGCTTTTGCCCTTCCATATACCTCCAAATACCTTTGTCAGAAGGAGGTAAGTCGTATTTCTAATCATTAGGATAACTGATTTTGTTCTTGTCTGGTTTTGGTGGACGTATGTGTTTTATGCTGTATTCTTTCCACTTATTGTTACTCTCACCACCCTCAGCATAACTAACAACTTTTTTTTCTATGTGTGTGTGTTTTTTTTTTTAAGATTTCATTTATTTGACAGAGAGAGAGAGAGAGAGAGAGAGAGGAACAGAGAGAGAGGAAACACAAGCCAGGGGCGGGGAGTGGTAGGAGAGGGAGAAGCAGGCTTCCTGCCAAGCAGGGAGCCCAATACGGGGCTCGATCCCAGGACCCTGGGATCATGTCCTGAGCTGAAAGCAGAGGCTTAACGACTGAGCCACCCAGGCGCCCCTCTGTGTTTTTTTTCTAAATATAAATGCAAACATAGTATTTTAAGAAGTGATTTAAATATAATGTCTGTTCCCTTTATCTAAATACATTCAAGGTTCTAATGCTATTCAAAGGAAGGGGGTAACAGTCTTACTTAAATAATTTTTTTAAAAAATAGTAAGCAATTCACTAGATGCTAATTATGTTACCATACTGTTTTCTTTAGATAGCTCACATTTCTGGTACTGAACCCATTATTCTTATCTTTTAAGAAAGAGGCTTGGCTGATAGTGACAAAGGGCTTTTCACACACCTACATTGTCTATGGGCCAGTGTTTCTTTTATTAACACATGGTCTTAACACTCTGCAAATGATTTTTCATTTCTGGTATTTTAAAGCTCTTCAACGGTCATAGTCTGAGCAGGACTTGAATGTGCTAGCTTATGTGTCTGATATTTAAGTGATAAAAGTATACTAAAATTATCTTAGAATAACTGGTAATCAGACTTTAGTTACCTTTTTGGGGATTCAGAAACTAAATATATTCACTTGATAAAGACAGCTACTTTGAAGCTTGTAGTTTTATGATGCAAATATTTATACTTTATATTCTTGGAACACGAGGGGTTTGTTTCATTTTTTTAGGACGCAGGTGCCTGCGTTAGCACTATCTTGTTTAGTGCTTGATGATGCTGAAATGTCATTGTTTTGCCACAAGAAACAGGTAGAGTCAAATAGAGCTGCTCACCAACTAATAACCTTCAACCCCAGTCCTTCCCTGAATTACATTTTCTTTCAAACGCTACTGAAATAATTGAATGTAAATATACAGAATGTACAAAAAATAAGTTCATTCGATAACTTTTAATCTCCTATTGCCAACTTATTCACTACTTTGGATGTATCTTACTTAGAATGCTCTAGCTAAGCATAACGCAGGTAAACAAATACTACAAGAATAACTACAATTGCAGGTAACTTGAAAAATAAAGAATAAACTGTGGAGGTATATTATTAGGGGTTAATTTGGGTGAATCTCAGGCAATCATGGCTTAGCATTATTTTGTAGTGTTCTAGTTTTGGGGTTTTTTGATTGATTGTTTGTTTGTTTTCTGGTGGGCATGAGAAAGACGGTACAAAGTTAGCCCCTCCCTCCTTGCTCCGTCGCCCAATCACTGCAGAGAATCAAATGCAGTTACGGGGGGTGATTTAAAATTTAAACACCCACAAGCACACTCCTGGAATCCACCAAAATGCCTCATGCTTGGAGACAGAATGTGTATCATAAATACAGAAAACAGACCGATGGTTCCTGGAAGGGAAGGGGGCATGGGGGCGTGGGCAAAATGGGCGCGGGCAGGCAGTGACATGCTGATGGACGGGGATTAGGTGTCTAGTGGTGATTCACACAGATGCCGAATTACAGTATTGTACACCCACAACTTACATGATGTTATATACCAATTTTGCCTTAATTAAAAAATCCCAACTATATCCCACTAATAAAAAAATGTATAAATTTTATCACCTAGTAACGGGTCTTTTCTGGACATTACAGCATTTTAGATTTCAACGCATTTTTATTGTCCAGCTTAGAGATAAATGAAACCAAAAAACTCTTCAGGGACAATATATATTAATCTCTACTTCGTATTTGTAGTGAATAGATGCATTTCACGTATAATCAAATAGAATATTCCTAGTTGATATGGGATTTCTCTAATTAATAGGTTCTGAGAACAATGACATACTGTATTTCCCCCTAAATTTTGAGTGTGTAGTAATGAAATGTGCTTTTACCAAGTACCAGTATTTGTGCGATATACTAGGACTGCCCAAGAAAAGAACACAGGTGGGACAAAAGAGATAGGTATACCTAGGTATTCAGTGAGGCTTTCTTTTAAATGACACCATCAAGGGCACCTGGGTGGCTCAGTGGGTTAAGCCTCTGCCTTTGGCTCAGGTCATGATCTCAGGGTCCTGGGATCGAGCCCTGCATCGGGCTCTCTGCTTGGTGGGGAGCCTGCTTCCTCCTCTCTCTCTGCCTGCCTCTCTGCCTACATGTGATCGCTTTGTCAAATAAATAAATAAAATCTAAAAAAAAAAAAAATGAAACCATCAAAAAAACAGTTGAAAATCTTCTGTGTACTATCTTTTTAGAGAGCCTCTTCTCTCTAGAAAGAGAACCTAACATTTTATTATGAAAATCTGCAAGCATCCAGAAAAGCTGAAATTGTGTACGTACCCTTATACTAAGACTCTATAACTAATACTTTACTCTACTTGCTTGGACACACCCATGTTCAACTGTCCATCTCCCTGTTCATCCATTTATCCATCTCATCGTTTTGACCCATCTCACCAGCAGACATCAATGTACTTGAACCCTAAGGACACGCCTGCAGAAGTATTTAACTAGAATTCGGTATTTGTTTGCAGAGCTTTCTTTAAGTAAAATTTACACATGCTGGGGGTGCCTGGCTGGTCATTGTCATCATCGTCATCAACACAAAGTGCCATCATCCTAGAATTCAATGGGCCCTCCGCCCATCAAGGTTATTTAACAGATGGAGCAGGGATGCCTGGCTGGCTCAGTAAGGAGGGCATGTGACTCCTGATTTCAGAATCGCGAGTTCAAGTCCCACATTGAACGGGAGCTTACTTCCAAGAAAATAAATAAATAAATATAAAGCCCTGCTCTAAGAAAAATAGATCCTAGCACACTGCGTTCTCTTCCTGTGTCCCAATTTGCATATCTCAACGACCTCCCATTAAAGTTCTCTTTTTTAAGGTCTGTGACACAGAATCACCCAATAGTACTCAATAAAGCCTTAAGCTGTAGGAAGATCGAAGGTAGCATCATGGAAGATTCATTTTCTACCACATCATTTCCTAATCCTTCCCATTGCACAGATCATAGCAGGAGAGTGAGGCTATACCAGAGAAATGCAGCCTCAGACCCAGCAGGAGGGGCTGCTACCCTGGGCCCGTGCTTTTGAGGGCTGCGTTCAGATGGCCCAGTTCTGCCCCTTTACTGTCCTTCCCTGTCCCAGCCTTCCCCAGGGGACAAGAAGTCAGTGGGTCAAGGGGACAGGTCCACCCAGAGCCTGTGCTCTCTTGCACGCCTACAGCATGCACTGGGGATCCAGACCGTGGAGTCTGCACTCCCATACAGTATTCCCTGCACCACCAGCCCCTGTATAGCCAAGGGAGAGCTATGCTACCAGTGTAGAGACCCCTGGGCATTAAAGGTGGGCAGGAGAGGCCATGGGGAGCAGCTTCCCAGGGGCTCAATAGCCACAGTGGTGGCAGGAGCCACTGCTAATGCAACAGAGAGCTGGGGGTGAGCAGAGGGGCTCGAGGTGGCGGGGTGGGGGGGTGGTGGCAAAGTCTACCGTCCACACATCCTGCCATGACACTCTGGGATGGACGCCAGAGCAGGGGAGAGTCCCAAGTTCAATTCTCACTTTGCATTTGTCAAGGTAAGAGAGCAGAATCTATTTTAGATTTTAGATTTTAATGACACATTGGCTTGACGGGTACCTTCCAAATATTTGGAGGTATGATGGTAGGGTGGCCATCTGAATCCTTGCCCAGGCCCTGCAAAGGCTGGGGTGGGGGTGGGGGGGCTGAACCTGAGCTAGCTTTTGGAGGCCTCCGTTCTCCAAAAGCCTGATTGGTTGGCAGTTGTTGCACGGTGGGCAAATAAGTCTTTATTCTTAGTGCAAAGGGAAGAGGGCTGTTACTCACTAAAGTCTAGCCAGCCCGTTCTTCAGGTGATGTTTTTAATCCACCCCCCCCCAAAAAAAAAAGTTTTTAAAGGTAGCCAATTCTAAAAAGTACAAAAGCTCTGCTTTGCTTTTGGGTATGTTCTACCAAGTGAAAAAAACAGATCTTTCTCTCTCTCTCCTGGCATATCAAAGAGGCAAACTGTGTTTTTTTGTTTTTGTTTTTGTTTTGTTTTACTTGACCTCGTCTGAAAGCCAGCAGTCAGCTGAATTAGACAGGCAACCCCCTAGGATTGCCACGCTGAGGGACACGGACTCAAGGGAGCCAATTCACTGAGCCAGCTAAAGACGTGATCTCCGTTATACTGCCCTGAATTTCATATTTAATACTGAATAGGTGACTTAGAAATTAAGAAATTAATATGCATTGGAAGGAGAGTCACTGTTTCATAAAATAAAACCTGGTGTAAGTATGACCACTTTCTCAGTTGGTTTTCCAGCAAGCAAGAGACTTAGGAAGCAGAGTCAGGGACTGCCTGGGACCCGGCAGGGGAGTCACACACAGTAAATGGCAGACGATGACAGTCCATCGAGGAAACGGAGGAGCTAACAATCTAGTCTGCAGCCACAAAGCGAGGATTTGAGCCCTGGTTTTGTAGTTTACAATCCTGTGATCCCTGATGAGTTTCAAACCTCTCTTTGTTTCTCAGTCTCCTCCTACAGGACGTAGGGATAACAGTGCCCTCCCTCCTCACAGGGTAGCAATGAGGATTACCTTAGTTAACATCTGCAGAAACACTTAGAAGAGCGGCTGGCAGGTGCAGGTGCTGGAGGCATATTTGCTGAGGGGCTCCTGGGCGGCTCAGCTGGTTGAGCGCCTGACTCCTGACCTCAGCTCTGGTCTTGATCTCAGGGTCATGAGTTCAAGCCACACGTTGGGCTCCACGGTGGACGTGGAACCTACGGAAACAAAAAGAAGTATTTGTTGATTAACAGTAAAAATGAAAGATGAAGAAATAAAGTCTGAAGAGATGGTTGGCTTGTTTCCGATCACACGGTGACTTAAAGACCCACCATCGAACACAGGCATTCGGACATCAGGCCTGTTTCTGAAAGTTACGCCTCGCCCAAGAGAGGATGTTGGCCAAAGTAAAAAAAAAAAAAAAAAAAAAAAAAAAAAAGATATTTGTGTCACTTACATTTCTAAAGGAGAGACTTAACTTTAAAAAAAAATACTACAGTCACCCTGGTAAAAATTTATTTTTTGTCCTACCTCTTCTGTATCTTGTATTTTGCTTTCACATTATTGTGCCCTTGGCAAGTTAACTTCTTATTCCCAACCAATAAGTCAAGATGGCTCATTGCCTCACTTGGATTAACTACTCCAGAAAAAGGGCCAGTGCCACACACATACACACAAACACACACACACCCCATTGTACTGTGCCATGTCATTAGAAAAATAATATAAATAGATGAAAGGAATTGGAGGAATGCACAGAAACATAAAAGGGAAAATAACCGTCAACTACAATCCCACTACTCTTGAGATAAGCCCTATTATTGCGTGTATGTGCGGAAATAAAGTCTAAAGCTTGGACGTAAGTTGCAGACCCTGCTCTATAACCTACTTTTAAAAAATAAGCATATCAAGAGTATTTTTGCAAGTCACTGAAACAATTTCTAAAAACAGAGCCCTGTGTATTATTCCAGAATACAATTCTTTCAGTGGGACACTTAACCTTCTCCAGATTTTTCCTAGTATAGATGTAACTGGATGACATTGAAGTTTGAATGTGGTAGGATGCATTGAGCATAAACTAAGCCTGTTTTGGGGGCTGTGGGGTCATTACAAAGCAACAGAGGTCTTCCCTTCTCTTCCCGAGGACCCATGTAGGGTTTTGAGTTGGCGCCGTCTGGCCTTTCCTTGGTCCCAGGAGCAAGTTAATAAGTCTTTGCTTGCAAAAGTATGTGTTCAGGAAGGAAAGTCAACTGAAGTCCAGTAACCCGGAGTCCTAGAGAGAGAAGGGTTGAAGGTTTTGAGCTCAGTCCAGAGGGAGAAGGGCCAGACTGGAAGAAGCAAGACAGGCTCTTCCAAGATTGGGAATGAGGAGGGGTGGATTCCTCGGGAGGGAAGGAATCCTCAGGGTGCTGGTGGGGGGCATCACGGAAGTGCCAGAACTTTGGACGGGGGTCTTTGAGGAAACCTGGGGACTGTTCTACATTCCTGGGGCTGAGTTAGGTCCGGAGGGTTGGGAGGTCCATGCAAGCTTAGATCATAAACTCCCAGGTACCATCCCTTCTCCTAAATTCCTGCACTAACTAAACCCTTGTCCCCCAACCCAAAGGACAACAGAAGAAACAAGAACTCGGAACAATGACTGACAGAGCATCCCACCAGTCCTGGCTGGTGGTGACAGACCAGATTTAATTTGTTTAACGATTCCTTGAAGGGATATTACTGAAAAAAAAAAAATCTGAAGAGTTTGAAATTTTTTGTATATATTGTGTCTTATTTACAAGTTTCTGTATTTTTGAAATCCACTGATTCTCTTTATACCTCCCCTCCCCCGCACAAAAGATTGTGAAGGAAAGGAGGAAGAGCAAAATTAGCCAAGCTAGTTGATCATTAAGTATAATCGACCTGAAGTGTAAATTTCCATTTGTAATTCACCCCCTCCCAGAAGATTTCGATTTACTGCATTACATTATTGATAAATCCAGGAGATAAGCATTAAGTATTTAAGCAAACAACACACATTTCCAGAAGAGAAGGGGACATGTAATTTACTGGTTATGTAGGCGGTCAGGAAACTATCTAAAAGACTGGAAACAGATCCTAGAATAAACAGAAGCAAACCCGAACCAGCCCCCAAACACGCTTAAAATCTCGGTTTCTTCTCCGTGGTCTTAGGACAAAGCCCAGCTCCTTGGAGGACACTCCAGTTGCATGACCTTGGGCAGGTTACTTAACTTCTCTGGGCATCACCTGCTTCTTCCCTAAGCAATGAGCAGCCAGGACGGGCCCCATGGAGGGTGCGGGAGGCTGGGAGAGTTCATATGTATGATGGACTAGAAAAGCGCCTGACATGTTGTGAGCACGCAGCTCGCTAACCAAGAAGGACCCCCCGTCCCGATGCCCCAGGGTCATGTCTCCCTCACCTTTGGCCCTAGCTGGCCTGAAATACTTGCCGTACTCTGACATTCCCATGCTGTCATTTTTTTCTCATCTCTGTGAATGCTGCTTTTCCACCCGGGAAGACCACTACCCCCTTCTTTTCCCAGCAGATGCTCTGATCTTTCTTCCAGATTTAGCTCCTGGGTTACCCCTTCCCCTGCAGAACCCCTTCTGTGTGAGCCAGGCTCCCCTCTCATGTTCAGTTATGAGATTTAGCAGAGTATATTTTAACGGCCCATTGCCCTGCTGTACCCCACCCTCTGCTGAGCCCCGTGCGCCCAGGGGACATGCCATATTTATTGTCATAGCTTCAGGGCCAAGCCCAGTGTGGCCTATCACAGACACTCAGTAATCATTGGCTAGATGACTGCATTTATCATAGGGTCACTGCAGAGAAAATGGGGCTACTTTATACTTAAAGTGTTTTTGAAGAGTTCCACAGACATCTTGTTTGATTTGCATGGAACAAATAAGCAGAGATAATTCCCGCCTTTACTGATGTGGAAACTGAGGCCCTGGGCACCGGAACGGGAACCTGGTTGCTCTCTCATCCTCCGGCAGCGTGTTCTGGGCATTCTGCGGCCCTGCCCCCCTAAAGCTTTCTCTAGAAGGCACAGTATATACTTCCGACCAAGGGCTGAACTCTCCAAGGACGAGTTAGAAGAAAGTTGGGAAGGGCGGCGTAAGTCCTGGAGACAAAGGAGCTGGCTGGAGATGTGGAGTGGGCTGATGGAGGAAAGGAACGCAGAAGGTGCCCATTTAGGGAGGTGATTGGGAAGGGGAAGCAATGGGCTGGGTGATAGGCCCTGCCTCTGGGCTGGAGAGGTGGAATAGAGGGCCCTCTTACCACTTCCACAGAGGGCACTGGGCCAACAAAACCATGCGGGTCCTCTCTCCTCCCTGCTTTCCCCTAGGCCTCAGGACCCTTCAAACCCACCTTTCTGAGTCTTGCCCAAGGCCACACGGAGGTGATTCTGGTTCACAAACCACACGGAGATAGCCACGTGCCTTCTGTTCTCCTCTGACACGCTGTGAACTTTCCACTCAAGCTGTGATCAAGACCCTGCTAGTTCTCTGCCTCTGCTAAACCATCATACGGAGCTTGAGAAGATCTCTGGGGCAGGACAGGTCTGCCCTCGAACCACTTCATTTGTGTCCAAGAAGTTGGAAGGCTCTTCCTCTTCAGAATCTCCTTCCCAAGGCACCGGGACTCCAGGGGCCAGGAGAGCGTGTGATCTCATGACCCTCCTTGGGAGTCTCCTGATTAAATGATATTTTGTTCGAAGTTGTGTAACGTTGAGCTGCAGTGTTGTGTCAGGCCACCCCTGGCTGTCAGCTCCTTCTGGGGGCAAGCAAGGAGGGTGACCATTCTTGACAGATGACTTCTCCAAATTTTTCAGTGGCCCTGCCGAATGGCCCCTCACTTATTTCTCCCAATCCTGAAGTTGAAACGTATAGAATTGGAAGCAACAGGAAGTTATCCAGAAGGGGAGCAAGTAGATTAGAAACTTGGGGGCTCCTGATGGCAGATTTAGGGCTCTTTCCTCGCTCCTCTGAGGATACTCTAACCAGGACTGACATAACTCCCAATCCGAGCTGGCCGCCAGGATAACTGGTTGGCATGCCTGACAACAAAAGCCTTCTGAAATCAAATTTTGGAGATGAGCTGTTTGGAAAGAAAAGGAGTGAACTTTTATACTGGGGTCAACGGAGGCAGAACCCACTTTTAATTCTCATGGGCATGAACCCTTCGAGCAGAAGAACTGTAAGTGTTCATGAACTGTAGTCTCAAAGAGAAAGAGGTCGTACATTTCTGATGATGGGCCATTCTGACAAGGCCAGTCAAGAGCAGGAAGGCAATACTAGGTGAGCACAGTAGGTGCTCAGTAAAAATCTGAGCAGATGAAATGAGGTTGAGGTAACATATGTCACACATCGCGTGGAGCCTGGTACGTGGGGGGAAATGAGCTTTCAGCCGGCAAAACTTGTGGAAGCCTTGGAGGCCAGTGTTTCCCTAAACTAGTCCAGCAATGGAATCAAAATAAATGTGTATGAAAGAAATGATTTGTTGGAGTATTGTGAAACCAATCCCAATTCTCGCTCTGGCCATTTAAAAGACAAGGGGGAAGAAAATGGCTTTTAGATAGTATTTAAACACAGTTAAGAAAGAAGGACTTTACCCTAGTCTTCCTCATGCTTTCTGGCTGACAAGTACAGGCTAGCTGGAATCTTTGGTGGGTCTGTGAAGTTCAGGCCATTGGTACACCAAAATTGCGCCATGTCTGCAAATCTTGTGTAAGTTCACAATGGGGCATTGTCTTCTCTGCCCCAGGGTGTGAAGGGTTGTCTGGAAAAGGTTTGTTTTTGCCATTAGGGAGCCTGGTGTAGCCAAGACTCCAGTGTAATGTGAAGCAGAAATAAACCATGGGCTCTCAATACGTTTGCCAAGTGATTTACAAATGTGTTTACTTACAAAGTAAGCATAACACATCATCTGATATAATATTATATCTGGGGAAGTTTTGTGAAGCTACTATAAAATTCAAGTAATTGCTTCACATCTACCTAATAGGATCTTAGACTAATTCTCAGTTTTATCCAAATGCATTTCAGTATACTCAATAAATCTTAATGTTTTGATCTTTTACTTAGACCTCATTTATCAAATTCTTTTTTTTTTCTTGGCATATCTGAAACCAGTTTTGATTAAGAGAAACAGCATTAGCCTTAGAGGCTGTAATAGCAAAATGCTGTTGGAAATTTTCCAGTGAAGTAGATGGAGGTGGGAGGATTGACGAGGAGGGGCAGCCATCTTGTATTTTTTGGTATATCACAGTGGCTTTGAGAGGTAGGGAACGTGTAGCTTGGAAACTGAGTCAAATAATCATAGACTTCATGAAATCATCTGGTCCAGTTTCCAGGCTTTAGGCAACTGAATGTCTAAATCTTCTAAGACACATAATAGTGATTTCTCAATGTGAAGATCTCCAAGGATAGAGGGATTGCTGTCTGCCTCAGTAGCCTTTTAACCAGAGAGTTAAAAACATTCTTCCTATGTCCAACTGAAACCTATTGCATTTCCTAAATGATAAATGGAAAATAATGCATCAGTCTTCTTGTGTCAGACAAATAGATCGGTAGGCCTGATACCCATTCCTAGTCACTTTTTTCCTTCTTGTCTCCATTATAAAAGCTGGGGAAGTTAACTACTCACTTTTCTAGCTTTCTTTGGAGGTAGAAGTGATGATGTGAAAATGCAGGCTAACGTTCAGGGGATGAGTATCTGCTGGGGGTGGTGATGGAGTAAGGCTCTGCATAAGCTTTATTTTCCCTCTCTTACATGCATATATGGCACCTGCAATTGCACCTGCCATCTTGGGGCCATGAGAAAGGCCAGAAGAATCACGTGGACAATAGCCCTACATTTTTGAGCTATTGAGCCACTGCCAGCAACCACTAACCTTCAGATTTCTACCAGGATAAATCCAACCCTCTTTGAAAGACAAATCAAAACCCTGATGAGATACCACCTCACACCTGTCAGAATGGCTAAAAATTAGTAACTCAGGAAACAACAGATGTTGGTGAGATGTGGAGAAAGGGGAACCTTCTTGCACTGTTGGTGGGAATGCAAGCTGGTGCGGCCACTCTGGAGAATAGTATGGAGGTTCCTCAAAAAGCTAAAAGTAGAATCACCCTATGAACCAACATAGTGTTTGGGTTAAACACTACTAGGTGTTTGCCCAAAGGATACAAAAATACACACTCAAAGGTGTGTTTATCTGATACTTATAGCAGCATTATCAATAATAGCCAAACTATGGGAAAAGCCCAAATGCCCATCAGCTGATGAATAGATAAAGAAGTGGGGTGTGTGTGTGTGTGTGTGTGTGTGTGTGTGTGTAATGGAATATTACTCAGCCATCAAAAAGAATGAAATCTTACCATTTGTGATGACATGGATGGAGCTACAAGTCCAAGAAGGACAAAGACTATGTGATCTCACTCATATGTGGAATTTAGGAAACAAAACAGATGAACATATGGGCCGGGGGTTAAAAAGAGAGAGAGAACCAAACCATAAGAGACTCAGTGACTGAGAAAAAGTGTGAAGGTTGATGGGGGGAGACAGGTGGGAGACGGGATGACTGGGCGATGGACATTAAGGAGGGCACTTGTTACGATGAGCTCTGGGTATTATATGTCAATGCAAAACCACTGAACTCTTCTTCTGAAACCAACATTGAACTATATGTCAACCACCTAGAATTTAAATACTCAAATAAAAGAAAAAGAAAAAAATAGATAAATCCATCCCAGTTCCTTTAAGCCACTTTGATTGGGTTTTCTATTATTTTCAGTTGACCTCAGTCCTATCTGAAATGCTTCATCTAAAAAAGACTTCCAATGGCCCAACATAGACGGGTTCATCCCACTTCTCTGTTCTCCCATTGCTTCTGTGAGTGCCCTCCTTCCCCAGTCCAATCAGATGCAGGAAGGCACTGGTTCCTTGGTTGCTTTTCTCTGTTGATTCTGGGCCTACTTCCCTCTCCTCATCCCTAAATCTGCATCTCTAAAGGCACATCCTTGTCCGTAGTCTTTCCTACAGACTGAGCCCTACATCATTTCCTAGCAAGACACTTAATGTTGCTACTGTCTACCCTTTCCTCTGCAGTCTCAGCTGTGGTAACACTGTCTCTGTAAATGTCTTCATACTTGTGAAACCAGTGGTGTGTGTGTGTGTGTGTGTGTGTGTGTGTGTGGTGGGAAGACCATAACACAGTTAGTTTCTCTTAGTTCAATATATTAGCTGGAAGACGAAGGTCACGGCACCTTCCCAGGTTAGCTTTTTCACAAGACAGATTTTCTAGCTACGGTCCAGTCCATCTGCTTCTCCAAGTCCCTCTGCTGGAAGCACAAAGCACGGGCAGGAGAAGCACATGGAGTGGGATGAACAACTCTGTGAGGGAGCCATGTTACTTAGACAATGCTAGCACTGCTTCTTCTAGCATGCCTGTAACCACAGAGCTTCTGTCAACAACAAGTAACTTCTGTAAAGCAGTGCTTCTAACTCCAGAAGTTTCTTTATACTGACTGCTCTGTTCATGCATGATAGTTTTTATGAGACTCAATTTTTTTTTAAAGTAAGACAAATTTCCGCAGTACCTGAGTGGCTCAGTTGGTTGGGCATCTGCCTTCGGCTCAGGTCATGATCCCGGGTTATGGGGATTGAACCCCATGTTGGGCTCCTTACTTGGCAGGGAGCCTGCTTCTCCCTCTGCCTCTTCCTGCTTGTGCTCTGCCTCTCACTGTCAAATAAATAAAATCTTCAAAGGAAATAACGACAATTTTCTAAAAAATAAAGCAAGAAAAATGATCCCTAGGAATCAAATAGTTACAAAATAAGATGATTGTAGATGATATTTAAGGCTCCTTCTGGCTTCAAATTTATTATTATAATGAACTTTTTAGACATTTGCTTGATAAAACACATCTCCCCCGAATGATCAAATGATATTTTAGGAAACTAAGCAAAATCTATTTCCTTCTCGTCCTGAAGAGGTCAGCGCCAAAGCCATTAGATGAAGCAGAGGAGAGTAGAAGTTAACAGTGGGAGAAATGAGGAGGACACGACAGCCCAGAATGGGAAATCAGAGCCCAGGGAGGTTGAGGACGGTATCCCCGTGAAGAAGTAGCCCAGTGTGGGGGGTCGGAGGCCCCCGTGACGGACACTGATTGAGTCAGTAAATATATTAAGAGAAATGGGAACCATGTATATTAATCTGCTTGGGCCGCCCTAATGAGTACAGTACTCCAGTGGCTTAACCAACAGAATGGTATTTTCTCACACTTCCAGATGCTGGAATTCTGAGGTCGGGTGCCAGCATGGTCAGGAGCTCTGTGCAGTGCTCATACTCCTGCCTCTTCGCTTTGTCCTCACACGACAGATAGCTCTGCTATCTCTTCCTTTTCTTGTAAGGCACTAGATCAATCATGAAGGTATCACCATCATGACTCCATCTAAATCTAATTACTTCCCAAAGGCCCCATCTCCAAATACCATCACATTGGGTGTTAGGGCTTGAACATATGAATTTGGTCGGTGGGGGTGTGGGGGCAGGGAAGGGACACAGTCCAGTCCCTAATACCATGTTTCTCACTACCAGAGAAGGGAGGTATGAATTACAAATACTAGCGAAAACTAGAATAAACCTGTTGGAGTGAAGGGCCCCGAACTGGTACAAACTCATAGTTTTCTGTCTGTATTTTTAAAATCTTATTTTTTTGAGAGAGTACAAACAGGGCGAAGGGCAGGGGGGAAAGGGAGAAGCAGACTTCCCACTGAGCAAGGAGCCCGACTCTGGACTCGATCCCAGGACCCGAGGATCATGACCTGAGCTGAGGACAGACACTTCACCGACTGAGCCACCCAGGAGCCCCTCTGTTTTCTCAGGAGTGGCAGATACAGAAATACAGACACAAATATATGTGTGAACACGTGTATCTGCATATATGTTCCCTAGCTCTGTCCATTGATGGAAGCAGCACCACCAGCAGAAAGGAGTATCCTTAGGGTCCCGGTCTTGGCCTCTCTACTAAATGGAACCAGAGCTCCTTGACGAAATGGCTAATTCTAGGGTAGGTGCAAGCGAAATATGGTATTTTTGTGCCAGAAACAAAGGACATGCTCAAGGAACGACAGGGTGATGTAGAAAAGCACAGAAGCTACCTTAAAGGGACTCCTACTGACCAAATGTAGGATAATTTGAATCTTAAGATGTTCATTTTAAAAGTAGACTTAACCCCTCCAATAAAATAGCAAACTAGGAACCCCTGCATCTTACTAAATAAACATTTGATGACGCATGGAATATTTACATTACAAAGACTACCTACAACATCCTGAATTCATCAGAAAGGGGAAAAAGGAGTAGCTTGGCAGGTGAAGATGCCTGGTGAAGCTTATCGTAAGCAGCTGAACTGAAGATCACCTGTAAGGGGCAAAGTGAAATCCCGCCACCAAATGGGACACGGAGAGAACAGAGCACCACTTCTGGGCGAGCAACCCATAAATCCAAATTGAGATATGCTCTAGAATGGTCCTGCATGCTTCCAGAGTAGGTCAGGCTCACGAAAACCAAAGATCGAGGGACTGCTTCTGACAGAAGAAATGTGATTCTGGACTGGATCCTTGTGCTGTAGAGTTGAGATGTTATGAAAACAACTGGAGGGGCGCCTGGCTGGCTCTGTCAGTATAGTGTACCACTCTTGATCTTAGGGTCATGAGTTCGAGTCCCATGCTGGGGGCAGAGATAACTGAAAACCACAACTGGATTTTCTTGTATAGACCCTCAAGATGAGAGGGTGGTGCTGTGTCATTGTTAACTTCCTGATTGTGATGGTTGTGTTGTGGTCCTGTAGGAGAAGGTCTATGATCTAGGAAAAAAGTATTTGGGGTGATGGGGCATCAGGGCGCACTTACCCTCAAATGGCACAGGAAAGGAGTCTTGTGCTGTAGCTGCGATTCTTCTGTAAATTTGTGATTTTGAAATTTAAAACAATTAAGGTTTTTAGGAGTCTAAAACGAAACCCAATACATCTTAAAAGTCAGACTAGGAGTTAATGAGTTAAAATGAGTTGAGGTCTCATTATCAAAAAGCTGCCAGCCGGAACCCCTAGAAGGTACCACACCCAGAGGGAACCCTAACATAAACTATGGATGTGGGGTGATTACAGCGCGTCCACATCGGCTCATCAGCTGTGACCAATGCATCACCCCGGTGGGGGCTGTTAACACTGGGGGAGACCATGCATGTGGGGGAGGGGGTAAGCAGGCTACAGGAAATCTCTGTGCTTTCTTCTCAATGTTGCAATGAGGCTAGCACTGCTCTAAAAAAATAAAGTCTAGGAGGCTTCCTGGGTGGCTCAGTCAGTTAAGCGTCCTGGGATCGAGCCCCACATCAGGGTCCCCGATTTGCAGGGAGTCTGCTTCTGCTTCTGCCTCTGCTCAAGCTCTAATAAATATATAAAATCTTTAAAAACGTCTTTAATTAAAAAGTAGAAAGCAACTTATTTGTTGTAGAGTTTGCACCATATACACTTGGCCTTATTACAGAACCCAAGGCTCTACTTAGCCTACCTGACAGGCACTTACGAGGCACCTGTTTAATGCAAAGCTAAAGGCTGCAAGGATTTTTAAAAAATCCAGTCCAGTGTGTCCTCTGCCTGCAAGGAGCTTAAACCAGCTAATTACCAGCGCATGCCCCTGACCGCAATTCCGTCCGTGTGAGTCTAGCAAATCAAATGTTTACTTAAACCTCCCCCCGAAACGACACACGTGTTAACAACTAACTGTAGAAAGGAGAGGAAATGGAGCTAAGAGCCCAGACGTAACAACACAAAGGAAAGCAGTGCAAAATCCTAGCAAATTGCGGATTCTTAGTGATGGACTCTCAAGGCAGGTGCTGGTCTATGTGGGATGCAGCTCCCGTCATGGCAGTGCCCACCGCACACGTCTGTATCTACACTTGATGAAATCTCTCCGGTGACTTTTTTTTCTCGTCTTCGCTGTGGAATCAATGACACGTGTTGAAATTAGCCTTGCCGAATAAGGAACTATTTATTTTTCGAAGCAATGAATGCTTTTTACGAGTCCCGATGCCGGGTGGGTGATTACACCTCAAAGAGGAACACGCGCCTCTGGTTCCTCAGGCAGAGGCCTTTGAAGTGTGTGTCCACCACTCACTGCCTGCTTTGGTTTCCACTTGTAAAACCCAAGTCCAGATGCTGGCATCTCCCCAAACAAAAGTCTCCAAAACCCCCCAATTTAAATTTCTTCCTTCACCAAAAGAATGTATTAGGAACGGTAATGAGATTCTCGCGGATGTTAAAACAGTGTGCGCGGAAAAGGAAAACCTGAGGTTTTCAGCTTAAATATACAGGGAAGCACTATTTTGCATTTAGACCTGGGCTAACTCTGTGCCAATTTGTAGAGGTTGTACAGCCAGATCTTGGGGGATAAACCTTCATGTGATCGGCTCAACCAGGTCTTCTTTCATTTTGGTAAAACTACACTGTTTCTGTGTTTATTTTGTTATTTTTCTAAAAAAATTTATTGGAGATAGAGAGAGAGCAGCAGCAGGTACAGCAGCAGAGGGGGAGGGAGAAGCAGGCTCCCCAGTGAGCAGGGAGCCCAGTGCGGCACTTGATCCCAGGACCCTGGGATCACAACCTGAGCCGAAGGCAGAGGCCTAAACCACTGACCTACCCAGGCGCCCCTATTTTGCTACTTTGATCAGTGGTCATGGGTTCTTTAACTTCGCCATCTAACAGATACGCTGAGCAGCTTCCTGCCTTCCAGACTTCAAACTAGGCATCGAGATCCACGAATTCACAAGACGGTCACGGTTCCTGCCCTCCAAGAGCTTCACCTTGTCCTGTGAATAACCCGATGCTGGACTGGAGGGTCACATGCAGATATGGGGGAACCTGTAAGTTTATCCACAGGCAGGGGTACGAGCAAAACAAAGGACTACATGAAATGATGAAAACCGTCCTGGACATCACTGAAGGACATGACGAGCAACACTGACCTTGGCTGGGCTGCAACCACGTTTTCTAGAAAAACAGAATAGACAACTTCTTTGTTTTTGTTTGATCTACCTAGTACCTGGAAATCTTGCTTGGTTTTCATACAGAATGATGACTCCGTTAGCCAATTATCTGGTTTGATTTTTCTAGAAGTTGGAATACATTTACCTCCTTCCTTCCACATTCTCCCACCAGGTTGGTTTCTTTCTTTCTTTCTTTTTTTAAATTTTTTATTTTTTTAAGATTTTATTTATTTATTTGAGAGAAAGAGCACAAGTGGGGGGAGCACCAGACCCCACCCCCGAGCAGGGAGCCGGACATGGGGCTCGGTCCCGGGTCTCCAGGATCATGACCTGAGCCAAAAGCAGATGCTTAACCAACGAAGCCAGCCGGGTGCCCTTTTTTTTTTTCTCTTAAAGATTTTTTTTTTTTTTAACTCATCTCCACACCCAACATGGGTCTCAAACACACAACCCTGAGATCAAGAGTCCCACTTCCACTGAGTCAGCCAAGTGCCCCACCCATCAGGTTTCCTTATCACTGACACCCATCAGACACTAGATTCAGAAATCAGGTGAGATGGAGGTGAGCGACCTTTGGAAAAAAGGGAAGCTAATTATCTGCCCCATGGGGATTTTGGATTGATGGGAAGGTGTCTGACATAAAATGATCAGGAGGGAACACTCCAGATAAGTGTTCTGAGAGGCAGCGAGGAAAGAATGTGCCCTTTGGCACCACACCGGCCACATTTGTGTGATCGTGGGCAGGTTACTTAAATTCTGGGATTCTCTCATCTGTGGAATGTAGGTGGGACTCAACCTATCAGATGGTGCTCCTGTGAGAATTCAGACAAGATCATGTATGTAACGGTCCTGAGCTCGCACAGACCTACCTGGAGATGAGCCCTGTGTGTCAGTCCTACCTCAGGTGTATGTGTTCTTTTTTCTTTTCTTTTTTTAAGATTTATTTATTTATTTGATAGAGAGAGAGAAATCGAGATCACAAGTAGGCAGAGAGGCAGGCAGAGAGAGAGAGGCGGAAGCAGGTTTCCCACTGAGCGGGGAGCCCGATGCAGGGCAGAGGCTTAACCCACTGAGCCATGCAGGCGTCCCAGGTGTATGTGTTCTAATCACGTCCAATCTCTTACATGGGACACACTCAATGACATCTAATCAGCTGTTGTGTTAGTTAGGCCAGACTGGGTTATACCGTGGTAGCAAGCAGTCCCTAATTCTCAGGGCCTTTCGAAGACTCTCAAAAGGTTTTTTTGTTTGTTTGCTTTGTTTTCCTTAAGCAGAGGCCACTGCAAGCCTGTGTGACTCTGGAGGGAAACTATCCTCCTCCAGACGGCCTGGCAAGACCCCTCCTTATGGAAATCGCTCCTGAGATGCGAGGACGGTATGACTCATGGCCTTGGCTCAGGTATGAAGCCACTGACACTCACTTTTCACTGGCAAAAACAAGACACATGGCCATGCTCAAACTCAAGGAACTGTAAGAAATGCCATCCTCTGTGGTCCCTGAATGAGAACTGTAGATAGGCTGGTCCACAGTGAGCAGTCAGGGCAGCGCAGGGGCATGGCGGGGCGGGCGCGGGTCTGTGTGCATTCTCCACGTAACCAGAAAAGCCCTTTGAATTCTAAACTTTGCAAAGCACTTTAAAAAAATATTTTTTCCTCCTGTGGCCATTCCAGTCATTTCTGAAAATGGTACTGCTTTAAAATAACAAGGCTGTTTTTATGTTGCTATTCGCGTGCTTTCTGTTCCCTGTTTTTCATCTTTTCTGCACTTTTGTGACGCGGAGAAGCGGCGATGGACAGTACCAAGTGCACAGTAAGAGCTTACAACTCGTCTGCTCGTGATCGCCATCGTAAAGAAACCGCACTTGCAAAGGCAATGAATTGATACGTTTCACACCCAAAGTCACAAGGCAGGGAGGGAGGGAGGGAGAAGCGGGCTTCCACGCCTGCTGCCATCAGCCACGAGAGGACGTTTATTACTTCCTTGAGAAAAGCTGGCCCCAGAACAGTTATTCATGTTTGTTGGCAGTTTCCAAAGGTGATTACCGCTTTTAGCCTTGGACTATAGTCGTGCACAGAAGGTTAGGAGCAATAATCATGCAGAGCAAGGTCGGGCACAACCAAAGAAAAGATCCTGACGGCAGGTGACCTCCGGTGTCCGCCCAAAGACAGAAAGCACGAAACTACAACTCAGCTTTCAAAACTCAGCCCCAACGTCACGTCCACTGCAAAATCATTGCTAATCCCTGATCGGAATTCGTCGTTTCTATAGCTTTTTATATACTTTCTCATGCTAGATGGTCAAATTCAGGTTAATATCATTTCCAGAAATCATGGGATTTTTTATCTCCCTGAAGACATGGCTCTGTAATTATTCAGATCTTGCCTGATCGCCACGGCACCTAAACGGAGAGGCTCCTCAGACAGAAGCAGGACAAAAGAAGTCTTTGCTAAATTCAACAGACGCCCTGCATTCACTTGCTTTGCCTCTTGCTGCGTTTCAAAATTACCCACCAACATCTATATGCAAAGAAGCAAGATGGGGACAGTCTGTGTTTGTAGTCTCAGTCCAATACACACACCATGCCAAAGAGAGAATCGGATTCCATTTTGGAGCCGAGGTCTCAGGTCCAATTTAATTTGATCCCCAAATGACCAAGCTGATTAATTGTCAGCTCCAGCCTTTCTTCGAAGGAAACCTTAATCCCCCGTAATTTGCCATGAAATTAGTGGGAGTTGGCTGTTTGAGGCATGAATAGCGTGGGTCTTGTTCAAACCTCCCTGGGCCTTATTTCGGCGAGGTGGGGACGGGGCCGGCCGCCCCGAAGAGAAGCAGGTGTAATGCGGATTAGGTCACATGGTGGGAAGGGGGCTGCGGTGGGCAGGCAGCTGGTGGCATCCCAGGTGTGTGTGAGTTGGCAGGGGTACAAAGAGAGGAGGGCTGTGAACGGCTCAAAGTCCCTGGGCTGTGCAGCTGCCTGTTTGGCACTTGCTTCGGACCCACCTGTCGTGTTGAGGGGCACAACCCACTGTGAGGATTGGGGAAACATGAAAGGTCTCCCGTAGCTACCGCACCCCGCCCGGCCCGGGAGGAAGGCAGGGAGCAAGGCTGCCAGGGAGCGGCCAGGCAGAGGCAGGATCTCCCTCGAGCTCCATAACCTCCAAATGCTTAAGTCAGGGCAGGCCTGGCTTTTCTTTCTCAACAGGCAGCCTTTGGGGGCACCTGGGAGGGCTCAGGTCGTGATCCCAGAGCCCTGGGATCGAGCCCCGCATCGGGGTCCCTGCTCAGCGGGAAGCCTGCTTCTCCTCCCACCCCCCCCCCGCCTCTGTTCCCTCTCTCGCTGTCTCTCCATCAAATAAATAAATAAACTCTTTAAAACAAAACAAAACAGTGGTCTTTGGAGGACCAAGATAAAGCTCTTGACAGTCTTTCCAATCCAGAGCCTATCCCCGAGTTCACCTAGAGAGTCCGTGAAAAACTCCCAGAGCCGGAGAGTAAGTCAACAGGCAGAGATACTCAGGGATCAAAATAGGCTCAAGGCCAAGAGGCAAAAATAAATGATGATCCTTTCTCCCAGGGCTGTGGGGAGCTTGTGTAAACAAGCTCATCCTAACAAGCCTTTCTTAATCTCTATCCCGTTGCTAATCGCAGCGGTGGGTTTTGCAGGATGGGTTACCTTCTTGGGGAGGCTAGCGTTTCAGATTTTGTCACCATGAAGGAGGGAACGCCTCTGGCTCCCCGAGGACGGTGAAATGGCACCCTCTGTCAGGTGCCTGGGCTTGCGAGGGGTGATCTCTCCTCTCCGTCCCGAGCCAGCCTCCAGAACAGTTACGAAGCAGGTGCAGCCCATATGACTGACCTCCTGGGAGCCAGACTCTGCAGTGTCCGGGCCTGGCTGTGTGACATCTGGGGTCATGGAGACGGGAGCAGAAGATGTTGGCGAAAGACGTTTGTTTTCCCCATACAGGCTCCCCCGCATTCCGAATTTGCCCCTTCTTCCTACCTGGAACGCAGGTGTGGCATCTGGACGACACCCTCCTCCCGCAGAGATGGGAGCCATAGATGGAAAGTGTCAGGGCAGGGAGAGAGAAGGAGCCTGTGGTCTCAGTGGCATGGCTGTGCCACCGTACCAGCCCCGGCTGCCCACTCCAGTCTTCCTGATACGAAGGATGGGCCTGTGGCTCCCGAACTCCAGTGGGCCTCTGAATCACCTGGAGGGCTCCTAAAAGCATGGGCTTCTGGGAACTTCCTCCAGAGCATCTGATTCAGAAGGTCTGGGGTGAGGCCTGAAATAGGTTTCCAGCTGAAGCTGATTCCACTGGTTGGAGCCCAGGCTTGAGAACCACTAGAGGACTGAGCTGCCCTCTGTTGAAGCCTCTGGCTTCTTGTATTCGTAGCAGAATTCAGTCCCAGCTGATGCACTGACCTCTGACCCCTCAGTAGCCACAATAGCTCACCTGATCCCTCCCCTCCAGAAAGGGGCTGAAAACTCACTGAACCACCAGGCATAGAAACCCATGAGGCTGGCAGTCAATTTGCACTCTGATCAAAGAGGAATCATCAGTGCAAAGACAAGGATCTCTGCTTTCAACTTGGAGGCTGTGTTGGAGCTGAATGGGGGAGATGTTTGAGAGCAGGAAAGCTTTCCTGGAACCCCTGAAATCACACCAGAGAGACCCTTCCCTTTTCGTACCCACAAGTGGGTTTTCACAGGCGTTTTTCCTTCTACAGGCCATTATCCTCAGGCGGGAGAGTACATTAGCTAGGGGACTTGGGGCAAACTCTTTTCACTTCTCTGAACCTTCATTGTCTTATCTGTAAAATCGGAATGATAATACTCATCACGCAGGCTCATTGTCGGGCATTAAGTGACGTCAGGGAATCAGAGGCAGCCTGATTGTCCATTGATGGAAAGATGGACAAATAAGAAGGGTCGGTGGAAATCACAGAGTATTCTGCAGCAATCGGAAAGAACACAACAGGCGAGTACACAGTGACGCGAATGGTCCTTAGAAGCACAGTGCCTCGTGAAAAAAGACCTGGACAGCAACTATTTTATGAATCAAAGAAATAAAATATATTTATATATTTCATAAATGTATGTATATAAATATATATTTATAGGTATTATATAGAAAAATATTTAATAAATCTATAAATACCAAATAATACCCATTATGCCTCATAGAAAACACAGATCTATATCAAATACCTTAGATTGGTTGTCTGTGTGGGGGGTAGAATGGAGTCACTTATGGCTATAAATTGGTTTTTGGAAAAAAAGAGAGGAGTATCTATCAGATGGAAAAGAATCAAAGTGTCTGACAATAACCAGGTCTTTCTGAAAACATGGAGAACACAGAGCTCTCATTTGCTCCTGATAGGAGGGTAGGTTGGTACAAGCCTATGGTCAGTCTCGCTATGCGTTTTCCATTCAACCACAGAGTTGAATCCTGATTCTAACTAGTTACCTGGACACTCAGATTAACTTTCCCTTTCTTGACTCCTTGGAAGCAAGGCACGGCCATATGAGTAAGTTCTGGCCAATGGTCTATGATTGGAAATGTCCTTTGAAATTTCTGGGGAGTGTCCTTTATGGTGACCAAAAAGGATGGCAGAGAGAGATGGCGATGGTCTGTGATGTCTAAAGCCTACCCCTTCGCCGACCTAGCCCCAGACTGAGCAGGAAGGGATCCAGAACAGTGAGGCTGTCCCTATAGGAAGAGCAAAACAGCCCTGGAATATTCTCGCAAAGCGTCCTAGCAGAATATAATGCAGGGTCGACACCTCGGCACTCCAAGAAGATGACACCAGTTAGAAGGAAGCGGCCATAAATAAATTTAAAGTGCAGAGATCTGAAGCTTTAGCACAGGGGTAAAAAATGTTTTTAGAATTACTTTCCAAACCTCTGCTTCTGCCTGCAGACATGTTAACAAACACAGTGCCCCGTTTGTGCCCTCTTCAACAGAGGCACAGAGAAATGTTTTCAGTGTGTTTTTCATGATCGGGCCATCCCTTGAAGAAAAAGATGACAAATTCAACTTGTTACTATTTCTCTTTCCTGAAAAAAGAAGGTGATGTGGTTCTTAGCTGCTTATTTCAATAAGTTTGTCCACCACGAACAGCCGTAGCCCCACATCTGTTCCCAATAAAAATCTATAATCAGCAATACCCATTGCCTTTCAGAACTTATTTTCTTCATCCCCAAACTATGCACAGACCTGGCCAAAGCTTATTTCTGTTGTCACCAACACATAATGGCATCGCATTGATTCCAGGAGAAACAGATCAGCAGTGATTCTGAGTAGAACCAGTGTGGGCCACTTAGGCCACTGAGAGTTGGAGCCTCATTCTTATTCAAAGGCTGGAGTACGCAGGGATCCTTTCGTTTTGAAGTTTAGGGCATTCAAACCTTCGTGATACTTTGTTTCAGGTCACAAGCCTACAAGACATTTGATAAGAAAAACAGTTCCCCTTTTCTGGAAAAAACAGTCTCCAACAGCAACTTTCAAACACCCTTTCCACGAGAAACACTGGTGCCTGAGGGACAGCAGAGCAGGCCACCGTCTCCCACTGAGCTCCCACGGGAGCTGGCCTGTGGCCTGTAGGTCCCTGCCTATGAGATTTGGAAGCTTCTGGGGACCCACTGGGGCAGCCGGTCTGTCTGCTGCGCACGAGCCGGCGGGCTGTTCACTAAACAGCTTCCAGAAGAGGAGAGCTCGTGTAGGATTCCGGGTGCACATTGCCGGCCACTCTCCCGGACAGTGACAAGTCCTACATCTCTTCTTCTGAGGACAGTGACTTCCCATTGTTTTCTCGGTTTTGATCCTTCTTATAAGAGGAGCACACATGGGGAGCTTTGGCAAACTTCTGTCTGTCGTAACGCGACTGCAAAGGAGGGTACGTGCAGAGCAGAGGAACGGGAGAGTCAGCAGGCATAGCGTGGGGTGACATGGGCAGATGGAACTGGGGTCCCAGGGCCCCCGCACGGGCTCAGGAGCTCACTGCTGTGGACTTCTAACTCCAGGGCTTTTGTCTTTCACAGTTCAGAGGTCGCACCAAGCACTGACCGCTTTGGACAGCCACATCTCCCAGCTCTACTGTTTGTATCAAACCGGCATCTTTCTGCTACCACCAAATCATTAAAAGAGGCAGGAACAAAAAGCTGATTCCCGTTGGAAGTATTTGCATTATTTTGTTAAGATCCAATATTTTTCACGCCTGAGGCTCTGTAGGGTATCACAAAATGACCGAGGCTTCGAAGGGTTGGGGGAGGGGGTTCTAAATTCCCAGGAGGGGTATGGAAAGGGCATCATCTTGGATCTCAAAAGAAAAGGAAGACACCATGGGAAGATGACACCTTAGGGTGGTATTTTTTTTTCTCTAGACGACTCTTCGTTGTCCTGAGTGAGAATATGAATTTTTGAGTTCAGGGCAAGCGACCGTAGGTCCGTCAGAGCTATGCTGGGCTCTGCTTTTTTCCCCGCGATTATGTATAAAGAAGGAAAGAAGTGGGTTTGTGCAGAGAAGTCTGCAGATTTGCCAGAAGCCCTGAGAGAACAGGCACGGTGCTCCCAGCAGGCAGGAGTAAATGGTGCCTCCGGGTCCCCTCCGAGCGACCTGGAGGGTCGCAGGAAGAGGACTGCACAGAGGGACCCTCTGCATTGGATGCTGATGAGTTGTTTGATAGCCTGTTCTGTCGGAGACTGGAAACGTCTAGCCCACGGGTGACAACTTCAGAAGCCCAGTCTCCAGCGTCTGCTTGCACAGAGACCTCTCTGTCGTGTGTCGCGGCCAGGAGAGACGGGGTGTTAATTCGCATGAGTACTGGAAGGGGAAAGGGGAGGCGGGGATCAAGGAGAGGACATGAGTTCTCTACTTCCCACTGCCTGAGCGTTTCTCCATAAACTGTGTTGCTGGAACGTATAGACCCAGGCCGCCTCAAGGCAGCTGTGGTCACTGAAGTCTTGAGAGGAAACAGAGCGGCTCGCCCTCCTCCCCTCACCCCCCCAGAGCCCACAGAGAAGCCCCAGCGCTGAGCAGAGAAGACCCTTAAGTAGTTCAGGAGCCAGGCATGCTGGCGACCTTTCTGGAGAGGGCACTGGCAGCAGAGATATGGGCAGGTGCCTTGGCAAAGTTGGCACAGAAAAACATGGAAGAAATAAACTGGGGGAGATGGGTTGAGGTCCTGCAGTTACAAGGGTAAAAGCTGAGAGCCCCTACGATGTAAATTTCAGTGTAAATACAATCTCATTTGTATCCGCAGGAGGGTGAGGCTGGAGAGAATCAGTTTGTGTATACAAAGAGCCGCGGAATACCTACTGCATCCACCCGCCTACCCCCCGCCAGGTCAATGACCGATGAAAAGAGGATCCATCAGACATTAGGCTTTCGGGAGCACAGAGTGTGTAGAGCACCTCTGAGCATTCATAGGGAGAGGATGAGCTGGGTGCTCTTGGGCAAGGACCGTCAGTCAGGAATGGCAGTAAGTGGTCCTGAGCCCATCCTCAGTCTGTCCTTCATTCACTCATTCATTTATTCAACAAATGTTCATTGAGCACCTAGTATGTACCATGCACTACTCTATGGGCTAGAGAAACAGAAATGAACACCACGAGTGGAAGATCTTGCCATCGGGTGGCTTACGCTTTTATTTATTTATTTATTTTTTAATATTTTATTTATTTATTTGACAGACACAAGTAGGCAGAGAGGCAGGCAGAGAGAGAGGAGGAAGCAGGCTCCCCGCTGAGCAGAGAGCCCAATGTGGGGCTCGATCCCAGGACCCTGAGACCATGACCTGAGCCGAAGGCAGAGGCTTTAACCCACTGAGCCACCCAGGCACTCCCGGCTTATGCTTTTAAAAGCAGACAGATAATAGGATACATTTTCAAACTACACAGTACATGAGATAGTGATGAGTTGTAAGGATGAGAATGAAGCCGAGAAGGATGAGGGGAAGAAGGTAGGAATTTATTTAATCTTAGCTCTAGTATATTTAACTGTGTCAGTTTCAAGTGAACAATATAGTGATTCAACAATTCTATGCATTACTCGGGGCTCATCATGATGAATGCACTTCTTTAAAGACTGACTTAGCGGGCGTGCGTGTGCACGTGCAAGTTGGGGGGAGGAGCAGAGGGAGTGAGAATCTTCAAGCAGACCCCGGCTGAGTGTGGGGCCCAACACAGAGCTTGATCCCACAACCCTGAGATCATGACCTGAGATGAAACCAAGAGCGGATGCTCAACTGACTGAGCCCCCCAAGGTTTCCCAGGCCACTCAAATTTTTAATATTATTACTCATCTTGACTCACTGACGTCAGGCTGAAAAACCATAGCTGGCATCTGAAAAGGCTATGACAAGAACAAGGACAAAGCACTTGACGGGGGAGCATTTGTGCCAGCTTAGAGCGACAGGAAAGAGGCCACGGGGCTGGAATAGAGTAAGAAAGATGGAGAAAGCACGAGGTTAAAGAGGGGACAAAGGCCAGATCACACAGAGACCTGCAGCCGTTTTAATCACTATGCATTTTACAAAGATGTGAAACCTTGGGAAGTGTAGAGCTGGGGAGTGAACGATTTAATCTGGGGAAGACTTTCTTATTGGAAGGGAGAGAATTTGCACTTTGTACCAGAGCTACGTACTCCACGGGAATCTTTCCAAAAGAGAGGCTCATTAGGACAAAGTCATGGTACAGCAGAGTCTTCGGAGTTTGGGAGTTTGAATTGTTAGAGCATCTGAGCACTTATCCCGCCATCTCCCTCAGTAGAAAAACATTTAAAATCAAAGTTCCCCAAAGATAAAGCAGTTTCCAAATGGTGTTACACGTGGAGAGCAATCAAGTTGATCTAGTCAACAAGAACCCAAGGAGAAGCAGTGGGAATTTGAAGCCACTAAGTCAGCAGGCTTAAGTACACAGCTCAGCTATCATCACCATCCATCCCCAGAATTCTTTTCATCTTCTAACACTAGAACTCTATACCCGTTAGAGAAGCATTCCCCATCTCCCCTCCAGTCAGCCCCTGGCAGGCACCATTCTACTTTCTGAACCTACTTTCCATCACCCTTTGAGGTCAGGGAGAACCTCTTGTAAATCAATGGATTCATTCTCCAGTGTTCTAAGGTACAGCTCTACAGGGCCCACACCCTGACCTTGGGCTGCCGGCTCCACTTCTCCAGAAAGAAGGCAGAAGGTCTACGGGAGGCCCCCCTCGTCCTCTCATTCTGCTTTTTAACCACAGAGACTAACTAGCGCCCAACAAACTGCAAAGGGCCCTCCGTTGAGACCTTCCAACTCTTGCCACAAAACAAGAGCCCATTACAATATGGGATATTTCCTTTTCTAAAATTCCTTTCCACTAGAAGAGCAAACAACATGGGGACAATGTGCGGCTGATGCAAAGGCAAAGAAGACTGGACTGTTAGGACTTGACTAGCATCTACTACCAAGCAGGATGAAACTTGTCTTTACTGAAGAAGAGCTGGAGGTCAAAGGGTCCTGTTCCCCTAAAGATGGAGATTTGCACACAGAATTTCCAGACTGCTGGACTACAGTAGGGGTAACAGCGAAGAAGCTGGAGCTCCTCTCGTGCAAACATCTCAGGTGAAGGGGGACTTCTGACAACTGAGACTTTAATAAGTGACAAAAATTATGTAGGTAATAATTTGACATTTTTAGCATTAAAGTCTCTATTGGAATAGAATGCGTAAATTAATACTCTTAGGAAATCTGCTTGGAAGAAAACAGAATGGGGATCACGAACCCTATTAACTCGTATGTCCCAAGCCTCTACTGGAAGAATCTCGAGGGGATGAGGAGGATGCTTCGAGTGTGTGGAACCTTCGTGAGGCTCACAAGTGTGTGTTTTATAAAGTCACGTAGTGGAGTCCGCAACTGATTTTATAACTGAGATATATGTTTCTAACAAAATAAGATACCCAGCAAATGAATGACTCCGCTGGCCTTCTCTGGAGGGGGGATGATAAGTTCTGTATAGATATTGTTTACTTTGCCCAGTTATCTGTTTTTTTCTGTAAACTCTCCACAGGGCCCCAGGCTGGAACACCAAATCTACTGTTCCCATCAAATCAATTCCCCCACAGAATGAAGAATGCTGTAAATACTATGCTTAAAATTCATTGTTATCTGTGAAGAACCCAACTCAACAAGAAGCACTGAGATTAAGAGGGTCTACGTGCTGAAGGTGGATAGAACGTGTAGAAAAAAAGAGATTCCCCACACTGATTATTTTCTAATAAAACTGTTCATTCTATAGAAAGTGGAGGGAATTAATATAAACAGACAGATTTGTTTAAACCAATTTCACTACCGTTCTGTGTGTTGCTTTAACCCTATTCTGACTTTAGTTATTAAACGAATGATATTTTCACAGATACGAAACCCCTGAGCTAAAGTTATCTGTTCCTATAGGATTATTCTGTGTTTAATTTTATTGTACAAAGGTTGAGAAAGTTATACAGTTATAGAACATGTTCACAGATAGTATGAGCTCAGAATCCCATCCAACAAAAATCACCATTTGTTGGGGAAGTGCACCACAGTTTTCAAAACATGAAAACAGAAAACAAAAACTGTGATTTACTGTACACCTACTACGTGACAGGGACTTTACATGTCACTTATATTTCTAGCCCTTCCAACAATGCTAGCAAAGGAGTATTAATATTCTCATGTTACAGATGAGGAAACTGAAACTCCTAGAAGTTACCCAAGGTTCCATAAGGTCTTATCCATGGTCAGATAAAGAGTAGAACCAACCTACATTTGTCTGAACTCCTAACTCCTGTGTCCTTTCCATGACCATGCTCTGTTCAATACTAGCATTTGGTAGTTGTCAACCAGAACTTCAAAGATGCCCCTTTTCATAAATAAAATGCCGAATCTATCATTAAGGAACATAAGTTTATTTCAAATGTGTTTGCGTGCGTGCTTCTCTAATCAACTTACTTGACTGAATTCAAATTTAATGGACTTACTTTGTTCTAGAAAGAAAATAAATCTTTTCTTCCCCCTTTGCATTTATGATGCACCTGCTATGACCTAGGTGCTATTCGGACACTGGAGACACGGAGCCACATAGATTTCGGTCTGCCACTAGGCTCTCGTGACCACAGTTGTGAGCACTCTAGCAAGTTCTCAAACCTACTGATTTAGAAGGAGCGATAATACAATTCTAAGTCTTATTAGGAGCCTCATCTTACCTCTGGCAAACCCGCATAACATTTAACCAATAATGCAGGCAAGCGTTTTATACTGCATTTTTGGTTTATATTTCTAAGAGTTACAAGTTGAAAGGTATAAAGAATGTTGGCTTAGAAGCCAGCTCTATGCTATGTCCACATTCTTACTGAGCTTTTCTGGGGCTCAGTCTCTTCATATCTAAAAATGGGGATGGTGGTGATGGTTTTGCCAGCTGTTGCGCAGACCCTTTTGCATAATATCCAAGAAACTTTATGATCTCCTTTCTAGTCCTACTCTGAAGACCCCGGGATCTGGCCTCTTGGAACTAATTGCTTTCTCCAGCACACCAAATGCTTTCCATTCAGTGTGGCTGTTTGATTGCTAATCCAGGAGAGCCCCGCGCTCCCCTAACCTATGAAAGTCTCCCCGTCGGAGCCTTATCCCTGACGCCCCAGGTCTGATCGAAGAGCCCCTCCTAAGCGCCTTGCTCAGACTTCTCCATGGTCTCATTCTCCATGAATGACAGACTTCGGTCTGACCCATGTCCTCACCGTTTCCTTCACTGCTCAGCCCAGTGTTCTACAGAGTGGCTCATGGTAAATGCTGGGTGAATAAATGCACTGATCTTAATTAGCACAGGGAAGGTGTTAAGGAAGAAGGTTCCTTCCTCAGCCAGATCCATTCAGCAATTAGATCAGTCATCAAACACATCTATATGGGGGCGCCTGGGTGGCTTAGTCGGTTGAGCATCTGACCTTTGATTTCAGCTCAGGTCATGCTCTCAGGGTCGTGAGATCAAGTCCCCGGTTGGCTCTGCCCTGGGTGGGGGGGTGTGCTTGAGATTCTCTCTCTCTCTCTCTCTCTCTCTCTCGCCCTTTGCCCCTCCTCTGTCTTCTTGCTCTCTCTCTCCCTCAAATACATCTTTAAAAAAAAAAGACATTCAATCTTAAGCGGCACATTTTCCAGTGAGGATGTGATTCTCTACCATTTAAAATCTCTTCCAAGCCTCCAGTGAAGAAGTGATTTTGAGGGAAGATTATCAGTGATCGCTGAATGTTTTGCTTGTGTGCTCCTATCATGAAAAAGGTATTTCAAAAAAACTTAAAAAAATACACACCTTATACTTTGTGTGTAAATATACACAAAATTTTAGTTAACTACAATAAACATATATTTACACATTTATGAATTAGGTACATATGCTACTGTACTAATATATAAGATATACACAGAAGATATAATTTTTAATGAAATAAAAATAACATTTTACTATTCTCTTTTTGCACCCCAGTAAATGCTCTGGCACAGGAAAAGACTACTCTTGGCTGAGCAGCTGTATTTTCTTATAGAAGGAGGGTAGCTGTGCTTTTCTTTTCCTCTGCCATTCCCCAATGTTGGCTATTTCCTCTCCTTATTCAGGTTCTCTTACAAGACCACCAACATTCTTCAAACATTACAGAAATAAAACAGGAGGAGGGTTTAGGGCTCTGGATTCTCAGTCTGGAAATGTCACAATTTAATCTCAGACGTTTGCTGTGAAGTTGTAAGCATGATACTGTGAAACCCAACAGATTATTCTTGAATTCCTTGTTTGTTTTCATTGTGACCAAACTCAACATTCTTTCTATGTTTTTTATTCAAAACTCAAAAGATGTGTGGTCATATGACTTAAATGGGCAAAAATATCAAAACAATATTAAGGAATTATTATTTTTACAGTTTTCGTTAAATAGAAAGCCCTCATATTCAGAAAATTAAGTCCTAGTTTTTATCTGCATCTTAAAGAAAAAAATTAATAAATATTAAAAATGTTTTGAAGATGATGTGTGCAATGCCCACCTTGTTAAACCATTTTAATGGCTTTTAAACACACACACACACACACACACACACACACACGAAAAATATCAGATGGATATTATCCAAAAAGTTAACAAGGTATATCCAAAATGATGAGATTGAGGTTAACTTTCTTTTCTTCTTTGTGCATTTATGTAATTTTTCGTATGTCCTATAGTAGTCAAGTTGTTTTTAAAGAGTATACATATAACCAATTATAAATAATTTTCATAGATTTTTATTTTTTAAGCTTCCAATAGAATTTTTTAAAATACCTTTTGGAGTTATGAGCATCCAGAAGAAAAGTGTATTATTTCCATGTTTTGTAATTCATTTTAATTTTACTATAATTTTTAATGTTATTTTGGTTTCACATAAGAAAATTACATTTTTAATAATCAAAACAGTATGGTATAGGCAGAAAAACAGACACACAGATCAGCAATAGAATAGAGAGCCCAGAAATAAACTTTTATGGTCAATTAATCTATGACAAAGGAGGCAAGAACATACTATGAGGAAAAAACATTCTCTTCAATAAATAGGGCTGGGAAAACTAGACAGCTACATGTAAAGGAATGAAATTAGATGACTTTCTTATGCCCTATATAAAAATAAACTCAAACTAAATTAACGGTCTAAATAGGAGACCTGAAGCCATAACTCCCAAAAGAAAACTTGGGCAGGAATCTCTTGGACATTGGTGTTAACAACATATTTATGAATATATTTCCTCAGATTAGGGAAACAGAAGCAAAAATTAACTAAAAGGAAACCATCAGCAAAAAGAGAAAGCAACCCACTGGATGGGAGAAGACAATTTGTAAATGACCTATCTGATAAAGGGTTAGTATCCAAAATATATAAAGAGCTTACAGAACTCAACACCAAACCAAAACAAAACCCAAAATACCCAATAATCAGATATGAGAAGGGCAGAAAACCTAAATAGATATCTATACACAGATGGCCAACAGGTACATGACTCCACATCACTAATCATCAGGGAAATGCAAACCAAACCACAGTGAGATATCACTTCACACCTAACAGAACAGCTAGTATCAAAAAGGTAAGAACTACCGAGTGTTTACAAGGATGTAGAGAAAAAGGAATTTTCCTGCACTGTTGGTGGGAATGTAAACTGGTGCAGCCACTGTGGAAAACAGTATGGAGGTTCCTCAAAAAATTAAAAATAGAAATACCATATGATCTAATAATCCCACTACTGGGTATTTACCCAAAGAAAATGAAAACAGTAATTTGGAAAGATATATGCATGCCTATGTTTATTGCAGCATTATTTACAATAGCAAAAATATGGAAGTAACCCATGTGTCCTTTGCTAGATGCATGGGTAAAGAACACACGCACACGCACACACACACACAGTGGAATATTACAATATTACTCTGTCATAAAAAGGATGAGATTTTGCCATTTGGAAGGACCTGCAGAGTGTTACGCTAACTGAAATACATCAGACAGAGAAAAACAAATAACACATGATTTCACCTATATGTGGCATCTAAAAAACAAAACAAAACAAGGAAACAAACCAAACAGACTAGGAGATAAAACAAACCGATGGTTGCCAGAAGGGAGGTAGGGGGGATGGGTAAAATAGATAAAGGGAATTCAGAGGCACAAACTTGAGTTATAAAAGACCCAAGTCCCAGAGATGAAAAGTACAGCACAGGGAATACAGTCAGTGGTATTGCAATTGTATGTGGTGATGGCAGCTGCATTTGTGGTGAGCACAACATAAGGTTTAGAGTTGTTGAATCGTTAATGGTGTACTAATGTTACATTGTTGTACAATGTTACATTGTGTGTCAATGATACTTCATTAAAAAAGGAACATGTCATTTAAAGTCAAATGCTTCATAATAGAGCCTCACTTATCTAGATTACAGATACATTTTAGGTTGAGGATACAGAGAGAGGAAGAGAATGGGTCTAAAGGAATTTGTAAATTAATGGAATCAAGGCAGAAAAGGCGAGTCTGAATCAGGAGGTAGGTCTTTGTGGAGAAGATTGAGATTGTGGAGAGCCCATGCTATCTAAACATATAATCGTCCTTGTAAGGCGCATCCTCATATAAATAAATAATATGGAATCCCAGTGTCTGCCTTTTTTTTTTCTGTCAGAATCCCAATTTTGCACAGGTGTTCACCATTCCATGGGTTTGAGTTGGTCTAAACTATATATGATGGTCTCATTCCTCTTGTCATTGACTCTTTTCATCAATCCCTGCCTTTGGGATTTAAGAGGAATTCTGCTGGGAGCATTCTAGATAGATTTCTTCCTCGTTAGCAAAGCTGAATAAAATATTTAAACCAACTATTGGAAGGAACACAAGATAACTAAGGCAGACAGGACTCGAGTGGCCAGAATCCTGGAGAGAGAGAAGACATACTGATAGAACTCCATGTTTGCCCCTACTGCTACCTAGTAGTGGTATGGGAAGTAAAGGGAGGCAAAAAAGTAAAGGCTGGGGACAAGGACAATCTTTCTGGGCTAGAAAGTGTTGGGGTTTTGAGTTTCCAAAGAGGATGGACAGGTAGAGGTAGAGGTTGAAGTTTGGGGCCTAAAAAGGTTGAAGGGTTTGGGCGCCACTGAGACTCCAGAGGACTCTACCATGGGAGTAAGAGTAAACCATAAAAACGTCATGCCTAACAAAGCCTAAGACCCATGCTCAACCAGATCAAGTTGCTCTGCAAAAAGTCTATCTGACTTCCAGAATAGAATTAAATCTTCTTTGGATAGAAACAATACCATCAGCCAAAGCCTTGCAATTTTTCTTTTCTTTCTTTCTTTTTTTTCTTTTTAAAACCTATCTATTTATTTATTTATTTGAGAGATAGAGAGCATGCGAGTGAGTGAGCCTGTGGTGGGGAGGGGCAGAGGAAGAGGGACAGAGAAACTCAAGCAGACTCTGTGTTGAGTGTGAAGCCCAACATGGGGCTTGAACTCATGACCCTGTGATCAGACCTGAGCCAAAACCAAGAGTGGGACGCTTAACTGCACCACCCAGGTGCGCCAGACTTACAATATTTTGTACACAAGGTCTGACATTTAATTTTTAAAAATCTACCAGTTTGTGAACAAATAGGATCAAATGACAAAAACCAAAAGAAGAAACAGATAATATACGTAGACCTGAGGGTGATCACTGATCAAGTTTTGTAGTTATCACACAACAAACAAAAAGTAATTCTGGTTAGCATGCTTAAGAAAATAGATGTGTTGGATTTTATCAGAAAAACCACAGGAACTTTGAAGGGGGTATGAGGCGCTGGGAATGATCTATATCTTGGTCTGTGTAGTGATTCATTGGATATTAGGATAAAAATTCATCAAGTTGTACGTGAAGCTGAACACTCAAGATTTGTATATGTATGTTATGCTTGTAAAGAAGTTAAATAGTGGGGTGCCTGGGTGGCTAAGTCAGCTGAGCATGGGGGGGGGATCGAACCCCACACTGGGCTCCATGTTTAGCATGGAGTCTGCTTGTTCCTCTCCCTCTGCTCTTCCTTGTGCATTCTCTCTCTCACTCTCTCTCTCTCTCTCTCTCCAGTAAATAAATAAAGTCTTTTTTTAAAAAAATGAAGTTAAATAGTAACAAATTCTAAGAGAGAAAGAAAATGTTTAACTCCTCACTGCTGGACATCATCAAACTTGCATATGATCCTTCAAATTAATAAGCTTCCCTCACCCATGAAGGAAGAGACTATTGATGTCACGAAGACGATGAAGTAGGAAGCTGGGAAGTAGGTCCAGGGGCAGTATTCCAAGTATTTAAAACCAGAACACTACACGCAGCAAACAGTCAGAAGGCACATCCACTCTAAGTCATTCGGTATGGTCACAGTGGTGCTTTCCATCCATTACAAAGTCATGGAATCACCGACTTCACTATCTGAGAACAGCCCCGTCTGTAATAGCTGAAAGGGCAGAACTGGAGCTAGGTGGCTTGGGTTTGAGTTCTAAATCTCCCACCTACTAGGTTACACTGAATATCTGTGTGACCTTTAGTAAATTATTAAACTCACTATGCGTCCATTGCCTCATCTCAAGTTGGGAACACACTGTAAAGTTTCTATGTAGAAGCACATGAACTAACGCACGCTAAATGCATAGGCTAATACCTGGGACTTAAATCTTCATGTTATTTCCTTAAGTAAGTCTAATTGATGTTATTATCACTTATGGATTTTCATCAAATGAGATAATAAACCCCTTCCCATGTAGGCTCCTATTTGGACCTTCTGGTACTTGCTCAAATCATCCCAATGCATTTGTATGACATGCAGGAAAGACAGAAGTATAGGACAATTGCTAATTGGCCTTACGGTAGAAGTCCTTTCTGGATGAACATTTTCTAAGGAGTCACTCAGGCTAGTTCTTTTCCTTTTCCCTCCTGAGACTGAGCCTGAACACAATGCCTTGATGCACATTTCACCAATGACTACCATAGTTCGCCAATAGTCCATGTAAGTTTTTCGTGTCATCTTGTCTAAAACACGAGTCCCTCATTACCACTTCCAACAGTATATATGCACTTCAGAAGTGTAGCAGCAGAGCTGTGACATCTTTCCCTCACGCAATACTTCTCATCTCTGGGATTCGTGCCCGCTGGCTTCGAAGTTGCTCTGGTCTTGCCTGTGACCACTAATAGCCATCCAGAATTTTCCATCACCAAAATTTGGTTCTAAACTGTCATGGAACCAAATGTATTTTTCTATGTATTTCTATGTCTAGGACACCGAGGATATAACCCCAAGACAATCAAGCCAACAAAAGTTGGCTGAACATCCCAGAAGATGTTCATTGCAGGACTGTTATGAGAGAAAAAATTTGAAAATATTCTAAACTTTTCGCTGGTGAACTGGAAACAGACTAAACTCATTTTAGAAGGGGCAGGTTCGTTTAAGTAAAACAGTATTTGACTATCTCAAAGAAAGGAGAATTTGGGATGTTTTATACATAATTGGGAGTTATTTGTAAAATAATAAGATAAACAAGTAAAAGATTATATATAGCTGCTCAGTGGAATATTCTGTAGTCACATTTTAAAAACAGGATATAAACTTGTATAGAGAATGGTAGTACAACTATGTTTGCAAAAGTATGCATAGGAAAAACATCTGAAAAAGTACGATGGATCCTTGAACAATGAGTTTGGACCGTACGGGTCTACTTACCTGTGGATTTTTTTTTTTTTATAGTACAGCACTATAAATGCCTTTTCTCTTCCTTAGGACTTAATAACATCTTTTCTCTAGCTTAGTTTATTGTAAGGATACAGTGTATAATACATACAAAATGTGTGTTAACTGACTGCGCTACCGGTAAGTCTTCTGGTCAACAGTAGGTTATTAGTAGTTAAGTTCCTAGGGAGTCAAAAGTTACAGGTGGATTTTTGACTGGGGTGGCAGTGAGGGGGGGGGGTTGATGCCACTAACCCCCACGTTGTTGAGGGTCAACTGTATACCCAAGTATAAAGCATGTTAGCATTGGGGTCATAGCGCTGCAGAATTTCTGTTTCTTTTCTCTGTATAACAAATAGTTATATTAGTTTTATTAGTGGACAATTTACAAATTAAATTAATTAAAAATAATATTTTAATATATTGTATATTACTGAAGATATGAAATTAAGGGCCAGAGAAGTGAAATAAAGTTACATGTAATCTGCACATTTCATATAAATCTCTATCAGATGCCTAAATTCCATGCTATAATTTCACCTTGTGTAAATTTCAGTGATACCCCTGCTTATACAATCAGCTTAAATCTGTGGAATGTGGTCAGGAAACAGGTAGAAGCAAAAAGTAAAAATTCTTGCAAGAAAAGGACTGTCAAAGTCCATATGATTTATTCACTGGTACTTACTAAGAGCCAGCTCAGCTCATTCTTGCCACAATTCGAACAAGCTAGAATTTCTAGTCCACAACATGTGAGAAGCAGGAAATTGAGAAGTAGATGGGGTTGCAGAAAGTAACATCTGCTAGCCTGACAATGAAGCCCAGAAGTAGAGAAAACCGCCCCAAAGTGGACCACAATATTTTGAAAGTGATTTAACATGGGGTGCCAAGCATAACGGTATTCCAGCATTTTCTATGGCAGTTTGCTCTAATAATGACACTGGAGCTCTCGGTAACAACACGCTTACCCTACTTGGGAGGTTATCTAGTCAGAGAAGCATCTGGAATACACATTTTGGAAAGAATTCCACTTAATATGGTTTCTTTTCAAAATATCTTTTTGGTTGTTTTCCCTTCTCTCTCTCTCTCTCTCTCTCACACACACACACACGCAAACACATGCACACACATACACACACACCCCCCCCCACACAAGGAATTGCTGACTCTTTCTTAACAGGCAATAAATGAGGACTTATACTCAAGCTTTTCTGGGGGAAAAAAAGTGACAATTTATTAAAGGAACTCTGTCAGATTTCCCTCATTTTGCTCTGTCCCTAATGAAGCTCTAAGAGTTCAGTCTCAAGGCTTGTCTCCCATCCGTACCCCCTCCCCCCCCCCCTCTCTCCCTCTTCACTCCACTGCCCAACCCTCACCCCCCACCCCCCTGAATGCCTATCGCAGACTCAGAGCTGCGCCAGTCTCCGGGGAGTTCAAACGGAGCTCTGCAAATGTCGGTTTCTACTCTAGCCAACAAGAAACTCCTCCGCCAGGGTCCCCGCGAGTGCTGCAAGCCCTGGGAGATGCCCGCCACCGCATCTGGGCTGCCCCTGGACCGCATCAGTCAGGGCTGTTTGGAAAGTTTTAGGATTGTTTGCTTTAGTGGATTTGTTCCAAGTGAGGCGCGTGTTTTTCAAAAATGAATGCCAAAGATAACAAAAAAGGCAAAGAGGAGGAGAGAGGAAGAATTATCCAGACTATAGGAGCAAACCAGGATAAGACTTAGCAAGGAGCAGGATGTTCAAGGGCACTTGGCTCTCCACCACGTTTGGAACGGCCCCCAGAGACTGAGGTTAAAAACACGGTCTGTCATCACTGGGGGGACAGTAATTCGGGACCCTGAATGTGTTTTACATCTTCTTCATGTCACTTGGGGCAGAGGTCACCGCATTATTCTGTTATTTAAGCTGTTTACAGCTGCATTTGAGTGGTCTTTTGTTGACAATGTTGCTTCCAAGTAATTTTCTGAAAACATTCTAATTGCCGTCCCCTGTCATTAGCTACTGTAATTTGTTTCCAGGGCTGATGGTCAGCCCTGTAATTGCATGTAGAACACTGAATGGGTTTGCGTGATCATTGGGGTGCATCTCCCTGTTAAACTCTTCTGCTGTTTCTTGAACCGCTTTTAGATTTTTTTTTTTAAACTATGCCATTTACATCTTTAAAGAAGAAAATGGAAGAGGATTATTTTTATATCATTATAACTTAGTATTTCCATAGGACTTCCATTTCTAAAGCATTACAATCATTAATTAATTGCCCAGCCCTGTGCCCTTGAGCTTTTAGCCATTTGGAGTCTCTCTGGTTTCTAGATAAGCCACTGAGGCTAGGGAAGGGCAGTTGGCTGGTTGAGAGGTTCCTCCCTTCCTGTTGGGATTCCCACCCTTTTTCCAGGCCACCCCACCCAACGGGGATCTGCACAGGCTGGCTTCATTGCTGCATTTGAAGTTTTGTGTTTGATGTTCCCTGAGTGTGTGTATAAAATACATTCCAAAGTAACGTATAGATTATTTTTGGGTCATTTGATGTTTTGGATTTACCCTGTCACTCTTCACTTGCACTCATTCATTTACCCCTTCGTGGAAACCTGTACCAACCTCGCCCTCTGTGTCAGTGAGCGGGGCTGTGATGAGAGGAGAGCCACGGTCTCACCGTGCAGACAGGGAAGAGGACAGCTGAGAATTCTAGTAGACAAGGGGTGTGCGGCCATCTGAAGGAATTGCCAATGGGAGAACCCATGCAGCTGTTTCTTCTTGGGAGGGCGGGGGTGATGTTTTTTGAGCTGGATTGGAGACTCCACATTTGCGCGTGTGTGTTGAGTGGGAAGCTGGTGTGTGTGTGTCCGTGTGAGAAAAAGGGAGATATATAGCATTTTTCCAGGGAGGCAAACCAACATGGAAAATGGGAAATCAGGGAGAAGTAAGTCACCCACTTGCCCTAACTAGAGGGTATATTGTTAAGAATAACGGTAAAGGAGGCTGGGAACGGGGTTCACAGGAAGATTTCGGAGGGTGTTGAAGGGTCTGCTGGGTAAACCTCTCCATTAAGCAATGTCTCCCCGGCTAGACTCTAAGTGATCACAAGTAGCCAGGAGCACAGAGAAAGCCAGAGGCACAGCAGCTACACTGTATGGCCGAAAGAAAGAAAGAAAGAAAGAAAGGAAGGAAGGAAGGAAGGAAGGAAGGAAGGAAGGAAGAAAGAAAGAAAGAAAGAAAGAAAGAAAGAAAGAAAGAAAGAAAGAAAGAAAGAAAGAAAGAAAGAAAGAAAATTCACAGAGAGATTAATTATACGGCTGAAAATCCCAGTGGTCAAACAACCAGGAGATCTAAAGCAAGGCCAAGAAAACGGGCATTAGGAAGGAAAAACTGGTAATTAAGCAAGAGATTAATGTTATTGAAGAATGTTGGGAATGAC
Organism: Lontra canadensis; assembly: GCF_010015895.1. Classification (NCBI taxonomy): domain Eukaryota; kingdom Metazoa; phylum Chordata; class Mammalia; order Carnivora; family Mustelidae; genus Lontra; species Lontra canadensis. Next base: position 19,786,371 of record NW_022631015.1, on the reverse strand, counting down.
CAGACTGCAGAGAGTTTTCTGATTTTACATCAATGGACAATCCCATGTGAAGATACACAGGCCGCCCTCAACTCACGCATTCTTTTCTTTGTAGGTGATTACACGGCCCAACCCTCTGGATTTCAGCTCTAATTTACTCATGGATTCCTCTGTTTCTGTTCCTTTCTGACTTTGTCTCCACCCTGCATGCATTTCCAGATCTGTGCCAAGCTTCATGTCATGCCAACGTCCACAGGAAATCCAGTCCTATCAACGATCCCATGATTTCTGCCCTTGACAGAGACGGAGGGGATGTTGGGAGCGTGGGCCGCACCCCCAGCCTCTAGCCTGCCCCTCTCTCCAGCACCACCCTGCTGAGAAAGCCTCCCTGTGACTCAGAAGACTCCCCTGCATGTGGCCGTCCCGGGAGGCCTGGGTCTGACCCACGGTTGTAGTGTATGATGAGACAAAGTGCGACAGTCAAGCAGAAGAAAGCAGAGAAAGTACCATCTCCTGCGCACAGACTACAGGCCAGGTCCGAAACGGCCGGCTTACCCGCGTTACCTCCTCTGACTCTCCCGCTCTGTGAGGTGGGTGTTTTTAGCCCAGTTGCAGACAAGGCAAAAGAAACCCAGAGAGCTGAAGTGATGGGCCCATCACAAATCAAATTCTAAGAAAGCAGATCAATCCGTTTCCAAGCACAGCATCTTAACAAAGTATCCTTAGAACCGTCTTCATGGCTTAAGGCTAAGCCTTGCTGTTCCAGGCACCCTCTGGTTGAGAATGAAATAGGCCACAGCACAGTTCTAAGCCTGGAAAGCTCAGTTAGCCAGAATGAAAGATCAGGGAATGAGGTATTGATACAGAAGTTACTGACTCTGACTCTGAAAGTGATGGGCCTCCAAACACGGAGTCTCTCAACTGTGTACACCTTCTGGGGACAGCCTTTCCAAAAGGGACTGGATGCTTCTGTGCGTTAGTTCACAGAACACAGAGGCCTCCATCGGGCGGCTTCTAGAAGGTTTGTCTTTGAGACCTTGGAAGCGTTTGTCATTGTACTGGGTCTATCAGTGAGGCTACCAGGGACCGGGGCCTTTATAGCAGTGTGTGGTTCCTACCCGGGTGTTCATTACATGCCTTGCTCCTGTCTCCCGACTGGGGGTTGAATGTTGTCCCCCTGAAATTCATACGTTGGGGTCCTAACACCCATTACTTAAGAATGTGACCTTATTTGAAGACAGGGTTTTTACAAAGGGAATCAAATTCAGATGCTGTCATAGGATGGGCCCTCATCCAGTAGGACTGGTGTCCTTATGAAACGGGGACATTTGGACCCAGAGACACTCACAGAGGGAAAACGTGGGGAGATGATGGTGATCTACGAGCTAAGGAGAAAGGCCAACTCCAGATCCTCCGTCATGGCCTCAGAAGGAACCAACCCCACGAGGACACCTTGAGTTTAGATTTACCAGCCTCTAGAACAATCGGACAATGGTACTTTTTTACAATGGCCCTTGCAAACGAAAATGCCCCCCTTCTCCATCCTGTGACCATTGGAATTCTCTCTCCCTTCCTCATGTTCATCAAGATGAGTAAGAACCAACAGAACTTGGGGGCACGGGTGAGCTGCCGGGTTCTGAACACGTCACCAGACACTAAGCATGTCCCAAAAGAATTTCCTTTGATTTGGTCCACTCAACTGATGGCGTATATGACATCACATATTTGAATATTACTTTTTTTGAATAGGAAGGAAAGAAAGGGAATGAGTTCTGGAGGGTCTGTAACTATTTCTCAGCCTGACCCACGCTGCAGCCATCTGACACAGACAGACTGCTCTATAGGATGGCTGGGGAGTGCCAGTGGTGTTCCAAACAGATCTTAAAACAAGTAGATGCAGCTTCTTGCTGAAGATGTGTAAATAAGCTGGCAGCCAAGTCAGAGGCCCCTTGTCTGCTCCTTTTTTTAAAGTAATTTTCAAGACAAGCTGAAACACAGCTCTCGCAGTTGGTTCCTAGAGGAGTTAATGGCTTCGAGCTCAAAAGGAATGACTTTTTTGAATTATCCATTTGACAGAAGCCTCCCTCAGGCCATACTTTTACCCCCTGACCACTCCCCTCGTCAAAGGTAGCGACCGTGCATTCGTCAGTTGAACCCAATCTCATGAAACACTAAACCCTCGTCTTTTCTTTTTAAGAATACGGAGTTCACGGGAGGAAACAAGGAGGTCTGAATTCCCCGGAAGCTTCTCATTATGTAAACTGGAAGTTTCCAGGTAAATGTTTTCCACAAGAACTACCCAAATTAAGGACCTTTCATCTCAGTAGGGCTGAGGCTTCAGGAAGGCAGTGAGTTGCCTACGTGAGATGATTAGAGAGTCAACAAAAATGTGTTTCTCTCCAAAACATTTTCTTCACTGGCTTGTTGCAAGGGTCTATGTTTCACCACAGATGTGTCGGTTTTAGAGTTAGCCATTGCCTTTGCTTCCGCATGGTTCTGTACCATCCCTGGAAGGAGTAACTTCCGGTTCCTATCAGAACTCAGCCATGGCCGGGTGGGGGCGGGGGGAGGTGGAGCAGAAATGGGTCACTTCAAGCCCTGGAAGGTGAGGCTTGGTTCTGCAGGGAGCCCTGGGACAGCGGGGACCCAAGGATCCCTCTCTCGGCAGGGTGTTGACAATCAAGTCAGGGCTGGCATCCTTGTTCATGGATACAGCTGAGTTTCTAGAGCTTTCTCCTGTTGGGAGTCGGATACCCACAGCTGACAGTTTGCTGTTCTACCTGGGTCAGGAGTCTGGTGTTGGGTGGACAGGTAGCATTTTCAGTTGCTTCCGCATGAGCAGGCATTAGGCTTTTGTATCTCATTTCCTATGTGATCAAAACGAGGCTAGTAGATGAGAGGACTGGCCCACAGAGGAGGCTGGGAGGGGGAGGGGAGGGTGTGTGTGTGGGGTGAAGATACAAAAAAGGATAAAGAAGAAACTAAAGACAAACTTCTAGCCTCCAGAAATGTGGAAAAAAAAAATTGCTGGTGTTTAAACCATCTAGTTTGTGGTATTTAGTTACAGCAGCCCCAGCAAACTAACACTTTTTGCCTTGCTTTCATCTCTTTATCTGTGTAAAGTTCTTTTATTTTTTTTTTTTTAAGATTTTACTTATTCATTTGTCAGAGAGAGGGAGAGCGTGCGTGCACAAGCATGGGGTGTGGTGGAGGGCGGGTGGCAGGCAGAGGGAGAAGCAGACTCCCCGCTGATCAGGGAGCCTGACTCAGGACTGGATCCCAGGACCCAGATCATGATCTAAGCTGAAGGCAGATGCTTAACCAACTGAGCCAACCAGTCATCCCCTATTTGTGTAAAGTTCTATAAAAGATCAGAGGTGCCTTTTGCCAAATACTTTGCTTCTTTTTGGGGTGAGTGACAACTACAAATTCAGCCCACACCCAACCCTCTCAGAACATTCAAGGTACATTAAAATCTATCTGTTAAGGTTTATTCTTAATAAGACACCAACTCTGCTATTGAAAACATACACCTAGAGGAGACAGTAGGACAGTCCTAAATGTTCACAGAACCAGTAGTGATGATAATAATCAGTCCATCAGCACTTTAAATGCACAGGACTATGTTCTTATGAAAACTCTATAATTTTATTTTATTATTTTTTTAAAAGACCTTATTTATTTATTTGAGAGAGACAAAGGGAGTATGAGCAAGGGGAGGGGCAAAGGAAGAGGGACAGACAGGCAGACTCCCCACTGACTGGGGAAACCAATGCAGGGCTCCATCCCAGGACCCTGAGATCATGACCTGAGCCGAAGTCAGATGCTTAACCAAGGGAGCCACCCAGGCACCCCCATCACCTTATTTTAATGCAAGTGACTGAGGTGGTTACTATTCTGTCGCCTTTTATAGATGAGAAGGATGAGACATGGAGAAATTAGGGAACTTCCTTAAGATCACACAATCACACAACTAGAAACTGAAGAAGAGGGAGTGTTTTACAATACAGCAGCTGGACTCTAGAGGCTGAGCTTGTAGTCACTCTGCTCTTCTGCCAAGACATCTGATTCTAGAAATAGAAAACAAAATGAAGTTGGAGCCCTACCTCACACCATAGAAAAAAATGGATTTGACCGGGATCAGGCAATGGTTTCTTAGACATGACACTGAAAACATAAATGACAGAAGAACACATAAATAAATTGTACCTTATGAAAATTAAAAACCTTTGTGCTTCAAAGGACACCATCGAGAAACTGAAGACAACCCACAGGATAGGAGAAAATATTTGCAAATCACCTATCAAATAAGGGTCTGGTATCCACAATATATGGAAAAAAACTTCTTAAAACTCAACAATAAAAAGACAAACAACCCAATTTTAATAACAGGCAAAGGACCTGAACAGACATTTCTCCAAAGGAGATACACCATGGCTAGCAAACACGTGTCAAGGTGCTCGATATCACTCGTCCTCCAGGAAATGTAAATCAAAAGCCACCAGGAGAGATCCCCTCACACCCACGGTGATGACTGAAGTTAAAGACCAACATGGAAAAGAAAATGACAGGTCTTAAGGCGGTTGTGGAAAAATTAGAACCTCATGCCTTATTGGTGGGCATGGGTACAGATGCTGTAGAAATCACAGTGGCAGCTGTTCAAAACAGTAAATGTAGTTACCGTATAAACCAACCAGTTTCATTCCTAGGTATATATCCAAGAGAACCAAAAATGTATTTCCACCCAAAAACTTACACATGAGTGTTCATAGAAGTGTTCTAATTGTCAGAAAGTAAAAACAAACTGATAGGTGTATGAACAAGATGTGATATATGCACACAATGAAATATCATGCAGCTATAAAAAGGAATTAGTTACGAATACCTCTACACTGTGGGAGAACCTTGAGAACATGATGGTCTGGGGAAAAAATCCAGGCACAAAAGAACACGTGTTAGATAATTCCATTTATAAGAAATGTCCAGAATAGGCAAATCTGTAGCCACAGAGAGTAAATCAGCGGTTGCCAAAGGTCAAGGGGAGGGGAAGTGGGGAGTGACTGTTAATGGGTCTGGACTGTTAATAGCGTTACTTTTTGGGATACCAAAGTCACCCGACTTTGCGACTATGCTAAAAACCACTGAATTGTGTATTTTAAAGGGTATTGAATAATGGCATGTGAAGTATATCCTTCTAAAAAAAAGTTAGGTTGGGGCACCTGGGTGGCTCAGTGGATTAAAGCCTCTGCCCTCAGGTCAGGTCATGATCCCAGGGTCCTGGGATCGAGCCCCGCATCGGGCTCTCTGCTCAGCAGGGAGCCTGCTTCCTCCTCTCTCTCTGCCTGCCTCTCTGCCTACTTGTGATCTCTGTCTGTCAAATAAATAAATACAATATTTAAAAAATAAAATAAAATAAAAAAAAGTTAGGTCCCTCAAATTTTAGCCAAGATACAAGGACAATGATTTTAGGTATACTTTGTTAAGAAATGCCTTTGAAAGAACAAAAGGCTTGTCCCTTGCCTTTAATATATATGCACATTAAAGAGAATTTTAAGGCTCTAGAGGCAATTTTCAAGATGACTTGAAAAAAGCTGTCACACATACTGATAATATAGTCATGTGGACATTGTTGGACAAAGTATCTAAGTTGTTTGGTGGAAAAAAAATTTCCACTTGGCTTTGAACTAAAGTTCCTCAAAATAATTGAGAAATAAAATGAATAAGATTTAATGGAGATCCTTAAAAAACTCAGTAAGTTCTGGGGCACCTGGGTGGCTCAGTCAGTTGTGTCTGACTCTTGATTTTGGCTGGGGTCATGATCTCAGGGTTGTGGGACTGAGCCCCACTTGGGGCTCCGCACTGAGCATGAGCCTGCCTGAGATTTTTCTCTCTCTTTCTCTCCCACTGCCCCTCCTGATTTTTTTTCTCTCTCTCAAAATAAATAAATCTTTTAAAAAAAAACCTCAGTGAGTTCTAATAAGATTTATAGATACTAAAATAGAAAATTTGGGGTTTTGAGTTTAAGATGGTTATGTTGATTACTTGGGTCATGAGGATTGTTTAAGAGTCTGACCACTAGATTTGAATATCTGTTAACTGAACAATGGGATGCAAATGGAAAATGTTGACTCTGTCTTCTTGGTCTTTATTTTAGTTAGGGAAAACCAGTCAAGCAAATGGCCCAGACGTCCCTGTAATTGCCCGGAATTCAACAATTCATGTTTCGTAATACCATACACATTCACACACTTAGGCACAGACATTCAGTATGATACCGTGTGAGGGCTGTGTGGTCACATGTGGGCAACCTTCATCTTTGAACGTGAGGTTTTCCTCTTTCCAAAATGGGCAATGTATCTCCTGTGCAGGGGGTTTGCTAACATTCAATGAAGTAACCCATTTAAAGAAGCTGACACACATTTCATGACACAAGGCCTGAGCTGATGACCTTGGCGGCCACAACCCAAGCATGCGGCTAGACATTAAGTAGATCCTAAGTAAATACATGTAAGTTGATGAGTTATTTCCTACTAGAAACCACACAAATCAAAAACATTTATCTTCTGATTTGTTGGCTTTTCCTTAAGTGATGTCCTACCCCTGGGCTTTAACACATCCTCTTTGACTAGCAAATGCACCTTCTTCATTCATTAATACTGGCTAAGGGCAGGCGACTCCATGACATTATTTTCTTCTGATAATATTTTCCCCATCTAAGAAAGTTTACTCATTCCGTATTATGCCAAACCGCATAATCTGGAAGAAAGAACTACAACTCCAGTTGGAAAGACCTAATTGGGTTTCAGCCATTGCTGGGAAAGTTGTAGTCCTTGTTTAAAATTATTATTTTAACTGGCTAAATGCCCTTTGTTCCCAGATTAATAACCTCTGCATTGTGCCTGAAACCTTGGTGTTATTTTCATTGCTCCACTAAATTTCACCCAATTAAAAAACAAAACAAAACAAAACAAAACAGCACACCCTCAATTTCAGAAGTCAAAACTCCTCTTTCTAGTTGCCTATTTCAGAGGCTGGAGACTTTGAAAATGAATCTCATCACACTGGTTTCAGTTTTCTTTGGCCCATCTAGCTGACAGGCAATTTTCATTGGCAAAACGGAACAATATTTGGTTATTGTTCATTTTTTTATTTCAGGGAAACTTTGTCATGCCACAGTTTAAACCATACATATGAACATTAGTTCAGTAAAAAATGCCAAATTTGGGGGTCAAATCGGTGTCAGACAGTTGCACTGAGATACTATATAGTATACTGAATTCCGTATAACACGGTCGACCTAATATTACCCCCCCCGACAAATTGTACATTACTACAAAATCTAAAAAAAAACCATCAGCTAAAGTCAGAGCATAAAACAACACATGAAAGTGTTGTTGGTCCAATAAGGCGTCTACCCTAAAGTTTCAGAACTATCAGCTAATTCTCAAATGGTCCCTGCTCATTGACTGAGCTATTGAGAACCTGAAGTCATCCAAAACTTCACTTTTGCCCCCTCCATGATAAAATTCAAGTCCATTTTTGCTAACAAAGTAAAGTATGTACTGTTCTCCATGCCTTTCTCTCCCTCTCTCCTCCTGTCACCCCCAGGGTTCTGAAATAGCCCGATGGCAGGAACATGGGAAGAATGTTCTGCCCGAGGGCAAGCTCATGGGTAGCTTGTAAAATTAGCCTCTGAAAATCTGAAGCTGACTGCAACCCTAGAAAGGTTTCTGAGGCCAGAGCCAGGGCACCAGATCAGTTGAGAAGGTTGCAGCTCACATATCACCATGGGGCCTGTCCTTGCCAGACCGCCCAGGGCCCATTCCAACCAGGGGTATTTGTACGGGAGAATGGTAATTGCCCTCGGATGTTAACTCCTGTCCCCTGCTTCCTCTCAGCAGCCTGGTATTGATTTATTGTCTGTGTATTTGTCTAAACCCTAAAGCTATTTATCTTCTCACCAGGGTAACAAGTTGTGTGTGTATCTAATCTACTACATAAAATAGAACTTTTTACTTTTCCCTTAAACTGACGCCTTTTAAGCTTCAAAAAGATTCCCGGATTTGGGGAACAAGTTCTTACACAGACTTTCCCTACCTTTCATGATTTTTTATGGACTTTCAGCAGTGCCCCTCAGCTGTGGTCTTTCATTGCCAATACTTTCATCCCGGCAAGCTTCCAGAAAGAGGTGGGGGGTTGATAAACTGTTAGAGGAGGTGGACTGAAGGCCCTTGCAAGGGGACCGGGGGGGTAGGGGAGACGGAGGCTGGAGGGATGGGCCAGAGCACAAGAAATGGATTCTGGTAAATCACCAGTGTTAACTCAGAAGAAAGTTCTTCACATGAATGGATTTGGCCTTTTGGAGTGGTATGCCCTTGAAAGAAATACAGGTCAAACCGATGGCTACACATGCCAATCGGATTAAAAACAGTCTTGCTAGGATAAAACCTTCCTAAGTCACATACATGAAAACCTCATTGACCAAAAAGGTCCCACAGCGTAGGATTCCATTTATGAGAAATACGGAGAACAGGTAAATCCAGAGAGATGGAAAGGAGATTTATGGTTGACAAGGGCTGGCGTAAACTGGGGCACTGGGTGACTGATTAATGGGGTTGGGGTTTCTTCCTGGGCCGATAAAATGCTTGGAAATTGGAAAGAGGTGATGATTTCACAACATTATGGATATACAAAATATCACTGAACTATATATACTTTAACATAGTTAATTCTGTATTGTGTGAATTTTAATTCACTTAATTATAACCCTGTTGTGCATGCGTACTCAGTCTGACAGATATTTGAGTGTGGACAGTGTGCCGAGCACTTTGGAACTAATGGAGATTCATCAATGAGAAAGAAGAACTTACTCCTGTCCTTGTAGGAATTTTTATAAATCAGCCATGAAATCATCAGGGAGTGTGAGAAGCACTAGAACAGGGAGGCAGAGACAGCTGTGGGAGGGACGTCTGACCCAGATTGAGAGGCTCAGGGAAGGTTTCCTACAATAGTAACATCTAAATGGAATATAAAGTCACAAAGTGTACTCAGCACCCAGAACCTATCAGTCATCGATATAGGCCCTACGGATACAGCAGGGAACAAAACACAGTCCTTTCCCTCCTAAGCCTTACGTCCCTGTGTGAGTGACAAAAGGCAACAAGTAAATATAGTGTATTCCTGATAAACGCCTGGGAGGAAAATAAGGCAGGGCAGGCAGATGGAGAGCTGGGTGTGGGGAAGAAAGGTCCACGTGCTTCTAGACAGTTGGGGCAAGGCTTCCCTCACCGGCAAGTGGACATCGAGCAGAAACCCGGGGTGAGGGAGGAAGCCAGGTTGCTGTCTGGGGAAATGGCGGTCTGAGCAGGTCAGAGCGAGGGCGAGACCCGGAAGCAGAAGTCCTGGCGGGCTCATGGAAAAACCAGGATGCCAGGGGGCCTGGCACCCAGTGAGAGAGAGGAAGAGGATGGGAGACGCCCTTGGGAGAATCCCTGTGGCCTTCTAACCCATAGGATGCTGGTTTGATTCTAAAATGGGAAGACTCTGGACAATTTTAAGCAGAGCAGCAATTTTATTTTATTTTATTTTTTTAGATTTTTATTTATTTATTTGACAGAGAGAGGTCACAAGTAGGCAGAGGCAGGCAGAGAGAGAGGAGGAAGCAGGCTCCCCGCTGAGCAGAGAGTCCGATGTGGGGCTCGATCCCAGGACCCTGAGACCATGACCCGAGCCGAAGGCAGAGGCTTAACCCACTGAGCCACCCAGGAGCCCCAGAGCAGCAATTTTAAAGGGACTCTTCTAGTTGCCCTGCCGAGGATATCGATGCTAAGGGCACGTGTGAGGAAGCGGCAAGGTGGGTTAAGGAGCTGCTGCATTTAGAGGCCCCTGGCTGGTTCAGTCAGGGGAGTGTGCAACTCTTGATTTCGGAGCTGTGAGTTTGAGCCCCACGTTGGGTGTAGAAATTACTTAAAGGTAAGATCTTTAAAAAAATAAAAAAAAAAGAAAGAGGCTGTTGCATTGAACTGGGCAAGAGACAAAGGGTGGTTTGGGCCAGGTACAGATACCCAGGTTGTAAGAAATAATTAGACTCTGGATGGATGTTCTGTAAAGTTGGAACCAACCATTTCGCTGATGGATTGGCTGTACCTAGTGAGAGACGGGACGATACCAAGGGTTTGGGCCTCACTGAATGGGGTGGGGGGCGGAGCTGGCATTTGCTGAGATGTGGGAGACTGCTGGGAGAACGGGTTGGCTGGACGGGAACCAGGAATTAAGGTCCTGGACTTGTTAGGTCTGCGATGCCTCTGGGATGTCCAAGTGGTGATCCTGAATAAGAAGGAGTTCATGTTCTCAGTCTGAACTGAGAGACAGCGGCAAGCGGAGCCAGGAAACGGAATGAGATCACCTTAGCCGCGAATTACCCAATGCTTGAAAGTCAACTGAAAAACAGACAGCCCCAAGCCTTACAGTAAGCAGATCATTTATGTGGGGAGGGAAGCAGTCATTACGAAGCTTTTCACCAGACGTCTCAGAAATGGTTCAGGAAAGAGAGTCAACGCGTATGGACAGACAGGAAAGACGCCGTGTCTCCAGAGGCAGATAGGGGCTGATTTAACAGGGAGAGGCCTGACAGTCATTGATCACAGCTTGTTTGTAACAGATTTCGGGGAAATTGGGTACTTCACAAGAACAGTATCCCCGCTCAGGAAAGCTGGGAGCACAGAACGGGTTGCCTATGAATTTGTTCTATTTGCTCCATTTCATTTTCTTATTTTGAATAAGCACATGTATTTCTAGTAGGACAGTGGGCTATATAGCATGAGAATTTCATTTTTTTCCCACTCTTTTCAACTAGCAGAACGGCATGGACCAGGCCAACTTTTGCTGTTGGACGGACTGGTTTTTCAACAGGGCTCGATCTTCAGACAAGACATCGATATCAATGTCCCCAAAGGCTCATTCCCTAGCTCCCTGGATACCAGCAGACCCTTAGGACAGAGGTCCCCTCTAAAATGCACCTGAGGACCCAACGTGCATTTGTAACACTATGCTAATGCTGGCAGAAGTGTCCCTTCCTGTTCTCGTGTGCAGTAGCTCTTTCTGTTTACCCACAGGTTATTGTTGATGTGTTTGTCTTGCTACTTTTTCTTTGGCTCTCACTGACCCCAATTCCCAATGACTGACCCAGAACGCCCACATTTACTGGTAACCTTGTTCGAGTTAGACTCTGTGTTTCATAATCTATGACGCCTAACACTTGGTTCGGTTTGCTAATGCACCTAACCTGACTGAAGGCGCTTGGGCAAAGAGCTCTGAAAGGACTATTAACTGCATTTATTCCTCTCCTGGGGCAAAAAAGCTTCCCCTTCCTTTGAGACAATATCCTTGTTTTCAGAACCAGGTCTGTTTCCCAGCAAAGCTCCCCCAAATTCTGACCACTATTGCCAGTTGTTAGTGGATACTCATAAAACAACCAGCTCTGACGAGGCCAAGCATACAAACGGCAGGATTTTGCTAGCCTCTGCCTGGCCTGATTTAAGGACAGTGGAGAGGCTCCCTTGCAGAATTCTCTCCCGGACCACCTGAGCCCGGCTCCCTGAGACGCCACCACTACTGAGTCATGTCCGTGCGTGAAGCATTGCCTTCAGGAAAACATTCTTCGGAGAGGTATCATATTTAAGTCAGTTGGTAGTCAAGGCGGTGGGAGGGGAGACAGCAAGGAGGGGAGGAAGGAAGAGAACCCCAGTACAGGTGGGAACATAAGACTTTGTGTGCTGAGAGCTTTGTTCAGGACTGCATTGCAACATCAGTGCAAACAGAGCAGGTAACAACTAGAGAGGAGGATTCTGGTATGGCTCGAACCTACAGACTTGTGCCAAAGGTAGGCTTATTCTTACTTAGAGGAAGCTTCATAGATAAGTGCTGATTAAACCTGATTTGTAATTGGCCTACTAATTCAATATAAAGGAGAGTGACTAAGCTGTGGCCAGACCTACCGGCTCTCCCAGGGGTTACTGGCGATAACTGGAGGTATTTTCGGTTGTCATCATTGGAGGGGGGCAGGGGCTGCCGCCATCGAGCTGGTGGAGACCAGAGATGCTGCTGAATGTCCTAAGAAAGGCAGGACAGCCTCTCCCAGAAAAGAACCCTCTAGCCCCACATGTCCAGAAGCCTCCTTTAGGGTTAAAGGCAAGTAGCCAGCAGTGTGGAAATGACAGGACCCTAACCATGGTATCTTCTGGTTATATCTTACAGAAGAACAGGAGGGCGCGGATGTGAAGCATGAAAGCAAACCACGGCCCTTAGGCGGTGCTCACCTTCAGAAAGCCGTTGTAACGTTCAGCCCCGGGATCTGCTATTCGAGAGCTGGTTTTCGGTCCCTGTACTTGATTACTTGTTGCCATTTCAGTAGCCAGAAGGCTGTGAATCCGAGCCAATTCCTTTCAGGAGGCGCTAGGCCCCTGTTCCAGTGATATGTCTAATCAGTGAGTTTTATGGGAGAAAATTTCTTATAAATAACTTAGTCGATGTCTCCTGAAAAGTGGCAAAAATGCTTTTGTTCCTGCTCCTAATTGTTCCAGCCCAACTCATGGTGGACATGTGCCCTGGGAGGCCATCTTCTCCCCTACCTCTCCCTCCCACTCCCTCCTTCCCAAGAGCTAGGGCTGCTGTGAACAGGTAGAGAGGGCCTGCGTCTCTTACTTCCCTTCAGTGACTGACACCCTCTAATGGCGACTCATCCTCAGGAGACACGTGACCTCACAGGAAGTCTGTGGAATCATAGGGTTTTTCCCTTCCTCCCTCCACGTTGGCAAAGCCTCTCCGGATGTGAAAAGTAGCAGGGAGCTCTCAGGTGAGGGCAAACGCAGTCTGGAAATTTCACTAAGCGCGCTGTTTGTCTGAAGGTAAGTCTGTGTCCATCCTGAGGGCCCACCTGGGAAAGGGGAGAGGTGTCCTAAGAGGCTCCTGCTCTGGAGGGACCCTGCGGGGTGAGCCGTCTTCACCTGCTACTCTCTGACTTAGGGAGGACCCGCCAGCTTGGCTGACCCCGAAATAGAAGAAAGGTGTTGCAGTGTGTCCTGACCCCAAACCACAGATACCCTTTAAAAATGGCCTCAGATTCTTCCTCTGGTTTCTGTCCATCAGTTGCTTCTTCCCCTTCCCATCGAGGCTTCTAGATCCCTATTTCATATCTTCTTACACATGGCTGCTGAAACCCACATTAACAGTGGAAGGCTGTTTCTCCTCTAGTTCCAGGAAAGCCCCGTAGAGCCCCCGAGGAGCCTGCTGTCAGCCCTCCTGTATTCTGACCCTGATTACGTGAGTCCCTGGAATGCACCCTCTCAGCTAATGGAGGCATCATTTTCTGCAGTCACAATCCCTTTCCAGGAGACTCTGGTTTCAACCTGATTGGAACCTCACTGGTATCTGGAGGATAAAAGAGAAATGTTGCTGAGCAGTGAAGAGAACATGTCCAGACCTCCAGCCAGAGGCAGAAGAGGAAGGGGGTGGGAGGGAACCAGACTAATCTTGGTTCTTGCAGCAGAGATACAGAGGCTGGGAAACATCTCCTCTGTAACAACCGGCCATGGCTCGCTCCCTTTTATGCTCCTTTCCATAAAACACTCACAGAAGAAGAAGAAGAAAAAATTAAGCCCCCTCTATTCTCCCTGGCTTGTATTCCTTTGGCCGAATTGTGACAAGCCACTGATTTCTACCCTCTAAATTATTTAAAATTCCACCTTCACACTAGGATTGGAAAATCAATCTCCCTGATTAAAAAGGGACCAGCTTCCCATTTCCAAATGTGTCATTAATCTTTTAATTATGTCTGGTTACAGACAGCATGAGTCTTGAAGAAGCGGAGAATAGCACTCTGGGCTAACGGAGTTCAAAAGATCGGGACGCCCATCAGCCTTTTTGCTTAACCACCTGGCATCGCTAGTGTCAGGTGGGGCCGTTTCCAGAAATGCCACCGGAAGACTAGACTCTTAATATACTCCGACGTCAGTGTCCTCTGCAAAGTTTTGTTGTGTGTCATCTCTCAACTGAGTTAAATATTCTGGGACTCACTGGAGATTTTGCAGGTAGAAATGCCATTTTAATCAAAAGCACGGGGGCAGGTGAACATCTGGGCTCTGGCCTGAGGCTTCAACCCAAACCCACCATCAGAAAGAAGGCCAGGGGCACCTGGGTGGCTCAGTGGGTTAAAGCCTCTGCCTTCGGCCTCTGCTCTCGGCTCAAGTCAGGATCCCAGGGTCCTGGGATCAAGCCCTGCATTGGGCTCTTTGCTCAGCAGGGAGCCTGCTTCCCCCTCTCTCTCTGTCTGCTTCTCTGCCTACTTGTGATCTCTGTCAAATAAATAAATAAAATCTTAAAAAAAAAAAAAAAGAAAGAAAGAAGGCCAGCCAGGGTCACCCAGCCAAACGGGTACATTCGTTAATGGACTCTGGGTGCCAAGATTTTTGGAAGAGGAATTCCAGTCACTTCCACACCCAGTTCCTCAAGACGGCATCCCCCTAGTAAGGGAGATGAAAAACAGTCTCCAGGACACTTTTTAAAATGTAAGCAATGGCTCCTGAGTGCAAGACAAGGAGGGAGGGATCCAGGTAGGACTTAAAGTAGTTCTGGGAGAAGTCGTGTATGATGTGCTTTGTTTGAAAAGGCAGTGGAGTCTGCGGACACATGGCCCGAAAAAACAAACCAAAAAAACAAAAACCCAAAACCACTTTAACCCAAAGCAAAGCCATGCAGGCAGCGAGTCTCAACTCTGTATCCTGAGGACCGTCTGTAGAAGTCCCTGCTGGCTAGTCAGCCTGCTTGAACACTAGAAACCACTGTTTGCAGATATCCTTGCCGTGCTCTCAACGGCACTGTAAATCTCACTGCCCCTTTCCCCGGGGTCCAGGGGAGAAAAAGCACCACATTGGGCCCTTCCAAGTCCAGTCTAGACAGAGACCGGATCAGAGGATCCAGGCAGACGCCTCAGAGCTGAAGCAGCGGTTCCCTCCCTTTAAGTCTGCATGGTTGGTTGTTTGGGCATTGTTGGAAAACACCGGCACAGCTGACGCACAGGCAAGAGGAGAGATTTGCCGGGAAGGTTCTGCGTTAGCGGCCAGTTGGCCTCAGCCCAGCCCGTCGGGCAGGCTTTCCTCATCTGGTCCAGGCAGGGGGCCGGTAAAGCCCCCAGAAGGTGGCCTGCTCCGTGGTCTTGCCACCCTGCACTTCTGATAACGGGAATCTGTATAACTCTTGAGCTGAGAAGGCCTTATCTAGCCTTGGGTGTCAAGAGCCAACACCTGAAATCTCGTAGAAGTAACGAAAACTTGCATTCTTCGAGGCTATTCTGAAAGAGATGACTTAACTCACGTTCCCTCAAGAATTATTCAGATCTCTGCACCGGATACCTCAAAAATCTAAACCTGAGCTCATGTAGACACCTCACTTGAGCTGACCACAGTGATGTAATGGCGTGATACTTTCCCTTACAAAACAGACTTGCAAATGTTGCGTATTCATGTCCTTAAGATTTTATTTTGCATTTGCTTTGTCTCGAGCCCTACATTCTTCTCTGGAGAACACACTGGATCCGTTCCTTTGGGACCAGAAGGACCATGAGCTGAAAGCATTGCCCTCTGACCTAACTTGATTTAATGGTAAAGGCCAGAACGGTGAGTCAAGATAAACCATCAAACGTTCATTAGACGTCTACACGGGCCACGCGATGGGGGGGTCTAGGTATAAATACACAGAGACAGCAACACTGATATATATTTAGATTTCTAGGTATAGTTAGAGAATTTAAAATCAAGAGAAATGGCACCTGGGTGGCTCAGTCAGGTAAGCATCTGCCTTTGACTCAGCTCATGATCCCAGAGTCCTGGGATCAAGTCCCAGGTCAGGCTCCCCGCACAGTGGACATCTGCTTCTCCCTCTCCCTTACCCTACTGCTCTGCCTACTTGTGCTCTCACTCGCTCTGACAAAATACATAAAGTCTAAAAAAAAAATAAATAAAATCAAGAGGAACCTACTAAAATAACAAATACAAGATAAAATTTTTAAAAATTTCAAAAGAGAGGAAAGCCAATTTGTGCGAAAAAGATAATAAATTTCCTTTTAGGTCTATTGATTACGGATTTCCTAAGAGGTGGAAATGAGTGTGCAGACTGCTTGTCATTAGCATGGAAGTCATCATCAGAGCCCTGGGAGTAGATGAGATGGCCCCCGGGGGAGGGGAGGGAATGAAAGAAAAAGACCTGATCAGCATTAATATTAATTAGAGAGTGTGAAGAGAATCAAAAAAGCAGAATAAGCTCCGAGAAGTCCTCGTGGGAGAGCGTAATCCAAAGAGGTTTCAGAGAGCCCAGTGTGGCAGAGAGCTCTGGAGACACTGTCGGATAGGAGCCCTTTGATGGGCAGGTCCGTTCCCGGCAAGGTGTGTGCGCAGAAGTGAGGAAGGCACGGTCTCAGCGCGCAACAGACTCCAGCACCGCGGAGACGCCGGACCGGAATGGTGGCATTAAAACCCTAAACTGCACACGCCGATCACAGTAGCAGGGGGCATTCTGTGCTGGTCCAAGGGGTCCACCCGCCGTCCATGGGGCTTCGACCCCCACAGGGAACAGACACGCGTGCTGCTCAGAGTGCCCACGGTAAGGATGCCACTGAGGCTAGGGCTTATTTTTTGTTTTTGTTTTTATTTCTACAAATAGCCCTGATATGATATAACTGCCACCTCTAGAACGTGACAAAGGATGGCTCAGCCAAATCCCACTCCCACTTTCGCACCTAGAAGGGTGGATGGTAGACCTGAGCGGAAACTGCCCCCACCACCTTCTCCCGGCCGGCTCTGCAGAGGAAAGCTGCAAACATGGGGCGCCCCTGTGGACGCCTCACCTCACCATCTCCTCCCGCCCTTTCCTCTCCTTCCAGAGCCTCACCGCCAGGGGGGCCGCCAGGAGACGCGATTGCCAAACGGCCTCTTAAACTAGGAACGGAGACACTCTGTTGCTTCAGTTCCCTCTTTTATTTCGGGGCACCTCTGTATGTTCTGTACCACAGTGCACATAAGCGGGGTTGGATTTCAAGCGCTGCTGGGGTGCTTAAAAATCACGTTAGTGTTCCTTGGCTCTATTTGCAGCGCGGCGGAACACGTAATCCGGGAGCTCAGAAAAGAATGGTGGTTTATTAGGATCAGCAAATAGTGAAGGAAGTGCCGTCTAAAGGAAGAAAGTGGCAAATAGTGATTCACAGAGCAGGAAAATACCTCAGCGTGTGGAATCCAAACAGCCTTTTATTTATTTATTCATTGAATAAATATGCACCAGGTGCCAACTTCATGCCCGGCGTTGCACGAAGGGTGGGATTACACGTAAGAATAGCACATGTTCTCTGCGGTTGAGAGGATCCCTGTCCAGTGGGGAAGGAAGGAAAAAAAAAAAAAAAAAAAAGATCTCCCGTTCATTGTGTACCTAGTTCTCATCAAGAACGGCCCTCGGCCCTTTGTCTGGTTTTGCTGATTTAATACAACTAACGTGTGAGTTAGGTGTTATCTCAGTCTGGCACGGTAGGAGATTTAGGTCTAGCAAGATCAGGTAACTTGACCAAAGTCACGCAGCTAAGACGGGGAGCTCGCACGTGGCTCCCCCAGCTTCAGGGTCCATGCTCTTGGCAATGCACCATGGGACCTCCTGGAAATGAACGAGGCCTTCAGCCTGCCCTCAAAGACTACGCAGGCATGTTCACGAACAATAACATGATCGCGAGATTACAGAATCACATTCAAGGCTTACCCGGGACTCTTTTCAGCATTGAGAAGCACTTTTGAACCTAGACATGCTACTGGATCAGCTCTGAAGGGGAAAGCCTGGGGAGTCTCCAGAGGTGAAGATGTATGGAGAGTGTCTGTCTCTGGTGATGCTTCTGTAAGGAGCAGAGTCTGCGAGAATATAGCATCTATCTGTCTCTCTCTGTGAATCTAGCTAGAGCATACGGCTATGTGTCTAAGAGCACACAGCTATATGGACTGATTTCTAACTTTCACATGAGCCAGAGCCTTGGACCCCTACAGGAAGAGCATCAAGAGAACAGAAGCTAGGTACTTTATCACTTTCAGGGGAATGGTGCTCCCGCTGCACTGGGTACATATTTCTAAACCAAGATGAATTCCATTGCCTGGTAATTACCTGTTCTCTTGTTAGTCTCTCTCACTAGACTGTGAGGCTCTCCAGCCTAAGGACTCTGTCCCATTCACCATATCTCCAGCTCACGCGCTCTTTACTAGTCTTAACAGGTGATCCTTTGATCCTTAATGTGTTTATTGAAAGGAAAAAGAAAACTACAACTCTTCTGATTTCTCGTTTTGTTGCTTTTGCTTTTAAGTTTTTTTTGCCAAAGTATGTGCTAAATCCTAGGTGAATGGTCAACACAAAAGTGAATAGGGCCAACCCTGGTCCTGGCCTTAGCCTTGTTGGTACATCCAACTTTAGCGTATTATTAGTTCAATTTATAAGGGAAGACAGTCCTTGAAGGTATCAATACTGGAATCAATGATATGTTAATCTGATTTTATTTATCAGGACATTAAGGCCCAACATTCCTTAAAAAGTAGACTATAACTAAGGGGGCCTCAGTGGCTCAGTCGGTTAAGCATATGACTCAGGGTCCTGAGTTCAGGCCCCACACTAGGCTCCATTCTGGGAGTGGAACCTACTTAAGAAAAACAAAAAGCTATAACTCAGAAATAATCATCAATTAAATGACAAAGTTCATGTTCATTTTATATACATATTCAGCTCCACTCCCTCCTGGAAACCCACTTAAGTATCAGTACAAGAATGCAGGGGGCACCTAGCTGGCTCAGTCAAGGAGCATGGGACTCTTGATCTCGGGGTCATGAGTTCAGGCCCCATGTTGGGTGTAGAGATTACTTAAAGAAAATCTTAAAAAAAAAAAAAGAATATAAAAGTATAAACCTACAAGAATGAAAAGAACAGCGAAGAAGACAACAGTGGACAAGAATGTCAACAAATGCCTACCTTATGCCAGCTTTTAGAGTAATGATAACAGTCCAGCAGAACACAAAAGGCTGGACTCTAGGCCTCCCGTAGAGGCGACCCAATAAACAAGCCAGTCATCCTTCAGAACTTGGAGGGCTCAGGACCTGGAGGCATGGGGCCCACAGAAGGTACTGGCATGAAGTCAGCAGTGGATTGAAAGTCTATGTAAACAGTTAGCTCCTTAGGTCTACCTGTCATCATCACCTCCAACCCCCAGAGAGAGATGACTCGTTCGAAACAAGACAGGCTCGGGACCAGGGGCCCAAGGCACAGAAGAGAGAACAATAGGGGCTATTAGCAAAAGTCTGATCATCAAACTATTTTAGCTTCCTTTTTCCACCTACTACCCACAGCCAGGCTTGTAATCCCTAGGGAGATATTTGGAAGATCTTTCTGTGGAGAAATTAAAGGGTATTAAGGAAAAACACTGTAGAATTCAGAGGTATTCTAATAAAAATGCTTGCTCACTGCCCTGTAATTCTATAGTGAGTCCCTCATTCAGTGAGCCTCACACGTGCACACAGAAAATTCATTTAGCATGTGATTCCCTCACAGCCAAAGATCACAAGATTTGAGGGACCGCCTCCAGCATGAAAGACAGAGACAAAACAAGCAACAGAAAACAAAAAAATCAGAGGGGAGAAAGACAATACAGGGATTAGAAGAATACTTCCAATAAAATGTGATGAATTTTCACAGAAATCAAAAAACATACTGCATCCTTGCAATAGCAATCTTAGAACATGAAAGAGTCTTTGGAAATTAAAAATATGAGCTCTGGCATTTAAAAAAAAATCAATAGAAAGTTGGGGAGTTGAAGTAGATAAAAGTCTTCCAGAAAGTAAAACAAAATGATAACATGGGCATTAGGAGAGAAGAGAAAAGAAAATGTGAGATTAATCTAGAGGACTCTATAGTTGCCCAAAACAAGTTCTAGAAGAGAAATGGGGTTGGGAAAGGAGAAGAAAGCAAACTATTGGAGAAACAATATAGGAGAATTTCACAGACCAGAAGAATATGGATCTTTAAAGGGACCACTTAATGCCTAACACAATAAGTAGGAAAAGACTCAACCAAGAAATATCATTTTGATATATTTTTTTAATTTTTTTATTTATTTGACAGACAGATCACAAGTAGGCAGAGAGGCAGGCAGAGAGAGACAGGAGGAGGAGGCAGGCTCCCTGCTGAGCAGAGAGCCCGATGTGGGACTCGATCCCAGGACCCTGAGATCATGACCTGAGCCGAAGGCAGAGGCTTTAACCACTGAGCCACCCAGGCGCCCCTCATTTTGATATTTTAAATTCAGAATGAGAATTATTTTTAACCTAGAATTCAAGTTTCAGCCAAACTAAAAAAAAAAACAAAAAACAAAAAACAGGGTAGAATAAAGACATTTTCAGGCAGGAAAATTCTCAGTAAATTTACCTCACATGCACCCTTTCTCAGGAAGGGTGTGCCACCAAAATGAGGGAATAAAGCAAGAGAGAAGAAAACATGCAAACCAGGAAGGAGAGCCTCCAACACAAGAAGGAGGTGGAGAGAATCACTGAGATGATGACAGAGAGAAGTTGTGGGATAGCAGTGGATACAGTAGCCCAAAAGAAACACCTATCCAGGTTGGAAAAAGGGAAAAAAGGGCCCCAAGAAGGAGGTGGTTAGATTCTAATAGATTATATGTTCTATATTACTATGTGGAAAGTTTTGGAGAGACTGTTGGAACTTGTGGCAAAACTGAAGGATAGGTCTATACAAAGCCAGGCTGATGAAAACAAGGCAATTATTAACTCCAAGAAAAACAAAAAGTTGTACAAGAAAGGAAAGGTAATTATAGTGTAGTGTTAGCTCAGTAGAGAACATTATTTATGTAGTTATAATAATATAAACCTTGAATATTGATTTGACCAAAAAGGGGAACAAGAGGAAGCAGTGTTATGGGACAGCAGACTTAAATCCTCCCCAACTGTCATTCACTAAATAATGATCAAGTAGAACACATTTATTACTTAGAAATATGTAGGTAAATACCAGAAGAACTACTAAAATTAATTAAAAGTAGCTGCTTGTAGGAACTGACGGTTGAAGGGGGTAGAACAGGAGAATTGCTGTGAGTTTTTTCCTTTATATTAAAAAACTCTTTATTAACATTTGATTCTTAAAATGTATATATTTATCTGGTTAGTTTTTAAAAACAATAAGCTGCTATAACTGATTCTAATGAGGCTTATGGTCAACAAATGAGACATATTTTTGCCCTCACAGATCACACAATTTAAACACAAAGCCCAGAAAAACCATATAGACTATTTTCTAACCTAAAGAAGCCAAGGAGAGTTCAGAACCAATCTGGATGCATTTGTTCCTTCCTCTCTTCATGCATCTGTAGAAATTCTTAAAGTGTTAAAAAGTGGCATGAGTAGATACTCCCGTATTTTTCCAAGATGTTTAAGAGATTAATTGCAAATCCTTCGCCACAATCTGGAGTGAATATTTCTGCACCATACCACTTGCTAACCAAGGCAGAGAAACCAACTGACGTTGGGAGAATTTGTGGTATCTTTTTATCAGAGTAGAAGTTCAGAGAAGGCACCATGGATCCATGGGGTCTGAGCCAAATCTTCAAGTGTAAGAGACGTGCAATTTGGTAAATAGGAGAGACTTGTGTCCCTGATTCGAACAAAACAGCTTGGAAAGGAGTAAAGTTGTAGGTCAAATCGAGAGTCACAATGGTCCTGAGGGGTTCTCAGAAACCTGCAAGGTTTGGAAAAATAAGACACTGATGAGTCACAGAGAATGTAACCTGCTAATTCATCCCCAAACTGCAATTTCTTCTTCCCAGCACAAATCCCTGGTAGACCAATAAAGACTTTTCGCCTAAAGAGCCATCTCCACAACCAGGCAATAGCTAGCCTCCTTATTACAATAATAACGTGTTAATGACTTTGATAAGAGAAGATACATATCATTATCACCTCTTAATTACCTTTTGGGCAATGGGAAAGCAGCTGTGGAATACACAAATCAAGGAGCCCGGGGAGGAATTTCCCCATAAAGCGGTCCCTGTGATTGTTGATTTCGTACCATTCTGCTTCTATTAACTATTTTCTTCTTTTTTCTCTTTAAAAAGGTTACCATTAGTCAAGAAGCAAAGTACAGGCTTGCTGTTGATTTGGTTTCAATTACGGAGTGTTTACCTCTAGGAGGATCATTTCCTTTGGGTTTAGTGTTTAGGTTCCTTGTTGATAGCCCTCTCCATCTTCACATTTGCAGGACACAGTCCTACACATTTATTTGGCAAACTAAGAGCCAGGAGACACTTGGTAGGGCTGTGATTCCTTGAGAAGTAGGCAAGCTCCTTTTTTTTTTTTTTTTTTTATTTGCTATGGCACCCAGCACAATGTGGTGCCTGGAACAGCCCAACAGTAAATGCCAAAGAAAATACGTATGTTTATCACAGGGATTCTACAGTTTTCGCTATTTGGGCGTGGACATGGCTTTGAAATCCCTATTAACACACTGTATGTGTATGGACCAATCGAGAGCACCTCTGTGTTCCACACCACCGCCAGCAAACTTCCTAAGCAGGAAAGGGATCACAACTTGCTCCCACATCCCACATCTTTCCAGGTAAAGGGAGGGATGGTTTTGATTCTTAGTTACATAATGCTTTTCAAACTCTTACCCACCTTCTATACATGTGGGATGTGGAATCCCCAAAACTTCAGTCCTGAGGTGTCTTTTCCCCCAAAACTTGTGCAACTTTCCCCAGATTCTTGTGCAATAAATCAATCCACTCCACACAAAAGGCGGCATCGACTTTACATTCTCTTTGCAATATGCTCTCTGGGAGTTGAAGGTTACCTGAAAACAATTCCCATTATCACTCCAGAATTCCTGTCTTAATGTTATCAAGCCCTCGATGGAATTATTTTTCAGCTGTATAAAATTCTGACCCAATTCCCCGTTCATTTTTCACTGTTATCGGCTATAATATTTAATGTTTCCGTGACAAGTTATTTCAATTTCTCTCTCTCTGCAGATTGGCAAAATCACTGTCCACAGGAAAGACGGAAAGGAGTTGGATAGAAAGAGAAAGAAAGAAAAAGAGAAAGTGAGGAAGAAAGGAAGGAAGGAAGGAAGGAAGGAAGGAAGGAAGGAGGAAGGAAAGAAAGAAGGAAAGAAACTGGCCTGTGAACACACTGAATTGGAAATATTAAAATGTTCCTTGCTAAAGCTCGTCTTGCCTTGTTATTTTTATTTTTACAGATTTTATTCTACTTACAGTTTCTGGCCTAGAAGTAGAGGAGTCACGGAGTTCTTTATATTCATGAACCCAGAGCAATCTAAATCAAGATGATCCCTCAAATATGAAGTTATCATAAAACAGCAAATGAGCAGTGGGCCGCGGAGATGACCACAGATCCCGTTATTTGGACGGGATAAAAAGAGATTAGATGAAGTGCCTTCCAGATTAACAGTCCACCCTGCTTTTCCTGTAGTCATTCTGCATCGTGTGTCTCATTTTCTGAAGTTCAATGGGGCATTTGAATTTTGTGAAATCAGTTCCCTGGGGGTTGGCTGATATCTAGGCCTCACACATCGGCGGACCTAGAGCCCCTCCAGCCTCCTCCCCTCACAGCTGCTGCTGCCAGGCACACCCTTTACGTCGGCGAAGGGAGGAGAGCGAGAGAGAAGGGAGAGACGAGGCCCCTTTCCCTTCCCCCCTACCTATGACGGCCTCCTTAGCTTTACCCAGCACCCACCCCCCAGCCTCACTCTCCAAAAGCCCCTGATGCTGCTATTTCTCTGTTCCAGAAACCAGGCCTCAATGGTGCTCAGAGGCTGGGATTTTACTAAAACCAACAGTAATTTTTACTGTGGACGGTGGTCTTTGGGAATAACCTGCTGTTGGGTTTGGTGAGCTCGTGCATTGATCTCTGTCCCTGTTGAAGCCGAAGACGAAGGGGAAGGCTGAGGAGCCCAAGCTGCTGTGTTTGCTCTGAGGACGCCAAAACAGGGGAACTGTGGGATCGAGGCAGACAGGAGCCCCTGCTTCTAAACGGCAGGGAGGTGAAAACCGGAAGTCCGAGAACAGGTCAGTGGGCAGGGGACAAGAAGCCGCCTTCGAGCTCACGGGGCTTCAAGCAGGTGTGTGAGTAGGTGGGTGGGGCGAGCAGACTCCGGTCAGGTGCACCAGCCCCCTGGCTCTCTTATTCCTTTCTCCCCCTTTGCACACTTTCCCTCTATTCCCTTTCCTTTACCCACCCACTGGAAACTACCAAAGAATGTGTCCGGAACTTTCTGAGAGGGTCTACGTCCGAAATGTCTGTTCTACTGGCCCTACAAGCGGTCAGAGGGAAAGCCAGGGTGCTGCGCTCTGACATCAGACTGAACAGTTCTGAATCCCAGCTTTGTCACTTACTTGCTGAGTGGCCTTCCTTCCCCTTCTGTCTCCATTTCATGACTCATCTGTAAATTGTCCAGAATAGCCCACTGGGTTGCGGCGAGAATGAAAAGTGACAATAGAAGAGACAGCACAGTAGCCATCTATGTTAATATTAAACAGTATCTAATTAGTATCTCATAGTAACAGTAAGCTCTCAGTAAATACTGAACTTATTTTACTCATAATTGTCATTACTACACACGGAGGTACTTTACATGCACTCTCTCTTTTTTTCTTTTTAAAGATTTTTATTTATTTATTTGACAGACAGATCACAAGTAGGCAGAGAGGCAGGCAGAGAGAGAGGAGGAAGCAGGCTCCCCACTGAGCAGAGAGCCCGATGCGGGGCTCGATCCCAGGACCCTGGGATCATGACCTGAGCCGAAGGCAGAGGCCTTAACCCACTGAGCCACCCAGGCGCCCCTGTACATCTCTTTTTTTAAGAAAGATTTTATTTATTTATTTTAGAGAAAGAGAGTGGGGTGGAGCAGAGGGAGAGGGAGAAAGAACCTTGAGCAGGCTCCACACCCAGCACAGAGCCCGAGGCAGGGCTAGATCTCACAACCCTGAGATCATGACCTGAGCCAAAACCAAGAGTCAGGAACTTAATCAATTGAGCCGACCAGGCACCTCCACATGCACTCTCTCTAATCCTCTCAACAGCCCAGGAAGGGGGTAGAATGTCTAAGAAAGTCCAGAAGTTGGTGAAAAAGCATCATCTCTCAGAGTGCTTTTCCTACCAAGGGAATGATCCAGAAACCTTTTGTTGCATGACTTACCTGCATTTCAAGATGAGAAAATGTGCCTGTGGTACACAGAGCTCTCTTAACCTTCCCCCAAGTTCTCCTCCCTCTTCCTGGAACCTTCATTCCCAGTTACCATGGGAGAGGCGAGATGATCACTTATCCCAGTGCAGTCTGCATGAAGGGAATAGGGAAAGAGGGTGCCCCCTCCTGCTTGAACAGTAGGGTACGCAGAGCACAGAGAAGCAGGTAAGTGGGGCCAGGTTGCCACGGTCTCAATGTGCAGATTTAGGGCTCTACTGCTTTCTGAAAAAAATTCATTTTCATCTGGTTAGATTTTATAGCGTTAATATTACGCTGTGCTAAACTTTAGGTACATAGTAGATATAACAGGCTTTCATGTGCTAGCCCAGGGACATAACCACAATGCAAAGTTGCTGCAATTAGAAAGAACGTGTCCTAAATTTCCAAAGAATATTCTTAGCAATGAGCCATTAGGACCTAAGTGGTATAATCTGCAAACTCCCTATATGATTTTAAGTCAGCCTTAGTCGTTTTCTTCCTAAGAATTTCCAAAAATCATCGCAATCGAATCAATGGTAGATAAGCCTTAGTAACAACCTGCGTTGACCTTACGGGACTGCAAAGCTGTGACCCTCAGAGGGAGGCAGGTGCTCTCTCAGTACTTGAAATTTTTTTCCCAGTGTCATCTTCGCACTTTGTATCACTATCACCGGTGAAGAGATTTCAACTCTCCAGGAATATGGAAGTGAGGGAAGGAAGGAGGGAAGGAGGGAGAGGAAGGGGGAGGAGAGGAAGAAAAGAATGAATGGAGGAAGGGGGAGAGGGTGGGAAGAAGAAAGGAAGCGAGGAAGGAAGGAAGGGGCTGTGAAAGTGATTCTCGCTCTAATACAGCAGATCTTCTTTGCCCATCTATTAGCTGGATTTAAAAGTTCCAACTCTTAAGATTCTATGAATTATTGAACATCTATTAGTGGACTTAGCAGTACTGGAGGAAAAGGAGAGTGAGGAGTTTAGCAAATAGACATTCGTCACAAAAGTTATCCTAAGGAGCTTACAATTTAATCGGGGAATTAAATTGAACTCATGAAACAATCAAACAGGAAGAACAGTCCATGCTAGCCCATAATTAGGCTCGAAATTACTTGTTACAGATGAAATTGGGAGGTCAGAGGGGAGGAACGGTAGTATGAGCTGGGGGGATCAGGGAAGATTTCTGTGAGATTCAAGACTTGGGTT
The DNA here is from genome assembly GCF_010015895.1 of Lontra canadensis. Classification (NCBI taxonomy): domain Eukaryota; kingdom Metazoa; phylum Chordata; class Mammalia; order Carnivora; family Mustelidae; genus Lontra; species Lontra canadensis. The sequence goes on along the minus strand of NW_022631015.1, from coordinate 19,759,884 downwards.
GCCGCCTGGAAGGATCACGAGGATGAGCAACAGGCACGACTGTTTGGGGACCGTAGAGGCCAGCTTGGCTTGGGAGAGAACCTGGCAGGGTGCGGCGGAATCAGCAATGGCCTTGGAAGTCAGCCTCGGGAATTTTAACACAGGATGTGGTGGCAAAGAGAAGCAGGCTGGGAGGTTTTCGAGAAGGACTCCTTCCCCATTACGTCCCTTCCTCTTCCCAGTGGATGAGGTGACTTGCGTCTGTCAGAGTGACCCTGTGGGTGGTGAATTTCCGAGAACGTGGCAGATGAAAGTGGCGGTGGCATCACCAGGCATCTCATTCTGGTTCCCAGATGGTAATAAATCTAGGCCAGGAAGCACCACGATTTCCCCAAGTTCTGTGACTTCACAGAAGTTGCAGGAGATGGGGTGGAGATGAGAAGAGAGAGTTTTTCCTCCACTGGCTCAGAGGGCGGTATTTTACAAGATGCATGTGGTGCTGGCTTAGAGGTGAGACGGTTTCCGCACATGTGCCACCTCTCACGCTAGATAAGAGACTCATCCAAGGAGTTATCCTCTTGGCAAAACAGCTCAATGCTGCATGATACCACCTTCCATCTCTCTAGATCATCTAGATTTTGTGCAGATAGAAAATTTGTCTCTGATGACCAAACCTACACACACACAACGGTTTACAGAATAATGGCTGTCCGTGAAAATAAATTCACCACAAATATTGAGTGATCATTGTAACATCCTGATTATCTCAGAATAACTGTTTGAAGCCCTTGTGATATTCATAAAGTATCGGAGCTTTCACAAAATGAAAACATGCCATAAAGTAAATACCCTTCCAATTTTATGCAAATTACTCAATTTGAATAAAATAAATGTTAATTAAGTTTACATATGCAGATTAATTCTAACTAGCCATGTTTTCATACTTAGTTATTAACCACAGTTTTCTTTTTATGTCTCATCAAAATTAGGCCTATTATTTAGAAAATATTAACAAAAGAATGCTTTATATGCTTTAAATATCTATGCATTAAATATGAAATATTATGCAAATAAGAAAAAAGACACATTTGAAAACAATAAGAAATAATTTTATGGAACATATTTTATGTTAATTTGAGATTTTACTTGAGATCAGAGAAACCATGTATATTTGTGCTTACTTTTTTTTTTTTTAAGATTTTATTTATTTGAGAGAAGGAGAGTGAGAGAGAGAGCATGAGAGCAGTGAGGGTCAGAGGGAGAAGCAGGCTGAGTGGGGAACCTGACAAGGGGCTCGATCCTGGGACGCTGGGATCATGACCTGAGCTGAAGGCAGACACTTGACGACTGAGCCACCCAGGTGCCCCTGTGCCAATCTTTGTGGTATATATTATATTATATTTCATATCTGTAGCCTACCATGTTTGTCTATATCTCCATCAGCCTGAGTCTTGGGATGATTTCTTATGTGAACAATAAAAGGGATCTTCTACCAATGAATAAAGTAGGCAAAAAAAGGTTTGGGGGAAAATACTGAGAAGCAAGTTTGATCTTTTGTTTTATATGCCAATGAATAATCATAGCAGTTTTAATTAATGTACCTCCTGCAGCCTAAGTACATTTCAAATCACATTTTCAAGAAACAAAGTAAGGGTCATTGCTTACAAAATCCGTTTTGCAGATAGAAGAAACTGATTGCAAGAATAAATGACTTGTTTGAAGACAGACCGTTAGTAACAAATAAAGTCAAATCTGGCTGCCTTCACTTTAAGCTCAAAGTACTTCTCATTAACTTCATTTATGTCTGCTTCTGCCAGAGAGGATCTTACTCAGCCCAGAGAAGGGCTCACAAAAGGAAGACAAAGGATCTTAGGATAAGTCTCCCTAGCATTTCCTGCCTCTTTTAATTCATACAAGAAATTAAACCACTGGTTCTCAAATATGGTTGATCATTAAAATCACCCGCAAGGCTTAAACACATGCAACAGGCAGGACCCACATCAGAGCTAATAAAATAAAATCTCTGGAGGTGGAGCCTTTTGAGACTTCTTTTTTCCAGAAAAATAACATATGTTTATTAATCAACCGCCTGACACATTTCCATATTGCTTTTTATTTCCTGTTTGGGTATGTCCTGAATTTCATAATCCTCTTTATTTATTTATTTTTTTGTCATTTCCATTTTCTATATTTTCTGGGCCCTCGGTCTTTTAAAAATCTCTTCCCAAAGGATTTTGATAATCTTGCAGGTTTGGAAGACAGGTACTACTAGAAGATCTCAAGAACATTCAGTTTTAGAAAGAAAAAATTAAAGGGAAATAATCTGGGCTCAGGGTGTCTCACTCATCATCTTGGCAGCATTTCTCCAGATGGTTTCAGAGCCAGAAGATTCATGAATGACACAACACAAAGGGAAATATATACAAAGAGGAGGAGAGCATTCTTACCCAGAAACAGGCCCAGCTACACTAGCTCAATATCCAAGTCTTACTCTGAGACCTGTTTTAATTCTCTAAATGGCAATCTTGAATGAAAAAAACACTCTCTACAGGAAAGAATGGCCATCAATGAAGTTTCTTTTATCCCCTTTGCTGCACACAGTTCTATTAACAAGTGTTATAACAGGATTCATTAAAAAAAAATGAAAACAACAAAACAAAACAACTTAATTACCAACTTCTATTCCTCCAGAATGCTGGGTAGGGAATTTTAATGAACCCAGCATTCTGATACACTGTAATTAGGATGATTACCATTTCATATAATGTATTTAACAGTAAACATCTCCTGAATATAATGTTTTATGATAAACCAAAGAGAATGGTGGATGGTCAGTCATAACAAGTTCTCATCATGCAATTCCTTAGGAGCAAATGCACCCACACAAAATTGGGCACCACATGACCAAACAGGAATGTCTGTGTTCTATCTGCCTTTCCATCACAGCAAGCAAGAAGAGAGAGTCGACAGGGAGAAGGCGTCGTGCATGGGTGCATGGGTGCCCATATATTCATTTAAACCATTGGGTGGCTTAAACAATAAACCTTTATTTCTCACAGTTCTGGAGGCTGAAGTCCAAGAGTAAGACTTTGGCAGGTCTGATGTCTGGTAGGAGCATCCTTCCTGATTTGCAAATAGCACTCTTCCTGGTTGTATCTTCACATGGCTGAGAGAGTAAGCTCCAGTCTCTTTCTGTAAGGACACTAATCCCACTATGGGGCCTCCATCCTCATGACCTCATTTAAACATAATTACCTCCCAAACTCACCTGCACTCACATTGTGGGTTAGAGTTTCAACATATGAATTTTATGCACCGATTGAAATGATCCTAGAATTTTTATCCTTTATTTTGCTAGTGTGGTGTATCATGTTGATTTGCAGATGTTGAACCATCCTTGCATCCCTGGAATAAATCAGACTTAGTCATGGTGTACAATACTCCTGATACATTGTTGAACTTGGTTTGCTAATATTTTGTTGAGGATTTTTATCTCTCTGTTTCTAAGGGATATTGGCCTTTGTTTTTCTCTTATTCTAGTGTCCTTGACTGATTTTGGTATCCATGTAACGCTGCCCTCATAAAATGATTATGGGAGCATTGCTACCTCTTCAGTTTTTTTGGAGAGTTTTAGAAGGGTAGGTATTAACCTTCTTTGAATGTTTGATAGAATTCACTGGTCAAGTGTCTTGGTCCTGAACTTTTGTTTGTTGAGAATATATTGATTACAGATTCAATCTCCTTACTAGTTATTGGTCTATTTAGATTTTATATTTCTTCATGATTCAGTCTTGGAAGACTGTATATTTCTAGGAATTTATCCATTTCTTCTAGGTTGTCCAATTTGTTGGCCATACTTTTTCATAGGTGTCATGATCTTCTGTACTTTGGCAGTATCAGTTATAATGTCTCCTCTTTCATTTCTGATTTTATTCAAAAAATTTTTTTTCTCTTTTTCTTAGTGAGTCTGGCAAAGGTTTTCCAATTCTATCTTCTCAGCTCTTAGTCTCACTGATCTTTTTAATTTTCTTTTTAGTCTCTATTTCATTTATTTCCACTCTGATCTTTATTATTTCCTTCTTTCTACTAGCATGGCATTCATTTCTTTTTCTTTTACTAATTCCTTTAGATCGTTTCTTTGAGATTTCTCATTTCTTGAAGTAGGCCTATATCACTATGAACTTTCCTCTTAGAATTGCTTTTGCTTCACCTCATAGATTTTGGAACGTTATATTTCCATTTTCATTTATCTCAATGGAATTTTTTTCTTGGTTTTTCTTTCTTTTCTTGGTTGACCTACTGATTGTTCAGTAGCATGTTATTTAATCCCCACACATTCATGAATTTTCCAGTTTTCTTCTTATGATTGATTTCTAGTTTCATACTCCTGCAGTCAGAAAAGATGCTTAATATGATTTCTGTCTTCTTAAATTTATTGAGACTTGTTTTGTGGCCCAGTATATGATCTATCCAGGAGAACATTCCATGTGCACTTGAGAAGAATGTGTATGCTGATGCTTTGGATGGAATGTTTTACATATATTTCTTAAGTCCATCTGGTCTAATGTGTCATTTAAGGCTGATGTTTCCTTATTGATGTCCTATTTCCTATTTGGGTGATCTATTCATTAATGTAAGTAGGGCATTAAAGTCTCCTACTATTGTTGTATTGCTGTCCATTTTTCCCTTTAGGTCTGTTAATACTTGCTTTATAGGCTCCTATGTTGGATAAATAAGTATTTACAAATGTTATACCTTCTTGTTGAATTAACCCCTTTTTGTTATATAATGTCCATCTTTGTCTTTTATTATAGCCTTTGTTTTAAGGTCCATTTTGTCTGACATAAGTCGACTTAGCCTAGCTTTCTTTTGGTTTCCATTTGCATGAAACATCTTTTTCCATTCCTTCACTTTCAGCCTGTTTCTCCTCCCATCTGATGTGAATCTCCTATAGATAAAATATAGATGGGTCTAGTATTTTTTTCTATTTAGCCACTCTAACATTTTGATTGGATAATTTAGTCCACTTACATTTAAAATAATTATTTATAAGTATGTACTTATTGCCATTTTGTTAGTTGTTTTCTGGTTATTTTGTAGTTCTACTCTGTTCCTTTTTCCTTCTCTTGCTTTCTTCCCTTGTGGCTTGATGACTTTCTATAATGTTATGCTTACATTCCTTTCTCATTATCTTTTATATATCTATTATAGGCTTAGGTTTTGGCTTTGTGGTTACTATGAGGCTCACATATAACAGCATATATATATATATATATATATATATATATATAGTATGTATATGTATACATATATATGTATATATCTGTATTTACTTATATTTATATGTATTTGTATATATAATACATATATACTAAATATAGATAGATCAGTCTATTTTAAATTGATAGCAAGTTAAGTTTGAATGCATTTTAAAACTGCATTTTTATTCTCTCCAACCTACATTCCATGTTTTTGATTTCACATTTTTCATCTTTTCTTATTTTGTATATCCCCCAATTATACCTATAGTTATTGTTATTTTTACTACTTTGTCCTTTAACTTTCATAGTCATTTATAAATGATTAACTTACTTACTAAATATTTACCTTTACCAATGAGATTTTTACTTTCATATGTTTTCTAATTTCCAACTGGTGACCTTTATTCTCAGCTGAAAGAAGTCCTTTTAGCATTTTTTGTAAGCCTGGTTTAGTGGTGATGAACTCCTTTAGCTTTTGCTTGTCTGGAAAACTCTATTTCTCCTTCAATTCTGAAATAACCTTGCCAGGTAGAGTTCTCTTGGTTAGAAGTTTTTTCCTTTCAGCATTTTAAATATATCATGCCCCTGCCTCCTAATCTACTGATAGTTTTACAGGGGTTCCCTTGAAGCTAATGCTGTTTTTCTCTTGTTTTTAAGATATTTCTCTTTAACTTTGTACATTTTATTTTACTTTTTAAAGATCTATTTATCTATTTTGGAGAGAGAGTGAGTGTGCCAGGGTTAGGGTAGAGGGAGAGAATCTCAAATAGTCTCGCCACTGACTGGGGAGTCAGAGGTGGGGCTCAATCCCATGACCCATGAGATCATGACCTGAGATGAAATCAACAGTCAGACACCAAACTAACTGAGTCACCCAGGCACCCCTATCTTTGGACATTTTAATTATAATATGTCTTGGTGTGGGTCTTTTTCAGTTTATCTTGCTTGGAACTCTCTGGGATTCCTGAAACTGAGTATCTGCTTCCTTCCCCAGGTTAGGGAAGTTTTCAGCCATTATTTCTTCAAATATATTTTCTGTCCGCCTCCAACCCCTTCTGCTCTGGGACTTCTATAATGCACATGTTACCCTGTTTGATGTTGTTCTGAAGGTCCTTTAAGCTTTCTGAACTTTTAAACATTCTTTTGTTGTTGTTGTTGCTCTATTTGGTTGAGTTCCACTGCCTTGTCTTTCAGATCATTAATTCTTTCTTCTGTTTCATCTAGTCCGCTGTAGAACTCCTCTAGTGTATATTTCAGTTCAGTTATTGTATTCTTTAGCTCTTCTTATAATTTCTATCTCTTTGTTGAAGTTCTCTCTGCGTCCGCCTACTCTTTTCTCCAATTCAGTGAGCATATTTATGACCATTTTTTTAGTCTGTGTCAGGTAAATTACTTCTCTCTGTTTCATCAAGTTTCCCCACTCCCCGATCCCCTGGGTTTTTATCTTATTCTTTCATTTGGGATGTATTCCTTTGTTTCCTCATTTTGCTTGTCACTCTGTACTTATTTGTATATGTTAGGCAAAACAGCTCTCTTTCCCAGTTTGTTTTTTTTAAGATTTTATTTACTTATTTGACAGAGAGAGAGCATAAGCAGAGGGAGTGGCAGACAGAGGGAGAGGAAGAAGCGGGCTCCCTGCTCACGGGGCTCGATCCCAGTACCACGGGATCATGACCTGAGCCAAAGGCGGACACTTAACTGACTGAGCCACCCAGGGGCTCTGTCTTTCCCAGTCTTAGAGGGGTGGATCTGTATAGGCGATGAAACTTATCATTTAACCTTGCCCTAGTTCTTGATTGTTTTCCCAGTTGTTTTGGACCTATGGGGCCCAGAAACACAATCCCCCATGGCTGCCAGACTCTGTCATCAAGAGACGTCCTGTGTGTGGCTGCATGTGCCTGCTGGCTCTGGGAAGGTGGGCTGCTTGCCACCACCTCCAGGGACCTGGGCAGCAGTGTGGGAGGTGGCACTCACCTACCACCTCTGATGAGCAGGTGCTAGCAAATTAGAGTGAGAGTGCAAAAACTGTGCCCACAAGCAGAGGCACTAGCAAGGTAGAGAATGTAACAATGGTTCCTGCCAGCCATCCGACCCTGAAGAGACTTTGAACAGGCTTTTTCTCTCATAGATGCTTTAAAGATAATCAATGAATCTCCTTCACATATGCTCTGGGCTCTTTTCAAACTGTTGCTTTTGCACAGGGACCTGGGACAAGTGAGTCTGCATGTGAGCTCAGAGTGGACTCAACATTTCTTATAGCCCTGTGGTTCTCCTGGATGTAAGCCCCACTGGTTTTCAAAGCCAGACGTGGTCGGGGTTTGTCTCTCTAGTGCATGTCCCAAGGGTTGGGGTGCTTGCTCTGGGTCACAAAACCTTCATTCCTCAAATGGGAGTTCTGAATTTGTAAGACCCCGTAAGGGTACTTGGACACAATGGGAGTTAATGGGGGTTGGTTTTTTGATAAAAGTACATCTCTGCCTCTCCTACTGGTCTCGAGGCAGTGCTTTTATCCTTTGCTGTGGAGCAGCTGTACAGCTAGTTCTCAGGTTCTTTTCAGGGGGAAATGTTCTGCACATAGTTTTAGATCTGTTGAGTCCACAGGAGGAAGTGAGCTGGGGCTCTTCCTGTGCTGCCATCTTGAACTGCCTCCCCAAACTATGAATCTTGGCAGTCTACAACAGCCATCTTATCTTGTGCTGTCTAACAAGTGGCCACTGGCCACATGGGGCAACTGAGCTCTTGTCCAAGTTGAGATGTGATGTGAGTGCAAAATACATACCAGGTTTCAAGGATTTAGTAAGAAAATAAAAGCAAAACAACTACTGAAAATATCTCATGAATAATTTCTATCTTGTTGCATTTAAAATGATCCTTTGAGTATATATGGTTAAATTAAACAACATTACAATTTATTTTGCTAATTTCTTCTTACTTTCGTTTAATGTAACTACTAGAAAATTTAAAAGGGCTTCTGAAGCTCACACTTGTGAACTGCATAAACTTAAACAGAAGTGGTCAAGCCTGGTCCTTCTCAAATGGGAGTGATTTTTGGCCTCCGAGGGACAGGCAAATGTCCGGAGACATTTTTGGCACAACTGGAGGGTTTAAGTGCTATTGACATCTACCTGGTAGAGTTCTGGGATGTTGCTTAACATCTTATAACTCACAGGACAGCCTTCTTCCCATCACAAAGAATTACCCATCCAAAATGTCTAGCACCAAGGTTGATTAACCCTGATCTAGAAAGATCAATTAACAGAGTATAAAAGGAGCTTAAAGTGAGCGAGTGAAACATCTACAAATCTCTATCTATATGATGGGACATATATGATACAGTAATGTACAACCAGCCAACTACCATTTGCAATATAAAGGGTCTGTAGCCAGAAGTATCTTCACTGTAGCGAACAGACAGATGGTTACCAGAGGGAAGGGGGTGGGGGATGGGAGACACAGGTGAAGGGGAGTCAGAGTACACTTATCTTGAGCACTGAGTGATATACAGGCTTGTCGAATCACTCTATTGTACATCTGAAACTATTATAACACTGCACGTTAACTACTGGAATTTTAACTGGAATTCAATTTTAACTGGAATGTTAATTGGAATTAAAATAAAATTCAAAAACATAAAAATCAAATAAATAAATAACTAATTCGTTAAAAAAATAACTAAGTGAAGGGCCGAAGGCCAGAAGCACTCCATGCATGTGGCGTGGGACAAAAGAACACATCAGCGCCCATGACTCCTTCTGCCCCCTGGTTGCTCTATGTCACCAGCAAGTCACTTAGGAAGAACGGGAGGGTGCTCTCACGACCCTCATAGATGGTGTGAAGCTGTGGCCTGTACTCACGGGTATGAATATTCACAACATACTTGCACAACAGGTCTCGTTTGGTCCCATGTTGAAGACCACAGTACCTACCATACAGACCCGTTGCTCCCCTCTATAACAAGGATTTCAGATTTCAAAATGACCAAAGTTCTTAGGGAAGCGGTTCATCCTAGCAAATTTTATTCCTGCCTTAAGGTGCCACGTGTTTTAGAGACGTTAAGAAATAGGCCAAAATCGGTCCAAACCCCGTGACATTCCGGCCCTGCTTTTCTTTTGAAGGTGCCTGATTTCAGCTGGTTTCCTTGCCCTGTGTTTTTTCTTACTCCGATGCAATAAAGAGTTCAGATGATTTCAGCCTTCTATTTGTTTGGATGGCAGTCAGGAGGTGTAGAAGCTGTAGCATCAAAGAGTTCGGGGACTTAAGCTAAAGATTTGGAACCTCCGCTTCTCTGTTTCCATCTTTCTGCAAGAGAAAAGCCCAGGGCTTATCACGGAAGTTCTTCACAAATAAATGCAGGAAAATAAGTTTCCTTCCTGAGCCCCCAGAGATGGAAACGAACTCCACTCCTTCCCCACACCACATGTTTTATCTGAGGACTGTATTTTCTCATCCACATCTGCGGGCCCTGCTCACCTTACCCTTTCCTTTTCACAGCACAACTGGGGCTCCGAGATTTACATAAATGAAACTTTCTCATTTATGCATTAGCACAGTTATTTCCAGGCCACTGGGGGTCCTCTCCTCAACAGGCTATAAGTGGTGCTCGCTTAAATTCCCAATCTTCAAAATTTAGGCAAAAAACAAGGTTCTACTTGGAAGCATAAATAATCAGCTAGTGATTAGGTGAAATAAAATTATCTTGTTATGGAAACCACTTAAGGAAGACCAGGATCGGTCAGCAAATACTGTGCTCCATCATCAAACCGCAGGAAGAAGAAAAAGGAAACCACAGTATTTTACATAACTTTCGTACCTCATATAACCTCCCAGGCCCTCCCTCTTGAGCCAGATTCAGGATCTGCCTTTAAAGCATAATAATTTTGGGGAGTAAAACATGTCCAGGGAAAAAGCCCATCCTTTGGATAAAAATAAACACAACTGGTTTATGTTCTAGGTGATGTACGACAATGGTGAGCAGCGGGGAGAACCCCAGACTGAGCTGGGCTGTGTCCCGAATACTCCAGTTCCCCTTCTGGGTACACAGCTGCATGACATCCCCCCCCCCCACCCCCAGCCCTGAATACAGGCAGAGCCGCTCGAAAGGATGATGGTCATGTCTGGTCAGCGTGGAGGAGGGCAGCATGTGTCCGCACAGATCTTTGAGTGACCTGGATACCCAGACTCTTCCTCGAGACTCGACGTGGGAGATGAAGCCTGAGAGGTGAAGTCACTGATATTTGGGGCTTTTTGTTGCCACGGCATTCCCTAACCTCCTCCGACTGATGAACACATCAGCTTAGTGTCTTGCTTTTTACCTCCTGAGCCTCTTTTTTTTTTTCTTTTTAAAATTTTATTTATTTATTTGACAAAGAGAGAGGGAGAGAGCACAAGTAGGGGAGCAGCAGAGGGAAAGGGAAAAGCAGGCTCCCTGCTGAGCAGGGAGACCGATGCAGGACTCAATCCCAGGACCCTGGGACAATGACCTGATCCAAAGGCAGAGGTTTAATTGACTGAGCCCCCCAGGTGTCCCTGTGCCTTTTCTCACATTGCTTGCTTCTTCCCAGCCTCACATGGGAGAGGGAATTTAATAAACACACGTGAGAATAATAATTACAAAGCTAAAAATTACGTGTAAAGCACAGGGAGTTGTATCAGGGAAGAGAGGGATCATCTGACAACAGCCATTTCTGCTGCCATCGTGTGTGTTTGTCTGTGTCTGTGTGTGTTTTTGTCTGTGTGGGGGGTTGTGTCTGTGTCTGTGTGTGTTTGTGTCTGTGTGGGGGTTTTGTGTATGTGTCTGTGTGTGTTTGTGTCTCTGTGTGTGTGTGTGTCTGTGGGGGGGTTTGTGTGTGTATGCATCTGTGTGTTTGTGTGTGTTTGTGTCTGTGTGGGGGGGTTGTGTGTGTGTCTGTGTGTGTTTGTGTCTATGTGGGGGGGTTTGTGTATGTGTCTGTGTGTGTTTGTGTGTGTTTGTGTCTGTGTGCGTGTGTCTGTGGGGGGGTTGTGTTTGTATGCATCTGTGTTTGTGTCTGTGTGTGTTTGTGTCTATGTGGGGGGGTTGTGTATGTGTCTGTGTGTGTTTGTGTCTGTGGGGGGGTTTGTGTGTGTATGCATTTGTGTTTGTGTATGTTTGTGTCTGTGGGGGGGTTGTGTATGTGTCTGTGTGTGTTTGTGTCTGCATGTGCTTGCGTCTGCATGTTAGTGTGTCTGTTTGTGTGTGTGTCTGTGTAGTTTTTACAACGCCACTGCACCCTATTGAATAATGGTGATTTGCCCCACTTTCTATTCATTTCAACAATGTTACCACAGAATACATTTTTTTTTACCACAGAATCATTTTTAACGACCCGATTTTTCCATGCCCTGAATCTGGCGGCAGCCGGCGTTCCATTATTGCGGCTGTTCGCGGTCCTTAGTTGACTCCATTAGTGCCGAGACTACCAACTTGGAGAACACCTGTGGCGTGGGAGACCCGCCGCCAGCGTGTCCGTGCACTGTTCTCGGGTCTCCCACTGTGTCCTGGCCACAAGCACGCGAGCACGAAGACTGAGCGCTAATCAAAGGGGAAAGCGGGATCGGTTGTGGTGATGTCTTGGCGGGAAACTCGTCCAGCCACCAGAGCATGTGTCGCACACATGACTCTCGCTGGCAGGGGACAAGCGCTCTAGCCCAGCTGACCATCAGGAACTTGGAAGGTTAGTTATTTTTCTCTCTTCTTTCCACATAATTTGCAATTTTATCAAAGCGAAATGCGTCCATGACTTAAAAAAACAAACAAATCTAAAAAAGCCTATCATGAAAAAGAGCCCAGTCCTCCAGCCTGTCCCTCCTGGCCCCTGATTCACCCTCCACGGAGATCCCCTCCCAAATCTGCCCACTGTGTTGTCCCCGTGTTTCTAAACAGTCTGCTTCTACCGTATTGCTTGATTTTTCCAGACTTAGGTAGGTGTCTTGATTTCCCACGACAGAACACAAAAACAGCGTTTGCATGAACATCCTGGTAGACACATAAGCACATAACACACAGTATCAATTAGTTTTTACTGCGTGGCCACGCCCTCCAAAACATATTGGCTTAAAGCATCCGTTCCGTGGATCAGCAGCTGAACTGGGCTGGGCTGGGCTGGGCGATCCTTCTGGACTTGGCTGAGCTCATTCATGCAGCTGTGGTCGGTGACGGGGTTGGCTGGGGGCTGCCTGCCCTAAGTGGCCTCAGCTGGAGTGCCTCTTCCACGTCCCATGGATTCTTTTTTTTTAAAGATTTTATTTATTTGAGAGAGAGTGAGCGAGCACTAGAGGGGAGGGTCAGAGGGAGAAGCAGACTCCCCGCTGTAGCCAGGAGCCCAACACGGGACTTGGTCCAGGGTTCCCGGAATCATGACCTGAGCTGGAGGCAGATGCATCACCGACTGAGCCCCCCAGACCCCCACACTCTGTGGATTCCTTTAGCCTCCAGCAGGCTGTGCTGGGCTTGCGTGCGTGGGGGGATGGTCAGGGTTCCACGGGGCAGAAGGGAGCACGTGAAGTTTCTAGAGGACCAGGCTCAGAACCCGCTTTCTGCTACTCCGGCTGCATTCTCCCACCAGGCCGGCTGGGGTTGACGGGAGAAGAAATAAACTCCGCTTCCCGACGGGAGATGCTCCGCTTCCATGCGTGCCAGCCGTGGGGAGAGCAGGGCTGTGGCCACTTCTGCAGTCCAGCGCCACAGGCGGTCGAGACACAGGTCTGCGCTCCTGGCCACCGTCTCCCTCCATACAGCCACAGACATCCTTCGGGGCTAAGTCGGGATTCAGTATTTGCTCTGTGATGGTGACGGCCACTTAGGTTAACGAGCGCGCATACCGGACGAGGGTTATATTTTCTTTTATACATACGAATGTCAGATGTCGGCTCCGATCTTCAGAGTGAAGAAATGCCTTGATTTGAATTGCTCACTTGGGTTGTCACAGGCCCTCCCCACTCACTCAGCTCCAGGGAGGGGCTCAGCCCTCAGTGTGCATTTCCTAAGGACCAATGCGGCAAGTGAATTGTCCATTGCTTCCCCCACCCCCTTCGGAATGGTCTGTCCTTCTCTTCCAACCTGGAGGGGCTGTTCTTTGGGCGTGTTACACAGTAACATTGTGAGGTTCTCTTGGCTGCTTTCTTCTGCAGAACGTCCTGTTTCCGGGCTTGCTCTCTGAGTTCTCGCCTCCATTTGGAGGAACATAACCTCTGGTAAACTCCTGAAAGAGCAGTGCATGGGAGGCAACTTTCTGAGACTTTGAATGGCTGCAGATGCTGTTCTACTTGTAGGCTTGTTTGCTCGCTTGGAAATTCTAGGGGGTTCGGGCACCCTTCTTCTGCTTCCAGTGTTACGTTTAAGACCTTGGAGAGCATTCTGATGCCTGATCCTTTGTCCGTCAGCAGGTTTTCTTTTCTTTATTTTATTTATACATTTGACAGAGAGAGAGAGATCACAAGCAGGCAGAGAGGCAGGCAGAGAGAGAGGAGGAAGCAGGCTCCCTGCTGAGCAGAGAGCCCGATGCGGGGCTCACTCCCAGGACCCTGGGATCATGACCTGAGCCGAAGGCAGAGGCTTTAACCCTCTGAGCCACCCAGGCATCCCGGTCAGCAAGTTTTCTTTTCTAGAAGTTTCCTTAAGAGTCAACTCTGTTACTGGACTTCTGAAAAAAAATACAATGATGTATCTCCTTGGGGGTCTTTTTCCATTCCTGCTGTCGACTTGTTGACTCTGGGTCCAACAACTTTTCCACCTTGTTCTGGACACCTGTTGGGAATCTGTGGTAGAAACTCTTCCTTCTCACATTTTTCTCTTATTTTAAAACTATTTGTTTTGTTTTACTTACATGAAGGCCTTCCTTCTTTCCGTCCTTCCTTCTTTCCCTTCTTTTCTTAGCTGCTTGGCCAACAAGATTGTCTTTATCTGAAAAGCCTTCACAGAAAATTGTGGTTTGGCTTGGCTCTCTGGAGCCGGCACCTGAGCTCTGAGGATATTTGCCTTCTTCTGAGTTACACGACCTCTCTTTTGAGCAAGAGATTCGGTGGTTCCCTCTTTTCAAATTCTTACTTAGGCTTCTTCTTACGGACGGGACTGTCCCATAGAGTAGTGTGAGTTTTCTTGGACAGTCTTGGACCTCCGTCAGGTCTGGAATTTATGTTGTCCTTTATGGAGCGAGGGAATCGTTTCTGGTGAGCATCTTTCTTCCTTTCCGTCAGGTGACACGCGTCACCTGCAATGATCTGACCCACAGCGGGCCTCCACCGTATGCAGACACGGCACTGAATTCCTTGCTTTGCGGAATCACAACCAGGGGATTGCGTGGCACCATGGGGGCCCCCAAAACCACCTCCAGTGGTAGCTCTGGCAAGGCCTGCTCAGACAGCAGGTGGAAACGCGTGGTTGGCCATCAACGCTTTCCTCTTTGTATTTGTCTCTGGTCACCCCACTCGGCCTTCGTAGATCTTGTCTCCACCAGACCTGCTGAGACGCCTGCGGGCCGTGGGTGGGTAGAATACGGGCCAGCACGCTTTGTCAGGCCAGTCCTCATGCCATTCTCTGGAAGCTTGTGAGCCTGTGCTGCACAGACTACCACAGCCCCTACTCTACGGGCGTGAGCAATTAGACAAACAACCTCTCTGTTGGTTACATGAACTGTTTTGGGTATATTTTGCCTATTTTTGTCCTGGAATAATAAGTGTTTCTGAGCACAGTAATCCGTTTTATCCTCTTATTTTCTTCTGAATTTTACTTTGTATCTCTTAAAGTCGGACTTTCTTCTTTTTTAAAGATTTTATTTATTTGCCAGAGAAAGAGCAGAATCAGGAGAAGCAGCAGGCAGAGGGGGAAGCGGACTCCTGCCAAGCAAGGACTCTGATGCGGAACTCGATCCCAGGACCCCGGGATCGTGACCTGAGCTGAAGGCAGATGCTTAACTCTCTGAGCCACGCAGGCGTCCCAAAGTAGGACTTTTTCTTGATACCTTCAATATGGACCCATGTCCACGGCTTGCCATAGTCCTCTTTTTTGGAGGTTTTTAAACTTATTTCTCTGCATTTTTAATCTAGTATTTATTCTATTACGTTTTTAAATTCGAAGGGCTTGTTAAATCTGCTGAATGTTCCTTTTTAACGGTGCTCTGTTCTCATTCTGAGGCTTAGCTGGCTTGTTGGTTTGCTTACTTGTGCTTTACATTTTCTTCTGGTCCCTTCATGGTCTCCTCCCTCTGTGATGAGTATTAATTTTGAACTTTGCCTTTTATGTTAGATACTTCCTTCAAATACCTGTTCTTCCTGGGATGCTGAGAACCAAGACAGGCAGCCCAGAGAGTATGGGTGGGATCTGCAACTGGTGGGATTCACTGATCGAGAGTTGCCCCCCCGCCACTTCATCTGCGTAGTTTTCTGTCACCACAGCAACAGACGACCACACACTGGGCCCCTTAACACAGCACATTTTATATACCTTCCAGTTCTGCAGGCCAAAAGTTTGGTACAGTCTCGTTGGGTGAAAACTAGGGTGTCAGGAGGGCTGCATTCCTTTCTGGAGCCTCTCAGGAAGGACCCCTTTTCTTCCTTTTCTCAGCTTCTAGAAGCCTCTCCTACTCTTTGGGGTTCAGCTTCCACCATCCATCCTCAAAGCTGTCAGCAGTGGGTCAGCTCCTTTCACGTCCTCACTCTGACCTTGTCTGCCTCTCTCTGCTGCTCAGAACCCTGGGGATCACGCTGGGTGCACCCGGACGACCCAGGACACTCTCCTTATGTCAAGGGCGGCTGATTCCCAATCTCCATTCCATCTGCCCTGTCAGTCCACTTTGCTGTGTGATCTGACACTGGTGCGGGTTTCAGGTATTAGGATGTGGACATTATTCTGCCTATCACAGTTACGGCTGTAGTTTGGGCGATCGGTTTACCAGAAGCCTCTGCTCTCCTGCTGGTGCATTTGCAAGCCTGGCTGCGAGGCTTACAGAAGCAAGAGTACAATGGTGCTGCTGGTGCTGGGGCTGCGTGTACAGACCACCCCCCCCCCCAAGCCTCCCTGGCTGCCATGTGTCACAGGTGCCCTCAGCTGTGCCCAGTGTCCTAGTCCAGGATCTTCTTGCTCAACCTCTTTTGAAATAAACCTCCTGTCTTCTACCAGGGAGGGAAGGGACACCATGGGAGATCTCAGGGGAGCTACTGCTCCTACAGACTTGGAACGACTTCTCCCAGGTCCAGTCCCACCCGGAGCCCCGCGGAGGCAGCTGGTGTCACTCCAGCAGAGACCCTCCAGGCTTCTGTGGCCCCATTCACCCCAGTGGCTGGCTCCCCCTCCGGTAGGCGCTTTGCCATTCAGCTTCCACTTGCCCTACTAAGTCAGTCACTGCCCATCCATCAGCTCTTGGGCTTTCAAAACACTGTTCTTTCCTCTTTTGTTCTCCAAGTCCTTATGGATGGGTGCTTTTCCTTTCTCTTCCCATCATCTTAGTGGGCATTCAAGAGGGATGGAGGTATAGTCTTTTTTTTTTTTTTTAGTCTGCCACGTCTAACAAGAAGTCCCTATGGTTTGTTTTTATAAGGGGTATTAAGTAATTGTGAAACCAATTACATTCTTTGTGTGCGGCATGACTGTCCGTTTCTATTAGTTTTCACTAAACGCCAGCGACAAGAGTCCAGAAATTTTTGTATTCCCTGTGAAGGAAAAAAAGAAATGAAGGCTGCCGTGATGGGGGCAATTCCCACGTGGCAATCTCAAAATACGAATGTCAAAACAGCCTCCTGCGCCTGGGCCAGAGCTGGTGCTCGAGAGGGCATCTGGATGAACTGTGTGATGCCTTCAGTGTGTCCTTCTAGAAGCGTGCCGGTCTGAGCTCTCATCCCAGCCTTTGAGCGCAGGCCCGGGTTTTCCCGAGTCAAAGCTGGGAAAGCAAACTCACTCCCCATTCTAGATGTCTAAACTGAACTGGGAAAGCACCACACTCAAATCAATTTCAATGAAGGTAAAATAGCGAATTCCTCGGAATCATCAACTAGAACTTCGCTATTTTAGGTCCCAGTGATGCT
This sequence comes from Lontra canadensis, assembly GCF_010015895.1. Taxonomy (NCBI): domain Eukaryota; kingdom Metazoa; phylum Chordata; class Mammalia; order Carnivora; family Mustelidae; genus Lontra; species Lontra canadensis. The sequence goes on along the minus strand of NW_022631015.1, from coordinate 19,742,608 downwards.
ATCCGCCGTCGATCAGACAAATTAGGTGCACGAGGTGTGGATTTGATCGCTTCCTAGTTATCTTCCATTCAGATGGCATTCTCTCTCCTTCTCCCCGCAAAGCATGTGATTTCTGGTAACTTCTGCCCCAGGAATGGAAGCTGGGCCACATTCAGTGTTGACTGTGCAGGGGCGTGGGGTTGGGAACCTCACCCAGCTAGAGGCAGACTGGAGGCTACAATTCGGTTTCTCGCTCCTGGCACCGCGGCTCTTTTCACAAGTACGTGCAGTTTCCTTTGCTGCCAGCAGCTTGTTCCAAGTGAGCATCTGCATGAGGTGTGGGGAGCTAGTGCCGGGTCACCAGAGCCTGTAGGCCTCCAGCACTTTGCTCAGACCAATGGCCAACACAGCTCCTTGGCAGGCTCCAAATGAGGTCGTCGGCCGCTCTCAGCCCACGTCTCCTAGCCCTGGGTGACATCTCCGTTCTGCTGGGGTTTGCTGACATCTAAGAGAAGCAGCTGCACCCAGCGTCGCTGTGACACGGGGACCCGGTTATGTTAGCAAGGTCTCCTTCTGCTCGGGGGTGCTACTAATTAGCTGTTAACACATGACATCCGCGCACACACACACCTCAGTGCAAAGAACAGCCGGCTGGGCCCACACACAGAGAGCTGACAACAAAAGTGAGAGTGAGTGGCGATGCTATACTTTGTTTCTCAGGAGTGCAAGAAAATAACCATCATCATTTGATAAGTTGTATACAGTCGTGCTTTGTTGTGCCATATTTATGATTCCAAACTGGGGGTCCTCAGCTAGAATGCTGGTGACTGAGCAAACAGAAGGGAAGGAAAAAAAGAATTTTTTTTTTTTTAAATCTGCTCTGCAAAGATCTGAAAGGCATGGAAGAGATACTTCGGAAAACCTCAGCCAGCTTTGTGACCTTGGCCACAATCTTGCTTCACATTACCTCATTTATAAATGAGGGGACTGGATTACTGACATATTGAACCACGAGGTTTCTTCCAATGTTGAAACCCTGAGATTCTAAGCTGGGCTGCTTTCCCTGAAGGAAGCCTGTGGAAAAGCCCATCTCCCAAGACATCAGGATCTGTTGGAACCCACTCGGATTTGCCACTCTTAGGCACAGACGGGTGTCAGAAATTTGTAATGAGTAAGAAATACCCTGAAAGGTTTAGCACAAAGGAACAATGTTTTCGTTTGGTTGTTCATTTCAAATAGCAATATTATTGTTTGGAGAGTTGTGTGCTTCCGGAAATTGCCGTCTAGGACCAAGGACATGTTAGTCATATTTCTTTTCTTTTCTTTTTTCTTTTTTTTTTTTTTTGTTAAGATTTATTTCTTAATTTGAGAGGGAGTGAGGGGCAGATGGAGAGGGAGAGAGAGTCTCAAGCAGACTCCCCAGTGAGTGTGGAGCCTGACGTGGGCTTCATCTCACAGCCCTGTGATCGTGATCTGAGTCAGATGCTCAACCCACTGAGCCACCCACGTGGCCCTCCTATGTATCCACTTCATTATCCCAAGGAGCACTTTGTAAGCTGTCCCTGTGACTAGCCCACCCGTCAGCTCCAGACCTGGAGATTTCCAGACCACGTGGAAAGACAGTGGCGCTGCCCGGCATGGCTCCTCCTCCTTTTCTCATGCGAGACCTATTTCTTATGATCAGAGAGATACACAGTGTGAAAGGACGTTTCTTTACAAACATTTTGACAGCCGAAGTTCTCTGTCGTGGGTGGCAGGTGAGAGGTCCATGTTTGGTCACGTACAACCCTGAGGCAGAGCTGAATGTTTCATTCCACTTCCCCCCACTTTTCTATGGCACAACCATCCCTCATGGACGGGGGGGTGACGGGGGCCGACCGTATGTGCTGAGGAGGGAGATCTAGCCTAGGAGCCTCAAGGGGAGTGAGTAACCAAGTAGATGGGTGGTTTAGGGCCGATCGCTTTGCTTTCCAGACCTCGTTTTCTCTCCTGGAACGTAATGCGCATGTCACTGTGTCGTTGGCAAGAATTTCCTTAGGTAGTCTGCTCTGTGGAGTAACACCAGACTGGGATTTTTTTGCTCTCTTCTTTCAGATTCCTGGGGATGGCTTACATTAGGAGAGGTATTATCACTACGATTCTATATTAATATGTTAGTTGCCACAAACGAAAGTAAGTTCTGTAGTTGAGGAATGAAGGTACCATGCGACCAAATTCTGCATCTTCTATGTTCTGAAGCCATCGACTGAGAGCCCGACACGCCAGTCTGCATGACATCCCAGCTTCCTTAGCCTTCTGTGGTTTTCCTCTTGCTCACGCTTCGGGCTCTGGTACTCCTTGCACTTCCAGAGAGGTCAACCTGCATTACGGGTCAAGCCCGCGCTCTCTGCTCTCACCAATGAGAAGGGAACGTGCCCTTGAGCGTACAATTTTGATCTTCTTCCTCTCCCTTCTAATGATTTGTGAATTATTATTATACAGGCAGAGCATCTCTTTGGGTCTTGCTTGAGATCTCCCCGTAAATCTCCACGCTCTGCTCTCTCCTCTGACCATATTCAGTTGGGATTAGGTTTGAGAAGAGTGAAACCCTAAATCATGAAGACCTGCACAAGACAGACGCCCTATTTCTCATGTATAAGATGGCTGGAGGTAGGCGGTCTTGAAGCATCTCTTCAGAAAGTCATCACAGACGCAGGCTCTTGGTATCTCGCTGTGCTGCAATTGTTAGCATTAGGGGCCCCCTCTGAGTCCAAGATGGTTGCTCTAGCTTCACTCATTACCGTGGCGTCCCTCTCAGGGGGAAGGAGAAAGGCGCCCAAAGTGGGAGACTTCATATTTCAAAAGCCAGTTCTGGAAGTTAGATGTGGCATTTCTGGTCACATCTCATTGACCAGAACCCAGTCACACGGCCACGCCAAGATGCAAGGAAGCCGAGGAAAACATAGTCTCTGTTCCGGGCAGTCATGGAGGAGGCTGGCTCTGACCCACTCACAAATCCTAAAGAATTCTTCCACTGTCATATATTCCTGAGCTATTTCTCTAGGAAAGCTACAAGATTAAATAGGAAATACTACCAGGGAGGACAATCCAAAGAGGAGATAAGACAAAGGACAGCCTCAAGATACATTGGACCATGTCAATAATATCTTGACACTCCCATGCAGAATGTATTAACTTATCAGAGTGATACAAGGTGGCCGATGGTTGAGAATTAACTAGAAAAGTTTTCATGGATAAATTTCATCCAAAACCAATGAGATGGGAAGGATATACTTTGGTGGGACAATGAGACAGGCTACTTCAGGAATGAGCAGAGGTGCTCTTTGGCACAATGCAAAGCAGAAGACATTCTCCTCAGTGCCCTTTACTTCTCACCTCTACACCTACTTTCCCTCCCTCTCAACACTGTTCCTCTCCTATAAACACGTCCTCTCTCTCTCATACACACATGCACACACACACACACACACACACACGTGAATACTAATGTTTTCATGAACCATAATTTAAGAAAAAAACCAACTCTTCTAAACTAACTCTTATCTATGTTAAGTCTTAAGTGGCTATCCATTCCAGGAGTATTGTGCAAATTATTTTAAAATTAGAGTTCCCAACAGTGAGTGTTGCTTTAATTCTAGTCAATGAATGCCTTAAAGACTACTTCTTACAGAACCCTATGAGGATGGAAAGGAATACCTTTGGGCTCTCAAAGAGATCATACTCTGGTAGATAGAGAGCCATGCACACACCTTCCAAGAAAAACACAGAATATGATCTTTATGTTTTTTTAGATAGGGGACCAGGAGGGGAGGGGCAGAGGAGGAGAGAGAATCTCAGGCAGGCTCCATGCTCAGCAGGGAGCCTGACATGGGGCTCAACCCCAGGACCCTGAGATCATGACCTGAGCTGAAATCGAGAGCTGGATACTCAACAAACTGAGCCATCCAGGAGCCCCTGATCTTTTATCTTTTTAAAAAAGTATTGCCTGGGTGGCTCAGTCAGTTAAGCATCTGCCTTCGGCTCAGGTGATGATCCCAGGGTCCTGGGATTGAGCCCCCTGTCAGGCTCTCTGCTCAACGAGGAGCCTGCTTCTCCCTCTCCCTCTGCCTGCTGTTCCCCCTGCTTGTGCTCTCTCTCTCTCTCTGTATCAAATAAATACATAGAATCTTTACAAAAAATACATAAAGTATTGTGAGGTCCCTGGGAAAACAGAGCTCAAACCCAGCTTCAGAGGAGGATGGTGAGAAATGGGAAATACTTTGTAGGCAGAATTAGACTGGATAAAAGGAGGATGTGGCAGGTGGAAGGAGCACACTGGGAAGGGCATTGAGGTGGTTGAGGCAAGGAGCCCACGTGAGGGGACAGAAGGTATCAGCGAGAGCATTAATGAGACATGCAGCTGAACACGTCATTTGAGACCTTATCGGGAGGGGACCAGAAAGCTTAATGTTGAACGAAATGGGCAATACAAAAAAGTTGGATGGGACAGTGGCCTGATCAAGATTAGTCTATAAGAAATGTCTTCGGGAGGCAGAATCCAGGCAGACAGACGTTGAGACAGGCTGAAGACCCAGATAAGAGGTAGCAAGGACTTGAACAAAGTCGGTGGGCGTTAAGACAAAATTCATCACTGATGGTGAAACTTCAAATGAAAATTGCACTGAATCCTTGGGGGAGGGAGATTTTCCAGGCATGTCCCAGGTGACATTATGTTAGGCTCCACATTTCCCAATGACATGTGTGCCCCTAGAGCCCGAGCTTAGAGAGTCAGAGGGAAACTTAGTAAACCAGAATATGAGAAAATGGTACTCTAGACTTTCAGAGAGGAGGGGGTCCTGGAGGCCTTCTACAATATGGCCCACCTTTTTTTTACAGATTGAAAAAAACAAGATTTGGGGACCGTAGCGGCGCCGAAAGGGATGTGGGGTTGGCCCTTCCTAGTAGTATTAGTGTCTTAGCAGGAGCAATAGATACTGACTTGAAAATCACCATAGGGAAGTCATAAGAATGACAGACTAGGGGAAATATTTGCAATACATATCACAGATAAATGGCTAATCTCTGTAATAAAAAGCACCTAGATAACAGGGAGGAAGAGATTAAGCACGCAGTAGGAAGTGGGCAAGGAACGTGACATACACTTTGCACCCACCAGAACTATAAAGCACAGGAAAAGAGAGTCAACCTTAATCACAATAAGAAAGATGCGCATTTAAACTGCACGGAGGACCATGTGTCACCTCCCAGCCACAAAGTTGGACAACACCATTGTGAAGCCAGGGAGAAATGGGCAATCATGTTTTGCTAATGAAGCTGCAAGGTGATACAGCTCACAGGGAGGGGAGTCTGGTGAAATCTACCAAAATTACAGATGCATTCATTCATCCTTTGACCCGGAACTCCTACCTGTGGGCATTTACTTTTCAAGTAACTTGCACATGCATCACTAACAGAAAGAGACATGCATGCCCACCTGGGGTTATTAATTGTAGCATTACTTGTAACAGCAAAGGACTAAAAGCAATTTAATTACCAGTATAAGGAACTGGTTTCATAAACAGTGGAAGAATTACACAGTGGAATTGTATGCAGCTCTAAAATGAAGGAGAGGGGCATCTGGGTGGCTCAGTGGGTTAAAGCCTCTGCCTTTGGCTCAGGTCATGATCCCAGGGTCCTGGGATCCAGCCCCACATCGGGCTCTCTGCTCAGCAGGGAGCCTGCTTCCTCCTCTCTCTGTGATCTCTGTCAAATAAATAAATTTAAAAAAATTAAAAATTAATCTTTTAAAAAGAAGGAGAAATGTTCTTTATGTTTCAATACAGAATAAGCTCCAGAGTATTTTGTCAGGGAGGAAAACGCATGATATATATATTTAGGTTATAATTGCATTTGTCCTTGCACAAAAAAATACTGTAAAGATAAGAAACCAATAAAAAAAGTGTATTTCCAGCAGGAGAGATTATGGAATATATACAAATGGGAATCGCTGCTAGACAGGATTCTTCAGATTCCTGAAGAATCAGGAAGTGGCTGTTGAGTTGAGATCTGAAGAATGAGCAGGAGTCGGTAGGCTCAAAGAGCAGAAAGAGCAGAAAAGGGCATTGTAATCAGAGAGGGAAGCTTGTTCAAAGGCCCTGTGGTGGGGAGGCAGTGGGTGCTTAGGAAGGAGTAAAAGCAAGCAGCATAGCAAACAAGCTGTGAGGCAAGGCTGGACCACCAGGCTGGGCAGGCCAGACCACGTGGGGCTGAGGAATGTTTTTCTCTCCTAAGAGCAATGGATGGCGTGTTTAAAAGCAGGCAGATAGGAGGAGGTCCCGGAAACTCTGTACCTTGTATAAGCGAATATTCGCCGTCACTGAAGATTTAGAGGGAAAGTATGATGGTGTGGTCACTACATTTGTTCTTAGAAAGAACTGTAGGTCTCACCCATCTCCCAAATTCTCCTGAAAAATCACTCTCCGTGTTTGCTAACATGCCACGTATTTCAATTATGACCCATCAATTGCTATTTGCTAAAAACATCACACAAATTGCACAAAGGATAAAGTTGTTATAGTCTAATTTACATTGGAACTTATCTCCGTTTCTAGGCAACACCATTGCACTGGATAATGATGGCTCCGACCCTCAGAATCTTTCACAATCTGGTAAGTGGAATGAACAAGGGAACCAATTTCTGTGTGTTCAGGGGCTGGTATCTCAACCTATTAGATCCAGCCTGGGAATAAAACCCATTTTTAATGCACCATTTGATAAGAACACTTAACCTCAGTATGTATTGTAATTAGAGAGATAATTAGAACTCCGCTAGAACCTTTTAAGACTAGAAATGCATCTGAAATTCACCTAGAATGAAAATTACATCATCTAAGACCAATCCGAGGTATTTTTCCTTCCACCTTTACCTTGCCTCCTCCCCCCATTCCAAAGATTTTGCAGTCTGAGGAGTGGGGAAAGATAAGAATCTTATATGTGATGCATATTACAGAAGGCTAACGGATTCTGTTGAAAACTGCTTTACAGTTATTTGAAAAGAAAAAAAACCCTTAATTTTGAAAATGAGCTTCAGAGGGCGAGCATGAAGATGAAGTGTGAGTCATGTGTGCAGAGAGAAAAAACCGCTCTTGCATGAATCCACTCATAAAATGTTAATATATGCATAAGAAAATTGTGTTCCTTAATCTCTGAAGAAACACTTATCACTAAGAACCCTTTAATTCCTTTCCTGTGCTTGATTTATTAGCTTATGAAATTATGTTAATAACCATCATGTTAATGGTTTGGGGGCTCAAATGACCTGATTTTAATAATGAAGTAATTTATGCAATAAATGCAATCAGCATCTATGAATCTCACTTAACAGAACATACTGGTGATTAGCCAATGCTAGAACAAGTGACTGCCAGCATGGGGCAACGCGCATGCCTCTGTAGCGAAAATAGTTCAGGCTGATGGGCGCAGAGGGGCGGGCCACGCGGGCACGTGATCTGAACGGCAGCAAAAGCTTTGCAGGAGAGGTTGGGACTGGATCTGAAATCAACTTAGGAACTGTAGAATGAGTCTGCTACTTCAGTAACCATGGGATAAATCTACATGTGACGTGTATCTGTGACAAGGAACACGTGTATCTTTGTTGGCATGGAAGGAAACTGGGGAGTCCAGAGGAGGAGGAGGTAGAGGGATGCCTAGGAGGGATGGAGGGTTTCCAACCCTGCCACCCTAAAACCCACCTCCCAGGAGGCCCCTGGTGCTAGTGCTACTCAACTTTGGCTCGTCAGAGTACTATGCTGAGTTATCCTCTTTGCTTTGTTGTTGTTGTTGTTGTTGTTTTTAAAGATTTTATTTATTTGACAGGCAGAGATCACAAGTAGGCAGAGAGGCAGGCAGAGAGAGAGGAAGGGAAGCAGGCTCCCGACTGAGCAGAGACCCCGATGCGATGCAGGGCTCTATCCCAGGACCCTGAGATCATGACCTGAGCCAAAGGCAGAGGCTTAACCCACTGAGCTGCCCAGGTCCCCTCTTTTGCTTTTTACTTTTTTCCATTCTCCACAGACAGATCTAAAGCTTAGAACAACTAATTGACACCCTTCTCTACTTTTCTTAATGCAAAGCCCCATATTAACCTTGCTAGATGGATAAGATTTTCTCCTGTGTTTCTTCGAAGATACCCAGGAAATGAGCTTCCATTTCTTTATTATTTAAACATTCCTTCAAGAATGCTGTCTCCCTTCCAACTAAGACCTGCTACACCTCTGACTTCCTAGGAAGAAAGACAGGTGTGTTCATTGCCCCTCCTAGTGATTCTTCAAAACCCCAGCCCAGGGGGAGGACAGCAGGTCCTTGCACAAAAGCTGTGTTTCTAGCAGCGTGCACATGCCACTGTATAAAGTTCCCCGCGCCCTTGATCTTCACCCTCAACAATGACATTCCACAAAATACTATTTTTAAATGTTCGAAAACACTTCTGGAGCACTTGATAGAATGCTATACCTCTCTCTAAGAAAGCTTGACATCAAATATCCTTTTGGCACAGTGTTACGTGAAAAAAAGCAAAATATTAAAATAGCTAAACTCTGAACTGTGATGTAGTAAAAATGACATTAGCTTCGAGGTAAGAGTTCTTGGATCCCTCACTTGGTTCCCGCCTCTGACTGACCTGTGGAACTGGTCGAGGTCCTAGACTCTTTAACAATGATTTATATATTCTTTCTATTTTTTCCCATATTTTAACGCAGGGGTGTTAATTTTATAAAATCCTAAAATGCATAACTTTGGAAACTATAGACGGAGCATACTTTGCAAGAATAGGGATTTTTAGTAGAATTTTGATTCTCCCCCTCCCCCCCCCCCCAACAGCAGTACATTGATTGGCCTTGTATCGGCTATCGCAGAAATGAGAGGCAACTTCCTGTCTCACACGGAGCAGTCCTCCTCTTCTTCGGATTTGCAGAGGGTAGATCGTAATCATGCCACACCATAAAGCACGAAAGTGAAATGCCTTTGAGAGGCTTTGAGTGCAATCTGCAGCAGCTATATGCGATTCCATAACTTAGCAAATGACAAGGATAATAATGGCTTGCACTTTGCAGCCTCTAAGATCTTGGATGTCTACCACAGGCTGTCAAGCCTGATGCCGTTCGGTGCTGAAGGAACATCCAACACCGTCGTCTGAGGAATCCCCGCTACTGGGAAGCATCCACTAATGTCTTTCCATTTCACCAACAGAAATATCTATGGAGAGACCTTGTACCTGCTCTGACTGTGTCTCTAGGTACACATTCTGGATTCTTAGCCCACTGTATTATTAAATCATGGCATGGCCATATTTTCCTCTCTCTGGATTCTCAGCAAATATGGGCTTAACCTGGGACCTCAGAAATAAATAAATTAACAAAATGACAAACATGATGTCTTCTCACGGTAGAGAGAATGTCTGAGGTTAGTTCAGCCATTTCTCCTCAGGCAAAATTGTGAGGAGTTTTTTCTCACATAGCCAGGAAATATTGTAAAGAGAGCAAAAACACTTTCCCCTAGTATCCATGTAGAGAGTAGAGATCTAAGCTGAGCTTTCCTTGGACCCTGAGCAGTAGCATCCGGGATGCACAGCTATCGCCACTGAGCTTTTGTGGCATTTCCATGGCTTTTTGTGTTTTTTTCCTAAGTTCTTAGCACTATTCCTTTAGGTGCCTTCCCCTTTGCCAGTTAGAACTTCCAGACTCACACAGGCATTTTCTTCCATTTTTGTAGCCGACATCATACCTTGCAAAAGCAGGAAGAAAAATGGGATGAGTGTTGATAGTGGTTGGGTTGGAAGCGACTAGCCCTGGGTTTCTCCTTTCATCCCTTTCTTGAGTTCCTGATTCTGCACTACCCTCCACTTTATTTGGGGGGCTCATCTCTTCCACTTGGCTTCAAAGTCCTCTCGGGTTGCCGCACATGTCCTCTCTACCCTTCCGGGAACACTGGCCAGCTCGCAGCCACTTCAACCGCGTTGAGAGGCCGTGCCAATTACTCTTTGGGAGGGAGAAGCGGATGCTGCTTCTCTTCTTGTGGTGCTCAGACACCCGTCATCTTAAGAGACACTTTGCTTCTTCTTGCTCTGATGAGGGTGGCGACCGGCCCGATCTCCTCCAGGAGCCGCCTGCCCCTGGTACACAGAAGCTTCTCACACCTTCTGACTTCATGGTTCAAAACATGTTTCTTGCGTGCTCTTAATTAAAGCATTTCTCTTATCACTCCCTGCTGCTGGGTAACTTAAACCAGCCATTATGTCAAAGGAAAGAAAATGAATTAAAAAAAAAATTCAGTTCTTTGTGTTTTATCGCCATTTTTTTTTTTTTTTTCTTAAAAGGAACTTCTCCTATTTGATTCCTGTCAGGTTAGGGAGATAGTAGCGATCTCTTCTGAACATGGGCTTGTCTTCTGTACTCTCTCCACACCTTCCTGTCATCTTTCTGGCAGTGGGAAGACTCGGATTTGTCTTGTGTTTAAACTCATTTTATGAATGGGTCACAGAAAAGAGACTTCCTCCTGCTGACATAAGTATTCCCAGGATAAATGAACGTATCTTCCCATTAGTGGCCAGAAATAGATTATTTTTAAAAACCTCAGTGTCCAGGGGTGCCTGGGTGGCTCAGGCAGTTGAATGTCTGACTCATGGTTTTGGCTCAGGTCATGAGCTCAGGGTCCTGGATCCAGCCTTGCATCGGGCTTGCACTGGGCGGGGTGGGGGGTCTGCTTGCTGCCCCTCCCCCACTCATGTGTGCATGTGCACGCTCATTCTCTCTCTCTCTCACAAATAAGTAAGTAAATAAAATCTTAAAAAAAAAACCCTCAGTGTCTTTATATAATGGGAACAGCATAGTATTGTGGTTGTAAGTGTGGATTATAGGCAGATATGTATCCCTCCTCTCTTGTAAGAGCTGTGTGACCTCAGGCAATGACCTAACCTTGTTTTTCTCATCTTGACAACAGGAATAATAATACCTCCTCCTTGACTGTAGTGAAGACTAACTGAATTTGATATAAAGCACTTAGAATGGTGCCTGGCACAGAACAAATGCTCACTTACTGTTATCTGCTAGTCACATGATATAAATAGTTCATGAAGGGTCCCATTGGTAGAAGGCCATTCATCTGCTGTAACTCCAGGACGATTCTGGGAATCTTCAAGTAAGGTCCCAAACAAAGAAAATGTTTTGCAGTGTATTTCTACTCCAAGACATTTTCCTCTTTACTAACCAAGAATTCTTTTGATTCAGGGGCGCCTGGGTGGCTCAGTGGGTTAAGCCTCTGCCTTCGGCTCGGATCATGATCTCAGGGTTCTGGGATCGAGCCCCGTGTCGGGCTCTCTCCTCAGCGGGGAGCCTGCTTCCCCCCCCCCCCCGCCTGCCTCTCTGCCTGCTTGTGATTTCTGTCAAATAAATAAATAAAATCCTAAAAAAAAAAAATTAAAAAAAAAAGAATTCTTTTGATTCAGCACTGTCTTGAAAAGATACTTATCAAGATAATAGTTCAAGGAAGGGTGTTCTTTAAATATGACAACTGGTGCCAGCCAGATAAGCGTTTGACTCGTAATGTTTGGAACTCTTAACAACCTTGGTTTAAGCCCTGTGTAATTGAAAGCCATTGAAGTGGTGGCTGTTGGCTTCTCCACAGAAACAAAAAATCGTCAGAGGCCAGAGGAAGTTAAGCCATTTGTCTTTTTACTGAAAGAATTTATCATCTTACATATAAAATGCAGCTGATTACTGTCAATGCCTTAAGCTTTAAGGAAATTAGGATATGGCTTGTGGAAGGAATTAAAAAGTATTTATCTAGGGTGCCTGGGTGGCTCAGTTGGTTAAGCGATTGCTTTTGGTTCAGGTCATGATCCTGGGGTCCTGGGATCGAGTCCTGCATTGGGCTCCCTGCTCAGCAGAGAGTCTGCTTCTCTCTCTCCCTCTGCCCTTCCTATGCTTGTGCTTTCTATCTCTAATAAATAAATAAAATCTTTTTTTTTTTTGTTTTAAGTATTTAACCACGGTCATGATCCCAGGGTCCTGGGATTGAGCCCCGCATCGGGCTCTCTGCTCAGCAGGGAGTCTGATTCCCCCTCTTTCTCTGCCTGCCTCTCTGCCTACTTGTGATCTCTCTCTCTGTCAAATAAATAAATAAAATCTTAAAAGAAAAAAGTATTTAACCAAAGAATTTGCAATGTTCTATGTTAGGAGTGGGGAGGGTGGGGAAAGATCACTGTTTCTCTTACTTCCATCCCATCAAGATTATCCTCCAATCTGACATTTCTTAATCTGAGTTTATCTTCCAGGTCATTACTTTGTATTCTCAATGTTTTGCAGCCTTTAAAATTCTCAGTTAAAACTGCATATATTACATTAATTATCATTTTCCCGCCTCCTGTATTTTTTTTTTCTTTTCTCCCACTATTTTGGTTGACTTGTTTCTTTAGTCCCTTCTCCATCACTATCTTTTAATAGTCTTTGACATCTCTTTGCATCAACCCAAGCTAATCCAACTTAATAAATCAGTTCTGAGTCTCCCAAAGGAGACAAATGGAAAAACAGGCCGGCCTATATCCTGGATTGTGGAAACCAAAGGAACAGCAACATGGAAGCAGATATTAATCTTTGCAGTATTTTTCCTGAAAAACCACAAACTAGGCTACCAACCAAACAGATAATATTACAAATGCAGAGCAGATCTTTTAAGAGCATCATGCCACCAACTTCTCTTTTATCTGCCATTGGAGTTTTAGAGCTGAACCATATGGAGATATTTCTCTCACCACTGAACATGATCCTTGTGGGTATAAATAGAGCTTCTCTTGACTTCTTTTTAAGGTAAATCCAAGTTCCCAGAATACTGAAACCTCTAGGTGAACTGGGATTTAAATTCAGAAGAAAGAAAAATAATAACAAGGAGAAGAGAATTCCAGGAACTTGGCTGCCCCATTATCTGAAACAGAAGTTAAATTAGTTCAAGGGAATGTACTTAAGACTTAATATTGCAACTTAATAGTTCTATTGTCCAGAATCACAAGTTGAGGGCATATGTGCACATTTGTTTAATTACTATGTCTGCGTGCATGTGAAACGTTGGCCACTTAGCCAAGAACAGGCTTATTGGGATTTTCTTTAAAGGCACCCCCAACTCTCTGAAATTGCTTGCAACTTTCCATTATTCATATTGTCTGGTGTCAGGGAAGCCTTGACTATTTAACACCCACCTGGAGGTTCAGTGACCATTCCTAAAAGACCATTCCAAAGCATTTCCATGGCTTTCCAAAACAGAATGGATGCTTTCTTCTGCTATCTACCTTGAGGTTCGATCATCAATTTTCAGCCTTTCCAAAACTCCCTTTGCACATAAAGCCCATCATAAGCATTGTTGTCATGTGTTTAGGCATTTTGTCCTTGAGCTAATGAGATGTACATAAAGGATCTGGGTAGAAATATCTTTGTAAGGTTTTTCTCTGTTCTTGTTTTAAACCCAGAATGCATTTGCTTTTTCTGCAAAACAGAATTCTTTAGGTAGTTAGGTTTCTAGGTCAGTCCTCTGAAAATTTAGTTAAACTTTAAGGCAGGTGAATTGGAGTGTTAAAATCATTTCTAATTGTTTCTTTGGGAAAAACAAAGAACTAGTCCTAATGAATTTTGAAAGCAGGGTGAGAACTCTGCCCTAAATACAGTTCTAGTCTCCAGAGTTGAATTTCCTTTATATTCCTCTCCTTTTCCACTCAAGGACAGATGAGTTCTCTCTTCCCCTTTCCTTTTTAACTCTTTCCCAGGGAATTAGAATGGATTTCTTCTTCCCCTTCACGTCTCCTCAAATAACAACAGGACCCTCAGGGGGTACTGCCTAGCAGCCAGAACAGTGAATCCAATAGTGAACAGTGACAACAGGGTCAAGGAGAATCTTCCCACAGCCCATTCCTAGAGAGGGAATGTCTGATGTCTGCTGTGTAGGCCTTAGGGACCACTGGTAATAAAGGACAGACATGGCAAAACGATGGAGACAGTAAAAAGACCAGTGGTTGTCAGGGGTTTGGGGGAGGAAGGGATGAAAAGACAGAGCAGAAACCAGTAAACTCTGTATATCATCATAATGGTGGATACATGTCATCAAACATTTGTCCAAATTCACAGAACGTATCACATCAAGAATGAACCCTAATGTAAACTATGGGCTTTGGGTTGTCATAACCTGTTAATGAAGGCTCACCAGCTGTAACAAATGAACCACTCCAGTGGGGGATGATGGTAATGGGGAAGGCCTGTTGCATGTATGGGGACAGCCTGTGCATGTATGGGGACAGGGGCAATATGGGAAATCTCTGTACCTTTTTCGCAACTTTGCAGTGAACCTTAAACTGTTTTACCAAAAGTACAATCTTAATTTTTTTAAAAAAAGGGAAAAAAGGGTCGGGGGAAGAAATATAGTGGAGCAATTCTGGAAAAAAAAAAGCCACTAACATTGTACAGTAACCATAACCTTTCAGGGTAGATATGATTTCACCTCCCTTTCACAAAGAAGGTAACTAAAACAATGACTTAAACAAGGTCACTTGGTTCATCAGCAGCAGAGTTTAGGATTCTAAATGCTGGTCACTTCGAAGTATCAGCTTAATCTCTAACATGCAGCTGTCATCAATTATGCTACAATAAAGTTGAAACAAATATGCAATCGTCTTAAAAGCACAAGTACAGAAATGCAGTACAAACTACTTTTTGCTGTTAATAATCAACTTGTCTTTGTACATTTAAGTAAACCAAAGTGAATGAAACTTAGTGCTTTTCTTTTCTTTTTTTAAAAGAATATATATATATGCTATATATTTTGTGTGTGTGTGTGTACATATACATAGTATTATATATATTTATATATAAATATATATAGTAGGCTCCATGCCCCTTGTGGAGCTGAACATGGGTCCTGAATCCATGACCCTGAGATCAAGACCTGAGCTGAAATCAAGAGTCAGATGCTTAACAGCTGAGCCACTCAGGCATCCCTAATAGCATTCTAAATTTTAAAACATATTATTCTACTTCAAAAGTTGAATGCTAAGGTACTGAACATTTGAAAAGCATACTTAAGAGCATGTAAAATAAGAACTTATTACAGAAATCAATGAATGACTGAGCATTTGGACTTTTATTAATATAACCTATTCCATTAATAAAGTAAGGGGAAAATATAGGATTATACTTTTGCAACTGATGCAATTCAGTAGGCATTCATAGTAAAATTTCTAAGTAAAAAACTGGAAAGGAATTCCTAAACAAGATAGAATATTTATTAGAAAGTAACAAATAATGAAATATTAAAGAAATTCTCATTAAAGTCAAACAAGAAAGAGCTATCCAGTATTACCGCTATTGTTCGAAAAGTGTTTTAGAGGCAGTTGGAATTGGTAGAGGCATAGCCAGAGAAAAGAGGAAGCTGTACAGAGCTGGGGCCCAAGAAATCTGCATGAAAATTCCCCTGAGATGTGCATGGACTGGTCTTCACTCTGTGAATCCTGCTGGTGGGAGGCTGAGGGCTGAAAAAAGATATCAGAGATCATACAGAGCTTGAAGACACTGGGATTGTGGCCCAGTCCAAGTGGAGAATCCTCAATGAAAACAGAAGGTATTAGATCAGGAAACTACAAACCCCTATCTTATGAGTAAAATCTATATCCTAGAGGAAGGGCCATACCCTAGGACACAGAACTAAAATAGTAAAAGGCCACCCTAAGAAAACTTAAACAACATCTGACTAGATCAAAATTGACTAATTATGTAACTGCTACCAAAACAAAACTCAAAACCCTTTAAAAGAAGACAGCATAATTAATTCTCCCTATGAGGGTATCATTTACAATGTCCAGCATGTGATCAAAGATTAATAGACTTTCAAGGAAGTAGATGGTATGATCTATAATCAAGGGGGGGAAATGGGAACAGATCCTGAAGTGACTTAGATGTTAGGACTAACAGAAGTAGATTTAAAAAAAATTATAATATGCTTAAGGATGTGAAATAAAACATGGATAAATGTGAAGTAAGAGATGGGGAATCTCAGTCAAGATATAAAAAGTATAAAAAAGGGGCGCCTGGGTGGCTCAGTGGGCTAAAGCCTCTGCCTTCAGCTCAGGTCGTGATCCTAGGGTCCTGGGATCAAGCCCCACGTTGGGCTCTCTGCTCAGCGGGGAGCCCACTTCCTCCTTTCTCTCTGCCTGCCGCTATGCCTGCTTGTGATCTCTGTCAAATAAATAAAATCTTTGAAAAAAAAAGTATAAAAAAGAGCCAATGGAAATACTAAGCTGAAGAACGCAATATTTGAAATAAAAGATCCATGGGATAAGCTTAACAGCAGATTGGACACTACAGAAAAAAGTGCCAATGACCTTGAATAAGCAAAGGTTTCTTATCTTTTTTTTTTTTAAGCAAAGATTTCTTAAGACACTAAAAGCAAGACCCATCAAAGCACAAACTGATATGTTAGACTTAATCAGAATTAGAAACTTCTGCATTTACAAGAAACAAATGAAGAGGTTAAAAAGACTGGCTACAACCTGGGAGAAAGCACTTGCAAATCAGATCTCTGGTAAAAGACCAGTGTCCAGAACATAAAAATCAGTAAGAATGCAAATTCAAATATTCCAAATTCAATATGGGTTTCAATAAGAAAACCACAACCTGATTTTCTTAAATGGTCAAAATTTGAACATTCACATCACCAAAGAAGATAATACAGATGGAAAATAAGCATTTTTTTAAATGCTCAATCTTAGTCCTTAGGGAAATGCAAATTAAAACCACAATGAGGGGCCACCAAGCATCTGTCAGTGTCTTATAAAGTTAAAAGTCTACCTCCCTATGACACAGCAATTCCATTGTAGGTATTTAACTAAAACCAACAACAAACGAACAAACCCAAACAATGAAAAAATGAGAAACCCCACAAAAACATGTATCCACAGCTCTGTTCCAGGATGGTAAGGTAGGAAGACTTTGAATTCATCTCCTCTACACAACACACCAGATTATACCTATTAACAGAACAATGCCTCCAGAAGAAGAACGGAGGGCTGACTGAACAGCTTCTGAACACCCAAAGACAGAACAGTAAGAGAGACGGAGACACAGTGACAAAGGGAACCCTCATCTCTGACACCGTGAACTTCGGTTGGGAGGGATAGTACTCAGGGACCAGGAATGGATTCCTCTGTCCTTGGGCACACACACACAAAAAAAGTCACAGTTTATGAGAGCAACTAGCATATAAAAGAGACAGCACCAGAACTCTGCCAAGCAGCAGAGGAGCTGCAGGAAAGCTCTTCAGATCAGAGGGGCTGGGGAACTACACAGTTAATGCCCCCACCCCACCTTCAAAGCCTAGACCAGGGTAGGATCTGGATACTACAACAGGTGGATCTGGTCTTCACAGTGAGCTTGTGACCTCAGCAAGCCCAGAGTTTGCAAGCCTACACCAGCCCCCTTTTTAAAATTTAATTTAAAAGGCTTAAATTTTTTTAACTTGATTTTTAAAAATTTTCTTAATTTGTCTTATCTTGTTTTATTTTGTTCTTTTCAGTTTTGTTCTTTTTTCCCCTTTCTCTCTTTTTTTCCTTCTCCCTTTTTCTTTCTCTTTTTTCTCTTTTTTACTTTTTTCTTCTTTTCTTCCATTTTTTCTATTATTAGTATTATTTTCTTTTCCGTATTAAACGAGAAAGACAACTGTGGTTTAGAATAGTAACGAGCATATACATCCATAACTATAGCCAGCCAACAAAATTTTGTAAGCTAGGAGGACGGGGCTGATACATTTAAAGTGCTGAAAGGAAAAAAACCTATAAGCAAGAATATTCTACCTGGCAAGATTATCATTTGGATTTAAAGAAGAGGTAAAGAGTTTCCCAAGCAAACAAAAGATAAAGGAGTTTATCACCACTAAACCTGCCTTACAAGAAATGTTAAAGGAACTTCTTTAAGCAGAAAAGCAATGGCCATAATTAGACATAAGAATATTATGAATAAAAAGATGTAAAATATGACATACAGAAAATCTGGAGAAGGGAGTAAAAAGGGAAAAGATGGGAAAAAGAAAAAGAAAGAAGCCTTCTCTCTCTTTTTCTAATGTCTTTGAACGTAAATGGTCATGAAATTAATATAGACTTCTCTTTATTTAGGATGCTATATGAACATCATGGTAACCACAAACCCAAAACCTATGACAAATACACAAAAAATAAAGAGAAAGAAAGTCAAACATAACACTATAGAAACTCATCAATTACAAAAAAAAAAAAAAGAGAGCAAGAGAAGGGAAGAAAGGAACAAAGAAGAACTATAAAAATAACTAGAAAAAAAATTTTAATGGTAAATAAGTACATGCTTATCAATAATTACATTACATTAAATGGCCTAAATGCTCCAGTCAAATAACATAGAGTGGCAGAATGCATTAAAAAAAAAAAAAAAGACTCATCTATCTGCTGCCTACAAGAGACTCACTTTGGACCTAAAGACACATACAGACTGCAAGTAAAGGGATGGAAAAATATCCACTATGCAAATGGCAGTGAAAAAAAAAAGCTAGGGTAGCAATGTTTATATCAGACACAATAGACTTTAAAACAAAGTCTGCAACAAGAGACAAAGGAAGGCATTACATAATGGTAAAGGGATCAATCCAACAAGAAGATATAACAGTTGTACATATCTAAATACCGACACTGGAGCATTTAAATACATAAAGCAAATATTAATAGACACAAAGAGAGAAATTGATGGTAATACAACAATAGTAGGGGACTTCAACATCTCCCTTACATCAGTGAATAGATCATCCAGAGAGAAAGTCAAAAAGGAAACAATGTCTTTGAATGACACATTGGGTCTGAGGAACATAAGATATATACAGAACATTCCATCCAGAGCAATAGAATACAAAATCTTTTCAAGTGCATATGGAACAGTCTCCAGAATATATCTATATTAGACCATAAAACAATCCTCAATACATGTAAGAAGATGGGAATCATACCATTGTTGTCATCTTTTCTTATGACAACAGTATGAAACAAGAAATGAATCACAAGAAAAAAGCTGGAAAAACAAACACATGGTGACTAAACAAAATGATACTTAACAACTAATGGGTCAACAAAGCAATCAGAGAAGAAATAATAAAAAAAAATACATGGAGGCGAAAGAAAATGAAAACACAATGGTTCAAAGTCTTTGGGACACAGTGAAAGTTGTTTTAAGAGGAAAGTGTATAGCAGTACAGGTCTATCTCAAGAAACAAGAAAACGCCCAAATAAACCCCATCTAACCTTATACCTAAAGAACCATAAAAAGAAGAACAAAGCCCAAGGTGAGTAGAAGAAAGGAAATAGTAAAGATCAGAGCAGAAATAAATGACATAGAGACCAAGAAAAAGAAAGGAAAAGAAAAAAGGGGGGAAAAAAATCAATGAAACCAAGACCTAGTAATTTGAAAAAATAAACAAAATTGA
The DNA here is from genome assembly GCF_010015895.1 of Lontra canadensis. Lineage (NCBI taxonomy): Eukaryota > Metazoa > Chordata > Mammalia > Carnivora > Mustelidae > Lontra > Lontra canadensis. The sequence continues at coordinate 19,723,123 of NW_022631015.1, read as the reverse complement.
AAAGCCCTTAGCCAGACTCATCAAGAAAAAAAGAGAAATAAGTCAAATAGATAAAATAAGAAATGAAAGAAGAGAAGTAACAGCTGACACCACAGAAGTACAAAGGATTATAAGAGAATACTATGAAAAATTATAGGCCAACAAACTGGACAACCTAGAAGAAATGGATAAATTCCTAGAAACATACAATCTTTAAAAACTGAACAAGGAAGAAATAGAAAATCTGAACAGACCAATTACCAGTAACAAAATTGAATCGGTAATCAAAAAACTACCAAAAAAATAAAAGTCCAGGACCAAGTGGATTCACAGGTGAATTCTCCCAGAATTTAAGGAAGAGTTAATACCTATTCTCCTCAAACTATTCCAAAAAAATAGAAGAGGATGGAAAGCTTCCAAACACATTCGACAAGGCCAGTATGACCCTGAACGCCAAAACCAGACACTGCAGAGAAAGACACTGCAAAAAAAAGTAAACTACAGGCCAACATCCCTGGTGAATATAGATGAAAAAACCATCAACAAAAATATTAGGAAACTTCTTACAATAATACAATAAAAAGATCATTCACCTCAATCAGATGGGATTTATTCTGAGGATGTGAGGATAGTTCAATATTTGCAAGTCAATCAAGTTCATGAACCACACCAACAAAACAGGATAAAAATAATATGTTAATATCAACAGTGCAGAAAAAGCAGTTGACAAGATTCAAAACCTATTCATGATAAAAACAGGGAACATACCCACCATAAGAAAGGCCATATATGACAAACCCACAGCTAATATCCTAACTCAGTGGTAAAAAACTTAAAGGGTTCCCTCTGATGTCAGGAACAGGACAAGGACATCCACTCTCACCGCTTTTATTCAACATACTCCTGGAAGTCTGAGTCATAGCAATCAGACAAGAAAAAGAAATAACAGGCATCTGTATTGGTAAAGAAGTTAAACTGTCACTATTTGTAGATGAGATGATACTATACATAGAGAACCTGAGAGACTCCACCGAAAAACTACTAGAAGTAAAAAACACATTCAGTAAAGTGTCAGGATACAAAACTAATACCCATAAATTGGTAGTGTTTCTATACACTGATTATGAAGTAGCAGAAAGAGAATTTAAGAAAACAATACTATTTACAATTGCACCAAAAAGAAAGAAATACCTAGGAATAAATTTAACCAAAGAGGTGAAAGACCTATATTTCAAAACCACAACACCATTGATAAAAGAAATTGAAAATGACAAACAAATGGAAAGCTATCCATGCTCATAAATTAGAAGAGTTAGTCTTGTTAAAATGTTCATACTACCCAAAGCAATCTACAACTTCAATGCAGTCTCTATCAAAACACCGACAGCATTTTCTGCAAAGCTAGAACAAATAATACTCAAGTAGATATGGAGCCACAGAAGTCCCCAGATAGCCCAAGCAATCCTGAGAAGAAAAACAAGGTGGAGGTAGGTTTTAAGATATACTACCGAGCAGTAGTCACCAAAACAGTAGGGTATTGGTCCCAAAACAGACACAGATTAAAAGGACAGAATGGAGACCCCGTAAGTAAACCCTCACTTTTATGGTCAATTAATCTATGACAAAGGAGGTAAGACTATACAGTGAGAAAAAGATAATCTTTTTAATAAGTGGTGCTGGGGAAACTGGATAGCTACATGTAGAAATGAGACGGGACCACTTTTTTTTTTAAGATTTTATTTATTTATTTGATAGAGACAGAGAGTGAGCACAAGCAGAGAGAGCTGCAGAGGAAAAGGGAGAAGGAGCAGGCTCCCCACTGAGCAGGAAGGCTGATGAAGGGCCAAGTCCCTGGACTCTGAGATCATGACCTGAGCTGAAGGCAGATGCTTAACCCACTGAGCCACACAGGTGCCCTGAACCTGGACCATCTTCTAACACTGTACAGAAAAATAAGCTCAAAATGGACTAAGGAACCAATGTGAGACTGAAACCATAAAACTTTTGGAAGAAAACATAAGCAGTAATTTTTTTTTAAAGATTTTATTTATATATTTGACAGAGAGAGATTGCAAGTAGGCAAAGCAGCAGGCTGAGAGAAGCGGGAAGCAGGCTCCCTGCTGAGCAGAGAGCCCTATGCAGGGCTTGATTCCAGGACCCTGAGATCATGACCTGAGCCTAAGGCAGAGGCTTAACCCACTGAGCCACCCCGGCACCCCAGCAGTAATTTCTTTAAAAAATATATATTTATTTATTTATTTGAGAGAGAAAGAGAGTATGTGAGAAGGGGGAAGAGCAAAAGGAGAGGGAGAGAGGCAGGGAAGCAGACTCCCTGCTGACTGTGGAGCCTGACACGGGGCTTGATCCCAGAATCCCGAGATTATGACCTGAGCCAAAATCAGGAGTCAGAGGCTTAACTGACTGAGCCACCCAAGCGTCCCAGTAATTTCTATGATGTTGACCTTAGCAACATTTTTTAAATGTCTTCTCAGGAAAGCAAAACAAAAGCAAAAATAAACTACTGGGACTACACCAAAATAAAAAGCTTTTGCACATGAAGGAAGCAGCAACAACAACAAAAAAGGGCAGCCTACGAAATGGGAGAAGATATTTGCAAAAGGTGTATCTGATAAGGAGTTAATACCCAAAAAATATGAAGAGCTTATACAACTCAACACCAAAAAAAACCCACAAGCAATCTGATTTAAAAATGGGCAGGAGGACCTGAATAGACATTTCTCCAAAGAAGACACCCAGATGGCCAAAAAACGCATGAAAAGCTGCTCACCATCACTCATCATCAGGGAGTGCAAATCAAAACCATAGCGAGCTATCGCCTTACACCAGTTGGAATGGCTAAAATCAAAGTGACAAGAAATAACAAATGTGGGTGAGGATGTGGAGAAAAATGAATCCTCTTGCATTGTTGATGGGAATGTAAATTTGTGCAGCCCCTGTGCAAAACAGTATGGGAGTTTCTCAACTAAAAGTAGAAATAGCATATGATCCAATAATTCCACTAGTGAATATTTACCCAAAGAAAATAAAAACACTTTTGAAAAGATACATACACCCCTATGTTTATTGCAACATTGTTTAGCAAAGACATGGAAGCAACCTAAGTGTCCATCAGTAGATGAATGGATAAGGAAAATGTGATACACACACACACACACACACACACACACACAGGAATAGTATGGAAGATAGCCATAAAAAAGGGTGAGATCATGCCATTTGAGATGACATGGATGTGAACCTGGAGGGTTATGCTAAGGGAAATAAGTCAGACCAAGAAGGACAAATACCATACAATTCCATTCATAAGTGAAATCGAATACCAAACAAAACAAATCAACAAGCAAAAAACCAGAATCAGACCTTTCAATACAGAGAACAAACGAATGGTTACCAGAGAGAAGGGGCCAGAGGGTTGGGCAAAATGGGCGAACGGGACTGGGCGATACAGTCTTCCAGTTATGGGATGAGGAAGTCACAGGAATAAAAGGCACAGCATGAGGAACATGGTCAATGATACTGTCACAGTGATGTAACAGGACAGATGGTGGTTCCCCTTGTATGAACACAGCATAACATACACACGTGTCAAATCACTAAGGTATACACCTGAAACTAATGTAACATTGTGTGTCAATTACACTTAAATAAAAATTTTTTTAAAGTATCTATCCATACGAAGACTTGCACAAGAATGTTTGTCGCAACTTTATTCATAACAATCCCAAGCTGGAAACAATTCTACAGTCCACCAGCAGGAGAATGGGTAAAGTCGTGTCATGGTCACACAATTGAATTCACTAAGCAACATAAAGACCACTACTAACACCCAGCAACATGGATAAACCTTAAACCCATTATGTTGTCAGACACAAATCACTGCACACCATATGAATTCATTTAAATGACATCTAAGATCACGCAAAAATAATCTATTGTGATAGAATAGGATTTGCTTTTTGAAGGATGATTGACTGCAACAGGGCACAAACGAACTTTATAGGGTGAGGAAAATGTACATTTCTGTTGGGGTGTTGTTACAGGTGTCTATGTCTGTCAGAAGCCATTGGACTTGCACTCATTGATGGTACATTTCACTCTATAAATTTTGCCCATGTTAAAAATCAAACTCAAAAAATCACAATGATTTAGTGAATTCACAGCTTGGGCAGAAATTTTATTCTGAGTATCATACAAAAGGAAGAGATGTAAAATATGAAATAAATATTGCAAACTTGGCCAGATGTTATCATGTTGGGATGCTGGGGATATGGGGTGTCGAAATTTCATCTTCTGTGAATTTTCTGCATGTATAAAATATTTCAAATTAAAATAAATAAAATATGATGAAGTTTAAAATGTCTCTCCAACCAGAGTTGTATGTTTATAGTTAGGCTTCAGTCAGAGATCAGCAAATGATGCCATTGTTTTAAAAGACCCAGAAAAGAGAAATTCAAGCTTCATGACCCATGATTTCTGCAAGTAAAGAGTCATTATTCTATTACCACTTCACAGTATGGAATATAACCTTTGTCTCAACCCAAGATGGCAGTTTCCTAATTTGTTGGCTTTATTTTAGTATTATAAATCTTATGAGCCAATGTTTCCTAGATGGGTTGGTAAAATGATTTCTGCCCTGTCTTTTGTTTGTTGTTTCAATTTGCTCTAGAAATTTGGGCATTTGATTGTCTCACTCAACTGGAAAACCAAAACCAAGCCCTCTAGGTGATTTACACTTGCATTTTAAATGTAAAGAGCTCTCCAAGTGAATGGATACCATTGTTTACAATGCCGTTCAATTGTTATCATTAAGTATCACTCAGTCAGACCTACCAGAGGGACGGTATCCTTAAGATTTCATTTTTGTACATTTCTCACATGGAGGTGACATTAAAAAAAAAAAAAGATCCGCCGTGTAATTAGTGTTCTTACTTTATTACTACACCAATTAGTGTTTGTTGAGCTCTCAGAGGGTGGGTGGTAAATCAGTCTAGCAATATCTGATTTGTTCAACAAGTCTCAGTGCTTTTTGCTAAACACAGACTCTATTCCATGAGGGAGGAGAATACGAAGATGTGTATGAGAGAGCCACTATTCTCCAGGACTTTCCAATCAGAATAAACATATGATTCCCCAAAATAACTGGGATGAATACGAGAAACGCCTGAAGAAATGGACAAGTAAAGGGCTTTTGGAATTCAAAGGACCGAGAACTTTCTGGCACCTGCGAAGGAAAGTGTGGGTTATCAAGAAAGACGTTTCAATAAGGTTTTTAAGCCCGAGGATTTCAGTAGCTGGGCAGAGGGAGGGAGTTATGGAGAGGCACTGACAGGGAAGCAAGGATGCCTCCGGCTGGGGGTCCTAGGGTGTAAAGATCCAGGTTGGAATTAAGCTAGAACAGAAAATGAGAGCAGAACAAGATTGTGTGCAATGCTCTTACCAGCAAGTGGTTGAAAATCTGACTCTGATCTAGGATGAGGCGTTATATCAGATCATATAATATATCATGTCATATCATCATATCAAATCGTGTCACCGGAGCTGCAGAGGTAGAGCCAACATGGGAGTCACTTGCTTCAGGAGCTTGGGGATGTGTTAAGGACCCAGGTTCTTTCCATGTCTGGGCTCTTCCGTCCTGGGAGTTGGCTTATTTCCAGGAATCAGAGCCAAACATGAGACATCCAAAGACAGACTTTGCCTCTCCCTGACACTCTCTGATAAGCAAGGAAATCTTTTCCAGAGGCTTCCAACACACTTTTGCTCACACCTCATTGGCCAAACTGAGTTCCCAGTGCATCGCAAAACGATTATTCTTAGACCAATCAGGGCCTCCCTCTTCTCCTGAGATGTGTCCCTAAGTGTGGGCTAAGTGGGACATCTGCATGAAACAAGGATTCTATTAGAATAAAGGAAGGAGAAAAAGATGGAATTTGGATGGAAACCAGTCATATCCAGTATGGGGACCAATAGTTGTTACATGCCTTCTATGTATAGGCACAGGGCTTGCTCTATATTTCAGTTTAACCCATGTGTGGACCTAGATCATGAAGAGCTTTTACAAGGGCAAGGCTGAGATCCTGGACAGCAGTCCACAGACAAGAAATGGCTTACGGGATTTTGAGCAGGGAAATGATATAATCAGAGTACGCTATTTAGAGACGGAGAAGAATTTGTGAAGATGGAGAAAATGCCATGTACCCAAATGCTATAGAGCTACTTGTCAAAAATACGATGTCTAACTTTCATGCGCTTTCTTCATTCTCCATTTCAAGGAGCTCCCCACCCTCTGCATCCTTCTGTCTGACATGTGGTCCGTTCAACCGTGCACATCCCGCCTTCCCGTCCTATGAAGCAGATCCCGGGGGCATACAGGATGGAATGGAGTAATAACCAGTGAAGTCCCATGCTACTCTGTCGGGCACTATTTCCTAGCAAAACTGGTACCTTTCTGTGCCTCGGGCACAGAGTCTGGTTCCGAGATTCTGCTTTTAACACTTCGTGGTATATTTAGCTCCCCCGAGTTCAGCCCCCACGTCCCTCTGCAATTTCTGAGCTCAGTTCTTCCAATTGTGTCATTCGCTCTGGTTCTCGTCATCCCCTATATCTACTCTTGCTCTCAAGACTTTCTCAGGGACGCCCCGTGGTCCCACCACGGAAGGTCTACCCTTCTTCTCGTTTGGGGTTTTCTGTATGCCATTTTGTTACTGCATCAGAGCACACAACATCCTTGCTCCCCTGCACCAGAGGGAGTGAAGCAATTGAAATATATTCTTTCTTCTATTTGAGAGCACGAGCTGGGGGGCGGTGTGCAGAGGGAGAGGAACAGGCAGACTCCGCCCTGAGCACGGCTCCATCTCACGACCCTGAGATCATGATGCCAGCCGAACTCAAGGGTCAGACGCTTAACCGAGGGGACCAGCCAGGCGCCCCAATATTTTTATCTTAGTACCACCAGACTTTAAAAGGGTCCAAAATAAATAAAATTTAGTGCTCAGGTCACCAAAGATGCTCAAATATAAACAGACAGAAAAGTCCTCAAGCAATGAGGTTGGTAACTCCTCTTTGAGGTGGTGAGTAACTGTTCAAATAATACTTTGGAAGTTATTTTGCAAATAACATTCTCATTTGCAGTCCAAGCTTTGTCAGTTATATCTCCCTTACATCTAGAGACACGTAGGAGCGGTCCTGTCTGTCATGCATGCTCTTTCTCTAGGAGCTCCCGCCCTGGGCCAGTCTCCAGTGGGAACTCACAGGTGGTGCCTTCCCTCAGGGAGGAAGGGAACAGGGAGTGAAGGCCAATGCCAGGTCCAACAGGAGCTCTGTTTACTCCTCTTCCATGTCCCCTAAGCAAATCCATAGGCACTTGTGCGCTTGTTAGTAGCACTGTAAGTAGAAGCATGAGGAGAAGGTTTGCAGTGTTTCCAAGGGGCCACATTCTTGGAGACTGGGAATGAGTGAGGGCCATGGAAGAGAAGTGGGTCAGTGAAACAGAAGCTTAATGAGGAAACTGGGTGCTTTTCCCGGTCAAGGTCTGACTTCAGGATTTGCAAAGGTAGGGTAACTCTCAACACCCGCCCCCCCCCCCCCCACCGTCCCCTTCTCCAACTCCTCATCAGCCTTTGGCCAGCCAACCAGCAACAGACGGAGCAGGAGGGGTTCTGTTTCAAAGAAGGAGGGTCCCACACAGGGCCACAGCCCTCGAATTAGGGTTCTGAAGAGATTCCCCCTGGGGGAATATGCGACCTGGGAAAAGTAGGTTTGTTGTGCTCCCAAGACGGGCCTGTCCTGATGGCACACAGTCTAGAAATGGAAACCCCAAGAGTCAAACCCATTGTCCCAAACCAAAAGGCACAGAAGTTCCAGGAGTAAGAACCCAACACTCTACTTCATTTACTCCATTAGGAACGGACTGGCCTTTCCAGGGCACATCTGAGGCCCTGAACACGTCTGCTTACATCATCTATATGAAAGGAAAAAGTAGGTGGGATTTCCAGCGATCGGCTCCACTCACAGGGTAAGGGACATCCTGTACTGAGTGCTAAGTGTTCTTCACCAGCCTCTCCTCTAAATGCCTCTGGCATGTCTTCCTAGTATTAAACAAACACCCATTCTGCCTGTGTCACGGATTTTGTCAATACAAACCGAAAATGTGCAGCTTTTTTACCACCCTTAACAGCGTTCTTAATTAACCTGCTGAGAGACTCAACAGCACAGTTCACTGTTTGCTGTGAACTCTCCAGCCACTCTAGAGTCAAGACGCTCTTTAAGAAGTGCAGAACACTTGCCCCAGGTTGTTTTGTTTCCCAGAAAGAAAGAAAGAAAGCGGTGGAGGTGGGGAGGGATTCCTTACAACCACAGTGAATTTGACTTAATTGCTCAAACTTCCTTCTGATTGTTTTGCCCCGAGTAACAGCTCTTCCTTAACTAATAACTTTCATTAGAGCAACCACTGGTTATAAAAGGGCACCTTTTCCCTTGACGTGGTCTATTCCTGCAGACTTCTGATTATGAAACCGGGCACCGGCAAGTCACGTTCCTGGGTTCTCAGTAGATGGGATGCGGGGTCCCGTTATACTACACGTGGTGGTGTGTTTCACGCTCTGGACATCAGCCTGTCGTGGCTGAAATCGGTCTGCTGGGTTTGGTCTTTGAGGTTTGTCTGAGCCACTGGGGTGAGTGTGAAGCACACCTAGGATCCTGATTCTCAGGGAACTCATCTTTAGAAAATAACAAAGTTGACATTGTGTACCATCTTTGCTATGAGTGTCGATTTCCCAACAGAACCCAAAGCCCTCTTTTCATCTCAAGAAGTTTACCAGGACGGTGATGTTATTATAAAAAAAAACAAAAAAACAAACAAAAAAGACCAACCAGCTGTTTAACTCAAAGGCACCAAAACACACCCAACACAAGCCCATTCTCTGGCTCTGTCCCCACAACATCTCATCTGACGGTGAAGGAAATAAACTTCTGTGTTCCGGGCTATGATACAGGATTCTTGTTACCGGCTGGTTCTCGGGCAAAGGTTCAGTAACAACGAGAAGCTACTTAAAGGATCTGTTTCAGCTGTGTGATTGCCAGGTGAGGCTGGTCTCGTGTTTGATGACGCATATTCAGGGGCTGATTGTGCAAGAAATGGTGATGTTTTTCCATTTGTTTTTGCCTCCTGATGCACCAACCCCGTTCTCGGGTCCCCGAGCTGCCCTGCAAAGCTGACGTTTCTCTTGAAAATCACTCGGGAGTCCCACAGGCCCTCCCACTCTTCTGTAATGCTGTGGCAGGGGGAGGAGGGGTGCTTCTCACCCCCAGCCCAGCCTCCACCTCCCTCACTGTCGTATCCAAATCGGGAGCAGTGGGAAGGGCGGTTTACAGCATGTGGCTGCCATATGTGGAGGGCTGATGGGTGGGTGGGTGGTGGTGCACTTCCCATCCTTTCTGTCATGATGATGGACGGCCCCCCTGCCCACACACCACAAGACTTCCTCACAGCCTCAGCTGAAAAGCTGGATCCTGGCATCTGAGTTCCAACCAGTGACTGTATCTCCTTAACGAGATGCTGACTGACCAAAGTTTCACTTCTCAGAGTTCTTTCCTGGTCCCTCCTTTTATGACTGTTTTTCTCTTACTCGGGTTCATCACTTATAGAGACATATAATGGGAAATGGGTGCCTGGTTAGTCAGGATTGTTCGTGTTAATTTTTCAGTGAAAGCAGGTAGTTATTTAAAAATGTGCCAGCCACTTCTCTATCCTAGAGATGGCAAGTCCTCTTGGGGGTCCCCTTGCTCTGAGAATAAGTTGACTGGAAATGGGTAAGTCTACACATGAGTCTCTGGGGGTTGAAGTAGACTGACTGAGATCTGCTAGCAGGGAAAAAACACCAAAGGTCACCAAGGGGGACTCAGCATGATGGCAAAAGAAAGGTCTAGAAAGGTCACCCCAACGCCACCATCAGGGACTGGTGAAGAGGTAGTGCTGGTCTCGGGGGTGGGGGGACAGGGTGGGTGTGCAAGGAAATGCGAATCAAGACCTGTGGACCTTGACAGTGTGGTCTTCATCCTGCCTTAAAGACCCACTCAGCACAAAGATCCAGGCCAGCAATGGCATCATCACAGGAGAGGAGGGGGCTGGGCACTGAGGTGTGACTCTTCAGGTCTACAGTGAAACGTGGACAGAGCCAAAGCAACCACAAGTGGGCTATCTACTGGACTGGTCACCCACGGCAGTTCTCTCTCCAAAAGGGCTTCATTTCCAGAACTGAGTAATCTGGATCATGTACACAGAGGGATTGGATAGCCTGTCAAGCTCTGGGGACCCAAGCCAGATTTAATGCAAAAGACAAAAGGTTGCGGCTTCCTAGGTACCCAAGGCGGGACTCCCATTATTCAGGCTCATTTAGAACCAAAAGGGATCAGAGAGGTCCCTGAGCTCTCATTTTGCAGAGAAAAACTGATCATGAGCAAATCCGCCTCACCCCAGCACAAAGCAATGAAAGGGCAGAATGTGCCAGGAAGACACAGAGCTGACGGCTGCCCTAGGGCCGTTTCCATGGTCATAAGTTGTAACTCTCCCCAAATGCAGTATGGTTTGCTTCAAACTCTCTGAGATTCAGGAGGGTGCAAAGTTTAGCTCTGGAATTTCCAGACGACTGAATTTTCCAGTTTTGCACATTGGTACAGATGTTATTGGGTTTCCTCTAGTCACTAGAATGGCCTAGGTGTTTGTTGATAAGGTAACTACAGACTCGAACCTCTTATTTTTTACCCTAATCCTGGAGCTCTGGTCCTTCTTACATAACTTCCTAGATAATCATGCTTAAACCCTAACGTGTACCTTGAGCGCCACCCAACCAGCTTCCCCCCCACCCCAAGTAAACTCCATTCCTCCTCCTGAATTCTCTGTTTGGAGAGCAGCACCCGCCAGCCTTCCCCTTCGGCCATACAAAGTCCCACACATTCCAGCCCCTCAAAAGCGACTACATTTCCTCTTTTCCATTCCCACTGCTGCTGCCGGTCCTAGTCATCTTCCACCTGCACTGCGGTAATTTCTAACTGGTCCCCTGGGGTTTGATCCCATTCCAGATCTTTTCCCGTACTGCCACCAAAGCGGTTTTTCACAAACCCAAGTCAGAGGCGGTTATTCTTTCCATAGCTCTGTAATCCGTTAAGATAAGCTCCAAACCCACTGGCGTGCGCCGAGGACCCCCATGACCCACCTTCCACTTTATTTCATCGAAGCCTTCTTCCGCCCGGTCCCCAGCCTTCCCCTTTACTGTCTGCCCAAGACGCCATGTCCTGCCACTCCAAGCTCTCAGGGGTGGCCGGCCACCTCTTTTTCACGGCCCCGTTCTCTCACCGTGAGTTCCCCCCAACCTGGGAATGTCGGTCTACCTTTTAGCCCGGTGGCCACTTCCATCTTTAAAGACTCACTTCAGCTGCCATCATCTCTCTGCAGTTTTCCTAACCTCTCAGTCCTCCCAGGGGGAAGACGGACGCTCCACCTTGTGCGTCCTGACTAAGCCTATGTAGGCGTCTGTCGCGGTGCCTCTAACACTGTGCGCAACGATTCATTCCATGTGTCTCTCCCCAGGGTGTTGGGGACACCTTGATGGTAAAGAGCCTGTCTTAGTTACCACTGATTTTCCAGGACCCAGCACAGTTCCTGGCATACAATGGGCACTTGGTGGTGTTTTCAAAAAGGAGAAAGGAAAGAAGGAGGGGAGGGAGGAAGGGAGGGAGGAAAACATAATGTCACAATATAACACCGTTCCACTTTTTTCATTTCCAGAAAAAAAGTCATGTGGGAAAACTTTGACTGCTATTTTTATAATATACTGAAGCTAATTACTACCCAAGGCGGTTCAGGAATTCAAATAATAGTGTGAGGAAAGATAAATATTATTCATTTTCATATTGTACCATGTGGCCATTGGTGGGATACCTCAATCTTTTTGTTTTTGTTTTGTTTTGTTTGAGCGAGAGAGAGAGAGAGAGAGAGACTCTCACACAGGCCTCATGCTCAGTGTGGAGCCCGATGCAAGGCTTGATCTCATGATCCTGAGATCATGACCTGAGCCAAAATCAAGATTGGGATACTCAACTGACTGGGCCACCCAAGTGCCTTGAGATACCTCAATCTTAAGATTTAATATTAATCTTAGTGACTATAATGGACATTGGTCATATGTTTGGCTGTCCGGATGCCCTTCCTATGTTTGGAGAATTGCTCTGTGTAGAAGTCTTTTGGGGAGGCAGAGTGCTTGACTGTCCACAGTAGCTGCAGAGATGGGCTACCCGTATTCTCAGCATCCCTTCCAGCTGGGGCGCAGACTTACCTGTTCACGGGGCCCGCTCATTACATATGCCCATAAGGATCGGGAGCTGCCTACAGTAAGGTATGGAAACAAGAGGATGATCCTTCTTTGGGGCAGTCATGGAACCAGCAGCATCGGAGTTCAGCACCAGCAGCCACACGGACCACAGTGACCTGGAGGCAGAGGGGAGGGGGTCTGGAGCAGTGTCTCCATTGGCATGGTCTGCTGACAGACGGTAGCCAAGGGTCTGAGCTATTACTTCCCTCTGTTTCTGTTCAATTCCCAAATTTGGCCCTCCAGCTGTCTTAGTGGTTCTCTGAGCCAACTCGTCTTCTCAGTAAATTCCTTTTCTGCTTCTAGTCTTTTCTGTTGCAACTAACAATCCCAAAACATCCATAACTCTTCGGTGATTCATCAATGCTTCTGGCTTCAAGGATTTGGGTCTACCAGTTGCAAGATTTATATGAGTCTGGCTGATAAAATATCTCATCCACTGGTGAGTCAATGGTTAATTCATTCCACGTTATTAGATTTTTCCAGGCAGACTATTTTCCAGAAAATCTTCCATGGGGCAGTTTTTCTTGCCCTAAATCACACTCCTTTGTGTTAGCACAGTGCCTGGCATATATTAAGCCCTTAATAGATACTTGCTGAAGGAACTAGTGAGTGATCATTTCAAATCCAGGAGACTCATTTTGCTATTTCAAATTTGGTACTGTTAAGGTGAAACCCTACAGAAAGCAGCAGCAAAGATGGTCTTTTTTTTTTTTTTTTAGGTTTTCTTATTTTTGAGAGAGAGAGACAGAGTCAGAGAGAGAGAGAGAGCACAAGCAGGGGGAGAGGCAGCAGGAGAGGGAGAAACAGACTCCCCACTGAGCTAGGAGCCTGACAGGGGGCTCGATCCCAGGACCTGGAGATCATGACCTGAGCCGAAGGCAGACGCCCAACCGACTGAGCCACCCTGGCACCCCATGGTCTTTAAAGAGCATCTTTCCAGGGCACCTGGGTGGCTCAGTCAGTCAAGCATCAGACTCTTGATTTAGGCTCAGGTTGTGATCTGGGGGCATGAGATTGAGCCCCGTGTTGGGCTCTGTGCTTAGCGGAGTCTGCTTCTCTCCTTCTCCCCATGTGCTATTGCTCTCGCTCTCTCTCTCAAATAAATAAATCTTTTAAAAAAGAACCTTTTCCTACATGTGATTTGATGATGAGCCCACTTAAGAGTAGTGCTTACAGACACACTAGCAACTGGTTCAGTTCCACAAACGGTTATTGATCCTTCCGGATCCTTTCCTGGAACTGTTCTAGACGTTCCTGCTCAAACTATCTCTTGAGTTTAATCTCAAGAGATGAGTCCCAGGGGCGCCTGGGTGGCTCAGTAGGTTAAGGGACTGCCTTTGCCTCAGGTCATGATCCCAGGGTCCTGGGATGGAGCCCCACCTTGGGGTTCCCTACGCAGCGGGCAGCCTGGTTCTCCCTCTCCTGGTGCAGCTCCCCCTGCTTCTGCACACTCTCTCTGTCAAATAAATAAATAAATAAAATATTCTTTAAAAAAAGAGATTAATCCCAAACTTAGTCTCTGTGACCCTTGCTTTCCTCTTTAGCAAAATGGAAATGACAATCCTTCCAGTCCTTCCTCAGAGGGCTGTTACTAAGATCAAAATGGTATCGATGCTCGTTTCTTTGTGCCTTCACCGTTGCTGCTTATATTCTCAGCACCCCCACCTCAGTTTAGTTCAAAAAACCCTCATGAGTCCACAGTCTCTCATGCTTCCTCTCCCACTCTGATCTGAGAAGCAAACTGAGGGTTTTGGAGGGGAGGGGGTTGGGGGGTTGCGTAAGCCTGGTGGTGGGTATTAAGGAGGGCACAGATTGCACGGAGCGCTGGGTGTGGTGCCTAAACAATGAATCTTGGAACACTGAAAAAATAAAATCAAATAAAAACAACAAAAACCCTCATGAGCCCGGTCTCTGCTCCACCACTGAATAAGTCACTGTGACACAAAGTTGAGGAAGGGGTGCTCTGCTCTCAAGGAGTTTAAGGTGTAGTCAAGGAGATGGATGGACCAAAACCCCAGGAAACACGGTGATAGCGGCAGACTAACACTGCTGAGGAAGTACGAGGAAGGGTGACGAAAGGATGGAGAGATCGCAAATGCGAAAGGACTCCTGGAGGGGTTCTTGAGGGGAGTCTCTGAGATGGAAAGCTGGGCAAAGAGAAAAGAATGGACGTGCAAGAAAAAGGAACTACAGGGCAAAGGCGAACATGGAAGCCAAGTGTGTAGGGGGAGATGAGTCAGATCATGGTGACCACGTAGGTCAGGAAAGCGGCTTGGGACTAGGTAATAGGGAGCCTCTAGAGGGTTGTAAACAGGTAGGTATTCTTATTTATTTATTTATTTATTTATTTATTTATTTATTTAGAGCACGTGTGAGTGGGGGTGGAGGGGGAGGGGAGGGGAGAGGGAATCTCAGCAGGCCCCACACTCAGCAGGGAGCCCGACGCGGGGCTCTCACTGACGACCCTGAGATCATGACCTGAGCTGAAGGCTGATGACCGACTGGGCCACCCAGGTGCCCTCAAGCAGGGTTTAGAAGACATTAAACATGTCATGGGAAGTCTTGAACCTCAGGGTTCACCTTTGTCTGTTTCCTAAGCATCAAAACGGTACAAAGGGTTGAGCCGATGAGGATAAACGGTCCCTTGGCACACAAAGTCCCCGCCCCGCCATCTTCACATGGGATGGAGTCACCGCCGGTCAGACACGGTGCCCAGCACTGGGGTGTGACATCATGATTCCAGACCACCTTTGATCCTTATTCAAAGAGCACACGAGTCACGGAAGGGCTTCTAGTATCTTCCCAGTCAGGAAACGTTGTTGACCTGGTGTGAATTACTCACCTTTCTGGAATTCCTCAGATATCTGACCTTTTCCAGACAATCCTATTCAGCTGTTCAAAGGAAACTTTACCTAAGATTTCTCTTATTTCCACCCGACAGCCTACATACATCTAAATCAAATAGGGGGGAAAGGAGCGAGGAGGATATTAGGGGTAAACCCATGATCGCACTGGCCAAAAATGTCGGGGGTGGCTGCCCCATTCTGCCGTATAGAAATGAGGCCAGACGGCTGTGGCACTGGGATTCAGACCGTCCACCCCCAACACATCTAATCTCACCCTGGGGTTCATGGGCTGGGCCGGCAGGAAGACTGTCTAAATGTGGAGTGTAGAGATTCAGACACGCTGGCCCCGTTCCCAGGAGGCCAGGTCAGGATGAGAATCAATATTTCAGTAGCTCAGGGTTAGGAAACGCCCGTATCAAATCTTGTCCATTAAGGAAACAAACGCTAAACCCACAGACCTTCCGTATGTTGCACGGGCTGATAGGGATGAAGCATTTGACTCGTCTGGAGAAACGGACCCCGTTATTCTTGTACTTTCTTGACAAGCAGAGGTTGTATTAAAAATTCTCAGAAGGAGACCGAGGTTGCTTAAAGCCCCTGATAAGCAGCTTTTTGGGGTAAAGGGGAGACAGGGCAGAGCTCTAAATACGGTCGGATAGTCCTGTGTTATTTGGAAAATAAAGGTCACAGAAATCAAAAGAGGTAGAATTTGGCTTGGGTGTGCAGTGGCCTTTGCTTGGATTTGACAGACCTCCCCTGGGGACCCCCTGCCCCAAACATTTGGAAAATCCAGGCAACCAAAAGATAGTCCCAGCCAATTGGTACCTTTCCTGTTTGTATCAAAGGAAAAGCGTTGGACACACAGAACGATTAATATCAGCTCTCGCACTGGGACATGCATCTGCAGGTCTAAGCGGGGGGATTCCACATTTACCCCTCTCCCCCTCAAAAATAATGAATGAAAGCAACTGTATTTAGAGAAGGGGTTTTCCTCCAGGAGACATTATGTCTCTCGTGTCCTAGGGCACACTCATTTCCTGTACCCACACGGGCTTTTCCTAGGGCACGCCTTGGCCTCACACTTCCAGGTGTCCATGAAAGAGAAGAAAAGTGAACCAAAGGGTGGGGGTTGCAGGGGAGGGGGGAGTGGGATGTGGGATGTGGGGTGTGGACAAGTGCAGAGTCTCAAAGATCTAATTGCAACTCTGACAAGCATCAGATCAAAGGAGTCTCTCCTTGGCTCTTTGATCTCTTGATAACGACATTTAGCACCCTCCCCTGGCTGTGCCTGGGGCGGTCAGCCCTCCCTTCTCACTCCCTCATCTTTTTCTAGTTTAAATAATTCGACTGCTAAACATTTTCAAAGGGTGGAAATAAGCAAGCGCTTTAAGATCCAACTCGTTTGCTAGATTTGGGAAAGCCTCGTTGCCGTACCAATGCCAGATTGGAGAATAAAAATAAGCACTGCGGAACCCTAGAAAAGGATGGTTATCACTTTTAACACCTTCTCTGATTCCCAGCTGGGCAGCCAGTGCACAGAAATGGGGCGATGACCACAACCTCACCTCCAGCAGTGCCTGGTGGGGCAGGAAGGGCAAGAGGTGGCCCCCGGTCCTTCTGCTACTAGAGGCAAGAATCTGAGTGGATCCCCATCACATCAGTCCTTGCCCCTCCTTTCTCCCCCAAATCCCCAAGACAAGTAGAAGGGCCTCCCCCGTTGGGCCCCACATCCTCCAGCGTCTTTCGGTGCTGGGTGCCCTCACCACTTGTACCCAGCACGTGCGGCTCAGAAGCAGCCTTTATTCTCAGGTCATGATCTTAGGGTTGTGAGATCGAGCCCCGGGTCAGGCTCCACGCTCATCAAGGAGTCCGCTTCGGACTCTCTCTCCCTTTCCCTCTGCCCCTCCCCACTGCCTGTGCCCTCTCACTCTCTCTCAAATCAATCAATAATTTTTTTTTAAATGGCCTTTAATGAAACATTAGGGAGGGAAGAGAAAAGCCATACCATGGAGCTTGCTCCTACCATGAGATAATCCTAGGCTGCCAGGTTTAGCAAACAAAAATAGAAGACAGCCAGTTAAATCTAAATTTCAGATAAACGATGAATTTTTTTTTAGCACGAGTATATCCTAAATATCGCATGGGACACATTAATAGTAACTAAACAATTATTCCTTTACCTGAAATTCAAATTTAACTAAATGCCCTGTATTTTAACTGGTAACCCTCCTAGAGTCCTTCTGCCAAAAAACCTTGCTAGAGCACCTCGGGGTAGGCTGGCCTCAGAGTACAACAAAACTGATTTTTTGCCCCAGCCTGATACCTTCTCGTGATTGTGTTCAGGAGGCGGGAGAAAGGAAAGGGGCTAGTGTTTGCTGAGCCCTGTATACTCTGCGTCCCATATGATCCCCTCAACATCCCCAGAGGATAGGGACTGTAATTCCCCTTTCACTCTGATGGAACTAAAGCCCATGAAGGTCAAGGGGTTTGTCAGCTCAAATGACCACAGTCAGGATTCTAACCCAGGCGTCCCTAACTTCAGATCCGTGATCTGTCTCTAATTGCCACAGTCTCCTTCTCTCTCCGCAATAAGGCACCACAGACCCTGAGGCTAATGGACTTGTTTCAACATAAACAGGCCTTTTTTCATTCCAAAGATATCTTTTCACGTTAATCAAAAGTTCTAGATCTTATCCTCTAGAACTCTGTGTCCTGGCCTTCGAAACTGAGGGGTGTGGGAAACCCCACATAAGAGAGACAAATTGATCTGAAAGAGGGTCCTAGGCGCTTAAGTGAATGGAAGACATGGTCACCTGTGATTTTCCTCACTCCGGGGAGCCTGTGTAAGCTGAATCCCAGCTAGGATGGCCGCATATTGTGAAACCCTGACTTCCTCATTCCTGAGGGCAGTAGTTCTCAAATTTAAGGGGGCTTCAGAATGAACAGGGACAGCTTATAAAACACTCATTCCGGGGCCCAGCCCCCAGAGTTGCTGCCTCAGTAGGTCCAGGGGAAGGCCCAGGAATTGACATTTCTGACACACTTGCAGGTAACTCCGATGCCCTCGGTCTGCTGGGGGGGGGGGGCAGGGGGAGGGGGTAGGTCCTCCTTTGAAAACCACTGCTCTAGGACAAAAATAAGACAGGTAGCCTGCACCCTTCACAAGTGTGCATTACGTCCCTTGGCTTTTCTGTTAAGACCTACATTCCTCCCTGCTTTCACTAACTGGAAGAAGCCCTAAGGATTTTCGCTTTTATGCAAAAAAGGCAAAACGTGAAAATTGTGTTCAGCGTGTGTTTTGCAGCGAGCCCTCCTAAGGGAAGTGCACCCGGAGAGGTGACAGTGTCCCCACAGAGCTCCTTACCTGGAGAACCATACTCAGCATCAGACCCACAGAGCTCTGAACCATGTCTCCCAGCACCCGTGTTTTATCTCTGTTTACTCTGGGCGTCCGTTAGTGAGGTGTCCTAAGGCATCAGAAACGCCCAACAGGTGGAGGTCTGCGAATGCTCAAAAAACAAACAAACAAACTCTTTTCCTTATAAATTAATGGCAATTGCTTCTTTGTTTTACACCGTTTTCAGCTTATAAAAGGTTTCACAGGAGTGGTCTACTTTTGAATAGTGGGGGAAACGTGGGTATGGTATTTGCACTTAAGTCCGCGTCCATGTTGGAATTCAAGGCTATTCTACGTCTGTCATTCCCATCTGTTGAAAGTCCCGTACGGTCCTCCCTCCTCAATGGAGTCTGCACCCATTCCCTCACTCAGTCATTCCCACGGTACGACTCAGGCGCCCACAATCTAGCAGATATTACGTGGAACCTCGGGGCGGATGGAGGAGGTGGACCCAGTTTCTGCCAGCACGTGGGAGAGCCTCATGGAGACAAAGTGACAAAGATGCAATGAGAGGTGTTATCCTAGAAGCAGGCGGAGAAAGGCCGTCACAAAGGAAGAGAGAAGAGGAAGGGAGGATTCTCGCTGGGCTTAGCCCTTGGGCTGAGTGTGAATTGTTGAAGATGGGGTTGCAGGAAGACAAAGAGGGGGAGGGACAGTCCGTGCAAAGGGAATAGCGTGTGCAAAAGTACAGAGGTGGGAAACAACAGAGCAAGTTCAAGAGCTGCAAGAAACGTATCATGACTAAGGTATATGGTCAACTTGATGGCAGGAGGAGAGGGGGCGGGGGAGGGGCCCAGCAGGCAGATCACGAGGAGGCGCTTGCTGTCTTTTCTTTTAAGACGATGATGAGGCAGTGGGTGGTCTGTAGGGAAGGGATGCCACTCAGGCCTACGATCTGGTGGGGTCAGGGGTGTCAAACGTAGAGGCGGTTGCCCTAGGACCCACTGGAGGTCAAGGGTGTGAATGAGGGTTGGGCTGTCTGAGCTGGATGGAGTAGCAAAGACTGAAAGTCTGAAAACAAAACCTTCATGTCCGCTCCTGCTGGCCTCCACTGCAGAAGGATCCTAGCTGAGTTTGGGGGACTGAGATGCATATTTCTGTGTGTTTTTATATTCCAAGTAAGTATGTGTCTTCAACCGAGCATTTCTGTCCCAGTAATTACCACCCTTCATACAGCTGCTTTAACTCCATGCTGATTTTTCGGTTTTACTCTCCTCCTGATCGCCAGACATATTTTTATTCACCCCAAATCATTCCAGAGCTTCCTGGCTAGTAGAGGAGACAAGCAAATGAGTGGAGAGGTGAGATTCAATGTAGTGCACAGAACAGTGGAAACATCTACAAAGACCTGTGAGGCTACAGAGAAAAGAAAGTTCGACCTAGAAACAGCCAATTGTACAGCAATTAATTTTCAAATCGCATTGCAATTAATTTGTGGACTTGAATAGAAAATATCAATTCATTCCCTCGATTGAAAATGACTTCCCAGAAGATCACAGATTTTTTTTTCTTTATACAATGTCTCGCAGAACCTCTCTAGCACTGGCACTTGATAAATATATTTTGGTAATTGAGAAGATTAATTAAACTGTTTTAGCCTATTAATTTTCCTAAGCTATCAAAATTCTAAAATAAATAGAATGGCCTTCATTATCCAGCTTCCCCCCAAAAGCTAATATTTTATTTGATTTTTTTAAAAAAGATTTTAATTTTTTAATTAAATAATTAGAGAGAGAGAGAGTGCACAAGTAGGGGGAGCAGAGGCAGAGGGAGAAGCAGGCTCTTCACAGAGAAGGGAGCCCGAAGCAGGACTCGATCCCAGGACCCTGGGATCATGACCTGAGCTGAAGGCGTATACTTAACCCATTGAGCCACCCAGATGCCCCTTACTTTTCCTTTTTTTTTCAAATGTTGTTTTGCTTGTGGTAAATGAAGGCGAGAGTGTTCCATCAAATTACAGGGTACAGGAACCCGGCCTCCCAGGACAACTTGACTTTAAAGGAGCAAATGGGTGATGGCCTCACGGGAGGGCAAGAACACCAACGTCCAAGACCCGCAGCTCTAGAAGATGAGCGCGTTTTCAGAGCGCACCCTCACTCGTGGATGGGGAACGTGCAGAAGAATGATAAATCAATAGAATCTCTTTAAATAAGGCAAGGTTGGAAAATCATCTTCCGGCAATTTGATGCCAAAGGCCTAACGTGGAAACAAGAGACTTCACATGAAAGGCAAACCCTTCTCTGGGCACCCTGCTGCCTATGAGGTCAGTGGCAAGTCCCAAGGATGGCAGCTTTCCCTCTGTTTCCATAGATGGCCTCTGCTGGGTCACCACGGAAGTGCCTGCAAAGGGTCACTGTCTGCCTTGGAGAGCGGCCTGCAGCTCTCTCCATCGGGAGACCGAGACCCTAAGAACCCTCCCCAAGCGCCGAGCCTTGACCTCATCACAGGGCCGGGGGGAACCCTCGCCTTCGCAGCCCAGGAAGGTCGAGGTGAAACTGAACTAAAATTAACTGTTAAAAAAGGAAGGAAAAGAAATCCGGTGGGATGATTTAGGATCTCCTCTCCTTTGGGCTCCTTGCACTGCATTAATGCACGATCGGTCGTGTTCCCAATAAAGGAATTCAAGACTGGCCGGCACGGTCTTTGGCGGAGGGAAGGCAGCTTCCAGACTTCACCTGCAGCTGCGTGAGGACCAGCCGGCCTCCGGGAGGGAACCAGGGCCAGCCACCGGCTGCCTGGGGGCCAGTCCCTTCCTTAGGCTCCTCCCCCTGCAGCCCCCGCCGGTCCGCACGCAGCGAGCATCCTCCTTGGTCACCCCGCCAGGGTCCCGAGGGTGTGTTTCTCAGAGCAGGCGTCTGTGAGGTTCCGTTTGCACAGCAAACCAAGGCGCCAGAGGAAGATGTTTGCAGCCAGGGCACCAGAGAAGTGGTCCATTCCGGAAATATTACAAAATAAATCGGCTTCATCTTGGCTGCCACCCCTTCCAGCTTCCATCCCCCGCCTTGGATCCTGGGGCCCTGCGTCCACCTGGGGCGCCCCCTCACCCCATGGTCAGGTTGTCTTCTGTCTCCACAGCAATCTGCACTTTGAACACCTCAGAAGCCTCTTTCCTTAAAGCCCGTGGTCCATCCAAAGGATCCTTCCTTTTCCCCGCCTTGGGTCTACTTCCTGGCTGTGTTCCTGCCGAATTCCTTTCTCCCAGCATAACCAAGGTCAGGTGAGAAGCGCATGGATCAGTAATTCACACTAAAGTGGGAAGAGCAACCACTGCCGCGGACACAGTTACTTGCTGGCCCCGCTCTTCTCTCTTGGAGCTGTAGTTCCAGCTGCTGACCTGTTCCTCCAGTCTCCCTTCCCGCCCAGGGTGACCCTGAGTTAGGGAGCCCCACGCCCATGACCGCTGGGGGTCTCTCTGAGAGTGCTATCCTGACGGAAGGGGACAGGCGCATCTGACACTATCTGAAATCCTACCCGGAAACACGCGTGTCTGCGGGAGGTGAGGACACCATGCTGCAGCCGCAAGACGGAAAGGGCGACAGGACCAGGAAAAGGCACCCACGGCCCGGCTTCCCTCATCTCCCTGTCTGGGACCTGGGATCCCTCCGCCCTGTGTCCTCACCTGGCCCTTCACCCCACCGAGCTACCACTCAGGCTCCATCCCTTCTAATGATGTTTAAGCGGAGGATGCAGTACTGTTAACTGGAGACACACTGTTGCACACCAGACCTCTGGAGCGCGATGATATTAACTCTGAAACTTTGTCTTGAACAGCGACTCTCCCTCCTCCCTCCCCAGGGGACAGGCAACTGCCATTCTGTTACCAGGAGTCTAATGATTTTAGATTCCTCCTGTGAGTGGAATCATGAAGGGGTTGTTCCTCAGTGACCGGCTTATTTCATTTAGCTAAACCACCTTGAGGTCCATCCCCACTGTCACATAGGGTAGGATTTCCTTCTTTTCTTAAAGGCTGAATGGTATCCCACTGTACACACACATTTGATCTTTTAACCAGTTTTAGCCTTTCCCAGTCCTTAACTATGGCCAGGAACACACCCAGCCTTCCCTGTGGTGAAGGGAAGATGGAAAATACTGGAACTTGGTGACCTTCCCTGGCCCTCTCAACTCCTGAATCTTGAGTAACTCTGCTTTCAGGAACACTCTGTAATCTCTGCCTTGATGTTCTCTTGGTTCTTTCCCCCTGGTTATTAGATAGTCAGGGTTCGAGTTTCGGTCAGAAAGACCTGGGCTCCTAGCCCCACTTTGCCAGGACTGCTGGGTAACCTGTGATTTCTTTCATCCTCAAATTCTTTGCTTGTAAAACGAAATCATGGCACATTTTATCACAGGTTGTTATAAAACACAAATGAGTTAATGTCTGAATGTATAATACATTTTTTTCTAACAGATTTTTGTTAGAGGGCGGATGAGCGGCAGAGAGAAAGGTAGACTCCCCGCTGAGCAGGGAGGCTGACACGGGACTCGATGCCAGGACCCTGAGATCATGACCTAAGCTGAAGGCAGATGCTTAACCCACTGAGCCACCCAGGCACCTGCATAATACGTGTTTAATGACTATGAGCCATTATTTTTCGGGTTTATAACGTCGGCAAAGATGCTTGTGCCGCCTGGGGCCAACCTTCCCCAACACCAGCAACTCACTCCCTGGGCTGATCATCTCCTCATCCCCAAACCCCCCCTTTATTCTGGAGAGGGAAAAGTGCATTCTTACAAAGATGGATTAAATTTGTTTCCAAGGGTTCGGTATTTTAGTGGAAGGAGCTGGGATAGAATGAGAACCAGAGAGCTACAGCAGGGGAGAGGAGAGGGGGCCGGGAACAGGGGGAGGGGGCTGAGGGCACCGAGGGAAAGCGGAAGGAACGGGGACTAACATGTATGCTGGCCCCAGAGACAGCCCTAATTAGACTCTTTTCTTCTCTGTTGCTGTTTTTGCTTCCTTTGGTTTAAAAATAAAGTGTCCCATTTTAGCTCTCATTACGCCTTTTAATTTTCATATTTATAAGATGAAGATTGCATAACCTGCCCAGGACAAACTGTGATGTAAGGCATTTGATGTGTGTTAAAAAAAAGCCCCAAGCTCGGCCCGAGGAGGCAAAATGCTTCTGTACTATGAGAACCTTACTGACTGAAGTTTTGGGATTGTTCTCTGAGGCAAGGAAAACCATCTTAAAAAACAAACAAGTTTGTATTCTGGGGCATTTCCCAGAAAAGACGCAGGTATGGTTTAGTAAGATGGGATTTGGTTTTGTTTTTGGATCTCTGGCTGGGTGGTAAAAGGTCAGCTCTGTGTTGTAATCCAGTCTACTGCCTTTCTCCCGTAATCCTAACCACAGCCCTCTCAAAGCTGGGCAGCGTGGCAATTAGTAAAATGAAATTTCGTTTTCTAAACATCTTCTCCTGGATACCTTAACAACACTCTGCTGAGGTCTGAAATGTTCTGGAAAAACTCTGGTGGTCGAAATGGTGGAATAATTTCCCTAGGAGAAAGTTGTTAAAACTCTTTCCCCTAAAAATCAGTTAATAAGATGGAAAGATGGGCCAAAACATGAGGTCTTGAGAATGGGTTTGAAAGAAAACGAAGCAGAGAGGTAGGGGAAGGAAGAGGTTTTTCAAAATGAGGGCTATATCGTGTCTTGACCTGCAGATGGGCCTGCCCGTGGGGAGGGGTGTGAAAGCCCCCCAGCTGTGCCCCTGTCTTCTCAGTGCCCCAGAGCAGGTCTCAAGCATGGACCGTATGTCAGCACCATCCTGGGTCCTGGGCATCCAGACAGGGAGGCCCCAGCTCTGCTCTGTGGTCTAGGCATCCTCAGGTCAACGTGGAAAGGAAGCCACTACCCAGATGTCCTTGCAGGTGTCAGAGCAACAAATCCCAGGACAGCGAGCATTGTTAGAACAAGATATACGAACTCAGGGCCTCCTAACCTCCAACTGGTTGACTGTCCTTACTTCATCATTGCCATTTGTCATTAGTTCTGGCCCTTCTGGCCTCGGCCACCACCCTATTATCACTGTGATGGGAAGCCACCTACACCCTCTATGAACTGAAAGCCTTGTTTTGACCCCCCCAACCTGTTTCCAAAGCTTTTGTGCAACAAAGTGAGATATACTGGCTTGCATTTCTTTCCTCTCTCTCTCTCTCTCTCTCTTTTTTTTAAGATTTTATTTATTTGAGAAAGACAGAGAGTACAAGTGGGGTGGGAGGGGCAGAGGAAAAGGGAGCTGGATGCGGGGCTCAATCCCAGGACCCCGGGATCACGATGTGAGCAGAAGGCAGACACCTAACCCACTGAGCCACCCAGGTACCCCGGCTTCTTTATTTATTAACTTTTATTATAAGAAGCCAGGAAGCAAAAAAACCACACAAAACAACAACAAAAACAGAAATGTAGGAGAGAAATGAGAGTATTTTGTGTATAAACCAGTTAATAAGCTCCTAAGTTTTGGGACCAACTCTAGTTATGGCTGGAATTATGCTCCCTGACCTCCCAATTCCTAGGTTGAAGTTCTAGCCCACAGCACTCAGAATGCGGCCTTATGTGGAAACAGGGTCACTGCAAAGATAATCAGTCACTGGAGTAGGGTTGGCCCTCATCCCGTATGACTGGTGTCCTTATAAAAGGAGAAATTTGGACCCAGACACATGCACCCAGGAGAACGTGGTGTGAACTCAAAGGCTGAGGCCTGGGCAGTGCTTCTTAAAAAACCAAGGAACATCGGAGAGCGCCAGCAACCAGCAGAAGCTGGAGGAGAGGCCTGGGACAGGTTTCTCCCCCCATCTCAGAAGGAACCAACCCTACCGACCCCTTGATCTTGGACATCCAGCCTCCAGACTGGGACAGTACATTTCTGCTATGGAAGCCCCCCAGTCTGCAGGGTCCTTTGTACCACAGCCCTAGAGAACTCAAAACGTCCTTGTATTTAAAAATGCTGTGAATTATAAATAGGGACCTCTGATCATGGAGAGTGTGGGGAGTGTGGGTGCCCCTGTATGCTGCAGACAGCGTGCTGAAGGCGTCACGACCCGCTCTGCACCTGTGGGATGGTGTGTGAGGTTCTCCTCGTGTGAACAGGAATCTTCCTTCTGATTAAAAGTGAAATGTGTTTCTCAGTCATTCGCCCCTGGGTGAGTCTTGTCCACATGAGGTTATTAGCAGGTTAATTTAGATTCCAGGTTAATTTATGTTCTGCAGCTGTGGTCTGATGAAGACGAGAGGGGCCCTTACCGCCATTTCTAGCTCTTGCTATTAGACCATCTCACCGTGTCCTTGGTGTCACTTTTATCTGCCCCGCACGTGCTGCTGCCTCCCTAAGAGCGAAGCAGATATATGTGGAACTAAGGACAAACAGCTCCTGGGGCCTTGACATCAGCATTCCTTCTGCTGTGCAACGGTCCTTCTGCACGAAACCCTTCCGTATATTAAAATCTAGTACCAATAAGATGGTTACCGAGGGCTCAGTGGGAGTCCGGAAAGGTGGCAGGAATCTCTCAAAGCACCCACTGATTCCTTTGGGTTTTGTGACTGTAATCGCCAGGACCGAACACCATTCCAGCAGACCCCAAATGGAACCGCCTGGATGTTACCCTGCTTTGGGTCCTGCCTGGGGTCGCCCCCTCCTTGTGGCTCAGGGTCACTCGCTTCTGCGGGAAAACACTGACCTCAACAGGAAGGCCATACAGATTGGGTGACTACTGTCAAGCAGATTTTCTGAACTCGCTCTTGCCAAAATAACCCAGCCGGCTGACTACTGACATGCGAGCTGCTCACGAATATACGTTTCTTCTCGGAAATAGGCGTGAGGGGCGTCGGCTCTGCATCACCCTCTCCAGCCTCTTTCCGTATAGTCCCTTCCCTCGCATCACTTCACTTTGATCTGGCTTTTTCCTTCCAAGCTCCCAAGCTGGAATTTCAACACAACCCCACCCCAAAGTGGCTCCCTAGACAACCAGTCCTAATAATTTTTATAAACAGCAAAGACTGAAGTTGAGTACCACAGCGTTAAGCAGGGCAGACAATGACGGCTCTCCCTCCATGTCCCCGAAGGCAACACCTTATGTCCAAGCTGCCAAGCGCCAAAGACAGCAGTTGGTGCTTAAAAGGAGAGAAAGGATGACCCCAAATGGGATCCAATATGTGGCGCCTCCCTCAGCGCCTTCCAACCGTCATCGCCGAACGGTGGGTTTCCGGGCAAGGTCATTGTCAGCCGTCGTTTGCGAGAACAGCAGCTCTTGGGCCCCAATGGAAGTGATTTGGCAATGAAACGCTGTGCGAGGGACCAACTCTTGGTGTCACACGGGCCCGCGGAAGATGCTTCTGAGCCTGCGTTTTCATCCTCTGCGACTGCTTTGGCGTTCTTCCTGGTGAATGCGAAGCCACACACGCTGGTGACAGTCTGGGAGGGAGGAGAGCCCGGCGTCTGCAAGGAGAGAGGGGCCGGGTCTCGTTCGTGGGGGCTCGGCCACCTTGCTCTCTGCCCGATCTTCAGGGAATTACCTACTCTAGAGGGTTGCTGTGAGGGCCAAGGGAGCTAGTGTGTAAAATGCAAGCGCTGACTGGGGGCAAGGGCCCAGTGGGGACTGTTGAGCTGCCACGTTTCAGACTGTGCTGGGCACGCAGGAGACGTGGATGGGGTGCACATGGGCTCTTTGGCCGGACCCCTCTCCATTTGCTCTGTGGGGCGCAACCGGGACCTGAGCACGGGAGTTTGCCTCTCTTCCTCGTTTGGGTAGTTTTGTCGCAGGCGGTCTAGTCAACATCCTAGTGGGTCCACACGTGCATTTCCCTCAGAGCTGGTGGTCCCCCCATTGCCCGCAGCTTCTCACACACGTTCCCGAATGCCATTCCCAGTCCTTTGGCACCACTGGCCTCTGGTGTCTTTCTCTCCAGCCCAGGCTGCCGGCCACCGTTGCAAAAAGTCAATAGGTGAATCATTCATCCACTGAACGTGTGTTTACTGAGCTCCCTCTCCGTGTGGAGGGCACTTTGTGGGGAGGGACAGGGCGGTCGTGGTGGTCCTCACACCCCTCACACTCATGGCGAACGGGTCGTTCCACAGCGTGACGAGGGCTACGGAGGAAATGGCCAGATGCTGTGACTGAGGGTAACGGAGGAACAGGGAGACCATTTCACCAAAGTGGCCCACGAAGGCCTTCCTCAGGAGGGACATTCAGGCTGAAACCCAAAGGATGAGCGGGGCCGCTGGAGGGAACGTGCCGGATGCTCGGGGGGACCCAAGGAGGCCTGTGTGGCAGGACTGAGGAGTGTGGGGGAGGGGAGCTACGACACAGGCCAGGGGCAGCTCACACGCCGGGGGCAGCTCACGCCAGGCCTGGCGGTCCGGGCACGCTCAGAATTTTATCCTCAGAGAAATGGGGAATCCCTGAGAGATTTTAAGTAGAGAAAGGAAGTGAGACGACTCAGATTCACCAAGACTTTCTCACATCACCCCTGAAATGGGGCCATTCTGGCACCCGGTCCTGTGGGCTTCTGCTGGTCCTGTCCTGTCTCGAAGGGGAAAGTTTCACCCTCGGAGGCCCCCCTCGGGTCCCTCCCAGCTCTCCCCCTCTGCACCTCCGTGGCGGGAAGGCTGTCATTCTCTCCCTCTCTCATTGCGGTAGAGCAGACCAACATACCATTTATTTTATTATTTTTTTAATTAATTTTTTTTTAATTTGACAGAGAGAGAGATCACAAGTAGACAGAGAGGCAGGCAGAGAGAAGGGAAAAGCAGGCCCTCCACCAAGCAGAGAGCCTGATGTGGGGCTCGATCCCAGGACCCTGAGATCATGACCTGAGCCGAAGGCAGAGGCTTAACCCACTGAGCCACCCAGGCGCCCCACCAACATACCATTTAACCGGCCCACCATACCAAAGCACACGGTTTGGCGACACTAAGTGCACTCACCGTCCTGTGCAAACGCCACCTGCTGCGCCCCCTCAACACCGTCCTTTCCTCTAACTTCTCTCCTCTGCGCCCCCATCAGCAGCTGCCACGCTGTCTCTGAAGGGACGCGGGGCCTCTCCCCTGCCCAGGCCTGTCCTTCCAACACTGATGCGAATGAATGAATGAACAAATGAACGTCTCTCTCTCTACATACACACACATAATACATATATACACACATATTATATATATGTATATAACATACATGTATATATATTATATGTATGCATGTGTATACAGTAAAGATTTATGTATTTGAGAGAGAGAGAGAGGGAACATGGGTGGGGGAGGGGAGAGGGAGAATCTCAAGCAGACTCTGCATGGAGCACGGAGCCCGATGTGGGCTTTGATCTCATGACCTTGAGACCATGACCTGAGCCAAAATCAAGCACCAAAGTTCAACCAACTGAGCCACCGAGGTGCCTCATTCATTCACTCATTCATGCATTTACAAATCCTTCCTTCAGTTATCTCTTCCCTTGACGTGAGACTAAATTGCTCCTTCACTGCAACGCCGAGGTTCCCAGTTTCTCTGTGCTCTGCCTGTATGGCCCCCACCACCTGTCCCCCTAGCCCCGGGGCTCAGTCCCTGTTCCTGCAGCAGCCACACTGTCCACCGCCCCTTCCGCCGTGAACCTCCTTGGTGCCTTGGCTTCTGTCCTGCTGTGTGGGAGCAGCCCCTCACACATGGAACGTTGCTCATTTAGGTCCTGTCCCCCCTCCTGTCCCTACACACAGACACCCTCACTTCTGTTCCCAGCTCAGTGCTTTGACTCCTGGGCTCAGTGCGCCAGCTGCCAGCTAGACATTTCCCCAAGGACAGCCTGCCAGCATCTCACATGCAACAGGTCCCAAACCAAACACATCATGTGCCCCCGCCAGGCCCAGCGTCACTTCTGGGTCACGTGTCCCAGAGGCCGTAATTGCTGCTGCCTTACCTCAGGCCTTGCTGACCGCGTCCCGTCACTGTGGCTAAAGTCTCCTTTGTGTCTGACTCTGAGCTTCCCCTGCAGGAATCCGGCCTCTCTGTGGCTTCCAGCTTCATCTTCCTCAGACCTGGGCTCAGTCGCAGGGCTCCCCTGTCCCAACACATCAGTGACACACACACTGACATGCCTTCTGCCTGACCTCCACCCTCCAGCCCGCCCCTTAGTCTCACCGAGGACACCAGACTGGACCACGAGATGGCGGACATTCTAGGCCCCCTTCCCGGCTACCCCACCTGACCCGAGAGGCCTGTCGGTCTTCAAGTTCCTTCCAGCTGACGCTTTTCCTTCCCAACTCCTGCTCCGATGCCCTCTTCCCAAAGTGGCTCCTCCCTATCGAATGTTCTGGCAACTTTCCTGTTGACGCCAAGCCTGTTCTTAGTTGCTCTGCCTGATGTTAATCCTTCCCCCTGTTCTGTTCTCCAAACCATCTTTCCTTGTCAGTAAAACTATGACCGAAAGCTGCGATGACTTCTGCGCCCTCCTCACCCACGGTCTCTGATCCTCTGGTTTCGGCAAAGGCCTGGCACAGAACGAAAACAACGGAGCGGGGTCAAAGCTCCTGAGACCCGCTAGCTGTTCCAGAGGAACCGAACACTTCAGCACCGAGACCTCACTTTATGGACCAAACTGATGATTTAGACACAGGAGTGTCTCCCAACGCCTAAGACGATGCCTGCTGTTCATAGAACAAGTTGACTGTTTCCACCAATAATGCTATTTACTTCCTAAACAAATAAACAAAAAAGTTACTTCCGGGACGTGACAGTCTTTTTCAAAAGGAGAAGTGTATATTTTCCCCACTGTTTGTTTGTTTTTTTTTTTTAAATAACTGGCCACAACTCTGATTTCAAACCTGTAATCAAACTTGTGCTCTAAAATAAGTCACAGGGATGCCTGGGGAGGGGGGCTCAGTTGGTGGAGCATCTGACTCTTGATTTCAGCTCAGGAGCTCAGGTCCACGATCTCAGGGTTGTGGGATCGAGCCCTGTGAGGCCTCTGTGCTCAGAAGTGAGTCTGCTTGAGGGTTCTCTCTCTCTCTCCCTCTTGCTCTACCCCTCCCTCCGCTCATACTCTCTCCCTCTCTAAAAATAAATAAATAAAAACAAATAAATAAATAAGTTACGTGAACGGAGAGCGATTTTTACACGCTGACTGAACTCCAGCTATAACCGTGGGTCACACAGACCACGGGCATTCAGGGTTGGGATTGGCTTGTGCTCAACTGGAGCCCCTCAATGGGGCCAGGGAGGCCTGGCCTCCCCATCTGCACAGACTCAGTCATTCGGAGGTTCTTGGCGGCCCTGGAAAGCCTGATGGAGTACAAATGTGGTTCCCAGTCTCCTCTGCCGACTTCCCAAACTCTCGGCCACATCTTCAGTCCCAGTCTTCCTCCCAGTGGAGCGTCTGTGCCCTCAGACCTGCCGGGGTGCAGGCTCCCGAGGAAGGACAGCTGCCTCCCACCCCCCCCCACCCCCGTCCCCACCTCAGCTTTCCTGCAGGCTGTTCAGGGGAACATTCTCCAGATCAAATGCTGCTGATACTTGCTCACTGGATTGCAAGTGTGAAGGGTTCAAACCCCCTCGCCCAGTGAAACGCTGTCCTGGAACATGATCTGACCTACGCCATCCTGAAGAAGGCAGAGAGCTTTTTCTGTTCCTTGTCACTTGTTTCTATGTTTTAAATGTCTGCCTCATACCGAAGACTCTCAGGGGCTAATCCTGAGGGAAAGGGTGAAGGAGGAGATGGCATGGACCCCGCTTCCAGGTCCTTCTCATGATGTACGTGCCCAGAACCCCTCATATTCTGGAGAAAGGATCCGACTTCGGGCACGTATACCTCAACGTGGAGCCCAGTGAATTCCCATCAGGGAGCCCTTGGGTGCCCGTGAAAGGGCAAACCCCTGGCCTCAGCCAGACCATGGAGTAAGAAGAGTAGGGAGGGGCGCCTGGGTGGCTCAGTAGGTTAAGCCTCTGCCTTCGGCTCGGGTCATGGTCTCATGGGATCGAGCCCCATGTCAGGCTCTCCGATTGGCAGAGAGCCTGCTTCCCCTTCTCTCTGTCTGCCTCTCTGCCTGCTTGTGATCTCTCTGTCAAATAAATCTTAAGAAGGAGAAGAAGAAGAAGAAGAAGGAGGAGGAGGAGGAGGAGGAGGAGGAGGAGGAGGAGGAGGAGGAGAAGGAGAAGAAGGAGGAGGGGAGGAAGAAGAAGGAGAAGGAGAATAAGAAGAAGAAGAAGAAGGAGGAGGAGGAGGAGGAGGAGGAGGAGGAGAAGAGGAGGAGGAGGAGGAGGAGAAGAGGAGGAGGAGGAGGAGGAGGAGGAGGAGGAAGAAGGAGAAGAAGAAGGAGGAGAAGAAGGGGGGTAAGGAGTACCGCTGGAGGTCTGTTTCTTGGGCTTAGCATGCATTTCAGTCCACGTGCTAACAAATCTCAGGGATTTTGGAGGTGGAGGGCGCTGTTCTCAATGATGGGCAGCTGGGGATTTGGGACCCGTTAGCATGCAGAGTATGGGGGGATGGCGATGGGGGTGTGTATGGGGGGTACGTTTTGAAAACCAGGGGTCTTGTTTCTAATGGTAAAGTCACACTGCCTGTGGGTCACACCACCTGAGTCTGTCCATATATTCTCTCTTCTCGAACGAGCTGTGCCAGTGTAGAAATTTTGGAAATAGTTCCGTCGCTGAGCTTTTGGAATGAGCTGCTGGTGTCCTGAATGTGACAGCCCTCTTTCAAGGGTTTGAACTTCTTCCCACATTCAGTTATAACAACTCTACTTCGTGCACTGCCGGAGGAGCGGACGGCCGAGTTACAACTACTCCGGGTTGCGCTCCCTCTCCTCTCCCTCATGTGCGCACAACAAATATACACCCCATCCACACACGGCTTCTTTATATACCAACATGCGCGCGTTCTGTCACAAGGAGACGTCACGACACATTTGAGTGATTTTGAGCATCCAGCTAAAAGAGTTTGTGGAACAGCCCGTGCTGCATTTTTTTTTTTTTTACCAAAAATAATTCTCATATGATACAAAAATACATCTCTTTCCTAAGGAGCATTAATATTTTCCAGCCTCAAGTGAAAGTTGGGTTTGTGTGTGCCTTAATTTTACACACACATGTATGTGTGTATATTTAAAATGTAAAAATAAGGTACAGATATTATATTATATACAAATAGTATATATATGTATATATAGATCTATATATATATATCTCCTTGAGGCTATCTTTCAGGGCATGGAGTATGAGAAAATCTTCTTAGCTGGGGCCCATCTCTCCTGCCTAACACTTTTTTGAAAATGATTTATTTACTTATTTGAGAGAGAGAGTGTACATAAGCATGAGCAGGGGGAGCGGCAGAGGGGGAGGCAGAGGGAGAAAATCCCAAGCAGATTCCACACCCAGTGCAGAGCCCAATGTGGGGCTCGCTGTGGGACTCCATCCCATGATCCCAAGATCACTCAGCTGACTGGCCCACCCAGGCACCCCCTCCCATCGGACATTTTTAATAGTTGAAGCCTGGTATACAGGAGGAAAGCTTTGACTGGTCGGATCCAGAAACCATGACGCTCATGAAAATGCAAATTCCTAGGCCCTGTACCCTACTAACTAAATCAGGATCTTGGGGGCGGGGGATGCGAGCGTAGTCTGCATTTTGAACAGGGTCGCCAGGAGACTGTCACGGTCGTGATGCCCTATTCCAGAGCCTAAATATCATAGACCTCTTGTTGGAAGGCAGGCGCGTTCCTGCCAGGCTTAGGAAGTGCCTTCGTTGTCTGGCAAGGCTGGGTGCAAGGCAAGAGCCCCGTCTTCTCCTCCTGAAACATCTCACAGCATCTACAAGATGCTTTATATGGATATGTGCCTCCCGTTTCCCCTGCTTTTGATGAAGAGAGGTCATGAAATGCCAGAAAAGAATGGGTAGGTGTCCCGCTAATAGCATTTCACCCTTTGACTCTTAGTTAATTAGCCAGCTCGTGGTGATTTCTACTCCACTTTTCAGAGCCTTTTAGACTTCAGTTGGAAGGATGGTCCCACAGGCGAGTTACTGTCCCTAGACCAGCAGCAAACAACTCTACCCTGAACCTGAACTTCCGTCTGAACTTCTATGTCACCTTTCATGTTGGCTAAGGACACGCTGACCTCAGACTAATGGGAAATTCTTTCTAAAAATCAAACACTTGGTCAAGTAAGTGCAATAGGATGATTTGATGCTGTCCACCCCCCACCACCCCGTCAGAGAAAGGGGATACTTTTTTTGTGCTACTTGGAATCACCCTCATTTTATTTTATTTCATTTTAAGATTTTATTTATTTATTTGACAGACAGAGATCACAAGTAGGCAGCGAGGCAGGCAGAGGGAGAGGAAGGGAAGCAGGCTCCCGATGAGCAGAGAGCCCGATGCGGGGCTCGATCCCAGGACCTGAGATCATGACCTGAGTTGAAGGCAGAGGTCCAACCCACTGAGCCACCCAGGTGCCCCACCCTCATTTTAATTAACCCTCCATAGCCAATGGAATTAAAAGTTTGGAAAAGCAGTATCACAATGTATGTGGTGGCTGAAAACACCCTTCAGAATTGGAGGGAGGATATGGGAGGATAGGAAAAAGGACTCAATAATTGAAGAAGTAGTTTTTTGTATTGGTGATATAAGAACTATCATCGTTACAAGGTTTTAGGGTTTGAATTCGGGATCTGTGCATTATCAAAACCATTGAGTTTATTATCATTTTAATTTCTCTTTAATAGTCTAACTCCCACGCACCATCTAAAGCTGTATATTTCAAAATAATAATGCTGGGGCCAATTTTCTAACAAAAGAAATTCTTTAAAATGACCATTTTGGGGGCGCTTGGGTGGCTCAGTGGGTTAAAGCCTCTGCCTTCGACTCAGGTCATGATCCCAGGGTCCTGGGATCGAGCCCCACATTGGGCTCTCTGCTCCGCGGGGAGCCTGCTTACCCCTCTCTCTCTGCCTGCCTCTCTGCCTACTTGTGATCTCTGTCTGTCAAATAAATAAAATCTTTAAAAGAAAATGTTTAAAATGACTGTTTTTGAGTCACCAGCATTTGACAGTGCCTTATTTCAAATAAAAATCTCATTTTAGCTTCCCTTCATTGCAAGATTCTAGGCCTGGCTGGAGCTAAAATTTTCCTTTCCTGAGTTTGGTTGGAATTTCCATGAAGGTCAGGGTTGATCCCTGCAGCAGAGGGCTAGACAGGTCAGTGATCTGGCAGGAGAACAAAGGGCTCGGGAGGAACCCAAAGGCAAGATCGCAGACAATATTAAAGGACAGACCTACTCCCCCAAAATGGTGAAACAGTCGAGCCTACCACGCCCGTACGTGATGCAGATTAACAGAAGGACTTAGAAACCGAGGAAAGGAGGAAAAACTGTTTTCTTTGGCTGCTTTTTTTGCCCCCAAAGATCCTCGAGGTTGCGCAAACACACCCGACCTATCTGGCTTGTTCCCAAAGCTCCAGACTCTTGGGCTGCTGTAAAAACAGCTAGGAGTGGCGAAAAGGTTTCTGAAAGGGACCTTGCCTGGCTTCGGCCTGAAAGAGTTTTACATGCACCAACTCATTTTGTCCAGGTGGACAAGGGCGGCCACGACGACAATCACACGTGCGGGGCAAAGTGTCCCGTGAAGGAAAAGTCTCTGAGAGTGTTCGCGTTTTGAGGGGGAAAGAGAGAGAGAGAGTCATTCCAGATGTTGCTAACAGTGCTGAGCTGTTTCCATAAAAAGCTGCAGGAATGGCATGAGCTCACATGGAAATAATGTTTTAACGAGCTGGGAGTGGTTCCTGGAGCTTGCCCCCAGTTCTGCCCAGATCTAACGCACCCTGGGTCACCGGAGGAGCTGTCCTCAGGTACTGGGCTGCTAGGACCCGTTCAGCAGGACGCAGGTAGAAATGACCTCTGGTAGGAAGAGATGACATCACTGCCAGCCCAGGCAGGGGTAAAGATGCCTCCGATGGCCAAGAAGAGAACGCCTAGGGATCTAGGTCACCAGAGAGCCTCAGATGTCACCACGGAGATATGACCAGGGAGCCCAGATTCCGAGGACTTGGTGGAATCAAGTACATTTGTAGGCAAAGAAAGGCATCTTCTTTCCATAAACATCGGGTGAAATCTGCCGCTGTTTAGTTTTATGTATATATATATATATATATATGTGTGTGTGTGTGTGTGTGTGTATGTATATATATGTGTGTGTGTGTAAATATATATTTTATTCACTCTCTGTAATAAACAATCCTAGTGACATGCATCGATTTTACATGATTTCAATGCTAATGAAATGTCATGATTGTCCGCTTGAATTAAAATCTTTTTATTTCAGGGTGAATAAATATGAAAGTGTTCTTTGAAATTAGGCTTTGAGCTGGAGTCTAGAGAGCTTAAGGAAATTAGGTGACACCCCTCCCCCCCAAATCCTAGTAGCGTATGATGACATAAAACTGTAAAAATACTCTCAGATGTGCCTCTGCCTTAACCACATGATTGCCAAGAACTCCCACTCCCTGCAGGGCCTGTCCAAAACCCCGTCCACTGCGGACCCCGCAGAACTCAGACTTAAAGAGACAGCGCTCTGTCTTGGCCACTGTGGGCATGAAATTCTTCACTTGAATACATTGGGGAGGCTCTCTCCGATCTGTCCTGCTCATGGGGGTGAGAAGGGTAAGAAGAGAACCTTCTGGACCAAAGTCCTAAGTCAATGCTACTGGGAAGGAGGCGAGGCGGGCTCCCTGCCGAGGGGTGTGGCGCAGACGGATGCACAGACGAGAGGAGGGCGCCGCTCCGAGTGCCAGAAACCGTCTGAAAAGCCAAACGGTGGGAGAGTGGGTAGAAGGAAGAGAAAACACTAGAAGAAAATGTTGAGAATAGAAAACCACACGAAGGACGTCGTGGGTGTGGAAGGCGAGAATCTGGAGTGGTTTGAAGCCTTCGGTAGAATATTCAAGGGAAGGGAGATTTTACGGAGAAATTGGAGAGACGTGGTGAGGCCACTGAGGACAGCACATCAGCTCTGAGGACGAGAGCGACACGTGGAGGGGCCCTTAACTCAAGTCCCTCTGAGGACAGCAGCAGGTTTTGTTGAGGACGTTGGCTATGACGACTCTAATGAGAATTAGCTTCAGCTTACGATTGTCCTGTCAAATACAGGAGAGATGCTCCGTGGGACAGAGACACGCGGAAGCTGTTATTCACCGTGTGTCTGAAACTCGCCTATAGCCGGGTGTCCTGTATTTTTATTTGCTAAATCTGGTGACCCGGATTCAGTGCACAATGAGTGACTGTGATTACTCGTGCAAAACCAACTATGAAGTCTACGCAATGGGCTTCACGCCTGCCTCCTGATTCTTTTTCCTCCAAGGATCTGGGGGTGCGGAGGGGGATAGCCTTTACCTTAATGTGGCTTCGGAAACAGCCTCTCTTGATCTCAGGTCTTCATGCCACTGTATTTACCACATACAGTGTATGGACCACAGGTCACACCAGCTGGGCTCTGGTGGCCCCTTCTTGTCCCCAGGCCCTTATTGCCAAGTCTCCATTTCCCTTATGCATTTACTCAAAGTACAGTTGTTCAGTACCGAGTCTATAAATCACTGTAAGTTAACTTCTACAGAAGGCTTTGTTTACCTCCAAAATATGCTTCAAAAAGCTTAATAACCTGTATTCCTCATTAACTTAGGAAAAGCTGCACAAATTGCATAGTATCCTTTCTCTGTGCCATCATCATTCTCCCCATGGTGTGGCTTCCCTACTACTACAGCTTTTTCTTGCTCTCTTTTTTCTTTTTCTTTCTTTCTTTCTCTTTCTCTCATACACAGGAGACCAGGCCCTACGGAGCTTGCCCACACCTTCCAGAGGATTCAGGCCGCCGTGGCATTTCATCTCCCATCCCCTCAGCTGACGATCTTACCCTCTGCCGTGATGTCAACTCACAGCTCCATGGGGACGATCAGAACCCCTTTCTCCAGCTGTGATCTCTTCCCCAACTCCCAGACCTGTGTAGTCAACAGCTGGCCCCATCTGGCAGTATGTTGCCTCATCAAAAGAGCCAGAAAAAACATCTTGCGCCCATGGATTGCGGGCCATTCCTAAAAAGGCAGGGGATAGGAGATGAAGCCCCCTATAATCACAGGAAGTGGTTGACACTGGAAAGGTGTCCAGTGGTGGCCTTCTCCGGGGGCCCTTTGAAGGATAAAAGACCTTGGACTCGTGGAAGGGAGTTCCACTGAGAAGGGGAGATGTAGAGCAACAGCTCCATTTTCTGAAACAGAGGGGCCACGGGAGAGTCTCTGTGGCTCCAGGAAAGAGACAGAAGCTCCCCCAGGCTTGACGGAGGACTGAGGGACAGAGAGGGGGCTGTCCACCTGGGCTGCGTCTCCCTGAGAAGGAGCTTTTCGTCCCTTCTTTTCTGTGGATGATGACAGGTGAGTTATCATTTTGTTTCGTTCATGGGTGGTGACAGTAAGTCTGAGAGCATCGTCCTTAAGGATAAGAGTGGCGACATTTAGCCCATACTGTGACAGGCAGGGACACCTGAGAAGAACGGTCACCCCCGCAGGGGAAGGTTCTGAAGGGGCAGATGGGGTCCGTGCCGTGGATGGTTCTCACAACTCAGCACTGCACACCAGGTTACGGGCTAGGTTAATTTTCTGCGGGATATTGGATTTAGTTTGCATTTCAAAATCAGAGTTCATCAAATCTGCAGTGCAGTTGATTACCTCCCATTAAAAAGCCCGTCTTGCAGTCTCATCGCTGGGAAAGGTGTGTGTGTTGATACCTTCTTCGTGCCAATGCGAGGGATGCAAATATAGGAGGTTCCTCTGGATTTCACTGAACTTCGCCAGGCGGCTGACACCCGTATTTTATTCTAAATCCTCACTCCAGTTTCTTGAAAAATGAGCCCCACTGCCTACACGGAACTACAAAGGGGGGCCAGCCTTAGGAAAGTGTGGTTAGATTGTGCAGGTCCCTCGCACGGAAACAATGAGTAACGTAATGAATAAAGCTGCTTGGAACAGTATGTCTGCTGCTGCCTCAGTCGCTCTTGAGGACAACTTGTGAGTCGACTTGGGAGCCGGGTTTTGTTTTTGTTTTAAATACCACCATACATATGCTGGTTTTAAAAGCAACATCGCAGATCAATGACCCAGCAGTGGTACATCAGATCATAGAACCTGAGCTCCAGAAAACCATCACTTGAGACCAGCACATCGAAAAAATACTTAAGAAAGAAGAAATAATCCTATGAAACAGCGAGTTGGCTTTGCAGAACTCAAAATCTCTCAGTCAACTCTGACTTTGGGTGATATAAGGTGACTCTGCTTTTTAAGACAAAAGATTAGATTCAGGGACGCCTGGGTGGCTCAGTTGGTTAAGCAGCGGCCTTCGGCTCAGGTCATGATCCCAGCGTCCTGGGATCAAGTCCCACATCTGGCTCCTTGCTTGGCGGGGAGCCTGCTTCTCCCTCTGCCTCTGCCTGCCATTCTGTCTGCCTGTGCTCGCTCTCTCTCCCTCTCTCTCTGACAAATAAATAAATAAAATCTTAAAAAAAAAAAAGATTAGATTCAAAGGCAAATAAGAATTTCAGAGGAAGAACTCACAACTTCCAAACTTTTCCTCCTTCCTTCCTCTTTCTTTCTCTCTCTCTCCCTCCCTTCTTTTTCTTTCTTTCTTTTTTTTTTTTTTAACCTCTCACTTGCAAGAGACCAGGACCCCTGGAGGTTTTAAGCAAAGCTGCTGAGTTGTGGAAAGTTCTCATTCTTTTTTTTTTTTAATGGCCACACTAGATGGCCCATGCCTCAGGATAATAGACACAAAGTGGGGAAGGTATTTGTAAGTTTTTAAGTTTTTAAGCATTCACCCTGATTTCCAAATTCTAGAAGCCATACATTGCTCTTTTTGTTTTCTCAATGGTCAAATGAGGATTTTAGACAACACACAGAAGGCCCACAGAAGACAACAGGTATTTTTTGCCTCATATGGAAAATTTACCTTATGTGGCAGTATGTTTGAGGCCAAGTGTGAACTTTGAGGATAGCATCTACCCACCTGTTCAAAGAGGCACAAAATTTTACAACTGGAGTGATGTATCTGAGTTGGAGACACGGTACAAACACCAGCTTCCAGCTCCCTCTTGGGTCTGGAGCTCAAGAAGCCATGAAGGTGGCAAGAATCCTAAAGATACATTTTTATAGCCTTGGGGTTGTGATCCCAGATGCTCCCATGACCACATGTCCTCTTAGTTTAATGTCTCCCAGCCAGACACTGAGAAGGAACCAGAAAAATCAGGTCCTGGTCATTAGAATCAAAGGTTCCATGAAAATGCTTTTTTCTAGATCTTTCTCTAGAAGAAGCCATATTCAAGAAGGCCTGCAGAGGACAATGCAAGTTTCAGAGGCCAAGTAGGCATTAGGTTGGGGAATAAGACAAAAAGTCACCAGAGTTTAGAACCCAGGAGGACTGGAG
Organism: Lontra canadensis; assembly: GCF_010015895.1. Lineage (NCBI taxonomy): Eukaryota > Metazoa > Chordata > Mammalia > Carnivora > Mustelidae > Lontra > Lontra canadensis. The sequence goes on along the minus strand of NW_022631015.1, from coordinate 19,683,088 downwards.
AGTCCCTGCAAGGCCAACGCAAGGCAAGTCAACACAATGAAAGCATCACATAAACCCTACATGGAACCCAGAGGGAGATGCAGCTAAACAACGGCTCTCAGCTCTGGCCCAACATTAGAGTCAACTGTGCCATGTGTTAATCCAAATTCAATACCCAACCACTGTCCATCCAACTGATCTGCAGTTGGAACATGGTTATTTTTATGTTTAAAACAGGCAGAATTGAGAAGCACTACGCTAAAGATTTCTTAAAAAGTCAAGCTAGGGCAGATAGTGGTCTCATATCATGGTCAATAAGAGCTTAATCCTGGGGCACCTGGGTGGCCCAGTGGGTTAAGCGTCTGCCTTTGGCTCAGGTCATAATCTTGGGGTCTTGGGATCGAGCTCCACATCGGGCTCCCTGCTCAGTGGGGAGTCTGCTTCTCCCTCTCCCTTTACCCTTCCCTGCTGCTCATGCATGCTCTCTCATGCTCTTGCTCTCAATAAAATCTTAAAAATAATAATAAGAGCTCAATCCTGAATGAGGCCGGGAACAGATCACACCTGGCTGGCAATGGACCGGGAGCAAGCAGATGAAAGTGGAACCAGATATAGCCGCTCAGGCAGCTGTGACTAGCCTGGTGAGAAAACATGTCTGGGCCCAGGAACGTAAAAGAGCGCCTGATCCCAGTCTGCCATAGTCATCTTGCTCTCATTCCCCAGGTCTATACACATAATCCCTTCAAAGTCAAATGGCCCTGCTGGCTCCACTCCTTCAGTGCCAGGCTATACATCAGGATCATGGCACTGTAGTCTCCCATTAAACCCCCACTCACCCAAGGCCCTGCCACCTCAGAGGCCCTGAATCTGTGTGAGCTCAATTACCGACCCCCGGATGTACCTGCACTCCCCCACCATTGTTCCCAGTCTCTATGGATCCAACACAAAGGTTTTCAGAGCTGCTCCATACCTAGCAGGAAAGAAAGTTACCACATGTATGTTTCTTCCAAAGGTATCTTTGGGCATTGCATTCAAGTCTTGTCACCTTCTTTCTTGTCCGATTACGCACACACTGAAAAGCACTGCGTTCTATCAAAGCCATTTTGGAGAAGTCAGTCACCGAGAAGAGATACATGAGTTTCTGGCCAAGTTCAAAGATATCATGACTTCCTCCCAGGGTGGCTCAATGTATCTTCTTCTTCTTCCTTTTTTTGGTAAAAGATTTATTTATTTATTTTAGAGAGAGAGAGCGAGAGAGAGAGAGAGAGTGAAAGCGTGAGCAGGGGGAGGGGTAGAGAGAGAGGGAGACAAGCAGACTCCCTGCTGAACAGGGAGCCCAGTGGAGGGCTTGATCCCAGGACCCCAAGATCACGACCTGAGCCAAAATCAAGAGTCAGACTGTCAACCAACTGAACCACTCAGGCGTTCCTCAATCTACCTTCTAATAATAAACACAATCAATTCCCAGGTGATTTCTCTGTTTCATAATAATCTTCCAGGATTAACAGATTGTGAGTACTTTCCCACATAACTGGAACTTATGCTGTCGGTTATCATCACGCCTGCTGAGTATTTTAGAGTAAACCGACTTGGTAGTTGAAATTCTTTTGTGTGAGGACTCTGGGTTCTATTATTAAACCAATTTAGGAACGACCATCTGTTTTTAGAGCTGATGTCAGCAATTTCTAGGGTGGGGGGTATAATATATCCACCGGACGGATCCTTCAGGCTGGTACAATGTTCTCTGAATTGACCACTGTGTTAAGAAGACCAGCACTGATGGAATTATTTTTCCTTTGACAATCATACTCTTTTCCACATTTCCCTCTTGCTTTTACTCTCTTCAACTCTCAAGAGTTCTTCCTGTTATACTCAAAGACACCCAGAACACAAAATGGGGACCTGCTCTCCCATTCCTTTAAGAAAGCCACTCAGAGCAGGCATGAACTTTTTTTTTTTTTTTTAATTTATTGGAGGTTTGTGGCTTTGAAGGAAGGAGTCATACCGCAGACCACTGGGCCTCTGGCTACCTCCCTTGGCCCGCCTTTGTCCCCCCCTTTGTCTTTTTTCCCTACTATACCACGCTGAAAAGAGTCAACGAAATCTTCCAAAAACAATGCTCTCCATGGAACCATAATGCAAATGCAGGCTCTCCCTCTCATCTCTTTCATCTGAAAACTTTTACGAATCAATGTTTGATGTGTTTATTGGAAACAGAGGCTTTCAAATAAATTTGATTTCTTTTTCTTTCTTTCTTACCTTAAAAAAAAAAAAACAAAAAACAACACAGAAAACCATTTCTAATCACTCAAGGTCCAGAGTCTCCCCAAACCCACACTCTGAGTCTGGCTTTCATGGTACCCATCAAACGTCAAAGATCTGGAAGACGATTTTTCCCACCCTGGGAATGGCTTCCTTAGAACATGGATTTTTTTTTTTTAATAGACTTTGTTTTTTAGAGCAGTTCACAGCAAGATTAAGCGTCAAGCACAGAGAGTCCCTGTACAGCCTGTGCCCCACATCACAGCCTCCCCACATCAATATCCCACACCAGGGGGTATGAACCTACACAGACACACCATTATTACCCAGAGCCCAGAGATGACATTAGGCTTACTCCTGGTGAATGGAAGCATTCTTTTTAAAAGATTATTTATTTGGGAGAGACAGAGAATGAGTAGGGGAGGAGCAGCAAGCAGAGGGAGAAGCAGACTCCCCACTGAGCAGGGAGCCCGACGAGGGGCTCAATCCCAGGACCCTGAGATCATGACCTGAGCCAAAGGCAGAGGCTTAACCAACGGAGCCCCCCAGGCACCCAAATGGAAGCACAGTTAGCACAGGGTTTTATGACACCTGCTCTCTGCTTTGCGCTCTGCTGGGTCTCATGAACTGAGGCTTACCCGGGATTCCCCATCAGAGGGCAGACCATCGGAGGGCAGGGACCTCAAGTCTGAGTTTTGTGCAATGCCAGCGGCCTTCAGTAATCCGCACAGCTATTGAAATGGACTCGTCTGAAAGTTCTAGAACGGAGAAACCTACGCACCTTCACGTTCTGCAACAGTTACAAGAATGATTTTCGACAAGCTGTCTGGGGCTGTTCTCGGGACATCATGTGGGGGAGCTCTCCAGACAGGGATGACAGTGGAGCCCGGCAAGGTCATGAGGGCTGAACCAGTGCCAGGAGCCGGGGGTTGAAACCGGATGCGCGGTGTGACGGGGTCAAGGAACCGGCTAACAAGGGACAGAGGTGTTGTTTAAAAAGGAGAGCGAACCGTGTCCCCACTTCTTCTGTTCCATTTGGATCCTCAGTTTATTTCTAAAACGGTCTTAGCTCCAAAGCAAACACACCTCGGCAAATGTGCCCAGATGTGCGTGTCTTCACCCAACCAGGCGGTGACGGCTGCACGTTGTGGGTCCTCGGACACAGCCCGGCTGCCGCGGACTTTCCCAGCGTGCGGTTGGAAGCGGGCTGTGTGTGTAAACGATGCCAAAGGCTGAACTCACGTCAGTGGACACCTTCTTGGGGAGCTCAGGCACAACAAGTGAAGAACTGCGATGACAGTGGATCTTACTGTCTTGTAACCCCTAAAATTCCTGCTAACGCAGGAAGTCAGAAAATAATCACAAGCTTTAGGACCTTGTTATCCAGGATGAGAGGAGGGCAATTGGCACTTGATCTCCATTTGTGGGAAAGCAGCTTTTTTTTTTTTTTTTTGAATCGCAGCTAATTGAAATGCTCATGAAAGAATGAAGATTAACCTTTCCGATTGGTCTTTTCCACAACAAAGAAGGATCATTTTAACATAACCAAGAGGAATGCTTCCCTTTTGTGGATTGTCTGATTTCCTTCCCTCTTTCCTTCCTCTCTTTTGAGGATTTATTTCAGAGAGAGAGCGTGGGGTTGGGTGGCACAGGGAGAGAGAGAGTCCCAGCTCACTCCGAGCTCAGCATGGGGCCCGACGCAGCACTCAGTCTTGTGACCCCAAGATCACGACCTGATCTGAAACCAACACAGAGTTGGCCGCCCACCCAACTGAGCCGCCCAGGTGCCCTGTGGCTTGCTTTCTTAAAAATAAAGCTTTGGGGGAGCCTGGGTGGCTCAATGGGTTAAAGCCTCTGCCTTCAGCTCAGGTCATGATCCCAGGGTCCTGGGATCGAGCCCCGCATCAGGCTCTCTGCTCAGCGGGGAGTCTGCTTCCTCCTCTCTCTCTCTGCCTGCCTCTCTGCCTACTTGTGATCTCTGTCTGTCAAATAAATAAATAAAATCTTTTAAAAAATTAAAAAAATAAAGCTTCATCAAGCAATTTAACTTTGTAAAGTCCTATTTTAAGAATTATCCCCTTCAGAGGGTAACACTGAGGGTGATAACTTTCAGCATTTTTACTTCTCTGTAGTGTCTTAATATCCCAAAAATAATATGCATGGCTGTTTATCATTTTTAAACTTTGTTGGTAAATACATAAATATTGAAAAACACTAGGGTTCTTACAAGACAAATTAAGTCCTTTTTAAAAAAGATTTTATTTATTTGAGAGAGAGAGAGAGAGAGTGGAAAACAGCATGAGAGGGAAAAGGGTCAGAGGGAGAAGCAGGCTCCCCACTGAGCCAGGAGCCTGACGTGGGACTCGATCCCAGGACTTCGGGATCATGACTTGAGCCGAAGGTAGTCACCTAACCAACTGAGCCACCCAGACACACCTAAATCCTTTCTTGAGCATCATTATGGACTTTTAAAATAGGGGTAAGTAGGTTGACTTATTTTAATGATAAAACAAACTATCTTAGACCAATTTGGCCATTTCTTGGACACCCCCAGGTGTGGGAGGCAGTGGTGTTATGGGTACGTGTGTAATGACCAGCTTTCCCGCGGGAAGGAAAAAAGCCCCGATGTGTGGCATTGCTTATTTTCACAGTGGGTTTCAAGCTACTCTCTGATGTCATGAAGGCAGAGTTGGGGAGCAAGGTGCACGCTGACCTCTTCTGAGCCCCTATAGGCTAGTGTGTACTCCAGCAAAGCAGTGGGACGTCAGGTGCACACATGGGCACACACGCTCACCACCAGGGATGCATTATAATGCAATGACATCGCAGACAGACTCTGCAAAAATTTACCAGCCAACAGGCACACATATGGAACATGTTCTTGGAAGGGAAGTCAAGTCCCAGGTCGCTGCCCTTCTAGGCACTCCAACAGGCGCTTTCTGGGAAAGACTCATCTGAGGCACATAACCCCAAACCCTAGCAGCAGGATTCGGTTTCCCTTCCAGTGGCTATCAGGGAACAGAATCAGGGCCAAAAACGACGGCATTCCGCGGAGCGCAAGTGACCAGGCTTACTGTGTCCTCAAGCCCCATCTGCGTGAGCACAGAGGGGCGGGGAGACCCGTTCCAGCCATCCCGTGCATGTGAATGCCACTCGGCTGGCACTGACAAACGCTTTCTCACATCTCCTGTGCTGGGTTGCAGAGCTGCTGCTACTGGAGACAGCCAAGAAGGGAAGCGTTGGAGGAGCTACGTCGAGATGGGGGATGGAGGACTACCGACGGCAGTGAGCCCCCTCTGGGTGGGTGGTCCTGGCCGGAGTGCCACACTACCCTGCTTCCGGGGGAGGGGGGGTGAAGACAGAAGAGAGCGGAGCAGCTCACAGAACATCCAGGGCTGAATGTCAGCATCGAGACACACGACATCTGCACCAGCACGTTCACGGTATCTCGGCCGATGTCCACCGCCACCAGTTCCTGACCTCGGGCAAGTCATCTACGCTTTGGAGCCTCCTGTCTCCTTGTCTGTAAGACGGAGACAGTGTGATTGAGTAGTAAGGGAAAAGGGCTCGGTGGTGCTGCCTCACACACTGCAGGCCACTCAGAATTTTTAAATACTTTTTGAGATTTATGTATTTATTTTAGAGAGGGAGAGAGCGCGCCCGAGTGGAGGGAGGGGCACAGGGTGAGGAAGAGGGAGAGAATCTCAAGCAGACTCTGCACTGAGTGTGGAGCCCCATGCGGCGGGATTCGATCTCCCGACCCTGCGATCTTGACCTGAGCCGAAACCGAGAGTCAGATGCTCAACCGACTGAGCCACCTGGGCGCCCCAGGGCACTCAAATTTTTAATATTATTATTAATCTTGACTAACTGACATCAGGCTGAAAAATCATAGCTGATGACATGTGACAAGAAACTCTTTGAGGAGACTGTGCTTTATATCCCTCAAGTTTCCCCCTTCCTCCTCTCTCAATCCTATCATTTATTCTGAATTCAATTTCTTGAATCAATTTATCAATCTATCAACAATTGGTCTCCTTTATTTTGTTTCTTTTTCTTCTTCTTCTTCCTTTTTTTTTTTTTTTTTTTTTTTTACACTATACTGATTCCAGACTCGAGAACAATGCGGAGGCTCTGGGCAGGAACTGGGGGAAAAGGCAACATTATTATCATTTTTACTTTTGAAAAAAAAAAAAAAGAGCTAAAAACAGTTCATCGATTATTTGGGAAACGAAGATCTAGATTTGACAACCTCAGATTGTCACTTTTATTGACGATCGTGCCTCCTACCGTTTTAACCTAGTTTTTAAAATTCCTTTTACACACTCCGGAAGCATCCTGCCTGTCGTGAGGAGCATTTATTGCCATGATATGTCACGCCAAGAGATTTGCTGCTGCTGAGAACGTCTTTAGGGGATGACATGATTTAATGATTAAGCCTCCGTAAGTAAACATGGAAACACAAACATATGCAAGAAGGCAGCATCCAAACACCCTCTCACGTTAACAAAGATTTTTCCAGTTCTGAGAAATTGGCCCAAGTCTCAGGACTTTCCTTTGCTCTTTCCGTTGGTCTAGTTCCCTCTAATGCCCTGATCACACATGCTGCAGAAGCGTCAAGTGGGGTCTGGCTGGCAGGCCCGTGACCACAGTGTCTTTCTGCCCTGTCAGCACCAGCGGGCTGAGGGCCTGGGTGACAGGGCCTGGGTGACAAGGAGTGAGCAAAGGCACAGAACGGAGGCGGGCTGGCCATGGAAGGGAGGCGTGAGCTCATTGCTTCTCCGCTCCCTCTGCCCCGTAGGAGAAGGCTGTGAGGCCAGTGAAGGCTGTCTGTCCAGTCAGAAGACCCCCAGAGGCCCGGCTCTGAAGAATCCTTCAGGGCTGTGCTTGCTACGGATGCAGCTGTGCCTGTGTGGCCTTCCTCTGGGACGCCCCCCGGGCAGATGCCCCCAAGGTTGCTGGGCTGGCCCAAGTCACCAGTGACAGACAGCCTCCCCCCCCAGGTTCTCCCCGGGGCATCATGCTAGGGTCTAAAGACCAAGAGGCAGGTATTAGGCTAATTCCTCTTTTATGTCAGAAAAGATGATGCCCATACCAAATAAAGGGGGGGGGGACTGCCCAGTGGAGATACTGAAAAGTCAGCTGGGCCAGGGGCCGGTGCCTCTGCTCTGCTCCACACAGTGCCGGGCAGGGGTTCATAGCAGGAGGGCACTGGTGCTACCTGGAAGCTTCTTAGAATCTCCACCCTCTGCCCATTAGTGGGAGAGGGACAGTGAAAGAGCAGGAGGGGTTCCAACTCCACCTGAAGCTACGACAGGACGCCCTCCAGAGATGGGGGCCAGAGGGGGAGGGCAGATTCGAGAATGCCTCGAATGTGGAGGGGAGCAGAGCCATGCACCCTGCGGAGGTCCATCTCCAAGCACACAAAATGATGCCTCATTTTCAGAGGCATTTTTAGACCCTTCAAGAGCTGCACAGCTAGGGACACCAGGGTGGTGGGCGGTCTAAGCATCTGGCTCCCGATTTCGACTCGGGTCACCATCTCAGGGTCGTGAGACCGAGCCCCTGCTGGGCTCCATGCTGGGCGTGGATCCTGCTGACGATTTGGTCTTTCCTTCGCTCTCGGCCCCTCCCCCGCTCTCACCCCATCTCAAAAAGAAACAAAAAGGAAATGGTGCAGCACTAAAGACTGAGTCAGTGTAACTATAAATCCATAGATAACACTCTCTAAAGGAGAGAATCTTTTTCTTCCCCGTTAAGTAAAATGACTTGACCAGCTCCTGGAGTGAGGGAGAAGGGGTGACGGGGAAGCACAGATGGGGTCCGTGAGGCACCAAGGACGAGTTCTGCAGAAGAAAGTGCTGGGCGCCTGGTGTGGGAGGAGAGCTCAGAAGTGGGTAGAAAGGGAGGGGAGAGCTCCTTATGGTCTCCGGGAAGTCTGACTTCCCGTCTGTGTACTCAGGGACAGTCCCCTTGGCCTCTCTCCCTTGTTTAAGCTCCAGCTCCTGCCCCAGGTGTGTGTGTGTGTGGAGCGGGGGGGACCTTCCTCTGCTCAGACCCAGCAGCCAGTCAGGTTTCCAAGCTCCATCGGAGGAAATCCCTGTCACCTCCTTGTACTTCCCGTACAGCCCCAAGACAGTGTTAGAAGCACATGGAGATAATAAAAATATCTAAATATATATATAAGCCAATGGTTTGATAAAAATTTTTACTGGGGCACCTGGGTAGCTCAGTTGGTTGAATGTCTGACTCTTGGTGTCCACGGGGGTCATGATCTCAGGGTCATGGGATCGAGCCCCGCAACCAATGCCATGCTCAGCAAAGAGTCTGCTTGAGATTCTCTCCCTCTGCCCCTCCCTCACCCCCCCCACCCCGCATGTGTGTGGTCTCTCTCTTTCAGATAAATAAATAATCTTAAAAACAACCTACTTTTACTGACTTTACTCTTCAAGGGCTTTATTTCGCTCCACCCCTAAAGAAAGGGCTGATACCGAAGACCGACCGTAACTCCATTAAAGATGCCTCTTGTTACAGGTTGAATTGTGTCCCTCAAGAAGATGTGCTAAAGTCCTAACACCCACACTTGTGAATGTGACCTTATTTGGAAATAGGGTCTTTGTGGATGTAATGGAGTTAAGAAGAGGTCATTAGGCTGGGCCCTCAGTCCAACATTACTGGTGTCTTTACAAGAGAGGGAAGGACGTGTGAGACACAGACACCCAGTGGGGACGGTGGCCATGTGAGGACAGGAGCAGAGATGGGAGTAAAGCAGCCTCAAGCCCAGAATGCCTGGGGCTACTAAGAAGCGAGAAGCAGCAAGGATTCTCCCCAGGAGGATTCCGAGGGAGCACAGACCTGGCGACATCTTGATTTTGGACTTCCGGCTGTGAGAGAACCAATTTCTGTTGTTTCACAGCAAGCAGCTTGTGATCCTTTGCTTTAGGCAGGCCCCTGTCCTTCCGAGGCGGGAAGGGGAAGTCCATTCTCTTGCCCGAACATCATGACCCTTTACTCTCTGTTCTCTGAGGATGAACTCCTTCCCAGAGACTCAATGGATCTCGGCGGGACCACCCATGGCCTTCCAGATACACCCGAGTCCTAGAATGGAGGACTCAGCCCCTTCAGCTGAAGCCTCCGTTATTTTTCTTGAAACATGTCTTCTATTCCCTGAATGTTGTAGACAGAACGGCCCCCTCAAAACCTATCTTCGAAATTCTCATTTTCTTTTTTTTTTTTAAGAGATTATTTATTCATTTATAAGAGAAAGAGAGGACAAGTAGGGGAAGGAGCAGAGGGAGAGGGACGAGGAGACTCTGTGCTGAGCAGGGAGCCTGACACAGAGCTCGAGCTCATGACCCCGAGACCATGACCTGAGCTGAAACCAAAGGTCCGACGCTCAACTGACTGAGCCCCCAGGCACCCCAACAACTTTCATTTTCTCTTTCTTTTTTTTTTTTTAAATAAAGATTTTATTTCTTTGAGAAAGAGAAACAGAGCATGAGTGGGGAGGGAGAGAGGGGGAAGGAGAAAGACCCTGACACACATTCCATGCTGAGTGTCGAGCCCGACACGGGCTCCATCACACCCCCTCAAGACCGGGACCTGAGCCGAAACCAAGAATCTGATGCTTGACCAACTGAGCCACCCCAGTGCCCCTAAAATTCTCATGTTCAACAGCATTTTCTGACCAACTATTGTATACAACCCTTATTCTAGATCAGTGGGGGGTGGGGCTCAAATGAACTAGAGGGTCTCTGCTTCCGAGAAGCTGACGTTCTTGCTAGAGAGCAGAGTGTTTATAGATGCGTGCGTGTTTGAAATGGGCTCTAAGTGACGGCATCTGATTCAATGCAAAAGGCAATGTGGGTCTTGGGCTCTGAGAACAGGGCCCCGAGAGGCCAGGAGGGGCTCGCTGCAGATGGGCTTCAGGAACAGGAAGACAGCAGCAGGAGGGGGAGGCGGAACAGTTGTCGGGCTGGGGGGGCAGTAATCCATCCACCTGCCTGCAGTGGAAGACCAGAGAGTCAAGAACAACAAAACGTTCCCAAGATTGCAGAGGACTTTGCAATCTGAGCAGGAGGGGAACGTCCACTTGCCTTTGAATCGCTAAGGGACGTTGACGGCTCCACAGGGTAAAATGGGCAGAATGATAATTAGCTAGTCTGACCCTGAGCCTGACCCTGACCCTATTTTACTCTCCAGTTCTCTGAGTTTCTAAAATCCTTAGGGACTAGATGGGAATGCTCGCTTGTGAGAGCAACTCTCAGAAGATTAACAGGGCACTGGAATGTCAGGGCATGTCTCCAAAACATTTCGTCTCTCCTTGCCATAAAGAGAATCACAGCCTCCACGGCCGCACGTGGTGGGACGGCTGGGAACGCACGAGGTGTCTCAAGTGTGCTCCCAGAGAGAGGCTCCGCAAATAGCTCTCCGAGCATTCCTCGGCCGAGAGTGGTGGATGCCAGATGCTGTTAGCAGCTCGAGACCGCGAAGACCAGAAACAAGGGCCTTCGCGATACCGCCATAATCTAGCTCCTGGTGGGAAGGCTCCTATCACATGTACCCCCCTACTAAGGGGCGGAACAGTCTTCTTTCCAGGAAAGACTCTCTTGCTTTCGTGCTTTGCTGTTTGCCTGCGTGGTCTGTGAGCCTCAGGCAGCTGAGTTGAGGGCGCCAAGCTCCGGAAAGTCATTGAGATGGACTTGCGGAATGCTGGTCTCACTGAATGTTCCAGACCGTCTACAGGTGGAGACCCAGGGGTCCTACACACTAGCTCCCACACCAGCGGGACGTCAGGGTGAAACGTCTGGAAGAGTCACCGACAGGTCTCAGGGCTCTGTTAAGCTTTTGGGAACTGCCCTTGCAAGCGAGCACCTGTCCCTGAGGACTTTGGAAACACTCTGCCCTCAGCTGCGCTCGCAAGGATGCATTTGTGCCGAGCCGTGTGCTCTTTGCCCTTCCTTCTCCTCGGGGTGGACTGGGCAATCTTCCAGGATCTGCTGCCAGGGTCCAGACAGGTTCATCACCCCAGCGGTAATCAGGAGACAGTCCGTATGCACCTGTTCTGCCCCCTTCCTGCTTAGTCTGGAGACCTTCCCAGCTGATCTACCTGCTGAGGCTGGGCAGAGCCACTTGGATACCCTGAGACAAGGACAAGAATCTGGGCCCGGGGCCTCACCCCATTACCACTTCCCAGTTTCCCAAAAGGAAAGCAGAAACACATCTGTCTTTTCTCCTTCCACAGACATAATGTGTCCTTGAACAGAAATGGCTTTTTATTACAGAAAAGGAGTTAGCAAACTTTTTTCCAGTAAAGGGTCAAATAATAAACATTTCAGGCTTTGTGAGCCTCACTGCCTCTGAAGCAATTGCTGAGTTTCCCATTGGAGTGCAACAGCAGCCGTAGATGATAATAAGCAAATGAGTATGGCTGTGTCCCAATAAAACTTTATTTACAAAGGGCCGTCAACAGATTTAGTCAGCAGGCCATTCTCCTGGGACAGATGTACATACATAAGTCTTTTTGAGCAGCGTGTTATAATTTTAGGAGTGACTTCATGGACATTTTTGTTTCTCCTGGCCCTGCCAGGCAGGGAGGCCAGGGTTATGTATACCCATTTTATATATAAGGCAGTTGAGGCCCCCTAATAATTTATCTGATGTCAACAGTTCGAAGATCACAGAATGCAGACGCAGACCCAGGCCTATTGTTTCAAAGTCCCAACATGTCTTCCACCGTGCCAGTGTTTTCCAGAATGTGTCTCTCCCTATTAATAGGAATTACATGAAAGAGGAGTTCTGGAGTCACAGAAGTTTGGGAAACTCCACAGTAACTGAGGTTAAGGAGGCTTTTAATGTTTATTATGAATTTCCAAGTGGGGATTCCAGCATGCTCAGATTTCTAAACGTATGAGACGCCAGACCCCCTTTATTTTCCTGTCAAAGCAGCTTTCAGGACCCCATGCTTCTCGGATCAGAGTCTAGGAAATCCTTTACGAAGCATAAATGCAACCCATGGAGAAGAAACGTCAGACTGGGAAATCAGAGAGGTTGAGGCCCCGTGAAGGCCATTCCAGACAGACCATGCATTTTGACCAGACCCTGGCACAGCAGAGGGATAGCTGAATGGAACAGGGACCACTGGACCCCAGACCCAAGCTCAGTGCAACCCAGGGAACCAAAACAAACAAGGAGGCAAATGTGCTTTGTTTTGCTCACACCATATAGGTCTCTGCTGCTTCTCCTTGCCTCGAGGAACCACTAATCTGATTAGTCACAGTCCAACTTGATGACTGGGCCTGTGCCCCTTGCAGTCTCATGAGTGGAGGGCACAGGCCCAAGCCAAGGTGCAGGCTGGGGTTTGGTTACGTCCGTAGCTCCTACAGAAGTGCTCCTTTTTTACGATGCCAGATGCCAGTTAGAGCAAATACATTTCATCAAGGTCGTGATCTCAGGGTCCTGGGATCGAGCCCCGCATTGGGCTCTCTGCTCAGCGGGGAGCCTGCTTTCTCCTCTCTCTGCCTGCTTCTCTGCCTACTTGTGATCTCCGTCCGTCAAATAAATAAATAAAATCTAAAAAAAAAAAAAAAATCTCAATTCATTCTTAATCATGGCACAAATGCTCCCAAAGAGGAAGCCCCAAAGCTGGCTTCCTCTGGTCAAGCCAGGACTGGAGCCCCCAGGGGAGGCTCAAGGTCTACGAGAAGGCTCTGCTTCCCCACCATCATCAAATCCAAGAATCCAGCACATTCGGACGTGTTTGTGAGAAGCTAGAGTTTCAAGTATGGCGGGGCCCCAACCGGGATCCTGCCCCAGTTTACTAATGATACCGGACGTAGTGAAAGCAGACGTGCATGGAAGGAATGGCTTGCGAGCTTCGCAGGGTGGGGACAAGAAGACACGGAAGGGCGGAGCATGGCTTTCGTGTCCCAGTCTAGGTCCCAGGTCCCACTGGAGCCCGCCGGCTGCACTCCCTGTTGCCAGCCAAAGAAGTTAATGCTTGTCACTCGATGTCCTCTGTCTCTTCATCGCTGGTCACCTCACCAGGGGCTGTTCTGGGATACTGAGGACATTTCTCCCCTTAAGTCCTTAAGGAACACGACTCAACAAGCAGTCGAAGAGTGTCTCTAACTGCAAGGAGGCAGAGGGTCACTGCCTCTGAAAGAGTGTCTGGGAGAAGCTTGCCAGGAGGTGAGGCAAACGTGGGACGACAAGGTCCTTGATCGAACATGGGCAAGACAGTAGCAAAACCACCCTCCCCCTCCTTTTGTGAATGGCTGCCCCTGATGCTCAGAGGCCCCTGAGAAGGGCTTGCAAGTCCCAGAGACCACAGGGCATATCTGCAAGAAACATGCAGATCTAGAGTACAAATTACTTCTTGTCATAAACAACGTGGGATCACATGCAGCTATCTTAAGACTCTTCTGGAGCAAAGTCAAGTATCCAAAAGAAATAAATGCATTTGTGCAATTCCGTCCACCAATTTGTAATGATGTGCCTATTTCCAAACATTCTCCTGTGAGCAATCAAAGAGTTTTGGGCACTGTAGTGGCCTAGACAGCAGCCCCCTAAAGGGACGTCTGGGTCCTCAACCTTAGAACCTGTGATCTTTGAAAAGAGGGTCTTTGCAGATAGAAATAAGTAGTGGATCTTGAGATGGGGAGATGGTCATGGAGTATCCGAGGGGCCCTAAGTCCAATGAAGTGTTCTCAGTGGAGACACATAGACAAAAAGGTGGGGTGAAGCCTGGGGCGGAGATGAAAGTGACATGACACCAACTACGTCACGCCAGCAGTCCCAGCAACTAGAGCTTTGGAGGGGGGCACAGCCCTGCTGACACCTTGCTTTTGGACTTCGAGCCTCCAGAATGGTGAAAGAATGAATTCCTGTAATTTTAAGTCTCCAGAATGTCATAATTTATTACAACGGCCATGGAAAAGGAATAAAAGCACTCATTTTTAAAGTGTATTTTTTTGTTCAATTTCAAACGTGTGCATGCGCACAGACAGGGTCACTCACACCGAGCTGCTGCAAGTCCACGCCTCCAGGTTCCAGGACCTCACAGGTGGCCCGTCACACAGACCTGGTCTCAGCTCTTCTCTCGGTTCTGGAACAGGCACGAAGCACCCCTTTGTTTACAGACGCAGCACTGTTTAGGCGGGAGGAGGGATGCCAGTGGAGAGGATGGGAACCTTCTCACTGGGCCAAACAACGGAACTGGAGGTGGTCATGGACTTTCGCCAGGGACGTGACTTATACCCCAGGGACAAAGGTAAGGTAATGCCACCAAACTCATATCCGCCCTCCTGCTCTGCTCAGAACAGCGGGGACACGGCTCTGACAGCTCCTTTCTGAGCTACTGGAATGGGGTTCCACCTGGCTGCCTTCCTGGGTCTGCCATCCACTGTGCAGACCTCCTTATCCCCTCGCCCATTTAATCTAGGACGGTGCTTTAATTTGGTCTCGGTTCACCGTTTACCCGGAGTTGATTTTTGTCTCCTGTGAGAAACCACAGGGGCGAGGGTAGAGCCAGGTGGGGGGGTACCCAGGAGGGTGGCTGAGAGGAGAAAATTATCTGGGTTCCCAACTTGCACAATTACATGGAAGGCTTTTTTTTGTTTTTGTTTTAATCAATTAGGTCAAAAGGCATGGCAGATTTTGAAGGAATGAAATGACCTAAAGGCTCTTCCCAACACCCCCCACCCCCCTAACCCCCCACCCTCAGCCAGGATTTGAATCAGCCCATTTCAGTTAAGTTTCTGACAGGAAGGGACTTAATTTTTCTAATAAACAGGTATTTACCAAGAAGATAAGCCAATTCTAGGAAGCAAATTTGAGGCAGAAAGCAATAGGCAGGGTTCTCACCAGTCACTTTTCAAGTTTTTAGGGTCTGGTGCTGTATTTTTCCATTACCAAGGGGAAAAAAAAAAGACTATGCATAGAAAAAAGAAAAGGAAACTGGAAGTTACTGCCAAAACAGATCAGTTCCACCAAAAATGCACCAAAGAGCACTCTTTTCCCTGCCCTGGAAATTATGTGGCTCTCTCCACCCTTCTAAATTACACTGTCCCAACAGACTTTATTTTCCCACTAAATATACAGAATGGAGATATTAGCTGATAACGTGGCCTGGGCTACTTTTGGAAGAACATGTATTATTATTATTATTATTTTTTTTTTTTCTAAGAGCCTCAATCAGGTTCTGGATCATAAGGCCTTTAGAGATTGTGGCCAGCATTTCCCTGTTTTTGCAAAACTGTGGAGCCTGTCCCTTTTAGCGTACCACAGATGGGACACAGAGGCCGCAGCGAGAGGCCACACATAATTGTTTCAAAGGAATCCCAGCTGAAGAGGAAAGGGGTGCATTAATGCTGTATTCGGATTTTGCCCAACGTGTGTGTCCCTCGATTCATGCCAGAGGAGAGTCCACCAATCATAAATATTCCAGACCCTTCGAGAAAAGAGGGACAGTGGAATCAGTCTCTAACTTAAAAGCAATGACAGGCTGGATTAGAAAACAGTAGCCAGTCGCCTCGGCATTGGTCCCGATGTGGGTTCAGGGTGTCCTGCTAAGAAGTCCGCCAACCTGAGAACCCTAGCGGGTCCCGACGCTCGCTTCCCACTGAAATGAAAGCAGACGAGACTTCTAAATGGTGCTGTCGAATAAAGGCAGTAATTCGTTTCCAGCTGGTACAATTGTTTAATAGAAGGCCGGCTGGGTCTCCCGAAGAAATATTCTCTCCTCGGCACCAAGGAAAATTACCCCATCTTGAGGACCGCTCACTCCATCCATACAAAATGTTCTCGACTTAAAGTACCGAAAGATTGTCAATGACAGTCATTTGCTATATGGAGGAAGGGAAAAAAGTTTCGGAGATACAGAGTAAAGCGAGCAGAAGGCTAAAGCCATTTTGCCATTGTAATAATTATTCTTGCAATGTTTTAATCAAAGGAAGCAGCCTGACTCCCTGCGCTCATCTATATTCAAGCTGCCACACTCTGTAGGTGTGAATTTCCACGCCTTCAGGCTCTTACCAGCGGATGTTGGCAGGCCCCTAGCCGCAGAGTCCCTGTCTGAGGACAGTACCTGGCGTTGCCCTTAATTATCTCAGTTATGCTAATGTGTGTTGTTTGTCCATGGCTAGAGAGATGAGACCTGTCCCCAGTGGGAGAGAGGGGTCTGAAGGTGACGATTTGGACAAGGAGGGTTTCCTCTCTGTTCCGAATCTTTTCAACTTCAAAAAAATAAAAAGATAAAAAGGACTCTATACTGATGTGCATGGAAGAAGAAACAAAAAAATGACTCCGAAGCTCGGCGAGTGGGCATTTCCTTGAAGTCATTCGGTCAGTGGGGTTTCAGTAGTTTTATTTCTTCTTCCTCATAGGTGATCGAAAACAATATAAATATATAAAAAATATAAATGAATGGATAGACGAATGGTTTAAATGTTCTATACACAGAATACAGGGGATGAATAAATAAATAAATAAATTTTAGAATTTCAGCTAAATACGATAAACCAGGAGCATATACTTCTGAATGCAACAGGAGGGCATCGGGGGCTATCCATATAAAAGCAAACGGTGCTATTTGGTATTCAAAACCCTAAAGCCAGGGGCACCTGGGTGGCTCAGTGAGATAAAGCCTCTGCCTTCAGCTCAGGTCATGATCTCAGGGTCCTGGGATCGAGCCCCCCATCGGGCTCTCTGCTCAGCGGGGAGCCTGCTTCCTCCTCTCTCTCTGCCTGCCTCTCTGCCTATTTGTGATCTCTGGCTGTCAAATAAATAAATAAAGTCTTTAAAAACAAAACCAAAAACCCTAAAACTGGTTGGTCTTTTGCAGAGCAGGATGGCAAAGCTTGCTAGTGTCATAGGAGTCCTGGTCAGTTTTCTAGTTTTGTGGGCAGGACCTGCCGCTGGAACCCAGCCGAGTCTATCTGACCAGAGACTGACCATGGAAGTGAATTTGATCCGCTGGTCTCGGATCAAACCCATGCAGGGTAGGTTCCCGTATCAGCAACAGGGGAGAGAGAAAAGTGTATGGGTCGCTTTTCTTCAGCCCTGGGCTCCTCGTTGCCGGCCATGAATTCGAGCTTTTCAGTCCGTTTCCCCAGCAGCCTCATCGCTGGAAGGGGAGGGAGAGCACGAGGGCCTGCCTGAACGTCTAGGGTCTAATTCCAGCCAGTGTCCTCCCGTGCGCAGCTGCCGCTGATCAAACCAGTCGGTCTACACCGGCCAGCTCTCCCAGCTCGTGTGTTATGGCTGGAGGCAGAAGCCAGCGGAGCAGGGAAGTAAACAGGGGCCTGAGTAGAGACTGGCATATGACCATGCTTCCAGAAGCATCAGAAGGCACCAGAACTTTCCAAAGCCCAGAGGGACCCTCTAAATGTGTGAGTCCATGTGCAAAGAGACCTCGCACAGCAGGGCAGCCGAGTGAAGAGGGCAAGGTCAAGGGTCAGACTCTCCCCCCCCCCCCCCCCCCCCCCCGACTAGCTGGGTCATTTGGGTCTGTCACTATGTCCCAGCTGGGTGACTGGGGTAAGAAACCTATAACGTCTCCAGGCCAACTTCCTCACCTGTTAAATGGAACAAATACATTAGCTCTTTCCTGGGGTTATGTAAGAATCACAGGATGTCAGGAAGAAAATTTATAAGCTACCAAATGCCGTACAGATGTCATTCCCTCCCACCCCTTTTCTAAGGCAAATCCTGTTTCTCTTTTTTAATTTTTTAAAAGATTTTATTTATTTACTTGACACAGAGAGAGATCACAAGTAGGCAGAGAGGCTGGCAGAGAGAGAGGAGGAAGCAGGCTCCCCGCTGAGCAGGGAGCCCGATGCCGGGGCTCGATCCCAGGACCCTGAGACCATGATGGAGCCAAAGGCAGACGCCTCACCGACCGAGCCACCCCGGTGCCCCACAAATCCGGCTTCTCGGTTCAGAGTACTCATTTTCACCGCGGTCCTGGTCATGTCCCCCTCCCGGGGTGGATTTCAGTCCAAGGTTCTGCTGAGGAAGTGACCCACCTCCTGGGTCACGTGTGAGGATTTAATGCCACAGAGAAAGAAAAAAACAATGTCTTCTCCTTGTGATGGGGAGTTTTGTTTTGTTTTAAACAACACTACGGATCGGAAATGAAGCCAAATCAAATGAAGCCAAATCAAATTGAGGTTTCTGCCGAGAAAGCACTGGAGAGAACGGTAGTTCGCAGCGTCCCTGATCAGAGACAAGCTGAGTGGGACGAGGGGACT
This sequence comes from Lontra canadensis, assembly GCF_010015895.1. Lineage (NCBI taxonomy): Eukaryota > Metazoa > Chordata > Mammalia > Carnivora > Mustelidae > Lontra > Lontra canadensis. The sequence continues at coordinate 19,664,597 of NW_022631015.1, read as the reverse complement.
TCCCGCGCCCCGCAGCCGGGCTGAGCCAGGGACACGGCGGAGGGAGGAAGCGCGTGCCCAGGGGAAGCTTCTGTGGGTTTCCCTGGGCCGCTGGTTTCTGGTTTTTGCCACTACACACAAAGCTGCAGTAAAAACTGTTGAAAGTGTAGGGGAGGAATAAAAGCCCGAACTTGGGTTAGCCGCTCCCTTCCCCGGTGTCTGAACTGTTGCAAGATCACCAGATGTGATACGGAACACGCGGTTACATCCGAGTTTCAGATGAACAACAAATATGTGTTTTTAGAATAAGTTTGTCCCAAAGACTGCTCAGTCTGTTAGACGCCCCACGGTGACCCTGCAACGCAGTCTCATGTCATGTGTGCGGACGAAGCTGCTTGTCCCCACAGACAGCAGCAGAAGCAAGCCTAGGTGTGCCCCGAGGGGTTGACTCCCTGCAGACAACAATGCTAAGACTGGGTTTTTGGTTTTGTTTGTTTGTTTTTTTCAAAAAAGCCATTGAACACACAGCACCCTGACTTTTTCTGAAAGCCTGTTCCCATCAACCCAGGAAACTACTGAGCCATGATTAGTGGTTGCTGTTTTAATACCAAAGCCTTTGTGTGCTTGTGGTCAACAGGAACAGCCAGCCCTAAAAGGTTAATTAATGACTCTCTCCACCTCCCTCCACTGACCACAGGATGTGAGAACAGGAGGGGACTCTGTCTGAGGTTGGTGATTTCACAGGATTTCCACCCTGACCTGACTTGAGATAATTAGGTCATCAAGCCAGGAAGGGGCAGATTAAAGAGGGTTGGGGAGAGGCCGACCAGGAAGAGACTTGGACCTCGGAACTCGGAATCCCAGCATATATGTTTGGTCACAGTCTCACGCTTTTGACCTCTGTCATTTGACCTCATCTACAATACAGCCCCAAGGATACCCTTGCCTCATTCTGCTTCCACAGCTGGGGCTCCTGTGGGGGGAGGGGGTGTCCATCCATCAGAGACGCTCCATTTCTCCCCTAAGAAGGACCAGGACTGGGAAATGTTTGCATGCAGATTTCTACGTCAAGGTTGAAGCAGACAACAGCATCCAAAAAAAAAAAAAACCCAAAAAACCCACATGGCAAAATTAAAGCCAGGTTGGAAAGAAGGCTGGAACGTTAGCTGTGTTTTAGGTGGATACAAGGGGATAGAGATAATACTCCGAGGTTTCGATTTCATGAATATAAACCACTATTTTTTTCTTTTTTCCCTTTCTTTTTAAATATTCTCACCTTGCACTATGAGACACTTGCACACACAGAGCATCATAAAAAGAACGCTAGGAGACGAGCTTTGTCTTGTCGCTTTTTCCCCCCACACTTGGGAGCTGGCCAGAACACTCTAACTCTGTAGCTGGCCACGTCTCGATGCCTTGCAAAGTGTTTCTGGAACTCTTCATTGTACCCTCTTCTGTGACTTTCCTTTAACAGCACACACCAAGGGACTTTCCCCTCTGTGTTCGGCAGTTAGCGCTGAATCTCCCTGGCAAGGCTCTCAGCGACTGCACAATCTCACACCTGCCAGTGTTAGAAAGTTCTGGGAATAAGGACTCTGTGCCAGACATTCTTTTGGAGCACTTCACCTCAACAAGTCCCTCACTGTCCCAGCCATTAGATAAGTAACCCACATTTTGAACTTGGTTAAACTTTTTGCAGCGACAGTGTGCAATAAGCACATCCAAGATCTGAAGTACGTGCCAAGGTCCTGGGGTTTTAACACTGGATCTCACACTGTCTTTCTTAATGCCTCAATTTTTTTTTTTTTTTTTGGTATCATGCCTCATGCTTTCCAGAGCGCCCTCACATCTGTTGCTCCTTTGTCCTTTAGGACAGCCTGTAAGACGGCATGGGCACGTTCAGATTAGGGGACATGTTTGTAGACTCTACCTCCTGCCGGGTTCTGTGTGAGGCATGTTCATGCATTCTCTCTCATGCGATCGTGCCGACAACCTACGAAGTGGCTCAAGGGAAAGGTACCCACCAGGAAGACAAAACAACTTGAGGACCAGAGAGTGGCATGCCTGAGGGTTGAAAGCTCACCCTTTTCCATACTACATATAACCCGTTTGAAATTCTGTGGCTCAGTTACAATTCTTCCACTAACTATGGCAAGCCTAAGAAGTGGCACTTGAGCAAAGAAATAATATTCTACTGGCATAGATGTGCCTTCATGTTCCACTTAAACACGATAACCACAACTGGGTCCTTGTGCCCATTTGTGGCCTCTTGATTCCTGGACAAGAAATTGGCCTCTGTCCAGCGTGTAGGTGGATACTGCTTCTCCATGTTGTAGGAGCTGGGTGCCTCTGCTCTGAGCTCCCAAAACATCCTCATTTGTCTCTCTAGTATTTTATTAATAATAAAACTGCTACTATTAAAGTTCTATATTCAGTATTTTACAAAAGTAATACAATATAAGGTGTAAAAGAAAAAAGCTAATCATCTACCCAATTCCATCTCCCCACAGTGGCCAGTATTAATTCTGTGCTAGGTCTCTGGACACACGTTTCTCCCTGGTCATACACACACACAAGCCTATACTTCTATTTGAATTTGCTGGCTTGTCTTCCATGGAAAGAGATGCACACATTTTTCATTATTGCGAAACTCCTTTCTTCTTCTTCTTCTTCTTTTTTTTTTTTTTGATTAATAATATCTCATGGATATCCCTAAGTCCCATTCCCTAATTATACATACATACATATACACAATGAGGTATCATATAAGAAGTGATGATAATATGAGAATTATACACACATACATATACACAATGAGGTATCATATAAGAAGTGATGATAATATGAGAATTCCTGTTAATGATGATACCATAACTCCCCTTTTGATCTCTTTGTTTCTGGTTTTTGCCACTACACACAAAGCTGCAGTAAAAACTGTTGAAAGTGTAGGGGAGGAATAAAAGCCCGAACTTTTCCTCTACCCATTTAGGCTCTGTTCCTGAGGCCCGCTAATAAAGCTGACAAAAGACAGATTAACAGGAAAAGAAGTTTACTTCACATACACACAAAAGGTTTTTTTTATAGGAAAGAAGTGAGACGCCAAGGAGTGCTGAGGCCTGAAGGTATATATACTCTTTTAACAAAGGGTGAGGAAGTATGGGAAAAAATGACAAGATGAAGGAAAAGGGCTTTGGGCTTCTAAGAGTAGTAAGTTGTAGGAAGGTACATATCTGTAGAGACTAGTGGAAAACCGTGGTTAGGCTAGGCTTGTTCACACAAAATCAAGTAAATGTGGTCTCTGGTGACAAGTCATCTCCTCCTGCTTTGAGAGGGGGAAGTGGGAAGATCTTACCAAGGGAACATGTGCCCTGTTTTAGGCAGAAGAGGGGCAGGTGGGGTTCCTCCTATGACTCCTCCAATTCAAAATTATCCTTCTGCTGAAGAGGCGTATTTTGGGGGTGGCATACTCTGGTCCTCTTCAAATGTATGTTCTTATATACTATTGCTGTGGGAGACATTCCCCAGGGTGCTGAGTGGAATGTATATGTGTATTTTTTAAACATGTGGCCAGATCACTTTCCAAAAAATGGCAGCAACAAGTCACCATTCACACAGCAGTGTGAATCCACGAACACCCATCTCTTCCACATCCTGGCTGGCTTTTGGTGGGTGGCCCTTCCTTCTGTCCACCTAAAGGATGTACAGTGGCACCTCTTTGTTGTTTTAATTTGCCCTTTGTTCCCTACTCGGGAAGACTGAGCGTCTTTTCACATGTTTATTGACCACGTGCATTTGCTTTCTCTGAGTTCCCTCTCATTGTTTAATTGTTTTCCCTCTCTCCCTGGGGTGTGAGTTCTGCCAGAGCAGGAACCAAGTATGTCTTCTTATTCTGATGGTTCTTTCTAGCTCCCGGCAAACAATAAACACAAAATAAAGAGTAAGAGAATATCCTTCAACCTAGCATTTCTTCTCCCAGGACCAATATAGGAATAATAATGTCTATATGTAAGACTATGCCCATGAAAATACTCACTATAGGATTGTTTATCACTGAAAATAAAATATGTTGTGATATTTGATACAGAAGGAAGATAATTATGATGATAACTTTTATCTGGTGGAGACTCCTAGGTAGTGTGTTAAAAGTTTGGGTTTTTTTTAATACTTTGTCCTGCTTAATCTTCACAATATATTATGTTTTATTTATTTTAAGATTTTATTTATTTATTTGACAGAGTGAGACCATACGTAGACAGAGAGGCAGGCAGAGAGAGAGGAGGAAGCAGGCTCTAGAGCGAGCAGAGAGCCCAATGCAGGGCTCGATCATGACCTGGGATCATGACCTGAACCAAAGGCAGAGGCTCAGAGGGGCAGAGGCGCCCCATGCAGTGTTTTAATGGCTTTTTAAAACGTAATATATTGGGGCACCTGGGTGGCTCAGCAGGTTAAAGCCTCTGCCTTTGGCTCAGGTCATGATCCCAGGGTCCTGGGATCGGGCCCCACATCAGGCTCTCTGCTCAGCAGGGAGCCTGCCTTCCTCTCTCTCTCTCTCTGCCTGCCTCTCTGCCTGCTTGTGATCTCTGTCTGTCAAACAAATAAATAAAATCTTAAAAAAAAAAACAGTGCATGCCAATACAATCCTAACTGTTTAAAGAAATGCTCCTGTCTGCATAAATAAGGGGAAAGATACACAGCACTATTGATGGAAGCTTATTTGTGTGACTAAAAAAATACAGATTGTTTTTGCCTGTGTCTACTTTTATCTAAGTCTTCTACATAAGAAGAAGCATGTAAAAAAAGCTTTCTCTTAATAATACTCTAGTATGTAGAGCTTTCTTATTTTTTATAAAGTGCATGTATGTATATGGATACATATATACATACATATACATAATATACTTTATTATATATAAGTATATATAAATGAATAACATAATAGATACCATGTATAATAACGTGTATATATGTGTGTGTGTATATATATATATTCTAAATATACACAGAGACCTCTCTTTAGACACATGTATATATATGGATATAAAAACCAAATAAAGTCCTTTAATAAAAACTAAAGCTGATAAACACCCAGTGAAATAGCTCACCGGCCATCTCATTTTTCCTAGATAATGTATGTCCTGGGGCTTGCTTCCCCATGAATGAGGTATATTTGTCTCCTCGGTCTTTTAGGGTTGGCCCAAAGGGCCATTAATCATTCTGTCTGGAGCTCAGAGAGAACCCTCTGGAAATAGGGAGAGGGGTAACGGGCACGTCCAGGCTCAGCAGCAGTGATGAAGGTACCCAGCCGCTGGGACGGGACCAGGCACAGGCACGAAGGTAATGATGAAGAGGATCATTTCCCGCCTCACTGGCCGGCGCTGCAGGTGAGGCCCCGCCCAGCACACTCACGCCCTCGAAGGCACTTCCAGCCCCTCGTGTCACATGAAGCTGAATGAGATTTTCCTCCCAGTGGAAATCAAGGCTGGGACCCAGGCAGCAGGTCTGAAATGTGGTATAATGAGCGGCAGAACATGGAAACAACGAAGCAATGGACAAGAAAACACAAGGAATCTTTCCCTGTAGCGGCAAAAACACCCAAAACCCAAACAGATAAATAAATCAGAAATTTTTTTTTAAAAAAAGCCTACTCTGTCTGGTTTTGGTTCTCTCAAGCGTTTCACCCCAAATTCCCTTTCTGTGTATCAGTGACCTTAGCGGAAGTCCTCCCGTTCTCTGCCCCGAGAATACTCATGGGCTGGTTTCGTTTCCGGTGATTGACGCTGTTTCTGTGGACACTGTGGACATGCAGCAAAGCCTGGGCCTCCTACCGAGGTTCAAGGAAGCCTGTATGGAGACACAGTGCAAATGCCACAGGCCCATCCCCAAAGGATCAAAGTAAAAGCCGTAACGTAAGTATGGAAACTGGCCAAACCATGTCTTCCTCCATGGACTATGGGTCCCTGGGGTCCACCACCCCCACCTGCTGGGACTCTCTGACAGCTGGACACCAAGTCACGACACGCCCCTTCTGGGAACAGTGGCAGGTGCCTGGGGGTGAGGCATTCATACACGTCCTCAGTAATATTCTGAAAATTAATTTCCTCTACTCAAGAGATTTGGATGTGCTCCAAACTAACCACAGCCCCTCCACACAGGCCGCTATCCCCATAGAGGCGGGTCTTCACCTGGGGAAGACGGACAAAGCGCCACTGGGGTCTGGTCTCCATGAGCTCTGAATGGCTGTCGTCTCTTCTCCTTAGTGGCTGAGCCCTTCTCTCTCTACCCTTCCTACGAGAAGACTGTTTCTTACCCCACAGGTGTTCATTTGCCTAAGCAAGCCACCGTCTGTCCTACACCTGACCCAAGAGTGGCCTCGCCTGGTCCTGACTCTCTGGGCACAGCACTAGCACAAAGGGCGGGAAGTTAGGAAGCCGGGAGGAGGTGGGTGTGGAGGCTGGCGCAGCAGCAGCCAGCCCAGCCCCAGGGGGAGATGGATCCAGGGGCAGCACCCAGCACACAGAACCCCCTTCAGGGGCTGCGCAGGAAACTACAAGGATTCTGGCTGGAGCCGGCTCACAGAGGTTCATGAAAGCCCACGATTCAGCTTTCTGGCGAGTTTGGGAGCCAGCTGAGTTCCCATTTGGAAGTCTGAAACCCACCAGAGAGGGAGCACTGAACCATGGAAATCAGCAATACTCACTGCTCACAATGAGGGCTCTTCTGGGGTTGCTTGAGAACTGGTGGTTATAACATTCCCAGGTGTTTGGGCGAGGGGAGGCCTGGATCCCCTCCTGTCTCACCCACCCGCTGCCTGGAAAACACAGGGGCGACCCCAGCCTCCCTGAACCTCTGTTTGCTTCTCTGGGGGACCAGCACTGAGCCGATAAAAGGACACACAATAGGAGTTAATAATTTATGTAAAATGCTGGCAGTGCTGCCTGGCCCAATGTATTTTCCATTAATACGCATTTTTTAATACTTGAGGACACAGAATGGATTAAGACTTATTAAAAAACAAATACCCCCCCCACACACACACAACAAACCTGAAGGCTTAACCCACTAGTTTTAGGGTTCGAGGGCTACTTTACATGTAGGTCCCAGAACTTTTCAAGGACTCATCAGAGAGGCATAAGAGAAGGAAGAGGCAGCCGTTAAGAAGGCACGATGAGCGCAGTGGCTTCTTTGGCTGATGGCCGCTCTGACACGCACAAGCAGGGATGGAAGAGTCGGGAACCCGGGCCCAGCTAACAGACTTTCAGCGTCCACCCGAGAAGCCACATCCCTCCATCGCAATCAGTCCACGGTGCTGTCGCTGTCGCAAACACTCCCAGAGCGTCTAATCTACAGATGCAAAGGCCCTCACGTGACTTCTCAGACGCGGGAGCCCAAGGTCACCGTGAGGTCCCAGGACGCATGTGGGGTTTCATCGTGTCCCAGCCATCGCTCAGCCAGTGGCCACAGGCGGGGATTCAAGTGCGGATTCCTGCCTCCCCGCGTTACTTCCGAGAGCCCGTGGCCCCCGACTTCCCTTGGACTCTGGTGACTCAGGTATTCATCACGCTGGGGGAGGGGAGGCGGTCGGCTTTGCCAAGAGTATCTTGGTCTCAAGCAGAAAACAAAAATAGATACATTTCAAAACCATCCAATGGTTGTGATGTTCTGATTTTTGAATCCTCTGCTCCCCACCTCCCTGCCCAACCCATTTAAAAGAAATCCCTGCCATTTGAAAAAACCACCTGACTCTCCTGAGAGGCTTTCCCTTGTGTTAGACAACGGGACAGACCCCTGCCCTTGCTCCGGCCACCTGCGTGTGACAGTCTCCCGCAAGCAAGAAAGTGGCACCAGGGGGACCGGCAGGAGCATGTGGGGCAGGTGGCAACGGCGCCGTCTCTTCCCCCAAGAAGAGACCACGTCTCCAGGGGGCCGTTGGCCATGTCCCCACGACTTCCCATCAGCATGATGCTCCCAGCACAGTTTTGTTGAGAAATGTCTTTTGTGCTGACAAGACCACGTGGGCTTAGACCCCACCCGTGTTTCCTCACGTTTCGTAAAGGAGAAAACAGAGCGAGAGGACACTGCTTCGGAGACACGCACGTCCTTGTCCACGATTACCGGCAGCAGAGCGGGCGCCTGAGAACACAGATGGCGGGCGCTCGTGGAAGCGACGGCCCGAGCACCAAGGAGCACCAAGCAGTGTGACATCAGTGGGCAGGGTTGCCGGGAGGCACCGAGCGGTTGATAAAGAAGCAGCATCACAAGGCACGAGGGTCCAAAGAATGCTCCAGCGTTAAATACGCATCGAGATGGAAGAGAGTCATGTCACTTACGACCTGACAGCTCCTGTTGACGGATGCAGAAAGGCTGGCAAGGACATTGGAACAGACTTACATGGGCCTAGGCGACAGGAGAACGGGGTCGATAGCTTGAGTGTGTATAGGACGCGTGGGGAGCCTGGGGGCATTGCAGGAGCTGGGCCACCGACCTCCAGACAGGCCCTCCAGCAGCAAAAGTGGCGAGGGAGAGACGAGCAGTGACAGGGACAGCAAAGCCACTGCGACTCTCTTGAGACCAGCCAGGAAATGAGTTTCAGGAAAGGGCAGTGGCGGAGGGGCGCAGGCGAGGCGGGTACACGAGATTCAGACCAGACAGGTTGGAGGCGAATGGACATGGGAAGAATCCGGGGCGGGAGTTAAGAGAAACCTGAACAAAACCAGAGGATCCTTCTAGATTTTGTGATCGGAAAGACAGCACGCAGCGTGTTTGCCCCAGGCTGCGGGTGAGAGGTGAAGACAGAACAAGAGAAAGAACCCACTTTTTGCCCAGGCCATGGGTTGTAAGAGGAACACCTCACCCTAAAAATCTACTTTTAAGTGGAGTGCCCAGAATCCATATCCCAACAGATAACTTCTACTTCCGTAGTCCTCATTCCGTGCCACACATCACAACTTCACAGCCTTCCAAGATTATATCCTAAAGAGGAAAATCCTTTGGATGCTGGCACTGGAACCCCTACTAGAAGAAAATAAAGAAAATGTCTGCTAAATTTCAGGCATAAACAGCGATGAAAATCTGTCTCTTCGGATGGATGGCAGGGAGGGTGTGGAGAGAAGGTTTTCTCAGATTCTCGAAAGATGCTTTTAGACCCACAGAAGAGAAACCGTCAAATGTGGATGTTCCTGACAGCATCTCACAGCTTTACTTGGAGAAATGTTAGCAATGTTTTCTGAAATTTGGAGGATTTTCAATTACAGTGTATGGCTTTTTTTTTTTTATATATAAAGCTATATTCTACAGAACTAGAATATGATTCTTAGGCTTTGTAAAAAAAATGAAAAAGAAAAAAAATGCAACCATTCCACTTTGGCTGTTGTAGGTGCCTGTGTGGGGTGCACACACCTGTGGGAGGTCCCCGGACAAGTTCCATTATTGATTAGCGATGCCACATTGGGAAAATCACTCAAACTCTCCAACCTTCTGTTTTCCATCTGTCACCTGAGGGTGACGATAGTGTCTTATGGAAATCGTCGGGAGGGATATGGATCAAATCGGATGCAGGAGGGTGTTAAAGAGATTTAAGAACATAATCTCAAACTCCGGTGGCATAGCAGATGAACCTGATGTCTCCCAGATTCCTCCAGGGACGAAAACACCCAAACGACAGATAAAATAGAACATCTAAAAATGTAGCGGGAAAGGAGGGAAACGGCTGGGAGCCAGAGAGAAAAGAAAGCAGAGCCAGCGGAGTGAGTACGGGCTGAGGAGACACAGCCCCCCGACTCGACCACCGGGGTTTCCAAGGCCCACGAGGTAGACAGCATCATGTCCTAAGTGAAGAGCCACCTCTGCCTTTAAAAGGGCTGTATTTGGGGCACCTGCGTGGCTCAGTCATTGAGCATCTGCCTCTAGCTCAGGTCATGATCCCAGGGTATTGGGATCAAGCCCCATGTCGGGCTCCCTGCTCAGTGGGAGCCTGCTTCTCCCAAAGTTCCATGTTTAGGCTCAGAGACCCAGGAAAAAAAGCTTAAGAAATCTTTCCCTGTAACAGGACCTTCAATGGGGAGGGGGACAGATCACCCTCAAGAAAGAAAAGCCCAACCTTTTGCAGGCACCGGTGTGGGCTCTGACCGGATCTTTCCCACGTGTTATGGGAACAGGAAACTAAGAAAGTACCAAAAAGTGCTGGTTGAGGGCCACTGAAGTTTCTGGAATCCCACCAGAAATTTTAAAAAACCCTACCCCAAAACAACAAATTCAGGCAAAATTTTTACAAGTCAGGAAGGGCATTTTACAAATCTTGCTGGAAATGAATATATATATATATATATATATATAATCTCACATGAAGAAAGTATGAGTCCTCGCATGGCATTGAATGCACTAGACCAGTGGTTCTGTAAGTGAGTTCCCTGGACCCGCAGCATTGCATCACCTTAGAACTTGTTAGAAATGCAAGTTTTCAAGTTTGAGATTATGTTCTTAAGTCCTTTTAACACTTTCTGGCATCCGACTTGATCCATATCCCTACTGATGATTTCCATAAGGCAGACCTGCTGAATGAGAAACCTAGATACTCATGCCGACACACACGCTGTCCCCAGCCTTACGCTGTTGGCATATGTTTAAAGCCCAGGTCACTTGCCTTCATTCCTAGAGGGACATCCCACATCACTTCCCCTCCCTGTGCTCTCCATAAGGCTTGGCGTGTAGTTGGTACTCGGTACATTTTTATTGAATGAAAGAATAAATGAGAGCCGTGGGTGTCACTGGGCTATGTTCATTACAGAACAAACAAACCCTCGAAGCCTACATTTGATATTTAAAATAGGGCTGGTGGGGGGGCCTGGTGGCTCAGTCGGTTAAGTGTCTGCCTTTGGCTCAGGTCATGATCCCGAGGTCCTGGGATCAAGTCCCATAACGGGCTCCCTGCTCAGTGGGGAGTCTGCTTCTCCCTCTGCCTCTACTGCTCCCCCTGCTTGTGCTTGCTCTTTCCCTGTCAAATAAATACATAAAATCTTTAAATAAATAAATAAATAGGGGCGGTAGGCTGTTACCTCCAACAGGCTCAAATCCAGAGTGCATGTCTGTAGGGCAAAGAAAGCTGACTTTGCTTAAGGATCCTATAGGCTCTGCTAGGGCTGCCCTAACAAAGTCCCACGGGCTGGGGGGCTTCAATGACAGAAATGTGCCATCTCAGAGTTCTGGAGGCCGGAAGTCCGAGATCGAGGTGTCAGCAGCGTTGTTTCCTTGGGAGGGCTGTGAGGAAGAATTTGATCCAGGCTTGGTCCCTTGGGCATCCCTTGGCTTCCTGGTGCCATTCCTTCCTCTACCTTCACATCACCTTCCCTCTTGAGGTGTTTCTGTCTCTGGTATTCTTTTCATAAGGACACCAGTCATGGGGACTCACCGCACTCCAGTATGACAGCCTTGTGACAACTAATTATACCAACAATGGCCTTCTTCTCAAAGATGGTCACATTGTGAGGAACCGAGGGTTAGGGCTTCAACATATGAATTTAGGGGGACAAAATTCAACCATAACAGATGTATCCAGCATAATATGTAAAATTTTAAATTACGTAAAAATTTTGAAATACAAAACAATGCAGTTATGGGCATATAAAGGCTTAGCGGAAGTATAAAAACATGTATGGGAGGAAAATGACCAACTTCGGCATAGTGCTTCCTTCCAAGGAGGGAAGGAAAAGAAGGAAATGGTACCTACAAGGGGTCTGGAAAGGGGATTTGATTATTTGTGCCATTCAGTTCTTTTATAATATGAAGCAAATATAGCTCAGTGTTAACATTTGCTAAATATCGATGGGGGGTATTACTTTATTCTCTGTGTTTTTTTGCATATCAGAAATATTTCAAGATTTTATTTATTTAGAGAAAGAGAGAGAATGCAAGTGGAGGTGGAGAGGATGAGAGGGAGAGAGAGAATCCCAAGCAGCCTCCACACCCAGCACAGAGCCTGGTGCAGGGCTCATTCTCACGACCCTGAGATCGTGACCTGAGCTGAAATCAAGAGTCAGATGCTTGATCGACGGAGCCACCCAGGCACCCCTGAAATATTTCAAAGTGTTTGTCTGTTTGTTTGAAAAGTAGCATTGAGGAAGAAGTGTTCGTCGCTGGGAGGAACAGGACATTAGGACAAACAGGACATTAGGACAAACTCAACTACAAGGCAAAACAACTTCGCACAGGAGAAGATGACTTGCAGGGACAAATGCAAGGGCTCAAAACCAAGATCCGGGCCAGACTGTGGGAGGGTGGACATGTCCCACGTCAGGATGCGAGTTGCAGGAGGTGGGGGATGGGTCAGGTTCACACAGGCGAGATTCAGGCGACACGGCCAAGGTCAGCGGGGGAGGCGAGGCTGCCCAGTAGCTGAAGGGGACATCCAGGTGACCCAGGTCCAGAGCCGCCACCCAAACAGAGCAGCACCCAAGATCCAAACGTGCTGCAAGCAGTAAGCTAGTGCAGCATCAGGAATTCTGTTCTGGGGAGCAGGACTGGATGAGAAATTTTGCCGTAGAACTCTAGAGAGAGAATTCTACAACCTCACAACTGTAGCTTGGGAAGCGAATGACTGTGATTTAGCAGAGGTCCCCAAACAATGGGCGTCTGGGTGTATCGTTCTCCCTGCAATCTGGAGAAGACAGGCCTTGTGGGGGAGGGTGGGGTCTTAGCCTTGACCCTGTCTGCCTAATTCGAGAAGAGTGACTGTTTTCCAGGCCTGGCACTAGGCGTGTGACAAGCAATGTCTCACTTCATCGTACAACAACCCCATGAAGGGGATACTGTTATGTCCATTTCATAGATGAAGATGTGGAGGCCTTTTGGCGCAGCTTGCTGGCGACCCAAGGCCAGGAGACAGCACAGTGGGGATCCGGTCCCGGTCTGTCTGGGCCAGAGCTCACCATCTCATTCCCTGTGTTCCGTGGTCTCCCGTCATTCACATGAAAAAGAGTTGCCTGATTGTGTGTCAGGCTGGAGGGCCGGCACCAAAGTCAGATAAAGGTCTCTGTGTTCACCGCACGTATGTTCTCGAAAGCCGCTGACCACCCCCACCTTAAGTAGCAAATGCAGGATTAGAGGTTTTTTAGCACATGCCCCAATGACCTTGGCCTGACTTTTTTTTTTTAAAGTAGGGGGGGAAGGCAGTTTGGGGAAGGGAGTGTAACCAAGAGGTTGTGAGGTAGGAGGTCCTGCTACATGGAAAGGCCAGGATTTCTAAAAGATACTTCTAATCGTTTTTGATGTGACAGAACTCTGACGATGACCTTTGAGCCGAGAGGAGGAGGTGGCCCATCCCGATGGAATGCCCGCTGACAGGGAGACCCTGGCCGGGCTGAGGCGCGCACTGATTATTACTGCAGCCTGGGGAGAAAAAAGCCAATTCAAAAAATTGCTTGTTCATGTCATGGTAAATCCTTAATGCTTTTAATGAAAATTCTTCTCCTTCACGAAATATTTTCTGTTTTAAAGAAGAACGGCAAATTAATACAGCATTTCCAATAGCCTTTAAGTCACGTTTAATTGGGGCACTTCCCTCCAGTGAATCGAAAGATGACATTCGTCTTCATTGCCCGGGCGGAATGTTAAACTGGAAGCAGGGATGAAATGTCAGGGTAAAATAATGCTGATAATTATTCTGAATGTTACATTCCCCTTGACCTTGGAATTTAAAGGGCCAAGATGAAGGCTTTTTGTCAAAAGTCAAGAAGTCATCTAGAGACGCTGCTGACATTTATGATTAATGTAATCTGGGATTATTAGGGGAGAAATGCAGAATATGATTAGCTTCTTGTATCTCGGTAATTCATTTTTATATCATTATAGAAACCACATAGTATATGGACATAAGAAGAGCTGACGTGCTGTGGATAATCCTAATCTCTAGGAATTTAAAAAGGAAACCTCTAAAGATAAGGAAGACTTTTTAATTAAAGCAGCAGTGACCAAATAATTCAATTTATAGGTCTGTAGTAAAAAGAGGGAAGAAAATGACCCCCATCTAAGGAAAGATAATGATTTCTTATGCATAATACACATGTGCACACAAAGGAAATCAAGCCTCTATCTGTCGGGTCCTGTCTCTTCAGAGAATTTTCTGGTTCATTTGCAGTGACAAGAGAGTGTGGCTCCGGGAAGGCTCCCCCGGCACCCAGCCCTGAGCTGGCAACTCAAGCGGCCCCTGAAAAATGAGACTCTGGGTGACAGCAAAGCACCTGACGGGATGGATGGCTTCTATATTTGTTGAGAAAAATGCAAGCTCCCGTTTCAAATAAAGCTTTTGGCCCAAAGCTCTAGCTGGGAGAAGTGCAAAGGGGAAGGGGAAACCCCCTCCCCGTCGTGACCCGGCTTCCCTGCCCCTTCACCCTAGCCCCTGCCCCCCACAGGACACAACATCTCTGCCTGTCCCCTCTCCTTGCTCTGCCTGAAGCAGGAGTGCTTGCTGGGGGTGGGGGAAGGGATTGGTTCTTAGAAAGAAAAATAAATAAGAAAGACTCACATGTAAATTAAAACCACATTAACGGGGCGGGGGAGGCTTTTGAGAGAGAACTATGAAATACCTCCCTTCTGGAATGGAAAACGGGATGTATGGCAGCTTTGAGCCACACAGTGAAGGCAGCCATACACTTCGCACACGTGTACACGTGACATATAGGGATGTGATGTATAATATACTACATGGAAAGAAACGATCGCCTCCATTTCTCCCCCTGACAGGGATGGATGAGAGGTAGTGAGGTGAGGAAAGGCAAGGAGGTGAGACAGGGCGCGGGAGGCGGAGGAGGGGGAAGAGTGAGCGCGAGGGACAGAGGCCCACCTACAGGGGCTTCTGTCATCTCCCCGACGGCGGGGGCGCTTTGGGCAGTTCCCGATCAGCCTCTGGCACCCGGGGTGCACGGTCTGGTGTAAAGACTCACTCTCTCCCGGACGCACCAGGTCTGCTGCGCGCTGCTGGCTCTCGGCCGCGATGCCGGGGTCCGGGCATGGAGGCCAAAGGAAGGCTCGCGCCTGTGCACCTGCTGCCCCACCCCACAGGCACTTAGCGTCCTGACACATCATCGTTTAGGGGAAGTTAAGGGAGGCCTGTTTGGGAAGGAATCCCACGAGCATTTCTTAGGTTGTACGAAAGGTACCTGGGGAAACACATCAGAGTGACGTGCTTGCGAAATCCCAATCAGGCGGAGGAAACGGGGGCAGAAACCCCCCTGGACCAGTATCACCAGCTCGGGGACCGGAGAAGCCCTGGACGCCTCTGAGGCACGGTTCTGCTCATCCCAACCCCCTCGGTGTTCTGGTCCTCAGTAAGCACACTTTATTTATTTTAAGATTTTACTTATTTATTTGGGAGAGAAAGAGAGCATTGCGGGAGGGAGGGGCAGGGGGAGGGGGAGAAGCAGGCTCCCCACTGAGCAAGGAACCCAAGGTGGGGCTCGAACTTGGGACGGCAGGACCAGGACCTGAACCGAAGGCAGACGCTTCACCAACTGAGCCACGCAGGCGCCCCCAAGAAGAACACATCAGCAGCACCTTGAAAAGCACAGTCATGGTCAGTCTGAAAGATGTAAGGGGAGAGAGTCTCCGAATGTCAAATTTTGCCTATGCTGAGAGGCGGGCGGGAGCCATAACCGAGAGCACGACAACCTCACAAGTAGCCTCATTCCATCACAACAAACATCACCGTGGAGCCCGTGCGGGAGCTGGTGAAGAAGCCGCCGTGCTTGCTGAGCTCACCGTCTGCCGGAGGGGGTCGACCAGCAAACCCGCCAGCCGCTGCGCAGGCATCCATGTGGGGGGCAGAGGGGGCAAGCTGGAGTGACCCGCATCCACCCGTCTCTGGGTGGAGGAAGAAGGGATAAGAGACCTCAGAGGAGGTAACTCTTGAGCTGAAGTTTCACAGAAGGAGCAGGAGTTGCCCGCGTGAGGAGGAATGGGGGGATGTCTGAGTGGGTGTGAGGGCAGGGAGGCTGTGGGTGCTCCCCAGTGGGAATTCCCACCATGGGGAGACACTGGACGAAGCCCACTTCTCAACAAAGGGCACCACTGTTCACCCAGTGGCTCAAGCTAAAGCCGTGCAGTCAGCCTTGATCTCTTATTTTCCCTCACTGTCCGCATCTACTCAAACTTTACTCCAGAATATGTCCCCAATCCATCTAGGTCCTTCCACATGCTACTTCCTAGCAGAAGCCCTGGTCTTTCTCCTCTAGACCCTGCAAAGGCCTCCTAACTTGTTCTGGGCTGAACTGTGTCCCCTGCCCCCATGCCCGGATTCATATATTGGAACACTAACCCCCCCCCATACACCAGAGGGTAACTGCATTTAGAGATAAAGCCTTAATTAAGTGATGAAGTTAAATGAGGCCATTTAGGAGGCCCCTAAGGCAAACTGACTGGTGTCTTCACAAGAAGAGATTAAGATGCACGAAAAGATACCAGGGAATAAGAAAGTCTGGGTGAAGCCTCGCAGAAGGTGGCCATCTCCAAGCCAGGGAGAGACCTCGGGAAAAACCAGCCCTGCAGGTACCTTGATCTTGGACTTCCAGCCTTCAGAACTGTGAGACGTACATCTCTGTTGACTCACTCCTCAGTCTGTGCATCCTGCTATCCCGGCCTGAGCAGACCAACACACCTGTCTCCCTGCTTCCACTCAGGCCCTTTGAAATCCACGGCCCAGCAGCTAAACCACACCACACCACCACCCTGTTTAAAAACTTCCAATGGCTTCCCCTAGATTTAAATAAAATACAAACTCCTTCTCCCGGTTCAAGAGGTGCTCCCGGTAAGCTGAAGTCCTTCTGATTTCAGATGCAATGTCATTTCCACAGAGAGGCTTTCCCTGGTCTTCAGTGTAAAGAGCCCATCACAAGATGTGCCTTATTTTCTTCATCATATCCATACCGACCTGGTAGTTTCTTGCTTATGCAATGGTTTACTTCTGTGCCTCCCTCCTGGAATGTCAGCTCCTCCATTCTACTTCCACAACCTGCATCTGTCACACTCTGACTCTTGAGCTCAGAACACAGTAGATGCTCAAATATTGCCCTGGATGAACGGGGGCAGAGTGTATGATGTATCAGAGAGATGCAGGTAGTTCAGGGGTAGTTCAAGGAGGATGGAAAGGGAGGGGCCTGGAGAGGTAGGCAGGAGTCAGGACATAAAGCATCTTACATGAGCAGAACATGAGGAGCAGGACCTGAAGTGTCTTATCTGCCCTTAACATCATCGCTGGGGAGAGCTGATGCCCCCCACCCCGGCATCTGCTGCGCATTCTGGTCAAAGTTCCCTCAATCCCTACGGGATATTAGAGACAACTGAATAGTTCTGTAGCCGCAGACTGTGTTTTATAAGGGAGCTAAGGAGCCCCATGAGAAAGGACCCAAATGTTGTCCACAATCGGGGATCAACACTCACAGACATGACTGATGGACCCTGGGGGTGGGCTGGGTCAGGGATGGAGCTGGCAGATGACGCAGGGACAGACAGCCACTGACTGGAAATCACCAAGCCGGGAATGAATCTGGAAGAATGGGTGAAAGTGCATGGCTGAACTTGAGTGACAAAAGGTGGAGAAGGGGGGCGCCTGGGTGGCTTAGTGGGTTAAAGCCTCTGCCTTCGGCTCAGATCATGATCCCAAGGTCCTGGGATCGAGCCCCACATCCGGCTCTCTGCTCAGCAGGGAGCCTGTTTCCTCCTCTCTCTCTGCCTGCCTCTCTGCCTACTTGTGATCTCTGTCTGTCAAATAAATAAAAAATAAATAAAAAAAAAAAAGGTGGAGAAGGTCAGGATCCAGTATAAGGTTCACATTTGCACCCATCTCCACCTCTCCCAGAGTACCTGGGTGCCATGGAGGGGAAGTGGCCTTAAGGAAAAGAGGTAAAATTTTCTCACTAAGGGCCTGGTCTGTCTTCAGTGGGACCTTTCCTCTCAAAGAGATTGGTACTTTCAGTGGGAGAGGGAGGCTGAGGGCCAGAAATGAGAGACAGATGGCATTTGTGGGGGGAAAAAATCCCTTAGCAATGGGGAGTGAAGGTGAACCCTCACAGCCCTTTGCAGAAACCTGGAGATGTCAAGGGAGATGGAAGGGAGTCACAGCTGGAAGGGAGGAAGGCAGAGTGGGGGTGCCGGGTCCACATGAAGCCATCTTTCTCCTGCCGATGATGGGGAGAAATGAAGACTGGAAATGCTTGGACAAATGACCTACTGAAGACCCAAGTTCATAAAGCGAACAAGTATAAGCTTTTAGACCTGGGGGAACTGATGAAAATTTCAAAGTGGGAATACACCCACATACCATTTTAAAGATCACTCTTGATGCCAAACAGAAGATAGACTTCAGCAAAGAGAGCTGGGGCTTCAGCCCCACGCAGCTAGAGAGCTCTGACTCTCTCCAACTCTGCGAGAATTCTGAAAAACTCCTCAGGGTGCCTAAATTTCAACTCAGTTTGATAATATGACTTTTATGATTTCAAAGAATTGCATGGTAATTAATTGCGAGGCTAAAAGATTTCTCCCATTCAACGTCACTAGAATCCCCATCTCCATAAAAGAACACAGTGTTCTGGTATCTACAGATACAGCTGTTCATTAAAAGTTTGTAAATCATGTAGGTAAAAATCTTAGTAGTTAATTAGGATATTCTGTTTTTAATTAAAAATTATATGTTCCAACCTGATAAATCATCTTAATCATCTTAAAATTTGGCTCTAAAAGACTCCCAGTTGTTTCTGAACATCAAATCATCCCTCATAGGGGAAAGATTTGTCAATTTTACCATTGGGAAAAAAAAAAAATCCTGAGACAGGTCCTGGCAGAGTTTATTTTAAAAAGTCAAAACTGGTTTGAGCAACAGAAATGTTTAGGCAACATTGTTTTAATAAGCTTATAGTCTCAGAAAGTGATGAAGTGGGAGAGGTCACTGGGATATAATTTCTAGCATGTGCATTTTTTTAAAAAAATCAGACTTATGATTTTATATCATATATTTGTGTGCATTGGAGTGACAGAAGACAAGGCAGAGAATATATGTATGTATTTCATACACTAGAAGTATTGTCAAGATTCTAATGGAATACTCCTACAGTCTCATTATTCCTGAGATGGGCCAAACAAAATGTAATTACAACACATGCAAACTAGCTATATTATAATCAACCATTCTGTTCAGTTTCACTTTTAACAAAACAAAGGAAGTAAGGGAATTCCTTTGATTCTGTTTCTAAACTTCCGCTGCTTAAAAAATGACACTAATTTGGACACACTAATACACATTTATGCAAGATCCCATTAAGCGGTCACAGAGGAAGGCCAATTACTTCTGATTCTGACAACACATCTCTTCCTGGCTAGCCCACGAAGGCTTCATCCAATTCCAAGAAGGACAAGATAATGGTTACAGTCTATAGAGCTAATTCTCCTGTTCTCCACTCAATATATTATCCTGCAAAGTTGCAAAAGGTCATTTCTAAAAATCTGCTGTGAAATTTGTATTGGGGGGGAGGTGATAAATATTCTGTAAGAAAATTTACGATTGGAACGAAATATATTTCGTCAGCGTCAGCACCAATTACACAATTACACAATACATTTTGAAACACTGTTGGCCGGCTACACGTCTTACTTCAGGATAAGGGTTGATGCCAAAACAAACCTCAGATATGTTCAAGCATTTTAAACACCAACCAAGAGACTTCTTTTCTCCGGCTTGACCGAGATGTAATTGACATACAACACTGTGTTAGTCAGCGGTGCACAACGTGTTGTGTTATGTATTACGTGTTGTGCTATGTATTACAGAATGATTACTGCCAGAGCCTTACCTAACACTTTTGTCCCATCACATAATTACCCATTCCTTTTTGCGGTGAGACCACTTAAGATCTACTCTCAGCAACTTTCCAGTACACAACACAGTAGTATTAACCTAATCACCATGCTGTACGTTAGAGCCTCACCATGTGTTCATCTTGGAACTGAAAGTTTTGTACCTTTTGGCCAACATCTCCCCATCCCCACCCAAACAAAAACAAAACCCAACAAAAAAACTCCTGGTAACTGGCACTATACTGTTTCTACGAGTTTAGCTTTTTTTAGAGTCCACATTTAAGTGACATCACACCATATTTACCTTTCTTGGCTGACTTATTTCACCTAGCAAAATGTCCTCAAGGTCCATCCATGCTGTTGCAAATGGCAGGATCTCCTTCTTTCTCATGATGGAATAATATTCCTCTGGTATGTGTGCATGTGTGTGTGTGTGCATACCACATTTTCTTTATCATTCATCTATTGACAGATACGTTCTTTTTCCATATCTTGGCTATTGTGAATAATGCTGCACTGAACACAGAAGTGCAGATATCCCTTCAAGATCCTGTTTTCATTTCCTTTGGATATATATCCAGAAGTGGAATTGTTGGATCAGATGGTAGATCTATTTTTAATTTTTTTTTTTGAGGAACCTCTAAATTATTTGCCATAGTGGCTGAACTAGCTGATATTCTTATCAACAGTAGTGCACAAGGATATATCTTCTTAAGTAGAATGACTACTTTAATTTGCTGATTTTTAATTGGTTTTAGTATTTGGCTGTAAGAGTTTTAAAATATATATTATATATAAAAACTCTTGATAAGATTTGCAAATACAGGATTTCCATAAGATTATATATATCGTGTGTGTGTGTGTGTGTGTGTGTGTGCATACGCGCGTGTGTGTGTGTAGTCTAGGTACAAGTGTTCTATTGGATTTGCAAATATTTTCTCCTCTGTGGCCTGTCTTTTAATTTTCTCACTAGTGTGCTTTGAAGACCAAAGATTTTTAATTTTTAATTTTGATGAAGTCTAATACATCAATTATTTTCATGGAAGGTAATTTTTGTGTTTATCTAAGAAACACTGGCTAACCCAAGGTCAAAATACATTTTTCTATTTTTTCTAGATGTTTTAGAGCTTTAAATCTTAAATTTAAATCTATCATCCATTTTGGATTCATTTCTGCATATGGCGTATGGTTGAGATGGAGGTTTCTTTATTTCTATGGGGAAAAAATTGCCAACTGTTCTTGTATCCTTTGTTCAAAAGACTGTCTTTTCTCCCTGCCTTTATACTCTTGTCAAAATCAATGGATAATAAATGGAAGAGATTATTTCTGGATACTAAATTTTTTCCCTTTAGTCTATTTGTCCTTTGTATGCCAATTTTATAGTCTTAGTTGCTATATCTTTATAGTGAGTTTTAAAATTGGGTAGTGTGTGTCAACTAACTTTGTTCTTTTTCAAAATTGTTTTGCTTATTCTAGGTCCTTTGCATTTCACATACATTAAGTATCAGTTTGCCTGTTCCTACCAAAAACACAAACACAAAAATAAAACCTGCTAAGATTTTGATATGAAGAGTGCTGAACCTATAGATCGATTTGGGGAGAACCATCATCTTAACAATATTGATTGTTCCAATCCATGAACATGGGATGCCTCTCCCTTTATTTAGACCTTCTTATATTTCTGCCAGAATGTTTTCCAAATTTTCAGCATAAAAGATTTGCTCTTCTTTGATTCATTTTTTTTCTAAGTATCTTACTCTTTTAGAAGCTACTATAATTGTTTCCCAATTTAATTTTGGGATTGTTTGTTGCTAATACATGGAAAAATAACTGATTTGTGTATAGCTATCTTTTATCCTGGAACCCTGCTAAACACTAAACACTCTTACTAATTTGGTAGCTTTTTTGGTAATTTCCTTAGTATTTTCTACACAGAATTATATTGTCTCTGAGCAAAGACTTATTCCTTCCTTTCCATTCCATATTTAACTTCTTTTTTTGTTTGTTTTATTTCACTAACTAGAACCCCCATATGATTTTAACAGAAGTGGTGAAAGCATTAGTTTACTTTTAAGTATTTTGTCAACTGTTAATTTTCCATATCTGCCATTTGTTAGGTTGAGGAAGTTCCCTTTTAATATGAGTTTTTATAATAACTGGGTGATCAATTTTGTCAAATGCTTTTTCTGCATTTAATGAGATTATCATTAACAAATCATGTGAAGATTTTTTTTTGTCCTTTATTGTATTAATATGGTATGTTATATTGTTTGGTTTTGGGATGTTAAACCAATCTTGCATTTTGGGGATGAATTTCATTTGATCATGCTGTATCTTTTTTTTTTTTTTTTAGATGTTGCTAGATTCGCTTTACAAGTATTTTTTTTAAGATTTTTTAACAATGTTAAAAAATTAACATTGTTAATGTTAACAGTGAATGTTGGCCTGTGGTTTTATTTTTTCCTTGTAATGTCTTTGTTGGCTTTGATATCAGGCCAACAGTGTCTTCAAAGGACGTTTTAGGAAGTGTTCCTTTCTATTCTATATTATGAAAGAATATGCCTAGAATTGTTCTTACTTCATCTTTAAATAGTTACTAAGATTCACCAGTGAAGACATTTGGGACTGGGATTTTCTTTGTGGGAGGATTTTTGTTATTATTTCAATCTCTTTAGTTGTTATATTTCTATTTAGATTTTCTACTGTTTTCCTACATTGATTTTGATAATTAATGCCTATCTGATAATTTGTCTATATTACCTAAGTTGTCTAATTTATTGGCATGAAATTATATAATATTCTATTTATAGGGGCAGTGTTGTCCTTTCTTTCATTCCTGATTTAGATGCTTTGTGTCTTCCCTCTTTTTTTCTTGGTCAGTCTAGGTAAAGGTTAATCAATTTCTTCATCACTTCAAGGAATCAACTTTGATTTTATTGAATATTTTCTTTACTATGTTTTTGCTTTCTATTTCATTGATTTCTACTCTTTCTATTTCCTTCATTTTTCTTACTTTGGATTCAATTTGTTTCTTTGTTTTGTTTTGTTTTGTTTTTTTGCTCGTTTACACTGGAAACTTAGCTTATTGATTTGAGAAGCTTTTTCTGAAATAGTTATTTAAACCTAAAAAAATGTCCTTTAAGTACTATTCCAGCTGCATCAGTGACTTCTTTGGTATGTTGAGTTCTCATTTTTACTCAGTTCAAATATTTTCTACTCAGTTCAAATATTTTTTTGCCCTTCTGATATCTTCTTAGATCTGTAGTATTATTTATAATTGTGTTAATTCCCAATAATTTGGGAGTATTCCTAAATTTCTTTCTGCTATAGATTTCCACTTTAAGTCTGTTATGGCTGAATGGTTTCAATCCTTTTAAATTTAATAAACTTTTGACATAGCATATAGTCTATCTGGAAAATATTCCTTTTGCACTTGAAAGGAATATATATTGTGCTGATCTTCAGTAGAATGTTCCATAAATGACCTTTTAGATCATTGAGATCAAGCTTGACAGTGCTGTTCAAGTTTTCTATAACTTTGCTGAGTCTCTGTTTAGCCAATCCATCAATTATTGAAATGGGAGTATTGAAATCTCTAACTCTGGTTGTTGAATTTGATATTTCTTCTTTACTTCTGTTAGTTTTTGGTTCATCAATTTTGGGGCACTGTTGTTAGATATGTATACATTTATCAACAGTCATATCAGCTTCACTTATTGTTTTCTCATTTTGTCTTCTTTTATCATTTATAATTCTCTTATCGTCTTCTACATACTAATAATTTTTGATAAAGTCTATTTTGTCTAATATTAATATAACTACTCAGGCTCTCTTAAGTTTACTATTTGCATGGTATAACTTTTTCTACATTTTTTATGTTCAATCTATTTGTGCCTTTGATTTGTTGCACACAGCACACTGTTAGAGCCTGATTATTTATCCATTCTGGCAATCTCTGCCTTTTGATTGGGCTGTTTAGTCCACTCACATTTAATGAAATCATTTATTGGATTTACATTTGCCATTTTGCTTTTTGTTTTCTATGTCTCAAGTCTTCTTGTGTTTCTTTGTTTCTCTTTGACTACTTTATTTTGTGTTAAGTAGTTATTTTCTCATGTGCCACTTAATTCCTTTTTAAATTTGTTAACTCTCTTTTTGGGCTATTTTCTTAGTGGCTGCACTAGGGATCACAGTATGCATTTCAAATTATAACAATCTACTCCAGTATGATTCTGACCAAATTCTAGTAAAATACAGAAATTTGAGTTCAATAATTGTAGTTCCATTTCCCCCTGCTTCCTTTATATTATTGCCACACATATTACATGTATATATGTCATAAAACTAGCAATACAGTACTACAATGATCACTTTAAAAAATCTTAGATGCCTTTTAAGGAACTTAAGAGAAGAAAAGAGAAAATTTATTCAGTCTTTTATTTTTATACATACATTTGCTATTTCTAACCCTTGGGTTGTTTTTGTTTGTTTTGTTTTTTGTTTTGGGAGATTTTTTTTGTCATTGTTTTTGTTTTAGAGAGATCATGAGTGGAGGGACAGGAGAGGGAGAGCATCTTAAGCAGGCTCCATTCTCAAGTGGAGCCCAACATGGAGCTTGATCTCAGAACCCTGAGATCATGACCTGAGCTGAAATCAAGAGTCAGAGGCTTAACTGGCTGAGCCACCCAAGTGCCCTTCTAACACTTGTTTTTTTTTTCCTTCCCGTATATTCTCCACCTCAACCTTCTCTTTCACTTCCCACAAAGTGGCCAGGCCATAGGCAAACACATGGTGATAATCACAGAAAACATCCTGAAACTAAAGACTGTCCAGAAGTCAGATTTCTGAGACAAATACGGAAAGGAAGAAACTTTTCCAAAAATGAGTCAAGTGCCACCTTCTTAAATAGCCTCTTGAAAGGAATCTTCCTGTGTAAAACAAGAGTATCTCAGCTTATTGTTTCACATTCTTCTGTTTTGAGGGTAACTTACCACAACTCACGAATCTCATTTTGAACAGTTGCTGATTGATACCTTCTCACAGATATTCCTTGCAATCTTGTTTGCCATGCAGTTCTAAAATCCAGGTGTTTCCCTTTACTTCTCAATGAGCTGGTTCATTTCCTGGGTGTGATTACTTGGAATAGTCTCCCTCGGTATTTTTTAAAGAGAAGGTTAGCAGGAGGGTATCTTTCTGACCAGCAGCCACTGAACCCACACTGAAGTCTATATGAAACACCACCCTGGGAAAAAGAAATCCTTCTACATGCAAACTGTTTCAACTTTTCAACTCCAGGATAATTAGAACCCTTAGACTACTAAGTTTGCATTCTCAAAAGAACAGTAAAATAATTAGTCTTGGACCTATTAAGACTTGACTAAATGACTAAATGTTTCTTTAAGATATAATTATGGTTTTAGGACATCACTTAGGAATTATTCCAACATGTCATTTCTGTTTGATTGTATATATTAACCTATGTATGCAGTTGTTTCATAAACATAAATATGTATTTGCTTTCTATTTTGTTGTTCTTGTTGTTCCTGGTGGTGGTTAAAATATTGCTGATAGAGCTTTTCATCATTTCAAAATAGTAATATAAGGTTTGGGGGCACCTGGGTGACTCCATAGGTTAAGCATCTACCTTCGGCTCAGGTCATGTTCTCAGGGCCCTGGGACTGAGCCCCGTGTCAGGTTCCTGGCTCAGAAGGGAGCCTGCTTCTTCCTCTCCCTCTGCCTGCCTCTCTGCCTACTTGTGCTCTCTCTCTGTCCGTGTCAAATAAATAAATAAAGTCTCAAAAAATATATATATCTATATAAGATTTGTAGATAATGAGGTCTCTGACAGTAGGGTCTGCCTAATTCAGTTGAAAGGGGAAAAAAAAAGAAAGAAAAAGAAAATATAAGCTAAGACATGCTGGTGAGAATTGGGAAGAAGTCATCAGTGTCTGAAACCTTTGCTTAATCTGATTATTACCTGAGAGCAAAATCTTGGAGCTCGGCAAAGAAGGAAGAATGGAGAATGAGGTTCAGAGGAAAGTCTAAAGAAATTGTATATTAGTCACCAACAGGCTTTAATTAAAAAAGGTAAAAAGGACATTCTTCTCCCTCTAAACAAAAGGCCCATTGAAATGGAAACTAGTGATATCTTCAGGAAAATAGAAAGGGTTTGATGCGGAAAATAACTAACATCCTACACAGTAATATTTTGTTATTGCCAAACAGAAAGCAATAGTTCAAAATTTATCAAGCTTATCAGTTCCACCTAATTAAGGATAGAGCCAGGGGGTATCGTAAACAAAACCCTAATAACTCACTTCTGAGCTCCTGGCCCCAGTGAAATCTAATATCCTTCTGGAAATGTGCTTGGTGGTCTCTGCCCATCTTGACCTCCGTCAAAAAGGCGACCACATGGAAACACTGTGCTCTGCTGAGGCCAAGGATAAAATTATTTAGAGATTACATTCTTGTCATTTATGACAGACTCTTGTCTCCAGCCAGAATATTGCGAGAGGATGCATGAAATTTGTATATGATTCTTGGAGAAAAAAGAAGGTCTATAGAACCTGGAGGAGGGTAATGTAGGCATTTCTATTTCAATTCCTGCCACCATCTCCACTCCATTTGTTTCAAAATAAAGCCCAACATGCCCCCCAGAAAACCTCCCCTCTCGACTTAGAAGATGTTGCATGACGGAAGTTGTATGCTCATTAGGGTGCATGGACAAGGGTCAAAAAAGGGTCTCCAAAGCTAAAATTAGGAACAGTTTAAATATTAGGTGAATGCAAATCTAGAAACAGTTGGACTCCTTACTGCGCCTCGTCTTCTACTCCTGCCCAAATTCTCTTTTTTTTTAAGAAGTCACTTCTTATCTATCCCCTTTCAGTCTACGGCCAGAGAGGAGAGTGTTATGGACTAAATTTGTCTCCTCAGATTTGCATGTTGAAGTCCTAACCCCCAATTTGATGGTGTTTGGATTAAATTATGTTTAGGTATGATTATGAGGGAGGTGTTCCCATGATGGGAGTAGTATTCTTATTAAAAAAAAAAAAAGAAGAAGAAGAAGAAAGAAAGGAAAGAAAAGAAAAGAAAGGAAAAGAAAAGAAAAGAAAAGAAAAGAAAAGAAAAGAAAAGAAAAGAGAAAAGAAAAGAAAGAGGCCAGAGTCCCTTCTTTCTCCACCACGTGAGGACACAGTGAGAAGGCGGCCATTTGCAAGCCAGGAAGAGAGTTCTCACTGGAACCCCACCACGCTGGCAGCCTGATCTCAGACTTCCAGACTACGGAACTATGAGAAATAGATGTCTCTTGTTGAAGACCCCCAGACTGTGGGGTTTGGTTATGGCAGTCCAAGCAGAGAGAGAAAGGGAGCTGGCCTTAAGAAGGGATGGCCACATCTCTGTGTCCCATTGAATGGTGGCCACAGGAGCCAGCAGCCAAGAGGAACAGGGCAATATGAGTCAGGCAGGCAAGACATCTCCCACAAGAGTGCTTGTGACTGGAAGGGCCGGGTAGATAAGGGAGTCAGAGGCAGGAACTCCACTGTTCAAAGGAATCAAATGCAGCGGAGAGTAGGCAGGGACTGGGTCTACTCGGTGATAAATCACCAGGAACGCTTTGGCCAAGAGCTCAGAGAAGCAGAGAGTGAACCAGAGAAGGGGAGAATGGGAGACACATACTGACTTGGGCCAGAAGTCATTCTGTACTCACAACAGGGCTGCAGATACATCCTGGATCTGCCTCCTACAGGAGGTCGGGATCCTATGCTCTAGAGCTATGGAGCCTCCGTGATGCCCTTCCAGCATAGGGAGCCTGACAAGTGATTCCTGGAAGTGGGACGGTCCCCACCTGAGGTGGTGATAAGCCCGGAATCCTAAAGTCTAGGCACTCAGAGGTAAGAGCAACAAGAGAGATCAGTGAGTCACCCTTCATTATGCAGATGAGGAAACTGAGACCCCAAAAGACTAAATGATATTTTCTCCCCAAGGTTACACCATCAGGAGTTACAAAACTAGTTCAGTTGCAAAACTTAATGCCCACGTCAGTGCTTTGCAGGTTACCCCATGATATCTTCCTTTACACAGTGTCTGGAGACAATTACACATCATTTTGGCTTAGATCTCAGCATACTATCCAGCCACAATGTTATCTCAAAGAAATAATTCCTTAATGGAGAGGCACACTGGGGGCCAAATTATGGAAGATCTAGAATGCAATTCATGGAACTGGATTTTCCTACAGGTCAAGTTTCTTCATATGAAAATTAAGGCTCCTGAAAATTATAAGTAAGGATGCATGCATGCACTCACACATTTTCCTAGAAGGAGCTTTTTTTGGAAAAGAAGAAGAAGAAGAAGAAGAAGAAATTATCATGTAGGTACATAAAGAACCACAGAACCACTGTTGTAGATAAGAGAGAGTTAAGCTGGAGAATGGCACGACCCAGAATCTTTTCTCCCAGATTATAAAGTAGTTGGGATTCTGTTTATAAAGTTACAATTTTCAACAACCATCCTTACTTTTAAAGAAAGTAAGATTTTTTTTTTTTCTGTCCCTTATACCCTCTCACAGAAATATTATTTCTTCACTGTTAGAAACTCTTTGTGAACAAGTACTTCCAGGAATGTAACTCCCATTCTTCCTGATTGGAACCACGTTGTCAGGATGAGGAATCCTGTTCCTGGGTCTGAGTATACACAGGAGCTTCTTTTCGGGCAGACGGAGGAGAAAGCAGAGTTACCCAGTCTAACCCAGCATTCACCTAGTGTTCCGGGAAACCATACGTCAGGCTCTGGTTTGCTACTCTGTCATTATGCCTTTTCAGCATGCATGAGGGGAGACTTTCCTGTTCCCAGTCCATCTGCCGGGATTGCCCTCAGCAAAACTGAAGAGTGGGAAAAGTTTGCCTTCATTAGTCTCTGCAACCCTTCTGGCTTTGGGCTTCTAAAAATTGAGTATGACAGCTAAGAACTTTGTGGTTTTCAAATCATATTGCCTGTCTCGCCATAAAATCCTACTTTTCACCAAGCTCTTTCCTCCTCTTTTCTGGACACCTTCAGCTCCTCCTCTCTGTCACTGCCACGCTGAGGCACAGAGTCACAATGGGGCCTGGGACATCTGTGCCTTTGGACATTTATATCAATGTGTGACTTCTCCCAAAGCTGTAGAATTTATCTCTAGATGTAGAATAAAAGGCTTTATCAGGGAGTAATACTGTTAAAAAAAATTATTTTGAGAGGTAGGGACATTTTCTGAATCATACCAGAGGGTCCTGCCTGTAGGAAAAAGCTCTCTTGTCCTTATGCACCTGTAAGCTGGGCTACTGAAATGTTCCTTGAACACAAAACATGTTTGGAAGGAAAATGAAGAGCCGTGATTCCAAAATAGTTACACAGGAATCACCACAAAATCTCCTCGAATATGTATTTAAAATCTGTTGACAATTCTTCTCTAAGTACCAGTGTGCATATATAATGAATCAATCTATTTAGCACTGAAAAAAAAAAAAAAGGCTGAAGAAGAAATTGTCAGTTCTACATGCAAATGTTTATTTTTTTAAAAATGCAGATGTTGCTTGGCTCACAGTTCCAGCCCGCATGTAGAAGATCACTTGACATCAGGACTCCCACAAGGAACTCTGAGAGGCCAGGAATTGTGGGCTCATTTTTCATACCAGCCAGAGAATTGTTTTCAATCCCTTCCACACAATTTTATTTGCAGAAGTCCTGCTAATGCAAACCATACTGTTTTGAGTTCAGTAAATAGCAAACACAAGATGACTAAGCCTTTTTAAAGATATTATTCCTCTGCTAACCTTGAGAGAGGAACCAGAACTCCATCTCGAATGCTGGAGGAACCCAAAGCCAACTTCCAGATCTCTCCCTTTAGTCCCTGGGGAATGCTAGCCTTCACCTTGATTGTTTTGAGGGAAGTGGCAGCGTTCTACCATCCCCAGTTTAAATCTGATGTGGTCATTCTCACTTTGCTCTGTCCTGATCAGTAGCACATTGCCAAGTTCTCTGTTTTTCTAAAGGCTGAGCAAGTATGGCTCACAAAAATTCACTCTGACAGGGAGTTTGAGGACTTCAAATCACATGGTATGTCTTGCCATAGAATTCTAACAGTGTAATAAAACATTATGCTTCTGTGAAATCTAATTTTGACCAAGTTACAGGCAATGGGTACTATCAAACAGAAAATTCCATAATCCAAAGAGACCATTTATCTATTTTTTGCATTTCAGAAAAATCCTTGATGGGATTTGAGTTTTTCCAGTTTTCTTCTATATCCATTGATCTGATGTGTGACATGCAACATCCCTTTCCTGGCTTCAAATTCCATTATCTCGACAAGGGACTCAAAATACTTGCTCCTTATCAGAGAAGTAGAAAAAATATTCTAAAATGATCTTGGGTGCCACGGGATCCAAGATGGCAGAGTAGATGTATTTGTGACCCTTTTCTCTTGAAAGCAATCCCTAGAAACACCCCAAAACAACAAAGATGTAGGAATACAAAGTCTGTGTTTAATGTATCCAGAAGATATCTATAACTGAATCAATAACACATAAAGACAGAAAGAAAACAGCAAAATGGTGGATACTGCAGAGGAGGTGAAGTTCAAACTTAAGTGTTGGTAGGGACGGCAATGCTGGGAAATAAGCCATTCTCTACCTCAGAAGTCCAGAGAAGGTACTGGAGATAACATTTTTCAGCATGAAGGAGGTACTGTGTGATAGGCAGTAAACACAGGAAAACTGTTTGGAATTCTGTTTGGGAAACAAGTCAACCCTGGTCCTCTTCTCAACCTTTATTGAGGAAAACTTCCAAAATCAAGAAAACTATAAATAAACACCCCCTCCCTCCAAAAAACTCAGAGGAAATTAAGACAATGCAGGAAGCAGAAGATAACTTCAAGATATTACCTTTGGGAAACAAGAAGATACTGTTTAATAACAACAACAACAACAACAACAACAATAATAATAATAATCAGCAGTCACATTTCAGAACTCCCAGAGTTGAAAATATGACTGCCAAAATTACAAGTTCAGTAAGGCCACTGGAAGATAAAACAGACTTTTAAAAAATGATAAAGATGGACAAGAGGAGGAAAAAAGGCAAGAAAATTAAGGGTTAGATGGGAATGTCCAACAATCAAATAACAAAAGTTCCAGAAAGAGCCAACAGAGCAAACATTAGGGAAAAAAATAATAAAAGAAAAAACAATGTACAACTGAAGTAAGTGACGCTTCATCTCCAAACAGAAAATGTCCATGGAGTGAGTATTTTTTTAAATGACATGATCACATTTTGGAGCTCTTGAAGCAAAGCACAGATCCCAAACACTTCTAGAAAGGGAACCTTGGTTATATACAGAAGAACGGAGTCAGAGTAGCACGGGGCATTGTGTTAGTCTGCTCAGGCCGCCATAACAAAATAGTGTTGACTGGGTACCTTCAACAACAGAGATTTATTTTGTCACAGTTCTGGAGGCTGGAAATCCAAGATTGGTGTGGGAGCATGGTCAGGTTCTGGTGACAGCTCTGTTCCTGGCTTGCAGATGGACACCTTCTTGCCATGCCCTCACATTCTTCTGTACATGTAGACAGAGAAGGAGATCCCTCTCTTCCTCTTCTTATCAGGACACCAGTCCTATCAGATTAGACCCCATTCTTATGACCTCCTTTAATGTTAATTACCTCCTGAAAGCCATATCTCCAAATATAGTCATATTGGGGTCAGGACTTCCATAGATGAATTTTGGACAATTCAGTCCATAGCAGGCATCTCCATAGCAACATGAGAAGCTAGAAGAGGGGCGCCTGGGTGGCTCAGTGGGTTAAGCATCTGCCTTCAGCTCAGGTCATGATCTCGGGGTCCTGGGCTTGAGCCCCTCATTAGGCTCCCCTGCTCGGTGGAAGTCTCCTTGCCTCTCTCCCTCTGCCTCTCCCCCCCACTGCCCATGCTCTCCTTCTTTCCCTCTCTCTCAAATAAATAAATAGAACCTTAAAGAGAGAGAGAAGCTAGATGATAATGGACAAATGCAAGGGGTGGGGCAGAGGTTGGAATTATCAGGCAGATAATTCCTCAAAAGCAGCAGCAGTGTTCAAAGGAAACCCTGCAGGTACAAAATACAACAAATTATCCATCAACCATTTACATGACACAGTAACTAAAGTTTCATATATGGATTTAATTTTTTTTTTAAGATTTTATTTATTTATTTGACAGACAGAGATCACAAGCAGTAAGAGAGGCAGGCAGAGAGAGAGGAGGAAGCAGGCTCCCCGCGGAGCAGAAAGCCCAACATGGGGCTCTATCCCAGGACCTTGGGATCATGACCTGAGCCGAAGGCAGAGGCTTTAACCCACTGAGCCACCCAGGCACCCCTGGATTTAATTTTTTTAAAGTGATATAACTAAATTGAGAGGGAAGAGAAAGGAGAGGAAGAGAAGTGTAAGAGCTTAAATACTGTGGATCAAAAAAGAAACTCAGTGCTGTCTGAAATCAATCGATCAGATACAGCTCTGTGGGTTGTGGCAGAGATACTCTCCGGTGACCCAAGTGTGTGATGCCCTTGGATGCCACCTTCCTTTAAGTTAAAGTGGAAGCTGACTTGTTTCCAGCCACCAGAATATGGCAAAGGTGAACAGAGTCTGCAGGTGCAATGAAGGTCCCAAATCAGTTGACTTCAAGGTAAACAAAAGGAAGATTATCCTTGGTGGGCCTGAATTAATCAGTTGAAAGTCTTTAAAAAGAGACCTTTTTTTTTTTTTTTTTTTTTTTTTTTTCCTGAAAGAAGCGAGAGGGCCGGGTGGTGGAGAACACTGGGTGGCCTTGAGGAGCTAAGGAGAGGCCACAGCTAATGCCAGCAGGAAAATGAGGATCTCAGTCCTAACTTCGTCCAGCAAGCATGTGAGGCTGAAGAAGGTTCTGAGCTCAGGAATGGAACACAGCTCAGCAGATGTCCTGGTTGCAGTTCCATGAGACCCTGAGCAGGGGACACTGGGAAGCTGTGCTTGGACTCCTGAACTACAGAAATAATGAGCTAAAAATTAGGTATTATGTTAAGCTACTAAGTTTACAGCCACTTTTTATGCAGAATACTTAATACACAGACACAGTATTTAGAAATACGAAGAAATGTGCCCAAAGGCATTAATATGGTTACCTTTGAAATACTGGGCCCAAGAGGGATGGGGTGGGCTGGCCAGTTGGTAGAGAAGGCCTATTTCAGTTGTTGTTGTCATAAGGTTTTTATTATTATTATTTGACTTTAAAAACTATATCCATGTATTACTTTGAAAAAAGAAAAAAAAAAGGCTAATTTTCACAAAAGCTAACCTGAGGGAAATTTGAAGATTACAGGATGCCTTTCAAATGAAATGGGATAATATATGTAAAAGTGCTTAAAAAATTAAAAAGTACCGTACAAAGATAAGGCCTTCTAATTAAGTTTCAAAATCTCAGTCTGTTATTAACTGAATATTTGTGTTCATCCAAAACATCTATATGCTGAAACCCTAACCTCCGGTGTGGCTGTATTTGGAGACAGGGCCTCTGCAAAAGTCATTACGTTTAAAAGCAGTCATAAAGGAGGAGTCCTGATCCAAAAGGATTAGTGTCCCAAGAGAAGTGACACCAGAGAGCTTGCGAGAATGCCCTCTCTCTTTCTCCCCGTGCACACACTGAAGAAAATCCATGTGAAGGCACAGTGAGAAGATGAGTGTCTGTGAGCCAGAAAGAGAGTCCTCTCCAGAAAATGAACCAGTTGGAACTCTAATCTTGGACTTCCTGTCTTCAGACCTGTGAGAAAATAAATCTCTGTTGTTGAAGCCAGCTGATCTCTGGTATTTTGTTATGGCGACCAAAGCAGACTAATGGAGAATCCGGTACCAAGACGCAGCTGCTGTAACACACACCTAAAAACGTGGAGATGGTTTTGGAATTGGGTCATGAGTAGTGGTTGGAAGGGCTCTGAGGTGTGCGCCAGAACAAGCCTAGATTGCTGTGAAGGGACCACTGCTAGAAACACAGCTGTCAGAGGTGACTCTGGTCAGGATGCAGAAAAGAGGAAAAAACACAGAAAGCCTCCATCTTTCTGAAGAATACATACATCACCATAAACTGAAGAATCTGGTAGGATCCTCCCTTTTGTTTGCCTTGAAATAGGGACATGTGAGACCATTCCGATGAGATCTCAGAAATGAGTAACGGGTCATGCGTAACTAGAGGAAAGGTGATCTTTGTTACGAGGTGGCAAAGAACTTGGCTGGATCGCGCCTGAGTGCTTTCTGGAAGGTAGAACCAGCGAGTGGACAACCTGGATATGTAGCCGAGGAGACAGCTAAGCAAGGTGTTGAAGAAGAGGCTTGGTTTCTCCCACTGCTTGCAGATAAAATGCGAGGGGAGAGAGAGAAATCAAAGGAATTGTTTAAAAAGAAAAAGGAGTCAGAACTTGAAGATTTAGAACATTCTGGGTCTACCCGCATTGCAAAACTTGAGGAAGCCCGTTCTGAAAACACTAAGGATGTGGTGGGACAACCCTCTGGTGAAACTATTAGGATGGGTGTGAACCACACATTTCCTCAGCTGTCTCAGAAGACCCCAGGATTACGCCAGTGGAAACGCTGCTGGCTGGGACAAAAAGAAATGGAAGAGAAAGGAGTAGAAGGAAGGAAGGCTGCCACATGCCTTATCATTCAAGGTGAAGGCAGAATGACCCCAGAGATGATTCAGAGATGCTCAGTCAGGGCTGCCATTGCCACCACCACCCCAGAAGGCAAGACGGCTTCCACCTTGGTTTTTGGGGGGTCAGAGAGAGCTGCCTGTGCAGGTTGGGTGCCGGCAGAGAGTCAGGGCAGAAGGGAAGGTACAGGCCACCCTGAAGAGCCTACGGGTGCTCCCACCACCCTAGGGGGCTGGGGGGGCACAGTGGAGAACCAGAGAGGACCATCCTTGAACCTTAAGATTTCATGGAATTTGCCTACCTCGGTTTTGGACTCTCTTGGGGCTTGTCACTCCTTTCTTCCTTCAGATTTTTCCCTTTGGGAATGAGAATGTCTATCCCACTCTTGTGCCACCATTGCAGTCTGGAGGTCCATGATTTTGATTTCAGAGGTACAACGTGGCAGAGGAGTTCTGCCTCAGGACCAGTCTTACCTCTAGTCTCACCCGTATCTGATTCTAGTGATATTTAGATGGGACTTTGGGTTTTGGACTTTGAATTGATCCTGGAATAAATTAAGACTCTGGGGGCTGTTGGGATGGCATGAATGTACTTCACATGTGAGAAGGACATGAATTTGGGGGACCCAGAGGCAGAATGCTATGGCCTGAACTCTTGTGCCCCCCCACCCCGACAATTCGTATGTTGAAGCTCTCACCCTCAGTGTGATTCTGTTTGGAGAGGAGTCACTATGGAAATAATTAAGGGTAAGTGATGTTGTAACAGTGGGGCCCTGATCCAACAGGAGTCCTTAGAAGAAGAAACACCAGAGAGCCCCCTCCTCTCCATGTGTGCACCAAGAAAAGGCCATGTGAGGACACAGTGAGAAAGAAGCTGTCTGCAAGCCAGGAAGAGAGCTCTTGCCAGAATCTGAAAGGGCCAGACCTTTCTTCAACTTCTAGCCTCCAGAACTATGAGAAAATAAACACCTATTCTTTAATCTGCATCGTCTGGGGTATTTTGTTACAGCAGCCTGAGCTGACTAATACATGGTCCCATGTCCCGGCGTGTTTTGTAGATGAGCAGAACCATTTCTTAAGTTCATTCTAATTATTTAATTTTAAGAAGTACATTTTAATAGAAGATTTATTTATTTATTTACTTGAGAGAGGAGAAGAGAGAGAAAGCATGAGCAAGGGAGAGGAGTAGAGGGAGAGGGAGAAGCAGGTTCCCTGGATCCCAGGACCCTGAGATCATGACCTGAGCTGAAGGCAGACGCTTAACCGACTGAGCCACCCACCGCAAGAAGTACATTTAAAATGGAAAATACTCTTGTTCCATGGGTCGGAGTAAAAAAAAAAAAAAAACAAGAGCTTCCTTAATATAATACACGAGTACAACTTGAAACCGCTATTGCTAAGTGAATACGGATGTATGGAAAAAGCAGCAAAAATGCCAAAAAGAACACAACAAAGCAATTATCTGCTAAGGATGTGCACGAGCAGTTTCACACAAGGATGCTCACCGTAGCACCGCTAGCCACAGTGAGAAGCTGGAGACAAGCTAAACGACCAATAATTAGAACATTAGCTAGATAATTTATGTCGCAGCCATCTGATAAAATATTATTTAGTCATTTAAAATCAGTTCTATGGGAATAATTAACACCTTAAGAAGTCATTAACAATATGGTTTAGGGGAAAACGTTACAAAGCAGTATGAGCAATACGGTCCGAAATGGGAATAGGTTTATATTTGCGAATGATCTATGTCCAAATGCCAATAGTTATCACCAGGTGGTAGGAGCAGAAATAGTTTTATTTTCTTTTTAGGGCTTTTCTCCATGTTCTAAATACTCTGCAATAAGCATTGCTTGCTTTTGTAATCTATACATGCACGTTTTTTTAAAATTTGGAGACCACATTATGATAATATTCTTTTCATTAGCTCTAAGAGAATTTGACAGGTCAGTTCCTATATTTTAATGCAGCAGATAAACTCTGAATTCACAGTTTTATCTAGCTCACTTTCTTCTTCTAGTCAATGAGAAACGCCAGTGGAATTGCTCCAAATCACAAAGGCCAGGGAAGCTGCAGTCATGGGCAGTGGAGTGGACCACGCGGGGCTCTGTCTGGGGGCTGTGCGGCTTCTCCTGTGCCCAGCTGCCCCCCATGTCCACCCCACGGCGCCTCCCTTCCAAGACTGGAAAGTGTGTTTAGGACAGAGCAAATTCTTCTGCTGCGAACTTTCTCTGTTCTTCTAGGGACTCTAGGGGTTTGGGCAATGCTTCCTCCCCAAGATTTAAATAGAGTCTCCAAAGGAGAAAAGTATACCTCAGTTCTCCGAGCCTTTCTGCCTTCCGCATTCCTCCTCTTCCATGCCTTCTCCTTCTAGCAAAAAACTCAGGTCACTGAGAGAGGGAAACATCTGACTCTCCAGGCAGTGGGTGAACCACCTCTCGGTGTGGGGCCGAGAACTGTGTGGCACTGCCCTCTTAAGGGCAGCAGATGTTCCTCGGGGTTGATAAAACTGTGGGACTACAGTAGTAATAATCAATTTGTTTCCATTTTCACTCACCAGCATTAGCGGAAAATACTCCAATAAGCACAGATTTGACTCATTGATTCACAAAATTGTTTTAAAAAATGAACCATTTCCACGAAGAAAGGAAAGCGAACTGTGTAGACAATAATGGATAAGCCTGAAGTCAACCGAAAGTGGCGTTTTTTCTCTCACGAACAAGGGAGGTGGATATACCATAATCAGGGTTACTCGAAAGCTTCTGAACCACCAAGCAAATGGGGTCTTTGCTCTAGACCTTCTCACTCACCAGCAGCCCATGCCACCCCCACTTGGGACTTGTGTTCCCCCTTGGAAGCCCACCACAGAACAGCCCGGCAGATAACTCGGGTGATCGGGATATAGAAGGGATCCACGTCGATCATCTCAGGAGCCTCCAGGAACCTTCCAGATGATCCTGATGACTAAAGCAGTCTTCCCACTCCTTGCCTCATTTCCTACTGAACCCCCCAGCCCCCGTCTTCCTATCCCGCCACCATTCATCTCTTGTGAAGCAGCAACCTTAACTGAGTTGGTAGCGCTGCATCAGGCCTCATGTGTGGGATGTGTGGGATGGAATGCTGTGTTGGGGTGCAGAACGGGGGGTGCGGGCAGTCCCTCCGTGAGCTCTGCACTGACGGCTCCCTACAGCACAGTAGCACATCTTTACTTCAGTGAGTCTCAGGTGGTGGGGAAGAGTACATCCCCTGTCAGGAGACGGCATCAGAATAGAGACCCAGTGTGTATAAGTTGGCAAAGCACATTTCATTGATCTAATGTTCATTGACAAAAACTCCCAAAGCCAAATTCAATGACCTTGGTTTTGCTGGTGGCAATGCAGAGGATAAAGTAAGAAAGTATTACATGAGTC
Organism: Lontra canadensis; assembly: GCF_010015895.1. Classification (NCBI taxonomy): domain Eukaryota; kingdom Metazoa; phylum Chordata; class Mammalia; order Carnivora; family Mustelidae; genus Lontra; species Lontra canadensis. The sequence continues at coordinate 19,626,687 of NW_022631015.1, read as the reverse complement.
TGAAAAGATGGAGAAACACAGCAGCATTGCAGCTCTAACTGAAGAAGAGAAAACCTAGTAAGAATAAAATAAAATAAAACAGGGAATATGTATGGGAATAAAATCAGAACACTCTGTGTGCAACCATCTAATCACCGATGTTGTACCTTTTTGCAAAACCTTCTGTAACACCGCTGGGTATCAGATGAGAACTCCAGGTGACACCCTTACAGCTCTCTCGTGCTTACCAAGTCTTGAGACATCTTTTCTCTGGAGACTCAGCAGAGCTGAGTTCCTTTTTGACCCCCAAAACATAGATTAGTGGTGTTATAGGTAGAATTGCATCCTCCGAAAAGAGACATTGAAGTCCTAATCCTTAGTACCTCAGAAGAGAAAATCTTTGAAAACAGAATCGTTGATGATAGAATTAGTTAGGGCAGGAGAAAGTCATACTGGGGTAGCATGGGCCCTTCATCCAACATGACTAATGTCCTTGTAAGAAGAGAGGAGATACAAACACAAAACGGGAGAGAGCCATGTGATGCTAAAGGCAGAGATCGAAGTGATACGTATAAGCCAAGGGACACGAGAGCCGACCAGAAGCCAGGGAAGAACCCTCCCCTCGAGCCTGCCAACAGATATGGCCTTGTCCACACCTTGATTCAGACGTGGAACTTCTAGAACTGTGAGAAAACACATGTATGTTGTCACAAGCTGCCAACTTTGTGAGCCTTTGCTCAGGTGGCCGGATACAAGTGGTCAGAGACCAATGGCTCCGTTGCCCCGACAGTCTGTAAGCAACGCGGCCCACCCGGTGGGCAGCTGGTCTGGGTGAGGATCTCGGGGACCGATGGCAGGTGGTAAACCTCCTGTGCACAAAGTACCAATGCGGCACGTGGTCATGTTTAGTGATAAGAGCAGTGAGATGGTGCTGGTGAAGATGTCCAGACACAGACGGGATGCCTGCTCCACAGAGATGGGGAAAAGAAATGCAGTTTTCCACATGAAGATCTGGGTTCTAGAAAACACCCTGAAGCATCTCACCAAATGCAGCGCCTCCACCTGGAAGCCCCCCCCACCCCCACGAGAGGCATCCAGAATCCCCACAGAATCACACGGAATCATTTTGATCACGTCTCTGTCGAGAATAAAAATGTTCTGCAGGTTGTGCCAAAAAGGCTGGAATATGCCTTAGTTGTCCCTATCTTCTCCACCTGGGAGATATTCTAGGCTTCCCGACACGGACTTCTGCCCGCGCTTTCAAATGAAGGATCCCGTATTGAGCACGAACCATGTTCCAGATTCTACATTAGTTTTCTTTTACGCTTGCAGCCATGTTTAACAGTGCGCAGTCACTCGTGTGCTGTGTTCCCGTGACTATGGTCCTGTGATACCGCCCTTCTAGAAAGACAGTGCAGCTTCCCTCAAAACCCATCCCGCATAGTTAGGTAAGTCACGCTCGTGGTTTGGGAATCACTTGCACTTTGACCCATACGATGTTCCCTTGCAGGCAAGAACCAACCTGGGATCTTGTCCTACTGACCGCAGAGGTGGGCCAGGGAGAAGTTCCAATACCAGCCACTGGAGTGGAACTGGGAGACCACATCTGGGATCTGCCTCCACGGAGGGTGCCGGACATCATTATTCAGTGTTGCTCGTTTAGACTTTCCGGCAAGTGACACACAGACAGGTGCCGTGTGGTATATACACAGTGATCTAACTAAGGGTATGGGCTAAATTCTTTTTTAAAAGGAAAAGCAATTATGATCTATTTTAATTGCAATCCCTTAGCTTGTGCAGAACATTTCAAGAATCCATTATAAAATCAGAAGACACATATGAATTTCTAATAAAATCTAGAGAAGGCATAAAGACTATCATGCGACAACTAACACCCATGTTCCCACGTCCCCAGTTTAAGAAACTGGCTTCTCTTTTCCTCCTATGGTGGAACTACCAGAGTTTGAAAAGGACCTTGAAAGAAGACTGTGATGTAAGTCTCCGAAAACACAAGGCGGAGTTGATTAAAACTGGTCAAGACCTGTGTAAATACAGAACTAAATGCGACCCCGTTCCTCTCGTCTGTGACACCTACAAACCCTCAGTGGTTTCTGAACCAGCTCAGTGTCAAACACAAGGTTACCGGTTGCCCATGGGAATATGGGTTAGCGATGCCTCTGTCCACGCAAACCCAGTCTCTTCATGTCAGACCCGCTGCCCGGCTCTGTGGCCGTGGGGTCTCCTGATCTATATTCCGTCCCAGCCTTAGAGCTCAGCACTAACAGGGACATGCTGGAGGCACAGAAATCCCAACCCCATGGAGTGTCTTTGATAGGGCATGATTATTTGCGTGCCTGAGGTAGAATCATTCAGAAGCACTGACAAAACTCTAGCCAGAAAGGCTGAGTAAAAACACCTACACACACACACACCCCACACCCAGGAGACAGCTCCTAGACCTCCCTCCTAGAACCTCCCAGAACACCCTCCACAGGCCACCGGGACCAACTTTTCGGCACAATAACTCCAGCTTGCAAAAGCCAGAACCCATTTAAAAAGAAAAAAAAAATCCTCCAGCATTTAGTAGATCAATTTTCTCAGGATAATCACATCTTTCAAATACTCTTCTGTCTGTCAGCATTTTAAAGGATAAAGATGAATCAGGAATCTTGCTTTCAGAAAAAGGAGTCCATTCCTGTGATCTGCTGGCTGAAGAAAATCGTCCATTTCTGAAGTCTAGTCCTAAATGATTACTACCAATACCGTAATCCAGTAATCTGTCGTAGATACTTAAAGTAGTTCTAGTTCACGTTGCTGCCAGTTAATGTTAAAAGCCTTTAACCTGTGTCTATCAGCTGATGAATGATAACCAAAATGTGGTATATCCACGCAATGGACAAAAGCCATCAAAGGGATTGAAACACTGATAGACGCAGACATAAAACCACACGTTCTATGATTCCATTTATATGAAATATACAAAATAGGCAAATCTGGAGAGAGTGCAGATTAGTGGTTGCTGGGAGTGAGGGGGGAGAGAAGTCGCTTATTTAATAGGTAAGGGGTTTCCTTCTGGGGGATGAAAAGGTCTGGAACTAGATGGTGTTAACGAGTACACAACATCACGAGTGTACTCAGGCTGCTAAACTGCACATTTTAAGGAAGTCAATTTTATGTGTAGTTTATGATATTTATTTATTTGTTTATTTTATAGAGAGAGCATGAGCGGGAGGGGCAGAGGGAGAGGGAATCTTAGGCTGACTCCCCGCTGAGCACGGAACCTGACACGACACGAGGCTCAAGCTCACGACTCTGAGACCAAGACCTGTGCTGAAAACAAGAGTCTACTGCCCAACCGAACATGCCACCCTGATGTCCCTATGACAATTTTTTTAACCTCTGAGTTTCCATTTCCTGAGCTACATTCACTGATGTATTGTCTTTGATATGTTACGGGAAACAGAGAGAAACACTCTCTTGTGAAAATCTTTGCAGACGGAAACCTGTACGTAGGTGGAATTCAGGATCTGCCATGTTGACATGTAAGCGACATTCCAGAACCACTCAGTGGCCAGCATCGTTCATGACACCAGGCCACTGGGACGAGACGGTGCAGGTGGGAACTGTACTCCCCCAATACACGGCAATCCCTGACTTCCCTCATTCTCTCTCAACCCCCACCCCTGGAGCAAAACTGCTCCCCAGATAAATTGCTAGTCACAATTTACAATCAGAACACTATTTAGAAGCATAAACAGGCAGCGCTGTTTGTTCCTAATGTATTCTAGGTACTTGATATGCTGAAAGCACAAGACAATTTTTTCACACGATTGAACTCCTTAGGGTCTGTCTTCCAGATCATTTTGTTGGTTTAAAATACACCATTGCTCAAGCATTGTGAAGTCTGCCCGTGTGCCTGGTGGGGAAAAGAAGGGCAACTCGGTTCACTGTGCTGAGATTTTTCTTTTATGTAAATTGCTTAAATTTCAAGCTACATCTTTTATTTCATCAAGTGTTAGCACGCCGCTTGCCTCTCCGTTCCTAGGGATGAAGACTAGAAATCTTAATACAAAACATTAACTCTGTGGGCTGGTCCAGCAGAGTGATAGATCTTTGGAACTGTGGTGGCGAAACCCTGCCTGGGGTTCCTTAAGTCACAACGAGGCACTGTAGTTCCTTCATCGAACCAAGAGCATTTAAGTCACAAATATATCTAGGCAGAAAGCAGTTGTGGCAGCTCCTCAAATAGATGGTGGAGGGAACCACGGAGCACCAGTGCTGATGGGCCCTGATGCTAAAGGTGAAAATAATAGGTTAGATTAGAAAGAACTGCTGAGACCCCAAGCAATCAATGACACCTCAGAATTGCTTATTTGCACTGGGATCGCTCCTGTTTCACATGCAAAGCACACTACGTTAGCAACCAGATGGTATCTTCCTGATCCTGATGGACTTCCTAGAATTCCCAGAAACTCTTGTCTGAATTAGTTCACTTTCTCTGGCCAGCCTAATAAGATTTCAGCTAGCTGACAAGCCTGAAATACAAGGAAAAATGAATCCCAGCAGATAAGCACAACTATTTATTGGGCTTAATAAGAAGAGAGGAGAAGGAAAAAGAAAGAACAGCTTCGACATCAATATAGTCGATACCTTTGAGTCTCATTTTTTTAACCCCTGAAAATTCATAAATCCTAGGTAAGGGGGGGTGGATACCAGAGGTCAACTTTTCAATATGCTAGACTCGTTATCTACTGTCACAGAACATATTACTCCAAAATGTTGTGTCTTGAAACAGTAACATTGATTCTCTCTCAGTTTTTTAAGCTTCAGGAATGTGGGTGCAGCTTACCTGGGTCTTCTGCCTCAGAGCTGCTAATGGGCTGCGATCCTGGTGTCGGCAGGGGCCGCAGTCATCCAAAGGCTGGACCGGGGAAGGATCTGCCTCCAAGTCCACTCAAGCGATTGTTGGCGGGAGTCAGCTCCTTGTAAGTTGCTGGGCGGGCCCTTACTCTGTTCCTCCTCGTGTGAGTCTCGCCATATGGCAACTCACAATACGGCAGCTGACTTCACTGAGCAAACATGGAGAGAACAAACAAACCAGAAGTCACGATCTTTTGCACACATGTGTCAGAAGTGATATACCATTATGTCATCCGTTTATCAGAAGCAAGTCACTAGGTTAGGAAGGGAGATTGCACGAGGGCCTGAATACCAGGAGATGGGGGTCACTGGGGCCATCTCAGAGGCTGCCTGCCATCCCCCTTAAACACTTTTATCCTCTCCAGAGACCCCTTGCTGGCTTCTGCTTTAACTATTTCTGCCATGAAGAGCTAACTCAGAGTCCTTTCAGAACCCCAACGACTTAAACAGTTGTCATGGCTGACACACCTGCTACTGTTTGGATCCATGAGATTCTGTTAAATACCCAGAAACTCTTATGAGACCCTTGAATTCAAGATATTTGTAAAGGGAATGTTTGTTTGTTTGTTTGTTTGTTTTTAAAGATTTTATTTGTTTGACAGAGACACAGGGAGAGAGGGAACACAAGCAGAGAGAGTGGGAGAGGGAGAAGCAGACTCCCCGCTGAGGAGGGAGCCCGATGCAGGGGCTCGATCTCAAGACTCCGGGATCATGACCTGAGCAGAAGGCAGTCACTCAACCGAGCCACCCAGGTGCCCCAAGGGAATGTTTAGAAATGGAAACTCTGCTCATTTGACATGATCTGGGAAGTGCAACAGTGTAGTTATTATGAGGAGAACTTTTAACATACTTAGGACAATCTTCCGTGTCATAGGCATTACGGGCCAGCTGTGTAACGGAAAGCCAAAAACCATGACCACCCCTTGGCCAAGTTCCCCCAAATCAGCCCTATCCTGGGCTTTCCAAATCATTTTGGAGATGCATACAGTTTTGTTTGCTTATCCTTAAAGCTCTTAGGGGATGTTTAAAACAACTCTGGACCGTGTTGTCTTTCTCGAGATTCAAAGGCATGGGCCAAGGGTAGCTGCTGGGGTTCTGAGGCTTCCCAGAGCAAGCTGTAAAAGGAGCGGAGGCAGTGAGACAGCTCTGGTGATAAGTGGGAAAGGCCTTCCAATCAATCAGGAAAGAAAAGAGCCAAAGGACCATCACCCTGAGGAAAACAGTCACATCAAAAGCCTCAGAGGTCTTGATTTCCTGAGAAACTGGGTTGCATCTGGTTACAAAGGGTCAGACAGGCAAAAATGTGGACTGGAGACAGGCAAGCAGCGAGGGCAAGAGGAGTCAGAGGCCCGTGCCCTGGGTGGTTCCATTCACCCCGTTTCAATGGTCACAGTCGTCCTTTTGCCATAATGCCGAAAACCGCATTTAAGGTAAGGAATGCATGTGGCAGCTAGACGGGGTGGGAGGGAGAGGGGAGAAGCGAGGGGAAACACATCAGTCTACTCCTTGCCCCACTCCCTTCATGTTGTGTAAAGTTCCGTGACTGTGTCCTGAGCCTAAATTGGGGGGCAGTAACATTATTCGCGATCTTAGAGGATTTATAGCTAAAATCGAACTCGCCAACTTAAAAAAAACAACAACAAAAAAACCACCACCAGATGAACCAGAACAGCGAGTAAGTCAGGCGGGCATCGTTGTCAAGGGACAGCAGCAGCACTTGTACCCTGAATCTATCCTCTGGGGAGGTTGTTTCCAAGGAGCACGACGCTAAGATCGCTGGGGGTGGGTTCCCGTCACTTTCACTTTTTAGCTTCTCTGTTGGCCATTCTGCCCAGAAATGAACCACAACCTCTCCATGTGGCTGTCCGCAGCCTCCCAGATGAGCGCAGGCCCCCACCTGGGCGGGGGCGGTCAATTTCTGTCTGGGGGGGGAATCACAAGCAAGAGAACCAAGAAGCGCGAGGGCTGCGACAACTCTGGAATCGCCCTGGAGCAAGTTCAAGGCGCCCACTGCGCCTCAGATGTTGAGTCAGCGCAGGAGGAGCACAAATCCCAGCCAAGGTCGGGAACGCCCTCACAGAGCTGCCGACCACGCACGGGTGGGTTTCTCCAAGGTGTTCTGCAGGGAAGCGGTCGCTGTTGGCCCTTTTAGATACATCAGGGATGATGGGTGCGGGCATAAAACAAACGTGAACCCCACCCTGCATGATAACCTACAAAGACACGCGAGCTGCAGAGCCCGGCTTCCAGAATCCAAAGAGCCTCCAGGCCAGTCAACTAGTCACCTCCATCGAGAAGGAGGAATCCACATCCGTACTTTGCACTGAGCACCTGCAGTGTAGGTCCAACACCAAGAACAGGCAGTTCCATGATTCCAGTTTAACTGCAAGGAACACGAAGGTGCCATCTACCAGTCCATCTGCCACGGATCAATCTCCCCCTGTTACAACGTCAGTGTTTCTTTTAGGAACGTCAGACTCTGTGGTTCACAGGTCACTAAGCTGAGGCTCACAGGGCAGTTTGTACTTTCGGAAGGTCAGTACTTTAAAGAAAAACCTGTTGCCTGATGAGGAGAAGGGAGCCATGGAAGGGCGTCCTCTCCAGTCTTTTCTACGACAAGAAAAAGCAGGGTGGGCTTCTCCAAAGGGGGCTCCATAAATCTCCCCCGTGATCAGTCAGCTGGCATCGGGGGAGACCAGAGAGTACAGTGAGACCCCTCCACGCGTCTCTTTCTGGCCTGACTTAATAACTTGCTAATTATAATTGACTAAACACCAGGCTTCAACCCACACATGTCAAGACTCATTTCTATCACCCCTTTGGGTCTATTGTATACTACAGAGATGCATGCCGGGAAGAGTCCAATGGGTCACCCAAACATGGCAGACCTCAGGTCGATATCCCGATCCAGAATAGGAAGCCAGATGGTCCGAGAGCCTGGGGACGGGAGCAGGGATCTGAGGTCAAGCAGGCGCGGCATGAGGCAGAACAAGGTCACTGAGCCCGGGTCACTGTGACTGTGCGCTGTTAGTGATAAGTGAGTGAGCACAATCCCTCTGAAGGGGGACTGCACTGGGGGTTGTCTAAGCAGGGCTGACCTCACCCTTAGATAGACCCGCTGCCCAAACCATTTGAATACCTTCGTTTCTAGATGCCGCTGGTCTAATCCCCATAATTGGAGTTTGTGGCTTCAGGGAAGGAGGGCAGGGGAGCGATGGCGTGAGACAGTTTTCTAAAAATATGAATTTATCTAGGTGTAGGCATGATGAAGATGCAAAGAGGCAACAGAACCTCCAGCAGTTTGATTAGCCTGTTGGCATTCTTGTCACCACCAAAGAGAACTGTCCTGGGAAATCGGCACAGGGAGAGGCCAAGTGTATTCTCCAAGGGTCTTCTGAATTTAAAAGGCGGACTGCAGACAGACCTCAGGACTTCTGAGCCCTAACTTGATGCCCTTTCCAGGTGTACCCAACTACCTTTAGATGCAAATTCTCAGGAGGTATACTTCTTCCCATGGGCTTCCAGCAACAGATGCGAGACGGCGCTGTTTGGAAACACCCACAAAACTAGGCCCAACATTTCTTGAGATTGTTCTTGCCCTCAAGAAGCTTGTTTGGAGGGGTCACCCCTTCATCCAGACCCTGCTCGGAGACACAATCCCCACTGGACCCAGCTTTTTCTTAGTTTCTTGTGAACTGCCGTGGGGTTACCTCTGCTCAACCAAAGGACACCTAGTCATTTCCAAGCTTGGGTATCTCTGCCCCCTTGTCTCCCTCCGCCAGCTCACACGGGAGGGCACCGGACCCAGCCAACAACCTTTGCCTCCGATCTTGTCAAGATGGAAGAGCCAGCCTATTAGCAGTCTGTCCCCGTCCCCACGCATTTGCTAGGACAGATTTCTTCTCTCAACACTGTATTTATTACTGGGGCGTGAAACACAAATCTGCAGATGTCTTTCCCACTCGCCTGCTGTTAAGAGTCTACTCAATAATTTAGCTCGCTCTCCCTAAGTACATTTGGTTTCTGCTGGGTGTTGCTTAAGACGGTGTGGGAGGAATTCGGGGGTATCCTGCATTCCTCCCACCCTCTCTCCTGCCCCCTCTGTGCTTGGCTCTTGCCAGCATTGGTTTGCAGCTGCAGGAGAAGCATCTTCTTAACTCCTGGGCAGCCACGACCATCCTGCTGTTCCACGGACATAGCACTCCTCTGTCTCCCCATCCAGAGTCTCACAGCAAGTTGATGGTCACTAAAAAAAACCAAACACCAAAAACAAAAAACCCCAATACTGTCACAATAGAAGACAAAACACTGGCAGCAGATAAGACAAAAGGAGGCACCAAGCTCTTTAATTAAGGTTCACGAAGACAGGCGAATCCTAGCTTTTCGTTACCCCGCTGCGCCTGCTTAGCCACAATGCATCTGCTCGGCTTCCGGGTATCCATCTGTACTGCTAGAGAGAAATGTATTCGGGTCGCCCTGGCTCTCAATAAGATGGCTCAGAGGCATCAGCTGCGGAGAGACCAATGGTTACGCGTGTTGACAGAGTGCTTCTTGCACTCCTTGCTGTGTCGACATGCGAGCTCACACCACCTGACAGGTACCTGGGAGTGACCCACCGCCACAGAGACGGCCCAAATGAAATGCTGACCCCCAGGAAACTCGGATCATTTGGGGATGACTCGTTTCTCCACTCTAGCATTTACAGCTGGAAATATCCCTCCATCGGCCGACTTTCTTAAAGTACACCTATGGTTTCTGCAATGGCTTAAGCCATGAAAGGCCTCCTTTCCTAGATTAAAAAGACCATGAGAATTGGGCTCTTTCTACACATTATGACTTTTCATTTCCATGTGACATGAGCGTATGTTGGTGTATGCAGGATTCTTTTCTCTAAGAAAGAATCTAAGAAAAGGACAGCCAGACTTCAAGCAACCGCTCTTTGAAGCGGTGGGGAGAACATGGTGGCCAACTGAAGTTACGTTGGCCTGTGTGATGTTAATTTCCCCAGAGAGCTTACTTGCTTTCCTTACAAAAATGTGTAAGCACTATGTGGATCCTAAAATTCTTAACTAATGGGCCATTTTGTGATCCAGTAACACTGATCCCATAAACTCAGGTTCATAGAGTTTGAAACAGCTGAGCTGACACTGGACACAAACTCAGACCTCTGGGACTTAGAAATATTTTCCTAAAAATGGTGAAATCCAAATAAAATCTGGGGTTGAGTTGCAGGCTCAATGTGTCAGGGCGCCTGGGTGGCTCAGTCAGTTAAGGGGCTGCCTTCGGCTGAGATCATGATCCCAGGGTTCTGGGATCGAGCCCCACTTTCGGCTCCTTGCTCAGCGGGAAGTCTGCTTCTCCCCCTCCCTCTGCCTCTCCCCCAGCTCCTGCTCTCTTTCTCCCTCTCTTTCTCAAATAAATAAAATATTTTAAAATATAAATAAAAGTAATGTATCAATGAAGGTTTCTTAGGTTTGACCAATGTATCATGATAATGAAAGATGTTAACGTTAGGGGGAACTGGTGTACGGGTGTAGGGAATGCCCTGTGTTACCTTTGCAACTTTTCTATAAATCGAGAATTGTTTCAAAATAAAATATTCATTTAAAACCATATACGTGTGTGTATATATACATATATACACACACGTATATGGTTTTTATATATACACAATATATATGTACATATATATTATGGTAAAGACATAATCTTATAAATAAAAATATACATATATTTTCCTCCATTTGGTATAAATAAAAGCAACATACATTTTAAACTATGTATTACAAAGTAGCATCTTGCTACACTGCCATCAGAAAAGACAAGGTAAGAAAGAGACACGATTCAGATGTTGCTGCAGCCACCAGCTTGATGTCAGTACTCGTTAGATGTTTCAGTCACTCCCTGAGCACTTTATTCCCTCTGCTGTTGTAGGAAGAAACTCAGCCTTTGAAACATTTCACATTCTTCAGAGAATTCCAGACTGCATGCCTGGAACTATGAAGGCAGAATTGGTATAAAATACTAGGGATAAGATAAACTGCCCGAGGAATTTCCCCTATAAAATGACCAAACCAGGAAACCTAAGTGCAAAGCTTTAGAAAGTCGGAGAAGTTTCTTGGCAAGTTTGGACCAAGCATTGTTTTATCTCCACATACTAGATTTTCTTCTACTTGTTCACGCTAGCAGATCAACAAAGGCTAAATTTGGTGCAGTTATCATTAGTCTAGCCCTTTCTTTTTTTTATCCCCACCTAAACACCTTATGGACTTTAAAACTGGTAGCTTCCAAAGGGTCTTGAAAATGGCCTGACCCATTCTTCTCGAAGCCCAAAGGTAGTTTTCAAATTAAACAAGGACACAGAGGCAGAAGTCCTTGGAATAAACTGTGGCATAATTATAAGGTATAATTACTCTTGATATCATGACCAGCCACTTGGCCAAGATCACCCAGCTGTTTGACCATGGAAGACAAAATGCCAAGGAGCCTGGCATGAGTCTTTGTAATTTAATTATGGACAGTTCTGAATCCCACATGAGGAAGTGTTTAAAAAATAATCAACTGATTGCAATGTGGGCTCTCATCCCAAGCCAGACAGAGGGCACCTTCCCTTCTCAGGAAGAGTGAAGCCAGAAGAGAGAGCATTTGTTTGTTGGTTTGAACAGAGAGCAGAAAGAAGTCTGTATTTATTCCTAGGGGGGAATAATGTAACTGCTATAAACTGCTATGTTACATCAATTTAAAAGTAATTTTTCTGAATTAAGAGAAGACTGAGTGGGGAAAATGCTTCCTTTTGGAAACGTAATTCCCAACTGCGTATTTATATGCTGATACTCTTTGAAAGTGCACAAGCCGTCAGCTGCTTCATGTGCCAGCAACATCAACCAGGACAGGAAAGAAGTCATTCTTCAGTCAGTCATTTTTCTCTCGCTTGTGCCCTTCCCCCACACTCCTTGATCTCACCCAAATCCAAGCCAATGCCTTTAAAGACAGATAGGCATAAAATAATCAAGTTCCACGCTGAATATCAACAAAATCCATGGCCATGAATGGGAATGAAGGAGAACATTTCATTTCATATTTAAAAATGTTAAATTGGATGCTTGTAATTCCCCTGATTTAGTTTTTTTAATTAAAAAATTCAAGCTTTATTCAACATTTGCATATTCATGTCTCCATAATGTGCACTGATTGCATTAAAGGCGGAGAAAAAGCATGTAAGTGCAGCATAAATATAGTTACTCATCAAGTGCGCCATCTATGTATGCATAGATAAATATTTCCAAACAAATTAACATACACCCGAGCACAGGTGCTCTGGCCTCACAACCCCACCCCCCCAGCTACTTCAACCCTACTCTTCCTTCCATCAAGTTTCAAGAGCCAGAGCAGAGCACCAGCTTAGAAATCTCATAATTTGGCATTTTGTAGAATTAGTGAGTCCCTTTGCCAAAGTCTCTGATCAGTGACTGTCTCCGACCAGCAATAGTCAGGGGGAGAAAAATTCAACTGCACTCTTCATTAAAAAACAAAAAATACATCTTCCATAATTCAACAAAGACTTCTAATGGTTTGTAGCTGCAAGTCATCTGGAAGGGCAGTGAATATCGTGGGTTGGACAGGGCGGACACCGTTAGGGGTCCTCACCCGCCAAAACTTCTTGCTTATGGAATGAGGACTGTTGGAAGCGACAGCATGTCCATCTCTTAGAAGTAGGCTGTGTCCTACCTAAGCCAGAGGCTAGCAAACTATCCTTGTGCCAAATCCAGCCCACCACCTGCGTTTGGAAATAAAACTATTGGAACACAGACCCGCCCATTCATTTACTTATTGTCTGTGGCTGTTTTCACACTCCAAGGATTTGAGTAGCTGCAACAGAAAACATATGAACTGCAAAGCCTCCAGTATTTACTGCCTGGCCCCAGACAGGAAGAATTTCCCAAGCCCTGGTCAAAGTCAACCTCAGCCAATGTCCTGGCCTCCCTGCAGCTAGGAGGATGTTGGATTGTATGCAGTAGGTGAGGAAGAAGTCACTGCCGGTCGCTACTTGGGGATAACAGAAGAGATGACAGACACATTCACTGAAAGATGAATAATGGAAGAGCATCAGATTTGGGGACTGGAGTGAGGGAGGAAGATAGAAGTTCAGGACATAGGAATCTATGATTTGAGGTACTTTTGGGAAGTCAAGTAAACATGTCAATATTCAAGTACAGAACTCCAAAAAGAGGTCTAGGGCTTTAATTCAAAGGCTGCTTCTTGGGTCTTATCCCCTGCAAACTGGAATCTCTAGTTAAATCCTCTTACCCACTACTTGCCTCTTATGACTCCATCTTAACTCAGTTTTTACAGAACCGGCCTTTCTTGGTTCTCTGCCCACCTCTGTGGCTGCTTCTTTTATCTCCTTTGCCCACATTTTGTCCTTCATTCCCTAAATTGAGGGATTCTTTGGGGGTTTATCATCCCATGTTTTTGCTTCCCTCAATATCCTCGCCTAGAACAGTCACATCAGCCTCATAACTTTCAAGCAACTGACTTCCAAGTTGACATTTCTAACCTAGACTTCTCTCTTCAGCTTGACTTGTTGCTACCTGTAGTGTATCCCCAACTTGTTGTTACCTGTAGTGTATCATGGCACCTGCCATGTTGGCAATTCAAACTCTATGTACCTAAAATGTTCACTTATCTTCCTCTAGACAGAGAAAAGACACTGGCTGTAGAGTCAGAATTACTCATGTTGAGTCCTGGCTTTGAATCTTCCCAGCTGGGTGAGATCTAGCAATTGTCTTTTTTCTTCTTCTTCTTCTTAAAGGTTTTATTTATGTATTTGAGAGCAAGAGATTGAGAGGACGTGCATGTGCACACACAAGTTGCGGGGAGGAGCAGAGAGGGAGGGAGAGGGACCAGTGGGCTCTGCATTGATCAGGGAGCCCGATGCAGGGCTAGATCCCAGGACCCTGAGGTCATGACCTGAGATGAAATCAAGAGTCAGACACTCAATGGACTGAGCCACCCAAGAGCCCCAGAAGCTCCTGATTCAGAATAAATGGTGAGGAAACCTAGAATGACTTTGAGAAGATAGCATTTGAGCTTGAAAAGTGGGGGAAAATTCAGAAATGTATATGTCCTCCTTTTATAGGACCCGCCTGATCTAAAGCTGAGTATACACAAAATCAAACTAAAAGCAGTGTACTCGGGCTTCCTGCCCGCTATTGGGAAGCAGAAGATCGGAACACCATTTTTGCCTTTGGACCCCGCTCCAAGCTTCATTCCATACTTGCTTGGTTCCAACCTGGTTCTGACCCCCGCTTTGCTGTCCAGGGCCTGTGCTGATTGCTGGGTGTCCAGCTCCCCTTATTCTTTGGCTGTGGCTGAAATCTGGGCTTTTGAGTTGGTTCAGATTTGTTCTCAGGTTTGCATCTCCTTTTCTTAGTCTTTGAACTCCTTGATTCAGAAAATTACATGGACGATGACTGCACCAAAAGCCAACTGTCAGTGAGCTTTACAAAGAGGTAGGCGTTTGACGTGGGCTTGGGTCAAGTCGATCAGGGAACACAGACCAGGACACAAGGGACGGCTTGCAGGGGTGTTCAGTAGGACGGCAGCAGCAAAGCCACACCCTGGCCCTTCCTTGCTGTGGGGGAGCTCGGGCTGGGCACTGCAGAAGCCGACCTGCCCACGTAGCAGAAGCGAGTGCCTGTTGTTCCTTTTTGGTTTTCTACGCTTTCTACTTAGTGTTTGCTCAGGGATCGGATACCAGCCTTCGTGTCTGACCTCAGATGAGTCCTTTTACCAAAGAATGCATTTCCTGACGTCATAAGCACTCAAAGGCCAGATTCAGAAAACTTCATTCATCTCCCTTTAAAAACCTTTTTCAAGGGGTTATCATTCCAGAGATCGACAATGTGGTCTATTTATTCCTCCTCCTCAAGAACATGAGAAAGCAAACTGGATATTAGAAGGAAAAAAAAACAACACCACCATTTCCAAGCTGCCATGGTTCCAACAAACAAAGTGGAGAAGAAATTCCTTGTCGCTCTCTCCTGACTGTTGCTCCAGGACTGGGAGCTGCCTGGGGAGACTGAGTTAACACAGAAGCCAAACTGCCCTATGAGAGTCAAGCGGCAGAGTTCTTTCTCTGTAGTGACGACAAGACAGCTCTGCCAGTGACTGTGGGGCCACAGGCCTGGCATTTGAACAGGAAGTGGGGCCAATCCTAAACGAAATCAAACTGTGAATAAAGGAGGATTAAAATAAAAATTGACAGCACAGTTCACAGAGCTGGTGTGTGTCTCAGCTGCCTGAAAGTCGCTGCCATCATATGCCTTGGAGACAAGACATGAAAACTTGCCTAGAGAGCTATTGGCTGAGGAGGTTGTGAGAAGTGCGCTTGCCTTCACTTTCTGGGGCCCGTGACGCGCGGAAGGTAAGAGGGGCTGGTGAGAATGTTGACAGGCCGATAAGTTTCTTTGGAAACACCCTAGAAAGCCTGCCAGGAATGCAGGAAGCTTCATGTTTGGATTCAACAGCTCTACTCCCCGACCTCTCTAACCGCAGCATCTGATTTGAAAAGAACCATTTCAGATGGGACACTGGATTAGGAATCGGGAGCTCTGACTTCCTCTGCTAAGTGGATGTATAACCTTGATCGAATGCTTCACTCTCTGGGGCCCATGTGTTTCAAAGTGTATTTTTAGCTTGGAGGAGAGAGGAGGGAGGCGGGAGACCAGGCTGGGGGGTGGTGCGAAGGGATGAGACTTGGCTGGGCAGACCCAGGGCCCAGAGAACATAGCCGTGCTGAACAGGATGTGGCCAGTGCTGCTCTAAAAAGGTTTTAGCTCCTCACCCCACCTCCCCAACCGAAATATTTCCATCAGCCGTGAGCTGAGGAATGTCCAAATCCTGGGCATCAGAACCTGAGAACGTGATCTTGTCCAGAAGAATGGTATTTTCATTTGTAATTAAGGATCTCGAGATCAGATCATTCCAGATTGGGGGTGGGCCCCAGACCCAGTGACAAGTGTCCTTACAAGAGAAATATGGAGGGGGAATTGAGGGACTTGGACACACAGGGGAGACCATGTGAAGACAAGGGGAGGACTGGATTCTGTAGCCCCTGGTCAGAAACACCTGGAGCCACCTGAAGCTGGGAGAGGCAGGCAAGGGTCCCCCTCAGAGACTTCAGAGGGAGTGCGGCTCTGCACACCTTGACTTCACACTTCTGGCCACCAGAACTCAGAGGGACTAAGTTTCTGTTGTTTTAAGTCACACAACTTGGAGTGATTTCTTAGAGTGGCTCTAACAACACCCCTGGGAACAGAGCCGTCTAGCATCTCTTTAAAAATACTTCCCCACCTGCCCTGGGGTCTCAAAGATGTTCCTCTAAACCAGCTCCAAGCTAATGTAGACATGAGCAGGGGCAGGAACACAACTTTGTAACCCTACTGAGCGCCAAGCTATTCCTAGAAAGAAGAGAATTCACTGGCTTAATTCAGCTCCAAGACGAACACCAAAGTGGTGGAGGCCCTTCCCGCTGTTTGGTGACACAGACTGGAGGAGACCACAAGCTCTTGCTGAGAGAAGACAAGGTCCGCTGATGGCACAGAATGGCCAGCGAGGAGCTGGAGGCACTGGTCATTTGTGGTGTGAATGCGTCTGGGTGAGCACACGCCCGTCGCACACACTCCCCGACATGGCAGGCCTCCTGGCACTCCAGTGATACTCCCCTTCCTTCACGGGGGTGCCCTTCATCCTCAGGTCTCATTCATTCTCTGACTCATTAATAGGACAAGTGCGTTCTGAGCCCTGACAGGGGATGGCCACCCCACATGCCCACCCAACTGCCCAGTGACCCACGCTGAGCACATAGCCTGACTCAGGGCTCCATCCCATGACCCTAAAATCACAACCTGAGCCAAAACCAAGAGTCAGATGCTTAACCAACTGTGCCACCCGGGCACCCCTGTTTTTATTTTTAACTGTGGTAATATACACGTAACATAAAATTTGCCATCTTAACCATTTTGAAGTATAAAGTTTCGTAGCGTTTAGTATATCCCCAGTGCCGTGCAACCTGTCTCCAGGATGTTTTCATGTTGTAAAACTGAAACTCTGTTGCCACCCCCCTAGTCTCCCCTCCCTCCCGCCCTGGCCACCACCATTCTACTTTCTGTCACAAAGAATTTGCTCTAGGTACCTCATATAAGTGGAATCACACAGTATTTGTCCTTTTGTGTCTGGCTTCTTTCCCTTAGCATAATATCTTTGAGGTTATCCATGTTATATCATGTGGCAGGATAACCGTCCTTTTTAAGGCTGAATAATATTCCACTGCATGGACAGACCCCATTTCGTTTATCCATTTATCCAATGATGGATATTTGGGTTGCTTCTACCTGTCCATGCACAAACTAATTAAATCTGTTTACATCTTTTTTTGTGTGCCTAAAATCCCAGGACTTTTCTTTGCATATTTTCATATCTCATTTAGAACTATAATACATAATGTACTTGGTCGTTATGAATGACCCTGAAGAGATTCCTGGAGGTGTAAACCAATCTTTCTCCAGGGGTTCCTCTTTTACCCAAAAATTCACCTAAGGGAACCCTACTGCACATTGATGAAACAATTTTTAGCAGCTGTATTCTTGTTTGGTCATGAAGAATGCACATAGCCTCTTTGCCAAAGGGTCTTGTTAATTATATACCTGAACTGAAATTGATTTCCACCTTCTACTGGCAGACATTCACTGACAAATACTTCAGTATTATAAGACATTGTTCTCTGGAGCTTCCAACTCCTCAGGTTGTTCTAATGGATTATTAATGGTATGTCTCTTATGGTGCAATCTGCAACAGGAAGGTTATATTCCTCATCCTTGAATTCCAGAGGGAAAGTCCCCTGTTACCTAAGCATGGCTTGAAATAGAGATTTGGGGTCCACATTTTCCCCCAAACAGATTCTATAGATCTTATGTGCATTATAATGCTTGTATGTTATCTTAATTTTTTAAAAGACAGTCTTTAATTTCCGTTGAAAGGCTAAAGGGCATTTTTATGCCAGGCAGGTGGTCCCAGGCCAGATAGCATCTCAGACCAACCACTCCACTACAGAGAGCAAGGAGAACACAGAGACCACCACAGGAATAGAGGAACCAGGCCCTTCTCTGCACTGACAGCCCTGCCCGAGATCTTCCTGGAAGTCACATTTGAAAAGACCAAAGGGAAGGTTGGAACTATCAAACAATGACCACTTCTCTGCATCATCAAAGAGGTTTCCACTCCACCAATTACTGGATGCACAACCTTGGCTCACCACGTAACCCTTGTGTGCCTCAGTTTCTTCATTTTCCATAGGGGTTAATAGTGATACCTACATCACTGTGTTATAATTATTAAATGAGTTGACATTCATGAAATTCTTAGAAGAACATCTTGTACATATTTAGTTCTCAGCACATGTTAGCTATCATATTATTAGTAGGTTACTAGTTTGGACTGGATTAGAGCCAATCTCCTATCCTTTCCCCTCTCACTCCCTCCCTCTTCCCCAGTTATCCAATGAGAACACATCACGGATTTTACTGGTTTTCACTCCATTGGTATTTGTGTTGGCTGACACTGGCCCCCCAAGTTCCTCCTTACTCCCTATATCCCCACTGTTCCCAGCAGAGCTGATGGGGACCAGCAGCCAGCCCAGGCCTCTGCAGCTGCAAAAGTGCAAGATGCCAGCCCAGATCCCGAGGGCTGACCTCCACCTCCAGATGCATGCTGGGGCTAACCCCTCTCTGCACTTGCTCTCCACTGGCCTGACTCCTCTCACCAGCCCCGACTGTCATGTGTGCACTCACGGCAACATCCTACAGCCACGGAAGTGCGTGCCAATAGCCAAGGCTCCTGTAGCTGCTTGTGGGCCTAGATTCAGCCCTGTCTCCTGTCACTGGCCTCTACCACTCAGCTCAACTACAACTAGATACCCTGCCCCCCCGCTCCCAAGCCAACACTGGCACACCCTTGATCCAAACACTGTCACTGGCCCCACAGCCATGTGCATACCCGTGGCGAGACCGTGTAGCCACATGAAGAAATACTTATAGCCAGGGCCCCTGCGGCAACTTATGAGCCCAATTCTAGCCTGTTTTCTGTCACAGGCCTGCACCATGGGGCTTACTTGCAACTAGGCCTGCCAGCTGTATATCTGTGTGGCTTCTGGCTTGACTCCAAACGCTGGCCTCACTGCTGGGCACCTGTGGCAAGAACCAGCAGCCATGGTAGTATAGGCTGACAGGGCCACCCCCCATGGTGACCACTGTGCCCTTGCTGCCTGCCCTGGTTCCCACCATTATGTGTGTGTCTGTACACCAGCACCTGCCATACCCAGGCACCCATGCTGACCCCCAGAGCCAAGCGTGTGTACACTGCCAGCTCTGGCCACCACTGCTGCCTGCTCTGATCCCTAGATGTTGGACTTGAAGGTGTTGCTGAGGACCTAAATAGTCTTTGCAGCCTCTTTGGACTCTCCCAGTGCTCACCAAGGACAAGGAAGTTGTCAATGCTGGGGACCCCAGTAGCTGAGCTGATGAGGTACCACACCCTGTGGACCCAGAGCTGCCATATATCCTTGCACTTGGTGCCCTGACCCACTAGAACCTGTGTTATGGCACATTCCACCAAGCTGCCATCCACAGAGAAACACCTTAGTCCATAAATTTAGTCCATAAAGTCTGTTAGAGGTCTCTGTTTCTTACAATGTGCACACACTTACTCAATGGCTACAGAATCATGAAGAATCAGAAAAACATAATTTCATCAAAGGAACACTGTGAACTTCCAGTAACTCACCCCAAAGAAATGGAGATACAGGAATTGCCCAATAAAGAATTTAAAATAATTCTTCAAAAGATGCTCAGAGAACTATAGGAGAATGTAGATAAACAATTTAATGAAATCAGGAAAACAGTACAAGAACAAAATGAGAAGTTCAACAGAGACAGAAAACACTAAAAAAAGCCAAACAGAAATTTTGGAGATGAAGGAGTCAATGACTGAAGAACTCAAGAGAGAGCTTCAACAACACACTAGACCACACGGGAGAAAGAACCAGTGAGCACAAAGACAGATCATTTGAAATTAACTAAACAAAGGGTCAAAAAAAAAAAAAAAAAAAGAACAGGAATGAAGAAAACCTACATATTGGGCACTTTTAAGAAAACAATCTATGCATCACTGGAATCCCAAAGTAAGCAAAGGAGAAAAAGAGTAAAAAGCTTATTTAAAGAAATAATGGCTGGGGCACCTGCTGGTTCAATCAGAAGAGCACGGGACTCTTGATCACAGGGGTGTGAGTTCAAGCCCCATGTTGGGTGTAGAGATTACCAAAAAATATAAATAAATAAAAATTTAAAAAATTAAAAAATAAGAAATAATGGCTGAGAATTTCCCAGACCTGGAAGACTTGGATACCCACGTTTGTGCAGCTGAAAGGTCGTCCCTAAATTTCAATCTAAAATGATTTTCTTTTTTAAAAAATTTGTATTGCCTTTATTTCAGCAAAAACTATTAATTATATTCCTATAATCAAAGTGTGCACATAATTTTTATTTCATTTATAGTATAACATTTCTTGAGTCATTGTAGTTGCAAATAGCTTCTTAGGAATTTAAAGGCAAAGAAAAGTTGTAAAACAGCAAGAGAAAAATAGTTCTCTGATGTAAGGGAAACCCATAACAGCATCAGAACTGTCAGCAGGCCAAGAGAGAATGGGGTGATATATTTAAAGTGCTAAAGGGAAAAAGAAACCTGCCAACCAGAAATATTTTACCCAGAAAAGATGTCTTCCAGAAATGAAGGAGAGATAAGGGCATTCCCTAATAACTAAAAGCTGAAGGAGTTCATCACAGCCAGACCTGCCTTAAAAGGTAAAGGAGTTTCTCAAGCTAAAACAAAAGGGCACTAGCTAGAAACTTGAAAACATATTTTTAAAATGCAATACCAGCAGACAATACACTGGCAAAGTTGAGTATACAGTCAGATTCAGAACACTCTAATAATGTAATATGGATATGTGCTAACCACATAATTCTAGCAAAAAGATTAAAGGACAAAAATATTAAAAGCAGCTATAGCTATAATAATTTCACAATGGATACACAATTTAAAAAGATATAAATCATGACATCAAAAACATAAATGTGGGGAAGGGAAGTAAAAGGGTGGAGTTTTCACATGTATTCACATTTAAATTTTTATCAGTTTAAAATAAACTGTTTGTTTAGAAGATGTTTTAAGTAAGTCCTAGGGTAAGCACAACCTATGGTAGATAACATAAAATAAAAAGAAGGGAATCAAAGTATACCGCCATCAGCTCACAAAGGGAGATAGCAAGAGAGGAAGAAAAGAAACAAAGAAACTGCAAAATAGCCAGAAAACAATTAACAAGAAGCAATAGTTGGGAGGGGGTAAGGGAATGGTGAAATAGATGCAGGGAATGAAAAGTACCCTTATCACTGTGAGCAATGAGTACGTATAGAATTACTGAATCGCTGTATTGTATACCTGAAACTAATATAACACTGTACCTTAATTACATTGGGATTTAAACATAAATAATTCTTTTAAAAAAGAAGGCAACAGACCTATCAACAATAACTGGAAATGTTAATGGATTAGTCACCAATCAAAAGGCATAGAGTGGCTGAATGGGGACAAAACAAACTATATGCAATCTGCAAAAGACTCACTTCGCCTTCAATGACACCCACGGGCTAAAAATGAAGGGATGGAAAGAGATACCCTACAAAAATGGAAACCAAAGAAAGCAGGGGTAGCTATACTTGTATCAGACCGATAGACTTAAGTCAAAAACTGTAACAAGAGACAACAAAGGCCAGAGTACTAGGTGGCTCAGTCAATTAACCATCTGACCCTTGGTTTTAGTTCAGGTCATGATCTCTGGGTCCTAGAATTGAGCCCCACACATCAGACTCCCTGCTCGGTGGGAAGTCTGCTTTTCCCCTTCTCTGTCTGCCTTCCCCTTCCCCTAAAATAAGTAAATATTTTTTAAAAAGACAATGAAGGTCATTATTTATTGACAAAGGGGTCAATTCCTCAAGAGACTATAATAACTGTAAATATATATGTACCCATATTGGAGCATCTAAATATATTAAACAAAACTAACAGATCTGAAGGGAGTAAAGGATGACAATACAATAATAACAGGAAATATCAATATACCACTTTCAACAGTGGATACATCATCCAAACAGAAAATCAATAAGAAAATACTGGATTTGAGCTTTACTTTAGACCAAAAGGAACTTTTAGATGTATATGAAACATTCCATCCAACAGCAAGTAGAATTAATTCTTCTCATGTGTACACAAACCATTCTTGAGGATAGATCATATGTAAGGTCATGAAACAAGTCTCAGCAAATTTCAAAAGACTAAAATCACACCAAGTATCTTTTCCAAGCACAATGATATGAAACAAGAAATCACTAACAAGAGGAAAACTGGAAAATTCACAAGCATGTGAAAATTAAGCAACACATTCTTGAACAACATAAAATCAAAAGAGAAATAAAAAAGTATCTTGAAACAAATTAAAATGGAAACACAATATACCAAAAAAAGGATGCAGCAAAAGCAGTGCTAAACGGAAATTCAGAGTGAAAAATGTGTGCCTACATTAAAACAAAACAGAGATCTCACACAAACAATCTGACTTTATACCTCAAGGGACTAGGAAAACAAGAATAAAACTAAGCCTAAACTTAACAGAAGTTAGGATTAGGAGATACAAAGACCAGAGCAGAAATAAAAGAAATAGAGAATAGAAACATAATTTCAAAGATCAACAAAACTAAGAGTTGCTTTTTGAAAAGATCAACAAAACTGACAAACCTTTAGCTATACTTACCAAGAAAAAAAGAGAGAAGACTCTAATAAATATAATTATAAATGCAAGAGGACACATTACAACTGATAACATAGAAATACAAAGGATTGGGGCACCTGGGTGGCTCAGTCGGTTGAGCATCTAACTCTTGGTTTTGGATCAGGTTACGATCTTGGTGTCATGGTATGGAGCTTGCATTGGGCTCCATGCTCAGTGGGGAGTCTGCTTGGGATTCTCTCTCTCTTTCCCCCTCTGCCCCTCCCCACCGCTTGCACATGGGCTCTCTAAAATAAAATAAATCCTTAAAACAAATAATTAAATAAATAAATAGATATACATCAGAGACTGCTATGAAAAATTATGCATAAACAAACTGGGCAACCTAAAAGAAATGGATGAATTCCTAGAAATATGTAAACTACTAAATCTGAATCCTGAAGAAACAGAAAATCTGAATAGATAAATAACAAGTTAGAGGACTGAATCAGTAATTTAAAAACCTCCCAACAACAAAAAACCAAAACAGATGGTTTCATGAGTGAATTCTAGCAAACATTTAGAGAAGGAATAATACCAATTCTTCCAAATTCTTTCAAAGAAATTAAAGAGGAAGGAATGCCACAAAACTCAGCATTACAAGGTCAGCAGTACTGATACTAAAATCAGAGAAGGAAACTACCAGAAAGGAAAACTACAGCCAATATCCCTGATAAATACAGTTGCAAAAATCTTCAACAAAGTGCCAGCAAACTAATTCAACAGCATATTTAAAGGATCATATACCATGATCAAGTGTGATTTATCTCTGCAATGCAAGGATGGCTTGACATTTGGAAATTAATCAATGTGCTACATTGCATAATAAAATGAATGATAAAAATAATACAATCATCTCAATAGATGCAGAAAAGGCATCCGACAACATTTAACATCCTTTTTTTTTTTTTTTTTAAAGATTCTATCCATTTATTTGACAGACAAAGATCACAAGTAGGCAGAGAGGCAGGCGGGAGTGGGGGAAGCAGGCTCCCCGCTGAGCAGAGAGCCTGATCCCAGGACCCCGGGACCACGACCTGAGCCGAAGGCAGAGGCCTCAACCCACTGAACCACCCAGGCACCCCTTAACATCCATTCTTAATAAAAACTCTACACATTAGATATAGAAGAAACATACTTTGACATCATAAAGGCCATATATAACAAGCCCACAGCTAACACCATACTCAATGGTAAAAGGTTGAAAGCGTTCTCTTTTAAGATTAGGAACAAGAAAGTTTGCTACTTTTACTTCTATTCTACATAGTACTGGGAGTCCTAGCCAGGAAATAAATTACTAGGTAATAAAGAGAAATAAAAGGAATCCACACAGGAAGGAAAGAAGTAAAACCGACTCTGTTTGCTGATGTCATGATATTGAATGTGAAAGTCCTAAATGCTCCAGCAAACAAACAAACAAACAAAACCAAAAAGACTGTTGAATTAATAAATAAATTTAGTAAAGCTGCAGGATATAGAATCAATACACAATTAGGGGCACCTGGGTGGCTCAGTTAGTTAAGAGTCTAACTCTTGATTTCAGCTCAGATCATGATCTCAGGGTCATGAGATAAAGCCCTACATCAGGCTCTGCACTGAGTATGAAGCCTGCTTGGTATTCTCTCTCTCTCCCTCACCCTCTGCTCTTCCCTCTCTAATAACAAATAAATAATAAATAAATAAGTATCATTAGCCTTTCTAACAGCAAACTATCTGATAAAAAAAGAAAGGAAATAATCACCTTTATAGTAGATTCAGAAACAAAATATTTAGGGATAAATTTAACCAAGGAAATGAAAGACCTGTACACTAAAAACTATAAGATATTGATAAAAGAAATAAAAAGAGACATAAATAAATAGAAACATATCCCATGTTCATGGATAAGAAGAGTTCATATTGTTAAAATGTCCATACTGCCCCAAACCATCTATGGATTCAATGCTATCCCTATCATAATTCCAACAGTGTTCAGTTCTTCACAGAAACAGAACAAACAATCCTAAAATTTGTATGGAACCACAGAAGACCCCAAACAGCCAAGGCAGTCGTTAGAAAGAATGAAATTGGAGGCATCACAACTCCTTATTTCAAATTATATTATAAAACTATATTAATCAAACCATAGGGAACTGGCATAAAAACACACACAGAGGTCAACAGAACAGAATGGAGAGCCCAGGAATAAACCTATTCATCTAAGGTCAATTAATTTACACAAAGAAGATGTGAATATATAATGAGGAAAGGATAGTCTCTTTAATAAATGTTGGGAAAACTGAACAGCATATGCAAAAGAATGAAACTGGCTTACACTATACACAAGAATTAATTCAAAATGTGTTAAAGACCTGCACATAAGATCTGAAACAATAAAACTCCGAGAAGAAAACATAAGTAGTAAGTTCCTTGACATTAGTCTTTGTGATGCTTCTTTTGACTTTGACAACAAAGGCAAAGGCAACAAAAGCAAAAATAAACAAGTGGGGCTACATCAAACTAAAAAATTCCTGTAAAGCAAAAGAAACCACCAACAAAATGAAAAGGCAAGCTACCAAATGGGAAATAATATTTGAAAATCACATATCTAATAAAGGGTTAATGCTCAAAATACATAAAGATCTCATACAGCTCAACAGCAACAAAACAAAAACCAATCAATTAAAAAATAGGCAGAGGACGTGAATAGACATTTTCCCAAAGAAGACAAGCAATTGGCCAACAGGTACGTGAAAAGGGGCTCAGTGTCATTAATCATCAGGGCAGTGCAAATCAGAACCACGGTGAGACATCACCTCACAGGTGTTAGAAGGGCTATCATCAAAAAGACAAGAAATAACAAGGGTTGGTGGGGATGCAGAGAAAAGGAACCCTGATGCACTGCTGGTGGGAATGAAAACCGGTGCAACCGCTGTGGAAAACAGTAGGGAGGTTCCTCACAAAATTAAAAGTAGAACTACCATATGATCTAGCAATCCCACTCTCTGCATCTAACTGAAAGAAATGAGATCAGTATCTTAAAGAGATATCTTCACTCTCATACTCATTACCGCATTATTCACAATAGCCACATCGTGGAAATACCCTTAGCATCCACCAGTGGATGAGTGGATAAAGAAAAGGTGTATATATACAATGAGATACTATCCAGTCATAAAAAAAAGAGTGAAATCTTACCACTGGTGACAAGGTGGATGGACCCGAGGGCACTATACTATGTGAAATAAATCAGAAAAGGCCAAACACTGTGTTACATCACTTATCTGCGGAATCTAAATGCATCGAGCTCATAGAAACAGAGTAGGTTGAGGCTCCTGGAGTGAAGGAAGTGGGGAGATGTCGGGCAAAGAGTTCTAAGTTGAACACTGTATCATATATTTGACAGTGGCTATGGAAGTAGAGTTTTAGTGTTCTCACATAACAAAAACAACAAAATGACAATTATGTGAGCTGAAGATTGTGTTAACTAACCTTATTGTGGTCAACACTTTGTAACACAGACATGTACCAAATAATCACATTGTGTACCTTAAGCTTATACAATGTTACATGTCAATCAGATCTCAATAAAGCTATTTTAAAAGTCTACTAATCCCGCTCATGAGGACAGAGTCTTACCAGCAAATACCATCACCATTGGGGGTAAAGATTCAACATATGAGTTTCACTCAGACCAAAGGAGGGAGCAAGGCCAAAAACACAGGGAATCTAATGAAGACGCTGAAAATATGTGTGGCATAGGAACTGGCTGGTTTTTCCATTTTGTCTGAGAGCTGACGGTGCTGATCTGTGGATACCACCTGGAGACAGGAAGACTGTGAAACCACACAGGCTTAAGAAAGAAAGAGGTGCCAGCCATGGAAGCCTTTCCTCACAGTGTCCTCCATCTTAAGCCAAGTCCCACATGAGCATAAAGAGTTAGTTCCAGAAGAAATAAACTGCTAAATCTTCTGTCCAGCCCCTTGTCTCAACACTCTGTCCCCCTTCCCATTATTCCTTCCTGCTAGACCCTCCCACTAATTCTCAATGATACCCTGAGCTTATCTCTTATCTCTTATCGCTTGTGTAAACAGCTTTCCGAGGTAATGAAGGAAAGATGTTGGTTCTCATGGCTCCTAAAGCTGCTCGTAGAAAACTCCATTTTGCACAGCCTCCTTCCATTACCTGTATAGTTTGGCCCTTGTTTCACACCACGGTGATCTGAAATTTTCCACAGCCAGTGATGAACTCAAAAAAGGATTGTAACGTGAAGAGGTGTGCTTGTAAATCAAAGGTTTGTGTCCCATGTCTGAAACCTGACATCTTTAGAAAATGACAATTGTAGCCTTTTTGAGCATCATCACCGAACAAATGTGGAGATGTGTGACATTTTCGGTGAATGTAATCAAACCATAAGGCCGATACAGAATCCCTCTTTGCTTCTGTTTTGTCATCTGTCAAATAAGAGGGTTGGAATAGTTGGTCTCCGAGTCCCTTACAGTTCTTACTAGTATAATTCTGCTAATATGGGAGGGCCTGTGGCAATGGTACCTGGGATTCCCAAATCTTTCACAAATTTGTCCTTCGTCCCTGTCCACTCTTTAACCCAAGTCCTCCCACAACCTGCGAAGATGGCAGAGAACCTGCCTTTCCTCCAGGCTGCGTGGTTCCTCCTCTGGTGCAAGGCCCAGGCTCTCCAAGGGAGGGGACCAGCTTCCATCTTTGAAGCTCAGGGAGCAGGAAGTCCATTTGGTTTAGGAAGTGGAGGGCACATGGGCCCCAGTTTTTCAGGAAAGGCATGCTTTGGAGAGTGACGCTGTGATCTCTGTTCCTCATTTGGTCCCCAGTATTTGTTCTTATTAACTGGACATTGCTATAGATGAGGGACGTGTGATGGATCCTTTACTGAGGACCTGCCAACGGCTGGGCACTCAGCTTAGCCACACTTTCAATCTTAAGTTTTCTTGTCAGTGCAAACGGCTTTCTGAGCCCATTTCTCTTTCTTCCCATCTCTCAGTCATGGGTTTCAAACTGACCTCCTCCATGAAGCCTCCAGAAATCATTTCAAGTCAACAGATAGCACATCTCTACTTAGAATTTCCTTATGTTTATAAATGCTATGTCACATACTCATTCTCAGTATCTTTAAATACACTTGTTATCTCCTTCAGATTCACCATTTCTCTCCAAATCTGTTAAAAGTTAATTGTTTAGAAGTGGCAATTTTTAAAAAAGATTTTATTTATTTGACAGAGAGAGAGAGAGAGTGTGTGTACAAGCAGGTGGAGCAGGAGAGGGAGAGAAGAAGCAGGCTCCTTGCTGAGCAGGGCGCTCAACGTGGGACTTGATCCCTGGGCCCTCAGATCATGACCTGAGCCAAAGGCAGACACTAAACAAAAGCTACCCAGGGGCCCCTAGAAATGGTATTTTTTCCCAACATCTCTCCTGCCCTTTATAAACACCCTCACTACCTAGGTTATCTGATGGTTTTGATCCAGTGTAATTTTGTTAACTTATTCAGCAAAACTACTACTGAACTCCTACAACAGGCAGGCACAAAAGAGACAAATAAATGGAACACAATCCCAATCTTTGAGGATTTCAAATTCCATTGAGAGAAAAGTTCCAGTAGGAAATACTTTCAGGGAAGTGTGAGCAAAGTTGTGAAAACAGAAGATAGAGCAACAGCAACGCACTTTGAGAAAAAGTTAGGAAAGCCTGGGGGTAGGGTGGGGTAGGGGGGAATGTGTGAGTGAGGTTTTGAAGGATGAACAGGAGTGCCTCACCTAGATTAGAGGAAAATGTATTCTGAACAGAAGGCATTATATGTGCAAAGGCACAGAATCATTAGTCATCCAAATTTGACCCAGAAAATAATGAAACCCTCAGAGGAGCTGGAAGGAGTTTACATGGAGATGACTGGCAAAGGATTACTGGCTTGGCAAGGCAGATTGGCAACATGTAGTGAGAACTTTGCACCCTAAGCAGAGAGGTTTAGACATTATGCGCTCAGCAACCAGCAACCAGTAGTGATTCATAACACCACCTTTAGTTCTAAGGTTTTTTAAAAGATTTACTTATTTATTTGACAGAGAGAGTGGACAAGCAGGGGAAGTAGCAGGCAGAGGGAAAGGAAGAAGCAGGCCCCCCACTGAGCAGGGAGCCAAATTAGGGCTGGATCCCAGGACCCTGGGATCATGCCCTGAGCCAAAGGAAGACACTTAACTGAGTCACCCAGGCGCCCCAAAGATTTTTTTTTTTAATAGAAATACACTTAAAATTTCTGGTTTGGAAATTATGGTCAGGATATGCACAATGTCCAGGATAATGTTAAGACATACGGAAGGTACTAAATCCATCCCCATGAATGTAAATTCAGGGAGTCAGAAGGAAGGAACCACAAAAAGAGAGGAGGAGGCCACATTTATCACTTTTCCAGATCTCAGCTGCCTTTGCTCATTCCACCAAGATCAGGAGGTTCTACAATGACACAAAGAGAAGCTATTTTTCCTCAAAAAAACAACTCTGTGCTTCCAAGCACTGCGATGGCTTAGTTATCACTGTGAAGGCTGAGCACCTGGGGCGACCCAGGGTCGAGCTCGTCTGCTCTGCCCCCCAGCTCTCTCCTTGTAGCTGAGGGGACTGCATGGAAGCCACACTCACACATTCGCTTCCGACCTGGCGAGGGCTGTTGCGATGCCCCTGTCTCATCGTGGCTGATGAAGTGACATTCCTGTATCTAGACATCACTGCAGAGGTGGAGTTATTATAGAAGTATATTTTGAAACAGGGGCGCCTGCGTGTCTCTGTCAGTTAAGCATCCTACTCCTGATTTTGGCTCAGGTCATGATCCTCAGGGTCCTGCGATGGAGCCCCGTGTCGGGCTCCGCGCTCATTGGGGGGTCTGCCTGAGAACCTCTCCCTCTGTCCCTCCCCCTGCATGCTCTCTCTTTCTCTCTCAAATAAATAAATATTTTAAAAATATTTTGAAACATGGGGCACGGATGGTTGAGTGTTTCTGCAACACTATCTCAGATTTCTTCTCCTCCTCCTTCTCTTTTCCATCCTCTTCCTCCTCTTTCTTCAAAGAAAGAGTGCAGTTAAAGGAATCCCTAGGGTAAGACCTGGTTTCAAGTCCCAGGTCTGTCACTTACTAGCTGTATGACTCAGTCAAGTCAGTTTACTTCTCCGGGCCTCAATTACCTTTCTGTAAAATGGGTTGTTGTAAGGGTCACATACGATAACGTGCACCAAGGGCCGAGAACAGCACCTGTTACAACACAGTGCTTAATACATGGGACCTATCATTATAATGAACTCCTTCAAATAGTCCAATCTCCAAAGCCTCTGGGTGACTTCCAAGAAAGACCAGAGGATACAGAACGCGCCCGAGTGACAAGAGGGGGATTATCCAGACAACTCCTTCCTTGCATTTGGTTCCCCTGGACTCTGATGGCCAGATCTGGGTTCTTAATTTCAGAACTTCCTTTTACAGTGATTATCAGTGAGTCTCCAGTCTTATCCCTTTCGTCCTTGCCATAAAACTCATTGTGTTTCCCAAAGTGGCCTTAGCTTAGCCTATCCATAAGCAAGCTTCTGGGTCAATGGCTGAGCTCTGGAAATGCTTTAAAAGCATTTTAAAAATCCCTAACAAGTCCTCTGAAATGACATATTCTGCCATAGGTGAGACCATCCAGTTCAAACATAAATGAAGCAATCATGTTAAATTATTAATTGCTATTAATTATAAATGAGTGGAAGAAATAATCTCATACTGGCTCTGACCTCTTTTTAAATTCAAAGCAGGCAGATCAAGAACACAACACACTCTCTTCACGCTTCCAGAATAAGAAGGAGAGCATGAACACAGGCAAGGATTCACTGAGAAATTTTCACTGAGAAAATCCCGGCGCAAGAGCAGGAACCACTCACAGGCCAGCCCCAGCAAGGAAACCGATGGAACGGGGAAGGGCTGCTTCCTCCTCCTAGCCAAGGCCCCCACGCCCCACTCCCCACAATTAAAAGGTGCCATCTCACCCACCTGTTGGATGAACAGGGCTGGAAGCTGTAAAAATGTCCAAGGACGGAAAATCGCTTGCTAGTCCTTCACAATCTGTATGTCAATTACTGGTGTTTTTCAAGCCCACAGAGATGGAGGTAATTCTTTTCCTTAATTCCCGTCTCTGAGCAGCTTCTTGTCTGTGGTCGTCTACAGGCCCAAGTGACAAGGACTCCAAAGTTCCAGCTGTTAAGATCAGGCAAGGCAGGGGTGCCTGTGGCCCAGTCCGTGCAGCGTCCGCCTTTGGCTCGGGTCAGGACCCTGGCGTCCTGGGACTTGCTCGGCCCTCGGCTCCCTGCTCAGCCGAGAGTCTGCTTCTCCCGCTCCCGCTCCCCCTGCTTGTGTTCCTTCTCTTGCTGCCTCTCGCTGTCAAATACATAAATAAAATCTTTAAAAAGAAAGAAAAAACAAAACACAGACAAGGCAGCCCACAGGGGTTCCCATCCGCGCACCAACGAGCCGGAGCTTCCCCGACACAGGGAGCCGCGGAATCCGGCGGTTTTCTCGGTCTGGCCCCCCACTGGAATCACCCGGGGCGCTTGCGAGACTCCCAGCGAGACTCCCATGAGCTGTTTCCCTGGCGCTGGAGTCACGCGTCCACGGCGCCCACAACCTCTCAGGTGGCGCCGCTGTGCAGCCAAGGTCGAGGCCCTGCGGGCGAGAGCTTCTGATGCGAGCGGTCCAGCCCGTGACCTGGCCTTGCTCCCAGTGTCCTGGGAGATGCTCGTGGGCAGAGCCCTTTCCCCGGGGGGGAGCCCTGAGTAATGGGGTCATAGGAGGAGGAAGGAGATGGTGCAGATCTAGACACCCCGTGGGAGGGCGTACTGCAAAGTGGAGAGAAGCCTCCTTGGTGATTCGGGGACCTGCGGTGAGCGCCCCGCCGGCCTCCGCTGCCCGCTGCCTGTGCAAGAGCCGCGTTCGCTCCCCTTGTGTCCCAACAACACCGGCGTGGCTCTCACGACAACGCGCCCAGCTGGAAACACGACACTCCCAGCTTCTTGAAAACAGGAGCACACCTGTGACGGATCTCCGACCAGGGAGATGTAAGCAGAAGTCATAGAGTGAGGAGCTTCTGGAACGCTCTGGAAAGCTCTTCACATACGTGTATATAAAATGAAATACATATGTGAACTGTTTATGTATGTATTTATATATTTACACATAATTATATCACATATACATGCATATAGCCCTTTTCTAGAATATGTTTATGTATATATATATATATATATATGTATCTAAAACAAAGTAAAAGTATTGTTTTTCTAGCATATCAAACCCAGAACATTCCTTTATCCTCCCAGCCACCCCCAAGGGTATGTTTACGTGGGTTTCCCTTCCCTCCCCTTTCCTCTCCCCTCCTCTCCACTCCCCTCTTCTCTTCTCAGTGTTTGTATGGGTTTCTTTCCCACCGAACACTGTGAGTTAGCTGCTTGTGGATAAGGCTGTGCCTCTGTCATCTCATGGCCCCATTACTTAGCAGAGCTTAGCACGTAAGAGATATCATTACACAGAAGACAGGAAGGAGAAATGATAGATATGTCCGGAGAGGGACAGGAACCCTTCCTTGGGGGGACATTTTAATGAAGAACAGTTTGTAAACAACTTCTCGTGCTAGCCACTAGGTCGTGAAGTGGGCTTAAGGCAGTCTTGTAACGCAGATTGTGTATAAAATGATTTATGACATACAGGGCATTTTAAATGTGGGCTCTTTGGAAGTAGTATGATTCATTGTGGAGTTCAATTCCTCTCCAGCCCTAGGTTTCCTCTCCAACCTTTATCAAGCAGCTCGATAATGCTTGTCAGTCAGCTGACTGACCTGCACAGCGACCAGAGGGGAGCATGTGGGACTCCAGGCACCTGTCTGGGGCCCCGGGGCTGCTGTCCTGGGAGGTGAGAAGAGCCCCTGTATCGGTGGGGATGGGCTCTGCCTCAGTCTCCAAGCAGAAGCCAGCCTCCTCTGGCAGGGACTAAACAGGGGGCTTTATTGAGCACCTACTGTATGCCAAGCCCAGTGCTAAGTGCTTGGGATGCGTCATCTTCTTCTGCTCTCACAGGTGTCCTAAAAAGAAGGTGACAGCCATCCCCACTGTACAGACAGGAAAGAGTGGTTGAGAGGGACACACCTGCACCCTAGGTCGGGCTGGCAGCAAACAATGGAGCTGGATTCAAGGTTAAGGGGAGCCTCAGCCACAGAGCAGCATCCTTAACTACCAGGCAACACTGTCACCTGCACCTGACCTGACCTGGCCTCCTGAGGGAGTGGGAGCTCCTGCAACCACTGCTACCCCCACTCACCGACTTCCTTCAAGAAAATACGGCCATCTGCAGTTTTCTTTGTCTAACTATTAGCGGGCCCTGTCTCAACTCTGCACAGCAAACTATTTCCACATTTTGATAACTTTAAAGACTGTTAATTATGTTTGGTGAGATGACATGTAAAATGCCGGCTCTCGTGCCCGGAAAAATGAAAACGCCTATATTGGTCTCTTTCCTCCTTCCTTTGTTTAAGAACAATGCGCGTCCTCTGGAGTAGTACTGTAAGTGTTGGGTTTAGTCAACGACAACAATTGAGACAGTAAGATACTCTGCTATTCTTGCCATGTGTCATTTCAAATGCTTCGAGAAACTATCAAAAGCAATTGTTGGGGCTCCTGGGTGGCTCAGTGGGTTAAGCGTCTGCCTTCGGCTCACGTCATGATCTCAGGGTCCTGGGATCGAGTCCCGCATAGAGCTCCCCGCTGAGTAGGGAAGCTTCCCCCTCTGCCCCTGCTGCTCCCCCTTGCTTGTGCTCCCTCTCCTTCTCTCACTCTCTGTCTTTCAAATAAATTCTTTTTTAAAAAAGGCAGTTGTTGAAATTAGATAATAAATTGGAATTTTCTCCCCTATTTTCCAGCAGTTTCCTTTCCCCCTTCCTTACCTCCAGTCCTTTTTCTCTAATCCTTTATGACAAAAGGAGTTATAAATGACAGTGTAGGGAGAAGGGAGTGGCTGAGAGTGGGGGGAAGGCGGGAGAGTCCTGGTGTGACCTCCTGAATGACAGTGAGGGTCAGAGCAAGCCTGGGTCTCACCCTCCTGTGCTTTGCTCCTGTGAACGGCCAGTGAACTTACGACTTGTTTTATCTTAATTAATGTTTTGTGGCTCTGACATTAGAAATGTGCTGATACTGAAACCTCTTAGGAAAAAGCTGACAATGAAGAGAAGTAAATCCATTATTTTGTAAATGTCTGGAAGGATAGGAAGGCCCAAGAACCTCAGATCCTTGTAGGAAGCAGGTTGAAGAATTACGTTTAAATAAATTAAATGATCTCACAGATAATTCTCCTCTCAAAAAATCCACAGTTAGACAGTAATAGCAAATGCAACCTAAGTCTTTTTCTATATAGATATAAAATACAAATACTGATGTCTAAGGAAACTTACTTTGGAGAATCTGATTAATCTTAAGAGCTTATCAAAATAAATTTTCTGCCCAGAGAAGTGAATCGCAATTCAAAGCAAATCTCCACTGGTAATTTGAAAGTTATCCCCAAAGCTATTTTGAAGCTTTTATCAGTTCAAATACTTGCATTCATTCACAGAAGATGAAAAATAAGATTAGTGTTTGTTAAGTAAAATTATTTGACTGGGTGATTTGGGATGAGTCAATGATTTACTAAATTAAGAAAAGAACAATAGTTGCTAGGCAATTAACACCACAGCTTTATAATACTGAATGTGGTCTTGTTACGATACTCCAAATATAACATTATTTTATACACACATGATTACATACATTATTTTATACATAACATGATACAACTACAATGGACACTTGAACGACACAGATTTGAGGTGTGTGGGTCCACTTACGCATGGATTGTTTTCAAAAGATGCAGTAGTTTTGTAAATGTGTTTTCCCTTCCTTATGACTTCCTTCACAACATTTTCTTTCTCTAACTCGCTTTATTGTAAAAATACAATCTGTAATATATGTAACACCCCAAGTCTGTGTGAATCTACTTCGTACTTGTCAGCGGGAGACTATTAGTAGGTACGTCTGTGGGGTCTTAAAAATTATGCCCGACTTTCAGGGACACCTGGGGGGCTCAATCGGTTGAGCGTCTGACTCTTGATCTCGGCTCAGGTTAGGATCTCCGGGTCATGAGATCGAGCCCCGCATCGAGCTCCGTGCTTAGTGCGGTCTGCTTGAGCCTCTCGCTCCCTTTCCGCTTGCTCCTCCCCCCACTTGTGCTCGTTAACTCTACATTCTCTCTCTCTCTTTAGAATAAATAAATGGAACCTTAAAAAAAAAAAGTATGGGGCGCCTGGGTGGCTCAGTGGGTTAAGCTGCTGCCTTCGGCTCAGGTCATGATCTCAGAGTCCTGGGATCGAGTCCCGCATTGGGCTCTCTGCTCAGCAGGGAGCCTGCTTCCTCCTCTCTCTCTGCCTGCCTCTCTGCCTACTTGTGATTTCTCTGTCTGTCAAGCAAATAAATAAAATCTTTAAAAAAAAAAAAAAGTATGCCTAATTTTTAACTACGTGGGAGGTCAGTCCCTCTGACTCCCTCATCGTTCAAAGGTCAACGGTACACACCGCATTGCTGGCCAACGATGTCCAACTCCCCCAAACCACGGAACACTTATCCTTGCTAGTTTCGAACACTCAGAAAAGAACACTATCTATTGGTGTCCAAAATAAGGCATCCGTTGTCCACACTGATTAACACAACCTATCCACAGACTACCATTTCTTTTAATGAGGAATGAGAGTGCAAATTAGGTAGCAACCTTGATCACGCAGCTGTTGACTGGGCATCCTTTCCAGTGCTTTCTGATCGACTTCACACTGACATATGCAAAGACGATAGAAACAACCACAATGATTATATTGGGACGGCCTAGGGGGTATCCTGAGAAGCCAGGGAAGCCCATGCTTCTATCCCAGGCCTGCCCTATACCCTGCAAGGTGAGGAAATCACTACTTGGGCAGGCCCCCAGGTGGGAACCTGGTGTGGCCATTTTAGTGGATAATGGAATTTGGGGGCAACTGACATGGTTGTGTGAGAGCAGGGAATGTTGGGTGCTTATTTCAGGTTTATCTAGAGTGGCACCCCAGAAGCAGCATTCTTACTCACACTCAACTCTGGTTGCTAATTGTTAAAGTTCAGGAATACAAAAAATGACTTTGAAATCTATAAATGTCCATTCATTTGAATCTTTTCCTGTAGAACCAGAGCATTTTCTTTGATGACGACCCTAGGGACTGGAATCATCTCTCTTGTACAAGCCACATCCCTAAGCACCACCTTCAATGTCCAGCTTCTGCTTCTTTAAAGACAAGTGGGAATTTGGTCACTGTGGTGAAGAAATCTGGGTGCAAGCTCCCCCTGTCTTTACCTAGTTTATCCCTCGATTGCAGGTATCGTCCTCACCATTTCTATTAGTCACCTACATATCTCATCACTTATGGATATCATGTCTTCACAAAGCTTTCAGTGTAGTTTCCAATAAAATCATGACCACAAGTCTCCTATTCAAACTCATGTTTCACATTCATAATATGATTTAAAGAAATTATAGAGCTATGGTAAGTAAAATGTCATTTTGGGAATGACCTACCCATTTCTTGGGAGTAGAAGTCCCAGTATAGAGCACAGAATGTCCCAGAGCCCTTTCATGGCTTCCAGGGGAAGGATAGCTGGTCAGGGGTGTTCCCTAAGTCATGGCTTGCTGTGAGAGCATCTTCTGAACTTCCTAGTTTGGATATGTATGTTTTTGTTGATGGCGCTTATTGTGTATGGACGTTGCCTTCTACATGTTTCCTTCTCCTTTGACGTTTACATGTTTCACACAGTGTGCAGATGATAGAATGATCTGTACTGTGGCTGCTTAGAGGGTACACACACTGGAGGAAACTGTGCAGGGCTGAGAGAACAGTGGCTCTCTGCAGAGTGGCTCAATGTTTTCTGATAGCTTTTCTTTGTGATTGGTTGTTTGTCACAGCACAAGAGACTATTATAGTGGAAATTGCTAGACAGGCTAAAGGAGCCACAGCAGGGGCTGGGGTGGGGAGTTGGTTCTCCTGTGAGTCTAGTGTGGGCTGTGATTTAGGACTATTTTCTTCCTTTGGTTATTCTGATATTTACTAATAAAATGTGTTCAGACATTTTTATATTAAATGCGTGCCACTGCCTAGACCTATTTAATAATAAGTTTCAATAGTAAGTTTTCCTTACAGATGAGTCTTCCTTGGTGCTATTTAGGGGTGTGAGATGGGAGAGTGTGTGTGTGTGGGGGGTGGGGGGTCACATTCATATTGATTCAGTTTCCAGAACTCATGAACTATGGTGTCCTCTATGAAACAAGAAACAATTCTGTGTTGCCTCTTAAAAAAAGAAAAAAAAGAAAGAAAGAAAGAATGAAGAAAGGAAAGAAAGAATAAACATATAAACAGGAACACAATGCTATTATATAACTACAGAATGCCTAAATTCTAAACACACACAGACACACACACACACACACGAAACCACAAAAAAACAAAACCAGAAAACCCTGATAATACCCACTGCTGGTGAGAATGTGCAGCAGCAAGAACTTTCATTTGCAAAATGCTGTAGCCACTTTAGAAGATAGTTTGGCAGTTTCTTTAAAACCAAACATACTCGTATAATACATTCCAGCAATTATGCTTCTTGGTATTCACCCAAATAAGCTGAAAACTTAAATCCATGCTAAAACCTCCATGCAAATGTTTATAGCAGCTTTATACGTGATTGCCAAAACCTGGAAGCAATGAAGATGTTCTATAATAAGTACATTGATAAACGAACTGTGGTATATCCATACAATGGAAACTATTAAAAATAGTTGAGCTAGCAAACCAAAAGAGACATGGACGAATCATAAATGCATACTGCAAAGTGGGAGAAGCCAGTCTGAAGAGGCTACAAGCATATGATTCCAACTATATAACATTCCAGAAGATTCAATACCATAGAGATGGCAAACAGATCAGTGTTGCCAGGGAATCAGGAGATGGAGGACAGGACTGCATGGGTGAAGCCCCGGGATTTTCTTTTTTTGGTCAGTAAAAGTACTCAGTATGATACTGTAATCATGAATATAAGATATCATGCATCATCCAAACCTGTAAAAAGAAACAGCACAAAGAGTAAAACCTGAATGTATGCAAATTTAAAAAAATCATTTGGAGGTCAGAGGATCCCAGGAAGAAATGCAAAATATGGCAAAAGAATCTGAATGTATCCTAAAAATATGAAACAATCTCATTGTAGGGGTAGTGGAGTAGTTAAGAGGTATCTACCTAATTAACTTTGGAAATAAGTAGAATCTGTAAAACTAAGGATTATGGAAACTCTACCAAAGAACTGTACTCTGGTTGATAAAGTGGCTTTCTGCAGGGATTCAGGTGATAATGCTATAGATGTATTCTGGAACAGATCAATTAAGTTAATGGGAAGCGAATGGTGGGAGCCAGGTTTCTCACTGTTGGAACAACAGTTTACAGATAAGCAAGGAGAAGATAGAATGATTTGTGTGGTAATAATTTACAGTTGAACACATCAGAATGAACTCACATTGTTTAGCTAAATATAGATACAGATGGCTACATATAGAAATAGTTCTAGAAATTCCTATACATTTACTGGCTGACACACATTTCCTTGCTCTTATCAATGAGAGGGCTGAAAATCCACAACACCCCCCATAACAATGAGCACACATCACATCCACGTCTTGGTTTCTAAAACCATTCCCTAATCAAATGAACCAGGGCTTCCTGGAGACACGACTGATTCTAGGACTGGGGCAGGAAATATACTAGATGATCCCAGAGCATCTTACAGTGCCAAAAAAGTAAGGAAGTGCTCAAAACAAAACAAAACCCAAAACAAAACCCCACCACACTGATGGGGATATTTCAAAGGCACTCAGGTGCCAAAGGGAAGATCTCCTAATGGCCAAAGCTTTGAGCAACAGAATAAATGAAGTTGTACTGGATTATAGCCCAAAGAATAAAATAAGTATCCATGTGCCCATAACTGATATAAATAAATGACTGAATAAATAAATAAATGGGGAAGAAATAATTCCAGAAGAATTCCAAATTATTCATGTAGGTACTCTGCTCTCAGGTGGTTGGAACATGCCTCTGTCCCCCAATTCCTGAAGTGTGGGCTGCACATAGTGCCTTCTTCCCAGAGTTGGTAGCCCCTAGCTCATAATGCATCATCAGAAAGATTCCTGGCTGAGCTGGCCAAAGCTGGCCAGATTGTGAAAAGGGTGAAATCTCTTTTTGTCTTCTCCACTGGGCTCCAGGACCCATTTGGGGATCTTCTTCAGTAGAACAGAGCTGTTTTTCTTATTGTGGAGCAAAGCTGATCTGATAAAACTCCAACACCATAAGGGTGGGGCTTCTACCTTGTAGTTAAGGACCACCTGCGTCCAAACTGCCTGAGGATCTTGCTAAAGACACACATTTCTGGGTTGCAGCCCAGACTTCTTTAATCACTCTTGGGTTGCAAGGGGGAGCAGTGAACAGGAGGTTGGGAAAGAGTGGGGGGCACAAGGGTCAGGAATTTCTGTCTTTAAAAAAGGAGATGAGGTGGGGGGCCCTGGACGACTCAGTTGGTTAAGTGTCTGCCTTCAGCTCAGGTCATGATCCCGGGGTCCTGGAATCGAGTCCCACATGGGGCTCCTTGCTTAGCAGGGAGCCTGCTTCCCCCTCTCCCTTTGCCATTCCTCCTGCTTGTGCTCTCTCTCTAATAAATAAATCAATAAATAAAATATTTTTTTAAAAAAGTACATGACGTGATTCCTACATTTGGTATTAATGCCTGAGAATGGCATCTATAGGAATCAACCAACCCCTCCTGCAGAAACAGAAGGTTTACTTTGAGAGAGGATGTCAACAATACCACAAGGAAGAAATCAGCCCATTTCAGAATAGGGACATTCCATAAGACACCTAGCCTGGTTTCTTTCGCAAGTCAGTGACATAGATAAAAAGAAAGTGATGAAAATCAACTTAGCAGACACGTCAGACATAAACTAATCAAATGCAGTGGATCTTGTTTGGATTCTGATTCAAACAAACCAACATCAAGGCAGTATTTTAAGACTATGAGGGAAATGTAAATATAGGCTGTGTATTGGTTGATATTAAGAGATGAGTGTTAATTTTGTTGCGGTGGTTATGTAAAAAGATACTGTTCCCTATTTTCAGTAGCATACGTAAGTTTCTTGGGGGTAAATTACATGATGTCTAGTATATGTTTTAAAATGCTCTGGCAGGGGTTTCTGGGTGGGGCAGTCGGTTGAGCACTGACTCCTGATTTTAGCTCAGGTCATGATCTTGGGGTTGTGGGATCGAGCCCCATGTTGGGCTCTGTGCTGGGTGTGGAGCTTGCTTGAGATTTTCTCTCTCTCCTTCTGCCCCTTCCTCTCTCTTTCTCCAATAAAAAATGATAAAATAAAATAAATAAAATGCCCTGATTATATGTCAAAGTGAAGCAGTGGGTAGGGGAAATAGACGAAACAGGTATGGCCACACGGTCGACGGCTACTGAAGTAGTAGATGCACCGGTTTTGTTGCACTCTGCAGCTCCAGATATGTCTGGAGATTTTTATAGTAAATTGTTGGACATCTAAGGAAACAGGCATGCATAATCCAACGGGACGAGTTGCCAAAGATGGACTTCTAGGAAAACAGTTTGGCGGCTCCTCAGAAAGTTAAACATAGAATTCCCATACGACCCAGCGATTCCACGCTATGTACACACCCCGAAGAACTGAAAACAGACTCCACCGAATATGTGTACATGCGAGTTTGCAGCAGCACTATTCACAGTAG
Source organism: Lontra canadensis (assembly GCF_010015895.1). Lineage (NCBI taxonomy): Eukaryota > Metazoa > Chordata > Mammalia > Carnivora > Mustelidae > Lontra > Lontra canadensis. Next base: position 19,585,953 of record NW_022631015.1, on the reverse strand, counting down.
CCAAAAGAGAGAAACAGCCTGAAGAGCCATGAGACAAATGCAATGAATGGATAAACGAAGTGTGCCATACACACTCACACACTCACACACACACACACACACACACACACACACACACGAGTATTACCATAAAAAACTATGCCGTTCTGATACATGTGACAATCATTATTCCAGGTGAACTAAGCCAGACACAAAAAGGACAAATAGTGCAAGATTGCACTCCTTGGAGGCATGTAGAACGGGCAAATGCACAGACAGAAGGTCAAATAGGTCGCTGGGGGCTCGGGGCGGGGGTGGGGAAAGAGAACGAAGAGTTCCTCTTCCACCGGTGCAGTTTCTTGTCTCTGGGGTGGAGACGTTTTGGAAATAAAAATAGAGGCAGCTTAGCATTATGGATGGACTAAATGCCACCAAAACACTCACTTTTTAAAATGGTTAATTTTATGTTGTGTGACTTTCCCCTCAATTTAAAAATACAAGGTGTGGCGCATCTGGGTGGCTCAGTGGGTTAAAGCCTCTGCCTTCGGCTCAGGTCATGATCCCAGGGTCCTGGGATCGAGCCCCACCTCGGGCTCTCTGCTCAGCAGGGAGCCTGCTTCTTCCTCTCTCTCTGCCTGCCTCTCTGCCTACTTGTGATCTCTCTGTCAAATAAATAAATAAACTCTTTTAAAAAATAAAATAAAGTAGATACACAGAAGCACCTGGGTGGCTCAGTTAGCTAAGCATCTGCCTTCCGCTCAGGTCATGATCTCTTGGCCATGGGTCCCTCTACCGTTCCACCTGCTGTGCTCTCTGTGTGTGTCTCTCTCTCTGATAAATAAACTCTTAAAAAAAAATAGACACATAAATAGATAAATACATAAAATAGACAAGTGTAAGTTTCCAAAGTTAACTGACTGAGGGCAAACTCCTAAGGAAACAATTCCGCTGGTGGTTCTTGGCTGTGACCAACTCATGAACTCATGAGGGTTCCAGGTCGGATAAAGCCTTCCGTTGGCGGATGGCAGCTAATACTCAGCATCCACAATGGGAGGGTCACTGTGAAGGGCACTTTTCACACCTGGCCCCCTCCCAGCCCCGCGAGGAGGGTATTATGAGCCCTAAAGGACAGAAGGAAGCTGAATCCATGAAGTTAAATTTCACTGTGTAAGATGACCTAGTAAGAGAAGCCAAAATCTGAATCCAGGTTAACGACCAAAGCTCTATAAAAAGTTATAACTCTCGGGGCACCTGGCCGGCTCACTTGGTGGAGGGGGCAACGCTTGATCTCGGGGTCGTGAGTTCAAGCTGCACGCTGGCCCAAGAGCTTACTTAGAAACAGTTTTAACTCCCTCCTCCCAGCTTCCTCCTAGCACAGTGGGGCCGTCCCCTCTGATCTGTGACAAGGCCTTTGGGAGCCGCTGTGAAGGGCTCCTGCCCCATGTCCATCTCAGAAGCGGTCCCCTACTTCCTTCTCTCCCCATCTGGCTCATCCGGGAGCTGAGCCCCGCCCCCTTTTTTTCTCCATTTCCAACCTGCACACTTCTCCTCTCTCTCTCCAGAACCCTTGAACTTCAGCTCCATCATTACGAAAAAAACCATCTTCCCCCATCTAGGGCCCTCACGCGTTCTGCTGGGAGCAGGCCGTGCCCACTGATCTCGGTGCGAATTAAAACGTATCAGAGATCCCAAGTTTGCAAGTTGTCGGACCTCCACTTCCAGGAGGAGGAACTCTATTTTCGCTCATACCCCAGCAAGAGATTAGCAGCTTGAAATCGCTTTGACAGCCGTCAGCGTCTCCACTGCATACCGCCGGGAGTTTTAATTCCAGCCTGTGAAATTGTAATTGCTTCTCAAGGAGAAGCACGGGATCCTGGGTAATGGCCACAGCCAAGCTCAGTGTCAGAGTTACCAGTTGCTGCCACATCAGATATTACTTGCTGTTATTCAAAAATCACTCCAGCTTTCCATATGGGAAGTAGAACTGGGGAGCGAAAGTAAATTAACAGACACTGTCAGCTGTTCGGAACATCACAGACAGCCGCGTGACAGGGGCGGGTGGCCTCCCATCGGAAAAGGTACCTTGTTTCTCTTCTTTTGGTGAAGATAGTTTCACAAACAAATTTCATGACTTAAGGTGTGCAGCTAAATGATGTCATTGTTAAGCAAAAAAATGGTCTGGTCCACGGGCATGATAAGATTAAAGCTGCCAGTTCCTGTTCACTCCTTCCTGGAAAGAGTTGGTGGTGTGTGTGGGGGGGGTGGTGGGAAATGGTCCCGAAGAGTAATTACAATAATGGAGACAGCTAGTCCGTGTCAAGCTGATGCTCACGACGGATGAAAATTACCTGCAAAGGGAAGGACTTGGTCCCCGCCACCTCTGAAGACAGGGCAAGTTCTGAAGAGTGTGAAGCCGTTCTGAAATTAATTTTGTCTTCTTTCTCCTGAGGGTCAGACGGGGGAAAGGGGGCGGAACACCATTGCTTAGGGAAACCCACACCGTCCGTGGCGCTGCTTTTTTGTTTTAGTCATGACAGCAAATTCACACGTAGGCTTTACTTTTCCTCATTTCATGGTTTTTAGGGCAAATTTCATGTATTTGATTTTACTTTTTCAGTTAGAGAAACTTTGCCTTTAGGAGGTCCTTCTGCATGGGATGTATGTCTTCTCTTAAAGATGACCCCTACCCCAGTCATGTGTCCCTCAATCCTCCACTCCTGTCTCCCCAAAACTCCACCCTGCCCGTCGGCCCGGCTAAATCAATCCCCTGCAGCCATCTGATGATGTACTACTTGCTTGTTCCCCGATTTCAAGGCCCCTGCCCCTGCCCGTTTCCATGTACTCAGCATTCTTTGCCCTCCGTCTTCATGGAGCCCCGCCCTCCTTCAGACAGCGTTGTGGACCTCTCCAGTCTGGGTTAGAGGTGTCCCCTGTGCTCGGACAATTCCCTGTATTTTCTACCTTGAGTGGCTAGATCACAACTGCCTCCTCGCCTCACAAAGGTGGGGACAGCATCTGTCTTGCTCACGGCTTTTGTCCCCGCGCCAAGCACAGCGACTGGCATAGACCAAGGACTCACCAAACACGTGCCAAGTCGTCTTGCCCCGTCAGAAGTCTCCGTCCTGCTCCCAGAAGGGATTCCCTTTCTCCCCTTAGGCACCTCCCAAGGCTGAGCCACCTGTGTTCCTGGTCTGAGGGCATCCCATGCCCCGCCCACCATCCATCCCCTTGCTGGACGCAACCTGATGTATGGGACAGCCCCACTCCAGTTTGAGAGTGGGAAAGCACACTGGTTAGCAACAGGACTCGAGAACCAGACAGCCTGGCTTATAGCCTTGGCTCCACCAATTTCCAGCTAATAACCCTGACACGTCATCTCTCTGTGCCTCCGTTTCCTCGTCTAGAATAATAGTTCCTTCTTCAGGGGGGCCACAGGATTAAATATGCAAATATATTTATGGTGCTTGGGAAAGGGCCTGGCTCTGCGTAAATGGTAGCCACTATTACGATGATGAAGACGAGGAGGGGGAGGAGGGGGATGTTACTACCACTATTACTGCTACAGGCATCAAAGGTATTTTGGGCTCCTGCTTTCTGTTCAACCTTGACTCCGGTGCCAACCATGCCTTGAACATGATCTCTAAAACCAACAGTGGCAAATTCCAGTGACTTCAGCTTCCTCCCAAGTAGCCACCCAGGACCCATCTCCTTATTTTTGTTCCATTCCAGTCCTCCCGCCATGTCTGTTCCTGGATTTCGACACTGGCTTCTGGTTCCTGCTCCAACAGTAGCACAGAATCTCCAAGACTATGGCTTAGACTCTTTGTGTCACTACTCCCTACCTCCTGTTACAAAGGCCATGATCCTTAAGCCCAACAACTAAGTACTGTTAAGTTTCCCTACCCACAGAGGGTGTTAGGATGTTTTCTCAAAGTCGCCCATAGTGAAAGGCAGTGCTTATGGTACCAGAGTCAATGGAGTGAGGTAACCATCCCCTGGCACCCTGGGTGGTCCTGGGACCACGGGCAGTGAGCGACGCTAGTGTATGCTCTATAACCCGTGTGCTCTGAACAGCTACGAGCCGCTGCAGGAAATGTGGCCCAACTAAAGATCCCAGCCTGGGTATAGGGTAAGTGGTGCCACTGGGTCAGTTTTAGGAAGAGAAGGTGGAGGTCTGGGTGGGGAGAAGGCAGAGATTTCAGACCTGGTGCCGAAAATCAAGAATCATGATCAATATGTTATAAAATATAACACAGTTGTAACAAGGAGTCTATAACTCAGAGTATAAGGAAAACGAATTCTTTTCATAATTCCACTCGAGTTTCTCTTTGTAACTCAATTTTTAAAAAAGATTTTATTTATTTGAGAGAGGGATGGAGTGCACGAGTGGGGGGAGGGGCAGAGGGAGAAGCAGACTCCCCGCTGAGCAGGGAGCCTGATGCAGGCCAAGCCCAAGACCCCGAGATCAAGACCTGAGCTGAAACCAGATGCTTCACTGACCGAGCCACCCAGGTGCCCCATATAACTCGATTTTTATAACCCTATTCCAGTGGAAAGACAAAAGTCAATCCGGGTCCATTCAGCACAGCTCCCCCACCCCCACCAATCTCCTCCCATTGCCTTCTCTTTGCCTTTGGGGCTAAGAAATCAGGGGATGGAGACAGTTGTAGGGGACACCTCTGGCCCAAGCTGACACTGTGCTCATAGACACTTTCTTAGCTGTGAGCGGAGCCTCCAGGAACACGCTCAGTTAGGATACATGTCTGGACAGAGGTAGGTCTAGGGTTCTACCCCAAAGCATCTCGACACTTAAGAGAACACTTACGTTCCCTGTTTAGAAATGCCCCCAACTAGAGGGATGGCATAGAAAAGTCACTCAACTCGTTCTAACTTAAGTCTGTCCGACTATAAAATACGGGGGTCCAACTCCATGGTTTCCGTTAGCCCCTCTCACTCTTATTCTAGGCTGACCTGTAGGTAGGGTTACCATCCCTGCCTCCTCAAGCAAAACCAAGGTCCTAGGCAAAGCACAGAGCAGCTCACTGATCCCTTTCTGTCACGTGCCGAGAAAGCAGTTTTTTTGTGCAAACTATTCAAGTCTCAACTCCAATTTCAAATATTTCTGTAAGATAGTTTAACTCTCTGACATTAGGGAGAAACAGAGGCTGTTTGGGAATGATGAGCAGAAGAGGTCTGCTCACAGCAGAAAGAAGTGACTTTCTGGGAGTTTATGTTTGTGACACAGGTATTGCTTTTAATATTAACTGAAGTTACTATAGCTCCTAGATAGACCCCTTGACTTTGCCACAAAGCCTGAGGAAAAGCTGGTGTTAAATTGCTCCCCTCCCTACTCTCCTACTTGTATGTGTAAGGCATTACAAATATTCTTCAACCTGAAAAACAACATTTTTTAGCTACTGAATTTGCTTGCAGCTTGTCGAATTCTGATTGCCCAAGGCAATCTGGGTTGATGAGATTACATTTTTTAGACTGCTATCCAACCAACTCCTTCCTTTTGTAAGATTGCTTTGGAACTTTTCACCTAACTACAGAAATCTTGGGAGGATGCTGTGTAAGAGGGAAAGAGAGAAGAAGGAACTTAATTGGAGATGTCAGAATCTTATTTTGCACAGATGGGGTCAGAGCGTTTCCACACAAAAGGGATGTATGAGTAGAAAAACTACTGGAGAATCAGAGACAAAACATGACATGAAAATAGGAAAGGTGGGGAGTGGTCAAGGATGACAGACCCAACAGAATATCCTTCAAAGGTCTGCAGCTCATTCTCTTAAACGAGTCAAAACCCAACCTATCTTGAATGTTTCTCCATGTAAACATGTAAAAGTAATTTCGGAAGATCCTTTACTTCCTCCAGATGGGACCTGGACTCTCTAAGCTCATTTTCCGCCTGACTTCTGATTTCACTCTTGGAACCAAATGAGACACGAGATTAACTATTCACCACTGTTTCTTGGGTGAGAGATTGGGCTAGAGTCAGGTTTACTTCCTCATACCCAAAACAGGGATTGGAGACCAAATTATAGTCTAGTTTTTCTGGCCTTAAAACTGTGACATGTTTTAATATGTCAGTGGGCCAATAACGAGGAATTTAGACTTCTCCTGTGAAGGTTGGAGCTGAGGATAGCGAGCCATGACTGGGTGACTATGGGCAGCAGAAGGCCTCCCCGTGTATCTCAAATGACACCAACTAAGATGGCAGAAGTCCTGCTGGCTAAAAAAAAAAAAAAAAAAAGAGAGAGAGAGAGAGAGAGAGAGAGAGAAAGACAAAAAGCCAGAAGCGTTTGTTCTCTAAGGATCACAGCCTGAGATGGTTATCACAGGTGGCTTTTTGGTTAAGTCTTCACATCCATTTCTTGGGAAGAGAGCAGATGAATCCTTAACTGAACAGGTGTACTAACAGAATCTGAGAAACAGGAGATCAAAACCAGAGAGCTGGAGTCACTCACTTGAATGGCAGTAGATACCAGAGAAGGAACAGGTGCTGGAGAGATAGAGGACTGCTAGGTCCCCAGATGCGGTTCAGTGTGGACGTGCCAAAGATAAGATTAAGGATCAAAGATGCTCAACTACAAAGACAGGAGCTTGACTCTTAGTGAGGCATTTTCTTAATTAACATAATGATGGGGGGAGGTCACACACCAGGTTATGTGTTGGGTGTTACAGCAACAGTCATAGGACAAAGCCACCCCCGAATCAGCAACACCAGTGTCAGTAACAGCAATGACAAGAACCATCGCCAACCAGCTGGCTAAGCTGAGGTCTGCTCACAGTTCTCCTGGAAATGGGACAAATTCAGAAACTTAGCAGCAGGTGGAAAACTCATGATGAAGTGCAGAGATTTAACTGTACCTAAGCCTGGCTTCATGGTCTTGAACAAGTGGGTATTACATTGTATGTTTCCAAAAGTATCATCTAGGTTCAGGTTAAGAGGAACCCATTGGCCTGGAGCATCAACAGGAGAACCAGCTGTCCTCTGCCTTGTCAATGCTTATCTTTCCAAACAGGAATCTCTTTGGAGCCTACAATGTTTAGAAGTTGGTTTAGAAGCCTGGAGTGGCTCTTCCTCGATTATCAGATGAAGTCTAGATTCCATCAAAAGTGGTGTCAAAATGCTTCACAAATGTGACCTCAGCTTATTTCTTAATTTCCAGTCACTTCCCTTGCATATCTCTCCCTCTAGCTACATTCTGTCTCAAATTTACCATACATTTCCATACTTCAGTGCTTTCTAGTTTTGGTGAAATACGCATAACGGAACAGTTATGTTCCGCATAATAACGCATAACAACAATTATGTTGTTAAGTGTATAATTCAGTGGCATTAAATAAATCTAGTGTTGTATGTATAACCATCAACATGATTTATAAAACCGTTTCATCACACCCAACATAAATTCTGTACCCATTAAGCAATAACTCCCTCTTTCCTCCTCCCCTTAGCTCCTGGTACCTTGCATCTTACTTCCTGTATCTATGTATTTGTCTCGTCTAGGTACCCGCTGTAAGTGGTGTCATACAATACCTGTCCTTCTGTGTCTGGCTTATGTCATGAAGCATCATGTCCTCAAGGTTCATCCATGTTGTAGCATGTTGTCAGAATTTCACTTCTTTTTAAGGCTAATATTCCATTGTTAACTACACTGTGTACTACATAGTTTTAGACATTCATCTGCAGTGGACTTTTGGGTTGCTTCCACCTTTTGCCTATTGTGAATAATGTTGCCATGAACATACAGGTATACAGGTATCTGTTAGAGTCCCTACGTAAAATTCTTTGGATATACATAGACACATATAAACATACATACATTCATACATACATATATAACTAGAATAGAATTGCTGGGTCATTGGTAATCCTAGGTTTAAATTCTGAAGAACTGCCAAGCTATTTCCCACCAGGGCTGACCCATTTTACATTTTCACAAGTAATACAGGAGGGTTCCAATTTCTCTATACCGTCAACATTATTTTTCCTATTGATGGCAGCCATTTTAATGGGTGTGAAGTAATAACTCACTGTGATTTTGATTTGTACATTTCTTTAAAAAAAAAGATTTATTTATTTATTTGTGGGGGGAGGGCACGAGAGGGAGGGAGGGAGGGAGGGAGAATCTCAAGCAGACTCCTCACTGAGCATGGAGGCTGACTCAAGACTCAATCCCAGGACCCTGAAATCATGACCCAGGCTGAAATCAAGAGTCAGCTGCTTAACCGACTGAGAGGCCCAGGTGTCCCAATTTGCATGGTCCTAATGACCAATGATAGTGAGCATCTTTTCATGTGCTTATTGCCATGTGTATATCTTCTTTGGAGAAATGTCTACTTAAGTCCCATACACTTTTTTTTTTTTTAAAGTTTATAGCACCTGTGTAAGTGGGAGGAATCTTCAAGCAGATTCCTCGCTGAGTGTAGGTTGAGTTATAGGACTTCTCTATATATTCGGGATATTAATCTCTTGCCAGAGATACAATTTGCAAATATTTTCTACCATTCTGTAGGTTGTCTTTTTGCTTTCTTGATAGTGTCCTTTGATGCATAAGTTTTTAATTTGGATGAAGTCCAAATTTTTCCTTTTGTTTCCTATGTTTTAGTATCACATCTATGAAATCATTACCAAATCTAAAGTCATGAAGATTTTCCCCAATGTTTTGTTTCCTTCTAGAAGTTCTGCAAATTTAGCTTTCAAGTTTATTTTGGTCTTTTACCCATTCTGAGTTTATTTTCACATATGGAGAGCAGGGTAAAAGTCCAACTTTATTCTTTGGTAGTAGATACCCAGTTTTCCAATACCATTTGTTGAAAAGTATGATCTTTTTTAATGAACGGTTTTGGCTCTCTTTTCAAAAATCAACTGACCATATATGTGAAATGTTTTTTCCTGGTTTTTTTTCTACTCTGTTTTATTGGTCTATAGGTCCATTCTTTTTTTTTTTTTTTAAGAGAGAGAGAGAGAGAGAGAGAGATCACAAGCAGGCAGAGAGGCAGGCAGAGAGAGGAAAGGAAGCAGGCTCCCTGATGAGCAGAGAGCCTGACATGGGGCTCGATCCCAGAACCCTGGGATCATGACCTGACCAAAGGCAGAGGCTTTAACCCATGGAGCCATTCAGGTGTCCCTATATGTCTGTTCTTATCCCAGTACCATATTGCTTTTATTACTGCAGCCATGTTGTCAGTTTTGAAGTTGAGAAGTATGTGTCAGTCTTTGAACTTTATTATTATTATTATTATTTCTAAGATTTTATTTATTTGACAGAGATCACAAGTAGGCAGAGAGGCAGGCAGAGAGAGAGAGTGAAGGGAAGCAGGCTCCCCGCTGAGCGGAGAGCCCGATGCGGGGCTCGATCCCAGGACCCTAAGATCATGACCCGAGCCAAAGGCAGAGGCTTTAATCCACTGAGCCACCCAGGCGCCCCTATCGTTATTATTTTTTTAAAGATTTTATTTATTCAGAGAGACAGTGTGTGCGTGCAAGTCAGGGGATGGGCAGAAGGTGAGAGTCAATTCCAAGCAGACTCTATACTGAGCACAGAGCCTGATGTGGAGCTCGATCTCATGACCCTGAGATCATGACCTGAGCTAAAATCAAGAATCTACACAACCTACTGATATACAGCCTACTGAGTGACGCAGGCGGTCTAAACTTTGTTCTTCTCTTTCAAGGCTGTTTTGGCAATTAGGGGCCACTTGCAATTCCATATGTATTTGAAGGTTGGTTTTTCCATTTACGCAAAAAAAAAAAAAAAAAAAAAAAAGGCTGTTTTGGTAGGTATTGCTTTGAAGCTGTAGCTTGCATTAGGTAGTGTTTTAACAATGTTAAGTGTTCTTTTCAGTGAACATGGGATATATCTTTACATTTATTTATATATTTAAAAATTTCTTTCACCAGTGGCTTATAGTTTTCAGCATACAAGTCTTTTCCGCCCTGGTTAAATTAATTTTTCAGTATTTAAATGTCTAGATGTTATCATAAATAGAATTACCTTTTTTTTTTTTAACAGTTCATTGTCTGTGTATAGAAACACAACTCATTTGTGTGTGTTGATCTTATAATCTACAGCTATGCCAAATTTATTAGGTCTAACAGGTTTCTGTGAATTCTTTTGGATTCTCTATACATAGGACCATGTCACCTACAAATGTAGTTTTACCTCTTCCTTTTCTGTTTGGGTACTTTTTATTTATTTTTCTCAGCAAATAGCTCTCACTGGACCTCCAGTATAATATTTTATAGAAGCCAGTGAAAGTGGGCATCCTTGTCTTGTTCCCGATCTTAGGGGTAAAACTTAAAAGTTTTTTACCACTGAGTATGGTGTGAGTTGTGGGTTTTCATAAATACTGCTAATCACATTGAGGAATTTCCCTTCCGTTCCTAGTTTTCTAAGAAGTTTTTGTCATGAAAGGGTGTTGGATTTTGTCAAATGCTTTTGCTGTGTCAGTTGAGACGATCAAATGTTTTTTATTTCCCCTCTAATTTATAACTGTGATATATAATGTTGATTGATTTTATGTTGAACCATCCTTGCATTCCTGGGATAAATCCCACTAGATCATAGTAAATAATGGTAAATAATCCTTTTAATATGCTGTTGAAATCAACTTGCTAATACTTTGGTAAGTATTTTTGCATTCATATTCATAAGGGACATGGTTTTCCATTTTCTTTTCTTGTGGTATCTTTATTTGGCTCTAATGTCAAGGTAATGCTGGCCTCCTAGAATGAGTTAGAAAGTGTTCCATCCTTTTCCATTTTTTGAAAGTGTATGAAAAGGACTGGTGTTAACTATTCTTTATATGTTTGTGAAGCCACTTGCTCCAGAACTTTTCTTTGTTCATGCCTTTTTCAGGGCAAAGTCTAGGGTTTAAGGGAAGAAAGTCTTACTTTAAGGCATTTTCTTAAGAGTGCCAAGGTCCACAAAAGAATTTTCCCAGGGACCCCTGCTGATACAACTAGTTCAATCTAATCTTCACCCACCAGATATGATTTTTTTTTTAAGATTTTATTTACTTATTTGAGAGAGAGAAAGAGAGAGAGAGAACATGCACAAGCTGGGGGTGGGGGGAGAGAAGCAGACTCCCTGCTGAGCAGGGAACCTGACTTGGGGCTCAATCCCAGGACCCCAAGATCATGACCTGAGCTGAAGGCAGATGCTTAACCAACTGAGCTACCCAGGCAATCCTTACCAGATATGTTTAAATTACTTCTGGCTATTTCAAAACAGATCATACCTATAAGAGTAAAGGCATCACACAAATTCCTCCTGCAAGGGCAGAGACTCACAAGATAGCACCAGGACCTACATTCAGGACTGAGTGTCATATCAGAGTCATTCCAAACTGACACTTCAAGGGAGATAATACTCAATTTAAAAGTAAGCTGTAGTTTGTAACTAGCCTCATTACGTATCCCTATAGTATGTGGATGGTATACTTCAGTTCACAAAGGTTGGACCCAAGTATAACATGTCAACAACATGCCTTATATTTGAAAATCTCCAGGTCTCTTTAAGAACCACATGTTTTATTCCTCTTTATGTGAACTGTGGGTAAAAACAGAAGTTAGAAGTTTGGAACTTGGAATCAGACAGCCTGGAATAACATCTGTAGATACTAGATTAAGTAGGCATATTAAAAGCAGATTAGATAAACCTAAGAGTTAAAATTTTTAGTTCTTTAGGCTTTTCTGAATTTCAAGTTTTCTCTTACCTTAATCCAAGGTTGGGTTTTAAAAATATATTTATATATGAAATACATAAAAAGGTATATTTACATAAATAGATTTTTTTTTTCTGGGCACTTGCCTCATCAGTATCTATAAGTATATTCCGATGTCCATTAACTAGGAAGACTGTAAGAGATTGAATAAAACTCTTTGCTTCAACCTCTACACATTTGGGATATTTTGGCTACAGAACCCCAAGAAACAGTACTAGTAGGAAATAATTGACAGGAAACTAATGAAAAATAATAGTGTCTGCATTTCCTTTTACCCCCAAGGCAGGGTGGGGGAGGGCATGACTGCTAGGTCTCCCATTAATCCGCTTGCTCTTTTCATCTTTGGCCATGGAAAATCTCCTTCTTGATCTTAGACCGGCCACCCAAATCTGTGCCCCACACCATTCATTAATTTGATCTCCTCAAATACAGCTGCAACCCATTTTCTTTGAATTTTTCTTCCTTTGCTGCATTTGTTAGAATTAGACTCTATGTCCCTTGGGGCAGGACTCTTTTTATTCCATATATAATTCTTTTGGGTGGTCGTGTGTTAATATCAAAATTTAAAGCCACCTAACCTTATTTATAAAATTGGTTTTCATGTTTAAATGGCTAAAGTAAATCATGAAAGGGGAAAAAATTATGGTTGCCAAGGATATACTACTTGATACATGTGACCTCATTTCATCTTTCAGTGACCCTGCAGTAGAACTGTCTCTCTATTTTACAGATGAGGCTCAGAAAGTGGCCTGACTGTAACTTAAACCAAACTTTTGCTGATGTCAAAAACCTCTCTTTATGCTCTTCCCCTAAACAATCCGCCTCCAGTCTGTACTGAGGTCTGAGGAAACTATTGAGGTCTGAATCCAGTTGGTTCAGATCCTTGACTCCTTGATGGTTCCGTAACTCAAATTTTATAGTTTCTTTCCTTAATTGTTTTAAAGATTTATTTATTTGAGAGGGAGAGCACACATGCTCATGAACGAGTGGGAAGGCTGAGGTGCAGAGAGAGAAGGAAAGAGAGAATTCCAAGCAGACACCCCACTAAGCACAGAGCCCCACATGGAGCTCGATCCCTGGACCCTGAGATCATGAACTGAGCTGAAACCAAGAGCTGGACGCTCAACTGACCAAGCTACCCAGGCACCCTAAATTTTACAGTTTCAACACCATAAATTCTAGCTTGGTGGTTAGGCAGGTGCAAATTTATTAAACATGTGCTATTAATAAATTAAAAAAGTAAAGAAAAATATTTTGAGAAATAATTAGGACCTCAGCTTAAATATAAATTTGGCATGGATCCTCTAAATAGGTCACACCACAGAACTGAGGTTCTCAACTTTCTTGATTCATGCCATACCTAGGCCAACCGAGAGCTAACCATCCTGTTTATTAAGTAGCAAGGCACTAACAACTTAATAAATACTTGTGTCTTAAATACCTTACAAAAATTTGTGTGAAAAAAGTAATACAATTAAATTGAAATAAAGATATTTTTGTTTTATTCTAAAATTACCATCATTACGTATTAATGGAACATGTGCATCTGTTGGGCACTGCACAACTTCTCAAACCATGATATAAGATCGTCTTCAGTTCTTGTTCCACATTTTCACTTGATACTTGCTTTTCTGTCACAGCAACTGCCTAAAATCCAGTCTTAGACACAGCATCATGGAAAAGTGTGCATTCCAATGTTGAAATCCAACCATTTTGAGCGACTACTTTGCATGGTATCTGACAGATGTCACTGTTTCCCCTCAGACGTTTAAAATATCCTGGGGTGCCTCAGGGCCCAGGCAAATCTTAAGAATATCTTCCCCCCTCTTTTTTTTTCTCTTCTTTCTTTCTCTCTTTTCCTCCCTTCCCTCCCTCTTGCCCTTCCTTTACTTTCCTCTATGTTTGTGTTATGATGATAAAACTCGAGGTTCATTTGTAACTCCAATTCTCTCCCCGTGATTGAAATCTTCAACCTGGACTGAAGTCAACAAGAAAGCATATGTTTTGGCTGAAAGACATATGGAAATCTGATGTTTAGACACATTTCTCTAGCAACAAAGCAAAGTTTTCACCAAAGAATTTTTTTCCGTTATCCAACTGACTATCTCCCACTGGATGAACCAGGGAAGACAGAATGAAAGAGGGAGAAGGAGGGAAGGAGAGAGAAAAAAAACTTGATTAATAAAACTTTTTTATTTAAGAATGTGATGTACGAGGTGCGGACTCTGAGAGGTGACTAGGTCAGGAGGGTGGGGCCCTCAGCAATGCAATCAGTGCCCTCACAAGACACAGACACCGTCCTTCTGCCACGTGAGATGCATAAGCATTCAGCCGTCTGTGGAACAGGAGGTGAGTACTCACAAGATACTAAATCTGCCGGCGCCTTGACCTTGGCCTGTCCAGTCTCCAGAATTATGAGAAATACATTTTTGTGAGTTATAAGTCACCTGGTCGACGGTGTTGTTATAGCAGCTGGAATGAACCAAGACAGGTCTCTTCATAGCTTCCTTTTCAGCAGGAAAAGTCACTATTTAAAAAAAAAAAAGGAAAAAAAGATTTGGCCACTAAGGGAAAATCTGAGGCACATGAGCGTTGCATTCACAAATGGCCAGTCAACCGTCCTGTCATGGCTGACTCCGTACGCATCAGGATGGTCTACGTCATTCTAAGCCAACAGCAGCTTCACACAAAAGAATTTCCTTTCTTGTTTTATCCACTTCCAGCACATGCTGGTGTGGGGCTCTGCTCCTCGAAATCCCTCAGAGGACTCAGGCCGAGGACAGCTTCGTCCTGATGTGGCGGGAAGAGCATATGGAGACTGTACCCTGGCTCTTTCAACATCTGCCTCGAAGATCTGACCCTTCCACTCCCCTTGCACTGGCCAACACAGGTCACGAGGCTAGGCCCAACTCCAAGGGGATAGGAGACGTGCAGGAGCACCGTGGGCAGGAAGGAGAGGAGGTAGAAAGGGGACGGCCTTCCTGATGACCACACTTGCTCGGAGGGCTCCCAGGCTCATCCTGTCCACGAGAGAACTGCATTGTCAGCAACAAACACACCCTTCCCCCTTCTCTCCCTCCTGCAGGAGGTCATGGGAAAAGGCAAGCTGGATGTGTAGACCCTAGCCCCCATCTAGCCAACTCTCACCAGGATGGCAAATGTTGCACATGACCTGGTTCCTGTTATGGGACTTTTGTATTTTCTGAACCTCTGAGCAAAATGAAGCTGCAGCCCAACTTGGGGTCAGAAACAGGAGAGGTGGCAGGGGGTGACCCTGTATGGCTGAAACGATCCTTGAGAACCCCCACCACAGTGGGGGATGGGCAGTGGGGCTGCTGGATGGCTGGGTGTGCCCATCGTTCATAGGAAGGACGGCTCAGGAGAGCAGAGTGGAAGCAAGAACAACTTAAAGGGCAGGAGGGGATGAAATAGGGGAGAGGTAAGAGGGAGACTGGGGAAAGGGTGAGATGGGGAGGACGAACACCCTTTTCATCTCTGGTCAGTTAGGGGCACAAAGCTCTTCTTACATCCCACACAGTGTGACTCATAAGCATCCCAAATGCATGTCCCACTGGGGGGGTCTGGGATGGGCCCGGGTAGGTCCTCTGCATTGGAAATGTGAGTTCCTCTTAGAAGCACACATGAACTAACATTAGCTTTGTTTTGCTTGTTTGTTTTGTTAGCTCACCAACCGATAACATAAATTATAATTTGGATTCCTTAAAAGACACCTAAAAGGAGGAGCTGAACAGGGGTGTGGGTTTAAAGATGAAATGTCCTATGGTAACCTGAGGGCACCTGATTCCCCTGGGCCAATACGATCCAGATAACATTTAAATTCTGGTGTTCATAGGATCACTTAGTACATCGAATCCTTTTATTGTGAAATAAATCATTGTATTTAGTAAATGCCAATGATGTCAGGTAGAGAGAATCATTTGATGTCATCGATCAGAACCATCAGAGAAGGGGCACAGCTGGTTTGAGATGAATCCAGTTTTTGGAAGTTCGTGGCTGCCAGAGAAGCAGGTGACTCCCCACACTTCTCAAAATGTCACCGAGAGTCCTTTACTCTCCCTGTGCATTCTGAGAGAAGTCTTGTTCCAAACACAGGTTTCCCTATAAACTTTCCAGGACCATCTACTGTGGAAAATAAGCTGTTTGTAGCATTGGGACTCCACACAAAGCATCCAGAGAAAGATACATTTTTAAATGTTTATTGGAGACTCAAAATTATTCCCACGTCAGGAAAAGATGACTGGATCCACTGTCCAATTAAGCTCTGACTTGAAGACTGGAGGCTTGAAGAAAGATGCAACCATTTCCTGCTGCAGATAAACTGAAAGGAGCTTAATGTGAAAGATATGCCACGGCAACAGTTAGTAGGTGTCATGTCAGATAACGGATGGCCCAACGTGGCGGGAGACAGGGTAAGCCTCATAAAAAGTATGGCTGACTTGGGGGCAGAGACTAGTGTAAATTCTGGCTCCTGGAGGACTGATGTGGTTGCTTTTCTGTTCGGTACAGATTTTAATTAGAAATGTAGTTTTCCTCACAAATGGTTCCATTAGTTGTGCTTTAATTATAGACTTTGACCAAAAGAGCTAGAAGGAGGGCAAACAGAGCTAGGCCTACAGACACCCCCAGTGCACAGTCTCCACGGAGCTTTTGCAAGCGGAGCGCCATTCTGGAACTCGCGGGGTCCCGCCGAACCGTGGAAGTGTGGGGCACCGAGCTCAGGTGAGTCCCAAGCCTTTTTCTGAAGTCCTATGAAGATGGAAACATAGAGGGGAAAAACGTGATTTTAAGATACAGAACAGGCCTACTGTGACTATCAGTCAAGCATGAGTCTCTCAAGGAAGGTTTTTTGTCTTTACTGAGATGTAATTGATACAGAACATTGTTATTAGTTCAGGGGGGCAGCAGAAGCATCCCGTGTTTTATGGACTCCAAAATGACCCCCACAGTAGGGCTGCTTATAACGTTGAGAGCCACACATAGTCACAATCTTTTTTCTTTTGATGAGAACGTTTAGGATCTCCTCTTGGCAACTTTCAAATATGCAACATAGTAGCTATAGTCACCGCCCTGTGCTTGATACCCCCAGAGCTTACTCAGTGCTGTAACTAGAAGTTTCCACCTTTCCACCCTCTTCACCCACCTCGCCCACCCTCTCCACACCCCCAACTCTGGCAACCACCAATCTCTTTTCCAGATCTATGAGCTCCATTTTTTTTTTTTTTTTTTAGATTCCACATATAATTGAGCCCATATGGCATTTGTCCTTCTCGGACTTAATTCACTTAGCGTAATTCCCTAAAGGTCCATCCACGCTGTTGCAAATGGTAAGATGTCTCTCTTTTTTATGTCCGAGTAAGACTCACATATACAGACACATGCACACACACACACAAACACACACGATATATATCCCACATCTTCTTTGGATAAAGAGACCGGACATTTAGGCTGTTTCCGTATTTTGGTTACCGTAAATCATGCTACAATGAACACAGGGGTGAGTGTTTTCCCTTTCTTCAGATAAATATACAGAAGAGGAACTGCTGGATCATATGGTATTTCTGTTTTTAATTTTCTGAGCGGCCGCCATACTGTTTTCCACAGCGGCTGCACCAATTTACATTCCCTTGCAACACTGCCTTTTTCTCCACATCTTTGCCAGCACTTGTCATTTCTTGCCTTTTTGATAACAGCATTTGTGACAGGTGGGAGGTGATAGCTCACGGTGGTTGTGATTTGTGTTTCCCTGATGATGAGGGACATTTAGCATGTTCCGTGTACCTGTTGGCCAACTGGATGTCTTCTTTGGACAAGTATCTACTCACATCCTCTGCCCATTTTTTTATCAGATTGTTTTTTCGCTAGTGAGTCATAGGAGTTCTCTATATATTTTGGATATTATCAGGTATCAGATATATGATTTGTAAATATTTTCTCCATTCAAGTAGTCTGCTTGTTTTGTTGATGGTTTTCTTTGCCGTGTAGACACTTTTTAGCCTGATGTAAGAAGCGATTGCTTAGTAACTTCTCCAACATGGATACATTCAAACACCCACCGTGGGCCAGGTAGCCCCAAGTTAGGTATGAATAAATCACATTTCTTTGCCTTGAAATATCAGGCCAAGTTCATGATTTTCCAGATAATACACAAAATATATATGAGAGGAAGAGAGAGAGAGTTTAAGGAGAAGCATAACATTTATGTAGACTGGAATCGTATAAAAAATGTACCTTTGGGAGATGGAACCATATCTACTCAGCAAAAAAAGAGAATGACAGAGGAAAACTATGGAAGCTGTTTTATTCTGCAAACATATCCCTCCGGGTAGAGAGTCCCAAGATGCCCCAAACATGAAGAGGGAGCTGAAGGGTGTGGATGGCCAGAGGGACAGGCCCACCGCACTAATTTTCTGGTAGTCTGTGCTTTTTAGTCTGTGATGCTTTTTACTGGGGGGTGTGCAGAGGTGTGGGGAGGGGGCACCTGGCTGTCTGAAGACGGTTCTAGCTTTTCAAAGCATAACTTTAATTCTATCATATAAGATCTCCGTCTTATCTACAGGCTTTAGAATCGCTGCCTCCCCTGTTGAGACCGGAAACACCACTCTGAGAGATGGATATGGAGGGAGGCAGGAGGGTGTGGACGCGAGGAACAGTGTGGGGGAACGAGGGGGCAACCCAGAGGCAGGACAATGTAAGGCACATCTGTGGAAGTACAAGAAACCCACAGCAGCACAAAACGTGTTTCAATAACCATTTTATTTTGCTTATTCTTTCCTCCCAAGCTCCCTAAGACCCTCTTGTTGACACCTGCGTCCTCTGGGTGGGGAGTGGGAGTTGCAGCTCACTGTGCACAGTAGATGCAAGGAAACCGTACCTTCCAGAAGGAAACGGTGGCCTGAAGGCACAAGGTGCACCAAAGGGAGGGAAGAGAACAGGAGTAGAGGATCCAGTGGTGAGTCACGGCGGGAGGTGATGAGCATCTGTTAGGATGATGGCAGATGTCCCCCCTGGAGAAGGAGGGACCACGGACTTTTGATGGAGAACCCACAGGTCCTGAGTTCAGATGAGTGAGTAACGAGAGGTATAGAGAATACGAAGGGGGAAATGAAAATAACTTTCAGAATCCAGTTTCCACCGGCTAATGATTCCATATGAGAGATGTGCAAGGATTCTTGCTTTGACGCTAGGAGACTCGTTGCAAAGTCAAAACCAAACACCAAAAAACAAACTGCTAACCACCGGATAAATCTGCCAATCCGGTGCCAGTCAAATTAGGGCTCACTTCTGCGCTCCACAGGTATCTGAACCGACCCCCTGCTCGTGTCCATCCCTCGAGAAGGGGGCACGCAGTGAACAGACGAGCTTTCTTCCCTGCAGGGGCGGGGACGGTCACCAGAGCTCACAGGTCCACCCAAAGCTGCCCCCGCCTCAGGGGACCGTTTTCTTGTGAATCTGGCTTTCTGTGTGATACTTTGGAGCTAAGAATATGCTGACAAACTTTTAGTTTGCCTAAAAGTAGTCTCAGTATCTCAAGGACAGCCCTCATCTGGACCCGGCGGCTGCCTCGGGAGAGAACGTAGTTCTTCTTTGCTGCAATGACATCAGGGATGAGAGTTCTTCAAAGCAGGGAGGCTCTCTGCCTACTTCACCCCCAGGTTTGGCCTTGCAGCTGCGGGGATGGAGCAGGGACACAGCAGGGACCCGGGAAGTGTTTAAATGTGACGGAGTGAGTGAATGATTAAAAAACTGTGCCTCTCCGTGTCCCTAGAGACCTGTGTGTCCTGTGATGGGCGCAGGGAACAAGTCTACAGGAATCCTAAAGTGTTGCCCCTAGAGATTAAAGCTTCTTAAATTTGGATTTACGAGACCATCCTTGAGAGGCTAATTCATGTCTCATCGGCCCAAGTTTGAGATTTTTGAGACGCACCTGGCTTTGAAAAGCCAGTGAAGACTACAGACTGTACCCCCCAAAATGTGGGGGTGCCTGTGCCCATATGCACTCAGCCCCACCCACACCCCCACTTCAGAGAGCTCAGCTAGGGGTCCAGCCAGACAGTGTGGGGACTGAGGCTTTCTGTTCAGGAAAAAGTATGAATACCAAATTAAGTACAGGGTGTGGAAGGGGCCCCTCCCAGAGTGAGCCCCTGAAATGCAGCCTCTCCTGGCTTCTGGAAGAATCCCCCTCTGTTCTGCCCATCCGTCTGCATGCTGGACCCTGGTTCTACCTCCGCCATTCCAAACTGTCCCTTGGGGATCGCTGGCGCCCGGCCAGGGGTCAGGCGGCCCTGGACAGGATGAGGCCACATCTTAAAGCACTGAGCATCTGTGTTTATAGAACCTTCTGCTTCCCAAAGCTGCCTTGTAGCTAATGTGTTTGCGCTCTCCACCTTGACCTTCGATGACTGTTCCACAAAATTTCTGCTCCTTTTTCTAACTCATCTATCATAAAATTTTGCTCCAAATATGAAAGTTACCTAGTGAATTACCAGAGTGGATGACCTGCAGATGTGTTCTTCCCTGGGCATTTCCTTATCCCCTTCCATACCGGGCCCACCACCCAATCCCAGCAAACAGCTAGTGTGTCTGAAGGTAAGGGACCCTCCCATCCCCAGGGGCCGAGCCTGCAGCACAGAATCTCACAGACAGCAACGGGCGGGGCAGCCGCACCCACTGGCCCTGGGGCTCTCCGGAAGATCAAGGTGGGCACCTGAAACGAAACACGGCAGGAGAGGGACGATGCGGCCTGTCTCTACCACACTGTGCTTGTTTTACAACTTCACCTTTTACCGATCCAAGATCTTGATTAAAAGAATTTGATGATACATTTTTAAAATATAAGATTGAGATAAAGACTTCTCAGCTGGCAGCGGTCAGCAGGGAGCTAGCTTTGTACACTTCAATAGTCACCAGCATTGTGATGCTGAAGGAAAAGTAACTTAAAAATTTAGGAGGGGTGCTTGGGTGGCTCAGTGGGTTAAGCATCTGCCTTTGGCTCAGGTCATGTTCCCAGGGTCCTGGGATCGAGCCCCGCATTGGACTCCCTGCTCAGCGGGGAGCCTGCTTCTCCCTCTCCCTCTTCCTGCTACTCCCCCTGCTTGTATTCTCTCTCTCTCTCTCTGACAAATAAATAAAATCTTAAAAAAAAAAGGAAACAGAAGGACTGTCTCTTGAAGTCCAAGATATTCCAACATTTCCACATACAACTATGGCAGTCCTCTATACAGTCAGAAGCAACATTCATGAATAGGAAATACTGTAGCATTTCTATGATGCAATTTACACAAAAAGTGCTCTTAGGTGAGATGATGATAAGTAACCGATGCTAATATAAAAGTTTATGTACGCACATAGACACACAGATTTAGAGAAAAACAGTACGGCCAATAATTCCGGGAAGTAAACAAAAGGCACAAATCTTCCCTAAATTTCTTAAACATTATTACCAAAGGTTATTAATTCTTGAAATTCAAGATGCACTTCCGTCTCTCACACTGTGACACGCCCACTATGGGAAATGTTATTGCTTGCTAAAACTAAGGAAACACCAACACTCAAACTTACACATTTTAAGAAATCAAACTCCACTTAGAAATGCCTTTTTCAAAACAGAAATTTGAAACGAGGCAGGATAGGACCTTTGTTTGATCAAAAAGATCCCTGAGTGTATCCAGTTATAGCAAACTAAGGACAACACTGAGAAAGTGTTCACTTTGATCAATAAGGGCTATTCCTCCCACCCCCATAAATCTGTTTCCTTGATTCATCTCTAAACATTCTTGCTAATTCTTTAAGTATCCTACTAATTTTCAAAAGTACAGCTTACCAAATCCTACTGAAGTAATAAATCTGTTAAAGCAGAACCAAGTTGCTACACTGAAAACAATACCAAACAAAAACCACTTTGATGTTTAGGAAATCTAGGGATCAGACTTCAACCAGGTGGAGATACATGAAGACTTCAGAAAAGAGAACGCGGTCCGGCTAGATGGTAACGACAGTCCATCTTGAGTTCTGCTCCGTGAGCAGCTCCCCGTGCATGGCTGGGAAGAGGCAAGGGAGCCCTACGACACCTGAGCACATGCGGTGCACTGAGGCCAAGTGGGGCCCGTGCTGGGGCTGGGAGCACCTGGGTTCTGGACTCTAATCCCACCTCCATCTTAGGAGTTGGGGGCAAGTGACTTAACCTCTCTGTTTCCACATAAAATCACCTAAGAAATGGAGCTACTGTTAGTATTTTCACATCACAGGGTGTTAGGAGGATCAAGTGAGATAGGCATGTTAAGTGTTTTGAGCACATAAAAACTCAAGGTTAACACATTCCGTGGTGTTCTGCGGTCCTGATGGAATTCGCAAACTGTCTCAGATACAATTTTTGTGAAATTAGAGTCACTATTTTATTTGCTTCTCAAATATGGTTAATTGATCTACGCTATTCCTGTCCCTTCCCCATCATCAGGAGACACACAGTATATGACGAATAGGCACGGGTTCCAAATTCTGGCAGGGCAGACACTGAATCCAGGGTCACACATGTGGCGGCTGTGTGACCTTGGGCAAGTGGTTTAAAGCCCTGAAATCCTAGTTACCTCTTCCACAAAGCAGAGATATCAATATCTACCATAAGAGGATGTCGAGAGGGTTCGGAGTGATCTGCCCAGTGCCCAGGTCGGATGCCTGGAATGCAGAAAGTCCACACGAAGGGCTATTACATCCCAGGAGTGTGACCCGGAACATGGAGATGGCCAGAGTTCCCCACAGCACCTGTCACCAGCACTAAGATGAAGACGTCCTGTCCTGGGTACTCCCCTCGTGCTAACCCACGACGGAGAAGCTATGCCTCCTTCCTTGGAGTGAGCCCTCTAGACCAGTTCTTAACTACAACCATCTCATACATGAAGGTAAACTTGAACTCCACAATTTATGGAGAGGGGTTCACCGGTCACATGTTCCAGGGGCTCATTTTTATATCTGCTTTTTCTTTTGATATTTAGTTTTGTTATAACTTTTTTTTTTTTTTCCCAAGGAAACTAAAAAGTAAAGTGGTCCCTTTTGATCCCACAAAGATTTTATGTTCTGTGTCCTGCCTGAACCAGCCAGTTTCCCTCCGCCCTCTGTCTGCCCCTTGCTTCCTCTTGTCGTTGTTTTCCCAGGGCTCAGTCAGACGGGACCTGCTGTAGGAAAAATTCTCTCAACCAGCACCAGCCCCCCATGAGTGAGGCGCTTCCCCTCCGTGGGGCTGGGCATCCTGCTGGCCGGCCCGAGTCATGGCACTTGTCAGTGGTAGTAAATGTCCTGTCTGCTCCCACGTGATCCCATGCGCACTCGAGAGGAGCCCCGCCAGCACGTGTCCCAGGCCCCGCACCTTGGGGGTGGGCAGTGCTGGCTATAAGGATATCTGCCTTTTTACCTGCTCCTTAGTACTACAGATGCACATTTTATACAGGGGTATAAACTGCCATTTACCTATCCTAGGATTTCTTATTAGACTGTGGGCTAGATGGAACAGAGGGTCAACCACCATCTATACCACATTGTATAACAATAAAATAGCACTAACGGGGAAAAACTTGCCAGCAGAGAAGTAGCATGGTACACTGGTTTTCTATTGCTACTTCAGTAAATTGCCACAAACCTCAGGTTTTAATACAAATCCATTAGCCTGCAATTCTGGAGGTTGGAAATTCAAAAAATCAAGGTGCATGGCAGAGCTGCATTCTTTCTGGTAGTTCTAGGGGAGAACTGGCCTCCTTGCTCTTTATCTAGCTTCTAGAGGCCTCCTATATCCGTTGGCTTGGGGCCTTTTCTCTCGTTTCAAAGCCAGTAGTATAGGCTTTTCAATGAGGATCCTTGTGATTCACACTGGGCCCATGGGGATAACCCGGGATAATTTCTCATCTCGACCTTTGAATCACATACCTGAAGTTCCCTTTCGCCACGTAAGGCAGCACATTCACAGGGTGCTGGGATCAGGACGTGGGCTGTCTCGTGTGTGTGTGTGTTGTGTGTGTGTGTGCGCGTGTGCACGCGTGCTTGTGCGTGTTTGTGCGTGAGCACGTTGCCGCTCCTGGCATATGTGACTTCCCCATGTTCTCACTGTCCCACCGGAAGGTGTGCCTAGTTCAAGCAGAGCTAAACCAGCTACAGGAGAGAATGCTCCAACAGACCCAATGTTCTCCGTGTTACAGGGAAAAGGGGCACCAGGCAGCTCTGGGGGGATGTGCCGCTGACCGGCCACGAATCCTCCTCGTGGAGGAAGACGGGGCCTCCAGGCTCAGCCTCTGCTCACGCAGACCTGCTAAGCCACCGTGTTTGTCCTGCTCATGGCTTTTTTGGCCAAAAGAGACAAGGACCTGAAGGAGGTGGTCCATGAGTGTTCTCTGAAGGGGTATTTGTTCTTCTGTGTGTTCCTTTCCATTCTACATTTATATTTTTGTACAGGTGCCGACATCCTGCCCTCTTCTCGGGAGCTGGCTGGGCTTGGCCTTCCAGGGGAAAGTCATGGTGCTCGGAGGCCTCTCCTGCAGTTCCTCCCTCAAGAATATTTAGAACTTGCGATGCATGAAACGGCCACAGCACCAGAAGCCTAAAGATCCAGGACAGGTGGACCACAGCCTCTATATAAAAACGCTACGGAGACGAGAACCTTCAGGCGCTGGTCACCACGCGCCCGACACCGTTCTAAGTGCTCTAATGTGCAAACTCATTCCCCCCAAGTGCCCAGGAAGGCTGTTAACGTGACCTAATCCCAACCTGCCCACTGACGGGGAGCGGCTATGTGCGGCAAAGCCCATGCGAGGCTTGGCTTCGGTCCTGCGAAGTTCAGCCTCGGTGATAACACATCAGAGGTCCATTTCTAATGCCACACGGAGAAGCGAGAAAACCCAGGGCACGGCACGCCAAACGGTGATCGGGATGGAGATTCCTTCCAAGCCGACTTTACCCACTTTACCTGCCACTGCATCTCACAAACGCAATGGTGTTGTTTTGTGTTTCTCGGCAGAAGGCCATTCTAGGAAAGCCAGGTCAGGCCCCACGCCCTGCGGGGTCGCTGCACCCCACCTCTCCTGCAGTAGTGAGCCATGCTGACACTCTGTAAATGGGACCTAATGGGACCTGGAGATGGCACAGTGCTGCATTTTCTCTGAAAACACACACACACACACACACATGCACACACACGCACACTCTCACTTGGTCTGCTCACATTAGAACATGTTGCAAAATGTGTTTTAATGAGGAACAGTTGGTCTGGTTCTGCTCAACCAACAGATATCCCTGGAAGAGAGTCGCCACCTGTCTTCCCATCTTGCCGTGCCGCGTCTAAATGAGTTCTGCTGTCCCCGACACCTGCAGGTGTTGCCAGGTCCATGTGCCAGCTGCCTTCCACGGGTTGACAGACACCCTTGTCCCCGTGCTTCGGGTCCTCACCAGCTACGAGGACATACAGGGGAGTGAGGGTGCCAAGCTACCCTTCTCACTACTTTTCCCGACGATTCCTCAAACTGGGAACATCGTAATATCGTACAATTAGGAGCGCCCGATTATCTCTGAACCAAAGATCTTAGTAGTTTCTAGTTCTTGAAGTCTCTGTGGAGAATGTTCTATGCGTCGTCCATCAGCTTTGTCGGTACACTGGCACGTAACGAGCTCCACAAATTAAACCCGGAATCAGTTACACCTTTTCATTTATTTGGGGAGAATATTTCCAGATAAAACATCTGCCACAGAGTTACATGCTGAAAGCACAGACCTGTCAGCCTTTCTATATCACTTTTGGGTACTGGCTATTCTAAATTCGACATTATTTGTATGTAATTTCCCGCACAACCTCTCAGCTCAAATGTGTAGTTGCTATCAGGTCATTAACATCGCAAAGAAAGAAAAATTTAAATCAGAACATACCCGCACATGCGAAATCACTATGATCGTGTTTTAAGTCTTGTTTTGGTGACAGCAGAGTAAATACAAGGCTTTGCTAATAAGGCCAAAAATAAATTATTAAACTATCTGCCATATGATCAAACGCATTTCGGATTATATTCTGAATAATTCTACCTTCACATTCACCAAAGGAAGAGCTCACATGTGCATCTGCCTGGTCTGGGCAACCCTCTCTTTCAGGACGTCCAACCCTCTGACTTGAACCCAGCCCCAGTGGAAGAAAGAGATACTCATACCAAAAATCAAAGCTTGGCATCGACGCATCACCTAATGATTATTTTCTGTGAGATCGTAATTTGCCCAACTCAAGAGATCCAAAATCAACTCTTAAGCTCTGAATGTCTTTTAATGGGTTCAAAATATTATGTGTACATTTTTCTCATGGCTCAAAGGCATTGTTAGGGCTGGAAGGGGAAGCTACTGGGGATGAAGACAAAGCTGTCTGATAGCTCATAGCTCAAGAGAAATTAGAGTTTAGCATCACCTTCTTGTTTTTTTCCTTTTTTCAACTGAGCCTGCACATATGGCCTATGCAGAAAAGTTATCAACACCAAATATGTGATCAATGTAAAGAAATTATGTTAAAATATACATTCTGCAGTACAGTATGTTATCAGAAAAGACCCTCAAAATCTCCTGGCTCTGTAGAGTCTGCTTTAAATACAGTTATCTCTGAAAGTTATCTCTATTGTGAGTGCATTTTAATTCCCAAAATACATACTTAAGGAAGCACCTCTTAATGTAAGTACCCTAATGTTAACTGTTGCCTCAGACCCCAATAATCCGGAATGAACAATGGTGGTTCCAGCCTTCGTAAGGCCTCCTCACCCCTCCAGTTGTAGGCTACCTGAATTCTGCCATCCTTTTTGAAGTCCCTAATCTTTTTTTATCTTGACACCCTCCGTTGATTCACATGCCTGACTTTGGCCTAGTTCCTGGCTTGTTACATTTACCAAATAAATGTGTGGGCTGCAGGGTAGAAGAAGGGGATCTAGAATTAATAGCACAGCATAAAATCTTTGCCCATAGTGGGATGTTGTCATTTGTCTATATGTAACCTCCTTAGTTCTACAAAAAACAAGGGGCTGCGAGCTCCGCTTGAAGGGTATGTTATCAGAAGTCTGGCATCTTAGCCGGGGATGCATTTATTTTTACTTCTTATCCACTGTTATTTAAATTTTCTTCTTCCAAGAGAAAGCACGTAGAGAAGACTTTCTTAATAGCCCCACTTAAAACCCAAGCTATTTCTTTACTATATCAAAATATGGAAATTAGGAGCGCCTGGGTGGCTCAGTGGGTTAAACCTCTGCCTTTGGCTCAGGTCGTGATCCCAGGGTCCTGGGATCGAGCCCCACGTCGGGCTCTCTGCTTAGCGGGGAGCCTGGTTCCCCCTCTTTCTCTCTTCTGACTGCCTCTCTGCCTACTTGTGATCTCTGTCAAATAAATAAATAAAATCTTTTTAAAAAATATGGAAATTACTGTAGAATGTATATGTGCGTCTCTCTTTCATTACCTCAACATTAGCTATGGAGGTAAACGCAAGTACACACATGCACACGTACACACAAGGGACTGGACATAAAGATGGGACCAAAAGGCTCCTGAGAACTGCGAAGTTGGTCCTCACCACGTTCATGACGATGGCGGGAATCTAACTCCTTGAAACACTGGCTGGAAGCCTGCATCTGCACACGCTAACGTGGCCCCACAGGCGAGGACAAAGCTGAAGAAAAGAAAGGTGAACTGGGTCCAGATGCTTTCCTGATGATGAAGTCTTTTTGATAATCTCTTAAGCTCCAACTGAAACCACCCTCATCCCATGAAGTGTATACAGAAAGCTGTGAACTAGGATGTCGACAAATGGAACAAGCAGGTGTATGAAAGTTAATCTTTAAGCAAGCAATTCAACTCGAAATCATTACTCCCGAGGATTTCTTCCCACTGGTAACTGTGAGAGTGCGCTGGCAGACGTTTGTGCTTTAAATGAGAAAGAAGTCGTGGGTGATGTTAACCGCTGTTACCCTGCAACCCTCCCACTCTGCTCTGAGCATCATTTTCAGTGACACTGGGAATATGGTTCTAACATCATTGAGCTCCATGAACTGCATACAATGAATAAAGGAGATGGCAGGTGCTTTGCTCTGTCCAAAGAATCTCATAAATGATGAGCGAACATGTAAGATGTTTTCTATTTGTAATATGGATAGGTTTCAAAAAGTAAAAAATAAACGACCCTACCACATGTCACTGAAAATAGCAGAGAAGATTAATACAAGGAGATTTAGTTGTTTGTATCACTGTAGAAGTGTGGTGGGTAACCTCCAAGATGGCTTCCAGTGACCTCCACCTTCCGGTATTTACAACCTGGTGTAACAACTTCCCTCTCTTCCTGACTATGAACTGATCGGCTTTGCTTCTAATTAATAACACTCAACATACATGATGGGATGCCACTTCTGAAATTCGGTCACCAAAAAAAATGTGGCTTCCCTGTTTCTAACTCTCTCTGCTTGCTTGCTCTGAGGAAAGCCAGCTGCTACATGGTGAGGTGTCCTATGCCAAAGCCCACAGGAGAAGGGACTGAAGGAGGCCTCTGACCAACGGCCACGAAGGACCAAGATCTCAATCTCACACCCCATGGGAAATGGTACCCCACCATCCCCAAACAAGTGAACTCAGAGACCTTTCAGGTAAGGTGACACTCCTGGTCAACACCTGGACTGCTGCCTCCTGACAGGCACCGGGCCAGAGGCACCCTAGCTACACCTGTGCCCAGAGTTCTGACCCACAGACGCTTGGAGATAATGAATGTTTTTTGTTTCAAGCTGCTAAATTTTGAGGCAATCGGTTACACAGCTTTGTTACACAGCAATGGGCAACTAATACAAAAAGACTCCAGGTAGAGGGCTGGAAACTGATTCACATATATATCGAAACGTGATTTTTATAACAGAGGCATTTTGGGCCACTAGGAAAGATGGCCTTTCAATAAAATTTTCTGGAACAATTCATTATACACACATAAAACAATGAAATTTGATCCCTACCCACCATCCTTAAAAATGAATTCCCGGTACTTTGATTATTTACCTGGGAAAGGCAGAACTGTAAAAATTTTAGGTAATATGGGCAGAAAAACCTTTCTAACCCACAAGGCAGGGAAACCATTTTAAAATCACAAAAATACATGAAGTTCTAAGGCGCCAATGAGAGGGTAAAAGACAAGCCACGAACGGAGAGAAGACATGCGCTTCACATACAGCTGACTGTAGATTGTTATGGTGTGAAGAAATTCTAAAAATCAAAAAGGTATCAACTCAACAGAAGAAAATGGGCAACAGACTTACACAGACTCTTTAGCAGAGACAAGATCTAAATAAATATCTCAAAGGAATCTAACAAATGTATATGCATATGCCGACCTCATTTGTAATTAAAGAGACCCAAGTTAGAAACAATGAGACACTAATTCACAGACGCTGGGCTGTCCAAAGGCAAAGCCATCCAACAGCTAAGATTAGCTGGCTTGCTCTAAGCTTTGTGGTTGTGTCATGAGGCACTTAGGGTGGTGATAGTTAACTGATACATAAGGTGGCCAGATAGTTGGTCCTCCAATCCTTTTTGGTAAGGGACAGCTATCCATCTATCCATCTATCTATCTGCGCGTCTATCCATCCATCCTTCTCTCTTTCTCTCTCTCCATCTCCAACACAAATACACTCATTTATTCACTCAGCAGACATTTCCTAAAGATTTGCTCTGCCATGTCAGGCACTAGATATTAAAGACAAAGAAAGGAATGAAGCAAAATATCCCCGCACTTATGTTTTTTCCATTTTAGTCATTGGAGGCAAAGAAACACAGAAGTATGTGTTGTGTCTGACTGGGAGATTTTCCACAGAGAAAAATGGAGTAAGGATGGGGGAAGGGTTCTAGGTTGTGCTAGGGGTGGCTGTTTTATAGAGACCTACTCGGGAAGGACTCACTGATAAGGCGGAATTTCAGCAGATGAATGAAGGAGATGACAGATGTGTCACACAGGCATCTAAGAGAGGCAGGTTCCAAGCAGATGGACTGGCGGGTGGGAGTGATGCTGGTGTGTTCCATTCAAGGAGCAGCACAGAGACCAGTGTGGCTGGTCCAGCACACTCAAGGGCTAGAAAGGTCAATGATGATGTCAGAGGGACAATGGCAGGGCCAACATACTAGGCCTTACAGGCTGGGACTTTTGTTTCCACTGTGAGCATGAGGAAACTCAACATGAAAAAAAAAATTTATTATGGTAAGGTATATATAACATAAAATTCACTATTTTAATCATTCTCAAGTGCATAATTCAGTGGCATTAATTATACTCACCACGTTGTACAACCATCACCACTATTCCTAAAACTTTTTCATCATCCTAGAGAGTCTGTAACCAGTAAGAAATAGCTCCCCATCTCTACCTCTAGCCCCGGATAATCTCTAATCTACTTTCTGCTTCTGTAAAATTTGCCTATTCTAGATCTTTCATGTAAGTGGAAACATATGATAGTTCTCCTTTTGTGCCTGGCTTATTTCACTTAGCATGTTTTCAAGGTTCACATGGTGGTACGTGTCAGAAATTCGTTTCTTCTTATGGATGAGTCCAATTCCATTGTATGTATATATCACATTTTGTGTATCCATTCATTTGCTGATTGACACTTGGGTTCTTTCCCCTTTTTGATTATTGTGAATAACGCTGCTACGAATACTGATGTACCACTATTGGCTCAAGTGCCTGCTTTCATTTTTTGGGTACATATGCTGGGTCATATGGAATCCTTGATGGTTTTAAACATAAGGGAGACAAGATCTGATTTATATAGAGGGTAGAAACAGGGAGACCAATTAGGCAGATTGTGTTTATTTTCAGATAATATAGTACAACACAGAAGAGGAAATTACCTCCTACAAGAATATCTACAAGAAACAGATCTGTGGCAAATAACACTATCTTGTACCATCGATGTTTGGTGATTTTCAGAAGAACGGACCTCATCTGAAGGGATCAGAGAAAAGGAACAGCTACTCAAAGTCAGTGAAAAGGGGGAACTTAAATCATCATCATGATTATTTATTTTAGGCAACTGGACTTTACAAATGCTCTTGCTGGTGATCCATGTACCTGAAAAAATAATGACCAAGTGTTCGTCTCATGGTATGTATGTGATTCGGGCAAAACATAACCCATGCCCACAGACACAATACCATTCGCACCCTGATTATTTGGGCCCAGAGAAATCTCTGCTATCACCACGGCCCCAACTTCACACCATTGATCTGTTCCTATGTGTCAGGTAATGCTCTGAGTGCTTCCCACACATCATCTCATTCGTCGAAACCACCTGTCAGATAGATTCTATTACCCCCAATTTATGCAAGAGGAAACATACCAGAGAGGGTAAGTGATCAGCTAAGGACCACACGGTTAATAAGGAACAGAGGCAGAAGTCCAAATCCACACAGGACGACTCCACAGCTCGTGTGCTTAAGACATACTCCATCTTTCAGAACGGATGTCTGCCTTGGGAGCCAGGAGCTTCTGGAAGGAAAATGCTAATCCTGATAAAGTATGTCTGCCATGGTTCTTTGCTTTTGTGGTCCTGTCTCAAGCAGGGGCAAATCTGGAGGGCACTGCATCCTGTTTTTTGGGTTTTTTTTTTTAAAGATTTTATTTATTTATTTGACAGGCAGAGATCACAAGTAGGCAGAGAGAGAGGAATGGAAGCAGGCTCCCTACTGAGCAGACAGCCTGATGCGGGGCTCGATCCCATGACCCTGGGATCATGACCTGAGCCAGAGGCAGAGGCTTTAACCCACTGAGTCACCCAGGCGCCCCACTGTATCTTGTTTTTATAGGTGGAGGTCCTACCAGATAACTGCTGACTTGACATATGGCTTGAATATTTATGTTTCTCAATAATTTTATAGAATTGCACTGGGGAGACAGAGGGACAGGAGAAAATTTATTTCTCCAAAACCCTTTACATTTAAAACGCTGTAAACTATGTTAGAAAACAGAAATATCCGTAGTTCTATTATTTGAGGCACATCTCAAAATTAGTCCTCTGAGCATGATGGGAGAAACAGGCTGTCAGATTCATCTTTAGGAAGTAAAAGGGAAGAAAACGCAAATTTATAGTTAGAAGCATCCCAGCTCTAAAGTACTCATCCTTAGAGTTTCCTCGAAAAGAACTTAAATTTGCAAGATTATTATCAACTTAAAAAGGGGCTTTTGCAATGTGCTTATCAAGACGTCGAATGACTTCCAAGAACAGGTTCTGTAGCTTGACTATAATTTTTCTTTTTTAGTCCTTGAAGAATATACTAATATCCCAAGTTGCAGTTATAGATTTATTCTCAACTTCTCTGCCTGTGGTGGAGAAACTCTCCATTCCATCCTGCATGTCACCGAGAGCCAAGTTCATTCAACAAACATGTGCCAAGTGCCAGCTACGAGCCAGCCGCCGTGCTGGGCCTGAGGGCTGGTGGTGAGCAAGACAGACAGGGTGGCCCAGTGCTCCTCAGTTTTTCTTCCCACAGATGATTTTCATAGTTCTGCTGGTGCTCAAAGACTTTCCAACCGGCCATGGCAGGCGCTTCGAGCATTTGCTTGTATCTTCTCCCTACTTATTCATAAGTATGTATTTCCCAAACCCTTGAAGTAGGTGGGGCCACACGAATATTCTGGTCAATTGTCATGAACAGAAATGTCATCAGCCACTCCGGCGCTGAGGGATGGAAGAGCCTGGCTCTCCAGCAAACCTCTGCTTGCCATCAGCCTGGGTCCCTGAGGGACTGCGTGGAACAGACTGTCCCTGATTCCCAACGGCCCCCCATGAAGTTCTCAATGTGTGGCAGTGTATGCAGGATGAAGCCCGAGGTTTCGGAGTTTATGTGTTACTGTAGCAAAGCCCAACTTCTGTCTCATGCTATTTGCCTTCAAAACCCAGAGGTCTCCCCCTTCCCAGGGGACATCATTTCCTGCCCTGCCCGCATCTGTGTACAGATGCCCACATAAGGCCAGCTGCATTCCTGTGTTTTCTGTCCCTTGACTTGTGTTCCTTTCACACTGAGAAAAATCTCCTTCTTCACTTGCTGCCTTGGTCCTTTCCACCCTCCAAGTCCAGTTCTAAGCCCAGCACATCCATGACAACCCCTGCAGGGGAAACTGTTCCAACAGCCTCTTCACACCACTGGGTCTCCACGCGGAGGATTCTTATCACTACAGACTCTGGGGACCATCTCCCCTTCTCCTTCGTCCCTGGACGCAGGCTTGAGAGCCGGTTCCAAACCCAGAGGCCATGCCAGGAGGGACGGACTGGAACGGGCTCTGTGAGGAGGCAGATGGGTGTGGGAACTCTGCCGTTGAGGTACAGGGTGGGGTCAGAGAAGACTTCTTACTGGCACCTTCTGTGTGCTTCTGGCTGTTGTCGTTCCAGCAGCATCTACGTGCCAGCCCTTCCCACAACTCTGTGAACTGTATCCCCCCTTTCTGTTTAAACTAGATGAACATTTTTCTGTTGTCTGCAAAGAACCCTGACCCACACATCCCCCAATACCTCCAACCTTGAGAGGCTTCCTAGCTTCCAATTTCTTATTGAGCACTTGCTATATTACATATTTTGTTTCAAACATACATATCTCCTCTTCCCCACTAGACTTTCCTCTCCCTGAGGGCAAGGACCACGTCCCAGACTTCTGCGTCCCAAGCAGCGCTTAGCAAAGTACCGGGTCCACTTTAGAAATTGACGGGATGGCCGCGTGATTTATCTTCTGAACCAGAACATGGTGGGGAGTAAAGAGAGGGGCACCATGATCAGTTACATCAGGACAATAGGTATAAAGCAAGACTGTCCCGGGCAAACTGAGACACGGCCATGCTCTGCTAGCTGATGGAAGAAGCGTAACATAGTCAAAGCGAGAGCATCAAAGTGCAGTTCAGGACACACGAGTTCAAACCATCACAGCAGATACTCCTCTCCTGGAGTCTCCCTCCTCCCAGTTGGTGGGGACAAGAGACTGGGCCTAGCTGACCTTTCATGTTCGGGTGTTGCCGAGATACCACTTTGGTTTTCCTAAGAAAGCTTTTTCTATTTGGTGCTTTTATGATGAAGAATACCTTTTGTTCTTAATGAATTCATTCTAGACTTGGTAAAAATCACCCATAAAACTTTCACCCCCAGAGCCATTATGTTGCCCAGGGCAGCTGGTCTATATACATAAGACCCCCTCCCTGGCCTACCAGGGTCCCGATGGAAGAAGAGTATTACCAGAACCACACCCAGACTAAAGCCTCCTCAAAGGCCAGGATGCTGTCTGTTATTTGTATTGCCAACATGTGGGCCGGTGCGTCGATAACATTAAAGTTGGTAAACGCTGAAACCCACCATAAGACGCCAGCATCAGGCACATGGCGCATGTGTGAACAATCCAGTGTCAGGGGGCCTAGTCTCTTTCCTTCCTTGCTCTGGGCATCTGCCCCTGCCTCTGACCACAAGCTCGCTGTGCCTTCTACTCCCTCCTGCAGTATGGACGACGGGTCCAGAGGGAGGGGCAGCACGCGCCCCAGTCCTCCCTCCAATGCCTCTTGCTGAGCAAGCATAGCAGCGCTCCTGTGTTCAGCTGCCGTGGCCGAGGCTACAGGAATACAGTGAGGGAACATGGGTAAAAAGGTAGCATCGGTAACCTTCATGCCACACACACAGGAGAGGGTCACTGACTGGGAGCCATTATTGCTATGAAGGCACAATTCTTTCCATGACACATGCAGTTCCCCTCCCCGTGCCCCAGCACCAGGCCTCGGGAGGAGGAAATTATCGTCAGTGGTTGCACGAGTGGTGATGCAAGAGGTGTGAGAGCAGACTGCTGAGCAGTGGGACACTCAGATGGTACTCTGGATGGTGACCAAACAGGTACACGAAGGTACAGCAGACACACAAAGGTACAGCAGACACACCAAGCGCATCCTGAGCTGACATAATCACAATGATGAGTTTAGCTGTAATGCCAATAAAATACACAGCTCAGCAGCACGGAATAAAATCTACGTATAGAGACAGCGACACCCAACCACGTCCTAACGGGCGGGCAGAAGACACTGATGGGTGCGGCATGAATGAAATGGACTTAATAGCCAGTGTACTGTGTTTTCACGGTGGGTGACACCAATTTAACATATGGGCGATGAAGAAGTCAATCTTTATCAAGTTTAAAAAGAAAAAAAAAAGAGGAATGAGAAAAAACGCATGGGGTTGGAGCCAATATCTCAGGGCTGGAAGGAAAATAGGAAGGAACACACCCTCATTTGCTTCTAACACGGTTAGCTGATCTGTTTGAAATTAGATCCACTTTCAACTGTTTTAACTTAATTATTAAGCCATTTCTTAACCTCGTGAACGCAGTTTTCATGTGCTTTCAAATCTGGCCCTGAACTAATAGACCCTTTCACTTCAGTGGTTTTGGAAATGAATGTTAGATGGAGAGGAAAGCAGTTTTACGGTGCTTTTGTAAGGGTCAGAGCTCTGAAAATATAGTATGGTTTGTACATAAAACTCAGTCCACCTGAATATCCTGCTGGCCCTTTGGGAATGAAGGCAAACCGTGCCACCCTTTAAAACTCCTGCTTCCTTTCCAAGGGCAGTCGGCTGTGCTGGTGCTGAGCCATCTAACTGCTCAAGCGAATCCATTACTGGGATCAAAGTCTCAACGGATGAGAAACAGGTGGCAGCTAGGAACCCTGGGGGCAACCTTCCCATTGCGTCTGAGAAACGGAATGGTAGGTCCAGCTCTCCATTCTAGAACAGTTGCCATTAGAAAGACACATAAAGAGAAAGAAACGTCCGTCATGAAGAACACCCGAGCTCTGAAATTGCTGTGGGGTCTCTTTCTGCTCATTGGTTTTTCTCATTATGTGGAGGGGCTGCCAAGTTCGTCTGTTTTCATCCGCCAATTTGTAGGAAATCGACGGCTGATGATTGCAACTATCCTTGTTGTTGTTGTTACGATTTATTTGAGAGAGAGAGAGAGAGGACTCCCAGGGCGGGGGGATAGAGGGAAAGGGAGAGAGAGTCTTAAGCAGACTCCACACAGAGCACAGAGCCTGATGAGGGGCCCGATCTCTCTACCCTGAGATCATGACCTGAGCCGAAACCAAGAGTCGGACGCTCAACTGACTGTGCCACCTGGGTGTCCCAATGACAACTTTTGAAATGATCAAAGGTTGGGCAATTTTTACCTTCTCTGCATCACTGTGTGGAATGTATCACAAATTAATAACAATAACATTAAGAGGGGCCAACCTTTATTGACTGTTAAGCCATTTCCCCATAGTCCCATGAAGCAGGTACTATTATCCATGTTTACAGAGGAGAGAAACGAGGTGGAGAGAGGAAGAGGAGTTTACCCAAGGTCATACTCCTTGTAAGTGGTGAAACAAAGATTCAGACACACGTGTTCAGAATCCAGCATCAGTGTTCTTAACTGCTGTACAGTACTGTAGAGTGAAAGCCAATGGAAGCAAAGCACCTTTTAAAAAAACACTGACGTTAAAGAAAAAAAAAATTAAGACCCAGGAAATCACTGATTTTTAAAAGTACACTTACCAAATCCCTTTATCAAATATTAACACACCTGTGATACACCAGGCACTCTGTCCACATTATCTAATTTAATCCTCTGTGGCTCGATTGTGTCCATTTTACAAATGAAGAAACTGTGATTCAAGGAAGTTGTACAGGAGCAGAGAAGCGTGTAATTCCGATCTGAACCCAAACATGAGAGACTCCAAATCTCGAGCTTCTTCCATAAATCACCACCCCCCACCCCACCACCACCTCTTCCTTATTTAAAGCAATCCTTTCCTCCTAGGAATAAACTCAAAAAGAGAAAAACTTTGCAATAAAACTCACTACTTAAGTTTGGAATCAGAGAGAATTTTCTTCCAATTCAGGCACAAAATGGCTCTGACTTCTTAAGTATTGATCTCAGAGATGGTAGGATTCAAGTGATTTGTTAGAACATGGGCCACAAGAGAGGAAAGAGCATCAGGAGGAAAACTAGTCAGCTTTGATCAAGCAGGGGTAGTGTTCACATTCTCCTATCTTCCTAACACAGGCTGGTAACACGAATACCACTTTCCACAGAACGCAGAAAGGACAGTTAATACCGTCCATTTTCTCCTCATTTTTTCTCTGCATCTGGCACAAGCCCGCAGTGGTATGCAGAAGACAACTAAAGCCGTGAAGTCATCGGTAAGACTCTCGCAACTCCAAAGGGAAAGGTGGTATGAGCCTGGGCTGAAAAACCCGGGCCTGACCTCACACCCTTCAGGACGGCCACTACCGAAACCCAAGAAAACACCACATGTTGGTGAGGATAATTACCTAACCACTCCTCACCTCTGACCGGTCTGCTGTTTCTCTGGCTACCTAAATACTTTGAGGTCATCCCGCCTCTCTCTTCTTTGACCGAGAAGACGCTGGGTTTCGTACAGGGTAATAGTATTCAACTTAGAGACAAGAATAACACAGACTCTCACGTATTCTGCTGAAGAGCCTAACAAAAATCATTGTAAACATCCATTGAATTTTCATATACTGCTAGGCAGTAACTGTCAAGATACACTGTGAAAAACAGCAAAAGTGTCTACAATTTATCTAGGA
The DNA here is from genome assembly GCF_010015895.1 of Lontra canadensis. NCBI lineage: Eukaryota > Metazoa > Chordata > Mammalia > Carnivora > Mustelidae > Lontra > Lontra canadensis. The sequence goes on along the minus strand of NW_022631015.1, from coordinate 19,548,586 downwards.
CGGAGGTGGCAAAAAACATGTACATGTATGTGTTTATATTGTTAAAGCAAACCCTTGGAAGAATAAGCCAAAAACTAAAGCAAACAAAATTCCTTAAATAGGTAAGAGAAGAAGCAGGGTGGAGAAGACAGAAGGTGAACTTCTCAGAACATACTTCCGTAGATCTGATTTTGCTAAATATTTTACATGATTTTGAAACAAAACTAAATTTTTTAAATTCCCCCCAAATTTGAAAATAAAGTGGAACAAATGTTCCTAGCAGAGTAGTCACTGGCTGGTACAGCCGTCTAGAAAGGAATGATTTCGGCTCACTTGAAAACCACCCTCAGCCCGTACATCCCTTGAGGGAAATACCCAGCAACAAAAACACCTGTAAAACCACCTCCCCACCACCGCCACCTCAACTCAGCTCCGTGCTCAGGAGTCACACTGTAGGTGATGGCGCTCGTACGGTTATTCGTGGACAGTTATGTGAGTAGCACAGGACACAGCCCGTGAGTACTTACACAAGGTGACGAGGACCTGGGATTTTCAGTGTGGAAGAAAAGAAGTTACACATGTTAAAGGTGGGTGACAGGTATGTGAGATGTATTATGCTTGAAATTTGCTACAGTACAAATTTTCCATAACTGAGTTAAAACAAAACAACTCCTCGATCCCAGTCTTTGATGACGGCTCTTGGGTAATTTTTCGTATTATCAGGTGGTCACGAATCTGGTGCAGTAGGTGCTGTTTCCCCACGGGTTTTCTTCAGGTGGCATGACTGGATGGCATGGCAATTTTCTGAGGAAACTTCAACTGTGTAAAATGATCATCGCACTGAACAGGATATGTTATGACACACTTGGGCTCTATGAGGGAGTGTGGCAAAAATATCACCGCTCTTCAACACCTTAAAACTTGTGCTTTTTCTCAGGGTTCCCATGCCTCTGGCCCTTGCCCCTAAGTATCCCCTCCCCACAGGGAGGTGACGTTTGCATGTCCCCACAATCATGTCTACAACCCACTTCAGGAGAATTATTAATACACAGATGAGACAGTCTTCACCATCCAGGGGGATGCAGTCCCACACTTTCTGAAGTTCGAAGTGTGGAAATTTGGCCTTATTACATTACAATATTAAAACTGCTTTTAAAAATAGCAAACACTCTTTCCCACTTGAGAATCATTTTCTTAAAAGAGTGGTTTTCAAACTTGAGCAGCACCAGTATTACCCAGAGAGCTTATTAAGAAAACAGGTTACTGGGCCTTGCTCTCAGAGTTTCCGTTCAGGTCCAGCTTGAAGCCTGAGAATTCGTCTTTTTAACAAGTTCCCAGATTTGCCGATGATGCAAGTCTGGAGACCACACATGAGAATTATTATCCAAGAACATCTATGAAAACGTATGTGTCCCTTGCTTCCTCCTAAGAACAAAGGCCCCTGATACTTTCCATATAAAAGTTCATGATCTCCCCTTTCTTTGATTTATATCTGTCCTTTGAATTCCATGATGCTTTCCCCTGTTTAATTATTATATAACCTTTTTTTGAAATTAATTATCCTTAAAATGATACTTACTCAGAAATGTTCCCCATTAGCTTATAGGTAGCTGTTTGCTTCCATATTCCTTAAAAATATTCAGACCAATTTTGCTTCTTTCCTATCACCCTCTCTTTCTAATTCTCTATTCCTTTAACCATACTGAAAGGAAAGATGGGAATAATCATGAAAGATGTTACCATACGCTGTTTCCTAGCACATAATTTCGTAGAGGATAGTAACCTTTGACTTTATTATTGCTCGCCTTTTCTATCCTGTTGTGGGCACTCACTTATAACCTGAAAATAACAAGGCCTGATGTTTATTAATATTTATAGAATTCAACACCCTGCCACAGGGTAGGCAGTCAATCCATTTTTGTCAAACAGAATATTTCAATCACAGAATCCCAGAGACAACTGAGGTCCAGGGAACCTAAGTGATACACAAAGGGTCACAAAGTCTGTTACCACAAATGCCAGAATGCTATAATCTGGATCCCACGACGCCCTCCTAGGTTGCGCTCCTTCCCCCAGTCTGTTCTACCTCTCACTACTTTTATCAGAAGACACCAACAGGACCTAAAGGGGGACAAAATAACTCTCAAGGAGCATCGGGCTAAATACTTAGAGAATAATCATAAAATTCTCAATGAGGATAAATGCATTTACTTTGGCCAATAATTTAACACAATATTTTGCTTTAGATGATTTGACCTTTTCAGATGCCTTTACAAAGTGTACAGGGGAGGTCACCGTTCTAGACAAACTAAGGAAAAACCTACAACATGCAGAAACACATTCCGATGGGATGGGTCCTCTGGTCCTAAACAGACGATCGTATATAGAAATCCACTCCCCTCGCTTACCCTTAGACAGCGTGTACTGCATGATGAGGGCTAAAACAACGAAACATAACAACAATGATTAGTACCAGGTCATCTTCAGGGTTTGCTCTTTCTAGATGCAACTAGATTTATGGGAAAGGGGAAACGACCCTTTGGCAGCTGGTCGCTATGTCCCAGGAACAGTATTAGGTGGCTTACAGACACTACCAAAGGGACTCCTTTCAATGACCCTATGAGCGAGACGTTAGTCTTCCCATTAAAATGAAGACCAAATGAAGACTGGCAGTTGCATGGTTAGGGGAAACTGGCAAGTCCAGATGCAAACTCAGGTCTGTCGGACCCCAAGGTCATGGTTCATCCACAGAGGAAGCAGGCTGGTTCTGTCATTCAAGAGTTCCAGAACCTTTACCGGTGCTCAAAGAGCTTAACGAGTCTGAGATGTGATTACAACCTCTACCCACTTCTCTACTCTATAAAAGTGGGACAAGCTGTTCTCCTCCTGCTTAATTTATTTTGGCTTGTGTCATCAGCAAAAACATTTCTAACATCAGGACACATTGACTGAAGAAGGCTTTTTGACCCTGAGCCTGGCGTATCTTTAAAAGCTGACAAGTAATGAAGTGTAAGGCCACGCTCAGTACTAACATACAGGAAGTCACAAACGGTGATGGAAGCCTGGCCTGATTGTCCCTCGAAAGTCCTAACCCTTTGGCTTTGTGCGTGTGGCCCTGCCCCTTCCTAGAAACCGAGGAGGGCCAACACACAAGTGACTTTTCCTCATCTCACCCAGGATCTGGGATAGTCCCATGCAGAGATGGTCTGTTGGCAGAACAGATGACAACGTGTTTTCCAGGCTGGAGGGAGGGAGGAAGGGGGACGGGAGGAGGCTGCCCCCCCAGAATTTAAACAGTGCTGCCCTTGTAGCAGGTAACACGACAGTCAAGGAACTAACAAAAGGGTATTGCTTTTCTTTGTTGAGGATAATGTTTCAAAACGTTATCCTCTTCAACAGACCTACATCGAAGGAATTAAACAATCATTTGCCCACCACTGCCGTTTGCTGTGAAGTCCTTTTCACTGTGGCTATTTCAAGTCAACCTTGTAATACATACTCTGTAGAAAAACAAACAAACAACAACAACAAAAAGCCCACTTCCTTTAAAAATCTCTCAAGGATTAGCTAACACATCAGAAGCCAAATCTTTAAGCAAGAGAATTTAAATTCTGGATTCTAGTGTTCCTTCCTGGTCATCCATCCCAAATCCCTAGGACTTTTTTTTTTGAAGCAACAGCAACCGTTAATGGCTATGCTTATCAAGTACTAGCGCTCACTCCTGGCTGAGCGGGACGACACACAGTTGGCAGGGCCTGGGCGAAGGCAAGCCTGCGTCACTCCATTTATCAGTCCGAAGGCCGTGCACGCTGATTCTTCACGTGTACCCGTCAGGCTCACGGGAGGCGTCACTCATGTTTGGACACCAGAGTCCATCACCACAGTGAGTGAGAACACAGATAACAGCACCCTCTTTGTTGCTACGCTCGATGCTTAATTAGCATGCCCTGGCAGTTTATTTTGAGGGGAAAGATAATACACACATTCAAACAATTGTGGAACTCGATGGCCAGATAAATATCGCTTCTCATTTTTCCGTACGCAAAGTCACGGCTGCACACTTTTTTGTGGAGTGCTTAACAATTGTGTTGGAGAAAGGACATCAAATGATGCTTAGAAATGTGATACACATTTTCATTTCACACCCCATCAGCTTTTACAACTGTAGCTCAATGAAATGTAAGAGGGAGACTGGCAAACAGCCAGATTTGCACCAAGGTATAAAAGAGGGGTCAGGTTACTTTTTTATAGAAAGGAGAAAAAATTGTTTAATTTTCACTCCACATGACTAAAGCAGATATTCAACAAACAGCCTGGAGAGAGGCACTCACACCACACACACCGACACGCTTTAGTGCCTGTTTAACTGCAGGCTCTTACTGTATTATCAACAGCTTCGTAAAGCAAGAAAACCTTCCTCTCCTCACCCCCTTCCACTCAGGATCTCCTGACACAGAAATGCCCTGGATCAGATGATCTGCGTTCCATCTTCCACCTGAAAATAATGCCTTTTGCCCTCCACGGCTGGCCTAGAAGTAGGAAGGGCTCATTCCCTCTCCAGGAGGAGCAGCAAAGCTAAAGGCATCAGCAAAACCGCATCTTTCTAATTCAGAGTTCGGTCTATCAGGAAGGATTAAAGCCTCATGCATACATAAAGAGGGAACTAGAAATGATAACAGAAACACAGTCTGGAATCTCTGTGCTTCTGCAGTCGCTGTTTTACCGGCAAGGTAGAGAGAAAAGCGTCTTTTACTCACCTCTGTTAAACCTGAGACTTCTCCCTTTGCTAATGGTTTGCTGATGGATGGCGTGTATACTTTGGCGTCTGTTACTGGCTGCCCTTTCATGAAGTGTTTGCCTGATTCGTAAATGTCCACTTCGATCATTTTCCCCATGAATGTGGGGTTCTTTGGCACTAAGACCTTTAAAGAAAAATTCAGAAGTCTTAATTTTAACAAAATAAACTTGCCATTTTAGAGCACTGTTTTAGATTTATAGGATGACTGCAAAGGAAGCAGAGGAGTCCCGGATACCTCAGACCCCTATTTTCCTATTACGAACATCCTACCACGAGTACGGTACGTTTGTCACAATGAATGAACCCACACTGATGTATGACTATCCACCGCAGTCCATCCTTTATTCGGATATCCCTGGTTGCCTCCTCGCATCTTCTCTCTGTCCTGAGATCCTATACCGAGTAGGCTCCATCTTCCAGCTGCTCAAGGATCTGGAGATCCTGTAGGCAAGGAAGGCGTGTGTGGGAGGAGCCACGGGCTGGAGACAATGCTCCTTCCTCGGGATGCCTGCTGTCCTCAGGCATGTGGCAGGCAGACCCGGGAGAGCCCCCAGCAATCAAGCCAGTCGCTTTTGGACAGGCCTTTGATATGCTGCTCTCGGCTGTCCCATGCAATGAGGAAAACTGAGACAACACTGATGAAAGCCTTGTACTTTCCATACCTGCCAAGTCAGCTGTCAGAGTCATGGTGTAAATAGACACTTCAGATAAAGGCCCGCATGTTCGTGTGTGCGTGAGCACGTGTGTGTGTGTGTGTGTGTGTGTGAGAGAGAGACAGAGAGAGAGAGCGCATGGGTGTGTGATTTGGGGGGCAGGGAGTGGAAGAACATTTAAAAGCCCCTTTTTAATGGCCCAAATGTTGGCGTTGGGGCTAAATGACTCCTCTGACTAACAGCCCCCATTCCCGTCTCTCACTCTGTCCTGGGACGGGCACGTTGTTTCCTTCTACCTCCCCAGACGATCGGCAGCTCTGAAGGCTCCTTTGGCTAGTTCACAGGGAACTGTCAGACGCTCTCTCTCCGCTCGAGATTTCTAACAGAAGCACTTGTTTACCTCGAGCAAACGTTCCCCTCCTTGGGGACCCGGAGGAGGTTTGCACGCGGCGTGTCTCCCTCACGTTTCTGTGTCGGGACCTCAGCCGCTTGCCAGGCTTGTCAAGTCAGGATCCAAAACAAACAGACTCATTCCACCCTAGTAATACTGTCATTTCTAGATACCATCTCCACTTCTGGAGCTCATCTTATTTAGAAAAATCATTCCTCTGACATCTTTGATACGCTTCGCTGTAGAGACAGACAAGCTGGAGGCGAGCCAGGGTTCCACGGCCGACTTCTCTGGGAGGCGAAGCGGGATCTGGGTCTTTCTGGGTTTGATTCTTTTTATGACCACTGAGTCCACGGCCTCATCAAAGGAGAGGAAAAAGGTCACCTGGGCCTTGAATCACTCACAGCAAGCACATGAACTCAAAGAGCTTTAGTATCAGAATATGAAAGCCCCTTTAAATCGGTTTTTATAAAACAAGAAAATCTCTAGAGTAAACTGTCCCTGGGAGATGTGGTACCATTCTGGGGAGAAATAACTCTCCTTGATCTGCTGCCTTGATCTGAATGAAGGGCTCAGTGTTATTTTCCCCCTCCAGTTGTAATAATTGGAAAAAGCCCGGCTGCTTTAAATTGGAGGAAACAGCTAATGAGGCATGCCATTGCCTTTAAAATGAAGGGGAAAAAAGTTTCCTGCTGAGGCAGAAACCCAGATGGCAGAGAAAAGAGAGGGAAGAGGCGACCAAAATACAATCGAGTTCCTCCCCAGGGCCGAGCAGGTTGGCCTGAATAGGAAAATGGCTCTTGGGAGCCAACTAATGAGATGGAAAATGGGGAAGAAACTCGGCTCCGGCATCGAGTGCTGGGAACCCTTCCTCCGCTGTCGTTTCTGCCGGGTATGGAACAGGGCACGTCTAGTCTGGGCCTGGAAAAGTTCCTCCCACGTTTCCTGAGGACTCAGGGCCCAGTTTGGGGTTACTCCCTGGGAAGCATCAGCATGGGAGGTCTCTCCGACTACGGCTTCCCTGCTTTCTGACAAGGGCAGGGGTTTCCCTTGCCCCCCTCCCGCTCACCCACCCTAGCCTGAAGATGCTTCCCACACTCTAATTTCAGCCACGACCCACAGGGGGAAAAAAAATTCACTTCTTATTTAACGAGAAAGGAACAAAAAGTAGGAAAACACATTTGGTATTAAGAAAAGTTAATAGTCGGACGCCTGGGTGGCTCAGTCGGTTAAGTGTCTGCTTTTGGCTCAGGTCATGGTCCCAGGGCTCTGGGATCAAGTTCTCCCAATGGGCTCCTGGCTTGGCGGGGAGTGTGTTTCTCTCTCTCCTTCTGCTCCTCCCCCTGCTGGTGCTCTCTCTCAAATAAATAAAATCTCAAACCAAACCAAACCAAACAAAAAACCATTAACAGAGTCCAGGAGTGACCCACGAAATCCCTGTGCCCACGGAGAGTCTCCTGTCGAGTTGGGGAGAGCCCCCCTCTTCCTGGGCCTTTTCCAGGGCCACGGCCCCTGAAGGAGGCACTCTGTATTCTTCAGTCCCTTCTGAACAGCTCCCCGTCTTGGGGGAGTGGAATCCCAAATGTTGAGAGAGAAGCTGGGCGGGCCGGCAGTGCGGCGAGCCGGGCCAGTTTACAAGGGAGGGCAAGGCCGATGGCTGGTGGGCAGGCTCGGCCCGTGAAGACGATGCTCACAGTGGAGCTGGTTTGATCCTCATGCTGGTCTCCAGAGCTGGCCACATGAGCTGAATCCACAGAATGGACTCTTTCCTCTTGGCCCCCAGCATTCTCACCAAGGTGGAAGTTAAAAAAAAAAAAAAATCCTACAACTAAACAGAACTGAAAAAACAATCGACCAACTGACCACCTGAGTGAGAGCCAGGGTCCCGGGAGGAAATCCCTGCCCTTCCCCGCCGAAGTGGCAGACATCCTTCCTGTTTCCTGGACAGAACTTTCCCCTCTCCTCTGCCAGACTGTGGGAATTCCGGCAGCGAGGACTACCCGTTCTCGCCTCCTAAAGCCCACGGCTGGTCCGGCAAAGACGACTGAAGACGAAAACACACTTACTCCTTTGCAGAGGCATACTGTGGACTAAACCACAGAGATAAGGCCCCTGTTCATCTAGCCGACCCGATGCTCTAAAATGCCCTTGCTGTGACAGGACTCTACAACCCTCCCCTCCTTTCGGTTCCTTTCGCTTAAGGTGATTTGCTTCACAGCCCCCTCTCTCACTCCGGAGAAAGCATCATGCCTCCGAAGTGTCGCTCACCTGCTCGTAGAATCGATTGTGGGCAACGTAAAACTTGGAATCAAAAGACTCTTCGGTCACTAACACTTGTTGTCTTTCACCAATCTGTGGAGAGAAGGGGAGAGAAAAGGAAAGGTAAGGGCAAACACCTGAGAATCCAAAACAAAAGTGCCAGCCCAGACAGTCCTGGCCCAGGAAGCGATGTCCTCTCGGAGTTAAAGCGGATTCTGGATTGCTAGTTACTGAGCAGCTAATAGAAGAACCACGAATTCAAATTTCCTGAAAGACGCTATTATCTATGCACTAATATAAAATGAGCCTAGCATGAAATCTTACTTTCTTACATAACTATGAAACAAAACTTAGCTTCCTCCTTCAACATAAGTAAGATAATTAAGGCCTCTAACACACACACAAATCTTCTAAGTATCACTTGGTTTCTCCAAGCAACGTTGCAAAACAAGCCATAACAAGCTGCTTCTAATCCAAATTCATGAAAATATTTTGGCAATGGGGAAGAGTAGTAATAAACATTAATTTGAGTTATGAGGGATGTAACACTAAAGAAAATGCCTCAAAAACTAGTCATTAAGTCCCTGCATCTAAACATTTCACACATTGCATATAACTCTTCAATTACTGATTAATTCCTACGGCTATTCCCTTATTAAATACGTTTATTCTCTCATAAGCAACCATCTCTTCTTTGTTGCAGCCACGACCCCATGTTCATGTTTTATTTTTTATTTCTTTTAGGAAGAAAGATAGCAAAGATATGGGACTGTTAATTCTCTACAGGATTGATCTACATTTACGGTCTAAGCACACATCTTTAATAACCAAGAAGTTAAATCAACCAAAACATTGGTTGAAAAATGTGGCCAGTCGAAAACATTCTACCACTTCCAAGTTTCGTCCACTGTGAAGTACAACATTTAAAGCACCAATTACTTCTTTCTAACAAGGTTGTCAAAATGTCTGATGAGGTAGCAACTAGCTGCACGGAATGATTGTGCCTAGAATTATTTTTGCCTTCGCTGCCTGATAAACACAACTCTCTGTATCAAAGCACATGGACAGTAAGATTTCAAAAAAGCCATCCCTAGGGGCACCTGGGTGGCTCAGTGGGTTAAGCCTCTGCCTTCGGCTCGGGTCATGATCTCAGGGTCCTGGGATCGAGCCCCACCTTGGGCTCTCTGCTCGGCGGGGAGCCTGCTTCCTCCTCTCTCTCTGCCTGCCTCTCTGCCTGCTTGTGATCTCTGTCTGTCAAATAAATAAATAAAATCTTAAAAAAAAAAAAAAAAGCTGTCCCTATTCTCATATGTAAGGACTTGTTACCGCAGTCGGGCAGTTAGGGTTTAGGAAACGTAAACACAGCTGCACTAAAGAGACCACCTAACAATTAAATACAAAACACCAAACTCTCCTCTCCATCATACGATGCCAAAACCTAAAACACACCATAATTTACTATCTTTTTTTACTATCTTGTTCAAAATGTAGCCCCCTTAGCCAAAGGTCGTAAGGTCTCTAGGAGGATACTTACCAGGCACTTCCTTCACTCCCTGAAAACTAATGAACTTTCCTGCCACATTCACCCCTTTTGAAAATCGAGTGGCAACCAAAGAACATCTCCCCAACTTCTCCATTGAATGGGAATGGCTGTTTATTTAACAAGACTGATGAATATTGGTTTTTACTGAAGTATATTCTTCTGGAGGAAAACTTAGCATGTTTGTACACATTTCACAGTGTGAGTTGCTTATGACTTAGGCTAAGTATCTGTCAATGGTTCTTAAGGAAATCTGCAATTACACTTCATCTCACATTAAGTTTTCGGGAAACGAATCTAGCAACAATATGAGATTGTTGAGCCCCTGAGACGGTTGCTGCTGCTTCCGTCTTGTTTGAATGAAGGTGGGCAGCTGTAGTCCGCAATGCTGGGCTGTCCTGGCTCACCTGAGTAACAGCCACATGAGCTCACACAGACCCAGAGTCGGGGAGACTTGCTACACGTGCACGGCAGAGGGCGGGGCTTCTGATCAACCACCAGAGAACTATTTACAGTTGAGTATTTAACTGTTATTTGCCACAAGGATGCAGGGAAATGGCTATGTGCGGTAATTTACGGTGGCAAACATCTTCCTGTCACCTCTTCTGTCCCCTTAGTCATGCATCCTGTCTCACCAGTGAGGCTCTTAAAGTTCCTCGAAAGACACAAAGCAAAAATGAGCATAAGGAAGCCAGGACTTGGATGAAAAGCTGCTGCAATCTATTCCAATCCCTTTAAAAAACTAACTAAAATGAATAATAAATGCCCTCCTCGATATATATGTATATATTTTTAAAGAATGAAGTTGCAATGAAGTGACTATCAGAAACAACCTTTAAGAGAATTAACTATTTCCTGTAACCTTAAAAACACCCATGACATTAAGGAGTGGGGGTGGAGGGGGTAGGTTTCAGGTGGAACTCGGGGGGAAAATTTTAAAAATGGACAAATTCCTAAGAATATGTCAGAGGTTGACAATGAAGTGTTTCATAAAGATTGTGACTGGTAGCACAAATTAGGATGCCAGTGGAATCACGAACCCAAAGAAAGGTCTAGAGCTGGTGTCAAGACAGCTGGAACGTTCAAGGACAGGAGGGAAGGGGATGCTTGGAGGGAGGAGGGACAGTTAAAGCAGGGGTGTGGCCTGCCCACAGAACCTGGCAGAGAGGAGTCTCAAGGAGGGTTACTTAAAAACACTAGCCACTACATGTTTGAAGCAGATGTTAGATGGGAGGACACAGGGTCTGAGTAGATTATTTTTAAGATAAAAGAGAGGTGAGTACATTTACTCATCGCAAAAAGGAGAAGTCAGGAAGTAGCAGGACATGGGAAAAGGAGAGTCGGGCTGAAGAGGAAGTGGGTTATAATATTTAAAACACCTCTCAGTTCCAAAGTTCTAGGTCCTCCTTTGTGGTAGATTGGTAGGATTGGGACAGGTACGCCCACAAGCTTCCCGATGCAGGAAATACGTACTCTGAATCCAGGCTCACTTTCCCTGAAGTCAATGTAAGCTTCAAGCACATAGCTATTTTCTTGCTGCACTTATAAGTAACATGATCTCGAATACCCATAAAGTCCTTCAAAAAGCTGTCGAGGGACCTGAACCCCAAGAAGCCCATCAAAATCTTCCCAACAAAGCCCTTGTTTTATAATCCTAGAAAGATAACCCTTTTGTTTCTGATTTGTTTTGCAGATGTATAATTTATAGTTGGTTAACTAAAATGCTCACTTAGCTTCCTCAACATTTTTGGGTGTAGGAACTTGGGATGGGAAGTTACGAATTTCAGGGGGAAACTGAGTTTCCTTTTGAGAAGTCTGACCTTGTGGAAGAAGTCAGGACTCCTGACAAGTGGCGGTCAGTCCTGCTCACACAAGGTAGGCTTACTTCATCATTTATTCCTCAAATGTCCGTGGAGAAAGCTATTTTTCTTAGGGCAAGGAGAACTTCAGTTGGTCTATTTTAATCTAGCTTTAAAAAGATGTTTCATGAAGGGCACCGGGGTGTCTCAGTCCGGTAGAGCACGCAACTCTTGATCTCAGGGTTGTGAGTTTGAGCCCTACGTTGGGCACAGAGCATACTTAAATAAATAAAACAATAACAAAAAAGGATGTTTTATGAAAAATGAATGATAAAAATGGTCTTGTAAAACCATTCTTCTTCCATGTCACAGACTGTGTCCCCAAAGTGAGGCAAAGTGTAGGAAAAAGGCCTCACGGGATCCTGCATTACTGGTGATCTCACAGAGCTGGATACGAAAGAATGCACCTGGTACAGTTTTCCAGGCCTTGTTGGAAAGATGTGACAAGGGGTCTTATGGTTAGTTATCTATTCATTTATCCATAAAGTCTGGAAATAAAGGCAGGAGTCCCATAAACGGACCAGGAAGTAAGCAGCTGAAGCGGGTTTGGCGATCTCAGGTTTCAAAGAGAGGAAAGTGAGGCCCGGCCAGATGTGGTGATTTGCTTTGGGGCATGGCAGAAGGAAGACGAGGAAGTCCTGGAGCCCCTCCCACTACCTGGGCCCTCCCACTTGAGTGCTCACTGGAGAAAACCTACACCATCGGAGATCTGATTCTGCAGTGCGTGACTTTTCCTTGAGCAGAGAAACATCTGCGACAAACAAAAAGGAATGTTTTTAAATTCAAGTTTTGGGCAGAATTTTCAGTACATTACATAATCAGCTAGCCGTGTTATTTGTGTCACATCTATGCTTAAAATTTCCCAAGTGCCCGGAAAGTTGTGAGAAACATCAGTTCTAACCATATGGCCAGATAACACACATAGAACAGCCTTGCGTTAACAAAGCAGTGGTTTCCGGCAGAATGTGGCTGCTGAATGAATGCTCATTCGAGTATACTCTGTTTCTCCATTTGTCCTCAGAAAGTTCCTACCTGACTAAGGACTGAAGAAAGACACTGAACGCAACTGCTCTCAGGCCGGCACACAATACAACCTTAACCAAAGACCGTAGAGTTGGTGGCCTTCACTTTTACGTCGGGAAGAAATGTTACTTGTGTAAGACTCCCTTGCGCTAGAAGAAGTAGAAGGTTTCTTTTAAACTTCCACAGATGACTTCAAATATTAACTTCACACAAAGTTTATTTTTTCTTTTTTAGTCCCTCCCTAGCCCTCCGCGTCCTCACTTCTGTCTTACTTAGAGAGGAAGCCTGGGATAAGGCTTTGGAAAAAAATTGGGAAAAAATTCCAATTCAATCTCTACTGGAGGGTTAGGTTTGAAAGATCTCGGTATTTCAGTGTTAACGGCTCAGTATCCAAAAAACATTCACAAAGGACAGATGCATATTTGAGTACTGGTATAAGAGAAATATTTCTTTCTTGCAACAGTTATAGGAAGGTAAAGAAATTATTTTGCTTCCCCTTAAGAGTTTCTAGAAATTAATTCTCTGTCCAATAGCCTTAGGGGAAAAAAGGAGATTAAAACACATATATCAAAAGCTCTCATAATTATTTATAACACATTCCTAATAAACTTGAATATTCGTTTATCCTACAAAATGTTCTGACACGCAATTTCCGCAGCTAAGTTGTTGAGGGTTTCTTTCTTTCTTTCTTTTATTGTTTTTCTTTGTTTTTTTTTTTTTGTTTTTGTAGATAATAAAATACAATTTTTCTACCTGACTGGTTTCTGAATGCATGACTCTGGGAAATGTCAAATGTCTTTCTTTAGTTCCAGTCAAATTAGTTTTTTTCCCCTCTAAGCTGCCTGGAACATGTTAAACACAAGGCTGTGACCTTAAACTCTGAAATAGTATTTCTAGTGTCTGTGCAAAAGCCTGCCCTCACATACACCTTTAGACTAATTACTGCAGTGTAATGTTGCTGGTGAACCACTGTAATTACACTTGGAGAAAAGTATGGTCTTGTTCTTTCCTAGCTAATGAAAATGATAACCTTTCCATTTTGATTCATCATTCACAACAGGCAGAGCATGCGATGCTGGGTCTCCAGGGTATCCGGTAATTTTCCTGACTGTTTATGCACACTTCTGTTTTCTGGCCCTGCAGACGCTGGAACGAAAGAACCAGGCATACTAATGCTAACAACAGTCAACAGTAATAATAGCAATAACATTAAAATTTAATATCATCCTTACTCGACAATTCCATTCCGTAATGAAAGGGCCATGACACAGGAATGTGTGTCAAAAAATGATGATGGCGCAGAAAACAAGTAATGGGACTCAAAGTCCGTCGTATTCAAAATGCTTGCCATCCGTCTGCTGGTCTACCTAGAGATTCTTGAGAGACCTTGGCTGGTTTCTTCTCAAAGGGGCTGATTCGTATCTGACTCTAAGACAATGACTGAAAATAATTTTATCAGACTTTTAAAAAGCAGTATCTTCTGGGTGAAAAAAACAAATATTAATCTCTAGCTCTCCTTATTAACAGGAATAAATATATGCAAAAGAAAAAGAATGTTCGAGGTAGAATATCCATTCCTGGAAGTAGCTGACCTATGCTATGAGTACCTCAGTGGTCCTATTGTTCCGTCCTCATATTTCAGAAGAAACACCAAGAAAACTGGAAAAAAAAAAAAGGCTTTTTGCAAAAGTAGGGATGCAATATACAAAGGCCAGATGCCAGGGATCTCTGGAATCTGATCAGACTATGGCATTTCTTCTAATAGCAGCCCTGTGGCCTGTCTTCTTCAGTCGCTGGCCGGCTTGATTTCTGTCTTGTGCCCACTTCAGCAAGAGAAAAGGGAGAGAAAAGGGAGTCTTTTCCCACTTAGAGGTAAAATCCCATTCTAATAACAGAGCTCTTTTCATCTTCTGGGTGAGAGCCAACAGTAATAGTACAATAACCATGTTGTATTGATCTGGTTAAAATAATTCTCAACAGCAAACAGTTATGTGACAGATGCCAACCTGATCCCTTTGCAGTATTAGAAATGTATACCTGGGTGCTTACTGAACTGCCAATTCAAAAAACAGCCAAGTTTTAACCACCTGCCTGTAAATTTTCAGTATTCTAGAACATTCTAAGGTGTTGCCTACAATGCTTTTGTGAAAATTTTTTTTTTTTAAACTGTGTTAAGAATACAGAACATGAGATCTACTCTCTCAACAAACAGAGATGAGTGGCCCTTTTTTATCACAAAACTAGCACAAAGTATGTTAGATCTATTTTTCCCACATCAGGTAAGCTTGACAATGCCCAGGCAGTGTAGGAAGGTGCTCAACAAACATTTAGAACTATCTCAAGTCCCAAAGCCAGATGCTTGCTGCCAGTAGTATCTATCCATGAGATCTTATCAACGGGATGACTAAAGGGGGCCATCATGAGATACGTGTGCGGAACACTCTTTTATTAAAAGTTTGATTCTAAGATTAAATGTTAATCTCCACGCACTTCCACCTTCCCCATCTTTTCACATTGGTCTCTACCAATCATGACTCTGCACGTTTGGGCCACTCTTCTTTGACGGGGCTTCTCTTGGGCCACAGAAAGTGACCACACTTACGACTCAGGACAGTTGAACAGATAACCTTCCTGGAAAGTGTCTTTAGGATTTGTGTTTCACTGATGACACAGTAAACTAGCTAGATCACAAAGAGAAAGAAAGAAGAAAGAAAGACCACTGGGTTTTAGATATTTGGTGTTTACGTAATTCTACTAATATGCAGTAATTACTTGCCAATCGCCTTCACATCTTTGCTCAAAAGTACTGAGTGAAGATTGCTGAGAGCCTAAACACGGTAGTGTAAACACAGTGTAAACACACTGTATTAAAACAGTATAAGCCTCAGAAGAATTCAAAGAAAGGTCCAGTTGGTGGAAGAAAGGTATGGGTATGGTACACAGGACAATTTTCTCTGTGGTGAGAAGAAGGCTTCTTTTCAAATACTAAATTAGAGGAAAGGACAGATAAGTTCTAGTATAACCAGGCTCTAGATATGAATTTTTGGAATCATGAATTTCAGAGTTGGCATGGCTGGAAGAATGAATAGATCATTGAGTACAAATACATCATTTTATAGATGAGAAAACTAGGGCTCATTAGAGACTAAGTGTCAAGGCCAAAGTCATACAGCTTATAATATCTACCCATACCATAAAAAGTGGATTTCACCCTGACCATTGTTTTTCAGCAAGTCAATTACTGAACTGCACTAAGCCTGCACCATCCAGTTCAGTGGCCACTAGCTCAAGGCTGCTGAGCCCTTCAAATGTGGCAAATCCCAAGGGAGAGGTGCTATAAAATACATACCAGTACAACACAATCACCGGATGTTCAAAAATTTAACATGAATAAAATAATATAAGCTATTCCATGAATTTTATGCTGATTACATGCTGAAATATTTTTGACATATGGAGTTAAACATATTATTAAGATTAACTTCATCTTTTTTTTTTTTTTTGGTCTTTTTTTAGTGTTGCTAACAGAAAATTTAAAATACTAAGTGGTTCATAGGACATTTTTACTGGACAGGGCTGCTCTAAACCAGTATTAGCTAGTTTTTAAGGATTTCACAGAAATCTCCCTTTTACTATTTCAGAAAGGACCATCCTAGTCACTTTTCAAAAACTAGTCATTTTCAAAAAAATTGTTTTTAACTCATCACAAACACTCATAATTTCAGTAATCATAAAAATACAACAGCTTAATTTTAGGAAAGAACGCACACATATCTATCAATCATAAAGGCGGGATTTTCCACCTGGTAAAATCCTCCTTTTGACCCTTGCATTATTCTTGTTTCCATTTTTCTGGTCGATCACAGTCTCCCCAAAAGCGAAGGCATGAGCAACCTGCTTGTTGTTTTTAGGGAGATTGAGGCAACCAAGGGGAGGCCATCTGAATTTTCCACTCTGTCCTTCCCCATTTTGGGTAGCTGCAAACGCAGCCTTTTCAAACAAACAAACAAACAAACAAACAAACAATGGTGTTTGGACTAAAAAGGCAGAGATCAAGCTATTCTCAAATGCATTTTTCAAAAAAGCCCAAAATGAATGTCCCACATACATACCGCCTTTGGTAGGAGACATCTTCCCCTTACCAACCCTGTTACCAAAGAACTCAGCATAGACGTGAGCAATAAATTACACCCCACCATCTTTCAACCATTTGCCAGCCAGGATCGAGGCGGAGGGAGGCAGAAAGGATTAAGCAGAAATCAAAGACAGCCAAGCTCTAATGGTGTCTAATTAGCATTACAAAAGACGCTGCCCCAGTCTTTCAGCAGCGGGCAATACATCTCATTAAAGAAGACTGAATAACAATTCTTCTCTCCTGCTCCCCCCTCCCCCCCTCTCTTTCCCCCCCCCCCCCCCCCCATACTCCTTGGCTTAGCTCCGGGAGACCCGAGAGCTCAGTCCCAGCCCTTTTGTCTTATTGGCTGGGCTTTCAGGCTGCAGGGGAAAGAGCCTACTTGTATTGCTGTGCACCTGCACCTCAGTGATTTATTCTGATTTCCTCTCCTGCCGTGAAAATGTAGCTTCTTCAAGCACATACAAGTTCTGCTATGCAGTTTATGGGTATAGAATATTATGGAATGGCAATGATAACCTCAAAAAAATGGATACTAGTTCCCCCTAAAACGTCTTTATTTAAAGAAATTGATTTCCCTTCACCTAGTCTGTTTTCCCCCTTTAATATGACTCCACCGTCTCAGAGTTCATGAAGCTCAACTGAAATTCTACCCAATTTTATTGCAACCGGTAGTTAGCTGCGAGTGTGCGCGTGCGCACACGCCTGCATACGCGCATCGGGGAATTTAAACGACTAGTCTGGTTCAACGCCATCCTCTGTCCCTCTTTGCTCTCGAGGATAGACAAGCGCAAAAATATGTATAAAACCCAACCTGAAAAAACGGAGGTTACAGATGAACACGGTAGTTTTTGTATAGCAGGTGGGTAGTTTTTATATAAAATGTAAAGCGCAAATAAAAGATCCTATGTCAACCGAGAACAAAAAAAATATCCTTCCACGGTGAGCACCAAGAAGGATGGAAGCTTCAAGTAATCCTACGCACTCTTTCCTATCAAGCTACTGTGGGGGGAGGACTGAGTGGGGAGGAGAAAGGAAAGATCCCAGCCACTCAGTCCAAACAATTTCCAATTCTGAGCTTTATTTTTTGGATCAGGAACACCTTTCAAAAAGGAATCTAGTTCTGCGGGCTGCTTTGATTTCTTTTTCAATGGCCTCTCCTGCCAAACGCACTATTACATAGTCTACGGAAACCAGAGCATTGCCAGGTCTGTGCGGGGCTCTAGTAGGAGCTCTTGATAGCTACCAACACTCCATAGCAGAAACCAAGCCAACTCGCCGCACAGCTGAGAAAACCTCACGGAACCTATCTGGTCTGTCTAGATCTTTCCAACTGATGCAAAATTACTGTATTGCAGGAACGGAGAGACCTTGAGGAGTCAAGCCATTAATAACAGCGCAGACCTTTGACCTGGGGTAAGACATCTGAAGCCTTCCCACACCCCATGCCTAGTAGCTAGGGTCCAGTTAAAATAAACCTAAGGGTATCACTTAAATCCTAAAAGGCCTTTTTCTCTATCTGGCGAACTATTCAGCATTCACGAGCTGGTTTCCATCGTCCGTCCTACAGTTAGAGTGGGTTTTTAAAAATCCTCTCTCCCACTGAATTTTTGTTTCATAGATCACATTGCATTTTGTTTTCCACTTCCTGTCTATTTTCACCTTCAAGTGTTGCCTGTTAAGGGCACCCAAATGTATTGCATTAGTATGAATTCCATACTGCTTTATCTTTTAATACACAACAATTGTTGTGTATTTTAACCCACAGTGACCCAATTTCTCCTTAAAACCACAGCCCCAGTCTAGAGCCCTGCATCTCAACAAAGGTTTCTGGGTACCGTGGTACAATCTCCTTCCCTTTTAAGACAGACCCTAGCCAACCGGAGAAGAGCTTGAGGAGGACTAATCAGGAAGTCAGGATGCTTTCTGCCACTAACTAGCTGTTTTAAGCAAATCATTTCCTTTGTGGGGGGGCTCAGGTTCCTCCTCTAAAAACAAGGCAGGGGGATTTGAAATCAGCCATCTGTGAGGCCCTTTCTAGCTCGCATATCCTGTGTTTCTAAATTAGGAGTTCATGAAGGAGGCAGGACTCGAGGAGTCCTGCAGTGACACAGAGGACCCCCGATGGACAGCAAGGTGCTTTTGGCCATGGCTGTGGTGGTAGCAGGTTGGCAGGGGCTGGGACCAACGGCTGGCTGTAGCCTGAGAGCCCAGACAGTCTCAACACCCCTGGGCTCCCTCCTTCCTCCTCCAGAGGTGACACACAGTCTAGGTTTCATGTTTGCCGAAGGGCAAGGGTGAATGAAGAACGGATAGGAGTTAAGAATTCAGGGACTCGGTTCACCTACGTGAAAGAAATAATTAACACCATTACCTGGCTCGAGCCTTGAGTTTTCAGATTAATAACCCAGCTTCTGGGAGCCCGCGGATAGGCAGGAGGAGTGTGATTACTATCAGTGATACAGCTGATAGCACTCCTGCGACCTCCAGGAGTCAATGTGGAAATTTCCTGCACCTTCCATTTACTGGAAGCAGACAGCTCTCTGGGCTGAGACACGTTCCCAAGTTCACCATTACTACTAGAGATGTTGATTCAAGCAGCTGGGAGACGACTTTAATTTCAAGTAGAGGAGTGTCTTGCGGCTCCATCCAATTATTGCTTCAGAATGGGCATAACTTCACGAAAGCAACACTTGGAGTCCATGACGATTCAGAGTCGAGACTGTTGCTAAGCCAGCTAAACGAGGAGGCAGGGCAATCAGGGTCCCAGCCTTGAGGAGTGCAGGTCAGTAGGCCTGCAGGGCCTCCTGCCTCCTTCTGGAACAATCTTGCCTGAAAAGCAGAGATAACTCTTGTGGCTCCCCTTTGCAAAGGCAGGACTCAAAAGGATTTCAGAGAAGGAAGACAAAGCATACTTAATGGGGAGATAGGAAGAAAACTGTCCAATATTGATAAATGTACAATTCACGTTTCAGGACCTATTGGAAAGATGAATTATGCCGAAAAAGATCCTGACCAGCTCCTTGTCATTTCTAAAACATGATCCTATGCCTGCCTGAAAGAGTTAAGGCTGTATAAATATTTATCATCCTTCTTTCAAAAGGATAAGAAAAATTCCTTTTGCATACATGAATTTCAGATCGCTAAGCAAACATCAGGATATGGTCAGAGGCCCACCATCTTAATGAGGATATGGTAATGATAATGTGTGTGTGTGTGTGTGTGTGTGTGTGTGTGTGTGTGTGTGTTTGCTATGGCTCACTGATGTGTGATCCAAAAAAACCTGGAGATTTTGATTTTCTACTTCGGCATGCACAGACCTGAGAAGAGTGAGTACTCTCCGGGGCATATGGGTAGGATGACAGGAATCCCATCAAGGGCTTACAGTGGGACTGGAGTGAAAGATTCATTAAAAGTGATAAATAGGATATGCTTTTCTTAATGTTTTGCAATTGCATATTCAATATAGCAGGCCAGTGACTACGCATTTTAACTGTCTTTATTTTTGCGAGAGCTGCCAGATTTTAATTACAGATTAAACAGTTATTTGCAAATGAGTACCTCTTCATTAACATATCAGAATCATAATAAACAATTCTCTGCTACAAAACAGCACACAGAACAGTGTGAAGTTGAAGAACAGTACATACAGATGGCGTTACAGCAGGGCAAAACACCCTCCTTGCCTTGGGCACACTGATCGTTAAAAAAATTCTAAGGGCAATGACCTTGGGGAACACTGGCAAGATTCTGAATGTTCTGAGATTGGAGATTCTGTTTCTTTTGTTTGTGGCCACGCCTGGCTCATAGCAGGTTCTCAATAAATATTTGCTGAATGAATGAATGAAAGAGCCAGCGCTCTGGAGGAGTATATAGTTATATTTTTGGAGTTATGTGGTCACGTGCTGATACTTTTTTTTTTAATAACACTGCTAAGCTGCAATCAGATCATCTAGGAGGTTATTCTCAAGGGATTTAATTCTGTAATGTATTGAAGGGCCATGGGAGAAATGCATTTCTCACTGCCTTCATAACATATAACAGCTGTAGTAATCTTATTTCACATAATTCATCATTTATTTTTATTAAAGACTTAATTTTGTTTTAGAGCAACACTGAGAGGAAGGTTCAGGGGATTACCCAGCCTCTCCCTGCCCCGACATGCACAGCACCCCCACTGACGAGTCTGTGTAGATCTGCTCACTGTAACCAGGGCACCACTCTGGGGAGGGATGTCCACAACTATCCCTTATTGTTCATCTTCACGTATACTTTTGTTGCTTCTAACTCATAAACGAAGAAACACGGAGAAGCGAAGTACCTTGCTCAAGGCTACTTTGTGAGCTACAGCTCCCAGGAGCGCCTACCAGGCCCAGTGCTCTCCCAAATACACAGACTACATCCTCTCTTTGCTACATTATTTGTGTCCAGAACAAGGTACACAAACACACACAAACTCCTTAAAAAAAAAAAAAAAAGAGGTACTCTAATAAGCACACACAACACAGTAACGCAGAAAAAGATGAAAAATGGAAAAGTCATTTTCGGCATCATTCCCTCCATAGAGAAAGATGGAACATAATTAAAATATTTTCTCAAAACCGTCACGAGAGTTTCCTGCTTTGGTGATATCAAATATAGAACTGCTGATGTCAAGATGCACACCAAGAAAACCGTCTTCAAGGACTGACTTCAGGAAGAAGAAGATGCCCTAGCCTTCTGCCAGTCAGAGATGGGAGACGTGGGGAAAAGGAAAGTCAGATGGGGGAGTTTCTCGAATAGCCGATCATCAGCAGAAGACAAAACCACAGAAGCTTCTTCAGAAGCTGTACTTGTTCCCCCACCTTTTTAGGGGACATACAAGATAAGTACAAACTGATAAGGCAAATCAGCAGCCCCACGGACCATTCACACCTAGGCGAGAAAAAGTAACTCGGGTAGAAGTTTGAAAATTCAAAATGTTAACCCAGTTTCCTTAACAGTTATTTCAGAGGGGCTGAAGGGTTCTAAAAACCTTGGAGCTGTAGGAGCAGATCCTACTAAGCCCGCTGGCGTATTACTGCTGATACATTCCTTGGGATCATGAGGACTGGCAAGTGGTATAAAACTTAAAGTTCTCAGATTTACGGTTTCAAGGAATGGCTGGGGGTGGGGGGGTAGTCATGATAAAGTCAGAACAATCAGATGAGGACAATCTCATTCTACTACTTACTTCTCACCACCAGGATGACAAGCACAGACCATCCCTACCACTGCTTCCCTTCCAGTGCTGGGCTCCCAGCTTTCCCCTATTTCTTCACCAAATACCCTTGCTCTATAGATCAGGAGCCTAAGGCCAGCTGATGTGTTCTTAGCTGAAATCAGGGTTTATAAGGGTGAACCTGAATGATTTTTTTTTTTTTTGAGCGTTCTAAAATTCAGAGTGATAGTAATCTATTACTTGGAGTATATGTAAATGTAATTATACAGCAAATAGAAATGTTGTATGAAGGTGAAAGTTAATAGCTTAAAATATTCCATCATAAAAATTTTATTCCTAATTTAAAAAAAATACGAAGATATATTATAAATAAATGATGACTTTCAAAATCTGCAGCTTGCCACAAAGCTAGTAGGAAAAAAAAAAACCCCAAAATGGATTTAATGCTAATTATTCACCCCCTCCCTCCCCAGCATTTCCTAGAAAACACAGAGGAAATGCCCCCTGAGGACCTACTTGCTCACCCCTAATTGAGCAACTTCACCTTCAGCACCTGACTTTGTGGAGTGTGAGTCCTGAGGTTACACAAGGCCCAGGCTGATAAATGAAGGAGGCATCTCATTACTAAGAAGTAAACCCATCATAATGGATTGCGGATTCAGGGCCATTAGTTTTATAAGCCTATTTCAGGTAATGTTTCCATTCTGCTCTCATTGTCCCTCACTCTCCTCCCTCCCCTCAGCTTCTCCATCACCGCCCCCCACCCCCAGCAGTGCAGGCTTCCTGAACCCTCTTCTTTCTTGGAAAATCCCAGACCTTCTTGGCAAAGGTATTTCGGACTTCCCGCACCCTGAGAAGAGGTAAGGCAAGCCCAGCAGGGGCCGGCTCATGGCACACGAATTACTTCCCTTCTTTCACAATGACTTTAACAAGATCATCTTTCATAATGTGATCCTGCCCTTTCCTCCCGTTGAAAAGCCTTATGTACAAGTGAAAATTAACATTAAAAACAAGAAAACAAGTTTAAAAAAAAAAAAGCTAAAAAATAGGGCCTCCTGTTCACTTTCTGAGTTCGGAATGACACGGGGCATACGTCACATTAACAGCAGGTCCATGTTCTGGTCACATATCTATCTGTGGGATTACCGCATCGATGTGAAACATTTACAGAGAAACAATGAGCCCTGGCTTTGTGAAATAATTTGATCTTATAAAGATCCTTAAATATACAGCTCCTGCCATATAGCTCAGAATGATAGTAAGAAATGTAATTTCACGACTGGATCCTTTTCCCTCCCACCTTCCCCTCTCTGCAGTACACTGCCCTTGCCTGGTACACTGTGATTGCCCCTTTGCATCTCCATTTCTCATCATCACTGCCCAAAGCTTGCAACACTGGCTGCTACTTTCTTTTTTAAGTCATGATTTCTTATGTAGCTGCCTGACCAAAGCACCAAGGGATGATAAGACAGGTTGAGTTCCAGTGAGATTCTGACTTTCGTTTGGACAAGTGATTCATCTCAGCCATCTATAAAATGGGGCAAGCTCGAATCTAACCATCTTCGAATTTGAAAGCACATGAAAACATCAGTGAAAACACAACAGAATACAAATTTCACTTCTCCCACTGATTTATTCAACATTTCTGGGTAAATTGTTAGGCTCTGAGAACATTTGTATCAAAAATAAACTATTACTCTATGTGTTTGCTTTCATTATCTTTTTGGGAAATCATCAAATACGATCAGTAAGTGATGATTCTTCAATTTCCTTATAGAACAAATGTTCGAATAAATTCAGTAGTCGTTTTTGAGATAATATATCTCCTTGCTACTAAAAAATAATAATAATAATAAGATCAGATGAAAACCTTAAAATAATACCTAGCCAGGTTAAAGATCATATCACACTCTTTAAATCAAGCTTTTGGTGTTGTAAATCAAGTGTTCTGGTTTTGTTCAAAACACCTACTTTTCCCTCATGTATCCTTTTTGGTGGCTAATGAAAGAAGGGTAGGAAAAAAAATCACATAAAGTTTCCAAACAGAATTAGGCAGTTAAATCAAATCTATGAAAAATTCATAATCATTACAAACTAGAACTAGGTCTTTCTTGTATTTGATAACAGATATGCCCTCTACAAAATGAAGCATGTGTGTGGGGTGGGGGGTGATGTTCAATTTATCAAAACAATAATTATCATGATATATAAAAACTAAGTGTCATAAAAATGGAAATAAGCCAGCGTATTAAAGTGGGGGGGGGAAGAAAAACCTTCTAAAGTAAAAAAGAGAATAGGCCGAGCTTTAAAAACAACACAGTATTTTATAGATTTGCATTCTGTTCTAGTCTGCTTAAATTAACTGAGAATACCCCAAAGTCTAAAATAGCATATTTCCGTGTGATTTTACTTTAAGAAGGAGAAGCCTTGCTTATGTAAATGATTCAAATGAACAGCAGAGTTGTGGATTTTAAAATCATAATTCTTCTCTAATAGGCAGGGGACAGTGAGGATTGCTTTACAATCCTGTGGAGATGTTCTCAGACCACAGGGGCGGGGAGAGCCTTTGCCTCGGCTCTCCCTGCGTCCTGAGATGTCCCATTCTAGCACATACGTGTCACCCTTCATTCCTTTATGGGCGGCTCCCTGCACACGTGAATTCAGAGCAATGTTTCCGACTTCTTTATGGGGACTGTAATTTACAAAACACCCCCAGGCGTATCACACAGTTCACAACCGGGGAGATGAGCTGTGTGCTCAGCACACCCACCTGCCTTCCTTACACAACACGTGGAGGGCAGCCTTTCACTTCTTTGTGTTTTGTTGCTTGGGCCTGCAACAGCCACACTCAGTGAATCAGCAGGAACGCTCGTCAACAGTCTGGTTTCTGACTGGGGAAGGCATAGGGAAAGGTTACTTTCTTGCAGCGGTACACTCCCATGAGAATCCAAGACCAAAGCTTCCAGACATTCATGCTTCTTTTATCACACAGTCTTAAACAAAATAAATGTCTATTCCATTTCAAGAGGTTTGCTAGGAAAGAATCTTCATTTCATTTTGTGTGTATGTGTGTGTGTTTTGTTTTTTCTTAACAGATACCTATAGCAAGCACTTTACAAATGTTAGCTAGTTATATGCTGGAAACAACCTCCCGCTGCAGGGACTCTGTCATGCGGCCATTGAGGCCCAAAGGCACCAAGTCCCTTGCTGGTAAGTGACAGACACTGCCTGAGTTCAAACCTGGAGGTCTGGGTCCGGAGTCTGAGCTTGTTACAACCCTGTCGCACTAAGTCTTCAACTTTTTTTTTTTTTTTTAAGAGAGAGAAAGAGTGGGTAGAAGGAAAGGCAGAGGGAGACAATCTTCAGCAGGCTCCACATCCAGTGTGGAGTCCAACATAGGGTTCCATCTCATGACCCTGAGATCGTGACCTGAGCTGAAATCAAGGGTCAGACGCCTCACTGACTGAGCCACCCAGGTGCCCTGCTACCTCTTCAATTTGAAAGATGTTACGATTTTAAAATGATTTTACTAATGCTTCATTAATCCTGGGGAGCTGATAACCACAATGTGGTCTGCCTTGGAGTTAAAGTGGGCCCTTTCTTATTAAAAGGTTTTTGCTGAATCAATACACAATATTCACAACTTTAGTAGGAGTCAGAGGTCAAATGACGGCTTTCACCAAGTCACCAAGGGATCAAAGGGACTAGGCAGCTAAAATGCTGAGTTCAATGCTCATTTATTTATTAGTAATTTAAACAGGTCTGATTATTTTAAACGGACAATCAGTGTACAACAGAAGACCTACATAACCACACAGCCTTTGGAAATGAAAGTAATGGGTTAAATCTTTGGGGGTAAGAGTGGAAGCTAATTATACCCTAAACCTAAGCTCTCTGGTCACTGCAGCTGGGCACTCAACCTGTCTCTGAGCTTCCTGACAATCAAGACCAAAACCAAGAGATGAGCTCCACTGTTTCCAGTTTGGAAAGCAAACTCAGTAAAACCCACAGATTAATACTTTGAACTGCTTAGGAAACAGATTTTCTAGTCTTATGTATTCCGTGAGCATTCTGTGTATTCCTTGCCTAGGAAAGTACTTTGTACAAAAGAGCTGCTCTACAAATGCCTATTAAAATAGAAGACAAAAACGTCCTGCGACGTAAGAGTATTTTTGGCTGTGTGACAACAGTTTCAGCTCTGTCATATCATGGGGCCTCCATTAATGTGTGACTAGATTAACAGCCTTGTAATGGGAACCTGGCCTCTACCTTATAGCTCCCAGATCCATTCCCCATAATCCACCTGGAGAAATATTTTAAACACTCAAGTCTGGTCATGTCGCGCATCCACTTAAAACCCTACAATGGCTCCCACTGCTCTCAGGAGAAAGTTACCACATAAAGCCCTACTTAATTTTTCTTTTTTTTAAATTAGTGCACTGGAGGCCATATAATGAAGATGTCATAATTTATTTAACTTCTTTCCTATTAATAATGTTTGGCTTGTTTCCAACTTTTGGCTATTACCACCGCCAACACATGCCTCCTTGGACACACGAGTATTTCTCTAGAAGGGGGATTACTAGGTTGAAGGAAGAATATTTAAACTTATGATTTTCACATGTACAACTAAACTGGCTTACAAATGGCTTTATCAATTTCTACATTACCACTTTGTACAGGAGGCCTTTCTTTCCTACCCTCAGCACATTGTCTATTATCAATTAAATGAAAACAAAACAAAACAAAACAAAACTATGCTAGCATAAAAGGTGAACAAATATTTTTGCTGTGATTTTCATTTTCCTAGTTGCCAGTGAGACAGAACAAACACCCTTCACATGTATTCTTGAACTCCTTGCCCATTTTTCTGTTGAGTCATAATTACTGAATTACAATTACTGTAAATATTTTTTTCCTGGTTTGCTGCTTATCTTTTAACTTTCAAAAAATGTTGTTTTTAATTGAAGTATGGTTGCTGTACGATATTATATTAGTCTCAGGTGTACAACCCACTGATTTGACAGTTACGTACATTACGACATGCCCACCGTGATTAAGTGTGGTTACCATCTGTCTCGACCACTTATCCTTTATCATGTCATTCATTATATAGAAGCATTTGCTGTTTTGTAGGTAAAATTTATCAAGACACCCTGGTGGGCCTTTGACTGAAATTATATGGGCTCTATAGAATAATATGGGAAGAGTTGACATTATCATTATTTTAAATTGCCCTATCCAGGAATGTGTTGTTTCATAACTTAAATATATTTTGTGTTTTTGAGATAATTTTTTGAAATCTGGATAAAATAGATTCTACATTCTTTGAAACGACATTAGTTTTCATCATGAAGGTCTTGTGCATTTCTTCTTAGGTTTATATGTAGGAAATTATGTATTTGCTTAGTTTCTTTTGTGAATGAGGTCTTTTTCTATTACATCTATCTATCTTGTGTATCTCTTCTTAACACTTGTTTACTTTAAGTATCTCTCAGGCAGGCAAACAAATGTACCATATATTAAAGAATCAGTGAGTGATGGTGGGAGGCAGCCAAGTGAGAAATGCTTTGGATTTTTTGATTACTAAAGCATTATACTGACAAGGAAAGAAGCGAAACTAGAGTTAAGAGAAACTAATTCATAATTTTTGACTTTAAAAATTCCAGAAAATGACAGTGTCTATTTTTTAGAGAAAACAGTCTCCCGGAAAGTCACCTAAGGGTGTTTCCAGGTCTAACTTCCCGCTTAAGTCACCTGTGTATTTTGTAGACTCTTAAAAAAGACAAGTGGTTCCACAGCTTTCCTTAATTGCCAGGTTAGAATGGAACAGACTGTTCTGTTGTATTACTAGTTAATTGTTCTTAATCTTTTACAGTGCCTAATTGATGAATTAAGCTTTATCACAGGTATATCTATATGGGAAAGAACTTCATATATAAGTTGGTATTATCTGTGTGTCAGGCACCCAGTGGGGATTCTGGAAAGGATCCCCTGCGGATACGAGGGGGGAACTTCTAGAGTTGTTGTTCTGGTTTAAGAATGTATAATGAACCCAATGTATCATTACTCAGCTTCACCAATAAACTCATGACACCTCTTGTTTCACATAATGCCAACATGTTACCTCCCCAGATTTCTTTTTACTTTGGACACTCTTCATCTACCTCCCTCGAAACATCACTTTGCTTTCTGTACCTGTGAGCCCGTGTGAGTATTATTTAAGATGCCCCACGTAAGAGAGAACTGATGGGATCGGTCTTTCTCTGACTTAGTTTGCTTTGCATAATCTTTTCAAGGTCCATCCATGTTGTTGCAAATGTCAAAATTTCATTCTTTTTTGATGGCTGCATAAAATTCCATTGTATGTGTACATATGTATGTATGTATGTACACACGTACACACACACACACACACACACACACACACACACACCACTTCTTCACCTGATCATCCACTGATGGACAGTTGTGTTGTTTCCATATCTTGGCTATTATAAATAATGTTGCCATGAACGCGGGGATGAGACGGCTTCTTGAGTTAGTGTTCTCCTCTTCTGCCGGTAAATGCCTAGACGTGGAACTGCTGGATTAATTCTCTTTTTAACTTTTGAGGCACCTCCATTCTGTTCTCCAGAGGGGCTGCACCAGTGTGCATCCCCCCAAAACCGCACAAGGGCTCCTTTTTCTCTACATCCTTGCCTGACACTTGCTATTTCTTCTCTTTTTGATAATAACCATTCTAACGGGTCTGAGATGATATCTCAATATGGTTTTGATTTGCATTTCCTTGATGATTAATGATGTCAAACATCTTTTCATGTATCTCTTGGCCATTTGCATGTCTTCTTTGGAAAAACAGATCTTCTTTAAGTTGAATTTTTAAGTTGAATTCTTTGTCTTTTTACTGTTAAGTTGCAGAAGTTCATTATGTATTTTGGGTATCAGCCCATTATCACCTATACGATCTGTAAATATTTTCTTCCATTCAATAGGTTGTTTTTCATTTTGTTGGTTTCCTTTGCTGTGCAGAAATTTTTTAAGTTTGATATAGTCTTACTTGTTTATTTTTGCTTTAACTGCTTTTGTTTTCAGTGTCGGATTTAAAAAACCGTCCCCATGATCTATGTCAAGCAGCTTACCACCCATATTTTCTTCTAGGAGTTTTACGGTTTCAGGTCTCATGTCCAAGTGTTCAGTCCCCTTTAAATTGATTTTTGTGTATTGTATAAGACGTGGTCCAGTCTCATCCTCCTGCATGTGGATGTTCAGTTTTCCCAACCCTATTTTTTGTAAACGTTCTTTTTAAAGATTTTTATGTATTTCTTTGAGAGAGAAAGAGATAGAGAGAGAGCGCGTGCACGCACTCATGAGTTGGGGAGGGGTAGGCACAGGGAGAGAGGGAAGCAGACGCCCCGCTGAGGAGGGAGCCTGATGCGGGGCTCATACCAGGACCCTGGGATCATGACCTGAGCCGAAGGGAGATGCTTAATCAACCGAGCCACCCAGGTACCCCTTCCCAACACTGTTTATTGAATGGGCTGTTCTCTTCCCATTGCATAGTCTTGCTCCTTTCTGGTCAGTTAATTGACCATATACGTGTAAGGTTTATTTCTGGGTTCTCTAGTCTGTCCCATGGACTTATATGTCCTTTTAAACTATCCTTTTCTGTTAATTTTGGTTTTGATGGGATCTTGTAGCTGGTTTATACTCAACTGTCTTATTAGTTTTTCAACTAATTCCATTGTATTTCCTGTAATTGTATACTTATGTTTTCTACTAGAATAAGATTTTTGTGATAACAGAAATTATTTCTACCCTTAAATTACCATGTTCCTACTACTTAGCACAGCTCCTGGCACACAGTAGACAATACATATTTGCCGAATTGAATTTAACATGTAAATTCAGATTTTTCATCTATATCTATATCTGTATCTATATCTATATATGTATCAATTCATGTTCATTTCTCCCTACATGGTCAAACTTCTTGAAGGAATTAACTTAGGATTCAAACTTACCAAAAACTTAATAATTAACCTATGAAAATAACACATATGAAAATTAAATACACTTTTCTAAATAATCACTGAGTAAAGGAGGAAAGAAAAACTCCAAATAAGTAAACTTGAAAATGAAAAAGATCTGGGGCGCCTGGGTGGCTCAGTGGGTTAAGCCTCGGCCTTCAGCTCAGGTCATGATCTCAGGGTTGTGAGATCGAGCCCTGCACTGGGCTCCGTGCTCAGTAGGGAATCTGCTGGAGAATATTTGAGAGAGCGAGCACGGGAACCCCTGCTCACACGAGCTCTCTCTCTAAGTGAACCTTAAAGAAAACAATTTATCAGTGAAAGATGTTCAGGGCCTCAGTAACGTTTTAGAAACAGGGTCACGATTTTTCGCTCCGTGCTTTCTAAAGAAAGGAGACCTGCACACGAAGTCCTTCAGCGGGTACTATACATGGAACAAGGTGACATCTTCTCTCCTAACTCCGGCACTTCTGGTCCGTCTTTTTGAACCTAGAGCAGGGTCCCGGTGACCCCCGGGCAGCAGGCTCGCAGGCGTGCTCCCAGACAAAGCTGCAGACAGCAGCCGCTAGACTCGCTGCTGGGCTCCGCAGATCATTAGCTGTCTTTGCCATTACCGTGCTTCTCTCACTGGTCGGTATGAATTCATCTACATTCATCAGACATTTGATGGCTTTTCTATCATTTTTTTCTCCCTCCTGTCAGACACCTGACAAATCCACTGAGGGTTACGCTAGTCGGTAAATATCACTTTTTAAATTATACAGGTTTTCAGTGGGGACCCAGGTGCGCAGCATCTGTAATATCTGCTCATGCCTGTTACTGTCATGGGGTGGCCTTTGTAAAATATTCTAATTGTATATATATTTTTAATGTCCAAGTTGTGAACCATCTTATTTCGCTTCTTCTGGCTTTCCTTTCGTCTGATAAAAATGATCCTGCGTTGGTTCCTACTTTCCCTAAATAAGTAATTTCTTCATTGCCTCTCACATGCATTTCTCACAAGTCGTCACTGACCTGGAACCCTGTCTCCCAGCCCAAGAGGTCTGTCTACATTAAATCGGCTGCCTTGGCACTTACGTATTTATGCTTTGGTGAAGGAGGATATTTATAAGGAGGAAGAAAGAAGAAAGAGAGAGGGATTAGCAGCGAGATGGCTGTAAGAAGGAAGACAGAGATACAGAAAAATATTAAAGCACTCTTGGTTTGGGTGTAAATGTATCAACTACAAGAAACTGCTAAAACCCTGTTATTTATACAGACTATGCATACATTAGAAATTTTTTTTTACGATATTATTTATTTATTTGAGAGTGAGAAAGCAAGAGAGAGAGAGAGCATGAGTTGGGGAGAGGGAGAAGGAGGCTCCTCACCTATCAGGGAGCCTGATGTAGGGCTCAATCCCAGGACCCTGGGATCATGACCTGAGCCGAAGGCAGACGTTTAACCGACTGAGCCACCCAGGCACCCTAGAAATTGTTTTCATAGTTCTTTAAAACTATGTTACTTGTACAGTATCTGCTCAAATGAGTTGTTTTTCCAGGCTGGTTGACATTTTAGGACCTTGATAATGACCCATCTTGCTCTAGTCTCCAGTGCCCTTCCTAAGAACACTGATGAGCTAGCTAGAGCACCGGGACGTAGCTTGTGTGGAACCTGCTTCTCACCAGGAGTAGAAGGCCGAGTTTACTGGCGTCACGAGCCATCACCTTCCCAGAGAACGCGCTGATTGACCTGATCTCGGTTTCTGCTTTTGTATTCACGTCACAAGTCACTGTGCTCCCTTGTGGTCAACAGCACTCTTGGGCTACGTACAGGGCATCCCACCAAATGCAGCCTGGGGTCTCACCCACCACTCCTTGGGCTTCCTGTCAAACAATCACGCTCTGCCAAGTCTGCAAAGTGGCCTGTCATCTAGTGGCCTTCTTGGGGATGCACGTCTAGAGTCTGTTTATCAGCACGCAGTGGGTTTCAAGGGCTTCTGAGGGATGAGACGAAAGCAGGCCTCAGAAGCTCAGATGGATATTCTCCTACTGGCCTGCAGGTCCTTGTGTCTCTGTGAGTAAGGCTTCTGAAGCCCCATATTAAATGAATTTTATTAAATTGAATGGAATCTGTGACAATCTTAATTTTCTTCACTGGCAGTGAAGAATAATTTAGACAAGCTGCTGTCCGCTGGCCATCCACTTATAACATACCTTGAATTTTGGTCACTTGGTGAGTTTACAAGCTTTGCAGTAGTCACCAAAGACTGGACATTCCCTTTGTGCCCAAGGAATGTCACAGAATAGAACACAGAGGCTCTTGCACTCTCCATAAATTTGATGTGAATAGAGTGTATATTCTTAAGCATAATGAGGTCTAAAATTATTCGATACTTTAGGTGACACAGGCTAAATGACAAAGTTGGGAGTTGAGAAGCCATTGTGAGATAAGATCCTCCTTCCATTTTAAATTAGTTGCTGTCTTTGTTTCTATGAATTAAATATTTTCTGATATTCACTAAATAGTCTTTGCATGGTTCATGTGACTAGGTGATGGTAATTTTGGTAGTATTTTCATGAGAAATAATTAAGTCAATCAACTGTCAGCTTCGATGGTACATTTGCCAGGAACATTTTCTAAAGGCAACTTGAAAATTAAAATGTAACTGCAGGTCTGAGCCACTTTTTGCCTGGCTCGGTCCACCAGTCACTTTCTGTTATCCTCAGTCTCTCCCTATTTGTCCCTTTTCTAGTCTTAAAACTGGCAAGAGGATATTCTTTACAAAATCCAAATCTAAGCCTCTGAAACTTGTGAGTGGGTCCTGTCACCTCAGCATCAAGTTCAAATCCCGCCCACGTGCACACTTTTCACTTCACTTCCCTCTTGGGTGTAAAACCTCCTTTTTGGAACAATGCTGAAAAGCTACACGAAGTTCTCCGAACATGACATGCTTTCTCTTATGACTGTACCCTGACATTTACTCCTCTCTTCCTAATTCAATGATCAGGTCAACTCGTGCTAGTAATAAAAGCAAATTCTGGGGCAGGCACTGTTCTGAGTATGTAAATGTGTCACTAAATGTGGATGATACTTACAAAGACTCTATGAAGTAAGTCCTGCTTTTATCCTCCATTCAGCGAGGAGGAAACTACCAGCACAGGCAGGTAAAGTTACTTTCTAAAGGTCACATGGGTCATAAATGGAAGAGCAAAGATATGAATCAAGGCAATCTGCTTCCAGCATTCCCTAAGCACTGAACTAGTCATTTTTTGTTTGTTTGCTTGCTTGTTTTTAAATGGGCTCCACGCCCAGTGTGGAGCCCAATGTAGGGCTTGAACTCATGACCCTGAGATCAAGACCTGAGCTGAGATCAAGAGTGGGATGCTCAACTGACTGAGTCACCCAGTCACCCCAGCATTGAACTCTCTTTTAAAAAGTTCAGCTCAGGCTTCACTTCCTCTGTGAAACTAAAGTCATCCCCATCCTCAGGGAGGGAAGAACCACTGTTCTCCATTATCACACTGACAGCATGCCACCCAATGTTCCGTAATTTTCTTTTATAAAGATTTTATTATTTTTTTAAAAGATTTATTTATTTATTGGAGAGAAAGTCAGTAGGAGGCAGGATGAAGGGCAGAGGGAAAGGGAGAGAATCTTGGGCAGACTGTGCTGAGCGTGGAGCCCGATGCGGGGCTCGATCCCAGAACCCTGAGATCACGACCTGAACCAAAATCAAGAGTTGGAGGCTTAACTGACTAAGCCACCCAGGCGCCTCCGTAATTTTCTATAATGCATAATACTGAACCCCACTAACCTCCCTGTCCAGGACAGTGATCGGTTTTCTCCTCAGCACCTGACACATGCCTGGGCATAGTCAATGCTGAAGAAATACCTTTTGACTGAATAACATGAAAAAGCTTATTAAAATGAGAACAAGACTGGCTCAGTCGGAAGAGCATGTGATTCTTGATCTCGGGGGGGTTTGAGTCCCAAGTGGAGTTTAGAGATTACTTAAATAAACAAAAATCTTTAAAACATAAAATAAAACAAAATGAGAACAATATGCCAACACAAAACTTTACTAATCTAGGTTCTTCTGACGGTTCTCAAAGCAGAGTCTTTAACTTCAATATTTCTTCCGCATGAAGCAAAATAAAGAAAATGGGCTTATAAATAGTTTTTTAAAACCCCAAAATGTAAATAAAAGAAACTACTAACTTGTTTGTTATATTGTTTCAGAACTATTCTGAGTAAATAAAAAATAATTTCAACTGTTCTCTGGCTCTTTATAGTCTGACCTTAAAACCCGATAATAATTTTTTAATAACATTAAATTACTGTAATAAAACAAAAAAATAAAATTAAATTTTTACTGTAGCACAGGAAAATCTCGGCATCACATTTTAGGTGAGCTGGGGAATAAAGCAGCTGGTGTGAGGAGTGGAGTCACCGCTCAGAAACTCTCAGGAAAGCCTAGGAACTTAAATAAAGACAAGATGGTTTTTCTTCTCAGGAGGCAGAAAATGTGAGGAAGGGGATATTGGAAGGTTGTCTTTGCTGCGGTCAAAGCTGTGGTCCGTCACTTTGCAATAAGGTTTTAGTCAGGGAGAGGGTCGTTCTTCTGCAGAAACACTTGGGGAAAAAGGAAAGAAAGTGTTTTTGCCTCCATACCGATTAACCACGTCATAGCTGTCTGTTCCGTTTCTTTCTGTTGAAAAAGTCTTTAGAGGGTGTGCTAGCTGAGGTCACGAAGACCAAAAAGCCAGATCCCTTACTTCGAGGAACCTTCCAGCTTAGTGATGGCGACAGACACAGAAAGAGATGCGATGCATTGCATGCGTTCATGCTCTGGATAAAAGCAGCAAGCACAGGGACGGACCACAGTGGCTGGCATGCTGATGTGAAGCCGGGAGCAGTTTTCCAGAATGGGTAAAAAGTACTGAGGCGTGTCAGGCTGGGAAGCTTGGTTCAAGCAGGAAAAGGCAATAAAAGAGGAGAGGGCATCCTTATCTGAGACGGTGAGATTCCCCGGACGCTGTATTCATGTGGGTAGGCTTCTCGGTTTACCCTGTATCATTAGTGATGGGTTTCTACCTGGCTTTCCTTTGAGGGATCAATGCCACCAAGACAACGTCCTTTCAGGACAGGAAATGGTGGGCGTGGATGATGGCAAGAAGACAGGGGCCAGTGCAGGCCTTCGTTATTTTGTTCAAGGACGTGGACCTGATTCGCTGTCGGTATGAGGCATGGCAGTGATGTAGTGATATCTGTGTTCTGACTAGATCTATGCTTCTTACTCTTTTTGAGGGGAGGTAAAAGGTGTTTTTATTTGAAGTGTGTTTATAAGGTTAAATACTTTTTATTTTATGAGTAGGGATATAACTTGTTTGAAACTTTAGTATCTATGACCACATGAAATATTAGTACTTCATAATAAAAAGGGATTTAAAAGAAGTGTCTTTTAAATAGTGAATTTAAACTGACTGTATTATATGATTCTTTATTTCTCTTATGTCAGATTAATGAAAACATCACTCTGGACCAGGATTTCCTAGTCCAAAAGTGAGGAGCCCTGGGTCAAATCTTTCTGGGCCTGTAATTTAGACAGGGGTAGAGAGGCAAGGCTGTGGGCAGTGGCGGGGCAGCTGATCATTACAAAAGACAGCATCATTTTCAGAGTACAAAGCTTAAGACTGATCGGCTTTGGGAGTCACCTGCATTTACCTTTTTTCTGAGTTTCCTCGAGCAAACGTCTGGGACCTAGGAGCCTCCACAGAACGAGAATGTTGATGATGGGTTAGAGGGTTCGAGAGCTGTTGACAGGAAGGGAGGCGACAGGGGTGGCAAGGAAGCCAGAGCCAAGGGGGAGGGCGGTGCCTTGGAAGTCAAGACGCTCCAGTACTTCCCTCCCCATGTGGCAGCCTGTTCTCTCCCTGCCCCCGGCCAGTGCTGGTTCTGAGTTACTGGGAAGGCCAGGAGGCCCGGGTCCAGTTTCACGTGGCCAACACTGCAGACAGGTGCGCAGTGGGGCAGAGGACGGAACCAAACCCCAGGCAGGGGGCCGACGCTCCGGAGCCCAGACACGACCACCACCTCTTCCACCTGCTCCGGAGAAGGGCCTCCTGTGCGAGCTGTGTGGTGGGCGAGGGGCCCTGAGGCGTGACAACAGATGTGCTCAGGGTGCCCTGACTACAAGGGGGGAGGCCAAGGTGGTCTCACTGCAGAGCCTGGACAGTGAACAAGAGGCAGGGAAGCGATGCATGGGGTGAAGCCTGACGCAGTCAGGTGGTTTCGGTGCTTGTTTTCAATATTAGGGCAAACTCTCTACTGAGCGAGATTTCCTCTAACTCTAACCACAGGGCCGAAGCTGATTTCAGGGAAAACGGGGGAATGAGTCTTACGGTTCAGAGCCCCAGTTGCTCTTTTTCAATCGAAGGTCCAGTTTGGGGAAACGTTGGTTTTTATGACCCCCTCCCCCCAAGGATGAACCCTTCTGGGGAATTAGGAGTCAAGGTGAAGAAAAGATGGCAGGTGTGTCCTAGCTGCTGTCCTGACAACCAGGCAATGGTTCTGGGTGCGCCACAGACTCTGGAACAGTAGATTAACGTTCCCTGATTACCAGGGATTACTTTTAAGGCAAAATTTGAAGAAATTCTGTGGGGTCAGTAAAGTTCAATACCTCGTAGTATCCACAGACAGAATTTCGGTACCAAACAAATTAATATTCAGGGGGAAAAGAAACCCCTCAAGAATCAAAGATACCATACTTACTAATACATTTCAGACAGAATTTTTCAAAAAACAAAGATTAAAACTGAAAGGACACTGTTTGACCAGAAGACAGCTACTCACCATTAGAAACCACTGCAAAATTCACCCTGCCGGGTCCTGCCTGGAACCGCCCGAGTGTGCTTTTTGAGTCAGTAAAATCAAACTGAAAACCTTTCTAAGATTTAAATGGATCTGGCAAATTAGTCACTCACAGTTTTGACATTTGAAACCAATCTTTCCCTTCCTATCAAGGCATTTCTCAATCTCAAGCCTCTCCTTCCTGTAATTAACACTGTTTCAAGAAAATATCTGCGTAAACGGACCCGTGGAAGCTGTGTCTTGTATTACTTTGTAAAAGCCTCACGCGAGGCACATAGACATTTGAATTCAAGGGCTGAATTAATGAAAATGGCACTTTGTACTTTCCATTTGAACACATCTTTCCCTAGCACCATAGCTTAACTTCTTTCTAAATGTAGCTTTTAGTAGAAAATGACAATTATGAGCCCTTTGAGATTTAAAATCTGAAACTCAAACGA
This sequence comes from Lontra canadensis, assembly GCF_010015895.1. Classification (NCBI taxonomy): domain Eukaryota; kingdom Metazoa; phylum Chordata; class Mammalia; order Carnivora; family Mustelidae; genus Lontra; species Lontra canadensis. The sequence continues at coordinate 19,511,430 of NW_022631015.1, read as the reverse complement.
TCAAGCCTTAATAAAGGCCTAATAAATTCCTTTATGTGTTATATTATGGCTGCTTAATTACTCTAAGCCCATAAAGAAAGCAATGTAGAAGCAGAGTGTGTATGTTAGCTTTACAGACGAGTGATTTTGGGGACTCTTTCCTCTAAATTTAATTTCTATGTATACATTTAAAAACATATATTCAGAAACATTGTGAATCTAAAACACAGATCGCGCCTATAAATACACGAAGTGGGTAAGTTCTCTTGGAAGGCAGACAGTGATTAAAACCACCACAGAGTTCTTTATCTCAGAACAGAATATTCCCAGTTCACTGGACATCTCCTTATTATTGCCAACACTTCATCTGTTATGTTGATAGGAAAGAGAGATACAATTTGCTTGTTGGAACCATCATCTCAATACTGTTTTTCTACAGAACATAAATAATCTTTTAATGAAGCAGGAAGTCGCTGTTACTTAGAAAATGGGCTTTGCTTATCTACTGCTGTTTAGGAAAATACTGCAAGCAAGATTATTTTTATTCTGATAATGTCAATCTTATACAGCATCTTTGGAGGGGAGAAAATACGGCCTTGTCAAGTGCCTGAGGAAGATGGGCCCATGTAATAATAAGGTTTCTGCAAGGTCTTTAACCCGGGGGAGCAGGGAAATTACTCCCTGCTGACAGGCAATACTGGGCTGGGGTCACCGGGTCATCTTCCCTGGGCACCTTGAACTTCCCTTGACGGTACCCCCCCCCAACCCCAACAACAAAGGGGGCTTCCCGTATGAAAATTGACTCTTATTTTCCCTCAGTGTGCGTCTTCTAAATTTCCAGTAGCTATTTTCTGGGCTGAATTAGTTTTCAAGTAAAAATACATATGTGTCCAAAAATTGTAGTGAATAAAAAACCGTTCTTCTCTTTTAAAAGTAAAAGACAGAATGAAGACAAAAAGTTAGGAGGCTCACACACATCTGAAAGCCAAAAGGTTCCTAGTGATCCTTCGCTGAAACTTTCAAACCTGGGAATATTTAGTTTCAAGTGGATCTGCCAAAATATGGGTAGGCCACGAAGACGTTACAGACTGACCAGAGAAGCGAAGTCTTTCTCAGAAAACTGTCCCAACCGGACAAAAGCAAACAGTAATCGCAAACCACAAAGAACAAATCGTACACATGTAGTGTCAAAGTGTAGTGTTTTTGTTTTGTTTTGTTTTGTTTTAATGTCTCTTGCTCTGTAAATACACTGGTCGGAAATAATCAGGTCTCACCATGAGGATCTTTTTTAAGAGCAGCTGGGAAGTCACTAGTCTCCCTCTCTTGTGTAGATACAAACATATCCTCACACCCAATCTGCGCTCAGTGGAACTACAGGGAAATTTCTGCATCTCCTCCTTGGGCCTGACACAGGGCTCTACATTGCAGACACAAAACCAAGGAGGCAGGATCTCAACAGAGCGGGAACTAAGTGGATTAGGGGTCACGGTCAAGAGAGGCTGTCTGTGAGAGATGTGTAGACCACGGCGAGTGAGGACATGCTTTCATAAAAGAGAATATGTTATGGATGTGATTATCTTCATTTAATTTTTCCACAAGTCTTCGCTGAGTCCGTGCCCTGTGTTAGGCACTAGGCTGGGCTCTGGGTTTAGCGGGGCGAGTCAAACCACACTGGGTTCCCGTCTGTATGGAGCTTACAGTCTAGCGAGGGAGGGGACTGTGACCAGAGCATCACACAAATGCAGGGGCACCTGCTAACGGATGGGTGTTGAGAGCAGTGTCACCTGTTGCTATGAGAGTGTAGGGACAGTGATCTGATCCACTCAGAGAAGTCTGGGAGAGGTTCTCTGAGGAGGCTCTGGGGCTGCGATCTGGCAAGGTGACCCGGAGTGAACGTGGTTAAAGATGAGCCGAGCATGTGGGGCAGGCAAACAGCAAGGAAAGGCCCCATGGTGGGAAGGAACAGCACTGCTAGAGTGTCTGCAGCAGAGGGAGCCAGCGGAGAGACTCAGCCTCACACACACAAAGGGGTTTTGCCTTTCTCCTAAAAGGAATGGAAAGCCGCTGAGGAGTTTTCAGCGGAAAAGTGATATAATCAGATTCGTTAGCACAGAAGAACATTCTAGTCTCCCTTCAGTGATGAGGCTTGAGAAGGAAACTAGAATGAACTCAGAGCGAGCTGGGGTCCAGGCAAGAGAAGGGGGTTCCCCAGGCCAGAGATGGTTTTAAGTAGAAACATGCAAATGTGTCCTGGTCTGTAATCAGTGTCGTGTTTTCCATTGGCAGATGTTTCTTTATCTGGACAAGAGATTTTGAGCTGTATCTTAGAAATGAGAGCATCTTTTGGCACAATGAACCTTTATCCTGGAAAGATAAATCATATGCAATCGTATGTATGACTGTAATTATAGAAAGCTAAAAATACATAAGTAGGTACATGTATGATTCTAATGGAAAAAAAATAGAGGCTAGAGGTTGAAGATTGAAGCAGGAAATTCATGTGCATGTTTAGTTACTCTGGACTGAGTTTTAAAGGATGCAATATTTCTATTTACCTAAATTGAATCACTCAGATTATAGACCACGTTATTTGTAGTTAGTGATGAAATTCACACTACGTTTCCAGACTTAAACTGTGAGTACTTCTATGAATACCATCATACATGATCTGCCTGTGATTACGCAAGTCTCAACTGAAGAAACATGGAAACAGATAAGGAACTAACACATATCCCTAAAACAGACTGCCTGTTTACGCTCCGGGAAGGGAAACGGCGGGGCAGAAACCCGTCCCAAGCTTTAGTAAAGAAGATAACTGGTGCCTGCAAGTATCTGGCCTGTAGTCTTCATCGGGATCATGTGAGACCCCCTCCCCCTGCACCCCTACCCCAGGAAAGCAGGGACAGCATATCAGGTCCTTGCAGATGCTGAAAGCTGAAGGAAACAGAAAGAAAACTTTTGACATTCTGTCACTGGGCTGACAGGACAAAATGGACTGTAATAAACACCAGTTCGAGCAGGATAATTTGATGTATTGGGTCCTTAAGCTTCTCTAGATGCTGAACTCGGCTTGGGACATGAGATAAGAGAAGGGGATTTCCCTCCAAATAAAGTCAGGTTGGGTGAAATCAGAGAAAAGAAACCTCCTTGTAGTATCCAGAAACTGGTTCACCCACTCACATATCCTCAGATACCTGCATCAACCCACATACAGAAGGGGTACGATATTCACACACACCTGTAAAACACCGTACTGACATCCACGTCTACAGGAGAACCTGCCCGCCAGCCTTTGGAACCACGGTCAGACCAGAAAGAAAATCAAAGACTCCTGAGGGCTCTTCCCTCGGAAATCGCACTACACCAACAGTAGGCTCCCTGAATATCATATGGCTCTACAACTATTACAAATAAAATGCTTCTGAATAACATTTCTTTTCCAAATAAACAAGCACATGCAGACACAGATTTTGACTGTGAAGATTTAATTCACAACAGAAGGATGTTGCTTCTGGAGTGAGAAGTGAAATCACAGTCCCTCTGGGCACAGCCAGGTGTCTGCCAGTTTCCCATAACAAGGCTGAGTGATGTGCTTGCATTTTCAAAGACTGTTTTGTCTCAGTAAGGCCAGTTTAGGTGACTGGTGGATGTCATAATGAAACAGGAGTACCACCAAACGACTGATTTTGGTTAGGATGACTCAGAACCAACCAAGCAGCTTGCTTTCTACTGGAGAAGCTTTTGACTTAGTTTTTCTTTACATTACGTAAGTTAAAAAAAAAAAAAATTATAGAAACAAAAACAAGACATCAACAGAAGCATATGGTTTTGTAATTACAAGACACACCGTGCTTGTGTAATCAAGAATGACGAGAAAAGACCATCTTAGGAATGACAGTGAACAGTGATTGGCTGTCTGTTGTCTTGTGGTGAAAGGTATTGAATTAGTGACTTTGTATACACTTATTTTGTTTGAAATCCTGGAAGGGGACTGTCATTAGTCTCATTTTTAACACTTCTGTTTCAGGGCATCGAAACAAATTTGTCCAATGTCTTAGAGCTTTCAAGTGCCAGAGCAGGGATCAAACTCCTATCTGCTGAATTCTGCCGACCTCAAGAGCTCATCTCTTTCCACTCTACCCACCATCCTTCCAAAATATCATTGCAGAAACAAAGAACAGGGTGCAGAGAAAGAAATCAATAAACACATACTAAGAGCCAAATTACTGCATAGCTAAAATGTGTTTCAATTCTAGGTGAAAAACCAACCCAGGCAGAGAGTAGACCCTTTTCCCTTGTCAAAGTTTACCAGACATTCAGGGTTCTTTTCCCACCGACTGCAAATGGCTTGGTGCGATGGCAGGCATACTGACCCTGCTCCTCAGGGTCATGTGATCGCTGTTCCTTTCCAGCTGTTTGATTTCTGTCATTCTCAGTCCACGAATGCTTTAGTGTCTGCTTCTCTTGCTGACCTAGCTTTGTCTTCCTTCCTGCACAATCCTTCCTCAGAGGCTTGTCCCACCACTCTACAAATGACACTGGAAACCTCCCTTTCTTTCTCATTTCTTTGTTCTCACTTCAATGTTTTAGAAATTTAAAAAAAAATGTGCGCATATATATATATATATATATATATATATATGGGCACACACACAGAAATAAAATCACCTGGGATTATGCCATGGATAACTACTGTTAACATTATGGTGTATATTTTACAATCCTGTTTATTCCTAAGTAGATGCATAATAATTACTATTTTTATACAATTGCTATCATGTAGATATATTATCTCATAACCCTTTCTCAATGTTTGATGTATCAAGGAATACATTCCCCATCATTCAATATTCTTTTTCAACATGATTTTCAGTGACTGTGTGGTTTTATATCACATGAACGCAGCATGTTTAACTCATCACCTAATACTGGATTTTAGGTTATTTATAATATTTTATTATTATAAACAGTTCTGCAGTGAACATCCTCACAGATTCATATTTACTGAGACTCATGATGGTTTCTTTAGAACACATTCCTCGGCCCATCTGGAAGGCTCTGATACTGTCAGGTTGCCCTCCTTACACATTTTACGTATTAAGTGCTAACGCCCAGGAAACTGGTAACTTGAACACAAAGAATAATCGCCACCTGCAAAGTGACTTATAAGTGAATCAACTAATCCACTCCCCAAATGTGCATTAGCCTTCTCAATGTTCTAAGTCTTGGGATGCAGCAAGTAGGTACCGTCCTTGGTCTTAGACAGCTTTCATTATATCAAGACAGAAAATGAAGGAAGGAATAAAAATAAACTACGAAACGTACAAGAGCGGGAGGTCATGAAAATGGAGAAGAAGGGCTGGACTGGGAGGGTGAGTGGCGGAGGAACTGGAAGTCTTGGGATGGATGAGGTGTCCTGGGTGGGGTGAGGCTTCTCAGCAGCTCTTCAAACCAAGTTCCTCACCCTTCCTGCCCCCACGACTATCCCCCTTATCTCGCCATGCTTTCTATCTTTATTTCTAGTGTGAGCGGAGTCAAACAAAATACGTTATTTCCCAAATCCCCTCACAACTATAAAATAAATCTCTATTAAACAGAACAGCTTTGTAACTCCCTGTATACCCCACCCCCACATACACACTGATTAAAACAGAATAATTCTGGAGCAAAAGTAGACAAAATAAGGCAATTACTTGGGGGAAAGTGCTTTTCTACAAGATTAGGTAGATCAGAATTATTGCTTTTTTTTTCAGAACTAAGTTTCTAGATATAACCAATACGGCAAACAATGTTCATGAACATAAGTGGCTACCAAAACTGGTCAGCAGCAAAGAGCTGGAAGGTTTTTAAAAGGAAGCAGGCAGAGCACACAGTAACTGTAGTCTCGAAATAACTTCATGACCTCTGCATTTTAATATTTAACACATCATAGCATTTAGCAACCAACGAAGCTAACAACTTCTACGGAGCACGCTACTTTTCCACTTCGTATAGATGAGAGCCAGACAATTAAGACTTATTTAAAGATGATGTCCCATGAGTCCTGGGCACACCACTGCTCTAGAAACAGCACTCCCTTTTCTTCCAAAGAGCTAATGTATTAGGACGGGAAAATATATCAAGACTCTGATAACATTCTGGTCTTTTTAAATAAATACACAATAGTATTGGTACAAAGATAATAAATCATGCACCATTTGATTTGTTTAAGGTATAGGACACTTCCCATTTAAAGGAGAAAGGTAGGGGTTAGAGAGAGGGGATACTGAATCATATGTGATTCCTTACAATGGTTTTACACATGGTAGCTTCTCTGTAATTAACTTGAGGCACACACACAAAAAGCAAAGCCAAGCCTTCCATCACACGCATGTATGCACGAGTGTGGCTGATAACACAGGGCACTGATCTGGTGTTTACTATGGAAAGTGTTTCTCTTATTTCTTCACATGTATTAGTTTCATCATTAAGAAAACCCAGTGGAAAAATGTATTTTTATGACTTCTCTTTTACGGATGAGGAAACTGAGACACAGAAAAATTAAGCATCTTTTCCAAGAGCATTTAGCTAATAAAAGGTGGGGCTGGGCATTAAAGCCAGACATGAATATGCACAAAACTCAGATGGGAGCTGGGGTCCCACTGCCCCTTTAGATCTAGGCTCTAACCTCCTGCACTTGGTCTTCTGCAAAAGCTCAGTGCACTTCCCCAAATGACTTCAAACATCAAGGAGGAAGGGACTTGCATTCCCAAGGTCATATGTACCTCCCAAATTCTGGCCTTCTGACCGAGTTCTGCAGGTTAGTGCACACAGGGGAAAAAAATGCCAGCCACCTCAAATTGAATATTGGTTCCTCCCCTCACTACTTGTCCCTCCTTTATCACTTTCTCTCATTTACACCGAAAAAGTCCCTGCATTTTCTTCCTGCAGAGCAGTTAGTTCTAACCTCCTACCTCAATGCCTCAGGTTCTCACTTTGTCCGTTCAACTATTTATCAAGATGGTCTAGACACCCTCTAGACTGGTCCGCAGAAAACACTGCTACTGACGGTTATGCAGCTGCCGTAATGGAACAGACCTGGCACATGTTCACGGACTTGTCAGAAGAGACGCAGAGGCAATCCAAGTTCAAATGACAACCAGGTTAATTCATGGAAGTCTTAAATAAATCCATACGGGAGCAATTATTTTTCTTTGTATTTGAGACTCCATGGTTAGAAATGACAATGCTTGGCGCTAAAAAGCAAGCACATACCTCCACCTGCCAATGAGGTTGTCGAAGTACAGAACAAACATTAAAAAGTCATGTCAAAACACTATTAGGAAAAATGGGGTAGGAATAGAATTGGGGGCACATACAAATTACCAAATCATATGTATTTAACTCCTATGAAAATGAATTCTCAAAACATCTCCTACTTCTGAACCTACTTCTGAATTATTCACATGCCTTAATATACTAGGAGCAGATTCCAAAGAATGGGGGCACGGAGTGAAAAAATAAATTTCAGAAAACGAAATGATGTTTCACAAACCGCTGGTATCATAAGAATCAACAAAAATATTCCTCGAGCACGGCTGCAAGGCCTCCTGGATTGAGACGTGTTCAATACCCTCCCCCCCACCTGCCCTGTCCCCCACCGGCCCCGGAGCTGAGCAGCTGCATGAGACGCCCTGTATTTAGGGCACTGTGTCGGGCAATGACCACGAAAGAGAAAAAGTAATTCCGTTTTTGAGAAACAGTCTTTGCCTTCAAGACGGTTTCACAGCAACTGAAGAAAAACTGCATTAAGCATTACAGATGGATGTATAAAACCTACTCCGTAATTTTGAGCAGGAAATGAATACAAGTTCTAAAGGAGAGGCATGGCTGGTACAGGCTCTAGGAACAGTGTGGCCCATGTGCTCCCTGAGAGCAAGGACTGCCGTGAGTAGTCACCGTGTCCCTTGGATTTATTTGGGGAGTGTTTGCGGGATGAAGGTCTCCGAAGGTGGTTACTTGTTGAGGACGCGGTCATGAGCTGTTTAAGAGGACGGACTCTGTCTTACTCAACTGTACGCCCTTCTGACTTGGCCCAATGCCTGGTACCTGGGTGCTGCGTTCCTATTTAGCAATTTAATGGGAATTAGAGAAGGCATCAGGTTAAACTGGAGGCTATGCCCATGCTCATTTGGACGCCGAAAGGAAGGAATCCCAAAAAAAGGGAGACAAGGGCTTTGTCAGGGAAGACAGGAACCTCGCCTGAGAAAGGGAGGAAAGAGAAGATCATGTGTGACACACTTCCCGTGCATGCAAGGGCGAAAGAAATTTAAAAAAAAAAAAAAAAAAAAAAAAAAAGGTCACAGATGTCTTCATCTTCTCCCTGAACAGAAATGACCATCCCCATCTAAAAGTGCACGGGTAATTGCCGGCCGACTGTCAGGATTACTCCATGGGAGCAAGGGTGCTGCAGTGAGTGGGACGGAGCCTTGAAAAAGGCCGAGGCTGAGAATAATCATCGGGTGTTTCTGGGGTGGGGCTGGCATGCTAGAGAGGGTTAGAAAGTTAAAAAAAAAAAAAAAAAGATATGAACTATATTTCCCAAACCTATGCTTTAATTGTTCAGTTGTTGTTATCAAGAACTGTGCTAGGCACCGTGGGGAATGCAGAGAAACAAGATATGGACCCTGTCCCTGAAAAGGTAAATAACAACGTGGAGAGATTTCATGGCAGGATGTGAACAGAGGCCAAAGCCAGTGGGGCAGAGAAGGGCCAAACGTCCCACGACAAGAACCATATTCGTTGTTCCTTCCCACACTGGATTCTACTCATTCTCTCCACCACTGTTTTTTTAGTGTTTATTTCCTGGCTTATAGTCAATAAAGTCATTTTCTGGCCTTCACAGTGGAGGAGTTATTTTAGTAGGTACTGGGAGTTCTTCTTTTTGTTTGCAAAGAAACGGCTTGTCAGCAAGGTTCACCGAACGGAACAGGTCGCCGAGCTTTGGCTGAGCACCAGGTCGGTTCTTGGATCCGCGGGATGGGCTATTTTAAGAACTACTCTGTGCAAATACAGACCGGCTTCCTGGGGCTACATGACCAACAACCAGAGTTCCCTGCTGTCCATCCCCACCGAGGCTGGGTCGGAGGGGGTTAAACTACAAGTCAAGTTATTGTTGCTTCTCTTGTGATTCAACACAGCTTTTCTGTAATTCTCCAGAGCTAGGAGGCTGACAGCATGGATTTTTATTGAAGAAATGCTATGACATTTGTTCTAAATGTCACATTTCTCCCCCACAAACTAAAAATAGCATGTCACCCTACCCCTACCCCTAATAAAATTGTTGGCTTGGAAATGACATTGATAAGCAAAATGAAGCATATAACCTTTTCTCCCCTTTTCTATAAATGTTTTATTTATTCCTGAGTAACATTTGGTATCTTTTGTGGGCTGAGATCAAAGGGACAGATCAGTAAATTTTACTGCTAAAGGAATCTTTACGGTATGGGACTGTCATTTTTAAAGCGTGTTCCAGGCAGGCACTGCTGTCATTCGAGTAGCGATCTAGTGACTGACAGAAAATATCTGTAGAAATAATGTGCGCTCTCATAGTAATGTGACATTTTATGAGCAGTTTGACTGTTTTCATTACTCTGATTTCAGTCTGGTGAGGAGTAAGTTAGAAAGCCGGCGGTGGAATGTGGAAAGCCTGTCAGAACGGAGCCGATAGGACAACCCTGAAATTGGGCTGCTGTATTTAATAAGCTTTTGTGGCAAATTATCGGAAGGCGTTTTAAATATTAAGTGGACCTGAATGCTTAATCTGGTCAATTCCAAGGTCACTGGTCTTATGGATAAGAGCCCCCAGTGAACCGGCCAAGGAGCTGAAGTTTTGAGCAAACTTGGCGGAGGCCACACTTGCCTTCATGACCCTTTACCAGGTGCTGTTCCCAAGGTAGAGACTTACTTCAGAGAGCACAGTGTTCAGTACAGCGAGCTTCGTATCTGCACTCTTCTCTTTGGTGGTGGGATCGTGTAAAAAGAGCATACTTCCAGGGGCGCCTGGGTGGCTTAGAGGGTTAAGCCTCTGCCTTCAGCTCAGGTCATGATCTCAGGGTCCTGGGATCGAGCCCCACATCGGGCTCTCTGCTCAGCAGGGATCCTGCTTCCCTCTCTCTCTGCCCGCCTTTCTGCCTACTTGTGAACTCTCTCTGTGTCAAATAAATAAATAAAATCTTAAAAACAAACAAACAAAAAGAACGTACTTCCAGAAAGCACAGTCCTGAACCCCAGGCCGGGGGAGCAAGCTTGTCCCACAGTGTTTGCCCAGGAATCACCGGCACTTACAGCATGGCAAGTAGGGAACACCGGCTTATACGTACCACACACCCATTTTTTTTTCTTCTTGCTCCTGGAAGCGTGTGCAGTTTGGTAAATGGGCGGTGAATGCGGAAATCCTATACATCCTTGCTACTCGTCTGAACTGGGGTGTTCAGGGCCTGGACCCGCTGGCTATGTTAGTGACGCACAACCTGGAATTCCCAAAACACTTCAGGATTGGTAGATGGGATGGATGCATGTATTTATTTATTTGACAGAGAGAGGGACAAGAGAGCACACAAGCGGGGTTGAGGGATAGAGGGAGAGGGAGAAGCAGGCTCCCCACTGAGCAGGGAACCCGATGCGGGCCTCGATCCCAGGATCCTGAGACACGATGTGAGCTGAAGGCAGACGTTTAACCCACTGAGCCACCCAGGTGCCCTGGGATGAACCCATTTAAAGCATGAATGTAGCCAACTTTCCAGTGTTTACATCTTCATGTAGCTTCTCTATTGTCCCGTTCACGGTCACCTTCAGAAAGGCTAGAAGATGTCCCTCGACATGTTCAATTCCTTTAATTAGCATAATCTAGGGCTACGACTACAAAACCGTAAGGTTGTGTGGGAATTTGAGGATTTACAAAGGCTTTAGGCTGCACAGCCAGCAAATGTGAAGACCACTAGATACAAATTATTGCAAGCAGACAACTGGAACCCCATTTCCATTGTCTACTAAACTGATTTTATTTTAGAAGTTCCCCTTTTTAAAAATGTCTTATACTTCTACATTTTCTATTTTGCTGCAACTCCTTGTCCCCCACATGCTTAGTTATGCCCCAATTCTTTAAGGGAGGCTTAATCTTTGATCCCAAGATTAGTTCTGTCTTAATCATTTGTACCCTAAGCACCCGGAGTACAGCAGGAAAACCATACATACTGATACTCCATTCACGATACGAAAGCCAATGTCTCTCATGATTCCAGATGCAGAAGGTCATCCTAGGATTCTAGGACTTGACTAGAAATTCAGTCTTCACCTTACCTAGTTTTTAATTTTCTCAGTCAGGAATAATTTTTTCCTATCTGAAAAGTGCATACATGCTGTTTTGGCTAATAGTCCGGAGCTCGCATTGCCTCTTATATGCCTGCACCACACTTCCCCCCCCATTTATGATCGACTTCTGTGGACTTTTCATCAGGATAGCACAACTCTTTTGAAATTACGATCAGATGCTTTAAAATTTCTGATCATCCTCTCAAATTCTGAAAACACAATCAGTGTGCTCTTGAAAAGCCTACAGCAGGGGTTACTAGCAAAAAAGGGAAACCATATCCCGAAAATCTATATTAAAAAAAAAGATAAAAATAACAACTTATTTGGAACTAAAAGCTATTTCCATGATCTGTGTTCTGTTGAGGACCTACAAAACACTGAAAAATAGATGTCCGAGTTTTATAAAATAATTACATATTCTTCTGTGTATATTCTATTGTATAGGAAGGAGGCTACTTAGATTTTTGACTAGCTCACGGCCATGCTTTCTATTAGATCAGATTTTTTTTTAAAAACAATGAATTAAGACTATTTTTTCCAATTATTGTAGCTATAAAAGTCAGGGCAGGGAGGTTCCCAGCTGTGGAAGTCCAGCATTTCCCTCCATGGCCCCTCGGTGAAGGCACAGTCTCCTCGTTTGGTTCACTGACTAACACTCCCACCTTCTTGTCTGCCTTCCCATCCCCCTCCAAAACAAAACATTTATTAACCGAAGCTTCCAACTGTGACAGAAATTACAGTCATGTTAATGGTACAGATGGTGTAAAAAATGCAATCTAAAAACATGATTAAAAAACTCAGGAGCTAGGTAACCCAAGTTCATCTCGGATATGGCTGACCAGACATCTATGAGGAAGGAAATACACGTTTTTGGTTAATTAATTTGCTTTTATCCATCCCTGTAATTAGAACATGCTTTTCCCCTACTTAATCCTAAAACAGTCATTAGATTTAATAAACCTTTCTCGATTGCCACAAATGAGAAAATGAATTAGTTTAAAAGCAAGTATTAAGCTGGTATTAGCAGTATGATTGTAACATGATGTGAGTAAAAATGTTTTTGTTTAATTATTCAAGATTAAATAATATTTTAGAGCTTGTTGCAAAAGAGTATACAGGGTTTTCTTTTTTCCTTCTTCCTTATGTTGTTCATACAGTCATAAAAACATTACTGTTGCCTCCACAGATTACACTCTACCAAATGGAAGTCACTATTAACCGCTCTTTCCAAAAATCAACCCATAATTAGCTTCTTCGCAAGTCAAAGTAGAGACAGAATCCCACACGACCAAAGGAAGAGAGGGTGGTCTTGGTCACGCTAACTGAAAAGCTTGGCTTATGTGACTTTCAAGGCTCCTGTGAACGGACGGTGGAAGCAGAGATGTAAAGGAGCCTCGTCATTCTTATTCTTCTAACCTCTAAGTCTTTGTGTGGCCTGTGCTCTCAGGGACCCCTGCATGGCCTCCAAACTCCATAGGTCCCCAGCACACTCTATTTGCCAACATGGTAAGAGAGTTCGTTATATGTGTGGTGGTGCTACTTTTCACATTTCAAACAAGTGAAAAGCAAAACACTATAAAGTTAAGGACCCAAGCCTTCCAGACTTTCATCTTGTTGAACATTCTCTGTATTAAATGAAGTTAGTCTTTCTTATATGTCCAGAATCCTGATGTTTTAGGAGCATTATCAACAACAGCCAAGTTATGCAGAGAGCCCAGATGCCCACTGGCTGAGGAATGGATAAAGAAGATGTGGTGTATACACGCAACAGAATATTGCTCAGCCGTCAAAAAGAATGGAATCTTGCCATTTGCAACAACATGGATGGAGCTAGAGGGTATCATGATAAGCAAATACTTATTGGTCAAAGAAAGACCACGGGATTTCACTCTTATGTGCAAGTTATGTAACAAAATAGATGAACATGGTGGGGGGGGGAGAGAGGCAGACCACAAAACAGACTCTTAACTCTAGAGACAAACTGAGGGTGATTGGAGGTGAGGTGACTGGGGGGGATGGGTTAACTGAGTGATGGGTATTAAGGAGGGCACTTGTGATGAGCACTGGGTTTTGTATTTAAATGATGAATCAGCAGGCTATGCACCTGAAACTAATACTACACTGTTTGCCAACTAAATGGAATTTAAATAAGAACTTGAAAAAAAAAAAACCTGGAAAATTATAAGTCAGACCACTATAAGTTGGGGACTGTCTATAGATTTTTATTCTGCATTTTGGTCAATAGTAGCATATATATATATATATATATATATATATATATATATATATATGCAGTCACCTGTTATGTGGTTAATTAAAGAGTATGAGAAGAAGTATCGAATAACTACTAAGAAAAGAAGCATCTCAGTAAAATGACTTCATGCATTAAAAAAACCCAAGGTGGTCCTCACCTGGATGGCGTGATGCCCTCATAGCAAAACCATTTGTTGGATGGCAGATTGTGGGGCACTGACATTTCCCCCCGTCAACTCCCTGCCTGTGCCTGTTGAAGGGGCCTTGGGTCATGGCATCCACAGCTACTATGGCTTGTGGGCCACGGGCGACTGTGGGCTCCCTCGGCTGTAGATTGGGACCAGGACTATCAGGTGGGAAACTGCAGGGGACAGGAGGTTTATCTTGATCACTGGACCGCAGTAGAGACTTGAAGGAACCCTGCACAGGAAGGTAAGTTCGAGAATACATCAGAGGGACCAGTCTCTCCCAGGAATAACAGTAGACGCTCTAGAAATGAGCCCACATAGTCTCCTCACTCTGAAACTCTTAAGGTTAAGAGTGAAGGCAACAGGCTCCGGGTGGGTCTTGCCGCATTAATTTTGAACTGAACCTCCTTTGAATTTGTAGGATAGATTAGAAAGGTTAGGGTCAGAGATCAAAAACGTTTTTTCCTCCGGGGTAAGGGATATACACTGTAATATTTGGGGGAATGACGCTCCATGGAGCTGTCAGTCGGTCATGGCAGCCCCCTTATTATTCTTATTTCCGAGTGGGTAAAAACCCAAGACCCAGAAGGTGCATGTTAGCTCTCTGGCAAAGGCCTGGTCCCTGACTCTCAAAGCAGTATTTAATGATAAATTTTCTCTTACTAGGCAACCATATTTCACACCATCCAGACCTACTAAGTAGAAAGGTGCAACTGTGGATACGAAGAGTTTAGAAATGCAGAACCTCCAAGCTACTTCTCCTATGCATTTATTTTAATAAGAAATGTTACATTCCAGTCCTCCATAACTTTTAGAAAATACCACTGCGTTGCCCAGTGTCACTGGTACTGAGCTACAGGATCAGCCACAAACCAGCCACGTGATTTTAGAGATTTTCTGAGTGTCTCTGAGCCATGGTGGCCTCATAGCAAAATGAAGGTCAGATAAGATGAGCTCCCATGATTCCTTCTAGTACTAAAATGACTTGATTTCATTCTATTCCCTAATACCACAGATTACAAAGTCTGATTTACTATTCTTTGTTGAGATTAACTATGAACGCTCCCTAAAAAGAAGCTGGGAAATTAAGTTAAGAATAAAGTGCTCCTTTATAAATGAGGTGGCAAACAAGGGATGTGTGTCAAGAAGGATGCTTGACCTAGGGGTTAAAGAATTCCAGTTTTCCGGGATGTTGCTAACACAGTTTCACAGGAGGGAAAAATATATATATATCCTTTCTAATAATAATGTTACAAAGCTTTTGGGATCTTTTTTTCCCTTTCTTTTTAAGGAGGTATCACAGAGAAGAGATATTTATTCTCAGTGTGAAAAGATCAGCTCAGTAAATGAAGACATTTACATGATTACTTTAAAATTTTTATAGACTTTCTGCTCTTCATCATTAAGAACAAACATGAAAATCTGCACACTTTGAACAGTCAGAACATTGTTCGGGGAAGGAAAATGTGCCTGCCTGGAAACAGAGGCTGTGAATCGCATGCATGCAAATGAGCTGAACGCCTCAGGGCCCTGAAGACCTCAGAGAAACAAGCAGAGGACAGGAAATCCTTAAGGCTCTGGGTAACCTAAGGGGACATGACCACCTAGCGCTCACAGCAACACAGTGAATTCTGGACCCCTGACAAAGTTGTAGTCACTTTGTGTAAAGCGCTGCTTTAAATCAAATAAGAATACTTAAAACAGGAAATCTTCGAAAACAGATGAAGCCATCTCCCTTCTCCCCTCGCCCCAGCCTGCGTGGTCTCGCTTCCTTCTTCTTTAAGAACAGGTGCAGCAGTCCGGACTGCCCCTTTGCAGAATCCATGCCTACTGTGTGACACAGGGCTCCCGGCTCATGGCACAGAACTTGCCACATGCTAGTTGTTTTAGAAAGAGTTGTTAATGGAACACAAAGGACTTCACTCCAGGATAGGAAAAATGCTGAACACTTGCTTGGGGGAGCCCTGTGTCGTCTGGCCTTCCCAACTGTGGGACTGACGGGACAACTGGCAATTTTATGCCCATTTTCACCCATCAGAAAACTGAGGATCACGGAAATTGCTCAAGAGAATCCAGTGTGGTAGTGAGAAGATTCTTAGACAAAGTACTTTGCGTGAAGCACTATCTGAATGAAAGTGAGTCACATCTCCCTGCACTATGGCAGAATTTAAAGCTTCAAATAGAAGAGTATTTTAGTTTCTTTCTGAATATGATGTGCCTACTAAAATTTTGGTGTTTTTTTCCTTTTTTCACCTTCAAACTCCCTCTCCCGTGAGCTTATAAATAAGGAAATGCTCCCTCTATCCCAGAATAGGAGGCGGTTCAACCACAGTGAGATGCGTGCTGTTCTATGACCTGAGCTGGTCCAGACAGGCTGTCACTGGGCGTTCAACACAGAGCAGCGAGCTTCACAATTACCCTCCTGCCTGGGGTCCCCGGAGACACAGGTCTGGAGAATTATGGCATTAAGAAACAGTGTTTGGTACGATCAATAGTCTTTTGGGTCGACTTAATGTGGAAAGAAAACAGTATTCAACAATTAGGCTGCCCACGAGCATTCTCTGTAAGAGGACACAGTTGGTCATTTTTATGGTTTAATAAAACTGTATTTGCTTTTGTTTATGACAAACACATCAGGAAACTGAAACATCTCACACAGAATGGCAGTTGGCAGGCAAGACGATACCAGCTTTAAAAAAGAGCCCAGTAAATTAAAAAAACAAAACATCAACTTCTATTTAAACAACATCAAGCCAACTTTGCTTAAAAACGAACAAAAAAACTTTTGTTGGAGGCTGTCATCTTCATTTTTTTCCCCAATAAAGAAATGAACAGAAGAGCTTCTGCGATGGAAAATATTAAAGGTTTACATGGTTCTACCTTGCATTCATGAGACACATTTATCATGACAGACACAGTCGCTTTGATGATACAATGCTGAAGTAGAAAGAAAAAAAACAGCCTACAAAATAGAGATATGCTGAGGGAAAAACAAACTTGGAGAAATTTATTATTGCCTGTGTTTTTTTAACTTTCCAAATCACCATATACTGACCTATATAAACTATTGGTTCCCTTTTGTTTTTGGTCTTCTTGAAAAATTGTGTTTTTGGCTTTGAGAAATAAAATATGACTAGATAAAATATGAACTTACAGATTGGTTTCACCAGCTGAGAATGAGGATTAGGCTGAATCAGCAAATTAATTACCTTCTTTACGTCTGAGGCCTGATGGAATGATCATCTGGCTACACGCAGCATAGATCATGCATTCTCCTCCGCAACAAGGCAAATTAGAGATTGATGCTTCTACCCCAAACAAAGCAGACACGCGTCTGGCAGGAATATCTTCTACACTACTTAGGAATCTAGTCCGTAAAGCTTATGAGTCTGATCATTTGACACTTCGAGGCCTTCTACATCCACCATCTTTACGAGGGTCATTGTGTTTCTTATTTAATAGTCAGTAAGCGCACTGCTGCCATGACCATGTCTAACTTCTTGTAATAATTCTGTAAAAATTATGTTTCCTTGCTCGAATCTGTACACAAACGAGTTCGTATTTATGCTTCAAGATGGCTTTACTACAACGCCTACTTCCCTTTCTTACTTAGGTGTTCTAATTGTACTCTTGCCTAAGCTTCTGAGTCAAAGTCTAAACATAACTGGTCGTCTCTGAGGTCTTTGTCAGACCTGGCCCCGCCCGCACTCCTCATATCCCGAGCATGTCTGTGATGGCCTCCCAGCTGTGCCACCACACCTCCTGCTGCTACAAGTGAACACGGGCCACCCCATTTTCTGTGGCGCTCTCCTGAGACCCCTGACGGACAGGCTTGATCCACACAAGCAGAATTCATTTTTGGTTTTCTGCCTGGTCCTGCGGCGCTGGTAAGGTACTACGGTCTTACCCAGAGCTCGAGAGTCGGAGGGAACCCTAAACCTCACCACTTGCCCTTCTCTCAAACAGCCACTCCATTCCCAGGAGCCGAAGAAAGAAAGGAGAGAATTGGCAGAAGTTTCTGCTTCGTTGGCCCCCAGTACAGAATCTGGTGAGAAACTCATCATTCTACTGGACCAGGGATGCTCCAACTGCCTGTGGTGAAGACCAGCTATGGAAAAGAATGTTTGGAGTGCCTGGGTGGCTCTGTGGGTCAAACATCTGACTCTTGGTTTAAGGCTCAGGTCATGATCTCAGGGTCCTGGGGTCAAGCCCTGCATCAGGCTCCACGCTCAGCAGGGAACCTGCTTGAGATTCTCTTCCCCTCCCCCTCCTTGTGCGTGCTCTCAAGTAAATAAATAAAATCTTAAAAGAAAAGAATGTTCTCTCCTTTTGTTCTTCTTTTCCTTTCTGAAAAATATTTCAGATGCACCAGAAACTGATTTACTTCTAAAATAGAATAAAAATTAGTGACTAGAAAAGTTAAAAAGCCTTTTTATTCTAAGATTCAAGAAACCTAAAATTATTCTTTCAAATCCCCAGATCTTACTCCAGCTTCTGCAGTTGCCTTATCTGAGACTGGCCGGGCCTGAGGACCATGTTCCCAACAGCCCTGGACAGGGCCCCTCTGTTTTCATGCCCCACTCATAGTCTTAGAGCTACTGTCAAGTCTGAGCCAGCCCCACGGTAGGGAGAATCTTCTATCCCTTCTTCTTACCTCCTCCCTACCTTTGCACAAGGCTTCTTTCCCATCCACAATCCCAGCATTGCCAATATCCTAGCATGCCCCATGTTGGGACTCTTCCTAGGTATGAAAAGTGCATGGTTAATATTTGCTGAATGGACTAACCCTTGTCTAAAAATGTCACCGATTAATTGATTCATTCAAAACATTATTCATTAAGTGCTCAGTATGTGTCAGGCACTGGGTTAGTTCCTAGGACATCCACCTGGTTGTTGAATAGTTTTCAGTCTAGGGAAAGACAGAAAGCAAACAGACAACCATAATTCACTGGTTTAAATGTCACTGTGTGCTTCGAAAGAACCTAAGAGTGCCTCTTAGATCAGTCTGGGTTTGTAACCAGCAAAAGCTTCCTGGAGGAGATGGTGCCTGAGCTGAGTCCTGAGGGACCAGAAGACATTCACTAGAAGAGAAAGTAGGACAAAAGCAGAAGAAACAAAATCTACAAAGATAAAGAAGTAGACAGAGTTTGGCATGATCAAGAAGTAGCTCAGTAACGCTTAGACACAGAGTACAAGATGGTAGTGGGAACAGAGATCTGAAGAGCAGGAAAGGCAGAAGTTGTAAGGAACCCAGTGTTTCCTAGTGAGGTGTATTAGTGGCATTGCGAGCACGATTTTTTGCTGTGAAGGGCTGTGATGTGCCACATTCGATACTCAGCATTCCTGGTCCCTGGGCACAATCTTCAGGATACCGTGCTGGTGACATCAGCCCTACTGAGAACCTTGGGTAGACGGATGATTTGGTTAAAAACTAGACAAGTCTTGGTGCGCCTGGGTGGCTCAGTGGGTTAAGCCTCTGCCTTTGGCTCAGGTCATGATCTCAGGGTCCTGGGATAGAGCCCCACATTGGGCTCTCTGCTCAGCGGGGTGTCTGCTTTCACCCCACCCTGCCTGCCTCTCTGCCTACTTGTGATCTCTCTCTCTGTCAAATAAATAAATAAAATCTTTAAAAAACAAACAAACAAACTATACAAGTCTCTTAGGAAGATGCAGTGGTACCAATCTGCCTGAATTCAAGTGTTACCTTAAATGTCCAAGGAAAACCACATCAGTTATGCCCCAGGGATTTCCAAAGAAAATCACAGTGGACTCCGCTAGTGTTTATATCTGGCATCTTACACGAGTAATTTGCAAGGAACTTTACCATGAATTCAATTCCACTTGGCAAGTATGTATTTAAAACCTATGAAATGTCAACTACCAGCGAGTTTCCTTTCAGGGAGTTTGAAAATATAAGATGGAGTCTCTCCCCATGAGAAATTTACAGTCTAGTTGCTAAGACACAATTAAGTAAACACACGAGACAGTACATAATCCAGGGTTTGCTGGTGTATTATCCACAGGTTTCATGGGAACATTTAGCAATTGAGTGGATTCCTCTTTATTCCTGCTTCTTGATTTTTCATATCTGACCCACATCCTCTATCAGAAGAGTACAACAGAGAAAGACACGGAAAACTGGCAGACAGCTGAGATTCCTGACAATTAACCTGTGAGTCTTCCCAGGGTTCCCCTTAATTATGGATTCTGGAGAAAAATACTACTCTAACTTATCTGGGAGAAACAAAAATATTTGTTCCTGTAACATATATCCTACTAATTGAGATTTTCATTCACTTTCACGTGTTTTCCACAAGTGAAGATTCTAAGGTAAGGCACAATAACACTGATCTTGTACTGAAGGTAGAAACTATTTTTCTCTAGTTTTCCCAGCCCTTTTATGTCTTTCTCAGGAGACACTGATGGCCAGAAATACCCCCATCTTTAGCTGTGCCGTGGGTTCCATCTGCTGCTCTGTTCCCAATGCCCTTCCTTGATGACACTATGCATTTGACCGGTCACAAAGTATAATGGGCTTCTGCCCGAAGGGAACAGTTTCCAGTGATTTGTGGGTCTCTTTGCTGGGGTCACAAGTCATCACAAGTAACCTCTTTAAAGGGGAAAAAGCCAACTCGAAGTTATAATTTTCAGGGACACTTATAATTGACAAGTTCCCGAAAGTCTGTTAGAAAACAGGAAAGTTCATTAATACATGAGGATCAACAATTAGTAGTTAAGACTTGGGCTTAAATCCTTTTCTCTTGAGTTAACATGAAAATAGCCAGGGAGATTCTCATATTGACCCTTTTCCATAATTTATATCTCGTAATGGAAGTGTTTATCACATTCTTTCCTGAAAGCAGTCTTGACCGTGGATGACTGGAGACAGCAAGAGGTTGTGGCGGTCACAGGCAATGAAAAGGTCAGGCAAAGGGTAAAGGAGACACCGACTGCTGGAAGGGGCAAACTTTATTTCACAATTTTCTCCAGGGTTGGATCTGACTTTGACTTTATGTGTAAAAATGGGTTTGCCTGAGCTAATCCATGATGTGTGTATGTTTTCATTATAATGTATTTTTCTCAACTGCCATGGAATGATGTGAGAAATAAAACATGAAAATATTTAATAATTCAGTATTTCAAAGTGTCTAGACGACTGAGCATATTAAATAGTAATTGTTTAGAAGGAAGGGAAAGGAAATGGGCAGGAGATTTTATGAGTACTTACTTACAATGAATCAGTTGTTCTCAGAGGTTTATTTCTCCCAAAAAGTAGATACTATTTTCCCTATTTTACAGATGACAAATGTGAGGCTCGGACAGATTGGGAAGTGTGCCCCAAGTTTTAGAGCTGGTAAGTGAGAGAATGAATGAACATTCCATGCCAGGTTCCCCTGAGCTGGCAGACACCATGCTGCCTAGATGTTTTAGCAAATGTGGACCCCAGAAATGTTAGAAAGAAAACTATGTTCATGACAGAATGGGCGTTTAAAAAGTTTTGGGTTGTGGCGGTCTGTGGCTGAAATGACAAAACAATGGTTTCCCTAAGCTTACGCGCATGCGCGCGCGCACACACCCCGATAACATTGGTGGCTGAGCTACTCGATTTATCTGGAGGAACTGTTCTCTTTTGCGTGACAAGATGTAGATGGCTAAAAGCTTATTTACCCGGATCTTTGGGGATTGAGGGCCATATGACTCCGTAATACACGTGAGGGTGAACAGCTATGTTATTGTTCAAGGGAGGGAGGGGACACGAATAAAACACCCAGAACAAAACCAAAATGAGACAGAAAGAAGGTGGAAACACGGAGTACCAGGCACATGTATGTGTCACCTAGAGAAGGGTTCTAGAGATGTTTATAAACAATACACAGGGACTGGACATTGAAGAGCTGTGATATTAAGACTTCTCGCTCTTGGGAAAAATACGGACACCATGGTGTCTAAGTCCCTGGATTCTGACAAGCATCTTCCCAACTCGCCCAACATTTAGTGACATTAGCCGTTTAAGAGACTGTCCTTTCATGATACGAGGTCTCTGCCATCAGAAAATAAGGCACGTAAACAGCAATCATGCTGTGATTTTACCCCACAAACAGGTTCTCCTAATGAAGAATACTAATGAAATTATTGCTTTAGAGAATAAAACCAATTCACATTCTTATATGTTTTGTTAAAAAAATAACCCCACATCATAAAAATAATGACTCCTTCAAAAGATACGTATCTCATATACTTAGAAGAATATCTCATATATTTACCATGCCAAGGCCTTTTCATGGTTTCACTACATTGAAAACTGTAACACACTGTGGAAAAGAAAGTAAGTTAAGAAGGGCAGATCGCCTTTGGCAGTGAGGGTCAAGTGCAGCTGGTAAATAACTGAAATTCTCATAAATGCTGGTACACAGGTTGATCAACTACTACTAAAAATAAATAGCTTTTTTTCTTAAATAGCAAGAACACTATCTTCAACTTCAAACAAAATCACTGCAGTGTCCTTGGTTAACTATGAGATGAGGAATTCTCAAAAGAGAATGTTCCCTCCCCATTATAAACGTGATGAGTCTTGGTGACCTTTGGTTCACATTAATGCTGGTGAATTCTGCCTAATGCATGGCTGTCCCCCGCTCCGGCCCCTTCCAGTAGCTTCCTGCTTTTATTCCAATCAGTGTATTCAATGGTTGCAGAGACGGGACAGGACACATCGGTATGGAGGGCCGGAGGGGTGACGAGATGGCAATAGTAGCCATCAGTCCGGACTGTCAGTAACCTTGGAGGCCTCTGGGAAAAGCAGAGGGCATTATTATGGTATAGGAAAGATAGCTAGGAAGTAGCTCCTCAGAATTATCTTTATGATCAGAAATTGAGTCAAAAGAAATAATATAGGAGTGTGTGGCGTTATTAAGAAAAAAGCCCAGGACAGTTACTTGGACAGGCACGTGCTCAGTGTTTGGGTTCTGATTTAAGCCAGATGTGAAACCCAGAAAGGTAAGTTGGGACCATTACATCCTTGGCGAATTGGTAGACACCTGTGATGGGTCGAGGGGGAAAGAACAGGCATGTTTAGGTCTTAGGGGAATGAGGGGTAAGTGTATCTGACTCAAATAATTAATTAGTCCTCGTCCCCACAACTGTTTTCAGTTGTGAAGATAGTACCGCGTTCCTTGTGCTCTCCAAGTTTCAAATGACCTTCAGGTAAACTTTTATAATGGCGTTCCTTTAGAAGATACTCATGCACTGGTCTTAACGCTATTAGTGATGCTACAGTAACTGATAACTGGTGTTCGTGGCATCGGGCAGGACTGGTAGAAGTAAAAATAGCTGTTCACCTCTGTTCTCCCCAACACACTGTGTGTTGATGCTGGGACCACGGGAGACCTTATTCTCTGTGGCTGAAAAAAACCAAGGAACGTGCACTTTGTCAAATTTCATATAATGACTAGCCCCACTGACAATGCTGACTTCAGGGCACGACTTACACTATCTCCAGACATAAAAATCTGCCCTGGGATACTAGGAATAGCGTATACAGGATACCTGACTTCACCTAAAGTCAAAGGGCACACAAAACAGAGCCTAGAAATGGAAGCCATTTTCTCCAGATCTGAAGAACCATACACCTGCCCGGGTGTCCTTCCAGCAGGCCGGAAACATTAACAAATGTTTCAGATTCAATCATAATGGGAATGTCCATCTATTGATGCTAATGCAAAAATGCAATAGCGTAGACTCATGAAAACGTTACACATTTAAAAATGACTTGTGTTTTGCTAACTCTGTATTTGAACGAGGTGTATTTGTCCTTCTGGGGATTCACTGTGTTTGGTACGGAAGTCTAATGACGACAACGTGTGGAAGAAGCGGGGGGCTGTCTAGTTTGCTGACTTGTCCATCTGTTCCTGCCCCCCGCCGCCCCCTGCGTGGCCCCTGTTCTCCTGTTCTCCGACAAGGAAGTGAGGCGCCGGCCTTTGAAAGCTGTCGTTTTGGTGCTGCATCCCTGAACTAATAAAATGTTTTGGTTTAAAAGTCCACCCTCCCATTTCAGTCCTATCTTGTCCGAGCCTTAGAATGAATGTCCTTAATTTTAAGGAAGCACAGTCTAATAGCTTCTATGTTGCCCAAAGAAGGAAATTAAATTATGCTGTATTTATTTCTCTAGCATATGGTCCTTTTATAGGGGAAAAAAAGAGTGTTCGGCTTCTGCTGTAAACTCTAGAGGGACCTCATGCAAGAAAGGGACCTTCAGCAGCCCCAGGAAACACACGTATTCACCATCACGCCGCTTCTCGAATTTACTGTGACGGGCGGAGGCTGGATCCCAGGCAAACATTCATGAACGGAACAGATGAGATTCAGGGAAGTTCAGCGAACAAACAGGGTAGCACCTACATTTTCACAGCATTTCTCAGTTTCTAACGCAGGGAGCTAACTCATTTGAGCCTCTGAGCACTGAAGGAGGACAGCGCGGGGATGACGTCTGTCTTACGTAAGAAATCTGGTCTGAGGTTCTTCAAGATCTTCCTTTTTTTTTTAGATGAAAAGCTCACTAGGACTATTACATCGCAGACGGAGGGCTATTCTGGAGACAGGCCAGCCAGCCTGAACTAGCCGAGTGCCAGAGCCAAGGCTCGAACCCCTGCTTCTCACGGCAAACTTGGGGCTTTTTACAAAGTCCTAGAACTACACCAGGTTCTCGTGGTCACCGGCCTGCCTGTTCGTATTATGGATTTCCT
The DNA here is from genome assembly GCF_010015895.1 of Lontra canadensis. Taxonomy (NCBI): domain Eukaryota; kingdom Metazoa; phylum Chordata; class Mammalia; order Carnivora; family Mustelidae; genus Lontra; species Lontra canadensis. The sequence continues at coordinate 19,486,919 of NW_022631015.1, read as the reverse complement.
GCTCTCCAGCTTGTCCATGCAGCTTTCTCAGCGTGAATGTATTTACAAACAAACAAAAAATTCACAGGATGAATTAAGCAATGATGGGATGGAAAGTACTGGATGAAAGAGCTAAAAATACCTACAAAAAAAGAAATGGATGAACCGAATATTTAATTTTACTGATTTTGCTCCTAAGGTGATCCTTGTTCCCCAGGGTTATACAGGCTGTCTTAATGTCTTCAACTGATAAGACGTCAGTTTGTACCCGTGCATTACATTTCGGAGCGTCTGGTGGGCGGGGGGTGAGGGGGGGTGTGCTCATTGCGCGCACGTGACTAATTAAGCCTCCCTGAAATTATGTGTTAAACAGAAGCTGCAGTTTACTTATTTCTCAGCAAAAACTAGGGTCATCTGCCTTGTTTCCTGTGCATCATCCCATGATTGATTACTGTCCCGGCGCGGGCTGCAGTTTGCATTCTGCAACACGGGAGCATTAATCTGCACTCGGTCTTCAATAGTATAATTCATTAAAATACATACTTTGAATCTGGGACACATACAAGAAGATGGAACCACAGAGGGATATAGTGCTATTACGACAAAACATAATTAATAAAACATAGACTGTGTTTTATGAGGGTATGGTTTTAATTTGCTACCTCAAGAAATCTGCTCTAGCAATTCTGCACAAGGGAACCTCCCATGAGAACTGAAATCCCCTTACCCTCCCTCTGCTAGGTACTGAAAGGATTATGATTAATGCACACGAAATCTCTCGTAGTTGGGAAAGGTCCTACCAAATTTCTGAAACCAAATTTAAGCTACTGAGAAGTATGACGGTCCTAAAATCTGGAGCAAACTTTGACTTGTGAATTCTTCTCCTGCCTCTCCTGGTCTGTCTCTGTCTCTCTCTCTCATTCGCTTCTGGATGTTATTACACAGCAGGGGACAGAATGTGTCAAAAGTGGGCCCAGCTGGGGACGGCACCAAAGGGCAGGGCCACACACACCCCCAGTGACCTCAGCAAACAGATGACCTACACTGGAGGCAAGCAGTTCACATGAGAAAAAGGGAATCTGTGTTGCAGCTTGCATTTAACCTGTATTTTAAGAGGCAGTCAGAAATATAAAGTAAATACAGGCAGGAGAAGTATTACAGACATACATCACTCTAAATTCATTTAAGACAACAGCAAAGTTATATATGTTCACGTAGATATGCACATGGTCTTCTTTCTCTTAATTCCTCAATCTTCATCAACAAATGTACTAGTGGGAGGTTAGTATAAGTAAAAACAGCATTAATGGGTCGCATATTAATATTTATGTTTTACTATATAAAGACCTTGCATACATTATGACTCTGTTTTGCAAGCTGAATGAATAACTAATGTTACATTATGTATGGGTACATATTAAACAGACATGTCTACACTTTCTTAGTTCAGGATATGATTAATGCAGCCTATCAGAAGCCAGATGGTGCAGAACCAGAACCATCAATCAAAATGAAAAGACCACTGCGTGCTATCCACAATGAGGTTCTCACAAATGGAGATTCTGTTCACAGACCCTAACTGGTAATAGGCAGAAAACGCCAAGAACATAGCTGTACTGTCCCACTGGGATAAAAAAGTCGCAGCTCAGGGTTGGCTAGATAAAAAACCTGGCACAGGAGCGCTCACTGCTGGAGCCCTGAGCGGCAGGGCTGAGGAGCCCGAGCTAACCAAACAGCCTGTCCTCAAAACTTAAAAAAAAAAAAAAAAAAAAAAAAAATAGAAGCTTTTAAAGTATTTTAATAATGTTTGAACTGATGACAGTATCTGTCAAACAGGACCCATTTCCCATATGATTTAGGATGGGACAGTGCCACATGGTAACAAAGCAGCTGCCACTGTCTGCCTGACACGTGAGTTGGCATCTCATCTCCCTTGTGCGCTCTTTATTACGAATAACCCCAAATGCTTTAGTGTTACTTTCCAGCCTTTCTCCCTGGAATCTGTGGGAAACAAGTTTCATCTCTGTTATGGTTAATACTAACGACTGTTTAGGGGGGAAGTTGTAGGGAGAAAGGTGGTCAAAAGACGTTTCCTGTTCCTTTAACAGCTTTACATAAAAATAACTATAGGAACACAAAGTGCTTTGTCTTTGTAAATGGATCATGTGTGCTTAGAAAATGTTAAATAATCCCCATTCGCTGTGGGACCTGAAAAGAAAAAAAAAATAAATAAAACAAATATATGGGTTCCAAATCCTACTAGACACTGAAATACCATTTGGAATTCTGATTTTTGTGGAGTTTTGGGAGGGAGACAGATATGCAGGCAAGGAGAAAATGCCAAGGAACACAAACTTCGTCCAGAAGAGTTGTGTAGCAAAATGAGATAAATAATACATTAAGATCCACAAATATAAAAGGCTAATAGGAGTGGGAATATTTGGAAAATCTAAAGATATTTCTGCTTTACCAAAAAAAATTATATTATGGCCTGCGTAACTTGACATGTAAGATAGTCTGGAAAGAGAACAGCCCGCTTTTACCTTTGTAGCAATGATGAAAACAGCAGTGACTACGTCTATCGATATACGTAAGACCTTAAGTGGAATCGTGGAGCTTGAGATTTTAAAAATCTGGGTACTTTTTTCTATTTTCATTATGTTTTAAAATAGGACTGACCTCCCAATTTAAGTGAAATTTTGTTACCATCTTTTCCCTAAAAATCTGAGCATTTTCCACACTGTAATAAATTCTGTGCAAGTACTACTCACTGGTTGAGTACTACCCCACAGCCATGCACACTGCGACTGACTCATATAGTTAGTCTCCTCCGTGGTGGAGGTTTAAGTCTTTGTTCTCTCCCTCCTATTATTCAATAATACAGTGGACATTACTGTGAGAGGCGGCATTTTGGTCTTCAAGACTATTTCCTTAGAACTGATGTTCAGAAGCTGACTTGCCGAGCTAAGTGATACGAACTTTAAGGCTCTTTCTTACACTTATATTCTCATCTAGTATTCAGTAGTCTAAATTTAAAAATCCTTAGTAATTTTATAGGTGAAAATAATACTTCGTTGTGAATTAAATCTACATTATTTTAATTACCAGCTAGGTTAAGAATTTTTCTGTGGTTAACAACTGTTTTCCTTTTTGAAGTCTTACTGATGCCTTAGAAAATGTATCATTTTTATCTCCCATAAAAAGAATTACAATGTACTTCTCCTTGGAATACTGTATTTGTTTAATTACTTGAAAACGAACTGAACTCCTTTAAAATATTAAAAAGTATTTTTCCTTAATTCAGACCTTGCATACATTAGGACTCTGATTTGCAAGCTGAACGAATAACTAACCTTACGCTCATTTACAAGTAAGTAGACAGACCTGCGCCTTCTTAATTCAGGAAGTGATTAATGGAGTTCGGGGTCTCCTTTGACACTAGTTCAAATCAGTGAAGATTTAACATAAATAACTAAGTGCTCTGAACGGATCAATAGCGTTTTAGAGTAACCATCGGGTTTTTATGTTTTTTTGTTTTCTCGTTTCCAGTGTTGGGAATGCTAAAATGACAGCTGTCTTTTGCAATGACCCCCTCCCATGGAACGCGTGTCCGGTTTACTTCTAAAACCTGCACATCAGGCAGCCAGCATCAAGTTCTTTTTGACTTGTGCATGTTGACTTTCTGAAATACATGCGCTAATACGGACCTACCAAAGTCATGAAGATGCATGGTATGAAAGAAAAGTATCTGTGCCCAAAACAAAGAAGACCATACCATTAAACGGCTCAAGGAGACAGTCAAAATTCAACTGATACGGAAACCGCGTTTCTTTCTAGAACTGGATGTAAACACCTTAAAGGTATTACCTGTCATGAAGAACTGGTAGTTCCAAGCTTCGGTGACTCACGATGGATTTTTTTAAGATTCTATTTTTAACGCATCTCCACACCCGACGTGGAGCTTGAACTCACCACCCTGAGATCCAGAGTCCCGCGCGCTACTGACCAAGCCAGTCGGGCGCCCCAGAAACAGTTATATTTAAAACAGAGAACTCATGTATAATTATCACAGCCGACCAGATTTTGAAAAAAAAATCCAGAGTCATCCAAATTTCCTTTGGCCCAGTCATAGCCTTGTTAAAAGAAAGGAATATTTACTCCTTTTATTCTTTGTCACAGTAAATCCTAACATAAAACACTGATGATTCAGAAACACAGACACGTAATATTGGCATCAGACAGAATATACCATTGAGCAGCTGCTCCACTGAACTTTGGCGTCTCACAAGCACTGCCCTGTACTGTTACGTAGTCTTTGGGCACACATTTTCTTAAGTTCTACTGTGGCAGCTAGTATCAAGGGAAAACCTCAGGCAAGAGACTTACAGCCTCGTGACAAAAAAGTTAAATAGAGTTCTAACTGGCAGGTCTTTCTCATCCTGGCATTGGTGATTTCTGCCACACCAACCCTCGCCACTGTACTCCCTGGGTGCCGGCTGGCTGTGGGAGGTCTGCCAGGGGGTAGAGGAATTACCACTAGCCGGCCCCCCAGAAAGCCCGTGGCTTTCTGCCAGTGGAAAAGTGAAATGGGAAAAGCTACAGTTGCTTTCTTTTATACAAGCCCACAAGAGGTCTATATAACCCCAGAGTGGTGGTCTTCTCCTAAGCCACTTTCACGTCTGCGATCTGTACGCCTGGCCTCTGATAAAAGCCAAATAAGCCAGAAATTCACATTTCGTGGAGCAAATCAAGTTTAAATCAACCTCAGGGGCTTCAAATGTTAAGTCCAGTTTGCCAACAGATGGAATGTGCTGGAGTTCTGAATTGCAGAATAATTGGAAATAAAAGGAGCTTTCATTCTGCAGAATGAAAATACTGAAAATCAACAGCCGCAAACAGAAGCAAACAACAATGATCAACGTCCCCCCCCCCCCTGCCCCAAACACCTCCTGGTGAAATGAAAGGCCTAGGAGATGAGGAGGGAACAAATCTGATTTTAAGGTACGGTTTTATTATTAGCTAGCTGCCTGTGCTACTTAACTCCTGGGGGCTTTGGTTTCCATATCTAAATGAGGAAGAAAGAAAAAAAGAAGGCACTGAATTAAGCTGACCTCACAATTCCTACCACTGAGAGACAGCACGCTGCAGGACACTGTTGTGGGTGTAAGCGAATGCTGGCCCATGTCAATTTGGCTACAGGACACTGACGAGACGACACACACCTGAGCAAGTTAGATCCAGTTGAGGGATCCTGGTGATAAGTTCTAGTATCCGATCACAGGCGTGCTTTAATCATAATAAAGTCACTTCACTGCTGGGAGTCTTTTATAGCTAGTTATAACAATAAACATTGTAAAGATAACTACAGCAGCTAACATTCACTGAGCACTTACTACATTCAGAGCACTGTTCCCATCTCTCCCACATGCATCTTCTTTTTTCCTTCCTCCTAATAACCCCATAGGGTAGGGACTGCTTTTCAAAATCTCCGTTTTAGACATCAGCTCAGAGAAGTGAAGTAAATTGCCTACGTTATGCACAGCAAGTAAATGGCAGATTGAAACCCAGGCTGGAGCGCTTCTCTGTTGAAAACTGTCCAACATAGTTTCAAAGCTTACTGGGTTTTGTAAATTTTATGGTATGATGGTCCATTATGCTGTTCAATGTCCCTTAACAGCAAGATGGATGGGACACTTTCTATTTAGAAATTTGCCTTAAGAAAAGGCTGTCACTCCTCTTGAATGATATACTTCCCATTATTAGAAAACGAAAGCACTTGGCTGTTTATCTATCTGCTTTTGCTCCCAGAAGCCCTGACCGTTATTGTCAACTGCAGCCATGACTCTGATTTTGTGGGTGAACAACATGGTTCTTCGTACTTTGCCCTAAGATATAGTATTCTATACTTTGAGGCTTCAGACAAAAACAAAAATAAAAACAAAACAGGTTTCAAGTAATAAAGGCAATGTGTTAGTAAAACAGAATTACATTTTAATTATAATGATATTTTCTGTGGCCAGGCAAAGTCAACCTGGTGAGGTAGTGAAATAATAGATCACAATTACTTGTGCCTTTTTATTATATGCTTTAATGAATATTATCCAATTTGATACAATGAGTGTCAGAAAAGACAGGTATTCTATCTGCATCTAGCAGACAATAAAACTAGTGATTAGAGAAAATAACTTCTCCAAAGTCAAGTGACAAAATGTCAATTTGAAGTTAGTTCTTCAGACTCTATTTGCCATACTTCTTTTTTTAAAATATTTTATTATTTTTTTAATAAACATATATTTTTATCCCCAGGGGTACAGGTCTGTGAATCACCAGGTTTACACACTTCACAGCTCTCACCATAGCACATACCCTCCCCAATATCCATAACCCCACCCCCCTCTCCCAACCCCCCTCCCCCCAGCAACCCTCAGTTTGTTTTGTGAGATTAAGAGTCACTTACGGTTTGTCTCCCTCCCAATCCCATCTTGTTTCATTCATTCTTCTCCTACCCCCTTAACCCCCCATGTTGCATCTCCTCTCCCTCATATCAGGGAGATCATATGATAGCTGTCTTTCTCTGATTGACTTTTTTCGCTAAGCATGATACCCTCTAGGTCCATCCACATCGCCGCAAATGGCAAGATTTCATTTCTTTTGATGGCTGCATAGTATTCCATTGTGTATATATACCACATCTTCTTTATCCATTCATCTGTTGATGGATATCTAGGTTCTTTCCATAGTTTGGCTATTGTAGACATTGCTGCTATAAACATTCGGTGCATGTGCCCCTTCAGATCACTACGTTTGTATCTTTAGGGTAAATACCCAGTAGTGCAATTGCTGGGTCATAGGGTAGTTCTATTTTCAGTATTTTGAGGAACCTCCATGCTGTTTTCCAGAGTGGTTGCACCAGCTTGCATTCCCACCAACAGTGTAGGAGGGTTCCCCTTTCTCCACATCCTCGCCAGCATCTGTCATTTCCTGACTTGTTAATTTTAGCCATTCTGACTGGTGTGAGATGATATCTCATTGTGGTTTTGATTTGTATTTCCCTGGTGCCGAGTGAGGTGGAGCACTTTTTCATGTGTCTGTTGGCCATCTGGATGTCTTCTTTGCAGAAATGTCTCTTCATGTCTTCTGCCCATTTCTTGATTGGATTATTTGTTCTTTGGGTGTTGAGTTTGCTAAGTTCTTTATAGATTTTGGACACTAGCCCTTTATCTGATATGTCGTTTGCAAATATCTTCTCCCATTCTGTCAGTTGTCTTTTGGTTTTGTTTACTGTTTCCTTTGCTGTGCAAAAGCTTTTGATCTTGATAAAATCCCAATAGTTCATCTTTGCCCTTGCTTCCCTTGCCTTTGGCGATGTTCCTAGGAAGATGTTGCTGCGGCTGAGGTCGAAGAGGTTGCTGCCTGTGTTCTCCTCAAGGATTTTGATGGATTCCTTTCTCACATTGAGGTCCTTCATCCATTTTGAGTCGATTTTCATGTGTGGTGTAAGGAAATGGTCCAATTTCATTTTTCCGCATGTGGCTGTCCAATTTTCCCAACACCATTTATTGAAGAGGCTGTCTTTTTTCCATTGGACATTTTTTCCTGCTTTGTCGAAGATTAGTTGACCATAGAGTTGAGGGTCTATTTCTGGGCTCTCTATTCTGTTCCATTGATCTATGTGTCTGTTTTTATGCCAATACCATGCTGTCTTGATGATGACAGCTTTGTAATAGAGCTTGAAGTCCGGAATTGTGATGCCACCGACTTTGGCTTTCTTTTTCAATATTGTTTCGGCTATTTGAGGTCTTTTCCGGTTCCATATACATTTTAGGATTATTTGTTCCATTTCTTTGAAAAAAATGGATGGTATTTCGATAGGAATTGCATTAAATGTGTAGATTGCTTTAGGTAGCGTAGACATTTTCACAATATTTATTCTTCCAATCCAGGAGCATGGAACATTTTTCCATTATTTTGTGTCTTCCTCAATTTCTTTCATGAGTACTTTATAGTTTTCTGAGTATAGATTCTTAGCCTCTTTGGTTAGGTTTATTCCTAGGTATCTTATAGTTTTGGGTGTAATTGTAAATGGGATTGACTCCTTAATTTCTCTTTCTTCTGTCTTGTTGGTGTAGAGAAATGCAACTGATTTCTGTGCATTGATTTTATATCCTGACACTTTACTGAATTCCTGTACAAGTTCTAGCAGTTTTGGAGTGGAGTCTTTTGGGTTTTCCACATAAAGTATCATATCATCTGCGAAGAGTGATAGTTTGACTTCTTCTTTGCCGATTTGGATGCCTTTAATTTCCTTTTGTTGTCTGATTGCTGAGTACTATGTTGAATAGCAGTGATGATAACGGACATCCCTCCCATGTTCCTGACCTTAGCGGAAAAGCTTTCAGTTTTTCTCCATTGAGAATGATATTTGCGGTAGGTTTTTGATAGATGGCTTGATAATACTGAGGTATGTGCCCTCTATCCCTAAACTTTGAAGAGTTTTGACCAGGAAGGGATGCTATACTTTGTCAAATGCTTTTTCGGCGTCTATGGAGAGTATCATATGGTTCTTGTTCTTTCTTTTATTAATGTGTTGTATCACACTGAATGATCTGCGGATGTTGAACCAAACTTGCAGCCCTGGAATAAATCCCACTTGGTCGTGGTGAATAATCCTTTTAATGTACTGTTGAATCCTATTGGCTAGTATTTTGGTGAGAATTTTTGCATCTGTGTTCATCAAGGATATTGGTCTGTAGTTCTCTTTTTTGATGGGATCCTTGTCTGGTTTTGGGATCAAGGTGATGCTGGCCTCATAAAATGAGTTTGGAAGTTCTCCTTCCATTTCTATTTTTTGGAACAGTTTCAGGAGCATAGGAATTAGTTCTTTTTTAAATGTTAGGTAGAATTCCCCCGGGAAGCCGTCTGGCCCTGGGCTTTTGTTTGTTTGGAGATTTTTGATGACTATTTCAATCTCCTTACTGGTTATGGGTCTGTTCAGGTTTTCTATTTCTTCCTGGTTCAGTTGTGGTAATTTATATGTCTCTAGGAATGCATCCATTTCTTCCAGATTGTCAAATTTGTTGGTGTAGAGTTGCTCATAGTATGTTCTTATAATTGTCTGTATTTCTTTGGTGTTCGTTGTGATCTCTCTTCTTTCATTCCTGATTTTATTTATTTGGGTCCTTTCTCTTTTGTTTTTGATAAGTCTGGCCAGGGGTTTATCAATCTTATTAATTCTTTCAAAGAACCAGCTCCTAGTTTCGTTGATTTGTTCTATTTTTTTTTGGTTTCTATTTCATTGATTTCTGCTCTGATCTTTATGATTTCTCTTCTCCTGCTGGGTTTAGGGTTTCTTTCTTGTTCTTTCTCCAGCTCCTTTAGGTGTAGGGTTAGGTTGTGTACCTGAGACCTTTCTTGTTTCTTGAGAAAGGCTTGTACCGCTATATATTTTCCTCTCAGGACTGCCTTTGTTGTGTCCCACAGATTTTGAACCGTTGTGTTTTCATTATCATTTGTTTCCATGAATTTTTTCAATTCTTCTTTAATTACCTGGTTGACCCATTCATTCTTTAGAAGGATGCTGTTTAGTCTCCATGTATTTGGGTTCTTTCCAAATTTCCTCTTGTGATTGAGTTCTAGCTTCAGAGCATTGTGGTCTGAAAATATGCAGGGAATGATCCCAATCTTTTGATACCAGTTGAGACCTGATTTAGGACCCAGGATGTGATCTATTCTGGAGAATGTTCCATGTGCACTAGAGAAGAATGTGTATTCTGTTGCTTTGGGATGAAATGTTCTGAATATATCTGTGATGTCCATCTGGTCCAGTGTGTCATTTAAGGCCTTTATTTCCTTGTTGATCTTTTGCTTGGATGATCTGTCCATTTCAGTGAGGGGAGTGTTAAAGTCCCCTACTATTATTGTATTATTGTTGATGTGTTTCTTTGATTTTGTTATTAATTGGTTTATATAGTTGGCTGCTCCCACATTAGGGGCATAGATATTTACAATTGTTAGATCTTCTTGTTGGACAGATCCTTTGAGTATGATATAGTGTCCTTCCTCATCTCTTATTATAGTCTTTGGCTTAAAATCTAATTGATCTAAGGATTTCCACTCCTGCTTTCTTCTGATGTCCATTAGCATGGTAAATTCTTTTCCACCCCCTCACTTTAAATCTGGAGGTGTCTTCGGGTTTAAAATGAGTTTCTTGTAGGCAACATATAGGTGGGTTTTGTTTTTTTATCCATTCTGATACCCTGTGTCTTTTGATTGGGGCATTTAGCCCATTAACATTCAGGGTAACTATTGAGAGATAAGAATTTAGTGCCATTGTATTGCCTGTAAGGGGACTATTACTGTATATTGTCTCTGTTCCTTTCTGATCTACTACTTTTAGGCTCTCTCTTTGCTTAGAGGACCCCTTTCAATATTTCCTGTAGAGCTGGTTTGGTGTTTGCAAATTCTTTCAGTTTTTGTTTGTCCTGGAAGCTTTTAATCTCTCCTTCTATTTTCAATGATAGCCTAGCTGGATATAGCATTCTTGGCTGCATGTTTTTCTCGTTTAGTGCTCTGAATATATCATGCCAGCTCTTTCTGGCCTGCCAGGTCTCTGTGGATAAGTCTGCTGCCAATCTAATACTTTTACCATTGTATGTTACAGCCTTCTTTTCCCAGGCTGCTTTCAGGATTTTCTCTTTGTCACTAAAACTTGTAAGTTTTACTATTAGGTGACGGGGTGTGGACCTATTCTTATTGATTTTGAGGGGGGTTCTCTGAACCTCCTGGATTTTGATGCTTGTTCCCTTTGCCATATTGGGGAAATTCTCTCCAATAATTCTCTCCAATATACCTTCTGCCCCCCTCTCTCTTTCTTCTTCTGGAATCCCAATTATTCTAATGTTGTTTCATCTTATGGTGTCACTTATCTCTCGAATTCTGCCCTCGTGGTCCAGTAGCTGTTTGTCCCTCTTTTGCTCAGCTTCTTTATTCTCTGTCATTTGGTCTTCTATATCGCTAATTCTTTCTTCTGCCTTATTTATCCTAGCAGTGAGAGCCTCCACTTTTGATTGCACCTCATTAATAGCTTTTTTGATTTCAACTTGGTTAGATTTTAGTTCTTTTATTTCTCCAGAAAGGGCTTTAATATCTCCCGAGAGGGTTTCTCTAATATCTTCCATGCCTTTTTTGAGCCTGGCTAGAACCTTAAGAATTGTCATTCTGAACTCTAGATCTGACATATTACCAATGTCTGTATTGATTAGGTCCCTAGCCTTCAGTAATGCCTCTTGTTCTTTTTTTTTTGTGGTGAATTTTTCCGCCTTGTCATTTTGTCCAGATAAGAGTATATGAAGGAGCAAGTAAAATACTAAAAGGGTGGCAAAGACCACAGGAAAATATGCTTTAACCAAATCAGAAGAGATCCCAAATCGTGAGGGAGGAGCAAGGGGATAAAAAGAGGTTCAGAAAGAAAAAAAAAAAAAGAAACAATTAAAAAAAGAAAATGAATAAAGGAAAAAATATAAGAAAGAAAAGAATATATATAGATAAACTAGTTAAAAACGTTAAAAAATAAAAGGGTAAAAGTTAAAAAAATTTCGAAGAAGAGAGAAAAAAAATTGAAAAAGAAAAAAAAATAAATTAACTGCAAGACTAAAGAATCATGGGGAGAAAGCCACCAGTTCCATGCTTTGCTTTCTCCTCCTCTGGAATTCCGCTGCTCTCCTTGGTATTGAACCTGCACTCCTTGGTAGGTGAACTTGGTCCTGGCTGGGTTTCTTGTTGATCTTCTGGGGGAGGGGCCTGTTGTAGTGATTCTCAAGTGTCTTTGCCCCAGGCAGAGTTTCACCGCCCTTACCAGGGGCCGGGCTGAGTAATCCGCTCGGGTTTGCTTTCGGGAGCTTTTGTTCCCTGAGCGCTTTCCGTAGAGTCCGGAGGACGGGAATGAAGATGGCGGCCGCCCAGTATCCGGCCCGGAGGAGCCGAGAGCCCGCAGGGCCCCACTCCTCAGTGCGCCCTCAGAGAACAGCGCCCAATTGCTCCCGTCACCCTGTCCTCCAGCCGCGCTCCGAGCTCACCGAGCCTGCGACCGGTTCAAGGTAACCCCGAGCTTAGAGCTCACTCCTCGGCTCCGTCTCTGTAGCCGGCTTCCCCGTTCTAATACCTGCAAGCTCTGCGACACTCAGACACCCCGATCCTTCTGTGACCCTGCGGGACCTGAGGCCACGCTGACCCCGCGTGGGCTTCACCCCGGTTAAGCCTCTGGAGCGATGTCCCTCAGCGGAACAGACTTTTAAAAGTCCCGATTTTGTGCTCCGTTGCTCCGCCGCTTGCCGGGAGCCGGCCCCTCCCCCCCGCGGTCTATCTTCCCGTCGCTTTGGATTCACTTCTCCGCCAGTCCTACCTTTCAGAAAGTGGTTGATTTTCTGTTTCTAGAATTGCTGTTCTTCTTCTCTTCGATCTCCCGTTGGATTTGTACGTGTTTGCAATCTTTAGATAAGCTATCTAGCTGATCTCCTGCTACCTGAAGTAGTCTCAGCTGCTACTTCTCCGCCATCTTGACTCCTCCTATTTGCCATACTTCTAATGCTTAGTGGAGTAAGTTTCATTATGAGCAAAAGAAATCAATAAATTCACAAATTCAATGACAAAGAGCGATTTCTTACATTGGTTATAAAAATATGTTGCTTACGGGGCGCCTGGGTGGCTCAGTGGGTTAAAGCCTCTGCCTTCAGCTCAGGTCATGATCCTGGGGTCCTGGGATCGAGCCCCGCATTGGGCTCTCTGCTTAGCAGGGAGCCTGCTTCTTCCTCTCTCTCTCTGCCTGCCTCTCTGCCTACTTGTGATCTCTGTCTGTCAAATAAACAAAGTTTTAAAAAAAAAGTTGCTTAAAAACATAACTATTTTTTCTTGCATTCACTTCACTAGAAATCCAAGATGGTCCGATATGACCTAGCAATTTCATTAATGTATTTATCACTATACATGTATGTATGACATTTTATATTAAAAGTATATGTTCACATGTTGAGGAAATCCTTACAGATAAATATTATGGTCATTTATATTATCGTGAAGATTCACGCTGCCTTTTCCGTATTCATTCTTCACTCCTTGGGGAATTGGTTTGTGCCCCTTCCTCCCTCACTGTGTAGCCAACGTGGCTTAAGTGGGCTAACTGTACCCCCGGCTGCTGGGGTGAGAATCCTGGCTGGCTGAAGTCGATCAACACATTAACTCCAAATTCAGGGACGTGCATACAACCCATATCAGTCAGGTTTAATGGAAGTTTGGTTGACTCTCCCAGGCAGTGGCCTGCTCTCTCCTCTATATTTGGTAGCATGACACGTGATGAGTGGGGCTGCGGCAGCCACTTTGCTAACTGTAAGGAGGTGAACCTGAGAATAGCTGACAGAGCAGATTGCCAAGCGATATAGCCAAGATTGCTGGAGATAACGCCCTCTGAGTTCTGAATCAAGCCTTGCTTAATGCAAAATCTATCCTGATATTTTAATTAAGAAAGCCAATAAATTATAAATACAAATGATCTCTTTGTTGAAGCCAGCATGAGTTGGGTTATTCACAATATAGTCCTAAATAAAATAGCCAAGAAGCCAATTAACTAGGATCCTTAGTGCTATATCATATTATCAGATTAAGAACAATATGGGTAAAACTCGAAATTCAAAATGGTAGACTCAGGTCTGCAGTTTGGACTACTGAAACAGAAGACCAATTCACAGGGGGCACGCACGCCCACACAGTACAGGTGGGTGTATGGTAGCCGAGTGATAAATGTTTAGGGCAAGTGCCAGAAGACACGGGGAAAGGACCTGAGAGCAGATGCAAAAAAGGATGATGACCAAGGGCTCGGCTAAGATGGCAATGCATGACTTGATAATGACACCAATTATCATAATCTCATTTAGAGCATTTGGAAGTGATGGCACATGCACACACACACACACACACAAGTTGTGCAGACACATGGAACCCAAGCATTGTATATTTTATGGCAGCCCACATGATCCTTACGTGCCACTGAGTTTGTGAACCTGCAGTATTGAAGGGGCATCGCTCCACTATGAGGAGCCTGTACACGTTCCTCATATGGCTGCAACAGGAAGCAAGTCCTGCTTTCAGAGCCTTCTCCTTCACTTTCTATAAATGGAATATCACTGGGAATAGAAAAGATGGCTTTCAAATATGGACCATGGAAAACCAGTGGCATCACTGCTTCTTCACACGAGCTTCCTAATTTACCACGTGTGCAGGGAGTATTGAAGATGTCTCAGAAATGCATCTGCCAAATACCTGTGTGAGGGACAATCAGACCTTGGAAAAACATCACCTTCATTCTTTAAATTGCCCTTTACTGACCATCTACTGAGCATCTACTTTACTGAGCATCTGTGTCAGCCACCGCACTGCGGTCCTTCGGGGCCTCAGACCCTACTGACATGATGCCCGTCCTCCAGAAGTCCACAGTCAACCCGGGGAGAAAGACCAAGGAGGGCTTCCTAGAGGACATGGCTGGCTCTGCCTTCTGAAGGGAAGAGAGGAAACTGATGAAGGAAGCAATAGTAGGTCCAAGAGAGAGAAAGCAGCCCATACACAGACACGGAAAACAGAGGCTCTGAGTGTGGAGTATGTGGGATGGCCTATCATTTGGTAGGGCTAGAGTACGAGGTACAAGGGAAGGAGCTACTGGCCATCAAGGGCCTTAGGCATCATGCTGGGGCTTTTCTTCTGTGAGGACCCAACTGCTGGGAAAGTATTTTACACACGGGCTTAACACAACGTGCTCAGCATTTTATAAATATTCCCAGGAGAACAGTGAGAGAATGGACTGGGGTTTGGGAGAACAGCGAGGGTGGAAACGGGGAAGTAGGTCTGAGATAGATGAAGAAATCTAGCAGTGGACTGCCGAAGGCCTGCGCAGAGGCAACAGCAAAGAGGACAAGGCCTTACTTAGATGAATCATAGCACAGATTTGGAATAACATGACCAAGTGAAAGTATCTGGTGAAGGGAGAGGAAGTCCAGGATGCCATCATGGTTTAGGGCAATGGAGCCAGAAGGGTGTGTTAATGTGCATCAAGGTAGTAAACACAGCACCTGCAGAGAGAGACGGTTGGGTCAGCCCCGCACATGGTCCACACCGCTGAGGCACCACCCAAAAGGAAACACCTGGAGTCTGCTGCACGGACGCTCCAGGAACAGAACACTGGTATGCATGGGCTCAAAGAGGAGCAGTGCGAAGAAGTCTGGAGGGAAAGGCCAAGAAGGTGAAGGAAGAGCCAGGTAGAGATCAGTTCTCCGAGATGCATCATTGCCGTAGGAACTTAGTATCTGACCACGATGAGAATCTACACCAGGCAAGTGTTTCCGCCATCCCTGAGGGAAGTTCTAAATGCATGTCTCTTACATACTCAAGATCTGTTATTAAAAATACTAAATTTGGAAAAAAGATTTTTATTCATCCGTGAGTTAAAACTATTTGTCTTTATTTAAAAATGAGCACTTCTACGTGTTATAATGAAAGTGAGAACTGGTGAATGCTTAGGCCTTTCAAGTACCTGAAGGGGAGGCTGGGCCACCAATGAGGCTGAGAGAGGGATCGTGGATGGACCTGAGGGTTGCCAGCCACTGACTTTCCCGGAAAGTTTTTTTTTAATTTCTTAAATTTTCCCTCCTTTCTTCTTCCCCCGATTTCAGGTTTCTTCTGATTTGAGTAACATATATTTTTATGGGGTCATTACCACCAATTTTAGTATTTTCTTCTTCTCATTCATATATTCTTATCTGGATAAAATGACAAGGTGAAAAAACCACAAAAAAACCCAAAAAACAAACAAACAAACAAACAAAAACAAGAGGCAGTACCAATGCCTAGGGACCTAATCAATACTGACACTGGTAATATGTCAGAACTAGAGTTCAGAATGACGATCATCAAGGAGCTAGCTGGGCTCGAAAAAGGCATGGAAGATATTAGAAAATCCTTTTCTGGAGAAATAAAAGAACTAAAATCTAACCAAGTTGAAATAAAAAAAGCTATTAATGAGGTGCAATAAAAAATGGAGGCTCTTCTATCTGCTATCTTCTATTTGCTAGGATAAATGAGGCAGAAGAGACAATTAGTGATATAGAAGACCACATGATGAAGAATAAAGAAGCTGAGAAAAAGAGACAAACACTACTGGACCATGAGGGGATGATTCGAGAGATAAGTGATACCATAAGACAAAACAATATTAGAATAATTGGGACCCCAGAAGAAGAAGAAAGAGAGAGAGAGGGGCAGAAGGTATATTGGAGCAAATTATAGTAGAGAATTTCCCTAATATGGCAAAGGGAACAAGCATCAAAATCCAGGAGGCACAGAGAATTCCCCTCAAAATCAATAAAAATAGGTCAACACCCATCATCTAATAGTAAAACTTCCAAGTCTCAGTGACAAAGAGAAAATCCTGAACGCAGCTCAGGACAAGAGGTAACATACAATGGTAGAAATATTAGATTGGCAGCAGACTTATCCACAGAGACCTGGCAGGCCAGAAAGGACTGGCATGATATATTCAGAACACTAGAAGAGAAAAATATGCAGCCAAGAATACTATGTCCAGCTAGGCTACCATTGAAAATAGGAGAGATAAAAAGCTTCCAAGACACACAAAAATTTAAAAAATCTGCAAACACCAAACCAGCCCTACAGGAAATACTGAAAGGGGGTCCTCTAAGGAAAGAGAGACCTAAAAGTAATAGACCAGAAAGGATCAGAGAAAATATACAGTAATAGTCACCTTACAGGCAATACAATGGCACTAAATTCTTATCTTTCAGTAGTTACCCTGAATGTAAATGGGCTAAATAACCCAATCAAAAAACACAGGGTATCAGAATGGATAAAAAAATAAGACCCATCGATATGCTGTCTGCAAGAAACTCATTTTAGACCCAAAGACACCTCCAGATTTAAAGTGAGGGGGTGGAAAACAATTTACCATGCCAGTGGACATCAAAAGAAAGCTGGGGTGGCAATCCTTATATCAAATAAATTAGATTTTAAGCCAAAAACTCTAATAAGAGATGAGGAAGGACATTATATCATACTTAAATGGTCTGTGCAACAGAAGTTCTAACAATTATAAATATCTGTGCCCCTAACATGGGAATAGCCAATTACATAAACCAAATAGTAAAATCAAAGAAACACATCGACAATAATACAATAATAGTATGGGACTTTAACATCCCCCTCACTGGAATGCACAGATCATCTAAGCAAAAGATGAACAAGGAAATAAAGGCCTTAAATGACACACTGGACCAGATGGACATCACAGATATATTCAGAACATTCCATCCCAAAGCAAAAGAATACATATTTTTCTCAAGTGCACATGGAACATTCTCCAGAATTGATCAGATCCTGGGTCACAAATCAGGTCTCAACTGGTCCAAAAGATTGGGATCATTCCCTGCATATTTTCAGACCATAATGCTCTGAAGCTAGAACTCAATCACAAGGAAAAGTTGGAATGAACTCAAATACATGGAGATTAAGAGCATTCTACTAAAGAATGAATGGGTCAACCAGGAAATTAAAGCATTGAAAAAATTCATGGAAACAAATGGAAATAAAAACATAACTGTTCAAAAGCCTTGGGACATAGCAATGGCGGTCCTGAGAGGAAAGTATATAGTGATACAAGCATTTCGGAAGAAACGAAAAATGTCTCAAGTATACAACCTAACCCTGCACCTAAAGGAGCTGGAGAAAGAACAGCAAAGAAAGCCTAAACTCAGTAGAAGAGGAATAATAAAGATCAGAGCAGAAATTAATGAAATAGAAACCAAAAGAATAGTAGAACAAATCAATGAAACTAGGAGCTGGTTCTTCAAAACAATTAATAAGATTGATAAACCCCTGGCCAGATGTATCAAAAGGAAAAGAGAAAGGACCCAAATAAATAAAATCATGAATGAAAGAGGAGAGATCACAACCAACACCAAAGAAATATAAACAATTACAAGAACATATTATGAGCAACTATACGCCAGCAAATTTGACAATTTGAAAGAAATGGATGCATTCCTAGAGACATCTAAACTATCAATACTGAACCAGGAAGAAATAGAAAACCTGAACAGACCCATAACCAGTAAGGAGATTGAAGCTGTCATCAAAAATCGCCCAAAAAACAAGAGCCCATTACCAGTCGGCTTCCCAGGGAAATTCTACAAAACATTTAACAAAGAATTAGTATCTTTCTCCTGAAACTGTTCCAAAAAATAGAAATGGAAGAAAACTTCCAAATTCATTTTCTGAGGCCAGTATTACCTTGATCCCAAAACCAGACAAAGACCCCATCAAAAAGAATTACAGACCAATATCCTTGATGAACACGGATGTAAAAAATTCTCACCAAAATACTAGCCTGTAGGATCCAACAGTACATTAAATGGATTTTTCACCATGACCAAGTGGGATTTATTCCTGAGCTGCAAGGTTGGTTCAACATCCTCAAATCAATGTGATACAATAACTAATAAAAGAAAGAACAAGAACCATTTGATACTCTTAATAGATGCTGAAAAAGCATTTGACAAAGTACAGCATCCTTTCTTGATCAAAACCCTTCAAAGTGTGTAGGGATAGAGGGTACATACCTCAGTATCATAAAAACCATGTATGAAAAACCCACAGCGAATATCATTCTCAATAGGGAAAAACTGAAAGCTTTTACTGTAAGGTCAAGAACACGGCAGGGATGTCCACTATCACCACTGCTATGCAACATAGTACTAGAAGTCCTAACCTCAGCAATCAGGCAACAAAAAGAAATAAAAGGCATCCGAATTGGCAAAGAAGAAGTCAAACTCTCACTCTTTGCAGATGATATGATACTTTATGTGGAAAACCCAAAAGACTCCATTCTAAAACTGCTAGAACTCATACAGGATTTCAGTTAAGTGTCAGGATATAAAATCAATGCAGAGAAATCAGTTGCATTTCTATACACCAACAGCCAAGATAGAAGAAAGAGAAATTAAGGACTCAATCTCATTTACAATTGCACACAAAACCATAGAAGACCTAGGAATAAACCTAACCAAAGAGGCAAAGAATCTGTACTAAGAAAACTATAAAGTACTCATGAAAGAAATTGAGGAAGACACAAAGAAATGGAAAAACATTCCATGCTCATGGGTTGGAAGAACAAATAGTGTGAAAATGTTGATGCTACCTAAAACAATCTACACATTGAATGCAATCCCTATCAAAATACTATCAATGTTTTTCAAAGAAATGGAACAAATAATCCTAAAATTTATATGGAAGCAGAAAAGACCCTGAATAGCCAGAGGAATGTTGAAAAAGAAAGCCGAAGTGGATGGCATCACAATTCCAGACTTCAAGCTCTATTACAAAGGTGTAATCTTCAAGACTGGGTTAAAAACAGACACATAGATCAATGGAACAGAATAGAGAGCCCAGAAATAGACCCTCAACTCTATGGTTAACTAATCTTGGACAAAGCAGGAAAGAATGTCCAATGGAAGAAATACAGTCTCTTCAACAAATGGTGTTGGGGAAATTGGACAGCCACACGCAGAAAAATGAAACTGGACCATATCTTTACACCACACACATAAGTAGACGCCAAATAGATGAAAGATCTCAATGTGAGACAGGGATCCATCAAAATCCTTGAGGAGAACACAGGCAGCAACCTCTTTGACCTCAGCCATAGCAACTTCTTCCCAGAAACATAGCCAAAGGCAAGGGCAGCGAGGGCAAAAATGAACTACTGGGACTTCATCAAGATCAAAAGCTTTTGCACAGCAAAGGAAAGAGTAAACAAAACCAAAAAACAACTGACAGAATGGGAGAAGATATTAATAAATGACATATCAGTTAAAGGGATAGTATCCAAAAATCTATAAACAACTTAACCAATTGCAACACCCAAAGAACAAATAATCCAATCAAGAAATAGGCAGAAGACATGAACAGACATTTCTACAAAGAAGATATCCAGGTGGCCAACAGACATAGGAAAAAGTGCTCAGCATCACTCAGCGTCAGGGAAATATAAATCAAAACCACAATGTTAAAATTAACAAGTCAGGAAACTACAGGTGTTGGTGAGGATGTGGAGAAAGGGGAACCCTCCTACACTGTTGGTGGGAATGCCAGCTGGTGCAGTCACTCTGGAAAACAGTATGGAGGTTCCTCAAGTAGTTGAAAATAGAGCTACCCCATGACCCAGAAATCACACTACTGGGTATTTACCCCAAGATACAAACGTAGTGATCCAAAGGGGCACGTGCACCCAAATGTTTGTAGCAGCAATGGCCACAATAGCCACACTATGGAAAGAGCCTAGATGTCCATTCATCCATCAACAAATGAATGGATAAAGAAGATGTAATATATAAATAAACATGTACACACACGTATGTATATACACACAATGGAATACTATGCAGCCATCAAAAGAAATGAAATCTTGCCATTTGCAACAACATGGATGGCACTAGAGGGTATTATGCTGAGCAAAATAAATCAATCAGAGAAAGACAATTGTCATACGATCTCTCTGATATGAGGAATTTGAGAGGCAGGGCGGGACGTCATGGGGGGTAGGGAAGGAAAAAAATGAAATAAGATGGGATTAGGAGGGACACAAACTGTAAGAGACTCTTAATCTCAGGAAACAAACTGAGGGTTCCTGGGGTGGGGGAGGGATGGGGTGGCTGGGTGATGGACACTGGGGAGGGTATGTGCTATGGTGAGTACTGTGAATTATGTTAGCCTGATGATTCACAGACCTGTACCCATGAGGCAAATAATACATTACATGTCAATAAAAATAATTTAAAAAAAAGATAAAATCCCTGCTTGTATTCTAATAAGTATAAATTTGCATTAATAACAATAATGATAACAGGGCCATCTACTGAGAATGTCTAATGTGCTGTGTCCTAGTATTGGTGCTGACGTTTTAATAACTATAATACATAGCTATTATAATATATATTTTATATATATATAATATATATGTTATATTATATATGTAGAAGCAAGCCTGAAGTCGAGCTGCCTTTCATAGCTTGACTATATATATATATAATATACATATATATAATATATATAATAGCAGCATATATATACTATATATATAATGTATTATATATTATACATATAATAATAATAACTATAATTTTACTAAAAGAACCTAGAATTCATTGAGCACTTACTATGCACTGGGTACTCTTCCAGAAGCCTTCCACTTCACCCTTATGAAGGTCCTATAAAGCAGATACTAGTAAATTTCACTAATTCTAAAATGTGTATTTCTTGACAGTTTTGTACCTCTTGGTTTGAAAAGTGTCTTCTAAATGAAATGGTGTCTTCTAAGATGGTGTCTCGACATTATAATGAGCAATGCTGCTTTCCTTCCTCAGTATTATATAAATTAAGGGCAAGACTTATAATTAATAGTGTTTCAGAGTCTATGAAATACAGTATTATTCTCATTTTGTGGAGGAAACAGAGGTAAAGAAAACTTAAGTATCTTGGCAAGGTCAAACAGCAGGGCAAGGTCGAGATAGCAATTTAAATTAAAGACCAAATTATTCTTTGTGACTAAGAGGAGAAGATTTTAAAAGTTAGTTGACATAGCATGTAGGAGAGGGTGTGAGGAAACGCTGTTTTACCTTGAGGGTGGGAATGTACTTTGGAACATCTCATTTGGTGGGTAACCTGCTATCCTTATGATTTAAAATGCACTCACCTATGATACAGTCATTCTATTTCTAGAAAGTTATCATATGGTTGATATTTACACAGACACGAAAGGACACGTTCGTGAGATTATACACCACAGCACTATCTGTAAGATTAGAAGATCAGAAGCTACCGGAAGACCTATCAGTACGAGTCTAGCTAGATATGGCCAACACCTGGTACAGAATACATCCATTTACTTTTTCAAAAAGGGATGAGGCAGTTCTTTATGTACTGGTTGAAATCATCTCCAAGACGTGCAATCGTATGAAAGAGGAAACGTAAGAATTTGTATCTATGTTAATATTTGAATAAAAAAGCAAGTGTCTATATAAAACACAAGATAGGTATGTGCTTACGTAGGTAAAAATAACCCTAGAAATAAACACATAAAACCAGAAACAGTGGTTGCTTCTGGAGAAGTGAACAAGGGTCTGTAACGGTGAGGAGGAGGCTTTCCTTGATACAGTAGTAAGTGTTCTGTTACTGACTTTATAATCAAAAACGGAGAACAAACTTAGTACCCTCGCCCACAGCTGTGGCCGTTACTCCTGGAACATTCCAACTATGTAGTGACACGGGCAGAGCCTCAAACCGGGAATTAAGAAACTGGGTTTTAACCCTGTATTCTTGGGATGATGGGTAAGTGCTTTTGTATAGTTATGGTAGGCAGATCAAAAGAAAAGTAAAATATACTTCATATATACAACACATTAAATTCTGATCCGGAATTCAGGGTCTTTCCTTGGAAAGGGGGAAATAAAAGCAAGATGTGATCTCTGTCCTGCAGACATCCACAGTGCAGCAGAGTGGAACAGTTAGGCCAATAATAATATGTAACAGAGCAAAGTAAGAAAATGCAGTATTTGCTGTCATCTCCCTCTACTGCCCTGCTGGATTACGAGCATCTTAGCCCCGTCACTGTGCCTGTCCTCCAGGGAAAAACCCACATTTATTGGATGGAGCTGAATTCTCAGAGCACGACAAGTCAAGTAACAAAGGCATACGTGCCTCAGAGTGGTAGCATGAGATCAATTTTCCTGGGGCATCCGAGAAGGGAAAATTAAACTGAATTCGGAAGAATAAATTCAACAGGACAAAGGAACCTGTTCTCACCTACGCAGTGGAGATGGGATGGGGGTGAGGTAGGACTGCAGGAACTCTAACGGCATTCCCAGCTCTACGGTTAAGACTGTATAATCGGAGGGCGGACCGCTGTGTCCAGCCGTCAGTGACTAGCTTCGGTGGAAGGGAAGTACCAGGACGCAAGACCCCGCATCAAGACCCCAAGGAGACACATTATGGAGGGCAAAAGGCAAGAATATCTAAGAAATAGTGGAGAAATGCAAAAGTGGAATGGTAAGAAAATATGAATGCCAAGGATGGACAGGGGAAGGTAATCAGCCTGCACCTAGAGACAACTGAAAACAGGAGAGTGTGAAAAAGGCCTGGGAGGATGGGGTGGTGGAAAAGATCAAATGAAACCTTAACCCGCGACAACTTAAATTTTAAATTAGATCAGAAAAAGAAAGTGTTGATAAGAAATAGTGAGGGGCGAAGACAAACAAGCAGCTTTAAAATCATCCCCCTCAAAAGAAAAAAATCTTAAACGGAATTAGAGATCTGTTTTATGCACGGTAGCTGGATTATTATACTTTATGGTAATTAAAAACGGATAGTCTCCTTTCTTACCCATGTGTGTTCCATACATTAACAGAGCTAAATTAAAAAGAACTTGAGTTTTTAGAACTCTCTCATTTTTATTTGACACGTGTGCCTTTAAAATATCTCCAGAATTCTGAAAGGCACCCCAAGGTAGTGTTGAATAATGGAAAATATTAGCAGTCGTTAGAAGAAGCTAGCTAACTTTTTTTTTCCCCCAGATGCTAAAATTCCAGTTTTCCAATTTCAAGATTAGAGTGTTAATGTATACACGAGAAAAACACCACAGATGCTAACTGTAATCCCGTCTTCTTAATGTTGCACAAAACCCCGTGAGAAAGTGAATTATTGGCCTGTGGAAATACTTGCATTTCACTGTTTTTGGCCAAAGAATTATGGAAATCGTGCAAGTCTGACTCTGTATCACGGGTTGGTAATCATATGAGAGGGGTGTACAGACCGAGGCCTTTCAGCCACTGTTAATGATGTGCTGAGGAAGACACAGGCCAGGCCTGGGGAGCCCATTCCGCAAACAGCCATCAACCCGCAGCCCACCAATCATAGGACTCTGGACAGTCTTAAAACTTGAGCAGTAGAGCTAAAAAGAGAGAGAGAGAGAGAGAGAGAGAAAAGAAAAGCAGAACGAGCTTCCTCATTCCTCTAGTGACTGCTACATTACTTGCTACGAGCATCACCAGCATTAATGTTTCTCCGTACATCTCAACAGAAATAACTTCAGCTACGAAGAAGTCATTAATTATGTTTTATGATAAAATATACTGCCGAGAAACAAAGTGTGATTTTCAGGGGGGAAATGAAAATTCTTATTCCTTGAAAATAAGGTATAGGTATGTTTTAATTTAACTTCTGTTTGTGTCTTCCAAGCAATTTCCCAGACAGATTACCCAGGGTAAAATGCTGTTATAAGATTTTAGAGAACTAAGGTCAAATGAGTAAGCTGTTTTTTCTTCTTTTTAAGATTTTATTTATTTATTTCATAGAGACACAGCAAGAGAGGGAACACAAACAGTGAGGAGGGAGAGAGAGAGAAGCAGGCTTCCCACTGAGCAAGGAGCCTGATGTGGAACTAGATCCCAGAACCCTGGGATCATGACCTGAGCCGAAAGCAGATACTTAACAATTGAGACACCCACGCATCCCTTATCTTCTTTTTCTATTTAAGTGTGTATTTAAATCCTAGTTAGTTAATATCCAGTGTAATACTAGCTTCAGGTGTACAATATAGTGACTCAACACTTGCCAACATCACCACTGCTCATTACAAAATACCCTCCTTAGTCCCCATCCTCCCACCCACCTCCCTTCTGGTAGGTTCTATCTTCTTTTTTTTTTTTCTTTCTTTCTTTTTTTTCTTTTTAAGACTTTATTTATTTGGAGGAAAGAGAGAGAAAGAGAAAATAAGTATGGAGGAGGGGGAGAGGAAGAGGGAGAAACAGGCTCCCCACTGAGCAAGGAGCCCAATTCAGGGCTCAGTCTCAGAACCCGGGATCATGACCTGAGCGGAAGGCAGACGCTTAACAGACTGAGCCACCCAGGCATCCTAGTTCTATCTTCTTAATTAAAAATATCTGTCATAGGTGTCAGTCTTTGAGAGGAGGCCAGGCATGGTATACAAATAAAGATGGGATAAGGAGTAGGAGCAAATATTCTTACGTCCTTAGCACCAAATGCAGGGGAGGTTTTAAAATCATTTTTTAAAAAATTTCATTCCATTTTGGGATTTTCTTTACTTTTCATCTTCCTGTCTCAATTTGCCAAAGTGAACTATATCATACCTGTGCAGCCTGGGTTGCCAGATAAAAAGAGCACACAAAGGTGCATATTAATTTTAGATGAATGAATAAATTTTCAGTATATCTACATCCTACTATTGTGTGGGGCTTAATTCATATAAAAAATGCTCACTGGGGTGCCTGGGTGGCTCAGTGGGTTAAAGCCTCTGCCTTTAGCTCAGGTCATGATCTCGGGGTCCTGGGATCGAGTCCTGCATCGGGCTCTCTGCTCAGCGGAGAGCCTACTTCCCCCTCTCTCTCTGCCTGCTGCTCTGCTTACTTGTGAGCTCTCTCTCTGTCAAATAAATAAATAAAATCGTAAAAAAAAAATGCTCACCGTTTAGCTGAAATTTGAATTTAATTGGGTGTGCTGTGTTTTATTTGTTAATTCTGGCAACCCCGGCATACCGACTGGCTACTATGCCAGACACCTGTGTTGTCCCAGTGGTAGTGGGAAAGGCCGGTAAGCGGTCGTGCACAGTGGTGATGAGACACAGGGTTGGGACAGGGTGCAGAGACTGATGACGGAGGACAGGCAGGGTGACTGGTGGAACAGTGTGGGGCAAGCCCAGGGGTGGCTGTAGGGCACCTTCAGCTCCTGGTACAATGCTGTTCCTCTCCCTGCCCTTGGCTCACTTCCTCCCTGTGCTGGTGAATTTCGTAGAGGTGGTACGCAAGCGATGGCAGGAAAAAAGGAGACTCCTTCAGGTTTGAGAAATAATTTGAAAACACAGTAACTCCCGTATCTATGTAAATGTTCTTTTATTTTTTATCAATATTTTCATGTAGTGCATGTTGGCAAAGGATTTCAATACGAACTTTGCTTCTTCCCCTATTACTAAGATTTCTGAGAGTGCTTGGGTGGAGAGCTGGAGAGGAGAGAGTAATCTACTAACTACGATGTTCTTAACCCCAGATGCAGGAAACTTCCCAATTTCTGTATCATGACCCCGCCTTCCCATAAAAGGAAGTCACAGTGCCAGCTGGGGTCTGGGTAAGTGGCCCAGGACGTCACCCTACCTGCTTCTAAGCTGCTCTGCCACTGTTTTCCCATGCCAACGTGTCATGGCTTCAGATGACTTTCACCTCAACCTTTCTCAGTGGTTCAGACTCTGCCTTACCCTATTTCTCTGGCTCAGACACCTCCTACCCTGTTGGTCCTGAAGAAGGCAGGCAGGAGTGCGGGAAGGCAAGACGGGGAACGGAGCGCGGGGCCAGCCTGATCTGTTGGTCTCTGGTCATACTCGCCCTGACATCGGCTTTACTCAACACCTCTCGGCCCCAGGCTGATGGTGAATCAGCCAGCTGGGCCCCGGACACTGGGGGTCAGGGTGGTGGTTTTCAGGATCCAGCCTGGCTGCTTTACTGTCTGCTTCACCAGCAGCTCAGTCCACGGACTCCTCGATGCTCTTCCCCTGCTTCTGACTTCGGTCCCTTTCATTCCCTCTCACACTTCTTTCTTCCTAGAGCTCACCTACCTAGAATTTGACTCTGAAGTGGCGGGGGGGAGGGGAGAGGGAGGGAAAGAAGGGTCACTTTGACCATGACCTTAAGGGTCAGTCCACCTTTTATTAGCGCATCTTACACGGTGACTCTTTAGCTACTCCTGGTACCAGGGTGATGAGCCCGGACCCTGGAGCCTGACTGCTCTGTAACTTACGGGCTCTGTGACCCTGAGCAGTCAGGGGATCTCCCAGGTCTGTCTCCTCACCTGTAAAATAGGGGATAACCCGAGTCCTCACCTTATAGGGTCGGTATGAAGAGTAAAGGTCTGTAAAGCTTTGGGGATAGTGCCAGTTACATGGTGTGCACTGTATACCTGAATAATAATAGTAACAACAACAATACTAAAAGGTCCCCTCAGATTCCATTCTCTTTGTCAGTCCTCAGGGTGACTGGCAAAGCAGGAAGCTGGCATCCACCAGGCCAGGATCTATGTCTGCCCTTTTCGCCTCCTTCTGTATCCCCCGTCCTTGCAGTTCTGGTCACATCATAAACTAATGTGTAAAAAAAAATGTTCGGGTTTTAGATCAATGTCATTTTAGAAGGAAAAGAGAAAAAGACAGAAATAGAGTGGCAAAGCGATGCTCAAGGAAAGCTGTTGAGTTAGAACACTTGAATCACTCGCTGGGGAGGGTTAAATATGAAGACGACGCCTTTGGGTCAGGCTGGCACAGATCAGGAAGCAGAAGGGTAGCCAGATACATTTACTGCTGAAGGAAAACCCCGCTGAATCACGTCTGCACCTCGCTAATGGCTCTAGGATCCCCTTGAGAGGGAACACATTTTAACAAACGGGAGTGCAGATTTATAGCGGGATGTGCTTTAGTGACGCGCTTTGCTTTGAGGCTGAGTTTGTCCTTCGGCCTTAGGGTAGAGATCATGGGATGTGAACAGGGGTTTACTCTTTCCTGAAGTACTCACTTCCCCATGCCTCCCGGCTCTACAACAGTAAGCAACTCGACCAATTGGGCATTTATCCAGTTGTTCCTGATACTTAGCAACATCTCCCTCCCCTTTTTTAAAAAAGATTTTATTTATTTATTTGACAGAGAGAGATCACAAGTCGGCAGAGAAGCAGGCAGAGGGAGAGGAAGGGAAGCAGTCTTCCCGCTGAGCAGAGAGCCGGATGCGGGGCTCGATCCCAGGACCCTGGGATCATGACCTGAGCCCAACCAAGGCAGAGGCTTTAACCCGCTGAGCCATTCAGGCGCCCCAGCAACATCCCCCTTTTAAACATTTTTTGGTCTTTGACAAAGATGGAGAAGAGAGTGGAGTGCACAAAAGGCTTTGGACAAGCTGTGTGAAGCGTGGCGTCAACACGCCGAGTCAATAACTTGTCTCTCTGCCCACACGCGCCGTGCGGATCTGGCTATGGTAAAGTGCTGCATCCGTTAAAAACCGAATGTGCTATTTCCAGACAGCAGATAGCTCGAAGCTCAACAGGGCCAGCAGGCCGGGATCCAAATTCCCATCTCCCCTCGGGAGGAACCACCCAAACCCCTCTGTTGCGACGTGTTCCTCGCAGCGCAGGGGATGATGACGGCTTGACCATACTGCGGCTGCCTTGGGCCTGAGTCGAATGGCCATTATTCTTCAAACAGAGAGAGCTGGGTAGAGGGACTTCTGTTACCTTAAATCACTAGACAAATCCAACTGATGGAGAAATGTAGATCAATACGGGATTTCTAACGCGAAACTGCCCCTTTCGCCCCAGGTAGGACACATGTATTTATGGAACTCAATGCCGCAGGGACTACAGTCTCTCAGGGAAGGGAGGATGGTGGCATATCCCTGACTTTTTTTCCCCAAGACTTTAAAAATAAACTTTTGCTGTACACTTCTGTCCACATGAAGCTACAGACAATATTTTTAAACATTTTTTATTAAATCATATTTCATTGCACACGGGGAGGCATGAATTCCCAGATGTGTTTGTATTAATAGCAGAGTTTAAGGTAGCCTTAGGAAGTGTGGGTTATGCAAATACAAGTCGGAATTTTTTGTACATTTAATATCGCACTTAAAAATGCACTGTACCGATAAGTTAGTTATAATTCTTCTACTCAAGTTATGCCTAGTATACTCTTTAAGATAAAAATGTCATGTACTTTGAGGTTTTTACAGTATCTAATAATATAAAAAAGTAATTTGGGGGAATATGGATTCTCTGCTCATTTTTTCTGCCTGCACACAGTATTTCATCCTTTACCCAACTATGTTCAACCCCTCTTACTATTTCTCTGTTATTAAACCACGTTCTACAGTAATACTTCATTCATCCAACCTTTAAAAAAACAGCTATTCCTAAGTTTCCAAGATAAATAATACCTATCCTTAAAATAGCAATATTTCCAAAAATAGACCATACACATCTCTACTATCCTCAAACATCTGCCTCTTCATGTAATTCAGGGCCAATTATTTTACTTTGGGACTGCGAAAATGGGTAGGGATCTTTGGGTATTTGGGTCCAAATTAAGTGGATCTGGGTAGCAGCACTTCTGAGTTCCTTTGTTGATGACTTAGCGTCTTTATGGCCTTGGCCTTGCCCTCCTTTTAGCGTGCCGCCAGTTTTTAATGGAGCTCTGGCTTCTGGAAGCCATAACCATCCCCTTTGTAGCTGCTGCTGGGGTGGATTATTTTGGGGGAAGCCAGACATGTACGCCTGATAGAAGTATTCTTTTTAAAAATAGACTGCTCGTGGATGGGGGACTTGAAGAAGTAACGAGGTGGGGGAAGAGAATTAAACAGGGAGGTGGACAGGCTGGGTCCTGGCTGGCGGGCAGGCAGGCTTTGAACCGGGTTTCAGGCGCGGAGACTCCCGCACAGAAGGCCCCTGGCTGTATAAAGCACTGATGTCGGTCTCCTATCTGCTTGTACGGTAACTCATACACAGCTGCTTGTGGGGGCACATAGGAATTTGTGTACAGCTCAGCTGATGTATGTCTGGTAGAAAAATTCTTAAAATAACACTAGTCCCCCAAAAAAACCCCCCAAAAAAGCCAAAAAGGAAAAGCCAATTCCACCAACATGGCTTTACAGTAATGTTTCTTCTCTCACATGTGTTTATGTATTTATGTCCATGAATATAGAAAATTCTGAAATAATAACAGTCATTCCAAGAACATGAGATGTTCACTTTATAAAATATAGAAACTGTAACAGTAACCCGTTTAAGACTCTCTTTTAATGGTGGAATATATATAAAGTTACAGAGAATAACTGTGTTTAGAGACTAAACTATCCAGATATTAAAAACCACCAGACTGAAACAGAATTGTGTACTTTTTCTTCCAATTTTCATGTTTTATAATAGCTTTTTAACGTTAGCAGATGATAAACATCTGTGTTTAGCTAATAAACTGAGATATCCCCACGAACACATAACTCTGATAAAAACCTAACAAGAAAGAAAAAAGGGGGGTAAGGAAGGAAATAAAGAGGGAGATAGAGAGAGACATCTTTTATATGCATGGCAATACTTCTTTCGGACCAAAGACAGAAAGCACATGCTAATAAGCAGAGTTTTAATAAAAACTGTTCTAATTATAGCCCTACTCTACTTACCCGTAACTTATCCAAAGAAAATATTCAACTCCAGATACAAGGAAGGGCTCTGGACCTGTAACTTTTCCTGGTAGTTAGGATGATGTGTTTTCAGAAATTACAAGCTATGTTTATTATGTGTTTATTAAAATAACAGAGGACAGCATACAGAGCACAAAATAAAACCAAATTACCTGCTGCTTTGGATTCTCTTTACCAATGTTCCCTTTTATGAGGACAGAAAAATGGGAATTGGTTTTCATCAAGCCATTCTCTGTAAGTCTGTATTACAAGAACTGGAAACAGTTTTTTGTTTTGTTTTTTTTAAATGGTCATGGAACCAGAGATAACACTGCAAAATGAAATTCTTCCCATCTCCAGCCAAATTTGTCTTAGAGTATAAAAAATAAATCAGGTAATTTCCTTAAGACTCATTTGGAGCGCACATTTTGCTCTAAGCTTTATTTGCTTTCTGCAACAGCATTTAAGAGAAACCCAACTGACCATTTACAACGGAAACAGTGGCTTCAAAGGACGATCAAGAAACACACCTGGCCTCACTCAAACACCACTGGTGTGTTTAACCCGGTGACTCTCCTGTGCCTGGGGTCAGGCAGGAGCAATCTTGGCTGGGCTGGGGGAGTTGCGGAGGAGAAAAGAGCAAACACAGCTGACTCACCGGGAAGAGAACGGTTGGTCTATCCTTTGTAATTACCACTGTTTTAACAGTTTCTAGCAGGCCGGGCCATCATTTCAGTGACCCACTATAATTTGGGATGAAACCCTGGGAAATGATGCCAACTTTAGAACAGAAGCTGCATTTCTGAGTTGACTCAGCATAAGGAACCCACTGAAATGCTGAGTGTTCCTTCTTTGGTATAACTTTACGTCAAGGGAAAAATTAACGATAAAAGGAATCTAGCTAGAGAGGAAACAAATACCACAATGTTCACTCCCAGGAAAATTTCCATCCATGTTAACAAAAAAAAAAAAAAAGAAAGAAAGAAAAGAAAATATTCAGAATAGCATGATGAACCCCCATAAACTCATCATTCAGTTTCATTCATCATCAACACACGGCCAGTCTGATTTTACTGTATCCTACCCACTCTCTGCCTTACATTCTTTTTTTTTTTTTTTTAAAGATTTTAATTATTTATTTGACGGACAGAGATCACAAGTAGGCAGAGAGGCAGGCAGAGAGAGAGGAGGAGTCAGGCTCCCTGCTGAGCAGAGAGCCCGATGCGGGGCTCAATCCCAGGACCCTGAGATCATGACCTGAGCCGAAGGCAGAGGCTTTAACCCACTGAGCCACCCAGGCGCCCCACATTCTTTTTTTAAAAGCACGTCGCAGACAGCCTATATTTTATTTTATATAAGCTTTCATTTATAACATGTATATATTTAATTCGAAGATCACTACAGAGATCTCACCGAGCAAGAGATGCTTAAGCCAACTCTAACCACATCTTACAAAACATTCTATGTTAAAACCTATCTGCTTAGAAAGCTAATTTGTTGAATATAATTGGGTACTTAAAATGACAAAGTAACTTGAATCATGACCTCCTTGTTGTATTTTATTTATGGGGCGGGGGACGATTCTAAGACCCAGAGAGCAGTGTCTGTTCCTCAGCCCCTGTGGTCCTAGTCGTTGTGGACACTGGCCAACAGCAGGAAAGGTTGACAGTGACCCAATGAGACGTGTCTGGATGGAGCTGGAGAAAGGGGCAGGAGCTGCCTGGAAACTTTCCCCTTTTCCGTCCCTACACATGCAGAATGAAGTAGAATGCCAACAGGCCAAACCTTTGGAACTTCAAAAATCACTCACCAAGCAGTCCAGCTCTTTACAATAATTTATTACCGATCCTGAAGCAAAGATCAAAAGGAACTCCGTCTAGCACTTATACTCAACTCCTCACTGCCCAATGACTAATTGGTAGAGGAATGAAGTCTTCACAAGGGAAGCCAAAATAATCTGAGGTGACTTTGATACAATGCCACAAAGGATATGAAGAGGAAGCCGGTAGAAGCTGCAAATGGCTAAGTTCCATTAAGAGTTCTAATAAAAGAATAATGGAATTTCCCTTAACCGTGAATCAAAAAATGTTAGAAGTGGGCAAAATTTACACAAGTCGGGCAAGACCTTTGATTTGTCAAAGCCTTTTGTTGTTCCTGAATGTTGACTTTAGCCATTGCTGCATATCTGTTAATTAAATTAAATGGCTTCATCTAAAACACTACAACTCTCCTATCAGGAATCCGGCCAGCCTCCTTCCCTTTGCTGGCATGTTCCTTATCTGCCGGCACCTTCTCTCTCTACCGTCAAGCATTACTGGCTCTCCTGATCTCTTTCAAACAAATTGCCATATTCTGCAAAGGGATTGGTTTAACTTGAAAAACGCAACATGAAATGATATCATTTTTAGTACTGTAGATTGTCATGGTCACACGAAGCATAAACACAAGCTTTCACAAATTGTTGGTGCTTAAAGTCAATTGGTCACTACAGAAACACTAGAAGCTACTGAAAATCTTTCAACTTCTATGAACAACTGGCACAGTTTTTTCCTCCTGAATCCAGACATCTCCGTAATTCTCAACTGAGGAAAATAGTTTTCACACTACTTATTTTGGCTAGTTAAAAAATCCCCACCACATGTCTCCTTGTAAATTCACAGATCAAGATTGAAGTTTATATTAGCATTTCAAGTGTGCAAATTTTTTGTTCGCTTCTGAAATCACCTCGAATTAACAGATTTCCTGGAACCTTTACATGATGCGGAAGTGGTGCGGGAGCCTCGGGAACCCTGTAATATATTTCCCCACGATGATGTGGTGGTGAGAGTTTTCTTTAAAGACAGTCAGGTGTGCGTGCGTGTGTGTTTTTAAAGAGCTCTTATGCAGATAGATGGTGAAATGCTTACAAGTAAAAAGTTGTCTGGGAATTCTTCAAATACAGGGAGTAAAGAGCGTGGGGTACAAATGAAGCAACATGGGCCATAGGTCCTTCAAGTTGGGGGGACAAATACGTGGGGGTCTCGGCACTATCTGGTCTTCTGTGGGGCAAAACTTCTGGAAGCGGGCATTTCAGGTATTATGTTATATACTGCTCTTTCTTTGGGATTTTATCCAGAGAAAATAACTCTGTTAGGAGCAATGGAAAGCCAAAGCGTTGGTAAGGCCTATCTCAACTGTCTTTACCAATTCAAAAGTTAAGTTCATTTCTTCAGCATTTGGAAAGAAAAAAAACAACCAAGTAAATAACACCCCCAAATCTGTCTTTGCCTCATCTTTGAGATTTCAGGAACAATGTGTAACTGGATTTTAATGTGAAAAAGACGTAATTATTTTAGTTCAGAAATGAAGATTTTTTGACTTCTTTAGCATAGATAAACTGCTGACAAATTAAAATGGAAACACAAATGTAATTGGAAAACATACTTCAAAATCACTGTCTGCTGGCGGGAACTGTGCTCTATGTTCAGAAAGACTTGAATCCAACACATGAATAACATGTTTCTCTTACCTTGTGATCGTACGGACTGTAAGAATGGAACACCCGGGAAAGGTCTTTCGTTCTTTGTTTTTTCTGTGGAAGAAAACACAAACACGTGAGTTGACAGGTGACGAAAATAGACACGTGCATAAGTATCTAGATGTCTGTCTGTCTATGTATCTCTCTGTCTACCTATCCACCTGCATGAAGACATTGTTTAGAGGTTCTTCCTTGTGCAGAGTGAGGGACTACAGTGCCAATCCAGGATATGGGGTTGCAATCAGAAATCATAGCCACTTGATGGCTTTGTGGGTCATTGTCACAGACCAGCGAGAGACCTTTTCCTGGTGGTTTCAGAGTTGAAACAGTAATCATCATCAGAAACTCTATTTTCAAACACATGAGATTAAACAGAAGAGACTACACTGAAGAAAAAAACTGAGACGCTTGGATTTCACTGTAATGCCAACTGCTGTTACCCAGACCTGGACGCCGATGTGCGTCCAGTGAAACAGGACACCTTCCCCTGGCTTCCTAGTCACAGCTCAGGCCTCTGCCTGAGACTACCTTTGTTCTGTCCTGCTGTGTAGTCCAAGGGCCTTGCGTGGTGTCTCACACGCAGCACTCGAAGCTATTTGTTTAAGGAATAAACGAATTCACCTGACTTAGACAGGCAGATCTATAATGATGACATAAGCCTCATAGCTGGTGATGAAAAGAGAAGCCTCTTTTCCTGCTAATGAGATGGTTTTCTCCAGCTGAACCCACTACTTGAGGACCGTCTCTACCTCCTGCTCCCCCAGTGTCTGTGACAGGGGGAGGGGGGCGGTGGGGTTCTCATCTGGTCGACAGGAAGAAGCAGCTTGTTTTCTCATATACGGAGACCTGTCCACTCATCATAACCATCACGGGAAATTTTGCGTGTGGTTCTAGATCTTCCGTGCATGTATTTTCACATACAATTATTACTTTCAAAGAAAGGGGACCATTCTGTATACACTGTCCCAAACTGACTTTTTCCAACTTCACAACTGGTCCTTGCCAAACTTAAAAACCTGTATAACCAGATCCACAATCCCTTACACGGGGTACTGAAATCCAAAAACTGCAATCTGAAATTTTTTTCAGCACTTCACTTCCATTTTTTCATAAAATGATCATCTTGGCACAAACATCTTTGCCAGCTTGACAGGGTGCACTTTTCTCAGAAACAATACATTGTACCGGTGTAGACGCAGAGTCAGATAGCCCGGCACGCTGATCACCTTGATGGATAACGGCAAACGGCCTCCTCCCTCCAAACCCTACCCCGATTTGCCTTCCCAGCAAGAGTGAACGAGAGAAGGGACTGACGCATAAGTCGGAAATTCTTCATTTCTCTTTTCCATGTAGAGGTTAGGATGTTTCTCAATTCACTAAGCAGATGAAATGTCTTTAAAACAGAGATCGACTCCCTGATATGAGGAAGTGGAGATGCAACATGGGGGTTAAGGGGGTAGGAGAAGAGTAAATGAAGCAAGATGGGATTGGGAGGGAGACAAACCATAAGTGACTCTTAATCTCACAAAACAAACTGAGGGTTGCTGGGGGGAGGGGGGGAGGGAGAGGGGGGGTGGGGTTATGGACATTGGGGAGGGTATGTGCTATGGTGAGTGCTGTGAAGTGTGTAAACCTGGCGATTCACAGACCTGTACCCCTGGGGAAAAAAATATATGTTTATAAAAAATAAAATTAAAAAACAAAACAAAACAAAACAGAGATCGAACATCTTCCCAGGTGCCAGTTACAGAACTGATGTCTTCTACGTCGTCGAGTTAGCCCACGACTGCATCTTGCAATGCTGGTGCGAGCGTGGTCTCCTGTCCTTACTACCAACCCCACCTTGCTTCTCGCTCCACTCTGCTGTTGCTAATCCAAATGCCAGGTAGCCGAGCGGCTTCTGTCTTCACTTGTGAATGGATCCTTGCCTGGTATTCAGGTTTCCTAGGGAAGTCTTTCTGCATTTCCTCCTTTTAAACTCCAGTGTCTGCCTGAGCACATCTGTCTCACCTCCCCAGTGCCAGGGATCCTAGCAGACCCTCCAGCCTTGGGCTCTCCGTGACCTCTGGCAGCCACTCAGCTAAGCAGTTGAATCCCACATTAGCTCGGATTTGAGATCAGAGTCATCTGTACGCCCTGTTGCCCCATAGACCAGTTTTCCAATTTCAGAACGATTCCAGCTGGCAGGGCTGCAAGTCCCTTGGCTTTGTTTCCACATCACCCACTAAACATCACCCCTCCCTGCAGCCATCCCAAACCCCCACTTCCCCTGTCCACCTCGGAAGTGGGCTTCTGACCATCTCGACGCTGAAGCAACGTACGGCTTCTTTTTCCTCCGAGGGCAGGCATGAGCCTGTGACTGACTGGGAACAGTCCCCTGACTCTCCACGGGCCCCCAAATCTGTTCTGAACGTCACGGGCTCACCAAAGTTTTCCTTAGCTTGTGATTTTCTCTTTTCTTTCCATGTACCCCCTTAGCTGTATAAGAGTTCTTGGGTTATACTGCAATCAGAAGAAAAATGACAGATACGAACATTTCCTTTGGTAGAAGACTCACTATAAAACATAGGAGAAAATTTTTTCAGGAAGGAAATTATGCTAGGAAAGATAAAACACAGAGCATATCAGTGTTCAGTTCAGGAGGTGTCCGAGAGACTGGTTCGTCCCAAAAAGGCTGAGCTACCTGCTTGAGTTGGCGGGTGGAAATGGAATATTCAGATGTTGTTTGGTGTGACATTTTCATGTGGTTGTGGTTTTATATCTCTGTTTTGACAGCTAAAACCTATACATGCTTTTTACTGTAAGGTACCTCAAATTATTTTGGGAAGGAAGTGGGGTATAAATGACAAGTAAATAACACAATTCGGATTAGCACCCAAAAGAAGCCAGCAAGGGAAAAAAATGCTCTTCTTTCTGACAACAATTTTAATATATACAAATATGGGGAAGTCTTGGCTGGGAATCCTGAAGGTTCTATGTGTTAGTTCGGTTAACTGGAAACTACAACTGTTTTTCCTGGGAGGTCAGAATCATACAGCTCAGTGGTATAATGTTCAGGGATCCAGAATAGGGCTTGACAACAGGTGGTCCATGGGCCAATCTAGCCCTCCGCCTGTTTTTGTAAGTAACATTTTACTGAGACACAGCCACCAGCCACACGCATTTGTTTCTGTGTATCCATGACCGCTTCTGTGCTCGAACAGCAGAGTCGAGGGGTTCCCACACAGATCCTATGGCCCGTTATTTCTAAAGTATTTACTCTCTGGCCCTTTACAGAAAGAGGTAGCCATCCCAGATCTCAAATCGCTATCTTGGACCATGTCTACTTCTGGCAATAGTCCCCTGACCCCAAACCAAATGAACAACCATCCAGCAAAAATCCTCTCTCCTTCCACTGCATGAAGACAGTGCAAGAACCTATACCCGAATGCATCAGAATGAACCTAGCAGGCCAGAGATCCGTTAGCTGTCTTGCTACCAGGATTTTACTTTTGGGCATTCGATGTTCAGACAGAAAACATTATGAGTTGGTTTGCAGAGCATGCGGACATAGATACGGGACTTTCAGAGCCTTCTGCATTCACACTGTGAACCGTGCATGACAGAAATGCTGAGATTCTTTCCTAAATTCTAGTGCCAAAGCCAAGAAAAAGCTTTTATGTACAAGGGAATGGCCATTACCGCCAGTGAGCCGGTCTCTCATAGGCAGACACTGCTAAGAGTCCTGGGTTACAAAACTTGTTGAGCCTTGCTATCAGCAGTTTTAACTGAAGCTAAAAGCTGAGCCAAAAATGGAATAATTAGATACTTTCCTATTGCATCATAGTGTGTGTCTATAAACTACCTCCCACTTTTTTGCCTGTTAAAACAAACATCTCAGTCATGCAACCACCTGTTAATTCTCTGAGTGTTTAAAAAGTAAACATGTTGAACAAGGTGTGTGATGAACTTGAAACGAGGGTGGCCAAGTACAGTAAGTATGACAAACATCTCCCTTGGAGCTAGACGAGGGTCTTCGAGTCCCTTTCCCTGTATCCCCTGGGGTACAGGCCCCAGGGATGAGTCTGTGTGGGGTGTACCTGAGTCTAGAAGATGAGGCAGTCTGAAAATCTGGTCAAACTTTGAGATTCTGGAGAATTTCCATCCCAGAGGTGTTTCCTAAACTGCTTTTATATTTCACACTCCAAGAAAAGAAAACACTGATGACCCCTTTAAAACCCAAGTTTAAACTCCTTTTCAGACAAAACCAAACAAAACTTAAGGCCCCAGTGGAGCATTTTTAACAGTTCAGGTTTCCAGACAATGGAATCATTTCAATTTTTATCAAATGGATACAAGGAGTTAGATCTGAAAGAGCATGCAATGAAAATCTGAATTTTGAAGGTGAGGTTACATAATCAATTAAATCGTAACAATATCCACCAGTTTAACCCAAAAGAATCCAGTGCTTTCTGTGCTCATTCTCTACTTGTAGATAATACAATATAAATGTTTCAGGATACTTTGTGGTAAGAAGCTGAAAGAGCAGGTTTGAGTTTCAATATACTAACTTCCTGTTTCCAGTTCCCCGTGTAAGGAGCCTGGCCTAACAAGTAACAAGCGAACACACTAAAAAACCAACTCTTTTTGGGATGCAGAAGGGAGGGAAAGATAGAAAATGCCCCCAGGACTGGGGGAGACCACTAAGTCAATATGGGGAATGTGGCTTCTGGAGCATCCAGAGCATGAGCAGGAAAACTGGAATGGTAATGGAGGGATTGCTGGAGGCTCAGTGCAGACAACTCTGTTAAGAACTTCAGGACGGGGGGCACCTGGGTGGCTCAGTGGGTTAAGCCTCTGCCTTTGGCTCAGGTTGCGATCCCGGGGTCCTGAGATCGAGCCCCACATTGGGCTCTCTGCTCTGCAGGGAGCCTGCTTCTCCCTCTCCATCTGCCTGCTTCTCTGCCTACTTCAGCCTACTTGTGATTTCTGTCTCTGTCAAATAAATAAATAAATAATCTTAAAAAGAAAAAAAAAAAAAGAACTTCAGGATGATACAGTCATAAGGCAGAAGTGGGTGGTCTATAATATCCTGAGATTTGCCTCCAAGAGCTCAACAGGGTTCTCATACTAAATATCAGAGGAAAACCCCCTGTGGCTGCAGGCACAGGAAGGGTAAGAAGAAGCACCTTGAAATACACCAGAGTACTCTGTGTTCAGCAAGGCCTGCCCTCTGGGGGGAACCAGTTAACCAGAGTCTTATCTCTTGGGGTATTATTAGAGACTAGCTAACCTGACAAGGGGCAATACCCAACTTCAGTCCACTAAGCCATCCTGTTTCACCCAAGGAAGGAGGAAAAACACTGAGAAAACCTGTTTATAGTCCAGAGGCAGAGTCACTAAAAGACTGAGATCTCATCATTGGACTCTAAGATGCTTCTCCTGTCCTTACACCTCACCATATTACTAAAGGCCTATTTGCACCAGTTCCTTTTACCCAGTACATCATGTCCAGCTGTCAAGAAAATTTACAAGACATACAAAAGGCAAAAACACAATTTGAAGAGACAGGCCAAGCTTTGGAATCAGACATGGCAGAATACTGGAATTTAGACTGGGAGTTTAAAATATGTTGAGGGTTCCAACAGATAATGTAGACAGTATGCAAGAACAGATGGAAAATGAAAGCAGAGAGATGGAAATCAAAGAAAGAACCTCCCCAAAACCCTAGGGATGAATAATACAATGCAAATGAAGAATGCCTGTGATAGGCCAAGTAGCAGACTGAACGTGGTTGAGGAAGGAATCTCTAAGATTGTAACAACAGAATCCTCAAAAACCAAAAAGATGAGAGAGCAAAGACAAAAAAAAAAAAAAAAATCCAAGGACTTTGGGACAGCTACAAAAGGTATAAAGTATGCATAATGGGGACATCATAAGAAGAAAAAAAAAAACATGAAATACTTGAAACAGTAATGACTGAGAATTTCTCCAAATGAATGTCAGACACCAAACCACAGATCTAGGAAGCTCAGACAACACCACGCACAATAAATGCCAAAGAAACCTATTCTTTGGTATATTATTTTCAAATTATAGTAAATCAAAGATAAAGAAAAATTCCTGAAAGAAACCAAAGGGGGATGGAATTCCTTATCTATAGAGGAACGAAGATAAGAACCATATCTAATTTCCCAGAAACCATGCTGGCAAAAAGACAGAGAAATATTCAAAGTGTTGAGAAAAAAACCCCACCAACTCAGAATTCTGTACCCTGCAAAATTAGCCTTCCAAAATGAATAGATAAAAAACTCCTCAGAGAAACAACTGAGGGAGTTTATTTCCAACAGACCTTGTTTGCAGGAAATATTAAAAGAAGTTCTTTGGAGAGAAGGAAAATTATATAGGTCAGAAATCTGGATCAGAAGGAAGAGCACTGAATACGTAGAAAAGAATAAACTGCAGGTAAAAGAAGTTTTATTTTTATTTTTCTTAATTGATCTAACAGGTAACAGCTTATTCAAAACAGTAACAGCAAAAATATATTCAATTATGCATGTTTATGTATATGTGAAATGAATGATAATGACGCTAAGGGTTGGGGAAAGAAATTAAGATAACTGTGTCATTGGGACACCTGGTGGCTCTGGTCATGATCCCAGGATCCTGGGACTGAGCCCTGTATCAGGCTCCCTGCTTCTCTCTCCCTCGCTCCCCACACCCCCCCACCCCGCACCAGGTTGTGTGCTCTCTCTCTCTAATAAATAAATGAAATCTTTAAAAAAAAATTGTGTTAAGGTACTCACACTACCCCAAAAGTTGAGTTGTTACATGAGATTTTATTTATTTATTTATTTTATTTTATTTTTTGCTTGGTTTGATTGGAACAGCATACTGCAAACTCTAGGGCAACCACTAACACAGGTTAAATATAAAGGTATAACTGATATGCTAGGAAAAGAGAGTTTCAAGCCACTTATTCTTGTCCCCTTGTTGGCAGGGAGCCTGGAAAATGGTTAACCAATCGACTAGCAAATAGCAGTGGAAAGTAAGAGTGAAAAGATAAGAAGCCAAGACAACTCATTAAGTGGGCATGAAGGTTCTGAACAGGTTATCTTTGTGTCATGCAGGGGCCCTTAAGACAACAAGGTATTCGATGATGGGGGTGGGGTATCTAGGAGGGTTAGGTTCTAAACAAATTCCAAAAGGAGACCAGAGTCAAAATTCTAGGAAATAAACACCAGGGAACAAGAACTGGTCTGTTACTACTTGCATTTAGCAGAGAAGTCAGAGAACCACAGAGAACCACATCCTGAGGCAGAAGGGCCAACACAGCAA
Organism: Lontra canadensis; assembly: GCF_010015895.1. NCBI lineage: Eukaryota > Metazoa > Chordata > Mammalia > Carnivora > Mustelidae > Lontra > Lontra canadensis. Next base: position 19,445,786 of record NW_022631015.1, on the reverse strand, counting down.
AGGTACAAGGTAAAAACGAATGACTCAGGGCTTCAGGGGTCCTTGGTGGGACTAGTCAGGAACTAGGAGAACTGCAGTGAGGACAGGGCTTAGCAAGAAGCACTGAGGCACTAAAGTCAGGGATAAGAAATGAAGTAGCCAGGAAACCTTAGGAGGTAAAGTGAAGGTGTTAACTATCCAAACTGTGGTCTGACCATAAGGCAGGTCTGATGTTTGCCCTGGGATCTTTGATTATACTTCCAGCAGGGGCAGGTTCCCCGTGTGAGGGGTGGGCAATGCTGAGCTTATTAAACTCAGCCTGTGATGTGACAGCATTTGGTTGAAAAGGGAAAATACCGGAGAATTTAGTTTTTGATAAAAGCAGAAATAAAAGAACTGGGTCTATAGACAGTGGATGCCATTTATAAACTGTAGGAAAGCAGGCTGGGTGTAGGTGCCCAGAGGGAGGAAGGAAGGAGCTGTGTGAAAACAGAGAGATGGCTAAGTGGTTAGAGCGCATACTGTAAGGAACAGGACAAATGATCCCATTTGTGGTCCAAAAAGCGCTTCCTCATGGTGTTAGGGATGGAGCAATCATGGGAGGCTAGAAGCTGAGTGTGAGAGGCTGTGGCCATGCTTTAGAGAAAAGGACAACATCCCATCCCAGATTCAGCTAGGGCGAGGAGAGGAGGTGGGTTAGATTGACAAAAAGCAGAGGCAGGACAGATGGCGCTTGGCGACTCATTAGGTAAGGAGTACAGTACCGGGAAGAACAGTGGAGATTCTAAGATTTGGGGCTCGGATAACCAATGGGAGAGAAGTGCCCTGTATCAGTATAAGGAATCCAGGCAAAAGTAAGTCTTGAGGAGGAGGTTAGGGAGGGGAATTCAGGTTTGAAGGGAATGCGTTTGAGCGGCTGGCCATGAGACACCAGGGAGATAATGAGAGGAAGTCAGATAAGGACAGGGTGCTGGAGGAGAGATGGGGCCACAGATTTGGGAGTCATGAGCCTGCTGGCCTAACTGAAAGCAGGAGAGGGGATGCGATCACAGGGCAAGCCTTCAGAACAAAGGAGGCAAGAAGACAAGAGAAGGTTGGGGTTAATATTCCAGCAAATCACAGCTCTCTGACCTTGGGCAAGCAATCCGCTCTGGACCTCCTATGCGACCTGAGGGAGGTGAATCCAGCCAGGGGTTCCCAAGCCTCATTGCGATTGAAACCAATGAGGAACCTTTAGAATATACCAGTGTTCTGGTGTGAATCCCCAGTGATGCTGAGCTAATTGGCATGGTGGGATGCAGACAAGGGTAATACTGAAAAGTTCTTGGATTTTCCAATGTGTGGCCAAAGTGGAGAAGCACTAGCCAATATAGGATCCCGGAGGTCTCTCCCAGCCTCTGCCTTCCAGGTGGGATCCCACTGTCCTTCAGCTTTCGTCATTCTGGGCTCTGAATGCCATCAGGCATTTTCATTCTGAATCTCCATATTATGTCTGCAGTTTTGCCTTATTTCCCAGCCTCTTCCTTGACTTAAAAATGAACTCTGTGCAGGAATTCCTCTGGGGCACATTGGGGCTTTGGCTGCAGAGCACAGGCTACTGTTATGTATTTAGTTCCCTACTTGGTGAGCACTTCTGAAAAATTAATGGAGAGCTAACTGAACAGACTTGGACTTTATTTTGTTATCAATGTATACAACACCGGAAACGTAATTAAAAGCACTTGACATTATCAGCACTCAATCACAATCTCACTTTGATACTGAACATATTCTGATGGTGTCCCTAAGAGGACAATAATCATTCAAGATCAAAGAAGAAAGAACAGGTCCCTGGCATCTAAAACAAGGAACCTCAAAATTCAGAAATGAGTTAAAAAAAGAAAAAAATCAGTGATGTGAAATACACTTACTATACCTCAAATACTCAGCAAAACAGACAAACTTCAAAATGTCACCTGCTTTTCCTTCAGAAGGCATACATGTAATATTTTTGTGTTTGGTGAGAAATGGTACTGTGAGGAGAGAAGGGAAAATAAAGAAAAATCGGTTGCTCTAAGTCTATATATATTTTCCATCTCTTCTGTGCTAGTGAGATCTGGAAGGTAATGGACATGACCATAAAATGGTGCCAATTTGGACCGTACTCTTGAATTTCCTTCTCTGCCTCCAGTTACAGCAAAGTCAATGAACGTTTCAGGTTCTTTAGTGTTTGGAATCTATGGAAATCCCAAAGGGGCACACCGTGTAAGCATGTGTCAGAGGACATGAAAAACAGAATTCTCAGAGTGCATGTTAGCAAAGGGGCGAGTGACTGCTCACCCATTTCTTATTTAGAAATAAAGGTTATTTCTAAAATAACCTTAGTGGAATTGTAGGTACAGTGATCAGTGCGTCGTTTTCATTGTGGGTGTGCTAGAGGCACAGGGACACCGTTTGTCCTGGAGGTCCTTGACTGCTATACCAATGCTGGAGGAAAGTATAAACAGGGAACTCGGCATTAATTCAGCTGATAATATAAAGTGTTAAGTAGCCATATCTTCTTATATCAAGTTCACCTTATTTTCTAAAGAGAACATTTGTTTGCAAGGAAAGGTCATTTTTTGGCGACAAAGGCATGACCCAGCACCGGAGAAAGGAAGGAGACGGAACTATTCTCCCCTGGGAGGTGTTGCCAAAATGAGTAGCCATTACAAGCAGTTAGAAGAGAAACAGCCTTTCAGCATAAAACAAATCCCTGTAAAGTTAGAAAGACAAAGTCAAAGGGTACTAAGCACTACCTACCACACAATGGTTCATTCAAAGTTCCTTTGTACGGGAACTCTGGGGCTCAAGGCAGCACACAAGAACGGGAGCTGCTATAAATACCAACTCAGTATCACTTATCCTCACTCTGACCTTCGAACTGACCACAAAAGAGAGCTAACTTTACTTCTTATCTGGATTACTGTAGTACTACTTTCTTTCCTGGCCTCTCTGGGTCCACATTTCACCGTCCAAATCAAGAGCTGATGGAAAATTCAGCTGACCACTGATTTTTGTACAGTCTGTGATTTGTTTTTTACAATTTTAAGCTGGAAAAAAAAAAAAAAAGGAAAAAAGAAAACCTCCAAAGAACAAGAGTACTGGTGACATGTGAAAATGATATGAAATTCAAATCCGCACCAACCTTTAGGGAACACGGTCAACCACTCAAGCATTGTCTATGGCTGCTTCTGTGTCTGGTGGCACAGGAGAAGGGCTATGACAGAAACCATGCGACCTGTACGCTAAGCACATGGACCGCCTGGCCCTTTACACATAGCTTGCAAACCCTTGCTCAAAATCACTGGTGTCTGACCCCAGCTGCACAGTGGAAATGCCTGTGGATCGAAATAATACGGATGTCTGGGTCCCCTTGCCATGTATTCTGATGGAACCGATCTTACTGGGGATCTAAGTAGTCTGACAAAGCAAAGCAAATAGGTTTTAATCTAATTCCTATTAAATGTTCTTTCACATCATTTTAGTATTGGTACACCAATTCATAGGTATAAAGATTACCCCCCTGTGAAAAGGTTTCCCTGTTATTTTTTAAAATTTAAAACATTCCTTTAACAAACGACAAGATCACTTTTCTTACAAGGATACTTTAGAAGAACTAGCAGTTACAAAGTTGAAACTCTGGGAGCTCCTCCCACAATCGCAACCCAGCAACAAATTTGTTTCCCTGAACTACACTGTATTTTTTTCTCCGGAGTTTTACTAGGTTCTAAGTTATCTGAAATTAGGGAGAGGCTGGGGACAAATGGTTTTATTTAACTTTTTCCTTCCTGCTTAATAATGTCTGGTACCTGTAAATTATTTTAAGAAGGGACAAACCATACAGTCAAAAAAAAAAGCAAAAATAGGAAGCCTGATTAGAGGTGTGATTCGGGGAGGGTAATATTTTACAGGTGTCTCTAACACACACAAGGTGGGTTTACCTAATGAGTGCCCTGGAGGTCTCTGCACTTCTGTATTATCATCAAATGTCTCTCTTCCTTTTATTTGCAGGGAGGTGGTAACGGGCCTTTACTAACATTCCCCATGGACACACCTGGGAGTCCAACATCACGAAATACAGAGTTGGGCCGTCCGGGTCTGCACAAACTCTATTAACGTGCTGAGCCTCATATCAGCTTCCAGAAGCTAATCCGCAGAGCTCCCAGGAGAGAAATGATGAAAAAAGAATGAAGGAAACGAAATTTCTCTGACCTACAGATAAGCTGCTATCCAGTTCTAAAAACTGATCAAGACCAATGCATCTTCTTCATGACCTCGCATAACCCCTGGCGTCACCCCATTGGAAGAGAAGCCTGACAACTGTTCTGGGCCAGTGACTGCTGCAACTCCAGATAAGCCCACAACTCGTTTTGATTATGATTCCACGACTGGGAGCTGGCGGGTCAGACACGCCATCGTAGGGCCGATGACTCGCCTACTTTCTACATCTAATTTAGCACCTACTTTAAAAAAATCATTTCTATCAGTGATACGCTACCACCGATCTCTCTCTCTGCCCCATCACACTGGTAAGAGTCTAAAATTCATTTCAGGGGTGGCTAGGCTTTTTGACCTGTCTCCTCCTCCAGTCCAGTGTCAAAAATGGATTGATTTTTGTTCCATATATTAAACATACACATTTTCCTTTTTTTTTTTTTTTTAATCTTTGGCCTTTATGATCATAGAGCCTGTATGTGATGACCAGCAGACAATTTAATATACAGTTCCATCTTCTCCCTTCTCTCGTCCTCACACCACTTCAGAAATTGGGGGATTCTTTTCTATCCCATGGAGCAAGGTTACTGCACAGAGAGCTAGGGGGTGGACATTTCTGAGGCTGGCTCCGTGCCCACAGGAAAGAAGGGTACAGGTATGCATGCGAGGGGGCAGGTGCCGGGGGAGGGATGTTGGCTGAGGCCTTAGGAAATGAGAACAGGGGCAAGGCAGAGGAACGTGAAGTATGAGGTTTCCCTTGAGCCCATTCCAACACCCCGAACAACCCTTGTTATTTATAATCCATGTTGTATAACAGCTTTCATGAAATTAACCTATAATTAGGTTTTCACACAAACAGGGAAAAGCTGCCCAGACGATGTAGGTACCAAATGACTGGCCTGACCATTTTAAGTCATGAGAAAACAGGTAGAACGGGATGCTGGGGCTCTGTCCACCACCAAGGCTCTGGAGGTGGCGGGGAGGGAGGGGTTAAAGCAGTGCCGTCCCGTCAGCCCGGCTCTCCAGCCCTAGGCAGCCACATGCCCACCACGTGAGCACACCCTCAGGGTATACGCACGCCTGTCCACTCAGCCTCAGGTACCACCCCTGCCCCCCGCCCCGGTGCCTGTCTTCCCCCCTCTTCAGAGACGGAAAGCTAAGAAGTGAAAGGGCCCACCATCTACCTATTGCATGTATCCTACGCTTTCTGCTTTTTCATTAGAAGAAGATCTTAACGGGGTTTTTTGTTGTTGTTTTTTATTTTCATTTTTTTTTTTTAAGATTTTATTTATTTGAGAGAGAGCGAGCGAAAGCGAGAGATTGGGGGAGGGAGAAGCAGACTCGCCGCTGAGCGGAGAGCCTGATGCAGGGCTCGATCCCAGGATCCTGAGATCATGACCTGAGCCCGCAGGCAGTTGCTAAACCGACTGAGCCACCCAGACGCCCCTGCACATGCGCATGTTTGGGCTGCAAAAGGACAACAGTATCTTGGAAAAAAATCGATCAACTACCGGGCCGTGAGGGTTAGAGAGGAGTTCTGCTTAAAGTAGCTTTCATCAATCCCAAAGTCTAAACAGTTTTTGGACATTTATAGAGTCCTTTCTGTTTTCCGAGTGCTCCCAACTGTATTTTAACGACAGGCACTCATATACTCAAAGATTTCCTGAATGTCTGCTCCATGCATTTGGATCAGCAATTAACCCCCCTCCTTCACCCGGTGCCTGGATCTGCTGGCTTTCTCCATCACAGGAGCCAAGCACCGTAAACTCCTTCCTTTTGTGTTTTATTTCAGAGCATTGTTGGACGCTATCAGGCTATTAACTGCGGGGATGTTGCTCTATGTCCTTGTTCAATGCCAGCGTCTTCCTTGCTCTCCGTACTCATGTGTACCTACAACCCACCTCCGGGTTGGAGAGCATGGCTGGGTGTTTGTCTTGGGGTCCTTTGGGTGTTTATGTTGCTCGGTTTCAGTAACTCCGTTCATCCTAACCAGCCACCCCCCGCCCCCCACTGCTGAATAGGCATTTGCTTATTTTTTTTTCAGTTGTTTACTAGAATCAGTGACGCGTGCAAATATTCTAAAAGGGTCAACCTGCTCAACAGTTCCCAGCTTCCCTTCCCCTTCTCTGCTTCCTTAGAAATCACTCCCCTTCAGTTCTTTTAGTTTATTCTTTTGGTATTTGTCACCATATTGCTAAATAATGTGTCTTCATGGTGATTCTGAATTTTTTAGGACTAGATACTCTCCATTGGCTTTCCCATACAGCAGATGACCTTCCCTTCCCTCCCCCTTCTCTGTCCACCCCATCACCCGTGTTCCCTACCCCCACTTCCCAATACAACTACATCACAGACATGCCATTCAGCTCTCTAAGAGCTATGATTACATGTCCTTTCCTGTATATTTTATTTCCCTGGGAGTTAAAAAAAAAAAACAAAACTCATTTTCTATTTGCTTGCCTATGTGCGCATCACTAATTCAACCTCAAATTCTCCTCCACATACCTAAATCACTCCTCAAGAATATAATTCCCACTAAATGTTTATCCTTTTCATTTTCTTGAAGAAGTTTCTCCCAGTGCTTTGAAGCCTGCTTTGACTTAGTCCGGCTGCTCCAGAGCTCTGAGGAACGGCTCCGTTCACCATCATCCTGGAGACTCTCTTCTTCTCTCTGCGTTGTGTTCCGTTTCCTTTCTCTTAGATCTTCCTGCTGAGTGTCCTCTCCTGTTCTGATGAAGTTTCCTGAGCAGGGAATGTGCTGATTGATGCTTTGGTGGGGTAATAAATCCTAAGATGGAAAGTACTTTTTTCTTTTTCTTTTTTTCCCCAGAATCGAGAAGCCATCACTCATTTGTCAATCGCGTGCTGTTAAGACAGTTGAAGCCGTTCTGATTCCTTCAAATGTGACTGGCGTAGCTCTCTTGTCTTGACGTGTGTTTATCTCTCCTTGTCCATGAGGCTGGATCTAGGGTGACCGCTTTCAGTTCGGCCTGTCATGTCCCTCAGTCATAGGAAATGCCCTTGAATTAGTTCATTGACAGCTTCTTCCTTCCCTGGTCACTCTTTCTGGAACTCCCACTGTTTGAGTGTTGGGCTCTTGGGCATTGGTCCTTTGCTTCCCCTTCCTCCTCTACCATTTTCTACCTCACTTCTCTTTGTTCTGTTTCTTGGAGAGTTCCTCTACTCTATCTCATGACCTTCTCTAAATCTTTAATTTTCCTTGTATTTTTTTAGTCTCTACGTATTGTTTCTGTTCTTCTGTTTTTTTTTTTTTTACATGACCTGATCCTGTGTCATGAATACAATACCTTTTTGCATTCCTCTGAAAATGTCAAAGATATGTATTTTTCTAGAATTTTCTTCTCCCTGAGTAGTTCTGTTTCTTCCCCCCACCCCTTCCTACTCCTCTGTTTTGGTTCTATCCTTCTTATTAGTTGGTGGCTTTGCTCAGACATCTGCAGATCCCTGATTGGGGGGCTCCGTCAGTTAGGCACCTGACTCTTGGTTTCAGCGGAGGTCGTGATCTCAGGTTTGGGGGACTAAGCCCCATGCTGGGCTCGGTGCTCAGTGCTGTCTACTTGAGATTCTCTCTCCCTCTGCTCTTGCCCCTGCTCATGCTCTCTTGCTCTAATCAATCGGTCAAAAACAATAATTTTTTAGGAAGGGGGGGTAAGGACAGTTACAGATTAAACTGCTTCTCTCCCAAAATTCCTATGATGAAGCCCTAACTCTCAAAGGGACATATAGGGCCTTTGAGGAAGTAATTAACTGGTGGGGGGGAGGGCGCCTGGCTGGTTCAGTCAGTAGAGCATGCAATTTGATCTCAGGGTGGTGAGTTCAAGCCCCACATTACAAGTGTAAAAGCCAACTTAAAAAAAAAAAGAGGAGGAGGTAATTAAAGGTAATGAGGTCATAAGAGTGGGGCCGTAAATCCAGGAATGGGACTAGAAAGGGAAGAGAGACCCGAGACCTTTCTCTCCCTCTATGCACTCAGGAGAGGAAAGGCCATGATAGACACAGCAAAAAGGAGGCCATCCGTAAGGTAGGAAGGAGGGTCTCACCAGAAACCAACCCTGCCAGCATCTTGACCTTGGATCTTCAGGGTCCAGAATGGTGAGAAATACATTGTGGTGTGAGAGCCACCAAGTCCGTGGTATTTTGTTACAGCCGCCCCTGGAGATGAACGGAGGGACTAAAACACTGACTGAAGGTTCCAAGCCGATGGCTGGGCTTGTCAGAATGAGCCTTACTATGGAGGTTCCTGGCTGGACTGTTTAATTCTGGGACGTCTGATGCCAACGTCTTTCCAGTGTCGGACTGGTCAGGTTTCCCGAAGAAACTTTTCCAAATCCTTGCTGGGAGAGAAAGGCGCGCTTGAGTGCCAGCATCCGAGCCGCATGAAGGAATAAGGAGGGCATGTGATCTCTTCGTACACACACACCGTACCTTGCCTTCAACTGTGCCTGGCGGCTTCCTGTCCAAGGACCTTCTATATTCCTGGAGTCAATTTTATGTGTCAATTTGGTTCCACCAGAGGGTTCTCAGACATTTGGCCAAATAGGTGTATCTGTGAGCACGTTTCTGGATGAGATTAACATTTAAACCGGTAGACTGAGTAAGGCAGATAGATGATGCTCCCTAATGGGAGTGAGCCGCATCTCATCTGCTCAAGGCTCGGACAGAAAAAAAGGCTGAGTAAGGAGAAGTCCTCCTGAGGGACGGACTGGGCTGGGCACAGGTCTTTTCTGACCTCTGGACTCGAACTGCACTGCTGGCTCTTTTTGGGCCTCGAGCTGTTAGCTCTAGCTGTCACTTACACTGCAGGCTCCCCTGGGTGTCAGGCCTGTGGATGTGGGAATGACACGTAGGCTCTCCTGGGTCTCCAGCATGCTGATGGCAGGTCCTAGGACTTCTCGCACCTCTCTCTCTCCCCGTGTGTGTGTGTGTGCGCACGTGCGCACGCACACATACACATCCTACTGGTGGTCCTCTTTCTGTGAAGAGCTCTGGCACATTGCCCCTTCAGAGAACAAGCCTCTAGTCCTCTGTTAAGGAGGGGGAGAGGCTATGGCCTGGAAGCCTCAGCCGGGGAGGTGATGGAGAAATGTTACTGCTTCGTACATGGTTTTTCAACAATTTTCTTTATTTTAGTCCCTTCCCTTCCTGCCTTGTTCTCCTTCCAGCGGTGAAGCCAATCCTTGGGCCGCTCAAGGATTCTGGGGCATATACATTAGGCTGCTTCTTGGTTTAGGTTTTGGCTTTTCTGTGCTGCTGGGCTGGTGTTTAGGGTTCCCTAGGGGGCTGAGGCCAGCTGTCGACCGTCCATCTATTTTCTTGCCACCACAATGTTGTTGTTTCCTCTCCTGTTTCCTTTAGCCTTGTGGGTTAATAATATGTGTAATGAAAACCTCTGCACTGTAGTTTTAGAAGGATTTGGAAGAGAATGAAATTTCATCTATCTAGAACTTTCTTTTCAAACCTGAAGCCAAACTTATTCTTGGACAAACTGTCAGTATTCTTTAAAAAAAAAAAACCAAAAAACCCCCAAAAACCTCTTAATTCACTTAGTTCACATATTACGCATCTGGAATTTATAAGTTTCTCTTTCAAAAGAATCAATTTCAAGAACAAAGTAAGCAATGTTCTAATATTAGAACAACTGACATTAAATGTGAAGAAGTTTGGGATAACACTAGAAGTTATTTTTACGTATTCTGTTTATGCACCTTTCAGAGACAGACAGCCACACACACACAGCAGCCCTGGGTTCTGGAGGCTGTGTAAGAGTAAATAATCCCATAACCTACAAGATCGGTCTCTATCAGCAAAAGGCACCTGTGAAAGTGGCATTTACAACTCTTTTTTGTTTATTTCCCCCAAATACAACAGATTCCGTGTTTTCTGAAGACTATGTTCAAAGACAGAAGGAACTGTGTTCTAGCTATGAAAAGGTGTTAAAGTTGGGCCTTCCCTTTTGGCCCACTGGGCACTTACAGTCAGGCGTAACCTACAGCCTTACCATGCTGCCCTTTGTAGGGCTGCCATAAGATCAGATCAAATGTCAGCAAAATGCTTCACAGTGTCTGCATATAGTAATCACTCAATAAATGTCACCTCCTATTATCAACATGCAAGCTTCTTCTTTAGTCTTCTGGTGACCATAACTCTGTAATAGTTCAATAATATCTTACTGCAAGCGAAGATTTAAGAGACGTCTACTCAGCCACAGTTACAAAGATGGGAGCCTCATAAACTTTCTTCATAAATGACCAGACGTGTGTCTCAATGAAGTCAAGGAACAACGACATGTTGGAGAGCAACACCTGAAAACATCATCAAATTGTTGTTTTCTAACCAATGCTTCAGTTCATACGGAAATCTCCATTTCAGTTGGTTGTTTCTATATGTTTTCAAATTTTCAAAAGCAAAAAATAACTCCAGCATCCTCCGATCTCACCTTCCAGAATTAAAATTGCCTTTATGGCTTATTCTGTTCCACGTACCTCACTCTGGTGTATAAAGTCTGACCTGTACTCTGACCTTCGTTCATTGAGCCTTCCTGCATTTCCTACAGGTGTCCCTCCCTCCCCTACAAGACTTGAGCCATGATGTCTTCCCTTTGGTTTCTCCATGCTCATCCACTCCGAAGGTCTCTGTGTGAAAGCCACGGCTGGCCCTTGGTTCTGATCAGAGTTCACACACCAGCTCTACAGAGAGGTAGGTCTCTGCTGACCAACACGGTAAGTCTCCCCAGTCTTTATTTATTATATTCATCTATCAATTTGCAACATAACCTCTGGTATTTTGCTGATTTTGTTTTGTTTGCTGGTTTCCTCCCTGGCTAGAATATACGCTTCCTGGGAAGAGAGTCCTTGCCGATGTTGCCCAACACTGAGGAGTCAGGTGCATAGGAGAACTCAATAAATATCTGCTGAGTGAACGGCGGAGAAAAAATCATAAAGGCAGTCCTCCTGATTATATACACTTGGCAAAAACCTTTAAATCTGCATTTAAAAAATGCAGGAGACAATTAAGTTTTCATGTCCTTATGTACAGTTTTTTGGGTCCCTTCTATCAGGCTTGGCAAGCCTTTGACATGGGGCCTACTGAAGAATACTGGGCCTGGAAACACAGTTTTTAAGGTAATGAAATTTTATTTTATCTAGTAACCAGGAAGTAAAAGCTCATTTTTAAATTTTATTTTTGGTTCATTTTTTAAACTGTTAATATTCCAGGCCAAGATGGAAAGAGTACTAACCACTGATGATTTTAACAATTACACAGGTATTAAAAACAAGACAAAGGGCCCCAAACAGAGTCGTTTACGCTAGGCCCTACATTGCCAAACCAAGATATAATTACAGTTTTTGTGCCAGAAATGTATTCTGAAGCCAGTCCATCAGGAATCACTTGATCAGCACCGATTAGGTCATTTGCCCGGTAAGACTCCTGCCATCCCCTGAAGGAGAGTAACCTTGTAACATACATAACCCCCACTCCTGCTCCCTTCTGCCTCTAAGTCTCTTGTTTTGTACAGCTCCTCAGAGCACCTTTCCGTCTGCTGGATTGGATGCTGCCCCATTCATGAACTGTTGGCTAAAGGCATTAAGATCTTTAAAATTTACACAGGTGAATTTCATTTTTTTTGAACACATTTTGTATGTGTCTTTTTAACACATAATTTGTATGTGTTTTATAGATACACATATACCCTATTTTTGTTTCCCCCCCCTGCCCCCATTAGTTTTGCTGGTGAATAGGTCTCTCTCTTAATCTCTCCTTTTTTAAGGCAATCTCTACAGCCAACTTGGGGTTTGAACTCATGACCCCGAGGTCAAGAGTAGCATGCTCTACCAACTGAGGCAGCCATACACCCTTTTATTTGTTTTCTTAAACTGAAGACATTAATGCCATGTAATTGGTTCTTAACCTTTTGTGGGATAAGGATCCCTTTAAGAATCTGATGAAAACCAATGAGTCCCTCCCCAGGGGGGAAATTCATATAGACTCTTAGACTGTTCTACACAACTTCGGTTTCCAGACCCTCGGAAGCCTTTGGGCACAGTAACCCAGGCCAAGAAACTCCTGTGTGGTTTTTAATTCCCTCTAGAATCTCCTCAAGGCATAGGGATTTTAGAATATTCATCTTACCACCTGCTAAGCTCAGAATGCCAGCTTATCTTTTTTGTTTTCTATTTTAAAAAATCAAGAAAAGTAAATGCTACACTTTTACCTCCCGGAAACACGAAATACTGTAAAGCTCTGTGGTGATGGTTTTGTGCCCACAGATGACAAGGCAGGGGTGTCACTTAGCACTCTTTACATCATGCTGATTTGCAATACTCTTAGTAACACAGTTTCAATTCAAATACAGAAACAGTGTTGTGGAGCCGAGTATTAATAAAAGCAATTAGTAAAATTTAAATGCAATTCTTAACTTTTAAACATATGGCGCCCTATAACTTTGTTTTTAACTTGGTGGTTTGGAAATGGGCCATACTTTTCCATTATAAATGGTGGTTATACAGCAAAGGAAACAGTCAACAAAACTAAAAGACAACCGACAGAATGGGAGAAGATATTCATAAATGACATCAGATAGAGGGCTAGTATCCAAAATCCATAAAGAACTTATCAAACTCAACCCCCAAAGACAAATAATCCAATCAAGAAATGGGCAGAAGACATGAACAGACATTTCTGCAAAGACGACGTCCAGATGGCCAACAGACCCATGAAAAGGTGCTTAACATCACTCAGCATCAGGGGAACACAGATCAAAACCACAGTGAGATACCACCTCACACCAGTCAGAATGGCTAAAAGTAACAAGTCGGGAAATGACAGATGCTGGTGAGGATGCAGAGAAAGGGGAACCCTCCTACACTGTTGGTGGGAATGCAAGCTGGTGCAGCCACTCTGGAAAACAGCATGGAGGTTGCTCAAAAAGTTGAAAATAGAGCTACCCTGTGACCCAGCAATTGCACTACTGGGTATTTATCCTAAAGATACAAATGTAGTGATCCGAAGGGGCACATGCACCTCAATGTTTACAGCAGCAATGTCCACAATAGCCAAACTATGGAAGGAGCCCAGATGTCCATCGACAGATGAATGGAAAAAGAAGATGTGGTATATATATACACAATGGAACACTATGCTGCCATCAAAAGCGAAATCCTGCCATTTGCCACAATGTGGATGGAACAAGAGGGTCTTATGCTAAGCGAAATAAGTCCATCAGAGAAAGACAATTATCATATGATCTCACTGATATGAGGAATTTGAGAAACAAAACAGAGGATCATAGGGGAAGGGAGGGAAAAATGAAACAAGACGAAACCAGAGAGGGAGACAAACCATAAGAGACTCTTAATCTCAGGAAACAAACTGAAGGTTGCTGGGGGGGTGGGGAGGGATAGGGTGGCTCGGTGATGGACACTGGGGAGGGTATGTGCTATGGGGGGGTGCTGTGCATTGTGTAAGACTGATGATTCATAGACCTAATAAATAATATGTTACATGTTAATTAAAAAAATTTAGAAGAAAAAAGAAAAAGAAAAAAAGTCTGTGTGACTAGGAACGAATTTAAAATGAAAAAAAAAAAATGGTGATTATCTTCTGGTAGACCTTTCAAGCTGGCAGAACCCAAAACAATAACACAATGACAAGAAACAGTCCAGACGATATTCGACCGGCAGAGCATTTGCCTTGGTTCGGCTATACTTAAGTGCCACTGACAACCCGCTTTCTGAGGGTGTTCTTCCAGTATTGGGCCACACTAGATTAACCTCAGCGTGCTCTGTCTCTGCTTCTGTCCCAGATTCTGAAGCAACTGTCTTTGTTTCTGAGCTGACTTTCTCTGGAAGGTTACATGGCCCGTGTCTACTGGCCAGATGGTATAGCACGCCGTTCTCACGGATGAACCCATTTCTTTATCCAGCCTTATTAGCAATTATGTGGTCAGCCTACACTTCGTCACTCACTCAGCAAGCACTCACTGTTGGTGTCTCCATCTATGAGAGACGTCCAATGATGGCTGTTCAGCGGTGGTGGACAGAGAATAAACAAAGACAGAAGCAAGCCCGTCAAGTGACAGAAATCAGTCTGCACGGTGCTCTGAGAGCCCACGGATGGTCTTACACGTGCCCTCCAAAAGTATATTAACATTTTTGGACAAATCTGCTTTTTGGGGGGAAGAGTGCGTATGTATGGGTGTGTGCCTAGTGTGTGTACGGCAACAAGCATTACATATAATCAGATTCTCCCAAAATGTCAAGAACCATTGGCCTAGAACTAGGGATGGGTGAAGGTCTCTTACAAACTAGTCGCCTAGTGACCATGGATGCCAAAGTGCTTCAAACACTCGATGTCCTCATAGGACTGGCTGAGCACTACAGGGAAGGAGTACAGGACAGTGACACAGGGAGAGGTGTCCTTGCTTGCTCACCGCACCTGACAAATGGGAAGAGCAGAAGTGAGCCCGGCTCTCCCTCTTTAAAAGGCAGTTACACACGCACATCCTTTGGGGTCTGGAGCTCCATTTTAGGGGGTTTCTCAAAGTTTCAGTTATAATCCACATGTAGTTCATCTCCCTTACAAGAGTTTCAATAAAAAACTGTTTCCCCCACCTCATTCTCTTTCCAATGATGCTTAGCATCACTCGCTTGGTCTTTGATAGAGTACCAGGCACGTAACTTGCCCATAATTTCATGAAGTTTATACTGTTTTGCTTTGTGAGACCTAAATGCCAAGAAGGAAGACTCCACAAGACCTACTGAAGGATAAGCAGACAGATAGGGTCACATTAAAGAACACCAAGAGATAATTAGCAAGAGAGTCAGTAGGCCACAGGAAACCACCCTAATCAGTGCCTGGTTCATCAGTGTTTTGTTTCCTGAAAAATATATATATTTTTTGGACCATGACATCTAGATCTAACAAACTGGTTAAGAATTGAAGATGAGGGACTATGACGGCTTTTAACTTCTAAGTTTCCTCACAATTTCCATTCTGTGTTTCTCCTGTTTTCAACAGAGATTAACAAAAAGGTCAAAGTGTGAAAGAAATTTGGGCACAGCAAGGGAGAGCTTACACCCTGGATCTCACTTGAAGCTGGTCTTGGGGTGAAAGACAACATGGCAATTAGTGGAGAGGCAAAGGGAACAGGTTAGAGATAAGAGACAATGCCAGAGCTTGACCCTCAGCATGGACAGATACCCCGTAGACGGCCAGAACAATACCAGTGTCAGCCTACGGGCCCCTCTCTGTCCATTCGCCCATTTTGCCCTTAGCATGGAGGAAGCACTGGGCCATCGCCTTCCCTCACCAAGCCTCAGGGAGCCGATTCCTACATCTTTAAAGCAGCCTTGCTGGTTAATGCATTTTGCCTTTAAATGAATAAGATTTGGGCTCTAACATTCTATTTAAAATAGAAAATCAAGGATTCTGTATTTTAATCAAGTCTCTTAGAGCTTTCCTTTAGGCCCTGTTTTTCCTTCTCCCCGGCCCACTATAATTTCTTCTAGACTAAGTGGTTAGGAAGCAGAGGACAGAGCCAGAATTGCTCGGTTTAAAATCCCAACTCCACCACGATCTGTGGAACTCTGAACAAGTTCCTTTTATTCTCCGTGCCTCAGTTTCCTCAAATGTAAAATGGAGGATACGAACAGTCATTCCCTAGGGTTACCGTGAGGATGAAAGGCATTGATATTTGTAAAGCACCAAGACAGCCTGGACTACCCAAGGGGCAAACCACCAGCATCGTCCAGCTCACAGGTCAGAGGGATTCTTCCTTCAAAGCCTCTCTTGTTCCTTCTTTCTACCTGATTTAGATCCACCACCAACCTCTTTGACCTCATAGCAACACAATTTCTTCAGCCGCTCCATTCCCGCCTGCAGCTTTTCTCCATTTTGATGCGCCCTACATGTGGTTTCTAATTTCATTTCCTCCAACACTACTGAAATCGGGCCACTCCTCTGCTTAAACACAGTGGCTGTTGCCTGTGGACTACAGGTGATGGCCTTCTGATGTTTCAGCTTGAGATCATTAGCTAAGAACATTCTCAAGGGCTAGCAAGGTTGTGTGTGATCAGAGAGTCAAAATCCCCTTGACGGGCCCCAAAACACTTCCCAAAATGATCCTTCTCATTATTCACGACAAACCTTGCATTCTAGAAGGGCTAAATTTCTCATCATTTTCTAGAAACACCTGGTGCCTCACTCTTGGTACCTCACCTTAAAAGTTCCTTTTCTCCTGACAGTGACTTTGATCATTTCACTCATAAGGCTGAGAGTTTTAACTGCCCTTTGTATCATTATAGCCATCAAGACATACTGCCTTGTATTATCGCCCTTTATGCCATCCTTCTCCTCCTTTCTGGATTATATGCTGCTTGAGACGAAGGAACCACCTAGAATGGCAGCATGCCATTAATATGGGCAGCAGCACCCAGCCCAGCCCCTTGGTGTAGAAGTTTATTTGACATTAGGTAAATTAATTCGTGTTATCCCAACTGCAGTTCTCACCATAATTTTTAATAAAATATCAGCAGTTCTGATTGCCAAAGTGATCAAGAAACTTAAACCATTCCCCCAAAGCCATGTTTTGGGTCATGACGGTCAATGGGACAGCTGTGGTCACTGTTCAGGAGTGAGGAGTGCTGCAGAGAACCCGCTTCCCACTTCCCATCTGCCCTTGCACCACTATGGCTGCTAACAGAAGATAAAATCAAATTAAATTTTTTTTACAGTGGTCTTTACGTTCTTTACTAGGATAGGATTTCAGGTACCTGACACATTATTCATTTGGGTAACCTTTGTAAAACTTTGGAGAACACACTGATTTTCATTTTAATAGCATTTGAGTGATTCTGGGTTAACTTGGTAAGAAGAATGAAGAGTTCTGTTCTCTGGGGCCCTCTGTTAAGAATTAGTATCAAGTTAGTTGGGAAAAGGGCTGTCAGTTACTGCTTTGGATTAACTCTGTATGGCCTTAGTAATATCATTCACATGTTTTTGTGCTTGATTACAGAACCCACTGGAATTTACCTGTAGAATCTTTCCTTTACCTTTTTCCATTTGATTGTCCTAACAAAACATGTTCAAAGAACCCAGAAAGTGGTTGGAGAGGATACTCTGTGATTTCCTAGATAACAAAGGTTGAGAGGAAAGGCAGTAAGGGATATAGCAAACATGGAAAGTATTTCTGATTCCAACAGAATGTCTTTGACACTCAGTAATATTCAGAGAGAGAGCTGCTGAGTTGCCATCATAGCATTTCGAGAGTAACATTTCACTCATCGCCTATGAATTTCTCCTAAAAATTAAAGATACTTCATCCATTAATCTTTCTAGCGCCTCTTGACTCACCCAAGTTTTGATCCGTGCAGTTTTTGAGGATGAAAACTCTGTATGTACTGTCTGCTGTGCAAATATACAGATACTGCAAAGAAATAAATTTCCACCTTTCCAAGTTTACTTTTCCCGACATGTCACTGCACCCTCAACTGAAGCATCTCACTTAAAAAGAGAATAGTCTAACCATTAAAAACTGTTAGAAATAATTCCAAGATTTAAAATGAATGAAAACTAAGGAATGAAAAGTCTTTCAGACTATGTTACTGTGGAGGCCTGTCCATTTTAAGACGGAAAGTGTGAACTCCACTAAGATTTCCGAGGTCTCGGGGCCTACTCTTTTCCTTCTTCCATGATTCCATCACACACTTGGGGTTAAAAATTCTTACCTCACAATGGGTAACTACAGAGTGGAGAGGCCAGACGACACCTTAACCAAGTGATCAAAGTTAGCAGCACCAATAGGGATGAAAGGACCCCAGGCGCCTCCAGATGTGACGTTCTGAGAAGACCAGAATATCATTCACTTAGTTAAATAGGAATCTAATCACGAGAGAAACGAAACCCAAATTGAGGGACATTCTATCAAATACCTGGCCAGTATTCTTAAAAAATGTTAATAAATCATGAAAGATTAAAAAAAAAAAAAAAGCTGAGGAAGTGTCTAGGTTCAAGAAGATGATGAAAATTAGAGATGTGAAAACTAAGTTAAGACTCTATCCTGAACTGAGTCCTAGACTGGAAAATGAGAGCTTGGGAGGATGTTGCTAGGACTCTGGAAAGACTGGAATATAAACTGTGGGCTAAAGTCTTGTACCCACATTGAATTTCCTCAGTTAGAAAACGATATTGTGATTATGGAAGATTCTAGTTCTTAGGAAACACTCACTGAATCTAAAGCAGTAAAGGGGCATGATATCTGTAATCTACTCTGAAATCGTTCAGGGAAAAATGTCAGCCAGTCTGTCTGTGTATCTATCTAGCCAACAATTGGGAGAAAGCAAATTTAGCAAAAATGTTGAAGCTTGGCAAAGGATCTGCTGGAGATGTGCTATTCCTACAACTTCTCTGTTAAGTTTAAAATCATCTTAAGGAGTTTACAATTTTTCTAGGGCCTATAAATAAAAACTCACTGCTATAATAGAAAAATAAAACTTTGGAAACCAGTACTTTTTTGGTCAAAATGTTCTAAAATTATTTTGAATTTCTGGGATAAATGTTTATTTTATGGTTTATAAGAGCATGGAGCAAAAAGTCAGAAAGAAGAGCCCACATCTCAGGCATTTTCACTTAATTGTTATAAAACCTTGGGCAAATTTACTTTTCTTTGAGCCTCAGCTGGTTTGTCTGTAAAATTAAAAAAAAAAAATACCAGATACGTAAAAGTATGGTCAGAAGAATAACATGAGACAAAGTACATGAAAAGCACAGACTATGTTTCTTTCTGGCACTCATTAACATTCAAACAAAGAAAGCTTCTTTCCCCTACCCACATAACTTTTTTTTTTTCTTAATTTAATTTTTTTTTCAGTGTTCCAAAATTCATTGTTTATGCACCATACCCAGTGCTCCCATAACTTCTAATCTTACAGACCACTTCTACTTTATTATGAATAGCAAAAAGAAAGCCTCAGGACAGTCATCTTCCATTATGAGCTATCAGAACATAACTAGCACAGTGTATTTTATCCATTTGAATGCTTATCTGCTCATATATGATATTTTAGTCCTTAATTATGAGATAAACATGGTTCTAAGAGGCAGGAATTAGAAAAGCATGTCACGTTAAATTGCCAAATATATTTTGTTGACCTACATACACATTTAATATTAGCTCTATTACTGGGAACTATACTTATAGGTCCTTTGGAAGGTTATAAATATGACATTATTAATGAACCATAGTTATCACAGAAAAATAATAATATAAGATCAAAAAATAAGTTAGATCATTATAAGGTTCTTTTATCTTTAGAAGTTACTCCAAAGAGTCTACTCACTTCTAAAGTTGTTAATAAAAAGTGAATTCAAATTGAATATTACAATTTTAATAAATCAAGTTCATATAAAAGGCATAAAAGAATTATGTAGATCCTTGCAATTTTTCTGAAACTTATATAAAACAAGGTACGTAATCACCATAGAAAAAAAGTTAGAATAAAATATAATAAAGATGACTTTCCAAAGGATAGAACTTATATTCACCTGATTTAATATGAATTCACTCAGTCCTTCTCAACCCTATTACCTACCACACTTCAGCATCTGAGAGAAAACCACCTATCTCCCTACTGTTTTGTGGTAATTAAAATTCATAAAAGAAGCAAGATAAAAATAAATGCCAACAGGAAAACCAAAAATTAATCATAAGAAACAAATCGAGTGTATTTTTTCTACAGAAGTTTTCTTTTTGAACTATCTTCTGTAAGCTGACTACAAAGCACAGAAAGATTACTATCATAGAATTTAAGGCTCTGAAATCATACTGGACTCTCTGTTGTCCTAAAGTTGATTTATACAAACCATGGGTCCAAAATATAGTCATCACTGATCTTTTTCTTACAATGGCTTGTAATTAACAGAAGAGTCCCATGAAAGGACTTTAGGTATCAACAAAAAACATCTGTATCCTTCTTATCTTTATCATCCTAAACAAAGAGCAAGTTCACGGAGACTCCATCCTGGGGTTAGAGGCTACCCACGTCCAGCACAGGTGTAATCCCTTGGGTCTGACGAGGCGAAGCTTATATGCAGTGACTGCTCATCACTGCCGGTCAGGGCCCAATAAAACGTCAGGCAGGGTTCCGTGGTAGGCAGGCAAGGGTCAGATTCAGGAGACAGGAAACTAGGGGTCGCAGTGAGGGTACCTGGAGAAAAGCTGGCATTTTCTGAAAGAACGATTCAGGCTGAGAGGAATCAGGAGCATGATATATATATATTTTTAATATTTTATTTATTTATTTGAAAGAGAGAGAGAGAGACAGAGATCGTGAGCAAGGAGAAGGTCAGAGGGAGAAGCAGACTCCCCGTGGAGCTGGGAGCCTGATGCGGGACTTGATCCTGGGACTCCAGGATCATGACCTGAGCTGAAGGCAGTCGCTTAACCACCTGAGCCACCCAGGCGCCCAGGAGCATGATGTTTTTTTGGAAAAAAAAAAAAAAAAATCCCTTGTGGCAGGAAACAGAAATAAGGACGTCACCAGTGATCTCTCCCCGAGCTGTTTCGCTAGGTCCCTGCACAGGTTCCTGGATGGTGAGGTACCCCACCAGCCGATGGCCATGTCTATCGTTTATACCCCCAAAAGACTTTCCTCTTAGAAACAGCACTTCATTTCTTTCATGAGATCCTGATAAAACATTCTGCTTTTATTTACTCCAAACTAATCATATTTGTCAAATTCTCTAATACTACCATTTCAAGATGGTAGACAACCAAAGGGCTTAATAGTACTGGCCAGGCCAAGGTATTATCGACATTGGCCGACTTCCCGCTACATGACTAAGGCCGAGCAATTCTTGTTATTTTCACATTCTTCAAAGCTCCAGACATTATCACCCTGTTTTCCTTTACTCTTCCAGTGTGAGAATGTGATAAAAGGAAAGTACTCAGTTTTAAAAGGATTTAAAAAAGAACGCTCCCCCATCAGAGCACCAGCTTCTTCAAACGTTCCCAAATTCAGAGTTTTCTACAGGTTCAAAACACACACACACACACACACACACACGCACACACTCATGCACACACAGTTGATAAGCTTATCTTACCGCACTTAGAACAAAAACACAAAAAAAGATAAAGAGGCTACAAGCAAAAAGCCAATCCTGTAACCGCCATGTAGAAAGAGTTTGGGAAGAGATAAAAGCACGTCGGTGGAGGGACAGAGAACAGACAAGGGCAGGGGTCTGGAGGGTCTGGCATTTCTCCTTCTGAGTAGAAGAGGCCTAGGCCTGGTCTAGGAGAACACCAGTAGCGCCAGCAAGCACAAAGGCAGAAACAGAATGTAATGCCCTAAATTTCTGGCATGTTCAAGGGTCCTTATAAAATGTTCTGGCCTACCAATATTTGTCTGTGGGCCTGGAATCAATCAAAAACCAACAAAGTGACTTCTGGACAGCAAATTAATATTCTCCACGGAACACAAAATTACTTTGCTGACATGGAGCTAAGTCTAACTTGGAATTATTAAGTCCACAGGAAAAGTATTTATTGAAGTTCTCAGGAATAAGTCCCAGAGACTTCTTAAAACTGCCCTATTAAATCTCCAGACCTGTCTTGTGCAATTTCCTAACTGGGCTTTCCGACTCTTTTATTCTTTGTCCACGGCACCGAGAATGAGCTTTCAAAAACAGACACATGACTACTGCTCGTCAGCAGCTCCCTCCCACCCACAGGAGAGGCTGAGGCCACATCATGTGGCTGATAAGGCCATTTAGTCTAAGGTTTGCCTGTGGCTCCCGGCCCATTCAGTGACTGTACTAACCTTACACTCGCAGGCTGCTCTCTTGCCCACGAACAACAAACAGAAAACTGCGACATACTTCACTGTCCTAAATATCACGCATTTTTTGCTCAATAAATGATCCATGTTGTCTGTATTCCCAGGGCTCTTCAAGTGCAGCTCCTCCTGGGGGGCTTGGGGCAGGGGAGATGAACATGGGGGCACGCTGGGAACGCCAAGCCGCCGGGCACTGTGAGAGCATAAGGTGTGTTGGGTCTTGCAAGACCGAAGAGTGGAGAGGGGGTGGGGAGCTTCTCTGTGAGATCTGGGTCGGTTAGGTCATTACTCTGAGCCTGGGTTTCCTTATTTGCAAAATGACTAATAAACTGTGAGAGTGAAATTAGGCAATCCACACCAAGGGCTCAGAGCAAGGTTGGACATATGCTGATTGCTAAACAAATGTTAATTCTTACCACTATTTCTGTCCTGGCATTATAATGATGAGGCCTATAGACACTGTGCCTGTTGGGGAGCAACAAGGGTTGGTTTGCACAGACCTCGGGACAAGCATGTGTCACCCATGACACAGCACAACCTGGGTAGCATAAAGCTGAAAGCAATTCATTTATCTGTCTCAAAAAGCTAGACAATGCTCTCAGTTCAAACTATCCCACTGCGGGCACATTAATTTCCTATTTATTGCTACAGTAACAAATTAGCAAACTTAGTGGCTTAAAACAACACAAATTTATTATCTTAACGATTCTGAAGCCAGAAGTACAAAACGGGTCTTACGGGCTAAAATCGAGGTATTAGCAGAGCTGTAGTCCTTTTGGAGAACCTGAGGGACAATGTGTTCCTTGGCTTTTCTGGCTTCCAGAGGCAGCCTGCATTCCTGAACTGCTTGTCCCGCCCTGATCTTCAAAGCACAGGGCTCTGATCCTCTGCTGTGTCCTCATATCTCCTCCCTAGAACTTGAACCCTCATGCCTCCCTCTTCTAAGAACCCTCCTGACTACGTTGAGCCCACCCAGATAACCCGCAACCATCTGCCATTTCAAACGCATTAACTTAATCACATTCTCCAAGACCTTTTTACTACTGTGGTAACACGTTCACAGGTCTGGGGATTAGGATGTGCTGTCTTCCAGGGGCCCATTATTCTCCCTAGCACAGCTAGGCCCACGGCTGCCATTCTGAGCCCTCATAAACCACCAAATGAAGTATTAAGTTTTAGTATCTCTAGTCAATTAATTGATTATACAGGCAAAAAGTTTTCAGATTCATAATAGAGTAAAAGATAAAAGAATTGGGAGATGCAGATTACATACTTCGAAAAAGAAAAGCACTTAGACTTTCAAAAAAATACTGTTTGAAAGTTGACCTTATAACCGTATGATAGAGAATCAAAGATTATTAAGAATTTCAAGGGCCTGGGGCACCTGGGTGGCTCAGTGGATTAAAGCCTCTGCCTTCAGCTCAGGTCATGGTCTCAGGGTCCTGGGATCGAGCCCCGCATCAGGCCCTCTGCTCAGCAGGGAGCCTGCTTCCCCCCCTCTCTCTGCCTGCCTCTCTGTCTACTTGTCATCTCTGTCAAATAAATAATTAAAAAAAAAAGAATTTCAAGGGCCCTTAGAGATATTAAATTCAATTTTCTATTTGTTAAATGAACAGCATCTCAATAAAAGTTCACACAAGGTAGAAGGTTCCCAACCAACTCTCTGGCTTAAAATATAGATCATTCTTTACTTCTATTACTATAGAGTCTTCATGGGAGACTAGTAAGTCATCTGCTGAAGTCAATACACAATAAAACTATGGTCAGGCTAAAAACTCTATCCAAATTGGAAGTAAAAAGAGAAATAATATGCCCAGAAAGGAATTTAAAAGATTAACTGTATTTGGAGGGATCAAGTACAATTAATTGCAGAAGAATCCCAAGATATTCCTTCTAAAAAAAAAAAAAAAAAAAAAAGAAGTTAAAATGAAAAGGATGTTGAGAAAAGGAGTGTCCCTCCAGGTGTGTTTGGGAATCGGTTTAGAATAAAGAACGCTAGACAATCTGGAGTATGAAGACACCTGAAAATATTTTTACCTCTCCCCCAAAGAAAAAAGCTTAGTTTGAAAATAGGAGAATGTGTAAACAATGCGGTTATCTTATCAAGTAAGGCAAAAAAGCTGGGATGTAAAAAATGGAAATTAAGGCAAGTTGATGTACTCGAACAAAGAATTTTAGCAACATCTAGAAAAAGTGACAAAGCTCTTTCTGCATGCTGTGTTTCTGTTTTGCCTTTCAAGATCATGTCCTGGACTCACATGCAGCTGAACTTGGGAGAGGCGTTATATGTCACCGGATAAGCTCTGTATATGATTCAGGAACAATTCCTTATTCAACATCTGCTCCAAGTGGTGACCCTGCCCTGGTATGAACATCTCCAGCAAAAACTCAGTCCCTCCCAGGGAAACCTTCTGTGGACACTTCCAGGAAAGCTGCCTCTGTCGACCCCAAGGATGGCCCTTCTAGAGCTCAGGAACCCTAACCCGCACTCCTCAGGGCTGAGTCCAGAAGAGTACCATGGCCTTGTCATCCTTGGGGTAAATATTCTAGAAACTGCAGCTAAATGAGTTATGGTTCTTTTTATGCTCACACATATCTGAAGACACAAACTTGCTCTCTGATTCCAAGAAGTGAGACAAGCAAGCAGGGGGATTTACTATCACAATTTAACATTTTAAATCAATACATACATTCTAATGGCCACTCTTGCCACATAAAGAACTTTCTTTTTCCAGGTCACAGGCCTCTTAAAGATTTCAACCCAACTGCATTATTTTTCATCAAAATTTTCTTAGAAAGAAACTCTGGAATAGATAGCTAAGACTTAAGTGACCTTTTCTAGGCAGACTAAGAATCTCAGCAACAGTTTGAAAATACTGTTAGAGTTACTTAAGATTAATGAAGACTAATGAAGGAAGACTCAATCGAAAAGAAAGTATAAACATGCAAATTTGACCTTTCATCTAAAAGTCTAAGGTCACTCTCGTTTAGCTTAGGGGATCTTACTATTAAATCTCTTATACATTAATAATCTTGCAAAAGCTAAGAAAAAAATAAATTTTAGTTTATCTTGTTCATGAAGATGCACTGCCTAATTTATTTTCATTCTAAATTTAATAGAGTTAGCTCTTTTTTGGGGGCAGGGAATTAAAGATTAGAGAAAAATTCTCCCCTCCCACCAATGCAAATACAAAACTCAGTTGGGCTTTACCCATTTGGTGATTTAAGGGATTAAGAAATACACAGAATTTGGTTCATTTATCAGACCTCTACCAGAAAACATTTAAAACTGGAATTTATTTATATTAATACTAGGAGTCATATAAAGGTAGTTATGAAAAAAGGGGAATTTACACTGAAATTCTCTATTTTACGTCATTTATGCCAGAGGGAGAACAGTTTCGGGGCTTAGTTTTGGTGAAAATATAGTACGTCTAAGACAACAAGAGACCATCACTGAGCGGCACTCTGCAGCCAGAAGGAGCTGTGACTTGAAAACAGCAGAATTTTTTTTTTTCAATACTAGGTTAGAATCTACCTTTACTGTTGGTTTTCTGGGCAGGAAAATGGGAAATAAATTAGGTAAGAAGGAGCTGCTACCCATTTGCAGCTGTGTTTTACTTGAGTGAAGTCTGCTTGCTAAGCGGTTTCATCAAGTCCCGAAAGACGTAGACGACTGCTCATTTTTGAGAAATTTAAGAGAGCCATGAAGAGTCAGTGCACATCCTATACCCTCTCCCAGACTGCAGGTCTCTAAGGTCTCACCATTAATGCTTAATTCCCCTTATTCAAGGTCCTGAATGTTGTAAGGTGAGCCTCTTCTGGCTGCGGTTCTTACCTGGAGCAGAACTGCACACGGTAGAGAAGGGCTGTGGACTGCCTTGTATCTCTGCCCCCGAAAAGATACTTGGAAGTACTTTACCCCCAACACCCCAGCATGTAACTTTATCTCAAAAGAGGGTCACTGCAGAGGCACCTCATTAAGATGAGGAGTAGGGGGGGCGCCTGGGTGGCTCAGTCGTTAAGCACCTGCCTTTGGCTCAGGTCACGATTCCAAGGTCCTGGGATCGAGCCCTGCATCAGGCTCCCTGCTCAGCGGGAAGGCTGCTTCTCCCTCTCCCACTCTCCCTGCTTGTGGTCCCTCTCTCGCTGTGTCTCTCTATCTCTGTCAAATAAATAAATGAAATCTTTAAAAAAAAAAAACAACCAGATGAGGAATCGGGTGGGTCCCTAATCAAATCCAACTGGGGTCCTTTTAAGGAGACAGTCGTGGGATGACAGTTACATAGGGACACCATGTGACAATGGAGAGGAGGAAAGATTCAGCTACGTGGTCCCGAGGGAGCAGGCGGCCTGTTTCGACTTCTCGTTTCTAGAACGGTGAGGCAATCAATGTCTGCTGTGTTCCATAGAAAGACAAACTTAAACGCACGTTATTAAGCGAAATGAACCAATCCGAAAAGGCTACTTACTGCATGATTCCAAGTCTATGACATTCTGGAAAGGGCAGAATGATGGAGACAGTAAACGTCAGTGGCTGTTAGGGAAAAGGGAGGAATGAACGGGCGGAACGCGGAGCAGGGAAGGGCAGTGAAGCGGGTCTGCTCGATCCTCTAACAGTGGATACACGTAATTACACATTATCCAAACCCTCAGAACGCGTGTGTAAGCCAAGAAGAGAATGTAAGGGAAGCTATGGAGTCGGGGCGATAACGATGTGTCAGTGTAGGTTCATCAGTGTAACAAACGGGTGGGATGTTGATCCTGGGGGTACGTGTGTGGGCAGGGAGTCCGTGGGAAGTCTGTGTCCTTCCCATGCAGTTTTGCTGTAAACCTAAAACCCCTTGAAAATATAAAGTCCAAAACAGGACAAGAAGTTCTGCTATACCAGGACCAGGTTATTAAGATCTAAAAATGTAAGGAAGATGTCAAGGGGCTAGGTCGAAAAGATAGAAGATAAGAGGAAAAGCAAAAGCATCTGAAAGCTGATTTTAAGCAGTGAGTCTTGCTTCTGGCGGAGGCAAACGAGGTGGTATCAGACCAAGGATCTTGCCAACAACAATTAGAAAAGGTGAATAAAAATGTCTGATGTTCTGATTCAACATCAAAAACTAGCAAGACTCGAGAGAAGGGAAGTCCGTGAGCTTAAGCACCTGGAGCCACTGTTTCCTTCTATGTTTGTATCGGTTTGTAAGCAGTGGCCAGGAGGCCAAGGAACCGAGCAAAAGCTAAGAGACCTAGAGGCCACACAGAGCCTTCGGCATTCTCATGAGCCTGGGGAGACAAATATTAGCGTTGAGAAAAAGGCCTGGTAAGCACCACAGACTGTCCGATGAGGCCCTGAAGAGGTACACTGGTCGGTACCTGCATATGGCTTTCTACCAGCTCACGAGAGCTGACTATGTACATCTCTTTCCAATTCCACACTCATGCGGGCCACACAGGCGGTCGGAAACTGGCAGCAGTCGATGGAAATGAACAAATGCCACAAGGAAGAAGCCTTCCCACTGAGAGTCGGTCACGCACTGCCCAGCACATCACTGGCTGCATTCGAAAAGGAAGGGCAAACCAGAAATACACCAAACCTCAGAAAGGCTGAAAAAGAGATTAAAAAATCAACCTCAGACCAATTACAATAATCAGTCCTTCCCTTAGAGCCTGGCAGAAATACAATCAAGTCCTTCTAGAAGGAAGATACATTACTGTCTAGAACCTATTGTTTCATTTTGGTTTTAAACAAACAATGGTCACCATTTAACAAAAATGATCAGGTACTTGGAAAGAAAAGACAAATGATCAAAATGAAAAAAAAAAAAAGAAAAAGAAAAAAGGACTACGGAAACAACCAATATTACAACCAGATACTGGAGAATTCAGAATGAGCTTTAAGATAACTGAGTAATATGTTCAAAGACTACAAAGGAAAATATGAGGAATTTTACCAGAACACTAGAATCCATGAAGAAAAAAATAAACTGTACTGCTAGAAGAAGAAATTAATTTACTAAAATTAGAAATTCCATAGGTGGGTTGGACAGCTGATTGAACACAGATGAAGAGAGGCTTAGTGAACCAGAAGACCACCTCACAAATATTAATGCACACACAAATTGCTTGGAGATGCAGACCATGACAGAAGGTCTGGGGTGGCAGCTGGGGGTCTGCCTTTGCAGCAGCCCCGTGGGGACAGCAGTGTCTCTCCTCGAGGGAACACGGTGTGCTACTACTGCTCTTGTTGGCCCAGTGACTGCTGTGAATATCAGGAAACTAAAAAATGGGAAAAGAGAAAAATAATCCAGAGACCCAAAGAGAACAAAGAATGAAAAGTATAAAAAAGGATAGTGTAGACATTGGGGAACGTAACGAAAATATCTAACATATATAATGGAAATCCCAGAAGGGATGGAGAATGGAGCAAAAGGAATCCCTGAAGACAGAATGGCTAATATTTTGCAGAGTTGATGAAAGAGACTAGGGTGGAGTGAAGAAGCCCCAAGAGTTCCAAGCAGGATAAATATAAAGAAAAGTACCCGGCAGGGGGCTACAGGAGAGAAGGGCTCATATTCGGAAAGCTATAAAACATCACTGAGAGAAAGAGGAGATTAAAATAAAGAAGAGATACTTTATTCAAAGATGGAGAATCAGATATTCGATGTCAATTTCCCCTCAAGTGATCTACAGAATCAAAACAATCTCAATCAAAATGCCAGCAAAGTATTTTGGTGTAAGTTGACAAATTTCGAAAGGCAAAGGGCCAACAATAGTTAGGACAATGATGAAGAAAAAGAGAGCTGAGAGGTATATACTGCAGTGTCAACAGTTATTATAAAGCTATGGTAATTAACACTGTGATCTGGTAGAAAGATGGACAGATCAAAAAACCAGGGTAAAGTTTCAGAACAGGTGCACACATACAGACAGACACCTGATTTATGATAAAGGGGCCCAGGCAGAGAGTGGGCAAAGATGAGATTCCATAAGTCGCATTAACTCAAGTGGATATCCTTATAGAAAGCAAAACAAACAAAACAAAGCAAAACTCTTGACCTCCACACCTTACGGTGAAACACAGATACATTCCATGTGGATTAAAGATCTAACGGTAAAAGGCAAAATAGTAAAATTTCTTGGATGAGTCCACTGAGGTGTGTGTTCATGGCGGTGTGGGGAAGTAACCTGAAATAGGACCCCAAACAAAAGGAAAATCTAATAAATTCTACCATATTAAAACAGACTATGTCTGGTCTCCAAAAGACACCAGTAAGAAAGTGAAAAAACTGGTTAAAGAATGGAAGATCTTTAAATTACCATGACTTGAACTCCAAACTAACAAATAATTCCTACAAATCAGAGGAAGGGGAGTGGGGGAGAAAGGAGGCAGGTAAACCAATAGATAAGTGGGCAAAAGGTTTGAATAGGGGCTTCATGAAAAATTATATCCAAATATTATATCCTTATATCAACAAATAAGTATTTGCTGTCATAAGTTAATAGGGAACTATAAAACCACCATTAGATTACAGTGCATTCCCATGAAAATGGCTACTAACAGAAACATAACAATGCCAAGTGTTGGCAAAAATACAGAGCTACTAACATGATTATGTATCGCTGGGGGAAATGTAAATTTAGGCAACTATTCTAGAAAACTATTGGGCAATATAAAGCAGATCCACTGTATTTCTATGACCTAGAGGTTACACTCCTCGCTACACACCCAGCAGACATGTTTGCATAGATGAGTCAAACAAAAGGTCTAGAGAAGAACAGTGACAACGGTATCGGTCACTTACTGACACTGGAATGCTGAAATACCGAATTGTGCTTCCACATCAGGATGGATAAATGTGCGTGCGATAGAATACTATACAGCAATGAAAATGGATGAACTATAGGCACGTGCAAAGACAGACGAGTCTCATTGCCATAACATTGTTCAAAAAAAAAAAAAAAGAAAAATCTGGGGGCTGGAAGATGCCGCCCCAAGACAGCTGGTGCCTGACTATTTCAGGGCAGACCAGAGGGACTGTCACAGCGCCTGGAATAAATACGGACAATCTCAACGAGCAACAGGTTCAACTCCAGGAAGAGAGATGCACAGATTTTTCACATGTGAAATCTCGGGACATGTGTATTATCCTCAAAAGCTGTATAATAATAAACCACGAAGAAAAAGATGAAAAATTATTTACTGCTAAAGCTAAGTGTTTTATAAATTCAGTAGGAAAAGCCATCTCTTATTAACCCTGAACAGTGAGCCTAAAGACTTCAGGCAACACTGTGTGGCAAATATTACTTTCAATGAAAAGCAAAAATAATAAGAATTACATAAAAAACAAAACAAAACAAAACAAAAAAGCCCCAGACATTCAAACACTGATAAATTCTTCCATTTATATCTAGTTGAAGAACAAGGCAAGCGAGTGTCTGGTGTTACTCTAAGGGACAGCTCTTTCTGGCAGGGAATGGGAGAGAATGGATGGGAAGGGTAGGAGGGGGAGCTCTGGGCTCTGGGCTCCAGTCATGTTCCAGGGGACACGGCAGTGTTCACTTTAGAAAAATGTGCAACTGTACGTGTTTCTGCAGGTAGGTTACAGAGCAAGAAACTTTCTTACTAAAGAGTTAAGTTTAAGTAAGAATGGATTAAACTGTAAGGAGAAGAGACCAGTAGTTTCCAGGACCTGGGGAGGGTGGCAGCAGAGAACTACAAAAAAGGTAAAAGGACATTTTGGGGAGCTTCTGGAACTGTTCTATCCCCGGACTGGGATAGTAGTTACAGCAGTGGATGCATTTATCAAAATTCAAAGAACTGCAGACCAAAAAAAGTGAATTTTGCCATATACAATAAAAGCAATTATAATTTAGATATAAAAGTAAGGAATTAATTTGACTTATTTTTATGTTTGTGAAAAGTTGACTTCCATGGTGCTATAATCTGTTCTTTTCGTTGATTAAATTAGAAATAAAATTAAACAGTCTACCTGTAAAAGATTTTCTTAACCTTTGTATACACAGAAACTTGTCAAATAAAAATGTCAAAATTTTTGAGAAAACAAAGAATGATATTCCCTTCAGTTTTGGGGGGGGGGGGGACAGACTTTAAAATATATTTTATCTATGCAAATAAAAAATACATTTGGGATGTTGAAATAAAAAATCTGTATGTTTTAGGTTTGATATTCACATATGGCATAATAGAAAAAATAATAACCTCCGGGTTATTCCTTTTAGTATTTATTCATGTAAGCTTTGAGGAAAATTAATGGTAGAGCATAATTTCTTTTAGTTATTTGAAACAAAACAAAAATTTCAGTTAAAAACCTATGACTTCCTCTTAAAGCTTATTAACATTTTTTTCATCTTTGGCCAATGAATCTAGAAATTAAATTACTTTAAGAACACTAATTTCTGAGGCATTCTGAAAAACAGGCTGCCTTTACTGGATCTCAAACTTTTTCACATTCATTTTAGATTATCTTATTCTAATACATTTCTGAACATGTAAGGGTGAAATTAAGTTGAGGTTCATTTGTGTGAAAGCAACACAAATCTGAACTAGACAGAAAGATAGACAGCAGGTACCAAATCCATTCCATGGAAAAGGAGGGAAGATGTGGGGCCCCCAGTAAGTAACAAATTATGGTAATCAGGGTAAACATGAAGCTTCTTTTGCTCACAGATATTTAAATGTAAGCTTCTTTTCAAATATCCAAGGATTTCTCTTATCAACACAGGTGATACCAGATTATTTTTTCCCCAGTGTCATCAGAACCCCACTTCTCAAAAGAAAAAAAGGTGATATTTTAGGGGCCTAAAGTTACTGAAGTCATCCAAGGTCCCCTGCCCCAGCCCCCATCTTGAAAACTCTCCACACTGTTTAACTTAAAAGTGATACCATGAGCCAGCTGTGTTTATTTATTTGAGAGACAGAGAGAGAGCACAAGCAGGGGGAGCAGCGGAGGGAGAGGGAGAAGCAGGCTCCCTGCTGAGCAGGGAGGCGAATGTTGGGACTCGATCTCAGGACCCTGGGATCATGACCTGAGCCAAAGGCAGACACAACCGTCTGAGCCACCAGGTGCCCATGAGTCAGTTGTGTTAAGCCAGGCAACAGAGTTGCATTTTTGTAGCTATTGGCTGACGAATCTAATACTTTTTACAAGAGAAGTATCTTACCACTTGGGCTGGAACTTGTGCCATTTTCGCAGCAGGAGTTCCTGGTCTTGGGTAAAACTGGTTAATAAAGAGGCTTGGAAATTTGTACTCTTCCACAAGCTTCACTGTTTCTTGAAAATCTTGATCTGTTTCTCCAGGAAAACCACAGATAATATCTGTGGCCAGAGTTATTCCAGGAACTCTAGAAAACAACACAACAAACATGTAGAAAGCTGAATACAATCCATAATTATTCTATTTCTTTGACATTTTAAGTGCCATAATTCCTTTTAAAAATAAATTTTGTTTTTTAGGAAAGGGACATTTGCAATGAGTATTTATAGAGTCCTACATACTGAAAAAGTTTACGGGTAACAGTGGTCCTTGTCATCCTGAAGGGACATTTTTAATTCTTTTGAATGTCTCTTTGTTCTTTTTTTTCTATATTTTAAAACTGATGCTTATTCTGCTATTTCCAGACTTACTGATATTTAAGCAGCATTTTACTAACTTCTCTACTATGGTAAATGAAGATTTAGCCCCTTAAACTACTCTATCCATCCACTCCCAATATAATCCCTGCACAGTTTTAAAATTAATTGTATTTGCATTAGTATAAACTGCAAAGATACCATTCACTGCAGAGCCAACTGGTAAACCTACCGTCATGTTTTCTTTTGCTACAATGTTTAATTTTTCTGAGAGTTAGTAACAGTCTCTTAAAAAATTTTTGCTGCATTTCTAGGTATCTATGTTCATGTTTCCATAAGCTCCATCATATTGATCAAAAACCAATACTGTTTTCCAAACACTCAATGTGCTACACACATAATTCATGGATTCTATTTTTTTTTCTGCTGGAAATGCTATTCCTACTTTCTTCAAGTGTGTGTTGCTTTCATAATGAACTGGGTTTCATCCTTCTATGTTGCTCTTTGGTTTCCTTCCCCCCACCCCCCACCCCCAATTTCCCTTTCTCCTGAATCCTATGTATTCTTATTTCTTGATTACTCTATTCCGCTTAATTCTGCTGGAGAATTCTTTCAGGAACTTCACCAAAAAGAATGCCAAGGAAATTTTGTTGTTACTGTCTTAGCATATCTGAACATGTCCTAATCCATACCATTGACTGATGGAGCGGCTGTGCACAGCACTCCAAAGGGAAAAATACTGGCCATCGGAATTTCAAACTCTTTTCCTTTTTTTTCATGCTGGCGATGTTCTGATGAGATGTGCAAATTCACTCACACAAACTATGTTCTCCACTTTCTTTTTGAAAGCTTTTAGGAGATTAATTTTATTCTTGATGTTTTTACATTTCATGATAACAGGTCTTGGATTAGGCATATAAATCTTTGTACAGGCATAACCTGAACACTCATGGTCTTTAGGTCTAGCACATTTTCTTATGTTACCATTTAATCATTTGTTTTAGAGATGCAACCTCTTTTCTCATATTCCTAAAGATACCAATTAAGTTTTTTACAAGTTTTCCTCTGCTCACTGCAACAGTGCCCATTTCCTCCAGGTTCTTGTATGTTGGTCCCTCTCACACATGGCTGAGATCTGCCATCAACAAAGAGTGACCCTGCCCTTTAATATTAAAGAATAAATCATCGAAAGCTTCTCATCACAGATTGATTGGGTAACAAGCTGCCTTTATTTTTTGGTAAGTCCACATGTTAGCATCTTGGATGTCTTTTCTCTGTGGCTCTGGAGTTTCTCCATACGTATGCTACAACATTCTACTGTGTAATAACAGTGTAACAATGGAATAAGATGAACAGTATTCACAACTCCAATATTATTCTCAACCCATAAACAGGAAAAATAGCCTCAAACATCACAAACTGTAACGAACCTGACTATATCAATTTTTCTATCTCCTAAATGCAGGCCTGTACGGATGAATAAAACAATTTATCTCATTTAAATATATTAGATATTTGGAGGCATAAAAGAGGACAAAGAATGTGGCGAAGGGAAGTCAGATTACTGGCTGCCTAACACAAGCGGCATCATAAAAACAACAGTTTTCCATACCTTGTTTGGATAATACTTTAATGACTGTGTGAAAGGAGAATGACACTTATTTTAAAAAATATTTCTTTCTTGATTTCTACTTAGTGTTACTCAGCTGTTAATTTGGCTGGCCTTGAATTAGTGAGATAAGTTCCAAAGGCTGGAGCTTTTCTCTGTGACGGTAAATAGAAAAAAGAGGTAATATGCCTAAGAGAAAAATGAAACCATTTTTAAAAAGTTTTATTTTTTGTTCTGATACAAAAACATTCTTTCTCCTTCAAGGGTGATTTATCAAAATTACACTTGAAAATCATGAAAAACATGTTTTTGTAGATTAAAAGACCTTTTTCTAGACTTACTAAAGCATGAGGAATAGAAAAAGTATGTCAATAACTTTAATCAGCAAATGTTTACACTTGACTTTTAACTACTCCTGAACAAAAGAAATCCACATCTAAAACTGTAAGTAACAGACCATAGCAGAAATGACAGAGTAGAATCCAGCTCCCCTAGGAAATTAAAAAAAAAAAAAAACCTTAGAAACTGCCTGTGAAATATTATAGAAACCAAGACAACTGGTTATTGTCCTAGGCTATGAATCGCAATGAACTTGGCACTAGATTATGGGGTATTCCCAAAGGAAAGTACCTTACTGGTTCCCCCTACCCTCAAAGCTCCTTGATCCAGAATAGCCGAGCTCAGTATTACACAAGACCTGCTTACTTTGGCATGAAGGTTGCCAGTGAGAAAAGACAGAACTTTACAGAAGTCATTTTAAATGTTAAAAAAGGGGACGTTCAAAGTGTGAATACATTTGATAATCTATGCAAAAAGCTGACTGGTAACAAGGGAGAGGGTGGGTAAACTATGACTTTGTGACTTAGGTTAGCCAGTATTTAAAAGTAAAAGCAGTTTAATTGATTTCAAAGTATGTAAGAATATAAAGTATGTAAGAATATAAACTGATTGCCTATAAAATGTTTTCAAAGTGAAGACTACACTTTAATGTTAGATGAAGCTCATCTATACATTAATTTTATATATGCAAATGATGCTTCTTAAAAATACTTTGGCTTCTTAGGGGAACCAATTAAAAAGACTCTTATTTACACAGTTAATTTGCCTAAGTAAATAATTCTGTTCAGCTCATAAGAAAATCCAGGAAGTCTGAAGTGGACCCAATTCTAAATTAATTGTATATGATTTAAGTGGCTATAAGGAAATTATTAAGGACTGTAAAATAGAACATCAGTCCAAATATTTAATATGCTAATTGTGAGTAAATGCTGTTTTGAGAAGCAATGAATTTTCAAAATACCAAAATTTTAAAAAATGATCATTTCCACATGTGTATTGAAGCTGTGAGTCTAATGAACATAATTACCAGGTATTCTATGCTTTTAAAATTTAAAAGAACTATATTTATTTTTTCATAGCAGTACTGGAGAATAATTCTGAAAGAAGATGAAAACGAAAATGTTCAATTAGCTTAAATAACACATACATTCCGACCCAATATTTTTTCTCATGTATACAAGCTTTTTACTGGCAAAATGGGTTCATTAAGTAACTTGGAAATAGAACGAATGAGGAAGATTCCAATTATGCATCTGCCTTGACAGAGGTGGTGCTAGGATCAGTTATCCAAGTCTACCAAGAGGGTATCAGGAGGGTATCAGGAGAGTACGACCTCCTTGCTGGCCTGAGGCAAAGAAAGCCCCAAAATATTTCAAGACTTCATTATTTATCATGAATAAAAATAAACAGAGACCTACACCTACTTTACATGCTGTACTTGAATCATCTCAAGACTTCCACACTTGCAATTTGGTGTTTTACTGGCAAAAAAAAAAAAAAAAAAATGAGAAAAGGATGATTCTATTCATGCTTAGAACAATAAATGAGCTTCAAATTCTACATGTGAAAAAATTAATACTAATACATGGGCTATTTACCTCAAAAGAAAGACATAAAAATAATCGGAAAAAGAATCAAATCCATGGTAATGATGAGGCATAAACATATGATTAAAAGAAACATTTTTTTTTTAGTTCTGAATGAAAGTAAAAACATACCTCAATCTATGGGATGCAGCTTAAAGAAATCCTTAGGAAGAAATTAATGGATTTAAATGTTTGTGTTAAAAAGAGAGAAACTCAACAATCTCAGCTTCCACCTCAAGAAACTAAAAAAGAGGAGCAAATCAAACTCAAAGTAGGACAAAAAATAAATTACTAAATAAAAGTTTAAAAAAATCAACTAAATAGAAAATAGAGGAAAAAAAATCAGTTAAAGTAAAGGTGTCCTTTTGAGGAAAAACAATATAATTACTAAACTTAGCTAGACTGAGAAGAAAAAAGACACAAATGACCAACTTCAGACAAGAGGAAGGAGGCAGCAGCACAGATGCTATCAATATTAAAGAAATACTAAGGATATATGTATTATAACTTTATGCCAATAAATGAAACATTTAAACTGAAATGGGCAAACTTTGTAAAAGACATAAATTAATAAGAGACTCAAGAAGAAACAGAAAATCAAAAGTCTTTTGTCTACTACAAAAATTGTATTTATAATTAAAAATCTTGCCACCAAAAGAAAACAACACAAAACAACGTAGGCCCAGAGAGCTTCACTGGTGAATTACAGCAAACATTTAAGAAAGAATAAAACCAGTTCTATGGAAACGATTTCAAAGATAAATGAGAAAGGAACTTATTGTATAAGTCCAGCAATAGCCAATATAAAAACCAGAGAAAGAGATCAGAAATAAGCTCCAAACCAAATCTTTTTTTTTTTTTTTAAAGATTTTATTTATTTATTTTAGAGAAGGAGAGATAAAGAGAGTATGCACATGTACTCAAGCAGGGAGAGG
The DNA here is from genome assembly GCF_010015895.1 of Lontra canadensis. Taxonomy (NCBI): domain Eukaryota; kingdom Metazoa; phylum Chordata; class Mammalia; order Carnivora; family Mustelidae; genus Lontra; species Lontra canadensis. Next base: position 19,408,667 of record NW_022631015.1, on the reverse strand, counting down.
AGTAGAGGCGGGTGGAGATAATCTCCAGCAGACTTTGCACTAAGTGCAGAGCCTGACTAGGGGCTCAATCCCACGACCCCAATATCATGATCTGAGCCAAAACCAAGAGTTAGACACTCAACTGACTGAGCCACTCAGGAACCCGCAGACCATTACCTTTTATGAATAAAGAGACACTTAACAAAAAATTAGCAAACTGGGCCCCAAAACATATAAAAAGGTTACTTATCATGATCAAGTTTTAATCCCAGGAGTACAAGGTTTGTTTGACGAACAAATTTTAATTAATGCAGTAAGCCACATGAAAAGGATAAAACTTTCATGGTGATCTCAGTACATGCAGAAAACTCAGTTGACAAATCCAACACCCATTCATGATGAAAACTCTGTGTAAACAAAGAAAACTATCTCCACTTGATAAAGAGTCTACAGCTGTTCTCATAGTTATTGATGAAAGACTGAATGCTTTTCCGCTCAGATTAGTAACAAGGCAAGGATTTCTATTCTTACTTCTACGACTCAATATATTATAAAGATTCTAGTCAGTGCAAGAAAGGCAAGAAAAAGATATTACAGACATATAGGTTGAAAAAGTAAAAGTAAACTTTTTTTGCTGGTCTTGTATCTTGTTTATGGAAACTCTAAGTAATCCAATGAACCTACCAGAATAAGTGAGTTTAGCAGAGCTAAAGATTAATATATAAAAATCTACTGAACTTCTTATATTAGTAATGAACAATTAGAAAATGAAATCAAGGAAACAATTCCATTCCCAATACCATAAAAAACACTCAGAATAAATTTGGAAAGTGGAAGAACTGTACTCTAGAAACAGAGAACTTGAAGAGATTTTCTTAAAACTTACTGAAATTAAAAAGTATCTAGGGATTCTTGGATGGTTCAGTTGGTTAAGCATCTGCCTTTGATGCATAACCAATGATGCCCTGATGCCTTCAGATCATGATCCCAGGGTCCTGGGATCGAGTCCCACATCGGGATCCCGGCTTGGCGAGGAGCCTGCTTCTCCCTCTCCCTCTGCACTCCCCAAAACTCATGCTTCTTCTCTCTCATGCGGTGTCTCTCTCTCTCTCTCAAATAAATAAAATCTTTAAAAACAAACATATAAATAATATCTAAAAAAATGAAAAAAATATATATAGTTTTCATAGATTGGAGGATTTTACTGCTGGTAAGATTGCATGTACCCTCAAATTGATACACAGATTCAATGCAACTGCCATCAAAATACCAGCATGGTTTTCTGTAGAAATTGACAAGCTGATTCTAAAATTATATGGAAATGCAAAGAACTTAAAGTGCTCAAAGCAATTTTGAGAAAGAACAAAATTGGTGGAATGGATGTATCTGACTTAAAGACTTACTATAAAGCTATGATAATCACAACAATGTGGTATTAGTATCCAAAGACATTAATAGAATGGAACAACAGAGTCCAAAAATATACCCATACATCTATACATTTATGGTTACTTAATTTTCAATAAAATTGCCAAAGCAATTCAGTGAGATCAAGAGACAATGTTTTCAATCAACCGGGCTAGAGCAAATGGATACCATATGCAAAAGCAAGCCAGCAAGCAAAGGAGCTTATTGGACCTTTACCTTACATTGTATACAAAAAGCACTTCGATATCAATCTCAGATCTAAATGTAAGAGCTAGAATTACTATGTTTCCAGAAGAAAATATGGGAAAAAATCTTTGTGACCTCAATGGAGTTAGGCAAAGATTTCTTAGCTCTAACACCAACACCAAAAGCACAATAATAATATTTAAAAAATTGGATAAACTGGGCTTACTGGGAAAACACTATAAAGAAGATAAAAAAGATAGGCCATAGACTGGGAGAAAATATTTGCAAACCATCTATCTGATAAAAATATTTGTATCCAAAATACCTTAAGAATTCCTACGGCTCACTAACAAGAAGACAAACAATACAACTGTGCAATGGGCAAAGCATTTGAACCAACACTTCACTAAAAGAAGATATATGAGTAGCTGATAGGTGTAGGAAAAGTCGGCTCACATCGGTTGTTATCGGGGTCATGCAAGTTAAACCATGTAAGATGCTGCACATCCAGGGGAATGGCTATATTGAAAAAAGACTAAAAAAATAACAGACATCGATGTGCAGCTGGAGAAATGGAAACCCTTATTCACCGTAGGTGGGAATTCAAAATGTTGCAGTCACTTTGGAAAATAGTGTGGCAGTTTCTTAAAAAGTTAAACATATTCTTACTGTGACTAACAAAGTTTACTTCCCAGTTATCTACCCAAGAAAAATTAAAACGTGTCCACACAGAGAATTTTATGTGGATTTTTAGAGTGGCTCTCCTCGTAATAGCTCCAAACTGGAAACAGTCCAAAAGTCTGTCAACCAGTAAATGGGTCAACAAAACGTGGCATGTCCATACCATGAAAATTTACCTCCAAAGGAACGAGAACCAGCTATGGATACAGCACCACACAGACGAACCTTGAAGACCTTTCTTAAGTAAAAGAAGGAAGACACAAAGGATTACTTACTGTTTGATTCTGTTTATCTGAAATTTCTATCAGCAGTAGAACTACAGAAGCAGAAAATAGGCATTTAGAGACTTTTTCTCATCACTAACTGCACGGTGATGATGGCTGCAGAAATTATTAATTTACTAAGAGTCTTCAGAGTATACACTTACATCGGGGCTTATATATGTTATCTAAAGTATACCCAGAACAAAAGTGGGTATAAAAAAAATCCACTCTTAAAAGTGGGAGGAGAAAAAAAAAAAAAAACACCCTTTCTGAAGACAAGAGAGATAGCAGGAATCCCCCATTAAAAACTCTCGAAAAAGTCCTAATAGGGGCACCTGGGTGGCTCAGTGGGTTAAAGCCTCTGCCTTCGGTTCAGCTCATGATCCCAGGGTCCTGGGATCGAGCCCCACACTGGGGCTCCACACTCTCTGCTCAGTAGGGAGCCTGCTTCCTCCTCTCTCTCTCTGCCTACTTGTGATCTCTGTCTGTCAAATAAATAAATAAATAATATTTTAAAATTTTAAAAATAAGAAAAGAAAAAGTCCTAATAGCTGAACTTCCGACAGGATGTAATCAAAGAATTAAATATGGCCAAATAGGAGGGAAGGGCAGAGACAATAAAAGACAAGGTTAAGGTAGAAAGGAAATTACCCAGAGCATGACATCACGAAGGACTGTGTCCCAGCTACCTACAGATGACAGCAAGGAATCATTCCGTGCATCCTGAGAGAGCAAACTTCAAGAGAATCAACATGACACCTTCAAGTAAATTTGAGAAAAATCTCAGCAGTTTTAAAATGATCATCATGCATTGATGAAAACCAATTCTTTTTTAAGATTTATTTTATAGCGAGGATGCATGCAAGTGGGGGTGGGGGGTCAGAGGGAAAGAGAGTCTTAAACAGACTCTGCACTCGGTGTAGAGCCCCATGTGGAGCCCCACGCGAGGCTCGATCCCACAACCTGAGATCATGATGTGAGCTGAAATCAAGACTCAGACGCTTCTCCAACAGAGCCACCCAGGCGCCCCATGTGAAACAATTCTTAAAGTACCTGAGCTGGAAGAGAAAAAGTACCTAAGCATTAGGGTGAGGGGTAAAAAGCCAGAATGAGTCACTGAGACAAAGAAAGACTGGTGCGGCTTGGACCACCCCTCCTCTCTTAGCACTGCTACCGGGGAGAAAGAGCTTCCCCTTGCTCTGTGATGAACGTGTTGCATGCACTAGGGCTATCTACTTAGCTTTAGTCTGCTTTGGTTTCCTGGGCTACTGGAAGTTAGTGCACATACTGACTGCTCCGACGGCACCTGCCACACAGCTATGTCCGATACGCTTTAGCTATTATTAGCGTAACCCTGTCAAAGAAGTACCTGCCACCTCTTTTACAATACTAAGTGCCAGGCGACGTGTTAGCAACTTACATGTTCTTTACTACAACCTCCCAGTACGGGAGCCTCTATTTCCATCTCTCCGAGACATAGGGAAAGTCCCATTAGGGAAACAAGAGGGAGAGGTCAATTGCCCCTGGTTGCAGAATCAGGAAATGATACGGCAGCCTTATCTCTACCCACGTTACTGAAGTGCCCGCAGAACTGAGGTTCTGTGAGGATGGGCTGATCCTAAATTTACATTAAAAATATTCTGTAATAACAATATTTGCAGAGCAACTTACTGCAGTAAGTAAAACTTGCCTGTATCTTTGGAACTGTGTTTTAAAGAGAGGGGAATTGTGGTCTCAAAAGGTTAAATGATAACCAAAGGTCACCAAAGCTATTGCTGGAGGGATCATAATTCAAACCCAAACCTTTCCACCTGGTCGGGGCTCTTTCTGCAACTCTACCCTGGTGAATATAGAGGCATTTAAAGCCTAAGTGGTTATGCGCTAAATTTATTCTTCATAAGACAGCTTCTTGTTTCTATCATTATCGTCACTCATCAGGACACAGGCAGATGAAATTATCCCTATTTCAAGATGGCTCAGAGAGAGGAAGCAGCAAGAAAGATTATCAGTAGAAACAAGATTTTAAATCCAGACCGATCTGAGCCCCCAGCTTCTAGCCAGGTATCCCAAGTTACGTTACCGTTCAGGGCCTCAGATCCCTCTCTTCTACATGACAGGGATAACAACACATCCTTCCCGGACTGCTGTGAGATCAAGTGGAAGGTCGAATAGAAAGCATTCACAATAGCAGCTGGGACACAGGTGCTTCATAGATGCCAACTTGCTCTTGTGCTCCTTAAGGGACTAGTGCAGGTGAGGAACACCGCCACACCACAGACCTTGACCCTGGACTCCTTCACCTTCTACCAAACCCTGCAGCCTGTATCCCTCTCACGTTTCTTCTGCGTTTTGTGCTGTGGTAAGTACTAGGAGAAAACTATATAAGGACTATATGGTCAGCATGTGAGAGACAAATGAATGGTGCTCACATGACGCGATCAGTTTGATACTCTTTATCACGGAAAAAAAATCAGAAGACACCAACATTTGGTGAACTGATTTATGTGTTAAGTATAAAAAAAAATCCCCAAACGCGCTAGATATGAATAATATTCTGGCTGTAGTGCAACCTCACAAAATTCCTAAAATATCTAACGAAGGAATTATACTAGCACTTAGTTTGCTTCTGGAATTTTAATATTAAAACCACACAAACGAAGACTGGTTAACACTAGTTGAAAACTTAAAACTCACTAAATATAAATAAATAAAATAAAAGTAGCTCAGGTAAGTTTTTACTTACCTTAATTGGTGTAGTCAGGAGTTCTGTATATGGTTTTCTCCTTGGCAAAGTCTGCTCAAATGAACAGATATCTGTCTACCTGTGCATGCATTTGTACATCCCATCTGTCCATCCGTCTGTCCCTCCATCCACCCATCCACCCATCCACCCATTTATTTCTCTCTCTATGGTATTTGCCATTTAGGGACCCGGAATTACTCTCCTACGGGAAACTCGTGAGGGGGTGGTGTGGATCTACAGTGTGCATTTCAGGCAGACACGCTTATAATGATAAGAGTTTAAAGAAACACAAATGAAATGCCAACGCCAGTACAGTCCTGTCTTTATGTCATTCTAGGGTTTCTTCTCTTGGAGTCTGTGGACTCCTTAAAATTGCATGCAGAAAAGAAAAAAAAAAAAAAAAAAGAATTGCAAGCAAAATTGTATGTAGATATTCCGGGGGGAAGGGACTATACATTTCTTCTGATTCTTAATGTCTTCTGTGATCCAAATATGATCAGGAGATACCTTGGTGAATGCTTCTGGACCCACCGAAAACTATTAGGGAAAAAAAAAAGAATAGGTAACCTTTGACCTAATGATGGTGTGCATTAGACTTTTTTTTTTTTTTTCTCCAAACAGAAAAGGTTCACCTGACTAATCTGAGTGAAATCACCCTCTTTGCAGTCTGGAAGCTGACTCACATGGCTGTTTTATTTTGTGTGCAAATAAAAAATGGTCAGGATGTTGTCAATTTCAAAAAGCTCAACATCACACGAAGTCTGTGATACAAACTGGGTCCCACTCTGTTGGTTACTGTATTACTTTGGACATGATGAAAACTGGTGTTACTCCTGCCATCTCTTAGCCTCGTACTCATATATATTCTTTATGGTGTAACTGGGGCTCTATGTCCAGAAAGTACATTTGGTTCCTTTGGCAGTTGTGGCCCCTTTTAAGGCCTTGAGAAAGGAGTCATGACAGGAGGTCAGAGGCTAGGAGCACAGATATGCTTCAGTGTCTCTGAAAGTGGTCCCTTGCTGCCAGGGAGGCAGCAAGCCCTGGGTTGGTGCTCCCGGGTTCCAGGAACACAGACTCCGTTCCCCCGCCTCTCCTGGCAGTGACGGCTTTCAGTGCTTAGTCCTGTCTGGTTCTCTTTACTTTCCCAATCTTCTAACTTCTGTGCTGTAAATGTCCTGCATTAAATATCCTCTGGGAGATACACATGGCATAGTTTATCTTCCTGAATGGACCTAGACCAAAAACATCAAATTCAACAATGCCCATATTCTGTGACCTTGATGAAGTGACATTGACACAGACCACATTGTCTTGGGATAAAGCAACTGACTGGAAATAAACGGTAAGAAGATGGGGTTAGTAAAACCTCACTGCTGTTTGTTTGGAAACTGAATACAAAGAATATCAATGTATTCCTGTGAATGAGTATCTGTGATCTTCAAACTAGAACACACAGAATGTGTGACCTTTAGAGAGAAATTTACACCTATTTGGCTGAAGAAACTGTTTTCAAATATTAGTCAAAATCTATAGGTAATTCACATATTAATTATAAGTGATATTTATAATCAAGGAGAGACTTTTAAGGACTTTCACTGAGAAAAATGTAGTAGCAATTAGATTTTTTTAAAAAATCTTTACCTCTCTTCAAAAGTAATAAAACTACTTTTAATATGCTGAAAAAAAATCCAGATGGCTTATTTTATTTAAATGTGGCATACTTCTAGTTTTGGGAATAAAAAAAGGTAGTATGTCTAAGATAGGAAAAGGAAAAAGTATATGAATAAAAGGACAAATGACTTGCTAAGGCTCTGCAAATCTCTGGCTATTCTGAGAAATCAGAATTTAAAATGGTAAAAAATAAATTATTAAATACCAGTGGTTAAAAAGTGATCAAGTATGTGGGAAAGTGCTTCTGAAACTCGGAAAGAAAAATGACCATCACGAAGGCCAGAAAAAGGGAGAGGGGGCCACACAGACGCACGTGACACCAAAGAATTTCGTGTCACCCATTACATTAGTAAACCCAACATAAATCATAAATATATAGTTGGGTTTCCAGTGAAAAACAAATGAATCATCACTGTTAACTAAAAATTAAATAAATACTGTGTAAAGTAAGTTTTTTATGCTGTAACACTACACTTGCATTCCACAGCAAATATTCTGGAATAAGCACAGAGCCTTACATAAGACCAAAGATACTGCTTTAAAAAGTGTAAGTAAGCATACTGGATAATATTGCTATAATATTTAAAAGGAACCATATTAAATCTCAAAGAATTTTTACACATCTGTTATTAAAATCATTTTATGATATTGCTGGTGGAAGTGAAGGTATTTACTATCTATGGTACTGTTAACACAATTCTTATATGAGTTTTTCTGTTTCTATGGTAACATGAATTATAAGGTTCAATGAAGCCAGATTCAGTAATGTGTATTTTTCTGTTATTCAAGGTGAAAAGGAAATGAAACATTTCCAACATTCATAAACTGCAGCAAATGTCTGAATTCCATTTAGAGATAAGATGATAATTACTAAAGTAATTAGAATTCTTCCTGGATGGAATTATTTTGCACACAGTGGAAATTTAGATTTGGGAATGAAAGCAGGGACTAGAGTATATTCAGCATCAGTAATTAATTACAACCAAAACCAATATGGTATTCTGATACCTTGGAACAGACTATACCTTCTTCTGTCTGCTTCTGATGACAATGTGAAAGAAAACTGGTCCCCCCACCCCCATCCCTTAAGTCAGAAAGATAACATGGGCGAAATCATTTTATTCAAGAGAAAATCCAATTACAGAAATAATCAACTTTTCCTTCTTGCTTTATTTTTTTTTTCATATTTGAAAGGGCATTCACATTAGCAGAACCAATTAAACGAATATCAGGACAGGGCAAAAATCATAAAGTTAGGTAAGTTTCTTAAATCTTTTAAAATTAAACTTTGAAAAAAAAAAACCACTTATTGAAATTTTAGAGACTCAAACCCAGATCATAGTATTTCTTAATAGGAAAGCGTGATTGGAAGGTGGCTAAATGTCAGGTCTTGGGAAGAATAATTTCTAAAATTATATGGTCATAATGTAGTTGCCTCTAATACCCAGCGCACTATAAATAAGAAATCAGGTAAATTTTTGCTTTTAACGAAAGTGTTGTCATCATCAAGAAATGGTACTCAGAGATACTACATTTCAAGTTTTCTGCCATCCTAAAATGCAATTTGTATAGTAGCATCATAAATAATACTAAAAATAATAGAGAGAGCGCGAGCGAGTGAGCATGGGACAGAAGGCATCAAATCAAAACACAGTATAGCATGATTTACAATTATATTCTTTACTCCTTATTAGTTGAACTCTCATTTTGTTTGGTTTAAATTCAGTATCTCCTAAATATCATTATCAAGGGTTGACACACTATGGCTCAAGGATCAAACTCAGCCACTGCCTGTTTCTGTAAATAAAGTTTTATTAGAATGCAGCCACACCCACTCATTTACATGTTGTCTAAGGCTGCTTTGGCTAGAGGAGCAGAACTGAGTAATTGTGACAGCTGCAACTGAGACCATGTGATTCGCAAAGCCGAAACTACTTATTGTCTGCAGAGACTGTAGCCAACAAGGCCCATGACTCTGATTTTCATTAAGTACTCCCAGAGACGCTCCAGGGTGAGTTTGAGAGGACAGTGGGAGCATATGATGTTCCCCAAAACACAGCCGCAGCCAACACTTCCCACTGTCACCAAGTACGCACCGATACAGTTCAAATCAGTACTTCCTCCCTGAGCGGTCCTGGTCCGTCACCCAGGAGCACCTAGCCATACAAGTCATAGCTGTAGCCTACCTCGCAGATGAAGTCTTCCCTGGTTTTCTCTCTGTGTCTCAGCGCAGTCACACTCCTTCCTATACACCTAGGATGAGCCTGTTATGATCTGCCTGGTACCTTTCACATCTGCATCCTTGTCCAAGTAAACCATAAGAATCTGTTGGTCGAGGATGGGGTCACGTTCCTATTCTTATACTCTGTAGGAATGAGGCAGCACACAGAACTCATGGTGACCAATGGCTTAAAGGTGACGGGGAAGGGAGAACAGGGCAAAAAGACAGTGAGATGAATAAACTCTACGAGGCAACAGGCTATACTCATACCTATTACTGATTAATTCCCATTTTCTCTCACATCAGTCTTGATATTTTACTTACAGACCTAAAGGTGAGTTTCTAGCCTTCATGCATCTGGCAGCGGAAGAGAAGAGGCAATTCGGAGGCTGTTTTAAATGGCAGCCTTCTCCTTGGGACACAGGCTAGCCAGCTGCCGCGTCCATACTACCTGTTGGAACTGGCCTGTCCTGCTTACAATGAAGGCATTTTTCTCAAATGTGTGTGTGTGTGTGTGTGTGTGTGTGTGTATTCGTTGTTTCACCTTAAATTTCTAGCTCTAGAAATAACTAAAATAGTGACAGGGATTCAACACTTATTTTAAATAACCTGAGTTTACTTGCAACTTTTGGTTTAAAATTGTGCAGAAAAGGGTACATGCTGGAAACCAGAAGCTGAAGACGTAGGAGACTTGGAAGAGGAGTCTTCATTCTGATTCTACATCCCCACTGCTCTCCTGTTTCCAGAGGTAATATAGCCCATCATTCAAACATCATTTCTTGGCTAGATGATATGGTCTTGGCCAAGTTCTGGGCAGGCAAGATCCACGAGACGGCCGTGGCTGCCATGGCAGAGAAACAGCAGGCAGTCACAGTCCTTTCCTTACGAAACGCAGAGGAAATGTGTCTGGTCATGAGACACTGCAGCTTTCATTCAAAGGACCTGTCCCTATCTGTGACGCGGCCTGATGGACTCCCAACTGGACGAAATCTCCACCTCCGAAAGGGCACTTCCAGTCTCACGCCACACAAGGCTGGCCGGCCAGTGGCAGTTGCTCGTCGCCCGGCCCAGCCACGCAGCCCTGCCCAAGGCATGCTGCCACAGTCCTGAACACAGCCTGAGGCTCTTCCTGATTGTGCGTCACCCAACAACTCAGTTCTTGCCGTGACAGCTCTCAGGGGGCAGCCCGCCTCTTACAATCCCCAGATCAGCGGCACTGGGACACTGGGCATCACTGTGATGCTGGCGGTAGCTGATCCTTAACCAAGAAACGATTCAAACACCCAAGTACAAAGCCACTACCTTAGGGACCATCAGGACACTGCAACAATCCCCAAAGTCACCGTTTAGAGAACAAAACATCCACAAACTATGCACACATGAACGAGCTCAGTATGAGGTTGAAACGGCGGCATTTTTGACACCAGCCTCTCTGACCCACATCGAACACGTTGCCAGGCACTCATGTCAGTGTTTTTCATAATATCGACTCGTTCAATCCTCAAGGCAGCTCATGAGATAGGTAATATATCCCCCATTTTAGAGACGTGGCAATGGAAGCACAAAGCAGCTGTTTTCAGAGACTGTGATCTTGAAAGATAAACTGCCTCCCACCGATGCTGGGCAGCAGAATATGAAAAGTGCCAGATGGTATTCCAATAAGGCCTCCCTTCTTAGAAATGGTACCTGTCAGGTGTCCTCATAGAGTAAGTCGTCTGAGACTCTCATCTAGAAGCACAAGTGCGAGCAGATGATCTCATAGCTACTCACCCACAAAAATACCCACTTAGCATTATCTTCTCAGTCATTTCTCAGTTATTCAGTTACTGGTCCTATGTTAAAAAGGTGCTCACATACTTATCCTTTTAGCCAGTGAGAAGAAACATAGAAAAAAATACCCTTACCAGATCTCCGATCTGTGCCTCCAATAGCCAACGAAAAGATTCATGACAGCTCAGATTTTTATTTTTTCAGTGGTACCAAAAATGAGCGAAGGAGACGGGGCTCCATGAGACTGAGAAACATTAATAGACATAAGTAGCCTTTGGCTCCGAGAGGCAGCGAGAAAACAAGAAATCCTGTTAATTTTTAACACTTCATGCGGTGTCCCAAGCCACGTCGGGTCTAGAAAGTCTTCCTGATGACATCATCTTTGGCAAGAGAATCTGAGGGATATTGAGACAACCACAGTGGGGTCTGAAACCAAGTCTTGAGAGGTTCCAAGCCTGGCACGGAAGTCGAAGGATCTCCATCTTCCATATCATTCACACCCAACCAATGGCTATAAAGACCCATGAAGGTTCACATGCTGATACTCCTTTTCTGCTACAACATGGACATCGAAACAACCTTCTTAGAAGGAAGGAGGGATATGTTTACTTCGCAGAGGTTCTGGGAGACAGAAGTACTGGCACAAAGAAATCAGGCTCTGAATACTGACTTCGGCCTCTCCAACCTGCTAAACTGAATCGTTCTCAGGAACGACAGCTCGTGCCAAAGATCTTGGTGCAACGCTGTCCGAGACACCAGTACAGGAGAAGAGTTTTGTCCGTGACCACCAATGTTAACAACAAGTGTGATGCTACCTAGGAGGGGCCGTTGTGGGAAGGTGCGCTAGACAGAAGCCTGATTTAAAGACGATTTGATTCAATCCAATGAACACAAAGTGCACACCTACAAGTAAAGGGCCAAGAAAATGGCAGCACAGCCCGCTAGTGGGCTAAGCACCATTCCCAGCCACCACTAGAGGTGAATGGTGACAGGGCTGATGATGTCAAGCTCAAAACAACACAAGGGTATGGGACAAGGATAGGCAGTGGAATACATGGGATTATGAGCTTTAAAGAAGGTGAAATTAGGAACCGCATGGGGGTGGGATGGGACTGGGGGCCAGGGAGGAGGCAGGAGCCACAAGGAAAAAATGTAGAGGTCTGAGGGCATGGCCAGGCGTACAGATCCTGGACTGTCACCTCCTAACACGGAGTCTGCTGAGATGAACTGAAACAAAGTGTGGTATCGTTAGAATTTATATTCCACGTCAATCTATGTACGTGGCTCCAATTACAGAAAACAGCTCCTTTAGCAAACGGCTTTAAGAAAATCAATTTCTGATCAAAACAGTAAATGAAGAGACCCCAGGTGGTAAGAGACAGCCAATGACTCTCTTGTCACAGCTAAGTGTCTAAGACGCAGGCTGCCTGCATAGAGCCCTCTCCCCATCAAGACAGAGTCACATTCTCTATGTATCCTGAATAAGAATCGTTTTTGGTTACATGATGATATTTTTATAAAATGTGCACATTAAAAAGCTTACTATAACAGAAAATCACATGAGAATGACACTGAGAGGTAAACGCATGCACTGGCATTAAAATGGGGGGGGGTGGGCAGAGTGATTCCTAGAGATATGGGAGCACAGGGACACATGGTAAGAACATTCAGACAAGGCACACTCTGAAATGAGTCCAAAATGCTTTATGGAAAGAAGAAGGAAGGAAGGAAGGAAGGAAGGAAGGGAAAGGAAAGGAAAGAGGAAGGAGGGGAGGGAAGAAGGGACAGAGGAAGGTCTTCGAGTATTTCTACTTGAGAGTATCTCTCAGGACGGGAAAATGGGATGAATAAAGAACCATTATCACACATATTTGGGCAGCTGAAAGGACATTCTATGTTTGTGGAGTTTATTTCTCTAGTGAAATCTTTTTTTTTTTTTTTAAAAGATTTTATTTATTTGAGAGAGAGAGAGAGCATTAGAAGGGGATGGAAGAGGCAGAGGGAGAAGCAGGCCCCCTACTGGGCAAGGAACCCGATATGGGACTTGATCCTGGGACCCCGGGATCAGGACCTGAGCCGATGTCAGATGCTTATCAGCCTGAGCCACCCAAGCACCCCAACATTATTTTTTTTTTAGTGTTGGCAGAGGAGCCCCTCTGGGTTTTGATGGCTTCTCAAGGAAAATTCAATTCCATCAATGGCATCAATTAAGTTGACAATAAATGTGACAGCTTAACCAGTATCACAAAAGGAGGCCCTTCTCTGTCCGAGCCCTGTGCTACACAGAGACAGGGAGGTGCTGTCCGTGCCTTGGCAGATCGCAGTCAGGTGCAGCCCAGAGAAGCAGTGGCAGTGATATGAGTAGCTCCGGACAACGTCTACACTGCATTCTGAGTCAGGCACTGCTCTAAGTGCTCTCCCTCTGTTAACGCATCTAATCCCTCGGCAATCCTATACGGTAGGTGCTAATATCATCGTGATTTTACAGAAAGGAAATCGCAGCTCAGTAAAGGTGTGTGACCCCCCCACCCCCCAGCCCCGGGGCCATGAAGTGAGCAAAGGGCAGAACCGTGATGTGCATCACAGGCATCTGGGTTTCAAAGTCTGAGCTTTGCCGTCATTGCCACACTCTTTGTTCAGGAATCACGAGAATTCGCAGCTTGGTGCTTCCGTGCTACGTGGGCGCTGTAAGGAAATGCTACAGTAACACCATGCAGAGGGCAGAGAGATGCGAGCAGCCTTTAGGGACGTGGCTCGGAGGGCAGAGGGCAGCGGTGTCCACCAGAAATCGAAGGCAAGTGACGCGTAATTTTAAGTTTTCTAATCATCGTTTTAAAAGGAAAAGGAGACATTAAAAATACCTAACTCCAAATACATAAAATATGGTCATTTCGACACGCGATCAATACGAAAACCAATGAGATCTATTTAGATTCTTTTGTCATCCTCATCTTTGGAAGCTGGTATGTCGTTTCCACTTGGACTTGCTACCTTCCTCATGCTCCGCGAGCAGACGTCCGTGGCTCCGCCACTGAACAGCACCAGAGAGAACGGGAGGAAGCATCAGAGCAGAAGGAAGAAGCCAGAGTGAAGGCATTCGGGCAAAAAAGAAAGAAACCGGGAACAGCACAGGATGTGGCATGCGGGAAGAGGAATACAGGAACCACGGGCTAAAAAGAAGGTTAGGACCAGCATGTCAAAGTGTGGCAGAAAGGCACCGCCAGAGGTTTCCAGAGGACCAGCACGGTCACACAGTGCATCAGGAAGGGGACGGCAGCCGTGCGAGAGGAATGGCTCCTGAGACAGAGGGATGACAGGCACGAGATAGCGATGGCCTTACCTAGGCCAGCGAGAGTGGGGACGGGATGGGGGAGGAAGGGGTGTGGCAAATGGACAATCCTCCGTACGGGACTGGGGAGTGGCCGACTTGGGTGGAGGCCTATGTGGGTGGAACCGAGCAGTGACCAAGGGAGGCAGCGGGACTCCAGGACTGAGGCCTAGGGGTGAATGAAGGAGAGGAAGGCTACTAATCCAGACACCGAGCATAGTACCCAGCATCAGGAGAACAGTGCTCATGAGGGCAGAGGCCGGGTTGTATCCCCAGGGCTTGACGCATCCTGAGGTTCTAAAAATACGTGCATTAGCAGAGGAGCAGGGGTGGGGGCAAATACCCATAATGGTGGGGGTAGAGCAGGATGAGCAGGACATAAACTCAGGCTTAAAAGAAAAGCAAGATGACCAAGTTGTAAGAAACACCGAGGAGGCCAGAGTATAACTTAAAATGGATTAAGACTTGAGCGCTTGGACTGAATTTTCCCTGGTAGTGAAAAACATTCAAGGGATAAAAATAGTGTCAAAGAAAGAAACAAACAAACAAAAATAGGAAGAGGGAAAAGACTTGCACTGAAAAGCACATTCCATTCTAGGTGACTAGTCCCTTATTTAAAGTTGGAACTGCCATCCACGCAACTGATTCTATTAATATCAATTTCACTGATGAACATGAAACAATACGCAAATGTGTCTCTGCACACTGACCATCAGAATGTGATGTTTACAATTCTGTGTGCTACTAAACATAAAAATGATAACCCGGAGATACATTAAACATTAAGACCCTATCAGTCAAAAGTTTAAATGCTACAAAAATCTTTATCAAATTATGCAACGGGTCAAATATCAGAGGTGTTATATGTTGTACCTTATAGTATTTTAAGGCAAAAAATCTGAAACACCAAGAAAAACATAATTTTCAGAGTTACAGTGAAAAAACCCAAAATAGAAAGGTAATTTGATGCAAAACCTGTATTTTGTGAAATTGGAAATTCAGTTTAAAGGAGTTACATGATTTTAAGCCTGAGTTTTTATTCAAGCCTTCTGTTTCGATTACTTTTTACAAATTTAAATCTGCTGATGATGTGCATATTTCCAATAAATACAACAGCATGAGACTCCATACTAGCAGGACACCTGCTAACATCTTTTATTCATGTACGTGTTCTCGGTGCAAAGCAATTATATTATTTCAAATATTTTAAAATGTTTTCTATTACGGACTAACATAACTGCAGGTCCCCTCACAAATCATCACTTTCCGTTTGCACTCCCTCTGTCTAAATCTCGGAGAAGAAGACTTATTTGCGGTGTTGTTTGCAGGAGTCCATAATAGCTCACAAGTGATCTCAGTCTGGTTTCCTTGCATCTGATTGTGGATGTGAGAATATAGCTTCTATCAAATGCAAGAAAAAGGCATGCATATATAGATTTTGTTTCTTATCCTTGATCCAGCTCTCTGGAAATGGTTCCCAGTGTCATGAATTCAGGAGAAAGCAATAAGTGTTAAAAGCTAGTTATTGTAAGTCCGAACACTGTGCAATTGTCACTCGTCTCCCAACAAGGGCTCCTCATTACCAGGACAACCAATGGTCTTGTCAGCTTCCCATGTGCAGGTGTGGGCAGAAAGGTACATGGCGGGTGGGGGGTTGCTTCAAAGAGTGGGGAGGGGGGCATGAGGCGTTTTTGTCATCTTTTTCTACATTTGTGCAAATGGCAATCATTTAAGTATAGCTCCTAATTGAAAACAGTTTAAATCGGAAGGGCGATGAATATGAATTTTAGTCACTTCATTATGGATCTATCACGCCATTCATTCTTAGTACAAGTATTTGGGGGGGGGGGAAGGTTAGCTCTGAACGTGAGTAAAAAAATCTTATTTTACGCACTGAAATAATGACCCCAGTGTATGGAAATAATTTTTGATACATCTGAAACTATTCATTGACATATTTCTTAAGTGAATGGAGATTTTCAGTGAAGCTACTCTGTCTTTTAAAATCCATTATCTCTAGGACTTACCAAGTATTAACTGTAGCTAGTAGCTCATTGTTAATGCTTATTATTTGCCCCATCTCATTCTCATTGAATTTTCTCAATGCTGGTGACTACTCAACACAAAGATATTTTTAATCTCAGTTTGACTGAGAGACTCTCATCTGAAAGAAATTAGTCTTACACGATGCTTTATCACATAAGGGGCAGAGGACTTCAGACCATTATTGTTTTATGACTAAAAAATGAGTGACTTAAGACAAAAAGCTCAACATCCTTAAACTTCATTTCTATTCATTCTCTAATAAATACCATCTGTTGTGTACTTTAGGGATATAATACCCGTCAAAAACTCCATCGTATTATGAGAACCGGCACCAAGTTGATCTGAAATGCATATTTGAACAGATGTGTTTAAATTACATCTCCGTCTATCCACATGCATAAATTCAGAGCAAGCGTGTGTTGATTTAAAATGCATAAAAAAAGGGATTTGGAGATGCATCAAAAGTGAACAGCATCTCAATGGATCAAGGCTCACATTACGAAAGGTCATTACTAAAAATAAAGTTTGCATTTATTAAGGGTCGCACCAGGGGGCTGTTCATGGGAACCGACTTAATGTTTGCTGCACGAAATCAGCCACTGAAACTAATTTTTTACAACTCCTCCATGTAAAACATTAAAACTGTCATGCATGGACAGAAAAAATGCAAAAGTAGACATCAAAATAGAGAAAATTATATGACACGTCTATTGACTGACATTGGTTCATATGGCTCAGTCCCCCCATGTTTCAACCAGACTTTGCATTTCTCTAAGGAAAAACATCTGAGCGATTTCTGTAGGCGTAATACTGTTCTGATCCCATTTTTTATAGGTATGCTTTCAGAAATTATGATTAATTACATCTTTTTGGAATTATGAAGTCCATCCATGTTTAGCAAGAAATTAAACACAGAGGAACACAAGTGTGAAGGGCCAGATCTTAAATGTTTTCTGTATTCCACTAGGTGCTAATTTCTACGCTGGCTTTTCAAAAGCCATCAATATAAAGTTTCACGGAGAGCTGCTGAGAGCAGGGCCCGTGCTCCACAAGGTGGTCAGTATAATAGTAGAAGACAAGTTACTGAGTGAAATCCCCAGTTGTCAATATCACCAACAAACAGCAAACTGACTGATACTATTTCACCCGACAGCTTCTTCAATGAGGAAGTCGAATGGGAGAAGAAACGTGTACCACGCCTTTGGGAATATTCCTTCTCAGGTAGGACTACTGCCCAAACTAGTGCTCAGGATACTAGAGAATTAAGACTTTCTTGATTTGTAGATGAGGGAAGAAAGGATTACATCTAAAACCAACAGAAGAGAAAAGCTTTACATACTGGCCATCTTTCAAATAAACCCTTATGATGCTACAATACGGGAGGGCAGTTTAAGGAAAAAATAAATGGAATAACCATTTTGAAAGGAATTTCAGATCTGTACAAAAGGATCTCTGAAATGCAAAAGGAAATCAGCTTTTTCAGAGTGCCTCTTAAAGGTGTGGATGCACAGTTCTTCTTCCTGAGAGATTCAGAAAAGTCTCTGAAGCCTGAATCAGTCCACCAAGGGATAGAAACGAAAGTGAGCATGGCTGGTAAGAAGTGCAGTGTATCACTGTGGAAAAAAAAAAAAAAAATTCTTTTTCCTTTTTATTAAACTCCTAAATATCTTTTAGGTTATAATTTGTGCTAATTCTTCCATTGTTCCCCCACAGCCTCCCCGCCCCAGCCAGCCATGCGTGCTCTCTGTGCCCTGCTTCAAGCCCCAGAGGCTGACCCGATAGGGAACCTCACGCAGGCTCCACGTCCCACACAGTATAGGCCAGCCCTGTGGAACTTCCAGTCCCTTCTCTGAAGACCCAGTGACCTCTAGCCTGTAGTCATCAACACCTACAACATTCTCCCCAGTTCCCCTCCACACCTGCGGGGCAGAGCTACCTCCCACTCACCACTGATGCTTCGACTTAAAGGGAGCACTTCCTCTAGGAAGGATTCCCTGAGTGCAGGCTCTATGTAGAGCCTTTTCTGAGCTCCCAAACACTGGATTTCCCAATATGCTATTAGAATTGCTGGTTGTTTCTAAGGTTTCTCCACTGGACATGGAATTCCTGGAGGACAGCGGCCACGTCTGTCTCAGGTGCTGTATCCCCAGGGTCCAGAGCAGTGCTTGGCATAAAGTAGGTAGTTAATAAATGTTAATGAGTCAGTGAAAGACTCATCAGTTCCCTTTTAAGGAAGAGTCAAATCCCATAAAAAATTTTTATTGAGACCTGACTGTCAACTTCTTAAATAGGTGAACTTCTTGAAATAGGTGAACTTAAATGTGATACATTCAACAAAATATCCCAGGATAAACGTAAACTACGGAATAATCTTCCAAAGCAAGAGGTGAAGCAAGACAGAACCATGACAGAACAAATACACTTGGAGACTTACCCAGATGTGAACTTTCCCCCAGAGTAAAGGCTATCTACCTGTGGCTATTAAAATGAAAATAAATTAAAAGCAAATAAAAGTTAAAATTCAGTCCCTCATTTGCACTAGCCGCCTTTCAGGTGTTCAGGAACCACCTCTGGCCACCTTCGACCATATTCAATGGCAGAGATACACAACATTCCCACCGCTGTAGGAAGTTCCACTGTCCTGTTCTAGAAAGTTGAGATCCTATAAATAACAGCACTCCAAAAACTATATATTTGAATCTTTTCTTCATTTTATAAAATGGCACTGATACGGATCACGTTGCTGTGAGGATGAAACGAGGTATTTAAAAAGACTTAGTTTGGTGTCTGATACCTAACAGGTGATCACACAGGCTCTCCACCTTTGCTCAGAGAACGGCGTACCACGTGTTCCCCAGCTGGGCTAAAAACAATGGTTTTCTGTGTGTTCTGCATGAAACAGGCCACGGGGGCAGGGCCTGAGTGGCACCTCAGGCCTGTGGGGTGCTATGTCTCCCACTTCATGACTTTTCAAATGAAGTGACTCCAGACTGAACTGTTATAGACTGGGTGTCCATTTGAAATTATTATTTTTTTTCAATAATGGACTGTGAGGTTAAACACACGAACTTACTACATGTCAAAAAAAAAAAAAAAAAAAAAACCCAAACAACCAACCAACCAGTGTCCCGTAAGATATGTCTCCAGACTAATGAATGGCAAGCAAGTAAAGCCCATCAGAACCCAGCTCCTCTGCTCTCATCTCCTCCCACTACAGTGCTCTAGCCACAAAGTTGAGGACAATGGGACCAATGCCAAGAGTCAACAGAAAACCCAGGGGTGACTGGGTGGCTCAGTCAGTTGGGTGTCTGCCTTCGGCTTGGGTCAGGATCCCGGGGTCCTGGGATTGAGTCCTGCATCGGGCTCCCTGCTCAGAAGGAGCCTGCTTCTCCCTCTCCTTCCCGCTCATGCTCCCTTCTCGCTATCTCTGTCTCTCTCTCACATAAATAAATAAATACTATCTTAAAAAAAAAAAAAAAAGAAAAGAAAAGAAAGCAAATGACTTTGAGCCGCAATCTCTGGCTCTGATGAATCAAGAGACGTTACTAATGCTGTTGAGTTATTTGTATTTGTGCAGTCAATGCCAAAAGTGAAGTGCCCAAAAATTAGCTCCTAAGAATAGTCTGCACAGAGCCACTGGAGGCAGGAACGTTGTCAAGCAAGTTGAGGAAACACTATTTCGTTACGACCTGAAGTGGAATCTGCTACGACGTGTCACAGCCAACGGCAGCGGAGACTACGTGCGGAACACACACACACACACAAAGGCTCAGACAGACTGTGAGCTTCTGAACCTGAAAGCCTGGGACATTAATTCTGCAGGGACTCTGGGGAAATGTCTGACTTTTACATGATATGGAGCCAATAGTGTCAACAGGGAATTCTGCGCACTCTGTGGACTTAACGTTTATCGGTTTGAAGGGTCTTGAAAATTAGCTTTTGTTAGAGCTGCGATAACGTTTCACAACGAACGCGACCTAATATTACATGACAAACAATATTTTCACGCAGAACTTATACTTCAGTAAGGTCATTTTTAACAGTTAAGATGTTTAAATCACAAGCAACATTAAGGAATTTTGTATACACTCCAGGCTGTCAACACTTAAAGCGTTAAGTGTACTTCCTCTCCATTTCCACACAAATCTGCAGCATATTTATTTTTCTGAGCGCAACCACAGTGCCAGCATTTTCCAGGTCTCAATGCGAGTGCAAAGGAAATGTCTATATTTAAAAAGTCCATTTAACTCTGCGATTGAGGAGCTTTGACTTAACCTTCAGCTGGAAGGGACTGATCTGCTAAAAGGCAAATATCAAGAAAAAGATCTAATACAACTCTTTAAATCCTTTTCAAGTGACAAATATGTTCAGTTAAAACCATGAGGAACTGAGATCCTGAACTGATATCAATATTTGGCATTCCTATCTGGGTAAAAGGCATTTTCAAAAAAAATACATAAAATCTCATCATAATCAGCATTCACAAGGGAACACAAGGAATTGGTTTTGACAATAGGGAATATTAGACCATGAGTCTCAATAAGTGAAACGTTATCCAAATGAAGTAATTCCATTCTTCTTACCAGCAGAACTATATTTTAAATGTAAGACTACATAATTATATTTTTATCAATAAAAAATTTGTGGAAATCTGTTTTCCTTATAGATAGACGATACATAGATGGACAGTTTAGTCTTCATTTTGGGTTTTGGTCTATGAATTTGAAAATATCACCTGGTCCTTTACCAATAAAGTTCACTGACCCCCATGCTTCTTTAATGATTCTGAATAGTTTAAAAGATATATAAAAGTAAAGTTTTCCTCTCGAATAGGAGTTACGCTCAAAACAAACACTATGGCTCCTGTATTTTTTTTTTTAATAATAAAGAAATGCATCAGAGTATAGGTGATTCCCAGCAGGGTATGAGGCTTTACTTGGAATAATTCTATAAAGAGAATTCCAGTGGATTTTCAACAAGCCCCAGCTCCGATTGTGGGTCTCAGAATTTTGCTATTGAGGACTTTTGAGGTAATATTTAATGTTAACTAAATATGATATGTTCCTGTGATTATATGTTCTTGTGATTGCCAAAAATTGATGTTGACAGGAAGATACTGAAATAAAATCTGTATTGCGTCTCAAGCACAAACATCAAATGCACAAACAATAACAGAATATTTCAGCATGAAAAGTTCTTAATATGCTATTTCAATTTTTTCTATTTCATTAAAATAAGCACCAGTAAAAGACATTATGTATTCACGTGTGATGTATAGACAATCCACCAAATTGAAAAATTAATAGATTAAAAGATTTAGAAAGTAATTGAGTATACAATTCACAAATAAAGTTCTTAAAATGAAATGTTGTGCCCTTGTGCCTTTTGTGTAGATAGGGAAAATGTCATTCATGAATGGCTCACATTTGATTTCTCTCTGTTTATCAAGTTACACCAAAATTGGTTATTTTAAAAACAACAACAAAATAATTTCCTAAGATTAGATCATCCATTCTTTGCTTGGATGAATGAACAGTCGTACTAAACTAATCCTATGTTCACATGAACAAGTCTTTCATGTGCTGAATTTGTAGGCAGTTTGTCTTGGCCTGATAACAAAACAGATGTTTTCCTTAGCGATTTCCCTAGCTTTATTAGGTAGAGACCCCGCCTTGGGATCGAGCTACGTGTGTGCTTTAACAAACTGTGTTCATCTCTGTAAGACAAAGCCTATCAGATTAGCTCATCCAGGGAGCGGCCTTAATTGGCCACCTATTTTAAATCAAACAGGTGTGATTCTAAACAGTTATTTTTGTTTTATAAATATATTTTATTAAAAACGCATCAAGGATCTAAAAACCTCCAGAGATGAGACAGTGATGGCTCCCAGGGAAAGCTGGGGAACTCACAATTAGGAGTAAGAGCTACAGGGCCAACAAGCAGTCACAGAAGATGACACGGAAGGTGGAGACCATCTGGGAGCACCAGAATTTTGTCTGTATCCACATATTTCACTGTCGCTTGGTTTAATTTTCTGTATCATCCTCCCAGATTCTGAGAAACACATTTGCGCTTTTCCTCATAACTATGCTCTACATTTCATCCTTCTAGAACCCTGCTGGACTTTCTTATCCTTCATACTTACGCCTTTCTCTAGCATTACCTTATTCTTCCCCATACTGGGGCTCATCTCTACTAAGGAGCAATTCAACCAGCTTGTCTTGCCTGACTCCTCTCTCCCCTTTCCCTACCTGGTTGCAAATATTTTCCCTTCTTCCTTTCCCTTCCAGACTTCTGGAAAAATATTCTATCATTGCTGCTTCTGTACAATTAACTTCCTGATAAATCCTCTATAACTTGGCTCCTGCCCCAACACAGTGATGAAATGATCTCATCACTGGCAAATCCATGAATGTTATTTTCTGTCCTAATTCCACTTGACCTACTTACTGTATTTGACACTATTAATCATCCTTTCTTTCATTGTTCATTTGACAAATGATGTGATGGGGTGAGCTTAGGGTCCATGGGTTGTCAGTGTATGAACGGCATTAGGATGATAGAAAGAAGCAGCTGGGAAAGATGGGACTTGCAGGAGCCTAAATGGGAAGGACTGTGTGTCTACATTTACCCTCCAAACACAGACCCTGCTGAGTGGAAGTGAGAGGTGCTATTAATAAATATGGTAGGACAGCAGGCATAAACCAGGACGATCCTAGGCAAACAAAGAAAAAGGTGACCCCAGGTACTGGAGGAAAAAGGGCTAGCTGACTCCACACCATCAGGAAACCTTGAGACATTGAACTATTCTCCAAATAGTATTCAAAAATTATGCAAATAACGCAACAAAAGAGATTAGGGCTTGGTATAAAAGCACAGGAGAGAAAGGGGTTGTTTGATCCCTACAGCACAGAATGGACTTAGCCATGGAAACAATCACTTTCACTGGGTTTCACCCACCTCCAATCCTGACCTCTACCCTCTAAGATGTATGTTTCTACCTTATCTCCTGACCAAGCTGAGTCATCATAACCCTAGATAAGGCATCAACTAAAGCATGGTAGGCAGAATTCTAACATGGCCCCCCAATTCCCCGGCCCCTGGTGTGTGGGTAGCTTCTCCTGGTTATGTAACCAAACACTAAACTAGCTGTTGCTGGGAAAAGATCTTGCAGATTTAATTAAGGTCTCAATCCACTGACCTTAAAGTAAAGGAGATTATCCCGATGGGCCAGACCTAGTCAGGTACCTTTTAATAAAAACCAAGAGATTTTTTTTTGCCATTGCTGACAAAAAGGGACGTCAGAGAAAGGCCTCAGGCTGGCCTAGAAGAAAGCAAATATCCACAGTATGAGCCATCTCTGGGGACCGCACAGCCAGGAACTGTGAGTGGCCTCTAAGAGCTGAGGAGAGTACCCCGACGACAAACAGCAGAAACACAGAGAGCTCAGTCATTTAGCTGCAAGGAAATGAAGTCTACCCAGAACCAGTGAGGTCAAAAGAGAACCCTGAGCCCCAGAAAAGAACAGAGCCAACACCCGAATTTCAGCCTAGTGAGAGCCCGTACCAGACTTCGGATCTACAGAAACAGCAAGATAACAGATTTGTGTTACTTTAGGTCATTAAGTCTGTGGTAATCTGTTACACGGTGAGAGAAAATGAATACACAGAGAACAGAGTGAGGAAAGCAGTAGACATCTACCTCCGTCGGCTTCAAAGCCAAGAGAATGTGCAGAAGGAGGACTGAAATCAACTCTTCCCCCCCAGTTACGAGCACCCTGATGGAGGGGAACTCGGGGGCCAGGCTAAGGCCTCCTTCTTGGTGCATCTCCTTTGTACCTCAATTTTCCCCCACGTTCCCTCTACAGTTGAGTCTGCACACTGAGGAGAACCGCTGCCCGGCTATGCAGGGAAGATGAAATGCGACTAATGTCTACACGGCACTGTGATACCGCCCGGCACCAAGCCAACCCCTGCGTGGTAGCTATTACACTTGTTGGAAACGGGGGAGGTAAGTCAGGGCCAGGAAGCATACCTCTGAGGAGGTTCTTTCAATAGTCCAGACAAGGCATTTTACTGACAGACCCTGTGGGTTTTTACCTTCTTCACAGGGACTCCACCCTGCCCTATGACCCCGCTGCCTTCAGACTCCCTCCTCTCTGCGCCCTCCGGCTTCTTTCGTGGACTCCCCAATTCATCCTCAGTGCCTGTGTGTAGCCCCCCGTATTTCTTCGTCTCTGGCCCAATTTAGCACCCGAGGCCACCAATCCCCACCTCAGACTCCCGAGGCTTTGGCTGACCCTGCTCAGGCTCTTTCCCCAATGAACAGTATGTTCCAGAACACAGTCAGCACTGGGACCCGGCCCTCCTCTCATCTCTCTGTTAGGGTTCCCTTCAGTCTGGCTGAAGAGAGGAGAGACACATCCTCAGGCGGGAAGGATGTGGAAAATGGCCGGCAGCTAGCCACATTCTGAGCACGGAGAGGGGGGGAATGGAGGTGGTCCTTGTCGGGAGGCCCCGTCCTGCCGCTGAGCAGGTCAGGTGAAGTCATGGGACTAACCCTTAGATGGATGAAACTGACGGGCTGTGGCTAGTATGAATATGGAGAAACAGTCTCAAAAAGAAAACAGACACTTGGGCGCCCCAGAGGGCTCCACAGAGATCCAAGAATAGGACACCTTTAGTCAGGTTTAGGCCAGGCTTCCCAATGCACGTGTAGACATGGAGGTGGGGGGAGAGGGAGCTGGTCGCAGGGCCAACGCTGAGGGGTGGGTAGGACTCGAAGTAAAGGAACGCCAGAGCTATTATCAGAAGACATCCCTAAAACCCAGGCCAGGTGGAAGCCAGGCGATTTGAGAACTGGGAGAAATTCATGATGGCATTCATGATGAGGAGGGAGAACAAGAAACGGCTCAAATTCACTGAAGGGGTACGGTTCACCGTCGGGCAGCCGGCAGTCATTGTAAATGGACAAGACAATACATAAAGTCATGTCCGGCAAAAGATAAAGTGTCCAGAAATAAAGCCATTTTCTCTGATAACATCTTAATTACGACCATGTATACGTCTGGCTTCATACTGGGCCGTCTCCACTTTCCTCCAAAAGGAATTCCTGGAGAATGCATCATAAGTCTCCCTTTTTTCGTAAGAACAGTAAAACCATGGGTTGCTACCCTCCTGGTTGTGACTTGGCATTGATTATAGATAAGGCCAAAAATAAGTCATAAAGCAAAGACACAATAACAAACACGTATAATCATTTAGAACAGTAAAACCGTTCCAAGTTATTACAATGAAGAATTTTAGAGCAGAAGTGAACATTCGAGTTTGTGCAGCCTCTTCCTCTTAACCAAAAGATGAGACTCAAAACTACAACAATAAACTTATTTCCTGATGCCCAATCACATAAGAATCCCGTGAGGTGATACACTGTACAGAATACTTTGAACACGTAAGGATATGCAGTTTACTTACAGTGAATCTATAGAACAGAAAAATGTCACCTTACTGGATGAGAGTTTTGTATTACCTAACGTTACAGTATTACCTACAAATAGCTATAATAAATCTTACCTTGCCTCTACAGTCACCACTTCAAAAAAGGAGAAGGAATTTTTTTCTATTAATATGTAATGTATTATTTGCCCCAGGCATACAGGTCTGTGAATCATCAGTCTTACACAATTCGCAGCACTCACCATAGCACACACCCTCCCCAATGTCCATTAGCCAGCCACCCCATCCTTCTCCCCTCCCCGCAGCAACCCTCAGTTTGTTTTGTAAGATTTAAGAGTCTCTTACAGTTTGTCTCCCTCCTGATCCCATCTTGTTTCCTTTTTTCCTTCCCTGCCCCCCGTACCCCCCGCCTGCCTCTCGAATTCCTCATATCAGAGAGATCATATGATAATTGGCTTTCTCTGATTGACTTATTTCACTAAGCATAATACCCTCTAGTTTCATCCATGTCGTCACAAATGGCAAGATTTCATTTCCTTTGATGTCTGCATAGTATTCCATTGTGTATATATACCACATCTTCTTTATCCATTCGTCTGTTGATGGACATCTAGGTTCTTTCCATGGTTTGGCTATTGTGGACATTGCTGCTATAAACATTTGGGTGCAAGTGCCCCTTGGAGTCACTACATTTGTATCTTTAGGGTAAATCCCCAGTAGTGCGATTGCTGGGTCATAGGGTAGCTCTATTTTCAACATTTTGAGGAACCTCCATGCTGTTTTCCAGAGTGGCTGCACCAGCTTGCATTCCCACCAACAGTGTAGGGGGGTTCCCCTTCAAGGAGAAGGAATTCTTAGCCAACTCTTTACATGACAGAAATTGGAAACAATCCAAATGTTTAACAATGAGCAAAGAAGGGAATGTAAATGTAATGATACGTTATAGAAGCTCTAGAAATGATGAATACGTGCACGACAGAGAATCACGGAAAGGTATATTCGGAAAAATGACAAAAGTGAATATAAATTAATAGGAGTTTTTCAGCAAATTCAGAGAACCATATAAACAGCTGAAAATTAACCTTTATTATATATATATATATATTTTTTTTTTCTATAAAGTTGTTCCACGTCCATAATATAAACCAACAAGAAGCAAGCAGATAAATGAGCAAGCTGTTTCTAAAGTTTGGAATGAAGCTTTCTTGCTCTTGATGAATTTCTTTGCAGCTGGAAATAGGAGCAGGGATTTATAAAATCATTTTACTATTTATTTATTTTGAAGAGAATGATTAGAGCACTTAAGTATTCAAAGAATGCCCTAAAAACTTTCATTTCTAGGCCCTTGAGAAAATAATCCTTTGAATTCTTTTTGTTCATTTCATTGCTCATTACCTTCCTAGTCCCTAAATAAACAAACCAAACTCTCTATGTCTCCATGGAAAAAGAAGTCAGAGGGGGTGGCCTGAAAGTTTTAAAGGAGGAAGAGTAAGGCCAGTCATCCACCTTTGCATTTCTTTAAAACTTACTTAAAATTATAATAAAAAAGGTAAAACCAAATCAAAACAAAAAAACTAAAGCAGACAAATACGACCTTAAGAAAAACTGAACTGGGAAAAAAAAAAAAAAAGAAAAACTGAACTGAAAATACATCGAAAAGCATAAAGATAAGAGTATGCTTAATCAGAAAAAGTGTGTCTATTAATTATAATGATAAAAGATTTTATCTTAGCCCAGTTCTATAATCCAAAAAGCAAAAAAGAACTTGGGGAGGGGAAAGAATGGGGTGACTAATTGTACAACTGACAATTAACCAGAACCAATTTTAGGGTGATTTAAAATGTTCTTTCACGTCAAATTTATAAGGATTAAAGTTCTATCAGAGAAGTGGGCTTTTAAAGCTTGTTGATGCATCTTTAAGAGGCAACAAAATACATCTTTATTCTATGTATTCTTCAGGTAATACAATATTAAATTTTCTGCAATCCATGATTTATCGGTAACACAGTTGTGAGTAATGGCAGAGGAATGATGGAAGGAGGTGGAGGCCATGCATCCCAGTACATGGCCCAAATTGATCGTCGCATTAAACCAGACAGTGAGAAGACTTTGTACTTGGACTTTTTCTGAACGGTGACTGCCATTCTCTCACCTACACTGAAAAAAGAACGAGGAAGAGAGAGGTTCCACAGGCCACCGACGAGGGCATGGCGTGTTAGGAAGAGCATCGCAGCAGAATTTTGACACAGTCTCAGTATTAGGAACAGCTTCGTTCCTGGGACTTTTTAATCCCACACAGTCTGTGTACATCGTGTAACTGACAGTGTTTCTGTCTTTGCACTGGCTTCTACAAAGCCTGTGGTCAAATACTCAGCACCAGTCAAACAAGCTTCTATGACTAGAGGATTCATGGTTTTGATAGTAAGTTCAGCACTGGCATCATCTTATTTTTTCTACTTTAACGTTCTTTCTCTGGATTTCTTCAAATGCATTTTTTAAGAGTCCTGCATTCTGCACATTTGTCTATAAACCACCCAATTCCTGAGTGCAGGTATAAATAAATGAGTTGAGTTAATAATTAAAATCACCGACTCATGTCACGTTATCAAACTGCTCCATACGTTATCCTAGGAAAAGAAAACTGCTTCTAATATTTATACTTTTTAATGGCTCATCTCTCAAATTTATTCTCATCTCATAAAGTTAGGTAAAATCCAGCAAGTATAAGCACAAGAAAATATGTATATCTTCCTATTTTCTTGGTTAAAATATAACTGCCAAGTTGTTTTTTATTTACATATTAATAAAAAAGGAAATGCACAGACTAAAATTCATGAAACATTGTTCAACTGAAGACGGTTTCCCTCATTTGAAGATACCATGTAAACCAAAGAAAAACCATTGTAACTCTCCTCTCCCGCATCCCACCACGGGAGTAACTAGCGTACCCCATTAATGTGAATGACACTGGGGAGAAGGATGAAAGGGTCATGATGGGTCTGTTCCCATTTTGCCATGGAAAAGTGAAATGGGTATGATCCATGTAAATAAAAACATATTGTGCCATGCTGTTTATTGTTTCTACTCTCGTGAAAATTTGCACTCTGCTCTAAGACAAATGAAAACGAAACTGGAAAGTCAAATAAGAAACAGGGAAATGTTTAGCAGACAGTCTCTCGATGACAACGTTCCAGTCATCACCAAATGGAACCGTCCATAACTGAGAAGCAAGTCACTGAAATGACTTGAAAACTTTCAAAGTCTTAACAGGGAAGAGACAAGTCTCTGAAGTTTGATAAGGGAATGAAAGAAGAGAATTTATTTAAAAGGGTTGAGCTTTCTGGCTTTCTGTACTGAAAACTAATTTACAGAAAGAACACAAAGGCCATCCATGCGGGAACTCAGCAGCTCAAGGTTTCCTGAGCCTCGGGGCCAGGCAGGAACAGGAGGGTGTGAGGTTACAACCGCCTTGGATCGCCCTGACATTCAGTTCCTCACAGCACCTTGTCACTAAATTAAGGTATTGTTTGATCAGACCTACTGAAACAAACCTGCCCATCTAGGGCTTTAGATCACCTCTGAGTCAACACATTCAAACTGGCATCCAAGGGGTAACAAATTTTCATTTGTGTGCGTGTCTAGATTTTAAATTGCTACTCCTTATTTTCAAAGGCTAAAGGTGGGGGAAAAAATTGAATTACATATTGAGAAACACCTTCAAACTTTTTTTAAAGACTCACATTAAACAAACTGCTAATACTGTGCCCACACTTATCCTCATGCTTTCAACCTTAGATCACTCTTCAAACCAGTGTTTAACCTGAATGATCTCATCAGAAGGTAACAGGGATGATTCATGCTGACGTAATGTGATTCCTGCTCTGCTCTAGCCTCAAATACACAGGACAGCTGTGAGTCCCCCGTGAAAATCACGCAATGTTGTGCAGCTCAACAGCACCAACACAAGTTGGAAACGCCTGGAAAGCGCACGGTCGGCTGGCATCCCCGCAGGCAGGCGGCTGGAGGAGCCCGGCTACACGCGAGCGCTGGGGAGAAGCTGGGCCCCCCAGCACAGTCCAAGTCAGACAGAGGCCGCCAAGGCTGCCGTGGGCAGAAGGGGACCGTGACCCTAGGGATCACCCTCCCCCCACCCCTCGTCGCACACGGAAGAAGCCGAGTTTACTGGTAATGGCTTAGAGCTAAGCCAGCTGACCCAAACTGGTCTCAGGTCCAACTATGAGTCAAGCTCTTTTGACAACTTAAGTCAACAGTCCGGGCGCAGTCAGCCCACCACTTACCTGCGTTCCCGCCACCATCTATTGTTGACACGAACTGAAACTGATTACATTCTCCCAGGACACTGGGCAGCGGCCAGGCCCTGGGCGTCTTAAAGATAACTTACCCCCCTGGACACAATGCTCAAAACTCACTCTGGAAACAGGCACGAGCCTGTGGAATGACTCCAGACAGTATTTTTATGTATTTATTCTTAAACAAACTGCATAACAAGATGATGTTTTACACCACCCAGAGATTAGGAAGTTAATTCTGACTTTCCATGCAACAGAATGTTATACATGGGGACCTAGAACCATTCCACACACTGGTAGCTTTTCTAAAATGTGTTGGTGGGTCCTGATGAAAACAGGCAACTTCTGCTCAGGGGCGACGGGGGCTGAAATTTCTTTCTGCACAGACTATCTTGCCCACTGGCCTTTCAGAGTTCCTAACGTATTCTCTGTTACTCTTTC
Organism: Lontra canadensis; assembly: GCF_010015895.1. Taxonomy (NCBI): domain Eukaryota; kingdom Metazoa; phylum Chordata; class Mammalia; order Carnivora; family Mustelidae; genus Lontra; species Lontra canadensis. Next base: position 19,378,145 of record NW_022631015.1, on the reverse strand, counting down.
TTTAAGATATCACAAAACCACGGCCGAAGGCAAATTTTATTTAGGAAAGAGGCTGACAGGCATAATCACCCAAGGACTCTCCAACAGAAATGACTTCGCACAGGATTAAGCACCGGTTACAAGGGCTGTGAGGAACTCCAGGAAAGCAGGGGCTTAAAAGGAAGAGGAAAGACTAAATAACGTGAAAACTGACACTACTGGGAGTCAAATTAGGGTGTGGAGTGAATAAAGGAAGAAAGGACTAGAAAACAGTGATGAGAACGCTGGTCTGGGAAAAAGGGTCTAATTTCAACCCCGACGACCCCAATTGGTAGCATCACTCTTGGAGACACTGGTGAGCTTTGACCAGGATGTAACCATTGCTGGGAGTACGGGGGGCGGCTCAGTTGGTTAAACTTCCGACTCCTGATTCAGGCTCAGGGTTGTGATCCGTGATCTCAGGAATGTGGGATCCAGCCCTGTGTTGGGCTCTGCTCTCAGTGGGGAGTCGGCTTGAAAGCCTTTCCCTCTGCCTCTCCCACCGCCCCCCGCTTGTGCCTATGCACACTTGCTCTCTCTCTCTCTCTCAAATAATTAAATCCAAAGTGTAACTGTGGCATACTCATTCTGCTCTCCCAATCTTCTGCATGAGCTCTGCCAACTGAACTATGCTTTTAACCTCAGGAGACATTTTATAAAAATCTGTGAGAAAGAAAATAAAACAGAAAAATGTTTTCAGTGTTTTTTTTTTTTTCCTCCTCCACACTGATCTTTTATATATTTTAGATTGAACAGAAACCATGTGCACGGCTTCTACCTTACAAGTATCAAATTTCTTTATTTTTTAAGTCTTGCTTAATGACTGTGTTCTGTGTTGAAGGGGTGTTTTGTTATTACTATTTTTGGGAGAAAAAACAGCAGCAATCATTTATGTAATGCATGCCAAGCACTGTAGTTGTCTACCTTAATGCATATTATCTCATTTAAATCTCCCACCAGCCTTTATGAGAAGGGTATTATTATCCTCATTCTACAGATAAGAAAACCAAGGTCAGAGAGGTTAAGTAACCCGATCAATATCACAAAACTGGAGAGGATTTAAACCTCGTTTATCTGACCCTACACCTGTGCTCTCAATTACTGGACTAAATTAAAGTCTCTATCATCAGTGCTCTGTGATAACTCCCACACAAAAGTTCTTGCTTGCAGGAAAATTATGACAACACCTCACTTAACATCTCTACCAAAGTGGCCCAGTTCACAAAATACTTAAGCTTGAGCATTCTTTTCTTTCTTCTTCTTTTTTAAAAATATCATAGCACCTTTGAATTTGCTAGAGTTACTTTCTGTCAAAAATTGCAGAAATTAGTTGAAGGTGTGGGGTTATCTCCAGTACAACCAACTTACATAATTCTGTCTGACATTTTTGAGAGAAGCAACTTATGTAGTTACGTCTGACATTTTGAGAGAATGAGCCATGAAAGAAAACCAGAGACCGACGTGGCCATTAAATATATGTGGGGGGCAAAAATGAACTTTTCTGGGCTTTGGGTAAAAATGAGGGCAGGCAGGGCTACAATCTTTAAGCTGTCTTCTAACTCCATGTGTTATGATCATATTAATTAATTTCTCAACCTTTTAATTTCTTTCTCATATCTCATCTCCCTGAATTGTTTTCCTTCCTCCCTCCCTCTCTCCCTCCCCTCTGTGCTTGCTTGCTTGCTTTCTGGAGGAAAGAATGAAGGAAGAAGAAGAAAAGAGAAAAAAACACACTTCTTTCTGATAAGGTTAGCACCCCAGCTTCTAAAACTCTGAGACAGTATAATTTAGGATACTGGTGTTAGAGGGCCTATTTTTACCGCGGAGATGAAACAGTTATTGGGTAAGGAAGGAAAAAAATGAGTTAATGCCACTATAAGTATGATGCTTTGACAGAAGTTAAAAAATGATGCTAGGAGCAACTTTGAAAATTATTCCCTCAGTACAGGTTGGAACAAGTAAATTAAATGGGCCATTTTGTTATTTAGCATCTCCTAGCGGCCTGCTGGCACACGAACCACTTTGAACATTGGCATGAACAGCTTACATACCACTTCCTGTTGTACGGATAATGATGCCTCTATCTAACTAACTAAGAAAATAATGTTTTCCTAAGATCTCCATAATGTACCCTCCACACGACAGCAGGCCATCATCCCCCCACAGCAGAGTCGTGGGCCGTGCTACCACCGAGGGGCTGTGGGGGCCCCTGGCCGAGGCGTTATTTAAATTTCCTGTACGTAATCACAGCCCACGTCGCTAACATCTCTGCTGTCTAGCCTCTAGTCTGGATTGCTAGTGCAGAGCAACACTCCTTCAGGAGCTCTGGTTGTACCCACAGCACCTGAGAAGGCCACAGAAAGAAGACCATGTGGGATCTCCAGGAGGAAAATGGAACGCGTTCCCAGGGCTGTCACCAACGGGAAACCAGAGAAAGGGTTTCTCTTAAGAGAGGGAAGAGAAAATGAAAGGAGTAACTGGATGATGACAGCAGACGCCAGTTACAAAATGAAACAACTCTGATCAAACAAGAAGTGCGACAGATGACAGGACAACAGAGAGAAAATAAGGCAGGCTGGGTACAACCTCCCTTTGGCCACTAAGAACATACATCTAGTTTATATGAGGAGAGGACTTCATTTAAATGACCTAAGAGGGAGTGTTGAACAAAAAGACTTCATATCCTACCTTCATGAGGAAAAAACTCCCCATAATAAGTAATAAAAAGTAACACCTGAAAACAAAATGAAAATGAGAAAGCTTATTGTGTAATTTTAGCCCCTTAAAGGTTTGCTTGACCGAAGAGTTAATCTTTACCAAAAGCACCCAATGTCATAATCTTTGCAAAAGTGTAGCCAACCCTTCTATTTTACATTTAAATATAACTTCCATTTTTTAGAAACTTATTCCAGTACTTAATAACATTCAGGATTTCACTTTTATAAGAAAAAATTCTTTTAAGGCAACATAAAATAAATAGGCATGAGCAAAATTGCCACACATAGATATTTATGCCTTAAGGATCAACTTTGGTTTTGGCACTTTGTTTTAGGTAATGAGCAGCAAATTAGTTCATTTGGAATTATCTTTTATTTTTCTCAGCAGCTCTTATAGCAAAAAATCAAAACAAAACAAAAACAAAAACAAAAAACCAGAAATCTGAAACCCTATCTTAAAACACACAGTATGGACTAAAAAGAGGCTGTCCACCTAATGCTTGACTAAATTATCAGATTTATTTCTCTTGGCTGATATGATTTCTAGAAAAATAAGTGTGGGCTCTATGTTTAGCTGTCTTCACAAGAAGTTCTATTAATCCATGTATCTCTTAAGCAGGCAATATTCTGGCAATTTATTTAAAGAAGGTGTAAATTCATTCTGCCCTTTCTACCGGTGCACCAAATACTGCAATGGTTTCCCCAAGGGAGACTGTACAGAGAAAGCAGAGACTCCTGTTTGACCCCAGCTGGCAATCAATTTATGGCCTCGAGCACAAAGCTTGATAGCCCTTGCGATTCTATATTAGCTCTTGTAACTCTTGGTATTATTCTTATTCATATAAATGTCAAATTCCTATCAGTAACCTGACCCAAAAGTGTTCGTAACCTCAGTTTACACCCTTTAAAACATCTCAGAAGTGGAGGGACTAAATTAAATTTTATATGTTTTAAATTAAACACCCAAGAAAGGGAATTAAAAAGAATAGTTTTTGCTGCTAAACGCAGGATGCCACGCTGTGTGAAAGTTGATAATTTAAGACATACGGATGGCTTGGAAGAGTAAGCTGTCTTATGATGAAAACGGAAGAATCACTGTCTTTCGGTAAAGGGACAGCAGTGAAAAATTAAACCAGAGCATGGAAGGCAACTGACTTTCCAAGACTATTTTCTGTATAATTATTTTGCCTGAAAATACAGTGCACATCAGTGTGAGGCTGCTGGCAGTGGGCTGTCTGCACTGACCCAAGCCCCAGAGGCAGTCATTTCTGTCCATTTCCGAGTCCTGCTATACTAAGGTGATGAAGATGCTGTCACAAGGACTGGAGAGAGGAGGCTGTGATGGGTAACGGGCCCTTTGGTTCCCTTGACCTGACCTGGGACAATATTCTTCCCAAGGCAGCCTGCTTCCTATAGGCTTTTCTACTATAAGATTCTACAAGATGCCCTACATTCTACAAGCGAGCCCCTAAGATGACAACAGAACTCATTCGACGATGAAGTAAGCACTATTCTTCATAGGGTAAGCACCATTTTAGGTGCTGAAGATACACACACATGAAAAGCCTCATCAAGTTATATGGGGAGGGGGAGTCTTTAGCAGGGAGACCCATGAACCCATGCACAATGTGGTAAGTACCATAATGGAGACAAAACTACAAGGAGGTAATGTATGTAAAATACTTGGCAAAATGGCGGACGGTACAAATCAGTCAATGTTAGGTGTATAATTCCTGCTGTTACTCCTTCTTTTAGTGAAGGTAATGGGGGAGCTATGGAAGAATTTTTGCAAAAGAAATACAAGGTTTGTATTTTAGAAGGAACATCTCTGGCAATGCAGTGAAGAAGGGTAGATTGTAGGGAGTGAGCCTGGAGTTGAGGAAGGGATTTGGGAGGCAACACAATTCAAAAGAACTTTCTGACTGAGGCAGCAACAATGGGATGGAGAGACAGACATGAGTCACCTGGCCGACCAAAGTCACAGGACCTGGTGGCAGACTAGACTGGGTGGGAGAAGGCAAGAGGTGAGTCCAAAGAACAAAAAAGTGGTTCTGATTTGGTTGGATGAATAATGGGGGCTTTTACTAAGATAAAGAGCATGGAGGAAAGAGCAATATGAAAGGTAGAAGCCCAAATGGAAAGTCCTCATTCTTCAGAAGCCAGTCAGACAGGCAGACGGATGGACGTGATGGACGTGATGGAGGGAAGACGGGGAAGGAGGGGAAGAGGGAGAGTTGGGGGAAGGGATTGGGACAGAAAGTGACTGAAGGAGGAGGGGTTGGCCAACGTAAGAGGGAAGAAAAAGAAAGATGGAAGGCTGCTTGCTGGAGCCCACAGTTGAGAATTTAACCAGAGCAACTACAATGAAGGAGTGTGAGGAGAAATCAGACCAGAGGATCAAGCAGCGGAAGGACAGTGGAGAAGGCGGAGGCAGGCAGCAGGGGAGATCACTCTGCAGAGAAAGTGGGCTGTGAGCGAGAACACAGCACACAGAGGCAAGAGGGAAATGCAGGCTCAATGAGGGGTTTCTGCGAACAGCAGCAACTGCAAAGCGGAAGAGAATACAACTCATCAGGAGAAAGCAAAGAACAGGTAAAGAAACCACAGAATTTTTGAGTTAGACTAGAATTTAAATCATTTCACTCATCTTTTTTCTTAGAGACAAGGAAACTGAAGGAATCCCAACTCACATCCTGCCATTACGATTAGAAATAGCAGAAAAAGATTTGGATCGTCCATTCTAAAAGATATTTACCAACTAGGGTTGCCAATAAACATTGAAAAACCGGCCTCTAATAACTCACAATAAAAAAAATCTTTACAAAGGATTAATAAATGACCATGTTGTATTTTTCTCTTTAGGGTTAAGGAGGCTTCAAAATTTTTAAATTTACTTACTCAATCTGTGTTCTCTTTTATAAAGATAACTGGCCAAAAAGAAATGTCTTGAAAGGTTTTAACCAATTTATATCGGTAATTAAATGTTCCAGTATGGGGGTATCTGGCTGGGTCAGTCTGTGGAGCATGGGACTCTTGGTGTCGGGGTTGTGAGTCTGACCCCCATGTTGTGGGTAGGGATTATTTAAAAAGAAATTTTTTTTTTAATCATAAAAAAATATTCTAATATGAATGTCACTAGCGAATGTAGTTTTTATATTTTATAGAATAAAGGTCAGGCTTTGAATCCCAGATACACCACTTTTATTCCTTCTCTGATCTTTAGTGTCTCACCCTAAGACATAAAAATAGCACCATGGACTCTGCAAGGTTACTGGGCGAGCTAAATGAAATGATGAATTCCAAAGAACCTACCACCCCATAAAACGCACTCTACTCATAGTAGTGCTTCTTGAATTATTTGTGGTTAATAACCAGTCTTCCCTCCAATTCATTATGCACTGCTACATTTTAAAGACGACGACGAAAGTGAATTAAATTTGATGTCTTGCAAATGCTAAATTACTGGTAAAGTTTCTACGTGCTTACGTTTGGTTTCGGTGGCAATCCTGTATACTGATGACAAGTCTGCAGACAGACGGGCCCTGGCCGCTGAGCCATTTTCGCACAGCACGTGCGGTGGGAGAACACAGCAGTGAAAGGCGCCAGCTCCAGTACGAGGCAACCTGGACTCCAATTCTCCTGGCCCGCCTACTACCTACGCACTTTCACGCTTGCTGCTTCCTCATCTGTGCAACGCGGAGGTCAGTAAGTAACACCTCTCCCCGGGTGGTTGTAAGAATTAAATGACTTTCTCCATACTCACCAACCTGAACAGTGACTGGAACGTTTTATTATTTATTTATTTGGAATATTTTAAATGCTCAGTATTAGAAATTAATATAATTGTTATTTGAAAGGAGTGAGCATGAGTGTGTGTGCATATTTGTATGTACACACACACACACACACACACACACACACTAAGTCATGGCTCTAGGGTAAATATTTTTATGCTGGTGCAGTTAATTTGCGTATTTTGGGGTTTTTTATTTTTTTTTGTAACTTGGAAAAACATGGAGATTTATTTTAGCCAAGGAAAACAGAAAATACTATGTCTTTTATGTACAAAAACAGTTTTAAAAGTCATTAAAATTTAATCAGTAGCTGTTTTCTTCTTTTTTAAGCTCTCCAATGTACCACGATTCTGAAAGTTCTCAAGAGTTTTCAGTTAAATTTAGTTTCTTTTATAATTTTAAGTACAATTCAGGGAATTATACTATAAAAGTTTTTAAGATGCAATCTGACCTTTTTCTAAGTACAAAAATGCTCTTCAAATTTTAATTATATCAGGATTCTTGAAAGTACAACTTTTTTAAAAGGGAGAAGGGTTGCCTGGGGGTCTCAGTCGTCTGCCTTTGTCTTAGGTCATGATCCCAGAGCCCTGGGGATCAAGGCCCGCATCAGGCTCTGGCTCTGGGGAGTCTGCTTGAGGATTCTCCCTCTCCCTCTGCCCCTTCCCCTACTAAAATAAATAAATAAATTTTTAAAAAAGAATAAAACCCAACCGGGATTGTTGATAAGAGTTAAAACTGAACAACAACACTTTTTCCAGAAAAAAATCCTCAAAAGAATAATGGTATTTTTCTAATCACACAATTAGTCATTATTGCACAGTTCAACTAAAATGGTATTTTCAAAAAAAAAAGTTGAATGCTTGCTTTTATTTATATGGCTGGACTAAAACCAACTTACTCTAAATAAGGGAAGAGGAATCTGTTCATTTTAAAGGCTATTAGTAAGACACAGCTGATTTCATTGGTCAAAATAGACTTAATTCCTTTTAGGGGCAGTTCTCAAACTGTAACATGAGAGCATTTTTAAAAGCACAAGTGGCAGAGACTGGTGGAGGCCCCTCCATTCCCTTCCCTTCACCTCCCACAGAGATTTTTAGCCAGATACATGGAGGTCTGGAAGAAACACTATGACTTCCCAGTTTCTCTGGCACATAGAAATAGCCATTTTCTACTGGAAGAGACGTAAGTGCAAGTGTCAGGTCAACTCCAAGACAGGAACTGTAAGGGTAGGGAAGGAGAGAGGTGCACCTTTCCCTTTCTCCTTTCTGCCAGCTAGGATGGCGACTTGAGGGACGGGTTTTAAGCAGTCACCACGGACCATGGTGCGGGAGCTCGTGGATAGCTAAGCAACAGGACAGAGCTCTGGGTCCGCGCTACTGCGGACCATCCCACTAGGGCAAGATGACCACCTACTAAATGTTTTGGGGTTTTCCCCCTATCTTGTTTGAGCTATTTTTTGTTTCTGGTCATTGACAGCCCAAACCAAATCGAGCTACAGCTGAATACTACTGGTGCCGGAACCTGAAAGGTGGCGCTAGCTCGGTCATGCCGCAGGCTTCAAGTACTCTCCCTGCAGACCCGAAAGCTAATTAGCGTTGTGTGTTGGCAAAATGCTTGGTCAGACTGTCAACCGCCGAACCTCAGCGGACAGACCAAGCGTTAACGAAGTCTACAGCAGCAGAAGTGCTAGGAAAAAAAATAAGAATGACCAAATTAGCCTGCTCCTTCTTATTGCTCTCAACAGAGAACTCAAGACTAAGAGTAGCCAGCTGCAAGCTGAGATTTAAGGAAAATCTCTGTGTTCGAGAGTTATAATCCAATTTGACTGAGAATCCTGTGATTTTTGTGGTTTGCAGGTTTGTAAAAACCCACGCAAAGCAGTTTTAAGGCTTGACTACAATGGCGCCGCTCCCTAAGATAGATTAGTGCCCCACCATATACCGACCCAGTTTCCTTGCAGCCCTGGGATGGAGAGTGTTTCAGATGCCCTCCAGGAAGTCATCCCAAAATTCAGAGTCAGGGTAGAAGGGCATAAGATTGAGGCCAATAAATAAAATATATAGAGTCTTCATGTTCAAAACTATGTCCAGATGTGATTTTTGACTAATTTGTTCATGGAACTGACAAGAAATATATAGATGGGGAGCATACTAAATTTTTAAGGGAAGTGGGTTGCCAACGATGAATCAGGTTGGTCTGCATACGATGCATACGATGTATCTGTACAACTCTTACAGCAATTTCCAGGTCTGACATCAGCACCAGAAGGAAGCAGGCATGGAGGTAGCAAAACCCAGCCAAAAGAGCATATTCTCTAATGCCCAACTCAGACATGGCCTTTGAGACCGGAGCAATGGAGGACGATCAGCCAGGAGTTTCTCCTATAGAAGGTTATCAGGGTTCATGGGATAGGGTAACAAAGAATGTCCTTCAGTGCTAGGGCAGAAAGTCTTCATGATTCTACCAAACAGGATTTGATTATTCCCACTGAACAACAGCTGATGTGTGTTTCCCACTCCATAATTTTTTTTATTAATTTCAGAGGTAGAGGTCAGTGATTCATCAGTTGCATATAACACCCAGTGCTCGATATATCACGTGTCCTCCCTAATGCTCATCATCCAGTTATCACGCCCCACCCTCCAGCAACCCTCAGTTGGTTTCCTAAGATTAAGAGTCTCTTATGGTTTCTCTCCCTCTCTGATTCCATCTTATTTTATTTTTCCTTCCCCTCCCCTATGTTCATCTGTTTGGTTTCTTAAATTCTACATGAGTCAAATCACATATTTTTCTTTCTCTAACTTATTTTGCTTAGTATAATACACTCCAGTTCCATCCATGTTGTTGCAAATGGCGAGATTTTGTTCTTTTTGATGGCTCAGTAATATTCCATTGAGTAATATTTTATTCCATACCACATCTTCTTTATTCATTCATCTGTCAATCCCATTCCCCCATTTTTAAAAGGAACTTTTAAAAATTATGTTCTAATTTCTACTCTACTTTAAATGGGGACTTTGGATCTTCTGAAAAGGGCAGAGCATTGACCACAGACCATGCATGTACAAAAGGACAGACTAGACGGGGCTTGAGTTATCTCTCTTAGACAAAGGGTAAACTCTGTGTGTAGTAATAAGGTGGCCCAAAGGGTGAGACTGTGGCAGACTTCTAACCGTTTTCCAATCTCACCTCCCCTTATTTCCAACAGAGCCCTGGTTTTTCAGATGGGCAAAAGGCCACTCAAATTAAAGACTTCATTGCTTAGCCTTTCTTTCTGCTAAGTGTAGAACACATGACTAGGTTCTGACCAATTAGATAAAATCAAAGTGATACATGTAACTTTCAAACAGGGTTTAAAGGGGAAGAACACATATCATTTGTTTATCCCTCTCCTTCCTACAGACTGAAATGCAACTGTGATGGCTGGAGTTGAAGCAACCATCTTGGACCATGAGATGAAAGCTATATCCTGCATCCCTGACACGCCGGAGATTATCACAGCTCTGTCGCTAGCTCTGGACTTTATTTCCAGGACTGAACAACTTCTACTTTCTTTATGCCATTACTTCTTTTCTGTCACTCTGAGACAAACCAAACTATAACTTTTATACACACAAATATACATATATACACATACGTGTGGTTAACTGAGGTAAAACCTTTCCCTGTCAGTAGATTTTATATCATAAATCAAAACAATAAAGTATAGTCATCTGATTTTCTGTGAGACCTGTAATTCAGTATTTCCCTCTCGTCCATGGAAAGTCTATAATAAACTTTTTGCTCTGCTCCCCTATACTAGAGTTAATCTTGGGGTTTTACTACACTTACCAACATTATGGCTATACATATTTGTATAATATGAACCATGATTTAAGAATGTCAGTCTCCAGAAGATAGGCATCAGGTTTTACTTAGCTTTTAATATTCTACACGTAACAAGTGTCTGACATATAGTCTATAACCACTAAGTATTAGTTGAATAAATGCAACTTTGGCTCCTTTGAAATTCCTATCAATTCACAACAACTTTTTTGGTTCTATTTCCAGAATTTAAACTGGTCAGATCTCAATAATCCAAAATTCAATTTTTAAAAACAATGATGGGTTATATTACCCCGTCTTCTTCCTATTGTTTACCGCTGACCTTGCCTTTTAGATATTACTTCAAAGTTTCATAGAACATTCCAAACTACATGCACTGCATATGCTCCCTTGATTTCTTCCTGGTTTTTGATAAGGACATAAGGTCCCCGAGAATCAGGAGGCCTCAGGAAATGGCCATCAGAGAATGATGACAGGGATGAGTACAGGAGGTACGAGTGGCCAAGAATGGACTCTCCTTGTTCCAGCAGCATGTGACGACATGGGTCAGTGTGAGGAACTAAGTCTGGTTAGGGGTGGGAATTTGAGCTGGATATTAATATAGTTGGTTCCAGGAAGGAAGGATGAAAGGACATAGAAATGAGGACGTAATAAAGTTTTTGAGACACAGAAGACTATGTAGGACAATAGCTCTGCAACACGTAAGCCTTAGGACAGCGTTTTACTTTACTTGTACACACACTTCATGAAGTCACTCTGTAGTGTATAGTTAAAGGTGTTGTTACAGATAGACCAGTCATTATCTACTGGTAGTTTCTCTCCCTGTGCTGACAATCAAAACTGCTTCCTTATCATCGCCTTGCTCAGGGACTCTCCATCTGGATGGGGAATGAAAGCAAAAAGAAGGGGATTCTGACTACAGAAAGAGTAAATTTTTGGAAGAAGCTATGTCTAATTTTAAGTTTTCTATCTGATAATATAGTCAATCCCTAATTAGAAAATTACAATCATCCCAAATGTTTCTAAGAAGACTGGGAAGGCCAGATGCCATGGCAGCAATGAAAAAAAGTTTGGAGGTTGACACGCTGGCACGTGTATCTGAATTCGACCAGTTATTAGGACGGTCACTTTGGGCAAAGTCACCATATGCCTTAAGTTGCTCACCTGTCACATGGGGTAACAATATTTCCTGTCTGGTGTGAGCCATTGTGGAAATTAAATGAGCTAATCTACATAAAGTGCTTAGCACATTGCTTCCAACATATTATACACTCAATAAATAATGCCTTATAATTATTGTTAGCTATTAGCCAGCAGGAGCTCACAGAACACAGACTCTCTACGAATGCAGAGGTTGATGGTCTACGAAAGGGAATATATCAGTTTCTCTGCAAAGAGCAGGGGATTTTCTTGTTTATGAAAAGAGAACTTTAATTAAAACAGACTGAGAAATATTACTCTAAGCCTTAATCTCATTGGTTCCAGAGTGAGCACCATTCATGCAATGACTACACAGTATGCCTGCCTCCAGCTCTCCTGCCCCCAGGGCCATGTGCACAGGGTAGCAGAGGGAAGACAGAGGAGGACAAAGGGAACGCTGTGCTAGGAACCTGGAATGCAGTCAACAGAGGACCACGGAGACTGCTCGGACAGGGGACAATACTGTATCTCAACAGCTTTTGAACACTTAAGGTATTGCGGACAGAATCTTAAAAATACCTTTTCTTTCCCCTCTAGCACCTGCTGACAAGAGCCAACTCTAGTTGACAGCTGACCCTTTACCATTTTCATTTTCCTTAACTGCTATGTCCCTTGGCTTCTGCGGTGTCATTTCCTCCTGTGTGTCCTCCTACCCCGGCCTGACCCCGCCTTTTCAATCTCTGTCACAGGATCCTCTCACCTTTACACACACTCAGATACTGGTGTCCCCTAGTCCTCTGTTCCCAGCCCTCCATTTTCCAGCTCCAGGGTGATCTCCCTACCCACAGCTTCATCTACCACTTAAAAGCTAATTACTTCCCAACATTTCTTTCTAGATCCTCACCTCCCTCCTGGGCTCTTGGTCCCTATTTTGCATAGCCTGCAGGGGCTCTCCCCTGGATCTTCTTTTCAAATTCATTTCTATTTTAAATTGCATTTCAAATTCAGTATGTCCCCAACCAAACTCATGCCTTCTACCCAAATTCCTCCTTCTTCTCGTTTCCCCTCTTGGTTAACCAGACCATCTTCTACTACACCTTGGGATAAAATACCAAGAAGCCAACCTTCCGCATCCTCCCTCCTAAGCACACACTGTAAATCTCACCTCACCCACATTTGCTGAGTCCACCTCACTGGCTCCATTCCTAGGGTGACATGCCTTCGACGGGAATCAGGGTACAGCACGATGACTGGCTTCTGACTCAGGCATCCCGTGGCCTTAGTTCTCACCAAGGTTCCATCGCTAATCGCCTGACCATGGGCAAATTACATAACATTCTTGGAACTGAAGGACTAAATAAATTAACCTATGCCACCGCTCTCACCGCAGTGCTTGGCACCAAAGTCAAACTCAAAAATTTATTACCATGATCATATTAAATATTACTAGTGGTGTTGGTATTATTGCATTTATTACGATGCTGAGCACAAAACTGATAAATTTTTTAAAAAGTGATTAAATCAATCAGTAGAATCAGTAGGGAGAGAGCTACACGGCACAAACTGAAGATCTAGTTCTATTATGCATTAAATCACTGTGGGCTCTCACCAAGTCTTCTTAACCAGTATGAACCCTGACGTTCACTTTAAAAAGTGCAGGTTAAAAATACCTATCGTACATACTTGGCTAGGTTTCTGTGACAACATCATGACATAGTACACAAGCCCCGTGGAATATGAAAAGCATTCTATCAAAGGAGAAAAGCGCACGACCAGTATATGATTTCACAGCGATCTGACCCTTGTGTTTGCAAGAAGATGGAGAGAAAATGTACAAAGGATTAAGGGAAGGCAGCTTCTCTGTTTCTGAAAGGAAAAACACAATTGTATCATAAAGGAAAGATATAAGGTAGAAAGAGATTAGGAATGATAAGATTTCTCTCTCGACCGGGCTCAATGGAAAAATGTAAAGCTAAATCAATAGAAAATGTAATTACCTTCAAACTAATGAATCACATTTAGGGTAATCCCAAAATAATATGGTGTTTAGCACATGATGTCAATGTTTTCCAAATATAAATATAGTAAATACTATGGTCAAAAAGAAAAAGTAAATGCTTGCCTTGCTACATAACTGTTCAAATGATATGCATTCATTTTCTTGAGATAATGGACAGCTAACTAGGAAGACAGAGAAAGAGAAGAGAACATCACTATTTCAGAAAGATATCTGACAAGAGAGAGAATAGTGAGCAAGGCCTTAGGGACACCCAAAACATCCACCTAGTTAAAGATATCAGAAAGGATGAGATAAAGCCAGAAAACAACTTTGAGGGAAGTATTTTCCCTACATTATTTGGGAGGTGGTTATTCAGTGAACAGAAACACATCTGGGAACGCATCTGGAAGGAAACTTAATTACCTAATCCTTGCCGAATCGGTTTTTTTGTTTTGTTTTGTTTTTTGTTTTTGCAATTTCTTTCCCTCTGTCCTGACAAATACTGTTGCTTGTGTTTCCAAGCCACTAGGAATAAAACTAGATATAAAAAAACGGAATAAAACACAAATTTAGCACAATTTGGCCTTTCATCAGATTCTGTTCCAGTACGGACACGTGGGTGACTGGAAACTCATGAAAAGAAGAAGAAAAAAAAAACAAAAACTCAGGATGTTAATGAGTTAGCATCTCTCTTTTTTTTCCCCCCAAGAGAGACTGGAAAAGTAGGTCAGAGGACAGGCTGGGCGGTAATGAGAGAACTCTGGGACTCACTGACAGAAACCACCCCGCCCAAACCAGCCCGACTTTGGGTCCCTGTGCCCCTTCACTGCCTGAGTATACAGTGGAGAGATCGGAGGACAGAACTTTCTCTGCAAGGCTGTCTGCCCTCCTCCAGTGAGCTCTCCCCACTAAAAGCTCCTTAGTTACTGGTTGTGGAATTTCACAGGGCAATCTCTGGGTACAGGAAGCTTGGGGCTGTGCACGCATAGCATGATGCTCAAGGTTAATATTCTATAAGCAACATGACAAATTAACCCAGAATTACACAGCACGTTGACAGATGATAATGGCAAATGCTGTGGAGGATAATATTACGGCATTAAAAGTCCACACAAAGATGCCACAGTAAGGCGCAACTTCAGATCTATGCAACTTGCAGGTAAAAACATAACCGGTCGTTACTTCATTCAAAATGTATTTACCAAGTGAGGGGAACGGATCTTGTCTCCCAAGTTTAAGGTCTGGTTAGCAAAAACCAAAAAGGCCACTGGACTTCCAACAAAATAATCTCCGAAAACAAATAGGTCTTTTGATACATAAAGTGTTTCATGTCTTAAAATGTATCTATCAACAGGACACTCTTAATATTTCTTTCACACTTCTATGTGTGAATTTGAGGACTTAGAGTTTTTCTTACTTAGCACGAGAACATATGCTTGAGAGAACACCTCTGCATGTTGTGACTTTTTGAATATATGTGAATAAACGGTTTTATGGTGGGGAGTGACTGCGTAAATTCAATGCTGTTCAAATGAGGGGAGCCCAATCAAAGTCTACCTCCAAGGTCCCAAAGTCCTAGGAACCCAAATTACATCATCCACAAAACAGCTAAGTGAAAAATCCTCTCTTTGGGAAGTAACTCTTTCAAAATTACATGAAAAAAATAAGAATAATGATTCAAGTCTTATACTTAAAAAAAAAAAAAAATCCCAATAAGATAACACAAAAACCAGGGCACCTGGGTGGCTCAGTGGGTTAAGCCTCTGCCTTCAGCTCAGGTCATGATCCCAGGGTCCTGGGATCGAGCCCCACATCGGGCTCTGCTCAGCGGGGAGCCTGCTTCCCCCTCTCTTTATTCCTGCCTCTCTGCCTACTTGTGATCTCTCTCTCTGTGTCAAATAAATAAATAAAATTAAAAAAAAAAAAGATAACACAAAAACCAGCTCAGTGACCATTAATGAAAGCAGTTACACTTAGGAGGTATTTATTAAAAATCACAAGAACAGGGAGGCCTGGGTGGCTCAGTTGGTTAAGCGGCTGCCTTCGGCTCAGGTCATGATCCCAGCATCCTGGGATCAAGTCCCACATCGGGCTCCTTGCTCGGCAGGGAGCCTGCTTCTCCCTCTGCCTCTGCCTGCCATTCTGTCTGCCTGTGCTCGCTCGCTCTCTACCTCTCTGTCTGACAAATAAATAAATAAAATCTTAAAAAAAAAAAAAAACTTTAAAAATCACAAGAACGTAAATCTTTCTGAACCCAGAAATGCACCTTTGTGATGGCAGCTTCCTTCTCCATCCCTGCAGCTCCCATTAGGTAGTTCAAGAAAGCATCTTCTCCGTTCATATGAAAACATCAACTTAGTTAATTTTTCAACTGGATTAATCAATTGGAATAGAATAATTTAAGTCACGTGATTGTCTGCTCAGGACCAGCTGTTTTAAATTAGTATATTAAGTAATTTAGACACTTTCCTTTGCAAAGGTTGCGTGATTTAATAAATTCCCATATGCCTCAACGTGTGCCAGAACCACTGGGTTATCTTCCATCCAGCTGCTGTTACGGTAAAGGCTGCCAACTTTCAACCAACTGAAGAGAATAATGAATCAACTTCAACTTGGCTCGTAAGTCAACTTCTGTTGCTCCCAGCTAAAACATGGGCCAGTTTCAACTGTAAAGAAAATTAATTAAAAAGATTTCACCTCCAGCATCTCAGAGACATGGCGTCATGGCCACGGCTGAATTCGGAGTTTAAAAGCCTGCAGCCCACAGTTCGGATGGCCGTGTTACATGTGATAGGTTGTTTTCAAAATTGGATTTTTTTGATGAAACAGATTAGGAAATGCCCTCTCCCTAATGCATAACATGAATATGTAAGTCTCCTATTGATGGAAAGGAAAAGAAAATCAAGATTCTTAGTTGTTAAAGGATCATTAAGAAAAAAGAAATAGGCTTCAAAAACTTCAGAGGAAACAAGACACTAGTTCAGGAGCCTAAAAAGCAGATATAAGAGGAGAGCGCCACACAAACCACTTTAAGTCAGAGTCATTTTAACGAACACATGAAAGCAAAATGACATTATGAGGCCCTCTTTCCAAAAAAAGACAGTATTTTACTCAATTTTGATAAAACGCTGGCCAAAACAATTTTGTGCTGGATCAGTTATCCAGATTAGCGGTTCTACCATAAAAATCCATGAAACTCTGGTGTTTCCTATAAGCCCTAATCCATTTGGCATAAAGCTATGCTGGTTTTTTACAGGAAAAGTAAGCAAACCATGAGGGCAGAAACCTGCTAAAAAGACTTCATTTATTTCTAAGTTGGATGCAGTTGAAAATTGCTCCCTGGGTGGGTGGACTTCCCCGGAAGGACGGGAACACTTTTTCACAAGAGCAACGGTGGGGTGTATTGTCTGCACATGGGTGAGCACGCGGATCTATGCGTCACAAGCAACAGGACAGACTGGACGAAAGACACAATTTCATGGTTCTGATAAACTGTTTAAAACCATGTAAGGATCACCTTATTAGTAGTCATAATTTGATTTCTTCTTGTTTTCCAAAGAGTCCCTGTAAGTTTTATCAGGATTATCATATTATCTGCCTTCTACATTTTTCTAATATATCCTGTAAATTGTAATTTAAGTATGGAATTATATACCAAGGTTGCCTGAGTCCTCACTGTGCACCTCCAAGATAGAGTTTTAATAAACCACTTCTCAAAGATGCTATCAAGACTCACACTATCCCAGGCTGGTGATAATGCACTTGAAACCGGTATTATGGACAGATGGGCTGTGGGATGGGGTGTCTTCTCCAGACATCTCCAATATCCTCTCCAGGGATCTCTGGTATTTCCAGTGCTAGGAATACTGGCGATCCTAGCGTGGAGCACCTGGTTCTGGATCTTCCAGACAGCAGAGTAGTTCTAGAAAAGCTACGCAGATGTCTCAGGGTAACTCGGAATCCAAAGAAAGGACAATGAGTTTCAGCCATGAACAAGGGCAAGAGACTACTCTAACACTTTGATGTGATCATCTTTTGACCTCTCTACAGCTCATGGATGCTGTTGAAACTGTTCAAGATGCAACAGATTTAAAAGGTCCATCTTTGGAACAACATAAAAGGCTAGAACTTATTGTGAAATTGTTGTCCATTTAGAAGGCTGCAGTAATTCCCCAAACAACTGAGTCAGCACTCACCCAAGTAGAGGAGAAAGAGAGGTGTTGATTCCTTAACCTCACTGAATCACATTAATGCAACAAAGCACTTGGAAAGTGTTCTAGTCTATTCTGCACAACAGGATGCATGTCTACACTTGGCAAAATCTTGTGCAACAGGTATGAATTGTGCACATTATTTGCTATCGCCCTAGCAAGAGGCAAGAAATTTCACAGGTGCAACAGTATGTTTGCGATTTTGAAAATATTCCATTCTCCAGTGCCAACGTGCCCAAAAGGACTCTCTCACATGAGACAAGTTCACCTACCATAAGCTAGAATAAATGCAAAGGAGGGATACCGGGCAACTTAACAGACATCGGACATAAAAATTCTTATTCTTTAGCCCTGACCTCAGTTCTCTTTAAAAGTAGAAAGTATTACAGATGGTAGAGATCTGTCATTATTCTGTTTTCTGCTTTGAAGGCTGTATATACTTAATGATTATAATTATGAAATCCTAGATTAAATATGCCTTCTATTCACTGATTTGAATATTCGAACAATTAGCTGTGTTTGTTTGAATGCACACAAGTGTCTTTATTTCTAGTGGTTAGGATAATCAAGAAATGCCTAGAGGTGAAAAAAAAATTAGAACGACGTACAGGAAAGATGAGGAAGCAAGGAGAAAGTAAATAGAAGAAGAAAAAGATTTTAAAAGATTTCTATGTAGTCAGGGTAAGTCACTAATTGAAGGTGGAAAAAATAATTGCTTACAATTTGTATAAAGCAATCATATCCATGTAGAACTTCGACATGGTACAAAGGTACATAATTATAAACAAGAAGATGGAAATAAAAAGTTGTATCTTAATTATGAAAAACAACAGAGGAAAAAAATTGTGGAAAAAAATTATGGAAAGTAGGAAGATCCATGCCACAAATATGCCAAGATAAATGTTCTCCCCTGAGGGGAGAACAGTGCCCTAGACTTGAGAAGGTTTTGTATGACCTTGGCCAGCCCTACTATTTCCTGCCTTGTATAATCACAGAAGGCAGTCAGTGTTTGGTGATGATGAGAAGTAGGATTTTAAAGAATATAATTATGGGCTGCAAGTGTTTTCTGTGGAAACAAAATGATCATTCATGTTTAAGATTGTGTAAATATGCCTTAATTTTGGTCAACAGCAATTTCAACCTTAAAAAACAGAATCCTTAAACCTTCTTATAAGTCACAATTCTCCAAGTAATCTTCAGGGATAAACATGTAAAAGCAGAGACTTTCCAGATACTCGTCAAAAAATGCTACTTGGTAGAAAACAGTCTATTCTGTAGTGACATGATTTGGCCTATCTCCACATCAGAACCAGCTCAGCACCTCGAAGTCCACATTAAGGGAGATTTAAGCAAAGCCAAAGCAGTTTTCATCTACTAGGTCAGGTATAAAAATGATCACAATGCACATTAGCTTAGAGAGACCGGCAATCTTACCCAGATTCATGGTGTGTCGTGCACAGATGGGAGGTGGATATAAGAAGAAACCACATGAAGGCTCCCTAAGGAAACATAAAGCCTGGGGAAGCTTCGAAACTCTCGCCTTCTCGCTGGTACCTTTAACTCTGGCTACAATTAGTGCATTTTTGCCACATGCTTTTGAAAGAAGAAAAGGAATGGTTATTTTCTTAAGTACTAACAGACTTACTTCTCTTTCAGGAAATCCACGACTCTTTTGAAGTCAGCCACGCAGTATTCTCTCTTCATTTCCATGAGTACAGTGTCAGAGGCAGACTGGACCGGGATGTGCAGGAAAGCATAGACTCGGGGATGATTAAGGATTTTTGCCATTTCCTTTAAAAAAAAAAAATGGAAGGAGAAAACATTAACCATTTTAAGGAATTAGGTAATGGTTTCCTTCAGATCAACACTCACAGGGGCAAGCAAATAAACAAAGCTGAAAACGGACGCAGCCACTCTTCAAGCAAATGATAATGGGTACGACTCCATGATGACTCCATGATGACTTTCAGAGGATTCCACACAAGGCTTACTTCCTCACGCTCATTGTCTCTCTTAGGTAACAAAACGAAGGTAAAGTCATGGAATCCCTGAAGAGCAAGGTTTTTGAGGGCTTCAAAATAACCACCACTCCTCCCTTGCCTCAAAGAAGTTTCATATTCTGCCTCACTACATTAGCCGGGGAAGGGGCAGTAGTTAAACAGTTAAGACTCTGTTATCCTGGGTACTTGAATAAAATCTCCAAACCTGAGGCCAGTCAACAATTTCTTTTTTTTTTAAATACTGAAGAAGAAGAAGGAACGTATAACCTGTTTCTTTCTCAGCTAGCCAACAACCACATATTTGTTGAGCATCTACAATGCAAAGGAGAGTGCATTACTCAATGAAGCTAGCCTGTTGGCCTTGGGTCACCTGTGGACATCCATGTAGAGTTGGGGAGAAGGGAAGAACAGGAAGAAGAATGTAGCTGGCAAAGTCAGAGCAAACTGGAGTGAAACAAATCAGGAAACCCAGAGGGTATTTTCTGGAATTCCTCAGGAGATACAAACGCAGGCAGGAAGAAGAACAGAAGGAGAGCTGTGGTAACGTGAGCATTTACAAAAGCAGTACGAAACCAGACTGACTGGGCCCTTCTCCTCTGCCGCACTGCGGACTCACCCATTGGAGGGCTGGGGAAGGGAGAGTAGAGGAGGGCAAGAGAAGAGGGGCACAGGGGAGTGATGGGGAGAGGACGCCTACAAAGAGACCAAGAGGTAAGTATGTTGAGGAAGGAGCTCCTCTGTGATAACTCGCCTGTAACTAGTGATTTTTAGTTTTTAAAGGACCGCGTTTTCCAATCTGTTACTTCATTTTCATTCTTGGAACAGTATTTTGAGGATCTTAGGTGGAGTGAGAGAACCAGCTAATTCCACAGAGTCACCTCCTAGTTATTCAGGGGCCAGTCAGGCACACGTGTCAACCATGCCCTGTGTGTCTCTACCGAATGCCAACATGAGGGCTTTTGCCAACGTGGAAGAAAGAACAATTAACTCAGATCTGTCACCTTCTTAATAATGCCTTAGTTGTTGTTGTTGTTATCTTAAGATTTTACTTTTTATTCATTTATTGGACAGACAGAGATCAGAAGTAGGCAGAGAAGCAGGCAGAGAGAGAGGGGGAAGCAGGCTCCCTGCTGAGCAGAAAGCCCGATGTGGGGCTCGATCCCAGGACCCTGGGATCATGACCTGAGCCAAAGGCAGAGACTTTAACCCACTGAGCCACCCGGGCGCCCAGTGCCTTAGTTGTTTTAAAAAATCCCTTTGGATGATGAAATTTAATAGTCTAATAATTTTACTCATAGATATGTTTTATCGATAATTTCTTTACCAGAAATTAATCGGTATATATGTAGCATTTTATACATACATATACATATATATGGACAGATAGATACATATGGAGAGATACACATTAGAACTGGAGTCGTGTAGTTTCTTATTTAACAAAAAAATAACTGGTTAACGCATTATCTGTTCATAAAACTGTTACATTTCCTGGCTGGGTATCTCGCCGGGAGGCTCCTTCCTACCCTAACTCGGCACCTAACTGTGTATGAGGCTGCGAGGCAATGCTTACCGTTATGTACCCCACAGTAAATGTGCTGGCTTTCTGCCATGCGTCTGCACCTTTCAGGTCTCTCAGGCCTGAACATCAAGATTCATAAACAGTGTAAGACAAATCCTTGTTTTTTTAAGGGGCAGGACTCTGCATTTGCTAACTTTCAACATACCTACTGTGATAAATGATGACACCTTAACAAAAACAAAAAATGATTTGGGAAATCAAATTTCACTCTCCTTCTCCGTGCCTTGGTTTCCTTATCTGTGAAACAGAGACAGTGGTAGTACCTACTTCCTAGGGCTACTGGGTTATAGGGAAAATAAAATAAAATAAAATAATTCAGTATGGGGGCACCTGGGTGGCTCAGTGGGTTAAGCCTCTGCCTTCAGCTCAGGTCATGATCTCAGGGTCTTGGGATCGAGCCCTGCATTGGGCTCTCTGCTAAGCAGGGAGCCTGCTTCCTCCTCTCTCTCTCTGCCTGCTTCTCTGCCTACTTGTGATCTGTCTGTCAAATAAATAAATAAAATCTTTAAAAAAAATAATAATTCAGTATGTGCTTATCTGTAAGTACTCAATAGATAAGTTATCTAATATTCTTCTTCCTTGCAAAGTATCTGAAGTTCATAGTCACACACGTTCATACAGATTATTGGGAACCTTAAAAGAACAGCTTTTCAATATGCTAGTTCCCTTAGCTAGTAAGTGAAGGAGAGTTAACCTTTGCTAATTTTCATACAATAGACTGGAAAGGGGATCCCAGCAACCGTGAGCCTGGGCCAGACAGGGGAGTGCAGCTTCTCTCAGAAACCCTCAGGGCGGCCACCACTGCCAACTACTACTACTACTACTACTACTACTACTACCACCACTACTATTACACCACACAGGATACTGCCCCGGATAAAGTACTTCCCTGTTACAGTATGACAATTTACAAATTAAAACTTAATAGCCAACAAATAGGAGAAATTCAGTGGGTTTCCCCTTTGGCTCCCAAAATAAGGCTTCCCACTAGTCATTACCTTCAGCTTCGTACTAGAGACTTTGCAATTTTAGAATGGTAGGCACCAGAAGACAAAATAAAAATAACCCTGCCCCTTAATTAATGTCTATATTTCTCCTCCTAAAGGATTTAGGACTTAACATAGATTAACATATCCCAAAGAGACAAAGTACATATTTTTGGTTCTGTTTTTAGTTCTATTCCTTTTCATGAGAAATCAACGGGTTGGTTAAAGACCTTTTGGTTTCTTTCCCCTTCGAAATTCTTTTCGTTTTAAGGGTTAGCTTCCAGTTACAAGTTCTCTGGTGTCAGAGATTACTCCCTCTATGATTCCTCAGCAGCTGTGCCTGGTGTGATCCGAATGAATTCTTGGTTCTGCCTTGCAACATGAGATTCAATCCCTACGAGGGAAGCTTAACAGGAGCAGGGGATTTGGTTCACTCCTCTCGCCGGATCCCCACAATGGCTAGTACCGTGCTAAGTATATCACCAAACCATACATATATCTGGGTCAAAACCACATAAACATCCATACAAAGAGATTTAAAATATAAGTGCTATTTGATAGGTAGACAAATTTTCAGTTAGTCACAGTTCAGTCTGGCGAAAGCAGGTAACACATATTCACACAGGTAAACAAACATATGATTGGCCTGCCTTAATTTTTGGTGGTGAAAAATCACACGTTAATAGATAGCTAAGTACAAAGTAAAAATCAGACATTTCATAGGTAGCCACCTCCCCCATGGGTTATGTTTCTAAAAGTCTGTTGTAGCTGTATATTGGAATCACAATGTATTTTCTTATGCAAGTAATTTACAAATGACATGTGGGGTCAGTTTAACCAAAGGAAAAAGGAGCATTTATTTCCAAAATGTGGCTAACAGGAGAATGGCAGCCATGAGTAACCCTGAGCTCTGAGCTGGTGGAGAGAGTCTGAGTAGTCAGGCAAGTCTGCTGGTTGGCAATGTGCCCGCAAGGGGTGTGCGTGTGTGTGCGCATGCGTGCGTGGGTGCGTGTGTGTGTGTGTGTGTGTGTGTGTGTAGCTCTGCTAGCAACTAGCATAGAAACAGTATCTCTTTTAATATAAGGTTATTTATAGTTTAAGGGCAAATGTATCAAGGCTGCTCAGTATCTAGACAGTGACTGCATTATAGGCAGAGACTACAGGATGGCTAACCAAATCCACGAATCAGTATTTCCATCCAGTGCTTTTACATGGAGTTCTCCTTTCATGAACGGGTAACCATCTCAATGTTAAATAACATCTCAATGTTATTTTTTTATGAACTTAAAAAGAAAAGAATAAATAACGAGTTGAAGAGAACAGGCTTAATTTTAAAAAAGCAATTCTATGTATGGGTACATTTTCATTTTTAATTTTATTTTTGAAAGAGAGAGAATGCCTGTATGTGTGTTTTTGGGGTGGTGGTGCGGGGAAGGTAGAGAGAGGGAGAGAGAGAATCAGGAAGGCTCCATGCCCAGTGGAGAGCCTGATGCAGGGCTTAATCCCACAACCGCGAGTCAGACGCACCAATGACTGAGCCACCCAGGTGTCCCTGTATGGGTACATTTTTAAAAGAAATGTTCAGTTTCATTTTTGTTGCTCTGCAGTCATCAAATCAATCATTATATCATTATATATATCAATCATTATATCCTGGATTTGAATAGGTACTCTAACAGCTTCACAAGGTCATTCAGTGTGTGAGTGTGTACAATGTATTCATACTTACATTCAGATGCCCGTGCTCTCATTTTGATAGTTAACCATCCAAAAGCCCTCTCAGAATACAGCTTTGTTAGAAAGTATATGCATATTTAAAATGCTAACCTTCACCGTGCTATGTTTTCAACTAAACTAAGACATATGATGAAGCAAAAAAAATTACACCGTTATCTTTAAGCTTTGTAAAAAATAGCTTATTTGAGATAAAATTCAAATGCCACACAATTGACCTATAAAAAAAATGTATGCAATTAAGTGCTTTTTAGTATGGTCATAGGATGGTGCACATCACCGTAGTCTAATTTTAGAATGTTTTCATTCCTCGGAAAACAAATCCTGTACCCACTAGCAGGCTCTTCCCATTTTTCCCATTCCATAATCCCTTTCCCTGAGCGTAAAACAGCCAGCAATCTACTTTCTAACTCTGTAAATTGCCTATTCCACACATTTCATATAAACAGAATCATTAGTCTTTTGTAACCGGCTTCTCTCACTTATAATGTTCTCAAGGGTCACCCATGTTGAAGTGTGTAGGTATTTTTTTCAATTAAGTAAAATACAGGAATTCAGAATTTATGAAATATGCCACTTCATGCAAGAGTATTTCAAATGTTCTGAATATTATTAGCTTGATTAAGGCAGTAAAGCGAGTTTGGTCTACACTTACGGACTTTAACAACACAATCTAATGGCATAAATCTAAGAAGAGTTGTTAAATACAGAATCTTACTAAGAAAAACTATAACAGATACTACAAAAGATGGAGGTGATGTTACAAAAATTTCTTTTAAAAAAACTTCTCTTAAAAATAGAAGAACTGGGGGTGGGACCTACAAATGATAATTTTTTTGGGTTCCCATTGTTTTTCATTTTATGATGGTAAAATATATATGATATAAAATTTCCCATTTTAACCATTTTTGAGTGTACGATTCCATGACATTAAGTACCTGAAGAATGATATGAGTCCATCACCACTGTTCATCTCTAGAACTTTCTCACCTTCCCAAACTGAAACTCTACACCCACCAAACAGTAACGTCCCATGCCTCCCTTCTCCCTGCCTTTCATACTAGTTTCTGTCTCTATGAATGTGACTATTCTAGGCACCTCACATAAGGGAAATCCTACAATACTTGTCCTTTTGTGCCTGGCTCATTTCACTTAGCGTAACATTTTCAAAGTTCACTCCTGCTGTACCAATATTATGTGATTCTAAATATTGCTTTTCCAGGCTCCTGGGCGTCCTCTCCTCTCAGTGCCAGGGGACAACGTAGAGGCTTCCATTAACACTTGTTTCCCTGTTCCCCTGTCCTGTAATTTTACCAAACATACTCCACCCCAATGATAGACTTTACTTGTCCGCATCTCGCAATTGCCTTGCAAATGCCTAAGCTTTTAAATACTTCAGTTATAGGTGAATGAATGAATGACCCAATTAATTAGTCAACATGGTTGTATTACAGTAAGTCCTTACAACGACTTCTAGCTAAAGGTCAAAACAGCAATGCCTGCGTTCTAGGAGATCCTATTTCTGGAGTCACCTTCAATACTCGGAAAGTCATGTAAGTCAAGATAAAGTGAGACCAGGGTCCTATTTCATCCATTACTTCATTAGTGACACTGTAACAGCCACTAAGTGAATTACCAGCACCTACATTTACTCAGCAATCTAAAAATAAATTATCATTTAATGGCATCAGAAAGTGAATGAGGGAGCCTAAGAAGAGAAGAGTCCCAGTCCTTATGTCCCAAGTGAAGAGGATTAGATAGTGAGAGCAGATTCTAAATCACATTTGGTCTGTAACTTAATTATAACATGGAATTTACTTCTAAACTGCAAAGAGTTAACATATTCAGTATTTGTGTTAAAAGAAGTTGAGACAAATATCTGTTCTAATTAGCCTTCACAGAAATGTTAAAAGGACTTCAATGCTCCTTTACCATTACCACTTCATCTAAGTGTCACAGTCAATAATCAGACTTTACATTACAAAGATAAAAATATACATTAATACTAATGTCAGGATGCTAAGAGTTATAATTATACACACATTTATTATCAACTGATATTATCATTACTCTATTTTATAATTATGATTCTGCTCTGCCATCACCAAGAAATCAAAAGAGAGTGTTTGTATCCTGACGGTGGTGATGGTTACATGAATCTCTATGTATGTGAGAATTCATGAAACTCGAACACACACGATTAAGTCCATTTTACTGTATTAGTTTTAAGACAAAATAGCAAAGAGGAAATTTTACAGTAATAAATCTGTTGTGTTTTAAACGCTATATGATATGAACAGGTATGTCCTAAAAACCAAAGGTATAATATACATATAGTTGTCTTTTTTCTCTTGAAGGTAGTCTACTAACCACTAAAAGAACAAATCAATACTTGATCAATTTAATGGGGAAAGTGCATCCCAGTTAGACTGAGCAGTCAGTGAAAACAATTCTATTGGCTTCTCTCAAGCCTGATATAAATAATTAAGGAATGTGATGGAAAGGCGGATTGTTAATTTTTTTTTAAGATTTTATTTATTTATTTGAGAGAGAGAGAGACAGCATGAGCAGGGGTGGGGAAGATTCCCCTCACAGGCAGCCAGAAGCGGGGCTCCATCCTGAGCCTGGGAGCGGGGATCATGATCTGAGCCGAAGGCAGATGCTTAACCGACTGAACCACCCAGGCGCCCCCAGAAAAGCAGCTGTTAAAGACTTTTAAAAAAAAATATTTAATTTATTTATGGTCTAGTTATTCAAAATGAAGCTAACTTAAGAGAACTTTCGCTTCAAGCATTAGGTGGTCTACAGTAAAAAGAACGTTCTAGTGACGTAAGTGCTCTGGTCAGAACTGCCTGGTTGGGAAAAGATGCAGCTAAGCAAGGATTTATTAACCATCAAACTATGTTTCTGAGACCAGGGATGCCGAGAAGACAGTAAGCCCCTCTGCATTTTAAACCCACGCAAACCTAGAACGGCGTCCCTCTGCGAAGGAGCCCGATGCCTGCGTCAGGCGCTCTGCTGAGCAGCTTGTACAGACCTCATCTGTGCCCTCATCTCAGGACACAGGTATTTCTATTATTTCTGCGGTAGACTGTGCACTCTTTGCCAAATACCCTGGTTCCCCCTTCCTGGGGGAATTCAGGAGCAGCTGTGGGACTTGAAAGTCCAGTGAAAGTGGGCAGAAGGTGCTCCTTCTGGGGAGAAGGCGGAAAACCAGGGGTTCTCGCTGGCTCTCATTCCCCCTTCTTGTACGATCCAAGTTCTGAAGCAGAGCCTACCTGAACGGGGCTTCGGTCAAGCTGTGACAGGTATGTAGCAAGGAAATACATTTTTGTCGCTCTAAGACACTGACATTTTTTGAGATCATTTGTCGTACAGCAGAACCTGATGCATCCCACCACCAAGCTGTCACTTTGTGGATGAAGGAAACAAACGTTCAAAGACATTCAGAATGTGTTCACGAGGAAGAGTCATAAGAGGACTAATGGCACTCAGGACCCATGCCTTTTAGACTGCAAAGTCCTTTTTCTGAACCAGTTTTCAGGAAACACTGGAATGGAAGCGTGCATCCATTACAAAGGGAGAAATTAACTATTAACATGGGCAACAGACGATTTCATCCCAAATGGAGTTCAATTTTCAATGACAAAAATTTTCCAGGCAAACCAGAAGAGGTGACACATAACATATCTCAGTATCTTGAGATACAAAGCTGTGTATTTTGTACAAGAACCCAGCAACCTGCTTTTTTTTTTTTTAGCCTAATAATAACACTTATATCTTTTAAAGTATATTTGGGAAAAGTAAGTACACTCGGGGACCACTTAATGTTTCTCTACCTATTTACTCTTTTATCAAATACACCAATTGTAACACTCTTTCCTGAAATCATTTTATTTGATAGAGATCACAAGTAGTCAGAGAGGCAGGCAGAGAGAGAGAGAGAGAGAGGAGGAAGCAGGCTCCCCGCTGAGCAGAGAGCCCGATGCGGAGCTCAATCCCAGGACCCTGAGATTACTGAAATCATTTTAAAGAGAGAACTGTTCATTGAAGGATTGGGTTTATAGATCTTATGAAGCTGAAGCTGATACACACCTTTGGAAAAAAAAAATGCATAAAGTAATTCGTATAACATAAAATAACAAAAAACCCCACTTCTTTTCAAAAATGAACGTATAAAATGAATTTTTTTTTCTTATTATGAAACTAATATATTTTATTTTGGGGATTTTGGAAAACAGAAAAACAGAATGGGAAAAATTAACCATAGTTACAGCAATCACTGTTCAAAGAAAAACACTCCTCTTATTATCATCTTCAAACAATTAAATTATAAAACTTTATCTGATATTACCCAGTGGGCTTGGAAAAACTGAAATGATTTTTCAAGACCAAAACACTAAGCTTAACAATATTTCTTAACAATACATCATTCCTGGGAGCTCAATTTCTTCAATAATGAAAGAAGAAACCTTTCTTCTAAGCAGGGTCCAAATCACCCAGGCACTTATACTCCAGGGGCTCATAATGCTGCCACATTAGCATAACAGGAGAGAGAAATCTGAATATGAAAACAACAAACAAAGGGGAATCAGAGATGAGAATCAGCAAAACATCTTGGAATCATTCCTGAAGAAGTTATTACCATTAGAGCAATGTTGTCCCTGGAGCTAGGATAAGAGAGTGAAAAAAAATAGACATGAAAGAAATTTCTTTGTTTAAGAAGAACATAAAAAATGGAAATGAAGGTAAAAGGAGAGAAGAAGGCGGGGCACTCTTTCCCCACTCCCAAATTCACCTTAGAAGGCCTTTGAGACCTTTGGTCTTAAAAACATGGACCATGCAGCATTTAATTGGAGTGATTATAAGGGGAACCAAAACCATTCCCACCCTCTCCAAATCACACCCCCCCGTGAGTGGTGAGAACAGCGGGAAAAGTGATGGTGATGATGCGGTGATGATAAAAACATAGCAGTTCGCATCCTCCTGGGTTAAACCCTGTGCTGAGTCACACTCATCGCATTTAAACTTCTGGACAAAGCTTTACTCAATCTAATACTAGGAGAAGTGAACTACCTTGCCCAAGGCACAAGGGCAGAGCTGGAACGCACACACCGGCATGTTGACCTGGGAAAGGTACCAGAATATGACACCCCAAAATACACCTCTTTGGTGTATGAATTCTCAGTTAAAGGCAATTAAGAATCAGCAGACCCCTCCCCCCCAAAAAAACAAAACAAAACAAAACAAACAAACAAACAAAAACAAGAATCAGCAGACCCAGGAAGAGCTCTAACAACCAGGGCCTTCATTTTCCTTTTGTAAAGGAAATTTCTACTTATAAACTGTCATTTAAAAAAAAATTTTTTTAATTAACACATAATGTATTATTTGCCCCAGGGATATAGGTCTGTAAATCATCAGGCTTACACATTTCACATCGCTCACCATAGCACGTACCCTCCCCAGTGTCCATAAATTTGGAAAAAAGAAAAAGATGTAAATATGGACATTCCAAACTAGGAAGAGGAGGACTTTCAACACCCCTTACCAATGATGAAAACCCAACCTTAGATCTGCACTGCAAACTTTACTCAAGAATCCTTATTAATCATACTTTTCCTGGTCATCTTCTCTTAATTTGGAGATTAAGCCTTGAAGCCCCAAACCTGTTTTCTTTCCTTTTAGCATAGGATGGTATATAAACCCAAATTCCAAGCACCCATTTGGGTTGCTGATTGCCAGATGCTTCCATGCATACATGAGTGAGGCACCGTTAATTTCTGTTCTACTCCTATGAGTCTGCCTTTGGCCGGTCTAACTGATAGAGGCCCCCCTAGCGAACTTGAGATGGGTAGAGGAGACCCCCGCTCCATCAAATGTGTCTCACAAAGGCATCGTTCCTGTAGACCGATATATGATCATCCCTAAACCTAAAACTATTCTTGAAGAATAGCACAAACCAATTCACATGAAGATGTTAACAGTCCTCTCTGGAAGCAGGGTTAGAAAGAAGTAGTGAAGAGTGGGCTCTTTAAACAAGATGCAAAATATAGAGAGAGATCAGTCTCTATATCGATATATCAAAGGCGATTTAAACTTTGTTAAGTTGCAAAATTTTCTTTATATGAAATTTATTAGAAATGTATGGGTATTTTTTCAAATGTCTCCAAATATATAAACACCTCTTATTATATTACTTGAAATTAGACAGTAATAAACAAGATCTTTGTAATCTTTTGCAGCTGAATGGTATGAAATTTGAACTCACTGATAAATGTGTATGGGTATATCATTTTTATAAGGCAACAAGGCAAGGCATATTTCCTCCTTGTTCTACTTTAATTGTTTTCACTTGGTAAAATTGGCTTCACACATCAGTTCTTTAATTGGAACTGAAATGAAAGCATTTCCAGTTACTGCAGGGTAGGCTAGCTTGTCTAAGAACACCTTGTCAGAATATTTGATATTCTAACTTGCTGCTTTTTTAAGTACCATGGCTCCCAAGTTACAGAATCAGATTATCTAGCGCATAAAGAAAGATCAGGAAAAACTACCATTTGATGAACCGAATTTACCTTTTAATACTTAAGCTAATTTTTTACTGTTTTGTTATTATTTTTTAAAAATTAATTAATGTATTTGACGACAGAGATTACAAGTAGGCAGAGAGGCAGGCAGAGAGAGAGGAGGAAGCAGGCTCCCTGCTGAGCAGAGAGCCCGATGCGGGGCTCGATCCCAGGACCCTGAGATCATGACCTGAGCCGAAGGCAGAGGCTTTAACCCACTGAGCCACCCAGGCGCCCCTTGTTTTGTTATTTTTTTAAGCAAATGGAAGTTAATATTCTATGCAGTTGAAATAGATTTCTTCAAATGAGCAACGAAAATGAAGATTTATTATCCTCCTTTCTATCAAAGCCTATGACCTTTACAAATAAAAAAATCTGCTGCAACTTTATTGCAAGTTTCTGGCTAATGATAATAGAAGCAATCATTTGATACCAAAGTATTTTCAGATCTTAAATTTTGCCATTTTTATAAGATTAAACTACTTTAAAAAAAAAGTATAGCTTCTGCAATTCATCTTGAGAAGATCCGATGTGTCATAAATAAAGATTATTAATAATTATGTTTACCTGCCTTTAGAACCGGATAAACGTAGGTCTATGTAACAATGATTAAGGAGATACAATGCACCAGATTACAGGCTAAGAATTTCCTACTGTCTTAGGTGAGAAAAATGACTTCCAAATCAAGTACTCTGTCCTTTTTTAAAATATTTCAAAATTAGCTAGAGATTGAGAATATAGAAAACAGAAAGGAAAAGAAAGAACTATATCACAGATAAGTCTAGCCAAATGCGTAATATCCTGAAAGACCCAGGATGGAGGATAATGGTCAGCATCAAGAGTTTTCTATATAATATCGGATCATTTCTCTGGTCCTATCCTCACAGGACTCCAACTAATCTCTCCTTAAAACTACGCAATGGCCACAGTTCAGAGGATATCTAGGAAGAACGGGGAATTATTGTGAAAGGTGTCAAGAACTGGGAGAACACATTCCAGATGAAATTTATCCCAAGTATCCCCTGGGTGAAATTAACACTCTGGAATGTCTTCTGAGTGAAATGAAGAAAGGAAAGTCCAACCCTGTAGAGGTGTAAAAATTACACATTAAAACTACTCATTCGAAGCTAAAGCCAAATGGGTGTTTAATTTTATTTTTTCCTTAATAAACTATTGAATGACTCCCCACAATCTCTGGCTGTATAAATGAAACTGGAAAATGAAATTTGTATAGAAGAATGGATAAAGGAAAAGTGATATATACTGTGTTTTATGTACACACACACAAATAGGAACATATCCAGGCACTGGAAAAAAAAAAAAAATCCTCCTACTTCCAAGAATCTGAATGGACCTCAAGAGCATTGTGCTAAGTAAAATAAGCCAGATCTTAAAAGTTCTCATCATAAGAAAAAACTAATTATAATTATGTGTGGTGAGGGTTGTTAACTAGACTCACTGGGGCTATTATTTTATATTATATACAAATATTGAACCATTATGTTGAATGCATTAAAGTAATATGTTAAATGTCAATTATATCTCAATTTTAAAAATGATTCTGCCAATTGGATTGTGATGATGGTTGTACAAGTATACAAATTTACTAAAAAAATTATCAAACTGTACACTTAAAAGAGGATAATCTTCAAGCCCAAAATGCAGAAATTTAGGCATAAACTATTTAAAGTTGAAGTTTACTTAGAGGCACATACCAGATCATTGAAAAAGCCAAAATAAGAATCGCAAATATCAAATCACTAAAATACATTGCTTCTTGGTAAAATGAGGTGCTTGTATCAACTCAACGAAAGATGTCAAATCTTTTTTACATACGATGTGGAGGGTGAATGTGGGGGTGGGGGTGTTAACTAAAATGTGGAATATTGTAATTGTCTAGCAGAGGTATAAAGTGTCCTTAGTAAGAATTGAAAATATACTATTAATTCTTCGTGTACACTGGGAAAGACCCAATTGATCACTGAAGTGTGGACAGATTTTTAGTAGGCAGTAGTACCTTGGAGGTGGGGAGTTCCATTCTAGACAGAGGGTGACATTTGGCCAAGGGTGAAAAGTCTAGAGCACGTTCTGAGCAAAGCAGAAGGTCTCTTTTAAATGGAAGTAGGTTACTTGAACGTGGGTATACAGTAGAAGGGGGAAGGAAAGTCATCATCAGAAAATGAGATGGGAAAGGCAGGGTAGAGGATCAGCCTAAGGCGTAGGATTTTGTTTTGCAGACAAGTCAGTGGTATCAAAACGTTTGCTTGGTATTACCCCGAAATAGTTTTTTAAAAAATCATGTGCCACTTCATACATTTTTTATTGACACTGAAATTTGTTTCACGATAAGTTTAAATAAGTTGCAAAGTTCAAATATGGAATTGTAAAATAAAACTGTTACATACCCTCTTTAATGTATTCACTGAAATATAATAAGAAAATTGACATTCTCTTTTTTCTTTCAATTTGAATTTTCTTTCTACTTCCTCCACAGAATTTTATCTAATATGTTCTTAAGCTTGAACGTCTACTGATCATTCTAACCATCCTTCCCTGTATCAAAATATTTGTATATGTTAAGATAAAAACATCACCGTAACCACAAGGCTCTAAGTATTTCTAAAGAACATTTTTTAAAAAATTGAATTGTCATTCAATCACTAGTACACAATTCATCAAAACAGCATAAATATTTATTAAGCATAAATGTAAAATTTTATTATAAATGCAGTCTTCAATGAAATGGTCTGTGAGGGCGGTGGACCTGGGAACTCCGTGTGTTGCCTTGACAAAGGCAACTCTTTGTTTGGTGACCTGAAACGATCCATAAAGGTGAGAGGGAGGTGTGGCAGGAGACCCAGCAGGAAATCTTCACTACAGACAGATCAGGTGTAGGAAAGAGTACAAGTGGAAATGGATTCATTTTTAAAGACCCTTGCCTGCTAGTTTGTTTCCCTCTCGGAATACACTACAGTCACAGGAAGACACTATGGTTCGTTAGGAAGAAGTGTGTGACATGCACAGTGCAAAGGGACACATGGGAGGTAGATATGGCAAAATATCTCAGACTTCTGAGGGCTGAGTGATATAAGAAACACACAGTAACTACTGGGGGATAGTGGATGAGTATGAGAAATGCACTGATTTTGAAACACTGCAGGAAAAGGTTGTAATTCTTTGGCAAGGAAATGCTGAGCTTATTTTTAAAAATGGTGATATAACTACATATAACATTATATTAGTTTCAGGTATACAACATAATGATTTGATATTTATGTATATTGTGAAATAATCACTACAATAAATCTAGTTAACACGCCTCATCAGACATAATTACAGATTTTCTTCTTATGATGAGCTCTTTCAAGATCTACTCTCTTGGCAACTTTTCTCTTTTTCATTTAAAAGATTTTATTTATTTATTTGAGAGAGAGAGAGAGAATGAGAGAAAGAGGACAAGCAGGGAGGAGGGCAGAGGGAGAAGCAGGCTCCCCACTGAGCAGGGAGCCTGATGCGGGGCTCAATCCCAGGACCCTGGGTTCATGACCTGAGCTGAAGGCTGGAGCTTAACCCACTGAGCCACCCAGGTGCCCCTCTCAGAAACTTCCCACATACAGCACAGTATTGTTAACTACAGTCACGGTGCTGTATGACACTCCACAGTACATCCTCACACCCTATTTATTTTATAACAAAAAGTCTGTACCTTTTGACCATCTCCACGCATTTCACCCACTCCTTCATCCCCCATCTGTTCTCTGTATCCACGAGCTTGTTTGTTTCTTTGTTTTTAATCCCACAACTAAGTGAGATCATATGGTATTTGTCTTTCTCTGTTGGGCTTATTTGACTTAGTATAATGTCCTCAAAGGCCACCCAGATTGTTGTCAGTGGCAGGATTTTCTTCTTTTTTTAATGCCTGAATAATATTCCTAGTAGAAGGATAAAGTGTTACTGTATCTATAAACACATTTTCTTCATCTGTTCGTTCATTCATAAACATCTTACTTTTTACACAGAAGAGTTTTTAATGAACAGTTAACCAGAAATAATTTGTCATCATTTTACATATGAAAAGACTAATTATGACTTCTGTTAAACTTTAGGTGCCTAAAACTCTTTTTAAAAATAATCAAGATATAAGGAGTTCATCTGACAGGTCAAATCCATTGAAGAGCAGAGGATCCTGCTCAAAAACTATGCTAGTGTCCAATTGTATCTTAATTTTGCTGTCCAAAGTAAGACATATTTTAAACAAATGAAAACTCCACATTCAAGAAAAAAAAATCCATACTCACTATTTCTCACATTTTACTACTCAGGTCTCTAAATCAACAACAATAATAAAATGATGATTAAATTCGTTTTAATTTTTTACTGAACTTTAAAATGTGCAACATGATAAAGCAATTCCCACGGTCCACTTCAAAAAAAAAAAAAAAAAGTACCATATTACATCACTCAATAATAAAACTGTTAACTTGTAGCCCAAAGAGAATATGAAAACTTGATAGTTTCAAAAACAGCTCAACTTTATAGTTATCTGTATGTCTAACTTCACATTTAGTTCCTGCTTTTATTTTTTACACAATCTATTTTGTATTACTAAATATAATAAATATTCTGCAGAATGAAAAACTACAATACAAGGCCTCCTTTAGTCCCATCTGGATATAATAAAGGAATCAAATTTTGAAATGGCAGGACTGTGAAAGGAAAATTCTACCTTTAATCATAACAGAAACAGCTGATTGCCCTTTTTCCTAAACTCTGGCACCTACTAATAACTGTTAAGAAAAACACCGGCCTCATGTGGAACTCTGAATCAGTGGGGGATCTGAAGAGCCACAGACTGGTTGAATCAGTTTCAAGCTGACTTTACAAAACCCAGTCCAGAGTTGAACCTTTGCAGCATCGTATGTGGAATGTCCTTTAGGATTCTGATTACGTAGTAGCTGAGCAGCCACATCTGTGATACATTACAAAACCAAAGCCATTGCCAGTAAAGTTTTTAGTATTTCATCTTTTAAGAACATACACTTCTGGTTTAGTAAAACCTACCTTGTCTTAATAGTCCAAAATTTTAGACTCACTTCCATGTCTTTGAGTCTGGAACTATTTTCTCTTCCTTGAATGAGTACAGATTAATTTATTCAATTATTAATCCATTAATTATATACATAAGGGAAAAACTTATTAAATAACTTTAGGTGACTTATTAAAAAGTCAAAGGATGAGGAAACTGGGAAAAACCTAAGAGATACACAGATCAAACTGCTCTCCCACCACCACAACTTCCGAGGAAAGATAAAAATTTAAAGACTTGTCCAAGGTCACAAAGTTAAACTGGGTTAGAAGAAGGGTTAGATTAGAACCAAGGTCTTCAGATTTTCAGAACTGTGAGTGCCTTCTTAAATGCAACTCTTACGAGTAAAATTTATGATAGGTTTCATAATAAAACACTTTTATTACAGATTTAACCAAGGTTCACAAGAATATATTCTAACAGTATATGTGACTTACTGAGTCTACCATTCTATAAATATATTTAATATAAATAAAACCACTACATTCCAAATGTTTTCATTCTCTTGAACAGGCATTACTACATCAACCCACTGGGAAAAACCAACCCCAATCCCAAAAACCAATCCCAAACACTTCCCCATTTGTTGGGGGATTAAATACTGGGTCATTCAAATATGGCCATTCAGAATCTATTTAAAGGAACAGTGGCAGGTCTCATACACGGCTGGCAATTTCATTAAGGCCAAACATACGCTGACTCTGTGAGCCAGCAACTCAGCTCCTAGCTATATACCCAGGAGAAATGAGTATATGTGTTCACCAAAGGACACACGTAATGTTCATGTAAGCTTTATTCTGAATAACTGAAATCCAGAAATCATCCTAATGTTCAACAGGAGAGTGACTGGGGGAAAAAATATGGTGTAGACACACCATGGAAGAAAGGCCAATTCCCCGTACACACAACAACATGGAGTCTCCCGCGGACATCCTGTGGGGCGAACAACAAGATGGTGGCACTAAAGCAGAGGCCCAGGAGAATACTGGCATATGCCTGTCTCTGCTTACAGGGATTAGTTCCTGTGAGCCACTCCACCCCCTTCCCCCCTCAGAAAGCCTCCTTCTGCCTTCATGAGTCCTGCTTCACTCCCTCCCTGGACAGCTTTCTCCTTCTCTAGAAGGACTTCAGATTCAGTCTGCATCAGATATGAGAAAATACTTCCGAGTTAGAAATACCTGATCCAAAAAACACCTTTGTTCAGGAAAATAAGAAACAAGTTCTGTACTTTCAGATCTGATGCACTGTTTTAAGATAAAACTCTATGCATATTCATTCGTTGTTCTACCGGTGTTACTCTGTATCAGGCTAAAACAAAATACTAGATCTACAGAGGATCCCACGAAGCACTGTTGACACATTATTTAATATTCTTTGTATAGGGTAACTGCTATTATAACCCAACTGATATCTGAAAACATTAAAACCTGGAGAAATGTGAAAATCTGTCCAGTGCCCCACCCAAATCAACAGCACAGCCAGGACAGTATCAAAGAATGGCCCTGACCCCGCCAATCAGCAACACTCAGTTCTGTTTTTACGGACTCCCTCTGAGTTCTCAAATCCAAGATCCTTGCTCAAGACAAGAGAACAGAGGCTCATGAGCTACCCCACACTGAGGTCCCAGTATTAACACGGATAACACACGTTCCAAGCAGGAAATGTACCTGAAACTGAGGAAATGGACAGAGGTGAAGGTGGGGTAGGCTGGTGGTAAGAGCAAGAGGGACAGAAGTAGTAGGTTAATGTTTATCTTGTTTTCTTTTGACAAGTTCTTTCCAGAAATAGTAAGGACTTTGAGAAGGAGAGACACACAAAGAAACTTACAGGCTTCCATCAGTAAAACTGAGAGTAAACAAAAGAGGAGCTGGTGCCTTGGGAAACTCACGAAGGCTCACTCAGAGTGTGGAGAGCACCCCAAGCCCGGTGTGATTGGGAGTTGATGCTAGAGGGGGTGTCTGAGGACTCATGGAGCCAGCCACCAAAATGACCCCCAATTCCTCCAGGGCCATAGGCAGGGAACGAACAGAGTCCATCTGCAGACAAATCATCTCTTGAACAACACAGAGATCGTTGTGATACTTTTTTCTGCAATGTTCACTTTTATACTGCATTATTTACAATATGAAAAGCATGTGAAAGTATGGAGGGCTATGCTCTCCGAGGGAATGCTTCTTTCTCAGGTTTTAGGTGGTGGATGCAAGTCAAGGAAGTAATTCCTCACACTCGCTGCAGAAACTCTTTGTACTCATGGAGTCCATGTGATTTAGGCCTCACGGACAAAGGTTTCTATAAATAGGATATAACCTTGAAAGCAAGTGTTAAGATGATTAGTTCAAACCAAATACCCGATAATGAAATGGCACCTTTTTTAAAAAAATGATACTTTTTAAAAGTTTTAACCCACATCAAGTAAAATGAGTTTGAAAAGATTTCAGAAGGCTCAGAATTAGAAATCAAATGGAAAATTTTTAATGTCTCATTCAGTAAAATCCCTTCAAAACGGTGTTCCCTTTTCAGAAAGACTTAGATGTGAATGAAGTGATCAAGATTCAACTAAACGAACAGATTAATGACAAAACTGATTTAGACTCAGGTTTTCTACTTGTATGAACATTTCCCTACAATTATACCCATTCAAGATGGAAGAAGAATAAATAAAAACATCATATAGATATTTTAACAAAAATGTTGGTAATAAAACCGAGGCACTTTAAAGTCTTTGTTTCTTTTCATGATGGCGAAACAATGTACTGCACACTTCAAAATGACTCATTAAACCCTGGTATTAAATATCTCTGAATGATCAGTATTTTTCAGTGGTTTATTGCAAATCCTAAAGTTTATAGCTGCTAGTTGCCAACTGGGCATCTTTTTAGTTCAGTAAATCGACATCAACAGCAAACATCTTCTTTCTGATTAACAAATGTTTAATCAATTGATATGCAAAGTTTTCTGGAAGGCTACACAGATGATGGAACATGGCCTTGTGAAGGGCACATCATTATCAAGAAAACAAAGCATTTTTAGGAATCAAGACAAACAGAAACTTCAGCAACATAAAAGACAGTGATTGTAGAAGTTGAATTATCTATTAGAATAAAAATAAAAAAATACTATTTGATAGAGTTTTTAATACGAGAATCAATTAAAAATAGAAAGCGAGAAGCAACCAACTGTCATAGTCAAGATTCAGTCTCTGTATGCCACATTACCTCCTATGTGTTGCCCAGAGCTGTGAGTATCTAATGAGGTATACATTTTATCTCTGTGTTTTCTGTGAGGGTGATGTTTGTTACAGGCCACTGAGAGACTCAATTAATAGTGATCTTTTGCTGTCAATAACCTTCTAATGACATGAGCTCCTCCTCAAAAGCGTTAGGAGGGCAGATGGCACCGTAAGTGATTGATGGCACCTTTGACATGGAACACAAAAATTAAGCAAGAAAATTGACTAACCCAACACACTAATGGCCTGACGGATATATAGGCGGCCCGTTTCAAGGCATAAATAATATTTACTGACATCAGAAGGAATGGCAGAGTGAAGACCTCTGAAAATCCTCTCCTCCATAGAGGCAATGAAGATAGTGACAAAATGGTCAAAATCAATTTTTTCAGAATTCTGGAAATTAACTAAAGGCTTGTAGCTATCTGGGTAGCCTTTATGCAAGGAAAATGGAGGAATACTGGTAAGAATAAAGAGCTATGAGGCATTTTAAACTTGCCCTTTCCTCTCCTCCCACTCCCCAGTTCTGTGGTAGCCTTGAAAACCAACAGCCTCTAATCATGGTGAAAACCAGCAGCTGGGCAGCCACTGGAGGGGACAAAAGAGGGTCAGAACTCCTTCAAAGCCCTATTCCAAGAAAACTGTCATTATCTGATCTGTCTAGTGGTTCTATGGAAGACTCTACTCACTCAGCTTGCTTATTTAACCTGACCTGGCACTCACGTAGTGAAAACAGCCTTTTTCCCAGGGGCATTTGTCAAAAATAATCAGCTGCAATTGTTCAACATCAGGGCCGCCTGGGGCTGTGAATAAGTTAGGGCAAATGATAAACAAACCAAAAAGCTTAACAGGAAAAACTAGGGAATGTGATGTCCAGAGGGGGCTTTGAAAAACCCTGACATATTGTGAGGACTCTAGAGGGCTATAAGCACGCAGAGGACTGACTGTGTGTCAAGGTTATACCTGGGCTCCCTAAAAACCCAACAAGGCCCTCAGCTCTCACCTCTGGCTCAACCTGAAGTTTTGCACAAACAGGAAATAAAGCTAAAGGCATAGCTGTAAGCATCCTGACCGAGCATTCAGGACATGCTCCAGTACGCTCCCCTGTGAAGAGGGAGAGATTTAAGGTTGAGGCACTTAAGAAAACTTCTACCCATCAGCTGACCACTAAACTAATGGGGTATAGACTTCACTATCTACACATAACAAAAATACAGACTTTACTGAATTAAATTTTAAAAAGTCACTAAACAAACAACAATAATAACAATAACAACAACATACTGCAG
Organism: Lontra canadensis; assembly: GCF_010015895.1. Lineage (NCBI taxonomy): Eukaryota > Metazoa > Chordata > Mammalia > Carnivora > Mustelidae > Lontra > Lontra canadensis. Next base: position 19,337,966 of record NW_022631015.1, on the reverse strand, counting down.
GCAAAGGAGGACTATTTGATTTCCAGAGCTTCCACACTATACTTAAATGCCTGTTTAAATATCTGGTTTTTAACAAAAAATAAAATATAAAACATGCAAAACACACAAGGAAAAAAAGCAGCCAACAGAAACTGTCCTGGCAAAAGCCCAGACGATTGTACTTATCAGACAACAACTTTAAATCATCATTTTAAATATGTTCAAAGAAGAAAAATATATATGTTTAAAGAACCAAAAGAAAGCATGAGAATAATGTCTTACCAAATAAAGAGTATCAATACTGAGAAAGAAATTGTAAAAAAGAGCCAGATAGAAATTCTGGTAAGAAAAGTAAAACAATGGAAATAAAAAAAATTCACTAAAGAGGCTCAGTGGGAGATCTGAGAAGACAGAAGAAGAAGTCAGCAAACCTGAAGACAGGTCAATTGAGACTACTTTGACTCAAGAACAGAAAGAGAAAAGAATAAATAAAAATGAACACTGTCTCAGAAATCTGTGGGGTACCATTAAGCATACCAACACACAAATAATATGAATTCAAGGAGGAGGCAAGGGAAAAAAGGCAGAAAGAATATCTGAAGAAATAATGGCAAAAAAACCTCACAACTTTTGAAGAAAAATGTTAAAAATTCTAGGCGCTCTGGTGAGATAAATTCCAAGAGATTTATCCCAGGTGTTTCACAATCAACCTGTTGAAGGACAAAGAGAGAATCCTGATAGCAGCAAGAGAGGAGAAACTCACAATCCACCAGGGATGCCCAATCCGATTAACAGCTGACTTCTCATCAGGAATCACAGAGGCCAGAAGACACTGGCATGACATAAAAGGGGCTGAAAGAAAAAGACTGTTAGTCAAGAATTCTAAATCTAGAGATGTGATCCTCCAAAAAAAGAAGAAAAAAATTAAGACATTCCCAGATAAACAAAAACTGAGAGACTACATTGCTAACAGACCTATGTTAAAAATACTAAATAAATTTCTTCCGGCTGAAATGAAAGGACCCTAGCACAGTAACTACAATCTGCATGAAAAAAATAGAGAGCACCGGTAATGAAAACTATACAGATAAATCGAAAAGACAGTATAAATGTGGTTTCTGTTTGTAACACTTGTTTTTTAACTTATGTAATTTAAAAGACAAAGGCACAAAGCACTAATTAGAAATGTGTTGATGAGGGGGCACGTGGGTGGGTCAGTTGGTTAAGCATCTGACTCTTGATTTCAGCTCAGGTTGTGAGCTCAGGGTCATGAGATGGAGCCCCATATCAGGCTCTGTGCTAAGCACGGAACCTGCTTAAGAGTCTCTCTCCCACTTCCCTCTGCCTCCTGCCCTACCCCCGCTGCTCACAGTCTCTCTCACTAAAGAAAAAAATACAAGAAAGGTGTTGATGGGCATACGTTGTACAAAAATATAATTGGTATGACAACAACAGCACAGAAGGGGAGAGGGAACTAAGGTATACATAGAAGAAAAGTTTTTGTATACTAGTATAAAATTGGTATTAATTCAAAGTAGACTGCTACAAATTAAGGTATTAACTGTAATCTCTAAGGCATCCAGGTAGAAAATAACTAACTATACACACACACACACACGGATATTTACATAGATAAAACAACAGAATTAAAATGGCATCCTAGAAAATGTCTGTTTACCACAAAACAAGGTGATTGTGGGTTGCAATGTGTCTCAAAAAAGATATATTGGAGACATCATCCCCAGTACCTGTGAATACGATCATTTGAAACAGGGTCCTCATGGATATCACCCAGTTTAAATGAGGTCAAACTTAATTAGGGTGGGCCCTAACTCAATGACTGGTATCCCTATAAGAAGAGGAAATCTGGACACAAAGACAGAGAGAACGCCAGGTAAAGACTGACACAGAAATTGTGGTGACATGTCTACCAGCCAGGGAATGCCCAAGTCTCCCAGCAGCCACCAGAAGCTAGGACAGATAAATAGAACAGATTCTCAGTTCAGAGCTTCCAGAAAGGAACTGAGCCTGCCAACGCTCTGACTTTGGGCCTTTGGCCTCCCAACCTGGGCGAGAATAAATCTGTGTCATTTTAAGCAGCCTAGTCTGCGGTACTTGGTTACATCAACCTTAGGAAACTGACACATGGGCAGTAACAGAAGAATAGAGGAACAACAAAAAAAAGGCTTTGTTGAGGCAGGAAAAAAATGAAGGCTGAAAATACAGTTAAACGTTAATCAGAAGACTAATGTCTGAAGTTTCAACTGATCAGAATGGAGGCTGATATTCCATATGATGTGGGGTAAGAAGAGCTGATATAAAGCTTGCTTTTTTAAAGATACATTTTAACATGTAATTAGGAAGTTCTTTCTTTGTTGCCGTATATTAGAGAAAGACTTATCCACAGTATTTCTCTGTAATCATACACTGCTTTACATGTGGCAAAGTTTTCAATGATTTTTAAAAACATACAAAAATACATGCTATTAAAAAAACAAAACAAAACCAGAATGGACTTCCCCCCTAAATTAATGAACAATTAGTTCAAAATTACTTTCAGCATTACAGTTTGATTTTCTCTGGACCACATACAGCAACTCTGATACTGAAAATGATTGATTACACAGGGACCACTCGTGCCCATTTAATCTTTTTGACAGTTTTGCTCCATGACATGCAAATAAAGGAGTTCTTAACAATAATAATAATTTAAAAACCCTTACGTTTCCAATCTAGGGCACAATTGTTATTTACTGTTAAATGGCATTACAGAATTTCAGAGTTCAACTTTGAAACTTTAACATTTTCATGCCGATTATTATTGTGGTACGCAAAGGAAGATGTGGGGAAAAGAACAGACACACTCTGGACCTAGAAGAAACAATTTAGTAGATTAGACATGAATAGAAGCAAACTAAGAAACTTCACTTTCTGGAAAATATGCAGAATGTCACTGTAGCATTCTATGAACCATTAACTTCATTACCAACCCTTCTGTTCTACACCGTGAATCATCTGAAAATTCCATTACCCACCTGATATAAAATATGAGGATTTCATTTTACTAAGTGCTGAATTAGCAAGTTCCTAGGGTAGCCTTTCATAAGCTATCAGAGCAAAGATATCAATAGAGAAATGATCCTAGAATCAAAAGAAAAATATAAAGGAATGACCGTTGATTGCCTTGCGTGTTAGATGCTCTCTGTGCTTATGAAGGAAAGTCAAACGCAGCCTTTCTCAATGGTTTGAGCATAAGTGACTTCCTAAATTAATGAGGAAGATAAAGCCCACAGATGGTGTATTGTGGTGTTTGAACTATACTAATTTTGACAGGTGACATGGAAGCCTTCTCAGCTACTCCTGTGAAATTAAGGATTCAGGGGAATGGCAATGTGAAATGCCTTTTAAGATGCAAATTAAACCACATACATATCTAATACCCTCCTTTGTAAATGGAAATATACACAGGAATACTAAAAGATGAAATAGGAACATTTGTATGCCACGACTGAAATATGTAAATTTGCAGTCTTCTCAAGTATTCTAGAATATTCCTGAAGTATTCTAGAAAGTATTTCATGTATATAATTCTCCATATATCTAATGTATACTGTATTACATATTATATATATTTAATAAATATAATATATATTATATAACTTCTAATATGTATGTTCATATATATACACAGAAGTCTTTTGCTTTGTTAAAAGATATCTATAGAGAGAGACATATTTGACCATGGTGTCACTTTCTTTACAGAAGCATTTGCTGGGGCCTTTTCACTTATCATCTTGACACATGTTTTATCCCTATGTACTTTCCCTCTCAGGAAATGTCCTCCCAGGAAAAATTCCCAAAAGAATAAATATCCACATGTTATTGGATTTCATGAGCAATATTCAAAATTTTAGGCCACTGGCAAGGGGAAAATGATATTAGAGATTGAGAAATACAGACAGATTTTACTACAAAGTGGATTAAAGCATCTTCATCCTAACCAAAGATGATCTGATCATTTATATTCCCACACAGGGTCTAGACGCCCGCCTGTGCTATCTGGTAGTTCAGAATGGGGAACTGAGATAGCAGAGAAGCCCACTGGGTAGGTCTCTATAAATCACTGATGGCCATACAAATAGAAATGTTAAACCAACGCATTTTCCATTGCGCTTCCCAGGAAGACAGACGTAACTAATATTTTCAACATGAGGAATGTTCATCCACAAAATGGTTCATTTTCCCCAGAAAACATGGGGACCATAAAATTCCTGATGAAACCTATTGAGTCTGTTGGGTGTGAGGGCAGCCACAAAGAGTCACTTGCGGAGATCCTCTCTGTCTGTATCTGAGTTCATTTCTATTCTAGGTCCTTGGGTCTGCACAGAAGCTCGAGGCTTCACCACCCAGAAGGAATATTATAAACTGAGACTAGAGTAAGAAGCAACATGCTATGGAAGTTTTTCGGAGGAGCTGTCGGGTTTGAGAAAAGCTCAGGCTTCTTGTGCAGGGCTAGAGCTCAGAGGCTGGGAGGTGACGAGGGATCAAGTGAGGGTCATAGTAATGACAGGGCAGAGATGGAAGAGTCTGAGACGGCCCCACTGAAGCTGTGCCGCTGCTCAGCCCAGGCCCATCAGAGGCTACAGACTGCAGCGTGGGAAAGGAGCCTGCAATCACGCTTGCGCGGAGGAGTGTCTTAATTTCATCTGTCATCACAAGTCATCGAGTCATTGGCAAACAGCGCTGGGGCCTGCCCCCCATCCTTCCCTGCCCTTCCCTCCCAGCACTCAGCATTAGGCTCCCAGAAAAGCCTTTCAGTATCTGAGGGAGGCTCCCCTCCCCTCGATTTTCAGAAAGGCACAAACTTTGGCTTCCGGTTTCAGACGTGTCAGGGACCTCCTGAAATTCACAAATGCCAGGTTAAGAATGAAGCGCTGAGGATTATAACTGGCCAGAAAATGGGAGCCAGATATTTCTGCCATATCTGGATGGCAGACATAGATTTCTCCTCTCCACCTTCTTGCTTAAAATAAATCACCTGGCCTGTCCTTCCATTTATCAAAAAAGGGAAATATTTTATATACAACAGCACAAAGTCTGTTTGCATGTTTTTCTGTTACTCTGAAAAGTGTAAGCCATAAGGAAAAATAATTTTAAGGGCCCCTGTGTGAATTACTGACTTCAGTTTAGAAATTCTGTATTGCTTTGATACAACAGAGATACAGCAAGTACTGAAATAGCTATTATTTTGAAACCATGAGGAAGTTTTTAGAAGTCTGCAAAGCCAAACATATCATTAGTGCTCATAAATTACCATGTGGCATATTTATTGTCTTTTATCAGATAAATTAATTTTGATAAATATCCAATTAGGTTAGAATGTATGATCATTTAAGCGGAAGTAAATATATAAAAATCAAGGGTAGTGGAAAACTGTTGGTCATTACAAGATTTCTCAACCAAAAACAGATACAACACTTTAAATATCACTATTTAGGATCAATCTTACATAACATAAATAAACTAAATGTAAATCTTGTAAAAAACTATATGTTTTAGCTGAAGCTAAATAAAATGTGGTATAATAGCAATGTGGATAGTAATTTTAGTGATATTTCCCAGAGTAATATAAATTGAAAAGTAAAGTAATCTGATTTGCTCATAACTCTGAATGTAGTTAGGTCCTTAATAACAAGTATTTATTTATGATCCAGATTAATCAACTTGCCCTCTCTGGACCAGGCTGTAAGTGATGTACTAAAATTCAGATACAATTTTAAGATATGTAGGAATCTTAAGGGAGATAACAGTTATTTTAGATTATTCATAATACAGGGAGAACCCGAAAAGCTTAGATAAATAAAATCCATAGATCCTTCCCTTATCCCTGCCCGGTCAGCAGCTTTAATAACTTTTCCTTACCAGCCAACCCATAAAATGAAAAACAAGACAAACTGCCTGATTTTAATTTCTCCTTCTTGACCATCCACTGCTGACTTCTCTGATGGGAGATTATAAAAAGAAAGAAAGAAAGAAAGAAAGAAAGAAAGAAAGAAAGAAAGAAAGAAAGAAAGAAAGAAAACAAAATGGGGAAAAAAAAAAAAACAACACAACAAACCAGTGAGAGCTAAGGAGCGAGAAGGAGAAGAAAGAAGCTAAGAGCCTAGATGCTATAAATTAAGTAATCATACAGTGAGCTCATTTGCTCCAGGTAGTTCTAAAGATACTATCTATCATCATGAATCCTAGCAGGGCAAATAAATAAAATGGATCCCTTAGATGGATCTTCCCTCACCATCTCATATCTCCTCAAAGAAGTGTGACTCCTAAGCGAGAAACACACGTGACAACCATCCACAAGGTCTTCCAAAACCAGATGCCCGGCACAGACATGAAGATACTGCAACATTCAGGAGATAGGCAGTCAGGAAGAGCTAAGCATCATTCCATCCACATTCATCAGGCCTGTCGTCACAGGCACCAAAGCGCAAAGAGGTGACCAAGATGGCCTCTCCCTAAAGGTGGTGACAGTTCTGTTGGGTTTACACGTGAGTGAGGGATGCTAGAGCCGGGTGATGAGTGCCCACACAGGGATGCCAGACGGAGGCCAATAGAGCATGGCGGGAATCTGGGCGGCGGCAGAGAGGGCTCTGTGAAAGATGGAGGCAGCAGAAAGCGCCATACAATCAGACAGGATAAGAAACAGTCCAGGGCGCCTGGGTGGCGCAGCGGGTTAAGCCTCTACCTTCGGCTCAGGTCATGATCTTGGGGTCCTGGGATCCAGCCCCACATCAGGCTCTCTGCTCAGCAGGGAGCCTGCTTCCCCCCTACCCTCTGCCTGTCTCTGCCTACTTGTGATCTCTGTCAAATGAATAAATAAAATCTTAAAAAAAAGAAAAGAAACAGTCCAGGTGCTAGCCAGTTACGTAATCTGACCAATAATTAAAGCGTTCTAAGATGCGGTTTCTACATCAATGAAATCAGGAGAATAACATCTCTATAGGTAGCTTATTTTAAGAAAGAAAAGAATGTGTGGAAAGCAATCAGCATGGTTTCCTGAAAATAACGAGCAGTCGACAAACTGTACTGATGTTATTATTAGGCAGTCTTGAAAAAAAAGTACCAGCGATTTCTGGTGCCTGAGGACAGGTAGCCACTGTGCCCCTGCCACTGGCCTCTAGACACCTTGTGGGGTTCACGGGTACCATGTTGCCTGAATTAATCCTTAGCTGTGGGCTACCTACAACCAGGAGGGCAACACGAAGCAACATGGTTCAAGAATGCGCAAGTTCACCAGTCACCCCGCCCTCTGTAAGGTCAGAGTTCACTCAAGAGGAATATGCCCAGGTTATTACCTCCATAATGTAAACAGGAGAGCAAACACAGCACAAAAACCTCTCTCATCCGCCATGGTGGGGGGCCACCTATGCGTCAACGCATGGAGCAGCAAACGGCAGTACGTCTGATTCCATCATTATTACCAACAGTCAACGCGTGGTGGGAACGGAAAGAGCAGAAGTTAAAGTAGAAACTTCAGGAGGATGAAAAAGCCACGGCATACAGGAGACATCACAGGGTACCATGGACGTGGGAACACAGGGATGCTTTGGTAGAAGGCATCCTGAGGCCCCCGTATGCCAAGCTAAAGAGCGTATCCTCTTCCTGTGGGTAACGGACAGGTCTGTAAGGTCTTTAAGATGAGCTAATAGGTTTCAATCCATTGTTTTATCTATTGTTTTGACCTCGTGTCCATACTTAGTAAGTACTGCATAAGGTTATACTTCGGTTTCTACAATTCGAGGATGCTTTTCAAAGATACGTATATGTAAGTACGGTGTTTGAGATCATCTCTTTGTCAGCTATCTCATCATTTAAAATGCATCTCAAATTATTTTATTAAGGCAGGAATATGTTAAAATTAGGGTTTGTAGATGTTCCAAACAACACTTAACTACTTGCCTGTTAAGGATTAAGAATTTTCCTCCCTCCCTTTCATTCGCTACACATTTATTTAATGTCTACTATAAAGTGTCACACGTAATGCTAGACTTTTTTTTTTAAGTAGGTTCCATGCTCAACATGGGACTTGAACTTGTGACCCTGACTTCAAGAGTCACATGCTCTACTGACTGAGCCAGCCAGGCATCCCTAGACTCATGATAAAACCTTAAAAGTACATCCTATGTTAACTATAATATGCATCTTCTGTTCCTATTATCAACAGATCTATTTTTTTTATCAACTATTCTGTTCCTATCATCCATAGATCTATTTTTCCACATTGTACTTTTAAATAATCACAGAAACTTTGATATTTTCCTTTAAATGATTTTGCCTTTGTGGGGTATGTGGGTGGCTCGATGGGTTAAGTGTCCGACTCTTGACTTCAGCTCAGGTCATGATCGCGGGGTTGTGGATGGGGCCCCATGTCGGGCTCCATGCTAGGCATGGAGCCTGCTTAAGATTCCTTCTCACCCTCTGTGCTCCCCGCTGCTCTCTTCCTCTCTCTCTCAGAAAAAAAGAAAAAGAAGAAGAAAGATTTCCCCTTTAAGCTGTTCAATTAAATACATATATACAAAAATAAGCAAGCAAACTGATAAGACATTTTAAGGAAGATCGCAAAGTCCAGTGAATGTGAAGTAAATAGAACAATGGAGAAGGAAAAGAGCCTGGTGAAGTCCTCTATAATTAAAGTCTGCAGCCTGAAGCATCTTCGGAAACCTGAGAAGGCATGTTCCCACCAATACAATTCTCAAGGAACCCTCACTGTGAGGGTTTTAAAGCATGAGGAGTTGTTTCAAGAGTGGGTTCTTTCTATCCCCACAGTTTAAAAGACATCACCATCTGTCATTCACTGGTGTTATTTTTGTTTTGATTTTTTTTTCTCCTGTTTTCTTTTTTTTTCTTATTGGCGAACTCTCTCCAGCACTCTTTAGATAAGTCAGGTGATTTCAGTAGCGTGCCCTCGGCTCAGTGAGAGGAAAACGAGGAAGCACAATGTATTGGTGGGCACGGGCCGAGGCTCAGCGCCGCTGGGCTCCCTTCCCTGACGTCCTGTTTCACATGGGGGAGCCGGGGAAGGCTCTGCAGCTCAGTTCCCTTTCCTGTTACACAATGAATGGTGTGTCTGGGGAACATGGTGTGCTCTGGGCTCTCCCGCTCAGGGGAGAGTGAGAAGAAATGCCAAGGCCACAGTGTCCAGATGTCAAAGGAAGCTTTCTCAAGCTTGTACTTTCAGGTAGGCATGGGTCTTTTTCCTCTTGCACGCTTCGGCTCGTTTGCTTCATTTCCTCTCCTCTCCCTTGGATTGCTTTCTCCCTTGGTGTGGTGCGACAGGGCTGGGTGACTCCCAGCGTACCAAGGGCAGAGGAGTGAGTGGTTTTTCTTCAGGACAAACTCTCATCCTTGAAGCTCACTTACTTTGTCATCTTCTGCAGCCTCTTCTGCCCCAAATGTTAAGACTCGAAAGTTTGAGGCTATAGAGTGGGCTCTGTAACTTAGTTTTTGAAGAAGGCCCTTCCTTGATTCATTCTGGATTCACTCATTTACTGAACCACCACTCGGTCAGGTACACCCGGAGATGGAAATGATGAGGTCCCTGCCTTGTAAAGATGACAGTGGAGGAGGGAAGGCCAACATGACAGACACCTGACAGCGAGGGGTTTCAAAGGGTAACATCATGACAATCAGAACTTGCTGTCACCCCAACCACGACGTATGAACTAAACATCTGGTGTTTTTCCAGGTGAAGTGTAAAGCTATGTTTAGCAACTTCCGCTGATTTCAGAAGCTCTCCTGGAGCATGCGCGTGGAGGTCAACAGCTCTGGCACTACTTCAGATTCGGGGCAGAGGATCTGCTACAAATGCAGCATTCGCTTCTGTAACCTTGCAATTAATAGAAGTGCTGAATTCATTTCAAGATGTACTTTATTCAGTCATCTCAGAGCCTATGCATGATTTTCCCCTTTATGTCTATTCCCTACTTGAACTTTGCTGATTCTAGTACTACGGTTCCCTCGGTCCTCGCTGAGATCTGTTTCAAACCACACATCTAGCATATCGCCTGGTAGGTGCCTCGCATTTACTTCAAACGGAGCAGGACTTAACCATATTTGATTTTTACAGGGAAGTCACTTGCTTTTTTCAAGTGTTGGGTCACAGGCTTATGTATAAACTGACACATCTGCAACTTGTTTTTCCAATAGCAAATCTTAACAGTCCCCCACTGTCCAAAGTACTAAAGTTAACCGATCATATCCCTTTACCAAATAGATCGGGCTGGGGGATATGTGAATACCAAAACTGAAACTGCTGGATTTCTTCGCTGTATATTTGTAATTAACAACCAGATTGCTACTAAATCTGTTTTCAGAATTTCTAAAAGACGTTGCAGATGTAAGGGAGGCTTTTCAGCACAACTTCGACAAGTACAGGCTTCCAATCAAGTCAACAGAAACAATCTTGCCACTGTTGACTGTTCATTGGAATCTGGGCATTAAATTTTAGCACCTATGCTTGCTTTTAGATTCGGGAATGTTTTTTTCCTGCACGAAACAACTGTAAAGAACACAGCGGATAAAAATATAAGCGCCTTGTTTCTATACTTTGCACGTGATTTTCCAACAGCAGTTATCAGATTTCTTATCTAGAACTGTGGGTCCAACGTAATTATTTTGTTGCTCAAATAGCTGTCATGGATCCTGGCATGCGCTTTTTCACTTAAATGTCCCTGTTTCTTGCTCATATTTACTGTGGCATTTGTCATCCGATGCCAGGTACTTGTACACGTGTCCATTTTTCTAGCTTCACGGTAAGCTACTTGAGGGTAAGTGCCTGACCCGGGGAAGGGATACAAATGAGACGAGGCATCTCCCGTCGCCACAACCCCTTCGTGTTCACGGTGACCACGAGAGAATCAAGGAGAGGAACACCGAGCTGTGTCTCTCTAGGATCCCACTTCATCCCTAACCATCCCCAGACAAAGGGAGGAGATTTAAAACACCCTCACACTTACAGCCCCACACCCTTACCGCCAGCGCGAGCAGCGGCTCCGATACCGTGCTCACAGCCGGATGCAAAATGAATGCAATGCCGTAGCGCGCCTGAACTGGACTAGACCAGGGCACCGAGCGGAGGAACCGAGGCACACTTATGCCACGGGAGTCTGAGGGGCTGCGAAGAAGAAACAAAGAACTGTGACGAGAGGGCGAGCGCTGGAAAACCCAAGCAACGTTAATCAACGGAGAGCAAGCAAAAACAAGATGTGCAGACTGACACAGAGGAGGGTCTGAAATTCTCCACTCGTTCCAGTAACGCGGGACCACAGAAAAATGAAATAAAATAATAATGATCATGTGCAAGAGGTTTTACATGTAACCGTACGATGCTGCTGAGGCTGCCACACTGTCTTGGGCTGGAGCGTGTCTGTGTCAGCAGGGAAATGGGGCGCTTTGCCTTACCTCCAGATGCTCTAAAATATAGGGTGGATTTGTCATGCCAAGCCTCAGCATCGCCCCCTCAGGGATCACTTCAACCAGTTTCCACAGCAGTGCGGGGAGATCGGTGCCAATGTCTCTGCCGTAAGCCCCCGTGTCTTCACTGGTCAACCATATCTCACAAACGCCCTCTGTGAATCAAAGGAGATAATGAACAAATCCGCTGCAGAACTGTTTCCTTCATCGTACAGCTGCTCGCTCTTTTTAATGCAGTATTACTCAACACCATTATGCGGGCAGGCGGGGTATTCAACTGCAGAGAAAAAGCAGCTTATCCCGTGGTGGCACTGGGTTATTAAGTTCATTTTACGAACACCAGAGAGTTACCACAATGCTGTAAATTATCGGTGCGTCCTATGGAGTGATTAACATTCACAGCCAATGAATTCAGCCGCGCGTCCTCCGGAGCACTTTGATCAGGACGCAAGCGACAACCCCATCACGATGAAGACCTACTTTCTGGAGCACCGCGAGCCTTGGAACTGAACAGTCGCGGCACGGGAGAGGTGCTACCAGGAGTTGACTCACGCATCAGTCTGTCGCCGACCCAAAGAAAAATGTCAAGTGTAGTTAAGGTTTAACTCACAAATTATTAATGATGAGGTACCCATTTCTCCTGCAGCCACTATCCTCATTTGTTTTCTTTATTCAGTTAAGAATACAGTGCTCTATATTGCGGTGTTCAAAGAAGTCGGTTGCTGTATCAACTAAGCATTTGTGCTGAAAAACCTGTTTCCTGGCAGCCTGCGTCCTGTTTTCCATCAATCGGACTTTAGGAGAATGCGTGTGTGTTTTGTTGTTACTGTTATTACGGAGAATCCTGACTTCAAATATTATGGCCTGCAATAACATCCTTTCAAAAATCAAAAAGAAACACGTCTGGATAACCTAGTATTATTTAAAACGAGTAAAAGAGAGTTAGCAAGAGCCACCCAGGTTTTTAGAACCTTTCTGAAAGCATATTCGATTAAAGGATTAGCCTATTTTAAAAGGCCAAATGATTCACACAAAGCTAAGACCAACAATCAAACAGCCCTGTGAAATTTGTTCATGCTAAAGTGATTTGTTGCTTCAGAAGAACCTCGGCACACACACCAGGCCCACAAAGACGACAGCCTGACCCAAAAGTATACATTTCTAGAAAGAGTCTTCAAATTATAATTTTAAATTGTCTTCAGTTGATGGAAGAGAAGAATTAAAAAAAAAAAAAAATACATTTAAATATTCCCAGCCAAGGGAGACAACAAACAAAACACATGGCTTTTGTGTGAATGTGAACCTAAAAACCTACAGAAAAGAGAAGCGGAAAGTAAAGACTTTTACTCTCTTTAATGCCTTCCACAGAGGTGGAAAAATACACATGAAGCTGAGATCGCCAATAAGTACTCTTTCCTCTAGAATAAGAGATATATTTACTTTACCCAAAACCAGCCAAACCACATAACAACATGTTTCACTTTTCCCTAGGGTCTATCTTTCTGAGACATGCACATCCTCAAACACACCCATACAACACAGAAAATACAAGGATAGAAGCAAAATTTTAGTTTCCTGCAATTAAAGAATCAATAACTTAGCATAGAGAACTGGAGGCATCAAAACAAAAACAAACAAAAAAACAGCCCTATTTAAAAAGTTGGAGATGTTTTCAGAATCTGCAAATCAGTAGTCCTGTGAATACACAGGTTTTCTCTATTTCAATTAAATATGTAGTTCCAGAAATCAATAAACATTTGCTTAGTTTTAATCATTTAATAAAAACTTTTCTCTTCAAAAGGAATAGTCTGCCATGCTCATAGGTTACCTTTGTAGTCAGACAGTTTTATAAATATTCCCAGCACACGGAGTAAATATTTTTCTATTTTAAGAAGAAGGGTTGCAATCAGTGGTATTATCTTTATTTGAATATTACATATCCCATCAGACAGTGGACTCCTACAAGCCGCCCCCCACCCCCCAGCCGGTTTGTTTTTAATCTTATCACAAAATCCACTCCAGGAAAAGAGATGGCTAAGTAACAGCATATACGGATTTTAAAACACTCTGAAAGAGGTTATAAAAACAGGACATTATCCCTGATTTTCCAGTTACTGGCACTTGAGCAACACAATATGAATATTTTAAAATGAACAGAATAATTTTAATTTATAATTTTTCCATCCAAATGGTTCCATGTTACGCCTTATGTAGAGAGAGCGAGTTCCTGGAACAGTGCCTTGCTGTTGCTAGATGAATATAGAAGGGGGAAAAATCACTATGAATAGGAATGGAAATAACATCCATGCAGAAAACAGCAGCCAGCTCTTAAAGCCGCATAGGTGGGGACCAATAGCCCCCTGGTGGGCTGAAACTTCAAATTAAATCACATAAAGAGGAAGCAGCTGTAACACTAAATCAGAGCAACAACAGGAATAATGGTCTTGATGTCTCCAAGATCAAGGCTGCTAAAATGCTCTTTATAACAGCAACCTGGGTTAAAACACAGTGAAATGAGAGCACATGTGCAAAATGTGAAATCCCAGGACTTTTGGCAAAGCGGGCCTTGCCAATTCCCTCCCAAAACGTGTCAAAGTTGATTCTGCTCTTAATCAACGTGAGAAAGTCGGATTTTGCAAGGTTCTATCTCAAGAATTCCAATGAGTTCTGATCCTTCCAATCGTGAGGATATAGAAAGTCATCTCACACTAACAGTGAAGCTAAATGTGGAATCCACTCCCTGCCATCCTTTTTTTCTCTGGGAAGTCTGGTGATTACTCACTGTGCAAGCGGTTCCTGTCAGGTCCGCTTGCGTCTGAATTCACCAGGGAAAGTGCAGGCTGCAGTCTGTGATCACTAATGGAGGCTGGGACACATGCATGCTTCTAGCCACACACTTAATTGGCTATACTTATGGACAGAAGGGCTTGCCTAAACAGCTTCATTCCTTGAGGACTTCGGTTATGAGCTATATTCCTTTGCACATTCGTTTCTTTATTGGTCTATCAAACATTTATTAAGCCCTTCCCTACTATGTGCCCTGCATCAATTCCAGCTCATGACAGATATGGATTCATCATTAAGCTTCTGTGAGCTAACACTGGCTATTATCCAGGAGCTGGCAAGGGGACATTAACAGACACCCTGGGAACTTCACATACATCCCTATCAGTGGTGGGGGCAGGGGGGCGGGGTGAGCGGGGGGAGGGCGGGGGGGCGGGGACTGGAGAACACAGCCCCAGACACCAGAATGAGAGGCTAGCTGGGCTGACTCAGGGGGGAGGATGATGTCAGCCACAATGAGATAGGCCCAGTCTGCTCTCCAGCGTGGACTGTGATGAATACGTGTCAGGAAAACAAACACATGAAAATTAAAAAAAATAAATAAAAAAAAAAAGATGCAAGCAGGAAGAACTGAGATAAGAGGAATGAATGCCCAGTAGAAACTCCCAGGCCTGTAAAAATAAACACATGCAAAAAAGGGAAAGTAGGAGGTGGAAAAGTAGGGCAGAAATTAGCTTTTAATAAGCATTTGAGGAGAGATTTTACTTTTTCCTAAAACTGTTTATTATTATTATTAAAAAAACTGATTTTTGTTTTCCTGAAATTGTTCATTTTGCCTTTTCTAATGAACATCAGGCTCATCAGATCATCTATCATCCATTTGTTGTTGTTAATTCTGGTGAAAAGATTAACAAATACTAGGAAGGAATGAAATGTGTCTTACCAGGGAAAGTCCTCTAAAAGTTCAATTATTAGAATCCATTATCATTTTGCCCAAGTAATTACGGACCAGCCTACAGTTGAAATGCACGGTATTTTGCCCGAATGGAGAACCACCCCCACAGCTGGATTCTGATCTTTGCTCCAGAGTAATCTGAGATGACAGAGGACAGAAAAAGGAGAAGACATAAAAGGTTAACAAAAAAAAAAAAAAAAAAAGATAATATCCTCAATAAAAGAGTCTCACAACAAAGAAAATCCTTTTTGAAAATCAAACTTTGCCAAAACTCAATTTCAAAAGCTTAGGACTCACTGTAACTGGCTTCAATGTAGTAGATGAAAATATGGGCAAAGACTGATTTCATCTAATCAGAGAACTGATTTTTTCCTCCAGTGGCTCTGGCTTTATCGTTTGGAAAATTTCTACCACACAAAGGTGATTCATTTGTTCCACTAGGAGTAGAGTCTCTAAAAGTAAAGATTACAAAAACAGGAAAACTGTAAACAGTGATTAATGGGATCAAAAGGGAACGACAGCAGATAGCCAGAAGATCTTTATCCACGACAAAAAATTTTTTAAAAAAGTTCACCTCAAAATCTGCTAAGTCTTTCTTCTTCGGAACACGCTTGCCACCCTCTTCTCCTTCTGTCTTGTTCCCTTCGTGCCTGCCTTTGCCCTTCCCTTCCTTCTCTCTTTCCACCAGCCCATTCCAGTGCTCAATTTCCATCTTCCTCAAAGGCCAATAAGGAATATGAATTAAAAACAGAGTATGTTGTATTTATTTAATATGCATTCAATTCTCTCCTCTTAATTCCAGATCCTCTGTTTTAAGGATGACAAGGGCACATTAATTAGATTTTTATGGTTTGTCTTTTTCTTAAAAAAAAAAAACTTAGAATATTCACAAATAACTATGAGTCTCTGATTAAGCACTGGAAGGGTCATGGAAATTTCTTCAGTGGTGATGTTTTTAAGTAATAATATATGTAGCCAGTCCTCCACCTAATCAATCGATTCACTTAATAGTGAATTAGACAATATAACTTCTTTGATCCCTCTAATCCTATTATTGGATGCTCAAGGGTTTTGTAAAACAAACAAACAAACAAACACCCCTGAAATGACAATATTATTAAAGATAGCATCATAACAGGACCAACCATGGCTATCCTGGATAGAACAATGACATACCATCAATTAATTACCTCATTCTTCAACTATATTGTTTATACTATTGCAAACTAACAAAAGTTATCATAGGCATGAAGGTGTTTTTGCTAACTTTTTATTTTGAACAATGTTACATTTATAGAAAAATCTCAACAGTAGTACACCAAACAACTAACACACATACTTGGGTTTGTTTGTTTGTTTGTTTTTCGCTGAGAGTTAGCTGTGGACGTTGTAGCACTTTAAATCTCAATATGTCAGCATGTACCTTCTGAGATCAAGAACACTCTGTCTCATAATCACAACAAAATCACTGTTCTCCACAAACCTAACACTGGACATCACTCCCACTGTAGGGAAACTGAATTCCTTGTACTTCTTTGTGCAAGTCCTGCTGCTCAGGCCTCCGTAAATTCGCATATGCTGTTCCCTCTAAAGTGTCTTCTACTCTTTGCATAATGAATACAACCTTAAGGGAAATTTTCTTGACCACCCAGACTAATTTTGATGCTCCTGTTCTGTGCTCCCAAGCATCTTATATAAAATTTTGTATCACAATGCATTATAGTTAGTGGTTCGTTAGAATGTAAGCATCTCCACACAGAGGTGCCAAAACCTCACTAATAAATGAATGCCTAAGACTTACTACGCCGCATAACACAAAGGAAGCACGCATTAAATTTTGGTTCCATATACATATGGATGTACATGTGTACATGTACATAGAGTGTGTGCACAGGAGTATACTACGTTCTGTATCAGGCAGTAAGGAAATAACAAATTTTCTTTGGACAATATGAAAATGCAGCTTGAATGCGGCAAAGTGTGTTATATGGTCTCTTAAGTTCTCCATAAGATCAGCAGCCTTACTTAAAATTTCCTATTATCCTATAAGGACAACTGGATAGCACAGCAGGTGAATATAAATTTTTTTTTTTACCTAAAAGTAAGATTTTCCACTTATAGGTAAGTTCAGAGAGATCAACTATCCGCAAGACAATTAAACTTTAAAATTATCTTTTTTATTGCGTTAATAGCAAGAGTTGACAGAGTATTTGCAGAGCACCCTGACCTCTGTGATTACAATGCAACACAGAAGAGAAGTTGTTGACATAAATTGATCATGTTGTCGCTAAACAAAAGCAACCTGTTTAATTTATTTCTTTCGAAAGGTCATAATCAGAGAGAATACTGTTTATTTTCATACTTCTACAAGAATCTGGAAATAATGGAAAGCTAAAAGCAAACTAAACAACACAAAAGGATGACACACTTTCTGAAAACAAAGCATCTGACTCCCCAGGCTCCAGAACCCGCAGTAAACCTCAGTGAGGGAGATTAAGTTTATCCTAATCCCACAGTGTGTTTTATGCCATATATGGGCTTTTCTAATGCCCCCAGAGAGGACCCAGACAGGAGTGTCTATGAATGGGCCCTCTGGTATTTTAGCAGGATATGCAGAGAGATGTTCTATGGTCTTTAAAAAAATCACAACCACTTCAACTCCCAGAAGTCCAAACATTACAGATAGAAAAAGAAGTCAGAAGAGGGAGAAAAGAACAAGAAGTCTACAACACAGTATCCTGTGCTCAGAAAAAAATTAGTATCAGGTGATTGTAGAGATGTTTAAAATTCCTCTAGATTCCAAGACGAAGTTCAAGAGTTACAGAATAGTTTAGAGCATAAAAGAAACTAAAGAAGCAAAGCATTTTGCACTATCTGGGCCAATGAACCCAACTACAGAATGAAGGACAAATAGAACTTAAATTTTAAAAGGACAGAATATCTTTATGACTAATGTTTTATGGTCCCAAATGTCTTTCCCCAAAGTGAACTACACCAAATCTATAGTCAAGTGGGACTAAAAATACTGCAGCTATCTTTACGGAAATTCGACCTTGAATGTAAAACTTAAAAATTAATCATTTCAAGGGCTTAAATGGCAGATACAGCTTTCTACTTTCTCTCACATTCTTCTATTCAGTTTGGAGGTGCATGAGGTGGACAGTGTAGGTGTTCTAACACAAATAACACAACATCCATCCATTCACTCATTCATCGCTCATTCTTCATCTAGCAAGTATCTGTTGAGTATTTTAATGTACCAGACACTGTGCTAGATCTTGAGTGAAATTTATTCACGTGAGGGATATAATAAACTAAAAGATGAGTAATATACTGTCAAGTATGAGTAAGTGCTATAAGATGTCTAAAAGCAGGATAAAGAATGAGTGATAACGTGGTGGGTCAGGACATTACTTTTGACAAGGAGTAGTTGAGGAAGACTCAGGATAACGTGAACCATGCATGAACCAAGGCCATGCGCCACGTGCAATTAGCTGAAGGAGGGGCACTCGCGGCAGAGGGAACCTAAGATCCAGCATCAGCATGTTTACGGTTCCCAAGCAACCACAACGAGGTCAGTGTGGTTGGGGTGACGTGCTGGCAGAGAGGAATTTGTGGTGAGAAAGAATTATAAGATGGGAGCCAGTGGGGGCATGAGGTTCAAGCTCACCAAGCAGAGCTAAGGAAACAAAAATTACATGTTGATAACCTATTCACTGTCATGGGCAATGAATATGCAACATGTATATTATACTTGCTAGTGAAAGTTCTCAATAACTCTGTGTTTTAAGATATTTTCGTGTGTAAGCTCATGAATATTTGGTGCCAATTCAGAATTCTCAAATCACTATATTTGGTAGATAAGAAGAAACAGGAAAAGGAGTAACAGTTAAGGTCAATGTCCAGTCTATCTTAAAGAAATTACCTTCTTTCGCTCTTTTTTGGGAGGGAGAATTTGTTATAATTGACCAAAATGCCTGAAATCAGACTCACAAAATTAAACAGGAACAAGTAAAAAGGAATCTGAGACCAGTGACACATTTAGGCCAGTTAGTTGGTAGCACCAAGAGGGAAAAGAGGGAAAGGAGCTGGTGCTGGCCTTTTATCTATTCTGTTTCGTTTCCCTTCAACAGAACCTAAAGATTACTAAGGAGCCCCCAGCTTCTATCTTCACATCATTTAAGTTGACACCCAACAAACCAACATTTGCCAAAAACTCAGTCTCCAGAGTCTCAGTCACTGCTACAATCTCAGAAGGAGGAACAAATAAGAACAAGTAAAATAAAATCCTTTGTTATGAGGCAGGAAAAAACTCATTTTTCCTTCATTAAAGAAAAAAATAGGATCATCCCCAAGAATCTACTACCCACACACCAAGTAACTATAGTGATAAATAGCATAATTCAGTTCAGTTTGGCTCCTTTTAGTTACTATACTTCGGCAACTGACCAAAAAAGTGGGTTAAAATATTCTTTAAGTGTACCTTTTCCAGGTCTGATGTCATCAAAATCTGAAGATTTTTTTTTTTTTTCTGGTGAATAGAAAGTTAGGCCGGCGGTGGGTGGGGGGGGGATTGGGTGATGAGAACTGTCCCTACATAATGAAAGATTGAGGCACAACTCTAAGAAAATATTTTAAAGTTTAGAAGTTCTGTGGAAAAGCAGGTAGTTGTGTCTTAAGGAAAAAAGAATAACCAGAATATGAAGGTTTGATACATACCTCACGTATCAAAGATTTAATGGTCAGATACCTGTTCAATTCAAAATTTCTAAAAAGAAATTGCAGGTGGTATTAATAAAAGGTGCTTTTACCACCTCTTATACTAAAATAACATATATACCAATAATCAACTCTGTAACTTGAGCAAACCATGCTAATCAAAATTTTATCTACCAATGGGTATTTCAGCGGAAGAATATATAATATCCAGTATAAATTGTGGACTCTGGTCATACTGATGACAACACAAAATTTTAATAAAAGGAAATACAGTGAGGACTCCCATTTCCACACACAAAGAATTAACTATTACAGGAACTGCCTCAATGCTATAACAACTAGAAAAAGTGGTAACGTGTATGAAATAACAATCACCAGATGAGTAATAACGGGCAGTGAGGGACTGTGATTTTTGAAAGAAGCAGACAAGGAGAATCCTATAATTACCCATCTTACTTCCTAAAGGCATTTTCTAGGCCACAGTGCAGGAAAGGGGAAAGCAAACAGAGCCCAACGATCTTGCTGAGTTGAGAAGAAAGAGACTGAAACTCAGAAAGCTAGACTACACGGGTTTAAATATTATAGACAAAAGAGTTGCACAGAGATGGAGCTCCAAAGATCAGCTGAGGGCTCCCCTCAAGTTCTGGGCTGAGTAATATCTGGACATGCATGAGAGGAAACTAAATCCCAAGGCTGGTGAAAGAATCAGAGCAAAGCAGTGGGCCACGCAAGTCTTAGGAGTCATGCAGGACCAGGAATGATTTGTGTTCCCAGAAGTCAACGGAAAGATCTTAGAATATGTGACTGAAGGGATAGAGTCCTTAGAAGGCTATTTTGCCTTCATGGTTGAGAAAAATTTGTGTTCTACTAGAACCTGCTCTGGACCTATACTAACAGACCTTAAAAGAAAGCCTCCCCCAAATTAAAGTAATTTCAAATAACTGAATTCTGTGAAAGAACAAAGTCCAAAACTCTTTAATGGAAAACAACAAAATCTAATGTTCGACAACATGAAATTTAAAATGCCCAGCATCCAAACAAAAATTATCAGGCATGCAGACAGGAAAGAAAACACTGACTACATTTATAATCAGGAGAAACACCAATCAATAGGAACAGAGTCATAAATTACAGAGATGATGAAATTAGCAGACAAGGACGCTAAAACAGCTATTGTAAATGTGGTCCATATCCTGAGAAAATGTGAACATGATGAGAAAAGAAATAGAAGATATTAGAAAAAGACGCTACTGAAACTTCCAGGGATGAAGTTGAAAACAGAGGGACACAAACTATCCAAAATGAAGCAAAGGGAGAAAGAATGGAGGGTAAGAATGAGCAGAGAACAATACCAAACCAAATAACACACACATAATTAGATTCCCTGAAATAATGGCTCAATTATTTCCAAATTTGGTGAGAAGTATAAACCACAAATTCAAGAAACTCAATCAACCTCAGTAAAATAGACATAAAGAAAAGCACACCAAAGTGCATTAAAAACAAATTGCTTTAAAAAAAGAAAAAGAGCAATAAAGAGAAAATTTTAAAAGCTATTGGGGAGTGAAGGGAGTGAGGAAGACACTGCACAGAGGCTCAAACATAGCACAGAAAACTTTTTGTCAGAAACCGTGCAATCCAGAATGCAACAGAGAGACATCCACAAAATACTGAAAAACTACCCTAGGATTTTGTATTCAATGAAAATTAAAAAATAGCTATTAATATGAGGGCATAATAAAGACTACAGACAAAGCTGAGGGAATTCATTACCAGCAGACCATTAGTCTAAAGAGTAAGAAAAAAAGATCTTTAAGCAGAAAAGAAGTGATTCCAGATGGAAAGAAGAGCACCAGAAAATACACAAAGGAAAGGACAGTACCAGAAATTGGTAAACTTGTGGGTATATAGAAAAGCTGTTTTTCTCACTTTTTATCAGTTCAAAATATAATTGACTGCTTCAAGCTAAAATAACACCAATATACTGTGGGGTCTATATGCAAAAAAAAAAAACAAAAAACAAAAAAAAAAAACCCACAAAAAAGAGAAGGAAGGAGGTAACGGAAGTATATAATTATAAGGCTCTCATACGGTAATGAAAGAATGCCATATTATTTAAAGGCTGACTATGGTAAGTCAAATGTGTATATATGAACCCTTGAGCAACCCACAATCAGTCAGTCAAACAGAGGTATAGCTTACATGGGATTAGTGGAGATAAAATGGAATCATAATACTTAATCCAGAAGAAGATAGGAAAAGAAGAAAGAAGAAATGGTGGGAATTATAATAAACTATGGATGGAATCATGGAAAGATACACACAGGAGACTTCAATATTATCTTTAGTTTTTAAAAAGGTCTGAATTGAATATGATAAAATGTTAAAATCTGATACAACTAGTAATTTTTTAACTGTTAGCTTCTAACTAATTGTGTTAATTTTATATATTTTGGAAATGTTTTATAATTAAAATGTGAACAAGTAATAGTCCTTGTGATTAAGTAAATATTGGTAAAATCCATCTTTTTTTTCTGTTTCATAAAACACTTGAAAAGAAGCTAAATCAACCAATGAAGTCAGTGTGCTTTAAGTGGTTCTATAAGCATAATTAAGTGCAATGACCTTTATTAAATTCTGCTATCTGAGGCTACTCTAGATAGCTAATATTCAGTATTTAAAAATAGAATGGTAACTCTCCTCTAGCCTAAGGGGAAAATGTGAATGCCATTGAAAAATAACCATCTCGCAGGGGTAAAAATGATAATTTCTTATTTCTCCACTTTTCAAAGAAAGATAAAATACAGTTGTTTGGTGACACTGAGGAGAACAACAACCCAATACTCCAATGACCTCATCTTTTTCCTTGCCCCAATTATTACAATTCAGGGCTCTCTAATCTGTCTCCAGATATGATATAAGACTTTAATAATTTTACCTTGAGAGTGAATTAAGATCACTTTTCTCTCTCTTCCTAATCTACCAACTGGCCCCTCACCATGATTCACTGAAAACAGATTCCATTAGTTTTTTTTGTTTTGGGTACTATGCCTAACACAATGCATATTGGGATAATTAATCAATGTACTTGAGTAACAAACACAAAGGTAATTGTAAAAATCACATTTGTCCGGTTAGAAAATGCAAGACTTTATTCACCTCATTTTATAAACAAAGACTCTGAGGATCAGAAAGATTAAATGGGCTTTCCCAAAGTTATACAAAACCAGTAGCAGAGCAGGGAAAAGAATTAATATCTTAACTACCAAGAAAGGAACTCGAACAAAATGCCAATTCAGTGAATCAAAGACAACCTCTATTCAACTTTGACTATAATTATGGCAATGTGACAAGTACCAACTAAAATCGCAAAAGAAAGCAAGCTTTAGTAGCATTAAAAATAAGAAATGACAGAAGAAAACCAAAACAATGCATAAATAAATAATGAGACGCATTAAGAGTATCAGCCTGAGCTATCCAATATGGTAGCCATCATGTGGATAAGGAACACTTAAAATACAATTAGTGCAGACTGACCTGTGCTGTACGTGTACAAATGCTGAAGGTATGAAAAAAGAATTTAAATAATAAGAATGTTTATACTGATTATAAGTTGAAATGATTACATATGCATATACTGGGTTAATTAAGAGATCTTCTAAAATAAATTTAACCTGTATCTCGTGACTTTTCTTAACATGGCTAGCTAAACAGTTTAGATTACTTACATGGTTCACTTTATATTTTTATTGGACAGCACTGTTATACAGCCTATACAACTATCTACAATGAAGAACTGAAAGAATTAATATGAACTTCGACTTTAATTATACTTTCTCCTCAATAATCAAGAAAAAACTAAAAACTCTTCAGTTAAATAGCCTGATAGGTAAAAGATGTTGTACCTCATATATTTTATATTTCATTTACTTATGCTTGCTTCTCTCTACTTGATTGTCTTGCTGTAGTTTAAGAAAACTGCAAAATACTGAAGTTAATAAGAAATGAGATTAAGAAACTCTCAATTCTATAATTCTACGATTTTGTGTTATCATGTTTAAGTCAGCTTGGACTTGCACATTTTATATAGTTCACAATATTCAAGAAAATACCAAGATCATTAATCTATTTAAAACTCTACTCAGCAGCACCTGGGCAGCTCCATGGGTTAGGTGTCCGACTCAGGTCTTGATCGCAGGGTCGTGAGTTCAAGCCCCTCACTGAGCTCCAGACTGGGTGTGGAGCTTCTCACTATCGAAATATATATCCAGTAATGTAGTTTTTGCTGCAAATAGCATTTCCAAGCATGAGATATTCAAAGATCTACAAACTGCCTCTGATTGTAAACCATTATTTACCTTATAACTTCACAATGAGAAAACAAACATAGAAAATGGGTAAGATATGTGAATTGTATATTGTTAATCAGGACATGAGTTGAATAAGAAATTTTTAAAAGCTCCCAATCTCCAAGTCTGATTTACACAACTCTTCTTCTCTGAGAAAAAAGGAAATATCATCACCAAACCACTCATACTAACTTAATGAAAACTAATGTTTACTACCCCCAGTAACCCTCCATGAAACTGTTACAAGGAAACTCCCCACCTTTCCCTCCATTCCTGCAACCAACCTATTACTGTGGTATTATTGTCTAACCACGGAGAAATGATTTAAGAAGAAAACAGAGTATTTGCGGTAATTACACTGGCCCAAACTCAGCCCATTACACCAGATTACTGTTATTTTTTATAAGTATGTTGGTTAAGTTTTTAAAATGCGTTAATTTACCTCTATCATGTCTGACAAATCTCTTCCAGGGAAGCCCATTTTGATACTTCAAACCTGAATTCACTTAAATATTCTACAAAACCCTTGTGAAAAACATTTTGTATTCTCAATTGGAAATTCCCTCATTCATTTATGTTATTTCATGTGACTTCAGCTGGTGATGGATGAAGGTGACGTCCCAGAGGGTCTCTTTCATTCATTGTTTATTTTAAAGATGTCCAACAGAATCCATTGAGAGGAAATTACTTAGTGAATATAGAAGGAAGGGGACCCAGCAGAAGGAAAAATGGAGAGAAGTTTCTCATTCTAATATACTATATAATTTATTTCTAATTATGGTTATTGTATATTGTCTCTTCACACCACCCCTAACTAAGATGAAAGCTACAATAAGACTGAGATTTTCATTTGTTTGGTTTACCGATGTGTCTCCTATAACAGAACGGTGTCTGAGACACTGCCAAATGGCCAATCTGGGACAATTTGAGCAACAATATAAATCATGATACTAATGGAATTTGAAGCACAGAATAAAATAAATATTTACACTTACATAAATAAATAAAGGGGAAAAGCACAGATACTCCTGATAACATAATTCCAATTGCTAAATTTAAGAGGAGAGATAGAAAAATCCCCATTTGCAAACACCATGGTAATAACTGTTGGAGGTAAGAATCACCAATGCATGTTAAAGTTGGTGGGCAGGAGTTGAAGACAAAGTAACTGCATGGTCTGGCAGTTTATCCCTGCAGGGTACTTACTGAGAAAAATAATGAACTTCATAAGGGAGAAACCTGGAGATGCCATTTTGATTGAATGGTAACAATGAACCCCCCTGTAGTGAGCCATTTCAACGTCATGTACCTGGATGACCTGAAGAGTGCCCAACATCAGTTTAACTGTATTCCTGCCCAAAATACATAATTCGAATTTCATCATGCAAAAGCATGACACAAACCCATCTGAGAGAGGTTCTATAAATAAATGGCCAGTACACACCGTTCAAAAACATCAACGTCACGCAAGACGAGGAAGGATAAGATACTGCCCCAGATGGGGGGTTAAGAGATTGCGGGGACATAATGACTACATGTCAGATGGCTTCTTCAACAGGATGCTGGGCCAGAAAAAGGAACTCCGTGGGACAATGGGGAACATTTGAATAGCGTCTGCAGATTACATAGCAGTACTAGACCAGTGTTAGTTTTCTAGTATTGATCATTACACTAGGGTCATGGAAGATAATTCACTTTTGAGCAGGGTAGATGAGGGTAAATGCTAACTCTCTGTACTATTTTTGCAACATTATTATAAACCTGGATGTATTTCAAAGTAAAAGTTGAAAAGAAAGAACACCAAGGGGCGCCTGGGTGGCTCAGTGGGTTGAGCCTCTGTCTTTGGCTCAGGTCCTGATCTCAGGGTCCTGGGATCGAGCACCACATCAGACTCTCTGCTCAGCGGGGAGCCTGCTTCCCCCCCTCTCTCTCTGCCTGCCTCTCTGCCTACTTGTGATCTGTCAGATAAATAAATAGAATCTTTAAAAAATAAAAAATAAATAAATAAATAAAGGAAGAACATCAAGACAAGGAAGTGGTTACCAGGACCTGAGCCAATATCTATGAGAAGCCTTAACAATGGCAAAGAATACTCTATACTCGAGGTATTAAACTCAGACGTAATGAAGATAAAATATATCACACCTATATTTATTGTTATATACACTAATACAAAAAGAAATTATGGGATGAGGTACAGTGGTAGATAGGAATCGAACACAGCATTTATATCTGAGAAAGAAATGGCTGGCAGGTTGTCAACAAGCTCTTCCAGGTCAGAAGGCGGGGAAACAGGTCTGGGATGCGGCCTGAAGACCCCCAGCTCTGCACCCAGATGGGACAGCTTTAACAGCTGGAGGAAAGACAGTGGGAAGAGTGAGGGGGGAAAGTGTCTGGCCCCCTAATGAGTATACTGTAACGTTGCCTTAGGAAACCATACTTCTCATGATAGTTCTCACTTACAGAAGACTAAAGTTAAAGAATATTCATTACAAATTACAAGGCTATTAAAAGTCATTAGCAATTAAAAAAAAAGATGTTACACAGTTCATCTAAGAAAAAGCATGTACAAAAAGTGAATTAAATAAAATTTTTTTTAATGCAGTGCTTTATAATGTGCCTTAAAGATCTATCCAAGCACTGAATGAGACAAGGAAGTTCACAAATGAAGAAAATCTTCAGAAAGTGATCGTGGATTCCCTCTCGGTCAATATATTCCATGAACATTAACCGAGGGAGATCCGCTGGCCAGGCACCATGCTTCGAACACAAAGATGAAGGCGGCCCCGGTCCTGCATCCCAGAAGCACAGCGTCTAGCCTCATGTGGCAGCAGAGGCAACTTGTATTAACAAAAACAAAACAAAAAAAAACCCAAGCTTTGAGTGGGTGTCCACATCTAAAATTCTGCTCCCACCAGGAGACGAAATCCCCTCCAGACCTCTTTCCAGAAACGGCCTAGTGATTGATACCTGCTATGATGTGCCAAGTAGTTACAGCCCTATCTTGCCAGTGCTGCTCTCCCACACAGGGACTCTCCCACCCCCAAAGCTATTCATTTATTTTACCGGAGTCATTTGAAATATTCTATTTTAAATCCACTTACTGATCCTTGGTCTTTTCAAGCTACTGTGATTAGTACCACAGTCCATATAATGCTCTGAACATTACTAGCTTTCAGTAGATAACAAATCGGCCTTACTATTAAAAAAATAAATAAATTAAAAATTGAACAATGAACCTAGATTGTAGAAATTGTTATTGACCACAGAATTGCTGTGACACTAAAAGCTATTTTACCATAAAAGGCCCTCAAATTATAAAATATGCAAATTACCTTTATGCAAGAAATGTACCAAATATTCTAAGACTCGGAGTGCTTAAAAATATTCACCCAACTGGGATGATTTCAGATTAAAGAAAATAAGGACTGTGTAATTATATACACTTACCTTGACAAATAGAAAGCAATCTGTGATTAGAACATAGCAATTAGTTACAAAATGCTTCACATGGATTTAATTACCCATCAGTCTACATGTAGCTTAATTACTTTTATCTCATTGCATCAGTAAAAGATTTCTGCCTGAGGCGACTGCCAGTCATATATTTATAAGGCTTCTAGACTTTACAGTGAATACATTATAACATTCAGGCAAATGTGCTAAAGTTACAGTTACAGAGGCATTCTTAATTTTGAGGCTCTGGTTTTAGTTCATAAATGTCTCGTCACTTTCTTAGAGTCAACTATCCTCAAGCATTCCTTCACACTGACACTGTCACCTTTTGGCTAAACAACGTTGTTGACATAAACATCACCTTTGTTTATTCTAATCCTGTAAGAGCCCAAGGAAAGACCGAACAACTATCTTATTGCCCACGGCAAATGGTACTCTATTCTCCTGGATAAAGTAAACACTTACATTCAGAAAGGAGATGACCCTTTTTCAGGACAGAGGAAGAAAGTCCTTTCACTCAGTGCGACTCTGTGGATTATAAGTTTGGAAAGACGGTGGCTTTGTCAGATTTTTTTGATTCAGAGTGGGAAGCATGGTCTTCCATTTATACAGTTTTGAATTCAGCCAAACAAAGTTTGATTCCTAGCTCCTTTGACTCGATGTCTTTGGGTGAGTTGACCTGAGTGTAAATAATAACCCTTTCACTTAAACCTGTTGAATTCAGTAACAAAAAATACCTAGTAGAGGGTTTGGCTCAGAGCAAATATACATATAATAAAAGTTAACACTGTTGGCTCGCTTCCCCCAAGAGAAGCTTGTGTAGATTACAAGAATTTATCAGAAGAAGGGGTCTCTTTGGAACTAAGTAAAAATACTCTCCCACCATTTTTAAGGGAACATCTTTAGTGCTGGTTGGGAAATGAGGTTCTCTAAGAAGTGAGAGTGCTCAAGACTGGAATTCAGTGTTAGGGGAATCCAGATTCATCCTACTTAAAGCCACTGAAGAAACTCCTGCTTGTTAAGGAAAGAAGGAAGGTTGTCCGGCCAGAAGGCATTGCGTCAACTCAATTTACGGAGATCTATGCAGGCTTCCTACAGGGCTCACAAGGCATCAGGAAACCCTCCACAATTTCTTTTTTACCCCAAACCAGAGTTTCTTCTGCTTCTGCTTAAATACAAACAAAATCAACAAGAAAAATGGGCCTCCAGTGCTACCGAGTTTAAGTATCCCCCAACACATGTTAAAAATTCAAGAGAGAAGGGTGGACAAGATTCTAATGAAGTAGGTCCAAGATGTCTGAGATGTCCAAGACCACAAACCCTGGAGATCCTGATAACCGCACTTAGAGAAATGCTAGCTTAGGGCTCAGAAGAGTATACAGCAACAACTTAAATATGTTTAGTTACACAATCCTAAAAAAGAAAAAAAAAAAGATTTCACCCCTTTACAAGACATTTAAAAAACTCCCTCCTTGAATTTAGTTAACTCTCACGCGATGATTTCATACTTCCCAATTATTAATCCCCAAAAGGAATATAAACTCCAGATTTTTTTAATAAAGATTTTATTTATTTATTTATTTATTTGCGAGTGAGAGAGAGAAAACATGCAAGCAGGAGAGGGCGAGGGACAAGCAGACTCCGCACTGAGCACGGAGCCCGACATGGGGCTCGATCTCACGACCCTGGGGATCATGAGCCAAGCTGAGATCAAGAGTCAGACGCTCAAGAGCACGTGACACAATGACAGAAGATTCTATGGGTATGGGAGTCCTAAGTACGGGGACAGGACGTAAACGCGTGGAGACAATCTATACTGTAAAATCGATGCCCTGGGGATTCTGTGAATTTCTCCTCCTCCACCTGCGGACATCAAAGCGAGCTGGAGCTTCTCATAGGTCCGGGTGTGCGCTGTATTCATCTAGGTGCTCTCAGCTTGTCGCACAATGACTACCACACACGGCAAATAGTTAACTAATATTTGCTGAGGGAAGGAACGTCATGGGTAAGACAGGAGGGAAATACTTTACATATGCAACTTGATGGGCAACGGGGAATTTTAAAACAAAATTTTTTTTCCTATTTCTGTGGGTAGGAAATCACTTTCTAGAAAGTGTTCTAGAGATAATCTGCACTTTAATCTCTGTGTGGCTTGTTGGAGTAGTTCCTGCCCAACGATGGCAGGATAGCTTTGTTTGGAGATAGCCAGCGGCCAGAGCAGGCTCACCACCCCTGTGTGGACACTTTACCAGCCAGAGGACAACGAGAAGATTAGTATCTCCTGCGGCTGGTCTGTAAACGGGGCACAGTGACTTGGGACTGTTACAATTCAACTGTAACAACCGACAGATTTTCCAGGTTGCACAGGACCTGATAACCTGGAGCAGGGCCAATTATTACAGTGTCTCCTCCAAGCTGAAGTAGCTTCAAAATGAGTTGTGACAAGGGGCACACCTGGGTGGCTCAGCCCATTGAGCGTCTGGCTCTTGGTTTCCGCTCAGGTCATGATACTGCGGGTCACAGGGTCGAGCCCCACGTATGGCTCCACACTCAGCGGGGGGTCTGCTTGAAATTCTGTCCCCCACTGTCAGCCCCTCCCCCTGCTTTCTCTCCCTCTCCCCTCGCCCCTCTCCTTCTTTAATGTATGTACAAATAAATGATGTATAACTAGAAAAACATTACATATATCCCAAAAAATGTACATCCTTACATATCGGTATAGCACAGTGACCCGTGCTAGAGTAAGCTTACTTAGAGGCAGCCTGGGTTAGAATCCTGGCCCTGCCATGCACTAGCGAGGTAGCCTTGCGTAAGTCAACTACATGTGTCTTAGATTCCCTCAGCTGTGAGACGAAGAATATTATACCCACACCTCACAGGGCTGCTGTAAAGATTAGATGAGATAATCCATACAAAACAACTCCCAGAGTAAACAACAAATGTTCACAATTATTATGATTACATGAGATACCAAAGTAATCGTGAGGGCCTGTGGACCCAACCCAGGTCTCAACACGGGTTTTGTTTGGTGGACCAGGGGCAATTGCCTTGGGAAACTGGAAATGAAGGATATGTTTACTAAGGCATTTGAGTTACTCTGGAATTTCCATTTGGAGAAGAAAACTACTTCTTTGACAGTAAAGTTACAATAAAAAGGATAATTGTGGCATAGCCTGTTCAGACCTATATGCAGAAATTGCCCCATTTGCAAATGGGAATTACCCAAGCACAGAAATAGAGCTTGATACAGGGCTTTAAAAACAATAAAGTTAATTAAAAGAAAAAAAATAGTTTTTATAGAGTTCAAAAACAAGTTAATTTTTCTCAGATTCACATTTATAGTGTTAACAGTCAAGGAGTTAAAAAAGCAATGAAATAAATGCTTAAAACCACTTTAACTGACTTCTCCTAAATAGCTTTCATTAGTTTGGTTTGAGTCTGCTTTTTAACTCAAGTGTTTTTAAAAATAGATTTGTTGTTTTAATGAAGCTTTTCTCGGCTCTTTTTGTCAAGAAAAGAAGTTCAGAAATCACTTACACTTTTGATTTAGAAAATCCAAATCAATTTGATATGGAAATTTTCTTCTAAACCAACTTCAGGAAGATGGGTCAAAATTAAAAGGAAAAAAGAAAATACGGTTTCATAGTATTTAAACAAGTACTAAAATCCTAAGCCAGGAGCTCACACCCTGAAAACAACTGTGCCAGATCGGTGCCCTTGGTCCTTGTATTTCTGAGGTCTGACAGTAGACGCTGACAAGGTGGTGTTTGGGGGACGTGCGGGTGCGGGTGCGGCTACGGCCTCAACAGCCCGTCTGCCATCTTGGGGAGCACACCTGCACTGACCGCTGACCCAGACACAGGCAGATCTTCAGGACTGCTGTGTGCTGGCCACCATTAAAGGCAAAAATAATGGGGGCGCCTGGGTGGTTCAGTTGGTTAAGCAACTGCCTTCGGCTCAGGTCATGGTCCCAGAGTCCTGGGATCAAGTCCCACATTGGGCTCCCAGCTCCATGGGGAGTCTGCTTCTCCCTCTGACCTCCCCTCTCATACTCTCTCTCTCTCTCTCTCAAAAATAAATAAATAAAAGTCTTAAAAAAAAAAAAAGACAAAAATAATGAATCAGCCCATGCCAGGCCTGCTACAAAAATAAGCAAAACGCCCTACTTTGATGATTATGGAAATAAAAGTATAAGTCAAATAAAAAGCCAAAGTCACTACTCCTGATATCGAAATACAGAAAGATTATTCAAAGATGAAACAAGATTCAGATTCAGAGGAAACATCCAATCTGCCATCATTGCTTCCTGATGAAAAACTGCCCTCGTTAGAATACTGCTATCTCACTGCCTTCTTGAGTAGATCTTATTTCTCCCACTTCTGCTCTTGCTGGGGACCATCTCAGCCCTTCTGGGTTCTCCCTTCCATTTTCTCCTACATTATATTGCTCTGTAGACCACTATCCTTCCCCCAAAGGCTAACCTTTATTACCAGGATGAACGGGATACCTTTATGTGCCCCTGCCCAAAGAAGACCTGGAGAACCCCCCAAAGGAAACCAGGAGATGAGTGGTTGCCTACATTCAACCATCTGTTACTAATCTGCTCAGGAAAGTCAACCCCATTGAGTCTGGATCTTAAGTGAGGAAACTTTCACTGTCTACTGAACCCTCCACGTTGTCTGGAACTGCCAGGATTTACTCTAACAAATGGTAGAATAAGGAGAGGCTACATTTCTACTGCATAGGGTTAAAATTAGGTTGAGGAGGCATCATTTCACTTATAAGATGTAATGAATATTGACTGACTTCTGTAGATATTATCTTCAAGCTAAGATGGAATGCAAGAAAATATGCCCTAGATATCATGAATCTGGGACACTGGTTCATACGTACTTTAGGCTGAATATATTTTTGTATGCAAAAAAATTCATATTTTTTTCCAATTCCAGGATCAGGACATCTAAATTCTAAATGGATACTGGAAACCCCAGGGACAGTCCACAGTAAGAGAAAGGGTTTCTGCATCTGGAAAACAAGGAGATTAGACCAGGCTATATCTCAACTTGTTTGCATTAAACATCCCCTTTGACACTGATGGAAGTTAAGGATCCCCTTTTAAACGGAAGCCACATATAAAATATTTCTTAACAGTTCAAGGATTTCATAGATTCTTAGAAGCACATCTGTGGAAAACTTCCTGGACTACATTTTCAAATGAGATGCCACAGTCAGTGCACAGAACAAGGCTTCCGTTCTTTTTTAAAATTATTTATTTATTGATTTGTTTGTTTACTGAGTGTTAGCAAGGGGAGGGGCAGAGGGAGAGGGACAGAGAGAATCTCAAGTAGACTCCACACCCAGGCCAGAGTCTGATACAGGGCTAGATCTCAGGACCATGAGATCATAACCTGAGCTGAACCAAGAGTCAGATGCTCAACAGGTTGAGCCCCCCAGGTGCCCCCATAACAAGCCATGTTTGAAAATAAAGATCTATAATTTTTACCACTAGAAAATCAGTTTCTTCACATCCCCACTTAATAACTGCTGAACAATTACTTGAGAAGTACAAGTTTAAAGGAACTCTGAAATTATCAGACTGCCCAAGGCAGTCCAACATACCCACACATTTCACATAATTGTAAAATAATTACTCTGTCAGCCAAGGATGGTCATTGCTGATTGTCAAGTGACGTAAGTAAGTACTTACTCCAAAAGCCACAACGTCTCTGGCTTGAGGTTCTGAAAGCTCTTCCCAAACTGAATGAAATACACACTTAAAGCAACTGTCTGACAAACCAAGAAACAGACTCTGAACTGTAGAGAACACACTGATGGTCACTAGAGGGGAGGCAGGTGGGGGGACGGAGGAAACGGGTGATGGGAATGAAGGAGGACACTTGTGATGAGCACTGGGTGATGTATGCAAGTAGTGAATCACTAACTTGTACACCTGGAATGATTCTGTGATCATATACCTGAAGAACCATGCTAGAAAAGCAGGGAGAGGAAAAGTAACTGTCTCTGAAACTGCACTTTCAGAGACAATCATGTCCCTTTTCCATCAAATACAGACCATTTTCTTGGAAAAAACAGAATAGGGGCTCCTGGGTGGCTCAGTCAGTGAAGCGTCTATCTTCGGCTCAGGTCATGATCCCAGGGTCCTGGGATCAAGGGCCACATCAGGCTCCCTGCTCAGAGAGGACCCTGCTTCTCCCTCTGTCCCTCCCCACTGCTTGTGCTCTCTTTCTCTCTCTCTCCCTCTCTGACAAATAAATAAAATCTTAAAAAAAGAAAAAGAAAAAACAGAATAGGACTGGTTAGGAAAGAAGCATCTTGACACTCAAGAGTCAAATGATACCATGAAGATTAATAAATAATCTTCCAAGAATTTTCAAAAAATTTGCAGATTTAATTTTTATATCCAAGAAAAGAGAGTAGCTATTAAAGACAGAGAGTAATTTTTATGATGACTATCAAAGAAGATAATATAACTAAAGATGTATAGTTCTTCTAAGCTTAACTAGAAGACACCATTCTGAGAGGAAAAAACTGTCAACGTTCCTAGATTTGGGCTCACTCGTTACCAAGGCAAACAGCAATCAGGAAAGTGAAAAAGCACATCCCTCTTCGAGACACCTAGGATGGGATTCCCAATGGAGCTTCCAAGCTCTAGAATTCCAGAGTCTAGGATAGATCTTCCTGTCCAACATAGGTCAAAAATTGGATTTCTCCCTTTATTTTTGTTACTGTGGTTCAAAATCGATGAAAAGGTAATATTAATGCAAAAGTGGTGTACTCCTATTGAATTATTAATAGGCAATACAACTGTAAATGTTTTTGTTCACCATTCTTCAGTGCCCTTGCATACAGTTTTAAAATGGGAGGTGCTGAAGCATGAAGACTGTTTGCAGCCACTGCTTTTTGAAATCACAGTGCTGGGAATTGGTGGAATTCTTGCCTCCTTGGGTTATTATCAGACATTGTGAACTTTCTTTGAAAGCAGACTATAAATTCACAAGAGGGTCCCTTTCTTTCAATCAAGGAAATGTTTAAAATGACCCCCATCTGCCATTTTAATGTATTCTTCTCAAAGACTGCCATAAATATTTAATATAAGAAAGGCACTGTTTAAACACAATGAATAGCTTATGAAATTAAAGTTGGCTGACGGATTACACTGTGTACATAATGCTCTGTAAATAATGACAAAGAAAATATGAGCAGCATTGCTAACCTTCTCTTGCTTTGCCTGACATTTTGTAAGGAATATTCAAAAGATACTTAATATGAAGGTCAGCTTAATTGACATCAAAGGGTGACGAAGTTTATAGAGTTGTTCTATTCTTGATCCTCTACGTAACATCTTTTATGTTTCCTCCCCATAAGAATCCCATCTAGGTTTTCCATTGCTCGGAAGTTTCACTTAGCCTGCTAACTCCTTCCCAGAAAGTCCCAGGGCCAGGAGGGACACTTTCCATCTCCTCCCTGGAGTAGTCTCTTATATTTAAACGGGAATCAGCACCTAACCCTAGCCTTGTCAACGGAAGATATTCAATATGTATTTACTAAATGAGTTCACACAGAAGTTTCACTTTCTGTACTTTCTCTGTGGTTTCAGCCGCCCGTTGTCAACAGTGATCTAGAAGCAGATGGTTCTCTTTATGACATGTTGTCAGAGTCACGAGTAGCCGAACACTGTGTCACAGTGCCTATGTCAGTCACTTCCCTACGTCCCATCTCACAGGCATTTTATTTTCTCACATCATCACAAGCAAAAGAGTGAATAATAGTATAATAAGACATTTTGGGAGAGAGAGAAACCACACTCATGTAACTTTTATTACAGCATATTGTTAAAATTGTTCTATTTTATTCCTGTTGTTAATCTCTTACTAAGCCTAATATACGAATTAAACTTTATCACAGGAGAAACATAGTACATATGGGGTTTGGTACTGGCCACAGTTTCAGGAAGCCACTGGGGATCTTGGAGTGTATCATTTGTAGAGACTATTATACCATTATTATCAGATGCAATTATACACCACATTCGAAATTCCTAAGAAAAGATGTTCCTTTCCTTTCTGGTACCAACCAACCTACACATTTTCCGCTCATTAATATTCATTTGTTCTTACTCTCTGTTAACAGAAATGGGAGAAAAGCTGATACCCTTTTCCTCATAACTCCTAATCTCTAGATTCTTCTGTTTAATCAAATGATTTTGATTTCTTTTAATTTTTCTGAGAGGTGCTACCCAGATTTTTCCCCTGAGGGGTTAATGCCAAGCCTCCATTCTTTACATAAACAGCTCTGTAGTCTAACATACCATGTGTCTATTGATGTTCTGACAAAATCTTCCACAGTTAATTCCGAATCTTTTATTCTCTTGACACCATCAATTTATCCCCTTCTATATTTTTTATTCCAATTACTAAGTAAAATGCAGTACTGTTTCAAGCTAATGCTATTATCTATAGAAAACCATCCTCGGGCTATTAATGGAATTCTTTAAGGGTATCTTTCAACAATTTCCTAAAATTCTTCTGGTAAAAATATACTGGAAACTGTCAGTTTTTCACTTATGTCAAGGTAGTTAATGTGAATTTCTCTCCCATTTTCAGGTAGGCCATCATTCCATCATAAAAGAGAGAAATAAAATTGATCTGATTGCCAGTATTTTTCAAAGAGTCATAGTACTTACTAACCAACAGCACTGGCTTGGTGTTTTGACAAGTGGTTGTGGTACTACTATCATCCCGATTCTTATCATTATATGATTAATAGATAATATCTACTTAAAGGAGGATTGCTGTATATAATGAAACCTAAAACATCAACAACGTAAAATACACCTTTTTTGTTATAGGTCAATTATATAATAAATCTGGAAAAAGGAAAATATACTTTATACAATGTACTTCTAAAGGGAAAAAACACAAAATACTTCCAAATAATTTTAAAACTCCCTCAGTAATAAGACGTACCCTCATTTGGATGTGAAAGTATCCCCATTTAACTGTAAAAATCAGTGTACCCTAAAATTTATTAAACAAAGTACTATGGTTTTTTGCTCTTATAACATTATATCCAATAGTAAGTACATTTCTGAACACCACTAACATAGTATTGACAGCGTAACCCAGAGAGTTAACTATGTAACATAATAGGTGAGTATGTTAACCAATTTTCTCCATTAGGATTTTGCAATCTTAAATAGCTAAGAGTTTATATGCACATGCATGCTTTCGCCCCTCAAATCCCTTTTAAAATCACTTTGTCTTCTTTTTTAACTTCTCATCTGCCTTAACAGAACATTTTTAAGTCAAATACCACTCTACCTAATAAATACTCTGAATGCCTAGACCTCAACTCAAGACATACATCTTAGACATAAGTTATGTCATCCCTTCATTTTACTACACAAAGTCAGATGACATACAGATGCGGTTTAAACTACAAACCATTTGGTAAATGCTGGAAATTTCCGTGTGTTATTTAGATTCACTAAAACAACTGATTTTTGTAATAAACAAAGGCTGCCTACACGAGAAGAGTTATTGCTTGAACGAAGTCAAGCTCAGAGATTCAAGCCCTACTTCTCTGCTCTCACGCTGGTGTCGGGTCATGCTGGTGCCAGGCAGACCTTACAGACGGCGGACTCCTGTTCTGGGTGATAAAGCGTGGAGGTGTCTGACTCAACCAATCACAGCCCTGTACGGATGCTGGGTACAGGGAAATAAAGCAGCCCTCAGTTTACCCTTATTTTCTTTTAAGGTAGCAGCTTGCTTCTACCCTTTTCCACAGAACAGTGGGAACGCGTGCACGTTCTCATACACACACACGCTACTGCATGTATGAAGACTCAGCGTTTTCATTCAGACCCTGCCCCTCACATGTCCTCAGGTGAGGTCACGGGTTTCAGTTCTCCCTCAGCCCCACGCCAACTTCTCAACAAGTAGGGATAGCGTAAGAGGGTAAAGAAAGAAAAACTTCAAAATCTGGATTTTTTTGTCACCTCAAACACGGAAAGGTTTCTACAGTGCTTCCTTTTGTGTCTGCATTTTGAATATGTGATTAATTATGGCAAGTACAGCAAACCCTTTGAATGCTGGTGGGGCAATGATTTATTCAAAAACAGAGTCTGTTCCTCAAATAGCACCAGAGGATTTAAATAAGTTTGATATCACTCTTCTCTCTGGCACTGCCTCAGAATGTATGCCTTTATCGTAAAACCAGTTTGAATTATGTTCAAATAGCCTGTTACGCCTTATTCAAAATATTCTGTGCTTCTATGCACACAGTTCTGGAAAATCTATTGGCAGCAATCCTTCACACTTACAGCACACAAACATATTAGGGCTTCTCAACTAGCTGCAAATCAGGCCCAGCATCTCCCAGTCTGAGAGGAAACGTTGAAAAGTTTGACATATTCCCCCTTCCTAAAGTAAGAAAATCATAGAGATATCTGATGTTACTGAGAAACAAGTCAAAGAGGGTTTAAATACTCCACTGGGCCTTCTCTTAGCCATGTGCTGCTTTGGCCAAGTATGAAGAATGGAAACCAGAGAAAGTAAAACTCATCTAGGAAAAGGACTTTCCCAATAGGGAGTGAAATGAAGTGACTGTCCAATGTCACCAGCTGCTAGAAGTTCAATAGCCTGTGAAATCAAGCCACAAAGCTGGTCCAGGGCTTAAGAACAATTCTTGGGAGACCTAGATGCGGACGGCCCATGGGGCTTTTCCACTTAGAGTCTATGAAGTTCAGGATAAGCAGCAATTAATGATTCGTAAGAAAAGAACCTTCAGCTCCTTCAATTTCCTTCAAAATTACTCTGAAACGTCAACGTAACATAGACCTGGAAAGACATGAGCTAGTCACATGACCTCTCTGAGCCCTATTTTCTTTGTAAGATACAGGTAACAAAGGGTCTGGCTGTGTTGCTCAAAAATCATTTGCGTGATACCCTGAACACAAAGACTGGACCCAGCACTAAATAAATGAAAGCTACTATTATGATTATTTTTTTATTTTTGTAGTAAGAAATTTTAGGGAAGAAACTTTCAGTTTTATATGAGAGAGGCTTTAACTAAGGGAACCATCTGAATCTCAAGAAAATGAGGCATTTTGCAGCTGGGATCCTATTACTAAAGGAACTTGGCCTCCTGACTGCCACACTCCTCAATCACGGGGTCAGTAATTCTCTAATTAAAGGGTAAGTGGGACTCTCAATATGAGAATGAATCTGCTAAACTAAGAGTATCTGAATAGTAATTTTATAGGTACATAGTTTCTGGAAGCATATTTCATTGTAAGTGCTTTCCTGGGAACACTGTTCACGAACTATTAGAAAATTAGCATCATTGTTTTAATACTAACTAAATGGAATTGTGGATGGGCATACACAATCCTAAGAACAATAAAAATAATTTTGATTTAGTTACTTCTGTATATAGTTGACAAAGAACCTGATTCTCTAAAACTTTTTAAGACTTATAGTCTTAGAAATAGGACAAAAGGCAGTCAGAACAACAACAAAAAAATGGTATTGAAACCTAAAATTTTCTAAAACCAAGACAAAAATTACATATACTTTAACTTGTCAATCTGGCCTAAGTCTAACCCATCCCAGTCACTTCATCAACTTTGATCTGTACCCTCAGCCCACTCTAGAGTTCAGCTTTTCCATAGTGGGCTCAAACCTTTAGCCCGGGCTCAGTCTCCCTGCCTTGTTTACGTGCCTACCTCCTAGGGCTAGTCCTAAAAATGTTATCACTCATTCAAGTGTTGAGCCTAGCTCTTGTCTTCTGTCCCGACCTGTCAGTGAAACGTGGCCAAACCAAATTTAGTCTGGGCGCCCTAATGAGCTGCTCCATGGTGCCAAATGGGCATAGACAGCCTTCAACTACTTAGTTGTAAGCAACAGCAGCAGCTGATTCTGAGTAATCACACAGAAGACGAGTGTATTAAAAGGACACTGAGAATGAGGCTCAACATTAAGCTTCCAGGAACAGTGTATAATACAAAGCCAAAGAGGCCTAATGAGAAAACAATCCATTTTTCTGCGACACCAACATGAGAGCCTGTCCACATGGCCATTTCCAAGAGCAGACACCGCTCCTCCTGCTAGCAAGAAAGGGATTATAGTTGGACCCTCCACCCGCAAGTTGCTCATTTCCAAATTCATGTTGGTGGAATCTGGGTCACGTTTCTATGCTTTCCAGCAAAGGAGGTTAGCTTTCTGAGCTCCGTCCTGGGGACGTGGTTTCTGCAAGGTTGGAACCACGCTAATCATTCCAAGAGTGTTCAAAAGGTGCTGGGCAGCCAGAAAATACAACTAATGCCAACTGCACAGGGTTATAAATGGCCACAACCAAATAAACACCCACATAAAGAAAATGAGGAGTCTTTATCCCTTCATCCTAGAAAAGAGACATGTTTTGAAGCAAATAATTAAATCATAAATACTGCAAACCAACATGGTTTGGCTACAGCAATGTCTCCAATCATGATTTAAGTCTACCATGAACAATGGAGATGAAAACTCTACAGTATTCTTAACTACCTAAGTGTCAACATTTCCAGTAACTCTTAGTTGTCCTTAACCTTTCCAAGTCACAGAGGCAAAGCCAACGCTTCAGACCCCCTGTAATGACCTCTGCCACATCTTGGCTAATTCTGCCCCCCTTCTTCCTCCCTTTCCTTTTACGTTCAGATACTCAGTGATTACCAACAATTTTGTTTTCGCTGAGTTCTCAAGGAACATCACTGTCGTCAATAAGCATGTGTGTTCAAGTAAAAGTGCTTCTGTAAC
This sequence comes from Lontra canadensis, assembly GCF_010015895.1. Taxonomy (NCBI): domain Eukaryota; kingdom Metazoa; phylum Chordata; class Mammalia; order Carnivora; family Mustelidae; genus Lontra; species Lontra canadensis. The sequence continues at coordinate 19,297,437 of NW_022631015.1, read as the reverse complement.
ATGAACACTTTGTTCTGACTCAGGAAGTACAGAATTCCAGGAACACACACACACACACTATCGCTACTGGCCAATGCTAGAGTGTAGGAATGCTCATGAAAACTAAGCACCGGCACTCCTGCTTACGTCGGCATCACAATGTTTACCGGGATAAACACAATGAAGAAGGGCTGATCGCTATTTCTTCAAGCCCCATAACACAGCCTGACTTTATGAAGCTTTTCTTCTGCAAACTACATGTAGGGACCAGAATATAAGTAAAGAGACCAAGAAGTGGAAATAAGAGAATTATCACTTGCAGGTTGGAGTCCAAAACAAACAAACATGCATGCTTATGCCTTGAAAATGAGGAAGACACACCCAAAATTTCAGTGTCTTATAGCTAGGTAAAATTATAGAATAAGCACATTTGATTGTCCTTTGCATTTTTTTAATGTGCAAGAATAGCATATTAGGTAGGAAAACAGGCAGACTTGTTGATTGGAGTAGAGTCCCCTAAATACAACCCTTAATCATACCTTATCCCCAAAATTAATTCAATCAAGATCATGACTCTCATGGATAAGGAATGTGCAGTATATATACTATATACACAATGGACTATTACTCAGCCATCAAAAAGGACATCTGCCATTCACAACAACATGGATGGAGCTAGCAGGTATGATGCTAAGTGAAATAAGTCAGTCAGAAAAAGACAAATACTATATGATTTCATTCATATGTGGAATTTAAGGAGCAAGCAGGTGAGCCAATGGGAGGAGAGGAAAAAAAAAGAAAAAGAGAGAAGGAAACAACCCGTAAGAGTCCCATAGAGAACAAACTGAAGAGTGATGGAGGGAGGGGTGGGGAAATGGGCTACATGGTGATGGGGATAAAGGAGGGCACCTGATGTGATGACCACTGGGTGTTGTAAGTGAAGAATCACTGAATTCTGCTTCTGAAACCAACATTGCACTATATGTTCACTAAATAGAATTTAAATAAAAATCTGAAAAGAAAAAAAGATTACGACTCATTTTCTTTTCTTTCTTTTTTTTTTAAAGATTTTATTTATTTATTTGAGAGAGAATGAATGAGAGAGAGCATGAGAGAGGAGAAGGTCAGAGGGACAAGCAGACTCCCCAAGGAGCTGGGAGCCTGATGCGGGACTCGATCCTGGAAGTCCTGGATCATGATCTGAGCCGAAGGCAGTCGCTCAACCAACTGAGCCACCCAAGCGCTCCTCATTTTCCTTTTAAAAGTAACTCTTTTACAAGTATGTTTCCTGGAGGAAGTTTTAAATCAGGGAAAAAGCTTGTGATATTTGAATGGCACAATCAGTCTCTTTTAAAATGTATGTGGTCAGGACTAAGGCAAACTCACCATTCCTTTTCAACATCATATTAAAATTACTAGTTAATGCAATAAGATAAGGAAATAAAAGGCATATAGATTAGGAAAGAAAACATAAAACTGCCTTTGTTCACAGATGACCCAATCATCTATGTAAAAAAACCAAAAGAATCGACAACAACAATAAAACCCTCTTGAAACTAATAAATGATCATAGCTATACTTTCAGACACAAGGTTAAAAAAAGGTTAATTTCTTTCCTATATAACAGCAAATAACAAGTAAAGTTTGAAATTTAAAATATAATGCCATTTATATTACTAACCAAAAAAATAAAATACTTAGGTATAAATATAACAAAATATGTGTAAGACCTCCATTAGGAAAACTATAAAAGTCTGATGAATAAATAGGTATTCTAAATTCATGGGTAGGAAAGCTCAATATTACCCATGTTAGTTCTTCCCAACTTGATCTATGAATTCATTACAATCTCAATTAAAATCCCAGCGAATTATCCACAAACTGTTCCTGAAGTTTATACAGAGGCAAGAGATAAACAGCTGGTACAATGCTAACGGAGAACAACAAAGCTGGAGGACTAAAGACTTACCAGAAAGCAATAGTAGCCAACACAGTGCAGTATTGTAATAGATTTAAAAAAAAAATCGATAAAAAAACAATACAGAGCCCTCGACCCGCCCTAATTAGTCAACTAATTTTTGACAAGGGAACAAAGGCGGCACGATGGGGGAAAGATGGTCTTGTCAATAGACGGTGCTGGAACAGCTGGACATCCACAGCAAACACCTGTCTAGAAACACGCGCCACATTCTATTGAGAAATTAACTCAGAATGGATCACAGATCTTGGTATAAAATGTAAAACTACAAAACTCCAAGGAGATACAAAGGAGAAAATCTAGGTGACCTTGCATATGGCAATGACTTTTTAGATACAACATGAAAGAAACCATTGATAAATTAGACTTGATTAAAATTAAAAACTTCTGCTCTGTGAAAGTCACTGTCAAGAGAATGAGAAGGCACAGACTGGGAGAAAATATCTGCACAAGGCATATCTGATATAGGACTATGATCTAAAATATATGAAGAATTCAACATTCCACAATAAGAAAATCAACAACCCAATTAAAAATGGACCAAATATCTTATCAAATACTTCACCAAAAAAGATACAAAGACAGAAAATAATTATATGAAAGGATGTTCCAAATCGTTATGTTATCAGGGAAATGCAAATTAAAACAAGTGAGATACCACTGCATATCTATCAGCATGGTCAAGATGTGGAACATGATAACACCAAATGCTGGGAGGGTGTGTAACACTATAACTCCCATACACTGCTGGTGGGAATGCAAAACAGTACAGCCACTTTGGAAGCCACTCAGCAGTTTCTTCCAAACCAAATGAATGTTTACCAGCAATGGTGCTCCTTGGTATGTACCCAAAAGAGTTGGAATTTGTGTGTCCACACAAAAACCTGCAAACAGACATTTAGAGAAGCTTTATTTTTTTTAAGATTTTGTTTTTTATTTATTTGTTTTTTATTTATTTTTTAATTTATTTTAAAGATTATTTATTTATTTATTTGACAGACAGAGATCACAAGTAGGCAGAGAGGCAGGCGGAAAGAGAGGAAGGGAAGCAGGCTCCCTGCCAAGCAGAGAGCCTGATGCGGGGCTCGATCCCAGGACCCTGAGATCATGACCGGAGCCAAAGGCAAAGGCTTTAACCCACGAGCCACCCAGGCGCCCCTAGAGAAGCTTTATTAATGAATGTCCAAACCAGAAAGCAACCAAGATGTCCTTCAGCAGGTGAATGGCCAAACTGTGGTCCATCAGACAATAGAAAATTATTTAGCATAAAACAGAAATAAGCTATCCAGTGATAAAAAGACAGGGGGAAACTTCAGTGCATATTACTAAGTGGAATAAGCCAATCTCGAAAGAATGATTCCAACCATATGACATTCCGGAAGAGGCAAAACCATGGAGACAGTAAGAAGATAAGAGGTTGCCAGGGGCAAGGGCAAAGAAGGGGAAGGGATGAACAGGCAGGGCAAGGAGGGTTTTTAGAAGAGTGAAAATACTCCTATGATACCATAATGATGGATACAGGTGATTATACAATTGTCCAAATCCATGGAACGTACAACACCAACAGTGAATGATAATGTAAACTAGGGAATTTCCGTGGATGTGTCCGTGGAGGTTCATCAACTCTAAAAATGTACCACTCTGGTGGGGATGCTGGCTGGTACTGGCGGAGGCTGTATGTGTGGGAATGTAGGGGTTATACGGGAAATCTCTGTAACTTCCTCTCAATTTTCTTGTAAACCTAAAACTTCTCTAAAAAAAAAAAAATTAAGCTTTTTAAAAAAGTAAAAAGATGGGAATAGGTATATAAACACTAGTCAAATGAAAGCTGGAGTGGGTATAAAAATACCAGAAAAAGTAGATTTCAGAAAAAGTGTATTACCAGAGATTATGATACAGAAAAAAGCATTTGGGGGGAAAAATGCATTCCTCAACCATGATCAAAACTCTTAGCAAATTAGGAAGGGAAGTAAATCTCCTTACCAAAAATCAATTACAACATACATCATATTTAATGGGAACAGCTGAATACTTGTTTACCTAAAAGATTATGAACAAGTCAAGGATATTTGTTCAATCCACTTCTATTTAACATTTCACTGGTAGTCCGACCGGGTACAGTAAGAAGGAAAAAGAAACAAAAGGCACACACATTGGAGAGAAGGAAGAACAATGCGTTTATTTGCAGACAACATGGTGGTTGTTATGGGTACTTTTGTCTGCCTCCCCCCCCTTGCCCCCATTCACCTGTTGAAGTGCTGACACCCAGCACCTTAGAATGTGACTACCTGGAGAGAGCACATTAGAAAAGGTGATGGAGTCACTGCGAAGTCTTTAGGGTGGGACCGAATCCAACCTGACTGCTGTCCTTGCACCAGGAAATCAGACAAACAGACAGACACCAATGTGCGCAAACACGAAGAAGAAAGCGCCGTCTGCAAGCCAAGCAGAAAGACCTCACCAGCTACCAAGGCTAACACTTTGATCTTGGACCCCTAGCCTCCAAAACTGTAAGAAATAAATTTCTGTTGCTTAGGTCACAAGAGTATTAAAGCTTTAAGATATGTGCAGGAAAAATGAGCAATCGTATAGCAAATATACACGGTATTTTAAATTTTACTCCTTAGTTCCATAAATGTATACCGAAGCCTACCACTGCAAAGGCATTCGATTGTATTGCTTGTACCACTGTATGAATTATCACCAGAATTCCTCCCTTCAAAAATATGTTACTCTGTGCAAACCTATGTTAGGACAAAGGTATGTAGAAAGTATACTTTCAAGAAGACACAAATGGACTAATGCTCTTAGAATACTCGAGTGATACCCTCACAGATAAGCACAGTATCATTGCTTCTTGATGTTTTCTATTTTTCAGACCTAACATATCAATGTCCTTTAAAATTCCACTTAATTTTTACTTTGTAAAAAATCCCGTGAAAGCTCCCTATTTCCTCCTTTGGAGATGAGGGATCAAATGCCTCAGGCAAATGGCTTCTACAAGGATCCACACCCTCTGCTTCTGAGGTCCCTGCCTACTACTTCCCCACAAATAATCCTCTTCCATTAGCCTTTCCCCTCACTCCCTTTCACCTCCATGTTCCCTACAACTTCAGGGCTTTACTTGTGACTTCTTCTGCCTCCTTGCCCACTGATCTGCCATTTTCAGTGACTTCTCTACTAGCTAAAGATCTTTCACTTCTTTCTGCCCTTTAGATAACTTGTAATTTTGAAATAGATTTTGATTCACACAGAAGTTACAGAAAGAGTAGAGTTCCCTTGTACCCGCCACTCAGATTCCCTGAATGTCATCGTATACAACCATAAGATCAATGATCAAAACTAGGAAACTGACATTGCTACAATTCTGCTAACTCAACTACAGGGCCTTATTTGGATTCCACCAGTTTTTCCATGAACTTATCGGAGGGGGGGAGGATTAAGAGGGGGAGGGTCTTACACACAAATTCATGTAACCACCACCATAGTCAGAATACAGAACTGTTTCATCACCCCCCAAAACCTCCCTTATGCTTTCCATTTATAATCATTACTCTACCTACTCTTAAGTCCTGGCAATCCTGTTCTCCATTTCTGTAATTTTGTTATTTCAGGAATATTCTATGTAGACTCTCACAGTATGGAATCATTTGAGATTTTTTTTTTAACTCAACATAATGCTCTTGAGATCATTTTGTATATCAATACTTTGTTCCTTTTTATCGCTGACCAGTGTATTCCACTGTATAAACTGGATACACCACATTGTTTATCTATTCATGTGCTGAAAGACATTTTGGTTGTTTCCAGTGGGAGCTATTACAAATAAAGTTGCTAAGAACAGTACAGAGTTTTGTGTAAGCTTAAAATTTCCATTTCTCTAAGTAAGTACCCAGGAGTGGGACTGCTGGGTCACGTATTACCTGTGCTGGTTAGTTTTTATGTGTCAACATAGTGAAGCTGTGGTACAGCGTTGTCTGGTCAAACAGCAGTCTAGATGTTGCTGTGAACATATTTTTTAGATGTGACTAATATTTAAATCAGTGTAACTTGAATGGAGTGGATTATCCTACATAATGTGGTTGGGTCCCTTCCAATCAGCTGAAAGCCTCAAGACAAAAGACCACGGTTCCCAGAAAAGGAAGAAATTGTGTCTCCAGACTGCCTTCAGACTCAAGACTGCAACACAACACCTGTTGGAATTTCCAGAACGCCCTGCAGATTTCTAACCTACCAGCTGCCACAATCGTGGGAGGCAATCCCTCAGAATCAATCGATCAATCAATCAGTTAATCTGCATATATGTGCGTGAGCATGTGTGTATATATGTGTGCATGCATGTAACTGGTTCTACCTCTTTGGAGAACTCTAAGGACCCTAAGACTGGGAAGTGGGCAGGGATATCTGTCCTTCTAATTTTTTCCTCTTAGTTAATAATCTGCGATTTTCAAGATATAAATCAATTTATAATAAATGAGTATATTTCTCAGATATCTGCATATTGGCTAGCCTAGGATTAAAAATTTGATAGAGATTCAGTAAATATGGTATAAGAACATTTTATTATAAAGTCCATTAGTATTTCACCAAGTAAATGCTGTAAGCAGAGTAAAGCAGACTATCCTATCTCCAATTTTACTCGCTGTGGTAAACTAAGGACTATGTTTAGGTGTGCCATGTGAGTCTGGAGGTGAACAACACCTTCGACATACGTGGAAGGCAAATGTTCTCAAAGTAGGACAAGAGCTATGAGAAAATCTACACGTGACAAGGTGAGAAAACGGACTACTGCAGACGTTTGCAGGGGGGTTACGTGAACCTACAAAAAGCTTATCATACTCTACGCAGTAGTAGCAGAGTATTTTTAGAACGTGCCTTAAATCACAGTGCTTTAGAAAATAATGCAGGACTAGACAGGCAGTGTTAACATCTCTGCCAAGAGAACAGTCATCCAACAGAACAACAAATTTGTATTGAGTAGTTGTTAAGTTTAAGCATTAAGGATAAAGGAATAAAGAAAATGTCCCGTGCAGGGCGCTTGGGTGGCTCAACTGGTTGAGCATCTGCCTTTGGGTCCAGTCATGATCCCGGAGTCCTGGGATCAAGTCCCACGTCAGGCTCCCTGTTCGGCCCGGAGTCTGCTTCTCCCTCTGCCCTTCACACCCTGCTTGCGTGCTCTCTCTCAAATAAATAAAATCTTAAAAAAAAAAAAAAAAGAAGAAAAGAAAAAGAAAAGAAAATACCCAATCCAAACTCTCATGAAATCTACACTGGGCTTGGCTGGAGTGAAGGGAAAAAATGAACAGATATATACTAAATGAGACTGTGGTAAATTCTTATGAGAAAAACTAACACGAGGTAAGAAATGGAAAGATGGAAGCATGGGTCGTAGTAGGTGCTACTTTAGAGAGGATGGACATGAAGATGTCCCCGAGAAGGTGACATTTAGGGGAAACTTAGACTCCTTAAAGCCAGGAAACACCTCCCACAAGAGAAGATGGAAAGGGAGATCCTCAGAATCCTTGTAGAGAGGTTGACCCTCTGTTCCCCTACCTGACCACTTGAGTCTCCAACTTATTTCATGCTTACGGGGCTCTCTGGTTTTCGTAAGGTGCCTCTGACTTAATTCGGAAACACCTGCCTCATTCAGCCACCCCTCAGTGAGGACACCCCCCCACCACTCCTCATGGGGCCGGACTCCTGCTTGCCTGACCCTCGTTTAGGAACTGAAGACCTGACCAACAGACCACTACCCTCATCAAATGACTCATCTGCCGAAACGAGGAGACCAACTTCACCCCACGAGGAGCTTGACCCTTTACCTAAGGACTCAGTCCCGAAAAGCCTGCTGCTTCTCCACCCAGGCCGGGAAAGTCAAACAGGTTTAAATGAACTCCAATTTAGATGAAGGCAATAGAAATAAATACTCATGAAATGGAAGTTGAGGTTTGAGGGAAGAAGAGCACTGGAATTTTTATGCAATTGAATAAAATAATAATAATAATAATAATAATAATAATAAAAATAAAAACTGCCCAGCAGTTTCCTGGTAAAAATCAACAGCAGAAACAGGAGTTTCTTCATTCACATCCACTCAAAACAAAATGGCAGAGGATCATGGGTACATCAATCACCATGTGGCAGAAAAATACAAGAACTATCTAACTATTGGGTGGTCCTTCTCAAAGGAGAGTTGTCAGATCCATCTGACTTTGATCTCTCATTCACAGAAATAGCCTGGAGAAAGTTCTCCACCCCATAAAAATAATAAATCTCAGAAGCCACACACTCTGCAGGCCAGAAATCACCTCTGGTGAGAAACCCTCCTTTCCAATGCACTAAGCAGACATTAACTGTTCGAATGCGGGGCTGGAAACACCACAGTGAAAACCCAAAGGGACAGAAGTTCCGCACTACAAACCTCAGGGGTTGGAAAAGACAGAGGAAGTGGAAGAAGAGGGAGGTAGAATCTACTATGCCGTGCATCAGAAAGACCACACTGCCAGCAGTCCTTCGGAGAAACTGGCACACATTAATAAGAGCATTAAACCCAGAAACTGAATCTGACTATGTCTGTTCTGGTCTCATGGCAAAACAAGAAGAGCATATAAATAAAAACGTCTGTAAAAATGTGAAAACCTTACTTGGATCCAATTTTTCCAATTCTTGGTAAAACTCATGAACAAAGACATTCTGGGTGACCATGTACACGTAAAAGATCACGGATTCATAGGCACATATGCAATTAGCACATAAACCAAAACATATCATTCTAGAGCAAAACCTAGCCCCACAAAGTAAGTAGCCTCCTTTCTCTCATGTAGTTCTTTGTGGAGTTGCACAGCCGGTCTCGTCTGGTCGTAAAGTTCAGTGCGTGGGACCAGATGACTTGGCCTTGATTTTTAGCTCCATCACTTGGTAGCTACTGTTTGACTCTGCTAAGACATTTTCTCTTACTGAGCTTCGGTTTTCATTCATAAAACGGAGCTGATCGACAGGACCCAGCTCACTAGTTATCTTGGAGATTAAATTAGATCATGGACATACAGTTATCTGGCCATGACAATCCCTCTGCACAGAGCGTTATTACAAATATGTGCACACACATATTTCATGTTTATGGTCCATATAGTCTCTATTTATATGGTAATAAATGTTGGTAAATGTTAACTTGTTAGTCAGGGACTTGGGTACATCATTTAAATCTCTCTGAGCTTCAGCTTCTTGATCTGTAAAACAGATATTGTGCCATTTATCCAGCCTGCATTCTACAGATTTCCCGCCCAATGACAGAGCTCATCCGCCCAGTTTCCGTGGGGCTTTGCTCACTGGTTTGGTAGGGTTACTTGAACAAACTACCACAAAGCACCACCTGGCTTAAACAACAGAAGGTCCTGTTCTGGAGGCTAGAGCTCCAAGACCAAGATGTCGGCAGGGTCGGTTCCCTCCCAGAGCTGTGAGGAAGAAGCTGATGCCACTTCTCCTAGCTTCGGGTGGGCTGCTGGCAATCTTTGGGGTTCTGTGGTTTACAGAAGCAACACCTGACAGCTGCCTCCATTTTGACACAGCATTGTTGCCATGTGTCTGTCAACGAAAATTCCCTTTTTTATAAGGATAGTAGTCACACTGGACTAACGCCCGTTCTAATGACCCTGTTTTAACTTGATGACTTCTCTAAAGATACTGTCACCAAATCTTGTCACACTTTGAGGTGCTGGCACTTAGGACTTCCCCATGACGCAATTTAACCCGTAACACCACGATTCATCAAGAGAGCTAGGAAATCAGGGAACACAGAGTGCGAAGTGGCCCCCACGTTTTGGTCCAAGAGAATTCTAATTCCTAGACCTCTGTGCAAGTCCAAATGGTTGTTTCTGCAACACAAGTCTGTTTTGTCCAGTGCAGGATGGCCAGATAGAACATCCAGTTCAATGTGAATTTCAGATAAACAACGAGTAACTTTTCAGCTTAGGTATGTCCCAGGATCCTCTTGTATTTTCACTTGCTAAGCTGACACGCGACCCACACCAATGGGCTGCTTGGTGGATTGCCACACTGAGCTAAGGGTCAGACAGCATCGCCTGAACTTTCCTGGTAAGAATGACCTATGGTGCTTGTGATCCACACAGATTCCCAGACTCCATCTCCATCCCAGAGAATCAAGACCTTCCATGGAAGGAGTCTGGAAAGCTAGAGGTTTAACCTGCAGCCAGGTGATTCCTGTTCCCAAAGGCATGTGGGAAGCTCTGGATCTGACAAGGACAAAGAAGAGTTCAGGAGCTGTTAGTAGAAGAGCTACAAGGAAGAATGATCAAATCAAAACAAAATCTAGAAATAAACAGGTGAGAATAATAAACATTCTTCTAATTTAGAACATGAGAATGCAGGAAATAGGAGTAGGTAACCACAAATAATTAATGCTTGCCTCCTGGGGAGCTGGGAGTGGGCACGATAACTGTGTGAGTCAGACTGTTTTCTCCTGGGCGTTCTCCGCCAGGTACAAACCTGCGAAACTCAGGATGCCCGATAACCAAGGCTGTGTCGTGGTGGAAATGAGGAGCTGCTGTTCTGCGCCCCCACCCCTGGCATGATACCTCTGCCTCCACCTGAGGCCTGCCCAGGAGTCTGTGCCCACTGCCTCCAGACGCTTAACCTCCCTGGCACCGGGAAATTCTCCTTCTCCCTACAAGTGGAGGATCTGAGGGCAGAACGCTGCCTCATCTGTGGGTGGTCTGGGTACAGCTCCAAGTACTGAAACATGCTGCAAACAGGGAGGAAAAAAATAACAAGCAAAAAACCAGGGCAAATGCCACATTAAAATACAATCTGTGTTTTAAGTTGATTTAATGAAGCACCTAGAGCATTTAAATATATCTCAATGACAACACACCCAATAATAGTTTAGAGATGAAGACTACAGGCCTTTTTAAGAAACGTATCATTGGTCCACAACACTTAAGTACAGTGAGTAAGATTTGTTTAACTCTAAAAGGTGCAGAACTATGATATATTCTTTGATCCCTTCATCAATTCTGATGACCTAATCCCAATTTTCATCTTGTATTAGATATTTGGAAATGATTCCCAAGCTCTGTGTAATTTGAACTTTGTCCCACAAAGCCTTAAATTCGATAAGAGCATCATGCACACAAATCACACACATGACACAGACGTGCACATTTTCATCACACTACAGCTAATTTTAGCTTTCAGATTTTAATTTACAATGTCTGACTTTTTACTTAGTTAGAAAAAGATGCAGCAACAACAAAGGAGAAACAACCAGAAAGTTTGAAAATTTATTAAGACAGATCCATATCATATCTAATACTTATTCAGATATATTATAGTAAGACATCCAAGGATAGAATTTCTATGACAAAAATGAATAATATTCTTATAACTACAGCTAAACCAGCACTATCATCAAAAATATAAATGAAGTTTCCTCTTCGAAAAATACCCAAGAACTAAGAGTATTTAAATTTTAATAAAAAGATTCTGTCACATTACAATTGCACTGACACAGAATTCAGTGGAATCAGACTTAATATGTAACACAGGGAATCTATTCACCAGAATCTGTTACTCAGGATAAAAATGTTTATTATATAAATTAAGTTCTTGCTAACTGGAGAAAACCTTTTTCCCTAAGGACATGGTAATATCTGAAGATTGTAGAACGTTTCTTAGTTTTCACATACATTACTTCTTTTAATCTTCATAAATAAAGAATGTAAGGATAAGAAAATTAAGTATTTATATAAAGTCACACAGCTGGATTATGACACAGCAGGTACGAAAACCTGGATCAGGTGATGTCTACTCTGGAGGGACCTTTTAGTTTGCTTACCAATGAAGATTCAAGAAGGAAGCCACTGTAATCAGTCATTAAACTTATATCTATAATTCCTATGTATCTTAAAGAAAATATGACTTTTTTAACCAATACTAAATATTTTCAAGTAATTTTACTTAGACCCATCCAAATCTAATAAAGACATACTCAATTCTTATTAAATTCATCTTACATAATCAGGTCTGCAATTTGTCTTCCAATGAAAAATACAGTAGCCTTTCTTTTGTCTCCATTCAGTAATTCTAATTAATGTGAAGTGCTAGGACAAAAAGGTCAGCTTTTAGGAGCGCCTGTTATTCAGATCCCATAGGTGGTGGTTTTCCATCTCCAAGGGCTCAGCTAGAATCCTCCAAAGGTTCTTCCGGGTTCGGTCCTGGGTTAAAGCTGGCCCAGGGAGGGACGCTCATGAGGGAGGGATGCTTCACAGGTGAAGCGACACCACCACTCTCTGCATGAAGGTCGCCACGACCAGAAGGGGGGACAAAGACGCAGAGATGCCAGTGGGCACAGGGCTAGCCTCATTCTCCTCCACGTTGCTTCCAGCGACGTAGAGACAAGCCGGCCCTACTTTTGCCCAACAGGAGCCCAAGGCCCACCACTACATGTGGGGCAGCAAGCCCCCAGAGGCGACTTCCTCTTCGCCATCCACTGGGCCTGGCTTCTGACTCCCCACTGTACCCTCCCAGCCCAGCTCCACCCCCTAACCCCAACTGGGAAGTCATAATTCCCATAATGAATCCCTTATTCCGTAACTCACAGTGGTTCCAGTTCTCTTGCCTGACCCTTAACTCATACAGTTACTGACCAGACCACAATTGTTGAGAGGATTAGCCTAGGATTTTTCCCCAGTTACCATTCTTGTCTTCATAGTCAATTCTAAGACTACTTCTTCCAAACCTAAAAGGGTTTACGTTTTCATGAAAAATCAAGAAAGCCCAACCTGTCCTGTGAAGTGAATCCACGGGGACTTTCATAGAGTTTCATGACTTTCTGGGGGGTGGTTACAAGCACTTTCAAATACACCATTTTTTATTTAGAAGCACCACCTCTGTTACCAGGATTTTCTCCCCTTCTCTGTTACTATGTTCAAGTATACGGAAAATACAATCATGATTAAGCAATCAAACTAAAGCATATAGGAATAGAAAATCATCTCATCTTTTTTAATAAATATAAGAGGGCACCATAAAAGCAGCAAAGCTAAAAGAGGGAACATCAAGACCAATCTCCGAAGGCTTCTAAAATGATGCATATTACTAATGCTCAATTATAAAATCTCAAAGGAACTCGGGCTGAGTAAAGTAATGAGCATGCATTTACTGACTCCAGCAGCACTTTATTCAAGAACACATCTCCAAATAATGATGCTTGGGAAGATTAAAGGAGATAGTGTTTCAAAGACTCACATCCTCAGAAGAGCTTTGAAATAAAAATTAAGAGATTCAGCATTAAAGGGGTATGTGCGCGTGTGTGTATGTGTATCTTGAATCTGTGCATTTTTCTCCAACCTCACTGGGTCTAACACTAGGTCTAGCACTAGGTCTAACAATGTGATTTCATCAAATAGCCTCTTGTCTGATCCCTGCACTTAAACTCTGGACCCCAGCAAAGTGCTCTCCACATTGCAGGCTTCTCATCACTTAGAAATGCAAACCAGATGATGTCATCTCACTGCCTGGAGCCTTTGGATAAAACTTCCCATTGTTCCTAGGAGAAAGGTCAAAATCCTTCATCTGCTATCGGTTATAAAGGTAAGGCTGATTCACAGCGGCAGAAGTAAGGCGAGTGCTTACTCTCCGGTAGATGACTGAAGTGTAAGAAACTGCTTTCTTAGCAGCTGGGAATGTCCTGTTTCTTAATCTGCATTCTGGTTCTGTGTTTCATGCGTCTTGATTTCAGTTTGTGAGAATCATGAAACTTGTACCATTATGATTTGTGCATTTTTTTGGTATATATGTTCCATGTATAAAAATATTAAACAAAAATCCAGAGAGGGCAGAACCCAGACTTTGCAAATCTCGGGGGCGCCTGGGTGACTCAGGGGGTTAAAGCCTCTGCCTTCCACTCAGGTCATGATCCTAGGGTCCTGGGATCGAGCCCCGCATCGGGCTCTCTGCTGGGCAGGGAGCCTGCTTCCTCCTCTCTGCCTGCCTCTCTGCCTACTTGTGACCTCTGTCAACTAAATCAAAAAAAAAAAATCTTAAAAAAAAAAAGGTAACAATCTCCCACACAAACCCCACCCTCATTTCTGTACATCAGATAAAAGTACTCCTTAACCTGCATATCTTCTAGACCACCCGCTGCTCACACACTAATCCTCCCTCCTTCCCTCAGACCCACCCACGCCAAGCAAGCACTAGTGAGGGTGTCCTCTCGTCATTTCAGGGGCACCCTAAACGTTTATTCCTATTTTAATACATGAGCCCAAACAGACATTACCTTGTCAGTTATGGGAGGACAGTGCACCGATTTTCAGCACATGCCGGTGACTTAAACTACTGTGGATGACACAAGCCCTTGAGGATAATGCTTTTTAATTTAATTTTAATATTTAACTTTCAGAGAAAAACTACCGCACAAAGGATGGTATTCTACCACACGTTCATAAACAATTTCCTCAAAGAATGTTGTCCCTTTTCTCACGTTTTTGCATCACATTACCTGAGCGGAGATGGAACAGTAAGATTTTGAAAGTGTTTCTGTGTTTCCCTCTTTTACCAAGAAATCCATTAGCAAAAGCAAGGTGATTCCACGAAGAGAAAGTTGGAAAGGACTCTACCCTACAGGTGTTATTTAAAAAGTTGACAGTTCTGACAAGGGAGCAGATGTTTCGAGGGGAAGCTCTTTGAATAAGCGTAACAGTTAATGACACTCAGCCTCATCATTAAACTCAACAGCAGCCTTTTTCACTCAAGTAGCCTATGGATGATGCGCCCCTAGCAATACCTACTTGTGGGGATGGTGCTTCAATTTGCATACTGCATCAGAGCATGCAATATTTAAACTGAAAACACGGGAGGCCACGTGACAGTGCTGATTAGGATACAAGCCTTGAGCTTTTCACCCTTTACTAAAGACTCGAGATCCACACTGAAGTGTATTACGACAGCCGCTTGGAGGCTATCTTTTAAATAGCAGGGGATACCAAAAAATTGTTGTCATAACACCATTTTACCTACTTGGAAAACTGTGTTAGTGTGATTCTAGGTATGTGTTTACTTACAACTTTTCCTGAGCACTGGACCAAACACTCACCATCTGAGGAAGCATGACAAATTCTCTATGGGTATGAACTGAAGGGGAAAGGGCCATTCAATCTTGAGCTTCTGAGAACAAAAGTTCTTGCAGGTAAAATTTAAGGCCTAGATTACTGGGAAGGCCAAGTATAACTTCAGCTGTTTCCCAGGGTATTAAGAACGGAGGGCCCAGGCAGTATCTCTAGTCACCTAACATTTTATCAGTGCTTAAGGCTAACACAGCACTTTGAGCATGTCTCCCAGGACCCCTCTGCTTCTGTTTCTTTATCCACAAATGCTGATGTTGGTAACAACTTCAAAGGATCATGGTGAGAAGAAAATTGAAATTACTGCAATGTAAAAGACTTAGAGCATGAAACCTGGTACGTATTATATCCCCAGGAAATGGTTTTTAAAAGCAGTCTGTTCCTAAGATTCATTGCACCAGGCACCAGATACGCTCTGCCCTGAAGAGGACACCCCGTTAAGAGGATGTAGCGGGATGAGGCAGCTGGAGAACTGAAGAGGAAGGATAGTTCCAGCAGACTGTGTCTTGTTTGTGTCCTGTTCACTAGAACTAGTTCTACAACGTGGGCAAATCACGGGGCCCCTCTTGCTCTCAATTTCCATACAAAGAATATATGGAATTTAGTAAGACCATGTCCAAAATACTCCTTGGCACCAGTAGTTTGAATGTGGCGAGTTCTGGGAGCCCAATTTAATCTTAGTAGAAGTCACTCTGAGCAAACACATATTAGGAGGAGATTGTTTTACAAAAAGTTTCATCACAGGATTATTCTAAATACAGAATCTATCACTTATGAGAATAAGGAAATACTTAGGTATGATTGACTTTACAAAACATTATTTTATTCAGTAATCTTCAGGATGGTATTCTTTAAATACTGTTTAGTTTATCAGGACTCTCGGTAAGTGCTCCTAATCCTACTGAATCCAATGTACTTAGAAAGAGACATTGGGTTTCCATCTCTTATATCTCAGATGCCAAGAAAAACAGTCCTTAGTCAAGAGTAGGCCACTTTAGAACAATTACAGTATTTCTGCAAATATGAGTTCATTCCTGAGAAGAACCTACGGAAGCCTAAGCAGGAGACCCCTCTCAGAATGAGTCACATTGAGGTCAATCTGCTCTGGTCATTATTGTCTAATCTGCCTAAAAAATCTCATTCAGACTAGCTTGACTAGAGAGGAATAGCAGGAGAGACAGGGGGGAAAAAAGGGGGGGGGGCAGAGAGAGACAGAGATATGAACAGAGAGCAAGGACCATAAAGGACCAAGACAGTATCTGGAGGTACAGAGAAGACGTAAGAATCAATGAAAGACAAAGGCAGAGATATGCAGAAGCAAATGAAGCAAAACCCAGCCTAAGTAAAAACAGCAAAAAGAGCCCATGTAGTCCTCCATTGCAGAATCCAGGTGTCACAAACTAAAATATATCCAAGAGGAACTGGGCTATTCTTTCCCACTGGAAGAAAATGAGGAAAAAGCTGCTGATTAACAAGACTATACCCTACAGAGCAGCCACATTTTCATGGAATTCTCTGTAGCTTCAGAAACTTAATTTCATCAATTCATCAGACCTTGACTGAGTCATATAATCCAATCTTCAACAGACTGATGTATTAGTTATGAAGCCATTTAACTGAAAAATGAATAAATAAACCACAGAAAAAAATAACAGCCACCAACATATCCTCTTACTGTGTAGCACTAAAACCACCAAGTGCTTTAACTAGGTATTATTTTTAATTATTTTATCACAGGGAGGGAGGAGGAACTGATTCATGTTAATTGTAAGAAAAAAAATTATGGACAATCACTATAAAAAATTCCATACGATATAAAATTAAAATAACTAAATTTCACTACTGAGAGATAACCATTATTTTGTTTGAATCCAGTCTTTTTTTTATAGACACATAGAAACACCATTTTTCCCTAAATAATTGGCATAAGATTGTTAGTCCCTTACAATAAAATCTGATTTATCATTTGATTATAAAATTGAAAATCTGGTAGGAAAGAGACACAAGATGAAGAGTTATTTCTAGGAAGACTTTCCTAACAGATAGTTGTTTTGCTATAATGCAGATATATATGGGTTGGAGGTACCTGACTGGCACCAGATTCCCAAGGTCAAAGAGGCCCTGACATGTGGCCTCACTCTCCGTCTGGTCTGGAGAAGGTCGACTGCCTCCCCTTGCAGGGGCTCGGCATCCCGATCACTTCCTCCTCTGAGCCTGCCTCTGCCCACCCACGTGACTAGGCTGTTCACTTCACCCAGACATTAGCTGCTCTTCTTGGAAACTCCATCTGACTCACGTCATTTCTGAACAAATACCTCAGCTGAATCATCTCTAACGAAAGGCGATTCAGACTGGGGTCTTCTTGGAGACCAAGGCTCAAGGCAACAAAACAAAGTAACCGACTTCGTGTTTCCCGCTCTTTTCTCAAGACTGGTGGCAGTAGGAGACGGAGAGGAGAGGGCCAACCTTCACCCATATCCACCCTTTAGATCCCACAGTTGGGTTTGGTCTAAGAAGGTCATCCTTTTCATGAAGAGAATCATGTCTCCAGTGGAAGCTGGTTTCTAACACTTTAAATTAATCGTCTGGACTGTTTCAAATTAACATAATTAGTGAAGCAATCCTGAAACCAGCAGAACTTAAAAATCAGTTTCCAAATCATTAGATATGTTCAGCCAAGACAGCCAGACTTCTCAGCACTCTGCCTAGCAGGTCGTATCACATACTCATCCATCTTTTAAGTGTCAGAGTCGGAAGCGCCTGGGGAGCTCAATGGGTTAAGCCTCCACTCTTGATTTCAGCTCAGGTCATGATCTCATTGTCATGAGATCCAAGTCCTGCATCGGGCTCCACGCTCAGAGGGAAGTCTGCTTCTCTCCCTCTGCCCTCTCCTCCTACCACCAACTCACACCTACTGTCTCTCTAAAATAAATAAACCTTTGAAAAAATCTAAGAAATGTCAATTTTAAACAGATTTTTTAAAAAATTCACTACTGGAGCCCCTGGGTGGGTCAGTGGGTTAAAGCCTCTGCCTTTGACTCATGTCATGATCCTAGGGTCCTGGGATCGAGCCTCACATCGGGCTCTCTACTTAGAGAGCCTGCTTCCCTTCCTCGCTCTCTACCTGCCTCCCTGCCTAATTGTGATCTCTGTCTGACAAATAAATAAATAAAATCTTTTAAAAAAAGATTCACTGCTACTAATAGGAGTTTCAAGTCTAAAGTCTTATTTCTTTTCCTTTAGCGGTAGCATGTCTGAGTAAAAAACAATTTCTGAGACCCAGCCTCTGAACTCAGGAACATGTTAACCCGATTGAGTTGAACATAACTGATACTCCCAAGGCCACAGTTCTCTGAGAAGAGGGCTTTATTCTGAGAAAGGTAGGGAGTCATCTTCACGGTGATTTCTCTGGCTCCATACTCCATACCCAACTTGGTAACATCTAAGAGCCTCAGGCTCCAACAATGAGGTAAAGAAGCCTAAACTATATTTAAATGTTAACTGAAAAATGAAAGAACCATGTTAATTTGATGAGTTCACAAATCAAACTCAACTATATACATTTATTTCTCAACCACAAAACCCAATCCATGGCTTTCGTTACTGACTTACCTTTACCCTTTATTGAACAGCGCAAAACACTCATCCAACGAATTGTGAAAATATGCATCTTATATCAAAGGGACATAATGTAAATATTTTACCTGAGGCTTTTCCCAAGACGTCATTACCTATTTTCCCACATCCCACTGTTAAATTTCATAAGATGATCTCAAAAGGAATGAGATTACTTCTAAGTTCCAATCTCTTAATTTTGATCTGTCAGTGCTCCCTTTCAGTGGGGGCACAGAATGCTGATTTTCCTTTCAAGAAGCTCCAGGGGTATCGGAGACCAGGCTATATGGGGCAGCCTATTGGAAGCTGTAGTGAAAACAGGAAACTAAGCCTTGCAGTTTCCTCAAAAGGGCCGCTGGGTAAAGGAAGTAGAGAAAGATGATTTTAAGGAGAGACTATGAAAATACGCATACTTCCCCAAGGCAGTCCTGCCTCTGAGTGTGTATTTGGGCTTGCCTTAGGATAGGTTACTATGGAAAGCCATTCCCTTTCTTTCCAGGAATGATTATAAGTAGTGGCAGTTCAACAAAGCCAAAGAGAAAGAGACTTGACGGACCACCACAACTGCCAATGTCAGGTGTTCCTAGAGAACGGAAATATCCTAAAGGAAACGACCAACCCAGTGATGCTAAATACCTCCTTGAACAAATGCATCACCGACTGTCTGTCCGTCTAGTTATCCACACACCCATCACGTCACACACAAGGACAGAGAAGGTCTTCGAACTTTCCTAAGTGGAAAATCTCTGATTTGAGAGTAGCTTTTACAAAGAGGGTCGTCATGCAAAATTCTTAAAAAAAAAACCCACCTTAAATTTAAGACTTTTTAAAAATTTAAGGCATTGATGTGTTTTCTCCAATCACTATTTAAAGAGTTATGTACTATATATTTGAAAGCACAACAAAAAAAAGAAAAAAGTATAAAATGTAAAATCAGAGATTAATCTCCCAATTTCTAATCACAGTTAATTTAAGACCATCTGAATGGTGCAGTAAGAATAAAAGAATTTTTGTTAAATCTACACTGATTTACAAAACAATACTTAACTAAGAAGTAGTGAAACTGATTTTTTAATCCACTGAGCCACCCAGGTGCCCCCGTGAAACTGATTTTTTAAGGAATCAAATAGGTGAGATCATAATACCCTGAACTAGGAATTACCCATTAGATTGATTCCAAAATCCCATTTGAGATACTCAGTACACAGCCAATAAGCAAACCAACTACTAATGTCCTGGACAACAACTGCATTCTCCTCTTGATTACAATGCACTTAGTACACGATTACATGTCAAGAAGTTTAAAACATGTTTCCTTTCTGTGTATTTACGTTTCATTTATAATCACACCACCTGAATGCTTTGACAAGGATTGTTTTGTTAGCATGAAATAATGTTCATTTCTGTCCTGGTAAGAAATATTCAAAGTCATATACCCAATCTTTTTGCTCACACACTACGACACTAGTCATTCTCCCCCATCCCCCCATCAGTTCTGAAGCACTTGGCGTATTGTTAAGTCCTTTCCACACAATCGTCTCATTTGATTCCTACGATGAGCCCATTATGTTGGTTCGGTCAGTATCCTCACTTTGCAGACAGGCAACTCAGAAGAGAGAGATTAAATAACTCATCCAAAGTCACGTAGATCCAGCAAACAGTAGAAGTGATTCACCCGACTGCAGAAGTACTTGAAACCATTATACATTTGACACACAACCAAAGAGAAAAGCCAGGAAACAATGCAGATAAACGCAACTAAGCACACAACAGAAAATTATGCAATATGGCAAATATGCCTTAAACCTGACATTACTTTCCCCCAGGGTCAGGTCCTCCCCACTCAAATAACCCAGCCTCCACATTCCATAGATCCTTTCCTCTTTATCGTAATTACTGAAAAACAGTTTCTACAGGCATAACATCTGAACTGAATAAGCCAAGTGCCGTTTAGATACACAGCGTGGAGGCAGGTGCATTGAACCCTATTGTTCCTTTGCTCCGAGGCAAGCAAAAGGCCAGCACACACCTCACTGGCAGTAAGCTATAAACGGCATTCGGTGCAGCGACTTGAGTGCATCATGATTACCTTACGGACTCCAGTCAAAATCCCAAAGAATTTAGTACCTGATTAAGATGTCCTAATGTGCTTGTCTTGTGATGCCAAGTCAAAAACATCAGCCATTAAAAATGAGGCTGCACAAAGGGCTGCGTAGTTGGGATCATTCCAGACCCACCTACAGGGTCATGCTATTCTGCTCTCAGCAGCTGTTTCTCCTTACCTGAGGTGAGGCAGGTGCAGGACAAAAGCAGGGAGCGACTCTGCACCTGCTCCCGCAAATTCAGCTCAGGTAAATCAGTAACGCTGGCCTTTGGGAGCCTGTCACCAAGAGCAGGTGTTTGGTGGGAGACCTGGAGATTCTCATCCACTTGACTTTGGCGCTGCTGAATTTCACTCAAATTACCCAATTTGATCAGACTCTATGAACACAAATGCTTGAGGCAACCGCTTCCTCAAGGTTTGCCTAGAAAGACCCCGTCAGAAGATACAGGGACAGGATCTTAGCAGGCCAAGAGAGACGTGGAGAGCGAGCATGAGGGAAATGAAAACTCCTTACCTCAATTTTCAAGGAAGTACTGCTTTATTAACTCCGGAGGTTTGTGCAGATGAAGAAGGGTTATAAGCGTATATTGTAACTTTTTACTAGAGAAGAAAACTTCAAATATATGCCCAGGTAGACAGGATAGGACAAGGAGTCCCCAAGACTCAGGAACCAGCTTCAACAACTGAAACACAGGGCTGCCCATCCACAGGTCTGCCCCAGCCCCCCTACCCCCCTACCCCAGCCCCAGTCGCATACCCCAGCCCCCCTACCCTGGCAGCGGGTTTTCGAGGCAAGTTGCAGATTATGTCGTTTCATCTACAACTACTTCATGATTACCACACCTCATCAACGTTCAGTTTTTTAATTGTCCCTTTTTCACACAGTCTGCTGGAGTAAGGATCCTCATATGACCCACACACGGCAATGTTCTCTTAAATCGGGTCATCTTCAACGTGGTCCTTCCATCTCTCCCTCTCCCTACCCTACCATCTCCCTCCCCCGACCCTCCCACCTCTCCTTTAGGAAGGAACTGTGTCTTTGCTTCTGTCAAGTTTCTCATGTCTGACTTCACTAAGAGCATCCCTCAAGTGTGGTTTAGGATGGCCCCCTGTCTTCTGCATTACTGTAAGCAAATCTGAGTTCAGCTTTTTGGTAAGGTTTCCTTATGGAAATTTTCCTTATGGAAAATTAACATTTTTGTTTATTTGAGAGAGAGAGAGCATGCAGGGGGAGCAGCAGGTAGAGAGAGAGAGAGAGAAGCAGACTCTCCACTGAGCAAGGAGCCTGATGTGGGACTCGATCCCAGGACCTCAGGATCATGACCTGAGCCAAAAGCAGACGCTTCACGGACTGAGCCACCCAGGCGCCCCCGGAAACAACTCATTTTAACAGAGATACACAAGAAACAGAAGTCAGAAAAGTGCTGAAGAAAAGGAAAGACACGAAACAACAGAAACTTGAAGGATACAGTCAGTGAAAGCAGAGCTCCGGGGAAAAAAAACTCTGGAGGTTAAGATCAATTTTACAAAGAAAAACAGACAATCACCAAAAAGGGGACGAGCCCCATAAGCACCCTGGAACTCATCAGGGCGGGCAGCATAGGGGGAAATGGGAAGGAGCGCAGGGTGCCTGATACCCCACTTGGTATCACCTTCCATGTGGCACACAGCGCAGCGGGTCACTGTCCCCGTGGTGAGGACGGGCTGCGGCACGGCCACCGGGCTGCTGCGAAGGAGCCTGCAAGCCAGAGCCTTCCAAGCTGGCTGCAGTTCAAGATCACGAGTGCCACACAGCGGGTGACAGATCACGGGAGGAGGGACGCAGGCACGGGGCGACCTCGCACCTCCGTACTGGAGGAGACACCTGTGAGCCCTTCAGGAGCAGCCACTCCCCCGAGAAGCCAGACTGCAGCCAAGGGCGTTCCGAGCCAAGGCGTGGGCTCTGTAGCCAGCATCTACGAGTTTAAAGCATGCCCCTGTCACTGCCTGTCTCTGTGACGGGGCAGATTACTTGCCCGAAACAGTTTCCTGATCCATAATAGGAGAGAAGAACAGCACCTCCAGCTTTGGCGAGGATCAGACAAGTAACAGCCACAGCATTTTAGAAGGGTGATTGGAAGACCGTAACTGATAGTAACATCGTACATTGTTTTTATTATTGTCGTACTGAATGAAGCAATTACTGGTCCCCACTAAGGATTACAGGAGTATTTCCTGTCCAGTGCCTTTAGTGACAGTCTGAAGGCAACATTTCCCAGCAGTTTGATACAATTTACTTGATATACTTGTTGAAAGGACAAATTTCATGACCCCCTCCCTCCCCCACTGAGACAGAATCTCTAGGAGGAGAGGGTAGGAAATCTGTATTTTGGACCAATAGTACAGGTGATCCTTATTTGAAGCAATATAAAAGAAACACTGGAGAGCTCAGGAAAGAAAAATCTGGCCATCACCAGGCAGCTCTGAATGCAACTATATTTCCCATCAAGAGTGTCTGAAGTTACAACGGACATCAAGAGAGAAATGTGACTTTATGCATGCTCTTTCATTCCTGAAAACGTATCAGATTATCCATTGCACACTATTTCTTCAATCTTTCTTGCTGAGGTGTTTTTTGTTTTTTGTTGTTTTGTTTTGTTCTTTTCATAACCGCTTACAACGTTCAAATCTGGGCATCAACAATGTTCTCATTACTCTAATGACATTCTGGAGACATTCTGGAGAAAGGAAAGCTTACTTAGACACCATGCGCACAACGTGCTCAGGGTCTCCAAATTGATAATCAGGCAGTAAGAAACATTAGGCAAGACGTAGCTTCAAGCACATGTTACATACATGGTGAGGACACTGTACAACATGGGGCTCTAACTGCCCCAGGCCGGTGGTGACAGCCCCATAGGACATATGGTGGTTTTATGCCATCAAAGCCCAGAATTATTTTTTTTCTTTATATCATGAAGCACAGTTTTTTTTTATTTGATGCATAATTTACATAAAGTGAAATACGCAGATCCTAAATGAGTTTTGGCAAATATAACCTAAACTCCTCTCAAGATACAGAACGTTAGCACTCCTCTGAAACCCGTACCCACGTACCTATCAATCTTCACTACTCCCTCCCCCGCCATATCCCAGAGACAACAAATATATTGAACATTTCTCCATCACAGATGAGTTTTGTCGGTTCTAGAGATTCATATAAATGGACCCTGCCCTGTGCATATTTTGTGTGATGCTTCGTTCATCTAGTATGTTTTTGAGAAAAATCCCTGTTATTTCGTATTCATGTCTTTTAATTGCTAAATAATTCCACTGAGGGCTGCCTGGGTGGCTCAGTGGGTTAAGCTTCTGCCTTCTGCTCAGGTCATGATCTCAGGGTCCTGGGATCAAGCCCTGTGTCAGGATCTCTGCTTCTCTGCAAACCACCCCCCCCGCCCTTCCCCCATGCCCATGCTTGCTTGCTCTCTCTCAAAATAGTCCATAAATCTTGAAAAAATAATAATACTCTATTGTGTAAGTAAACTACATTTGGTTTATCCATTCCTCTATTGATGGACACATGGACCATTTCCAATTTTTCTAGCTATTATGAATTAAATGGCTACAAACATTTCTGTTAAATCTTCTGTGACCATTTGTTTTCATTTAAGTAAAATGAGTAGAAATGCTGGATCTTTAGGATAAGTACATGCTTGCTTTTTTAAGAAACTGGCGGACCTCTTCCTAACTGGTTGGGACCCCCAACTTCCAGCAATAATATATGAACGTTCCAGGTGCTCCGCCTCCTTTCCAACACTTAGTGTCGTCAATCCTTTAAATCCTGGCGACTGTACTGAACATATAGTGGTATCTTACTGTCATTTGAATCTGCATTTCCCTGACGACTCATGATAATGAACACTGTGAAGGGGACTTACCACTCTTTTTATGTCTTCTTTTGTGAAGTATCTGTTCAAATTTTTTTCTGTTTTAAAATTCAGTTGTCTTTTTATTATTGGAAAACTAATCCTTTGTTAAATAAATGTCTTTTTTTTTTTAAGGTTATTTATTTTTGAGAGAGAGAGGAAGCAGACTCCCTGCGGAACATGGAGCCCAGGATCATGACCTGAGCCAAAATCAAGAGCCGGCCACTCAACGACTAAGTGACCCAATGTCTTGTAAGTATCTTCTCCTAGTATCTGGCTTGACTGTTCATTTCATCAGCTTTTAATTTTAATTTTACATTTCAGTGACATTTATTATAATCACAACATTGTGCAACTTTTAACCATGATCAATGTCCAAAACTTTGTACATCCCAAACAAAAACTCTGTATCCAAAGCAAAAACTCCGTATTCCTTCTTGCCTCAGTCCCTGCTAGCCTCTAATCTACTTGCTGTCTTTATGATTATGTCTACAAAAGATACGGTATATAAACAGAATCATACAGTGTTGGTCCTTTTGTATTTAGCTTACTTCACAGAGCGTAATGTTCTCAGGGTTCATGCTGTATACCATGTATCAGAACTCCATCCCTTTTTATGGCTAAATAATGTTAAATTGTATGCATACACCACATTTTCTTTATCCACCTGTATGCTGAGAGACAGGTTGTTTCCACCTTTTGGCAATTGTGAATAATGCTGCAGTGAACATGGAAACAAGTATATGAGTACCTGTTTCCAATTCTTTCAGGTATAGAGTGAGGGATAAAACTGCTACATCGTATGGTAATTCTACATTTAACTTCTTGAGGAAGAGCCACATTTTACATTCCCACCAGCCACCTATGAGTGTTGCAAGTTCTCCATGTCCTCCCAACACTTGTTATTTTCCATTTTGTAAACCACAGACATTTTAGCAGGTGTGAAATGCTATCTCTCAAAGTGGTTTTACTTTGCAATTTTCTAATGACTGCTTTTAGGCAGCTTTTCAAGGGCTTATCTTCTTCAAAAAAAAAAATGTCTATTCAAATCTTTTGCCCATTTTCTATCTAATTGGGTTGCCTTTTTGTGGCTGAACTGGAGGAGTTCTTTATATATCCTGGATATTCAATTCATCAAATTTATGACACAAGTATTTTCTCCCATTCTGAGGACTATTTTTTCTGTTTCTTGATAATGTCCTTTGTTGCATAAAAGTTTCAAATTTTGATGAAATTCCATTTATCTATTTATTCTTTTGCTACTTGTGTCTTGGTGACATATCTAAGACACCATTGATAAATCCAAGGTAAAGGAGATTTCCTTTATGTTTTCTTTTAAAAGTCTTGCAGTTTTAACTCTTTAAATATGGAGTGAGGCATGGGTCTAATTTCATTCTCAACATGTGGAAATCTGGTTGTCCCAGTACCATTTGGTGAAGAGACTACTCTTTCCCCATTGAATGGACTTGATACCCTTGTTAAAAATTAGCTGGCCATAACGATACAGGTTTATTTCTGGAATGCCAATTCTAGTCCATTGATCTATATGTCTATGCCTATGGAGACACCACACTTTTGAAATGTAACTCTATAACAACTTTCAAAATTGGGAAGAGTGGGTCTTCCAAATCCATTCTTTTTAAAGATTGTTTCAGCTATTTGGGGTTTGTGGTTTTGTTTTGTTTTGTTTTTGCAATTCCACATGAATTTGAGAATCAGCTTTTTTATTTCTGCAAAAACAGCTGTTGGAATACTGATGGGGATTGTGTTGAATCTGTAGATTGCTCTGAACAATACTGACATCTTAATATTAAGTCTTACTATACATAAACACAAATATCTTCCCATTATTTAAGTTTTCTTTAGTTTCTTTCAGTAATGTTTTAAATTTTCAGTGTATAATTCTTTCACTGTCCTGGTTAAATTTATTCCAAATGTTTTGTTCTTCTAGATGCTACTACAAATGAAACTGCTTTCTTAATTTCATTTTTGGATTGTTCACTGCTAGTGCACAGAAAAACAACTGGTTTTTATGTACTGACCTTACAACCTACAACTTATTTTAGCTTTAGTTGCTTTCTTAAAGATTTTTGAGCTACTCTGAATACACAACAATTACATCTGTGAATAAAAAGAGTTTCGTTTCTTCCTTTCTAATATCGATGCATTTTACTTTTTTTTCTTTTTTGAACCTAATTGCTCTGGGTAGAACTTCCAGTACAATATTAAATACC
This sequence comes from Lontra canadensis, assembly GCF_010015895.1. NCBI lineage: Eukaryota > Metazoa > Chordata > Mammalia > Carnivora > Mustelidae > Lontra > Lontra canadensis. The sequence goes on along the minus strand of NW_022631015.1, from coordinate 19,270,480 downwards.
AGTGATGGAAGTAAGGATCTTTGTCTTATCCCTAATCTGAGAGGGAAAGTGTTCATTCAGTCTTTCATCATTGAGTATGATGTTAGCTGTGGGTTTTCATAAATGCTTTTTATCATCTTGAGGAAGTTCCTTTCTATTTGCACAGTATTTTGTTTTTTGTATTTTTAGTTTTTTGATCATGAAGAGGTGCTGGATTTTGTCAAATGCCTTCTCTGCATCAGCTGAGATGATCATGTGGTTTTTTTTCTTCATTATTCAATGTGGTTTATTTTTCATTGAAGTATAATTAACACACAAAATTATATTAGCTTCAGGTGTACAATATAATGATTCAACAATCCTATGCATTACTCATTGCTCATCACAATAAGTGCGCTCTTCATCTCCTCCGTTTCACTCACATCCATCTCCCCCTCTGGCAACTACCAGTCTGTTCTCTGTATTTAAGAGTCTGTTTTTGTGTTTGTCTTATTTTTTTTTCCTTTGTTTCTTAGATTACACATGTGAAATCATGGTATTTATTTTTCTCTGTCCAATTTATTTCATTTAGTATCATACCCTCTAGATCCATTCACGTTTCCATGTTATTGCAAGTGGCAAGATTTCATCCTTTTTATGGCTAAGTAACCTAACACTGTGTGTGTGTGTGTGTGTGTGTGTGTGTGTGTGTGTGTGTAACTTCTTTATCCATTCATCTATTCCAGGACACCTGAGTTGCTTCCATATCCTGGCTATTACAAATAATGCTGCGATAAAAATAGGAATGCATACAGCTTTCTGAATTAGTGTTTTTGTCTTCTCTGGGTAAAAACCTAGTACTGGAATTGCTGGATTGTAGGGTAGTTCTATTTTTAACCATTCACGGAGTCTCCACATTATTCTCCACAGCGGTTGGACCACTTTTACTTTGCATTCCCACCAACAGCGCACAAGGGTTCCATTTTCTCCACATCACCACCAACACCTGTTATTTCTTGTCTTTTTTATTTTAATCATTTTGACAGATGTGAGATAATCTCACTGTGGTTTTGATTTGTATTTCTCTGATGATTGAGCATCTTTCCATGTGTCTGTTGACCATTTGTTATATCTTCTTTAACAAAATGTCTACTCAGGTTCACTGCTGATTTTTTAATCAAGATCATTTGAGTTTTCTGTGTTGAGTTGTATGAGTTCTTTATATATTTTGGATATTAACCCCTTGTTGAATATGTCATTTGCAAATATCTTCTTCCATTCAGTAGGTTGCCTTGTCATTTTGTTGATGGTTTCCTTTGCTGTGCAAAAGCTTTTAATTTTGGTGTAGTCCCTATGGTTTAATTTTGCTTTTGTTTCTCTTGCCTGAGGATACATATTTAGAAAGATAATTTTATGGCCAATGTCTAAGAAATTACTGCCTGTATTTTTCCTAGGAATTTTATGACTTCAGGTCTCACACTTAGGTTTTTAATCCATTTTGAGCTTATTTTTAGGTATGGTGTAAGGAAGTGGTCCAGTCTCATTGTTTTGCATCTAGTTGCCATCCAGTTTTCCCAGCACCATTTGTTGAGAGACTACCTTTGTCCCACTGTATACTCTTGCCTCCTTTGTTATAAATGATTGGCCATATATGTGTGGGTTTATTTCTGGGCCTTCCATTCTGTTCCATTGATCTCTGTATCTATTTTTGTGATAATACCATAGTGCTTTAATTACTATAGCTTTATAGTATATCTTGAAATCTGGGATTGTGATACCTCTAGCTTTGCTCTTTTTTCTTAAGATTGCTTTGGCTACTCAGGCTCTTTTGTGGTTCCATACAAACTTTAGCATTCTTTGTTCTAGTTCTGTGAAAAATGTTGATGGTATTTTCATAGAAAGTGCATTAAATCTGTAGATTGCTTTAGGTACTATGGACGTTTTAACACTACTGGTTCTTCCAATCCATAAGAATGGAGTATCTTTCCTTTTGTCTCTGTCATGCTCAATTTTAAAGATTTTATTATTTATGTGACACAGAGAGAAGAGAGAGCAAGCATGAGCGCACAAGCAGGGGGAGCAGCAGGAAGAGGTAGAAGCAGGGAGGCCAATGAAGGGCTCCATCCCAAGATCCCAAGATCATGACCTGAGCCAAAGGCAGATGCTTAACCGACTAAGCCACAAGGTGTCCCATACTCAATTTATTTAATTGATGTTTTATAGTTTTTAGAGTACAAGTCTTTAACCTTATTGGCTAAGTTTGTTCTTAGGTATTTTATAATACGTCAGTATATTATACTGATCAATTTTCCATTTTTAACCATCCTTGCATTCCTGGGGTAAGTCCCACTTGGTAAGTCCCACTTAGTGGACTTACCCCAGGAATTTGAATATGCTATGGAATTTGATCTCCAGTATTTTTGCTGGTGATTTTGCCACTATATTCTTATGTAAAATTGGTGTGTGATTCTTTTCTAATGTCTTTGTCTGGCTTTGATATCAGGATAATGCTGACCTCAGAAAATGAATTAACAGAAGAAGTTCTTTCCTCTTCTACTTTTTAAAAGAGTTTGAGAAGGATTGGTGCTAATTTTTGCTTAAAATTTTGGAAAAATTCACCAATGAAGTCATCTGGACTTGGATTTTCTTCACAGGATATAATTAGTTTTTCAGTAAAATCCTTTGAAAGATTTCCTCCCACCATCATGTTATTATACAGTCTTCTAAATACACAGAAAAAGCTGAAATAATTTTACAATAAATCCCATATAACCATCACCTAAATGCTGTAAGCAACATTTTATATATACTCATTTATGAATTTCAAAGTATGATGCAGATATCAGTATACTTCACACCAAATATTTCAGCAAGTTTATTATCAACTTGAACTGCCGCTAGCTACATGTGGCTATTTATTTTTAAATTAATTAAACATAAATAAGTAAAACATTCAATTGTTCAGTTGCATCAGCCACACTTCAATGTTCAATAGCCACATGTGGCCAATGGCTACAAAAACACGGGAGGAATATGTCATCATATTCACAGAATTCTACCCATATTCAAGGGGAGGGGATTACATAAGTTATGTAGAGAAGCGGGTGAGAACCTTGGGGACCCCATTTCAATTCTGCCTGCCACATGTAGGACAGATGCCTGGAATTATTCATACTTATCTTGACTAAAATCCAACAACTGGTTAAAAAAAAAAAAAATCAGAGAAATATGAGAAGAGGCACATGCCTGTAGTTCCAATGCAATTCCTCACTGCTCCATTTCCCATCCAGCCACCTACTGAAAGTTGGGTTTTGTTGTTTCCTTCAGCATGGATTTTGGAAGAATCATTGGTGGGGCCATATACCAATTTGTGTCAGAACTCATGTAATATTTGAATTATCTCATTTTGTCTAAACCTCAAAAATAACTATAGACTTTTCTACTACAAAGAAGGAGCAAAGAAGACACACAGCCTATACAAATTCAGCAGGAAGAGAGAAAGATCAAAAGTCCAAAAGAAGAGACTAATTCTCACAATATGAAATGTAAATCAAAAAGACATTTTCTTCAGTTCTGAAACTTGTTCTTAATAACAACGCAGAAAAGGACAGTAATTCTAGAAATCAGAGGAAGCCATTATGAAAAGAAAATACAGCACAGTAAGTGCAGACTACATGAAAATGAAAAACCGATGAAGAAAATCAGAAACTGTCTTAAAAAGTTCTCATAAAAATCTGTATGTGAATGTTTATAGTGACTTTATTCATAATTGCCAAAACCTGGAAACAATCCAAAGATCCTTCATTTATCTGGTGATCAGATAAGCAAATTGTGGTGCATTCATACTGTGGATTATCACTCGGTGATAAAAAAGAGAGAAGAGGCCACAATACGGATGAATCTTAAACACAGTACGCCAAGTGAAAGAAGCCAGACTCACCGGGCTCACTACTATTTTTTTTTTTTAAAGATTTATTTATTTATTTATTTGACAGACAGAGATCACAAGTAGGCAGAGAGGCAGGCAGAGAGAGAGGAGGAAGCAGGCTCCCCACTGAGCAGAGAGCCCGATGCGGGGCTCGATCCCAGAACCCTGAGATCATGACCTGAGCTTAAGGGAGGCTTTAACCCACTGAGCCACCCAGGCGCCCCCCGGGTTCACTACTATTGATTCCATTTACAGGACATTCTGGAAAACGCAAAACCATAAGAGAAAACAAATTTGTGGTTACTAAGGCTTGCAGTGAGAAGAGGGTTTTACTACAAAGGGACAGGAGGACATTTTTGCAAAGGGTACAGCTGTTTCGTATCTTGATTGTAGTGGCAGTAACAATTTCCAAAGAGAATGAATTTTCAAGTGTGTGAATTTAAAAAAAAAAATTTTTAACTACTTTGGAAGCAGAAACTGGAAATTTGAGACTACATTAAAATGAATGGAAGATAGACTTAAGAAATAAAATGGTAACAACAACAACAAAGAAACAGCAATATGCTAGCAGATATGAAAAACATCTCATGGAGAGCCAATTTAGGAATAAATGGAGGTCCAAAAGAAAAATAGAAACAATATGGTTGTTTACCTAGAAAGCCCAAAAGAATCAACTAAAAAGCTACAGGGTTAATAATGAATGAGAAAGTTCAATCAAATGTCTAGATAAATATAGCAAAATCAATACCCTGCCCATCTACATGTGATAAAGTAGATAACAGAAAAAGAGAATCCATTCACAAGAAGAAGAGTATGCTAACAATGAATTCTTAGTAAGAAATGTAAAGGATAGGGAGTCAAAAATGAAGGTTTATAGATTTATATACCATATACACAGAATATATGCTTATAAATATATAAGTTAAGAAGGATGGGGCGCCTGGGTGGCTCAGTGGGTTAAGCCTCTGCCTTCGGCTCAGGTCATGATCTCAGAGTCCTGGGATCAAGCCCCACATTCTGGGATCACATCCTGGGATCAAGCCCCTGCTGAGCAGAGAGCCTGCTTCCCCCTCCCTCTCTGCCTGCCTCTCTGCCTACTTGTGATCTCTGTCAAATAAATGAATAAAATCTTTAAAAAAAAAAAAAAAAGAAGAAGAAGGAATCTTATGCCAATGGAGAAAAGGTCTCTCTTCAGTGTTTCCTGAAGTATAACCCCAGACCAGCAGCATCATTATCATCTTGGAGCTTGAAAGAAATGCAAATACTCAAGGTTTTACTCCAGACCCCTGACTCATAAACTCTGTGGATGGGGCCCAGAAACCTGAGTTCTTAACAAGCCCTCCTGGTGACTGGGAACCAAGATGCTGTGTGTTGGATGGGATCACACTTGGATGGAGAACCACTAGTCCAATGAATGAATAATCAACTTTCAAATATGATTTCAGACCCATATTACATATGAATCCCAGGGCTTAATGTATATTGTATAAGTTACAGGTCACGGAGAAATATACAAATAACAGAAAACCAGTATTACGATACATTATGACACCTTGGTTTTACATTAAAATGTTGTAAAAACTAGAAGAATTTTGTTTCTTTGACAGGGTTAAAAAAATATGCAGAACTACTATTACTTCACATTCCCAGTCTAAAGTATTCTGGAGCCCTTGGCATGCTTCTTCACATCGATGTAGGGAAGGGAATTACTTACAGAAAAGCCAGTATAACAAAATATGCCTGAATACTTCCTTGTGTGATACGCAAAACACAGAATTTACACACACACACACGTATATCAACTATTAAAAGTCACCACCTCTGAAATAATTAAAACTACCATCTTGGCACACAAAACAACATCTTCTGACAGGAAGACAATGGCAAGAACATGGTAGACAACCCTGCTCATAACATGCAGAAAGGCCTGAAACCAAGGAAGACAAGAGGCAGATAGATTTAAAATGCAGGAAACAAAATATTAACAAAGGTTGGAAATACAAAAAAAGACAATCAGGATCAAACTCTCATGCTGAAGTCAAAAAACGACAGTCAGGGTAAACCACTGACCAGGGTAAACTTGGTCGTCCTCTTGGTTTGGGCAGGTGGGACTATCTTACCGAACATGATTCCAGGACACAGGCAGCAAACAGCAGGGACCATTGAACAGAATGGGAACCACAAGCCCAGGGACTCAGGGATGACTGTTAGAGCCAGAGAGGTAAGAGAAGTCAGAGGAGGTTGGGAGTGAGAAGTGTAGGAAATCCACGAAGGATAGGAAGGAATGTGCTGGTATCAGGTGCTGAAGGAGAATGAAGTTTAAACTTCAAAACCCCCAACAGAGACAAGAGTAAACCTGCCCCCACAAGAGCCATTCGTGTCTCCCATATGACTTTCTGAACCTCAGGTTCCTATCTATAAACGTAGGAACAATGTGTCTACCCAAATTGTTTTGAAGGTTACACGTCCTACAAACTGGTGAAGCACCTTATACACAAAGACAGGACATATTATTCATCAAGAGTCTTTTTAAGCACATCCGAGCAGTTTTCAACCACACCCTCCTCCTCAAACCAGACTGTTCTCCGCTGCTTCTAGGGAGCCTTGCATTGTCAGTGGTACAAGACACTCTGGGGCTCCACAGAAGTGGGGGGAGAAACCAGCAGCACATGAGTCGAAAGACAATGCACACAGGTCTCTATCCCCTTAGGAGTGAAACCATCACTGATGGGAGAGATTTACTTAAAAGTGAGTCAAGAGATAGGGTTGTTGTGGTTGGTTTTAAGGATGTATTGCTCCAGCACTGAAGGAGTCCCAGACGCCAGTGGAAAGCTGCTGCAATGCAGGAACGGGGGCAGGGGAGGCTCTGCGGTCGGTCGGCATAGAAAGAGCAGAACAAAGTCTGTGGGGAACAGGGGGAAGCTTGGAGGGGAGGACAGGTAAAAAGGGCATTCAGTCTTGTGGTTCTCAGTTACTCTCTGAAGTCTGAGACCCCACTGCATTCCACTAGCAAAACTTTACTTAGAACCTAAATGACTACAACACTAGATGGGATCCTGACCACAACATCTAACAGTCTAGGAGGGGGGACAAGATGTAACGCTAGGAACTACAGTGCCATGTAGAATAGTGTCAAATGGGGAAAAATTATTTCTAGGAGAAATCATTGCAAGATTCAAAACCAATGTGGCAACTTTGAACTTGGCCTGAAGAAATGAAGGAAACCAGGGCAACAAAGACCCACCATCTTGGTAGAGAAGTCTGAAACACATACACAGAAAAGTATCTGTCCGTGAGTTTGACAGGACAGCAGGAAGGGACGTGGCTGGGGCTAAGGCTGGAAAGAAGGACCGTGAATGGCCCCAATCTCTAGGCCAAGGAGCTAGGGTTGGGATCAAACAGACCCAAACACAGACACTTCAAATAATCCAGGACTGAGTCAAAACAACGTAAGAGTTTCTGCTTCTAAGAGAAGGCAGGCTCAATTAAGAGTGACCCCAATCCACACACTGAAAAGGAGAACTGAGCCGTGAGTCATGGGTGGATGAGTAACACTAAGAAATGCACAGAGAACCGTTTAGGGTCACAAGCAGGTTCTCTGAGTTCACACTGAGCTACAGCTGAGGAAGCAGAGTCAGGGTCAGCTGTAGTAATATGTGGTGAGTCACCAGCAAATCAGTGACATAGGTCTTAGGCCTAAGGGAGTGAGCTCAGGCTGGCCTGGGTAATGACCGGACAGATACATCTCGGTCCTGCAGCCTATGAGGACCCCTGGGAATTCTGTGATGGTGAGAGCAGGACGGCCATTTTGGACACAGGGAGATCTGAAAACTCACAGGATCCTTCCACCATATTTGAGTAAAACCTCCTTAAGTGTGGTCAGGTCTTAGATTGGAAAGGTTTGTAAGTGGCATGCACAAATCTGTCAGAGTCAAAATCGTAGTCCTCATTTAACCCCTGAGGCATTTTCATATCCCTGAGTCATAACTGCTCATACAAATAAATTTTTGGTAAAATGTTCCGTATTTTGTATCACTGCCTGCCCGAAAGCTTCCCTAACCACACACGTTTTCCCTATCATAGCACGGACCACATCACAACGTTAGGCTTGTCTGCTCTGAATTCCCAGCAGGCCACACCAACCCCCTTCCAACCTCATCAGAACGTCAGCTCCGCAAAGCCAGAATTGTCCCCACTGTGTCTTCCAATAGGTAGTACATACTACAGACTAAACCAGTGTGTTGATTAAATACGTGTATTGACTTCTGGCTGGCTCTGGCTAGTATGTAAAATTTTAATATCTGGAAGTCTAATTTATAAGAAGACTGACAATAAGGAGGTAAGAGGGACACACACACACACACACACACACACACACACACACGCGCGGATACTCCAGCTTTCTGTTACTACTTATTGAATTAGAATATACTGAGTTTGTATGATCCTGACAATGTGAAGATGCCAAAGTGTTTCAGCTCCGAAGCAAACAAAAAACTTTCACTAAAAATTTTTCCTTTCGGTAAGTCCACACCAAGGGAGAAAATAATACTAAAAGCATATTAACCAGAAAAGTCATTTCATATCAATGAAATGAACACACTACCATTTGCACACAGTATTCCAGAGGAAATGGTTAGCTTTCACATCTATTTCTTAGTTGCTATTCAAAGTATCGCAGACCTTAACACCCTATGGGAAATCAACAGATCACCTGCATAAATACATTGTTGCATTCCTCCTGTATGTCCCCATTTCCTGGGCTAGACGGACAGTATCAGACTGAGGTGGCTTTCCATGGAGTATAAATCGTCTTAACAATTCTACCAGGTAGATATTATCCCTCTTTTACAGATGAGGAAATCTCAGAAAGCTGAGGCATTCTGTTTGACAAGATCACACACCTAACGAGTGACAGCGTCTGGATTCATATCTAGGGATGTCTGACTTCCAAGGTCACATTCTTTCCAAGAAATTGTTATCTCCTCTGTGTTCAAAAATAAAAGTCCTTGTAACTGAAATACAAGGAGAAAAAATATATTAATCTAGAGCCCCAAATTTCCCAGCAATGTACAAATATTGTTATTGTGCCTAAAAATAGCTAGATAAGAGAAGACTGCTTGTTTTTCCTCCCAAGGAAGACCTCCATGCTGATGAGCAGTGCCGTCCTCAATGTTCTGGCCCCTTAGCAGCAAATCCCCCTCATTCGTTCTGGTAACATCTGGACACAAAACACACCCCTACTGCCTGTCCCATGCAGAAGAATCTCTGCTACTTGAAACTCCATCGACTTCTCTAACCACCAGTGCAGCCCTGTCCGCTGAAACTCCTGGTTCCTTATATTTATCGGCAGCTCCCACCAGTGTGTTTAGATCCTGAGTCAGCGTCAAGAACCCCAGCAGCAGCTGGTAAAATGGAATGCTAATTCATTACAGATGGCAAAACACTGCCTCCATTTTCATTTATTTACATTTCCAGAAATTTTGAATCTGCAGTTAGATTGCCAAATTATTTTAACATGTAAGTTTAGCCTTTTCAATTCAGTCTGTGCTCAATAAAAATTAATGTTTATATGTTAAAAATTCTTTCAACAAGCCCAATTAGTCCTATAGTCCCACAGTTTATATTATAAAAGCTATTTAAGCTGGTAAGCTTTTTTTTGAATTTATTATACAAGCCACACACAGAGATGGGACAAAATTAGCCCAAATCAAACCAAAATTTTTCAAATATTACTGTTACATTTAAGGATAATTTTCAGTACCTTTGTATTTTCCACAAGTGCTATGTTTAGTAAAGTGAGACTAATAAATTAATAATTATAGGATGATTAAATAGCTTCATAAACCTTGTTTCTTTTTTTTTTTTTCCACTAGTTAAGGTAATAGAGACAGAAAACACATCATTACTTGATTTTTAAAAGCCAAGTGAACAGAGAAAGGAAATACCCAAGTAAAATGCTTATAGCACTGCTGCCCCCTCCTGGAAACAGTCTTCCAACCCCCCCCCCCGCCCCCACCAACTCAGAAATGATAGTGAGGATGAAATATTTTAAATGTAAATACTGAAACATATTCTAAGAGCTTCTATCATTTCTTTGCCTTATCAATTTCAAAGGTCTACAAAGACATATAATTATCAGGTGATATACAACCATTCTCAAATCCCCAGTGCTTCCTGGGCAATGATCTTGCTACCTACTTACGACAGGGGCTAGGGAACATTCATTCTGAAAGGCTTTAACCTTCCTCCCATCGCTTCAAAATTTCTCCACTACTCTCCTTGCCCCTTTTTGTGTGAGAGTAGGAAGTGTCCTGCCTTCTGTGTCCTGACAGTCCTTTCCCACCTGCCTTGAAACGGCTCCCCCATCAAATGAGATCCATCTCTCTGCTAGGATTAAACTCTTTCCACTTCCTTTTTCCTTGTCATCTAGAAACATGCACAAAGAGTAAATGTAAAATGTAAATTATTCTCCAATGTGAAAATATTGTCCCTGAATATGATTTCATCATTTACCACACCGTATCTGTTCTCCTTTCCATGGCTGGGGGCACCAAAGGTGGAGTTCATAGGGTTGTGGCAATGTCCCCTGACGCCACTCCAAACCCCAATTATTTCCTCCTGCATCTTGGGTCCAATGCCCTTCAAGGCCATACAAATAAACACAGCTCTGAGTGAAATCAGCGTGTTTATTTTAAAACCACGTGTCCCGACCTGGGACTGCCACCCCTTCGGCCCCTTCTCCATAGACTTCTGGACCAGACATGACTCCCTCCCCTCCAAACCCTAGCCACTTTGATTTGTCCACCTCCCCTAAGCTACACACGTCACTGCAATCCAATGTCCCCCGCAATCACCCACCAGTGGCCTTGTGGAAGTTGAGAGAATCCTGGTCACTTAGATTTTTTTAAGTCTCCAACAGCACTAAAAGTTAAGCAAGGTCAAAACAATGTTACAAGAATTGTAACATGAAACAGAGCCGTGCCCTTTAAAACGTCTACGGAAATAAACATAATGACTAAAGGCCTGCGAGGCTGGGTCTGCGGTCCTCCCGGGCCTGCCTCTTATGGGCCCTGCTCTAAGGCCCCGCTTCTCAGCACCCACTGAAGGACACAGTGCTACAGATCACGGGCCACACGGCACTGATTCCTGGGCTACGTGAATTGGGCAGGTTATCTGGCATCTTTTTGATTCAGTGTTCTCACTTAAAACATACAAAAATTGGAGCATATACTTCACAGGGTTCTTATGAGACAACGGTTATAAACATAATAGGCTTAAAACTGTGCCTGACATAGAGTAAGTTCTCCTCCTCTCTCTCCCCCCCTCCCCTCCTCCCTCCCTCTGATCCTTCTGATACATACCTCAATTACTATTATCATTACCGCCATCATCTCAGCGATTCCAGGAGCAGATTCCAGGCCCTGCCCTGGTCCCAGACACTGAGGGTAACAGTTCCCACACCTGCATTTTTGAGAGGCTTTCTCAGGTCACGGTCACGCACACTAACATGTGGAAATGACTACCGTGACGGAACTGTTCCTCGAAGATAATCCGTGAGCTCACGTCACGCCAGCGACACTTTCTTAATCCTACTCAACCTCTGCAGAACAGCCTGCACCTCTTCAGGTTCACTGCTCCAATGTCTGATTCCCAAAGCTTTCATTTAAACTTGAACTTCATATAAATATATAGATATATAATCACTTACTGATTATATTATATGTATCATCTATTTTAACAATGACCAATAGCAGCATCATTCACCCTATATGTGTATACACACACACACACACACACACACACACACACAATTTTTAAGTAATTTCCACACCCAACATACAGCTTGAATTTACAACCCCGAGAGCAGAGCAGTAGCCTGCCCTACCGACTGAGCCAGCCAGGCGCCCCGACTCAGATGAGAATTCAGAATGGGCAGTTGTATTTTTCTGCAGAGACTTCCAACGCCACACTGAGCCTAAGCCTACAACTATCCCTTCCTCTAAAGCAAGCTGCTCCTGTTTTGATCTCAATTTCTATTACTGACCCAACCTTTTCCAGGCATTCAGGTTACAAATCTCAGTCCTTTGGGACTATGTGTGTTTTTTTTTCCCTCATTTTCCAATTTTTCAAAATCCATATTCTAAAATCTTTTCTTTCTTTCCGGTAATTACAAAATGACGGTGAAGCTTCTCAGCTGTGGACATATAAGGCTTCCACAGTTCAGCCTTTACAAAATCTATCACATGTTGCCACGGGCCTGGGGATGCAGGCGGTGTGGCATTCCTGACTTAAAACATGCAAGCCCATATCTCTCTTTGCCAGCCCAGAACGGGAATGCCCTTTGCTGCATATCCATCTACCAAATCCTACATGTGCTTAGACGCCAGGCGTCCCAGTCCACCAAGGATTCTTACCCTGCATACAGAAACCCTGAATGTGTTCGAGGACAGGCAAGGGGGTTGGTGGGGAGCAAGAATGTCAGAACTTGGATGAGGAAAAAACCTGTAACTCTTGGTTTTCACTAACCTTCGGCCAAAATTTGGCATTTCTCCAATTATGAATGTGGGTGACAAGTAATAGGTATCTGTGGCCCCCAAGATTTGGTCCATAAGAAATCACAGTTTTATATCACATTAGTTTTTCCAGATATTTTGAAATAGTTAGAAATATCACTCCTGTAAAACTTATGAGAATCATTAGACACACAGCTGCATCTTAATGTACTGGTAAACATATACTATTATATCACAAAACTGTCCTTTCTCTCTACGGATACTGCTATTTCAGTGTAGTTTGTCTTCTTATAATCCTCCGTGTTTTATTTTATGCATTTAAAAATATCATCATGAGGCACCTGGGTGGCTCAGTCGGGTAAGCCTCTGCCTTCGGCTCGGGTCATGATCCCAGGGTCCTGGGATCGAGCCTGGCATGGAGCTCCTTGCTCAGTGGGGAGTCTGCTTCTCCCTTGGCCTCCCCCACTGTTTGTGTACACTCTCTCTCTAGTGAATAAATAAAATCTTTAAAAAAAAAGTTATGAAAAATAAAAATATCATCATGAGAAGTGATACAAAGGTATTTCTCCCATTCATTAATGCCTTTCATCTGACATTTCTTGTCTATTAACCATCCTCGATCGGGAAGGTATATACCCATCCTTGCCTTTGAGGAATATGTGGTACTAGTAGGTCCAGGATAATGACTTAACTCTGCATTTTCCTGTGTAACAGTTGCTGTGAAGGAAACAGTATGGCACAGATTGTTAATCACATTTGCTGGTCAAAATAACCACCCACTGAGGGCCGCTGCACAGGCCTGCGCCAGGAATGCATTATGGTGAATTCTCCCAACTCACGTGAGGCAAGGAATTAGTATTTTCAGGTTACAGATGAAAAGACTGAGGCATGGAAAGGTTCAATTACTTGCTCAAAGTCACACACCCGGCTTGCAGCCAAGTCAGGATTCAAACCCATCACCTCACTGCCCAGGCCTGTACTAAGCTCACAGCCTGGAAAATATGTAATCTTGCTAATCTCTGTTCAATGTCCAAGGAAAAAAAATCCTGGTATTCAAATACTCTGAACACGTACGAGTAAACTTCAGGAGAGGAGTCAAGTACTGCTGGCGTACTTTCTGTCCATCCCTGCACTGTATTAAATAATCATCAAGTAATTTCCCGAGAAATAATTTCGTGGAGTTTCCAGCCTCCTCTCATTTGCTGCCATAAATGAACTTACATAAATAGGAAGGAGGGGAAGATAAGATACAACTTATTAATCTTTTAATAAGGAACCATATTCAAGGTAAATGTGAGAAAATTTTACTTGGGCATCTTAAAGCACTAAACTGCTGATTACTCTCTCCCGTCATGGAGCTAGAGGTCTATGGACCAGACTGTCAGAGGGCAGCCCGGTCATCGACAGGAAACCTCTCCCAGACTCTGTGCCACCACCCCGACCAGTATGGACCACAGGGACAGCCCTGCGAGCGAGCATTCATGGAGTCTGTGGAAGAAGCTCATATTCCACCCCCCCTCAATTTCTATTTTAGGAAAATTCATGGAAACAAAATGACAAAATGCATGGGGATTCTCTTGGTGGAAAATTTTAATAGGGGTATTTTTTTTCTGTTTCTACAAAGCTCTTAAAGAACTACTCAGACTGTACAAATATTATTTTGCATTTATTAAAAAGATTGTGAAATCACTAATCTAATGTCAACTAAATGTAACCACAGGCTCCAGAAGATTGCCCAAATTATTCTGATATACTGTACTCTGCTACAGAATGCACAGGATAAAAAAGGTGGCCAGTGGATGTCACTTTATTATTACTCTTTGTTACATAAATACATACTATAGATTCCATTAAAACCTTTCATGATATTAATATTCAGATTAATAAGGAAAACAGCCATATGTGAACTACACATATCATTCTAGGTACCTTAAATATGCTATTCTGAATGTTATGTGAAAATATTTGTAAAAAATTAATTTAGCAGGTTTAAAGCATTTTACTTTGCTACAATATATACAGGCTTGGATGTCATTTTTCTGGTTCTTTTTCTAGAAACCACCATAACCATTCCTAAGTGTACAGCCATCTCAGTGGCATTAAATACATTCACACTGCTGTGCAACCCTCACCATAATTTCATATTCTCCAGCTTGACTGAAAAATAAGTTTTTGTTCTATCTGAGGCAAAAACTAAATCAGCCTAGAGAAATAAAACATGCAATTTTTTAAAAATTACCAAAGAAAATGCACTTTTGTAACCATTTACTCTTTTGGATGGACAGCCTACTGTTATTTATAGATTATTCTGGAGGACAAGGTCCATTTGGCCAAATTGAACAGCTACTCAGACTATTTTACTGAAAAATAACAACATAAGTGGTGATTCATTTAGAATCAGATGGTCATGTGGACATTACTAAGGCCCGTCAGCTTTACTCCAAACAGGGGGAAAAAAATAAAAATCAACTTGATGGTTTGTTTTAATATATTTCACCCAGCTGAGATTGTGAGTAACATCGTATCAGTACCATTGCTGAAAGCAACTCCCCACTACACTGAGATGAGATACCGAACAGATGAAGTGCTGTTCAAAGTCAACGTAGCCCAGACTTAGGGGACAGAAGAATTAATGAGAAAATGAGAAGCTACCAGATGGTGCTGCCGGATTCCCCACCGCACGTCCGCCACCTCAAGCAGCTTCTAGCCATGCGAAGCCCCAGGGCCCCACCTGGTAGCAGCATAATTACCCTAAATGTGCACTTATGTTTCATTACACCTTGGCCATTACCATGTGCACTGATTACAAGTATCAATCCCTTTTCATTTTCATACACCTCTGCAGTTCCACAGCATTCAACTGTGAAAACTCAGCACTCCACGAGCTCCTAACATGCGGCCCATGCTGATAAAACCACAGAGGGTAAATTATTTGTCACTCTACAGGGTGCCAATTCAGTTTGATAAGGATGACATCATCCCCATTTTACCAATAACAATGGCACTAACAAGAACGTGTAATCAACAAACCTCAGTCCTCCTCGAGCCGGAGCCCTGGCAGGTGCAACTCTTTTTATGCTAAAAATAAGCCAACATTAGCTTCCAGCTCAAAACTATTTCTTTTATCACAATGCTAAGCAGAAGTTGGCTTCCATAAGGCCCTGCAGCTGCCGCGGCCGCCGCTCGTGCAGATGCCTGCATTAATTGTATCAAGGACATACTGAAGTAAGTGCTTATTCAGCACAATGGCTATTGGGGAGCAGCTGGAGGCACAAGACAAACTGTCTTGGAGAGAATGTAGCAACCCAGTGTGTAAATTACAATGATGAAGTACAAAGAGAGTCCAAGTTTAAGGGTCTCAGAGAACCGCAGAATAGCCTGAAAATTCAGCACGATCAATGGAGTCCGACCCAAAGCGTTTTCTAAATAAGAAACAGACCCTTTCAGGTTTCACTAAAACCACTTTTAGGATGGGGGCTGATATTTAGTAAGGCTCTTTCAACACAGCAGAAATAGAAAGTCATCCTTAAAAACATCAACAGTGTCGATACTGCCCTTCCTAGAAGGATACGTCGTAATCTAATTCCCCTGGGGGGCGGGGAGGGGGGGTGCGTGCGTGCGCGCGCGCGCGCGCGCGTGTGTGTCTGTGTGTGTGTATTTCAAAGAATTCAACAGAAATACAAGCGTAACACTGTTTATTACACAGCAGCAACATGTGGCTTAAAAAGAAAAGGCTAACATGGCTGCCTTTCTTCCTG
The DNA here is from genome assembly GCF_010015895.1 of Lontra canadensis. Taxonomy (NCBI): domain Eukaryota; kingdom Metazoa; phylum Chordata; class Mammalia; order Carnivora; family Mustelidae; genus Lontra; species Lontra canadensis. The sequence goes on along the minus strand of NW_022631015.1, from coordinate 19,254,320 downwards.
ACCCCGTCACTACTTACTTGTTCAGGCCCCCTCTGTATATCAGTTTTATGTTTTTAGTCATTTCCCTTCCACTTTCTAACCTTTCCATTAGTGAGCAGAAGTGAATTAATGGCGATTAAAGGCTAGCCCAGGTGATAGGTAATTATGGAGTGCTCAATCATGCCCATGTGGGTGGGGACAGAGGAAACTGATCGATGAAGAGACTGCTGAGGCCAAGTGTGCCCCTGGAGAGGAGGGGGATGCAAGGTGAGAGCAATAGGCTCGGACCTGAGCCTCCGGTCCCACATCACCAGCAGCCTTCCCCGCGGTCTCCCTCATAACACCCACCCTCCCCAGAAGGGGCTCCGATGGCCACACTGCTGCACGGGTTCTGAGACAGGCCTGAAGCATACAGCGGGCTTACTACTAATACCTCCGTATGCCCAGTCCACCCGACTCGTAGTGGACAGCGTGACCAAAGTGCTTTCTCTTCGCACCACAGGCAGCCCTCCCCACACAGAACACACTTCAAGCAAGGAACGTGCTTTCTGAACTTTCACAGAATGACCCACATGCCTGCTAAAGAATCACACTTTTACAAAATGCAAAATGACCTCAAATCGAAATAACTAAGTATTTGTGAGACTTTTCAAATTTTCTATTACTAATACAGTAGGTCCTTACCATCCAGAGATCTCCAAATTGACAAGGGTTATACATTAATAATCAGCTTTCCTTTAGGTGACATGTCGGACACAAAACAAAGATTGAGTAATCTGCAACTAAAAAACCGCACAAGACTCACTCTGCGTTACACTGAGATATGAATTCTAAGTGCTGGCTACACTCACTGAGCAGACAAATGACTTGATCCACCATTCCAGTCTCGGCCTACAGCTATTCAAATACAAATTCAAGCCTCAGAAAATTCAAATTGCTTCTTTCCACAGATTTTCAGGTTATCAAGAAACAGTTAAAAACAGGAGCGGTAAGTCTTGAATGCCAAAGGTCTACCATACAAGTCCATCATATATGGCAAACGCAGTTGGCTTTCATTTTAGCTAAATCGAGAAAAAAGAGTGTTTCCCATGAAGAGGCTGGGATGGACGGGTCCCAACACTGCAGCCAACAGTAACTGTACTTGTACTCAGTGCTGGGAACCAATACTTCACTGCCTCTGTAATAATTTCCATTTTTATGTAGCATTTCCTAGCACAATTGCCATGATGCTAAAACGTTATTACGATCATATTCAAACCATTATATCATCTGCAATCCCATAAAATAACAATTAACGGTATGTCTTCATTCAAATGATATATAGGTGAATTTTAAAGTTTCTAACCAATTTAATCACAACAGACACAACTCAAATGATTCCATTCACTTACCCATGACCTTACAATCTATAAAATACTATCTACGTGAATATTCCAGGATTAGAAAAGATAATTTTAAAAAGAATAAAAAGAAAAATCGGGTGTCAACCACAAAGCAAGATAGCTCTGCCCAAAAGTCTTCGGGTTGGTTTTTTTTTTTTTTTTTCCCTTTCCTGAAACAGTGTTTTTTTTTTTCTTTGAGTGTATTTGATATTTGACAGATATATTAGCTCTCAAGCATCATTTATCATGTTTATTTTTAATAGGTTTCCCTTAGAACAGCTGCCTAAGATGCTAATCTTTTCTTTTTTCTTGCGCCTTTTGTAAATATTTGAAATAGCCATTCATTAACAGTTGCACATTTATTCAGTCCTGTTGTACGGCCTGTGAACTGGAATTAGCTTTTATTTTATTTTTTCTATCTCTTGGCCAGACCAGAGAAACCCTGCTGTTTGGGTTCAATCTGTCAAGGTTCAAATTATCCTCCAACTGAGAGCTAATCAAGGGCGTCTGACCTGGTTTGCAAATAAACTAGGAACAAAAGTGGGTTTATTTTTTTCTTTCTTCGGAGCACTGGTTCTCAGAAAGTAAAGCAAAACAAGAGCTGGTCACAAATGCAATTTGCTTAAAATTAAAAACAGGCACAACTGGCAGCTGAAGAACTGGATTTACTCCGCGTTTCTGAAGTACCCCCTTTGGCTATGGGTCCATTTTCTTTCTTTTTTTTAATAGGAACTGGTTTGCAAAGACATTGCAAATTCACATGCACAGCACACCTAACGACAGTCTGTGGCATGAGGGGAACACGGATTTTAGGCAATCAAGCTAATCTGATGGGTATATCGGAAGCTTTAAGTACTCCATTGACCCCAAGCCTCAAGTTGATATTTATTACATGTAGCGGAACAAATCTTTCGTGTACCAGGAACATCATTACTATATCCATTTTATGTACATTTCTAAAATACGAAGTACAGAATTTTCTTTTCTTGTTTTTAAATTTTTTTTAATTAACTAAAGTTTACCCAAAACATGGCATTCCAACTCACGACCCCGAGAGCAAGAATTGCATGCTCCTCTGACTGAGCCAGCCAGGCACCCCAGAATTTTCCTTTATTTTGAACATATTTAATCTCCAAACTGGAAAAGAGTTAAATATTTTTCACAAATTAAGCAGAGTTAGTTTTAAACGTACCTTAACAAACTACTTAGTGAATGCACTTAAATAGAATCTTACTCACAAACAAATATTAAAACACTTTCTCTTGTATGGTAGGGTTCCTGGAGCCTAAAATGAGTGCTGGGATCTGATTTTCAGTGTTCTGTTGACTTTGGCAGGTTTCAATCTCTTGAAACCTTAACGGCCAATGAAACCGAAGACCTGTGAAGTGAGCCAGTGCCGCCAGTCAAGACCATTGTGACTGCCCACCACCAAGGGCTTGTCTCAAAATGATCCCACCTGATGGAATGAGCCCAGTTACCACAATAACCCACACAGCACTACGGCGAGCACTGCATTTGCAGTATCGAGTATCTGAGTACGACGCCTTCCCTGAGGCGCACACGCTGCGGGCCAAGGGGTGCGGGCCCACCCGTGAGAAAGTGTCCCTCACAGGACTCCTGCTCAGACTAGTCATGGAATCTCTCTGTGCTTCTGTGGAACGGGGCTGAGAGCGCCAGCAGCTGCAATTCACTGGGCGATCGTCATGATGAAGAGGCGGATGTTAGAGCCCAAAGAAAATTATTTGCTGCCTACTTCTCCGGCGGTCTTATTAATAAAGGGCCCGCGAAACAGCATAACATCGGAATTATATATACAATCCTACTTGCATCCATCAAAAAAAAAAAAAATCACTGTCACAAATAAGAAAGAAAATAAAAGCAGTAAGACAATAGAACCAATGATGTGCGAAAAGTCCATTTCATGTTTCTGGTGGTAGGATATAATAAACATTTTGCACCATATGAAATAAATTTTTTGTTCTCTTGGTGACAGCCATTCTGCTTCCTGGAGTCCACATTTAAGAATGATCAGCAATACGGTGGATGAGTACACCATTAGATGTCAACAATGAGCTGATGCCAAACTTGAGAAATACCTCACCTTATTTAAAATACACCTTACTTAAAATAACGGTCCTTACTCACCTTACTGAAAATAATGGCCCAGGTTTCTTCGTAGTTCTCCTTTTATCTAAATTAATCTGAACAAGCCAGCCATCTCTAAGTAGAACCTTATAATCCAGCAAGTTGTTTTAGTGAAGAAAAATACATATTTTTTCATAATTTGTTATCAAGCCAGACTTACAAATTACAAATTGCTTCCTTTAATGTTCCAACCTTCTCTGTGGAAAACATCGAATGTATACAGCATTTCGCTGTCACAAATCCTCCACTTAACAGGCACTTGACAGATGTTTGTTAAATAAATAACAGAAACAACAATTAAGATTAAATCGCACACTAACCTTGGCCAATGTGCTACGGGAAAAAAAAACCTCAACCAATCTCTTGTATTTACTCAAGGTAAACTATTTTAAATGTTATTATGTCAAGAAATATACAGTAAAGCGCAAAACATCAGTGAATCTCAGCAAAAACATTACAGATTTCTAAAATTCACAGGTGGTGTAATTTTCACGTAATTGCGGTATTTATGAATTTATAAAGAGCACTTGCTACCTGAAAACTTAGCTGCAAAAATCATATTGCTGGAAACATTCAAATGCTGGGCTAACACACTGAAAGAAATTATTTTAAAAATCTATTCAACTTATTCTCTCCTTAACATAGTACCAAGTTTCTCCTACCCACCCACCCCCGTTTTTTTACCAAAACTAATTACATAGTAAATCATATCTTCAAGTCAGTACAACTGTAAATGAAGGTCAGACTGTTATGTATAAATTATCTCAAGTCTGAAAAACAGAGCCTAGATGTAACCAGAGTAAACACAGATGTAAAAACAGGAATGAGGGGCACCTGGGTGGCTCAGTGGTTTAAGGCTTCTGCCTTCGGCTCAGGTCATGCTCCCGGGGTCCTGGGATCGAGCCCCGCATCGGGCTCTCTGCTCCGTGGGGAGCCTGCTTCCTCCTCTCTCTCTCTGCCTGCCTCTCCGCCTACTTGTGATCTCTGTCTCTCAAATAAATGAATAAAATCTTAAAAAAAAAAAAACAAAACAGGAATGAATTCACTTGTATCCAGTATGCAGCAGCCCGCTCTTTCAAAGAAAACAGCTATTACCTTTTTGGTTCCAGCTTTCTTCAACAATTCCTATGTTGAGCACTCACTTTATTTGAAATATTATCTAGTTTGCCACTGTGTTACTGTAATATAGGGTGGGTATGCGTTACTCTTCACCAAAAAAGAATAGTTTTAACTGTGCCCAGTCCACATTATCCTCTCTAAATTACCTCACATCTGTGAATAATCCATCTTTCTCTCATTTGCACTCAAGGGCACTGGCTGACTAGTCCTTCAAATTCCAGCATCCATAGCCAGACAGTGAAGAGGTTCACTCAGGGCATTTGCTACTTCCGCTCGGTAAAGCGAGACCCAGAAGTTTCCCATCTACAGTCACAAGGATCCCAAGGGCGTGTGCGCATGCGTGCAAAACACAGTTACTGAACATTAGCTGTGACGCAAAGATAAGACTCAGGCAGTCCTCGTCACAGAGGAGGGAAAGTGGAGGACACACGCACTGAAACAAATCACTTCACCTCGCCCTGGCAAGCACCGTCCTGGACGTCTGAAGAAAAAACTTCTGTGACTGAAGAACACGTTAGGTGGTACGGAATGCGGAGAACTGGTGGCTGAAGAGGAGATTTAAGGCCAAAAGGCGAAGGGTCATAAATAAGCTGCCATCTTACGGGCCCTTTTTACTCGGTGTGATCTCAGGCCCCACCCAAGACCTACAAGGATCAAACCCGCAGGCTAACAAAGTCCCTGAGTGACCTGCGTGCACTTCAGGTGGGAGGAGCACATCCAGGGTCCAGCGTTTCTTCTGAAAAGCAGCCCAGGCATACGCTCGTGGAAGCAGGTGGAGTGTGTGAACAAATGCACAGAACACAGTTGCCAAGGGGAAAAACGTGAACTGAAGTGCCAACAGCATCTTCTTGGGCATCGACTTCCTCTGTCCCTCCTCCTCTTTCTTGCTCTCTCATTATATGGTCAAGAATAACATATTAGCAACTGAGCGTTCTCAAAGCGTCACAGACTTAGCACTACATTGGCTTGGCTCATACTCATGCGGATTGGCTAAAGGGGAAACTGAGGCTGAGGAAGAAGAAACCAAAGGGCTGTCTCAAGGCCACAGAGCTAACGAGCTACAGAAAGAGCAGGTAACCTACTCCGTCTTAATCAAAATGCCACGGTACCTCAGGATTACCTGAGTCCAGTGACGTAATGGCTTGCATACTGGACTGTGAACGGCAAGGTGCTGATTTTTACTTCTCGCTGTGCTTAACAGCCCCTAGTGACACGCCAGTAACTGTTTAAACCATAATCCTATTATTACCACCATATTTCATTTAATACAAGCAATCCCAGATATATAGGGCTAATCTTAAAAGGTGTTCAAAATATAATAAAGGTATTATGAAATTTTTATATATTAAAATACCATTCTTACAAATATCTAACACAGTATCCTGATGCCTGTACAACACACTGCACTAAAACTAAAAGTTAGTGGCTTAAACCAGTAATTGATTAATACGATCCTACTCAGCTAGGCGGCTCTTCTGATCAATGTGGTGGCCCAAACACTCAACACGGCTCCTTTGCTTACAAGTCCGGGGTCTCCGAGGAGAAGCGAGAAGACCTATGGGCTGGCTGCATGTCTCTCGGCTCACAGGACACTGCCAGTGGGGTAGCTGGACCTCCGAATGAGGTTGCTCGGCGCTCCAAGCAGCATTCCACGAGAGTAAGCCCCAGTGCACGGGACAGTCAAAATCCAGCGGCCAAAGCGAGACCCAACGACCCAGCTGACAGTCACTGTGGAAGGTCCCATCTACACAAAGTACAAAGACTAAGAAGTGGGATTAAATGAGAGCCACCAAGTTAACAGACTCCCAGGATGTTTCAATTGTTTATCCACAGGGCTTTAGGGAGAAGAAAACATGAACTGTTAAATACTTCAGATAGTTTTTATGCCAACAGTGGGCTTTGTCCGCTATACACACAGCCTTTAAACCCTGAGTCTAGTTGAGCACTCAGCCAGGGGCACGTAACACGGCCCTTTCTAATTAACTAGCTGGGACTTTCCCCCGTTTGCTCTCCTGTGATTGGAGAAACAATCCACTCTTCTGGTTTCACACTCTTGGCGTTGATCTCTGACTCTGAGCATTCTGTTTTGATGCCTTTCTAGGCTCCCCTTCTGGGTCTCAACTTTGGGTTCCCACCATCATTCTGGGCCGTGATTGTTCCATGTATCAGCTGCACGTGTGAATGCACAAAGCCTGTGGCAGGCATGACTCACGGACCACTGCTCCTATCCCAGCCCCAGTGCTGACGCTGTCACTCCACACCCACTGCAGAAGGAATTCAGAGAAAGCAAACAGGCTTATCCTAACAAGAGGAGAATGCAGACAGCCATCTATTTACACATAGCTTTTGTTGCTTATGTTTTGCTCTAAGAAGAAAATAGCATACCTAAGAAAAGTGTTTTTAAATAGATCTAAATAGAATTCCACTAATGTGTGTTATAATGTGTACTCATGCCTCCATTCAACAAGTATTTACTATGGACCTGTATGCCTTGCGCTACGCCATGCTCTAAAAAATCCAGGGATGAATAAAATAGTCTGTCTGTCTACTATCTCGGAACTTTTCCTGAATCAAAAAATGAATAAACAAAAGGGTATAAAGTACAAATCATAAGTGCTTTGGAGGACATGTGTGATATGACAGAGAATTAGAAGGAAAGGGCTCCCTTAAATAGGGTGGTCAAAGACGTGCCCCATGAAGAGGAGACATTGAAGCTGATCCCTTATCATGAAAGAGACAGCCGTGCAAAGACCACAGGTAAACAGGTAAATCCTTTCAAAGGAAGGGAAAAGGCAGTGCTCTGTTCAAGGAACTGGGGTCACGTTGCTGCCAAGTTCAATTGTATTTTCCTCCAAATGCAAGCCACCTTCCATGGACTCAAGCAAGTCTCTGGTCTTCTGAAAAGCTACCACTTAGTCTTCTAGTCCACAACTTTCCTTTCCCCTAAGCTTTTCCTACTCAACAGGTCTTACCCCCCTCCCCGCCCCACCCTCTGAACTACCTTTCAAAGAAAATGTTCTTAATGCCATTCCATGGAGCAGAAGCAGCTGAGGATAGTGGTGAGGGAACTGGGGAGCGAAGAGGAGTTTAGGGAGGTTCCCTGTCCTCCTTGGGCTCCACATTCCTCATCTGAAAATGAAGGGTGAAAGACAATTGCAAAGGCTTACCCGCTAGCTGGCTCTTTGATTTATTCACAGAGCTGCCATTTCAACCACAGAGCTGGGCAGGAAGCAGATCAGGTTAAGCCAGGGGGCGTCCAGATTTCTCCTCATCACATACAGTTGATCATTTGTAAAAAGTAAATTCTCAGAATATCAGCCTAGTCTGTGCTCAAACAGAATCCACCAAGTCCAGAGTTAGGTTCAAATAAGTTTCAGTTTATCAAGTATTCCAAATGGTCATATTTCTGTATTCCATATCTCAGTCAAGAAATAAAAAGTGGCTCTATTTCAAATATGCGTGATTTAATTTTCTAAATGGAAAAACTCTGATAATTTAATATATGCAATTCCTTAAAAACGAAGTCTATTGTGTTTATGCAGTCTAAAAGGGCAGGTACTTACAGAAAATTCAGAAAATATTAAAAGCAAAAATAATATTAATATGCTTTTTGGGGCGCCTGGGTGGCTCAGTGGGTTAAAGCCTCTGCCTTCAGCTCAGGTCATGATCCCAGGGTCCTGGGATCGAGCCCCGCATCTGGCTCTCTGCTCAGCAGGAAGCCTGCTTCCTCCTCTCTCTCTGCCTGACTCTCTGCCTACTTGTGATCTCTGTCTGTAAAATGAGTGAATAAAATCTTAAAAAAAAAAAATATGCTTTTTGTCCCTCCAACTAAAGTAACCTATGACTTAATTTCTCCTTTTTTCCTGTACTTAATTATTTTTGCTTGCTTAATAAAAAGTTGTGACTGTATAGCAAATATGATTTTACAACCATGTTTTTTTAACCCAGAATGAAAAACTTTCCAGGTTATTATAAACCATAAACATTAACATTCAAAACTTTGTAATACTGCATCATGCAAATATATCAAGGTTAAGTGCTTTCTGAACTATAGAAATATGGATTTCAGCTACCAATATAGATTTAGCATTTCTTAAATTTATTCTTCTCAAATAAAGAAAAATAACGGCACACTTTATCTTGAGGAAATAAAGGTATTTTACAAACTACACAAATGGACATATTCTTTTTATTCCTATAAAAACGAATTAGCTAATTAATTATTTCAATCATGTTGCTACCAGCAGGGAATTATTTCCACAATATACATATATTTGTTTTATAAAATATGTTTGAGAGTGAAATGCTCCTATGTGCCTCTAATTATGATAGTGTGATACTCTGCTTCGAAAGGCTCGACCCAAACTGAGTCCAAAAAGGGATATTTAAAGAGAGGAAAAGCAATACGAATTTCTATATCCAAAGGAAACATACTACACCCATCCTCCCCCCTCGCCCCAAAAATTCTAGGCTGGTGATTCCCAAACCTGTGCAGCTTCTAAAATAAATGTTCCCCAGCCTCCAACTAGCTCACAGAGCCAGGACCTTTGGAGGGGGAGCCTGGGAACCTGTATTTGACACTCTGCACAGTACTGTGAGGGGAGGCCGGGGGTGGAAAGAGGGGCGCCTGCGCCCACACTGCCTCTATTCTGTGGGAAGAACAGGCACAGAGTTTTAGTTTATCGCCTCACATCGACGGTGTGTTTCTTCTCCACTCCCACTGAATATTTTGATTCCATGACTCAGTGTATTTTATTTAACGAAGAAAGTTTTCTAGACAGAAGTTTCTAGAAGTGGTCCTTACCACATGTATCTAAGTCATCTGGGCTGATTCATCCGAAAATCCAAATCCCTGGGCCTGCGGCAGACCTACTGAATTGGGAACCGGGCAGAATGTCTGCCTTCTTCTTTCTTCATTTTTTAGATTTAATTTATTGATTTAGAGAGAGAGAGCAAAAGAGAGAGAGTGTGGGCGTGCAAGTGAGAGGTGGGGCAGAGGAAGAGGGAGAACCACAAAGAGATTCCTTGCTAAGCGTGGACCCCAATGCGGGGCTCGATCTTAGAACCCTGAGATCAGGACCTGAGCCGAAATCAAGAGTCTGACCCTCAACACTCTGGGAGCCACCCAGGCGCCCCACCCTTTTTTTTTTTTTTTTTAAAGCTTCGTTTATTTTATAGAGAAAGAAAGGGGTGTAAGAGAGGGGAGGGGCTGAGGGAGTGGGTAATAAAGTGCAATTTTAAATACATACCCAAAGGCCCAGGGTTATCCACAGAGACAGTAAAGCTTAAGACCCACGTCTACAGATGATGGTTAGTGCACCGGCCTTCACTTTCCTTAACTAGAACCCAACAGATCAAAAAGATCTAAGCAGAGAATATGGTCATCTAATCATTCACTCGTTCCCTGATCCACCCAACTCATTCTTTCAGCAGATCTTGCTCATTCTTCCCCAAATGTATTTGCACAGGTCAAACCCTCTTACCCCCCAGGTTCTCATCTTTCTTTTGTTGACACCAGAAATGATGGACTAAAGGGGGCTTATTCTTTAAAGGCAGCAATCCAAATCAAACTCTAGCTTTTTTATATTATAAGTAACAAGAAATTTGTTGAAACTCACCAAGAGAAACATATATATATATATATATATATATATATATATATATATATATATATATATATAAAACACAGAGAGCAACAAATAAAAAGAAGTACAGAAATTTATAACCTCTGCACAACAGCCAAGGTCCCACTAACAAATATTTTTTTCATACAGAAAATTATGCTTGCCATACCTGACACTGTGCAAGTATGTTTACTGAAATTTAATATCCACACAAGCAGGAGAAGAGATTTAATAATTTTTCAGCTGGAATGAACTGACAGCCAGTGGTAGAAAAGTGCAGAGTCCACAGAATCGATAAAAGCCACTGGCATCACAAAGCAGTACGTCTGCCCAGAAAACATCTCACAAAGGTCAGGTTTACAAACCACCAGGTAGCAGTTTCACTTTCACATCTTTCCAGGGTTATTAAAATTCCATTAAACAACCTTCCAAAACTAACTTACAGCCTTTAAAGTTCACCAAAATGATCCCAGAGACAGATCTGCCTCAGTTCAGATGCTGAAAGCAAAACCTTTGGTTAACTTCTATCCCCCCCCCACGCCCCGTCACCAAAAAAATCTTTTGCAAAATTCCGTTCAGAAAAAGTAAAAAAAAACTCAAAGCAAATATGTATTTATTTACAACTATATATGTGGACCTAAGTGGGATGTACCCACTTAGTGAGAATGATGGATACCCGTCAACTCTCAGGAAACAGTTTCCAAAAGTAAGTTATTTCTGTTGTAGATCTTGGAAAGCCACCACCACGAAGTATCTAGTGTCATAAAATCACGCCTGTGTTATGAGACACAAGTACTCAGTTATGCCTGAACAACAGCTGAAACGAAGCAGTATCCCTTGCCCACTTTAAAATTGAGCTTTTCCAGGCGGTATTTTCACTACAGGTTCCAAGTCGCATATGGAATTTCATCAGGCCCCATCAATTCAGGATTAGCAACTCATCCAACATTTACTGAGCACCTACTAAGCCAACACGCACACTGCCGCACGCGCCTGACCCCACACCCTCCGGGCTCAGCCTTCCAGCCTAAACCACAGATGGAAGGGAAGGGGAAACGTGCCACGGAGGACAGAGGGTCTCTATCTCTGGGCAGAGAGACATGGCCAGAGTCTTCATTAAGTGCTTTAGCTCTCCTCCCGAAGACAATAAACTTCATCATGTTTATTTGATCTCAAAAGCAGAAGGATCTGCACTCAAGCAAAAGAGAACACAGGCACCTTCGGACCATAACAGAGAGCAGGGAGCTCCGCCGCCCTGCTCAGACCAACACCCGGCTGAAAGCGCTGCTTTACAGCAGGAAACAGGCCATGTGCTCCTCTGAATCAGTGGTCTCCGCCTCTGGAAAAATCACTTTCTTGAATCCGTCAAAAAATTTAAGAATGCATCCCATACATCCAGATCATTAATTATATTCATGCACTTTTGTACGAATGCATTATGTATAGTATGAAATATACACAAAAGGAAAATTCCAAGGAGGAGAAAATACAAGTAAACACAAATGTTACTATCTTCTTCCTGCACGCGGATGCATCATCTCCCAGGATGACCCAGGGTTTGTACACCCTGTCTCTACAGTGAGATTCCTCTGTGGTTCCTAAGGGCTTCGGACGTGGGACCAGGGCACCACAGAGGCACAGCTAGTGAGGATGGATTGTTTAAGCCTCCCCAAAAAGCCTTTCACAGTGTGAAGCTTTTCAGGGCTCAGCTACAAGTTTTAACCGGGAATGCCAAAATATGCAACTTTAAGAGAGTAGAGAATGTGAATTTCAGTGTGAGAGGACCCTGCTGAGAAGTACTATACCTCTCGGCACTCTCTACACGAACTCGCATGTGAAAATCTTTCAGATCGAACACCAAGCCGGGTTTTTTCTCCTTATAGACAACAAGCTTTCCAGAAGTTTGGAGTCTACACGGCATCTGTGACGACGGCCTACTTTCGATGCAATTCCCCATCAACACTTGACTTTTCTGTTCTCATTTGTTTTCCCGCGTCTCGTTATTTTCAATATAATTCTGTACTTGCGTATTGGCAAGTTGTTTTGTTGAACACAATGGAGCCCCAAAAATATCACTCCCATAACAGCGGGGACTGATGAAACTCCAGATTTCCTATGGACAGATACAAAAGGTATTCCCGGAAGCTTCCAGGTTTCTGTACTTTGGGCTGTATGTTCTCTGAACTAGAAAAATTCAGAGAATTATGAACAGATGCCATTCTGCCCAACAGCCTCAGGACTGCATCCCTGTTCCCACGTAGAAGGTAAGCTGTTTGCTCAAGGGTCGGCAAACTTGACCCAGTGGCCTCCCTATCTTATCAGCAGAAGTAACCAAAGGCTGATTGTAAGAATGTACTTCATCCTCCCTTTTCTAAGGCATGTGCCTATTAGCAGAAACACGAGCTGTTTCTGACAAATGCTCAATAAATACTTGTCGAATGAATGGAAAAATAACAACTATATAGTTGCAACAGTTAACTTGAGTGAAGGAGTCACTGGCCAGTGTGTTTTTTTCACAGACCGTGACGCTAGCATCACAGAAACCCCAAGACTCAGAAGGGCAAGTGGATTCTACTTAGGACCCTAAGCGCGCTCCAGTGGCTGTGGCGGTGTCTGACCACGGAGAAGCCTTGCAAGGAGAAGCCCTGGCTGACTGGTGACAGGGGCCCAGAGTCAGGGAAGGTGCAGAGGTAACCCAGGGGTGGCCAATTTGTGGACACCACCCCAGGCCCATAACGGATGTTCTGGAAATCCAGGTGCTTATGCATGTTAAAAGGACCAATGACTTTTGTTACCTGCTTCCTGGTTCTGGGGATTTTAGCTTTCATTAGCCCCACGTGCTATCCTGTCCTTCTAAACTGGGAGGAGCCCCTCAATGACAAGAACCATGTATTTGTCGTTTTGCTTTTCATCTTTTTAGTTCCCAGACAGCACAGTAAACAATCAGCAAGTGTCAGCTGACCCTTTTGTGATACCTTAGGGGATAACAAAAATCACCACCGCTTTTAACTTAAATAAGCACCTTTGCATCAGAAACCATCCCGGGGGTTGGAGGGTGTCAGCAAATTGACACTTGAGTTGCATCTCCCACCTCCCTAAGTCTGCTCCTTCCTTGCTCAGCAACCGGAGTTTCCTCTTCAAGATCCTTCTCAGTAGAGGGGAAGACGTGAGTTCATTTTACGGCTTCAACCAACAATTCTCAAACTACTGGTTCTCGACTCTAGTCCTCAGCTCTGGCACTACGCCAGACTCACCTGGATTCTAGAAAGTGCAGGGCTCCCTGTCATAGGACGTGTGGAGCGACTGATAAAAACGGGAACTGCCAAGTGACTAAAATGAACAGCCAGATTGAGTGCAATGATCTATTCTAGCTCAACATTCGGCCCTCCTTCTCTGACGGATCTGTGACATACATTAGCATATTAGAAGCAACGGGTCTGCCAGTCTTCCCTGGTTTGTTTAGGTTAGCTTTCCCCAACAGTGACCAATGAACCCTGTCATCCCTAATTCCCCTTATAAATACAGCTTTAACCGAACACAGCCACGCCCATTCATGTATGTGTTGTCTGTGGCCGCTTTTATGCTTGGGGGGCAGAAATGAGCAGTTGCCAACAGAGACCTTAGGATCCACCAAGCCTGAAAAACTCACTAGCCAGCCCTTTCAAGAAAGGACTGGTGTGTTAAGGAGTTACAGGAATCTCCCATTGTCCCGAGGTTCACGTGAGGCCACTCTGCTTTTAGGAAAGACCTACATAACTACCTGTTTTCTGCTAACTGCAAGGCACCCAAAGAGGATTTTTGTTTTTACCCCCCCAAAAAAAGAAAAAAAAAAAAAAGCCGAGCATGAACACAGCCATCTGTACCGTTAGCAGCCCGGCTAACAGCAGATCATGAGCCGGACGCCGACCTGGGGAAGGAGCTCGGAGGGCCGCTGACCGCCCGGCTCAACCCTGTCCTGAGCACCGGGGCTCAGCTCCGCTGACCCACTGGCAAAATGTGTCTGTGCTTAGATATCAGGAGAGCCTGGGAGGGCTTATGTTGGGGGTCCGGGAAACACTCCAGATTTTTTGCACATAAATGAACAGTAATTGCTTCTTTGCTTGACGCCCCCTTGGCTTACGAAGTATTTCCCGGGCACGTTCCCCTTGCGCAGAACACGGCAAACCAGTGCCCCAGAGAAATACCAACGGGAGGCCGGCCAGTTCGGGGTTCTAGAGGTTCCGGGGCCAGGCCTCCGAGAGGAGGGGCTCACTGAACAGGGCCTCACCTCTACTAAGACCAGGCTGGCTAGGCTTTTACTCTTCAAATTTCATTTGAAGAAAGGATTTCCCTTATTGCTTAAAAAAAAAAAAATAAGGACTTGAGCACCACTGTCCTAGAAACTCACAGATCCGAATAGACAAAGACCAGGTAAACTGTACTCTGCTTTGCCAAGGACAGACGTAACTAGCATTCTCTGAAACTAAGTGATTAATGTCGGCTTATTTAAACTGAATGTTTAACACATAACCATTTAGGCATCAGGTCCTCCTATCCGGTTACATCTATCATGCACACCACATATGAGTAGCTGTCCCGTTAAAATTTTTTTGAAAAGTTACAATTTAATATTATATTTTGGGTTTTTTAAAGAATCAACAGAAGAAAAGGCCATGTGCAGACTATATCTTGAATTTCTATATATGACCAGCTAAAAGCAATTTTATACTTCTATATATATTTTATATGTTATATTTATATTTTATATGTAGTATTTTAATATATTTTATATTTTTTATTACATTATTCAATGTCTCTTATGAAAGGAAAATAATTCTTCTTAGTGTCTACAGCCTCGAAACATGTACCTGACTCATTATAAACTATATACTTCCTTTTACACACTCATATCAAAGTATATAAACCGCTGTATTTCCTTATTCTTCTCTAGAGCCAGGATTCACCAGTTTGTAAAATTATCTTCACTCTTTACAAACATAATACAACATTTTATACCGCTTTTATTTTCAGGGTCCATTACATGCACAATCTTGTATTTCTTCTTTCTTTTTAAAGATTTTATTTATTTATTTGAGAGAGAGAGAGAGACAGCGAGAGAGGGAACACAAGCAGGAGCAGAGGGAGAAGGAGAAGCAAGCTCCCCGCTGAGCAGGGAGCCAGATGCGGGGCTCGATCCTAGGACCCCGGGATCATGACCTGAGCCAAAGGCAGACGCCTAAAGACTGAGCCACCCACGTGCCCACATGCACAACCCTTTAATGTAAGCTACCTAAAATCCTCCTTGGAAGTTGACAGTATATAACGAACACTTAAATTAAATTATTAATCCTACAGAAGAAAGAAATTTCTCTATGTCAACACAGCACAAATGAAAACAGGAGTAAACGAGACATTTAAATAACTGCCGTATAAATTAACAGGATGTAGTTATTGGTCTCCTTTCCGATCTCAGATCAGAATCAATATACAGCAATCACTGCTAACAGTGATGAGTCAAACGTGGCTTGATAAAAACTGTAAAACTCGACGATCCAAGTTCATACATCCGAAAATCAAATACTGCTCATGTCCTTCCCTACATAAAAGGTCAGGAGGTAATGTCTTCTAGATGCATTTCATAATTAATCTCACACACAAAAAACAGCAACTTTGCAAGTCTCAAATAAAACAGAATTCATTTTTTTAAATTTCAACATTAATACTAAAATCACTAAACACCAAGAAACTCTCTCCCTGCTCTGAATATTTCACCTTAATTTATTTACCTTTCCATAACCGGTTTATGCCACTTACCCTGCAAGGGTTTTCAGATTCATGAGGGAGAAAAAAGTAGCAACACACAAATGAGATCTAGAAAAGCACACAATCGCTATAAAAATAGCTCATCCATCATCTCTACATTTTGATTCCAGAGGCAGCAGTGAAAGGTGCTGTTTCCACACCACTCACCCAGCACACTTAGAAAGGTTTGTTCCATCACTTATACAACTGAAACTGATTGATTAGCTGCTAGAGAAAAATCAATACAAATATCCTAGAAAACACTAGCTTGTAAATTCATTCTGGCCCCAACAAAGTCCTGGTCACAGCCTGACATGTTTTTCTAGATATCTAAAATGCAACCATGTCAAACCCCGGTCCCCGAACACCACGATGCCCAGGAATTTTTAAAACCTGAATCTCAGCAGAGGTGAGGAGGTGAGGGGGAAGGTTTCCCCACAGGCTGTTAGAACAATGAGAGGAGAAACTCAAGTTACGTGATAAATCTTATACTCACATTCAAGACTGGCCACAAAAATGATAAACACATTGAGAAAGTGAAAATGTCAAGGGGACTGGGTTGAGAGAAAAAGGGGGGGGGGGAAGGCAAGGAAATCAATTAACTATAAACTAAATACATACATATTACATATGTATTAATGTATTGTACATATGAATGTAATGTACATATTAATGTATTAATATGTATATTATACACATTATATATGCATGTATTTTTTGTAAAAGGCAAATTAAAATTTCTATTTAAAAATATAAATAATTTTTATTTTAATTCTATCCATTCAAAATTTAATGAGCTCTCTCAGTTTCTGGCAGCTGAATGTATAGTCAGTATATTTTTGGTGCTTTGGGAATCCACTGTACATTCAGAACGATTCCATGATTATTTCAGAATCTCTTCTGAATGCTCCCTTCCCTTTGGGTCAGCCCTTAGCCTCTCCACTCATTAGACCACCATGAAATAAATTTATATGAATATAAAATGTTTCATAAATATGCTATTCAGAAAGAAACTGTGCTCTTATTCTATCATAGGCCAGGCAATCTGGGTTCTATCCCCTTTCTACAACTGGTACAGAGTTTTTGAAAGTCATTTGGTATTTCTGACACAAAGTCATCAAAAACTTTAAGAAAAAGAAAGGAAATGACCTTTCAGGATGGGAAATTAACTTCCACAGAGTAGCTCTCATCAAATTTATTGGCAACATATTTAAAAGGGTCTTCATCTTAAAGCAGCCTTTCGAAGAACCACATTGTTTATTATTAATTATAGGGCCATTTAATAATAATGGTATCGCGCAGAATTTAAGGGGTTCTAGCTCAAAGGATATTCCTAACACCTGAATTATTTAGAATTAAATATGCAAAAATCACAGAGATAAGAGAGAATTTCTTCTATTTACCTTCATAATTATTCTTCACAATTTTAAAAGTTCACATATAAAAAATCTGTAAGATCAGTAACATCCCAATGTCTTTTGCAGAAAAAAAGAAAATGAACTCAATCCCTTTAAAATGTAAGCTATCAACAGGCACCTCCTATAGTGGAAAAAGAGTATACGGCCATTTTCAGCACAAGTTTGCTTTTCTCAAATTAAGAGAATGAAAGGTAATGGTCACACTAAAGAGTTTCTATCTACAGAGTCCTAAAATATGTTTTAGCATCAAAAGAAAAGTTGTCATTTGACTCTATTCGTTAATGCCTGTTACAGATGTTTCAATATTTTCCCTCAAAATTAGACTTCTTGGATTCACTTAAATTCCTTCAGTTTAAGCAGTTTCAGTAGCATGTCTTCTTCATAAGAAGAACACAGCCAATTACTTCCTGTAAGTTATCTCAAATTCTAACAACAAAGAATATGAAACGTCACAGTAACAAGGAAACCATGACCTGGAGGGGGCAAGTACCTTCTTCAGACTGGTGTGGCTGGTCAGCTGCGGAACACTTTTCATATTCAAACTCTCCTATGGCAAAGAGCATTGAATACCTAACTACTTAAAGTTCTCCTAACCATCCTGCCTTGCCTAGGAAGTTATGACCTCAATATTTTAGTAACACTACCATACATGAATCAAATGAGCTCACCAGTCCAAAAGTAGCAATTGGTTTCAACTCTAACACACAGATACCAAGACAATGGAAGTTCCAGGGTCGGGAATAAAAAGGCAACACACCTACACACACATACCGAAACACACGCTCACGATGATGAAAGCAATACTAACTGGCTCTCTTCGAGTGCTTTCTCTGTGAGTAAATAAACGCTACATCGCTGCTGACCTCGGATACAGTCTTTGTAACATTCACCTTAACTGGCCCAACCCACTTTGGCTATGACGATGCTAAGTGAGAATAAAGTCTGAACGAAGTCACACCCTGTACTTCCACTGCTCAGAGGGCATTTCTAAAGATAAGTAACATAAATCAGAGAACTAAGTTGGATATCTTTAGGAAAAAAATCTACAATTAGTTTATAAAAACTGATTATTCCTTTCTGGTTTTCACCTCGAGTCAAGCGTAATACATAAATGTGTCCAATTAAGGAGGGCACGTGATGTAATGAGCACTGGGTATTATACAAGACTGATGAATCACTGAACTCTACCTCTGGAACTAATAATACACTATATGTTAATTAACTGAATCTAAATAAAAATCAATCAATCAATGTGTCCATACTAAGTCATGAAACAATCACATCAAAATGTTAGGGGACGCCTGGGTGGCTCAGTTGGTTAGGCGGCTGCCTTCGGCTCAGGTCATGATCCCAGCGTCCTGGGATCGAGTCCCACGTCGGGCTCCTTGCTCGGCAGGGAGCCTGCTTCTCCCTCTGCCTCTGCCTGCCTCTCTGTCTGCCTGTGCTTGCTCGCTCTCTCTCCCTCTGTCTCTGACAAATAAATAAATAAAATCTTTAAAAAAAAAAAATGTTAGGAGAGGTTATAGGTGAAGATAGATATAAGGGAGCAAAGAGAATACCTTCACTTCCTAGATGGTGATTTATCAGTTGTAGATCTTTAAAATAAATTTTCAGAGTCAAGTGAGAAGATGTTTTAAGACTTACATTTAGCTGCGGAGAGAAAGGCATAATGTTGGAAAAGTACTTGGAAAGAACTAATTCATACTCCTACCAATTTGCAGTGTTTGGTGGATAGATCATAGAGTTTTAATATCTCCATTTTCTGACAGATATATGGAAAAATAAACACCAATTTAGAATGCCAGGAAAGGCATCATTTTTCAAATAGATGAGGTTTCTGTGCAAATGTATGCCCTTTCTGAACACTCCTTAATGTAGTCATGTTGTACAAAAGACAATCACTCAGACTGCTCTTCATATTAGACAATTACCTGGCTCTAAAACAGAACGCTGGCAGGAGTCGATGAGCTGCCTCTTGTTTCTTGTTCAATATAAGCTGGATGTGAATGAAGGAAGGGACTGAACTCAGGTTGTAAAAATAGAACGAATTTGTTGGGAGGTGTTCATAAATCAATCAAGGTACTTTTCTGTCTATTATGAAGAACATTCCAAATTCATGTTGATAAAGGCTTTCACAGATTAAATAAAGAAACGTGTTCAGAACTCATACTATCACTTCTAGGGTGTGAAGTACTGAAAGTAGCACTCCAAGTTACTCGCTAAAAGGACAAGTACATTGCCAATAACTATTAACCCGCAAGATTATGAGACAATAGATTATATCATGTTGGGTGTAAAGACACACCAATGTTATACGCACATATTATAAACAAAGACAAAAGAGAAAGTCTATGGTTTAAGCAGTTAGTGTCAACACAACTGTGACTCACATTAAAGATAAGTCTCATTATACGCAGAGAGATAGCTAAACAATCACATTTTCCAGCAAGTGATGATTTGGAAGCAGCTGGCCACCTACACAGAGTTATTCTCATTAGGTCTCTTTACCCGTACCACTCTTTGCTGGTCCACAGTTCTGCAGATAAAGAAGGTGATCTTTTTTCTTTTTTTTTTTTGAGGGTGATCTTTATTGACTGATAGTAAAATCTACCTTTTTCAAGGCTCCTGGAAATAATTATTCACTCTACATTCCAAATGTCCAAAAATTACCAAAGAAAGAGTTGGAAATCTTGAAAAGTAGTTCACTCAGTCCACAAAAGTCTTCATGCACATTAGATGGTCATGGATTTCATTTTTATTTTTTATTTTTTGTCTTTTCTATGAAGTGACAGTGGGTGATAAAATTCAAGATACATCATAAGAAAATGGAAGATGGAAAAGTAGTAAAAGAAGAGTAATATGAAAACTAGAACCTGGTTGGTTGAATCTGGTAACATTTCTGCTACATAGGCTAAAATATTTATAAACTCTCCAGAAAGCTAAAGCAGCATCATGTAGTTAAAGTGAAGGGTTATTTAGAAGAATATTATAATTTATTAAGAAGGCTAAAATCGCACATAATTCTAGAAAATCTTACCTTGAAAAGACTGTTTGGCTCTTTCTACTAGTTCTTCTATTGGGTAACTGGCCAAATTTCCTCTGGCGTGTTTAGTTTTGCAGTAAGTACAAGCATTGAGGCACCTGTTCAAATGAGGCAATAAATGAGACTCAAATTTTTAAAAAAGATAGTACGCACTTAACATGGGAAAAGACCTAAAACATACACCAAGATGTTAATTTATAACACGTGCCACTTGAAATGAGAAACACTGAAAAACCAGTATCCATCATACTTCATACTTACTTTATTTCCACAAGGCACAGAAATTTACAACGTGCAATTCTTTTAAAGCTTCAACTATTCCCAAAAATAATTGCACAAATCACACAGTATTATCTCTAAATGAACATATCGATGAGGAACAAAGTTTATAAATGCTTACAGTGATTAAGTAATCAAAACAAATTCAAGATCCACATTTTTTTCTAAGCCACTGACATTGCTTGGTCACTATAAAAGTAGAAATTTAGTATTGCTTATGTATACTGTATTGCTTAGAAATAATAAAGCATATTCATTCAACTTTCAACTAATGATATAAGAATAAATAGGCAACATAGCATTCTCACAACAAAATACAACCTGAGAAATTTTCAGATAACATTTTTCACTCCTGAAGTCAGAAAAAATACATTAAAACAAATCCAATGAATACTCTATATTAGAGAAAGTAAATAAGGAAAATGACGTTAGTTTTGAAAAATACAAAAACAGATTTCCCAATTGTCTGTAGACATAATAAAGTCTTTGAAAAACTAAAATATTGGCTCTACTCTCATAATTTTTAAATATAATTTAAATAGATTTTGTTAACATAAAAAAAAATAGTTACAACATAATAGAACAGCCCTATGCCAAAAAGGCTCAACAACATTGAACAAAACCAACAAAGAAGTAACTCTTCATTGATTCAACTGCTAAAATGAACAGCAAGGTTTTAAAACACCATTATAATATAAATGTTTTAAAATTTCAAAATGAGAAAAAAATGAACTTTTAATAACTGAACCTGACCAATGCGTAATTTTGTTAATATGTGACTACGAGATACATATGAATCACTGTACTCAGCGGCCAAATATGCAATGCTTAATTTTTTTTTTTTTTAAGATTTTCTTTACTCATTTGAGGGAGAGAGAGAGTGAGAGAGAAAAACAGTATGAGCAGGAAGAGAGTAGAGGAAGCAGACTCCCCACTGAGCAGTGAGCCTGATGTGGGGCTCGATCCCAGGACCCTGAGATCATGACCTGAGCTGAAGGCAGACGCTTAACCAACTGAGCCACCCAGGCGCCCTGCAATGCTTCATTTCTGATAATTTTTGCATGGCACTCTTAAGTAACACATATATTTTCAAATGATTTTTACTGTTTATCCAACCACGTAACCTTAAAAAACTACCATTCTTTTCTTCCTAAGCTGTGTATGTTTTTTTTTAAGATAAAACACAGATTGTGATCTCTCTCTTAGGAGCACAAATTCTAGTCTCCCGGTTGTTAAAGGTCCTCTCTTCTCAATTTCCATCTGTTTTATAAGAAGGGAAAAGAGAAAACTGTTGTGGGCCTCTCTCTGAGAGGATAACTCACTTTTGTTTAGTTTTGACTGAGTATCAGACACTATTCTGGATGTTTTAGACCCATTATCTCATTCATCGTTCTAGAGTTCAGTGTTACTATCCCCATCTTACAGATGAAGAATCTACTTCAGAAATGTCTGATCATCACCTGATACCACAGAAATACAAGGAGACATAAGCTACAGAGCTGTTCACAGTAGGTAATGTGGAAGAAATCTAGAAGAAATGCACTAATTCCTAAAAACATACAACCTACAAAGATTAAGTCATGAAGAAATGGAAAATCTGAATAGATCCAATAACGAGTGAAGAGACTGAAACATATCCCACTGTGGAAAAGCACAGGACTGGAGAGAGTTTTACTGATAATTTTTGTCAAACATTTTAAAAAAGAATGAATACCAATCCTTTTCAAACTCTTCCAAAAAGCAGAAGCGGAGGGAATGCTCTCAAACTCATTTTATAAGGCTATTATTATCCTGATAGCAAAGCCAGATAAGGACATTGTAAGACAAGAGAACTACATGTAAATATTCCTCATGAATACAGATGCAAAAATTGCAATAGAATACTAGTAAATGAAATTCAACAGCATACTACACCGCAGTCAAGTGGAATTCATCCCTCAGAAACAAGGGTGGTTCAACACACGCAGATGAAGAAGTGTGACACAACACATTAATAGAATTGAGGACAAAAATCACATGTTCGTCTCAACAGAAAAACTATCTGACAAAATTCAACTCCAGTCATAATAAGAACATTCAACCAACTGGGTGCAGAATACTGTACCATGAGACAATAAAGACCATACATGACAAACCCTCAGCTAACATCAGACTCAATGGTGTAGGGGTCAAAGCTTTTTCTCCAAGATAAAAAACAGGACAAAGGCATCCATGCTTCCCATTTCTCTTAAATCACACTCATGTAAGTCCTGGCCAGAGGAATTAGATAAGAAAAATAAATAAAAGGCATCTTAATCAGAGAAGAAGTAAAATAATGTTTGCAGATGACATTATTTTTTTTTAAAGATTTTATTTATTTGAGAGAGAAAAAAAGACAGCAAGAGAGAGAGAGGGAGCACAAGCAGTGGGGGGAAAAGGAGAAGCAGGACTCTGGGATCACGACCCGAGCCCAAGGCAGATATTTAACAGATTGAGCCACCTAAGCATCATTACAGATGACAAGATCTTATCCATAAGAAATCCTAAAAACTCCGCCAAAAACCTGTTAGATCTAATCAATGAATTCAGTAAAGGTAGAAGATACCAAATCAACATACAGAAACCAAAAAAAAAAAAAAAAAAAAAAAACCTGAAAAACCAGTAGTATTTCTATACACTAACAATTTATCGGAAAAAGAAATACAGAAAATAAAGTCACTTACAATAACACCGAAAACAGTAAAATACATAAGAACATTTTTAACCATGGAGGTAAAAACCTCTACACTGAAAATAATAAGGCAATGATGAAAGAAAACTAAAGAAGATACAAATAATTGGAGAGACAGTCCATGCTCAGGGATTGGGAGATTTAATACTGTTAAAACATCCATACTACTCAAAGATGTCTACAGACTCAATACAATCTCTATCAAGATTCCAATGGCATTTTTTTACAGAAATAGAGAAAATAATCTTACAATTTGTCTGGAACTACAAAATACTCTTAATAATAGCCAAAACAGTACTGAGAAATGGGAACACAGGAAGCATCACATCTCCTGATTTCACACAATATTACAAAGCTATGTTGATCAAAACAGTATGGTACTGACTTAAAAGCAAATAGACAAGTGGAAGAGAAGAGCCCAGAAACAAACCTGTGCGTATACACTCAAGTAATACTTGACAAAGGAGCCAAGAGTATTCGGTGGGAAAAGATTGGTCTATTCAATAAATGCTGCCGGGAGAACTGGAAGTTCTCTTGCAAAAGAAGGAAACTAGATCACTGTCCTATGCCACTCACAAGAATTAATTTGAAGTGGTTTAAAGATTTAAATGTAAGACCAAAAACCATAAAAGTTCTAGAAGGAAACACAGGAAGAAACTTCCTTGACATGGGTCTTGGCAATGATTTTTCAGATGTGACACCTTAAAGCACAGCAACAAAATAAAAAGTAAGCAAATAGGACTACATCAAACTAAAAAGCTTCTTCACAGCAAAAGAAGTGAACAACAAAATGAAAAGGCAACCTACGGATTGGGAGAAAATATTTTCAAACCACACATCTAATCCATAATATAATAAGTGATCCAAATATTTGATTATTATTCCATAATAAGAAATTCCTAATATCCAATAAGGACTTTATGTTCAAAATATATAAGGAACTCAACAGCGAAAACAAACAAACAAATAATCCAATTTAAAAATGGCCAAAGAATCAAAATAGACATCTCCAAAGACATACAAATGGCCAACAGGTACGTGAAAAAGGGTTCAACATTACCAGTCATCAAGGAAATGTAAATCAGAACCACAGTGAGATATCACTTCACACATGTTATGAAGGTGATCATCAAAAAGACAAAAGATAACAAGTGTTGGTAAGGATGTAGAGAAAAGAGAGGGAACAGCTGGCCACTGTTGGTGGTGATGTACACTGGCGCAGCCACTACCAAAAAACAATATGGAAGTTCTACCAAAAGTTAAAAATACAACACGCATATGATCCAGCAATTCCACTTCCAAGTATATATATCCAAAAGAAAGGAAATCACAATCTCATATGTCTGCATCCTCATTGTCAGTGCATTATTCACCAAAGCCAAGACACAGAAACCACTTCAGTTTGTCCAACAGTAAGCAGATGAACAAAACTACGGTAGCATGTGCACGTATCCACACATACACAATGGAACATTATTCATCCATAAAAAAGAACATCCATTTCCAACAACATGGATGAACACTGAGGGCTTTATTACACTACGTGAAATAAGTCAGAGAAACAAAGTGTGTATGACTTCACTTTGTGAAGATCTACAAACAAATGTGAGATCTACAAAAAAGGTGATGAGATCTACAAACAAATTCATAAAAACAGAGAAGAGACTGGTGGTTGCCTGAAGTAAGGAATGGGGATGGGAAATGGGTGAACGCAATCTAAAGGTAGAAACTTCTAGTTAAGTTCTGGGAATGTAATATACAGCATGGTTATAATTACCAACACTGTATCTTATATTTGAAAATTTCTGAGAGCTAGATTTTCAAAGTTCCTATCACAAGAAAAAAATGTTAATCATGTGCAGGGAAATCTGTTTACTAAACTTACTGTGGTAAGCATTTCACGATATAGACATAAATCATTATGTTGTATACTCTGAACTTATACAATGTGATATATGTCAATTATATCTCACTAAAAATGGGCGGGGGGGTAGTCTAGTCAGTAGCTTGCTCAAGACATGTAGTTGAGGTTCAAATCCAGGCCTGCCAAATTTCAAAGTTCATGCTGTTTCCATACAATATGACTCCCCAGAATAAATGTGTGTCAAACACCCTAGTTACATACAGATGCAAATAATAAACTCGTCAATCATCTGACATGAGATGCAAGTAATGTAGCATACGGATTCAAAGATATGACCAGTACTATCATCCCGTATATGAAGTTAGTTGTCTAAAGCATGTGTTTCTCGCCTTTATTCTTTAGAAATCTAAGACTAAGTTTCTTTTCTATCCACTAGCCCCAAGTTATTTCACCCTTCTTTACAAATTGTTCTTCGTCCTCTTGCTGGCTCTGGGGCAAAATATGTTATCTCATTTGATATGCCATATCTTTTTAAATTCTGTTGCTCTCTGAGGCACCTGGGGGGCTCAGTCGGTTAAGCGACTGCTTTTGGCTCTCAGGTCATGATCCCAGGCTCCCTGCTCGGTGGGGAGCCTGCTTCTCCCTCTCCCTCTGCTGCTCTGCCTCCTTGTGTCTCTCGCTCTGTCAAATTTAAAAAAAAAAAAAATCTTTAAATTCTATTGCTCAGGTTCTCTCTGCCCTTCTCAGGCACCATAGTAACGTTCAATGCAGCAAGCCCTACCATTCCTTCACCTATAATATCCCCTTATGATGGGCAGTTGTCACTCAAGGTAAATCAGCACTCTTGCAGAGAATCTGTTTTCTTTGCCTCCTGAAACTACTTCAAGTCTCCTGACCCCTTTCTCTTATTTCTATGACCAATGGAGAGCTCCATAAATTAAGCAGACAATCTTAATAAAAGCTACTACTATTTCTGACTTGGGCTATTTCTTAAAAGTAACTATCTTGAGGGACACTGGACTGAAGAAGGGGAAGGAAAACAGAGGAAGTGAAGGGAAACATGTATTTGAAACATTCATAACATGAATGAATGAACACATGTAAAATATTTAGAACAGTGTCTGTACCTAGTAACTGATTGGTAACTGTTGGCCACTGTTTGTTTAATGTGACTGTTCTAAACAATTCTATAAAGAAATAATTATGCATTATCCTGTTCCAGGTATACCTAACTTTATGGAATAGATGTACTGCTGATGGGTTGGCTCAAACCAACTGTGGAAACCAAATTGTGTTTTCCTATGGGCTCACTTAATAAAGGTGGAAGTATACCCCCATGGAAAACTCCCTATTGAAAATCCACTACAACATCTTAATAAAACAGGGTGATATTTGGAAACATTTATAATAATCAAAATAAGCCAGTAAGCATATTACATTAAGAATTAAAAATATTCTTCACTAAACTGCTCCCCTAGGGTTAATTAGGGTTGTTGATGTGATATGTTTTTGAAGTTCTAAACTCTTTATTGTATAAGATAGGTTCATCCTTATCTGCAGTTATCAAAACATATTATTTTGATAAAGTGAAAATTTCTATAAAGTGTATTTCTTCAAACATGTTGTAACAGCACAATCTCAAGCATTAAATCTGCTAAGCCTTACATTTAAAAAAGAGAGAAATCAGTTATAATTCACAGGGAAAATAGGTACAACAAAATCAAAAAAGAAAGAATGAGTTTTTGATGACATTTAGGTTGAAAACAATTCCCTCCACCAACAGGAATTACAATAACCAATTATTTTGACATGACAAGCTTCTAACAAAATAAAGGGATTCATCATAGAAACCTTTACGAGATACTTTCGGTTATCTGTAAACAATTAAATAATTGTCTGGGAGTAGGAACATCAAGCCAATTTCTTCAACCGTCAGAAAACAAAAGATCTTTGAAGGTTGACTGTTGCAAGCCAAAACCAAAAGGAGATGCTGTGAAACTCCGAGGAAGATGGAAAATTCTGAAGAGCCCTCAAACTGTTCTGACAGAAGAATGAAGCGAGCACACCCCACCTACCACTCTGTGTGGATGTCCCGTGGCCACAGGCCAACAAGGAACTAAACACCTCAAAAGCAGAGACAGATTCAGCATCCAATTTAGCAGTGTAACTCGTAAGTCTTAAAAAGCATCTGTGGCAGAATATTTTTCAGTTATGGAAGCCAGAGAGATGAAATAACAATTTTCACAAATTAAAATAATTCAAAGGGCTCAAATGCATAACAAAATGTCAAATTTAATACCTAAACCACAGAAAGCAAATGAAAACTAAAAGTTTTAACATATTTAGGTTTTTTTTTCTTTTAAAGAGCATCTTTAAATATCACAAGTTCTGAAATAATTTAAAAATCAGAGTTATACTTCTAAAAAATTCACCATACTGATACCGTTTTTTATGGGGAAGGAAAAAAGCTTACGTGACTCAGAATTCTGTTTCTCTCTGTGTTTTAGGGTCAAAAATAAATTTAAATACCCCAAAATACTATTGGGGACTCAGACGTTAATACGTTAAAATAGCAAATTCAGTTTCGTCCACATAATTCAATCCATATTTACTTTTAATCAATTGACAAAGTACAATGTTCCTCAAAGCTTCAACCTTACCAAATAATAAGCCCCTTTAGAGAGCTAAACTTTACAAAAATCATGCTGTAGCGCCCGCCATGTTCTTCCACATCGAAGTAAAATGAAGCTAACCAAACCAAAACAAAAACAAAAAACTCCTCAAGAAACAAAAGGTTCACACAGGACAGGCTGTGCCAGACTTGGCTGTTCATAGCCTATTGTGAGCCCTGATCTTGGTTTTCAAAGTATTTCCAGGAATAGCCTTTTGATCTTTTAAGCAAATGTAAGAGATACTCCTATCATCGGGATCTGATTAGATCTTCAAATGATAACATAATACCTGTTTGCCAAGCTCGAAATCCTGACCAAGCAAAGAAAAAATGACATCCTTATTAAAAACTAACAAAATACAGTTCAAAATCCTTAAGTTTCCTGTGGTCAGGAAACCTCCAGCCTAGACTGAATCTCTCCACTGGGGTCACCAATTCCATCTTCTTTCCCCAACTCCAAGACCTTATTCTAACAATTACGAACTCTCTCTTCAACTGCTACCTTTCTGAAGTTGCTTTTCCTTTTGAAAAAGAAAGGAAAGGAGGGAAAGAAGGAGGGAGCTTAGCAGCAGCCAAACTTTCTCCTACTTACACTGAATTCAAACACAACTGCCAACTCTATTTTCTTCTTCTACCTCCATTAGCTACGGGGCCACATCCTTTGCTTCAAAAAGATGTTCTAACATATATAAGCTCTATATCCTTACTTCCCATTCCTTTTAGCTAAAACAAATTACCTTTATCATCACTACCCATCAATCTGTGTAAAAAGCACCACACCTTTAAAATCACCTGGTTTGGGTGGGGGAGGGGGACGGGGAGAGGGTTGCTAACAATAGTAAAAGGTGGTTGCTTTCCATGGCTTCATTCAGCCTCACAGAAATCCTGATATCAGCATTTTTATCACTAACTTTCAGAGAGGAAACTGAAGTTGAAAAAGTTTAAGAAATTTACCCAAAGTTACATAGGCAGCTCAATAAAAGATGACTCTAGCTTTTTTTTTTTTTTAACTAAACTCTACACCCAACCTGGGGCTTGAACTCGTGACCCTGAGATCAAGAGTTGCATGCTCTTCCAACTGAGCCAGCCAAGAGTCCCCAAAAATGCATCTATCTTATCTGAAACTCCTTTATCACTGATCGTACTTTACCTCCCTTAAGATGCAACTTACTGTGTGTAAGAACATATGATGGGTGGGGAGGATCCTAGGAGATGGTGGACTGGGAAGCTCCAGGAAAGGGTATCCTCACTGCAAGCCGAGAATCCATCTGATGTAACAATTTTGGAACCCTGGTGTCTGCTAACAGCTTGCAACTTAGAGGGGACGATCTGAATGGCAACTTTTGGGTAAATTCAGCTCTTAGCACAGGAGCAGCTACCCATCCTACCCATGCCTTACCCCTAGCCATGTGTTCCGACAGCAGCTTACACACAGCATGCGGGTGGTAGGGTGGGCAAAAAGGACCTTGCCCTCAGAGTATCAGGAATGATGATGATTGCCACTTCTTATCACAGAGGCTCAAAATGAAGAGGTGACCGCCACTGATGCACCTGCCCACACTGTTAAAAGTCTCTGTCTCTCTAGCTGAAATGACTGTGAGGAGATTTAAAGGGCCAGCATCCCACCTATCCCTTCATTTTTTCACTTTTTTCCCTTTGGGGAGCCCAGGTATTAATTAGGACACTCAAAAACAACTGCACATATGAGCAAAATTAGAAAGTGACCAGATACACCCAAAAAAAGGATCAGAAAAGACACGAGAAGATCTTACGTTCATATTTCAGGCTGATCCTCACCACAAACAAAGCATGCAACAATTAAAAAATACATCAACAATAACAAAACCCAGCGAAACCTGTGAAGGGGGAGAATCTCATTTCCCGAATTACCACATTATTAGATTCAACTGTCAGTTGTTGGAAGAAAAAAAAAAAAACATCACAAGACATACAAAGAAAAAGGAAAGTATGTCCCATTCAAAGGAAAAAAATATGTCAACAGAAACTGTCCCCAAAAAAGTCCCAAGGCAGATCTACTAGAAAAAGACTTTAAAACAGCTGTCTTAAAGATGCTCAAAGAACCAACAAAAAATGTGGAAATCAAGAAAACAATCGATGAAAAAATGAAAATAAAAGAACAGAAAGCACAAAAAAAGAAATTCGGAGCTGAGAAGTACAAGAATCAAAATGAAAAATTTACTAGAGGGATTCAGCATCAATAACAAAACACATGGGAATGAGCTGAAAAGGAGCACAGGTTTTATTGTTACTGACATTAAGCTGGTACACATTCAAATTAGTGTTAGAACTTTAGAATGTTATAGGTAACCCCCATGGTAACCATAATGAAAACAGCTACAAAATATAAACACAAGGAAATGAGAAAGTTACTTAAAACGTTCACTATAGGGGCGCCTGGGTGGCTCAGTTAGTTAAGCGGCTGCCTTCGGCTCAGGTCATGATCCCAGAGTCCTGGGATGGAGGCCCATGTTGGGCTCCGCACTCAGTGGAGAGTCTGCTTCTCCCTTTTCCCTCTCGCTTTGCCGGCCAATCTGCCTACTTGTGCGCGCTCTCTCTCTCTCTCTCTCTCTCTGTTGAAATAAATAAGTAAATAAAATCTTTAAAAAATTTTTTTTCATTATAAAAAATCAACTAAATGCAAAGGAAAACAAGAATGCAGTAAATTAGGGGCAAAGCTTTATAAGGCATACAGAAAACAGCACAAAGACAGAAGTCAGTCCCTCACCAGTAATTAAATGCAAATGAATTAAACTCTCCAATCAAAAGACAGAGGCTGGCAGAATGGATAAAAACACAAGCTCCAACGATATGCTGTCCATAAGAGACTCACTTTAGATCTAAAGACACAAACAGGTTGAGGGTAAAATGATGGAACAAGATATACCAAGCACTTATTACCAAGAGAGAGCAGTGGTTGTTATATTAATATCACACACAACAGGCATTAAATCAAAGAATGTAATGAAAGACAAAGAAACACATTATAAATTGATAAAAGATCTAATACCAAAAGAAGATATAACACGTACAAATACTTACACACTAATGGCAAACCATCAAAATATGAAGCAAAAACGGACAGAATTCAAAAAAGAAGTAGTTTTATAACAGTAGTGACTTTAATACCCTCTCAATAATGAACAGAACAACCAGAAAGAAGGAAAGCAGGCACAGAAAACCTAAGCAATACACTGAACCATCTAGAGGTAACAGAACATTCTACCCAACAGCAGCAGAATACACATGGCACATATTCCAGGACAGACCGTGTGTTAGGACACAAATTAAGTCTCCGTAGATCAAAAGTATCTTCTCTGAGCACAAAAAATGAAGTCAGAAATCAGAATACAAAAATTCACAAAACTGTGGGAATTAAACAACACATTTTTAAACAACCAATGGATCAAAGAAGAACATACTCACTGATGAAGGGAAACTAAAATAACCCCACACCAAAACTTACAGGACGCAGAAAAAATGGAACTAAGGAGAAAATTTATAACTATAAACACTTTTCTCATTTTAAAAGAAAGATCTCGGGGCACCTGGGTGGCTCAGTGGGTTAAGCCTCTGCCTTTGGCTCAGGTCATGATCTCAGGGTCCTGGGATCAAGCCCCACATCAGGCTCTCTGCTCAGCAGGGAGCCTGCTTTCCTCTCTCTCTCTCTGCCTGCCTCTCTGCCTACTTGTGATCTCTGTCCATCAAATGAATAAATAAAATCTTTAAAAAAAACTAAAAATAATAAAAAAAAGAAATATCTTGTATCAACACTCAAATTGGTAACTTAGGAAAAGAGAAAAAGAAGAAGAAACTAAAACCAAAGCTAGGTGAAGGAAATAATAAAGATTTGAGAAGGGATAAGTGAAATAGAGAACAGAAAAACATGAGAGAAAATCAACAAAAAAGCTGGTTCTGAAAAGATCCACAAAACAGACAACCTTTAGTTACATGCCCTGAGGAAAAAAAAAAAACACTCAAATTACTACAATCAGAAATGAAACTGGGACATTACTACCAAGTCTAAAGAAATACACAGGATTATAAGAGAGTACAATGAACAACGGTATACCAACGAACTGGATAACCTATTTGAAATGGACAAATTCCTGAAAACACAAAACTTACCAAAAGCAAGTCTTGAAGCAACAGGGAATCTAAATAGGTCTATAACTACTAAACAGCTTGAATTAGTAATCAAAAATCTCCTAACAAAGAAAAGCCTGGAACCTGATGGCTTCACTGGTGACTTCTACCTAACACAAAGAAGCAATACCAATCCTTCTCAAAGTTTTCCAAAAACTTGAAAAGAAGGGAACACTTCTTAACATATTCTAGAAGGGCAGCATTACCTTGATAGTAAAGTCAGACAATGGCACAAGAAAAATTACAGACCAATATCCCTTATGAACATGGATGCAAAATCCTCAACAAAATACTAGCAAACACATCTCATTAGCATAGTAAAAGGATTATGTATTAAAATCAAGTTGGTTTTATTCTTGGAATATAAGAATATTTCAGCATATGAAAGTCAATCTATGTAAGGGCACCTGGGTGGTTCAGCTGGTTAAGCATCTGCCTTCAACAAAAACAGACACATAGACCAGTGGAACAGAGTAGAGAGCCCTGATATGGACCCTCAACTCTATGGTCAAATAATCTTTGACAAAGCAGGAAAAAATATACAGTGGAAAAAAAAGTCTCTTCAATAAATGGTGCTGGGAAAATTGGACAGCTGTCTGTAGCAGAATGAAACTCGACCATTCTCTTACACCATACACAAAGATAAACTCTAAATGGATAAAAGACCTCAACGTGAGGCAAGAATCCATCTGAATCCTAGATAAGAACACAGGCAGTAACCTCTTCAACATCAGCCACAGCAAATTCTTTCAAGATATGTGTCTAAAGGCAAAGGAAACAAAAGCAAAAATGTATTTTGGGGACTTCATCAAGATCAAAAGCTTCTGCACAGCAAAGGAAACAGTCAACAAAACAAAGAGGCAACCCACGGAATGAGAGAAGATATTCGCAAATGACAATACAGACAAAGGGCTGATATCCAGGATCTATAAAGAACTCCTCAAACTCAGCACACACAAAACAGATAATCATGTCCAAAAATGGGCAGAAGACATGAACAGATACATCTCCAAAGAAGAACTACAAATGGCTATCAGACACATGAAAAAATGTTCATCACTAGCCATCAGGGAGATTCAAATCAAAAACACATTGAGATACCACCTTACACCAGTTAGAATGGTCAAAATTAACAAGACAGGAAACAACGGGTGTTGGAGAGGATGTAGAGAAAGGGGAACCCTCCTACACTGTTGGTGGGAATATAAGTTGGTACAGCCACTTTGGAAAACAATGTGGAGATTCCTTAAGAAATTAAAAATAGGGCTCCCCTATGGCCCTGCAACTGCACTACTGGGTATTTACCCCAAAGATACAGATGTAGTGAAAAGAAGGGCCTTCTGTACCCCAATGTTCATAGCAGCAATGGCCACAGTCAGCAAACTGGAAAGAACCAAGATGCCGTTCAATGGACGAATGGATGAGGAAGATGTGGTCCATATACACTATGGAGTATTATGCCTCCATCAGAAAGGATGAATACCCAATTTTTGTAGCAACATGGACGGGACTGGAGGAGATTATGCTGAGTGAAATAAGTCAAGCAGAGAGAGTCAATTACCATATGATTTCACTTACTTGTGGAGCATAACAAATAACATGGAGCACATGGGGGGGTGGAGGGGAGAAGTTAGTTGGGGTAAATTGGAAGGGGAGATGAACCATGAGAGACTATAGACTCTGAAAAACAATTTGAGGGTTTTGAAGGGGCGGGGGGTGGGAGGTTGGGTGAGCCTGGTGGTGGGTATTATGGAGGGCACGGATTGCATGGAGCACTGGGTGTGGTACATAAACAATGAATTCTGGAACACTGAAAAGAAATTAAAAAAAAAAAAAAAAAGCATCTGCCTTCAGCTCAGGTCACGATCCCAGGGTGTTGGGATCCAGCCCGAGTCAGGCTCCCTGCTCAGTGGGGAGTCTGCTTCTCCCTCTCCCTCTGCCTCTCCCCCACACTCATGCTCTCTTATGCTTTCTCTCAGATAAAATCTTTTTTTAAAAAATCAATCCATGTAATATGCCGCGCCAACAGAATTATGCAGAATAACACATGATCATCTCAACTGATGCAGAAAAAGCATTTGACAAAATTCAACATCTTTCTTAATGAAAACAATCAATAAACTAGAAACGGAAGAAAACTTCCTCAGCACAATAAAAGCCGTATGTGAAAAACAGTGAGGATCACAGTCAAGGTCAAAAACTGAAAGCTCTTCCTTTACAATCAGGAACAAGGCAAGGATGCTCACTTTTCCCTGCTCAACATAGTTCTGGAAGTTCTAGCTTGAGCAATTAGGCAGGTTCAAGAAACAAAAGGCATCCAAATTGGAAAAGGAAGAAGTAAAATCATCTGTTTACAGATGATATGATCATCTATGCAGA
The DNA here is from genome assembly GCF_010015895.1 of Lontra canadensis. Taxonomy (NCBI): domain Eukaryota; kingdom Metazoa; phylum Chordata; class Mammalia; order Carnivora; family Mustelidae; genus Lontra; species Lontra canadensis. The sequence continues at coordinate 19,219,762 of NW_022631015.1, read as the reverse complement.
AAATCCTAAAAATATACCCTAACATACACTGTAAGAATGAATGAACCCAGCAAAGTATCATGAACAAGAGTCAATATATAAAAATCAGGGGCATTGCTAAACACAAACAATGAAAAATCTGAAAAGGAAATTATAAAAACAATTTTGTTTACAACCATATCAGAAAGAATAATATATTTAGGAATTAACTTGATCAAAGTGAAAGACTTATATAATAAAAACTACAAAATTTTGCTGAAAGAAACTGAAAAAGACATAATGAAAACATACTGCATGATCATAGATTGGATAAATATTGTTAAAATGTCAATACTACCCAATGTGGTATACAGATTCAAGGCAATCCCTGTCAAAATCCCAAAGATGTTTTTTGCAAGGGGGATGGATCTCAAGGGACACCAAATAGCCAAAACAATCTTGAGAAGGAATAAAACTAAAGAGTTCACACTACTGATTTCAAAACTTATTGCAAAGCTCTACTTATCAAAAATTGTTTGGTATAAGCACAACACAGACTTATAAGCCAGTGCAATAAAATGGAGAACCCAGAAATAAACTCACACATACATGTTCAAATGATTTCCTCAAGGGTGCCAAGCCATTCAATGAGATAAGGACATTCTTTTCAACAAAGGATGCTGAGAAAACCAGATATGCACATGCAAAATAATGAAGTTGGACCCTTTCCTGACACCATATAAAAAATTAACACAAAAATGCATCAGAAAGCTAAACGTGTGACCTAAAACAACGAAACTCTTAGAAGAAAACATAATATAAAAGCTTCCTGACCTTGGATTTGGCAATTATTTCTTGGATATGACACCAAAGGCACAGGCAAGAAAACAAAAAAACAAACAAACTGGATTTAAGAAAAATTAAAAATTTCGTTCGCCAGAAGATACTTTCAACAGAGTAAAAAGGTAACCCACATAGTCAGAAAAAAATTATAAATCATATATTTGATAAGAGATTAACGAATTACAGAGAACTCCTAAAACTCAACAACAACAAAACAAACAACCCAATTCAGATATGGGCAAAGGACTTGAACCGACATTTCTCCAAAGATATACAAATGTCCAATAAGCACATGAAAATAGACCCAATATGACTACTCATTAGGGAAATGCAAATCAAAACTACAATAAAATGTCATCTCACACCCATTAGATTAGTTACCAAAAAAAAAAAAAAACCAGGAAACATTAAGTGTTGGCAAATATATAGAGAAACTCGTGCACTGTTGATAAGAATGTAAAATGGTACAGACACTGTGGAAAACAGTATGGCAGTTCCTCCAAAAATTAAAAAAGTAGAATTTACCAGCAATTCTACTTCTAGGATGTAGCAATTTCACTTCTAGGTATATATGCCAAAAAACTGAAAGCAAGTCTTGAGAAGATATTTATACACCCGTTATCTGTAACAGCAGCATTATTTACGATAGCCAAAACGTGGAATCAACCCAATGGCCACTGACCAATGAAAGGATAAGGAAAACACACTGGACTATTATTATTCACCCTTAGAAAGAACGAAAATTCTGTGATGTGCTAAGATGTGTATGAGTTTTGAAGATAATCTACTAAATGAAATAAGCCAATCACAAAAAAAAAAAAAAAATGCTGTGTGGAGTCCACTTATATGAGGTGCTCAGAGTAGCCAAATTCAGAGGCAGAAAGTAGAATGGCGCTGCCAGCAGCTGTGGGGAGGGGAGAATGTGGAGTTATTGTTTAAGGGGTCCAGAGTCTCATTTCACAAGATGAAAAGAATTATGGGAAGGGATGTTGTGATGATTGCACAAAAATGTGAATGCATTTAATACGACTGAACTGTACACGTAAAAAGTTCAGATGATAAAATTTGTATTATGTGTATTTTACCACAACAACAAAATGAAGAATACATGATTGTGTGTTTAATACTCTTAGTGGTTGACAATTTACTTAGGGAACAGGCATTATTTTACTTATTTTACTGAGTGTCATAAAATCCTACACAGTGCCATGTACACAACTAGAGCATCCATTCCCAAAGCTATTGGTGATTTCATAATAAACCAGACCAGCTGTCAAGTCAGTCCCTGGCTACAGAGCCATAAAAGGTCAGCTGGCATTTATAACTGTATCTTCTTAGAAACAAATCCAGTAAGATACAGTGAGGTGGGGAAAGGGAAACCAGGAATGGAGAAGACGCAAGGAGACCATATAGATCTTGCCAGACGAAAGGATGAGCTGCTTTCCTGTCTTCAAGGTCAGGCAGCTGGGAACAGGAAACGGAAGCTTATAGACTAGAAGGATTTGGCCAGAGACCATACACAGGATATAAGCACAACGCAATGTGTATACCATGTCAAATACACTAGCCAGTAAGAGAAATCAGAGGGCCAAAGTATTCATCAAAGACCATCTGTATTCAAAGTACACTTTCCATCAGCAGTTCCAGACCTTGAGATGTCAAGAGACATCAACTTTAAAATGCACGCACTTACACCTGCCCTACCAAATTGGGCGCCAACTTTTCATTTTGCCAAGTAAAGACATTAAAAAACAAAACAAAAGTCAAACTACCCTGTACTGTCATTATTTTATTTAAAAAGAGCCCATTTCAACACCAAAATAAGAGGAATATCATGATAAAAAATCAAATATTTAGCTGCAGGAAAAATTCACTGCATTTTCTTTATATTTCACCAGAGACCAGCAAAAATCCATCAAGGTCTACAGAAACCATTGCTGCAGATGATTTGATAGCATCTACCTAAGTTGCCTTACATTTCTATGATAACCTCTAGAACTGAAGATACACAGATAAAAAATAGAAAAGGAAAAAATAAAAGGCATCACTGAATATACTGGCCTGGGTCAGATGACATACCAATTAATACACAGAAGAAATATAATAAGTAACAATAATTCCAGCTGGATTCTGAGCTTGTTCTATTTCTAGCCAGTGGTTTACTCCCTGGGAGACAAGGTCCCACACCCATAACAGCAACAACTGTTTTCTGAATGTATTGACCAAAATAGCGTGGTGGAAGATGATGAAATTCTGTCAACTGTAAGGCACATACTTTTCCAAAACTTTTCTTCTATTCCACGTACAATGCCATTTTTAGTTTTCTAAAACAATAACAGCAGTACAAAAGATTAATGTGAAGCTATTATCTGCACCGTTCAAAGAGACCACTGAAGATACCTGCGGCCACCAAATTATACTGACTAGTGAAGCACAGACAGCTGGGCCATGGGAGCCGGGGGACCCCTACAAAGTGACTCTGTTACAGACTTGAATTAACTTATGAGTATCCACGCTGGGGGTGGGGAGAGGGGTAACAACAACAACACAAAAACAGGGCTCCTGAAGGCAATTATTTCTCTCCTATCACAGTAGACTTTACTTAGGCACTGTGTGTATACATCATATATAGCGATATGTGATCAGATTAAGGCATATGTATTTGTAAGAAATAAACATATATGACTTATCCCTTACAATATAATTCTGCCATGTAGGGCATATCCCCAATATATCTAAAGTCAAAAAGCAGTAACACACACTCTTTTAAAAAAAAAATATAACCAAGTAGATGAATATTTGTATATAAAGCACAAACACAGACACACATACACACACACACAGTTTCCCCTTCTTCCACCGCTAAATGTTCTCTACATTTTGGAGGGGATTTTTGTTGTTATTGCTTTGTCTTGGTTTGGGTTTTGGTTTTTCCTTTGGGATGCTTCTTCTTAGGTACAAATATGGGGCCCCCTTACCAACTACAACCACGGAACCAAAGAATGTGAATTTGTAAACAATAGTACTATTCTTATCCTCCTGAGCTGAAGCCAAATTTACATGATGATATCAGAAATACCATTTATTTACTTCCTGTGGCTCAACAGTTAACACTTACTGCTATCAGACTAAGGAACACTAGAACTCCACTTCCAAATATTCTAAAGGACAACACATGGAAGGAAGACCGACTTGGGGGGGTTTAATCCCCTGAAGGCTTTGCCACCCCCCCAACACACTAACCCTAACAGCAAGGACAACAACCCCTGATTCGTAGAACTCAGAATATATTAAAAAGTAAAGACCTGTCAGCAAAGAGAGCTTATTGTTTCTGCTTCCTCAGCGGCCCTGGAGGCTGACGTCTGCCGGGGTGAAATTTCACAGGAAACACTAGCCAAAGCTAATTCCATAACCTATAACAGGTACCACATTTTGGTGCCTGGGATAAAAGGTATTGTTCTAACACGGGTCAAAACATCCTGCGAAAAAAAAAGAAAAATCTTATATTTCAACTGTGTTGAAACTAGAAGGCTAAATTCAGATAACTGTCTAACCTGTGTGGGAAAATAACAAATTGTTTGGGTCAAATAATGGTGTGAGTAATTATATAATGAAGAGAAAGGAGGCGTTTTAAATTGAAATGGAAAAGTAATGCCTCAGCATTTATGCAATTACACACCATTTTCATTTCAACAAATTCTCCAAATTTGAATATTTCAACTCTAATTAGCATTAAAATAATCCAAGTAAAATTCAACCGCCTATCTCTAGCTTTTGGAGCTCACTAACTAAAGCAGGGCCAAGACAAATACCGGTTTATCAGAGATAAAATGAGTGAACCAGCAGGTCCTTAATGGACAGGCACTGGCTGCCCTACCTTCCCACACCTCCTGGAAGAAAAGCTTTTCCCACTGGGGCCTCAAGGTTTAGATGCACGCTCCCCTTCATACATATTACCCCTTATTTCCTCGAAAGACTGTCCGATTCCCTCTTGATTCGTCAACAACTCTCTTTCTTTATTGGGACAAGAGGGAGTGATTAAAAGCTACCCCCCCTTTAAGTAGAGAATTCAATCCTTTTTAAAGAACGATTAGGCTGTTTTCAGAAACATGAGGACAGAAAAGGGATTTTGTGTCTCAGATGAAGGGAATCGTGTAAATGCAAGAACTAGAATAGGAACATTAAAGAACAATGTTTTTGAGTTGAGCAATATGCCCGCTGAGAAACCTCCTTTCCAAGAGGCAGAGGTATGCACAGGTTATACCCCAAGGAAGCTACCCTCTGAAGGAGGCAAAGGTAAGTATTAAGCCGCTTTTGGCTCCCCAGCAGGCCAGAGTCACACAGGCAGACATCAAGGTATGGAATGTTTCCTTTGTTTTAAAAAAAATCAACCAAGGCACATACGTAAGACTGTTTATCCAAATATTATCAATCAGGCTAGGTACCTAAGTGCCCACAGCTCCCAAATAGTACAAAATAAACAATAGGAAATGCTGTATATTAGCATTTCCCAGAGTACATTCCTTGCCGAACCTCAAATGTTCACTTTCCGGGCGCCTGGGTGGCTCAGTGGGTTAAGCCTCTGCCTTCGGCTCAGGTCATGATCTCAGGGTCCTGGGATCGAGGCCCGCATCGGGCTCTCTGCTCAGCGGGGAGCCTGCTTCCTCCTCTTTCTCTCTATGCCTGCCTCTCTGCATACTTGTGATCTCTCTCTCTCTGTTTCAAATAAATAAATAAAATCTTAAAAAAAAATGTTCACTTTCCTGTTTTTCAATAGATCCTATAGGAAAATCCTTTCTTATATTCCCAAATATCTCCTATCTTATTGGACTTTTTTATTTTCTAGATTAAATAGTGAAAACTGGTTCATGTTAAGATTTTTCAAGAGAAAAACTTTCTAGCTTGGCTTCATAAGTCCATTTCTAGGGAAGCTCCCTGACTGCCAACAGGAGTGAAAATTGGTTCGCTTCAGAACCTGTTAACAAGTGTTAAAAATCCTTATTGTATTTTCCCGAATATTCCCCTCTATTTCCAGTCTAATAAACATTCATGTTTAAGTGTTCAATTTGTATACACTGTATAAAAAAAAATCTTTCCGGGGCATATGGGTAGCTCAGTGGGTTAAAGCCTCTGCCTTTGATTCAGGTCATGATCCCAGGGTCCTTGGATCAAGCCCCACATTGGGCTCTCTGCTCGGCGGGGAGCCTGCTTCCCCACCACCGCCCCCCGCTTGCCTCACTGCCTATTTGTGACCTCTATCAAATAAATAAATAAAATCTTTTTAAAAAAATCTTTCCAAGAACCCAGTCCTAAAAATAAAACACTCTGGACGGCAGAGTAATGAACAGTCAGCTAATAGTTGCACAATGCTTACTGTGTGAAAGGCACTGTTTTAAGCACTTTGCATATATGAAAACACTTTTAATCCTTATATCAACTTCATAAAGTCTGCGTTTTTATTGCCCTTCTTTTACAGATGAAGAAACTGAGGCAGAATGAGACTAAGTAATTTATTAAAGGCTACTGATGAGTGGTGAGGCTGTGATTTGAAACTCAGAAGCCCTAGGTCATGCTACTTCAGTACACAAATCAAAATGTGCTGCACAAACACACACTGCTTCCATTGATATGTCCTGACATCCACGACCAAATGTCAATCCTAGGGCACTGGAATTTCATCATGACAGGGGCTCCTGGGTGGCTTGGTGGGTTAAGCGTCTGACTCTTGGTTTAGCTCAGCTCGTGATCTCAGGGTTGTGAGGTCGCGCCTCAGGCTCCATGCTCGGAGTGGAGTCTGCTTGAGACACTCTCTGTCCCTCCGCCCGCCCCCCACCACTTGCTGCTCATGCTCTAATAAATCAACAAATCTTAAAAAAAAAATGTACACTTTGATCACAGTTGCTATAGGAATGTATCTGTGAAGTCATGAACACCAAAGGTTTCTTGTGTTGCTTCGTCATATTTCCCTCCAGTTCCTCTGTCACCTCTCCACCCCTGGACACATCAATTGTCCCTTTTCTCCCTCTTCGTATTCATGATAACTTAGTTTTGTAGAATTTTATATAAATAGAGTCATAGGGTATATACTCTTTTTTGTCTGACTTCTTTCGGCCATCTTGCAGAGTGTTATCAACAGTGCACTGCTTCTGAGTCCTAAGCAGTATTCCACGGGTTCCATGTTTTGCCAACTTCTCCTCATGAGGCAGGGGTCAAAAGAGGGAGACAGAAAGCCTGACTTGTTTTTTCTTATTTGCTTCCTGTCTCTTAGATGCACCCGTTTCTAACCCTAAAAGAGAGGGTCTAACATCCGCACTCTTAACCAAAGAGTGAATACCTTAAATTTCATCATTGCTCCAAGCACTGATTATGGTTGCTTCAAGAAAAAGAAAGGTAAGTGTTATAAAAATTAAGAATGAAGAAATGTGTTGCCTGCTCTCTATAGCCTCAAGATAAACTTAGGCTGAAAGCGAGAGGAGAAAAAACAGAGAGGCCCTCTCTGCCTCTACAAAACCCCCAAAAGCTAAAATTTCAGTAATGTGGACTCCAGCATGGTCAAAATGCAAACCAACCCACCAGCCAACCAGCCAACCAACAAGTCAAGTTGTGGAAGCCAAGCTAAGGCTTGAGAAAGCAGAGGGTTAGAAGTTAGAGATTCTCAGGAAGAGGAGAATGGAGCCAGGACACCTAGCCCCCCACCCAGGGTCCTTTCCCCAGCACCTACCACTCTACCCCTCCTCACAGGTGTACCCTTGCCTAAAAAAGACGACAATAAACTTTGTTGTGAAAAGGCAGTTAAGATGCAGTCTAAAGGCAAGGAACAAGCCAAGGCCAGGATAGGGTAGTGGCTTTTAAATTAAGAACCCAGGGTGGGGGACGCCTGGGTGGCTCAGTTGGTTGGACAACTGCTTTCGGCTCAGGTCATGATCCCGGAGTCCTGGGATCGAGTCCCGCATGGGGCTCCCAGCTCCATGGGGAGTCTGCTTCTCCCTCTGACCTTCTCCTTGCTCATGCTCTCTCTCACTGCCTCACTTTCAAATAAATAAATAATTAATAAAAAAAGAAAGAAAGATTTAAAAAAAAAAGAACCCAGGGTGGGTGGAGACTTCATGCCCTGACAGGCAGAGAGCAGATGACCAGGCAAGGTCTCTGACTATGTTTACTGCAAATGCAACTGACCCTAAACCAATCGCAGTCCACTTAGTTTTTAAGGGAGTTGATTTGCCAACGAAACCACGAAAACCTGCTGAGCGTCTAAGTCGATGGTTCTTAAACTAGAAGGTGCATCTGATGCTCCAGGGGGACAGATCGTTGGAGCGCCTGTTCTGATGCGTTAGGTCTAGGGTCACACCCCAGAATCTGCTAAGTTTCTGGTCCGGGGACCACACTGAGAACCACTGCTCTGACTCAAGCCGAGGTCCTTCCCTTCTGATCCCGTGGGCGAGGTGAGAGAGTTACTAGAAGCTGCTCAGTCCTTCTCAAAGGCCACGGCAGATGTGCCATGAGGACAAGGGAAAGGAGACGCTCTCAGACATCAGCATCACGTGTTGTCAAATACGCGAAGACATGAACCTCCTGCCAGTCCAGGGGTACTCATCACTCCTGGGCCAGGAAAGGGTGAGCGGTGCTCACTGTGCTTCCTTTTCCGTTACCTCCTCTACAGATGGAAACTTGTACTATGACCACACTGCTCTTGCTCGAGCACTAGGAACAGACATGTTGTTCTTCTGCCACAGGGCTGCAGGTCCATGAGGCACTCCATCAGATCTGAGAAAGACAACCTTGGGTCACCTAAAGATCTTGGTCTTGGAATGAGATGAGAAGCTGAAATGTCCTCCTCTGGGGGAGATAGTGAGAACGTTTCGTCTACGGGCAAAGTTTCATTCAGGACACACATAAGAGGAAGAATATATTTGGATGTTTGGGAGTGAAAGGCTGAACTATAGGGCATGCTGTTAGACCTCTGTCCTGGGCATAGTCCCATTCCCATCCTGAACGAATACTGGTTTTGTCATCCATGAAGCTCAAGAGAAGTTATCTACAGCACCAATTCTAGAGTTTTCTAGGGCATGGTTAATCAAAGAGAAGTCCCTTTTCCTCTTCTAATGAATGGTTAGTCCCAGAACTCAGACCTAAGCCAATCAGCACATGGCCATTAGTTCATACATGGAAAAAAGGTAAAATTCAAGGAAATGCACAGAGAGTTTGAAGAAAGCATTCTTTTGCTCTTAAAATACTGCCCCTTTCTTTTACAGCGTAGGAACAAAAGACTATCGGACCCTGAGGCCAAAAGCCAGAGGAAGGTATAGCCAAAGAAATCACTGAGAAATGCAGACAAAGCCACTGGATTAAGGCGTAACATTTAACCTTGAGTTATGCAAGTCATCATATTTCATTATCATTAGGAAATCTGTGATCTGCCGTTGAAATGTATGGATCCAAATAACCAACAGAGCCACCAAACCCCACTAAGAGTGCTGAAGAACCAGTTAAATAGTGTTTGCACAACAGTTTTGTACCTTCCTTAATCTGAACCATTTTTTTGAATTTCCATGCTTTCTAGGTGCCAACTGTGAGTAACGCCTCATACTGGGAGATTTTGAAATTTACAGGATGGACAGTCCTTCCCTCCAAATTAGAAAAGAATCACAGGGTTAGGACATTATAGAAGCTCTATAAAGGATGTCTGGGTAATTTGCCAGGTTTCTAAATCTGGAGAACTGCTAAGACTCTGGAATCATAAACACCACCATGTTGATCACCTCGGCGGGGGAATCATCCCCTTAAAAGGTACATCCTTCTAGTTCAATCCTAACGTTTTAAAAATAAGAAATGGACACCAAGTGATTGAGCTAATTAATTTGAAAAAGCAAAAATCATGTTTTCTAAGATGTAACTTCACCACTGGTTGTTGTCCACCTTTTCTCCTGCCCAAAGACCGTGCTGAGCTGTGCCCCAGTCCCACCGACAGCAGTGGCCCTGAACGGGAGGAGAGGTGCAGAAAAGGTGGGCTGTCAGAGCATCACTAGTCTAGCCTTACCAGACTTACTAGTAGAGTCCTATACAATTTTCTTCAGTTTGTTTTGGATTTTTAAATTTGGTCCCAAATTATAGGACTCCAAAATTCATTTACTAAAAAAAATTCTTTGTGGCACAAATTCTCTGCCTTAAGGAATAAAATATAAAGGTGCACCTGGATGGTTCAGTTAAGCATCTGCATTTGACGCTTGATCATGATCTCCACAGCCTGGGATCGAGCCCTGCATGAAGCTTCCTGCTCAGCAGGGTGTCCACTTCTCTCTCTCTCTCTCTCTCTCTCTACCCCCCCGCCCCTCCCACTGCTCATTCTCTCTCTCAAATAAATAAATAAAATTTTTTAAAAAAGAAATAAAATATAAATAGTAGAATCTTGAATAGTATTTTAAATTACCGTGTTCAACTTCATGTAATTTTAAAGTGTTACAGGGCCAAAAGATAATGTTGAACTTTTCTTTGTCACTGGGTTTGTTTCACTTTTTTAAGGATGTAAAAGGGAGTCCTATTTATTTCTACTAACAATTAATGTATTAATTTTTGCTAGTTATCATTCTAAAGTTAGGTGAAAAAAAACTCCAGCTATGATGATGTCATGGGTTGATAAGAATCCATTTTAAAAGAACAACAAACCTATTTTAAAAATCTGTTTACATAAAGAAATCCATGATCATATTCACACTGAAAATAGTTTGTTCAAGTACGTAAAGGTGCACAGTTATGTCTGCTGGCCTGTAAGCAAGCCTCTTCCATACAGATGAGAAATCAAAATTAGCACCAACCTACCACACTCTCAGTGCAGAATTTAATGCTACTTGTTGTGTTTTGTCATCTCAGTCTTCTTGTGAGCCTGAAAAATAATACTGTTTTCCAAGGCCACTTGAACATCAGACTCTACCTAATGCTACAGTCACCTACTTTGCTGTTAACCCAGGGAACTGAACTTAAAGGGCGATGCCTTGCATTTCATCTACCCAGAGAGGTTCTGGTGGAATGCCGAAACAGTGGATGGGCCTAAGTCACCTCTGTAACACATTAGTCACTGTATCAGGTGCGCGGGAATTAAAGTGAATCTGGTGAGGACCAAATAGATCACCTCGAGATTTTGATGAAATCTAATGACTGGTTCTTAAAATAAAAAATGCACGCAACACAAAATTCTACAGACAGCAGGAGTATAACATGGTGTAGCCAGTGTGGACAATGGTATGCTGGTCTCTCAAAATACTTGACATAGAATTACTATGTGATCCAGCAATTCTGATTCCAAGTACATACACCAAAGAAATGAAAGCAGGGACTTAGACAGACTTCACACACCAATGTTTAGAGCAGCATTCATCTCAATGGTCAAAAGGTAGAACAACCCAACCGTCCATCAGTGGAAGAACACATTAAAAAAACGTGGTATATAAATACAATGGGCCATTGCTCAGCCTTAGGAAATGTAATTCTATACATGCTAAAACATGGATAAATCAGAAGGAAACATAGTGCATGATCCCACTTACATAAGGTAGAGCAGTTGTTGGGGTTAACATAGAGCATGAAGTCAGCCATAACACCCGGCTTGCTAAAATGTGACAGAGAGGCCGCTGGGGGCAAGGGAAGGTGTTGGAGGAGGACGCAGACTTTTGGAATGCCCAAGCCTGCGTGACTAGTCTGCCGTAGGAATGCCGCGGGGAGCTACCTTCCCCGAAGCCTTCTTAGCCCCAACAGGTGCCCCGTGATCTAGGAGACACATGCATTGTCCCCTAAAGCTATGTTGCGCAGAACTCGTAGAACAATACAGCACGTTGTATCTTTCCCATAATCAGACTCTTCTATTTTCTGTAAGAGCCCTTGCCACACATCACTTGCTTTAGAAACAGAGTAATAAAGACTGATGATTACCCTGAAGCACGAATAAAGGTGAGAGCAAAGAAGAGCAAAGGTCTTCGTCCGGGAGCGTGGACCCCCTTGCCCTCTCCTCTCTTTCACAGCAAGCGGTCAAGTTCATAAAGAGGGAACACTGAAGATAGGTTGCCAGGGCAGTGGGGTGTGGGGAGTTACTGTTTAACGGGTACAAGTTTCAGGCTGGAATGATGATAAGGTTCTAGAGGTGGACAGTGGTGATGGACACACAAAAATACGAATGCACCTAATGCCACTGAACCAGATTCCAAAAAATAGTTAAAATGGTGAATTTTATGTTCTGTGTACTCTACTGCAATATAAAAACAAAAGAGTAAAAGACTGGTTCATGACAACGATGCATCATAAAAGCTTCAAAAAAAAAAAGTAAAATTCTATAAATAATTTCAAGAGTTCACAGATCACTTGAAGATCAAAAACAAATCCCAAGTTATGAACTCCTGCTGAAGTTCAACAGAAATATAATGCAACAGGCACCGTAGGACTTTTTATAGACATTAGCTTTCTGTGATCCCTGCGAGGACTGCCAACAAAATCCCATGCCTAAAATATAATGAAAGTTGATTAAAACAGCAGAAGTTTTTCTCCTGCTCTGAAGTTGTCTTTCCCACACTAAAATAGAGCAACAGCAATCCACATTTGTTGTTTATGTTTCATCACTGTTTTCAGACAGAACAAGAGATCTGCTGCCTACACACCATTTCTCAGCATCAACACCCATTTCCTTATGCAATTTTAAGTTCTGTTGGCAGGTTAGAGACATTTTTTCCGACCACAGACAAAAACTTCTTTTGATACAGTTTATGTGAATGTTCAAGGAAATGTTCCCAATTAAAAAAAATAATACTATTTAAAACAATAATATGGAAGAGTATCCACAGTCAAGAAAACTTACTTAAGTGGTAATCCAAAGAAAACTAAAGTTCCAGAGATAAGACATACAAGACTTGGCAGTTACTTGGTTGAAAATCACCTGTCTTTACTTTTTCAACCAGGAACCTAGGAAATGATAAAAGAAGTAAATCCACCCCCCCACACACACAAAAAGCAGAACTCCACTACTGGGTCTTCCACACAGCTCTACAGATAACCTTTTTGTTTTTAGCTTGTTTTTAATGTTTTAAAACCGTACTTTGCCATTGCCCTTGATAGTGAAGTGTTTTACTTCAACTGTTCATTTCTTAAGAGTTATAGATGAAAAGTGGTGTCTCACTGGAAATTTTTAGTTTTGAAAATTTAAATCTTAGTACACTCTTTTAATATATGGTAAATAAATCTTTGTTGCTATTAACAAATTTTTGTAAAACTAGACAATCACAAAGGTGTCCAATGACAGCTAAGACTCATATGCACCTACTAGCCAGTGCCAGGCCCTATGCATATATACACCTTTTTTTTTTTCTTAAAGATTTTGTTTATTTATTTGAGAGAGAGAGAGAGTGGGAGAGAACACAAGTGGGGGGAAGGGTCAGAGAAGGAGGGAAAAGCAGGCGGAGGGAGAAGCAGACTCCCCACTCAGCAGGGAGCCCCATATGGGGCTCAATCCCAGGACCCTGAGATCATGACTGAGCTGAAGGCAGACACTTTACCAAGTCAGCCACCCAGGCGCCCCCACCTAGGCACTTTATATACATTAATTAAGTTAATCCTGAAAACAACCTTGGGAAGCAGTACTACTACTATTCCCTGTTTTACGAAGACAAAACTGAGGCCTGGAAAGATACAGTTATTTGACAAATAGCACAAAGATCACGGAACCAATTAAATGGTAGAGCTACTATATAAGCCCAGATCGTCTGCCTCTGACACACCTTCTCTTAACCATTACACATAGAACCTGTCGTAATATATGGAGAAAATAAAGATGATTTTGATAATGCCGAACAAGTTCTTTAATAATGTAATATAAAATATTTCAGTTGTCTCTTTGATCACAGTATTGTTTGCTCTCCTAAAAAACTACTAACTACTGCATTAGAGAGTATAATTCATAGGATTAAACAAATTAGTGGAATCTAAATTTTTGGTACTACGCATGACCGAGAAGGAAGTCACAGAGACTGAGGCCTACTTCTTTATTTTAATCTTCCCCTAACTTTGCAATCAATATCCAAGCACAAAAACAATGTCAGTGCCAAGAGGATTGGCAGTTCCTCAACCAAGAAATTGTCACATCAGTCCATAAAGAGAAAGCATAGATGACTAATCAAACTTTCATAAACAGACATGCAGTTGAAATTTTTAATATATTAACTTCTAGATGTTGAAGTAGGTAAGTTGTCCAAAATAATTAGAGGTTTGGAGGAAGGGCTTAGTTCATGATAACGATGACTCACATGTGTCTCACAGCAAAACAAAAACCACCAGACGTTTATCTCTTAAAAAACAAAAGACACTGAGTCTGGCACCAGCCTGCCAAGCAAGAAGTACCACGTGCAAGTCAGACACTTGTGTGCCGTTTAAAAATAAAAAAGGGAGATAGGCATGTGACGAGTGATGACTTCTAAACCTGACCTTCTCTGAAATACACAATTCCATTTATAACTTCCCCCCCAAATCAAAATACCTGAAAATAGCAAGTTTCACAAAAGAAGCAAGAAAGAAAAACAAAAAGGAAGTTTTATGAGCCAGAGGATAAAATATCTTACAATAAGAAACTACTGTATTTAGGGAGAAAGAAAGTAAGAGCTTTTGGTCACAGTGGCTGTGTTCATTTGGCAGGTTCCTCTGCTCCCCAAATCCATGTACAAGTACTCAGGGAGGCCAATGTCTCTCTCCTCAAAGTGACTAGGCTGAGTCCACTGGTATAGGGGATTGGCTTCTGGTTAGAGAAATTCTTACTCAAAACTCTGGTTTCTGTCTCTAAGGAGAAAGGCTACACACAGATTGAAGGTTGCCACATCAATTTAAATGTAGATGCTGTTGGAAGAGAACATTACATAATTATATGTAGCAAGAACACATCTTCCGAGACCAAATTCAGGTCTGTGAGTAAAAAGAAAGTTAATCTCCCGAAAAAGTAATGCAATGTACTAATCTTCCAAAAAGGATCTAAAAAAATAAAATCGAGAGGAGCTATAAATCCAACAAGGAAATATCATAAAAAGAGACTGCAGGGGAGTAGGGGGCCTGTCAGTACAGTCTGCCTGGCCATATTTGGAACTTGGCAATACTTTCATTAAGTCACAACTAATAATAACTTGAGGATCAGTAAACTGGGACCAACTTAAAATTCATTAATTAGCCCTGAATTGTCAGTAACAGTTTTTAAAGTATTTATAGTAAATACAGCTTGTCACTAGGGATCTGCTTTCATGTCACAAGTCCTGCCAAGAAGAATTAAGCCATACTTTAAAAGTTCACGAGAGCTGTCATAAAAGCACAGGGTGTGATGTGATGTAATACTGCTTACAACTAAAGTAACAAAATGAGAAAAACAAACAAACAAACCACACACACCCCCCCCCCCAATCCATAGCATCTAAGAGCGCGGACTCTCTGTATCTGCTCTGAGACTGGAAGCAGTTCCTTCACGAAGCAGCACCGCGTTCCGACTCGAGCTCTGGCTACTTGCCTTCCCACCGACAGCCCCTGAGGACCCAGCTTTGAAACCTCTGCCTTACTAGGTTCGAACTTAGCCTCCTGCCATTTAAAAGACATAGTCAACACACACTTACTGAGCATATAAAAGCGATCAAGCTATAACAGCAAAAAAGAAAATGATCCAGGAAAGGAAAATTAAGGAATGAAGGGGGAGAAAGGAGGAGAACCAGAAGAGGGCATACTTAGAGGCTAAGAAACAGGACATAAGGGGTAAGAAGGAATGACAATTTCAGGTGCATTTGAGAGGTCAAGATTTGATCCATGAGACAACTCCTGGGAGACAGAAATATAAAAATGAATTCAGCTAGAATTACTAATTAGTTACAACTTTTCTCCTAGAAGAGCTAAAAATCTTGCTTCTTTTTACTAATGATCAAATATCCATAGCATTTTAACAGTCAAGATTTTTTTTTAATTTTTATAACTTTTTTTAAGATTCCATTTTTGAGTAATCTCTACCCCCCCCACACACCCAGTGTGGGGCTCAAACTTACAACCCTGAGATCAAGAGTTGCATGTTCTACTACCTGGGTGAGCCCAAGGCCCAACAGTCAAGAATCTTTTAAACAGAGATAAGCAAAACATATCACACCTTCCTCATGGGCGGCTCCAGGAAGAATGGGTTACATCTGCATGGGCCTCCTGCTAACAGACTGCAGGGTGGCCCCCACAGTCCCTGCCCTCTGGTATTCATGGCCCTGTGTAATCTCTTCCCCTTAAGGATGAGCAGGATCTCTAACTTGCTTCTAATCCATAAAATATGGCAAAGATGTTAAGATGCCACTTGAATGATTATGTTAACTAACACCTGTGCAACAAAGAGACTCTCTCCTCTGATGGCTCTGAAGAGGAAAGCTGCCATGTTGGAAGCTGGTCTTTGGAGAAGGCCACACAGCAAGGAACTGAAGGTGGCCTCCAACTGACCATCAGCAAGAAATTGAGGCCCTCGATCCAACAGTCCATAAGAAACCAAAAGCTCTCAGCAACTGTGTGAGTTCACAGGAGGGCCCTTCCCGGTCAAACCTTCCAGTGAAAACTCAGCCCTCAGAGCCACCCTGGTGAACAGCCTTTCAGAGGACTCTAAACTGGTGCGGACCCCTGCCCTTCCGACGCAGTGAGACAGGAAACAAATGCTGTCTTATAGGCTGTGTTTGCAGGGACATGCCATACAGCAAGAGCTAGTGCAGGCCCTTTAGAATGGTCAGGCCCTCATACAATCACTTGAGAGTCAGAAGAACACGGTCCTCCTGACAGAAGATGAAGAGGGTTCACATGTCCTTCCCTACACTACAAACTATACAACCTAAAGCATTCGCAAGAGCCGTAGCAGCCATGGCAGCAATGGACAAGACTAACCCATTTGGTAAACTTGTTTCGCATTGAATCTACTTGAGAGTAGACTCAGTGGCAATCCCAAACCTTAACATCATAACCATCCAGCTCGGCCAGCCACAGAAATACCTTAGAGCACAGTTTTCCAAACCGTGGCTTGTAATCATCACTTACTTTAATTATTAAACTAGAACAGAAAATATTAGACTGTATCACATCAATTCAAATCAATTAGATCAAATCAATTCTATAATTATTGAGGACCCACTCTGTATAAAACACTGTGTCATCAGAACAGTCTAACGGGAGGAAGGAGACAAATGCACAAGTAAGTTTACACAACAACACAACAAGAAGCAGAGGAAATGTCTAGACCAAGGAAGGAAGGACCCACAGGTGGAATGGGGAACCAGGACACCTTCCTGAGGGAGACAGCATGTTAGACGGGCTGTGAGTAAAATGGTAGGATTTCACAAGTGTAGAGCAGGGGCTGGGGAGAGGAATGACACACTCTCGAGAAGGAGATAAGAGCAAAATGCCTAGAGACATGGGGGGAGGAAAGGGAAAGGCAGGGAAATCAGAGTGTGCGTGTGTGAGTGTACAGGAGAGCAGGGGTTGATGAGACAGAGGCAGGCTGGGCAGAAGACTGAACACCACAATGAGAAGTTTGTGTTGATCAGAAATGCACAGCAAAATTTTAAGTACACTGTGTCAGAGAAAGTGATGCTCTTTGCCTTTTGGTCTTGTGTGATGTGATTCTAGAACTGTTACCTGAGAAGCATCCCTAGGGCTAGACAGCTCCTGCAGCATCTTCTGATTACAGACAGTGGAACTAAACACCATCCTAAAATTTTAGGTGTCGTCCTGCTACCTTAATCACTTATAGAACTTCCTTGTCCATTCTGCTTTCTGGTATTTTGTAAAGAAATCAATTTTGTGGAGATTGTGGAGATTAATATTGATTCATACCCTAAAATAGAGAACACCATCAACTCTCTATAATGCTCTGTATCAGGAGCTGGCAAGCTTTTCCTGTAAAGAGCCAGAGAATAAGTATTTTCAGCTTTGAGGGCCATATGGTCTCTGTCTCAAGTACTCCACTCTGCTATGCAGTGAAGGTAGCTACAGACTTTCTGCAAATGAGTGAGTGTGGCTGTGCTGTAATTAAACCCTATTTACAAAAACCGACAACAGGCCAAGTTTGACCCAGGGGCCATGGATTGCTGACCTGGATCTATATTTTCTTTCATTAATTTGCTTTCACTAAAGGGGGTAAAATGTAACTCTTTCCTGAACACTGGAATTAAATGACATAATTGTATCGATCTTACTGATGTCGTATTGCACGTCAGGTACAAGCTAAGTCTGTGACCTCCAGTCTATCAGAGTAACTTCCAGAAATGCATGAGATCATCCAGAAGAAAATTCTGTCAGCTCTGTCTTTGATAGATACCCACAAATCCAATCTCTCCTCACCCCTCTATCACCTTCGACCCATCCATCCATTCCGTCAGTATCTACCAAGCAAGACACACTGTGTCAGGTTCCGTCCAAGGGAAACATTAGAGAACGAAACCAAGAAAATCCCTGCCCTGGAGGAGCTTATATTTTGGCAAGAGATGAATATCAATAAATAACAACCCAATAAGTAAAGGACATGGTATTATTAGAAAGTGAGACAGACAATGGAGAAAAGAGATGGGAGGAGAGGAGGAGCAGGGTTGGGGAGATGTTGGGGCAGAGGGAGAGCGGCAATTTCAAGCAGTGTGGTCAGTGATGATAATCTTCCTGGAGGGGCTCACACTACATGGGTCACTTCCATAATTTCTTCCCCGGGCCAGTGCAGCAACCTTCTGGTTCTCTCTTCTCCCAGTCTGGCTCCACCCCAGAAATGCTTCTGAAATGCCCATCAGGTGATGCCATCCCCCTGCCCAAGCCAATTCCCACAGCAAGTGAAGAAATGCCAAAGCCTGATCTGGTTCCTGATGACCCTCCCATCTCATCTCCTACCACTCGGTCTCCCTCTACCCTGGCCTCCTTGAGGTTCCATACCACACACCTTCCATCCAAGACCTCCTGCCTCTGCCTGAGATGCACCTTCTCCAGATAACCCACACAATTCACTCTCTCACTTTCTTCGTATCTCAGATCAAAGAGCACCACCTCAAAGGCCGTCCCTAAAACTCCCCTGTCCAAAACAGCCCCCTGTAATAGCCCTACGTCTCCACTGGCAGCTCTATTTTTCTCGTTACACTTATGTTACAGAATAAGTATCATAATGAGTGTACCTACAATGTTCCAAGCCTTTTCTAAGGAAGTTATGGATATGAATTAACTTGTCAATTCTCTGATAATTTTATATAGTCTTTGGTTTACCTGTTCATCTGTTCCTTTCACTAGAAACTGAACTCCTGTGAAGATAGGGACTTTGTCCCCAGTATGACATCCCTAACCTTTCAAACCGTGTTTGGCACAGAGGAGACGATCAACAACATCTTGGAATGAAGGCATGAATGGGGGCTGCTTTATAAAAGAGCGGTCAGAGCTTTCCCAAGAACCTAGTGAAAGAGCAACCAAGCCAGAACTTGGGAGTCTAAGGTGGCTGGAGACCGGAGCCCACGCTCCTGTCCAGTAGCTCTTAAGGCATGTCCTGGTGGGACCAGAAATAAAGAGGTCAACGCAAAATCTATGCATACAGATGGAGCCAAATCACCTCACAATGCCGGTGGGAAGAAGAAACAATATCCGTGCCTTCCTTAGAAAGGCCTAGGTACACTCATTATTATTTATTTTATTGTAAAATAAATTTATGCCCGTTCGTCCATTTCTCTACCACCCTCCACTTCCCTCCCTCTGGCAACAGCTAATCTGTTCTCTGCATTTATGAGCTTTTTAAAAAAAAAAAATCTACATATAAGAGAGATCATTATTTGTCTGATTTATTTCATTTAGCATAATGCCCTCAAGGTCCATCCATGTCTCCCAAATGGCAAGATTTCATACTTTTGAATGGCTGAATCATATTCCATTGTAGGTCTCTACCACAACTTTATCCGTTCATCCATGAACACGTGGACAGTTTCCATATCTTGGCTATTGTAAATAAGGCTGCAGTGAACATGGGCCTATATGCCCAAAAGTGAAATTGCTGGATTACTGCTCCATTTTTAAGTTACTGAGGGGCCTCCATTCTGTTTTCCATAGTGGCTGCACCAAGCTACATTCCCACCAACAGTACAGAGAGTCCCTCCTTCTCTACCACCAATACCCACCACACCACCCTTATCACCATCATTACCACCATCGCCATCATCATTACTAAAAGGAGAATGGCTTCCAGCCATGAAAACCTGACTTCAGCCAGATTAAAGGTACTGGCGTAACCACAGGCACAAGAGGAGGTGTGATGAGGGTGACACTATGCTTACTTTCAGGAGTTCTGGGCAGCACCAAGAGAAAGCAGACACAAACTCTTAAAGGGAATCACTGGCCCCATGACAAGCTACCCACCAGACTTCAGCCCTGCACAGTGGCGTCCCCAGGGAGAGAAAGCCTCTTCGAGGTGGGGTGACGAGGAGTACTAAGCAGCCTCCATTGTACACGGCATCAATGAAGGGGGCAGGCGAGGCCTGAGGAGTGACCTTCTTAAATACTGAACAAAAAGGATATCTAAAATTTTTCAGCATGGTTATTTACTGCTATCTTCCTGTTTCTATAATAAAAATCCACATGTAAAGCAGAATATAAAGAAAAAATACTCATACACATTTAAAAAATCTTCATACTTTGCATTTTCAAATATAAAAGAGTCTCCTTTGTTTAGTGATCAAAACTTTCAATACAGCGTAAGATGAATGTGTGTCATGATTTTTGTAGTACTTCATGCCTGAATAGCTGGTCACCTTAGGACAGTATCTAGTTACTTGGCGTTTTCTGTCACTAAATGTATGAAGCAAAGTTTACATTATCGGTTTCACCATTAGGAATACAGAAGACAGAGTCTTAAATAAATAAAATTAAAAATATATTTGCCAATCAATTAATATACTGCTACTTCTTTACAAAATTTTAAAAAATTATATTCATAGCTACTTGGAGTCAGAAGACACCTACAAAGCAGACCTATCAGACACAAAAAATTATACTTTAGTTCTTTTGCCTGTCAAATTAAAAGAGACATTTCCAGGGCACCTGGGTGGCTCAGAGGGTTAAGCCTCTGCCTTCAGCTCAGGTCATGATCTCGGAATCCTGGGATCAAGCCCCGCATCGGGCTCTCTGCTCAGCGGAGAGCCTGCTTCTCCCTCTCCCTCTGCCTGCCTGCTTGTGATCTCTCTCTTTCTTTGTCAAATAAATAAATAAAATCTTTAAAAAAAGAGAGAGAGAGACATTTCCTTATAACTTACCTCAAACTTTTTTGTATAGCTATCATCTTGGCCAAACTATCCATTAATAAATAGGTTTAAAAAATATTTTTTT
This sequence comes from Lontra canadensis, assembly GCF_010015895.1. NCBI lineage: Eukaryota > Metazoa > Chordata > Mammalia > Carnivora > Mustelidae > Lontra > Lontra canadensis. Next base: position 19,198,606 of record NW_022631015.1, on the reverse strand, counting down.
TAACATCGAAGCACACAAAACATGGGAAAATAAGACAGCAAACATCTATAAGTCAAAGTTTCACTACAATGTGTGCTAGCTACAGAGAAGGGGGAAAACAGAAAACACCACTTGAAAACAGTACTAGCAGAAATGATTCTTAACAACAAGATTAAGTGAGTAACTTGTAAACACAAATCAAATACTCATTCAACTAAATGATGGTTTTAATATGAAGCATAAATCAACCAAGCATGTGCTCATTCATGAACTGAAGAGACACATATTCCTGTGTCAGTTAATAACAGAGAGAGGATGGAGAGATTTTGAAGGCATTCTCTAAAACAAGATCCTAAGCATATGCAGTCACCACAGGATGTCACAAGAGGGTAAGCGAGGTCCCTCTCTCACCACTCCCTCGGGGAGGCGCCATTTCACTACGACTTCACAGCAACAGTGACACTTTAAGATATATACGTCCTAGACTGGAATAGCATAACATACTGATAAGAATTTCACCATGAACTCCTCAAGGTTTGTGTAGGTTTAGCACACCTGCTCTAACAGCGCCTACTCTTCTATTCTGAAAGAAGCCTGACGAAGCCAATGCCCTGAATGGGAATTTCTGTAATGGCGCTTCCTTTCAGGGGGCATAATACAGATCTATAATTGTTTTTAAGTAACTGATTTCAACGACAAGAGATAGAAAAGTAGCATCAGTTCAATTTTAATGAGAAAAAAAAAATTATCACTCTTCTTACACACTAAACAAGCAAAAAAAAAAAAAAAAAAGATAACCAGTTGATACTGGATTGCCCTAATACTGATGATCTGATAATGTGAAGTCATTGGAGTTTACTACTCCGCCGTCTGTGAGTAATGATTAAGGCACAAATGTAGAGACAGACAACATTATTACCACAGAACAGATTACAGGACTCAGGTCAGAAACATTCCTCAGGTGCAGAAATTGTTAACTCCAGTTTTATACATGTTATCAGAAACCATAATCTAGCCCTTGATTGTGACAGCATGACATTTGGTCCCACAGGACCAAACAAGAGATTGTGAAAGATTCTGAAATAAGCCATCATCACAGAAATGACTCATGAGTTTGGGGAGAGCACGTCTGGGAAAAGCTGACACCACAATATGAACAATAATGTAAATGACTTCTTGGTAAAGAGCATTTATGGGGATGGACTGTAGGGCTGCAAGGCTCCGAAAAAAGAGTAAGAAGACCTTTTCTTTAGGAACAGGAAGCTTCCTTGAGAGCCAGGCACTTTACGTTATGATCATGTTCATCTGGTCTCCCATTATTTTCAAAAAGTGTTCCATAATATGAAGCAATATTTTCGCAAAAGAACTATGGTTAATTTCCATGTTGATGTAAAGCACAAAAACCCTTAATATAACAGTCTTAATAATAAGTAATAATAAATTTGTGCTTTGTTGGATCACACCAAGTTGATTAGAAAAATAGTGGGTCTGGCCCTTGCTGAAGATGAAGGGCGATTTTATATCACTATGACCCTTCAAATAACAATAACCAGTCAATTCTAATCCAATAACGTAAAACAAATAAGGAGTATTAAATAAAACCAGTTTGAGAATGAGCATGACACCTACCGTCTCTGACCCTCTGACAAATAGAGAGCTTTTTTAAACCTATAATTACTATGAATAGCTCGTGTATGACTTGAGAATTTAAATAATTAAAAGGGAAAAAACTAGGAAAAATTTCTCTTCAACTCTTAAAAATGGGTTGCCTGACACAAGACTTAATAGAGGTTGTTTATACACGTCTTTACACTGGAGTCCGCAACTACATATATTAATAAAAAGAACCAGAGCTGTAAGCAAAATCATGGAAATTCAGGCCTAAATTCTAGTTCCAAGTATACCAATTTTTCTGATAATTAAAATGGGTGTAGGGGCGCTAGGTGGCTCAGTGGGTTAAGCCTCTGCCTTCCGCTCAGGTCATGATCTCAGAGTCCTGGTATCGAGTCCTGCATCGGGCTCCCTGCTCGACGGAGAGCCTGCTTCCCCCTCTCTCCCTGCCTGCCTCTCTGCCTACTTGAGATCTCTGTCTGTCAAATAAATAAATAAAATCTTTAAAATGGGTGTAATACTTACCTTTCAGACAGTTTGAGGAACTAAACAAAAGTAATATATACAGTGTCACACAGTGTGTCATTCATAATGTCCCCAAAGACTGTTGTTGGGTCCCTGCCCACACCCTGCCCTCCACCATTCCCTAACTAGACCAATTAAAATGCAAAGTGTCAAACAGCCAAGGCCATAAGGAATTATGCATTCATCATAATACAGAAAAGCCTGCTGGGTCAGTCAGCTGAGCACCCGACTCTTGATTTCGGGTCAAGGCATGATCTTGGGGTTGTGAGATCGAGCCCCGTGTCTGGCTTTGCGCTTAGCGAGAAGTCTGCTTGAGGTTCTCTTCCTCTGCCCCTTGCCCGGATCTCTCTCTCTCTGTCTCTCTCTCTCTCAAATAAATAAGTAAATCTTTAGGGGGGAAAAAAAAAGAATAGCCGTTGACTCTCGATATACAAGGGCAGCAGCAGGGTTGGCCGAACAACATTTGTTAAGGAAATGCAGAATACGACTAGAGCACACCACGAGATCTATGAGAACCAGGGTGGACGCCATGAAAAAAGTCCGGAACAGTTTGCTGATCAGACTAACCACCACCACCAACAAAACATTCAAGCCACTGCTACTTTCTTTTTAGTGTTCTGATACCATTTGATTAACTCTACCTGCTTTTTTATGATTCTTGATTTGAGTCTGAAAAATATCACTTTCATTCTATTCACTTATTTATGATGCAATTAAGTAATTTTGAAGAACAGTGTAAGAAAGAGCATTCTCGTCTTCTAAAATTAACCGAGAACTAAGCTCTGAAGAAATTTATTGAGCTCTGCTTCTCTACTCTATGATGATGCTTTGTTAGGTAATGATGGAGATTTGTCTTGATGGTAGACCCTCCGTGTAGCTGGCTGCTAGCACATCAGAATGCTGATACACTCTAGTAATGATTTTGCCCAGCAGCAGATCCTAAAACTCCCCTGTAGAAATGACAGTACAAAGAAGGCCTTGAAATAAAGAGAAAGGAAAATAACAATACTGTACCAGGTTGAATAGTATACCCCCAAAATCCATACCCACCCAAAACTGTGACAGTTCTTATTGCAAAACAGGGTCTTTGCAGATATGATCAAGTTAAGACAAGGTCAAATGGATTGGGATGAACTTAATCCAGTGACTGGTGTCCTTCTTAAAACAGGGAAATTTGGACACAGACACAAAAGAAAGGCAGCCATGTGAAGATGAGCACACTGGAGAGAGTTATGCTCAGAAGAAACACGGCCCTGTGTACACCTCGATTGTGGATTTCCAGCCTCTGGAACTGTAAGAGAATACACTTCTTTTATTTTTGGCCACCCACTCTGTGGTCACTTTGTTACAGAGGCCCTAAGAAACTAATACAAGTATGTGCACAGAATACTGATTTCATTCGTATTAGATTAATAGGCAATTATACGCACACCAACATATGAAATGTGGCCAAATTGTTAACAATGCCTATATCTGGGGGGTGAACTCACTGATTTTCACTGTATTATTTCTGCTTGATCCAAATTTTCTAAGCCTTTTTTCAATAAGCATGTTTACTTTTAAAATCAGAATAAAAGCCAATAAAGATGGCTATAAAAAACTAAACTAAACAAAACTAATCATGTAGCAAGGCATAAAGAAAAAAAACAAAATTAGACGGGGCAAGGAATAAATAACCATGAAAACAGAGAACAATTTTAAAAATTAATTTAAATTTAATTAATTTTTAAATTTAATTTAAATTTATTTATTTAATTAATTAATTTTAATTTAAAGATAAGAAACTACTTTGCACAAATGTAAAATGATTTTGAAAATCTCGATGAAACGGCTAACTTTCTAGAAAGATACAAGTTAGCAAAACTGACCCCAGAAAAGACAGGAAGATCCCCCCCAAAAAAAATCCATCTACTAGAGCAGAAATAGTGAATCTAAAGTACTCCTTTCTCTACTGAGACTTTAAGAAATTCGATGGTACAAGTGCTATATAAACTATTCTTAAAAACAGAGAAACAATTATCCAATACTTCGCTTATTAAGCAAACATCACAATAATTTCAAAACTTCACAAAGAATCCCAAAAGGGAAGCTATAACCATTCACAGGAATATCAATGCAAAAAATGCTAAATAAAACACTGGCAAAAAGGCTTCTGCTTCAGGACAAGATGGAGTGATGGGAAACCATATGTATTATAGGGTTTACAGAAAAGAAAAATGTAGGATGACAACTGAATCAAGAAGGCAGATATAACAGCATGCTGCTTATGAGGTTCTTAAGCAATGTGAAGTGATAGAACTTGGAGTTAAGTTGTAGTAATTTAAATATAAATACTGTAAACTGTAGAGCAACTACCAAGAAAATGAGATCAAAATAAAGAGACAGAATAATAAAAATTCACATTTCATGCAAAAGAAGGCAGGAGACCAGGAAAAAAGAAACCAAAAACACATGGGATGAACAGAAAACAGCAAAATGGGGCAATTAAATCCAACACACCAATAACTGTATTAAATATAAATGATGTAAACATACCAATAAAAACAATGAGGTCAGCATTTCCCTGATATAAAAGCTAAGCTTCAAGAAAACTACAGATTAAAATTTCCCTTAAACATAAATTTTAAAATTCTTTGCAAAATTTTAGCATACTTAATCCAAAAATCCATGATAGATAGTACGCCAAAAACCAAGTGGGTTTTGTACCAGAAAAGTAAAGGTGGTTTACTATTTAAAAATCTACTGACGTGAAGCACCTGGGTGGCTCAGTCGGTTAAGCTTCTGACCCTTGATCTCAGTTGAGGTCTTGATCTCAGGGTCACAAATTCAAACCGTGTTGAACTAGCTCCACAATGGTGTGGAGTCTACTTAAAACAAAACAAAAACAAAAAACCCTCTACTGATGTAATTCACTACATAAAGTGCAGAAGACTAAAAGAGAAGAAATAAGCATGTGATCATCTCAGTAAATGCAGAAAAAGCATCTGAAAAAACTAAACATCTATTTGTGATTAAAGTTTTAGCAAATTATGGGGTGCCTGGGTGGCTCAGCTGGTTAAGCATTTGCCTGTGGCTCAGGTCATGATCTCAGGGTCCTGGGATGGAGTCCTGCATCTGGCTCCCTGCTCTGCAGGGATCCTGCTTCTCCCTCTGCCTGCCACTCCCCCTTTTTGTGCTCACTCTCTCTCTCTCTGACAAATAAATAAATAAAACCTTTAAAAAAAAATTCTTAGCAGAGGCACCTGGGTGGCTCAGTGGGTTAAGCCTCTGCCTTTGGCTCAGGTCATGATCTCAGGGTCCTGGGATCAAGCCCTGCATCGGGCTCTCTGCTCAGCGAGGAGCCTGCTTCTCCCTCTCTCTCTGCCTGCCTCGCTGTCTGGTTGCAATCTCTCTCTCTGTCAAATAAATAAACAAAATCTTAAAAAAAAAAATTCTTAGCAAATTAGAAATGCAATCAAACCTCCCCAACCACAAGAAAACCCAAAATTAACACTACCTTAAATGGTGAAAGACTGGTACTTTCCACCTGACATCAGGAGTAATTGTAGCATTCTTAACCTTCTATTCCACATTAGGCTGGAAGTCTTGGCCAGCGCAATCAGCCAAGAAAACCAGTCTAAAGAAGTAAAACCATCTTGTTTGCTGACAGCATGATTATCTGTGTAAAAAATTCAAAAAAAATCTACAAATCACTACCAAACTTAGTAAGTTTAACAAGATGTTAGAATGTATACAAAAATCAATTAAATTTCTATATAATAGTAATGAGCATTTAGAAATTGATTTTTTAAATGCTATTTATAATAAGACCCCCTAAATAAACCTTAAAGGTAAATTTGACAAAAGATGTGTAACCCTTGTTAATAAAAATTACAAAACACTATCAGCACTAAAGACCATTAAACAGAAAATATACTATGATCATAGATTAAAACACTCAATATTTAAAGATGTCAATGGTCCCAAAAATGATCTATGAAATTAATAAATGTGATTGAAAATAATAAAAGAGGACTTTTTTGGCAAAAGCTGAAAGATCATTCTAAAATTTATAGAAACACAAACAATCTAGAATGGCATAACTGAGTTTTCAAAAGAAGAATGAAGCTGGAAGACAAGCTATGAGATTTCAAGCAACACTAATCAACGCTATGGGCGAATGATACTGAGGGAGACACAGGGGTCAGTGACACAAAATACACAATCCAGAAACAGACATGTGTATACCATCAACTGGTTACTGACAAAGGTTCCAAGACAAGGGGAAAGGTTTCTTCTCAACAAAGAGTGCTGGAACAACAGTACATCCAAGAGAATGAACTTCAACCCTTGCCTCACACAGCATGTAAAAATTAACCAAAAATGCATACATCATAGACCTAAATTTAAGGATTAACCAATTATGGAATTTCTAGGGAAAAAGAGAAAATGTTATCAAACATTTTCCAGTCCTCAAACTGGACACAGATTTCTTAAGTAGAACATAAAAAAGTATAAATCATATTTTAAAATATGATAAGGAAGACTTCATCAAAATTAAAAACTCTTGCTTTTCCAAAAAAACAAGGTTAAGAAAATAAAAAGACAAGTCATATAATGGAAAAACTATTTGCAAAATATATATCCAATGAAGAACTTGTCTCCAACTCTTTTTTTAAGAGAGAGAGAATGAGCACGTGCAGTACGAGAGGAGGCAGAGGGAGAGAGAGAATCCTCAGCAGGCTGCACGTCCAGCAAAGAGCCTAAGCCAGGGTTTGATCTCACAACGCTGAGATCATGACCTGAGCCGAAATCAAGAGTTGGATGCTTAACCAACCGAGCCATTCAGGTACCCCTCCAACTTTATAGACATATAAATAACTAAATAGTATGCCAAATAAGCTAATAAGAAAGGACAAAAGATTTGAGTAGGCTTTGACCTAGAACAACATATACATATTCAATATCATCAATCATTAGAGAAATAAAAATTAAAACCATGACATATAATTATATGCCAGCTACAAAAGCTAAGTGACTTTATGAAGTGTTGGCAACAACAGAGAGCAACTGGACCTATCACAAATCCCAGTGGAAACATACAATGGTACAATCTGCTCAGCCCATTCCACTTCTAGATACTTATCTAATAGGAAACGAAAGCAATTGGACCCCGCATGACTGAGATCAGTCTGATAATTCTGAGGCTCCGGAAAGGTCCCTTCGCCCTGTCCACCATGTGAGGACATAGAGAAGCCAATGGCTATGAACCAGGAGGAAGGCCCGCACCACTAGGTGACCATGCTGGCTGGTCCCTTGACCTTGGACTTCCCAGCCCCCTGAGCCGGGAGCAATAAATTTCTGTTGTGTATAAACTAGACAGTCAGTGCTATTTTATTGCAGTAGTCCAAAAGAGCTCAAATAGCACAGGTTAACAGAAGTAAGATAACTGGACACAAGCACTCTGGTATGTTGCAACAAGTAGTACACACCACCTGCTAGCAAGTATTCTCGCCAAAATTCTGAACTCTAGATCTAATTTCCACTTTACAGAAGAAACCCAGGATAAAGAAACATATTAAATAACACTGTGAGGAGGCAATAAGCAAATTGTGGAATATGAGAAGTTCTAGGACAGGTGAAATGGTCTCCTCAAATCAGTTGTTAAAAAAGAAAGAAAAAAAGAAAGGAAAGTAAGAGAAAAAACAAACAACAGGTGAAAAAATACTTAAGAGGCCATGTGAATAGTTAACATTGGCCTGAGCTGATGTAGAGGTCCCTGGGAGTGACCTCAGGGTCCCTCTTCTCATACTTGTGTCCTTCGAAACATCAGAGCTCAGGCAAGTGCAGAACATGTCTGCCTCACTGAGATGGTATGTAGGCCTTGGTCCTACTTACTAGAATGGTCTAAAAATTAGTGAAAAATCAAGGCTGAGTCTTCACTGTGCCAAGATGGCATCCACACGTCTTGGCTCCCCACCACAGCAGTCAAGAACGCTCACTCCAGGTGATGGCTAAAAGAAGCTGTATATGAGGGTACGTAGGTTAGGCTTCCAGATGACATGAAGATGCTGGGACTGCTACGTCTCCTGCCCTTGTTCTTTCTGTGCATACGAATAAAACCAGTATTGAAGCTATCTGAGTCTTGGGAGCCTGGTGGCCAACTTGGACACATAGCTGGTGCTGTGGTGCAGACATGTCAACCAAAAGTAATGTGTGGCTCCCTTCAGGTCTTGATTCAAAGGAACCAACTGTAAAGACGGTGGGGAGGAGCAGAAGAGGGAGAATAAAAAAGAGCATCAACTCTGAAAGTTTTGAGACCGACAGGGTCTTTGTTGATAGTAAGAAAATCTATTAATTTTATTTTAGGTATGACAATGGTACGTGGGTTGGTTTCTCTTCTACTCTGTTTTTCTGTAAGCCCATAAAGAGAAGGAAAGCGGCCGCTGGGTGGCTCCGTTAAGCATCCGACTCCTGAGTTTGGCTCAGGGCGTGATCTTAGCGTTTAGAGATCGAGCCCTGCATCAAGCTCTGCGCCCGGTGCCGAGTCTGCCTGAGATTCTGTCTCCCCCTCCTTCTGAAAGATCTTTTCTTTAGAGAACATAACTAACATATTTATCAATCAAACAATACAATGTCTGGAATGTGCTTCAAAACAATCCAGTTGTGCAAGAACAAGAAAGGGGCAGGGGATGGAGTAATACAGATAAAATAATACGGATTACCCATTAGTTGGTAATTACTGAAGCCTGGTGAGTACTTGAGGGATCCTTATACCACCCTCTTTTCTCTTTGAAGCTTTCCATAATTAAAAAAATAAAGGAAATGTGAAAGAGTGAAAGGGGAAAAAGTGGATCCAAAACCAAGGATATGTCCACCTGTAAGTTTACGTACTTCTTCAAACTGACTTGCTGCTTCCTTTTCCATATGAGCTTTTCTTTCTTATTATATAAAATTGGGATATGAAACATAGTGTATACTAAGACCTCAAAATTAAAAATATATTTCTTCAGGGAGTTACAGATCTTAAAAAAGAAAAAAATCAGCTAAGAATACAATAAAAAAGAAGACAGACACCTGGGTGGTTCAGTCATTAAGTGTCTGCCTTTGCCTCAGGTCATGATCCTGGGGTCCTGGGATGGATTCCCACATCAGGTTCTCTGCTCTGCGGGGAGTCTGCTTCCCCATCTGCCCCTGCTCAGGCTCTCTCTTGCTATCTCCCTCCCTCAAATAATTAAAAAAAAAAAAAAAAAAAACCAACCAATAAAAAGGATGAGTCCCATCCATCCCCAATTCTCTGTCACTGGATAACTCTTCAAGAACTAGAATAACTCATCTTGAAGTGGCTCTTCCTTTCTAAATATATCTATTCTTCAACTATTAACCCTCCAATTAGCTCATTTAACGGAGTTCAAATGAACAAATATTTATGGAGCATTCACTAGGAGGCCCTCTGATGAGCACAAGCAAGGGCAGAAAGGAGAGAAGCTCTGTCTCTCCTCAGGCCACAGACTCCAGATACAATGTTACTACTAATGTGTAAAGACACCAACCAGTGCACTAAATTCTCTGCTCACAGTTGGCTAACAAAGAGATATACCTAGTCATCATGTTGGATTTCTAAACTTGGTTTCAGAAAAAGGCAAAAAAAAAAAAAAGGTTAAAAATCATCAATGATAAGAAATAAAACATCTTTCTTTCTCATATTAATTTAAGCTAAAGAAGGAACGCCCCGATACTAAACAGCAATTTGAAAGGCACAGTGTATTAAGGAGGGGAAAGGGGAAGGAGGGAGAGAGAGAGAAAGAGAGAGAGAGAGTGTGTGGAAGGAAGAGCCCTGGGAGTGATGGCTGGGAGTGGGAGCTCCAGCTCCAGCTGAAGAGTCTTAATTAGGAAATACTGACCTTAGATGTCTGTTACAGTAAGTTGTTTTGGAAAGAGTCCTCGGGCAAAAAGATCACAGATTTTGTTATGCTTTCCACTGTAAACAAGCTTTTGCTTTCCCCCTGATAAAAACACTGTGGTTTCTGCAAGCAGCGTCGATGCAGCCAAAATGTATGTATGCTGTTTGCCTTCTAAAAAGATCTTCTAGATTCTACTGCAAGTGCTGTAGCTGAGAATTAAAGTTATACACAGTGAAAGGGAATTTTATCACGCAGCCAAGAAGAGAATGTGAAATATTGCCCTTAGTACAAAATCTAAGAACATTAGTTTCTCAGTGACCAGTATGTAGTTCACCAACTCCATGAAACATTAGCCTTGCTTCTCAATAGGAAACACAGTAGAAAACGCATTTTCTGAAGGAATACAGACTACATTAAAAACCACACCCATGGTTTCTATTACCCTCTTACACTACTGACAGCAAATCCAGCCCCAGTTTTTCTCCTGAAACCCAGACCCAAATATTCAACCGGCTGCTGACAATCTCCCACAGGCATCTCGCACACACACACTCCCAAAATTCAACTACTCATCTTTATCTCACCACCAAACCTATTCTCATTTGAACTCCCTGTCTGCAAGAATAGGGCCAAAATGCCCCGGCCAGAAACCATGGGCAGCATGTCTCTCTCTTTCCATCACCACCCTCTTTCCACATCCAGTCGACTAACAAAGGTGTGGCAATTCTTCTCGGTAATGGGATAGATAGTAAATTTTTTTTCAGGCCGGGCTTTCTAAGGCAAAAGGTAGTATCAAGGTTACTATGTATGTACTTTTACAATGAGAGAGAAAAAAATTCCCCAAGCTTTTAATCAACAAAATTCAAAATGTATTAATAACAGAATACAATTAAAAAAAAAATACAGACCTCCTAAGGAGTAGAATGGAATTCTTTCCCGGTGGGGCAGAACATTTTACTTAATTTGGGTTCAAAGTTAATGTCCCCCACCATCAAAATTTGGTTACAAACACTCATCTGTTAATAGTGGTATGTGAAGAGATGTTACTAATTTCATCTTTGAAAATGTCTTTTCACACAGATGGGTAATGGCAGATACTGATAGCAACACACAGGCACTGCGATTTTAATTGAGCAAATTCATCACTTGGACGGCATCCACCCTATTCTACTCTTGATATCTGCCTCGGAGCACACCACTACAACACAGATCAATCACTTCTAAGGAAGGTAGGTGGGAGTTCACTCTACACACTTAAATAGGTTTTTAAATAGGTTTTTAAGACGTTTCTTGGCTCTGGCACTGAGGTCCAAAACATGCTGCTAGAACTGTAGTTTGAGCTCAGAAAATTTATCTGCTACAAATCTGGGTGGGACTAGAGTGCTTGCTTCTTGGTTTGAGTTTGGACAGCACATGAAGTGTGGAGAGAAGCCCAGCATTACTTGTGATGTAAACACCAGTTGCTATCACAATGACTTTACACACTAGGAGTTTCATTTGAGAGTTCCATTTCAAGTTTTTCTTTTTCCCTTTTTTTTTTTTTTTTAGACTAGGCCACACACCCAGCATGGGGCTTGAACTCACCACCCTGAGATCAAGAGTCTCATGCTCTACTGACGGAGCCTGCCAGGCCCCCCAACTTTTCACTTTAGATTAATTTCATTAAGAAGTATTATCAAATCTTTGGCAAAACCTAATTCAAAGCCACTTAGTGTTCAGTAACAGCAGTTGAGAGTGATTCTTCTCATTCAGAAAAAGTTCACCTGCAGCCCCAACAGCCTCCAAAAAATCACAGGAAAACTCTGCCCCTGCTGAGTTACCAACGGCTGTGTGATAGGGCAAGTCAAGACTTTTAGCTTTAACCTCTGACAAAAATTCAGGGAGCTAACAAAAGCTAAAATCTGTAAAGAAAAAAGGAAAAAAAAAAAAAAACCGGAACTCAATACACAACAGATGCAGGTATTTTCCTCCAAGTGTCTGGTGATGAATAACGAACGACTCTACATTTTAAACACCCCATTTTCCCAGTTTGTGAGTCTGAGACTTCTCCTGCCCCACACGTATTTCTACCGTCATCTGGTGCGACACATCATAGCAGATTCCGCTTCAGCTTGGACGGAATCACCGTCTTCTTCATTTCCTTGTCCGTATCCTCACCTGGAACTGCCCACCCAGGGCTGTTAGAGAACCTAATCCTTCCGCCACTTCACATTCATCACTGACCCCTGATGACTAATCAAGAGCCAAGGAAACCCACCTGCAATCATTCTTCTAGTTTCTGAATGAACTGCCAACGGAGCCCCTCGTGTCCTCCGCCCCATGAGCAATTGCTCTCACCTCACATGTAATAACGTTTATTTCCAATGGACGCACTTCTCCGGCTGCTTCCGTCAAGCGTGACTGCATGAAATCCCTGATAAGAGGCTTCCATGCTTGGCTTGCAAAAGCGCCAATCAGACACATTTGGTTGCCGCCTCATTCTCATTGGCTACTTTTGTAAAGCAATTCTGCATCAAACAGGTATCCCATTTTAAATGGTGTTTTCCAACTGCTGCTTTTTCTGTGAACTGGGACTGCTGTGATGGGTGCTTAGCCTTGCCGGGGCAGGGCGCACTGAATTCTCCTAGCTCGGAGTGCCACTGCACAAAACAAACACAGTGCTCTGCCTTCTAATTTGATAACAAAATAATCCACATTCTAGCATGCCTTAGAAGTGAGATATTCGAAGCGTACTTTTGTCTTCTTCTGTTTTGGAAAGATGGTAATAAAAAATAAAGTAAAATTTAAAAAACACCAGCACTATACATCTACTCAATACACTGTTGCGTGAGTTTTAAGTGCAGTCTGTCATGTGCTGAGCAGCAGAGCAATGGCTGTGAGTTCCTTTGCTTCGGGGGACCTGAGGCCACCCACATATCTGGCCACTAACTAGAAGGACTCACAGCCCTCAGGAGACTGCTGCCCTGAGTGCCATAGTTTTGCCCAGCAACCAGCAAGAGCCGAGGACACAGCAGAGGATGACTGGAGGGATCACGCACAGGCTTCTTACATTTTTCCTCTTGGGAGAGGCCTATGGAATGCACTCCTTCCTCCAGCAGAGACAGAGCAACACACATGTACCAGAGTTCAGCCTAGGCTAGCCCACTGGAGACACAAATGGCAGGATTTGTACTTTGGGCTGGTCACAGACGTGTCACAACTATCAAAACTACAGACTTCCCGTTTAATTAACTTGGGTAAAATCCTAAAACCAGGAGCCAGAAAAGGGTAAGCCCCACTTTCCATCCCCCTCACCCCCGGCAAGGCATCCCAAGACCTCCTACAGTCACTTTTTTCGCACAGCACCACGTACATTCTCTGGCATAACCTCTCAACTCAGCCAGCACAGCACAAAATGAGTCACAGCCCACGTCAACAACAATAACAACAACAACAACGGAGTGATTATGGCTGTTTCCCAATAAAACTTTATTTAGTGCTTGTTTCGGTAGCACATATACCAATAAAACTTTATTTATGTGGGTTGAAATTTAAGTATCTTGTAACTTTCACACCATGAAATACACTTGTGATTTTTCCAAGCTCTTTAAAAATGTGAATACCATTCTTATTCTTGGCTTGTGGGCTGTTCCAACAAAGCCAGTGGCTGGATATAGCCTGCAGGGTATAACGGTCCCATCCCTGAACTAACCAATCACCTGTGTCCTTAGTCCCAGTTACTCTTGCCACTCACCTACTGCCTCTCTCCGAGTTCATATGACCATATTTCCCTCCTGAATTGTTAAAATTCACTCACGACTTCTTTACTCGGCACTGCCTTCTTCTACCTAGCGCTGTAGCTGACACATCATAGGCATTCAAGATAATCTTACTCAATGCCTCTATTGCCATTCCTAAACTTTTAAAGGTATTTTCCAAATATGTGGTCATTCTAAAATGGCATGTGACAGAATACAATAAATGTAAACAGAATAGAATAAAAAAATACGATCTTGGGAAAATGTGGCACAAAGGATCTAAATATCACAGGTCAAGTTTTTCCCTCCTAAACAAGACTTAAAAATTAAAATTCATTCATCTTCTGGTACCCTCCTGCCTTTGAGGTGGTGATAGATTATTCTTCTCAGTACTTCCACCCATGTTCTTGATCCCACACGCATCGGGAACTCACTTTACTGAAGAGCCTTGCTTCTCATTTGGATTTCCTTTATCTCCAACACTTATTTCTCCTGAATACAAAAATTCTTCTGTCTCCCTCATGACAGTTCTTCTAGAAGTAATTTTTTTTCCTTTATCTATCTCCTTATTTGGTTGGTTATTTATTGTATAGGATGTAGAGGATGTGATGTATAGAACATGAATATGTTTTCAGTATTTTAAAATAAAATGAAGAAAAGCATTTGCTAAAGAAAAATAACTCACACTTCTTAAGGGTTTGACAGCAAATATTGCATGGTAAGAAAATATCTTACTAAGTATGTTGTATAACAGCACACTTAAAAATACGTAACACAGTTAAGAAAGACACCACAGAACCAGCTAAAGTAACCTATCATTTCCATCATTCCATAGAGAAAAGTTCATAGCTTTTTTTCTTAACACAGCAAATCAGAATATTTACCAACACTTTATATTTATACAAATATATATTTATAGAGAACACTTCCTTATAAATCAAGGGTGCTACTATATTTGCATTATGAATATTATATAAATAATATCAAAGCTACAGCTTATTAATAGATCCAAGTTACACAGGTATACATATGTTAAAACTCAGGAAATGTGCTCTTAAGATGTTCATATCCCATTGCTTCTACATTTTACATAAAAAATGCAAACAAATACTGACCTCTAGTAAGTGACATGTCTGATGAAGCATTTAGAAAGAAGTGTTCAAATGTCTGCAATTTAATGTGTTGAAAAAAATAAGTTGGATTGATACATGGTTAGAAATTGAGAGAAGAGTAAATATGTGATACATCAAGGGTAATAAAATGTTAATGATAGACTCTTCACTGTGAAATTCTTGCAACATTGCTAGTTATTTGACATTTTTCATAATAAAATTTGGGGGAAATGTACCCACGCCTGCTAGGGTGCCATCCGCAGATCCTCTTTACAAAGCCCGAAGGCCTATCTTGCAAGCCGTGGCCTGTACTCCACTCACTGCCAAAAACAAAGATATGGACAACCCCAGATATAGGTGGGGCAGCGGTGCCTCTCACAATTACATGTAATGATGACCCACTTTAACTATGTTTTTTTTAAGTGGTCCCCGTGAGTCTGCATTAACGTGGAAGCGTTAGTATCTATGGAGGATGACTCCACTAGGGGTCACGGTAGTCATGTCCACTAAAATGGAAAGCCAAGCCTAGTCCCCAGTGCTTCTGGGGACTTCCTAGTTCCCAGTGCTTCTGGAATGATGGGGAAGGCAGACAGTGGTGTGGCTGAGCGAGACCAAGTGCTCACATCACAGAGATGGGGCTGCTCTGGGGAGGGGGGGCCCTGGGACTCTCCAATGCACCTTTTGTATTGCCAAAATTGTAATACTTCCTGTATTAACAAGAAGCCCCAAGGACCTTTCACAGGCAAGCCCACCCAGGGAACCAATCCCTTAGAAGTGAAAGTCTGGGCAATCTGCGGCCTTGAAACTCTGGCCAGCCAAAGGAAAAAGGGACTAGGTAGAAGAGCAAGGACATCCTAAACACCGTCTCGTAGGCCAGCTTTTAACACGAGTCCCTGAATCTCTAAGGATATATATATCTCTAAGAATATATATATTGTTTCAAGGATTCCGGAACCCCATCAAAATATACAAAACCCTTAAAGAGGTATGTACATATGTCCTCTCCGCTCGCCCCGCCAATGAAGGTGTCTACGGCAATCACCAGTTGTCAGTTAAAACTGGCCAAAAAAAAAAAAAAAAAAAAATCACTGACTGAACTGTATTCACAGATGTAAGTGTATTACATAATAAGCTATGTACAAGGATGACACCAGTAACTCCCTGTTGATAAACCAGTTGGGCTGAACTGCCTGTCACAGTAATTTTCCGCATTGTATCTTCCATTCTCTTACTTATATACCGTCTGACAAACACTAAAGAGCTCCGTTTTATGAAGAGTCAGGTAACGTGTGAAGTCAGATGATTCACAACAAACATAGATATTAGCCCTAAGTGCTGATCACATACCAGTAACTGCCAAGAGGTTTCAATACAAAAGCCTCAAGAGTACATGTACACACACACACGTGCGCACACACACACACATACACACACGGTGCTAAAAAAAAAAAAAAAGGAAAGCAAATTAAAAAAGGTGTTCTCTGGTAGCCTGTTACTAGCAAAATAGAATCTGGCTTATACTCTCTCCTTGTTTTCTTCCCTTTTCTTCTCCCTTCTGATTTTTCTTTCCTTTGTATTTTTAGGAAGATACTAAGGTGGTAGGTGAGCAAAGAAAATGTGTTAGGGGAAAAGGGAAGGAAAATTGTGGTATCATTAAAACATGTTTCAATTCCTATCCAGCATTATAAGAATTCAAGAAGCTGCTCAGGATAGTTTGAGAAATGTTTCACATATTTAAGAAAACATCTTTGCAATCAAGATAGAATTTCTATGTATACCTGTGTGTCCCCTTCCCCCCACAGGACTCTCTCGCCTGCGGGAACCACTGCTCTGGGAACCACCACTTTTCTAACTATAGATCTGTCTTCATCTTCTCTGATTTTATGTGGATGGTCCAATGCACATACGTGTAATGGTTTTGTCTGAGTTCTTCTGCGTAGTTACTCTGAATTTCATCCATGCTTTTGCACACATCAAAAGCTAATTCCTTTCTTTCGCTAGGCAGTATCCTATTGTATGCCCGTGTCATAATTTGTCCTTGCATCTGTGATAGACAGTGAGTTGATTCTAGTTTTTGGTTACTACAAATATTTCTATGATCATTTGATTTTTTTAAAAAATGCAGCAGCAACAGTTTGTTGTGTGTGTGCTGGTCCAACAGGTCCAGGAGAGCTGCACACTCCTAGGTACTATAGACTCTGAATACAGAATTCTCCATGCTGCTGAGCAGCCACCATTACACATTTTTATAGCCCCTGCAAAAAGGAGATTGCAATTCTTCCATATACATGATTAGATGATTACATGATGAATACGAGGACCTGATTTTGCAATATGTATTTAGACAAAAAATTCAAATTTAAACAAGTCATTATAATAAAGTAGCTACAAACTGTTGCACTTTTGGTAATCTTTAAAGAAGTATTTATGTATGTATGCATGTAAGTAATCTCTACCCCCAACATGGGGCTCGAACTCACAACCCTGTGATCAGAAATCACATGCTCTTCCCACTGCGCCAGGCAGGTGTCCCAGCTTCTGCAATTTTTATGGGCACAAGCTCCAAAGCGATAACAATTCCTTTCTTTATGCAAAGAGTAGCAAGAAAAACTGCAAGGTGGGCGTGCGTGCGTGCATACAGGTAACACAGACAGACAGGCATTGGCTTGTGAGCCAAAAACCCTTTCTTCTGTGACTGTGACCTTTGTGTCCTAACCAAATTCCACCCTCTCCCATCCCCAACTCACGCAACAACAGAATACTTCTGAAAGTTGTCTTCCAGTCAACAAATGGCAACTGGCGGGAACCGCCAAAATGAAAGAGCGTCTTCTTTAATGGGAAATGACAGCAGGTAATTAAAAAGTTTTATTTAATAAATCAAATCATGACATAATCCTGCCATTTAACTGTCTTGTTATTCATCTCATCTTACCTTGAGGTTACAATATTCCACTCACCACTGAGGACAAATTCAGTAAAGACTTCACTTACCCTTAGAAGCTGTTCCAAAACTAATTTCTTCTCAAATATACAAACCCAAACCCACCTCTCCCTTTGTCCGGATGACTTTGCTTCCTACTTAGATGAGGTGTAAATCTTTTTTCAAACATTTCAATCTCCTACTTTGGTTTTCCACCTAAATATTTCCTAACATATTTTTTTCTTCACAGAACCAATTATTTAAAAAAAAAAAAAAAACCTGTAACATGGTAATTTCTGTAATTAATTTCCTAGAGAGAGTATAGTTCAGTTCTATGAATTTTAGCACATGCATAAATATATGGAACCACCACAGCAATAAGAATACGGAAGAGTTCATTCACCCCAACGCACTCCTTCCGGCTCTCCCTTTACTCCCCCCTCTCTCTCTCCCTCTACCTCTAAGCACTGGAAACCATTGATTCCTTCTCCATCATCACCATTTTCTCTTCCCATGAATGTCATATAAATAAATCATACAGATAAATCTTTTTAAACTGGCTTTGTTCACTTGGCACAACGCTTCTGAGATGCATCCAGGATGCAAAGGGTATCAATCATTCATTCATGTTTTCACGCTCACCATCTACTGAATGGATGTAACACGGTTTATTTATCCATTCCCCCCTGAAGGCCATACGAAATGTATTTGGTTTTGGACGATTTGGAAGGGAGCTGTTACAAACACCTGCGTACAGGTTTTCCTACGAAGTCTTCATTTCTCATCAGCACAAATGGGATCAATGCTCACAAGCTAAGTTGATGTGACACTTTTTAGAGAAACTGCAAAACTGCTTTACAAACTGGCTGTATCATTTTACATCCTCACCAACAATGTGTAAGAATTCTGTTCACTCCTAAGCTCTGCCTGATACTGTTAGGATTTCTTAATTTTACCTAGTCTAATATGTAAGTTAGCCTAGTAATGATGCTAAAAACACTCTTAGTGCTTATTTGCCATTGGAATATCTTCATTGGCTTAGCGTTTGCTCACACCTCTTGCCCATTTTTTAAATGGGTTTTTGTTTTCATGCTGAGTTTTGAGAGTTCTTCTGGATCTTACTGCTATGCTTGGGTATGGTATGTAAATATTTTCTCCCGGTCTGCACCTTATTCTTTACAGTATCATTCACAGAGCAAAACACATTCATTCTGACAAAGTCCATCCTTTTACCTTTCATAGATCATGCTTCGGGTAACATATCAAAGAACTCTTTGCCTCACCATAGATCACAAAAATGCTCTCCTTATGTTTTCTTCTAGAATACTAAAATTTAAAATTTTACATGTGGATGGTTAATACCAGGGCTAATTGTCACTATCTGTGAGGTTTAAGTCAAAGGTTTTTTTCTTTTCTTTTTTTTCATTTTCCATATGGCTAATTATTGTTCCAGCAAAATTTGATGTTTTCACTGCTTTCATGTTGGACAGACATGGCACCTTTGTCAAAAATCAGCTGGCCATTCTGTGTTCTCTTTCTAGACTTGCTATTCTGTTCCCAATGACATATGTGCCTATCCCTTCACCACTATCACATTCTCTTGATTGCTGCTGCTTTAGAATAGCTTTTAAATCAGAGTGGTGTGGGGCACCTGGGTGGCTCAGTGAGTTGAGCTTCTGCCTTCGACTCAGGTCATGATCTCGGGGCCCTAGGATCAAGCCCTGCATTGACCTCTCTGTTCAGTAGGGAGCCTGCTTCTCTCTCTCTCTCTCTGCCTGCCTCTCTGCCTACTTGTGATCTCTCTCTGTCAAATAAATAAATAAAATCTTTTAAAAAATTAGGGTGGTGTAATTCCTCCAGTTTTATTCTTTTTGAAAACTATTTTAGATGGCTCTAGTTCCTTAGTCTCTCCTTATAAAATCTAGGGTCAGGTTATCCATAACTGGAAAAAAAAAAAAAAACTGTAATTTGTGTTAAAATTACTTTAAATCTATAGATGTACATGGGAAGAACTGATAACATTTACCATGTTAAGTCTTCCAAATCACAGCATCATAGGTCTATAATTTTTTTAGGTCTTCTTTGATTTCTTCCATTGCATAGTTTTCAACATACAGATCTCAGTATGATGTGTTAGACTTATACCTAAGTACTCATACCTAAATAATTTTTCTTGGAGCTCCCGTGTAATTTTTTAAAATTTCGGTTTACAATTGTACATTGCTAGTATGTAGAAATAGGATTGCTTTTTGTGGGTTTACATGGCATTCTTATTAAAGTCACTCACGAGTGGTTGGAGGTTTGTTGTAGATTCCATGGGATTTTCTATAACTGTGCCCTAACGTGTCTAATATTGACTCCTTTGGAAGTAAGAACTCAGATAGTTGCCAGTTTTAGAGGCCATGCCTAAAAACAAGGCTGACTGTCAGAGTCAACTGTGGTGGCCAATTCGGTGGTAACCATCTTCTGATCTACTAGTTCAGACCCCCTCCTTTGCCCTTGGAACTGTGTGGTCATGGTGCTATCATGTCTCACACACAAACCCACCCACGCAACAACCAGTTTGACATTCAAGTGACAGGTGCTTTACATGAGAAAGATAGAGCACTGTCAGAATTCTGTTACACACTTACTCCTTGTGTTTCTCTTTAAAAGATAACCAAATTAACTGTAACCTATGCAGCAAAATGCAAATTTCGCAGCAACCCATAGTAAAAAAGAAGTCAATGCAACGTAAGGAAACGTGGAGTGAAAGAAACAACCAACATCAAAATGAAGTCAATCGGTGATGACCTTCCTACAAAACTAAGATTCAAGAAGGGAAATCAGGCGAAGAGAATAAATCAGACTTTCTCATCCAGTGTCCCAAGATAATTATCTACAGAAAATAATCTGAGCGGTTATTTTCTAAATTCTCCCGAGGATGGTACACAGGTATTTACCAATCTAGAAGTCTAAGAAAGAAGTTAATTCATTTTACACAGTGAATGCCGCCGAACATTCAAGTATTAGGTTCAGGCTTCATTCTCTCACAGAACACACCCTGCGAAACATTGAAATACATATTGAGGAAACGAGAGAGACTTTAGAATGAAAACATACCACTGGCATTTAGAAACTGAGTCCTAAAAAATTGGGGGGCGCTTCCATTTGCCAGTCACTATTAGATGCTAAGGATACAACACACACAAACCTACAGGGAAAAAGAAAGGTAAAGAGTAGAATCAGAAACACAGACAGGAAAGGCAAATAATGCACGAACAGAAGATGAATGCGAGGAGATACAAAGTCTGGAATTCTTATGGAGGTTCTCAAACAACAAAAGAGAAGCCTTGAGTCGCAATAGCCTCTTTATCCCATTTAATTCAATTCTCTTAATAGAAAGATAATTTCGCAACATTCCACTGTTCATTCACCAAACATTAATGGCCAAAATGATACCATTTTCTGGTGTTTCAACCTATATATACTTAAATACAAACTAACATAAAATATCGATTATACGATGTCTCGCAGACAACAAAAGCTTCTACTCCTTCCCCAAGCTCTAAAATCCTGAAGTGAAGGTGCACCACCCATCAGAGTAGCCTCTTCTGTCTGTCACAAACCAAGTTCTCCTATGAGCAGGTGTGATGTGCAGGGCTGCCAGACTCCAGGGGGCCTCAGTTTCATCATCTACGAAACCAAAATTTTTAATCTCTAAAATCCTTTCCGGCTCTTATAGCCTCTGAATATATGAATCTGACCAAAGGGTTTTTAATTATCCAAGAATAGAGTTGTATGGAGAAGGTGTGTGGGCAGTTGGTATTTGGCCACAGGGCTACAAATAATAAAGGAACTTATTAAATAGTTTGCAAAGTCTATCCCTAATTAAAAGGGGTTTTTCCCCTCATCTTTGACAAGAAAGGCCTCAGACCATTCTCATTAGTTGGCAAGAGGTCTCGGGCAATACAAACCACTAATAAAGAGTTTAGATCAACCTGCAGCTCCCTATGCAAACTGTCGTGTCATCCCACCATCCATGTAAACATTCAGCAAGCACATGTTACAAAGGACACACCTATATACTTTCAGTGGATATATTTAAATTCAACTAGTTCTTTCTCACCTACTGCACCAAAACAAGGAGGTTTTTTTGTTTTTAAGATTTTTAATTATTCCGGAGAAGAGCACACATGTGTGCCAGCACACAAGCAGGAGGGGCAGTGGGGGGTGAAGGAGAGAGAAAGAAACCCCAAGCAGACCCCCCACTGAGCACAAAGCCCCATGCGGGGCTCGATCCCAGGACCCTGAGATCACCACAGGAGCCAAAACCGAGAATAGGACACCAACTGACTGAGTCACCCAGGCACCCCCAAGTGACATTTTTTAATAAAACACCCTAATTATATAAAAGTCAAAGATGTGGGTTCCAGGCATTACTTCATCCATTCACTCACTCATACAAGTGTTTGGATGGTTCAGTGACCGGATTACCCAAAATGGCTATGTTGTTTTAGAAAGAAAGAATGAACATACATGGGGTTAAAAAAATAAAGAAAACACAGTCTAATTAATGATGAGAATAATAATAGCAATCACTTAGACAGTAATTATGATTTGCCAGATGATATTCTAAACTATGCATAGATATACTTAATGCTCACGAGAAGCCTATGAAAGTTATTATTACATATTATGAACGTTCCCACTTCAGAGATGGAAACCCCGATGCACAGACAAACTTGCTCAGACTTACATGGTGAGCACTGGTGCCAGGATTTAGACCCAAGCAGTTCGGCTCCAGAACTACACTCCTTATACTATGCCCAATGGCCCTTTATATTCGGTATATGAAGCTTGCGATTTTTAGCTACATTTATGCTAAGATGGTAGCTCTGGGCACATTATTTAACCTCTTTAACATCAGTTTCCCTAAAATGGGGATAATAATGAAAACTTTTTAGTGGAATAAAGTATGTATCCTCTTAATTGTTGGCACTGTAAATGGCAATGTTTTAGAAAGCAATTTGAGGGGCACCTGGCTGGCTCAGTCAGCTGAGCCTATGACTCTTGATCTCAGGGTGAGTTCGAGCACCATGCTGGGCTCAGAGCCTACTTAAAAAAAAAAGAAAAAAAAAAGCCAGTAGAAAGTGCTTTGAGTTTATATTATATTATCTTGTAAGAACCCCATGAAAGCACTCTTTGACATAATTCCACTTCTTTTAATTCATCCTAATGAAATATATTTGCAAATTTATGCTTTATAATATGCAGTAGAGTTGACCCTTGAACAACACAGAGGGGTAGGGGCACCAAACCCCTGCACAGTCAAAAATCCACATAAAACTTTTGACTCCCCAAAAGCTTAGCCACTGTTGACCAGAGAAGCCCTACCAATAACATAAACAGTCAATAAACGCATATGTTGTTTGTTATGTGTATTATAAACTGTATTCTTACCAAAAAGTAAGTTAGAGAAAAAAACATGTTATTAAGAAAATCATAAGGAAGAGAAACATACATTTCCGGGGCTGTATGAATGCTAATTTAAAAAATCCACATGTAAGTGGACCCATGAGGTTCGAACCTGTTTTATTCAAGGGTTAACTATAGCACATGTTAAACAAGCCAAAGTTAACTGCAGTCAAAACCATCAGAAAGGAAAGAAAATAAAAAGACAAAGGTAAATTTATGACGTATTGTGTTCTGAAAAAAAAAAAAAAGGACACTCTAGCTTTATCAAAGTTACTTTTTGGCTGTTATTAATATATCTAAATTCAGAGAAAAGGCTCTTCCAAACGTCCACTCTTAAAAACAAATAAATAAAACCCACAGCTGATCATTCTATACTAGATGCAAAGAAAGAAACAGCAATTGATGGTACTGAAGACCGAAATGTCTAAGAAATCAAAATATCTTCACGATAATGGCTCCTCAAGGATGGACAGGATACACAAAGATGGAAGAATGGTAAGGGAACTGAGCAATAATTTAGAGAAGACAAAGGGATTGCAAGATAAGAGACATCAGAAAATACGGATATGGCAGGATCAGTCAACCAAAGTGGTCCAGGAACCACTAAGATCTAATCAAAGCAGTGCCGGGTTAGAGAAACCGAATTAAGAAATGAGGCAAGCCATAGCCATGCTGTGTCCAATTAGCGCTGTGGGGTAGTACCAGGAAAATATACTATGTGTGAGTCATAGAACAGTCGTACCATGAGCGCTGGATTCTGAATTAGGGCAGGTATGGATAAGGACTTAAAAATCAAACACCAAAGAAACCCGGGAATGCCTGTACTATTTTCTCCTCCGTCACGCACTTATGATAATCTACCCTGAGAATTCATGGTAACAGGTCACAATATGCCTCCAAGGAGCCACTAGTAGGTGTCTCTGAATGCCAATGAACCCTGCGCCGGGGGCACGCAGAGCCCCACTCCCTCCTGGTGGACATCTGGCGCAGACAGACGTCTCTTTTTCAAAAATCAGTTCAACGTGTCAACACCAGCGCTGCTGTTGACAGTGTCTCTGTCTTTATTGATCTGCTTCTTATTTTATACATAATTGTAAAATTTAGGTAGGAAAATAAACAAATAAACCTAACAGTGGAAATAAGAATGAGAAGGAAGCTAGGGTTGCCGAAAGCTGTCTGAACAGTTTCACTCTTTGGAAATAAGATCAGAGGCTCTTAGTTTAACAGAGTAAGCAGAGAATAAACACTGAAGGGACCATAGGTTGCCCAAACTCTGTAGTGAGAACAGTGTGTGAGCACAGTGAATGAATTCCCAGAGGTAATCCACTAACCAAGAGGGTCCCACTAGCTCCCACATTCCATGTGGTGAACACTATTGTGGGACAAGCCCATTTGGGGCCATCCTATGTTATTTTTCTATATATCTGTGGTCATTTCTAGGTACACGACCCTAAGTCACAGACATATACACTCCATGGAGACCAAAACAGAATTATTTACCAGTTAACTATGCTACACTGGGACTTTCAGGGGGCAGGGATAAACTAGGCAGGCCTTGCTTCTTTCCCTGCGCTCGGAGTGCCTGATACTTAACAGAGAGCCTGCGAATGTTTGCTGAATAAATGAGTGAAGGAGCATAGGCCAAACGCATATACAGACAAACCAATGAATTAAGGCAGACCACCAATCTTGAGGTCCTCCAGGCACAAGGTGCTACTGGTCCTAAATAAATCAATCCATCCTTACATACCATTCTCGTAAATCTGTAGAGGCATGTGGGGGGAACGAACCAGAGAGATAGGGAAAGGGGGTGAGGGAGGAAGAGAACAGTCTTAAAATCCCGGTTCAGACAGTTTACGTTTTCCTCAAGAACTATAATGGGGGCACCTGGGTGGCTCAGTTGTTAAGCATCTGCCTTTGGCTCAGGTCATGATCCCAGGGTCCTGGGATTGAGCCCCACATCAGGCTCCCTGCTCCGCGGGAAGCCTGCTTCTCCCTCTCCCACTCCCCCTGCTTGTGTTCCCTTTCTTGCTGTCTCTCTGTCAAACAAATAAAATCTTAAAAAAAAGAAGAAGAAGAAGGAGGAGGAGGAGGAGGAGGAGGAGGAGGAGGAGGAGGAGGAGGAGGAGAAGGAGAAGAACTATAATGGAATGTTACATAAAAGATACTTTACAGGGTAGAAAGACCTTCCTCAACCCATACTACCTCTCACAATTAATAGCTATTTCAAGGAGAACCTAAGAAGAACTAAAATAGACATCACAAATCACGAAGCTTCATATGCTGTTGGAAAACACAGAGCAGGATTTTAAAAAATGACCTTGCCTTAAACCCAGGTTCCTTAGTGAATTTACAGAAAAACAGATATTCCTCACAGACTGCTTCATCAGATAAAGTAAAGGAGGCCGTAACTACATGCACTATTGCTTTTTTAAAAAGCCAAACAAAACATTCTGCTTTGTCAGGGTTATGAAAAATAAAACAACTGGTGTTACCATGCTGAGATGTAGAAAAAAGAAATTTTTTTAAGTGGTTTCCGGAATAAATATGAGATATGTATTATTTCGGGGTTGAAAAATTGACAAGCCTTTATCCACAATCATATGTGTAATCCAATTATCCTTAATTAAAGTTGCGCTAGACAAGTTTTAGAGGGTTGTTTTTTTTTCCCCTCCCTGATAAGGATTAGAAAGTAAGTTTTCTTGAAGCAACAGGAAAATTGACAGATGGGAGCTCTTTGGATATAGCCACAACCTCCACTCCCAACATGCCCTTCCCAGTGCAACTCCTTTTCATGCACCCTAACTCAAGCACTGGTTAAAAAAGAAAAAAGACGAAGACGAAGACGAAGACGAAGACGAAGAAGAAGAAGAAGAAGAAAGGAAAGACAGGCAGACAGATGCAGGAGTCCTTAATCTCTAAATCTGTGTGATTTAAGCCCCAAATGAAAACATCAAACTAGGGAACTCACTCCACTGGATAGACCGAACGCACCTTGAGAGGCATGTGACCAGGATCCTCACCCACCTCCTTCTGACAGGACATTCTCCTTTTAAAAATCTGGGGCCCACCGCATCACCCCCAGGTTTAGTACGACATCCCCACCCCTGTAGTCTCAAACTTCAGCTCCCACTGGCATTCCTTTCAATTAACTCAACAACTGCAGTCTGAATGGAAGGATAAAAAACTGAGCCGGCCACCGCCGACCTCGGGGTCTACAGGAAAAAGAACTGGTCAGATGAAGGGGTTCAAGTCCCAGGCCTGCCATTGACTACCCCGTGGTCCTCAGCAAACTGCAACCTAATTAAGTCTCACATTTCTCTTCTGTTTCATTGCAAAAGTAGTAAACTTAATAATGATTACACGGAACGGATGCTATAGGCTAGGCAGTGTGTTAATTACTTTAACAGATGATCTTTCAATTCTCACAACACTATGATTATCCTCATTGTGCGAGTAAGAGAATAGAGCCTGATGGAGGGCTTGAATAATTCACACAATGTCACTCGGCAAATGATGAAATGAGGAGGCCCAGATTAGAACCTAAGCAATCTCAAGCCCTCAAGCCACCTCTCTCTTTCCTCTCCCTCTCTTCTCCCTCCTTCTTCCTTCCTCCCTCTCCCCCCTTCCTTCCTTCTCTCTCTTTCTCTCTGTCTTCCTTCTCCCTTTCCCTTACTCAGAACACCACCACACTTAACCGACTCATCATTCCCTACAGAGGACACGGCCTGCACACAATCCCCATATGCGGCAACTCAACACCGCTGTTCATGTGTGTTTTCCCACCTGCTGAAGTTGCCTTTGAACCCACCGAGGAGATAAACTTTGAGACACAGTCTGCATAGGCACTTTCTGTGAAAGTCCTTAACAACCGCCACGGTCCTGACCTAACTGTCTCCTCCCGTACTGTGGCACTGACAAGGCTCTAATCGTTAAGGGCTTGTTTCACTCTCCCGTGGGAGCCTTGAGGGCAGACGCCAACACCAAATGGACGCATCCACCCATCCTCATCACATAACTTATGTCCCACCACATCTGTTGAGTAAATAAATGTCCGGACAGGGGGCTCTTTGATTTTCTTAATGAACAAGCAGAAAAGACGTCCACACATGCAATAAAATAAAAAAACTTTCTAAACTGTAAACACATCTGTAACTATTTATAATTAAAGTATCTCCTCGCCATTACAATCCAGGAACTAACTTGAAGAAAGTGTCAGCCATTCTACTCAATTAACCAAAACCTAAGGTTTTCTTAAGCTTCACCCAAATTTGAGTATCTTTAAATTTTCAGGTTTTTTTTACCTTCCTCAAACCGCATATTTTTGTTTAATTAGAAAAGTAGTAAGCAAGGTGTACTTTTTACTTAGAGCAATGGTATATCCTCCAACATGCTAGCATTTGAAATGCTTTTTTAAAACCAACCATTTCTTTATATATAGTTACTAGGACAGTTATGTATTCATCCCAAAATTTTCATAAAACAGTGATAACGTAAAGAAGAATTTACAAAATTTAAGATTAAATCCCCATCCTAATATGGCCTAAAATTTCTAGCTGGGCCTCTCATTCAAAGGCATTTATTATACGAGCATTTACATGTTCTACTTAATGATAATTACTTCACAGGTGTGAACCAATAGTGCCATCCACTGTTCTTACGAGTGATCTTTCCCAAATCCCGTTTTATAAGGCACTAAAAAAGAGATGACTTTAAAATCTCATGTCAACAGTATTTAACTGAAAATAAGGTATTTGGGAATTTCATCAAAGATATCGACAAAGCGGCAAATTTCAGGACAACCAGTTTTTGGATAAAAGTAAAAATGTAACAAGTTCAAAATTGCCATAAATACTTCAATTTCACACATTTAATTGTTTGAGATAAGTTTCACTTCATTCATAGTCCCAATTACCATATTCTCTTTTTCTGCAAAACAATCGTCTAGAGCAAGAGAGAAGTAATTAGAATTACACTCCAGTTCAGCCAGAAAAAATGTTCTGCATTTGAGTAACACTGCTGTCACTAAAATACTAAAATATTTATGAGGTGAATACTGTGAGCAAGACACTATACCAAAAGCTATGGGAGAAACTAAGATTAAATTTTTCTAAGTCTGTCATTCACTTACCAGTGAACAAGTGATGTTGGCTATTGATAAGCGGATGAGGGACAGAATGAACTGCAGCCCCAGAAACGTCCTCGCCTGCACAGTACAAAGGATGAAGAGAGAGGCGCCTGGGGGGCTCAGTGGGTTAAGCCTCTGCCTTCGGCTCAGGTCATGATCTCAGGGTCTTGGGTTCGAGCCCTGCCATCGGGCTCTCTGCTCAGGGAGCCTGAGCACCACCCCCCCGCCTGCCTCTCTACCTACTTGTTATCTCTCTGTCAAATAAATAAATAAAATCTTTTTTTAAAAAAGGATGAAGAGAAAGGAAACGGAGGAGTCGTCTCAGGGAATAGTGGTAGAATGGTAGAGCAACATCAAAATTCAGAGGAAAATACTTATTAAAGTACTCATACTGTGCCAGGCGACACATGTAATAGGTAGCATGTGTCTCCGTGAGCAAAGAGATCAGCTCCAAGAGGGATCTAATTTATCTGAGCCACCCAGCCAGAATACAACACTGTCTGTGACTCCAACCCCAATGCAGAACTCTCTCCAATACGCCACGGACTCCACTGCCTTCTCCAGGAATCAACTGATGTCACATTCCAGGCTCGTGATCAGGAGATAAGGTTCTTGGCCTCCATAAGTTTATAGAAGAATGAGAATAGTAACAGCTCTCTGCTCATCTGAGGGACATGCTAAAAGAGCAGTTACAACCTCTCGATTCAGGTCCCATATGCCACGTGAGGACTTCCACAGTTTACTTCTGAAAGAATCTAATGTAAAGAGCATCATCCAAAATGTGCAAGTCCTTTGAAGCTACAACTCCAAAGAACAGTGTCTCTTTTCTAGTGATTAATCAGCAAGACTACCTTCCAGAGATTACCTGTGGTCAACAGCAGAGGCTTTGCAAATTAGCATCATAAATGACAGAAATAAGTTTTCACTTGTGAAAGTAGTGCCCAGCTACTAAGGACACGGGGCTAACTCCTAGGACAAGAGGTATTAGAAACAAGATCTAATTAGTGAAATCAGTGGCACTCAAGGTAAGCAGATTGGCTAAAATAGTCTCCACAACATGGTAAAGGATCTTTTTACAGTGTTTCTCAAACTATAGTTACAGGCCAGGATTTTGATTTCCAATCTCTTGTAAATCATTATTTTTATAAAACACAATGAAAATTAATTCTAAGATATTGCAGCAATGGTAAACTATCTTTAAAGTTTCTAAGGTGTTTGCTCTCAATTTCTCCACCTGTCACAGAGCTGCCATCAGTAGTTAATGACCCACCTCTGGTCCATGAACCACACTTTGGGTCGCCCTGGCTTGGACATTAAGGATATTTTTCTGGCTTGGTCCCTACTGGACCATCACTCCAGACACTGGTAGAGGATTCTGACTGAGGCTGACCACACTGTCTCACTGGACTCTAATGAAGCTTTCATGCAAGGTGTGTTTTAATCACCCGAAAGGAGAGAGAATAAGGACTTCACCAGGCTTGTAAGAACATCTGGACCGTGCCAGCTTGCTTAGTAAGTTCTTATTACAGATTTTGGACTGGGACTTGCTATCATTAGAGCCTGACAGCTGGGTTATAAGGAAGCAACTAATCCCCACTGGTAGGGACTACTGTCTATCAAAAAACTAAACTAAACAAAATCCTAAGATTTAGTTGTACATAACGAAATTGGCTTGGGTTAATTTGCAGTCATCGGTGCCTGATATACAAAAAGCCAATAGAGACCCATAATTTTTAAATAAGAGAATGACTATATAGTCTGCCAAATCCTTTCTGGGAAATGTCTTATCTTGGGATTCTGCCTCTTAGAGAGAGGTATTATGACCTTCTAACAGCTGTGTCTAAGGATGGCACCGAAGCTGAAGGAGCTATTCTCAAGACAGCATATTCAAAAGAAAGCCATGATTTATATCATCAGGACACTGGAACAACAGTCTAGCATGAACTTAAAAAAAAAAAAAAAATCTTAATCTCTTTACACAATGCTAAGAAAAAAACTCAAATCGTTACTGAATATACTAAAATATGCAGTCATTTTGAAGACATTTTAAGATTTTCCAAACCTTGTCCTCACACAATATGAAAAGGATTCACCCTAGTGAGTGTGATCCCACATATATTCAACCTTGTAATGCATTCTTTAGAACCTTAATTAAGAGCTTTTTAGCATGCTTCTAATTAAATATCTCTAAAAATGTTTCTTTATACAATGTAATCTTCTGAAAGCTCTAACTTAACAGTAAGAGAAAAAGATGGAATTTGAGGTTTTATTTTCCGCACACGGTACTGACAATGGCGGTAGTCCTGTTGGAGGTTAAAGGCCATGGAAACCGTTTTACTGTGTGGCCGCCACTGCAGCTCATAGAGGGGCAGTGAGGAAGTGCCTGAGTGTCTCACAGCTCTCCAATTCAAGGTCTGCGGGTCCCTGCTGTGCACCCTTAGCCCCTAGAAAGATAGTCATACTGCGATCTAAAATCATTCCCTAAAATACAGAATAGAAAGAGACCCAAACCCTCCCCATCCAGGAGCTGCAATTAAGTCTGTGTTTAGAGCTGTGTGTTTTGGATTAGTTCATTTAATGTAGTTACCTTTGCATATATCGTAATACCTAACACAATACCTGGTAATGTGTAAGCACATGATAATTGTATTTTCAAATGTGATTATGTCTAGTTAATAATGATTGCATGTTGTAATCATTAGAACCAGAAAGGTAACAAAATGTTATTAGTCGTGATTATATTTCTCTAAAAACAACTCCACTTATAAAAAATAAATTGTTGTTCTTTCATTCATTCAGATTCAATTCATTCAAATTCATTCATTCATTCATTCAAATGTTTAGAAAGCACCTATGAATCTAGCACTGGGATAGAGAAAGAAAGTGAACACACTCAAGTTAGCTTTTTTCCCACAAAGACATGATGCTACAGGTGGAAAAAAGTAACAGATACTTTAAAAAATGATAATAAATTCAAGTATGTAATCTCAAAGAATATTAGGTGCCCCCATGAAGATTCCCATATACCATCATTTTATGTCTGACAGATGGCAAGTAACAAGAAAACTGAGATAAATCTTAAAAGAGAAAGTATTAGTAAAATATTACAGGGTCAGACAGTATTTTCTTAGATTTGCTCAGCCCAGGGGAGGGTTATTCCCTTCAAACTAGGGATAATCTGATAGTAGGACTTAAAAAGCAATACAACTTCTATCAGAACGGCAAAGCAACATCCAACTCTGGGCTTTGGAGGAGCAAAAATTGCCAAGAGACTGTCAAAACTGATGACTTTAATAGTGACAGAGAAGGCAAAAATGAGGCACAGATTTTCTTTATGGTCCACTTTCCAACCTCTGACTTTTTGTCTCTACAATACCTAGGACCTTCCGTCTCCACTCCTAGGAAAAAACAAGACAATCACACACATGGGCCCCTAATAAAACCTGAGCTTTCCAACCTCAGCATACTTCTTCTGTCTATGCACAAGATGACTCCTTATTATAGGGACCACAGTGTTGGATGGACCCTTTTTTTTAAACTCTACTTCAGAACTATAACCCCATTCTACCAATTTAATGAAAAAAATGAAGCACTTTGGCATAAATCTTCAAATTTTTATCTTTACCTCAGAAACTAGCTTATTTCCGGCTGGATATTTAATTCGGATCTAGCATGTGATGTCACTTCCAGTTTACAGAAAGTACATGGCGTGGAATAACAACCAAACACCAACACCAATGGGAGGAGGAGAGGGGAGAAGAGTGCTGACAAATCCTAGGGAGGGAGCCTGGTATTCCCATGAAGTGCTCACCCCATCTCGAGTCAGGGCCATCAAAAGATCACAGTATACCAACAAAACATAAAGGGACAAAACACAGAAACACTACCCTCTATTTCACCTACTAGCACAAAAGAACAGAACCACTTTCTATACAATCCATTTTTTTTAGATCTTTAAGAAAAAGAACTCAGTCCTACCCTTAGGCTTACTCATGTCCTTTACTCCTCTGCCTAAGGACGCACAAAAGTGTCCTTCGTCCTTGCCAAGGCTTACCCTTCCATCTGTATACATGATCCTACTGAAACAGTTCCTGCTGTCAATATATTTCTGTTCCTCACCCCCTGCCTCTAAACAGGCCCAGGCAGAAACATCTTTCCATTCTCTAGAGTCCGCTTCTCTGCCTTTAAACTCCTCAAAAGAGTAATCTTCCTGAAGCAAAACTTACTAATTTTGAATCTGGTTTTTAATTTGCCCACTCTCCTGAAACGGTTCAGCTATGTCAACACAATTTCCCCTGAAGGGGCCAAAAGCAAGTGATGGGATGACGCTCCCTATTCACAAACCCTCGTCTCCGGCTACTTCTAGTTCACAGATGACTCCTCCCATTTCATATGCACCGGCGGGCATCGAGCACTCAACCTTCAGCGACTTACCCACTCACACCTCTTCTCTGTGGCCTTGTGTTCCCATCCCCCACCGGTCTTCGGAACTCCCAAATCAATGGTTACAAGTAATTCCACTGGGGCATGCCAAAGCCCATTTTCTTTCTTTTTTTTTTTTTTTAAAGATTTTATTTATTGATTTGACAGAGAGAGATCACAAGTAGATAGAGAGGCAGGCAGAGAGAGAGGGAAGCAGGCTCCCTGCTGAGCAGAGAGCCCGATGCGGGACTCGATCCCAGGACCCTGAGATCATGACCTGAGCCGAAGGCAGTGGCTTAACCCACTGAGCCACCCAGGCGCCCCAAAGCCCATTTTCTTAACTGTGACACAGTTCTGCCATCCTTACTCTTCATTCCTGGAACTACACTCGGGCCCTCAGGCCTCCCTGGCGGGCTCGCTGTAACGGTCGCATAAGTGAGCGCCCCGCACCTGTCTTCCAACACCAACCCACGTTACAGGCTGGTACCTGCAACATCATCCTACTGCCCAGCTACGATTATTTCTCACCTCTGCTCCAGTCGTCAGTGGCTCTCCTATCCTTTACTACCTGAATTAAGTGTAATTTCTCACCCTGGGGCAATTACACTCTTCACACAAAAGATGATTTATCCCACTTTTCCTTGAGTTGGAAACATCAGACTGCCTGGAGAAAATTTCCTTCTTCACAAACAACTCCCATGGTCCACTCATACACCTTTGCTCATTCTTTTCTTTAACTCCCGCTTTCTCATCACACCTGTCCTACTCCCTGGAACTATGCATGCCAACTGGGAGTGAGAGCTGACATTAAAATACAGGGAGTATCCCGGATCATCCAGGTAGCTCCAGTGTAATCACTTAAAAGGGGGAGAGGGAGAGAGAGTCGGAGGACAAATAGAATACCGCAGGCTTTGAAGATGTAAGGAAGGGACCATAAGCAAGGAATGTGGGCGGCCTCCCGAGGCTGAAGAAAGGAAGTAAACCGATTCTCCCCAACAGCCTATAGAACGCAGCCCTGCCTATCCCATGATGTTAGCACGGCCAGACCTGTGTAAGATTCTGACTTCCGGAATGGTAACGTAATGAATCTGTGAAGTTTCAAGTCACCCAGCCAGTGGTCATTTGAAACTGACGATACCTCCATCCAGATGCATCACAATTCTACCTGTCCTGCAGGGCCCGATTCAAAAGTCTCTGTAATGCAAAGATCTTTCGGCTCCCACGAGCTCCCTCTCTGCCGGCCACACTGGAGAAGCTTCCCTGCTCCTCTGCACCCACAAAAGTATCTGACGGACGTTAACACGTAAGTCTC
The DNA here is from genome assembly GCF_010015895.1 of Lontra canadensis. Classification (NCBI taxonomy): domain Eukaryota; kingdom Metazoa; phylum Chordata; class Mammalia; order Carnivora; family Mustelidae; genus Lontra; species Lontra canadensis. Next base: position 19,164,520 of record NW_022631015.1, on the reverse strand, counting down.
GGTCTTAGCCGCTTTCCAGGTACGTGACAATGGAAAAGTCCCTTAACCTCTCTGCACTTGACTTTCGTCATCTACTAAAAACCAATCTGACGAGGCTGTTGTGAGGATTCAGTACAGGAAAGAATATGCACTTCGAAGACTCGTGTCTGGCACACAGTAGGCACTCAGGTCGCATCAGCAATCACCATTAACTTCCTTCTCACCTGTTTGTCAGAGTCGCGGTCACATCCCTGTCTTATCCCCACACCAGACGGACACGTGCCTCGCCACGCTTCCTCGGCAGGGCGTCTCTGCCGCACGAGAGACAGTCTAGAAGCAGGAGCTGTACGAGGCAACCGGCAGCTAACCTCGAAAAGCTCGCCTCGGAAAACAAGAAGAGTGCTGCAAACTGCAGCAATGACTCGAGCGGATCAAAATTTATCTACTCGACACAGCAGCTATAAACAGAGATGGGTAACTGGATGCCAGAGAGAGGGTTTAGGAGAAAAGATAAATGTTGTTGAAGAAATAAAAGGCACCCTCATTAGAGACTGTGATCTCTCCGCTCCTCCAGAATCTCGCGTGACCTGAAATGTTTGACTTTTTCGCTGGTAAAGCATTAATACAGTCCTTATGCTCCTTTAGAAATGTAACAAAGCAGAACAACTTTGTAGACTCTAATAGTAACTTCAACAATTTACTAACACACACAATAAAACTTGCTGCTAATGTGAGCCCTTTCCCAAATGGAGAATGGACAAATTTATATGAAATTTAAGATGCCCATTTTTAATTTGAAAGCAATAAAACTTTGTCAAGATTTTGATGGAAAGGATTATTTTCTCTTGAGAGGAATACTTACGGATATCCCTCTTTCAAAACATCTGAACGTAAGTTTAAAAAAAAGAAAAAGCAATGAGCTGCACCAGAGGTAAGAAATAAAATCCAAGCTAAGATGTTAGGAGTGATACTGTGACAAATGCCCACGGGGATGCTCTCACCTGAGAGCAAATGATAAGGCCACAGCTGATTCAGGGAAGGGATTAGTAGTCAGGGAGGGTTAGAAACTCAGATCTCATCCAGAGATAGATAGTATGGACTACATTCTCTTAACATCAAAGGCATATTTGCTAATTTACTTACTAAGGGGAAATTCTATATGGTAATATGAGAGAGTGATGGCAAATATCCAGTGAGCTTTAAAATGTCCGATGCTTGATTTTTGGCTCAGGTCATGATCTCAGGGTCTTGAGATCCAGCCCTGTGCCAGGCTCTACACTCAGCAGGGAGTCTGCTTGAGGACTGTCTCTCTCCCTCTCCTGCTGCCCCAACCCCCACGCTCATGCTCATGGGTGTGCATGCCCTCTCTCTCTAAACAAAATCTTTAAAAAATTTAAAAACTTAAGAGTTTATAGTGTAGCCTCATTTTAAGAAACACTAAATCCAAAAGAAGGGAAACCCAAATAAAAACCTCAAAATGTTTCACGTAATGCCATTTAAAATGACTACCTAAAGCAAATTTATCAATATTTCTTATGGCAACAAAAGACAGTGATGGCCTTAAAATAAAACATGTATAAATAAATAAAACAAATTATTGACTGCATACTCAACTTTGGAGCAGACACTGACCTCAGAGATAATAATATAATGATACCTGAAATACTTCCAGAGCCCAAGTAGCCTACAATTTAAAATAGAAATTATGCAGTCTTACAGGACCATAACCAAGATAAATAGGGAATACGTAGGTGCGTAGTGGAAGGAGAGATGTATTCAGCCCAATCACGGAGAAAGGAATAAGCAGTCACCCCAAAAGAGCACAGGGAAGGATTACCAACATGGTGAATGGGGAAAGGCTAAGACATGCCAAGGACACCAGAGGGCGTGCACAGGGGACTGCAGTCAAGACAGAGGAGAATCTTGAGTTTGGGAATCTCAAGCCGGTCAGTGAGACTGAACCCTGGAGGGTGAGGCAGGGAGCAACCACATGAAGACATACGGAGAAACTAGAAAAATAAAGCATCTTTGAAAACCAACAGTTAAAAGCAACACTCCAGAGGTCAACAAGAGGGGCAAAGTCACCTCAAAGAAATCAAATGGATCTATTTGACAGACCCTAAAATATTAACATGCGTAAAGAAATGTATCTTGGCGAAAAGGGGATGATCAATCCTATATGGGGGAAAAAAAGAGAGAGAGAGAGAGAGATTCACAGAAACACTTGACTTTGCCCTCCTAAAGACATTGTTCAGGAGAAAGCATGCTCAGCCAAACTCCAAGTATTACTGTCCAACTGGTAAGGCAATCTGTTCTGTGAAGAGAATTTAGCATAAACCCATTAAACTTTCAAATTATAAAAATCAATCATTCATTCATTCAGTAAGTAAATATTTATTAAATCCCTGCTGTGTATGTTCTTCCGTATTCTAAGGATACAGTGGTAGGCGAGAGAGTCGAAAATTCCTGCCATCTTGGAGCTTATGACATGCCAGTGAGGAGAGACGATTAAAATACAAATGAACTCGTTATCTATTTCAATAATGGGAAGTGCTACAGAAGAAAATAAGGCAAATATGGACGATGGGGAATGTGGGGATATGGCGATTTTAGGTAGAAAATCAGGAGTAAAAAGAAAAACTGCGGTACAACTGAAAGGAGCAGGAGAATGGAGACAGAGGGAGAAGCAAACAGCCTTATGCCTCTGATTTGGCTCAGGCACAAAAGCGAGAAGATATTAGATGCTCCAGTCAACGCGGTAACGACATTTCGCACTACTATACCCTGATTTAATCACGGGCCTCTGAGCTTGAGGAGTGCAGGTCTCTGAATCTTCGGTGCTGAAGGCCAGACATTGGTCCCAGACAAATTCACCAAGGCAAATCAAAGTCACCCCAGGCGGCTTTTTGGGAAAAACCAAATGACTTCTTCAGCCTTCCCTGATCTTTGGCAGTAGTGAGAAGGATTAAGCAGAAGGTGATAAAACTAGAGAAAAGATGACCAGTGACGACAGAGCTGGGAGTGTGTGGGGGGAGACGGAGGCACCGCTTAGGGAGAGGAAGAACGATGCTGGAGAAGGAGAAAGGCAAGTTCACCGGCTCCCCACGGGAAACAGCATGAAAGATGCAAAGGACAGAGGAAAACAATATTAAAAAAGAGGGAAGGAAGCCGAAATCAGAAAGAAGCAGGACGGGGCTGCCTGGGTGGCTCAGCTGGTTGAGTGTCTAAGTCTTCACTTCAGCTCAGGTCATGGTCCAGGATCGTGAGTCTGAGCCCCGCGCTGGGCCCAGGGCTCCGCGTACAGTCTGCTTGAGAGTCTCTCCTTCTCCCTCTCTCTCTACTCACCCCACCCAGGCGCGTTCTCTCTCTTAAATAAAATCTTAAAACAAAAAAAAGGGCAAGATAGCTTAAGCCTACGCAAGGCGGTTTGATGAGTGGAGCGACTCCCATGACTTAAAGAAGAGGAGGCCTTTGCCTCATCAGACTTCCAGACTACACTAATATTGATGACAAACTCCATTAACGCAAATAAAACAAAGTACAAACGAGCTCACCAAGAGTCAATAGTAAGGTCAGGAACTTCAGACTAAGATATGAAATTAAGAGTGCTTAATATTCAGTTAACAACGCTTATTTTTAGCTCAAAGCTCATAAGGGCAACATTTTATTTTATTTTATTTTATTTTATTTTTTAATATTTTTATTTATTTATTTGACAGAGAGAGATCACAAGTAGACGGAGAGGCAGGCAGACAGAGAGAGAGAGGGAAGCAGGCTCCCTGCCGAGCAGAGAGCCCGATGAGGGACTCGATCCCAGGACCCTGAGATCATGACCTGAGCCGAAGGCAGCAGCTTAACCCACTGAGCCACCCAGGTGCCCCTATTTTATTATTTTTTTTTAAAGATTGTATTTATTTATATGAAAGAGAGAGCACACAAGCAGGGGGAGGGGCAGAGAGAGAGGGAGAAGCAGGCTCCCCGCTGAGCAGGGTACCCAACACAGGGCTTGATCCTAGGACCCTGAGATCATGACCTAAGCCGAAGGCAGACACTTCACTGACTGAGCCACCCAGGCACTCCAAGGGCAACACTTTAAAACATGAATTTCAGAGAGTTCATAATTAAAACATGGTTAGTATCTCGGGCATTATTTACTGTAATTCTATTGAAAAAACAAAGATGATGCATATATTAATCATTCCAACAACAAAACTCTTTTTAAAAAATATTTTAACCCAAGGGCATGGCTGGAAAATGAAATCCAAGTTTGTTAACAAGAAGATGTCAGAATAATATTAATCAAAGGCCTAAGACCCTGCTGCAAATCAATGTGTAACTTCTACACAGGGAACCTCTAAGAGGGAACTATGTTCATGTGATTTAGAGCTTTTTGATTTTTTCTTTCCCGTGAAAATGTTCAACTGCTTTATTCTGTCCCATGTCCAGAGGGAAAACCTAAATTCACGGAGTATACTGAGTATTTTATGGGTAAGTCTGAGAGACACTTACCCGGTATTGATGGAAATGATTTCTATCAGCGGATTCTTCCTGATCTTTGGCAAATCCAATCGTGCCCCACCCAGGCGCTTTCCATTGTCCTTTTTCTGACCCAGCAGTCTCACAGAGTGACCTCCAATGAAAGCATAAAAATACACGACAGCGTCAGCCACAGAACTTCAATTGACTGCTCTCAACAAATGAGTTAATATTTTCATGTACCTTCTGTTATGAAACAAACAACAAAATATACATAAGATGGAACCATTGACCTAAGAAATACTGCCAAAGGGAAAAACAGCTGTGTGCGCATCCTGCAGTCAAAGTTCTTTGCTTAAAATATTTGCACATTTCAACTGTACAGATGACGGAAACAGAAACATCCTCAGAATGTCATTCCATAAGGTACGCATGCTCTCCAGCGGGGACCAGGTATGTAATGAAGCAGGAAGAGTTTACCTGACCACCAGGCCTGCCAACCAACTCACTGTTGGGGAATTAAAAAAAAAAAAAAAAAAAAAAAAAGTGCAAAAGCAGACTATCTGCTCAAAGCAAACAGCACATCAATCTGCTCAAAGCAAACAGCACATCAAAGAAATAAAAAATTAAAAGGCTGGGATAAGGTGACACTTTAGGGTCAGATTTTTTTAAGACAAAAATTTTTAGACTTATTTTTTAAAACTATTATGAAAGAAAAACAGACTATTTCTAAGAGCCATGAAAAATTTTATAATTTTGAAATTTTGAATTGCAGTGGTAGAAAATACGGGAGAACAGTACTAAGACTTCCCGTCCCCTTCAGATTCTCCAATTATTATTTCTTCCATGCTTACTTTGTCCTTTGCTCATTATATACATAGTATTTTTTTATAACTTCACTGAGGTACATCCTGTAAGATTCACTCCTTGCAAGTATACAACTTAATGATTTTTTTTTTTAAAGACTTATTTATTTGACAGAGAAAGCTCCCACACACAAGCAGGGGGAGCAACAAAGAGAGAGGGAGAAGCAGGCTCTCCTCTGAGCAGGGAGCCTGGCCCAAATCTCAACCTTAGGACCCTCGGATCATAACCTGAGCCAAAGGCAGACACCTAGCCAACTGAGCCACCCAGGTGCCCCCAATTTAATGATTTTAAATTAACACATGCAGTTGTACAATCATCACAACAACCCAATTTTAGAACATTTCCATCACCCTAAGAATTCCCTCAAGCTTATTTACAGTCCACCCTTGCTTCCATTCCAAAATATATCACATTCTGTTCATCTGTTGACCAGCTGGCGGACATCTGGATTGTTTCCAATTAATACCTATTAGAATAATGCTTGCTTCTACGAATATTCACATACTAGTCTTCATGGGGACATACGTTTTCATTTCTCCCGGACAGACTCCCAGGAATGGAACTGCTGGGTCATGTGGTCAATTTCTGTTTAACTTATAAGAAACAACTGTTCTCCAAAGTGGTGGTACCATTTTATATCCTACCAGCAACATATGAGGACTTGAGTTTCCCCACACTGTTAACGAAGTCCTTATAGTTGCAACTTTTTTGACAACAGCCATTCTAGTGAGAAGTAATCCAGTATTGTGGTTGGAATGAACATGCATTTCCATAACGACTAACGATGTTGAGCACCTTTCCACGTGTTTATTAGCCATCTGCATGTCTTGTGTGGTAAAATGTTGGTATGGTTAATTTTTATGTGTCAACTTGACTAAGCCACAGGGTGTCCAGACACTTAACCAAACATTATCTTTTGTGTTTCTGCATGGTGTTTCTGGATAAGGCTGACATTTGAATCAGGAGACTGATTAACACTAGTGGGCCTTATCCAATCAATCCAAGACCTGAATAGAACAAGGAAGCTAAGAGGAAATAACTCCCATCTGACTGCACAGCTGGGTCATTGCTCTTTGCCAGCCTTCAGATTCTGACTGGGATACAGGCTCTTCTTGGTCTTCTTCTTTGAGCTGCAGACTGAAACTTACACCATCAGCTCTACTGATTCTCGGGCCTTTGGACTTGGGCTGGACCTACACATCAGCTCTCACAGAGCGTTGGCTTGCAGACTACGGTCTTTGGAATTCTCAGTCTCCAAAATATTTCCATAATAGCGTGAGCCAATTCCTTATCATACATTTCTCTTCAACAAATCCACCCACCCACACACCCTATTGGCTGTTTCTCTGGAGAACCCTCACTAATAAAAATGTCTACTCCAGGAGTCGGCCAGTATTTTAACTGGAGTAGCTGCCTTGTTATAGAGTTCTAAGAATCCTTTATTCTGCTTACAAAACCTTTGTCAAGTATGTGATTTGTAAATATTTCTCGCAGTCTGAAGCTTACAGTTTCACTTTCATGATAGTATCTTTTTAAAAGTAAATGCTTTTCAATTTAATGAAGTGTACTTTCTCAATTTTTTCTTTTCTAGCTCATGCTTTTGCTATTCTAGCTAAGAACTCCTGGCCTAGCCCAAGGGCACAGATTTCTTCTATACTTTCTTCTCAGTGTCTTACTGTTTTAGGTCTTAGCCTTAGGTCTAGGATCCAATTTGTTACTTTTTGTGTATAAGGGTCTATACCCTTTTGTGTATAAGGGTCTAAGTTCATTTTTTGCATATGGATATTCAGTCGTCCAAATGCCATTTCTTTTCCCTCCTCCCTCTTTGTGCTATTGTTGTCACACATATTAACAGCTGCATAAACCCCCAAAACACAGGGTCATAATTATTGTTCTAAACAACTGTATAGTTTTTGTTGTTGTTGTTGTTTGGGGGAGGGAGCAGAGGGAGAGAGAGAATCCTAAGCAGGCTTCACTCCAGCACAGAGCCCAACACAGAACTTGATCTCATAAGCCTGAGATCATGATCTGAGCCGAAATCAAGAGTCAGGTGTTTAACTGACTGAACCACCCAGGCGCCCCACAACTATATAGTTTTAAAATCTTTACAAAGGACTTAATATTTAACCACATATTTAACCATTTCTAACAATCATTCCCTCCTGCGAATTCAACTTATCATTTGATACTACTTCCTTTCTGCCTGAAGAACTTTCTTTACTATTTCTTGTAAAGGAAATCTACCAGCAACACAGATTCTTTGCTTATTTGAGAGTCTTTATTTTGCTTAATTTGTGAAAGATACTTTTGCTGGATATAGAATTATTAGTTGACAGGTTTTTTTTTTCTCTGAGCACTGAATAGAGCTGATCCTTGAACACTGCAGAGGTGAGCAGGCCCAACCCCCAAACAGCTGAAAATCCACATATAACAAAACTTACCTGCTAATAGCTTACACTGTTTACCAATAACATACTCAGCTGACTAACAAATATTTTATATGTCATATGTATTACACACTTCTTACAATAAAATAAGCTAAACAAAATGTTAAGAAAAGCATGAGGAAAATACACATACAGCACTGGTCTGTAAACAAATCCATGGAGAAGGGGACCACACAGTTCAAAAACCATGTCGTTCAAGGTTCAACTGTCAAAGGTCACTGCCTTTGACTCTGTTGCATCTGATGAGAAGTCAATTATCGATCTTAATGTTGTTCCCCTTGTACATAATGTGTTACTTCTTTCTTATGCTTTCTTGGATCTCTGTGATTTTCCTACCTGCAATTCAGGTAGCTTTTTGGCTCCATAAAGTAATGTTTTTTTTTTTTCTTTTTTCGTTTTGTTTTGTTTTAACAAAGTTTGGGAAGTTTTCATACAATACTTTAAAAAAAAAAAATTGGGGAGGGGCACTTTTTCTGTATCTCCTTCTGTAGCTCCGTGACACACTAACTGGTCTGCTGGATGCTGCCCCACAGGTCTTTGAGTCCCTGCTGATTTTTCTTGTTATTCAGAGTGGATCATTTCTATTTATCTGTCCTCAAATTTACTGATTTTCTTCTGCCATCTCAAACCTGCAATTGAGCCCCTTGAATGAACATTTAATTTACTGTACTTTTCAATTTCCCCTTGGTTCTTTTTTATCCTTTCCATCTTTTTTGTGATTCTGTATTCGTCACTGCCATCATCCTTTCCTTAAAGGCTTTTGACATGATTTTACTTAGCAAAGACTTGGGAGTCTTTGCTAACTCCAACATTTTTGGTCAAAGACAGTCTATACTGACTGGTTTGTTTTTCTTCCTGCATATGGGTGTACTTGCTTTCTCTGCATGTATCGTAATATCTTGTTTAATATAGAACACTGTAGATAATATATTGTGGCAAATTTTAATTCAGACAGCACCCCACCAAGGACTGTTGTTGGTTTTCTTTACTAGCTTACCTAGACTAAATCTATGAAATCTGTCTCTCTACAATGAAAGGTTGTCCTTGCCCCTTCTTAGTTCTCCATATCCACTCCCCTCCACCAAGCATGACTTCTTAGGGTCAACTCTGTATCTGCATAGCTTTTTATTGAGGAAAGAATGATCACACATTTGTTCAAACACCACAAGCCAATGAGATTTCTATCTGCTGATGGAACTGTGTATGAGCCAGTGACGTCACTCAGAGTTAGGGCCATTTTTGAGTCCGCCCCACCTTCCCGGGATGTGCGTGCAGGCTCCAGCAGGCTGGTGAGTGTGGGTGGCTGGGCCCACTCCAGACTCTGCTGTGCGTGTGCACAACCCCCAATCAACTAACCGTCCGTGGAGACTTAGCAAGCCTCCTATCACTGCCTCACCTTCAGGAAGTTCCTGTTCAAATCCTGGCTAGTCCACCTGTCCACTCTTCACGCCAAACAGTCTCCCAGTTTCAAGAAGGTAGATCCACAGACCCTCCCTGTTACTTGCCATCAAAATCTCCACTTTAACGAACAGTTCTTCAAGTCAACTGAGCTGCTTGTTTTTGACGTCCAGCTTTACTGCTGCTCAGGAGGAGATCTGCTGACCTCCACACACAATCATGTAGTAAGCAAATCAAAGCCAACTTTTTCAAAGCAATTATTTAAAATAACTTCAAATACATAATTAGTACAATTATATATATATATATATAATGTATATATATATACATAATAGACAATTATATACATGCTTCATCATCCTTCGTTTCAGAAAGATACATTGCTTCCATGTCTGTCTTACAGATAGCTTTTCATGACCAGAAGTAATAAAACCATCAGTCAAAGCGTTTTTGCAGTAATCACTTTAATAAGAAACATTAAGTCCTTCATTCATTCTGAAAATTCTTGCTCTGCTGTAGAAACATAGCTGGAGTCAAGCAAGCATTTGGCACACCAGATTTCACAGATCTTCAAGATAAGTTCAACTCTTCAATCAAAAGTCCAGTTAATGAAGAGGTGAGCAAGACTGGCATGCTAACATAATAGTTCTCTGAGAGATGCCAAAAGTTCAATAATGACTATGCAAAGGCATGCTATCTCTACACTAGCATGAGACAAACTTCATTATATCCTGCTGAGATTTCAGTAAAATGCAGCCTGCACTAATAACATTAGATAAATTATTCATCTTCACTATCTACATGCAAATAAAGGAACATATCTCTGCCTGATGATATAATGAGTTATTTTCCAATCCAATGATTCATTAAAGAGCAGAAGAACTAACAATAGTCTGGGTTTTTTTTTTAATTGAAAAATATAGTACACTGAAGACAAAGTAGGAAATAACATAAAAGTCCCTCATTATATCTGGCCAAAGATGAAAAGAAGAAAATTCAACCACAGAACAGTTGTTTTTTTTTTTTTTAATGGACTAGAGGAATGAAACTTTTATTTGCTATAAACCAACTCATTTAAGAATCCTTGTGCAAACAGACTGCTGTTTCAAATTAATTCCCTAAGTGTAGAGACCACAGACTAAAAACATATACTGCAAATCATTACCTCTCGATGCACAGTTATCAATAATGAAACCATCTAAAACAAATTGAAATTTGATAGACTAAAAAATAAAAGTGAGGTGATGTGTTTGGGAAGAACAGGAGAGAAAACAAGAACGTTGGAACAGGGAAACATGCTCAGGGAATAAAGATGTGAAAAGTAAAAAAGGAAATTTCTGGAGCAATTTGTGCTGCAAATGAACATGCCATTCTTACGACGGGACCACGAAGCAAGGAGCACAATTACACACTCACACATTGCTTCTTTGTTTGATCCCTTCTGGCCACTGAGGCCTCGCACCGTGATGGGGAAAGCATGCAGCTCAGTGAATACTGATTTATTTTGTGACTACTGTGAATTTCATCACCCTTCATGGCTAGATTGAAGAGAAAAGCGGGGGGGTGGAATCAGGACAACAGAGTCTGAAAGAAAAACAGAGTGAAAATACCCGTTTTGACATCACTTCAATCACACAGAGGAAGAAATTAAAGGAGTAAGTATTAATAGGAACAGATGGGAGGAATGATGCTCAGTATGACCAGATCAACTGATAATAACAGGAGACCACCAAGGAGATGGTGATAAACACGTAAAGTGATTAAAACAGAGATAAGCAATTTTAATACGAAGATTTAAAAAAAAAAAAAAAGCAGATTGCCTTAATATGCAGAGTGGGACACACTCAAAAGCAGTATTTCTGAAATCTTCTCTTTTCCATTCTAAATGTAAATTTACATTTCATCTCCTATAAATAATGGTCAGATGTGTCTCAGTGGGTTTATTAACCATCTTTAATAAACATCTCCCTAAGTCATTACTCAGCAATGTCACAAAAATTCACCCCTGTTAAAACCAAATTTAATTTTAAGCCTGAGGCTTTCAGCGGTTATTTTTCAATCAGCTACAAAACCTTGATTCTGTGCTTGTTTTTACATTTGATCCAGTCCACAAAGAATGTTACTAAACAATTTTATGAGCTAAAATTATTATGTATTGCAAAATTTTGAGCCAGAAGCTAATTTTTAAACATAATCCATCATTATATGCATATTTATAAATTCATAATAAGGAAAAAAATCTATGTGGGGAAAAAACGGGTCTGTTTTGTACAATAATCGTTCTATTAGTTGAATCAACATTCAATGCTGTGTCGAAAGCAAAATATCTTTCCCGAATTCCACAGTGCTAAACGTTGAGAACATTATGGAAATCGAGGGGTAACATTCCACCCATGTCTACGAGAAAGACAGTCTGTCAACATGTCAGGAAGGCAATTACAATGGTCATTCACAAACAGAAAAGAATCAACCTCCGGAATATGAGCACATATGTTAATTGAGTGATAGAAACAGGATTACCTACAAAATACATATTTATTAATTAAATTGTTTCGACTCGCAAACCAATCTTCCCTCCTTTGGTTCTCACAGCTAAAGTGGGTTGTACAAATTAGCTTCGGGATATCATTACCTATCACAGAAGTACCAGTGAGCGGGTAACTTGGACGGCTGTCGTTTATTCCCCCTCTTTAATTTTCCCTGTTCTTCTAAAGGCTCTTTAAACGCCCAGACTTTGCTTCAATACTTTATTCAACCCACCAATTTTCAAAGGCCATTGTTTCCTTAACATGTGGCCACCCACCTTCTACCAGCACCAGAGAGGTCTCATGGCAAGTTTTCTTGATATCTTACTAACTGCTCTCACCACACACAAACTCAGTCCTATCAGCGACGCATTCAACGGACCTGTGTGAACCCCAAGCTCTGGGTCTGGCTACTGGAAAACTTCCTCGTGAAGCAACCCAACAAAATGCAAGGGGGAGAGGTAGGAGATTGGCAGAAAAAATCAAGCCAAAAGAACAAAGCATAAATGTACTACAGATACCCATTCTCACTAAAATAAATGCAGTCACATCAATTTGAATATTACTTAAGAATATTAGAAAGGAATGCTCAAGGGGCACCTGGGTGGCTTAGTCATTAAGCATCTGCTTTCAGCTCAGGTCATGATCCTGGGGTCCTAGGATCAAGCCCCACGTCAGGCTCCCTGCTCGGTGGGAGGCTTGCTTCTCCCTCTCCCCCTGCTTGTGTTCCCTCTCTCACTGTGTCTCTCTCTGTCAAATAAATAAATAAATATTAAAAAAAAAAAAAAAAAAGGAAAGGAATGCTCAATTTATTTATTTTTTTAAGATTTATTCACGGGAGAGAAAGAGAGAGAGAGCATGAGCAAGGGGAGAGGCAGAGGGAGAGAGGGAAGCAGACGCCATTCTGAACAGGAAGCCGGATGTGGGACTCAATCCCAGCACCTGAGCTGAGGGCAGACACTTAACTGACTGAGCCACCCAGGTGCCCCAGGAATGCTCAACTTCATCTGTCCCTCTGCGAAATGTTTGGAATTATTACATGACATATCCTCCACAGGCACCTTTAACTGCCTAATTAATGAAGACAAACAAAAATGTGTCTCTGCTCAATCCAGTGTCATTCCTCAGATGCAGGCACCTCTCAAGCAAGCAAGAATTGTCTGACAGTCATACTTGAGTGTGACCTTCCCTGGCAATAATTTCATTTTAAAAGGAGAAAGCGAAGTAAAACTTGGATTTAGTGGGAGTAACTTGCCACAAGGCGAAGCTGGAACACCCTACCGGAAGGGCCAGAATGGACTCAAACACACAAAATCCTTCCAATTCAAGCCCCAATTTCAGCTTTTAAGATTTCAAACAAGTATGAAGACTTTAAATGTGAACCAGAACAAGGACACCTAGGAAAAGATAATAAAAGAAGGAAAGAGCAGTCAGACTCAGCTGCCCAAAGAGACGGAATTAGAAGCGTGAACCGAGTGTACGTGGAGAGAGGCGGACTACGGTGCTGTATGGACATGCATCTCCAGGCGTGAACAAAGCATAAGGGAAGCGGACACCTTACCCGACGGGCAGCTGGGTTGGAGAGGAAGCTAAAATGAGGTCATAAGACAAAGTTTAAATCCCTGCCAGTTTGAGGATCATTTAATGTCAAAACTCTTGCTGCACACAAAGGGTACCTACACTGTAATCAGAAGGATGTGAAATTTATGTATGATCCAAAACTACATAAGATTTTAAGACAGTATTTTCTTCGCTTTGCAGAGCATTGCTGGCACAACTGATAATGACAATCAGCGTAAGGTCACCACATGAAACGAAAGACACACATCACAAATAATCCACGTAAGCAAAATGTCTTCTTACCCTAAAGGAGACACCTTCTGGGGGCAAGTTACCATAAGCGCTGAATGTTGTGTTTTAATGACCTCTTTTACAAGCTGTTGTACCTTTTATGACAGTGGGAGATTTGTGTGGTACCAATTTATTTTTCCAAATGTAAATTAAGTGTACATCAAAACACACAAGGGTTAATGGCAGTCTCACGTCAGTAACTCCACGTTAGCAGGACCCGTAAAAGAACTCCTTAGTTCACTGGCTGGCTGGCTATAACCGGCTCTTCTGAACTATAAATTTGCAAAACAGCTCCGAGGCTTTAGTGTTTACAGCAGTAACGCAATGTCTGCTTCAGTTTGGTATGCAGAGCAATCCACGGTCACGACACATAATTTAATGATAGCCCGTGCTCAAACCCACGTTCTGAAAGTACGGCACCAGGTGACAGAAGCAGAAATAACAGACCGTGCGCTACAGGGCATCCAGGCTGCTAGGACACGAGAACAGTGAAATACAGACACACGGAACCTGTAAAGTACAAGCTCCTCGTGAACTTTCACAAACTGAACTTTTAAAAACTGAAGTTCAAATTCCCACTTTCAATCGCGAATGAAAATTTCAAGTTTCCTCCTGTTGTCATTCAACTCGAGCCCGTGTGAAGCGTGACAGAAGAGAGACAGGAAAGGAAGGAAGTTGGAGAGGTCCCGACTACGCACCGTGAAACAGACCTGGTCTGCGCTTCACTTCCTCTCCCACCAGGAGCTGAACACACTTCTCCTGTGGCTGTCTCACGGCAATCGATACGGGAGGAGGTACAAAACGGGGCACCTGGGGCGTCCTTGCTGGCTTTAAATTCACACTCTTAGTCCTCAGCCCCTTGGGAGAGGTGTTCTCACTGCCCTTCTATAAAATGATGACAATGGGCTAAGCACAGAAATGTAAGGAAAACAAAGATGCGCATTTTGTAGCATAGCATAATACAGTAATGCATATGCGTAACAGAAACAAAAGTTCCGCGTATTACAGACAAGCTTTAAAAATGATGTATGCGGGGCGCCTGGGTGGCCCAGTGGGTTAAAGCCTCTGCCTTCAGCTCAGGTCATGGTCTCAGGGTCCTTGGATCAAGCCCTGCATGGGGCTCTCTGCCCAGCGGGGGGAGCCTGCTTCCCCCTCTCTCTCTGCCTGCCTCTCTGCCTACCTGTGATCTCTGTCAAATAAATGAATAAAATCTTTTTTAAAAATGATGTAGGAAATATTATTTTATCAATATTGAAACACAACATAAAGACTTCCAAAATATACCTTTCCCACATGCAAAACAAACAAACCAACCAACCCTATACTGTCCTTAGTACCGCCACCACTGACTTCTGTCCGAAAGCCATGCAAGGTCTTAAGGAAAACAGATTTGCAAAAATAACTGGAATGAAGCGACAGAGATGGGCTGACAAGTGTTTCTAGGAACGGCTGGGCACCATGAGACTGGGGTCAACTCTCCCGGGAAAGATCAGGGAAGGCTTCACAGACAGCTGACCTTGCTGGGTAAGCAGGATACAATTTAAATATATGATTATACGTATTTCACAGTACCTCTGGACACAATACTACTAACACAGCAAGCAGAATTCGTTGCTGGAATTCCTGCTTGTTGCTCATTTTCCACTTTTTAAAACCAATCTAGTTAAGAGCCTATCGCAAAAACCAGATTTCACTGCAAAGATTTATTAAGCCTTGGCATGAAAGAATCCCACTGTGAAAACCACACCTTCAAAGATGACAGTATTTCTAAATATGGTTTATGAAGGAGAAATTATGTGGGCTTGAGATGCATTCTTAAATCTAATCCAAAGAGTGATCAAACGTTATTTTTGAAACTTAATTTTGAGAAATTACAATTAATGTTCATGACGAGATGCTAAAGACCGAAAGTTCAAAATCCTTCTCCTTACAGCTTCATTATTTATCTAGCCTAAATACAAAGCTGAGATAAAAAACACAGTCCATAACCTTAAAAAATATGGATTATCCAGACCCACCCATATAAGAGTAAAAAACTGTAAAGTGTACTTCAAATAAAAACCTTCAAAAAGTATCCCTAATACACATACCCAAGAGAATTTTCTCTGTAAAACCTTTCATTAGCTTTTTATTGGTTAAATCGGCTTTGTATTGGTTGCTTAAGGTTAAGGTATACTTTCATTCTCTCATTTCCTAAATTAAGCACCTTTACAGTGAAGACAGACTCAAATATTCTAGTTACAATTTTTTTTTATATGAAACAAATCTTGGGGGCACCTGGGTGGCTCAGTGGGTTAAGCCTCTGCCTTCGGCTCAGGTCATGATCTCAGGGTCCTGGGATCAAGCCCCACATCGGGCTCTCTGCTCAGCGGGGAGCCTGCTTCCCCCTCTCTCTCTCTGCCTGCCTCTCTGCCTACTTGTGATCTCTTTCTCTCTGTCAAATAAATAAATAAAAAGATTAAAAACAAATAAATGAAACAAATCTTTACTGACTCCTTACAAAAAAATACTTTGGCACAAAATGGAGATGGCTAGTAAAACTAAGGGAGGAGTGGGGGAAGAAACAGATCACAGAGGAAAACAAGAAATGGGAAGGAAGGAAATGTGTAAGCCGGGATACGAAAGGGAATGAGAAATGGAGGAGCAGTGGCATTCAACAACAGGCATGAGGAAAGGAAATGAGGAACAGGCCTCACTTTCTCACTCCCCTCCAGTCAAGGTAAGCAGCTTAACAGAAAGTAAAGAACACGAGATTAGAGAACTAGGTTTCAAATTATAACACACTGCTGCCTCGCTGTGTAATCAGTAATACCAGGGTTCCTGTGGAGTACAAATGAATTAATGTATACGGAAAGGGTGAGCTACAAAGAGCTAGACAGAAGTTAATTACAGTTGCTACTATAATTAATGCAATTGTAATCCTATCAAGATCTACAGCGCTAATGACGTTTTTCAAAAGCAAGGAGGAAAAGAGATTTTCGAAACTTACGAACACTAGATGTTAAAGTCAGAGCCCATTTATTTTTTAAGCTCTGGAGGGCTAAGAAATAGGTCACAAATAATTGCACTGATGATGATAATCAAATTTGCGAATGATTTTTTTAAATATATAAATTAAAGAAGATTCAAGTTCATTCCTATTAAATCACTCATTTGCATCCTAATACAGTTTCTTGAAAACTGAGGGACGAGGAAGAAAGCATAAACAGCGTGCCAGAACCGCACAGGATCCTGGGTAAGTCCAAGTATCTACGCCTACAGACCAGTGGCTGTTGCCCCGACCCAGGACACCTGAGTGACAGGATCCTTATCAGGCTGCAACAGTGGCCCCCATAGCAATGCATCTAGGTGAAGGGCCACACGGCAGACCCTCTAAGCCTCAGTTTCCCCAAGTTCTGAGAACCCACTCTGCCAACCCCCTTTCTGGCTAGGAGCCCCTCTCAGCCTCCATTCTTTTCTCCGCAAACACACTCGACAGGCCCTGCTCCGGGTGATGTTCTCACCTTCCACTAAATCTCCTCGAGTTGCTTTTTTCCTCCAGCAATCCTAGTCACCAAGATGAAAATGGTCTATCCCAAAGCGCCCAAAATAAACACTCCCCAGGGCAGAAGTGAAAGTTGATTCAAAGAAGCCAACAACTCTGAAGCAACACGGAGAAGCCCACTGCCCATCAGCGCCCAGGATGGGGTTACAGCAGAACGAAGTAAAGGCAGACGAGTCCCAGAACTGCCACTGTATGACTTCAAGACCCTCTTCGCTGGAGAATACAGAAATATACAAAAGAAAAAGGCATGGTATGTCCTTTACAAACATTTTCAACTTCATTTTTTTAAGGAGGAAGGCATAGGGGAAAAAAAGTAAAATCTGGCAGAAGGAGATTAGGATGTGAGAAAAAGTGTCTCCCATTCTAGTAACTTTGGCTAGAGATCACTGTCCAAAATGTCAACATTTCATTCTAATGACAGACTCTGAAAGTCACTGGTACAGTGCAGACTCAAACACTACTGGAATTTCAGAGCCAAAGGAACCTTCCATGTCACACAATTCATAACTCCAGAAACAGAACTGATGAGGTTGCGTGGGTTGCTGAACACGACATTGTTAAAAGAAGAACCAGATATTTCCACACTCTTCATACTCTGAATCCAGGATTCTTACCCCTCATGGCAGCAGACTTAGCACAGTTTAAAGAAATGGTACATCTGAGTGTTGGGAGTTACGATAAAGATTTCATGTGTCAGAAACTACCTTAGAAAGACATTTCAATTAGTACATCTTCACTATTCTATAAAATGTACGTTTTGTTGCAGAACAATAGTTCTGATAAACCTCTACTTAAAACCCACCCATAGTTGATAGTCTAACTGAGGATTTTGCAAATGAGTTCCCTGACCTCGAAATAATAATTACAGGAAATTGGTAATTTATTCTCGAAGTCTCAGTAGTAATTGCTATATATAGGCTACATGCTTTGTAGAGTGTTACAGAATGAATTTTTTAAAAGAAAAAAAAAAAATGATGGGCGCCTGGGTGGCTCAGCGGGTTAAGCCTCTCCCTTCGACTAAGGTCCTGATCTCAGGGTCCTGGGATCGAGCCCCGCATCGGGCTGTCTGCTCAGCGGGGAGCCTGCTTTCCTCTCCCTCTCTGCCTGCCTCTCTGCCTACTTGTGATCTCTCTCTGTCAAATAAATAAATAAAATCTTAAAAGAAAAAAAATTAATATCCCCAAACATATACAAAATGTTAAAATCAAGAAGCATTCTTTCTCTATGCCAATTATTATCAACATTAGGTTTTCTAAGGAAAGGTTGATAGCATCACCTTATAAACAACATCCTATGACTGTCTGATCAAATAAATTCTCCTCTCAAACAAAATTTTCAAGAGAAAGAGAAAATCAGATTTAAATTTCCTGTGTACTCTGACTTGTCAACTTTATATTGTCAGTTTTTTCGTGTGGCTATAATATAATACATGATTTAACTGGCAAAAAAATACTCATGTTTTGGGACGCCTGGGTGGCTCATTGGGTTAAAGCCTCTGACTTCGGCTCAGGTCATGATCCCAGGGTCCTGGGATCGAGCCCCGTATCGGGCTCTCTGCTCGGCGGGGAGCCTGCTTCCTCCTCTCTCTCTGCCTGCCTCTCTGCCTACTTGTGATCTCTGTCTGTCAAATAAATAGATAAAATCTTAAAAAAAATACTCATTTTAATAGATTTCTCAAGGATGATCATGATTTTTATGCATATTTTCCTTGGACACTGAAGTTCTAATACACCTTTAACATGACCTGGCTTTCACTTTCTATTTCTACTGGTTTCCACTTTCTCTGTCTTTATGGAAGCCAGCTATAACGTACTCATGGAGAATTACCAGTACAATTTACTATCGTGTTAGGAAAACAGAAGAACAGCACAATTAACCTACAACTTCACCCTCTATTTGAAAAGTGTAGTGCAGCTGCTAGTATTACTTAAGTTGATAGTCTCAACGATTCCTACTACATTTTGCCAAACAAAAACTGCATTCTTTAAATGAAGATTAAAACTTTTCCTAATGAATACAAAGCATGTATATGAGATGTGTGCTGGGTATGAAAGCAGTGTGCCACGTGCTGATTCTCTTCAAAGGTAGCCATAATGAAGGAAGAACTGTATGCAGAAAATTTTTTTACATATGTTAAAGTGTTTTAAAATCGTATTTGTTTTCATGCTTCTATGAGAGCTTCAAAAAAAGACTAACTCATCCACTTGGCATATTTTGCTAAATAATCCTATCACGGTAAATAGAAATTAGAATCTTTGGACTCAGAAACTGGTATACCTCAGAATACCAACTAGTTGAAATGAAAATGATATTCAAACTTAAAAATCAGGATGTTCAAACTTAGAAACTGTTTTCCATTAACAGTTTCACAAAATCTAGACAACAGTAGTATATACACCTTCAGAGAACTCGACAGTATCTGTAGTCTCCCCTTCACGCAGTCGGCTAAGACGAGCTAAAGATCTCCGAGAGTGGGAGCCGGATGTCACCAAGATGGTGACAGGTCGGGTCTGACTTCACTTCCTCTCCCAAGAACAGCCACTGTTCAAGAACAAGAAATCACGGAAGGAATCCTAGAATGTGGGGTGAGGTGCAAGCATCCCACTGCGCTTCAGAGACCAAGACAGACTGCATAAAAAAGAAGTAGCTGCACACGGATGGCACCGCCCCTCCCCCAGTCAGCACAGCACCAAGAGGAGAGATTTCTCAGGCCACTGCTCTCTCCAGGGGGAAAAGAAAACCCCAGAGGGGTCAATCCATCTCCCCCATATCGTGGGTCATTGGTGGGAGCCCCTACTCTCATCTCACACCACAGGGGTTGCCGAATAATCTGTGGGGCCCAGTCACTGGGAATCTTGACTATGACAGAGAAGGGGGAGGAAGGGCTTGCAAGGGCCAGCACACGCAGTGCCCACGTAGTGACTCCAAAGAGCAGCTACGCTCAGCTGCAGAACAAACTGGCTGCACACGATGCAAGGGAACTAGGCTGGGTATAGACCTGCCTGATTCTCATCCTCAGATGAGGAATTCTGCTGGCCCTAGAGCCAGGCTGGCCCATGCCCGGGCAGGGTCCTGACTCAAAGCCCCACGCAGTAGGAAGTGCCTTCCAGTCCCATCAGAACAGAAGGGCTGCTGACAAGACCTGGAAGCTACATGGCCAGCAAAGAACAGCAGGCGGACCACCCTGCTCAGCCAGGGAACGTGTTACACCTCAGCTTGAATGAAGACAAAAATCAAAGAGCTTTACTGGTTTTAGAGCTGTTTCTCCTGCTGTGCGGGGGCAGGAATCTAATTCAGAGCCCTGCTCAGGGCTGAATACAGCTTCAGCCTGTCTAACCACAGACACTACCTGGGCCACACAGGAAGCTGGGGGGCCCATTCAACAGTCCTACAGAAGGTGGCACTCACACGTACAACACAGCACATGCCTTTCCCCACCTGCCGAGCAAATCTGGTGGGCTTACCTGACCAGCAAATTCAGTGCACACTCAGGCCTGATCCAGACCCCCAAACAATGAGCTATATAGCTCCTAGGCCCTTCTTTGCTCTCTGCCAGGGCAGACAAGCTAATTCCTAGCCCCACCTATTACTGAATACAGTTCTAAGTACAGACCATGGACTTAGGCATCAACAGAGCCCATTCTACAGATGCCTCAGGTGGGGAGGTAACCAAGTCCTATCTAATTGTTCTCAGCAGGGGCACACGCCCCCCATCCCCAGCCTCAGAGTTGCCTCAACCACAAAAGATCATATTAGCAGGCCCTGCAACTGCCGAAGACATTATCACCAAACACACCCAGAAACCCAAACGGAGCTGACTGGTAAAGAACTATCTCTATCAAAGGAAACCTATAAGCATGGACGATAAGTCACCATCAGTTCAGATGAAGTGTTAAAAGTTTAAAATATTTTATTTAAACTTCACAGTAACCATAAGGAAAAATTGAATTACACACACAAAAAAACATGATATACAAGCCAAAACATACTAATACCAGAAGATATCAAAACACACAAAAAAGGAGAGCAGAATAAGAAATAAAAAAAGGTCTACAAAGCAACCAGAAAACAATGAACAGAATGGCAACGGTACATGCTTACCTATCAACAATTACTTCAGGTCAGCTGACAAGATGGTGCGGGAGGACCGGAAGCTCACCTCATCCCTCCAGCACAACTGGGTAACACCCACATCAATGTGAATAACTCAGGAAAGGATCCAAAGATGGCAGAACAAACTCCACAACTAAAGGCCGGGAAGCGGACACATCAAAGAGGGTAAGAAGGGCAAAGACTGTGATCTGGGAGCAAAAGGGAATGTGGCCATGCGCAACGGGGAGGGAACTGGTGGGGCTTGAAGAAGGGCAGAAAACAGACTCTCATACGGAGGCCCAGGAAGGGAAGGACATGTCTCTGTCACGTTTTTTCCTTCAAGGTGACAGGTGCTGAATAGCATGAGTTCTGAAAACCAGTGGGACTTAAAGCCCGGAATTTTACAAATCGGTAGGCTCAGCTCTGCTAGTGTCTGGAGGACTCTAGGAAACAGAGTCCCCACCTTTAAAGAGACAGCACAACAAACAGCCTGAGCAGATAGAGCGTGGAGCGAGCAATTTGAAAAATGGTGGTGGGGCCCGAGGGAGCATATGAAAGGAAGAAGGATTTGCTCATCTCAGAGCATGGCAGGGAGATCCCTGGAGAAACAAAGGAGCTGGCATGAGCCATTTCCCAACACAGCCTCATCGGCACATAAACAAGGGCCACCTGCAGGAAGCAGTGCAGAACCCAGACTCCAGACTCCGTACTTAGCATGCTTGCAGAAAGCATCCCCCACCTGTACCCCACTTCAATGGTCCACCCTTCCCAGTCACTTTCCAGTCACTTTCCCAGCACTGCAGGTCCCTCCTCCAGAAGACTGGTGCAAGCCCTGCCAGCAGCATGTCTCCTGACCTGCGCGTTTTGCAGGACGTCTGCTCAGTGCCAGCTGAGCGGCAGGAGTGGTTCACGTTTCACAAGCACACCAACCACACAACAGGCAAAGAGAGCATCTGCAGACCACCAGACTGAAGGAAAAAGAGGCCAAAGACTCAACAGCAAGGCACGGGCAACACACATAGGAGACACTCCATGTAGAGCCAGGCCCTGGGGAACATGGGACACTACACTATGGGACTTCTTCTCTTCTCTAAAGCCTATTATCATTGAGAGCAAGAGAAGTAGCTGACTTTCCTAACACACAGAAACACGACACAGAAAGGCCAAGTGAGGAGACAGAAACATCTGCCAAATGAAAGAACAGGACAAAGTCATGGCAAGAAACCAAAGTGAAGTGGATATAAATGACAAATGTGACTGAGAACTTCAAGAGGTCATCATAAAGATACTCACTGGACTGAAGAAAAGAGTGGAGGACATTAGTGAGACCCTTAACACTAAAATAAAAAGAAAAACCAATCAGAGATCAAGAACACAATAAATGAAATCAAAAATACACTTCATGGAATAAACAGCAGGCTGGATGAAGCCACAGAATTAATGACCTGGAAGACAGAGTAACGAAAAGAAACCAAACAGACCAAAGGAAAGGACAGAAAATTATACAAATTGAGTTTGTATAAACAGTGTATAAATTCAGTTTGTATAAACAGTGACTCCATCAAGTGTAATTACATCCACATTATCTGGACCTCAAAAGAAGAGAGAAAGATAAGAGGGCAGAAAATTTATTGGAAGAAATAATAGCTGAAAACCTCCCCAATGTGGGGAAGGAAAAAGATATCCAGATCTAGAAGGCACAGAGATATCCCCCCAAATTCACATAAGGAGGTCCACACAAAGACACATAGTGATTAAAATGGTAAAAAAGTAGTAATAAAAAAAATTTTTAAAGCAACAAGAGAATAGAAGACAGTTACATAAAAGGGAAGCCATATAAGCCTATCAGCAATTTTTTAGGAGAAATTTTGCAGATCATTAAGGAGTGGAATGATAAATTCAAAATGTTAAAAGGGAAAAATCTACAACCAAAAATGCTCTTCCCAACAAGGGTACCATTCAGGATAGAAGGAGAGATAAATTGTTTCTCGGACACACAAAAACTGAAGGAGTTCATGACAACTAAACCACCTCTACAGAAAATATTAAACGGGACTGTGAGTGGAAAGGAAGGCCGTAAGTGAGAGTATGAAAAGTAAAAGAAAAAGAAAGAAAGAAAGACCACAAGAGCAGTATAAAAATAAGTATTTCTGTAAAAATCAGTCAAGGGACTCATAAAATAAAAGTATGTAAAATATGATACCACAGACCTACAATGTGTGTGTGTGTGTGTTTGTGTGTGTCAGGGGAAAGAGTAAAGAATGGGTTCAAACTTAAGAGACCATCAACTTAATACAGACTGCTATATGCAGAAGATGTTATATACAAAACAATGGTAACTACCAATCAAAAAACACTAATAGATATGAAAAACATATAAAGAAAGGCACCCAAATACATCACTAAAGAAAGCAAACAAATCATGAAACAGAGCAAGAGAAGGATCGAGAAAATCTACAGAAACAACCACAAAACAAGTACCAAAATGGCAATAAATACCTATCAATAACGACTTTGAATGTAAATGGACTAAATGCTCCAAACAAAAGGCACAGGGTGACAGAGCAGATTTAAAAAACCAGGACCTACCTATATGCGGCCTACAAGAGACTCATTTCAGACTGAAAAATACCTACAGATTGAAAGTGAGAGGATAGAGAAACATTTATCATGCAAATGGATGCCAAAAAAAAGCAGACAGCATTACTTATATTGGACAAAACAGACTTTAAAACAGTCTATAAGAAGAGACAAAGGAGGAGACTATCTATAATCATAAAGGGACCATCCAATAAGAGGCTATAACAATTGTAAATATTTGTGCACCCAACATGGGAGCACCCAAATATGTAAAACAGTTAATAACAAACATAAAGGAACTGATCAATAATAATACAATAATAGTAGAAGACTTACTACTTACCTTGATAGATCATCCAAACAAAAAAAAAAAACAAGGACAGTGGCTTTGAAAGACATGGACCAAATGGATATAACAGATATATTCAGAACACTCCCTCATAAAATGGCAGACTATACAATCTTTGCAAGTGTACTTGGAAAATTTTCCAGAATAGGTCACATAGTAGGCCAAACACCAAGTCTCGACAAATTCAAAAAGATGGAATTCATACCATGCAACTTTTTTGACCATAACACTATGACACTAGAAATCAACTCTAAGAAAAAATCTGGAAGAACACAATACATGGAGGTTAAATAACAGTTATTAAACAATGAAAAGGTTAAATCAAGAAATCAAAAATTAAATGAAAACAAAATGGTCCAAAATCTTTGGGATGCAACAAAAGTCATTCTAAGAGTTTATAGCAACACAGACCTACTTAAAGAAGTAAGAAAAATCTCAAATGACCTAACTTTATACCTCAAGGAGCTAGAAAAAGAACAAACAAAATTCAAACCCATCAAAAGGAAGGAAACAATAAAGATTAGTGCAGAAATAAATAATATAGAAACAAAAAGAAATAGAACCTATCAATGAAACAAGAAGCTATTTCTTTGAAAAGATCAACAAAATTGATAAACCTCTACAAAGACTCATTAAATAAAATGAAAAAGGACCCAAATAAACAAAATTACTACAGAGAAGAAATACAAACAACTGTAACAGAATCATTATGAAAACCTATATGCCAACAAATTGGACAACCTAGAAGA
The DNA here is from genome assembly GCF_010015895.1 of Lontra canadensis. Classification (NCBI taxonomy): domain Eukaryota; kingdom Metazoa; phylum Chordata; class Mammalia; order Carnivora; family Mustelidae; genus Lontra; species Lontra canadensis. The sequence goes on along the minus strand of NW_022631015.1, from coordinate 19,139,663 downwards.
AATAGCTGAATTCCTAGAAACATACAACCTACCAAAAATGAAGCAGGAAAAAATAGAAAATTTGAACAGACCAATCAATCACCAGCAATGAAACTGAACCAGTAATCAAAAAACTCCCAAAAAGCAAAAGTTCAGGACGAGACAGTTTCACAGGAAAATTCTAGCAAATATTTCAAGAAGAAATAGCTATTTTAATTCTCCTCAAACTGTTCCAAAACAAACAAAAGAGAAAGGAAAGCTTCTAAATTTATTCCGAGGCCAGTTTCACCCTAATACCAAAATCGGATAAAGACACCATAAAAAAAGAGAACTACAGGGGCACCTGGGTGGCTCAGTCGTTAAGTGTCTGCCTTCAGCTCGGGTCATGATCCCGGGGTCCTGGGATCGAGCCTCACATCAGGCTCCCTGCTCAGTGGGAAGCCTGCTTCTCCCTCTCCCACTCCTCTGCTGTGTTCCCTCTCTTGCTGTATTTCTCTCTGTCAAATAAATAAATAAAATCTTTAAAAAAAAAAAAAAAAAGAGAGAGAACTACAGGCCAATACCTCTCACAGATATGGATGCAAAAATCATCAGCAAAATATTAGCAAGCCAAAACCAACAATATAGTAAATAATCATATACCATGATTTATTTAGTGAGATTTACTCCCAGATGCAAGAGTGGTTTAATATTTGCAAAATAATCAACGTGATACATCACATCAATAAGAGAAAGGATAAAAAACCATATGATCATTGCAAAAGATGCAGACAAAGCATTCAGCAAAGGACAGCATCCATTCATGACAGAAACCCTCTGAAAAGCAGGTCTAGAGGGAACACATCTCAACCTAATAAAGGCCACATATAACAAACCAACAGCCAACATCACACACAATGGTGAGAAACTGACAGCTTTACCCTTAAAGTCAGGAACAAGACAAGAATGACCAGTCTTACTACCTTCATTCAACATAGAACTAGAAGTCCTAGCTGCAGCAATTAGACAGCATAAAGAAATAAAAGGCATCCAAAAACTGGTTAAGGAAGAAGTAAAACTCTCACTATTTGCAGATAACATGATACTAGATATAGAAAACCATAAAACCTCCACCAAAAAACTATTAGAACTGATAAATGAATTCGGTAAAGTCGCAGGATACAAAATCAATGTACAGAAATTTGCTGCATTCCTATACACTAGTAATGAGGCATCAGAAAGTGAAATTAAGAAAACAATCCCACTCTTCTCTTTGCTTCCTACTCTGGAAGCAGCGGTATTGAAGACGGCTGGTTGCTGTTGTGATGGGTTTGAGTGCATCTGACCATAAAACAATCTTGTTAGAAAAAGTGGGGAGGAAGGGAACAGGAGGAGAGAGGAAGACCTCTTCTCCCTCTCACCGCACACTGAGATACATCTCAATGGTCTCTAACCTTGTTTGCAGGGATTCTGTTCGTGAACACCTGGAAAGGCAAGTGGCCTTCAGATTATACCAGCTGAGCTAGCATTGCTGACCAACTATTGCAGGCTCTAGAACTAAAAACAACCCTGAAACCATTTAAAAAAAAAAAAAAGAAAGGAAGAAAGGAAAAGAAAGAAAGAAAGAAAGAAAGAAAACAATCTCATTTATAATCACATCAAAAACAATAAAATATCTAGAAACAAACTTAGTCAAAGAGGTGAACAGTCTGTACTCTAAAAACTATAAAACACTGATGAAAGAAATTCAAGATGACACAAAGAAATGGAAAGACATTCCATGCTCATGGTTTGGAAGAACAAATATTGTTAAAATATCCATACTACCTTTCATCACTGGTCATTAGGGACATGCAAATTAAAGCCACAATGAGATACCACCTTTTGCCTGTTAAAAAATGACCATCAAAATACAGAAGAGATAAATGATGGTAGGCATGTGGAGAAAAGGGAACCCTTGTGCATTGCTGTTAAGACTGTAAACTGATACAGCCACTATGGAAAACATTATGGAGGATCCTCAAAAAATTAAAACTAGAACTACCATATGATCTAGCGATTCCACTTCTAAAAATATACCCAAAGGTGATTAAAAACACATTCTCACAGAGATATCTGCACTCCCATATTTAAAGCAATATTATTTATAAGAGTTAAGATACAGAAACTACCTTAGTGTCCATCAATGGATGAATGGATAAAAATGTGGTATAGATTCATAATGGAATACTATAAAGCCACAAAAAATAAAGAAATCCTACCATTTGCAATAACATGGGGGGACCCTGAAGGTATTCTGCTAAGTGAACTAAGAAAGACAAATACTGTATGATCTCACTTATACGAGGGGTCAGAGACGTGGAAGAGGAGGAAAGAAAAAGCAAACTCCTAGTAAAAGAGATCAGACTTGCGGTTATCATAGGCAGGGAGTCAGTGGAGGAGAAAAGAGGGAATTGGAGAAAGGTATAAAAGGTACAAACTTCCAGTGAGAAGATAAATGGGTACTAGGGATGTAATATACAACCTGATGACTGCAGCTAACAGCACTGTATGGCATACAGGAAAGCTGTTAGGAGAGTTACTCCCACCACAAAGAGAAAAGTTTTCTTCCTTCTTTCCTTTTGATTGTTTCTATATGAGAAGGTGCAGGTTAGCTGAACCTGCTTTGGTAATCATTTCACAATATACAGAAATCTAACCATCGTGCTGCTCTATGTCTTCAACGTACACAGTGATGTACATCAATTATTTCTCCATAAAACTGGAGGGGAGAGAAACATCACAGAGATCAGTGCATCCAAAACAGAACGAAAAGGGGACAGAGTTAAAGGAGGGGAGAGGAGGGAAACTGCAGGGGAAGCAACTCATACTGACCCCTAGAGGCCACGTAGAAGTTTACCTTTTACTCTGAGTTGGGGGTGGCTGGAGGGGGGAGTACCACAGAAGTCAGAGTAAAGGAGGGACACTGGGCCCATCTGTGTTTAAAAAAAAAAAAAAATTGTAAGAGTTAACATGAACATCCAATTCTCAGTAGGCAATTCCTCGTTAATATTTAAACAAGGAAGGATGAGGCCACATTTCCAGACTGATCAGTGGGACCACTAATAGAAGGGTTGGGTCATGAGAAGCCGGAGGGGTTCAAGCTGAAAGTAATTTCCTTTCCTTGTTTTGAACAATTAAATCCAGTGAACCATTGTAACAGTGTGCTATGTGAAAACTCTAGTAAGATCGTCAAACTAACAAACTATTCAACACCATGTACCCTCCCTTGGAGCCCCACCCCAGAATGAAGAAGCAGAAGTTAATGAAAGACCCAAGACTTCATAAAAATTAATTCCATTAATAATAAAAGGTGGCTCCAAACCCGTACAAAAATGCATCTTTGAACAGAAAAGGAAATGTTAAGTGATACGCACACTAAAGCAGTGTAAAGACAAACCAAAAACATACAAAACAATTCTGAATCATAAAGCATAAGACCACCTGGGGGGGGCACACTTATGTGTTTATTTTAGCTTTAGAAGCTTTCAGGGAAGAAAAATATTAGACAAAATGAAAGATCCAATGGATTAAAAAAATTCATTCTAGAAATACTGTATACTGAAGTATAGAGGGCAAGAAAGTAAAGTTAGAATCCTACTGCTAATCTAGGGGGACCATGAGAGGGGACAATGAGGTAAAGGAAGAGGAAAAGACAAACTGACACATTTAAGAAGGTGGCAAAATGCAATGTTTGTGAAACTATAATCATGTATTAACATGGCATTTAAAATAGGCTCATTGAAAAAAAAAAAGAAACCTAAATAAACCACGGCCATAAATTCCTGGCTTCTTTAGTTATTACAAGAGAGAAGTTATCACTTATTTAATTACACCAGTGAGACTGGGAAGTATTCCCAATATGTAAAAGCAATGTGCAATACCTTCCAACACATTCTGCTTACCTAATAGCTGTATCAGCAATTACACATATTGAGAGGATGCAGAGAAGGGTCCCTTCAAAGCATACTTTGAAAATCATTTTACTGAATTACTTTACTCAAAGCAAATTTATTTTATTTTTTTTGAAAATAAATTATTTTATTGAAAAACAAACCCTAAAAAAGTAGACGAGCTTTTGCGGTCTAATACCATCCCAGATGGACCATGTTGCATATCCACGCTCCAGTCACTGACTCATTAAGTTTGGAAAGCATCCTCACGCACATCTCCACGGGATGTTTGGGAGGCTGCTCAGTTATTAACACTTAGGAAAACCACGCTTGATGGAGTTCTGCCGTCAAGTCTCAATTCACAAAAAGTTCATACTCTGAATTCGTACCAAACGCAAAGTACAAAATCTGACAGAGTGAAGATGAACAGCAATGTGTTAAGTAAGAAGGAGCTATTTGGTGTAGTACCCTGGGAATTTAGGTCCGTCTAATCCAAGATTGCATCAATTACTGAGAAGTTAAGGGAATCGGAAAATCAATTAAACTTGCAGATTGTGCCATATTGGGAAAGTCTTGAATTACCGACACTGGAGGCATTTTGAATTAGACTGAATGAAATACCAGCAAAGTTTTAATAACAATGGAGACCTCTTTTATTAGAAGTTGACTGGGGAAGAAATATGAATTAATAACAAAAATATTTCTAATATCAACAGGCAATATTTACTTGCAATCATTTAAGTTATCCTGTAGTAACTGGAGGCCATAATGTACACATATCAGAAGAAATACAAACCTACACTCCCTTCAGAGCTTTCATACAAAAAAAAAAGTTTTAATGACCCTGTAAACCCAGACTAAGACACATGTATACTTTAAAAGAAAGAAATACATGTAAATCCTTTTAAACTATACTTCTTCCCTCAGAATCGGTTATATTCCTGGTTGGATTATCAAGATGATACAGAGGAAAATCCTAAATTCACTATAATCTGTTCTCTCCTAAAGCAAATGCTATAAATGAATGGAATTTTCAGGCCACTATTAAAATAGGGAGGATTCATTCAGAATAACTTGGAACTTTCCATTTTGTTCCAACCAAGACAGATACAAATGAATATGCTTTATATAGTTTTAAGTTAATCACAATAGTTAAATGCTTTGGGCATCAATGTAGCTTATTGATACATCTTTAAAACATGACATGGTATAACATAAGTAGTAAGAACAAGGCAAACAGGCTGTGGCAGAAGCTGTGCGTCCAAACCCCCTTCAAGGAAGACATATGAAGAGAGCCCAACGGGAATCCAACGCGGAAACAAGACAGTTGTGGCAAAATCCCCTTGTCAGGCTGTATTCCATCTGGCCCTTCTGGGCCAAGACTCGCTTCTCCATGGAGCATTTATCAATCAGGGTCCCAGCAAAGCAGATGGCACACTGCATAATTGAAGAGGTTTTAATAAAGGGACTATTTACTAAGGTTTGGCAAGGTTAGGAACACCAGCAAGGGACAATGCAACGCTCTGAGGCTAGCAACAGCAGGGTGCTGTTTCCACCCCCGGGCCTGAAAAAGCAAAGGAAGGGAACAGAAGAACCCCGAGAAACAGAAGAACAGAGTGGGCCACCTGACAGGACCTGGGGCCACCAGTGAGGGAAGCCCAAAACCAGCAGAAAAGAGGGAAGGGGAGAGTAGGAAAGAGTAACAAATACTCCTGTCTCCCACTCGGGTCATACCTCCAACCTCCAGTGGGAAAAACCCACCTAGACACAAAATAGCAAGGGTCCTACTGACGTCATACACACAGGTCAGCCTCCGTGGACACATGTCAGGGTGGAGAAAGGGTCTGTAAGAATAGACAGAACCATCCACTTATGCGCAGGACCCTCAGAGAAACATAGAGGAAGCTGCAAATTCAGCACCTGAAACATCAAAGAGCACGTTGGTACAGGCCTTTTGGCTCCCCGAGCAGCACCACGGTGGCTGGGAAGAACAGACACCTTACAAAAGGCGGCAAAAAGAGAGGCAAGAAGAAAGTGCTTGAGCCATCTTCTAAGAAAGACTGGTATGATGTGAAAGCACCAGCTAGCTTCATACAGTGTAAGAAATACTGGGAAAAAACACGAGTCACAAGAACTCAAGGAAGCAAAATTCCATCTGTTAGCCTCAAGGGTTGTGTTTTTGAAGTGAGCCTTGCTGATCTGCACGATGAGTTGCACTTAGAAAATTCAAGCTAATTGCTGAGGACACTCAGGGCAAAAAGTGCCTGATGAATTAGCACGGCATGGATCTTACCAGTGACAAAATGTGCTCCATGGTCAAAAAAATGACAGACCGTGATTGAAGCTCAGGTTGATGTCAAGACTACCGAGGGTTATTTGCTTCGTCTATTTTGTGTTGATTTTACTTAAAAATGTAGTACCAAGAGGTCCACCAAATTGAGAAAAAGATGATGAAATCATGACCTGAGATGTGCAGACAAATGACTTGCAAGGAGTGGTCAATAAATTGATTCCCGGCAGTATCGGAAAAGACACAGAAAAGGCCTGCCCACCTTTTTATCCACTCCATGATGTCTTCGTTAGAAAAGTAAAAATGCTGAAGAATCCCCGCTTTGAGGGGGGAAAGGAATGTTCATGAAGCTTCATGGTCAAGGCAGTAGATCTGGAAATGCTACTGGGGGTGAGACTGGTGTCAAGTTCAACAAACTGATGGATGTGAGCCACCAGGCCAAGAATCTGTTTAAAGTTCAGACATTTAATGGTGACAGATAAAAGATCTTGTGATGTTTAAATTTTAAAAATTTCTTGGTATAGAAAACCTACACATTTGGGGTCAGAAGTACTGTCAGTATAGAAAAACATAGTTTACCTTTACCTTCCATGATTTCCTATAGAAATTCTATCTCTCCGAGCCATCTGGCAGCCTTCAGAGCACAATATTACTATCTGCTGTTTTTTTATTAGACTTTGTTTTTTAGATCAATTTTAGGTTCATGGCAAAATTGAGCAGAGAAGTGCAGAGTTCCCATATACCATCCCCCCAAGCTGTCCCTACTATCAATGTCCTCTGCCAGAGTGGAACGTTCGTTGTATCAATGAGCCTGCCCTGACAAGTCACAATCACTGAGAGACCACATGACAATGCACTTGCAGCGCTGAGCATTCCCTGGGTCTGGGAAAACGCGCAACAACATGAATCCACTATTACGATATCACACAGAATACCACCAGCACCCCAAAACATCGCTTTTGCACTCTGCTTATTCATCTTGCTGCCCCAACACTGGCAACAGCGATCTTTCTACTGGCTTTGCCTTTTGCAGAAGTCACAGAGCTGGAATCACACAGCATGTAGCCACTTCTGATTGGCCTCCTTCACTTAGTAAGGTGCATTTAAGTTTCCTTTATGTCTTCTCATGACCCCGTAGCACATTTCTTCTCAGCAATGGACAATATTCCATCGTCTATACGGACCACAGTTTATCCATTCACCTACTGAAGGACATCTTGGTTGCTTCCAGCTTTTGGCAATTACTGAATAAACATCTGTGTGTAGGTTTTTGTGAGGACACGAATTTTCAGCTTCTCTGAGTACATGCCAGGGAGCGTGGCTGCTGGATCGTATGGTAAAAGTGTAGTAGTCTTGTAAGAAACTGCCAAACTGTTTTCCAAAATGGCCGTACCATTTTGAACTACTGCCAGCAGTGAATGAGAGCTCCTGTTACTCCACACCCTCACGAGCATTTGGGGTTGTCAGTGATCCAGATTTTAGCCATCCAGATAAGTGTGTGGTGGTATCGTGTTTTAACTGCATTTCCTTGATGACCTATGAAGTGGAGCATCTTTTCATATGCTTATTTTCTATCTACGTCTCTTCTTTGGTGAGGTATCTGATGAGGTATTTGGTCCATTTTTTAATAGGGTTATTTATTTTCTTATTGTTGAGTTTTAACAGTTCTTTATATACTTTGGATAATAGTCCTTCACCAGATATACCTTTGGCAAACATCTTCTCCCAGTCGGTGGCTTGTCTTCTCACTCTCTCAACAGTGTCTTTTGCAGAGGGGAAGTTTTTAGTTTTAGTAAGTCCAGCTTGTCAGTTACATCTTTTCTAGATCAAGCCTTTAGTGTTGCCTCTAAAAAGTCATCACCACACCCCAGGTCACCTAGATTTTATCCTAACTTCATCACCATTAACTGAGTATATATATATCCATACCGAGTAGCCATCATGGAGCTGGTCCTTACGACAGAAGATGAACAAAACCCTCAAGCATCCTGAAGCACTGCTTCCAGGAACTCCGTCAACCAGGAACACAGTGACGCTCGGATGGGAGAGATGAGAGCGGTCACAGTACAGCGGCACAAACGTGGCATCAAACTCGCGCACACAGGCCCGGAGCACACCTGCCCGGCTGGATGCCAGGCCCGACCCTGCCACCACCAGCTGTGCGCCCCTGTGTCTCAGCTTCATCATCAGAAACGTGAGGAACATATTTACACCCGCTTCACATCCCGGTGCTGCTGTAAAGATTAGTCGACGTAACCCCCGTGGAAGGCCCCGCATCCCACCTCCCGCACCAGGACCCCACAAGAAATGCTGACCCTTGTACACACTCCGAGGTGGGGACTCACGTACACAGTCTGACAAACTTAGAAAAATGATCGCTGCTTTATGTTTTTAATCGCTGTATTTCATTTTATTTTGAAATCTCAAGGAAGATTTAGGTATTGTCTAATTCTCACGTTCTACGACCAGCCAATACAGCAAGCAGCCAAAGGAAATGAACAACAGCACATGGAAGACGGCAGACAGAGCCAGCAGGGAAAGTGTGCGGTTAAAACCCCAGCGTGGTGACGGGAGTCCATTTTCTTTTTTTTAAACACACAATTCCCACTTATAACAAAACAATTAAAATTTTAAGCGAGAAGCTCAATTCATGCAATATTTTAACATTGCATTACTGGTTTTCATTTGTACTAATCTAACAGAGGAAAACGAACTATGAGTATTCAAAAATTAAACCGTAGCACTGAGGATAACTTACTTCTCAGCGGCTTCAGTAAGAATCTGGTCTGAAGAACCATGGCTAATGAAACAAAGCATCAGTTCTATTTTCCAGTGTAACTACAAAAATTATATGCAGGAGAATATCAAAATGGAACACTACTTTTTAAAGTACTTGTAGGAGCACCTGGCTGCCTCAGTCGGAAAAGCATGTGACTCTTGATCTCAGGGTTGTAAGTTTGAGCCCCATGCTGGGTCTAGAGAGTACCTAAAAATTAAAAAAAAAAAAAATTTAAGTACTTTTAAAAAGCATATGGGCAACTAATTAGGTGATTTAAAAACGCACACAATGTCAACTGTACCTCAATAAAATTACCCCCAAAACCCACATAAATAAAATCATTTCCTTATTTATTTGTTTGTTTATCTGTTTATTTATTTAAGTCAGCTCCACACCCAGCGTGGAACCCAATACGGGGCTCAAACTCACAACCATGAGATGAAGACCTGAGCCAATATCAAGAGTCAGACATTTAACCAACTGACTCACCAGGGCATTCTTCATTTCCTTATTTTAAAACTGATTAAATTATGTCTTCCTGACCTGAAACTTAAATGAAATCTATTTCACACCTGACTCACTTATAAGCCAATCAAATACATGCCTCCCGTATTAGATTGGTGAAAGCATGAAACAGTCAAGGACAAAGTGTTAATCATTTTATGTGTAAATAAATGTTAAGTGCTATTTTTATAATATGGTTCACACAATACAGTAGTTCCCCCTTCTTACCAGCCAGGGAATATGGTCCAAGACCCCCAGGGGATGCCTGAAACCATGCACAGATAGTACCAAATCCTATACATATTGTGTTCTTCCCTATACATACACGGATACGACGAAGTTTAATTTATACATTAGGCCCAGTAAGAGATTAACAGCAATAACTAATAATAAACTAGAAAAATTACAACCATAGACCGCAATAAAAGTTATGTGAATGTGGTCTCTCTCTCTCTCTCTCAAAATGTCTTATTGTCCTCTCTTCATGCTTCTTGTAATGGGAAGCGAGGTGACCGAGGTAGGCATTCGGACACAGGGTCAGGCCACTATTGACCTTCTGACGATAAGTTAGAAGGAAGACCATCTGCTCCTGGACATCAGTCAACTGTGGCTAACTCCACCCAGAAAGTAAAAGTGTAGATAAGGAACAGGGGACCAACCAGCATATACACCTGCTTATCCTACTTGGACAATTACCTTTAATCGTTTCCTCCACAACTTCTACCACTCGATCTATCTGTTGAACCTAAAAAGAAAACAAATTGTTAGACAAGCAATTGACATGGATGAGAAACACTAATTTGTGTCTACCCTTCTGCTTGAGTCAGTGTATCTCATGTTCTAAGCACAAGAATGTAGGTTTTCTTTAATTAATGCATTGGGAGATATTATAAAAAATATTCTGTATTAATGTTTTGTGTTACAGTGAAGTATGAAATTACTACTCTCCTGTCCTCCAATGATAAAGGAAGAAATCATAATACATTTAAATAAACTGCCTGGAGTTCTGGCAGCATAGCCTATCAACATAAACTCAACACATCCTGAGATACAAACTGACATTTAATTAAAACATGTCTCTTCACACACACATTCTCTTCTTTTCATTCTTTAAGAAAAATGGCATGAAATGACAACCCACACAAAAGGACATGCTGGTATTAAGGAAATCTACCCCAAATTCTAGGCTTTATTATTCTAACCCGGAAGCCCCTTTTTAATGGATATTTACTGTGCGCTGGTCACTACCCTCATGTCAATGGGAGACAGAGCCAAATAGTAACGGCTCCTATCCTAGACACCAGTGACTAAAGGAGAGCTCCCTGGGGTGCCATGGAAACACAGAGGAAAGGTAATAAATTGTGACTGAGTGATCTAGGAATGCTTCTCAGGGAACCAAAGAGGGCTCTTGAGGGATAAACCAGATTAAGACAGGAGAAGCCCACTAAGGAGACTGAGTTAGAATGGCTAGGGTGTAGAAGGAAAATGAAAAAAACAAAGGTTGTAGTGAGAAGCTAAGGGAAGAGAGAAAGTCGAAACAGATTAAGTCCTAAGTTGATACTACTCATGCCTTAAAATCTTCAAATCATTTGCTTTATTATAGAAGAAATACATGCTCATTGAAAAATTCAAACAAATTAGGGCGCCTGGGTGGCTCAGTGGGTTAAGCCTCTGCCTTCGGCTCAGGTCATGATCTCACGGTCCGGGATCGAGGCCTGCATCAGGCTCTCTGCTCAGCAGGGAGCCTGCTTCCTCCTCTCTCTCTGCCTGCCTCTCTGCCTACTTGTGATCTCTCTCTCTGTCAAATAAATAAATAAAATCTTAAAAAAAAATTTTCAAACAAATGAGAAACATAAAAAGGAAATAAAGTAACCCGTATTATCGTACATCCTCTATTTCTACTCCTCAGATAGTATCATTCATAATCCCTTAATAAGTAGGTACCAGACATCTTCCAATGCAGAACATTTATATACAGCTCTGCTCTGTCCTTTCTTACGAATGACGAGATAAATAGGTAGACAGATAGATGAGAGGGAAAATAACAGACCTGCCTATTTTTTTCTATACAACATCAATACATAGAGGTCTACCTCATTTATTTCACTAGCTGCCTAGTACCTCATGTATAGATAGACCATAATGCATTCACCCATTCCCCAACTGACAGACCCTTATTTTTAATCTTTCATTATCATACAACGATGCTGCAATGAACTCAACTGAGTAAACACCTTTTTAAAAAGTGCAGTGGCAAGTCTCTTTTAAATATTCCCTTGGCCTCACTGTGCTATGGGAAGTGAGGAAAAGACTTGAGAGAACACACCTGGATTCCGCCCTGCCTCTGACCACTCAGCCCAGCAGAAGAGTAGCAGTTTCACTAACTACTGAGAAACTGCCAAAGGCAAAGTAAATCTCTGTTGGATCGCAGATCCCAAACAAACCCACCTCCCTGGAACCATTGGAACCACTAGGTTCTGGTCTTATGAAGAGAGTTCATGTGGCCTCCTTATCGAATGTGATCAAAGCCAGAATAACGGGGTTCGAAGAGGAGGAAAGTACCCAATAGGGTCAAATGCAACAGAGATAGTAAGTTCACATAAAGACTGGAATATAAATGCCTGATCCAACAATGAGGGAGTCGATGAGCTTAGGGGAAGAAGTGAGGTCACAGTAATGAATCATAACTAAGAAAATACAGTAAGTAGAGCCTACTCCTACAGACGGATGGAAAGGAGGAGACATGGGTAGGACAAGGAAAGAAGAGTTGCCCAAATTTCCCAGTGGAACGGGTATGAATAACCAAGATACCAGCTGAGGATACAAGACAGGGAATAAAAGTAGCGCAATATGAGAAAATCCAATGGTGGAACAAAAACAGCAACGTGTTCCCATGTAGCTGGAGATCTAATAGCTCAAAGGGATCACTGCATCCAGTCTTACAACACACGGGCTAGGAGGGAAGCAGTATTCCTAGAGAGTCAGAATTTCTCTGGGGCGGTTAATTACAGGCGGAGCAGTCAAAAAAATTACCAAGTCGGGGGCCAGCTAAAACTGTAATATTCTTAGAAGAAGACATCGTCATGAATGTAGGTGAACCTTAGGTTAGATGGTGATGTTTTAGATATTACACCCAAAACATAAACAATAAAAGGAAAAAGGTAAACTAAACACCATCAAAATTGAACACCATCAAAATTAAAACCTCTTGATACATCAAAGGACACCATGGAGAAAGTAACAAGACAACACAGAAAATGGGAGAACATTTTTGCAAATCATAAACATAGTATGACTCAGATTTGTATCTAAAATATGTAAGGAGCTCCTTTAATTCAAAAATAAAAAGACAAATCATTTAAAAATGGGGAAAAATGAGTGGCTTAGTTGGTTAAGCATCCAACTCTTGATTTCAGCTCAGGTCTTAATCTCAAGGTTGTGAGTTCCAGCCCTGCACTGGGCTCCACACTGGGCAAGGAGCCTACTTAAAAAAATGATAGAATAAAAATTAAAGTTAAAATGGGCAGGGGAACCTGGGTGGTTCAGTTAGTTAAACATCCAACTCTTGATTTTGGCTCAGCTGGTGATCTCAGGATTGTGGGATAGAGCCCCGCATCGGGATCTGGGCTCAGTATGGAGTCTGTTGGAGACTTTTTCTCTTTCCCTCTCCCTCTGCCCCTCCTCCTACTCACACTCTCTCTCTCTCTCTCTCTCTCACACACACACACACACATACACTCAATTCTCTCTCTCTCTCTCTTTCTCTCGTTTTGTCTCTAAAATAAATAAATGAGATCTTTAAAAAAATGAAAATGGGCAAAGTCTATCTGAATAGACACTTCACCAAGGAAGATACACAAATGGCCAATAAACATATGGAAAAAAATGTTCAGTATCATTAGTCAACCAGGGAATGCAAATCAAAATCACAATGGAAGAATAGGGAGCTACTGTGTATTGGGTCTAGATTTTCAGTTTGTTAAAATGAAAACATCCTGGAGGTGAATGGCGGTGATGGTTGCACAACCGTGTGAAAGCACTGAAACACACCTAAAATTAATCAAAGTAGTAATTTTTATGTTATATATATTTTACCATAATGAGATACTACTTCATACCCACTAGGGTGGCTATAATCAAAAGGTGAGATGACAAGTATAGGCAAAGATGCAGAGAAACTGGAATCGTCCTACAGTGCTAGTGGGAATGTAGTATAATGGTGCAGTTGCTTTGGAAAATAGTCTGGAGGAGCCTCAAATAGTTCACCGAGTCACAGAACGACCCAGCAATTCCCATTGTAAGGATACACCCAAGAGAAAGAAAAACAGACGTCTACACAAAACCTTACAGACAAATGCTCAAAGCAGCATTATTCAAAATAAGCAGAAGGTAGAACCTACTCAATTCTCATCAACTGATAAAGAATCAAAAGGTGGTACAGCCATACAAGGAAATATCGTGATACCATCAAGGGGAACAGGAGCCAGAGTAGTACCCCCTTATCCATGGTTTCATGTACCCGCAATCCGGAAGCAGACGGTCCTCCCTCTGACATATCCTTAGAAGGTCCACAGGCTAGTTCACGGTGCCTATGTCACTCGCCTCATTTCATCCCATCACGTAGGCATTTTATCATCTCACATCATCACAACAGGAAGGATGAGTACAGTAGGATGACTAGAGTACGTGAAGATATTTTGAGAGACAGACCACATCACATGTTACATTACGTGATACATTACCTTCCATTATATTATAGCACATGATTACAATTGTTCTATTTTATTAGGAGTAATTGCTTTTAATCTCTTGCTTCACCTATTTCTAAATTAAACTTTAGCACAGGTGTGTATGTATGGGAAAAAAACACAATATATATAGGGTTCAGTACAATCCATGGTTTTAGTGTGCACTGTGATCCTGGAATACATCCCTCACGGATAAAGGAAGGGGCTACTATATGCTGAAACAGTATGCTAACTTAAGCCAAATCAAAAAAAAAAAAAAAAGTCAAATATTGTATGATTCCAGGTATATGAAATGGCCAGAACAGGTCAATCTTCAATGACAAAGTAGATTAGTGACTGCCTGAGGGCGGGGCAGTAAAAGAAATGAAAGAAACTGCCAGGGAGTGCTGAGTTTCTTTTTGGAAGGATGAAAAAATACTACAATTGATTGTGGTGATTGTGGCATAATTTTGAATATATTAAAAACCATTAAATTACACACATTATGTGAGGTAACTGTATAGTATGTGAATTACAGTTCAAAAAAGCGGTTATTTCAAAAATAATTATATGGGCCACCTAGGTGGCGCAGTCAGTTAAGCCTCCGTCTCCTGGTTTCAGCTCAGGTCCTGAACGCAAGGTCATGAGATCGAGCCCCATATCAGGCTCAGCACTCAGCTCAGAGTCTGCTCAGACTCCTTCCCCTTCTCCCTCTCTCCCCGCCCCCCACACTCTAGCTCTCTAAAATAAATAAATCCTTTAAAAATAATACTAATTATACAGGTTGGAGGTACTCAAATGTTAATGCTGAGCTAATGAAACTCAAGGAAAAACTAAGGAAATATTCCAAATTAAAGGAGCCCAAAGAAACCTGAGAACTGAATGCAACTTGGCATCTGGATTCTTTCTTCCCCTCTAAAGGACATTATTAGAAAACAGCTGACAAGAGCTGAATAAGGTCTGCATGCTAACTTACAGAAGTGTATCTTTGCTATAAAGTTATACTACAGTAGCATGCAAAAAAATCCTTGTTTTTGAAATATATATGTATTCAGAAGTAAAGGGGCATGTTTTCATCTTACACTCCAAGGGATCAGAGAAAAAAGTGTGTGTGTGTGTGTGTGTGTGTGTGTGTGCATACATACGTAAGAATTATAAGCAAATTTGGTAAAACAGAAACATTTGAGGAATCGGGGTAAAGGGTATATGGTAATTCCTTTTGTTTGCAACTTCCCTGTGAATGTGAAATTATGTCAAAATAAAAGTTTAAAAATATGTGTGTGTGTATATATATATATGTATGTGTTGAAGAAATAAAGAGATTTTCTTTTACACTGATGGTCATACAGAAAAAAATATATCCTGATTTTTTAAAGTACTGATTACATTTGCTTTATGGTAGAAAAATCGATGTTCCCCAGACATAAGTTAATCGCTGGGTGGTGGTGTGGAGGATCTCTAGGACTTTAAGAAGTATCTACCAAATATTAAGACAAAGAAAAAAAACCAGCATTTGATTACAAACACGCAAAGGGATGGTTCAGTGAATGACCTAAAGAAAATACTGTGCTGTGCCCATTTCTAGTGAGGAAGATATTGGAGGAAGTAGTCGGAGAAAAAGAAAGAAAGGGAAGCAGAGAAGGATGGCGGAGAAGAGTCAGGAGAGGGGGAATTAGAGGAAGAGGGGAGTTAGGAGGCAAAAAATGCCCAAGCAGGAGGCAGGGAGAGAAGAAAAAACAATCACGAGAGAACAAACTCAAGATTCACACACAGTAATGAAGAATATATTGAATTCATTCTGGAGAGAAAAGGAAAGCTGTTCTTAATTAATACTATAAATTGTAGCCCTGAATACACAAGAGCTTAGTTTCTGGCATATAATTCAAATAAAATAAATAAAACAGTATCTTGTGTCCTTCAGGCACTTGGTTATAAATATACAGAAAAAAAAAAAAGGCTTGCAGTATGTATGTACTGACTCCATATGTTCTCGACAAGGAAGAAAGGAGTCTGTGAACAAACAATTCATAAATAACATTAATGAGTCACTCTGCTGCAGAACTTTTAAAAGAAATCCATAAAGATATTTTATTCGGCTATTACGAACTACTCCGAATTTATAACTCGACACATACTGAAGAAACAAACCTATACCCAGTCACCTAAAGCGAGTACAAGTGCTGTTCCGAAACGTCCTAAGTGATTGGATTAGTGCTACCCTAGACCTTCCTGCAGTGATGGAGATGCGCACAGGCCAAGCCGGCCAGCACGGCGGCCGTGAGCCCCATGCAGCTACTGTGTACTGGAAATGTGGCTACAGAGACGGAGAAGCTAACCTCTAATTTTGATTAATTTATACAGTTCCGCGTGGCTCCTGGCAACCACAGGTTTAGGGTATGGCTGAGACAGCCCCCCAGCTCGTGGCAATCGGTGACGGCAGCTCTAGGAAACCTACGCACACCTCAGACACAATCTGGCCAACTGGGATAACAAAGAGGTCTGCGTTAGGGTGCATTTGGAAGTACCTCTTTTTTCTGAGCGAACTGCACCACTGCGTGACCAGTGGAGAGGCAGGGAAAGCTAACATTCCCTGAGCAATTACTCCGTCCCAGGTTCCATGCTAACACGGCACCTGCATTGTCACATCTAATCCTCACGACATTCTCAGGCAGTCGACAGCACCGTTACTTCTGAGGCTAAGGGAACTGAGGCATAAGGACATCCAGCTAACGGCTCAACCAAGGATTTTTAGGGATCTTACCGAGGAATGGCACATGTGTGGCACGCTTCATGAATTTTCCTTTTCTACACGCGTGGAGGTCATTCCTAAATGATCACAGAATGCGATCCAACCAAACCGGGACTTTCAAGAGACCCCGGTAACAGCTACTCCTCCAGACCTTCCCCCACAGATCACCCCTGGCATGCACGCATTCCCTTGACAAACGTCTGTTAAGCGCCAACAAAGCACAGAGCACTGTTCTGGGGACATGATGGTGGAAAATACAAAGGCCCTGCTTCGGGGGGCCTTCCGTTCTAATGGGGAAGGGGGCAAACCATGCAAACAACTGAAATGTTCATTTCTGGTCATGACGGATGCCGTGAAGAAAATCAAGTCTGCGAGAGGCCGGAGGTGGAGAGGGCAATTTCGCTACAGTGGTCCGCATGAACCCCTGAACAGGCAGCGTCAATCCTGGAACCTGAACCCTAAGACAAGCATTAGCATGAAGCTCCAGGGGCTGAGACAGAAGGGATGGTGAATGAGGGGCACAGCGACTGGAGAGGAGGTCAGATGATCAGAGGAGGGAGATTAGGTGAGACGTTGTACCTCTTGCTGTGCTGTTCAGACGCTATTACACCCGCGCAAGGGAGTCGCTTCAGGGTTAACGGAACTATTGCAACAGCACGGCTCAGGGTAATGCTGTTGAAAACGTACAAAGACTACTATTCACCTGCGTTTCTCTACTATTTGGTCTGAGTCTTTTTCTACTTGCACGCATCTGGCTGGGGTTTTACTATTTCTAGACCTCATCCCAAGACACTTCAAATCCTTTTACAAGAGAGGTTAATATATTATAGGTACACATTAATACAGATCCAAAGGAATTCTCTCATGGGCTCTCCTAATTCTGATTGTATATAAATAGGGCAACCTTTCTTTACCATTCTAATTAAGAAATATCAGACCAAAACCTCAAAACCACCTAAAACTCCATCAACCGTTAAAAAAAAAAATAAAAGCCTTTCTATCTATCTCTGTTAAAACTATGCTATATAAAGTCTTTTCATCAAATGTAGGTCTAAACTTTTCACTTGAACCATAATAGGAGTTTAATTCAATAATCAGCACCTGATAAGTTAAAGCTCAATATCGACTTCTCTGCAAAAAAGTAAGACATTTTTCTTTCTAAAATTTTTTCTCCAAGCTGTGAAGGAAAGTCCCTACTTCTATACATGGTGTTGTAAGAGAGCTCAACATCCCAATCTCGAAAATTTGAGGAAGCCCATAGCAGTCACTAAGCTGACTATACTACCAAAAAAAACGGCTGAATTCACTAGTCTGTGAACAAGTTTGCTCATGAAGTACATAAAAAAATACTGGACGCTACACATGGTTTAACTTCTTGAACAAAACCTCATTTCCCAGTATAGTTTTATCCCCTTTCATCTCTTCACTGAGAAAAATTCTTCCCCAATGTTAGGAGCAGCCCTTTCTCCAAAAATTACATGGCGGACATTCCACACATCACTAAAAGCTTATTTGCAACCTGAATGGTACCAGTGAGTGACTAACATTCAGTGAGAGATGAGATTTACTGATTGACAGGTAAGGCCAGGCTAGAGGGATACCAAGCAAAATGAGTACCCATACTGCAAACTTCCTCCTCTTAAATCCAGTTAAAATACCTGTGAAATTTCTGTAGTAGAAAAAAAACAACTCTTTCAGCAATTGTACCAAAACTCAACATTTGCTAAGCACAAGTGCACAGAGACACATTTTGGAGACATTAGAATATGATAATCCTATTAAATAAGAGGATAATATTACAAAGTAAAAAAATGACTTTTAAAGTGACATTGGAGAGGGCACGGATTGCATGGAGCACTGGGTGTGGTGCAAAAACAATGAATACTGTTATGCTGAAAAGAAATTTAAAAAAATAGTAATAAAATTGAAAAAATAAAAAAATAAAGTGACACTGAAGTTAAAAAGAGATAACAAAACCAAAACACAAATGCACACAAGAGATGTAGAACATCAAGTAATAAATAACGCTGTCTCAGGCAAGATGTTCAATTCCTAAGCCCCAGAATCTGTGACTGTGTCCCCTTCCCTAGCAAATGGACCGCACTGATGTGATGAGACTCACCTGGATTCTTTAGATGGGCTCAACCCACTCACATGAGTCCTTAAAGGTAAGTGTCCCCTGCATGGGACAGAGAGAGACACACTGATGAAAAGGTCCAAGAGAGCACCGCTGGCTTTAAACACGGAATAACAGGCCCCAAGCCACGGAATGCATGTGGCCTCAAAAGGCTGCAAAAGGCAACGAGAAAGCCTCTCTCGCAGAGCCACCAGAAAGAATGCAGCCCTGTCAACACCTTGATCTGAGTCCAATAAAACCCGTGTCCCACTTCTGGTCTCCAGAACTGTAAAATAACAAATATGTGCTGTGTATTTATTGTGTATTGGGTATAAGCAACTATATTTCTGGCAATTCATTACATATGTGGCATACAAAACTGATGCATTAATTAAGAAACCAACATATGAGGGCGTCATCACCATGAAACAGGAAAAGAGAAATTTAAAAACAAACGCTCTGGGAAAAACAGAACAACATGGAAAAAAGTAAGTTAAATGCATACCTTGTATTTAATATTCACTCAACAAGTATTTACTGAGCCAGACACCATACTGAGCACTGAAAGTCATGTAAAATATCTAAACATGTAAAATAATAAACAACAAAGTCCTTGGCTTTAAAGGAATGTCCATCAGAGTAAGACGTAAATAAACTGAGAAGTTGAATTAATCCTTTTCATACTTTAAGAAAAAAAAAAGGTTTAAAACAGAGAAAGAGAGAAATGCATACTTTATCAGACCTGCTCTGGGTTCCTGGGAATATAAGTTTTAAGTCTGAAAAACACAGAAGAATCTCATTGCCAACTCATCACTCCCCTGCCCCAAATTTCCGAGATTCTAATATCACAAAATTTTAAAAAGGCAATGAAAAGTGATAAAAAGACAAATCTTTCCCCCATGTTAAAATAGGTTGATTTCCTATTGTTTGGTTGCAGGAGTCCTTTACATATTCTGGATATAAACTGTTTGGGAGATAATGTGTTTTGCAACTCTTTTCCCCCTAGTCTGTGGCCTGCCTTTTTCTTTTCTTAAGAGTATCTTTTGAGTGGGAGCTGCCAACTATATAAACCACTTAATAACAAAATCAAAGAAACACATCGACAATAATACAATAATAGTAGGGGACTTTAACACTCCCCTCACTGAAATGGACAGATCATCCAAGCAAAAGATCAACAAGGAAATAAAGGCCTTAAATGACACACTGGACCAGATGGACATCACAGATATATTCAGAACATTTCATCCCAAAGCAACAGAATACACATTCTTCTCTAGTGCACATGGAACATTCTCCAGAATAGATCACATCCTGGGTCCTAAATCAGGTCTCAACTGGCATCAAAAGATTGGGATCATTCCCTGCATATTTTCAGACCACAATGCTCTGAAGCTAGAACTCAATCACAAGAGGATATTTGGAAAGAACCCAAATACATGGAGACTAAACAGCATCCTTCTAAAGAATGAATGGGTCAACCAGGAAATTAAAGAAAAATTGAAAAAATTCATGGAAACAAATGATAATGAAAACACAACGGTTCAAAATCTGTGGGACACAACAAAGGCAGTCCTGAGAGGAAAATACATAGTGGTACAAGCCTTTCTCAAGAAACAAGAAAGGTCTCAGGTAGACAACCTAACCCTACACCTAAAGGAGCTGGGGAAAGAACAAGAAAGAAACCCTAAACCCAGCCGGAGAAGAGAAATCATAAAGATCAGAGCAGAAATCAATGAAATAGAAACCAAAAAAACAATAGAACAAATCAACGAAACTAGGAGCTGGTTCTTTGAAAGAATTAATAAGATTGATAAACCCCTGGCCAGACTTATCAAAAAGAAAAGAGAAAGGACCCAAATAAATAAAATCAGGAATGAAAGAGGAGAGATCACAACGAACACCAAAGAAATACAGACAATTATAAGAACATACTATGAGCAACTCTACGCCAACAAATTTGACAATCTGGAAGAAATGGATGCATTCCTAGAGACATGTAAATTACCACAACTGAACCAGGAAGAAATAGAAAACCTGAACAGACCCATAACCAGTAAGGAGATTGAAATAGTCATCAAAAATCTCCAAACAAACAAAAGCCCAGGGCCAGACGGCTTCCCGGGGGAATTCTACCAAACATTTAAAGAAGAACTAATTCCTATGCTCCTGAAACTGTTCCAATAAATAGAAATGGAAGGAGAACTTCCAAACTCATTTTATGAGGCCAGCATCACCTTGATCCCAAAACCAGACAAGGATCCCATCAAAAAAGAGAACTACAGACCAATATCCTTGATGAACACAGATGCAAAAATTCTCACCAAAATACTAGCCAATAGGATTCAACAGTACATTAAAAGGATTATTCACCACGACCAAGTGGGATTTATTCCAGGGCTGCAAGTTTGGTTCAACATCCGCAGATCATTCAGTGTGATACAACACATTAATAAAAGAAAGAACAAGAACCATATGATACTCTCCATAGATGCTGAAAAAGCATTTGACAAAGTATAGCATCCCTTCCTGGTCAAAACTCTTCAAAGTGTAGGGATAGAGGGCACATATCTCAATATTATCAAGCCATCTATCAAAAACCTACCGCAAATATCATTCTCAATGGAGAAAAACTGAAAACTTTTCCGCTAAGGTCAGGAACACGGCAGGGATGTCCGTTATCATCACTGCTATTCAACATAGTACTCAGCAATCAGACAACAAAAGGAAATTAAAGGCATCCAAATCGGCAAAGAAGAAGTCAAACTATCACTCTTCGCAGATGATATGATACTATCTGTGGAAAACCCAAAAGACTCCACTCCAAAACTGCTAGAACTTGTACAGGAATTCAGTAAAGTGTCAGGATATAAAATCAATGCACAGAAATCAGTTGCATTTCTCTACACCAACAACAAGACAGAAGAAAGAGAAATTAAGGAGTCAATCCCATTTACAACTGCACCCAAAACTATAAGATACCTAGGAATAAACCTAACCAAAGAGGCTAAGAATCTATACTCAGAAAACTATAAAGTACTCGTGAAAGAAATTGAGGAAGACACAAAGAAATGGAAAAATGTTCCATGCTCCTGGATTGGAAGAATAAATATTAGGAAAATGTCTATGCTACCTAAAGCAATCTACATGTTTAATGCTATTCCTATCAAAGTACCATCCATTTTTTTCAAAGAAATGGAACAAATAATCCTAAAATTTATATGGAACCAGAAAAGACCTCGAATAGCCAAAGGAATATTGAAAAAGAAAGCCAAAGTTGGTGGCATCACAATTCCGGATTTCAAGCTCTATTACAAAGCTGTCATCATCAAGACAGTATGGTACTGGCACAAAAACAGACACATAGATCAATGGAACAGAATAGAGAGCCCAGAAATAGACCCTCAACTCTATGGTCAACTAATCTTCGACAAAGCAGGAAAGAATGTCCAATGGAAAAAGGACAGCCTCTTCAATAAATGGTGTTGGGAAAACTGGACAGCCACATGCAGAAAAAGGAAACTGGACCATTTCCTTACACCACACACGAAAATTGACTCAAAATGGACGAAGGCCCTCAATGTGAGAAAGGAATCCATCAAAATCCTTGAGAAGAACACAGGCAGCAACCTCTTCGACCTCAGCCGCAGCAACATCTTCCTAGGAACATCACCAAAGGCAAGCGAAGCAAGGGCAAAAATGAACTATTGGGATTTTATCAAGATCAAAAGCTTTTGCACAGCAAAGGAAACAGTTCACAAAACCAAAAGACAACTGACAGAATGGGAGAAGATATTTGCAAATGACATATCAGATAAAGGGCTAGTGTCCAAAATCTATAAAGAACTTAGCAAACTCAACACCCAAAGAACAAATAATCCAATCAAGAAATGCGCAGAAGATATGAACAGACATTTCTGCAAAGAAGACATCCAGATGGCCAACAGACACATGAAAAAGTGCTCCACATCACTCGGCATCAGGGAAATACAAATCAAAACCACAATGAGATACCACCTCACACCGGTCAGAATGGCTAAAATTAACAACTCAGGAAATGACAGATGCTGGTGAGGATGCAGAGAAAGGGGAACCCTCCTACACTGTTGGTGGGAATGCAAGCTGGTGCAACCACTCTGGAAAACAGCATGAAGGTTCCTCAAAATGTTGAAAATAGAACTACCCTATGACCCAGCAATTGCACTACTGGGTATTTACCCTAAAGATACAAACGTAGTGATCTGAAGGGGCACGTGCACCCGAATGTTTATAGCAGCAATGTCTACAATAGCCAAACTATGGAAAGAACCTAGATATCCATCAACAGATGAATGGATAAAGAAGATGTGGTATATATACACAATGGAATACTATGCAGCCATCAAAAGAAATGAAATCTCGCCATTTGCGACGACGTGGATGGAACTAGAGGGTATCATGCTTAGCGAAGTAAGTCAATCGGAGAAAGACAACTATCATATGATCTCCCTGATATGAGGGAGAGGAGATGCAACATGGGGGTTAAGGGGGTAAGAGAAGAGTAAATGAAAGAAGATGGGATTGGGAGGGAGACAAACCATAAGTGACTCTTAATCTCACAAAATAAACTAAGAGTTGATTGGGGGGGTCTGGGGGGGGTAGGGTTATGGACATTGGGGAGGGTATGTGCTATGGTGAGTGCTGTGAAGTGTGTAAACCTGGCGATTCACAGACCTATATCCCTGGAGATAAAAATATACTATATGTTTATTTAAAAAAAATATAATTAATTAATTAATTTTTTTAAAAAAGAGTATCCTTTGAGAAGCAAAAATACGTAACTTTGATGAAGTCCACTTTATCAACTTCTTTTCTTCATGTCGTAAGAAACAGGTTTGCGTGTGTGTGTACTGTCTCCTAAGAAAGTTTCCTAACTCAACATCACCAAAAGAGAGGGGAAGGTGGTAAAAGATTTGAACACTTTACCGAAGATCTACCGATGGCAAATATTCGCATGAAAACACACCAAACATCATCAGTCAAGAGAGAAAAGCAAATTAAAAACTACAGAGAGCTATCACTACACAGCTAGGACAAATGCTGAGATGACAATATGGGCCATAAGAAATTTCGGTGCGGACGCGAAGCAACTGGACCAGCTGGTACAAAACAAGATGGTGTAGCTGTTCTGGAAAACACTCTGGCAGTTTCTTAAAAGGCTGAGCAGATGTTTACCACATGACTAGAGGCACTACCACTCCTGGGTACTGACCCAAGAGAACACAGACACGAATCCACACAAAGATCTATACACGAATGCTTACAGGAGCTTGAGCCTTAAGAACCCAAGATCGTAAGCAACACAAATTTCCATCACCTGGTGAATACATAAACCATGGCACATCCCTAAAATGAAATAATTCTAGGCAATAAGCAGTAATGAACTATTAATAATCACAACAACATGGATGAAAACTGAATGCATTAGGCTAAATGAAAAAAAAAAGCAAGTAACATTTCTGTAACATTCTGAAAATGGCAAAATTGTAAGGACAAAAATCAGAACCACAGTTGCCAAGGACCGTGGGAATTTGTGTCTGGCAGGGGGCAAGGGCGGGGGAAGGGAGGGTTCAACTACAACAGTACACAAGGAACTTTCTGATGTAATGGAAACGGTCTCTCTTAACTGTTACCGTGCTTATATAATAGTGTACATTTGTCAAAATTCATCAAGGATAAATTTCTTCATTAGTTATGCCTCAATGAATCTGCATTAAAGTAAGAAAAAAGATCTGTACAACTAACATGCAAGAAAATATTTAACAAATAATGAGTACAGGGCATGGATCACACCGTTTCTGATGGTCAGTTTTCCAGGCTACACGACGACCCTGTCTTTCACCCTGTCCTGCTGGGTCCCCCGTAAGCATTCCATGCACTGCAAACTCCTCCCCTTACACTAGCCTATTCTTACCCCTCGCCTCCATTGCTCCAAACTACACATCTTAAACCCACCCCCTCCAGATTACACTCAGGTCAGGACGCACTCCTCGCCATTCCTCTCCCTTCCAGGTGCCCTGGCCCACAGGTACTTTTCTTTAGATATGCTGTTGCTTCTGCTGAAAGCCTTTCCTCCTCTCTCCATCAAACCACTACTCAGGCTTTCAAGCACAAGTCCAGGACGGTGTCACCCTCAGTGTGCCCACAGGACTTTGTCCCTCTGCACATTTATCCATGATTTTTTGTGGCTCTCTTCAGATTTCTCGGTTTTTAGGGAAAGGACATTTTATTCAGCTCTGTGTCTCTAGCAAACACTTCTTGTCCCAGGCACAGAGGTGTGCTCAATGCTTATTCTATTAGCAAGTGAATGAAATTAAAATTAAAATTAAAATAATAATAATAATAAAACTAAAAATTAACAAGTCGGGAAATGACAGATGCTGGTGAGGATGCAGAGAAAGGGGAACCCTCCTACACTCTTGGTGGGAATGCAAGCTGGTGCAACCACTCTGGAAAACAGCATGGAGGTTCCTCAAAATGTTGAGAATAGAACTTCCCTGTGACCCAGCAATCACACTACTGGGTATTTACCCTAAAGATACAAACGTAGCGATCTGAAGGGACACATGCACCCGAATGTTTATAGCAGCAATGTCTACAATAGCCAAACTATGGAAAGAACCTAGAAGTCCATCAACAGATGAATGGATAAGGGAGATGGGGTATATATACACAATGGAATACTATGCAGCCATCAAAAGAAATGAAATCTTGCTATTTGCAACAACATGGATGAACCTAAAGGGTATTATGCTTAGCGAAATAAGTCAATCGGAGAAAGACAACTATCATATGATCTCCCTGATACAAGCAAGTGGAGATGCAACATGGGGGGTCTGAGAGGTAGGAAAAGAGTAAATGAAACAAGATGGGATCGGGAGGGAGACAAACCGTAAGAGACTCTTAATGTCACAAAACAAACTGAGAGTGGCGGGGGGCAGGGGAGGGAGAGGGTAGTTGGGTTATGGACATTGGGGAGGGTATGAGCTATGGTGAGTGCTGTAAAGTATGTATACCTAGTGATTCACAGACCTGTACCCCTGGGGCTAATAATACATTATATGTTTATAAAAATTTTTTTTAATTATAAAAATAATAATAATAAAGCTAATACAAAGAGAGCACTTACTATACGCCAGGCACCATGCTAGCCACGTGACATGTATTAACTGATTTAACCCTTACAAAACTCGGAGTTAGGTTCTATTATTATCGCCCATCCAAAAAGGAAGAAACTGAGGCAAAGAGAGGTTAAGTGACTCGTATAAGGCCACATAGCTAATACATGGTGCCTCAGGGATACGAACCTATGCAGTCTAGTTCCTGAATCCATGCTCTTAACTACTACTACTACTATTTTTTACTTTATTTTATACTTGAATAACTGAAGAATGTGTACACATACAGGTTAAATTAGAAAAGACCACAAAAGAAATAACAACGTTATCTAAGAAGGTACAAACATCAGTGAGCTTTTAAATTTACATGTCATTCTGTTAAGATAGTGCCTTTTTGACAATTATAGGTAAAAAAAAAAAAAAAAGGGGTAATATACCAAAATGACATATGGGAAGCCATGAAGTAGAGACAAACAAAACACATTTCTTAAGCTTTGCTCTCAATATCAAAGCCACGATTACTGCGACATTGTTCCACTTCATAAATTCATTTGCCTTTTACAATATATGACAGAAATCTTCTCAAATATAGCCTCTTGCAAATGCTACTTTATTTATACACATAATTTCCAAAATCAAAGTGTCCCCATTTGAAATACCCGCCATGCTGCTTGACTTTTCACCATGAGGGCAGCCTGCCTAAGATGTTCAAACCACTGTAAATCAACCTGGTTGATAGTCCCTGAGATAAGCAGACACCTGTGGTAAGCATCATTGTGGTTCAGCTCTCCCAAGAAAGCTGTGCACCTGCCTGCAGGGCTCACAGCTGGCAAATCAGGAAGTTCTGTCATTTATAAATTTTTTGACATTAAATTATATATTCTGCTGTGAACTACATGTTTTCAAATGTTGTAACCTGTGTATTAATTCCGTTTATTTAGGATTTCTAGAGTACACAATCATAAAGATGAGCCTAATGAATCAAAAAGATCAAGTTCAAATGCTGTCCTTGTTTAGTAATTAGCACAGAAAATCAACATAAAATGTACAATTTAGTAAGCATGCTTTCCTAAACAGAGTATAAACCAACCTTCCTACTAAATGTCATGCATATTAATAATGACTCCTACAATAATGGAGAAATAACACTACCTTACAAAGAACTGAAGCAAGTAAATATTGTCTCACCCACCTATCCCCAACACCACTTCTAACTGATAGACACGAAGTATATTCTCTCAAAATATACCTCGGCCTTCAGAGGAGATTCCTTCCCAACTACCCAATCTTCCTCTGGTCTTAGGGGCCCATCCCACCACATTCTCTAGGATGAGGGATGTTCTAGGCTTAAATCAGGTGTCACTAAGAACTGGAATGTAAGCTCTGTGAGGACAGGGCTCTTGGATGATCTGATATACTGGCATGTTTCCAGCACGCGGCAGCTACCACCTAACAGGTCTTCAGAAAGTTCTTATTAAGGGGGAAAGGATGTGGCAGCCCAGGGATGTGAAGTAAGGCTTTCTGAGTCCCGAAGTCTACTCTTCTTTTTTTCTACCAGACTTTAACAGAAAGCATCATGCTTTCTGGTTGACTCATCTAAAAGAAACTTTCCTGCCAATAAAGCTGAAGAGAAGGAAAGGAACATTCGAAAGTAGAGTCATAAGATCTTGGACCCACCTACAGCTAGACACAGAGTAACCAAAGTAAACAAATCACAGCAATGACTTTAAAAAAAAATGACACTGCATGAAAACTCTTTCCAAGGGGGATGGTTAACCATAACTATTTGCCCCCAAGAGACATGAAATTTTTCACTGTGAGCTAAAATGTTTCAAGATCCTGAAAAAAATTAAAAAGGTCCTGATTCTATATGGATTACCTATAAATACATGTGCTCCGGTTATTAGATAAAATTTCATTTAATCAGTCTAGGAAAGAAGTTTTGGTTGCAAAAAGGTCTTTTTTATCGAAGACAGGGGTGTTTTTAAATCTTTTCTCCCTCTTCTTCCAATGTAAAAGAATTAGACATTTTTGTGCTCCAGAATGGGGAAAGTGTAGAGGTTACTGCCACCAAAGCCAGTTCTTCTGGACCCAGAGGCAGATAGGTTTTGATATTCTGTTATTTTCTTTTCATTCACCACCACACAAATAATATTAATTACAACTAGGTAATACCAGGAGACAGTAGAAGAGATGATAATAAAATGCCCAGGGGTCTGACAACTGACCGCTGCGTGCCCTCACTACACTGCTCTCTCTCATTATGAAAACAAATTAAACGTCCCATTTCTAAAGGCTGATACCGATGGAAATTCACATTACTATGGTAGTATTATCCTTCTTAATTATTAAGAATCTTCTTTTTTAAACAAGTACGCCATGAGTACCTGCAAACATGGGAACAATATGTCTTTTGAACTCAGGTGTGCACTAAGTAGCTTCTCAGCCACTAATCCCCACCTTTTTATTTCAGTCACTTGGTCAAAAGAATCGACACAGCCTCCCTGGACTGTGGGGTGACATGAACAAATCCTGGCAGATGGGAAAAGCACAGAATGCAGTTACACGGGTTCTTTCTTCCACCTCTATTAAAGCCCCGTGGCACACTTACTCTGTGAGGGGAATTTTGTGAGGGAGTAACAGTTCTCACTCCATCTTTTAAAAAAACTGCAGTACAATCCCTAAAACTAGTTTCATAGATCAATGAATTTAAATATCACTGTATTTCTTTTCACACTTCAGAACTTTTTTCTTTGTCTAAATCAATATAATGCATTTCTTTATTTCAGTTAAACTCACTGTATTTCAGAAGGTTTCTGTTTTTGTAGCAATTCTAACAATTATCTTCAGAAACAGGTCTTTTCAGACACCAGTGATAGATGCATTTAGTTTCCTACTGCAGATTTTTTAAAGTCCAGGTTCTGTGGACATAACTTTTAAATATAAAGAGTCAGTAATGATAAATGTTATATAGCTACCACAGAAACAATTGCTCTATAAAATGATGATTACAAAGAATAATCCTGTATTTTAATAATAATACTAACTGCTGATATATAATTAGATTACAAATCAAACACTGTTACAAACAGTGTGATTTCACTTTTGGAAACTTTTCACAACATCCTGGTTTGAAATTAAAATAAAAAGCCATTTATGGGGGGCACCTGGCTGGCTCAGCTACAAGAGCATATGACTCTTGGTCTCAGGGTTGTGAATTTAAGCCCCATATTGGGTGTAGAGCTTACATTAAAAAAAAAAAAAAAAACCCCACAATGGGGAAAAAAAAAGGCTGCAGGGAATCAGCAAAGTTGTAATTACCATGTTTCAGTGATGGAACTATGAATATTCTTCCTATTTCCATTTTTAAATATGTGATCTTAAGTTATTTTTATAATTATAAAGAAGCAAAATGCATAAATCTAAAGAATTTTAGTGGTAATTAAGTGAGATTCAGTGACAGAACAAAGAGGGTGCTAGACTAAATGGGGAGGGGGGGGATGTTATTTGCCAAAGCCACAGTTGCATATCATCACTGAAAATTGTCTTCCCCATCAGCAGCACTGGGCACGCTCCCTTAGAGTCTCCCCTACATTCTAACATACACCGAGCTCTTCACTGCACACAGTGGAGCTCAGGAAACTGTTACAATAACGTACACAGAGAAGACGCTTTGCCAGACTAAAGAAATTATCCTATTCCAGTAACTGAACTCCTAGAGATGAAATTTAAGATGAATCCTATGCTTTTGCCATATTCCATCCTCAAACAGAATTCTAACGAGTTTCCTGTTTCCCTAACACAGCAGGACTATGTTTATGGAGAAAGTTGGTCTCACATGAACAGATAACTCAGGAGTCCATATTCATGTCATTCCTTAAACCAAGAGAAATCAAAAAGTAAACAGACAAATGTGAAAACAAACTAAACTTCTCAAACATTCAGGTTCTGTTTAACATGAGAATGTTTGTTCAAAGATTATTAAATGTGCTATTGGGGCAAGGATTTGACAGCAGAAAACAAGTTCATTACACTGAGAATTCAGTATTAAAAGCTGTTGATGGCAGGGCACCTGGCTGGCTCAGTCGGTAGAGTGTATGACTCCTGATCTCAGGTTGGAAGTTTGAGCCCCACGCTGGATACAGCCACTACTTTAAAAAAAAAAAAAATCTTTATAAAAAACAAAAGTTGTCAACATTACTGTTGTATATCAAATAAGGAAAAACCCAATAAATCTTATTCCAGATGCCAATTATTCATATTACTTTTCTACGAGTGTACTCTGTTATATTATTAAGATTTGGTTTTTGGTTTTTTGTTTTTTAATTAACAAAGTCTTTTTTAAAAGAGGATTCCTGGGATGCCTGAGTGGCTCAGTCAGTTAAGCGTCTGCCTTTGGCTCAGCCATGATCTCAGGGTCCTGGGATCAAGTCCCACATCTGGCTCCCTGCTCAGCCAGGAGGCTGCTTCTTCTCCCTCTCTCTCTCTGTCAAAAAATTAATAACGTCTTTTTAAAAAAATAAAATAAAAAATAAATAAAAGAGAATTCCTGAGTATACTGAGCACAGCCCTAGAAGAATGGCGGAAAGGAGGAAGTGCCACCACGTAGCCAACAGTGACTGAATGCCAATGACCTTTGCGCATTTTGTGAATAAGACCAGTAACAGGCAGCAAGTCTGCCGACTTCACGAGACCAAGGGCAGGAAGATTCTTTCCTTCAGTCAGTCACCGAACACTGAGTGCCTACTGGATGTCCGGCATCACGGGAAAGGTTGGAGAAACTCGGTCAGCTTAAAAAAAGACTGAAAAGTGGTCACTGTGAAGCTAGTGATGTAAGTAGAAAGGTGGCCTTTATCATAAAATTAGGTAAGTGAAAGTAAAATCATAACGCTGTGAGCTGCTGAGAGGGCAGATGACCGGTAAGCACAGTGGGCACAGGGAACCGAGGCACGGGAGGACGGGAAGACACGCGGAGTGGTCAGCGAGGCTTTACGGAGCGGGTAACACTGGAGGGTGACCCGGGGGGATGAATGTAAGGGAAGGGGCACGTTCCACAAACAGGCATCTGTGTAGTGGGGAGATGATAAGGAGTTCGGTGGGATGGGAAAATTACAATCATATGGCAAGAAATGGTGCTGGACAGTCAGACAAAGGCCAGGTATCAGGAAGGGACTTAAATTCCGTATGGCTTTTTATTGCGTTTGGTATTTTTTTTTTTTCTTAAGGAGAGAATCAAGAATATATTTTTGTGGGCGCCTGGGTGGCTCAGTTGGTTGAGCGACTGCCTTTCGGCTCAGGTCATGGTCCCAGGGTCCTGGGATCGAGTCCCGCATCGGGATCCCTGCTCCATGGGGAGTCTGCTCCCTCTGACCTTCTCCCCTTTCATGCTCTCTCTCACTGTCTCGCTCTCAAATAAATAAAATCTTAAAAAAAAAAAAAAAAAAAGAATATATTTTTGTGCCAAGGTGAAAAAGTTACAGAAACGTGACGAAATTTCAGCAGCAACGGGGCCGGTATGTTGAGAAGAGATCGTCGGAAGTGTAACATAGCTTGTAAGTGACACAGAAAGAGCAAATCAAATGTGGACCAAGGCCGTGCTTCGACAGCCCAAGATGTTCTTTTGTCCCCTTCGGGTACGAGCTTACCCCTATGATGCTCAGTCCTTTAAGGTAGTCCTGCCGAGGCTGGGCTTGAGGAACACATCCAGCTAGCACTATCTTCTTGTTCTCCTCTTGAGCTTTTCTAAAAGATTGAAGAGAAAACAGTGTGATTCTTTTGCTCACAAGTATACCCTTGGAAACTGACGTTAGTGCGTACAAGTTGTCCAAATCCTAAGAAGACCTTCCACCATGAAACTGGATTTTCTTACAACTGCACAAAGAAAACATATTATAATAAGACCCCTGCACTATGCCTCTACTGGTCATACCACCAGAGAATACGACAGCCATCCAACCTGATCATGTCTTTTGTTATGAGCCCATTACAAAACCAAAGAACTTACTCATACAGAATTCTCAAGGACATAAGTCATGCTTAAAAGCTACTTTCTATCGAAGGACATCTCAGCTCCTTCCATAGTTTGGCTATGGAGGATAAAGAAGATGTGGTTCATGCATACAGGAGAACATTACCCCAACCGTCAGAACAAATGCCCACTGTCTGCATCGACAAGAATGGAACTGGAGGGGATTATGCTGAATGAAACAGGTTGGGCAGAGAAAGGCAAGTATCATAGGGTTTCACTCATACGTGGAACATAAGGAATAACGTGGAGGACCACAGGGGAAGGGAGGGAAACTGAATGGGAAGAAATCAGAGAGGGAGACAAACCACGAGAGGCTCTGGACTCCGGGAAACAAACTCAGGGTTACAGAAGGGAGGGGAGTGGGAGGATGGGGTAACCGGGTGATGGGTTTTTAAGGAGGGCATGTGTGGTGATGAGCACTGGGTGTTATACGCAATGAATGAATCACTGAACATTACATCAGAAACTAATGATGTACTATACGTTGGCTAACTGAACATAATTTTTTAAAAAGCCACTTTCTAGACAGACAAGTTACCCATTCAAATAAGTTATTTTAAATAGAAATGAAAATGTACCTAAAACTCATTCTATGACTTCCCAGTGCTTTGACTGGGAAGTCAAAGTAAAAGTAAATATATACTTTTAAACACTGAACAGAAGTTTAAAAAATAGATAATAAATAATAGATAATAAAAAATAGAATAATAAATAATAATAATAAGTTTAAAAAATAGATAATAAATAATAGATAATAAAAAATATATAAATTTAAAAGTAAATATATACTTTTAAACACTGAACAGAAGTTTAAAAAATAGAAGCCCATTTTAAAATGAAATTCTGAAGTCTTCCATTCTTTTTCAAGTATGTGGGCTTTGGGGTACAGTGTTTTGTTTCCTTTGTTTGTTTCTCTGGATGCTCGGTTCTAGGCTTTATGCACCATACTGTGTCACTGGCTCCACCAGCCATCTTTACCTTTCTAAAACCAACTGAAGTTAAGGGTATCAGCAGCCCAGTTTTGGGACATGTAACTCTTAGAACACACCACCATGAAGTGAAAAGTTTCTACCCCTGGCACGCTCCTGTTTTTTTCAACCTTTTCAAGAGTACAAACTCAGAACTGGAGGCCAAAAAAAAAAAAAAAAAAAAAAAAAAACCGAGAAAAAAAAAAAAAAAAAAAAAAAAAAAAACCCTGGGATTAACAGAACTAGTTATTTGTGATCAACAGCCACATCAAAACCTTCTGGAAAGTATGCAGAGAGCAATTAAACAATAAGTAGAGAATAAAACATTATTTTAATATCATCTGTGTTTCATTTCAAAACTTATTAGAGAGCTTTGGTATAATTCTTCCATTTGGAATCGGGGGGAAAAAAAGAAACTTGTTAATGGAATAAAAAAAAAAATCTGAGTTTGATAGATCGCTTTACACATCCAAGAGAATTACTGCCTGGCTCTACCACCTGGTTTTACTTTTTTATCCATGCCATGCACATCACTACACACAAACACCTTTCTTCTGGTAAATGTGAAACACCTTATCAAACAACAACAGATTTTTTCCATTTACAATAACAATCTATATGAGGAAGTAACATCTGGTTTCCTCAAGACTTTTAACTATAACACCTAGAATCAGAGCAAACATCCAAGGGAGTCTCTAAGGTCACCAAGAGTTACATGCAAATTAAAAGGCCTCCCTCCCATAATGTGACTCAATTACTTAATTATTAAGCACATCGAAGACATGATATTGAGAGCTGAAGGGAACACAGTAAGGAAGAAGACACGCACTTTATGCTCTACAAGCTCATGGTCTGTAATGGATGAGATGTAAAAGAACATCAACAACACAGAAGCAAATACAATGCCCCTTGTGACAGAAAGCTGCACAGGCGACAAACATCACGGAGAAGAAAGGAATATGCGACAGAAAAAGACAGTACAAAGATCCCAAATAAACTCCTGCAGTAGTAGGAGAAGGTGGGACAGACGGCAGAGAAAGCAGCAGGCAGCTGTTCCAGCATGGACAAAGACAAGGAGGTCAAAGTAGGAGGAAAGTATTATATTGCAGAATTCCTATTTTAGGGAGACTAGTAAAGCTTCTATTATGGAAGGAGACTTAAGAAAGAGGCTGGAGAGTTTCTGTTTAAGTTACTGGGCAATGGGGAAGTGTCTGATGGCAGCACGGACACAGACTGGAACCAAACTTTAAGAATACGACACTGCTGGCAAGATATAAAAGGAAACACAAGGGGGAAAGCAACAAAGAGATGAGGAAATTCACAGAATGCTCTAGGCAGGGATGTGGCGACTAAAGGCATGTGGAAGATCCAAAAAAGGAAAGATTAAAGGAAAGGAAATTAGTTCTCTTGCTAGAATATACCTGAGGAAAACCCCAAGGAAGAATCAAAAGTCTAAAAGGCATCAGCAAACATCTTCTATAAAGAGCTACATGGTAAATAGTTTAGGCTTTGCTACTCACAGGTCCTCTGTTGGAAAAGTCTTAACTCTGCCACCTTAATGCAAAACAAACCATACATAATACGTGTGTGTGTGTGTGTGTGTGTGTGTGTGTGTGTTCCAATGAAGCTTCATTTATAAAAATAGACAGCAGGTCATATTTGGCTCAAAGCAGCAGCTGGCTGAGTCCTGAGATGGAAGGCAACAAATTCACAAAGGCCACACTAAATCCAAGGTTCCAGTAATGCCCATCCAGTTTCTGGAAATTCAAGTCACCAGCTGGAAACGAAGCTGGGGGAGATTTTCACAACGCATTCTAACGTGACCGTTGAAACAGTGGATAGAACAGACACTAAAGGTGTGGAGGGAACCCGACTGACTACAAAACGTTAAGTCTCTTTAGAGATGTAGAAACACTTCCACAGAATAAAAATTTTAGTGTGGAAAATGAAAAGGAGATAATATCACCACTGACAACTGTACGTCAACAACAGCAGCAATCATGGCTAACACTTAAAACGCACTTCGTCAAGTTAACCATCACACCGTTAGCTGTATTTGAAAACAGTGCAGCCGATACGTGTGACAATCCAGGGAAAATCTTCTCGTGACATTATAAACACTAAATCAGGTCATAAAACAGTCCAAGGCTGATTTTAAGGGAGTAAGCAGAACACCAGAAAATTAAGAGGGAAAGTTCAAAATAGAGATGCTTGCGTAAGGAGTTTAGTTAGAATACTAGTTCACGCTCTTACAGAATTTGGATGTAAAATGCTAGGGTAGACCAGAACTATAATCAAAGCAAAAATCATAGCCCTGTTATGGAATATTAATGTCACACTTTATACATGACCAAATAAAGTAGCAAAAGCTTCAACACAATTTCTCTGAGTCCTCTAGTTCTAAATATTCCCTTTTTACATCCTATTCTTTTTGTTTGGTGAGCTTTGTTCAGGTTAATAAAAGCCTGTAAAACAATTTCTTTAGAAACGAACCCAGCACAGACACATTTTTAAAAGATTTTATCCTTCAAAATATGAATGTTGGTAACAAAAATACCTCAAGAAACTTTAAAGTAGCATGAATTTCTGTGTCCTCATTTTAAATAGCCTTGAAATGTTAATTAAAACAAAAATTATGGACATTGGGGAGGGTATGTGCTATGGTAAGTGCTGTGAAATGTGTAAACCTGGCAATTCACAGACCTGTACCCCTGGGGATAAAAATATATTATATGTTAAAAAAAAATAATAAAAATTTTTAAAAAATCAAATGAAAAGATTTTTTAAAAAATTACATGTAAAGTTAATTCAACATAATCATTCTTATTTTCTTGAAATACACTTCTAAATTAGAGACATACCATTGACTAGAGCACTAACTTGAGTGATGCAGAAAACAAAGAAATCTTTTCCTCTTTTCTGCCAACTACTAAATACAAGAAATAATTTGTACAGAATCTTAAAATTCACAAAAGCATAGAAAATAAATGTGGTATAATATCATTCGCTTTATTTCATAAAAAAGAAAGTTGAGGAGGAACCGGGGTGGCTCGGTTCAGCATCTGCCTTCAGTCATGATTTCAGGGTCCTGAAGGAGTGCCACATAGGGCTCCCTGCTCGGGGGTTGGGGGAAGGTCTGTTTCTCCCTCTCCCTCTGATCCTCCCCATCCCATTTATACTCTCTCTTTCTGTCTCTCCCTCTCACTCTCAAATAAATAAATAAAATCTTAAAAAAAAAAAAAAAGAGAGACAGAAAATTACTATGATTCAAGAAGATAGTGAATCTTAGGGCCACTATGATTGTGGCCCTAAGTCCACACTTTGAGTTAGTACTGGAGCTGGGATGGGCGCCCAATATTCTCTGTTCCTTGAAGATCAGATCTCAGGACATAAACTTGGGTTTTGATCATGTAATAAATATTAGAGCAAACATTTCTTGATTGAACCACAAAGAAATTTACAGGATTATAAGAGATCAAACGTCTTCAAAGTAGAAACACAATATTTGATAGTTCACGTTTCCCTGAGTTTTGTGCACCGTCTAATAGTGGAGTAATAAACTCCTGTATACATCAAGGAAAACAACAGTTCTCTATAAGCAGTGGGTTGGGAAGAAATGTAGCTTCTCTCTACATGTTCTTTTCTCCTATTCCTAACATCCTTCCTGCAACGTGATGCTTAATCAATACAAAAACACTCATAATGATGACTAGGTCTTCACGCAAAGTCTTCTTTCATGAAAAAGTATTTCTTAAATATGTATCTGACTTTTACATTTCAGGGGCAGGGGTGGTAGGGGCAGAAAGAGAAGGGGAGGGAGAGGGAAAATCTTAAGCAGGCTCCACGCCCAGCACAGAGCCAAACACAGGGTTCAAGCTCAGGATCTTGAGATCATGATCTGAGCCGAAATTAAGAGCTGGACTTAAGCGACTGAGCCACCCAGGCGCCCTAAATTTTTACATTTCTAAATGCATACTGATATAATCATGAAAACTCCTCCTCACAAGAGCACTAAAAAGAGAGTCACATCACCTGTTTCTGTACATAGCCAAGTGCAGTCTTCACTACTCTAGAGGTGAGTGTTCTCTGCACTTAAATATTCAGGGAAGAGAGGATCTACCGGAAGTACTCACAGCAGGCAACAGTTATGGGAAACACATAAAACATCCCAGCAAATAAGTCTCTGTGTGTGTGATAAACCGCGATAACATGACGCCTTTCCTAATCCTGGAACAAGTCACTGAGGCCCGTCATCTACGGCACTGCACTGTCCACCCATGTGACGACCGCCACAACTAGGAGGCGTGGGCTGGGGGCTGCCGGAAGCCGAAAATCAAGTACTCTAAGACTTGATGGGATTTTTTTCAATCTGAAAAAAATATGTAATTCAAATACGTAACTGGGGATAGCTGAAGACCTCCAAATCCACAGTAACCGGGGACAGAGTCAGGATCTCATCAGGATGTCCAGACTCCGTCGTATGTTAACGAAATGAAAACTAGAACACAACTGCACATTTTATGCGCTGTAAGAAAAAATGTTATTGAAAGGGGAGGAGTCCCCGGGCACCCAGAAGAGTCCAAAGGGTAAACATGTCCCAACATCTGTAACGGCGACAAGCAAAGTAGGCCTCCACGGTGACCAGAGCCAGAGCAGTCATTTCTTCGAAGTGAATCCGGGCACGCAAAACGACCACACTGGGGTGAACTGACCGTACAAAACCAGTCAGGGGATGCCTACTTGAGTTCACGCCCAATGGGCTTGCTTTATTATGCTGACTGCCAGGACCAACAGGAACTTCTATCAATAAAGTCAATAATTCGGCATTTTATCTCTTCATTCTATCACCCCTTCACTCCCCACGTGCCAGATACAAGGAAAAAGAAAGACAAAAGGACAGTCCCTGATCTCCAGCAGTTCACAGTCTAGTGAGAAGAAATGGGCCTTAGAGCCCAGGTTCTCTTCTGTGAAGAAGAAGACGGGAGGTCTGGAGCGGGCAAGGGGAGTCGCGAGAAGCCCCGTGGGAGAGTCAGCACGCATCCCTGCAAAGAGACTCCAGGACACATGGCTGCGAGGGACGGACGGTGTTCTTTGCAAGCACTGCTATGGAACTCTGACACCCAACAAGGTCCCTGAGAGGCGCAGTCAGGGACACAGAGGAGGCTGACCGGCTTCTCGTCCGCTGTAACTTGCTGCTGCGCTTATATGTGCTTCAGGCAGCAAAGATCTGTGAAAGGTTTTATTTGAAGAAAGGGTTCAGTGACTTTAAATCAGGGGGGTGGGAGGGAGGTGAGCACAGGACACAGACTTTTCCTCAGCTCCACTGAGATGTAACTGCCAAGGGCAGAGACTTCCGTGCAGAGGTTAGCGTAAGGAAAGTTGGATTATTATAGAAAAATGGAATTTCAGTAAGGAGTGTAAACAAGTTTTTAAAAGAAGCTACAAGAGAAAAGTGTAGACAGAAGACAGAAGGTGAGACCAAAGACAGGAGGGATGGGAAGAAGCAGAAGGAAATCAGAAAACGGGTGCTATGCTCGCACACTGGGCAGAGGCCAAGGGAGAGCACAGGAAAGAAAGCACCAGGTCGGCCTAACCAGCCTCATGGCTCCAGACGGAAGCAAGAGGTTTCTCTCTGAATCCTCCCAGGCTAGTTGCTACAAGTCACTCTCTCTGCAAGTCAGAAAATTAGCATTTTCTCAGAAATGGGGACCTCTGGGGGGAATTCTAATTCTGGGAGGTTGGCTGCTCTTGACCATGGTCAGGTATGCCTGCATTAGAAACTGAGTGAGTGAGGCTGTTATTATGAATTCGGTCCCCAAGCCCATTTAACTCTAGGTCAATCTACAAAAAGTCTAATTTCTGAATCAGCAAAACTAAGGATCATACCCTGAAATATACTGACCACGCCTAGTTATGCCACATGGAAAGGCAGCTTGACACGACATACATTCCCGCTCAGTTGTTTTCCCAAAACTCACAGAATTATGCTTACTACATCCTCTTCCCTTATACTCAGTCCATCGGCAAACCCCGCTCCCTGGACCTCAAGGGGAGGCCCAGGTTCCAACCATGTTTCACCACCTCCAGCTACCACCCTGGTCGAAGCCAGCAACATTTCTGCCCCATGTCCTTCTGTCTTTGTCCCCTTACCATTTCCTCTCACTCAGCACCGCTGTCGGAGGGATCTCTGTAAGATGTACACAGGAACAAAGCACCCCCGCCTCAGAATCT
The DNA here is from genome assembly GCF_010015895.1 of Lontra canadensis. Classification (NCBI taxonomy): domain Eukaryota; kingdom Metazoa; phylum Chordata; class Mammalia; order Carnivora; family Mustelidae; genus Lontra; species Lontra canadensis. The sequence continues at coordinate 19,100,224 of NW_022631015.1, read as the reverse complement.
CCTTATGGCTCATCATCGGACAAAGATGAAAGGGCAAAGTTCTTCAAAATGGCCTCCAAGTCTCTGCCCCCCTACCCCCAGCTCCCCTCCTCCCTTCCCTGCTTCCCTACATCTCTGGTGACCCCCACTACTCTCTCCCAATCGCTCTGCTCCAGCTACGCAGGCCTTCTGCACCTTCCCCTGTCATGCAGAAGTCCACCTGCTGGCCTCCCTTCCTCTGCCGGGTCCTGGCACGTGGGCCGTGTTCACCGAACCCGTGGCACACCACGGCAGCGCCATCGCTCCCTGCACTGCTTGCCCGCTCACGCCACCTCTCACCTTCTCCTCTCCTACACAATTCTTAAAAATTTTTAAATAGTGCGTTCCCCTATCTGCCCCCACCACAAGAGTGTGATTTTCATAAAGACGGGGATTTGGGTGTGTGTTTTCTTACAGAAGTATCCCCGGACTTAGAATCTGGTGGAGGAGCCAGGGTGGCTCAGCTGGTTAAGCGTCTGCGGTTCAGGGCATGATCCCAGCATCCTGGAATCAAGTCCCGCATCGAGCCCCCTGCTCAGCGGGGAGCCTGCTTCTCCTTTTGCCGGCTGTTCCCCCTGCTTGTGCATGCTCGCTCTCTCTCTCTCTCTGGCAAATAAATAAATAAGATCTTTAAAAAAAAAAGAGAGAGAGAGAGAGAAGTAAAAGAAAGAATGGAACCTGGTATATTGTAGTGGCAAGAAGGGGAAAGGGGACACGACAAGTCCAGCCACAGAGGAGTCCGTGAACTCCAACAGAGGTGTATGGGGAACAGGACAGTCACCTGGGAAACACAGTAGCGAAGTGACAGAGCCCAGACTGAAGCCAGAGAGCCCAGATCCCCATGCTGGCTCGGTTACTGTGGAACCGCAGGTGGATTACTTAACCTCTGGGTGCTGTAGTCTGTTCACTTGTAACAGAAGTTCTTACCTCATGAAGCTGTGAGACTTAACTGGGGTAATACATAAAAAGCACTTTTAAAAAGTGCTGGCACACAGTAAGAACGTTATAAAGCTCACTATTATTTGAGAGCCTTATGGAGAGCTACAAGGCTTGAGTGGATAGACGGTTACATGGTCGTGAAAAAAACATCAAGTTAGACAACAGGATGGAAACTATGTCCCATTTATACAAAGAAGGTATTAAGAAGACAATGCATACAATAAATCCTGAAAGGAAATGTTCCAACTTGTAAACAACCACCATGTCTGTGGGAGAAGAAATGAAGAAAACAAAGGCTGTGTTGAAAACTTGCCCCTACAACAGGGCAGGGGAGGGACTCCCCAACAGCCAGACCAGCTCCTGGGACGGTGTCATCCCAGGATTAACGCCTGTCAAGGAAGCCATTCGTGGCATGTTCCTCCTTACGTACTTCCCTAACTTGCCCTGGGTTACCTCATAGAGCTCCTCCTAGATAGGATGGTTGCCCAACTGAACAGATTTTACCCAAATGGTCCATGTTTCCTATAGTATCCCTCACACGCAGTCATGCGGCTTCTGCTTTACTTTCCGGAGGCAGGGAGCTCAGTGTTTCACAGTTTCCTAAGTACTCACTGAACACTTGCTTTTGCCCATTAGTTCTTACTTGTAAAGTTCACTTCCAGACAGCATCCACTTATTCACCCAAATTCGCCTTCTTTTACCCTCAAAGACTTATTCCCCCACTCTGGCCTACATCCCAAACCATGTTTGGTCAAAACAATACATGATCACTGTAAAGGAAATGTCTCTGAAATATCTGGACGGCAGGCTCACAATTCCTATGGCACCAAATGCGGCAAATCTAATTGAACCTGTTGCTGATGCCTTACTCACTACAGATATAGAATTTCACATCTGGGAGAGACACCGGAAACTTTCTAGCCCTCTCATTTCACTTTGTAAAAGAGAAAACGGAGGATCAGAAAGATGCAGCAGCTTGCCCAAGGTCAAAGTAAAGACAGAACTGCCAGTCATCCATCGCTGCCCTTTGCTTCAATCTAATGACGTCCGTCCTGGGGTTACCGAGATCAGTGAGGCGGTGTGACCCCATAATCAATAAGCTCAGGAAGCCATACAGATGGATCCTTCTCTTTCGTTGGCTCTTACCTCTCAACATGTCATTTCTAACTTGTCTACTCAACTCTCCCACCGCCACTTCTAACTGCCATGCAATGAGTTTATGATACTTCCGGGGTAAAGGAGGACCAACCAACAACCTCTTTCTATACATGATTTTCACAAATTCATTAATGAGATATTTTGCAGTATTATGGGTACAGTGCACGCTTAGAAGCTTGTCAGATATCAAGAGGAATTTGTGATTCAAGAAATACAGATGAAATTGAAAAGAACAAAAAAAAGAAAAACCCTAAAATATGCAAATTGAAGAGAAATACAAATGGACATTTAAGTACAAGGGTGGTATATTAATAAGTACAAATAAATTAACAGACTTTTTTATAATCTTAAAAAAGTGGCCACCAAAACTTTTAATCAAAGAACTCACCAATAAAAAGGGGGGGGGGGGAGGAGGTAATCCAGATGTAGAAATATACACATCTGTATATAAATCATACACATGTAGTACTAGAACAGTATGTTGTATACATACAACAGTATGTTGTAAAACACACCTTAATAATAGAATTTCTGTAGTGAATTACTGTAAAAGAAAATCCGTGTTTTGAGTTCAAACAGGAAGAAGTGATTGCAGGCTCAAATAAAGGGTTAGCAAACCTCCTACAATCTGGTGTCATGCTAACAATCACCTCGAACCCTCTTTAGTCACTGAAGAGGACCAAAATATGCCACAAAGACAGTACTTTGCCAGGAAGATTATTCTGAGCTGAAAGCAATTAAGAAACAGCAGTGACAGGAAAAGAGACCCCTCCCCAATGAGGCTAAGAGAAGGATGTAAATTTCTGCTAATAAAGGCACTTGCCCCCTCCAGTACCAGGAAAAGAAAACGAGTCCAGAGACAACTCAGACCACTGGACTCTTCACGTGTCACCAACCCTTCTACACAGCCCTGATTCACCACACATTTCCTAATTACCATCCTTTCCCTTTCCCAAAGAAACCCCAAACCCTTTCTCCTTTGTCTAAACTCTTCTCTACTCCTTATCACCTTTGTTAAGATGGTATATAATCTCCAAATTCTAGCCTCCTGCTTGAGTCCTATTTCTTTATGAATAATCCTGTATACCTAAATCTTCCTCTCCCCCACCCCCGTTAATGCATCTTTTAGTAGATTGATTCCCAGGCCAATGAGGGGATTTTTTTTCCTCCCCTACATTATGAAGTTTAAGGTTCTGATAACTTCCTGTGTAACTTCTGGATCCAAGGAAAAGTAAGAGGAGTGAGGCCCATGAAAATCTGACCCCTGGAGAGAGAATACTTCACAACCTTTAAAACTGCACTTAAGATGACCAGCACTTACCATCTGAATCAATCACTTCCTTCTTGTTAAGCTAATCAAAGCAAGTGAAACACTTACTTCGTCCTTAAAAGGATTAACACAAAAAATTACCTAAGATTCTGACAGATATATTCCGATTATGGAGAACTCATTTCATAAAATGAAAAGCAAATCTGTAATTAGTTCACTTCCCCTAAGATCACCATCCTGGCACTCTTCACAGCAAACTCTTCCGATGGTAACATCCTTGGACGGAGCAAAGACACAAAGAGAGGAAGGAAAAGGGGAAAGAAAGGAATCCCCAGACTCTGACTATATCAGAAGACCTTAATAAAGTGACACTGAGAAGAGACGCCCCTATCAGCTCTTCCATCTTTTCAATTTACTGTCCAATTTGCACATCTCACTGTACTTTAATTATCGCACTGACAGAGAAAGACGAAAATTAAATTACAATAGGAATCTACATATTTTGAGGAGAGAATGAGGGAAATACACACTTCAGGTTCCAACTGGGAACTGAACAAAGGGACCAAAGTTTGGAAGGAAAACGGGCAGCTGGGTTTATTTCTAATCCCTCCTGAATACCACGTGAGCCGAGCACCCTGAGATCCCACCCTGGTTTCTAGGGGGAGACCACCTGCATTTAGAATTGGCCTATAGGGTCTGAACAGTTATTAGAAACGTATAAACAGTTCCTAAACAAGATTTCCACGTTCTTTTTTTCAAAGCCACTCCTCCCAAGAGGCGTTAATATAAAAGCTGATCCCCTGCAGAGGGTAACAGAAAAGCACTTTGTTATTTAAAAATCATACAATAAAAAGGGCACCCAAGTAAAAGTCAGAGTTGTCTCCCTGACTAATTCATACAATCATGGAATCCCTGCCCACAGACGCAGGCAAGAGAGGAGAAACTTCCTTCGAAACTGCCTTAACTGGGCTCCAGCAAGCTTTAACGCCCGCGTGATCACAAGGTTTCACTGCAGGGGCAAGAGGCAAAGAATATGAGTATCTCAGAGCACTACCAACAACTCATTTGTAACATATTCTAGGTGAACTAGCTGATTTGGAAAAATCACGGTCCTACATTCTCTGTCCTGCTCCTACGACAAAGGATTCAGAATGTTCAGTGCTGATTTATCGTACTGTAGCTCTTACAACAGACAGCTCTCCTGACTATGTGCTCCTTGAGGGCAACACGAGGATGGGATTCACATTAGAAACATTTACGAAAGACTTCTTGAAATTTAACAAATGAAAGAAAAGCTAAGACTAGAAAATAACACTAGGGTCAAACATTAACTCGAGTTGTGACTAAGAAGCCATGCTTAGGTCTCTTAAAATTTCATAAAGCCACTGTTAAACAGGAATCTATCTTTTTCATTATCAGAAACAGATGATCCAATCAGATGAACTAACTAGGTGATCAGTGTCAACATCATTTATCTAAATTTGAATTTTATGGAAAATCCTAGTAGGATTTTCATTCACAGATCAAATAAACAGTTTATAACAATTATTATCATATTCTTAAGAATTATTTTTTAGTGTTTATAAACAACATGATTTTCCCCTTAACTCTCTCCTTTGTCGCCTCCATCACTCTTAAAAAAAAAAAAAATTCTATTTAGTTTCCATCTTCAGAAATGTAATACAGCTATTGCTTGTAATTAATCTGACCTCAGATAGAAAGCTATTGATAAAAAATGCAACTATTTTTTAACTTCATGAGGAAAAAAAATTACTTTTTACAGGAGCAGCTAACATAGCTGGTCACAGACAAATCTTGGGGCAACTGGCTCACTTCTAGTTCCAAAAAGCAAAGCAATTTCGGTGAAACAGACACTGCCCTCTCTTCTATGTGAAAATGCCCTAACACCAAGGTAAAAGGACAAAACATCACGGGGCGGGGGTGGGGATGTTTGCAATGCCAGCCAGAAACAAACGTCATAGCGCTCACACTGACTTCCATTCAAATTATCAAGTGGAATGAGCAAGCGAACGGCACTCACCGTTTAGCAGCATAACTTAAAAAAATGAAAACATACTACAATATACAACAACAACAACAAAAAAAAACAGGTTTTCTTCATTAATACCTCTGTCCGGTAGGAAGAAACTAAAGCTCGGCAGTCTATAAAAAGGGGCTGGGTGCTCCCGCTAAGGCATGTAAGAGAAAAGAACGTGTTCAGACTGCCTCTTCTACGCTCACTGTCCCTAGGAGGAACAGCAGTAACAACAAAAAGGCTGTATGGGGGCACCTGGGTGGCCCAGTTGGTTAAGCAACTGCCTCTGGCTTAGGTTATGATCTCAAGAGTCCTGGCATCGAGTCCCGCATCGGGCTCCCAGCTCCATGGGGAGTCTGCTTCTCCCTCTGACCTTCTCCCCTCTCATGCTCTCACTCTCTTTCTCAAATAAATAAGTAAAATCTTAAAAAAAAAAAAAAAAAAGGTTATATGTATATACAAAAACAATATGTAGGACCGCCATAATTTTTTTGCAATCAACTAATAGTTACTGAACAATCACAGTGTAGCAAGTGAAAACTATTTGGGATGCAAAGTTACATGTGCTGAGGATGAGAAGATTTGGTTTACTTTAACTGCATAATCACATTAATTATCCATTTCACTTTACGGGTACAAACAAAGCATGTCAGTTCTTAGGATGTTTTTTTAATTATTAAGGCCAGAGGCAATATCTGTGGTTAATTTAGAAGTTTCATATCCCTATGGAGATTTTTCTCTGAATTCTACTGAAATTAGTCAATTAATTTCTCCTTTAAGTAACTGCATATTTTACTGGTGCATAGAAGTGAACATATACCTACATATATATGCATATACATGAGAGAGACAGAAAAACAACCCTCTCCTGCACTGAGGTCACCCCCTTTCAATCTCCGAACTAATAAACAAGGTACTTCATATTATCTGTATTTTTACACATACAGAAAATTAGATTGTTATGGTGACATAAATAATATTTAAAATTTGTTCAACTGAAGTTAGAAACCAAAGAAATGGGACCTGAAAAAAAAAAAAAGAAAATTATATTCAGAATGACTGCAGAAAATGACTTGCAGAAAAACAAGTTGTAACGGGAACAACAGCTGCTGTCAAAAGGGGTGTGAATTACTATCTTCTGAGTCTTTCTAAAAGATAAAGCCAAATTATGTAGTTTGATCCCAGGGCTGAGGTAACCAAATGAACAGAAGCACCTTATCGCAAAACTCTACAGAGAAGAGAAACACACACACACACAAATCCATAGCATTGATGGAGAACTGGGGAAAGGGACTGTAAGTAACCCAAATCATGGAGCAAACTGTATAAAACTTCAAAATGACAAGGTGACTTTTCCAAAGAAAATCTGGAAGTCAAAGGTGAAAGGAGCCGAGAAAGCTAACCTCCCTAATCAAAGATGCACAAACACTGACTGACGTCCCCCTGCCCTCACAGAGAATGGCTTCTAGAGTGAGCAAGAAGTTAAGGCCTGAGCACAGCTCTCAATATAAAGCAGCTCTTAGAGATGGGCCCGTACATATCAGCACTGCGACCAAGCAGACATGTGCGACCAAATGACTTCAAGCCAGCACAGGGCACCCAAATCACCACACCTAAAAGACCAGCATCTCCCCTATTCCCAAAAGGAAGCCACTCATGATCCTATCATCACTTCTATCACCCCCTAAACAACTAGGGTCAAAGCTCCTAACACATTTACCATATTAGCATGCTGACAAAGAAAAATCAAAATAGCATCTCAATAAAAGCAGAAAAAGCATCTGACAAAGTTCTACATCCATTCATGAAAAAAACTCTGCAAACTAAAATCAGAGGAGAATTTCCTCAACTTGAGAGAGACTATCTATAATAAACCAAGAGCTAACAGGTTTTCTCCCTAAAATGAGAAACAAGGCAAAGATGCCCACTCTTACGACTTGCATTCAATATTGTCCTAGGGACCGTGGCTAGTGCAATAAGGAAAGAAAAAGGATATAATCCAGCAAGGGGGTGGGGGGCATTAGAGGAGCATTTTCACAAAAGAAATGACTAAGTATATATAAACTTCCAAAGGAATTTACTAAAAAACTACTAGACCTTATAAGTTAGTTTAGCAAGAACACAGGATTCAGGAGAAAGTAGCAATTACTGAAGACAGGCAAAGACAAGCCAGCATATGAATAAGAAAAGCTCCCTAGATGGGGAGAGAGGGCGGAGGAGAAGGCAGAGGAGAAGAATACTAAGAAGAATACTAAAATTGTGATACTAAATATACTAAAATATACTAATATTTTATTATACTAAATATGATAGTTTTTATTTATCATACTAAATATGATAAATATTTATAAATACTAAATAAACTAAATTTATCATACTAAAATATGATACTAAATATACTAAAAATACTAAAAGAATACTAAAAATTATGATTCAAGAAAACTTACTCAGAAAAATTTTAAGAGATTTCACTTACCTAAAAAAATTAAAAGAGATTTAAGAGATTTCACTATTGTAAGATCACACTACATACCTGAGAATATTGCCCAGAACAACCAACATCAAGACAAATCTAATAAAATCACTGGATCCTGAAGAAAAAGAATAAACTCCTTGGACTAACTAGGCAAAAAGAGCACATGAATTTTAAGAGGGAAAAATATTACACTGGACTTTGAAAGGCATGCACTGCGCCAGAAAGAAAATGTGACCCAAGGATTTTATATCCAGCAAAACTGACTTTCAAGTATAAAGAGCACTACCATCAACACGCCACACTCAGGGCCAACATGTTGTTCCCAGACACCTTTCCTGAAGAACCTACAAGGAATACACTTCAAACAACCAAAAAATTAACTGAAAGGATATTTATATAAAGGTAACTACAGAAAAGACCTCTGGGTGGCTCAGTTGGTTAAGCGTCTGCCTTTGGCTCAGGTCACAATCCCAGAGTCCCAGGATCGAGTCCCGAATCAGGCTCCCTGCTCAGCGGGGAGTCTGCTTCTCCCTCTGAGCCTCTCCCCTCTCATGCTCTCTCTCTCTCTCTCACTCTCAAATTTAAAAAAAAAAAAAAGAAGAAGAAGAAGGCTATCTATATATTGTCTAGTGGCAAGCACTAACATATAGTTATTTATGGAATAAATACCAAATAAGGGTTAAGAGAGAAGAGTGAGTACGTAATGGCTATATGGTTTGAGACTGTAGATATAGAACACCCATTATAAATATTGAGGGGGAGAATGAGGATTTGAGAAAGAGGTCTTTTCAACTTTTTCAGTAATCATAATTTGGTATATGTACATGTATTATTATTCCAAAACTATGTGGGATAAAGTAAAGCAGGAAAAAATTCATGAGGATTATAGGATAATTCCAGTTCTATCATCCCCGATGTCCTTAAGAACTATAATTCTTGATCAAGAAGTAAGGAAATTAAAACAAAACAAACCCCTGTAGTCTTAAAAGTAAACTGGAAATATCAATATGAACTCAGTGAGATATTTTATCTTAAAATATGTGTGCGTTTGTGTGTGTGTTGTGTGTGTGTGCACACATATGTGTCTCCACTGAAAAGGCTGAAAAGGCCTAGAAACAAAGATTAACACAAGAAGTAAAGCACCCAGGTGTGGTTATGAAATGCCATTTTCCATTAAAGAAACCAGGGCCTCTTAGAGAAATGGCTGATCCCAGGTCCAGGACAGGAAAGGCACATGATGTGCTTGGAACATCGTCTCACACCGCCCGAGAGCAAGGAAGCTATCAAAGAGCACCAGGGTCATGTCAAAAGGACTCAAAAGCCAATCTAAAAGGGGCATGGTGGTCAAAGATGGGACAGTTCAAACCTGGAGGAGAGCTACAATTAACTGAAGATTTTTTCATGCGTTTCTAATCATATATTTAAAAAAAAAAAAAAGCAGTTTTCAGTCACCTTCTGAGAATGACAGGAAACTAATTTATTATCTTGGAAACCAGGTAAATAGAAGACTCTAAAATGTACTGCACCTTTCCCTGTGAACTGTACTAATAAACAAACAGCAAATGAGCGGGAATCCTCTTATAAAGTTATTACAGCCAATTTATGACAACAAGGTGATAAAATAAAATATCACCATTTCCACACTGCAAAAAAAGAATGAATCTGGACGTTAAGCATCTCTGGCTGGTGGCATCGAGAAGCAAGAAACACACACACAAGGACAGACTACAGTGCAGCCGAAAGCCCCACCAGGCCCCACTGCCTCCTCCAGGCTGCAGGACAGAGAGAGGACAAAGGACCGCGGCGAGCTGCACCCCAAATATGCCAGCAGCGCACCCCAGACTCTGCAGGGCCCACATGTCAAAAGGCTCAGGTTCTTCCAACGCAAACTGAGGAGGGCACATGCAGATTAAGAGAGATTTAAAGCACGGATCAGGTTTTTAAACATGAGCAGGACTGAACTTTACTGTCTAAAAAGAAACCATGGGTGACAAAGCCATAAGAAGTGATGACTACAAAAGTCAAGACGGGGGGGGGGTGGTTGGGGGGGCCGCCTGTGGAAACACGGCAGGGTTACCAGTGTGGCTCAGCAACGGGCTCGTTCTCACTCAGGCTGGGGTTTACAAGGAGGTGGAGGTCTGCCTGAAAATAATGCACTGACCTCCCTGCGTTTCCGTGATTTGTTAATCTCTGATCGCATTTTATAATAAAGGAATTAAAAATAAAATGAATGACTAATTAAAAAAATACTCTAGAACTAAATAACCAGAAATTCCCCAGTCAACGAAAAGGGGAAGAGAAGTAACACTGTGGCAGCCGTCTCCGAAGTCTTTAGAACCTTCCTGTATGTCTCAGAAGCCACCCGAAAGTGGTTTTAACCCGGGGTGTGTGAATGGGATGCCCCGGTTAGCTGGAAGCAGCCCAATGTACGCTCGGAGAAACAAAACTGCATTCTGGCCTCCGACCACCCTCGTCCCAGGTCAGTGGAGCGACAGGTGAAAGACCCAGTAATTCAGAATTACTCAGGAGGAGATTTCAAAGAGAATGAGTGTATTTTCTGTATTTTGTGGAGACTGACGAACATCTTTACCCCAGAAAGGACAGGGAGATTAAAAGCACGGAGAGTGCACAGAGCACACTTCTGTCTGCTCTGCCGCACTGTGTATGCGCGGCCTCCCTGGAACTTTCTGAGAGCATAAATGTAAGCTCCAAGAGGTCCAGGGAGAAGCACCCCGACACCTAAGCTCGGCTCCTGGCTTCACCTGAATGCACAGTGAGACCAATCTTCCTCCCCGAGCCTTATTTTCTCACAAAGACATGGAAAGAGTAAAAGAGGATCAACTCTGAGACTGACTGTAGCACTACAAATCTATGATCGTAACAGGGAATACTTGTCCCACAAAGTAGTACTGCCCACCAGAATTCAACAAGGCTAATACAAAATACCACAGCAGCAAATGATGTCATTAGAAATTATTTTCATTTCCAAATATTTACACTTTTTATAAGAAAAACGTAAGATTTCTTGGAAACTGCCCCCCAAAGCCGCAATCTATGTGCAGTATTTTACACTTAGCTGATACACGAAGAAAGTTTCTTTACTAGATCTGAAAATGAGCAAATAAAAAATGTAAGAAAGAAGTTTTATTGTCCTATTTTAAATTCTGGTCCGTTCATGTATTCACTGTAAAACTGTGATACGAGGGAAACCTTGTGGTTTTTACAAGTTTGGATAAGAAACCATTAAAAAACGGGCAACACATTCAGCTTTCCTTTCTCTGACCTCCCGTTTGTAGCGTGCAAATTTCAACCCCTCACATCAAGGTCCTGAATATCCAGGTCACTATAACTAAGTCTTTAACAGGGGAATAACAAACAAACAAACAAAAACAAAACAAGAAAAGGAAGGAAAAAAACAAATGTAAGATGACAGGCAGGAGTCTAAGGGGTGATCCTGTGCAACTGTCCCTGTTTCTACAGAACATCCCGCTTTAGATTTTTCCAGAGCGACTTTCACACACGTCATGTGCTGCCTTGTCCCGTCAATCCCTGTGAAGAATCTGGGTGATGCTCACTTTACAAACCAGGAAAATGAGGTTCGGAGAAGGAAGGTGGAAAAGGGAATACAAGAGAAAGAGACGAATTAACCTTGGTCTCTCCTACTTAAAAAGTCAAAAGAAGCACGTGGGAGTGCTTGCAGAAAACAGAATGTACAGAGAATATCTCTACCTTCTGAAGGAGAAAAATGATTACTTGTCTTTAAAACCTGAACCAAGGGGCACCAGGGTGGCTCAGTCAGTTGGGCATCTGCCTTCAGCTCAGGTCATGATCCCAGGCTCCTGGGATGGAGCCCCTCATGGGGCTCCCCGTTCACAGTGGGGAGCCTGCAGCACTCCACGCTTGTGCGCTCTCTCTCTTTCTCTCTCTCTGTGTCAAATACAGAAATAAAATCTTTAAAAACGTTTTAAAATAGTAAAAAAAGAAAACCTGAACCAAAAAAGTAACTCCACTCGGGTCTTTGTTAGAGAGATCAGCCAGTAGATTTTCATAACGTGGAACATTCTACTGTGTACTGAATGAGTATTTAACTACCCTTAAGTCCTGGAAGCAGCTAGATCCCACAGAATGAGCGAATGAGAATACTAACCTGAATGAAACCGTCCTTTCCTATTACATCAGTGGAAAAATTAGAGAAATTTGGATTTCAGTTCTTAATTCAGTGCTTTCTTCACAATAGCATAATGCTTCCATGCGTATTATTAAATATTTACTAAGCATTGTTCAACAAACAAAATGATCCATTACTGTATGTTCAAGTAAATCAGAAACCTTTTAGTAAGTTAAGGTAACAGATGCACATTACCTTATATATTGACTTATTTTTTTAAGTAAGCCTCACTATGTCCTCGCTATCTTTTTCCACTTTTCCAGTCAACAAGATTTCATTTTATTTAAATAATTGAGACATATCAATTGTTATCAGTGCAAACACACTTAAGGGGGCGTCACAGTTCCAACCAATTTCTACATAGCTACTTTCTACTTTACAAAAACAATGCCGCATGTCTATTTAATAAACTTGGGAAGGCAGAACAAAAATTGTCACTTTTTTTTATTTAAAGGCCGTAATTTCCCTAATGAAGTAATTATGATGATAATGTTGACTTCACCTAGCATCCTCTTGGTTATGAACCTAATTACTCTGGGAAGTCTTACCTTGGAGTTCAGGAAATCAACAGTCTTTAAAAATGTATTTATAAAGGTTAATTCACATGGGATTTTAGTGAGTAGTGCAGTTGATCCCAACATCTATCTCACGTGAGATGATTATTAGCCCGAGCCAAATGTTACAATTCCACCTCCTTTGCTAATGTTCAGGGGAGAGTAGTCCCAAGTCAGTTTGGACCAATGATACATAAAGAAGTCTCGCTCGAGATGTCAAGGAACAGAAAGTCAATCTTTTTCCCACTAGATATCAACAAGAACTATATGGACCTGACTGTTGCTCCTGTCCTCATAGTCACAGGAAGAACAAGCTGTAGGGATGAACCCAAGAGAGCCAAGGGAAGAGGAGAAAGAACAAACGAACTTGGGTGTCTCAGGACAGCACTGAGCTCAATCAGCCCATTCCAGAACCTTCCTGGACTCGTGCGAATCACCCCCTTCTTTACTGCTTAAATGAGTTTCAGCTGAGATTTCTATTACTTGCAACAAAAAGCATCTTAACCGATAAAAGTAGTAAAATCAAGTCTAGGGACTATAAGTACCAGAAAGGAAAGAGACTAAAAACCTACATTATTACAAGAAGAATCACTCCAAAGTACTTCCTCCCTCATTAAATGGTTCAAATACCAGCCAAGGTTCAGAAGGTTTTCTATAGAGTGAAGGAGCTCCATGACTCTCCCTAAAAAGTATCTGACTTGGTAAACTATCAGAAAGCTATGGCATTTCTAGTCTTTCATATTTTTTTTAAAGTACAATCTACCCCTTAACGTTGGGTTCAAACTCATGACACCAAGATCACGAAGTTACATGCTCTACAGACTGAGCCACCCAGGTGCTCCCCCCACCTTTTAAAATTTATGTTAACCTATTCCTTTTAAAAAAAGAAAAAAAAGTCACTGGGTGCCCAGCATACTTCCAGGCTCTGGGGATATAGCTGTAAACAAAGCAAAACACCTGCCTCTGGACCGTCCCTGCAACAGGGAAGGAAATATAATTAACAAGTAAATAAATAGTTCCTCGTGAATCTTGTCCTACTGTATAAAACTCATAAACACCCAAGCAAGTTCCCTCATGACCAATAAGTATCATGAACAATCAGGGTAGAGACAAGCAAGAGGACTTCATGAACTCTCCCACTCAGGTGAAACAGGTAAGGCCTAGAAAACAAAGAAAAAAATTGATCAAGGGAAAGAAACCAGACCGGAATGGTGGAGATGCAAAAGGGAAAGATGGAAAAAGAACAAGACTATGAAATCACCAAGTCACACATGCACACACAAAGGATAAAGTAAACAGCATCTGTTTCAACTCTTTTGTAAAACACAGAGACCAAGACAAATGGGATGGTCTAGAACCCAAGATCTTCTGACACCTCACTTTTAAAAACACCTACCTCAGACCAGAAAACACCAAAGTTCCCAGCCCACATCGTGGAGTCCTTCAAAACCACAACTGGCTTTCCAAAACCCCCCAATACCATAACCCACATTCCAGGGTTGAGCCAAATCCAACTTGTCTCATGAGATGGCCAAATGGGCAACAAACACCCTTTTTATTACCTCAGACAGAAAAGGACAGAGACTCCTGCATCCTTTCCTATGTCTTATATGTAATAAATGAGGGCTTGTAAAGAGAAAACTGATGAAAGAAAGTTCCCAAACTGATAAATATCAGATTAAAACTTAGCATTAAAAAATTATCCAAAGTCTCAATCTTTCCATACTATGAAAGTCTCAAAGTACTATTAGACAATGAAATTGATTGACTTGGCTTCCTGATTTCCTCAGAAGAAACTTAAGGAATTGCTACTTTGCCAATGAATCGCTTCACAACTTCAAATAATAAGGAAAAGTAAATTAAGTTACCAGGATATGTCATAATAAACACTTGACTAAATGGCCCCCTCTACTAGTAGTCAGTTTGTATTATTTTAGACAGAACGATAGGCCCCTGCAATTTTTAAGTGCTTCCCTACCCTTATAATATACCACATATTAAGATGATTTCCTTCTAATCATAGGGCAATCACTATTGGGAAGCCTGAGACCAATCCTTAATACCAAGAACAGAGTGAAGAGTTTTAGCCCAAAGCTATTTTAAAATGTCTATTTTTTAAGATATTTGGCAGGAACTTTTAATTTTGACTAACATAACATAATAAAAATAAATAAATGTAAACATTTAATCAGTTTGCAAATATTGAATTTGAGCACCTACTTTTTATAAAAGAACCGTATCAGCCACAATTAATGCAATTTAAATAGAGGAATTATCCTTAAACACATATGGGATATTTGGTTATTCTTGATCACAGAGGATGGTAAAAATGACCATGCCTTATAAACACTGTGACCATATGTCCTTGCCTATGTCTCTCATCCCAGCATTATTATGAGTGGCTGTCACTCTCAAAGGTGTCCCAGGTTGGTCACTGAATTACAGGGTTACCCCACCACAGTGGGTAAGCAGACAGGTGCTATATGGTAGCTAGTTACCATAATGCCAAGTACAACTAGATCTTTTTTTTAATGTTGCAGATAAGACGAGGCTACCCCTAGATAAAATGCAAAGGCTCAGATGTTATATCAACACATTAAAAGCATTCTGTGATTGCTGAATAATAACTTTAAAAGGGATTTGTTTTCTTAATTCAAAAACCCAGCAGTCAAATATTCCATCATTCTACACTACCAGATTAATGGGTTCCAACTAACCCAGGAGGATCTCAACAGCCACGTGACCAAGGAAAGAACCAAAACACTGGGGCCACTTGCCAGACTGCCACAGAACAAAGGCCTAGCAGGTGGCCATCCACTGCTCCAAATTAAATCATGCTGCACAGAACATTATCTCCATCATTGTATAATGTTGTTTTTGTGTAATGTTACTCCTCAGATCCAATTTTCAAAATTAAGACAAAATTGTTTTTGATGACAGGCAAGCCACAATAGGAGATAACAATGATCCAAATAACATTGTTCGAGACTCAGTGAAAAGGGCCCCTCCCAAGTCACAGGAGTAATCACCAAACCCTACCCACCCCTCACCCCAATATTTGTTCAATGAAGCAGTGCCATAACTGGAACAAATCCCGAGGCCTAGTTAAACACCAGGTGGTATACTAGGGTAGTTTTGTTGTTTTTTTGGGTTTTTTTTAAAGTAACAGATGGCTCAAACTTTTCATCTTTATGACATGCAGCACAGGACTTATGCAAGTGAAACTGTCTTCCAAGTACTTTGTACAAGTAATACAATTACTCGTGTGACTCATCGCTTCACATCATAAAGAGAACAGCAGGTGAGGCAGATGCCGGACTCCTGGATTATTTATTACTCTGTGTAATATATATCAATAATATACATAAGCATAGACATACACATATATATTTAAATACAGTTATTTACCTGATGGTATTCTGTTTCCTCTGTTATGAGGGACTGAATTTAACGAATATTTAGGACTGAGTGGATAAAAGTAAAATGTTACAAATCTGAAATAAAGTCAGGACTAAGGAGAAGAGTGTGTCTAGTTTCACTAAATTTGAATTGTAGGATATTTTTCATGGAAATGTTAGAGTGAAAAGTCAGCAGAAGCTGGTTGGGTCAATGTGAGGGCATCTGAAAACTACCTCAAATTCACCAGAAGCGGTTAAAAAAAAAAAAAAAAAGCATAACATAATAAAGCAAAAGAAGTTAGGTTGCAGGATTTTTTTTTTTTTTTCCTTTCTTCCCCTTCTCCCCCGTGGCACAACATTCCAGCCAAGGCCCAGCCCAACAGCTTTGCCTCCCCACACTGGGCACGGCTACTGAGGGGGGTGGGTGTCCCTTGATCAAGCAGCAGAATTAAGGTAAAGGAATCTTCACAGGACAGCCACAGGGCTGTAAGTGGAGAGGGCCCACCTGTCCCACCCCACTGTCCTAGCCTTTACTGCCTCCTACCGTCCAGTCCAATGGGGAACAGATGGGTGGTCAGGGACATGCCCTCCCCATCACCTCATTTATCCTGTGGCTGCAATCAAGGGCTTGGGGACCCACGGGTAAGACTTGCCGCACTGGGAACAGCTAGTGACAGAATTAAATGTTGGAGGATGTCGATAATGGCCTCACCTGTAGGCCCAATGCATAAAGCAACCTCTCTTTGAGCACAGATCACCTAAGCCACCACATGGGTAAAGCAACGCAGAAAACAAACAGAGCAGTAATCCCGAACAGATTCGTGAAGGGGTGCTCTCCTGGTACATGTAGACCAAGGAAAAGCAAAGCCGTAACTTTTTACTGGAAATTACATCTGCTTGAAAACCAGTACCAAAGTCCTCTAAAAATCCATGAACTATAGAGAGACTCCTAATACATTTTGGGTTGGCCTGAAAATCTAATTACCATAGATATTATTACTCCTAAGGAAAAATGCATCCTCAACTCCAGCAAGTCTTTGCAGAAGAACTTTTTTAACCGAACCCTCCTTCCATGTGGGCACCTGCCTTCCCAGTGAAATATTGCTCCGAATGCTACATTTGCCTTGTCTTTGTGTGGTGTTTCAATAATTGTTACTAACTGCTGAGTTTCAGAAACGCCTACTGTTTCGAGTACAGCAGACTTATGATAGTTGTGACTGATGGTGTTCTTTATAAAATATATATTTGGTGAATAAGCTTAATGATCCTCTTGTGCCAGAAAAAAAAAATTCACTTATTGATACCCATCTGTGTCAAAGTTGAAGGAATCACCACAAAAATGTGCTCGGTAATATTAAAATAAATTAAAACACCATATATATTGTCATTTGTGAAATGAAAAAAAAAAGTCAATTATTTTTAAATATCTACTTTTGCTAAAGCATATTACACAAACCCTAAGTTAATTAGTTCACACTTGGGGTCAGGTACCTAGCATGTCTCACAGTTATAAATACCATGATCAGTGTTTCTACAATTTCAGGAACTTGACCGTTTTGTAAAACACTTCCAGGAAAAATTAACACTTGGAATAAAGCTGACTTTTAAATTTACAACTATTAATTATCAACCTACTTCTACTCTCCCCTTCACCCTAGTACAATGAAAAATTATTGCAGGCTATGCACATTTTAATTGAACGTGAATTGTTATTCCCATTTTAGTCAGACTTTCTGACCCAACCTCAGACTCTCTGTTACAAATTCACCAGACGGCCACCCTGTAATGGGTATTGGCACACCATAAATTCAACAACTTATCCAGGCCTCCGGGCACTGGACTATACCATGCAGAATTCCTTTTTGAAAGAGCAGATGACAAAGAGATTCACAGAAGTGAGATTTAATTCGAGGAACAATGAGCAAATTAACTCTATTATTTCCTGACTTCTGGTCTACGGCATCTTCCATAGACCCTTACGCTCTACTTCTGTACTACTGTCACTGAACATAGAATTTAGCTTGGGTCCACGTGACTTCACCTCTCATCTGGAGGCAGAGCCTTGTGCATTGCGTAGAAAACAAACACATCTCCTCCCATTTCCCTCCAGCTCCCTGGACACCAACCACGATGGCTTCTCTTTGTTTTCCCTTCAACAACCAAGCACACACCCATCCCAGGCCTTTTACACTGCTATTACCTCTGCATGGAACGTTCTTCCCCCAAATACCCCCATTGCCCATTACCTTATTCATCCAGGTGTCTGCTCAGACACAACCTTATCAAAGAACCCCTTCCTCACCACCTATCCAAAATAACACCCCCATCTCTCCCAAGTCCTTTCTTTCATTTTCTTCATGGCATCTGTTACCCAACAGAACACAGTCTATCTCTTCTCGAACTATGGCAGAAACTACTTTTAAAAGTCAAAAACTTGCTTTACTGACTGTTACATCCTCAGGACTTACAGTGCACTTGGTGCAGCTCAATAAATGACTAAATGAATGTTTATAGCTCAAAAGTGCTCTGTGTTTTTTTTTCCTCCGGCAGCAACAGCAATTGAAGTGCTTATTTCATAATTTATTTTATCCAGTGCTTCAATCCCAGTGCCTAGAACAGTGCTTACTCTTGAGACATTCAATAATCATGTTAGATGAATCCTACAATACAGGCCTGCTACTTTCAAACGTTCTCCAAATTGAAAACAACAATAAAAACGTAGCATTATTAATGTTTAATGTGATCATTAGATGAAAGTTCACTATTTCCCTAATAACTAAAACTTTTGGCAGTTTTCAAAGTTTAAATTAACACCATAATGGACCATATGTGCACATCTGTGCATTAAATATATTCCTGAAAATATCATGTTTAAAGCTAATTAAATAACATCGTGTTTTTATACTGTCATTATACTCTTCCCTCCAAAAAAGCTGTAGCCCAAACATAACCAATTTTTTTATTTTAATTTTTGCTAAAATTATATGTTTTGACTAACGATATTATTTCTTGTTTTCCCATTAGCTATATTATAATCTTCCCCAGAAACAGCTGTTGTAAATGACATAATAAAACCATAGCCCCACTGAAGTCCTAGGCATTATAAAATTTTCATTTCATTCAAATGGAACAGTAACTTATATAAAATATTTGCAAAATCATCAAAAAGCCATATAAATTGTGAAAATCAATCACACATCTAATTCCCTTTGTTTTCAACAAAAATAACTTAGACCACATAAAAGAACTGGGGGTTTTTTTGGTTTTGGGTTGTTTTTTTTTTCTTTTTTGGACAGAACCTTCTACATCAAAATCGTCACTTTTTTTTTTTTCCTGTAAAATGCCAGGTAATAAATACTTCAGATTTTGCAAACCATATGGTCTCTATCACAGCTCCTCCACTGTGCCCTTACAATGTCAAAGCTGCCACAGACGGTATACAAACTAATGAGTGCAGCTATGTTCCGATAAAACTGTATTTACAGAAACAGCCAGTAAGCTAGATCTGTCTGCAGTCCAGTTTCCCAACTCCTGGTCTACACCACGCCTTCTGAACCAACTTCACTCAACAAAGCTCAGAACAGCCCAGCTCTGAGTCCACTATGTGCCAAGTCAACCTACAACAGGGGTGGATTTTTTCCCATATATTTAAGTAGTGAGATTCTCAGACGAATGAAACTCAACTCTTCCCCGCTTCTCTTCTCTCTTCCTAATTAGAAACAAAGAGAAAGCATAGACCTGGGACACCAAACAGTATAAGAGTATCAGGAAGGTAGAAAAGGACCCTTTCTTCTCTCCGTTCTAGGAAAATTTTAATCTCTGGGATCTTTCTACTTCTTGTCCACTTTGTAAAGGCTCTCGGCGCTGTCGGCTTCACTTACGTCACCCACCCTGGCATTAGGCCATGATCTGCCTCTCAATACGCCCAGGGCTTGAAAAATGTCTCTCTTCCTTTTCTAACTGAACTCTCATCCTTCAGTAAAGCTGATCACTACTAAAAACAGGGAGACAAACTAGCTGACTACACTAAATCAAACAAAATGTGAATTAAAGGATGGGTAACCATCCAGAAAACTCCTCCTCCGGACACCTGGGATATTTCCTTTATTAAGAGTGGCTGGGGGAACATCACAACTCAAAGTTCTTGGGAGTCTCCAGTGAAGAGGAAACAATGCAAGAACACGGCGGGAACAGAGCACAAGGCAAACCACCCCGACCAGATCAACACTCCGCCAGTCTCTCCTCGTGTGGTCCTTTCTCCCCAGGTGTGTGCACTTGTAATCCCACACATCTTCCAGTCCGAGGGGCATCGACTCAAATGTGTGGAGGCAGGTAACAGAAGTAACTAAACCACAGGATGGTAAGGGCTGCAGCAAACAGAAGGATGGAGAAGGGGTGCCCGCCACCCAGCACCGCCAGCTGCAGGAACGCAGGCCCAGTACTGCCATATCGTCCGTGTTTGTAAGGAAGCTAGAAATACAGATTCTTATGTGTGGGTCTGTCAAACTTTCAGAACGCTGTGCAAGCCAAAGAAAACGCGTCTATAGATTCGACAGGCCCCAGCCATCAGCTTTTTATTTCTGCTCTCGCAGAATCCTGTCCTTTCCAAACTGCAGCTTTCCAGGGTAAAAACACGGGGCGTGGTGGGGAAGCTGCTGGCAGTAAGCAGGCTTCTTTAGGGATTAGTGACGAATCTGGTACTTTTAAGGTGGGCAACTGCCTGATGGAACCCAACGACGATAAAATTGCATTAAAAATTCACTTTACTCTCTATAAGACCTAAAAAAATTACCACTCAGGTATTCCCAGACATAACTTCATACAAAAGTCAGATATGCTCATAGACTAAAAAATTTGATGATTTAGAAGTAGGTACCATAAAAAGTAAAAAAAAAAAAAAAAAAAAAAAAAAAGCCAGCCCACCCTCCTCAGAGGTGACTGCTGAATACCATTTGGTGCTGGGTGATTTATTTCAGTCAGGGTGCAAATCAATTTTGGAATTCATCTATACAAGTTCCATCTGGCCCCGAAGTCGTACAAAAGGTGGCTCAGTGGGCATTTTCTTTCTCAATATTCTGCATGTAGTCCTCCCTTTGCAGCTGGTATCTAGTCTGAATCACTAGAAACGTTCTGTGGCAGAAGGTGAATTTCATACTATAAAACAAATCTGAGCTTGCCATGAAATTTAGGCTACTTAGCTCAGGTCAGACCTGTCACAGGTCGGGCCTGCCAGCTGCTGTGCGACTTCTGTTCTAGCTTCTGCCCAGGCCTGTAATTATTTACAGTTTTGCACCTGTCAAAATCTTAAAACAATGACTTCCCTTGTTCCTCAGGGTTTAACACACAGTTAAATGTACTGTTTCAAAACTGAACACTTAAAGCATACATGCGAAAGGGGTCACTGTCGTTGAGGGTGTTTTGTTTTTTTTTTTTAAGCAAAAGTAAAATAGAAATGAGGTGGAAAACATAAATTAGGTTTTGATGGTTAATAAAATAAAGGAGCTATTTCCAATTTTCACGAGTACAGGAATTACCCATGAGTTGTTAAAAAAATACAAATAATAACCAACACTTAATCCAAAAGCCAGACCTCCCAAATCAGAATTTAGAAATGGGGAGGATGGGTACATACATCTTTCACATGGGCTCGGGAAAACACGGTTTCTAAAAGTACTGAGTACAGGGGCACCTGGGTGGCTCAGTGGGTTAAAGCCTCTGCCTTCGGCTCAGGTCATGATCCCAGGGTCCTGGGATCAAGCCCCACATCGGGCTCTCTGCTCAGTGGGGAGCCTGCTTCCTCCTCTCTCTCTCTCTGCCTACCTCTCTGCCTACTTGTGATCTGTTTGTCAAATAAATAAATAAAAATCTTTAAAAAAAAAAAAGCAATTTTATAAATAAAAAAAAGTACTGAGTACAAATAATACAACAATATAACAAACTATAACCATCATAATAAAAGAGTGACTACTGTTACTGCTGCTGAATATATAATATGGGGGGGACTAGTGCTTAAATGATTCCGTAGATGGGTAAAATTAAAGTATTAATAAATAAAAAGGTGTATTAAAGAACTAATAAATCAAAAAATATAAAGGCAATCAACATTGAGAAAGTGCTTCTTTGGCCTTCCTGACCAACCCCTCTGACTAGAGCTGATTCTGCAACTGAGAGAGACAGAGCTCCTGCTGGCACAGCTTCTCCTCTCCGGAGTTATGCAACTCTAGCCAGAAGGTGTGTATTTCTTTAAGAAATCAGCAGCACTGGGCAAACAGGGTGCATCTGGTGAACACATGTCCACGTACAGGTAAACACATGATTTCTGTAATTACTTCCAACACCATCTGTCAGGCAGGTAGTTCAAAACCTACTCAACAAGAAAGGCAGTTTGAAGTAATTTTTAAGCAAGTATACTTTTCATCTGCCTAATAAAAGTAAAGATCAAAATACAAACCTAGAAACCTGTCTCCTCTCTCCTGACTTTACCTAGGGCAGAGGCAAGGCAGGTTCATTCTTGTAACAAAAACAGAGGATAATCCTACACTGGTTAAGAAATGCATGAATCTGATTAATTATCATCAAAAGAAATTTTCTTGTGATTAAAAATGGCAGTAATTTATTCATCAGTAATCAATAACTAACAAGACTAGTCTCTCTAATGCATTAAAGCGTGTCACCTGTCTGCAAAACCACCTCACCACTAATTAAGGGATAAACTACTCCAGTGACAAATGCTTTGAAATGTTTCTCAATAACATTAACTCAGCTTGAAAAACATAAACCCAAATGCAAAAGAACACAGGAAAAGAAAAAAACACAGCAGCAAAGGAAAAGGAAAAAAAAAATCCAATTAAAGATTTTTCCCACTTCAAAAAAACTGGTTATTTGAGAGGCTTGCAAAAATTATTGCAGTTCTGCCTTAAAGTGTATCTATAAACCACTGGCCTTTTCATTTGTCTGATTTATATCAGTCAAGCATTTAAATAAAGTAAATATTACCATCTCACAAACATCCAAAGGGAGGCATGACAGGAATACCAAGGGCTGAATTCTCCCAGATAAATTTAAATTTTTTTAGATTCAGTTCCCTTACTTGTCTTTAACACAATTTCCTCCATGGCAAAACTGACTGATTTAAATGCTGCTTTCTTGCTTTCCCCCACCTCTCCATTCTGAGAATGAAACATTAGAAATAAAATTATTTAGTATGTACCTCTGATATGATATAATGAGAGTGGCACTTCACTTCTGTGTCCTCCTCCTGAAAACCTATGACCCCACTCTAAATAGGAGAAAGACATCAGACCCAAACTGAAGGACATTCTACAAAACAGTTGACCTTCTAACAAAACAGTGCTCCTCAAAACTGTCAAAAACAAGGGTACTCTGAGAAACTGCTACAGACCAAAGGACACTAGGACGACAAGATAATTAAATACAGTGGAGCACCCTAGATGAAATCCTGAGGCAGAAAAAGGACATTCGGGAAAACCAGTGAAAAAAAACTGAACACAGTGCGGTGTTCAGTTAACAGTAAGGTACCAACGTTAATTTCACAGTTGCAACAAATGCATGTAGCGATGGAAAAGGTACCAAGAGGGGAAACTGGATGAAGTGTATACATGAATTCGATCCCTGCAGCCTCTGTAGTAAAGTGAAAATTATTCTAAAAAAAAAAAAAAAAAAGACTGTCTAAAAATGTGTTCACTGGGGACTCTGAATATTCATTCAACCAAAATCCACTGATCAGTCACTAAACTGCAGCCACATACAATACAAGGCTCTGGGGTCAATGCGAGCACACAGGACCACCACAACACTGAGGCTCAACTCCACTACTGATGGGAAAAGGATTGCAAGCAGGTGTGTATGGAAGAGGGTGCCTCGATGACATCAAGAATACAAATTAGCGGGGTGCCTGGGTGGCTCAGTGGGTTAAAGCCTCTGCCTTCGGCTCAGGTCATGATCTCGGGGTCCTGGGATCGCGCCCCACGTTGGGCTCTCTGCTCAGTAGGGAGCCTCCTTCCTCCTCTCTCTCTCTGCCTGCCTCTCTGCCTACTTGTGATCTCTGTCAAGTAAGTAAATAAAATCTTTTAAAAAAAAAGAATACAAATTAGTGTGTGCTGTCACAATACTGGGACATAAAGAAAGAAATGTTTTTGTAGCTCAAATGTTAAGATTAAGGGCATTCGGTTGCTCTACTCAAGAATGCAAAGCCCAGGGCAATCAAGTTAGAATCCCCATTCCAGAAACAGCTACTATAATTACTTCATTACCAATATTTCCAATAAGATTGCTAATTAGCATACTGTGTCAGAAATGAGTTCTTATTGGTAAAAATCATAGTTTGCTGGCTGGCAGAATTCTTGCTAAAAATGGATTTTCACTTACTGAAAGTAACTTGCTGGAGGGTCGGGAGAGGATTAGGGTAATGGGTGATGGGCATGAGGGAGGGCACGTGATGTAATGTGCACTGGGCATTATCTGCAACTGATGAATCACTGACCTCTACCTCCGAAACCAGTAATACATTATATGTCAATTAACTGAATTTAAATTGTAAAAAATTAAATTAAAAATTAAAAAGAAAGTAACAGTATTCAAGAAATGTAGACTGACTAATATCGTCAGAGAAACTACACACTTCTGAGTGAACAGGGCATAAGAATTAGTGGGCCGAGGGGCGCCTGGGTGGCTCAGTTGTTAAGCGTCTGCCTTCGGCTCAGGTCATGATCTCAGCGTCCTGGGAACGAGCCCCACATCAGGCTCCCTGCTCAGCGGGAAGCCTGCTTCTCCCGCTCCCTCTGCTGCTCCCCCAGGCTTATTCTCTCTTTCTCTCTCTCTCTCAAATACATAAAACCTTAAAAAAAATAATAAATAATTAGTGAGGCCTGCAGCCTTTACCCTTAGAGACGGCTCCCAAAACTTAAGCTCTAAAAGGTCCTGTGTCCAGTCATGGGTTTAGGAAGATTCTCTGCTGCTTAATGTGGAATATGCAGGTAACAGAATCCTACTTCTAAAAGGTCACTGGGTCGCCCGGATGAACCCTTCCTACAAAGTGGTACTCGAGGCACTTGTGAGCACAGAGATCTGAGCCCTCAGCAAGCTGATGCGACAAACTGTACTGGTTGCTTTGGGCCTGCTTCCCCAATGAAAGATCAATATATATCTCCGTGGGGATGAATGTGATGTGAGCCTTGCAGATAAGATCCTCCCCACCTTGAACTTGTTTGGCAAAAACTACGTGTTGTGAATGACAAGGCTCTCTTATGCCAAGTCGCCTTACAGAATGAGCTTCAAACTTGACACCCAGGCATGGCCTTCCAAAACGGTAAATGATTGTGGGAAAACTTGAGTGTTTGTGAATGGGCTTCTTTTTGGTAGGGGGGAGAATGTCCTTAGGTTTTATCAGATTATTTAAAGTTATCATCAGATTATTAAAAGAGTCTGCGACTCAAAAAGTATTAACAACCATAGGCCTGAGTAATAAATAACCAACTTTGTTTTTTTCTATTAAAAATCAGTTTTCCCTTAAATTATGCAATTTATATCCCTACCCCCTTGCAAAAAAGTGGCCTTCCAGTTTCTTCTAAATACCACATCCAATTTTATCTGTTTTTGAAAGGTAACTATTAGGAAATACAATTCACCTGACATTTCAAACATCTCTCCCAAAACAGAAGCCAAAACTTTCTTCGAGCAGCCGTTTTTTGCACACAATGACGCACTGTGCCTTTCTTTAATGTCAGACCATTTTACCTGAAGATGTAAATCACTTGTACACCTCAGTGGAGTTAGGTTTTTCTCTATTTTTTAAACACAGTCCCTTATTTCAGCCACGGTTTCACAGCATCTTCACGCTAGGGGACTTTCCAGTTCAGCCAGCCCTGGGAAAGAATGACCCATCTTCTCCCTTTGGGTACCTCTTTGGTGAGTATTATTTCATCTCCAGTGACCTGGCACAAGGAAGCAATGTTCTACAGAGTCACCAGAAATGCTGCTAAAGGTGAGAGTGCCATCTCGTTAGCCAAACTTCTGATCAGGCAACACACACACAGTAACTGGTTTTGAACCCTCCTGAGCAGACATGGAGAATGTTGTAATGAATTACAACTGAACATCATGAAAAATGGCGCTGAGTCCTCACATCATACACTGTTCAGCACATACTGGCTGAGTCAGGTCCTAACTGGGGAACGCTGGAATGAAAACGGGCGGCAGAAAGGATCATGGATTACTTATCAGAAGTTAGTAAGAGGGTCACACAGCACTGACTCAAATGCTACAGAAGCTCTTATTCCGTGACGATACCTTTCAACTTAATAGATCTTCCATTAGAAATAATTTTAGAGCTACCTGGTCAAAATTTAGATAATTTTTTTAAAACACTTTTAAAAATAAAGCATTTTTTTTCCCTTTACTCCAAGCATGTAACAAAAGGAGTTCAAAGCACAAATGTCTGTCTCCTTGCTCTAGAGACAGCCAGAGGAAGATGTCCTTTTGTTCAGCAAACTACTAATTTTTGTTTTCTCAAGACCGGGTTTTATTTTCTTCCCTAATTTCAGATGCCTTTAGTGATGTGATTTCTTAAAGAATTCCCGGTCTGGCCTGAAGACCTCTTGGGAGCCTTGCCTGGGAGCGCAGGTAAAGGCTGAGTAACCTGGAATTCTCCTTATTTTGTCAGGACAACTCTGGAGCCACGGGGGTTGTACGACTTTGGGGAAGAACACTATTTCGTTTTTAGGGTTCTCCTCGGGATCAGTCTTTAAAGGAGGAGGGCCCCTCGGGTGTGCCCGCCACAGAGCCAAGGAAGGCGGTGGCGGCTTTCTCAGGTCTATTTTTAAGGCATCAGTGAATCCACTTACAAGAGGCATGTGGAACTGTCAAACTGACAAAACAGAGAGTAGAACAGGGATTACCAGGGACGGGGATCGGGGGTGGGGATGGGAGGTTATTGTTTAATGAGGGATGGAGTTTTGGTCTGGGAGGATGAGAAAGCTCCAGGGATGGGTAGTGGCGATGCTTGTACAGTAATGGGAATGTACTTAATGAATTTTTAAAAATGGTTAAAATGGCAAATTTTATGTTATCTGTGTTTTACAAGAAGGTATCAGTGAAAACCAGGAGGGCCTGCACACAGCCTCGTGCCGCACGGGCGGCAATCCGGAGTACACCTGCACGGCCAGTGGAAAGGGGAGCAAAAAGAATGATGGCGGGAGCAGGACTGACGGCCGAGAAGCGGGGTGGTGCAACTGAGTCAGCAGAGAGGGAGAAACCAGAGCTCCCTACGGTGTAGAGATACTGCTTCCTCCAACTATAAACTGACCACTGAGCTCAGCTCAAAAAGAAAACGGTGTGTATTTATGAACCTCTGGATGGACCTATAACCTGAGCAGTAGTCGAGGGCGATTCTGATAGCGAGCCCTTGCCCCACCTGGAACAAAAAGGAACATTATGGAGAAGAAATCCAACAGATGAAAAAGGGCCACTGGACGATAGGCCAAATGTCCTGGATATCTTCTAAGAAATAATTCTGGATATTGCTATCAGTATCAAATTTCGTCCAGAAGCACGAGAACATTCAGTTCCAAAGGCACTGGACAACTTGATTGTTCTCCCCACATTCCTTAGAGACACACACTGTGTAGCTCTAGCTTTCAAAACTACTGGCTGAGAAAGAAGCAGCTGGACATTACACAAGGACTTGAAAAGATTTTCTACTTCGCATTAGAGGTAAAAAGCACTGAAAGAGGCCTTCATTCTGGTTTTTATGTCGGTCACCACAAGGGGTCAGGACATATTTCGTTACCTTCATGGGCTGTTTGGAGAAAGGGCAAAGGGTCATCTCTAGCCCTGGTTCCTAGGACCTCTGCCCGGCGGATGCTTCACCACAGAATTAATATAAACATGGAGAACATGCAGACGATGCGGGAGTAGAACCTTCTCTGCACAACTCCAAGGATGGCATCCTGATGCCCGGGTAGAAGGGTCCACTCTTCTCTTTCTGTGGAACTCAAGGGGACTCTCCCTGCCTCCAGAATTCAAACTGTGCCTCCTAGGAACGTAGCCGCAGGCTCTCGGAAAAAACTCTTGCCAAGCATGACTATTTACAAGTTAGTGAAACGAGGAACTCTCCTGAGGTTAGCTCGTCCGAGCTGAAGTGTAACTAGGTCTTATGAAAAGCTTTTAGGGTAGACTTCAAGCACCGTCATTAAATGGATGATACGTGACAAGAGAAGGTAATAGCATGTCCGTGGTCTTGACCTTTCAGGAAGTCACGGGCGAGAGATTAAGGCTGCTCTTGCAGGCGGTGCTAGGAAGACATCAGTAGGAGGCACGGTAACTAAGGAGAATTAAGTACAGAACATCTGTCTTGGAAGAAACGCATCTATCTGGAAAGGTAATTTGGTCATTTGTCCTGTTCTTCACTGTGTTTCTGAAAAAGAGGAAAATGGTTGTTGTTCTTCTTGTCTTGATGAAACCCACAGTTCAAATAGCTGTTGTTGTTGTTCTAAGAAAAAGCCTGAAATCAATACAGCTTTTACCGCATCTTTCAAGTATCACAAATAAGTCTGAAAAATCATCCGGCATCTTGCTGATTCCGGACGGCTCAGATCTTACTCATCAGCATGCTGAACTGCTTGTTTTTCAGAAACATAGACACCAACCAAAATTTTTCTGATATCCCCGTTTTTAACTGTTGTGGCTTGCTGAATCAAAGTGGTTGAGTTTGATACAAGTTCGATGTCATTTCCTTCGAGCATTAACTCATCTCTCTGGGTTTGGGATACCGAATAAGCAACACCCGGCCTCATCCGAACCCCACAGATGTACTGTTGGCCCAAGAAATTCCAGAGTTCAACAGGAGAGCCATTCTCCTGAACAACAGCTCTGACGGGGAAGCGAGCATCCCATCCTGTTGTGGAAACCCAAGGCACTGCCCTCAGCCATGTTCCGTCCTTGACTGGAGAGAGTGCAGACAGTAGCCAGCTCTGTTCTAGCCCTGCCATTTGTCAACTCAGAGCCTCTTCTTCTTCCCAAGGAGACTGAGTTCTATGTCAATGGACTGATGTCCCTTCACAGGGTTCCTCTGGGGACCTTCAGAGTAACAGTGTGTCCCTTCAAGGTGATATGGACGTTCTCTGGAAATGCTGACAGTCTCACTGCTGAGAACAGGCTTCACTCTTGCGGTTGATGTGGCCAAGAGCTAGGTGAGAGTTCTGTAAGTTTAGACTCAGAGGGATTTCAGTGACCTGATCTGAATAACAAGAATTACCTTATTTCAAGTGGCTAAAGTATCCGAAATGCTGTCTGACTGACCAGAAAAGGCATAAATATTTGCGCACTTCAAATATTTGTCATGGGAATGAGAAGAGAGGATGACACGCGAGAGGCTGCCCTAGAGCCTGGAGGGCCACCCCCTCCGATGGCACCTGAGATCTCACGCCTTGCTCTGTGGCAAATTCTTAACACTATGGGCAGCTCCAACATCTCTTAATTGTGACCCCTCAAAATACTGTTTTTCCAAATTTGTCCAGAAGGTTTTGTTAAAGGAAGACTTACCTTCTGGCCTGCTAAAACCACCACTAACAACACCCTAAAAAATGAAGCCTCAAAAAGTAAGGTGTCCTAAAGGAAAAAAGGCAAAATGATAATTACTATAAAGTCTCAGAGCCCTATTCCCTAGCAGTGAGCTTTCTACAGTGGCTTTCACTTTAGGCTTCATGATTTTCAAACCATAAGAATAATGAAATTTCAGAGTTCCAAAAACAAACTAAGTCCTCTGTGACCCAGACAGAAATTCTCTGTAATACCAATCAAAAACCCAGAGCAGTTCTGAACATTATAGATAAGCACTTAAAAGAAGATGAAGAAAACCAGAGACGAATTACACTTATTTCTTAGTTGCAGACAGAATTCACAAGATCCCCTGATGTTTGGGACTCCAAACAGAAAACTACCTAAAACAGTTATAAAACTCCAGGGGAACTCTGAGGGTAAGTAACAAACAGAGAATACTTCCATGCTAGTCATTTCAGAAGTCTTTAGTCATTTTGACATTTTTCAATTCAGAGTAAAATCCTGGCAAAGAAAGAGTGTAAGGTGTCCTCGACTTCATGTCATCATATGTACTCTATGAAGGCTGACTTGGAGGACAAATTTTTAAAAAAGGAAAAACTCAGGACACCTGGGTGGCTCAGTCCGTGGAGCACCCAACTTAATTTTGGATCAGGTCATGATGTCTGGGTCATAGGCGAGAGCCCCATGACAGGCTCTGCACTCAGCGGGAGTCTGCTGGAGATCCTCTCTCTCCCTCTGCCCCTGCCCCTCCCCGTGCTCATGCACTTGCTCGCTCATGCTCTCTCAAATAAATAAATAAATCTTTAAAAAAATAAATAAATGTTAAAAAGGAAAAACTCCTAATAGGTAGACAGTAACCTTATGTAAACATCCCAGTGTCCTGGTATTAACAACAAAAGCAGTACCCTGGCTTCTCTACTCTAGGGGTATGTCCTTCCCTGGCTTCTCTACTCTAGGGGTATGTCCTTCCCTGGCTTCTCTACTCTAGGGGCATGTCCTTCCCTGGCTTCTCTACTCTAGGGGTATGTCCTCCCCATTTTGGAGACAAGTAGGAGGAAAGGAAAAAAAAAAAAACAGACTGAGGCATATACTAAGCCGCCCTTACACTGCCGTGGAGCCCACACTACAGTATGTGATACGCGTTGACAACAGGAGGGCTGCTGTCCCCCCTTTCCATAGCTATTACTCTCACATCCGTCTGAAGATACATGGCAAGAGAGGTGGCAGGGAGACAAACTGACAAGCGCTGAGGCCACTGCTTAAGAGCATTGAAAAGGAAGTTTAATAAAACTACAGAGTCAATTAAGTGTGTGTTTGTTCTGTC
This sequence comes from Lontra canadensis, assembly GCF_010015895.1. NCBI lineage: Eukaryota > Metazoa > Chordata > Mammalia > Carnivora > Mustelidae > Lontra > Lontra canadensis. Next base: position 19,069,306 of record NW_022631015.1, on the reverse strand, counting down.
AGCTTGGACTTTCACGCGGGCTGGTCCTCCTGCTCCCCTTGCCTCAGACCATGATGCAGAGCAAGCTGTATTATCCATCACCTCTCGGGCCCCGCCAAGCAGAAGGCAGGCTGGCCCCGCCACACCATCTGCACGCGCACCTGCGCCCAGCAGCAGCGGCTGCTCACAATCTGCCGGCCCAGAGATGCCCTGGCCCAGAGGGCACCACTGTGAACTCAGAGTTTCCGCAGGAACTAGTCCAAGGATTCAGAAAGAAAAGCAGGAGAGGGCCAAAGACAAGAGACAGGACGACAAATGGTAGCTTATATATGCAAACCACAAAACCTCTAGGGCAGGAGTCATAAAGCATCTAACTCACCTATAGTTCCTAAAGAATTTGAAAGTCATTATTGTCTATTCCCTTGGATAAATACTTCATTTTATTTTAGAAATAAAAGTCATTATTTATGAGCTAAATAATTATAGCATACCACCATCTCAATTTCCTTTTTTTAATACTCACGAAAGTACTCAAGCAGACAATAGAGGGTACACAAGGATATTATTAAATTCATACTAGATCTGCAAAACCTCTTCTCAAAATTCGAAAGTAAAATTTAATCTTATTACTATTTGCATGAGCATGATAAAGAAGTCCTAACTTTGAAAGTTCTCTTATAGCTTATTCTCAATATACAAGAAGCTCATATGCGTATACTTGAAAGACATGAAATCTAAAATAAAGACAATACAAATGGTAACTAACCCAAATATAAAAATATTAATTTCACTGGTTATCAAAGAGACAGATATTAAAACAATGAGCTATCATCCCAATCCCCATTAAATTAGCAAAGACAAAATTAGGAATTCCAGCAGCACAGGAGAGAAAAGCGTCTCCCCCTCACTTTCACACATGACTAGTAAGGAGGTTGATGGGTACATCTCGTCTAGAGAACAATGAGACAAAACATATCTAGAATTCTTAAAATGCTCATTCTTTGACCCCAAGTTCCACCTTTGAGAATCTGATCTACTTAGTATATAATAACCAGAAATGAACACAAAAAATTATACCCAAACTTGTTGATTTATTTGATGGTTATAATATAATTATTTCAGTAAGTGATATATTGGATAAAACCTAAGTACTTGGCCAAAGAATGTACATAAATAATAGATCTCTAAAATGAAACATAATGCAGCCATTTAAAATTAATATATCATGGGTTAAACTCATTTTTTTCAAGTATGATACAAAAATACTACAAAACAATTTCCTTTATGTCAAAGAGAAACAAATACAGAAAAAAGATTAGAAAGTCATATGCCAACATCTTAACCATGGTAACCACTACATAAGGGGGTACAGGTGACTTTTAAATTGTATTTCCCAAATGTTCTACAATCTGCAAGCTACTGTTTTATAATTGGCTAGTAAAATAGTGTGAAAAGTCTATGGATCAACAACTAAAGGTATTTTTAAAAATCATCTATTTTAAACACTAAGATCAGCTTCATAAAACATGAGCCTTTATAATAAATATAGCATTTCTTATTCAATTCTGAATGATTCCTAGATAAAGTATCTATGACTTTGAAAATCAATGTCACAACATAAGCCTTTAACAAACAAAAATCAATGACAAAGAAAACATAATTTATCCCCAGGTGGGATTATACAACAGTCATAAAATGGACATTATGGTTTTTTTCCTCTGTGATTTCCTTTCCCTAGAAATAACTGTGGGAGATGAAAGAACCATTTTATTAATTCCAACTTTGAAGAGGACAAGACACTATTCATAAGCAACTTTCTGCTAACAGATAAATCTCTAAGTATAAATACAACTAGGAATTTTTTTAAATTTTTTTAAAGATTTTATTTATTTATTTGACAGACAGAGATCACAAGTAGGCAGAGAGGCAGGCAGAGAGAGAGTGGGAAGCAGGCTCCCCACTGAAGAGAGCCAGATGCAGCACTTGATCCCAGGACCCCAGGATCATGACCTGAGCCGAAGGCAGAGGTTTAACCCGTTGAGCCACCCAGGTGCCCCACAACTAGGAATTTTTAACAAAATGCTGGATTTTAGGGCTCTCTACTGGACCTACACTAACTATAATGAAAAGAAAACATCAGAAACGTACCAAGTTTTTAAAAAAGTAAGAGAGAGAAACATATGGAAACTGGTCTAAGTTTTAACATCTTCTGATGTTATGGGTCTTTGAAGTGGGACAGACCCAGGTTTGAAAAAAAAAAAAACTCCGTCACTTCCCAGCCAGGTAAACCTGGGGGAAGATACTTCATCCCTCATAACGTACGTGCTTCTGCAGGTTTATCGTAAGGCTAAGTAATCAGAGTATGCAGGAGTACTTCACACATTACTCAATAAAAGCTATTATTTTCCCTCAGAAGCAATGTTTACTGGGTAGAAGCAAGGAGTAAAGAGCATAATAGAAGATTTGAAACCATTCACTAGGCATCTGAGAGGCCCTGCAGGACACTGGGCACACTGAAGGAAACTGGAGCTCGCATTTGCAGGGAGAGAAAACACAAGCCAGCAAAACGTTACAGGGCAGCTACGGTAAGTACGGGCTGCTCTAAAGACCTATAAGTTAGGAAACTTCACGGGGGCTGGAGTTTAAGGAAGACTTTAAGAGAGAAGTGCTGTTAGAGCTGGATACCAGAAAAATAAATGTTATCCAGTCAGAAGGAGGAACGGAACATCAGCCATGTGGCCTGCAAGATTGGGGAAAGGAGGCCGGATGGATGCTGTCCCAGCGGCCACACCATACGGTCCACACAGCCACCAGCCACTGGCGGCTCATGCAGGGAAGGAGAGAGGAAGGAGGGCTGCACCCCAGAGAACAGCGTTCCTGCCCCTCCCACCTTGCGGTTTCTCTCCAGCGCCCTCTACTGACAGAGCTAATACTGCAGAGACTAACAAGGGAGAATTACTTCAGGGTTGGCTTCTGGTCCCAGGGGGCTGAGAAACTTTAAATTGGTAACTGGCATACTGTCTTTCCTCTCAAGTAAAAGACAGGACTTGGCCTTCATTTTTTTTTTTTTTTTTATCTTTGGCCTCTAACACAATGTCTGCCACAGAGTAGGAATTCAATAAATTTGCAAAGCAGGGTAAAATGAAAAGAACACAGAATTCCAATGCAGGCTGTCCAGTCACAGAGTAGGGGGGGAAGGGGATGTAGTAGGGGGAGTAAGATACCCAAATAAGCAGCAGGAAAAAAAAAAATGGATTTCCTAAAGGTGGGCATGCACAGGGTTGTTTCTACCTAGAAACATTTCAGACTCCAGATCACACTTTAACAGTGTTCTGTAATGTCCTTACAGGGATTCAACCACCCCGAGACGCCATCCTTTCACGGAACTGTAAGTGCATTCATGACAACTATAACAACTGAGCTAAAGCGGGCCACCAGGAAAGACACTTGAGCTAAATATTCCCAATCACTGTGACGCAACAAACACAACTGAAGCCATGTACCCTTCCCAACCTGCTTTTTCATTTCTGATTGTTCATTTCAGGCACTAAATTGTATCCTTGGCATCAAAGACTGTTATTTTCTTAAAATCACATCCTGATGTTGGAAAACTTTGATGATAGAAAAAGATGCCTCTTTGCAGGTTAGTAAACAAGAAACACAGCTTTAAACGCTGCCCTGTTACAAACAGCCTCACCTTGCTGAACAGAAACATCAGTGTTAAATTTCATCTTTCAGTGTTTTTTAAGGCAAAAGAGTCGATCCAAAACTGCTCTGTGATGCCAGCTTTCTACATAAAGCTACTTGCGGGAAGTAAAGATTTTCTTTCAGTCAGAATAAAGGGAATCACAGATGTAGACGGTGACAGACAACATTCACGGCTCATAAAGTCTTACTTATTGAAAGAACAATTCCAGACAAGTGACAACCTGCCCTAGTTTTAACCATCTTTAAAAAAAAAAAAAAAAAAAAACCTAGTCCTAGAATAGTCATCGTTTAAGCAATGAATGTAAAGAATCCAATACTGCTAACAGTGTTTTCTGGCAGGAAATTCATCCTCAGTTTTTCTTGGTTTGGCACACATTTATAAGAAAACTGACTTCAAATATAATGTCTTTTTTTTTTTTTAAGTAATCTCTGCCCAACATGGGGCTTGAACTCATGACTCTAAGATCAAGAGTCACATGCTCCTAACACGTGGAGACTAGAATTATTACAATTATTACAAAAGTTTTTAAAATTCAATGTAGTATATTCTAAAATATGTTCTTCCAATAAATTTCCAAAGCAATGTTCATTCATCTTTCAGGAACTACAAAATTTAATTATACCTGAGTCCGTCCATAAGCCATTCAACACAGAATAGAACTGTATCTAAAGATCTGGTCGAAAGAGGCTTATTTTCAGCTCTTTTTCAGAAAGGGTCCATGTCCCCAGTGCCTCTTACAGTATCTAACAGGAAAGAGCTGAGTGACAGCATTTGCTCAAGAAGTAGCTAAAAGGATCTCCCCACATGGTAGTCTCTTCTACGAGGTGGCCAATGGCATGGACAACAATGCCACTCATTCTCTGCTTCACATCCACAAGTTACTGTGGGAAAATAATTCATTTATTCTATCCACCACTACTGATCATAATAAACCCTTTGTGAATTAGTTCCAAACAGAACAAAACACTACCCACATATAATTTCCATTCCTCATAATAAGCTACATCTTGCCTGAAGACAGCGGAACCTGAATGATAGCGGTTAAGAATAGAAATTTTAAAAAAAAAAAAGTTTTTGTTTTTGTTTTAGTGCTTTCCTGCTCTGTCTGGAATGTTCTTCTCTTACTGACTACGAGTAAGTATTACAGAACTCACCCGATGTCTATATTTAGACTTACTCATTCAAAGGGCCTTCCCGACCAGCCCACCCCAAAATGATGCCATCTAAATATAAAGATCCATTCTCACACTCAAATAAAAATTTAACAGGGGGTATTGAAGAAATGCGGTAAAACAATCAAGATAATAAAAATGAGATTAAAAGAAAAGTTAAAAAGTAACATCAGAAGTGGTAGAATTAGAAAACAGGAAAGAAGGAATAACATTCATAAAACTGGAGTCCCAACAGAAAGGCCAAAAAAAAAAAAAAAAACCACAGAGGGGGGTAAAACAAATATTTAAAACTATAATCCAAGAAAACTTTGCAGAAATAAAAGATCTGAATCTACATATTTGAAGTGCCAACCAATGCCTGGAAGAATTTACCTGAAACAGTCAACTCCCAAATAAATCTTAGAAAACTCTTGGGTTTCAAACATAAAGATAAGCTCAAGGCCTCTAGGCAAAAAAAAAAAAAAAAAAAAAAAAAGATAAAACAGGGATGCCTGGGTGGCTCAGTCAGTTGAGTGTCTGCCTTCCGGTCAGGTGGGTCCTGGGATCCAGCAGCACATCAGGCTTCTTGCTGAGAGGGGAGCCTGCTTCTCCCTCTGCCTGCCACTCCCCCTGCTTGTGTGCGCTCTCTCTCTCTCTCTCTCTAATAAAATAAATAAAATCTTAAAAAAAAAAAAGACACAACAATGAACAGAGGCAAACAAATCTGATTGGCATCAGAGTTGTCTAAAACAAAACACAATGCAAAGCAACAAGGGCACGGGCACTGTTTAGAAATTGAATGAAAGAAAGTATGAATAATGGATTTTATATCGAACCAAGCTGTCCTTTAAGCATCAATGCCTTGTAAAAACTCTTTTAAACACAGAAGAATCACTATCCTTTCTCAAAGAATCTAGCTTAATGCACCTATCATATGAAAGGCAAAAGAGTGATAAGACCGTTCATACACATAATCTTATGATGAAAATAAAGGTGGAGACATTAACCTTTGAAAGTTGAAGATTAATAAGCAAATGTTGTATGTCCTAACAAAACAGAAGTAATGCAAAAAGAACAGGAAGAAAAGGGAAAGGACTTGAGAAAGTAAAATAAGTTCTTTGGTTGACAAAAGCCGGAAGTTAAAGGGTCCCATTAAACTCTAACACAACAGAAGGTAAACAATTCGATGGGTAACAGAGGATTACAGGCATTTAAGAGGTACAGAGACAAAGGTAACCACAGAATAATATAAATGTTCCTAAATAACATGTCATTAATTTAAAATAAAATACATCTCACAGAGAAATACAGCGAATACAAAATAATGTAGAATTATAAAAAACGACCACAGACTTGAGACCAAATGAGTCAGCCCTACCAATAGAACAACAGGATTTCAAATCTGGCTCACAAAGCAAGACCCAGTTCTATTCTACATAGAAGAGACATGTCGAAAGCACAGTTCAGAATGGCTAAAATCAAAAGGGTATGCAAAGTAACAAGCAAAAGAGAGCAAAGCAGAATTCAAGCCAAAAGACTTAACCATGAAAAGAGCACTTTAATTCTGAAGCTGCAACTGACAACAAAATTGTAACTTATAAATATCCATGAATGAAATAATGCTGCAACCACCCCTTATAAAACTAAACAGCAGTTGGAAGTATGAAAGGATTTCAGTCTAACATAGAGCCGGATGATATGAAATGGAGAATATCCCAAAAGAACCCGCAGAAAAAGGGAGCTAGCTGAAAGACATTTCCAGTAAATGCTGATTTACAGAAGATAGAGACTTATCTCCTGTCCAATGAATGTTCTCCAAAAGATCCCCCCTTCAAGCCGATGAGCTTACTGCCAATGTAATGAGGCAAGAGAGATAAAGGATAACAACTGGTAAAGAAGAAAGGAACCTCTATTTGCAGATGAAGCGACAATGCATCTAGAAAATCCTACAAAGATTTATAAAAATTGATGATAAAAAAATTAAGTTAAAATATAAAATAAAGTAACAAAAGCCTTTGCAGGCACAAACAATAACCAAGTTGAGGACAAAAAATAAAATCTTCATCAGAGGTAGAGAAAGCATTTAAGATAGCAAACAAAAAACCATAAAATTCTTAGGGATAAACTTCACAAGCTATATCCCAAGCCGATATTGGGAAAAAGACTAATACACTCCTGAAAGTAAGAGAAGCAGATCTGAATAAACGTACCCTCCTCTATCCTTGGGTGGGATGAATCAACATCATAAAAATATCGGTTCTCCCCAAGTTAATTTATGATTAACTTTATTTACCCGGAAAAGTACCAACCGCTTTTGTCATGGAGTTAGAAAAGTGATAATAAAGTTCATTTGAAGAAACTGACGTGCAACAATAGTGAGAGAAAAAAAACATGAAAAATGAAAGACCACAAAGAGAGATTAATTCCACGAGATATCATAAATAAAACCTCCATAAACACAGAGTGGACGGAACATAAATAAAAAGACCCGTGGCATAAGGCAAGAAGCCCAAGTTAGACGTAGGTCAATCTGGAAATGTAACGTATGATAAAGATGGCATCTCGAAACACTGGGGAAAAGATGAAATGTTCAATAACAAACGGTGGGACATTTAAAGAGCTATTTGGACAGGATGAAAGCAGAGCCATAGCTCAACAGTGTCTTACACACACCCTCCAAACGGATCGGTGATGTAAACACGAAAGAATGAACCCAAACAAGCACTAGAGGAAACCATGAGTGTCAGCTTCCAGAAAGGCTATGGTCAAATTAGGATTCGATATCCAGGAGAAACTGGAGAAAAACATTCTATAACTGTAATGAAGTATTTTATGTGTCACTAAACACCATAAGCCTAGTCAAAAGGCAATTGAAAAACTGGGAGAATGTGTCTGTTGTGACACATATTACAGACAAATTATCTGTAATACATAAAAAACTTCCAAAAAGCGGAGACAGCGGATAAGAAATAAGAAAACGACATGAACAATTAACTAAGATATAAAAATGGCCAAACACAGAATCGGAGAAGGCGAGAAATGAAAGTGGTCACCCTGGGACATCATGCTCCCCTACACTGTTTGAGGGGCTGCAGAACTGTCCAAGGTTCATACATTGCCCTTTAAGAATGCAAATCCGCACAACCCTTTTGAAGAGCATTTCGGTAATATCTACGTGCACTTACCTTTCAACCTAGCAATCTCCACTCTAGAAATGTATCCAGAAGACACCCCTCCAACAACATAAACATCTGTGTGCCAAAGTTTACTTGCTGCAGCGTTATTCAGAGTTACGAATTAATGGAAACAACCTAAATGTCCACACACAGGAATACCACAGATTAAACCCTGCTGCGGCCACAGTGGAGTAGGGGACAACCACATGGAAGAACGGGGACAATCCCTTACCACCTGATACAAAGTTCATAGGCTGTAGTACAGAATAAAAGAATATCTAAAATATGTTATCAGTTAAGTAAAAAAACAAAGGGAAATTTTTTTTCAAAAGATTTTATTTATTTATTTGACAGACAGAGATCACAAGTAGGCAGAGAGGCAGGCCGAGAGAAAGACGGGGAAGCAGGCTCCCTGCTGAGCAGAGAGTCTCATGTGGGCCTCGATCCCAGGACCCTGAGACCATGACCTGAGCCAAAGGCAGAGGCTTAACCCACTGAGCCACCCAGACGCCCACAAAGGGAAATTTTTAAAAATTACATAGATTCCACATCCAGAATTTGGTACAATTTACTCTGTGGGATTATGACCCACAGAATAAATAATCATGAGTCCATACTGATATAAATAACTAAAATGAAAAAAAAAAGTTCTTCACAGTAGAATTGCAATTAATAAATATAAAAGGTATGACAGAAATAGGAAAAGTCACAACCTGACGTGTGCTTGTATGTGGAAAAAAGCAAGAAGCAGCCAGAAGCTACTGGGAGATAGAGGGGATGAGGATGAAAAGAACAGAGTAATGGGGAGGGCGGGAGGAGTGACAGGGCAATGATCCTTCTCTCAGTAAACTACTTAGCATAGTTCTGAGGCTGAAAATCATGCTAATGTTTCACATACTAAAAAAATAAAAAATACCAAAAAAATTAAAACCAGACAGGAAGTGGGCAGAATCCATAATGGAATACAAGTGGCTTCAAATGAACTTAATTGAATCACAAATTAATAACATAACCACATTCAATCTAACTTTGGAAAGTAACATTTTGGCTACATCTTGCAAGATGAAAGACAAAAAGGACTTAAACATTATATTCCAGTTAGTAAAATGTCTTTTTCATAGGAGATTGGGTTAGTAATTCCAAAATGACTTTATATGCTTAATAGGATTAAAGAAATAACATATACATGGTGGGAAATGAGAGGTTTGTTTCTTGCAGCTCTAGAACGGAGTTACGTATAAGAAAGGAGGGAAGGCTAGAAATAAACCCCATGCAGTTGAAATAGAATCAGAGAGAGTACTATGACCTCATGCTTCTTCATACATACACAGATAAACAGATACAGATACAGTCTGTACACACATATACATCTCTGTCCACGAACATTGCCTAGAAGCAATAACACCCCGCTAGCAAAGAGCATACGGATTAGGGGTCTTTATACCAGTCCCCAGTGAAAGGAACCAGGATCCATGGAGAAATGGCTCCATTCAGGACTGAAGCTAGGTCTATCCCATGCACCATAAAGGAGTCACCGAAAGGAATTTACACTGGTCAACGCCAGAACAATTCGAGGAATAAAATAATGATAGTAAGAGATTATTATGCTCCACAAAATAAAGAAATAACCTTGACTCTATAATGAAGTAAACAGAAAGGAGTCCATGCTCTTCCTTATAGCAAGATTCCAATTAATTAATGTAGACACATGGTGGAAATAGAAAAATCACCGCTTGATAAATACTATAGTATTAACTGTTGCAGGCAAGAATAATCAATGGCTAAATTTTATGGTGAAAGCATGATGAGAAACAGTATTTGCATAACCTCAAAGTATCACCAAATACTTATTCATTCCAAAGGGGACGATAATAACTTTATACTGGAGAATGGCAAAAGCCACCAACTTAATGAAATAAATTTAACAACTAGTTACTATATGTTAACGTTAACTATAAAGAGACATTACAGCACCCAGAATCTCCTCAGTATGACTGACGCACCGAGGACACGTGTCTGTCATTCTCGTAGTCTTGATCAAATGCACAGCTGAAACTAATCATGAGGAAATGCCAGAAAAGCCCCAATGAGGCAGCATTTTACAACATAACTGACGAGTAGTCTCCAAAAGTGTCAATGTCATAAAAGACAAAGACAGAGAAACTGTCCCAGATTGAGAGACATCAGCATGACAACTAAATGCACTATGAGATCCAAAATGGGGGTCCCTGAACTAGAAAAAAAGACAATGGGTGCATAAGAACTGTCTAACCGTTCATTGTACTGGATCAATATTCATTTCCTGTTTTGATAACTGTATTATGGTGATGTAAGACATGGGAGCATCACAGAACTGCAGTGAGGGGTCTTGGGGGGGGGGGGTCTCTGCACTCCTGCATCTCTTCTCTAACTATGCTATCATTTCAAGGTGCAAGTTAAAAAAAGTTAGGGCTCTATCAAGTCCCAGTCAAAACATGTCCATAGACAATATTTACAATAACCATTTACTAGGAAAAACACTAAATGTCCATCAGAAGGTAAGTGGTTAAATAAAATATGTACATAAGATAGAACACTATTTCTAGGAATCCATGAATAAGAGCACAAAGAAGTATTCTATAAATCCATAAATGAAAGGATAAGGAAGCTTTATCTCTACCTGTATGGAATTATTCCAGAATGTACCACTGAAGAACGAGAGGAAAGAAGAGAGAGAGGAGAGAGCACGGAAGGGAAGCGGAGAGTAGATGAAGAGCTGTTGTGACGCTTCTGGCTGCTATCAACAATAATGTAATCGGTGATTATATCCCTATCCTTGCAGACAAGTCTTTTCCTATCAGTAGGGGAGAGGGTCATAAAACAGAATTGCTAAATCAAGGGGCATACATATTTTTTATTTTTATACCTATCAAAAAATTACTTTCCCGGAAGATGGTAGTAATTCAAATATACTTGGACGTACCAGCAATGTATCACATTTCCCCACAACCTTAGGAGCACAGGATCTCCTGGGGGAAGAAAATCCAACATACTCAGCAAAATACAGCATCTCATTTTAATTTGTGTTTCTCTGACCGTAAGGATGAAACTCTTTCATGTTTTCCTGCATTTCCTCCTCTATATATTGCTTATTCATACCCTTTGGAAATTGCCCAATTAAGCTGTTTCATTCAAGGAGCCCTTTGACATTATTCATTCATATATATATATAGATATATATATATATGAATACATATGAATAGATATGATTTTTATATATGACTTTATATGTTCCTATAAATAGAAATCATTCATACATACATACAAATTTTATATCTTTAAAAATCTTTGGGGTTTTTTAAAATACTGATTTGGGTGTTTCAGGCCATACAGAAATTTAAACCATTAAGTCATTAAATTAATCGAATCTTTTTGATTATGATACTGGAGACTGCAACTGCCATTTAGTGGACAGAAGTCAGAGGTTCTATACGTCTTCTAATGCATAGGTTTGTCCCATATAAAGAATTCCATATGTCCTGTATGAGTTCTCAATGTCTCACTGAACATTCAGGTAGATTTTAAAAAATATTAATAATATCTAGAATCTGCATCTATTTCACATATAAACACAATGCATTTTTTAAACAGTTTCAGGAATCCAACTTTTATGAAAAAGGAGGGGGGAAAAATCGCACTCTGTTGCACTGAGAACTTTACCAAGACTAGTCATCTGCTTGAGGAAAAGGCACATCACTAGGGAAGGGCATTCTGGGTATTTAAGCTAATAAGGCTATACATTTACAACCCGCCTTCTCTCCTCTCACATTCAGTGTGCTTCTAGATACACACATTCCTTGCATTTCCTACGGTATCTATGCCTGAACATTTACATTTTTAAAACATATTATTACCTTATCAAGATTTGGTTTTCCCCTTTATGTAAATTCTATTCAGATCAGTGTTGTTATTATGTGTACAGGTAGATTATATTATTTATGAATTTCACCTCAGAATAATAAAGGGTACAGTCCAATGTACTTGTTACACAAAAGGATCACGGAGCCTGCCAGGATCAGTACTGCCCTCAGATTACAGGAGAGTGAAGATTTCCCTAATTCCAGGTCTTTGATCTTCTTCTTCTCCTCCACTAGGATAAGGGTCGTCCTACAATCCCCCTACACAGTGAACCTTCTTCCCAAGACCCAGTGTCTCAGTCCCATCAGTGCTCTCCTCACACATCCAGTTCTAAGGCTCAACCAGTTGCCTGAAGTTACGTAGGCAGTAGGACAATGAAGGCATCAGAAATACAAACTCAAAGCACCATGTGTCCGGGTTTGCTCAACGAATACCCATCAGTTCTATTGTAATTTTTTTAATTACCATGTTAAAATTAACTTGATCAAGCATACTAAAATCTTTGTTATTTATTAAAAATGGTAAAAATATCAAAAGAGTAAATTAACCTATGCTTCAACCCCGGATGACCAAAAAAAACTATAAAATACGCTGACATTTTCTCATTCAAAGAAAATAAGTCTTTCTCTTCAGTAGCTATCATAAAATACTGACATGTGTTTAAGGAAAGCATCAAATTAAACTTTTTAGTTTTGCCATAAACTTTTCTTATCTAACCCCTTATAACAGAAAAGAAATTTATGGGCTAGAAAGCCCATCACTGCCTGGCACAAAGGATGAGCTGTTGATTCTAAAACATACTGTAAAGGAGATCCCTGACATACACATTAATTTGTACTTTTCCCAGCACAGTTTCTATCATGGGATTCTGTCAGTTTCTTTCTCAATGCATCTACACTGAGAAAAGCAGACAAGCATGTATGCACAGACATTCAACAAAAGAAGAAAAATACTAAAGAATGGGTCATTAGAACATAAATTTGTCTGGGTAGTTCATAACAATGGTTCAACATTGTATCTCTGCAAGGACACGAAAGACACTGTTGCTGAATGTTCAGGGTACATTCCAGGGTGAGAATTTGATAATCCTTAACTTTCCTGGAATAACGGCCAATGGCTCCAACCTATAGAAACTCTACAAGTTTTATAGGGCTCTTCCCATTGGTTAGATTCTTTTTTTTTTTAAGATTTTATTTATTTATCTGAGAGAGAGAGAGAGAGAGAGAGAGAGAAAGAGAGAGATCATGAGCAGGGGAAGGCATAGACAGAGAAGCAGACTGCCCACTGCCCATTAGTCCAACGCGGGACTCGATCCCAAGACCCCGGAATCATGAGCTGAGCCAAAGGCAGACGCTTCCCAGACTGAGCCACCCAGGTGCCCTCCGTTGTTTAGAGTTTCAATGGTTACTTCTAATTCTCCACTTTTTTCACATTAGATGTACAACACTAACTTTCCATTTCAGTGAAAAACAGCATTGTTCTCAGAGGAAACAAACTTTTTAGAATTATGTAAAATAGTGTTTTCTAACATTTAATTATAGACTGTATTTAAGGCTCAACCTGTCTTCTACTTGGTCATTTAATTTGATGATATTCAATTTTAAACTCTTGTTTTCTATCTAAATTCTTTTAAACTTTCTAGTTTCTAAACCAGCTTTATAATTATTGTATCACAAAACTGAATCTTAGAAACAATGAGATACTTTCCTTAATGGTTCCATGTCAAGTATGTTACCTGCAGGTCTTAGGATCAGAAAGTAATTGAAAATCCCAGTAAGTCCTTATCATCATTACCATTATCATCATCATCAACAGTAGTAGTATCAGTATTAGTGTGTGCAACACCTAAGCCATGAACTCCTCCTACATAGTTTGTTAGTACCTCATCAAAGCCAGGTCAGGATAACAAAAAAGAGAAGAAGTTCTCAAGTGGCACCTATGTTGTTTCCTAAATGTTCTTAATAAAGAAAACAGGAGAAAGGAGGGTCATTTGTCTAAAAGTATATTGAGAAACTAATTAATACACGGATCCTGACAAATAAACAAAATCTAGGGGCGCCTGGGTAGCTCAGTCGTTAAGCTGCCTTTGGCTCAGGTCATGATCAAGGGGGTCCTGGGATCGAGCCCCGCATCAGGCTCTCTGCTCAGTGAGAAGCCTGCTTCTCCCTCTCTCACTCCCCTACTTATGTTCCTCTCTCGCTGTCTCTCTCTGTCAAAAAATAAGTAAAATCTTTAATAAAAAAAAGAAAAGAAACAAAATCTGTATTTTGTCCCAAAGATTATAATCTACAGCAAAGATATCAAGTTAGCCCCCAGATAAAGTTCTCCCTTCTCCCTTATCAACAGAACCCCAATTCTATTGGAGCAACAATGTAACCAGTCCAAAACAACAATCTATTTCCTAGCTTCCCTTACAGAGCAGTCATACGATATGGTTCCAACCACTGGGCTATATACACACAGTCTTGAGTGGGACTTCCTGTAAATCTTCTTTAAAGGAGGGACAAAGTCAAGGGGCACTGTCCCTTTTGGTACTTCTTCATTTTTAGAAAATACATATAATGGCTGGACAGTAACATTCACTTTACACCATAACAGAAAGATCAATAAAACTGCAAAGACCTAGCAAGTACATCCTTAAATTGGTAAACCAAAGCCGGCAGCTTCCTAACGATGGACTTCACATGTTACATGGGAAAAATAAATGCCCCATCTTATTTAAGCCTCTACTTTTAGAGTTTTCTAGAACATGCAGCCTAACTTAATTTCTAAATGATGCAATCTATCAGAAAACAGAGATACAGAAGAAGTTCTATGAAAAGCTACAGAGGAAGATACCTGTTCTGACGGAGGCAGGGGAGAGTGGGGTCAAAGGGATAAACAGAGAAAGAAAGCAAACACATGACCCGGTTCATTCATTTGTTCAACTCTCCCGGTCAAGCACCATTACCAGAGCGAGTTCTTGAGGGGCAGCCACCCTGACGTGAGGTACAGACACAAGAAGAGATGGTTCAATACGGGGTTCCCTATATAGGGGAGCCATCCACAGCCATTTGGGGTTGTGTCTACAAGGCCTGGCATCCTTTTCTAAAACCCACAAAGGTGCTCTCCGGTCATCAAAGCCTGTATTCAAAGATGCCTTAAGGATTGGCCTCAGCCCTTGAGCTATAAAAACAGGAATAGAAATAATCATAGGGTATTTTGAATAGGATTTGCCTCCACAGATGAGGCTATCAGCCGAAAAGTGCAGTCGCATTTTACCTGTGCATCCTGTTTATTCTGCACAGTCACATGACCCAGTTTTCCATGATCACAGACAACCAGGCCTTAACGTGGTCTAAGATTGAAGCAACCCTTCAAACTGGCCCAGAGGACACCTAAGTGCACCTGTCTGCAAGGAACAGAAACAGTTAACACGTACAGTCTTGGTATCATGTACTACAGGTTGAAAGGTCAGATGGTTTTTTATTTCATTTATCACCAGTTATTAAACAATACCACTGAGTGACTAAAAATTAAGAAAGATTATGTTTCTTACACTTAGAGCATACAATGAGGGGAGAAAAAAAACACAAGAGTCTTTTTCTCTGTTGTCTAAACACACACACCAAGAATAAGTAGAATGTCTTTGAAACCAAAACAATAGGAAATCACTCTTGGCTGAAAGCACCAGCTCAGATCGTGCTGATTTCTTCTCTAATCCTGCTAAAGCAAGTTTCTGCATGCTTTCCGGGGCCTCCACCTATGGAGCTGTTAGGACAACAGCCAACACATATATTAAATTACGTAAGTATTCAATGCTATCAGCCAGCTGTTGCTGGTACATAATACACTGACCTCTTTCACTTACTCTCTTGCTTAAAATGGCAAAAACAAAGCGACTGTTGATGTAACTGTCATCATGAAATATGCAAAATACGATTCACCAAAAAGACTTTAGATAACTGCAAACTTGGTTTTGCATTCTGAAGTGGCTTACTACATCTGAACTGCTTTTTCTCCTTCTGATTTGCAAAATAAGTTACTAATCCTTCAACTGTGAATTTAACCATTCCCTCCTTTGGTTTTGCTTAAGTCAACCAGAAGTTCAACCCCAAAATACACTTTCTCCTTTATTTGCAATCACGTTTCTCCCTGGGATACAATACATAATAATCTCCCTGTATTCCCCTTCATCTCTGTGTTTTTCCTTGGCTAGGGGACAAGCAACCTAAAGCCTGTAACAAGGAATGAGCCAAAATCTGCTCTAACCTACATGACTCTTACCCTTCATTTTAGGGATCAACAGAGAGCTCTTCATTTAGGTTTCCGGAAAGCATGTTGTTCCAACACCATTATTTACTCCAGACTAGCTGATGGGGAAAAAAACATATAAAGTCCTTGCAACAACAGAAAACAGACTAAACAGAACCATGACTTAAGGCTTGAATAATACGAATCACACCTGGCATGATGATAAGACCTAACGCCTAAACAACTTCTCCAGAGAAATGTGGTCTTCAACAGTATCACTGTCCGCAGAGATCTTACTGTGTGACTCCCTCACAACGTCCTTTCTCAAGGTCACCTTACCCATGCTTCTGCTTCCTCCCCTGCAATAGCCATGCTGATTTTTTTTTAATTTGATGGCTTATCTGATGTTTTTTGCTCAGTCTGTGAAACTGAACAATTTGATACTCAAATGTAAAATAAATGTACAATACTAACATAGCTACATTATGTGTAACATACCTAACACAGAACAGTACACTCACAATGACATGCTGATGCACAGATAGAATGAGGCTAAACTCTCTTCCCCAAAAAGGAAGAATCAGTTCAATCTGACCGTACGAACATGTGTTGAGTAATTAGTTGCATGTCAAACTCAAAGCCAAACCCTACCAGGTTTTTATCTACAACTTTTTCTTCTCCTCTGACTCCAGATGAGATGCTTCAATTGAGCCAAGGGGCAAGGTCCTGAAGCTGGCCCAGTTCATTTGTCAGGGAGAACAAGGTCTTGCCATTCACAGCTGGACTTCTGCCAGCTTGACCAAGTGACCAGGCCAAGAAGTGACAAGAATTTCTATCCTACAATCCAGCAATGGCACAACTGGGTATTTACCCAAAGGATACAAAACTAATGATTCAAAGGGATACATGCATCCTGATGTTCACAGAATAGCAACAAAAGCCAAATTATGCAAAGAGCCCAAATGATGAATGGATCAGCCCAACTGATGAATGGGTAAAGACGATGTGGGGTGTGTGTGTGTGTGTGTACATATACATTAAATGGAATATTACTCAACCGTCAAAAAGAACATAATCTTGCCATTTGCAATGCTATGGATGGAGCTAGACTGTATTACACTGACCAAATTAAGTCAGAGAAAGACAAATACCATATGACTCCACTCATTATGGAATTTGGTGGTGGGGGGAGAAAAGCAAACCATAAAACTAAGACTCTTAACTACAGAGAACAAACTGAGGGTTGCTGGAGGGGAGGTAGACAGGGGGATGGATTAAATGTGTGATAAGAGATTAAGGAAGGCACTTGTGATGAGCACTAGGTGTTATAGGTAAGTATGAATCTCTAAATTCTACTCCTGAAACTAGTATTATATAAAATGTTAACTAACTGGACTTTAAACAAAAACTTGAAAGAAAAAAAAAAAAAGATTTCTGACACTTTTTACTACTTCTCTCTAGAAAGAAAATGCAGGCTAACAATGATAAACACAAGTTTCTTACCTCGCTTAGGACAAGGGTCAGGTTTCTTCCTAGTTTATAAGTAAAATATAAAAAGAAAAGAGCATGATTTCTGAAAAAGAGGCTCCTTTAATATGATATCTGAAAATCAGAATTCTGTCTCTCCTCTTTGCAAATATACAGGCTGTCTCCGACAAGGGATTCACAAGGGCCTTGGGGGACCATTCTTAGAAGAGTTGACAAGCAGTCTATTAATGATTTCTGTTTCCCAAGAAAAGGAAGATCAGAGGGTCAAAAACTCCATAAAAAAGAATTATCCTGAGGTCAGTAACCTGACCTCAAGACTCACAATCTAGTAGAAGGCCAAATATGTAAATGGACAATAAAATGTAATATTCAATAACAGATGTTTGTATGGGATCAAGAAGTAGCAGAGAATAGAGGATGATTAACTCTGTGGACCTTGGAGGTAAAGGGTGGGAATTAGAAGGGAGATGACCTTACAGATGATATTACTTTTGATATGAGTTCCAAAAGCTGAACAGGTTGCCAGGCAGGACTGTGTGTGTGTGTGTGTGTGTGTGTGTGTGTGTGTAAGGGCACACATGGGCATACAGGCCTGCATTTGGGAGAAAGGGGAGCCTATTCCAGGGAAAAGGAAGACCATATGCAAACACGAAATCCTATCATGTCGGGGAGAAGTAGAATTCTGTGAAGGAGTGGCAGGAAAACAAGTTAGAGAGGGAGGCAAAAAAGAGATTTTGTACAGAGACCTTGTCACATTAAGAGATTTAATCTTCCTCCCCGGGCTGGGAAGGACCCAGCCCAGGGTGTGAAGGAGGGCAGAGCACAGAGTGGCAGAAAAGCAGCGGAGAACAAGCCTGAGTTCTGCTGTGAAACGAAAAGCAAGAGAGAACGAGGACCCGTAACGACAGCGGTAACAACAGGCACGCAGGGAAAGGGCTCCCGCCAGATGTGTGTCTAGTTCATGGCACTCTGAGGAAACATGAGAAAACAGAGGTTCGCTGCAAGTTCCCAGAGAACGTTTACTACCACGTAAGGACCGTAACGCTAATTAACATCAAACAAGAAAAAAAGAGGAAGGAGAAGGCTCAGAGGAGAAGGAAAAGGTAATTTTTTAAAAAAAGATTTTATTTATTTATTTGTCAGAGAGAGAGTGCACAAGCAGGGGGAGCAGCAGGCAGAGGGAGAAGCAGGCCCCCCTCTGAGCAAGGAGCGCAATGTGGGGATTGATCCCAGAACCCTGGGATGGATCATGACCTGAGCCAAAGGCAGATGCTTAACCAACTGAGCCACCCAGGGGTCCCAGGAAAAGATATTTTAGAAGTAAAGGAATCAAAGAAAACTCAGAGACTATCTAAAAGAGGACAGTGCAAGCCAACAGGACAGGCAACAGGAGGGGACACAGCAGCTGGGGAAAAGGTTCCGTGCGATAACCAGATGTGTCTGGGAGTCATCTGAATAGAGAAGGCCGGGAAGCGGTGGGATGCACAGGTCTGGATCTTGGACAGGGAGATAAGGGTCGGAAACAGAAATGTGCAAGTGATCAGCACACAGACAGTATCTACACAAGTGAAGGAGATGAGGGGGGAAAATGATAGGAGGAAATGTAAACTCATGTCAGTACAGCGCTGTTCGGAAACCCACACCTGGTCTATGACACATACTCAGCCCAATGGTCCAAAACTCCAAACTAACATTCCATACGGAGGGAAACTTTCTGGCGAGCAGGGAAGACTGAAGCCATGAGGCTGTGAGTGATAAGATCACACAGGGCCACCGGTGGCTGCCACGGACAGTTTAAGCAAGGACCTAAAATACACAATGAACCAAAGGCATCTCATACAACTAGAGAAGCCAGAACTAAAACAACTACGTTAAAAAAAAAAAAAAAATCCACAATGTACAGTATAAGAAACTAGTTTAACAGAACAACTTGTGTCACCTGACCTATGTTTTGCAAAAGGCCCAAACTAAAGCCTACTGTTACTTTTGTCTTTCAGTGCCAATTATTTTTATTAGAAAAAGAAAAAGATAACTGATTGCTAATAAATCTAGGTTAACAACAGAATCAGTCAAGTTTTTTATTTCCTTATAAGCTGGATAATTACTAACTGAAAGGCCAAGCACTTCTCTGTTCTTCCTAAATTAGTTTTAAAACATTTCACAAATCCAGTTTGAAAGAATACTATCCCAATGAAGAACTCCAGGTTAAATCTACGTAAAGCAAAAAATTCATTTCATAATAAGAATGACCGTCCATTAACTTCTATGTTCTGTCAACAAAACATCCTATACCCAAAAGATATTACTCAAAGTCAACACTCTGTCTCAACACAAACTTTTCCTCTTTGTTCACTCCTCCTTATATCCTAACTGTTCTTTCGAGTAATTTCACTCAGATGTCTAAACCATCCCTTTAACATTACCATTTATTTCTATAGCAAAGGTGGTTCAAAGAACTAAGTGATTCTTGTCTACCCACTATCAGCATGGCTAAACCACACTGCCCATTTGGGTTAATAATGCCCAAGGTCAAACAGAGGTTGACAGTCCATGATCAAAGCAAGCTGGCTATTCTTTCTGTCATTTATATAGAACACACAAGATGTGTTTATTTTTACCAGCCTCTGAATGACCTCCTTTAGGTGGCACAGAAAAGATCCCACATCTCTATAAAGCATTAACCAAAGGAGTTTTCTTATTCAATACTCTCATTAAGAGCAAATTTTATTTTTTTGAAACTTTTGATCTTTTTCATTTATTCAAGAGCCCCTCAAGTTAAAGGCCATATTGTCTAAATCAAATTGGTGTAATGAATAAAACAAGGACAGGGCAACTAGCAAAGGCTCAAGAAGAAAGAGTATACATCCAACAGGCCGCCATCACAAAATATGGGGCTCATTAGCGACTTTTTTCAAAACTACTGAAGGCAACAGCATCTAAGATTTCAAGTTCAAAAGGCAGCCCCTCCCCCCACAAAATCACTCAACTCCATTTTCACTACTAACACTCCTACTCCTTATCAAGCTGAACACTAGTAACACAAACACTGTAAAAACCCTCATAATCCGATCAACTAGAAGAGAGCCAGTATAAAGCACTGAGCAGCCCAGCCTACAGACAAATACAGACGGCCATCTTCCTATCCCGTATGCTACTTTGCCTAGATTAGGAAATTATTTAAAGATGGAATATTTTATCATCAGCACTAGTTATAAAATGAAGACTTCCAAGTAATTTTAAGCCAATATTCTCTTTGGCCAGCCTTAAATAAAACTCCCCACAATACACAGCATGAAGTTTGACCACCACCACCACCGGGGTCGGGGGAAGGGGGGCAGGAATCAGTCCATGGCTACCTTGTCAGGATTACACAATTCATGGATCTGAATCAAGGAGATCAATGATTCAAGAATTTTGATACCAATGGTATCAATCACATAAAAGAGGGTAAATCCCTTAAAGTTATCTTTCTTCGTTCCTGTTAAAATGAGATGGTTGACTGGCTGGTGGCTCAACAGAGAGAAAAATGAGATGATAAGTGATTAAAGACAAACTATTAAATACCAGACATACACTGGAAGAGACAAAAAGGCAGAAGGTCAGAAATGACGACACTCAGGAAATGAGTGGCAAAGTGACGCCATCATTATTTGTGCAAGATCTAGGCTCACCTTTGTGAATCTCTAAATTTGAGCTTAAGGGATTAAGTGAAGCAGAACAAGGAGAAGGGAAATAGTCCAACAGACTCTCCTAGAATTTCAGTGTTGTCTCACTACATCAGACTCTCCTAGAAATTCTGTGTCGTCTCAATACGTTAAAAAGAACCCAGGTGAGAGAGGAGGCTGAAGGGAAAGGATACAGCGTAACGTAAGGTACGTGAGAGTTTACAAAGTATCCATCTTCATTTTCCTTTGTTACGGGATGGTGATGACCAGGGAGAAGGCATCGGAATGAAGGGAAAAACTTGACAAGAGACGGTTATCTATCACTGAACGTCCCTAAATGTACACATGTCGCTTGAATTTGACATTTTCTCAGTGCTAATTGTTATTGTGTCTTTTAGCAGATTATACTTATTCTGGAAACAAAGCAAATGCTAACATAGATGTTCTGTTAACAAGAACTAGTTGTGATTATCAAAAGACTTCAAAACCATTAAAAAAAAAAAAAGAAAACATTTAATCACCTGTAACCCTGTTTTTACACTTTCTTTCAATCAAGCAGAAGAGCGCATTAAAGGAACCTATGCTGGCCGGCACCGGCTCTGCAGTGGTTCAAATGACAGCTCTCTGAAGGGGTCACTTCACCGAATCATTCGAACACCAGGTCATTACTGAGAACCACACTCACTGCCCGGTTCATGTACATAACAAAACCCACTGACACAAGCTATATTTTAGGTTCTAAATAAACTTTGAGAAACAGTCTAGCAGCACAGCCATTAGTTACATTACAAAATGGAGAATCCGAGAAACTAAATTCTTTGGATTCTGTACTGAGGGGGTATCAGCAGCACCAAAATATCTTTACATCTTATTTACCCTTCTCAGAGGGAAAGAGTAGATAACCCGGGGACATGACAGACTTCTCGGGAAATGAAAAGCATTCTTTCGAAACGAGCAGCATCTAGGAATCCTCGTTTGCAGCTCGCGGTCACTCCTCCTCCTCCTCCTCCTTCTGACCACAACTCAACTCCCCTGTGCCCACCCTGCAGCACCTCCACCGCTTCTGCTTCCCACCACAGTGCCAGTAAGAACTCTTCTCCGTTCCTTCTGTAGTTTCTGACTTGAGGATGCCATCCCATTCAGCTATCACTTCTACGCAAAAAAATATAAAATCCTTATCTCTCAGTCCTGGTCTCTGATAATGGCCTACCTGACAGCTTTTCCTGGGAAGCACAGCAACAAAATGGTTAGACACAGTGACTCTGGGCTGCCTAGGGTAAAAGTCCCCACTCCCACCTTTATGACCAGCCTTAGAGAACTTCCTCTGGAAAAGAGACGCTTCGTCTGTAGAAGCAGAATAAAACTGTCACCTGCAAGTCAGGGACAGACTGTGAGAATTGCGCTGGGTGATGCCCAATTAAGGACAGCATTTCGGACGCACCCGGCACTCAGAAGGACTCGATAAGGATCAAACAGGACCATCACTTTATCGGAGCACTTAGCTGTGGCTTCAAATAACGGCCTGTTCGAAACCAAAACACGTCTTCCCTCCAGCTGCACTCGCCATTGGGCACTCCCCACTGCATTCAAGCCGCGGGTCTCGGAGTCATACTTCACAATGTTGAAAGTAGAAAGAATTCTTCCTTCTTCAGTCAACTCCTTCCTTCCAAATCCAAGTGCCTCTCCAGGAGATGAGGCCAACAGCCCCTCCACTAGCACAGCTCATCCCCGCACCCAAGCATCCTTCGCACTGCTCCAGGAATCAATCCCAAGAGACCAAGGGAGCAAACACAGCTAGAAAATGAGTATTTCTTTTAAATTACTTTGTATAGTAGTATAACAACAAAAAATATTACTGCACAGGTAAAAGGAGAATGGACAGATTTAAAAATAACAATAATAATAATGGTACTGGGACAATGAAACTGTCCCTACATTGTTAGGAGAAAAGATCTGAAACATGTACAGATGCTAGAGGAAGAAATTACACACTTCTGGAGGGTCAAAGGACACCTAAATACCTTATTCACGAACTGGAAAACTCAAAATGTAGAAAGATGCCAATTCTCCCCTCAAAGTCATCAAGATAGTCTCTCTAATGACAACCAGAATCACAAGAGTATTTTCCTTGAACTTCGAACCTGGTATTAAATTTATATAGAAGGGCAAAGGACCGAGAAAAGCCAAGACACTCTTGATATCTACCAAATATTTTGGCTTAGTATGAATCTGTATTAATCACTGACTGTGTACAATCATGCCAGAATAAAGAAAGAGGTCAACGGAACCAGAGAGAGTGTCCAGGGACAGACCCAAACATCTATGGACACTCAACACGACAGAGTGGGCAATACTCAGAAAAAAAGGAAAAGAATGGATTTTTAAGAAACAAGAAAAGATACTGAAGAAATTCAGTGATTACATGGAAATAAAATAAAATTGGACCTTCTTGCTGGGACAACACCACAAAAATTAACTCTAGATGGATTACAAATTTAAATGTAAGAAGTAAACACCATGAGACATTTAGATGACAATACTAGAGAATATCCTAACTTCAAGACAGAGAAAGTCTTCTTAAATAGTAAGAGCACAGACTCAAAAGAAAAAAATAAATTTTAACCCAGAATTTCTCTTCATCCTAAGATACCATCAAAGAAAGTGAAAAGACAAGTCACAATTGATGTTTGCAGCCTGTATAACACGGAAAGACAACTCAACAGGAAAAAATATTTAAAAAGCCATTTCACAAAAAAAGTAAGTCCAAATGGCTAATAAACATATAAAAAGATGCTCAACATTTTTAGGAGTCACAGAAATGCAAATTAAAACCACAGTGAGATATCACCTGTATCACAAGACTACAAAAATTTAGAAATCCGACAATATGAAGAGTTGGCAAGAAAGCAGAACAACTCCACACATCCCTTACTACTCAGAGTAAACACTGGCACGCCCGTCCACGAGAAGGAGCTTGACATTACTAAAGTCTGAACACACACACGCCTGTGACCCAATAATTCAACTCTTAGGTACATAAACTAAAATAACTCTTGCACAAGCACACCAGAAAACACGTTCAAAATATTCACAGCAGAAGTGTTCATAAAAGCAAAACACTGGGAAAACTCTGATCAGTAGTAAGACGAGTAAATGGTAACAAATTCATCCAGTGAAATGTAAGAATGACCAGTGATCTCACATCCATCAAAGGATAAATCTAAAATCCTAATGAGGAAAATGTAACTTCTTACAGTAAAGCACAGTAAAGCTTCATTCTTTATCAGATAAAGTCAAAACAGTATAATCTTACAAGTCCAACTCCTACTCCTTTTGATACATACCAAATATTTATATTAGGGAATTTTTTTAAATGGATTTCCTGAACTTATCTTCACTTATATTTAAAAAAACAAACAAACAAACAAAAAAACAGGAAAAAAAACCAACTTCCACTTACTTAATTGAGTTTCTAAAGTGGTCTTCAGCTGGGTTTTTTACAGTACAACTATTCAGGAGCCATAAATCTGCGTCTGATGCATTTTCTATTAAAAAACAAATATAAAATAGAAATTTCAGTATCACACTTAATCACAGCTTACTCGCACAGCACTGAGACAGACAGAGACCGTGGCAGTCACGTAAACCCATAACTGCCTGACACAAGGTGCCCACTAGACAGCATGTGGAAATATGTGTGAGAAATATAAAAATGTATACCCTGTGCTGTATCTTTTCATTTAAAATATAAAGAAAATAAGCATTTTCTTCCCTTATATTCAATACTTGAGAGTATTTTATTTTCTTTTATTTTCAAAGATGCTATTTGTTTATTTGACAGACAGAGATCACAAGTAGGCAGAGAGGCAGGAAGAGGGAGAAGAAGAAGCAGACGGTCCACTGAGCTGAGAGCCCGATGGGGGGCTCAATCTAGGACCCCGAGATCATGACCTGAGCCGAAGGCAGAGGCTTTAACCCACTGAGCCACCCAGGCGCCCCAATACTTGAGAGCATTTTAAAACTTCCAAAAACTGAAGTGGAACCGGCCTCACCTTCCTTCTGAGTAGGCAAACTCATTGCTCCCTTTTGGACTGTGTCGGTATGTTTCAGGCACAGATATTTTCATATACCAAATATTCTGCAGCCTAAGAAGTTATTAAAAATATACTTTGTCAGGGCACCTGGGTACCATCCTAAGATACCATCAGTGGGTTAAAGCTTCTGCTTTCGGCTCAGGTCATGATCCCAGCGTCCTGGGATCGAGCCCCGCATCGGGCTCTCTGCTCAGCAGGGAGCCTGCTTCCCCACTCTCTCTCTCTGCCTACTTGTGATCTCTGTCAAATAAGTAAATAAAATCTTTAAAAAAAAAAAAAATAAAAAAATATATATATATATATATATATATATATATATACTTTGTCTTCCCTGAAAAAGTTAATGATTTACCTCAAAGTGAAACTTTCATTCCTCTCACCAATTTGATCAAATATTGTTCTGTATGTGGTCCCCCCCAACCCCTACCGCATCCGCAGGGACACATTCCAAGACCCCCCAGGGGATGCAAGAAACCACAGATAACAGGGAACCCTAAAGATGCTATAGGTTTTCCTGCACATACAGATCTGTGATAAAGTTTCATCTACAAATTTGGCACAGTAAGAAAATAACAGTAATAATGAAATAGAACAATTATAACCACATACTCTACAAAAAAAAACTTATGTGAACAGGTATCTCTCTCTCTCCCTCTCTCTAAAAATACCTTATTGTACTCTGCTCACCCCTCTTCCTGTGCTGCTGCGAGATGGTAAATGCCTGCGTGATGAGAGGATAAGACATCTATGTCAGGAAACGAAGGAACGTGAACACATGCACTGGGATGCAGCGGCACGCCGCTACTTGACCTTCTAGCAATATGGCACGGGGGTGGGTGGAGGGGGGTCACCTGCTTCTGGACTGTGGTTGACCGCAAGCACCTGAAACCGCAGGTAAGGGAGAGGGGCCGCTGTACTGTGATAAACTCACCGGCAAAGCAACCAATAACCGCAACCCATCCAGTTTATGAAAGGCCTTTGTAAACGCCTCATGTGTTCACTGCTATCCCCACTACCTTGATGCCTAACGGGACACACTCATTAAAACGGGACGACCACAATGAAAGGAAAACCAAAACTGAAAACCGCAGCACCTTCCATGTATGCCGATGTAGGAGCAGAAGCTAAGGTCAGCGACATGAAGAACCAGGAGGACAAACGGATGTCTGCACGCACACTCTCCTCCTGGGAGGGGAACCTCAAGTGACAGCATGATGCCAAATGGAGGGCGAGCACATCAAAGCTTCTGGTGAACTGGCAAAAATTTTTTTCCAAACATTTGATTATAAAAATCGTGAAATATTTTTATAGAGACAAGAACAAAAAATCCTTGAATCGACTAAAGACAAGGGAAGGTGCTTATTACTATTTATCCCTCCTAACCTGTCTCACTCCTCCCATTCCTATCCCCTAGTCACACCTCACGGTCTAGTTGCCCTCCCAACAGCCAGAGTGATCCTTTCCTTGAGAAATCTGGCCAAGTCACTTCCCTGCTCAGACTCAGAAATGATGGGTACTTACGTCCCTCCCCTATTTCCCTTCCAATCATTCCCCCCAATGGCACCTGAAGACATGCCTCTAATCTCAAACTTCTGATGATTTCCAGTGGTGTTTGAGGACTTTCCAGATTCCAACCACCTCCCCCACGTCAATATTAACTTCTCCCTACCTTCATCTGTCCAGCCACACCAAACCACCCGAAATCCCTAAGGCCTACACTACTCTATCCAGCTAGAGTATCTTTGTTTCCTACCTACCTGGCTCACTCCTCCTCATCCTTCAGCTGGAGCCTGAGGTCTGCAGCTACCTCTTCTCTGCACTCCCACGGCAGACTGGGCATAGACTGTGCTAGCACATTACACTCTGTACTACAATAACTCATTTTTCCAGGCTATTTAAAAGATGCTGAAGACAACATTTTTATCTGCTGCTCTCTGAATGTACAGGGCCTAGCACAGTGATGGGCACAGAAAAAGCATTCAGGGCGCCTGGGTGGCTCAGTGGGTTAAGCCGCTGCCTTCGGCTCAGGTCATGATCTCAGGGTCCTGGGATCGAGTCCCGCATCGGGCTCTCTGCTCAGCAGGGAGCCTGCTTCCCTTCCTCTCTCTCTGCCTGCCTCTCTGCCTACTTGTGATCTCTCTCTGTCAAATAAATAAATAAAATCTTTAAAAAAAAAAAAAAAGCATTCAGACATCCTGGGACGACAAATGAGCACACGTATGTTCAAGAAGAGAGAAGGGTGAGCGCTAACGTGGGACGGCACGCATACGGGACTTCCACCATCTGTTAAAGCTCTGCAGGCAATGCTAATCTTCAGGAATAAGCTTCAAGAAAGTTGCCAGTTTATTTAATAAATACTTAGGGCTGAGACTTTATCTTGCTCACAGCTATACACCCAGCACTTACTATGTACAGCCCCGGGACCTGGTAGGTATCCGTTAAACATGAACTGAGTGAACGCTGAACTGTGAAAGACGACGCTGAACTATGAGCAGCGTGTGGCACAGATAAGGAAGGGTCATGAATGTCTGACCAACAACAGGATAAAAATTAAATAAATAAAGACTAGGCAGTTACTTAAAATAAACAAATAGGGGCGCCTGGATGGGTCAGTCAGTTATGTGTCCAACTCTTGGTTTCAGCTCATGATCTCAGGGTCGTGAGATCAAGCCCCACGTCAGGCTCCACACTCAGCTCAGAGTCTGCTTGAGATTCCTGAGCTCAGCATGGAGCCTGCTTGAGATGGTCTCTCTCCCTCTGCTCCTCTCTCTGCATGTGCTCCCTATGTATGTGCGCTCGCTCGCTCTCTCTCTCTCTCCCTCCAAAATAAATAAATATTTTTAAAAATTAAAGTTAAAAAAAAAACAAAAAACAGCAAAAACCTAAAAACGGAACTATCTGTGCCAGATGCCAGCTTTGTATCCTGGCACATTCTTCTACTCAACCCAGCAACCTCTCACAGTACAGATAAGGCTTACAATACAATACATACCACAACAAAGTCCTCTCGAGGAGAACTCCAGCAGTAAGTAAGGCGAATTATTCTACTTTGTCTGAAATGCTGTCAATGTTGGAACGTACAGACTTTCAAAACAAACTGAATACTATGCTTGGTGATCTAACTGCCATCAACAGGGATCCAATGAATATACCAAAATGCCTATAAAATTACCCAACTTTTTGACCACCCCTCAAAAGAGAATGTCCTTTCCAATGAACACAAGAGTTTCTTAACCAGTTATTTCCAAACTCAGTTTTCTGTTAGTATACCTTAACTTATTATTGTCAAAACACACGATCTACAAGCAAAAATCAGTCAGTAAACCACCATAACACAATGAGGATTTACTATACGCCAGGCTCTCCTCCAGGCACAGGGGAGATGGCTGTGAGAAGAGTTTATATCCTCAAGGAGTTTAGGTCTTGAGGAGGAAGTCTGATGAAAACAAACAACAGAAAAACAAGGTAATTTCAGGTACTGGTCAATGCTATTAAAATGATAAGAGATATTAATGGACAAAGAATAATTAGGTCAGAAGAGTTGAGACTCAAGTAAAAAAACACCATGCAAAGACCATGCAAAAACCAGAAGAAAGAGCATTTTAAGAAGAAAATCCTGCAAGTATAGAGGCCATAAAGTAAAAGTGAACTTGTCATGCTCTAGGACCAGAGAGACCAATGTAGCTGGACTAGACACTGGGAAAGCGGGGACAGAAAGGTCGGAGAGGCAGGCAGCAACCAGAGTATTTGGCAAGTTAAGAACTTCACACTGTATTGTAAAATTACAAAAACTCACCATTGGGTTTCAAACACCTAACTGCTACTTTGGAAAGCCCATTCTAGAAGTGCCAGGAAGACTACGGATGGGGCAAAAGTAAAGACAAATGGGGAAAAAGTAAAGGCAAGAAAACCAGTTGGAAGCTGACGCACGGGTGTAAGAAGGAATATGTGAAAGAACATGGAAAGTTGCGATGGCAAAAGCAAGAAGGCAAATGGGGGCCTATTTCGGAGGCAGAATCAAGAGAATTCACTGACAGATGAGAAAGGAACGGTGCAAGGAGGCATCAAGTAGGATTCCTAAGCACATGGAAGGAATCTGGGCCTGAGCCTCAGTTGTTTGTGGCGCCATTTACTGAAATGAGGAAAGTTTAGAAAGAAACAGATTTGGGGACAAGAGAACCAACAGGGCTCTTGGGGGCAGGGGACACACTCTGTCTGAGTCCCTATTAAATATCCAACTAGAAATACTGATTGGCTTGGTATAAAAGAAACAGAAGCTCAGGCGAGTCTTTCAGGCTGCATAAACAAATGTGAGAATCAAAACCCTACAGAAAATACCTGAATTTACAGAAATGGATGAGCTCACCTAACAAGGAATTACAGGAGGAAAAAAGGAGGACAGAGAAAGCAGTGGAAGACAGAAAGATCTTGCAAAGAAGGGAAAAGGGTATTGGAAAGGAGCAGCACATAAAGAGCATTTAAAAAAAAAATAGAAAACATGGTGTTACAGAAATCCAGAGAAAAAAGTATTTGAAAAAGGAACAAACAATTATGTTATATGTTGAAAGTTCGAGAAGGATATCTGCATCTCTGTGCCAACCCACAATCACTCAAAGGCCCTGCTTTACTAAGTAACACAGAAAACAAACACTACAAAAGGGGAGAGAGGAGGAACTGTATATGGCTGTTTGCCAATAAAGAATGCAGACTCTTTATTGTTTTGCCCCCTTACAAACACATTTTCTGGGTTTTCAGATGCCAACACCGATCAGAAACACTATTGACTTAGTAATAGCTCTTCAAGAGGCGTGGAAAACTGCAGTCACGTTCTTATCAACTTTAAGCTACATCCCAACCTCAAATATTAAAATTCACAGGGTAGGAGTGAATGGCACTTGAAATAGAAAGAAGCTAGTTTGCGTGGCTGCCATCTAGAACAACCAAGGAATGCCAGAAGACCTGCCTTCCCAGGACCCCATCACCCAAAATTAAATAAATGTTCAACCATACTACCACTGGTGGATGACTTGGTTATCAGATTAAATACCTGCAAAGAGAAAGTTAAACCTTATGGTCTGGCTTTAATCGGAGCACTCATGTCAAGTTCTCCAGTGCACTGGACAAGAAGCAGTTAGAGAAGAAGCGGTTAAGAAAAAAGCACTAGGCGGAGGGGCTAGAATGAACCAGCGAAGGGAGGGGCAGTCAGAAGACACCCAGCTTGGAGGCTTGAAGAGGATCCAAGAAAGATGTCTACCTTTCTGGGATGTGGCCTCCAGCACAAATAACCTGATATGCAGATGAAAATCATCTGCACATCAGTCAAATATCGCCAGTGTCACAGCTGCGACACCAGGGCTGGTCTGGAAAGGAACAAACATCGGGCCAGCTAGATGGAATCTGGGCACCAAGACCAGACAATTTTCAGGCTTCCACTATGACAAACAGTGCTGTAATGAATAGTACGGAGAAAATACCATCTTGTGTTGTTCCCAGATTACCTTTGGAATCAAGTCCCAAAAGGTGGGATTGTTGTCCTAGGATAAACTCATATGTCATCCCATTACCCTTTCAAACTCCTCTCCAAAAGAGTGTGCCACCTTGCACTTCTGTGAGCTATGCACGAGAATGCCCACGGAGTGTGCTATCAAACCTCTGTACTTATTCCAATCTGCCAAAAAACTGGATCCAGGGAGGCTTTAATACGCATGTCTCTTATTATGAATGACTTGAACATAGTTTCATATATTTCAGGGTTATTTGCAATTTTTGTTAATGTTTTCCATTTGTTCATGTCTTTTGCCCTTTTTTTTCCCTCGGGTCAAACAGTCATTTTTATCTCAAGTTTTAATTACTAATAAATACACACACACACACACGAAATATTAATTCTTTGTCTATGATGCATTACATTATTTTTTCCAGTTTTTCAATTTTTTATAGACTATCTTTGTATATTCTTATTTCCAGGATATCAGATTCAACAACATCTTCTCTTACTGCTTCTGGATTTTGAGTCATAATTAGCAAGTTTCCTCAATTCCCAGATTACTCAGGAGTTTGCCAATGTTTTCTCCTAATACACATATGGTTTTACATGTAGATCTTTGATCTGTTAGGAATTTATAATGATACACATTGATCTCACTCAATTTTTTAAATGCAAAATGAAATAAAACCTCATATTCTCCTATCACACTGGAAAATATTAGAAGGTATGATATTATTTAGTGTTAGTAAAGGAACAGAGAAACTGGCAACTTTGCTGATAACAGTCTACACTCATGAAACTCTTTGGAATGCCAATGTGGGAAAAGCTCTCAAAAATTTAAATGTGCATCAGAATTTCTCTAAGACCTGCTTGTAGAGCTACTTGTACCACACACGTGCGTATTTACAGACACACATATATGTACACATACAAATATACACACATACACAGAGACCAATAATCAATTTAAAATCTCAGTGAACATTACTGACAAAGCAAAAAATCCAGAAAGCCTACATATCCATTATATGGAAAATGTTTCAATTAATTATGAGACTGCTAAAATACTCTGAGCTGTCTAAAAAGCAAGATACACCAGTAAATGCTGATTTATAATAATCATTGTTAAGTCATCAGGTAAAAGACAGCAAGGTACAGACAGGAGATCTTGTTATTTGTTTTTTATGAAGGGAAATTCCATTCTAAGGAAAGAAAACTTCTGGAAGCATATACATGACACTGAGGTGTTTGCCCTTGGGAGCCAGATGAAGGGCGAGTTGTTCATGTACTCCTTTCATATTCATTCTCTCTTCTGTCTTCAAACTTGCATGGACGTTCCTTTTATAACTGTATAAAGTGTAATCCTGAGGAGGGGCACATGAATATTTCATTTATATCCATCTGTACGGCTTGAATTTCTTAAAGTATGTATTGCTTTTGATCAAACCTTTTAATTTTTTTTAAGTTTCCTTTTCCAGAGAGCTTAGAATCAATAGTGTTCTTTCATTTTAAGGTGAGAATATAAGAAGCTATTCCCCTGCTGGGATCCATCATGAAAACAGTGACCTGATATACATTTTCTGAGAGACTTCTTTCCCCACTGCTAAAAGCTTTTATACTCACTGAACCAAAGAAAATGATGGTCATTGGCATACCACCTACTTTGAGTGTGAGGAGAGAAAAACAAACCACTATTTGTTTTAATCAAAATGCATTACTTTCCAAACTATTTCTTTATATACACAAGAAAAATTGCTTTTAAATCTAAAGTAATAAAAATCTGATTAGCAGTAATGACAATAGCTAGCATTATTGAGTACGTATCATGCATCCAGCAATGAGCCAAGCAGATCATACTCACTTTTTTCCCCTTAATCTTCCCAATTTGAGGTGGGTTCATTTTTACTCTAATTGTAGACAAGGAATCTAAGACTTAGAAAGGAAAAGTAACTTGCCTAAAATCACACAAAAAGAGGTAGGGGGCCCAGGATTAGAACTCCAGACAAACTGACTCCAGAGACTATAAACTTAAGGAAATTAGAATGCCTCATTAGTGGCTCTTTGCCTCTTGATCAAAAATAATACAGACAATATCTAAAAACAAAATAAAGAAGTATTACATGGCCTTGAGGTTGCCTCATGATATTTCTAAGACAGCTAATAATCAGGCTTCAAAAGGAACTGTTTGGTTATTTCCAAAATTTCCAAGATCTTGAACATGTCAGCTCTTGGCCTTCTATAATCCGTGGGAGACATGCAAATAAAGAGAGAATTAATGATGAGCACAGGATTGTTACTCCAAAGCACAGGCTGACTCTCACAGCGACCGATCTCCCCATCTCCCTGCAGGCTTGCGCATAATGGCCACATTACAGAGGAGATGGCCATGGTTCGGTCAACACTACTCAGAGCACAAGGTTTATCTTACACAACTGTTCCACTGCACAGTCACCTAGAGGGGCAGCAGGAAACGGGGAGAGGAGCCTATTCGTGGATTTAAGTAAGGCAGTTAAGCAAGCTTATGCCAAAAAAAAAAAAAATTCACTAAGAACAAAATGAAGGGGGGGGAATGTTGATTGTTTTAAACCCCGCAAGCATTTTGAGGGAGTCTCTTTACCACAGAAGTCTGGAAGACAAGTTGAAACAGTTTAAATGTCCATTATGCTTAATCATGCCCAGAGAGTTGTATTTTTGTGATACAAATCACTGGACGCCTACTACAAACTCAGAGAATACAGTATGCTTTAGTAAGAGAATTTAAAAGCACCGTTAAGGTGCACATTTAAAAATAATTTCTTAAAAGCAGTAAAAGGAAAAATAAATTTCTGCAGAATGATTAATATTTTTCCTCTTCATCCCATTCGTTGTTCTCCATTGCAACTGTGTAATGCAAAGAATGCAGTAACCTTGTTTGCAAAATCTGTTTTACAAAAGCAATTAAAATGATCCATGAGGGGAGCACCTGGGTGGCTCAGTCGGTGAAGCATCTGCCTTTGGCTCCGGTCATGATCCCAGGACCTTGGGATCAAGCCCCACATCGGGATCCTTCTCCCTCTGTCCTTCCTTCCCCCAACCCCTGCCAGGCTCATGCGTTCATTTTCTCTCTCAAAAAATAAAATAAAATAAAATAAAATAAAAGCTTTAAAAAATATCTCCATGAGATATCCTGCCTTTAGCCAGCTAGGGTTAGAGCAGTAGGAGGATGAGAAGAATAAAACGGAGAAGGAAAAGGAGGAAGAAGGAGGGGAGAAGAAGGGAGAAGGGAGAGGAGAAATGAAAGAAAGAGACGAACTATCTCTAGTCCCCAGTCGGAAACAGGGCAAGACCTGACCGTGTGGAGGGTTGGGGACTGCCCAGTGTGTTTTTGGGTGGAGCACAACACAAGATCCTATGGGGAAGCACTTAGTCCCAGAGATGACTTGTATAATAAGTTTGTTCTTTTAGAACAGTCCTGCTGAGTGTTTCACAGAAATAAGATGAAGCCAAGGGTCAGCTTGAACTCTGTTTACTGTATGAAGGAAAAAGAACATGTTTTTTTCCTTTTAAGTGACAAATAATAGTGGCAAAACTCTACCAATAACTATTGAAAACTAATTACATAGCTAAGTAGGACTGGCCAAAATCAAAATCCGAGTGCAAGACAGACCTTTTACTTACTATGTAGAAAAGAACACTGCTAATACTCCCCCATCCTCGGGGTGCCTGGGTGGCTCAGTGGGTTAAAGCCTCTGCCTTCAGCTCAGGTCATGATCTCAGGGTCCTGGGATCGAGCCCCACATCGGGCTCTGTGCTCAGTGGGGAGCCTGCTTCCCTCCCTCTCTCTGCCTGCCTCTCTGCCTACTTGTGATCTCTGTCAAATAAATAAAAATCTTAAAAAAAAAAAAAATACTCCCCATCCTCATTCCAAATTAAATTGCTCTGTTGATCCTGACACATAATTAGCTCAGAAGTCACTCCACCTAAGGCATCCCTAACAAGGTATCTATGTCTACATGTTAAATAGGTTTATAAACTAAGAGCCAGTATATGAACCAATGGACATGTGAGGGCACTTCATGATCCGGTCACTATCCCGCTCCCCAAAACCCTGCCCATCGTGCCCATCCTGCAGGCTGCCGTTCCTGCCACATGGGAGCTTTTAAGCCCTCAGGCCTCATGAGTAAATGTCAAAAATTAAGAAGACCAAAATCTAATAGGGGGAAAAAAAAAATGGGCAGAGAATATGAACTTCAGAGTTCACGTAGAACGGAAACACATGTGGCTCTTGAGCATACAAGAAGAGATGATCAATCCCATTCTTAAAATAAGTAAAAGTTAAAAGCACTAAGGGAGAATAAAACAACAACACAACTATACCAAGTTTCACGCACTTTCGAGTGTCAAAATCCCAAAAGCGTGTTCACCTGTGCTGGCGAAGCTGGGAGGAAGCAGGCAACTACCACGGCGCCCACGCCCACAATGTGGCCACACTCCTGAAACGGTGCCTGTGCATCCTCTGACCAAGAAGTCCTACTTCTAAGGAGTTCGCCCAGTTACAAACATGCCTGCACATGAACAAGGCCATTCAAGGTCATTCACTTCAGCATTATTTTTGATAATGCGAGGTGAATGGTGGAAGACGTTTCTGTACATTCGGTACAGAGAGTGCTATAAAGCCGCCCACAAAGAAGAAACAAAATGAATAACCTCTAAATCCTAATACAGAGAGGTCACCAGGACCACTGCCCAAAGAACAAGATGCTACAAGATCCATACAGTAGGGCTACCACTGGGGTCAAAAGGGGGAATCCAGAATACATCACTGCATTTGCATTCATCTGCGTGAAAAGCGTCTGGATGTGTATCAGAAATAAACAGCCATGGCTGTAACGAGGAAGAGGGAACAGTATTTACTTATGGGAGATAAGGTTAGAGGAAGACTTCATTCCTTGTATAATGTTTAATTTTTTAACCTATCCAAAAAGCATTTTCAAAAAAAAAAAAAAAGCAATTGTAAAAACTGTGACTTGTCTTAATCTTCCTGCTATCTTTCCATTTTCTCTATTACCTTACAGTCAAACATCTTGAAAGAACGGTCTCTTTGTGCCTACTTTCTGTCACCTCCCATTTTCCCCTCCACTGCCTCATTTTGGTGAAGACTCTCGAGTGCTCACTTTCTTGGAAACCACTTTCACCAAGGGAACGGGTGCCAATGCCAGATACAGTGGCCACACAAGGCTGCACAACACCCTTTCCAGCTGGTGTCAACAGCACGACTCTCCTGTCTTCCCCTCACCACGCCACCCCCCTACCCAGTCCCTCTATTTTATCCATCCCCCTCTGCCCTCCACGAAATAGAGCTCCTGAGGACCTAGATTTTGGTTCTCTTCTCACCTGCACACTGATGATCCCAACCATTTCAATGGTCTAGAACACTACCGTTACACTGAGAGACAACACCCAAATGTATACTTCCCGATCAGACAACCAACTGAGCTCACTACTCAACTCGCACCCTAACATCTCCACTGGAACGCATCAAAGAAATATTAAACTTGACAGAAATCATTTCTGAAACTGGGTTCTCAAATTTCACTCCTGTATTCATTCACTCATCAGATTCTAGTTAGAAAACTACTCTAGACATTTTAGGATACAGAACTGGGGTTACACAGATGATGGAAAAGCCAAGACACCAGAAGGGAATGGTGAAGCAACCCTGAGATGAGTAACAGCAGGAAAGCACAACAGCACAAAGGCTGGAGGAACCCAGCAGAAGACGTGGAATTCTAAGAGCCCGGAAGCCACCATCATGGGCAGGGGCTAGAACACGGGCAGGAGCTGCCCAACAGGAGCTCGGCTTGCAGAGGGAGGGGCTGTCTGATAGGAGCGGAAGCCAAAGCAATGAAACTGCTGTGTCCTAGGACACTCCCCAGAACAAAAGAAAGGGGGAGGAAAATGACCTTCTCCCCATTCCTATTCTCCGGTCTTCCATCAGCGCCTCTCACTGGCCAGTCCTACCCACAAAAACCAAAAGGTAGAGAAGACTGAGAAAGGCAGTTCCATGCAGTAAAGAGCAGGACAGAAAAAAGTCAGGGGGATGTGTCTGAGAGCCAGCAGGGAAATGACGTGACCTCTTCCAGTCTTCCCATCTCCGTGATCAGCACATCTACCCAAATGCTGAAACCAGAGACCTGAGATCATCTTTAACCATCCCTTTCCATCACCATCCCCTGCAGCACATCCAACCGCTCCCAAAGGATTTTACCTCCAAAATAATGGGAATGCATCTATTTCCCTCCACTGCCACCACCTCTGTACGAGCTGTCTCCCCCAGGCCACTGCAAGTGTCCTGCCTCCCTATAGTTGTGGTGAGGCAACAGAGAACCATCAAAGAACTGACTATCTGGGTGGCTCAACTGGTTCAGCATCTGCCTTCTGCTCAGGTCATGATCCCGGGGTCCTAGGACTGAGTCCCGCATCGGGCTCCCTGCTCGGCGGGAAGCCTGCTTCTCCCTCTCCCTCTGTACCCACCCCCACTCATGCGCGCACTCGCGCTCTCTCTCTCTCGCTCTCTCTCAAATAAATAAACAAAATCTTTAAAAAAAAAAAACAAAAACTATCAAGGAGCCAAAGGAAAGCTAGAGCTTTTTAACAGGCTTGAGTAATCTCTACACACAGATAATTGAAAATTGGGTTAATTAGATACATTCTACTGACAGTGAGTTGAAACCCTATCTTGGTAAGGGGGGAAAAAAGTCACTATTCATATTTCACTATATACAAAGAAACAGAGTTGCTAAAAAATGCAATTATATCTGCTTTTTTTAAGAACTCAGCAAAATACAATTCCAGTTTACTGTTGACCAACCATGTTTCACACTTAAACGAAAAAATAAAACAGCAACTGCATAAACAAAAAAACAAAAAAACAAAAAAAAAGGAAAGGAAAATAAAACTTTTATCTTTGGCCTTTCTAACATCTCGCAAAACCAACTACTTAGAGTACAGCGAAGTAAGCACATAGAGAGCTATAGAATGCTCGCGGTAAGATCTGTTGTTATTTTTTTCTCCTTTGAGATTGTAATGTACACGGTCACAGCACAAGTCAAGTCAGAAGCAGGCCGGAGAAGGTCCCAAGGCTGGATGAATCATTTGAGGTCATTAAAAATGGCTGACCCCTCTCAAGATAAGCAAAAATATAAAATATAAATTAAAAATTTTAACACAAATATTCCTTTTTAAAGTACTTTAGGAAAAAGAGCTGGGCCACTGCTGTTTGCTTGTTGCAACCGCCACAGGGCCACACTGCGGTGCTGGCTGGGGCTGGGCTGCTGGTGTCATCCATGGGTGACATGGTCCACGGCAGGCTCTCTACTCACACGTGACCATGCTGAGATTCTGAGACAGGAAAGTGGAACATGAATGGATCATGGGGCCTTTTTTTTTTTTTTTTTAAGGTTAATTTTTCCTTTTTGCTGTCCAGTCATCCTCATTGGTCTTCGCTTCCGGGTGTCGACATCATCACCCTCAACATCTTCTGCGGCCTGCTGGCCCAGGTCTACCTCCACCTCCTCATCTTCATCCCCATCCTCTTCCTCCTCCCCTTCTCCCTCCGCTTCTTGGCCTACCTCACTGGTGGCCTCCTACTCCCCACTTTCCTCATTAGTGTCCCCATTAGCAGGTATAGCCCCCACACAACTTCCTTCTTGTCCCTTAAGTCCTTGGTGGTGACCGAGAGCTGGTGTGCACGACCATGTCTGATGTGGTGGGGCTCATCGGCGATCCAATGCAGCCAGTGAGAAAGCACGCCGGGGTCCGGGGACTGTGGGGAGAGGGCTGCCTGAGTCTGCGTTGGCAGAGGCAGCACTGGAGGCAGTAGATGCTTCAAGCAAGGAGCTAGGCCAGGGACAATGCCAGGATGGCTTTCCAGACCCACCTGCCCAATTGTAGCCTTAAATTCATGTATTCTATGGAAAATTTCCTTCCTTCCTTCCTCATTCAAATATTTTCAAAGTAATATGCTGAAAAAGACTTCTATTTAGCCAAGAGCAAATCATAACCAAGAAAAACCCTCGCTAGTAAATTTGCAAAACATATGGTTCTCATTCAGAATGATATACAAACCCTCAATTGTGTAGCACAAATCTATAACTTGAGTCATCTGCTAGGAATGACCAATTCACCCCAACGACCAATTTCCAAGACAACTTCTAAGCACTGAAGTATCTCCTTGAAGTGAAGTATAGATTACATGCTGCATATCATCTCTAATATAAGAGCTACCTCTGGATTTTAACCTTGCAGACTTAGCACACCAAAATAAGTACCAACTTGGTAATCCACAGAAAAATGCCCACAGGAAACTGCCAAGACAGGAAAGATCCAGATCAAAGATAAAGCTACAGACGAGGCCTAGGTTCGCTGGACGCCAAAGTGCAAAGAAGAACATCAAAGATCTCTGAGTGAAACAGTGGAGCTGAAGGTACTGAGTCAAGTACTCCAAGGCCAGTGTCCAATCGGATGTGTCAGGGTCCACACCACACCACCGTGAGAGAGTCTAAGTAGGATCCCTGGAGAGAAACAGAATGAGCTGGCTGTACACCTGGTAGGCATCCAGTAATTATTCAACTGACTGATGGATATCCCCAAATAATATTCCCCAAATAGCAATTCTAAACTTTCTAAAATGACAAATATGGGTTACCAATTTGAGACCAAAAATAAGTAATAACAAAGAGAAGAAACAATATTGCCTTAAAGAACTGTTGGAGGGGCGCCTGGGTGGTTCAGTTGGTTAAGCGTCTGCCTTTAGCTCAGGTCCTAATTCTGGGGCCTTGCCGTGGAGCCCCTCATCGAGTCATGCTCAGCATGGAGTCTGCTTCTCCTTCTGCCCCTCCCCCTCCCCCTGCTCATGCGCACATGCGCGCACGTGTTCTCTCTCAAATCTTTTTTACAAAAAAAAATTAAAGAAAAGAACAGAACTATTTGGGAAAGAAGAAACTATTTGAAATCTTACTCATTTGTCACAGAAAATGACTTGCTGAGGTGAGAAGCATTTAGGTATTTGACACTCTTGTACATAGGAAGAATTATCTTAAACAGATAAAATAATTTAACAAGAATTTGATTTGTGGTGTTTATCAATGTTACCACCTTTTAAAGTTAATATCCCCTAACTCCAAATCTTACTTTCCAAATTCATTTCATTTATTTTAGGTAATTCAAATTTTATTTTGATTAACTGGTTCATCTCCTAGTTACAAAGTCAAAAATAATGTATCCTAGCCTCAATTTTGCTTCACAAAATTAGAGACAATGTAAAAAATATTACAATTCAATGATAGAAGGACAAACAATCCAACTAAAACTGGGCACAAGATATAGATCTGTCTCCAAAGATAAATAAGTAACCAATAACCCCATGAAAAGATGGTCAACATCATTAGTCAGGACGGAAATGCAAATCAAAATCATAGTGGGATACCACTTCACATCTACTAGGATGGGTGTAATAAAAACAAATTTAAATTAAAAAGATAATATCAGGTGTTGGCAAGGATGTAGAGAAACTGTAACCATCATACGCTGTTGATTAAAATATAAAATAGCATGTTAAGTATAGTATATATTTATATAATATATAACTTATATAATACATTAACTATAGAAGCTGTTCACACAGAGTTAATCTACGATCCAGCCACTCCTCTCCTGGGTATAAACCCTAAAGAAACAAAAACATGATCGTACAGAAACTTGTGTATCGATGTTCACTGCAGCATTCTTTTTTAACTTTCTATTTTTTTAATTTCTTTGCAGTGTTCCAGAATTCACTGTTTATGCACCACACACAATGCTCCATGCAATACGTGCCCCCCATAATACCCACCACCAGGCTCACCCAACCTCCCCCCCCCGCCCCTTCAAAACCCTCAGTTTTTCAGAGTCCATAGTCTCTCATGGTTCATCTCCCCCTCCAATTTCCCTCAACTCCCTTCTCCTCTCCCATCTCCCCATGTGCTCCGTGTTATTTCCTATGCTCCACAAATAAGTGAAACCATATGATAATTGACTCTCTCTGCTTGACTTATTTCACTCAGCGTAATCTCCCTGGGATCCAGCCCCGCATCGGGCTCTCTGCTCAGCAGGGAACCCATTTCCCTCTCTCTCTGCCTGCCTCTCTGCCTATTTGTGATCTCTGTCTGTTAAATAAATAAATAAAATCTTTAAAAAAAAAAAAAAGGAAATATGAAGACAAAAAACCCACTAGAGACAACCATGAGCCACATCCTTATTGCTCTCCACTTCTGGGCCCTCTGCCTTAATGTTTCCTCCACCACTCTGCCCCCAGCGAGCTCCTACCCAAGGCCCTTCACAGCTTGGTTACATGCCACTGGCCCTGAGAGGCCTTCCCTACCCTCTTCAGAAAGAGGAAGGCACTGCTACATCTGTGCCCATGGACGAGCTTACAGCACACCATAGCAAATATTCCAAGATGTCTCCCAGGACGTGACCTTTAATGGACTATTCATTCTAAATCCCCAGAACCAACCTCAGAACTGCGAAGAGAGTATGTCCTCACTGTGGATGGGTGGATGGATGGATGGGAGAAAGGAAAGAAAGAACAAACGAATAAACAGGGTAACAAAGGAAGGAATGAACGAAGGAAAAATACAAAAAATGAAAGGAAGAATGGACATGCAAGCAAAGATCAAAGACACAGAAAGCCATGTAAATGAATTAAGCATCAAGACCAAACAAGAGACAAACTAGTTCCTGTCAGCAGTCAAAAAGTTAACACAAGGGACGCCTGGGTGGCTCAGTGGGGTAAGCCTCTGCCTTCGGCTCCGTCATGGTTTCGGGGTCCTGGAATCAAGCCCCGCATTGGGCTCCCTGCTCAGCAGGGAGCCTGCTTCCCCCTCTCTCTCGGCCTGCTGCTCTTGATCTCTCTCTCTGTGTCAAATAAATAAATAAAATCTTAAAAAAAAAAAAAAAGTTAACACTTTGAGTAGAAGCTGGTGTCAAGCTCTGATAGAGAATCCAGTATTTGTCCCAGGAGAGCATCTTGTTCTAAAAGGAGCAAAGACCACGGCAACCTCTCAATCTATCGAACACTGTATACCAATAACAAAATTACACTTAGAAAAATATCACAGAAAATGCTTTATTCATCAAACAGATATTAAGCAATTTATGTGTATAGTGATAATTATAGAAAAAAAGTAAAAGAAAACAAAACAAAACAAAAACCTATGCATTAAAGTAGATTGAAAGGAGACATACCAAAATGCTAACAGCAGCTTCATTTAAATAATGGAATTCCTATTCTAGAGAACAGGTCTTCCTAGATTCTAGAGGCTTTCACACGAGTCTGGGCCTGACAAGATAGTGCTTCCGCAAGCCTCATCTCTGCCATCTGGAGGGTCTCACAGAGACCCTGTGGTCTCTGTGAGAGACATGTTCTCCATGTCTCTCTGGAGATTACAAATTTATTATTAAATTTGTCTTATTGTCTTATTGTCAAATTTATTATTAAATTACAAATGTCTCTCTGGAGACATGGAGAACATGTCTCCAGAGACATGTTCTACAGCACCTGACTAGCTTATCCGGAAGGGCTGGCACCTCGGGGAGCTGGCTCAGACCCCAAAAGTCTTCTTCATCCAATTATTCAGCAGCGGCCCAAGCTTAGACCTGGCAAGCTAAGGTTCCAATGTTGGCCTTGAAGAAGGCTGTCTCAATAGTTTGGGGATTAAGTAATAAGGGCCAAAGGTACACTGTTAATTATGGGAAAACAAGGGCTCGGTTAGCAAAGAGAGTTTTGTAAAAATAAAAGAACTCGCAGCTGCCCAGGTATGGGAGATGACAGGGGGGGAATTACAGGTTTCTGAATTGGAGAACTGATCCGAAAGGTGACATCAGTAACACAAGGAGAAGCGCTACGGAGAAGCACGTCAGGGAGGAGAGTGCAGCTTGGGACTGAGCCGTGTCCGCTCCACGAGGACTAGTCAGTGAGACACGCCAAGTGACTGTGCTACGAGCAGTTGTGAACACATGAGAGAACTCATCTAAGGTCAGTGATGCTGATGTCACCAAGGACGACAGAGAGCAGGCAATGGGGTGAGGCAGACTACTGTACGGCGGGGGTAAAAATCATCCAGAAGATGGAACTATGTCCCATAGACACCGTGAGTGGGCAGGACTTCAGAAGAGTGTTTGCCTGATTGAGTAATGGTGACAGAACAATGGCCCTAGCTCCACAGCCCAAAACAACACTAGGCTGACCTCTCCTCCACCTTATGAATCAGACGGAATTTGCCTACAAGTCACAAGTGCAATTAAAATGCTTGACTTAATTTCCTACAGATTTCAATTTGACTATGCAATAAATTAGA
This sequence comes from Lontra canadensis, assembly GCF_010015895.1. Taxonomy (NCBI): domain Eukaryota; kingdom Metazoa; phylum Chordata; class Mammalia; order Carnivora; family Mustelidae; genus Lontra; species Lontra canadensis. Next base: position 19,026,049 of record NW_022631015.1, on the reverse strand, counting down.
GCTAAGTAACCACATTTGCATAGCATTTTACCACTTGCAAAGCATTTTTAAATCCATTATCTCATCCGAGCTCCGCGACAGCGCCATGAGGTAAGTATTTATAATCTCCATCTTATGGATGAGGAAACAGAAGAAAAATGCGGTGACTTGCAAAAAGGCCGCAGAAGCGGGAAAGCTCAGGAGGCAGGGCCGGGATGGATCGTTGGCTCTCGAGTTACAGGGAAGCCCTCTGACGCTGCACTAGTGATTTCCCGTCTGAGGAAGGGACTGTCATGTGGGTTGTCCTTGCCCCCAGGGACAGGGATTATTTCTTTCACGATGCCCAAAACAACTAAGCTTTGCACATTTATTCATATATTATACTCACCTATTTTTCTCTAAGGAAAAGAAATTTTACATTTAGAATGTTACAACTTACCTCTAGCCCTCATGAAAAGAGCTATGAAGTAGAAAGAAGAGGTGAGAAAGCAAACAACGGAGGGCTGATGACGAATATAAAAACCAAGAGAAGGCTGGACTTCCCCGCACACTCCCCCCACTTCCTCTCCAGTTCCCTCCAGTCTTGCTGGACCAGGCATGCGGTCGTGCTAGGTGGCAGGGAGAGACAGCGGGAGGAGGAACATCAGGGCCCATTCGCGGAGAAGAGGGGGTCAGAGCACAAGCAGCATGCGGAAGGCATCTGAGCGGGAGGACAACGGCACGGGCAGCAGTGCCCAAGATACAGAGGGACGCTATGAAAGAGAGAGGTCTGACCTGAGGCATCACAGGTGAGCAGAATGAGTGCACCCATCACGGCAGGCAGCCCAGCCCAGGGTATGGGAGCCTGAGAAGAGCAAGAGGGGCATCACTGAAGGGGACAGCCCGGCCTGGGCTGCCAGGGCTAGAGTCCAAGGAGTTGGGCAGGTGCGTGCAAGGGCAGCCTGGCAGGGGGTGTCAAACCCAGGAGAGGGGAAGCAGGCACATACATGGGATGGTGCCTGTTGTCAGAGCATACACAGGGTGAGGGAGGTAGTGTGTGTGTGCAGGACGGTGGCCCCATACGGTTTTAGGAGAACGTATGCAGAATGTGTTGGAATCCGGAAGGCACAAGCAGGCATCCCTGTCAAAACATAGCAAGGTGCAAGAGTACAGGACTTCCGGGGAGGTCAAAGTTTGATGAGGAATAGGAAACTGACATACACCCCAAAAACCTTCTCACGAAATATATATTAAGGGACAAAAGTAACTGTAGTGTCAAAACTCAGCAGACAGCACCTTAACAAATTGATCAAAGTTACCATCACCAATAATGGGACAAATCAAAGTCAGGTCCCATGCGACAGGATGAGCGGAGAGGAAGCCAGCATCACTCTCAAAGAAATTCCAGCCAGAGATGCAAAACTTGAACCTACACATGAGAGCCATCAGAGCAACATAAATCAAGGGACAATCACCCAAATTACTGGCCTGTACCCCTCAAACATGTCAGAGACAAAAAGGCAAGGAAAGAGACCAAAACTGCTTCAGATTAAAGAGTCTTCGAAGGGTACCTGGGTGACTCAGTGGGTTAAAGCCTCTGCCTTCGGCTCAGGTCATGAACCCAGGGTCCTGGGATTGAACTCCACATCAGGCTCTCTGCTCAGCAGGGAGCCTGCTTTCCCCTCTCTCTCTGCCTGCCTCTCTGCCTACTTGTGATCTCTGTCTGTCCAATAAATAAATAAAATCTTTAAAAAAATAAAAATAATAAAAATAAAGAGTCTTTGAGAGACATGACAAGTCAGTGCAAAACGGCATTACAAAGTGGGTCCCCTTGCTGTGAAGGGCACTACGGGACGAACGTGACCATGGACTGTGGATGAGGTGGCAAGAATGTCTAGCTTAACTTTGTAGTTTTGTGAAGAGTGACTTTGCAGAAACTCTGCAGACACTAAAGCATGTCGGGGTGAGACACACTGAGCAAAGAGCTACCTGAAACATGGTTCAGAAGGACAGCTTCAGTACTGCTCTTGCAACGTCACTCTAAACATCGTTTTTAAAAGTTTCATTTTTGAAAAAAGGAGTTTGGAGAAGCAGTCTGCTCAGCAATACAAGAATATATAGCTGACACCGAAGAAATTGCAACGGGAATGGAAAGCAGCATGAAATAAGAAACAGGACTCTCTATCCACATGGAGGTATTTTTTTCCCTGATAGGAAAATAAGTGTCAGGGTAATGGGTACAATGTCAGTGGCAGGACTAATAAAGATACTGACAATGTGGGTTTCTTTAATGTTTAGATTAAAGGAATATTTATTTTAAAGGTCCAAGAGGAAAAAAGAAAAGAATATTCACATGTAATGATTTTCATAAATTTTTTCCTATATAGAGAGAAATAAGTAAAGTTGATTCAGAGTCAGATAATTTAATTTCCTTGGTGCCTTTATTACTGTTACATATTAGATAACATTCAGACTTTAACATTTTACTATTCACATGCTACCTTACTGCCAATTAAAAAAGGTTAACCCAGTTTCTTTCATAGTATTTTTAAATATCCATAAGACATTCGACACATATGCAGGATAAAAATACTCATAAACGAGGGAAAAATAGTATTTTCCTCAAACACGAAAAAAGCATCTACCAAAAATCCTACAGCTGACATCATACCTAATGGTGAAAGACTGAATTCTTTCCCCCTAAGATCAGGGACCAAGCAAAGATGTCTAATGTCACCTCTCACATTCAATATAATATAGGAAGGTCTAGATGGCATGGGAAAAAAAAAAAAAAAAGGGCGACAAAATACATACCGATCAGAAAGAAAGAAATGAAACTCTTTCTGCAGATAATATGCATATGTATGTAGAAAATCCCATTATTTGCAAAAAAAAAACCAAAAAAAACAAAATAAAACTCCTAGAAATAATAAGTGAACTCTGCAAGGTTGCAGAAGATAAGACCAACAAACAAAAATCAACTGCATTGGGGCGCCTGGGTGGCTCAGTGGGTTAAAGCTTCTGCCTTCGGCTCGGGTCATGATCCCGGGGTCCTGGGATCGAGCCCCGCATCGGGCTCTCTGCTCAGCAGGGAGCCTGCTTCCTCCTCTCTCTCTGCCTGCTTCTCTGCCTACTTGTGACCTCCATCTGTCAAATAAATAAATAAAATCTTTAAAAAAAAAAAAAATCAACTGCATTTGTATATACTAACAACCAACAAGGGAAATCAAAATCAAAAAAGCAATACCACTTACAATTGCCCCCCAAAAATGAAACACTTAGATTGTATAAATCTAACAATCTATAGGCTGAAAATTATAAAATTTTGTCAAAAGAAATCAAAGGAGGCCATCGCCAGAGTGACTTGCTCCGGAGAGACTCTTGGATTAAAGGAGTCAGTAAAGATGCTGAATCTCCCCAAACTGATCTATAAGTTTTAACACAATTCCTATCAACATTCCAGGAAGGTTTCTGGCACACATAAGTAGATAAACTTATTCCAAAACTTACATGGCAAGGGAAACACCCTAAAAAAATAGCCAAAGGACAAATCAAGTGGAAGGAATTAGCCTACCCGATTTCAAGACTTCTTCTAACTATAGTGGTGAACACGTTGTGACCTGGGGAGACCCTTCCCGGGAACATAAGCAGGGACAGCAGAAAGGCTCACTAGGAATTTTTTTTTTTTAAAGATTTTATTTATTTATTTGACAGACAGAGACCACAGGTAGGCAGAGAGGCAGGCAGAGAGAGGAAGTGAAGCAGGCTCTCTGGAGCCCGATGCGGGGCTCGATCCCAGGACCCTGGGATCATGACCCGAGCCAAAGGCAGAGGCTTTAACCCACTGAGCCACCCAGGCGCCCCAAAGGCTCACTAGGAATTTAATCCATGCCAGAACAGGAAGTCTTCAACATTCACACTCCCCACTGTACGGTGTGTTTGAGGACCAGCTCCTAGTGGGGAGTTTCTACTTCACCTGCTTTCTAAGTGGGAGGACTCATCACAGTCACCTTGTTCCTTTATCCGCAGCACTTTGCTGGATGTACTGGGAGCAGAGACCCTCTATTAGCTGGCAGGGTCAGCAGAGAGCAAGCTACAACTGGACCTGATGCAGACAGCTGTACATCAGACAGACAGCTTGGACTCAGAGGGAGATGCAGTCCTGGAGAAGAACAGGGATCCTCCCCCTTGGAAAGGTGGTGGCTGTATCCCTGTAAAATGCGGTCATAAGAAAAAGGATATATCTGGAGTTCGGCCAGCCAGAGTGCTAGATTTTGTAGATACTGTTAGCAAACACGACACCCATGTTCAAACCCCTTCTTCCCTTCCCAGATCTCTACTAGAGGCTGGCCAAGCTAAATCCCATCTTCAAAGCCTTCCTTCCAGGTGGGGGTGGTGGCCATGTGGAACAGGTGACCTCCCACACTTCGGGGCAGGTCAGCTGTGCTGCACTGCTTCCAGGAAGGCTGTGAAGTAGAGATGTTCTAGGAAAGCTTTTGGTTTCCTGGTAAAATGAAGAGATGCCACTGTCAGTCCACGCCCGTCCACGGTGCCTCCAACAGAAAGTCAATGTCTCCAGCAGGAGCAACCACCTTGTGACCACGAAGAAGGCCAAGAGAATTACAGAACAGCCTTGACGCTGCTGAGCTCCTAAGTCAATGTCAGCAGGTACTGACCTCCAAACTTCTTTTTCATGAGAAAAATAAGCCCTCGCGAGTTGAAGCCACTGCTGATGAGGTGTTCTGTTTTGTGCAATGAAAAGCATCCCTATGTTTACTGCAGCACTATTTACCACAGCCAAGCTACGGAAGCTACGGAAGTCCATCCACAGATGAATGGATAATGAGGTGGGAGGTGTGTGTGGGGTGTGTGGGTGTGTGTGTGTGTGTGTATACACCTAGAGGGTATTACACTAAGTGAAGTAAGTCAGAGAAACACAAATATTATATGATTTCATTTATACGTGGAATGTAAAGCAGAAACAGAAAGCAGGAACAAACCCATAAATGCAGAGAACAAGCTGATGGTTGCCAGATGGGAGGGAGGTGAGGGGATGGGCAGATGGGTGAAGGGGAGTGGAGGGTTCAGGCTTCCAGTTATGGAATGAGTAAGTCACAGGAATAAAAGGTACAGCACAGATACATTCCACGTGTCAGTGACATGAAACAGCATGATATGGTGGCAGATGAGAGCTACACTTGTGATGAGCAACACATAATGTACAGAGAAGTGAAATCACGATGTTGTACACCTGAAACTAATATAATAATGTCTGCCAACTACAATAAAAAAATAAGAAAAGCATCCCTAATATATTAGGGTACTACGTTACCTTATAATAGATTATTAAAATATGAACAATGATTTACTATCACACGAACACTAATATTTCTAATATATATTGTACCTAATATATCTAGAGCCTTTCGGGGTACTTTCAAAACGAGTATTAACTTGATACTATGTGTTATAATGTACATTCCCATGGATTATTTCACTTACCCTCTTAGGACCTCAGTTCCTTTCTCTCCTTCAACATGTATTTTTAAGTGGCTACTACATGTTAAGCACCCCTCTAGAAGCCAGGAAAACAGAAAGTAATCAGGATTTAGTCAAGACCTCCCCTTCCAACGAGCTAAGTTTCTAGCAAAAAAGCTTACTTGCAACATGAAACAGACAGGAAATGCTCTGTCCCAACACCGACACGTAAGGGACAACAAATCTTGGTCTGGCATATAACACAGGCATGGGGCGAGGGAGAGAAAGAATCCAGGAAGGGGGTTTCTGAACGACAGCCCTCTAAGTCAGTCAGTCTAAGAAGGAGATGAGGGGAGTAGGAACGGTGAATTTAAAAGTTAAATAATTACAAAATAAAAGAGGTATGGGAAAAAAGCATACTTAATCCACATCCTCAAGCCTCCCATGCAAAGTAACAGCAGCAAAGTAAACACTGATCCTAACTCTGACTTTAATGGTTAGGTGTAGGGGAACACAATTAAGGCAGGTCTCAGAGACAGGGCTATTGTTTTAAGCCCGAACCGGGAAAAAAGGCTAATAATAAGCTTGAATAGGTCAAAGGAGTACAGAGTCCCCCAATTACAATTTTATAGAATCCGCTTAATTTTTTGAACGGAACAGTCCACATTTTCTTCTATTTCAGAATCTTTATTATAACAAAATCTCTTTGTGCTGAGCTCTACCCAGAAGCAATTCGTTGACTCTACGTGCCTTCCTTCTACTTAATCCCACAGGGAAAATAGATCTAAATATTACAAATCACTTAAGAGGGTTAAAATACACAGACTGCATTTGAACCAAGTATGTCTAAAGGCTTATTAAACTGTACCTTATAGCAATATATTGACTTTTTATACACGACCTATATAAGGGGACTCAGAAAGCCCTAATTTTCAGGAATTTACCATAAGCCACAAAGACATTAAAACTTTTCAATTAATTTAGTGAATTTCACAATTTTCCCTAGTGAGAACTGTGGGAAGGGAACATACCAGCCTAATACACTCACCTCTGGAATTCTTGTTCAACTGACCAATGCAGCAAAGATTAAACAGGGGCGCCTGGGTGGCTAAGCTGCTTAATCGTCTGCCTTCAGCTCAGGTCATGATTCCAGGGTCCTGGGATCACGCCCCACATGGGGCTCCCTGCTAAACGGGGAGTCTGCTTCCCCCTTTTCCACCCCCTCCAATGTGCACACTCCCTCAAGTAAATAAATAAAATCTTAAAGAAAAAAAGTTAAACAGATGCATACAAACTGAACACTTTAATTCACCAATAAATGTTTCTCTTTTTTTATATTTGCCAGATGGGAGGGAGGTGAGGGGATGGGCAAATGGGTGAAGGGGAGTGGAGGGTTCAGGCTTCCAGTTATGGAATAAGTAAGTCACAGGAATAATTCTTTATAAAGAATCTATATTCTTTTTTTATATTTGACATAGAAGAGAACCCAGGTAAATAATTTAATATTCAAAAAAAGTTTGCTGAAATAGAACAGAACACGTAACTATTTCTAGACTACAGTTACAAAAAAAAAGACACTAGTCTCATCTATGGTTTACTCTTGCAAAAGGCTATACCTTCCCCAATAGAAATAGAATCATTTTTCCTAGGAATTAACTGTCTGTAGATCTTTATCCAGAATGCTTCAGTTCTATTTTTTTATAACCAGAACAAAAACAAATATTGTCTTTTTATATTAGGTATGTTAAGTATTCTGAGAAATCATGTTACTATCAGAAAAAAAGAGGAAGAGAGGATAATCGTAGGATCTATGCCAAAATCACAGAAGCATAAAAGACAAAATTTCGTTCCAACAAAATCATGATTATAAAAGAAACTGTTTCTATTCTATAACCCACTCTAATACCACTTGCTGATGTGAATATAATAAACTCAATTAAACAACAACAACAACAAAACTGGCTTCCATACACTCTGAAGAAATAGGGTGCCATACAGAACGAAGTACAAAAGCTGATGTAAAAAACGTTAGTACAAGTAATTTTATAATTTGAAATTCTTCGTAAATTTCCATGTCTCATTTTTTCCCCAGTACTTCCTTCACTTGTGGAAGTGGATGCATTTATCTATCAATTCTAGCCCTCAAATTCAATCCGCGCGATCACAGCCCTATTTCATGAGTCTGTGGGAGTCAGGATAGTAGTGAGGTGTCAGGAGCATGGAAGAAAGAGAAGCAGGAATCCAGCTGCATCAAAGGCAGGACTTCTGTATTGTGCATACAGGACAGAGCAGCTCCTGGACACCCTAGTTCCTACCGGCCTACTCGCTCCTGAGTCAGATGACAACGAGAAGCATCTCTGGGAGGGAGGAAAGTCTTAGCAAAAACAGTCAAACGAAAACCTATGAGATCTCCTAACGAGTCCTCTAAACAGACTGCTGATGGTTGAATTGTGGATCACAGGGTGCTGACCACCAGCTCCTCATCTTAGTGGTCACACCTTAGTGGGTACCAAATACCTATTCATAAATTGAAAACAAGCCCCTTGGATTGGGTAGTGAACTCTCCAGATTACAAAGATCTCATCTCAAGAAAAGAATCCCACAACAGGCAGCATGGAAAAGGTTTTCCAGTCTCCCAAAGAAAGCACATCAATAAGCCAATACTCCTTCTTAACTATATATTTAATCCCGACTACCATTTATTAAGCATGTTCCTTTGTTCCAGCTTATAAGAACTTAATTTGCATAAATTCATTCAATCCTTACAATAATTCCATGAGGCGGGTTACCTCCATTTTACAGATAAGGAACCTGAACTTAAGTAAACTTGACCAAGGTCACACATTACCAAGTGGTAAAACAGCAACTTGACTTTGGCAGTATGGCTATAGACTCTGCAACCTTTTCTTTTTTCCCTTCAAGTATTTATCTAATTTTCCAGTTAGTCAACATACAGTGTCCTATTAGTTTCGGGTGTATAATTTAGTGATTCAACACTTACATACAACACCCAGTACGCATCACAAGTGCCTTCCTTAATCCCCATCAGCCATTTAACCCATCCCCCCCAGCCACCTTCCCCCGGGTAGCCATCAGTGTGTTCTCTGGAGTCAAGAGTCTGTTTCCTGTTTGTCTCTCTCTATATTCCCCTCTATGTTCATTTGCTTGGTTTCTTAAATTCCACACAGGAGTGAAATCATATGGTATTTGTCCTTCTCTGATTGGCTTATTTCACTTAGCCTGATCTCTCTAGCTCCATCCGCATCATTGCAAATGGCAAGATTTCATCCTTTTTGATGGCTAATATTTCTGTGTGCGCATGTGTGTGTGTGCATGCACGCGCACCACTTCTTTATCCATTATCAGTCGATGGACATTTGGCTCTTTTCATAGTGTTGCTATTGTTGATAATGCTGCTACAGCATCAGGGTGCATGTATCCCTTTGCACCGGTATTTTGGTATCCTTTAAGTAAATACCTAGTAGCACAATTGCTGGATCATAGAGTAGTTCTATTTTTAACTTTTTGAGGCACTTCCACTGTTTTCCAGTGGAAGTGGAAAACAGCTTGCATTCCTACCAACAGTGCACAAGGGTTCCCCTTTCTCCGCATCCTTGCCAATACTCGCTGTTTCTTGTGTTGTTGATTTTAGCCATTCTGACAGGTGTGAGGTGATAGTTCCGTGTGGTTTTGATTTCTTCTCCCTGATGATGAGTGATGTTGAACATCTTTTCATGTGCCTGTTTGCCATTTAGATGTCTGCTTTGGAAAAATGTCTATCCCTATCTTCTGCCCATTTTTTATCTGGGTTATTTGTTTTTCGCATGTTCAGTTTTTATAACTTCTTTACATATTTTGGATACTAACGCTTTATCAGACATGGAGAACACAGACAGTAACCTATTAAGACATGGGATGTAGCAGCTTCTTACAAGATATATCTCCTGAGGCAAGGGAAACAAAAGCAAAAAAAAAAAAAACTATTGGGACTTCATCAAGATAAAAAACTTCTGCACAGCAAAGGAAACAGTCAACAAAACAAAGAGGCAACCTTCGGAATGGGAGAAGAGATTTGCAAACAGACTCCACAGCCCTAACCACCACTGCTGTCAGATGTATTTAAAAGCACATCAAAATACATCAGTAATAACATAAGCGTCTATTATCTAGTACTATTTTTATGTTAGCCACCATGAAACCAACAAAACCTATCGTACTAAATAACTAACCTCTGCCTTGATTTACTTGGTTGAACATAGACAGCAAACATCTTGCACTGAATGAAAAATGTTTGAATCAGTGTGCTGATTTACTTCTGTAAACTATAGCAATAGACTTTATCTTAACAAGATTTGAACATAACATAGCAATTTCCCTTTCCTGTGAGTCTGGGATAGTATAATGTAAAGGATCCCATTTTAAAACCATTAATACCCTGAATAACTTAAGTGCGTAAGTCTAAGCTAGCAAGCTATGTTATGTCGTATCCCATTCCCCGTATTCCAAATGGACCACTGCATAAACTTACTACTTTTCTTTGCTTACAAAGTCAGCTTATAAAATGATTTAAGACTTGTCAAAAATTCTTCTTCTTCTAAAATAAGGTTATAGATTTCACTGCAACTTTAAACTGTTACCAAAAATTGAATGGGCTTTCTGCAATGAAACCTGACTACAATAGTTTACATGAAGAGAAGTTATGTATCTGCTTTACCCTGGAAATGTACAGAGTTATATTTCATTGCCTTGCTAACAAAAAACAAAACAAAAAAACAATCCATCTTTTAATATACTTTTCTTCCCCCAACAAGTCCATACAAAACCAATATAATTAGTCCCCACAAATAAGCTTAGGCACAAAAACATTTTATTGAAAAAGCCTAGCAAATGCCAGGGGTCTCTTTCAGAATAGTAAAAAATATATATAGGATGTCTGTGTGTGTATGTGTGTGTGTGTATCAGTGTGTCAGTTTCTAATGCAAATGATGTCCAATCTTCTTTATAAAATGAAAGTCATACTAGATAACAGCTAAGGTAATTCCAGATTCCCATTATACTTCAACGTAAATAGTAAATTTGAGGAAGCAGTAAGGTACAGTGGAAGTGACTTTGGGAGGAAAATGTGTTAACCAAAGTGAAAGAATAATATAGAAGCACTGAACCCATCTTTATCTTTCTTTTTTATTTTTTAAAAATTTTTATTTTTTTAAGTAATCTACAACCAGGATGGGGCTACAACCCATAGTCCTGAGATCAAGAGTCGTGTGCTCTTATGACGGAGCCAGCCAGGCACCCCCAAACCTTTTCAAATCTCAATGAACTAAACAAAAGAAATAAAATAAAATTAGTAAAGAGAAACACCACAAGTGTTCTAACCTGGTAAGGAGCCAAACTTAATCTATCAACTTTTGAAGAATGTTACCTGGAAGCCCAGTAAACAAATGAAACTGAAAATAAAATATTTTGATAATCAACTCAATGCTATTCCTCACTCCCTTTGCTCACATTATCCCTGCAAAATCCAAAAGCAAGACTATGAGGATGAAAATGAGAAAAAGAAAATTCATAAACACCTCATTAATAGAACCCAATTTTTGTTTTAATAAAAGAGAATTTGAAACATGTGAGTAAGAACTTAGGAAATTCAATATCCATGAACGTTTGGTGGCATTCTTCAAATCTTCACTCCGCCAACACACTACTTGTGTGACATTATCAGATCCTTAACCTCTGGAGCTTTGCTGTTTTCATCCATGATGTGGGGATAATCTTGGTGGTGGCATCAAGATCAGTAAAGATGATCTGTGCAAAGTTGCCACTAGGACAGAACCAGCACTCTAGAAGCTTAACAACTGGTACATATTTTTAAATTCTTTAAAAAATTCTTTAAGAGGGGTGCCTGACTAGCTCAGTCAGTAGAGTATGCAACTTTTTTTTAAGATTTTATTAATTTATTTGAGAAAGAGAGAGAGAGAAAGAGAGAAAGAATGAGGGGGTGCAAGGGAGAGAGAGAAGCAGATGAGCGGGGAGACCAATGAGGGACAAGATCCCATGGGATCATGACCTGAGCTGAAGGCAGACGCTTAACGGACTGAGCCACCCAGGTGCCCCAAGCATGCAACTCTTGATCTCCAAGTTGTAGGTTCAGGCCCCACGTTGGGTGTAGACATTACTTAAAAAAAAATTTTTTTTTTAAATAAATAAATAAAATTATTTGAGAATCTGGATAAATAATTATTTTCAACAGTTCTAAATTTCGTATTTCTAAAAGGATTTTAAATTTAAAATGAGAACATCTTCAAGCTACCTTGTTAAATACACACTGCCTGGGGCACCTGGGTGGCTCAGTGGGTTAAAGCCTCTGCCTTCAGCTCAGGTCATGATCCCAGGGTCCTGGGATCGAGCCATGCATGCATCGGGCTCCCTGCCGGCTCCCCCCAACCCTCTTGGGCTCTCTGCTCAGCAGGGAGCCTGCTTCCCTTCCTCTCTCTCTGCCTGCCTCTGCCTATTTGTGATCTCTGTCTGTCAAATAAATGAACAAAATCTTAAAAAAAAAAAAAAAGCACACCACCTGGTTAATAATGTCCCAAATTTAACCATTTCCCTCCTATAGATTGAGATAGTCTTGTGGGTTTTTCTCCCTCAAATAGAAACTATGGTTTTTAACATATGAGAAATTAAGATTTTCAGCCCAAACTTCGTTTTGCCTATTTAGCCAACACGAATGAATTAAAAATAGGGCTGAGAACATACCAGAAGGATACTGAGAAATTCGAACACGGGAAAACGGAGTACACTTGCCATGGATAATTAACTTATTTTCAATACAAGGAGAAAAGAAGATTCTTTAAGTTTATTCAAGTCAAAGAAGAGAGGTGTGACTAGTTTTCTACGAAATAACTCATTAAGAGATCATGCCATAACATTTTCAAGTCAGTTGAACACACAAAGAAGTTAGGGAGATATTTATTTTTTAAGCCAGTTTATGGTATTTATTTTTTCAAGATTTTATTTAAATTCCAGTTAGTTAACATACAGTGTAACGTTAGGTTCATGTGTGCAATCACGGTGATTCAACACTTCCATGCATCACCCAGGACTCACCCCAAGTGTCCTCCTTAATCTCCATCACCTTTTTTACCCATCCCCTACCCACTTCCCTCTGGTAGCCATCAGTGTGCTTTCTAGAGTTAAGAGTCTGTTTCTTGGTTTGCCTCCTTTCCTCTTTGCTCATCTATTGTTTCCTAAAGTCCACAGATGAGTGAAATCATCTCATACTTTTCTTTCGCTTATTTCACTTATCATAACACCATCTAGCTCTATCCGTGTCATTGCAAATGCCGAGATTTCATTCTTTTTTTTTTTTTAAGATTTTATTTATTTATTTGACAGACAGAGATCACAAGTAGACAGAGAGGCAGGCAGAGAGAGAGAGGGAAGCAGGCTCCCTGCCGAGCAGAGAGCCCGATGCGGGACTCGATCCCAGGACCCTGAGATCATGACCTGAGCCGAAGGCAGAGGCTTAACCCACTGAGCCACCCAGGCGCCCGAGATTTCATTCTTTTTTATGGCTGAGTAATATTTTGCTATATATGTATGCATGTGTATACATATACATATATATATGTACACACAGACATCACATCTTTAGCCATTCATCAATTAATGGGTACTTGGGCTGTTTCCATAGTTTGGCTATTGTAGATAATGCTGCTATAAACACAGGGGCATATGTATCCCTCTGTTTTTGTATTTTGGGGGTAAATACCAGTAGTGCGATTACTGGATCTAGCGTAGTTCTATCTTTAATTTTTTGAGGAACCTCCATACTGTTTTCCACAAGGGCTCACCAGTTTGCATTCCCACCAACAGTGCACAAGGGTTCCCTTGCCTCCACATCCTGGCCAACACCTGTTGTTTCTTGTGTTCTTTTTAGCCATTCTGACAGGTATAACCTGATATCTCACTACAGTTTCTTTTTTTAATTTCCCTAATGTGAGCATCTTTTCATGTGTGTCTATGTCTTCTTTGAAAAATGTCTATTCATGTCTTCTGCCCATTTTTTAATTGGATTATTCATTTTTCACTATTGAGTTTTTAAGTTCTTTATACATTTTGGATACTAACCCTTTATCGGGTATGTCATTTCCAAATATCTTCTCCCATTCCACGGGTTGCCTTTTAGTTTTGTTGACTGTTTCCTTCACTGGGCAGAGCTTTTTATTTTGATGTAGTCCCAATAGTTTATTTTTGCTTTTGTTTCCTTTGCCTCAGTAGACCTACCTAGAAAGAAGTTGCTATGGCAAGTTAGGGGGATATTTAAAAGCTGAAGCGGAATATGGAGACTACTAAAACTCAAACAAATAACTAGACAGAAGAAACCAATGAGATAAACAAAAGAGCACCTTCTCACATCACTTTTTGGAACTGCAGGGCTCTGGAAGACCAAACCAGCCAAATACCTATGGGACTCACTAGACAGTGACATAATGTGACATATAAACACACTGAAATGGGAAAAAAAAAAAAATCAGGGAACTGTGGAATTGTTCAAAAAATGAATTTCAAATTGGTGCAAATAGTAACTAAATGTGTGCAAATAGAAACTAGTGTGCAAACAGTAACTAAAATCTATATTCATTTTGTATCACTACAAGTAAATACCAGGTAAATTCTGGTGAATACCATGGCTATTTAATAAAAATAATTTCTCACTTTCAGAAGAATTTAATAGATGTACAAAACTGTGAACCATATTTAAAGTTTCTGAAGCTGTCTTTGGAGAAGAAATTTGAAGACATAAACGAATTATCAAAAACAAGCCATATGAGGTTAGCTCAGCTTTAAGAAGATTAAATTGAAAGGAGACTATACAAACTATATACTACACACGCAATCTAATTGACAAAGTATAGTTATGCACAATGTTGGGCACATTTGGCATCACAGAAGTATATTTTCTCACATGAAACTGACAACATGAAACTGAGCACTAACTGTAATGGTACAATTCTACCATCAGATGGGACACAGGCCCTGACATCCTTACTCTCAAGACTGCAGTCATTAATTTAATCAAAACATTATTAATTTCTAGCATGAAGCCTTCTATTCCACAGTCAAAAATAGATTAAGCAATATGTGAACTGCCTGTGTATCACACTCCCCTGCTCCCATCTACACATTTGGCTACATTTAACCACTGCTCACAATTTTGTTATTCATGCAGCCTACACACAGACTGCTCATGATGTGACCCATTAGTAAAGTCACCTGGACACCTCTGCACTAATAAAACATTTCAGTACCCAGGTAACACAGAAGCAGGCCCCCTAAAAACAAGTGCAGGAAGAAAGCTTTACAAGGACACAACATGGAACAGCTGAAAGTCTAATATGATATCACCTTCTAAAGCAATTTACTACTAATAAGAATGCAAAGACACCAAATGTTAGCCCCGAAAGTGTCTTCCCTTGAATTTGGAATAGTCATATATTATATATATATAAATATAATTTATATTATATAAATATATAGTCATATATTTAGTCATAATAGTCATATATTTAACTTATCTTTTAAAATATCCATATTTAAGAGCTGCATACAGAAATTACATAAGCGTCAAATGACATGATACCTGGAATGACTTTAAAATCCTCAGCAAAAACAGAATAAGAGAAAAGGAAATAAATCTTAATTATTCAATCCGTTGATAGGTATGTGCAGTTCGCTCACATACTCCCTCTACCTGTATGCTCAAGCTCAGCTCTTAAATATGAAAAGGAAATAAACATAATTCTTAAATATGAAAAGAGAATACAAATGCATATAGGAGTTTCATGTATGGCAGAGGGGGCATTTCAAATCAGAAGAAAAAAGTAAATGACTCAATAAATGGTATCAGAACTGGTTAGCCATCAGCCGGGGAGGGGAACACCAGAACTGGTGAGTCATGGAGTGGGGGGAAGAGAGTTGGGTCCATAAATCACAGATAACACAAAATAAACTGAATATAGGTCAATTTAAGTACAAGAAATGAAACCATTAGAGTAACAACAGAAATAATCAGAGAATTATAATCATCACTTTGAAGTAAAAACCAAACATTTGTGTCAAATGTACAACAAATAATTACTTTCTCGTGGCCAAAACTACCATAAACAACAAATACAACAAAGACTGGACAATCTGGAAATCGTGTCACAAAAGTTTACTTTCCTAGTTAGAGAATGCCTACAAATCAGTAATCATCATCTACTGAAAAGTGATAAATGGATATGGATAGGTCACAGAAAAGCAAGTAAAAATAGTTCTTATGAGAAATGCAAATCAAAAGACTGAGATACCACTTTTCATTCATCAGTCTAGCGAAGATGAAAAAAGGCTAATAATACACTATGTTGGCAAGGTTCTGGGGAAATCAACAAGCTCATACATTGATAATGGAAGTATAAATTAGTACACTTTCTACAGAAAACAATTAGCTTATATCCATAAAAATTGCAAATTCATACACCCTTTAGCCCAGCTATTTATTCTATATATGTATCTACACATGTGCAAAATGATACACACACACACACACACACACACACACACAGAGAAGTGGGTAGCCCTACAGCAGATGTGGGCAGTAGAGAAAGACAGGAACAGAAACAACATGCAGACCTAGAATTGAGGCCTGGTTAAATAAATTATCCTACATCCGTAAAAGAGAACACAGTTCTACTTTAAAAAAACAGAAGAAGAAAATTTGTAATGAAATGGCATTAAACGATCACCAAATCATATTGTTAAATGAAAATGGTGTCAAATCACATGTATTGTATGCTAGCTTTTACATAAACGAAGGAAATAAAAAAATGTGTGTGTGCACACATGCACAACTGTTTATATATACAATTATTCTTACAAACCAAATCCTTCTTTTGTAGAAAGAGAAATTGCAATACTGGGTTTCTTCAGAAAGAGTTGGTAGCTGGGTCAGATGGATGGAGCCTTGTCAGTGTGCACCCTTTGGCTCCTTTAGAATTTTGTACCATGTGAACAAATTAACCATTCAAAAAAATTTTAATATTCTTAGTTTGAGCCAAAAGAGTGACAGCAATAGTAAACACCAGAGTCTTGATTACATACACCATCAATTTTAAACTGAAATACATAACAAATGTGTTGGGTCCTGAGTTACAGAGAAAGCCTTCCCTATCCAAAATATACCAATGAATTAGCCTCCCCAAAATATTACTGCTTCAAAATACTCTTTCATCTCTAATTTGCTCTCACTGAGACTATCAGAATCCCTCCTACATCCAGCAAGGCAGAAGGCCCGATCAACTGTCCATTACATTTGCTAGCCTAGATTATTAAGAAACAATAGTTTGCCAGCAATTTTTCTCTACACTAAAGTAAGATGAGGAAATGATCACAACTAGAAGAAAATTATACCAGTGTGGGTTGATGTGAACTAATGCACTCTCTCTGCCAGAAAAGAGGCAACAAAAGTAAAACAGAGTTAAGTGGTTAAAAGAAAACAATCTACAGCAGAGAAATGTGGGGAAATTCCAGAGAGGTATGAAAGACGAGCCCAAAAAGTTATTGATGATAAAATGAAAATGTGGTCACTCTAATATATACAACCAATATTATGTATGTGTAAATATAAAAACTCAAAAATATATTAATAATCTGCATGAAAGTGTGAAATGCTAAGAATACAGAGTTCTTTAGGTACAGTTAATGTACATATGGATCTTAAATATGCACTAAAATTAACTGCTACCTTGTATATTTTTAGTGTACCACATCAAGGAAATTCCAGAAAGTTAAGCAAATAAAAAATATGAGAGAAAAATTAAAAGACATAGATGACCAGCCCACAAAGGCTACCATATATAACAGGATTGACAGAGAGAAAAAGAGCAAGAGAGAAAAGATGAGAAAATAAAGAACAAAATTTTAAAAACAAACAAAAAAAAAAACTTCCTAGCAGATGTGAACCTTCTAACTGATAAGCCACAGACAGCTAAACATGGTAAATGAAAAATCATCCACACCTGGAAATACCCTTCTGCGATTTCACACTGAGACTAAAGTTAAGGTCCTATACATTTTCTAAAAAGGAAAAATACAAAATGATACAACAGAGAGAGAAAAGACTGCCATCAAACTTCGTACCTATTGAGTTGAACTCTAAAAGAAAAGAATGCCTCAAAGATCTGAGGGAATATTATTTCAACCTCAGA
Organism: Lontra canadensis; assembly: GCF_010015895.1. Taxonomy (NCBI): domain Eukaryota; kingdom Metazoa; phylum Chordata; class Mammalia; order Carnivora; family Mustelidae; genus Lontra; species Lontra canadensis. The sequence continues at coordinate 19,008,368 of NW_022631015.1, read as the reverse complement.
AGTTATACCAATGCCAAAAGATAGGGAACATTTTCAGTCATGCATGTGCAGAGAATTTTACTACCACAGACCTTTTCTGACACAATTATTCAAGACAGACAGATTCTAGGCCAAAGTTAATTCTGTTGACATATTTCCCCACCTTCTACAGTTTGCTAATTTTTGTTGTCATCATGTGGATAAGATTTACTCACAGAAGAGAGAAAGGGAGAAAGGTGGGGAGAAAAGAGAGGGAAGGAAATCTCTGATCTGAATATCAGTTATTGGTCCTATAATGAATTTTGGGCAGGAAAGCTGACTAAAGAGGAGACCACACCTAATTCCCAAGTCAAAAGTATTTAATAAAAATCAAAGTGTTTCAGGAGCCCTGGCAGAGGTAGCAAAAGACAGTGACAGCACACACACCACTATCACACACGCAAGCACACTCATGCACACACGCACACACAGAGGCTGTGAAGAACTGCCTCCACCATCCCCTGGCAGGGCCAATCATTCTGCAAGAGTTTCATACATGCTGCAGAACATTACTTCATAATACACATAAAGTCAAAGACCAGAAGAGGATCAATTATAAATGTCTAAAAATTTTTATTTTTTTTAAGATTTTATTTATTTGAGGGAGAGAGAGAACATGAGAGGAAGGGAGGAGCAGAGGGAGGGGGAAAAGAGTCACCCTGCTCAGCGGGGTGCCTGACATGGGACTTGATTCATGACCCCGAGATCATGACCTGAGCCGAAGTCAAACCTTTAAGACTGACTGAGCCACCCAGGCACCCTGACGTCTAATAATTTTAAAACTTATTAGTACAAAATCATCCCAAATCCGAAAGTCTATGAAAAATCTTTCTCGTTGGGGCACCTGGTTGGCTCAGTGGGTTAAAGCCTCTGCCTTCGGCTCAGGTCATGATCTCAGGGTCCTGGGATCGAGCCCTGCATCGGGAACTCTGCTCAGCAAAGAGACCGCTTCCTCTCTCTTTCTCTCTCTCTGCGCCTGCCTCTCTGCCGACTTGTGATCTCTCTCTCTCTCTCTGTCAAATAAATAAATAATATATTTTTTAAAAAATCTTTCTCGTAAAGGTGTTCGCCTCCTTGCAAAAACACCTTTTCCAACTTTCATTACGCTCAATGCAATCACCAACCAAAACCACCAGCAGTGTGACAGCATTAAAACAAAGCATAACGTGCAAATCTTTCTGAATAACTTAATCATGTTATTTATTTTTTTATAAAACATCACCCTTGCTAAGAGTAGATAAAGACACTAAACAAGCATTATCCTGGGCTCTCCAGAGCGGGTTTCCCAAGAACTACAGCTCAGGTTGTTTGACCAAACCAGTTGTAAAGCACTGGGCCGCAGGCAGCCTCGGGCACGGTCTCATTTAGTCCACCCTTGAGAGCTAAAAAATAACTTGCTTCCTCTCTCTACTGGTATCAGTCAAAGTTTTAACAGATGGTGCTGTTAGATGAGGAAAGTATACTACTGAATACAACTAATGACTAACCATATGTCCACAACAACATAGTGTTCTTATCAAGGATGTAACACACTGGATTTTGTTTACTTGTTTATTTCGGGATAGATGAAAACATCATGCCATGCAGTTGTATACACCGATACTAAGTTGGAATCAGGAACAAACCTGCAAAGTGCTAAAAGTAGGAGCAGACCCTCAAATTCTTAAAATTCCCAGCCTCATAAAGAATACAGAGTATCCCAAAGAAAACAAAAGTACACAAAGTGCCAATGTCACCATCAATGCAAATTATTTTTATTAGTTCGAGAACACTCTCCGCTCTGGCCACAGACTGTTGACAGGGCTAGAAGTAAAACCACGTATGAGATCGACTTTAAACTTCTCCTTTCCTTAGTATCCTAGAATCTCCTGTACACAGGTTCATTTCTCTCAGGAACCACAGAACACAGCTGGATTTAAACGACTGCGAGCTCTCTGTGAGGAGCTATCTCGCGTACCATTATCTGTGGTATTTTTAATAATACACAAAGCTGAAACAAACAAAATGCAACCCACACACATCCAGGCACTATTCTATTACAAACACCTCCACCCCCAGGAAAAAGAGCCAAACACCTGTAGCCACCATCCCCTCTATTAATAGCTCTGCCTCGATAGTGTTTAGATTGTGCTTTGAGCTCAGATGATTTTCTGGGTGAAAGGGGATGTTCTGAATCTTTCTCCTACAGTACTAAAGTTATGACTCCAAGTGCCACCTGATTAAAAAAACCTAGGACAGGCTATGGATCATTTAATAAGAAGGCATAATTAAGTGATTAAAGTCTGCATTTAAAAACATGTAATAATCTTATCTAGAAACACATGTGGCCATGTCAACAAAACAAGTATGGGCATTTCAACAAATATAATAGGGAAAATGCAAAACCCAGTGAGAAAGGCTTCCTGGTCCATACCATGTGTTAGTTTGGTAACCAGAAGAAACTGATAACCTAAGAACTACTTTCAGTTCAGTTTCTGCTCTCTACCCAAGAAAGAAGGTAACAGACAAAAATACTTTCAGAAAAAGCAACTACGAACACACAACCTAGGCAATGGTAAGGTATCAAGATCAGGAGTCAACATCCCAGGCACAATCCCCACTTACTGCCTAGCACTGACCCTAAGTGAGCTACCTAAGCCCCAAACCCTTCATCATTAGGATAGATTAACACTACACACCTCACCAGATTTGTCAGGAGGACGAGAGGAGACAACATATGTATAGCACTGGCACAGAGTAAGGCAAAAAGAAGCCAAATAAATAAAACCTCACTTCAGAAAACTCACACAAACAGCCAGCATACCTTTTAAAACCTCAGTGGGAGACAGGCAGTTTTATTTTTGCCCAGAACTGAAAGAGATACTGTGAAGTTTCATGAAAGTTAACTTACTTCCCCAAAGAAAGTTCAAGAACCTTCCCCACTTTTGCTGGTATCTAACTCTTCTGTAGCATTTTAGGATCAACTCCTTCAGACTGATACAATTTTCCAACACACACTAATTTCCCAACACACACTAAGCAGACCTCAAATAAGTTGTTAACAAACACAGAAATACATCCTTATGACAAGACCTTAGGAATATTGTACTTTAAAGCTTCTCTTTTGATTCTTTGCTTTTCTCATTCTGCATTTATTCACAAACTATTCTTTGGTGCTCAGATAAATGACATCCAGACTTCTCTATTACCTGCTTGAAATTCTACACATTCAGCTTCTCTGTATATACAAACTTGCAGAGGCAATCAGGTCAATCTTATCTGCCTTTGCTCTTCCCCATGCTCTACAACTTACAAGGAAAAAGTCTGGAGAGACACAATCTTCAGTAAAAACAAATTATCTTGCCGTGATAAAGAAGTGGTTATAAATTACTAAAAACAGGTTCCCATTATGCAGAATGCTTTCCTTTTAACTTTCTAAATAATCAACATGGGTTTTTTTGGTGTTTTTTGTTTGTTTGTTTGTTTGTTTGGTTTACTCTTAGCCTATTAAGTGTTCCATGAATATGTCATCTTAAGCATGATGCTAAAAGCTCCCATCTGAAACAACCAAAAAATTTGCCAATACATAAAACAACAGTTTTTAAGATACTGAACATCACATGATGGACAATGACCCCTGGGGGAAGGAGGGATACAAACCCAGTGGGTCCCAGCTTACTGCCTTGAGAGCATTTCTATGTCTGATTTGTAGCTGACCAGGACAGTCCTGAGGACTGCACCATGAGAAGACTGGAGTTCAGAGTTCATGGGATCCAAGATTTGCTAGAGTTTGCAGGACAGGGTACTAGAGACAGCTACATGGTAAAAGAATTCCCTCTTTGCTCTTCAAATACTCTGTCCGGGTCTTAATCAATGGGTAATGAGAAAGCTACCCAAAGTTAGGTAAAGAATGATGAGAGAGAATGGAGGTAACAGTGCCCAGAGCTCACTCAGGGCTGGAAGGAATGTCTGTTCTCTCCAGTCAAGCGGGAAAACCAGACTTGTGGAATACGGAGTAGAGCACACAGAACTGAGCACAGTTCTGCTCAGGCTCAAAAGGATCAAACTGTATCCCAGAACAAAAATGAAGAGTATTTATAAGAACAAAAAACTATCCAGAGCAATGTCAAACATCCAACCAGAAATTACCAAGCATAAAAAACTACGGAAAATAAAATCCCATAATGCAGAGAAAAATCAGTAAATCAAAATGGACCCAGAATTAACACAGATGTTAGGATTAGAAGACACACACACTAAAAAATTATAACTGAATTACATGCATTCTAAAAATTAAGCACAGACCTAAAGATTAAAACAAAACCAAAACCAAAAACAAAAACCCCAAATGGGAGCACGAAAGACTACACTGTTTCAGATGCTCTGGGTTCTTCACCTGGCAGTATGACCCTAACATTTACTCTCAAGAGATCGGAGGCGTTGATCATCTGCTCTTTATGAACTGCTGTCGGTTCCCACTAACCTTTAACTCCTGGGAGTGGAAGTACCAAAAGGTAACCCAGAAAACCTCCTGAATTCCAGATTTTGTCTCCTTGACTCCACTGTATAACAGCAATCCAGTTTCTCCTCAGTAATCAGGATCAATCACTCTGGCAAGTAAATTAGCCTTTTTCCCCCTATTGACTCAGTGATACAAGGACCCCAAGATGGCCAACTGGCAGCCTCATCTTCCAATCCAACATACCCAGTCTTGTGTCCCCTGGAGGAAACATCCTCCTTGCGGACTAAGATCTCCAAACCAGCAGAACCCAGTATTCCCAGCACAGGAAGCAAAAGTTCTACAAGTGGATTGTTAGGTATCATAGCGAGAAAAACCTCCTCTCACTTTCAGTCCTTGATTCCCAAAACCATGAACTCTGACTATGGGAGAGACAGCACCACAGAACTCAAAGTTCATCCTGCATCCTGTAAAAGAGAACCCCATCCTTCGATGATTGTGTCTCTCAACTGGTGCTATAATGAATTACTGAGTAATTACTGAGTAATCAATTCCACCTCTCAATTAGGCCGGCTACTTTCAAGTAACAGGATACACGGCACATGGCAAGACTAGTAAATTCCGAGGACATAAGCCCACTCTACACGGTCCTTGTTGTGGAGTTCATTCCAAGCAGAAACAAAGCAATACAGAATGCCCGGACAGTGGGTAAGGTATTCTGTGAATCCACGCACGGTGGTGCTAGCAGAAGCACCATAGGCAGAGAAAGAAAATTTGTGGGAAGAGTCTGTGGCTATTCCAGGGACTTTGAGGCTGTGATGGGCGAGGTCCCCTGCAGGGCAAGCGTCTCTTTTGTGGTGTGGGAGCACACACAATCCAGGGGGGATCCAGTCTCCGCAGTCTGTGGATGTTAGGAGTGGGCCATCCACACACCCTCTCCCTACACTTCCTGGTCACCGTCTTCAGATCCTCTTCCTTCCAAGTCCCTGATCATCCAGACAAAATATGAGAAACTGCCCAGTAATCAATGTAGATCTTTATCTCTGGTCACCTACTCAAAATACGGTAGGAAAACACACACACACAGCTCAAAGTTCTGCCCTCTAGATGGACTTTCCTTCATCACTGTCATTCATGGTCAGTCTTGAGTGGGGCTTGTGTGCTACAATGTTTGCTTCTGAGTGGTACCAGTATGTCATACAGACTCATTTGTAAACCAGGCTCAAGTTTTTTTCTTCTTTGTTCAACGGGTCATAAGAACTCCCAGGAGGCCACAGGCATGGTCTGAAGGAAAAAATGAAACAGAAGTTGGCCTCAAAGCTTCCTGAGCCACCTGCTCATACAAGCCAGCCACCCCTTCCAGACCCACCCAAGTTTGGCCTGCTGTATACCCTCTCTATTTGATAACAGAGTCTGGTGTCCATTCCCACTCTACGGTAAAATGGGTCAAACACCTAATTCATGAAGGGAAGCTCAGGCCACATGGTCACCTGATTGCTCACAACTGGGTATTCAGTCTCTAACGAGACCCAGTACAAGCCAGGAGCTGTTTCTCTAAAGAAAAATCATTATCTGCAGAAGAGGACATAGATTTGCATCAAATTCCTCGAGGTCTGCACTGTGACTCTCTTACTGGTACTTGCCAGAGGCAAATAATAGGGAGAAGAAGGAAAAGGTAGGAGGGAGAAAGTCATAGAATACCACCTTTGCTCACAATATCCTCCTTGTTTCTAAACACAGTGGGAACAGATGGATGCCACTCCCTAAACCTACACCCCTCTGAGATTTAATCAGTATAACAGGGCTATAGTCCCAAATAATAAAGGAGACCCAGAGAAAAGATTACCGTTGAGTTTCTCTTCCTTGCCTTGAGAAACTGGATGTGACCACTTCCCTCAGATTAGAAAAGAATACAATAAATATGGTTAAAAGGAATTGGAGGCCAAGATGAGTAAGAATTAAGCGTCTCCCTGTACAAACCAGCCCAGGTAACTGATATCCCAGGGTAATGACAGGACAAGCAAGTGAAGCTTGCAGAACCTATCGGTAATCTCAGAGAAGTCCCAGAGAAAGAATCTGGAAACACAAGACGCAGGCATGGATTCCAATTCTCTCCAAGCTAAGGGAAATTGGGTGACGTGCCCACTTGCCATCAATTCTCAAAGGACTATAATTACACCATTTTAAAGATGGTTTAAAACCACCACAGAAAGAAATCACTAACCAATGAGGAAAAGCCTAAAATCCTAAGGCCCAAATAGCAACAAAGCTAACTTCAATTCTTCCTAAGAGTCGGGAGACCTTCCTGATTCAGTGCTACCCCTCTTGGAAGATAGAGAGTAAACCAATTAGCTAACCTTGCATATTATAACTGAAAAGAAAAAAATTTTTTAGTAAGGGTTAAAATCCAACGGTCCCAGGGTGTTAAGAGTTGAAAAGGGCTTTGGATGTGTTGAAAGGCCTTCCCTTACATGCTGAATGACATACCATGGGAAGCTGAGGGGGATATGGTAATTCAAACCTGTGCTCCCACACTCAGTAGGTATGCATTTTTAGCACACTATTTCACCTCTTCCCTTAGCTTTGGCATCCACGAAATAGTATAAGAAAGCTATCCACCCTCATCGCTCTCTTTTGAGAACTCCATGTAAAGTACACGTGCCTCTCACACAGCAAGCCCTTACTGTTACATGAGATACTATTATTCACTGTCGGTGGCCTCGGCCTGCAGCAAGACTGTGAAACACACTTCTGCATCAGGTTTTCCCACCTCCCTTCTCAATCACACCTGTTCCCATCCAGTATCCCAGGAAAGTTCTGCGTGAGCCATCCGCACGGAAGGAGGACAGTGCAGACGGTGGTGCTGGGTCGAATAAACAAGATTCAGATTCCAGGCTGCCACTGATTCTTTAACTTGGCACAAGGTGAAGGTGTCCCATTCTACACAGGCCTCAGTTGTGTTAGCTATAAGACACGCGTGAGTTAAATGCTATCACGAGTTTCTGCCTCCATTACAGTTCCATAGCGCATGTTAAATTTTGAAGGTTGGCATGATTAGTATGCCAGTACTGAATCCTCCTAGCTTTTTGCTCACACCGTCGTCATCTTCATCCCCATCGACTACCAGCTCACCACCAGAGAAGCAGCTCTGAGAGCCCTGATCTCTCATTCTCCGAGGACAAGTGTAAACCAACTCTCAGTTTATTTTTTTTTTCCTTCCACTCATTCAACTCAAAACTTTAATCACCACTTACTATCCTCCCTCCAAAGCAATCTTTTGTTAAAACAAAGTAAAAACTTATTATCCTCAAACACATTAACTTACCTAAAAGAAAAAAATAAGCATTATGATCTTTATCATGGACTCCCACGCGGTGCTACCCCAAGTAACCAGTGTCACTGGGTTAATCTCCATGAACTCAAACTTTAAAAGTTGCCACCATTTGCATTTAATTATGTGTTTCTGCTCTTTCTCAGAAGTACTGGGACTTTTAGACTTATATACAAAGCATTTATCAGTAACACTGACTTTCTCAGTAATCTGACCAAACTGTGTGGGCCACAGGGAGAACAATGCAGAAAGAAAACTGAAAATTTAGCAATGCCATCCAAGGGAAATTGCCAGTTCCCTCAGGGGATCTGGGATCAATGGGACTAAGGACATGACTGTTTATCTTTGAGCACACCACAGAATCTGGGAGTGAAAATCATGCCAGGTTTCACAGAGGAATACCCTTCTTTATAGAACACGCATCCTAATCTACTATTGTACATAGAGTGAATTTTACAAATCTAATACTTTAAATAAGCACTAAGAGTGCTTGCTAGCCAGACGTAACTTATAAATACTGTTTAAAATACATACTCGCCATCCAGGTTTTTTGTACATCAGGAGATTTGCTCAAGGCAACCAAAACTTTGTAAGTAAAGTCAAACATCTTGAGTATTATTTAATTACCATCTCATTAAAATCTTAAAGGGCACAGACGACTCCCCTGATAAAAGAAGAAAAACTTTAATAGAAATTGTATTATTTAAGGACTGATGTTTGTTCAGTCACCACGCTGAAAGTGGTACCCTCCTGATTAAAACACCTTTGTTAGGACAAAGCATAATGACTTCAGTGAAACTGACAGAATCAAACTGTTCAAATACAGAGGCCTAGTCAATGGCCTAACACCCTTACCAATATATTGACAGGAGGTTTAACCACAGATGGAGAAAAGTAAAATAAGGGTGTGATTTTCTTCTGCTTTTGCAAATCTGAGGCAATCAATGTTCTAAGAAATAATCAACCTTTGTAAATAGCCAGGAACTTCGTCTGAAAAGATCTGTACCTGTGCTGCCCCCAGTAAACCATTCCACACGCATACCCACACAGCGTTTAATAAAAAGAAGCACCTTCCCCGAACAACAAATTTTTTTTTAAAAAGACCAAATAATTGGGAAGTTATCAGTTAAGGCCAGAAAAGAAAGCCTGCAACAAAGCAAGAACCAACATAAAAGGGATAAAGTTACTATAATTTCTTTCAAAATCATCAAACAAATCACAAGCCACAAGCCCCTCCTGAATGATGGGCCTACCAAGAATGAGAGCCGCACAGAGAAATTTTGATAGAGCACAGCTGCTAGGATTTGAAATATGCTATCCACCATTTCCAGTGTGAAAAGGCAAACCGTCAGACATGTTTCTGACATTCTGACAGGATACCACAGTTAATTTCTAGAAAAGATTATCAGTACACCAAATGCGCTTAGATAATTTTTCACCACGACAGTGGGACTTGCGCTTACTACATAAGGAGTTAAGGTCTGCTCACTATACCTTACGCTATCAACACCAATTTTATGCAAACTTTCATCAACTGTAAATGGAGTTAGGTTAATAATCATAGGTGTCGATTCAATATGCAAATTAGATGTAAATACCTAAAACAGAGTTATCCTGAGAACGTCGCCTCTCATAGAGCCTTTTTATTTGGTACACACTATAATCTTTCATATCCACAGCATTTGAACTCTCAACAATATACAAAGCTCAATGAGCCAAGTCATTATGCAAATTTTACCAAAAACTCCTCTGAGAAACACAAACAAAAAATACAGGTGGTAGTTATTTGTATAAAGCACCCAGTGTTTGCATGAGTGAGTAAGTTTGCATAGGATGGGTCAAACAGAAACAATTCCAGAAAGGGCAGGTCTTCTCCAGGAACTTTCTCTTCTGAAGATGAAGCAAACATGTACACTCAACCTGAAATAACAGGGAAAGGGAGGGATACACAAAACTCAATGCATGGTTCCCAAGTACAAAAATACTGTGATTTTGTTCTTTCCAAGTACTTATCTAATATCTAATATTTACTATCCCGTACCTTATTATCTCTGGACTTCCACTTTTTAAAACATAATAAAGAGAAAATAAAACAACAGAATGTAATAAAGGAGAGAAAAAAGATACATGGTTGTACTTGCATTTTTACAAACTATGGAATGATACACAAGAAACTAATAAATGTTTTTACCTGGAAAGAGTAAAAGAACTGAGAAATTAAGGTATTCAGATAGAAACAAAACTTCTGCCTCTAAGTCTTTTTATATTCTAGGTACTTTAAACCATGTAAAAATGTAACCCATTCTAAAGATCAAATTAATAAAAATGTAAATAAAATGTGAAAATAAACCACAATAGCATAAATTTTTTTTTAACTGTAGAAGCTAAAGATGGAATTTTAACATTCCAACAGGCTGCGATTAAATTGAGGCAGACTAAAAAGCATTAAGTACATTTTATAATTATAGTTTTATAATAACAAAAATACTCACTGAGTTCTTTTGCTATATACAAACCCCAAGAGTATAAAAGTAGAAATGCCAATGTTTAAATATATGAAAAATAAATGTCCTCTTTCATCTTCCTGGGGTTGAAATCATATAGCATGTAGTAAATCTATTTTAGTTACCTTTATTCTCAGTGCTAAAAACTAATTGTTAAGAGTTGATAAAATTAGCTATTCAAAAGGTTTAATGTGACTCCAGTTCGTATGTATATTGTAATGAACACAACAGACATTTCTCCGTAGGCTGTCATTTATGCATTTAAAACGTGTCTGTGCTCATGACAGGAGGTCATGTCATTAATGACTTGCTTTAGCAGTATGTGTCAGACACGGAGCACATGCCATACTTAATGTAAAAGTTCAAACGTATTCTCTCTCTTCAAAAATGGCTCTAACCTATTTTTCTGTCATCACCATACAGCCTTCAAAATCAGTATTAGGCTCAGCAAGCTGAGGTTTCGGTTTAGAAACAATTTTGCCTTTTGGGGCAAGGAAAATCAGTATGTGACATTAGCAAGCAAATTTATTACAAAACTAGCTGCCAGCACAGCCTTCCCTAGATTCCAAATTATGCCAATGCTTTTGGTAACTAGACCCATTACAAATATTAGAGTTTAAGGAAATGCAACTTCATCTTTCCAACGCCGCCTCCGATGCTCTTTGAATCCATTAATGTCTATGCGGCATTCTATGGTCCCCAGGCCATCAGGCTAAAATAAAAGGCCCGCAATTCTTACTGCAGGCACTACCATGCCTGCACCGTGACTCCAGCTACCGTAACAACCTCACAACAGATATTAATGCACAGAGGGAAGGGAGTAACAGATAGGAGAGAAAAGAGGAAGGAAATGTTGGCTCAGCACTCACATCCTTTTTGGACACTCAGTAGTGGGACCCTAATGATCCCCACCATGTCTCTCACAGCCTGCAATTAAGAGACATTTGTTTCAATCACGTCTAAAGCCCTAAGAATCCCAAAAGAGTTCCTCCTTTTAGAAACTCTCTAGATATCCACTTAGCAGGATACAGTTAATACTACAATGTTAGAGGAAGGAAAAAGGAAAACCGCTATCAGGCAGGGTTTTCAAGAGGAAACAATATAAAAACTACCACGAGGATCAGTAAACTTACAGCACCCCACCTACTCTACCTGATAGCAGGCCATTTACATACCCTATCTTTAGTCTTCATGATGACTTATTAGGCACCATACTACACAGTCTTCGGTATGAAGATGGAAATCAGACTGCAAGTCAGGTAAGCTGGGAGAGTCACTCAACTATGAAAAGGACAACCCAAGCATTTGAACGCAGACCTATCTGTTGATACTAACAAAAGAACATTGACACAACAGCAGTAGCAGCTTCCTCCTACTAGGAGTTTCTTCTCAGTACACTGCTAAGTATCCTGAATATTTCCATTTAAATTCATTTCCTAATCGTAATAACTGAATAAAGTAGGTACTCTTTTCCTACTTTAAGGATGAGAAAAACTGGGTACAGAGAGGGCAGACAATGTCCTCAAGGTCACACAGCAAGTAATGAAATGGCCCTTGCACATAACACAGCCTGGGACCATCACACACCCACTTACCTGCTTCCCTCTAATATCTTGCCAATGCTTCAAACAGAGCAATACAATTCTACAGTCAATGAATGACTCTGTAATACTTGCAAACATAAATTCAGGCTTTATCCTTCATATTTCATTGAAATGAGAAAAAAACTACCTAAAAGAATAATTAAGAAAGTGTTTTTCATGGTATATTCTTCTGAAATTCAATCCCACTGATGTCAATGAGGAGGGCCCCGCTTTCCGAAAGAACTGAGAGGCAAGTCATGAATTATTTTCTAATCAAACAAGAAGTATTACAGGATCCTAGAATGTTCCATGAGAATACCCACCAAAGGAAACTTGAGAAACAATAATTACTAATTACAGAATTAAAGAAACAGAAACTCTACTTACAAAGTTAGGCCTTTCAATTTCATAGGCTTTCAGTAAGAGTTTCGATTACATCTAAAATCAAACAGGAGGCAAAATGAAATTCTCCTTAGCAGGAGTGTATGCATATGTATGATATTAAGTAAAAAGGAGAAAACAGCGGAGCCATCACTGAAGTAAAAGCTCAGCATAAATATGCAAGAGAGTGTGATACAAAGACCGCCAACAATTTCACACAAGACAACCTGAGCGAAAAAAGGAACAAGATACCCTTTTCTTGTAGTGGTATTTTTACTATTATGGCCTGAACTAGGCTTTGATTCACGTAAAGCCACAAAATAAAAGTCCAAAATTATATTTTCATTTCTAAACTTAAGTATATAATCCTTTTTTAAAAAAAAATATTTATTATGAAGTGAAATTTTCTTTTTTTTCTTTTTTTTTTTGAAGATTTATTTATTTGACAGAGCGATCAATCACAAGTAGGCAGAGAGAAAGGTGGCGGGGTGGGGGTGGGGGGGAGCAGGCTCCCCACTGAGCAGAGAGCCCAATGCGGGGCTCAATCCCAGGACCCTGAGATCATGACCTGAGCCGAAGGCAGAGGTTTTAACCCACTGAGCCACCCAGGCACTCCAAGTATATAATCCTTTAAAACAAAAATGGATAGTAGCCTAACTATACTCAAGACATCCTGATTAATTTAAGCTTCCTAGTCTACTCAAAGAAAATAACAAGTCATGCTTAGGACTATTATATCCACAAGAAGCAGCAATAAAATGTAAAATAGATGAAAATATTTTAAAAGATCTCCTTCCATCCGCAACAACTATCTTAGTAGAAAAGCAGAGCTTGAAAACAACAAACAAAACTCAAAGTACAATTTTACTAATTTTTGCCTCTGAACTTTTGAATGACTGCCAAAAAGACCTAAGCAAAAGGGGGAAAAAAATGTTAATAAAAAATTTAAAAAAAAAAAAAACCACCTCTGAGCTACTGAAAGTAGAAGTGCTAGAGGGAAAAACTAAAAATAGAAAGAAAACTTCAAAGAAATTCTGTAATCGAAGATGCCTTATTCTTAACTGCCTCATCTCAGAGATTAAAGAAGATTTTTAAAGCTGTTCCATGGACATAGAGATCAAACATTTATAAATGTTTATAATTTTACAAGTCCTAAATTCAAAGGTGGGCTTGAAGAAATAAGAGTAACACAGGCAGCTAGGAGGAAAGATAAATTTTCTTGGATGAGGGAGGCATGAAGAAGGTGGCTTTGAAGAACAGACTCTGTGGGTTGTAGGAAAGAAAAGAGTATTTTTGAAAAGCTCATTCATCACCTACAATACATGATGATGAACAACATGTAATGAAAAGGGAACTAGGGGGCAGTGTCAAATCTATTTCTACTGGGTTTTATCAGCATTAAACTCATTAAGTATTCACCTAGTATCTACTTTGCAGCAGTCCAAAATTATCATGTAATCTTGGTGCTTTTCTTTCAAAATGAAAATCCCAACAATTCAGATTTGTAATTTCTGAAAGTTTAAGGACAATTAATGAATTTTATTGTCTCAGCTTTCTGCAGAACGCCCATCCCATAATGAGACAAAGAGGACGGAAGTAGAAAAGAAAATTAGATCTCTGTCAATAAAAACCTGGTGCTGATGGAAACTGACATTTCTGCTGATGCATTTTTTACATATCAAGCTCTTCATTATGAAATAATTAAACATACCATTTAAAGTCCTAGAAGAAATAGAGCTGTACTTGAACCTTCTACCACTTTTCTCTCGTTGCAAGCAGCGGACACCACTGTATTACCCTATATGGTACCCGGAGTTCCCGGAAGGAAGTGAGAGCATCTCATTCATCTTATTCTTTGCATCACCAGCGCGCAGCGTGGGACCCACCACACAGCAGAACTCATACACCAAATGTCACCATCATTTAAAACAAGGTAAAGCTAAAAAGAAAGTCAGTCACATAATTTTAATTTTTCTACTAAAATGAGACACATGTCTATTGCTTGTTGGAGGCCTAATTCCAACTTTATTGGCTCTATCAAGTCTTCCCAAGTCCTGAGGCTGAAGGCATTACGGATTCCTCTGTAACTACAAGAAGCCTTCATTCATACACCAACAGAAGTACATCACCTTGACTCCAATTACTATTCATTAACTAAATATTGACTGAGTGCCTACTACAGGCTGGCAACTGCTCTTGGCTCTGGGGCTACAACTGTATCACCACATGAGGCCCCTCCTCTCCCGGAACTCACATTCTCGTGGGGAAGAAACTGATCATGAACCGATAAATACATCGGGTGGTGATCAGTACGCAAAGGAAATAAAGAAGGCTGGAGACAGAAAGTGAGGGAGGGCGCCATTTCGTAGAGAGTGCTCAGGAAAGAACTCTCTGATGAGGTGACATCTGAGCACACACCTGAAATGAGGGAACACAACAAGTGGATACCTTGGAGAAAGAACATTCCAGGCATAAAAACAGGATGTATGAGCACATGCTTGGGGATGCTCAAAGAACAGCAAAAAAATTAGGGTAACAGTGTTGGCAGGTGAAGTCAGAGAAGCAAGAGGGGTTCCACTTCTCTTCACACCTCTGTCGTCATGAATAAAAAGTATGGCTTTCACACATGTGGCTATTTATATTTAAACTAATTAAAATTAAATAAAATCTAAAGTTCAGTTGCCCCCCCCTTACACTAACTGGATTTTAAGTGCCTGACAGCCACATGGAGCCGTAGCTGCCATGATAGTACAAAACAGAGCATTTCCATCCTGCAGAAAACTCCATTCGATAGCACTGGGAAACGGGAGCCGAAGAGTGAACTAATCTGGCTTAGGTATTCAAAGAATCTGACTGCTATGTAGAAAACAGACTGGTGGGGGCCGCAGGAGAGAAATCAGGCAACTATTATAATCTAGCTGACATGATGCTCAACTAGACCAAGGTGGTGGCCTAAATGCACGTGATATAAACAACAGGACTCTGGCTACCTCTTGAAGGTGGAGCCAGCAGGATTTGCTGATTCAATGTGGGATAGGAAAACAAGAGTAGGTATCCTTGATTCCAAAATTTTTGCCCTAAGCAACTCACAGGACACCAATTTCTTCTACTGATATAGGAAGACTACAGAGGAGCAGGTCTGTGGGAGAGATTGGGACTTTTAGACATGTTAAATAAACACGCCTATTAAAGACTCAAATTCAGATGATACAGAAGCAGAGAGTCCGGGGTTCAAGCGAGAGATCTGATTTGGAAAAACATGTTTGGGTAGCGTCTGCATACAGACAGTACTTCAGAGCTCTGGAGTTCCATAAAGTTCCAGCTTGGTATGGGTGGAGAAATAAAGAAGTACCCTGGGGGCTGCAACATTCGGATATCCTAATCAGGTATCATAATAATGAGCAGGAACCAGCAAGGATGACTAAAGGAGCAGCCAGTGAGAGGAGAAAAGATCGAATAACCAAAAGGAACTTGTGTCCAGGAAGCCCAGCAAAGGTATTTCAAGAAGAAAAGAGTGTTCAGCTATGTCAAATGCTAACAGATAAAGACTGTAAGACTCGGAAGTCACAGCCGCACTTGGCCACGCAGAGGTCACTGGTGAACTTGGCAAGAGCAATCTCAGTAAAGGTACCTGACTGGAGTAAACTGGAGACCGAAGGCGAAGCAGAGGGTATAAACACTATTTATGAGGAGTTCTGCTACAAAAAGGAAGAAAGAAATGTAAAAGTTGAAGAGGAATATGGCATCAAAGAAGGAAATTATTTTAAGATCAGATACGTTACCGCATGTCTGATGATAGGAATGGCCTAGTAAAGAGGGAAAATAATCCAATAGGGAAAGGAGAAAAGCTTGCAGGGACGGTGTCCCAGAGCAGAGAGAGGGGATGAGTGACAAGGGACAGCGCTGGTCTCAGGACACACACCGTTCCTCAAAGGCAGTGGTTGGATCCCAACGTGGTTCACGAAGCAAATTCATGCGGGCAGGGAGATTCGGTTTGGGGAATGTATGGGTATTCTCTTCCAGTGGTTCTACAGCTGTGTGATTCACTGGGCTGACCGCTTTTCAGAAGAATAGACTGTGTCTTGGTCCTCCTTGTGTCTCTAGCACTAGCAAGCTGGCACACATTAAATTATTCAAGAGTTCCACTGAACAAATACATTCTCAGAACTACCCAACTACCCAGGGACCTCAGCTTAAGCCTCGATAGGTGCAGGACTTACTAGTCAGTTCTGTGCTATAGATGCTCAACGTTCCACAGAAGAAAAGGCATCACACTCTCCCCAACCACAGCCGCACCCATCCCCACTCCCCTCCATATGCTGCCGCTCTTGGATGGAGTAGGAAGGATGTATCCATTTCCAACCTAGATGTGCAGAAAATGCTTCCTGCCCATTGGACTGAAGTCCCCAAATGGCAACTCTCCACTTTGATTTTGACTGACTCCCTCAGACACTAGTCTGTTTACTCAAAACAGGCCAACCGGTCCTACTCTTTCTTGGAACGTAACTGCAGTCCTTTTCCTTTAAGTCTACTACAGAGCACCTTCCCCATTGTGATCAAACCTGACTCCTGTGTGGTATTTCCCTCGTAGCCTCCCAGACTCACAGACACTACAGAGCCCTATTTACAAAAGCCTTTAGGAACTGTAAGGATTTTTAAAGTAAGAATGAGATTAGAACTAAATATACAAGATGTAATTCAATTTCCTGAGCCCCTTTCTAAGAGTAAGGATTGAAAACAAATCAAATGTGAAATATGAGTACTAACATTAAAAAAAACAAAAAACAAAAAACAACAGCAGAACACTGCCAACATTACTGGTATTCATTAAAGGGACAAAGTCATATCTCTAATCCGTAATACATCTGGGCTGATTCCTATGCTTACTTTCCTAGCTTAAAGTGGTATTTTTAATAAAATACATTTAGGCTTATTAAATCTGTTAAAATTTGACGATAAAACAAAATATCCTTAGACTCTCCAAAATTTTGTGAGTAGCTAAAATTGTTCATAAGAACCATTCTCTGCAACAAGCATGCTGAAAACTAATGGGGAGGAGAGCTCTTTCTAACAAAAGTGTCTGATTAGATAAGATAATGCAATACATCTATTATATCTATTGTAACAATACCATTCACACCACTATAGCTAAGACTCTTAGCATTTCCATTATAAAAACCTGTTTTTCAACTCTGCCACCTGCCAGCCATTAAAAAAAAAAAAAAAAAAAAAAAATTGCTCTCCCATAGCATTCAAGTGTTGATCCTGGAAACATTTCTACCACCACTCCTACTAAATGTTCTTAGATTATCATGCAAATATTTTTAAGGGTGTATTTTAGCTTTCCACATTATACAGGTCTGATATCAAATATTAAAGTTTAATCTGCAAGCAATAATCACTGAAACTTTCATTGCAGGAATACATCAGTCTGTACTAGAGATCAATTTGGTAGCCTCTAAGCCATTAGAACATTAGTCTCACACCCTGAATAAGTTACAGATATTTATGGTTTTGAAGACAGCAGTAGTGGTAAGTATTCTTCACCTGACAAAAGGGGGAAAAAATCTAACAAGATAATATGAAACAGAAAAATGTGAAAATGAAGAAAGAGGTAAAAAGAGCTAAATTCATGGCAAGGAAAAGCAGTACACAATGGTGACAGTATACCAACGGAAAAAATGGGCTCAAGTACTACCTATCTATTCTCCCCAAGACGTGTTAGCTAGCTACTGAACATTCGAGCTAGCATGCTCGAATGCAAGGCATGGTTTATTTTTCCTCCTGAAATTATCCCTCAGAAAAGATGGAACTGTTTTATATTTCTAATAAAATCCACGCAGAGATCTTTCTTATTACCAGGAGCTCTTTCTTACTCTTTCAATTCCCTTACTTTGAGTAACAAGACTATCACTTGGAGAAGACAGTAGCCTGAACAACAAGACCTCTGAAAGCCTAGAGAAGTCACCAGAATCAGTAAAAACAGCTGCAGTGAGATTTAACCCCGGTTTAACTCCTAGGGATATTACCTCACACTGGCAAGTATTGCATTTCCTTTTAACAAGTCTTTCGAAGATTAATTTTTTAAAAGCATAATAAATGGTTACACTATAGAGATCAACGTATATGCTTCCACAGGAGGAAAGACAAAACCAACTGTTCTTTAATTTTAAGAACAGGTGCCTGGGAGAAATTTCTAGAGACCGTATCATGGATAGATTCTAAATATGCTGAATTCCAAACAAGTCAAACGGAAATCAAGTCTAGAAAACTGTGTCAGTCTAATCAAAAAGTGATTCTAGAGAGGAAAGGCCGGAAAAGTAACAACTTCAAAATCATTCCATTTAATGCCATTTTAACTATGCATATATAACTTAACTAAATGTGAGGATATCTGACAATTTCACCTTCATTCCTAAAGTTTATATATTCCACTTAATCCAAACAGTTTATTAAATCTTCTCATTGGGAAAATAAAGCATCATCTTATATTGGGGTCATCCATGTTTTGCCACCTTCGATGACTGAAAAAATAAAAACAGTGACCAAATCTTTTCATTTTTAAAATTACTTCTTCCAGCCTGTAGCACTGTATCTCAGATATGTTGAATAGTTAAGCAACATGTTAACATTTAGTTCACACACACGAAAAGGTCTCTGCAAAATGTCTTGTGAAAGAAAGAGAGTACTTTGTGGGTCATATACATAAAGAAAATACTTCCTCTCCAAAAAGTAATTATGAATTGCTAGGTTTGTTTTTGAAAATAACTTAATCTGTGTATCTGTATGTACATGTTTTTAAAGAAGGGACGGAGGTGGGGACTGGACTTCCCAAACCCAGGGTCTCCAAGACGGCCCTTCTGGGTTTTTCCAAAAGGATTTAGTATTTATTTTTGAAAACCATGCTTAATCCTTAGGATGAAGTTAATGTATGTAAGCACTCAGAATAATGCCTAGCACACAGTAAAAGTTAAGTACATTTTAGATATTACCATGAATTGCTAAGCCAAAAACCAGGGTGTTAAGGTTCTAACATTATTTACTGACTTGTACTTTATTGCAAGAAGCAAAACCTGCAATTTCATGATATTTATGAGAAGTCGCAGATATGTAAAATATGGACTCTGGAGATCAGACTTCGACGATTACCAGAGGCACTCTGTATTGACTGTCAGTCTCTGCTGCTCAGGTCTGAAGGCTGCTGAAGCATCCAGCACTAATGACTCTGTCACACTACTTGGATCTATTTAATATCAGTATTTCATGAGGAGCAGCATTAAAAAAAAAAAAAAGATTAATGAAAGTTGCAATAAATTAAGAGCTCCATATAGTAGATAAACTTTTTTCAAATACTTAACTAACCTCTAACAATAGGAAGTATATTTGGTTTGCCCAAAACATTAGCTTAACATCTTCAAGAGTCTTAAAAGGATGAATACTTTATAGGAACGCGGAAAAGAACTTCATCTCTATGTCCCCCAGAGCATCAAACTCAGTATCTTCTACGTGGGAAGTGTACACTCAACAGGCCCTATAAAAATGGCCCCTTCTGAAATTCAAAGAATTATAAGGCTTCTTATTAAATCAAATATCTTATGAATCAGTGTATGAGAAAAACAGTCCTTCACCAGACAACTATGTATTTAGAATAACCATCACGAACAAGAAGATATAAGGCACACATTTGCTAAAATATAAATATGTGATAACCCTTTTTCTCCAATTATAGTAAAGCATGGTAAAATGGAAGTCTGGCTTAAAATACAAGGGTGAATGACAATAACCCTATTTTTGAGGTTTTTGGGTTGTTTTTATTTTTGTTTTTCACAACATCCACTGTTGGTGGGAAGCAAAGAGACCTAATGAACTTATCAAGGGTTGACCTAGGCTCTGGAGGCTGAGCTACAAAAACACCTTGGATCCTCCTAGAAATTTTAATAATGTATTTTAAGATGAAAAAAGTAAAAGGCTGAAAAAGTATCAGTGAAACCAACCTAACTGTGAGTTGAGGAGAGAGACACAGGGGTGACAGCACAGCAATAAAGGGAAGAATAAAACCCAGAATGTTTAACCGGCAGTGGAGAAAGGTAACCACCATTAGTGGCCTATCTTATAGCCTGGAGAGGGGAGTCAATAATATAAAGGAACTTCATTTTAAAGACCAAACAGAAGTAAATAGTAACCTCTCCATAAACGACAAGAGAGCAAAGCAACACAGAAGGCCCAAGTCCAGAGAAGAAACCCCACAGGCCTGCATGAACCAGGAGTGGCAGCAACAGTGTCCCCTGGACATGGGACACGCATTTGGACACCTTCCCAGATTCAAGAGTATCAGAGAGCGAAACAGACACGCGGGAACCTCTGCTATGTTCATTCATGAACCAACTGACTAGAAATTACACTCTAGCCTCCTGATCACTAACTTCTATATACATTATTTTTATTAATTCTCAGAACCCCAGAGTTGTATGAAACTGATACTCTCATGACAAACTACTAAATGTCACAGATGTTCTAGGTGCTCAAAAATAACTGAAACCCCAAATGCTAAATTCACAAATATCAAGGACCTAGTGCACATGTGTTGAATCTTTCTGAGGACAAGGACCCCTCACGGTGATAACATACTTTCAACCGCCAATGACTAAGACAACATCCAGTACATTCCTTGCAGTAAATCCGGTGAGTCTCCCACCCCCAGGATCTACAGACAGCTCACTGAGAAGCTTCGATCCACTACACATACAGGCTTAAATAAGCACAATATTGGTTCCATGATTAGTTTTGCTGAGGTTTAAAATACTCACTGTATTACTGCACAGATTCCATATGTAAGTAGCTCCTTCCTAAGTATCCTCCCCAGCACAAAAAAAAAAAAAAAAAACACTAAAAACCCCACCATGCAACATCAAGACCTACTTTATGAATCATAAGAGTCATAAAAGTAAGCTCCAGTCATTACATCTGTTTGGATATCGTCAGTGCCTACTAGCCCCGCCAATACTCACCCAGCATCATCACTAGGATGAAAAAAAGTAAGAAACGTGGTTAGGTGTGGGGTGTGTGGCGCACAGGGGTAAGTCTCTGAAACCAGACTGCCCAAGCAGGGATCCAGCTCCACTCTTGCTACCTATGCGACTCTGGTCCGGTCCTAAAATCCTAAAATCTCTGAGTGCCTAACAGCCTCATGTGTGAAACAAAGATTCAAAAGGAAAAATCGGTGCTTTGCAGAATTATGAAATAGATGTGAAGCAGTTAGAAGAGTGTCTGTAGGTATTACGGAAGCGCAAGCAAAACCCACCTACACATAAAAATTCAGAGCTAGACTGATGTAAGTCTGAACACAAACAAGCGCATCACATGGTCGGAAGCATCTCTGAGAAAGTTAACGTGACTCTTCCTACGTACAAAGGCGATCTCTTCGCAGCCAGCGAGAGGGGAACCTGAGCTCAACTCCTGCACAGCTTTTCCCACCCAGTGCGCCCTTCCCACTGCCGTTCCACGGAGAGTTCCTGAGGACCTGCCACAGACAGCGCTCGGTCCTGAAGAACACAAGCAGAATTTCACAACACATGACAGCTTCTTCGGGCAAACATCAAGTCATCATCAGATGTCAAGACTTTCACTGAGTACGTCTGCCACAGAGAACTAAGCAAGCACAACCACAGCAGGAACCGAATATAACACAGGCTCAGCCCCTGGCTTAGGGGCTGCTGCTCCAGAAATAGGAGTTCAGGTCATTAATTCCATTAACAAAACTCCTAAAAAAAGCATTCCCGGGGTTCTCAGCTTTAAGGTAAAACTAAACTTGTATTTGGCTGCTAATGTATACATCCCCATTGTCAGATGCAAATGAAACTTCCACCCGCAACAACATGGACGAATCCCAAAAACACGGGGAGGGAAAGCAGCCGAAGACGAAAGCGTACACACCGTGTGACGCCGTTCATGTGGCATCCGCAGGAAAAAGTGGGCAGGGTCAGCAAGTGGGAACTATTCCCCACCTTCTCTGGGGGGTGGCACATGGATGCGTACGGGGGGGATACACTCACGGAATGCTTGGGACCTGGTACATTTTATTGGATATAAATCATGCCAGAATTTTTTTAAAAATGTAAAAAGCAAATACATCTGTATATGCTCTGGGTAATTTCAAGGAGGAACATTACATACAGGTGATTTAGGAGAGGAAAGAGGAGAATAATTGCTGGAGAAATATGGAGTCAAAGACTTCCAAGTTATGGTCCAGGAAGGACATGCACATGTATTTATTCTTTTTGTTAAAACCACACCTAAGAAGAAAACCTACTCCCCATCCACCCTTTTGCCTTGCCTCTCGCCATCTCCTACCGTCTTACTTCTCTTCACTGGCTCATTCCTGCACTCGTGCCGGGAGTCCGGGGCCTCTGCTTACAGCACAATACGAACAGAGTTAACGAAAAGAAGGCCTATGAATGCTCAATCAAAACAGCAGTGTTTTTATTAAAGAGACCAGCAGCTGTGTGAGCGGGGACTTGTAAATGCATCTGTTCTACAGGATTTTATGTTTAATTCAATTTGCTCAAATGAGAGCAGCAAGGCCCTGGAACTATGGGCTAGACAAGGAAATAGTTTTGCTCACCAGAATCCTACACTGGAAGGGGGATGGTCAGAAAAGAATCGTACCTACTTGCCACCAGCCCTCACCGAGCACCTATTGCAGCCCAGCCGTCGGGCACGGTGTTGGGACCGCGAGGCTGCAGCACAGCCCGGTGGAGGTGGCAGACATCCGAACAGATGGTTACAACACCCTGGCAGGTTCAATAACACACATGGGCCCAGGGGGGTATGAGGAAAAGCACAGAGGAGAGGAAGATTTCCTTCGCAGGCTGAAGCTCAGGCAGAAAGGGAGAATGGAAAGTGTCTCCCATCTACTCCCCACTCCGTACAGAAGGGAGCTTCAACATAACCATAATGTTGTACTTCTGACTTTTGGTAAGGGTTATACTGTTGTCCCTGATCTTACTTGCTTAGTCCCTTTCTCTATCATATAATTCGTAATAAAAAAATTTAATGCCATCCACCACATACTACCTGCAGCCTTTGGAAACCTTCACCGCCAGCAGCTCCTTCTCCCATGACAGATAGCTTAGAATTGCCAGGTTAGGCCACCAGAAAGAAATAAACGGGGAGAGACAGACTAGGGAGTTCTCTTGTGATGGCCAAGCAGGAGGCCTGGGCAGGCACAAGGCAGTGGGCCCAAGATATCCGACTATACTGGGAAATTTAAAAAAAGCTACAAAATGGTTATGCAGAACATATTCCAACTTCCTTTTAAGCACACACAGGGAAAAATCAGAATACAGCTCTGCCACAGAAACAAACAGTTTGCCACCAGCCACTTCATTCATTCTGATCGCTATTCTCGCACCAAACGTTCCCTGAGCACTCGCTCCATGCCACATACAGACAGAGACAAGAAGGGGGCTGCCTCCAGACTTTCTACAGTCACATGGGAGGAGAGAGGCAGATGAGCTGGCCTCTAGAGGTCAAGTGACAGCCCCCACGACAAGGACAGGCACAGACGCACCGCATGGCCCGCAACAGGGCTCAGAGGGAACCAGCAAGCACTAAGCCTCACAATATGTACCATCCTCACAGCTCACACCAATAAGCTCTGGAAATTTTGCAAAATACATACAGGGAAACAAGTAAAATGTACCTTGAAAAAAATTTTAATTATTAAAAATGTATAAAAATTATAAAAACTTAATCGTACACAGTAATAGCTGATCTCAAAGAGTATGAAATTCTCAGTAATTATGATACAGCACTCATTCCCCTCTTTAAAACAAGTTCCACTGACCCTGAACACCGCAGAGATTAAGAGCGCAGAACTCCCACCCCTTGAACAGTTGAAAATCTGCATCTACCTTCTGAATCCTCAAAAACTTAACTACTAATAGCCTACCTTTGAAGCCTTATCAATACCACGGACAATTAACACATACTTTGTGATATACTGTATTCTTACAATAAAGTAGGCTAGAAAAAAGAAAGGTTATTGAGAACACCATAAAGAAGAGAAAATAGACTTACAGTGCTACACAGTATTTATCAAAAAACATCTGAGTATAAGCAGACCCACACAGCTCAAACCCATACTGATCAAGGATTGACTTTTCAGATCAAGTTTTTTGAAATCTTTATTTTTCCATCTTAAAAAAAACTGTTTAATATAAAACATTTTTTTAGGAAATTATTTTAAAGACTCTATTTATTATTTGACACAGAGAGAGAAATCACAAGTAGGCAGAGAAGCAGGCAGAGGGGGAAAGGGGAAGCAGGCTCCCCACTGAGCAGAGAGCCGGAAGTGGGACTCGATCCCAGGACCCTGAGATCATGACCTGAGCCCAAGGCAGAGGCCCAACCCACTAAGTCACACAGGCACCCCATAAAACATATTTTAATGTAAATTTTATATGTGTATATACACACACACACACACACACACAGAGAGACACACATATACGTAGCTAAGTGAATTTAAGGTACTTTTCAGATTAATTCTTCTTAGCTGACTTTCTTCTCCTTCCTGCACTCCTGCTATAATCCAGGGTACTGTGAGAACAGTGCTGCTTACACACCTCTTCCATTTGAGAGTTTGAAGGTAAGGGACAAGACAGATATGTGATGTTTTGATAGAGTGTGTTGCCATGGAAATGACTGGCTTGTTCCTTATGAAGCACCATGACCTCATTGGAAATGAAAAAGGAAAAGGATGATTTCTGAGGATTCAACTGAGAGAAAAAAATAATAGCTAGAAAAAAGAATTCAAAAACTAAAGCGACCATCTGGAAAATACTGCAATGTCAAGTGCTATACAGATATATTTTCAAAGACCTTTTAAAGCTCGACCTCCAAAATGGGAACCCTATTTAAAAAAAAAAAAGGTTTAATATTATCATGAAGATAAACCATTTAAATAACATGGACCTGTGGTTTCTAAATAAATACGTGACAGCGTCAATCCTGACAGACTGTGAGCAAAATCCTGTGACTTTCTGTGGCTACATTATAAAATTAAATCCACATCAGACTTTTTCCTTCCTAAAAGCAGCCTGCTTTTCTCTCTCTCAATCTCTCTCTCTTTTTTTTTTTTTTTCTGATGCCCCTGTTTATACAGCTTATCCCTTATCAC
Source organism: Lontra canadensis (assembly GCF_010015895.1). Classification (NCBI taxonomy): domain Eukaryota; kingdom Metazoa; phylum Chordata; class Mammalia; order Carnivora; family Mustelidae; genus Lontra; species Lontra canadensis. Next base: position 18,982,933 of record NW_022631015.1, on the reverse strand, counting down.
ACTGACAAGACTGGGAACTACAGCAGATGGTCCCCCCAGACATAATTCTAACAGGTTTTTTGTGCAAACAAAAGATAAAGAAGGCTACAGCAATGATTTACTGATATCTAAAGTTGCAAACTGACAAAACACAAACTGCTTTTTTCTTACTGTTTGAACTGTTTATCCTTTAAACTACCAAGACAGATATGGCCAAAATTAAATATGATTTCAAAACTATAAAACTAAATACCCAGTTTTAACAGCCATTAAGTTCTGTCTTTGAGTTACCAAAATGTCCTAAATCACATGTTTTTTTAAGCACTACCCACCATTCTCTTTGTAACAGCAGAAGAAGAAAATATTTGTAAATTTGTCTTATAAATCCTACTTAGTTGCTATGCTGTGAAATAAACTACTCATCTGGATTTTTCTTAAGCAAGGAAAATGCATTTGAATTAAAAACTCCAAAATATTTTCCCCCAAAAAAACTAACTGAAGAATGAATTAACTGAGCCAAACCTGGAATCTCGGTTGTAGGGCTAAAATGTATCTTATTTCAAAAACATCTACCAATTGAATATAACACAAAACCAAATGGAAACTGTCCCCCAAATTCCTCATCCTTCAAGATGAAAGAACGTTCACACCCCACACAACAGAAGCACCCTCATGACAACCTAATGGCAAAGAGCGCTGTGTTTACGGTGTACCTGAAAATCCACCAAGAGCCCAAAACGATAATATATAATGAAACTGACAAGCATCTGAAATAAACTACCCAGACATCAAGCAAAAATACACCAGACAGACCCACAGGGCTCTTTTAATGTAGGTCATGATTGTCAGACCATAGCAAAAACATGGTGACCCTTGATAAAAATTAACCTTGATTATATGTAATCATGCACATATTTTGCTCTCAGTAACCAGCCCTCTGAACTAAGTCCATAAAACGGCAAGAAGCGGAGGTCACCGTCTGCTGTGCACCACTTTTCACCAAAGAAAATGTCTGCCCTGTCATATTTCTATCAATGAAGGTACAGGGATAGCTTCCATCAAAATATCCCAAGACCTCTGGACTCCACTGTAACTCTTACTTTCCAAGAGGTCTTATTACTTCAGCCTGATGCACTAATTTTATAGTGTGTTTGTACAGATGTACAGATGAGTCCATAAAAACCTACATGTATACACATTCCCGCTAAACCCCTTCATCTTTCTAGAGGTATAACATGCTGGGTTTTGTGGCAGAATTATAAAAGCAAGCAAATTAGAATCAGATCACAAATAGCAGGCCCAACTATGGAATCTGGTACATAGTCTCTTTTTGTAGAATTCACTCACAAAGTCTCTGACTGGGGGAGAGGTGGTGTTAAAATGCTGATTTTCTAATTAATCCAAGCTCATACAAGCTTTTATGAAACCTTACAGGAGGACAAAAATTCCCCATGCAGCAGAACAAAAATGACTATGTTCACATGCTCTAGAAAATTTATCCACAGCTAGTTAATTCAGGTAGTGACAACATAACACTAATCAAACATGCATTATAAATTTTAAAGTATGAGCCAGTTAGTTATACTGCCTTCTACAGCCACAAAGCAGATGTTTAATTTTGCCAGCCAGTCATCACACATGAGAACTGAAAACAGGACCAAGTGACAGACTATGCTCAAATCAGTATAAATCCATTACTACTGGAAGAGCAATGGGTCAAAAGGTTCACCTCTGTAGGGCATACATCATTCTGTGGAAACAATAGGTGTTCTCTGTACAATGTTTCCAAATCCTATCTAAATCCCCCATACCATGGGGAAAGCACAGATTTTCCTAATGTTAGGGATATCCAAGACTCAGGAAACTATACATGTATTAAGTATCAACTAACAGTTGATACCTGATGGTCTATATATACTAAACCAAATATTATATTTATTTCTGAACAGAAAATAAATTCTATCAGACACAGAAGGAATCTAATTCTGATTTTTACAGCAAAAGTATAGCATTTGTAATGCTAAGACAAAATATCAAACGTCCAGGAGATAGAACTTAAATGCAGCACATGTCCTTTAAATACATATTAGATTCATCTGTATCTGCCATCGTTTTGGAGAATGGAAAACCCCCCTAGCTGAAACATGTTTGTTAATAAATATAACTTGAGATCTTTCTTCGGAATTAAGCTATAAAAGTGTTATGAAACCTGGCTTGTTACACATAGCAACAACAGCATACTATTCTCATTACGGTCACTCTACACATATTCTTAATACATAAATAACCAACATTGACAAGCAAAGTAAAATAAGAACACCACTGAAATCCACAATGGAAATTTTCAATCTGAAAAAGTAGATCTAACATACTTTCTTAAAAAGGCAAACAGGAAATGTGCAGCAATGAGTTGTGCAACGTGGTCCTTAAAATCCTGAACTCACTAAATGTCATCGTATTAGTAGGAGACTCTGGCTAAAAGCTAATTTAATACTTAAATGTTAATATAATTTCCCCATTACTACATCTGCCATGAATGTTTTTGCAACCAATAAAAGCAAGTTTAGAAAATGGTATGTAAGAAAAGAAAAATCCTCCAGTAATATCCTTGTTACACAGATAGCCACAAATACACACTATTTCCCAGCCTAGTTTATTAAAAATTAGTACCATGCTTTCAAAAAGTGGTGATTATCTGAGCAGAAATAAAGAAAGAAATTAGCTTAATAAAAATATCTAAAAATAATATAACCAAAATTAGGCTACTGCCTTGCCAGACTTGAATATATAAAAAGAATGTAATTTTATTTAAAACATGCAAAGACTAAATCCTAAAATAATTAATTTCTTCAGGCACCACAAGACAAGTGAGTCACAAAAACAGCACTGGATAAATCTTGTTACAAATACTGCAGTGTGGACCCATACATATGATAAATAAAGTATAAGAAAGCACTCAGCATTTCTATGTAAACTGCTTCTGAAGGATTATTATGGAATGCACACACTGGCTGAACTTAAGAGTGTTCGGGTTTTAAACATTAATTTACTTTGACTATGTGCATGTCAAAATGAAAGATTGCTGTCTGGATGCAGACGGGCCGTATTAATATTGAACACGGGCCTTCACTTCAGGTCAGCAGTCACTGCCAGTCTACTTGAGCAAGTGGTCAGAGTAATGTACTCATTAAAATGGATGTGTTACAAGGTTATCTCCCCAAAACAGCTCTCAAATAGAGGTAGCCTTGAAACTGAAGCATTAGATATGCTAGAACCAACCTCTAATTGTCACAAGTCTGGAGAAAATTGAACTTACTCTCACTACCTAATAACCAATAAATTCAGTTGCTTTCATCAGTATCTTGGGAGAAGTCAGAGTTTTAAATTATACGAAGCTAACCGGGCCACCTCCAACAGAGTTAAACGCTCTTGAACCAACCTACACAGACTGAAAGATCATTTTAAATTTTGAAGCCAAATGCGGACTTTTCTTCATTTCGGATGCCTCACGGTGTTTCTTAATGAAGTAAAATGTTATTCCTTCCATTTTTATTAACTCTATTCAAATTATTTTCCACTTTAGTGAGACAATAAATTTCAATTCTCCAGACTAACGGCTGACATACCAAACAGATCTTCCCCCCAGATTAAAAAAAAATTACATCTGACCTTCAGCATATACAATGGCATGAGTAACCACCCCCCAAAAAGCTCAAATACTTTTTAATTACTTTTCAGCATCGAGGATAAATCTTCCCCATTTATACCTGGTCCACTGAAACAAGATCATTTTCTAGCTCAGACGTTCATTCCTCTCTCTCCCAAGTCGCCCAATTATTTCCACTAACAGATAATTCTTCATTTTAATAACATTTTTAACATATATAAACTATGGTCTTTGCAAGTGTGTTTTTCCTCCAAAACATGCTGATTCACTTTGTACACAAAAGCAGGCAGGGTCCCCAAATTTGTAATTAATCATTTTGCAATGCTTCATTTCCTCATTATCCACCCCATTACTAGATAAGGGGAAGAAACGGGAGAAGGATAGGTCAACAAAGACAGAAGTAGGGATCTTCTCACAGGTATGGGACCATATCTGTCTTTTTCGCTGACAAACACACAGCACCTAGCAGCAGGTAACAAATATCTAATGAAAAAGTGAATTTATAAAGAACAAGAGAACACTGAGGTTGAACTCGCTCATTTTATGCATAAGTAAACTGAGGCTCAGAAAGATTAAATGGCTTGGCTAAGATCCCCAGGCAGGTTGGTCAACCTCAAACAGAGTCTCACTCAATGGATACTCCTAACCCCAACATTTTTCTTATTCATTCTCCCACCTATAGTACTCACTCTTCAAGATCAACACAACCCTCTTTCTAGAGATTCATAAAAGTTTCCCCTTTACAGAAATATAGATGGAAAGTAATCCCTTCCCAATCAGGGGGCTAATTTTCTAAAACTTCCCATTGCAAAAGAATCTATTTTGGGGGAATTTTAAGATGTAAGGGAAGGACAGAACAGAGAGACCAAAAGTAGGAAAAGAGCCCACAGAGGAGCACCTGGGTGGCTCAGTTGGCTGGGCATGTGATTTTTGGTCTCCGCTCAAGTCTTGTTATGAGGGTCATGGGTTTGGGCACCACATACTTTAAAAAAAAGAGAAAAGAGAGAGAGAAAGAGAAAAAGAGGAAGAAAGGAAGGGAGGGAGAGAGAAAGGAAGGGAGGCAAGGAAGAAAGAAAGAAAAGAGAAAAACTCATGAAAGCCCCTAACCACCGACATGGATGGAGCTAGAGGGGATTGTGCTGAGCGAAATAAGTCAATTAGAGAAAGACAATTATCATATGATCTCTCTGATACGAGGAATCTGAGAAACAAGACAGAGGATCATAGCGGAAGGGAGGGAAAACTGAAACAAGATGAAACCAGAAAGGGAGACAAACCATAAGAGACTCTTAATCTCCGGAAACAAACTGAGGGTTGTTGGAGGGGAGGGGTGTGGGAGGGATGGGGCGGCTGGGGGATGGACACTGGGGAGGGTATGTGCTATGGTGAGCGCTGTGAACTGTGTTAAGAATGATGATTCACAGACCTGTACCCCTGAAACAAATAGTATGTTGTATGTTGATGATAAGAAAATTTTTAACTTGCTACAATATAACAAAGATATCACACTAAAAGAAAGGACCAAGTGACATTTTACACTTTCCGTTCATAATGAGGAATACTGCATTTTTAAGGCCAATTATCCTTTGCTTTTGAGAAAATTCAGATCTCCCTTCTACAGTCTCATTCAAACATTTTTGACTTGCAACAGATAAAATACATTCTAAGATGCTTTCACTGTATGTAAAACCTTTGTAAGTCCAATCGATCCTTTCTTACCATAAGAGATTCCTATATTTCTGGGGTCCTACAAAGTTCCAAGGACACTTCAACACAGATCTCAACTTTCTCCAGGCTCTCAAATACAAGATGGTAAATACTGGGGCCCAAAAGTATCTCTGTCTTCAGGCTGAAAGGTTAAAACCTCTACCGTAGGACGTATCAGCCATTCTTCTTCCTCCTGAATTCCCGACCCTCAATTTCCTCTTTTCTAAATTATCTCAAAAAGAGGTGATTCAGATATACCTAAGGAAAAAAAATCTAATGACCCTGAAAGATTACATAAACATCAATTTAATACAATCTACTAGAACTTCACACAAAGGGAAACTGTACTGGGAGTGCAGGAAGAACCTTTAGATTTGGTAGCTAGTTTCGTACTCTGATAAAGGACTTCTCCATCCTCTATAATACCTTTAGGTTTAAAACAACATAGCACCAGAATTAAAGCATTCGAGTGGCTGGCAGTCAATGCTAATTAGTATGACATGCTTAGACTTATCAGATGGCCCATGACCTATACCCATAAGGAAATCGAACTCCAAATGTTCTTGACCAAAGTAAAAAAAGCATTTCTTTGGCAGGTGGCGGAAGGAATGATGAGTCAGGAAGAAATACCCAACACTGGCCAGATGCCTTAAGGTATCACCAGTAAGAACAGGAAAATTAAAAGAACCAATTGAAGGAACTAACAAAGAACAATGTGCCCATTTTATTTAGTCACTTTAAGCATGAAATCTATACTCACAGTGCCCATGAATCACAACATTTGTAAAGCACGAATAAAGCCATTTACTGTGGGCAGGCTCATAAAAGAGTCCCAAAAACTTATAAAAGAACTATTCGAACTAGAAAAATGCGAAATTTAATTCTTTCACGTGGTAAGAAATCGTCAGTAATTTACACCTAACAGTAAAAAAGAAGAGCAAAACGCCAATGAGAACACAATTCTGGACATAATTGTTCAGTACATTTTACTTGTTGCTCATGAATGACACGAATATGGATGTTACTTCATCGGCCAGCACTGAGAGCTTATTATAGGCCAAACATGGTAGTGGGTCTTATGAATAGAAAAGCTGTGCTCAAGTCTAACAGAACAGAGAGGGGGTTGTGAACACATAATCCCAACAGAGTCTAACAGTGCTACAAGCAGAGATAAAGATAACCCTGGTGCAAGGAGTATGGTAAGCTTGACTAGGGGAGGGGGCGATGGGAGGGAGGGAGCCGAGGTAGGGATGTCCAAGAAGGATTCGCACCTGACGTTTCTTAATACAGCACTTTACCTCTTTCAAAGTACTAGAACGTGTGTGAGAAAAAAACATGACCTGTCCCTCACACTTCTGGAAAAGTCAAAGTGGTTATTCCATAGATGAGAAGTAAAAAAATAAAGTAAAAATACGTTCACTGACCAAAGATAAATAAGTTCACTAATAACATCATCTCTGAAGCAAAACCTCAAATCCTCTGACTCCCAATCCCTGTTCCTCCCACGAAATCACTCCCTTCTGCCTCGACGGTTCCCCAAGAAGCCACCTTTCATGTGTTATCTCCACATCCTCGTTAGCCTCATTTCCTCATTAACACTCACCACCAGAAAGAGATGTGCGAGAAACACAAAACCATTTCAGTAGGTTAAAATGAATGAAACGCACATTGAAAGTCCAGTTTGTTCCAAGGTTCAAACTGAAAACATTTCTATTTAACTGAGTTTTCTTTATTAATAGTTAATAAGAGCTAACACTTATCAACCACTTATGAATTTTCTCAACACTGTAACCCATTTTAGAGACGAGGACTCACAGGCTCAGAAAGGTCTGAGAAATACTCATTTGGTTATGCCAAGCATGCTAATTTAAAAATTACCCCAGGTTTTTCAGACATTTGAATGGGTCAGTGTCATTCAGATCAAAGTGAGACACAAAAATGGGAAACAACAATTTCAAGGCAAAGCTAAAGGAGCATTACACTTGCAGATCAAGGGCTAAGTACAAGAAGCAAAAAATATCCCTTCTACAATAAATATTTTCCATGGAAAGGATAAATACTTTCTATGGAAAGGATAAAAATAATTTATAAGGAGTTTCTAGGAAGAAGAAGAATTAGGTGAATTAATTATATTTAAGTAATATGAATTTTTATTTTCCTTCTACGAAATTTTTATTGTAATAAATTTTAAAAAAATATTTTCGTTCTCCCACGTTTCAGACCTTGGCCATCCTTACCCCTTTTTCTACCATGAGGCCTTGAAATTCTCAAATCACATAGAGCAGTTTCCTGCCATGGGAATTTTGAGACACATAACGCTCAAAGTGTACAGAATAGAAAAAGTGCTATAATAAAATGGTTTACTTCTTAAAAACTGCCTATGCCATCTATTTCCCATTCTTGTGATATTTTCTCATTGACATTTTCAAAGACTTTTTAAAAATCAAAAGGTATTAACAGGCCCTGCTTCATAATACCAATGACCTAATTCTCTTTCCTGATTAAAAGCTGACAGTATCTGGAGTACTTACTACTCTCAGTGTATATTCAGATGTAACAGTCTTATTAAAATTATGTCCATTTTATAATCCCTTCTATTACTAATGCATGCTTAAAGAAAAGGATTCTGAGATACATTTTCTTGTTCTCTTCCAGTCCTTGACACAGACTGGTGAGGGGTACTATGGACTAACAAGCACATTCAACCAACACAGATTACTGAAATTAAAAAGCTGTAACATATTAACATATCTAGGCCACACAGAAGTGTCACGAGGTAAAATCATCAGCATAAATTAGCACATTATTATAAGGCATCTACAGGAACCAGATAAAATCTCTATGACAGATCTTTTTTCATAACAAATATATAATACTATTTGATTGGATTTCATTTAATCAAAAGTATTATTTGCAGGAAAAGTATTGCTTGTATATCATCACATTTTACTACGTCAACTTCCCTGAGAAGGAAATTTGAAATTAGGGAGAGCCTGGGTGTGTGTGGGGTTGGGGAAGGGGTAGGGTGGAGAAGGGGAATTCTTTTTAAAGCATTTTGGGAACATTTGCCTGTCTTTCTCCATTTTACATTTTTGCAGAAATAGAGAGTTTTTTAAAAGTCATTCTCAATGTACTTTTCTAATTTCCTTACAAAAGTCTGAAAGCACAAAGTCATTTAGGAAAATAAACCTTTGTTATTTACCAAATCCACAGAATTTTACATCCACACACATGCACACACAGAAAGGGGAAAGAGCAGATTCATTTCTTGCATTTTAAATAATTAAAATTTTTTTTTATCCTCTACAATAATGGTATCCTAAGAGTATGGAGGTATTAATATGTCATACTACATTCCTTCTATTTCTCATACTATTCATAGCTCACGAAACAGCTGTCAAATACTCCAAGAAAATATCCAAATAATAGTCTTTAGCTACTGGAACAGTTGCTGAATAATCAAATCCTCCTCTAATTATGCATTTTTAAACAATTCAGACAAATCGCGTATGTATCATATTACTACATCAACAAAGGCAGCAACAAGAGTGAACACCTAAATGTAAGCACACACACTTTCATGAACATAAAACAAACCTCTAACTGCCAGGTGTGTCCTCACGTCCCCCAAACTACATACACTCAGTAACTGCGACAGTCACATTAAGTCCTCAGAATGACTTTTTCATGGAAAAAGAGGTCTCTTTAGTTCTAAGGCCTGCACCTAAGGAAGTGGTATTGAAGGAAAATTAACAAAAACTCAAAAGGGCAAGTTCTGTTAACTCCAAACATTTTCTAGTTTTCAATCAAGGGAACAGTGGAAGCACACTCACAATTACTTTGAGTTTTTTAACTTGCCCCTCAGGCAAGAGTCAAGCATTTTATAACATTAGTAACAGAGGTGTTCTGTGCTTTTCTACTTCCAGCAAATATCATTGATGAATTCTGTCCATACTGAAAACCAACTACAGACAGCTTCCACTGGACATGAAAACATCCTCCTTGTGTTCTCCTGCTCGGGTCATAAGCTGCGTTGGCTACACTATGCTCCATGAATGAGCAATCAGGAGGTTTTCGCCTGACTGTAGAAGTATATACCCCACATCCTGCTGCATCAATAACCCTCACTTCTAGTCACACGCCTTTTACCTGATTTTTGCATTTCTCACCTGAGAAGCTATTCATAGAATCTAGATTCTCCTCTCATCACATTACTACCAGTAGGAAATTCAAGCAATGACAGATTCTGCTAAATTTTCAAAGGTACTTTTAACATAAAAGAACATTCCAGAATGGATAAACCTACATGGTGTGACCTAAAAGCCTACAACAAATCATTTATTTATGGCTGTTATGGTTTAATCACTGGACTGTTTTTAGAGGCTTAAAAAAGTTAATGGTTTTTGCTATACAAAAGCAACTATGTTTTCCATGAAACATTAGCTGTCACATTAATACAAGGTTTTATCATTAATTATACTGGATTATACAGGAATTTATGTCTACAAAATGTTAAATATCTGAATTTCTAAACCATCTCAAAATAAAAATGAAACCTGGTCCTAGTAAACCCTACATGAATTAAAGATCCATTTACAAAACAGAAAATTAAATGTAAAAAATATAACCTCAATTTAATACATTTGCAGATAAAACATCCAACACATGTCCTCATCAAAAAGCAAATTAAAAATATTAAACATAGGTCAACAGCGCCACCTTTTGGTATATTTAGGAACTGAGCTCCTAAATTGTACAAAAACATCTTTAATGCAACACAGATGAAAGTAACACAAGAAATTTAAAAACCATCCGTTTACAGTTTACTAAGAGTAAAGCTTAATCAATAAACGAGTTATTTATCTTTTGAATTATAAATATTTTCAAAAACTAAAACATCACCTCATGTTTACATTTTCATTTCAATTTTATGAGGTTGGTTGAACATCGCTTCATTGAAAAACAAAAAGAAAGAACTGACAAGGCTCAGAAAGTTTTAATGACTGACCCAAACATCCCTCAGGTGAGAATGAGCCATCACTGGCTCAGAATTGCTAGTTTTTAAATTCCTCCATTAATTCCTAAAACATTAGAGAGTAAGTCAAATCCTAGAATTATCCTACGTTGCAATTAATGCATACAGCTCTACCCTGTGTAAGATTTTGTAAAGTAGTTGTTTTTACAACGTTTTTTGCAGACATGTGCAAATGGAAACATGTTTATAGTTCCATTCGTCCATGAAGGATACACAACACAGACTACACTCACGGAGCAGTTCGCATGTCACAAACACAACCACCAAGTCTTCATCCAACAGTCTTCTTCCTATCTCTATGCTGCTAGAAAAACCTTCACTGCAAACTGCAAAACCTCCTCACTACCCTCTCTGCCCCACCCCAGGAGATATACAGCTTGCACGTGATTTGCAACTCACCTAAGTCACCTAAAATTAAAAGCTGCTCCTAAAGAGATGAAAATGATAATCTTCAAATACTCTCTCCTAAGCTTCTCTGCCTTAATTTGATCTCGTATTTAGAAGCCTGTATACCACTTTCAATGTCTTCCATTTTTACATCTTTCAGCGATTTCCTGACTGGTTTTGTTAGACCTATAACGTATGTACTCTGGAACACCCTCACAGGTCCTTTATTCTTCCGAGCTGGCTAACAGCTCGGCTCTCACACAAAGAGCACAAAATACTCCCAATGATCTTTGTCTGTGATTCACTTGTTACCATGAATTTGACTCCAGCTGCACTCATCGAGTACTTCCTTATAGAGACTTCAAAATCACAGTTCATAGGTAATGACTCCATCTTAAATGACCCAGCAACTCAATTTAAAAAAACAGCAACAAAGAAAACAATAGCTAATATGATGATGGCTAAAAAATGGTTGTGGAAAACACTGCAAGAGTCAGAGCGGGGAGGGAGTCAGAGGGAGGACCAAGGGCACTGCTTCTTCCCTGAAACACTACGCCATGATCCAAGGCAACAGTTAGACCTTAACCCAGAAATGCATTTAGTGCATGAATGAGCCTCTCCTCTTATTCGTAACATTTTCAAGAAAAAGGCACAGTGTAAGACACGGAAGTTGGTAAACTGAGCTATTTCTAAAAATCAAGAATCAAGCAAAAACATGTGAAGAGTAAGTTTTGTTTTTTTTGTTTGTTTGTTTCTTTGTTTTTATTTGACAGACAGAGATCACAAGTAGGCAGAGAAGCAGGCAGAGAGAGAGGAGGAAGCAGGCTCCCCGCTGCCCAGAGAGCCCGATGCGGGGCTCCAGAACCCTGGGATCATGACCTGAGCTGAAGGCAGAGGCTTTAACCCACTGAGCCACCGAGGTGCCCCAAGAGTAAGTTTTTTAGAAGGATTTCATTTCACCCTATAGCTCTTTTCTCGTAATTACAAGGGCGGGCTGCGCACCCTCAAGAGCAAACGACATTCGGTATCTTCTCTACAGACTCTTAATTGCTTTCCCCCTTTTTCTAACTGGATGAAAATCCCATTTTGAAGGCCCTTAGTTTTATTGCTCTCCCTGCTTTAGTTCCTGGGTAGAAGGGAAAAAAGAATGAGAAAGGGCCTTTCCCACTGCCATCCTTACACTACGTACCCTTACCAACGGTCACAAATAACTGAACCTTTGAATACAAGTATTAATCCAAGGTCACCTGTCTCTGTCTCTGAACAGGCATACCCACAATATATGGAAATATATATAACCAAACTTTACTAGGTATGAGGAAACATTGAAATTTCTAGTACTGAATTCAATCCCATTAAATTGAAAGCAATTACTGCTCACAATTTAATAAGGATGGATTAAATTAGATTTCTGATTCAATATAATTTGTAGTGTCCATGTCAGGAAAAGCGATAGTATTAGGATCTTATCCAAGACCTGTCAAGACTACACAGAATGGACGTGACATAAACCTAAATAGATTCTACCTGAAAACTCAAGGGACTCACATACACACACAGACACACATACACGCGCACGCCCCACATTTATTTAACCTTTAGGATATACATTAATATTTTGTCCTGCTAGAAAGATAAGAAGAATGAAGTTATTCAATATAGTCAAAATAGCATTTTTACTGGTTCACTAATGCATTTAAATTAAATTCCTACTCTGTGCCAGGTCCTGTGCTTAATGATAACAATGAGAATCCATGGGGCGCCTGTGTGGCTCAGTTGGTTAAGCATCTGCCTTCGGCTCACGTCATGATCCGTAGGTCCTGGGATCAAGCCCCATGTTCTCCCACTCCCTCTGCCTGCAGCTCCCCCTGCTTGTGCTCTCTCTCTCTCTGTGTCAAATAAATGAATAAAGTCTGTTTTAAAAATAATAAGGATAATCCAAACACACACTGAACACTTTACACATACATATACATTTAATCTTTAGAAAAAACTACTACTGTCTTCATCAAGTAAATGGGATACTGAGGATACGGAGATATTGTCGTTTGTGCAAAGTCATACGCTACTACGCACCAGTAGCTGCTTTTACGGTCTAGCTTAATAGCGGGCTACAGTCTCCTCCTAAAAATTAAACGACACTTGTCTCCGAAATGTCAAAGGTAAAGATGACTAAGACAGAGAAACACATCCACTGGGAGAGAACATGTAAAACAGACAGGAACTAATGGAGGGAGGGACCACTTCCTCTCCGCCTCAAAGCCCGGGAATAAAAGGAATGCGGCAGTGGAATTATACACAAGCAGACTCCATACACTTATTAGAACTGGGACCGAAAACGATGACATTAGCTGATCTAACAGGTATAGTCACAACTGGCTCACACACAAACACACACACACACACACGTATGACATACATGAATCTGTAACACCATAAAATTCTTAGAAACTCTTAAATTTGAGAATCACCAGGTTGCAATAAAGGAACGACCACAAGGAAAGTCTCTGCAAAGGCCTGGACATTCAAATCACCTCCCCTTCTAAATGAACCATCAAACACATGTTGGTCAAGTGAGAATGGCAGGAAATTTTAAAAGGCTATAGTTTACGGCACTCTCTTTAAAAATTAAGCTTCTTTAACCTTAATATATGTTAAGAGATTTGAGGATTAACGAGCTACTCAAAATGCATCTTATGCAAAGGTTAGTTTTTAGGAAGTGTCCAAGCAATGCAATGGTAAAGATAATAAATATTTGTCCTCAGATCCAGAAACTTCCACCTGAGTAAGTTCCTGTGGGCAAGAGGGCAGCCACGAGAACAAACACAGTCAGGGCCAGAGCCACAAAGATGTCAAGCAGTGAGTCAGTCCCTGAAGGAGCATTTCTTTTTTTTTTTTTTTCACATCTGGTCTCCGGCATACATGTTGCAAGCAGATTGTTCACGATCCGTGCTGCTTCTGAGAAGGTCAACTTGTCTAATTCTTACATAAATACTACTACAAAGTTTAAAAAGTAGTACGTTAGAAAAAAATAAGGTGTTAACAAAGTTAATGACTTCTGATAATTTTATGGGAGGACTACTTGTGACAAGAAATTCACTTTTCATCTATCACATTACAGCCACAGTGATCACGCAATGGAATACTGCCATCTATTGTCCAAGAGCTAAAAATACATCATCTTTAATCCAAACCCACTGAATTGCTCAAGGCCAGAAAGAGCCCACATGAGTTTACACATTCAAGGGTCAACATCTCAAAAACAGGTTTTCCCCAAAACTCAAAGACAATAACACAAAAAACAGATTTTTAAGTGAAGCGCCCATGGTTATTTATCATCTACCCTTTTCCTTACCAAAAAAAAAAAGAGAGAGAGAGAAAGAAAGAAAGAAAATTAAAATTTAAACAGACTATTTCTAAATAATTATCCAAAGTAAAGTTTTACGAAATCTCAAAAGGTAATCTGGATCATTAAGCAATGAAGGAAATATCAAGTTTCTGAAAATCTTTGGGCCTATGTGGATTTTTTTTCTCCTAAAAAGTCTAAAATATTAAAAGTAGAAAGTAAGTTGTTCAATACCAGAATTCCAGCAATTTTAAAAAGTAGTCATCTTCACACAAGTTAGCACTCCACAGCAATTTATTCACAAAAATACAACCACACATGAACTGAAGTATTAGTAATCCCTACATGGTACAAGACATACAAACAAGAATTAAGTAACCTAGAAAGGTCAGGCCAAAAGTGGAACCGAATGAAACACGATATTCAAGTTCCCAAACACAAAAAGACAATCCTTTCCTGGATCTACTAGGTAAGAAAATAGAGAGAAGGAGTTGAAAACTTTTTTCGAAATAAATTACCACATAAGTTTTTAACTATTACCGGTATTTCACTTTGGATGTAATACTAGGCTAAGGAAAATTATGACCTAGAACCAACACATGGTAGAATTCACAAGTGTGAACTGGACTATCTCTTTGTCTCTTTAAAAAGTGAAGATTCTGGGGCGCCTGGGTGGCTCAGTGGGTTGGGCCGCTGCCTTTGGCTCAGGTCATGATCTCAGGGTCCTGGGATCGAGCCCCGCATCAGGCTCTCTGCTCAGCAGGGAGCCTGCTTCCTCCTCTCTCTCTGCCTGCCTCTCTGCCTGCTTGTGATCTCTCTCTGTCAAATAACTGAATGGAGTCTTTAAAAAAAAAAACAAAAAAAAAGTGAAGATTCTAATCAACCGTGCAAGTTTACTCACAAACAGAAGGAGAAAATGCCTGGAATTTAAAAATAAAAGGTTGACACTAATTAATTTGTACAGAAAACCCACAATTTAGTAAAAAATCAAAACTAGTGATTATGCCACTTAATAAACTGCTGATTCAAACACATGTCGTTTGGTGCTTCACATGATAAAGGAAACTCTTGGGGGGCACCTGGGTGGCTCAGTTGCTTAAACACCTGCCTTCAGCTCAGATCATGATCTCTGGGTGCTGGGATCGAGCCCAACGGTAGGCTCCTTGCTCAGTGGTAAGTCGGCTTCAAACTCTCCCTCTGCCTCTGCTCCTGCTCTCTTTCTCACTCACTGTCTCTCAAATAAATAAATCTTTTGTTTTGTTTTGGTTTGTTTTTTTAAAAGGACACATAGTAAAAAAAAAAAAAAGAAGAGGGGCGCCTGGGTGGCTCAGGGGGTTAAGCCTCTGCCTTCGGCTCAGGTCATGATCTCAGGGTCCTAGGATCGAGCCCCACATCGGGCTCTCTGCTCAGTAGGGAGCCTGCTTCCTCCTCTCTCTCTCTCTGCCTGCCTCTCAGCCTATTTGTGATCTTTGTCAAATAAATAAATAAAATCTTAAAAAAAAAAAAAAAAGGAAGAGGGCGCCTGGGTGGCTCAGTGGGTTAAGCCTCTGCCTTCAGCTCAGGTCATGATCTCGGGGTCCTGGGATCGAGTCCCACATCGGGCTCTCTGCTTGGCGGGGAGCCTGCTTCCCCCTCTCTCTCTGCCTGCCTCTCTGCCTACTTGTGATCTCTCTCTGTCAAATAAATAAATAAAATCTTTAAAAAAAAAAAAGAAAGAAATTTTATGTGCATTCATACTTTAATTATGTACACAAATGTGAGTTCCAAAAAAATCCAAGTCCAAAACACAAAAATGTAGCTTTAATGTCCTTAAAATGCTACTGACCATAAGTGTGGTCCTTGAATGTATTCCTTACACAAACATCTACGTGTATCAATCTAATATATCCCATTAAAATTTAAAGCTATTTCAAATTAAATGGCCAGGTCCAGGAAATAGGCTTCTACTTTGGACATTCAATTATAATATTAATTAATTAATATAATAACTAGTATATAATATAATTAATATTGATTGATTGATATCATAATATTATCTCCTATACCATATAAACTAGTAGTACTTGTTTCTACAAGATTCATTTTTTTAATTCAAACATAAAATGCTATATTCTGATAGATGCAAAAATCCTCAACAAAATATTAGCAAACCAAATCCAACAATACATTTTTTAAAAAGTCATACACCACAATCAAGTGGGATTTGTTCGCCGGATGCAATTGTGGTTCAATATTCACAAAACAATCAACGATCAACATGACAGGTCACATCAATAAGAGAAAGGATAAAATCCACATGATCATTTCAATAGATGCAGAAAAAGTATTCGACAAAGTACAGCATCCATTCATGATAAACACCCTCTGCAAAGCAGGTCCAGAGGGAACATACCCCAACATAATGAAGTCCATATATGACAAACCCATAGCCACCATACTCAGTGGTGGCTTTCCCCTACAATTAGAGCAAGACAAGTATGTGCAGGCTCACCACTTTTACTCCACACAGTACTGGAAGTCCTATCGGAGCACTCAGACAACAAGAAATAAAAAACATGCAAATTGGTAAGGAAGGAGTAAAATTCTCACTATCAGCAGAAGACATGATCTAAATATAGAAAACCCAAAAAACTGCAACAAAAAACTACTAGAACTGATCATGAATTCAGTAAAGTGACAGGACAGAAAACCAATGTACAGAAATCTGTTGTATTTCTTTACACTAATAATGAAGCAGCAGAAAGTGAAATTAAGAAAAAAATCCCACTTACAATTGCACCAAAGACAATAATATATCTAGAAATAAACTTAGCCAAAGAGGTAAAAGACCTGTACTCTAAAAACTATGAAACAGTGATGAAGGAAACTGAAGATGATCGAAGAAATGGAAAGACATTCCATGCTCATGGGCTAGAAGAACAAATATTGTTAAAATGTCTGTACTATCCAAAGCAGTCTACAGATTTAATGTAATCCCTAATAAAATATCAACAGCATTTTCCACAGAATGAGAACAAACAACCCTATAATTTGTATAGAACCAAAAAGGACCCCAAATAGCAAGACAATCTTGAAAAAGAAATATAAAAATGGAGGTTTCACAAATTCCAGATTTCAAATTATATTACAAAGCAGTAGTAATTAAAACAGAAGGTTCTGGGGCACCTGGGGGGCTCAATCGGTGAAGAATCTGACTCTTGGTTTCAGCTCAGGGCATGATCTCAGGGTCATGAGATCAAGCCCTACGACAGGCTTCACACTCAGCACAGAGTCTGCTTGTCCCTCTCCCTCTGCTCCTCCCCTGCTCATGCTCTCTCTCTCTCTCTCTCAAATAAATAAATAAATCTTTTTAAAAAAGGAAAAACAGTAAGGTACTGGGCATGAATACACAGACATAAACCAATAGAATAGAACAGAAAATCCAAAAATAAACCCACAATTATATGGACAATTAATCTTCAAAAAAGGAAGAATAAATACCCAACGGGGAAAGACAGTCGCTTCAACAAATGGTTGTTGCAAAAACTGGACAGCAACATGCAAAAGAATGAAACTGTACCACTTTCTTACACCATACACAAAAATAAACTCAAAATGGATTAAAGACCTAAATGTGAGACCTGAAACCATAAAAATCCTTATAGAGAGCATAGGCAGTAATTTCTCTGAGATCAGTAATAGCAGTATTTTTCTAGTTAGGTCTCCCGAGGCAGGGAAAATAAAAGCAAAAATAAATTAGGACTACATCAAAATAAACAGCTTCTGCACAGCAAAGGAAACAATCAACAAAACTGAAAGGCAACCTACAGAATGGAAGGAGACATGTGCAAATGACAGACCCATTAAAGGGTTAGTATTCAAAATATATAAAGAACTGATACAACTCAACACCCAAAAAACAATCCAATTAAAAACTGGGCAGAAGACATGAACAGACATTGGCCCAAAGACGAGAGAAAGACGGTCAACAGATATGTGAAAAGATACTCAAAATCACTTATCATCAGGGAAAAGCAAATCACAACTACAATGAGATCGCACCTCACACCTCCGAGACTGGCTAGAATCAAAAACACAATAAACAACCAGTGTTGGCAAGGACATGGAGGAAAAGGAACGCTCTTGCACTGCTGGTAGGAATGCAAACTGGTGCAGCCACTGTGGAGAACAGCATGGAGAGGTTCCTCAAGAAATTAAAAACAGAACTACAGGACGCCTGGGCGGCTCAGTGGGTTAAGCCTCTGCCTTCAGCTCAGGTCATGATCTCGGGGTCCTGGGATCGAGCCCTGCATCGGGCTCTCTGCTTGGCGGGGAGCCTGCTTCCTCCTCTCTCTGCCTGCCTCTCTGCCTACTTGTGATCTCTCTCTGTCAAATAAATAAATAAAATCTTTAAAATAAAATAAAAAATTAAAAATAGAACTACTCTATGATCCAGTAATCACACTACTGGTTGGTTACCCAAAAAATATGAAAACACTAACTCAAAGGGACACATGCACCCCTATGTTAACAGCAGCATTATGTACAACAACCAAATTATGGAAGCAGCCCAAGTGTCCATCAACTGGTAAATGGATAAAGAAGAGGTGGTGTGTGTGTGTGTATTTATATACGAAATTTATATATTAAATTTATATATGAAAAAGAATGAAATCTTGCCATTTGCAACAACACAGATAGAGCTACAGAATATTATGCTAAGTGAAATACATCAATCAGAGAAAGACAAATACCACATGATCTCACTCATATGTGGAATTTAAGAAACAAAAGAACAGAGGAAAAAAAGAGACAAACCAAGAAACAGACTCTTAACTATAGAGAACTAACTGATGGCTACCAGAGCGGAGATGGGTAGAGGGTTGGTTAAATAGGTGATGGGCATTAAAGACTACACTTACCATGATTAAAAAAGTAAATGTTATTTCTGACTTGACATTATCACAAAGCATTTCTAAAACAGAAACAGTAAAAACTCTTCAAACAAAGCAGGTCCTACTTCACTGTATCATAAAAGGATACATTAAGAGCTTGACCATTTACTAAATAACTTCTAACAAGTAACACACAATACGAAGGCTTTTCCTCTGCCAAAAAAACAATAAACTTTTCATCTGCTGGAATCCACATCTAGTTCGTTTTCACATCCTCACACCTCCTAGCCCTATACCCTGTAACACACACCATGATCAGGCCACACGTGTAGAATGAATAAATGATCTACAAATATATGAAGGAACTATCAGGAACCACAAAAGCCCAGCAATTTAGAAATTATGTCTCTGAAACTGGGGGCAACCAAACAAAATGCCTTATTCCAACCTATGTAAGCTTATCACAACACTCCACGTTTGTAACTCACATGCTTCTCTTATGCCTATGAACTAGAACCTCAGTCAAGGACTGCGCAATGGACTTTTTTCCACTAACCAAAAAGCACATGCTATGTTTATTCACAGCTGGCTCAGGCGTTAAGCATCTGCCTTCAGCTCAGGTTATGATCCCGAAGTCCTGGGATCGAACCCCACGGCAGACTCCCAGCTCAGTGGGGAGTCTGCTTCTCCCTCTGCCTCTACCGCTCCCCCTGCTTGGGCTCTCTCTCTCTCTTTCAAATGGATAAATAAAATCTTTAGGAAAAAAAAAAAGAGATATTGGACAAGAGCTAATTGCTCAGAGCCTCTATCAGATTTCCCTATGGAATAATTATATCCCTGGGTTCACATAGTAAAAAGCAATTTTAAGTATATACCCACATAATCTCTCTTCTCCCCAAATAGTAAAAGTATCTATTATTGGTAACTGAACGCTAATTCCGAACATCTTATATACTGTTTCCAGAGATCTGTGTATATTTCACATAACCTGTATTTTATACCTATTCACATCAATTATAAAGTTAAAAGAAAATATTTTCGGTCTACATCCCATCAATAAAACATGTCAAATTATTTAGCAATAATAGTTTTTATAAACTCCCACCATTCCACAGTAATGGAAGAGACTACTGGCACAGATATCCCAGAAATCATTCATCTCATATATTCAACCTAAGTATAGAATCTGTAGAGATTTCCTTTAAAGGTCTTACAGAAGCTCCTATTGTTCATTCTTCCTGGGCTACAGCATTTGACCGGGGAGAAAAGAGATTCCACAGTCTGCTGCATGCAAGCCAGACTAGAATTAAACACACACTACAACTTTCTAAAGCGGGGACAACCAACAGTACATAACGTCAATACAAATACATACAGACAATACAACTATATAAAAGTAATATACCACATTAAGAAAAATGAATTTCATATTCAAGTGATTGCTCCCTTAATCCTCCGTTTTCACTATTCCCAAATAAGCAGCTAAAATGTAACAAAACCTAGCATTCTTGTATAAATACACCAGGACAGTTGTTTTACCTTTATTATTTAGAAAAGTACTGTAATAAGACCAAATACATTCTGCTAATAGACTAAAATTTAAATTAAAATGCATTAGACATTTAATGCCACCAAGGAAAAGTCAAGCTAATTTTTTTAAATGTTTCAGGAGATCATCTCACAGGCTACTGTCCGAATACCCAAACTGCACCATCAGGAAATATTAAGGCAAACCCACAAACTTACACTAAAAATTACTAATGAATACAGAAAAATAATTCTCTTTTTTTAGAGAAATAATTCTAAAAGCACATTTTGATACTTTTATCTAAAGAACAAAATTTAATATTAAGGGTGATTTCACTGTCTAAAGAATAAATGACCAAAAACGCAGAGTAAGACATTCGGATTATTTAGTTGCTGAAGGATAGACTGCTAGGAAAGGAGTTTCCAATCCTCCCAAATTCTCTCAGGCCCTCTTGAGGCTAGGACCTTGCCAATCACACAGACAGTAGGAGCTACAGAATAGTGGTCTCAGTGTTTCGGAGTGACAGAGACCTCACTGGGTGATTTAAGGTAGGACACAATCCCTCCATTCTCGTTTGTAAAGTACAGATATCAACACTTCCTCATCGCCCGAAAACTAACTAAGGTAACATACAGAAAGCGCTGGGCCAGTCCCTGTCACAAAGCATTCGATTATGACCCCATTTAATGTACATGCCACCAGCGACAGTAACATGAATGTGTGTACGCGCCGGTTACTACATACACGTATTTCCCAGCTCAGTCCCCAGAGAGCACCTAGGAGCACAGACACTTCATGGTGGTGATGAGCACACCTAGTGTCCACAGCCCTGGTGTGCCTCTCAACACCATTCTTCTTGTGAAAGGAATCAGAACTACCTGGAGAAGTGGCTGCTTCCAAGGCTAGGGAAGCGGAAATAGGAGACTAAAACATCTTGTGGTGTCACAAAATAAGGAAGTGCTCAAAAAAATGGGCACATGTTGAGAAGACACGGGAACCAGCCTGAATGAGGCCCTATGGCCAAAGCCAGAACAATACGGGCAGCGGAATTAATAATGACGGTATTGGACCATAACCCACAGAAGAGAATACTCAGTATGTAAATTCACACTGATACACATAAATACAACAGGGGAGAAAGGGTAGTCTTTCCTTCCAGAAGAATCCCGGTGAGTAAGTATAGAAGAAAAGAAAACAGATAATCACCACTCAACAAACAGAACCATAATGACTGCTGCAAACAAGTTCCATGGACAGATACTAAAATTATCAAGATAGTAAAATTAGTAGAGAAAAGGTTGAGGAGAAATAGGATATTTACTAATTACAATGAGAAAAAGTAGTAACTTTACTATGGAGAAATCTGGCAGATATAGTAGTCCACTGGTAATAAGACATACTGATTCATGAGAAACTATGATCCATCAGGAACCCAATGGGCCCTTCTCGCCAAGACTGCATACATAACCTTACGCTAATCAAGAAGGAACATCTGACAACGCAAGGTGAGGGGCATTCTACAAAATAACTAGTAACTCACTGGTTTTCCTCAGCAGTCCACAGACATAAAGAACAAGAAAAAACTGAAGAACTCTCACAGACTGAAGGAGACTAAGGAGACATTACCAATAAATATAAAGTGAGATCCTAGATTGGATCCCGGAACAGAAGAGGAGTGTAAATGGGAAAACTCGTATAATTCAAATAAGATAAGCAGTTTAAGTAAGCGTATTGCTCTAATGTTAACTGCCCAGTTTATTAAACACAGTAGAATTATGTAAGATGTTAATATTAGAGGAAGCTGGATAATAGACATATGCAAACTCTAAATTTACTACTTTTCTGTAAGCCTAAATTCATTTCAAAATAGTTTTTGGAAGTACTTTTAAAATAGGATATCTTTAATTATCCAGACAATGTGTAATAGCTATCATTTTGTTTTGCCTTATCATTAAATTACGTTAAAATATGCTTTAACTGTTGACACTAAAATACATATCTCTGAAAAAATTAGCTCTGAAACATTCATTCAATAAAATGCATTACAGATCTCATTACCTGTAATTTCATATCCATAAGCAGCTAGTTGTCCAGCCATATATTCTCCATCAGAATTATTATGAGAACAACCCCATGTTCGCAACCAAATTTTCTGTATGCCTGGAATGGTGCTACAAAAAAATCCATCAAAAAAAAAAAAAAAAGTAAGTCTCATCAAGGGATTTTTGGAACAAAAAAAAACACAAGATGATTTCTGAGCATATCATTCAAAAACACACAACAACCTATTCACAATCTGTTCATGAAATACACCAACTTAATCCACAATCAATTGCTACACCAAGTCTATAATCAAAATAAAATAACCACGGGATTCTGAGTTAAGACTCTCTATATAAAATTAGATCTCAGGGCGCCTGGGTGGCTCAGTGGGTTAAGCCGCTGCCTTCGGCTCAGGTCATGATCCCAGGGTCCTGGGATCAAGTCCTGCATCGGGCTCTGCTCAGCGGGGAGCCTACTTCCCTTCCTCTCTCTCTCTGTCTGCCTCTCTACTTGTGATCTCTATCAAATAAACAAATAAAATCTTAAAAAAAAAAAAATTAGATCTCCTTTTTCTCTGAATTATATTTTAAATTAAGTCTCTCTACATAACAAGATCTCCTTTTGCTCAGAACTGTATTTTAAATTCGGTACTACTAATGTACTATCGCAAAGTTAAACTCATAGAAAGGTAATACAAATAACAACAGCAAAGAAAATGGTTCTAGCAACAGAAGCAAAGAAAGAAAAACTAAGTATATCTACCTGCTCACTGACTCCTATATAATAGTTACAATCTTTATAACTAACATATAAGCAGCTGACTCAAAACAGAAAAACTATCACCCTATAGCAGAATTAAAAATATCCCATATATAGAGTTATAAAAATGTAATATTTTTAGGAAGGGAAAAAAAGGACTTTCAACTTGGACTGCCCTAATAACTTGAAATTAAACAGAAATTACCTTAAAGACATTCAAAGCAAATTTGATAAACTTCAGTCGTTAAGATATAAGGACAGTTTAAATTCACAGATTTTAAAAGCTTACTGATCCAAACAAAATAACCAAGTGTATTAAAACTTTCAACAATTTACTAGCTAAACAAATGTAAGCATATTAAAGCCATAACAACTGCATAACCCTTTCTGGCTAGTTTGTCTTAGAATTTCACTCTACAGACCTAACATAATAAAACAGCATGAATTTATTTGTGCCCAACGCCTTTAGCTGATCCATAAGTACTTGTAAATTTGTTAAGAAAAATGAAGTACCCAAACCAACAAACCACCATCTCAAGAATTCAAAATTCCAGGAAAAGTTTGAATTTGGAAGTAACACAAGATTCTATACCAACCACAGTAGTGGAATCAAAGATCCTGGGTCAGTGGAGCAGGGGCTGGGGCGGGGGGCGGGGGGGCGGGGGGGGGGGGCGGAGATGCTGTTTGTGTCAAATAATGCCCTTGGCCCTATCTTCAAGAAATACACCATCTCACAACCTTTTCTTTCTTAAGCAATTATTTTGCTAAATTTAAAACCATTCAAATAAAAATATAAATCTACATATCTGCTCTCAAGAGTTCAAAAGACTTTCAGAAAGAGACATTATGTATATCACATCCGGCAGTACCAGTTTCTTCCCTGAGCATACTGAATATAATTTCAAAACAAGAGCTTACCTATCACTTGGTGGACTGTTTTCCTCTTGCAAATATTTTTGGGTGTTTCGCTTTCGTGCCTTTGGAACAACGTGCTTTCGTGCAGAATGCCTATCTTGTGGCTTTAAATCTCCCTGTGACACGATATCTTCTATGTCATCCAGTAGTATGTCGCAGGATGCAGAAGGCATCTTCTCTATTATCTAAGAAAGTTATAAACGACAGCAGCACATGAGTCCCTCAGAAATCTGTTTAACCGAGTATCACCTATAAAATATTCCCGCTGATCTCGAGTCTAATAAAGCCTTTACATTTAACCTTAGGTTTACAAAAAACAAAAAAGATAAAGAAACACAAGGAAACAATCAGATAAATCCTACTGATAATGGGATATCCCAAAGTTCAAGTGATCTATCCCCTCAACAGATCAGTATCTCAGAGAAAAAAGTAAGAAAGGGACTATTCATGGTTAAAGAAGACTCAAAAGCCTAACAACTAAAGGTAATTCACGTTCTTGATAATATCATACTTTGTCCAACCAGCTGTAAGACATTTTGGGGACAACTAGGAACATCAGAATATGAAGTGGGTGTTAGGTAATACTACAGTATGGCTGTAAATCATTAGACGTAAAGTACTGTCCTTACATTTAAAAATCTTATTTCTGACACTGTATACATGAGTTTACTTTTTATTTATTATTTTTAGAAAATCTTCTTAGAGATGCTTATTAAGTATTTGGAGGTTATATATCATTATGCCTATAATTTACTTTAAAACAATAAAAATAGATAAGATATATGGAAAACATTTACAAGTCCTAAATCTAAGACATAGGTGTGTTGGTGTTCCTTATCCAATTCTACTTTACTGAAAGTTCAAAATGTTTGAAATTAAGAAAAATGTGGATACAGCTTCCAGGAAGACAGCACAGACATACTTTTCCCTCCCTCCTCCCACTAAATACAACTAAAACTAGGGAGATTATATATAAAATAAACATTAGAAGACTTTGAAAGGCAGAGAGGAAGAGGTAAACTGGCTAGGGACCTGGGAACCCAAGGAACAACACAACGGTGAGTCGCTTGGGGTTTCTTTTGCCTTCTATATCCCAGACTTGAAGCTGAAGAAGCCAGCAGCCCAACAGATGCAGACAATAAAAGCCCCCCCAAAAGACTGTTCTCTTTGCAAAGAACCAGAAAAGGTGTGGCCTAGCGAGACGAAAATTTTCAGACAATAACCATTCTACTCCATAAAACAAAACATAAAAAGTCCCACAAAACACAAAACTGGAGTCCCACCTCTTGACTTCTACTGCTGTAATGAGGTACCCCAAAACACTCCAGCAGGACAGAACCAGAGTAGGGACTCTGGACTTTCAAACCAGCCAACCCACCAGTAAAGAACCTCCAGGCCCTCCCCGCCCACTTAGTGAAAACCAAACTGGTAAACAAGTGTAAAATCAAATTCCTATCAAAATCCCAGCAAGATGTCTCATGGACATAGATAAGACTGTTCCAAAATTCATCCGGGAAGATTAAAAAAAATTAAAATATCTGAAATAATTGTGAAAAAGAAATAGTGGGAGGAACTGGGCTGCCCAATTTTCAGACTCTATTATACAGAAACAGTAATCGAGACTATGTGGCATTGGAGGAAGAACAGAAATACGAATCAAGAGAAGAGAACAGAGACCTGCAAACGACCCACACAAATATGCCCAAGGGATTTTTCATGAAAGTACACAAGCAATTCAATGAAAGAAAGATAAATTTTTCTATTAGTGCTGGAGCAACGGGACGTTTATAGACCAAAATAATGAACCTCAATCTATTTCATAGTTTACACAAAAATTAACTTAAAATGTATCATGAACTTAAATGTAAACACTGTAAGCTTTTGGGAAAAATCGTAAGAGAAAATCTTCTAGACTTAGAGCTAGGTGAAGAATTCTTAGACCTGACACCAAAGTGCAACCATAAAAAGAAAAATTAATAAATCCAGACATCACCAAAATTTTAAACCTTTGCTCTGCAAAAGACCCCTTTGAGAAGGTAAGAAGTCAAGCTACTGAGTGGGAGAGAATGTTTGCAAACCACCTATCTGACAAAGGATGGTATCTAGAATTCAAAACACAATAGTAAAGAGGTCCCTGGCTGCTTCAGCTGGTGGAGCGTGCAATTCTTGATGTCAAGGTTGTGAGTTCAAGCCCCATGTTGAGGGCAGAGATCACTTAAAATTAAAATCTTTAAAGAAAAAAAAAATGTTAAAAAAAATACAATTAGTAAATGGACAAAGAACATAAAGTCATTTCACCTAAGAGGATACAGAGAGGACAAATAAGCACATTTAAAGAGGGCCCACATTACTCATCACCAGAGAAATACAAACCCAAACCACAGTAAGGTATCACTACACGTACCTATCGGAATGGCTACAGGACAAACCAGCGAGACCATTAAAGCCTACAAGGACGGAGAGAAACTGGATCACTCACACACTCCTAGTGGGAACATAAAATGGCACAGCCACTCTGGAAAACAGTTTGGCATTTTCTTAAAAAACTAATCATGTGACGACCACGTAACCCTGCAATTACATTTGAGGGTTTATCCAAGAGAAATAAAGACATGTAAAGCCTCAACTCAAATGGTGACAGCACCAATGTTTCTTTGTAGTAGGCGAAACCTGCAAACACCTAGATGCCCCTCAGTGGGTGGTACAGGCAAACAGGCTCTAGCACCCGCATACCACACAACACCCAGCAACACAACACCTACGACCGGTACCCACAGCACCTGGTTCAGTCTCCAGGGAATGATAATGAGTGGAGCGAGCCATGCCCGAAAGGTTACATACTCATGGTTGTATTTATAGAACATATTTGAGACTGAAGTAACAAAATTACAGAAATAGGGAACACAACAGAGGTTAGCAGGGGTTAAGCAGAGGAGGACAGGGGAGAAATGAATGTAATTATCGAAAGGCAACAGGAGCGATCCTTGGGAGTGATGGAAATGTTCTCCATCCTGACTCTGTCAATGTCAGTGCCCCTGCAGTGATACTATATTACAGTTTCGCAAGATGTTACCACTGGGGAAAACTGGATAAACCTTATAGCATCTCCACATAATTTTTATTACTGAAAGTGAATCTATAATTATGTGAAAATAAAATAATTAAGAAAAAAGTTATCTGGAAAGAAAAAGGAATATACGCTGAGTGCACTGACTGAATACTACTACTACACTTATGAAGAAGTGCTTCACGGGGTCATTCATTAAGCATCTGCACCTCCATGAGTTTGGTGGTGTTACTGTTCTCACTTTAAAGAGCCACCTGAAACACAAAGAGCTAACTTACCCAAGGAGCCCAAGCCCATTTGCTACTTCATGTAGCCTCGAATGCCTACGTGATGTAGGTATACCGAACGACCACTAGTCCGCATCCGGGTTGCCCAAACCAGTGTTGAGGATCCTAATACTCCCTGTCGGGCTCAAGCCTCTCAGACAAATCTTCCCTCTCTTCTCTTGCCTCATCCTCCCATGAACAACTTTCAATTAAATGAGCAGTTTCCCACCAGGATCATTTTGTGCTCTTTACTGTAACAGACTCTATACAACTGTAACAAATTATGCCCAGTAAATCAGACAAACCTGTGTTCAAAGATAGTTCTACACTGGTAGTAACAGCAAAAGATTAAAAATAATCTACTAAAGATTGGTTAAAATGTGGTTAACATGTATACCGCATTGTCCTGGTGGGCCTGCCTATCACTCCTCCTTCCCTAGACACAGGAATGCGGCCAAGGACTCAAGCCTTTAAAGTGACCCATCTCCCGACCACAATAAGTGGTTCAGGGATGGACGTGACAAGCCCGATCACTGGAAACCATCAAGAATACTTCTGTGCCACGGGCACCTGGGTGGCTCAGTGGGTTAAAGCCTCTGCCTTCGGCTCAGGTCATGATCCCAGGATCCTGGGATTGAGCCCCGCATCAGACTCTGCTCAGCGGGGAGACTGCTTCCTCCTCTCTCTCTACCTGCCTCTCTGCCTACTTGTGATTTCTGTCAAATAAATAAAAATCTAAAAAAAGAAAAAAAAAGAATACTTCTATGCCAGAGCTAACAGGAGAGACGGCTTCCCTTTCACTGAAGTGGCTAAGTAGGGAAGATGTCAGACTGAGGATGCTGGGGGCCATGTTGCCCGCCATAGGGCAGAAACTGCCTAGGGAACGAAGCGTAATGGGGGCTGGAGAGAGAACACTGACAGTATTTAAACACCTGGATCAAAAGCCTGTTCTGCCCAGTTATGTGAGCCAGTAAATTCCCTCTGCGGCTTAAATTAGTTTAAATTGGGTTTTCTGCTCTTGCAAAGAAGAACCCTGGCCAACTCAGCAAATTAGGGAAGGAGAAATAAACTAGGTTAGTCTTTCTGAAATTGGTTCTATTTATTTCAAATACGAACGATCAGTGGGAAAAAATGGTTCTGTGGTCAAATAAATTTGGGAAACTCTGCCTCCTTACAGACCCCCAGTATTCATTAGTAGACCAAAGACTGTGAAAAGCTGCAGTAAAGAGCCTAAAACTCATTTATCTTAGGAGTTTTCCGAAAATTAATTTCTCACAGATCTCCTCTTAATGAGGCTAAAGATGGTACCAAAAACAGAAGGCCTGAATGAAGCAGACCCTCAGATCCCTTCCCACATTCTGCACAGATGGAGGACTTCCTTCTTTTACAGGGAAATGCTTCTCTGCCCATGTACTCTGCCTGCCAATATGTTCCTGTAAGTCAACGGTCCACCGCCCCCCAACCAAGAACAATCCTTCCACTCTGACTTACTCAAGCACAGCCTCCCAGCAATCACTCCTCTTCCTGCAACATCACTACCTCCGTACCGAATCATTACTATCTACATATAAACATGATGTTATTCCGCCCGCTGAACAAACACGATGTTATTTCTCCTACTGTATCTGGACTCTGCTTGCTCCCCGTACTACCTCAATCATATCCCTCTGCCTCAAAGAAAAACTCCTTGTCCATTTGCAACAATGTGGATGGAGCTAGAGCCTATGATACTGAGGGAAATAAGTCAGTCTGAGAAAGATGAATACCATATGATTTCACTCATATGTGGGATTTAAGAAAAAAAACAAACAAACAAACAAGCAAAGGATTTAAAAAAGAGATAAGAAGACAAACCAAGAAACAGATTCTTAACTCTAGAGAACACACTGATGGTTTCCAGAGGGGAGGGGAGAGTAGGTGATGGGGATTAGGGAGGGCACTTGTGATGAGCTCCAGTGATGTGCAGAAGTGTTGAATCACTCTACGGTACCCCTGCAACTAGTATTACACTGTATGTTAACTCAATGGAATTTAAAGATTTATTTATTTATTTGAGAGAAAGAGACTGAGAGAGAGAGAGGGCGTGCATGAGAAGGGAGAGGGTCAGAGTGAGAAGTAGACTCTCCGCTGAGCAGGGAGCCCGATGCGGGACTCGATCCAGGGACTCCAGGATCATGACCCGAGCCAAAGGCAGCCGCCTAACCAACTGAGCCACCCAGGCGCCCTAACTCAATGGAATTTAAATAAAAACTTAAAAAAAAAAAAAGAAGAAGAAGAAAAACTCCTGTGAGTTCCAACTCAAGATGGTGCTGTAGAAAGACTCTAAGCTCACCTCCTCCGCAGAACACACCAAATTACACCTATTAATAGAACTCCTCCTCCTAGGAACAGAGAGCGAGTGAGCAAGTGTGGAACCACCACAGACGGCACGGCAGGAGAAGAGCAAGAGAGACAAAGACACAGCAACAGAGGGAACCCCCACCTCCAACACTGTGAACTGCAGTGGGAAGGAAGGGACAGTACTAAAGGACGAGGAACAGATCCCTCTGTCCTTGGACACAGGAAAAATAAAAAAATAAAAACATGGTTTAAAAGGGCAACTAGCAAGAGCACCGGGGCGGCTCAGTCAGTTAAGCATCTGTCTTTGGCTCAGGTCATGATCCCGGGATCCTGGGATCAAGTCCCGCATCAGGCTCCACAGGGAGCCTGCTTCTCCCCCTCCTGCCTCTGCCCCTCTCCCGCTCCTGCTCCACCACTCTCGCTTGCTCTCAAATCAATAAAATCTTTAAAAAAAAAATTTTTAAAAAGAGCAACTAGCATGAAAAAGCAACAACCCTAAAACTCTGCCAAGCAGCAGAGGAGCTACAGGAAAACCTCTCCAGGTCAGAGGAGGTGGGGGACTACAGTTGATGCTCCCACCCCACCTTAAAAGCCAAGACCAGAACAGGGTCCCGACTCCATGATGGACAGATCCAAGCCTCCCAGTGAGACTGCGACTTCAGCAAGCCCAGGGTCCATAAGCTCACATCAGCCCTAGATGTACCGGGACACACACAAAAAAAGCCTGGGTTTAAAAAGGCCAAGGAACTACAGGAATTCTCTCTCCCTCCTCACCTCAAAAGACAAACTGAAGAAGGGTCTGGCTGCCCCTAAGAGATAGATTCCAACACCATAACTGGAGGGTCCCAAAGCTGTAACTGGCAGGTCCAGTCGTCACAGGGAGCTTGTGACCTCAGCAAGCCCAGGGTCCACAAGCCCAAACCAGCATCCTGTGGTGCTGAGGCAAAGCAAATAGGCTGCAGTTTTGTGTTTTGTGTGTGTGTGTCTGTTTTAATTTTTACTGTTTATCTTTGTAAAATTTGACTTATCTAGCTTATATTTTTTTCTTTTTGGTTTTGTTCTTTTTTTCCTTCTCTTTTTTCATCTTTTTTTCTTTTTTTTTCTTTTCTTTTATTAATTTCTTTTCCTTTAAAATGTTTGTTCTTTATCCTTTCTGTAAAAAGCCACAGTTTAAAAGAGTAACTAAGCACATATAGCCACAGCTCCAGCCAGTCAGCAAAAGTCTGCAAGAATACACGGTCTGCATAGGGGTCATCTTTCTTTCAACTTTTGGAGAAGGAACCCTTTTGCCTAATTCATAGAAACAAACACAAAGGTCAAGAAAAATGGGGAGATAGAGGAATATGCTCCAAAAGAAAAAAAAAAAAAAGGAAAAAAACTCAGTAAAAGAATTAAATGCAACTGACTTAAGCAAAATGCTTAATAAAGAATTTAATGTAATGATCATAAAGATACAAAGTGGGCTCAAAAAAAGAATAGAGGAACTCAGTGAAACCTTCCATATAAAGATAGAAAATACTAAAAGAACCAATCCAAGCTGAAAAATACAATAACTGAAATAAAAAAACACACTGATGGAATCAACAGTAGGTTAGAGGATCTGAAGAACATATCAGCAATCTGGAAGACAGGATAATGAAGAGCACACGAGCTGAACAGCAATGAGAAAAGAGTTCTTATAAAAGGAGAAAATATTAAGAGATCCCTTGGATAACATGAAGTGAACAAACATTCACATTAGAGGGGTCCCAGAAGAAAAAGAGAGAAAGGTACAGAAAACTTGTTTGAATAACTGAAAACTTCCCTAACTTAAGGAGGGAAATAGACATCCAAGTCCAAAGAGCAGAGAGTTCCAAAAAAAAAAAAAAGAACCCAAGGAGGTTCATACCACAGCACATAATAATTAAAATGTCAAAGGTTGAAGATAAAGGGATAATCCTAAAAGCAGCAAGAGAGAAACAAAAAGTCACCTAAAAGGGAATCAAGGTAAGGCTATCAGCTGATTGTTCAACAGAAATTTTGCAGTCCAGAAGAGGAAGGCATGATATACTCAAAGTGCTGAAGGAAAAAGCCCACAACCAAGGATATTCTACCAGGCAAGATTATCATTCAGATTTAAAGGAAGATAAAGAGTTTCCCACACAAACAACAGATAAAGGAGTTTATCACCACTAAACCAGCCTTAAGAAAAATGTTAAAGGAACTTCTTTAAGTGGAAAAGAAATAGACATAATTAGACATAGGAAAAAGTTGTTAAAATATGACAACATATATACAAATGTGGAGCAGGGAGTAAAAAGAGAAGAGGAAAAAGAGAAAGGAAAAAGATTTTTTTTTTCTGTCCTTTTCAGACTGTGTTTGAACTTAAATGACCATCAAATTAATATGAACTGCTCTTTACTTAGTATGTTATTTATGAACCTCATGGTAACCACAAACCCATGAGAGATACACAAAAAACAAAGAGAAAGAAAGCCGAACAAAACGCTATAGATCTATACCAATCTCAAAGAAAGAGAGCAAGAGAAGAAAGGAAGGAAAAACTACAAAAACAACCAGAAAAAAAAATTTTTTAAATGGCAATGAGTACACACCTATCAATAACCACTTTAAATGTAAATGACCTAAATGCTCCAAACAAAAGACACAAAGAATGTTATTTTTTATTTATTTTTTTTTTTAAAGACCCATCTGGGGTGCCTGGGTAGCTCAGTCAATTGAGCGTCCAACTCTTGGTTTCAGCACAGGTCATGATCTCAAGGTCATAGAACGGGACCCCATGTCAGGCTCCATGCTCGGTGCAGAGTCCACTTGTCCTTCTCCCTCTGCACCTCCCCCTCAAATAAATAAATAAAATCTTAAAAAAAAAAAAAAAGACTCTTCTATATGTCACCTATAAGAGACTCACCTCAGATCTAAAGACATAAACAGACTGAAAGCAAAAGGATGGAAAACATCTGCCAAGCATATGGAAGCCAAAAAAATAAATAAATAAAGCTGGGGTAGCAATACTTCAACAACATAAAGTCTGTAATAATAGACAAAGGGCATTATATAATAATAAAGGGATCAATCCAAAAAGAGGATATAACAATTGCAAGGATCTATGTACCCAACACAGCAGCACCTGAATAGATAAAGCAAATACTAATAGACATAGAGAGAGAAATTAATGGTAGGTAATACAATAACAGTAGGAGATTTTAACACCCCACTTACAGCAATGCATAGATCAGCCGCAGAAAATCAAGAAGGAAACAATGTATCTGAATGACACAATGGACAAGATGGACGTAACAGATATCCATCCAAGATCACAGAATACACTTTCTCTCCAAGTGCACATGAAACATTCTCCAGAATAGATGACATATTTGGCCCAAAATCAAGCCTCAATAAATTTAAGAATACTGAAATGATACCACGCATCTTTCACTACAATGGTACAAAACTAGAAATAAATCACAAGGGGAAAAAAACTGGAAAAAACATAAACACAGGGAGACTAAACAACATGATACTAGACAACCAATGGGCCAAAGGAGTCATCAAAGAAGAAATTTAGGGCACCGGGTGGCTCAGTCAGCTAAGCATCGGCCTTTTGCTCAGGTCATGATCTCAGGGTCCTGGGATCAAGCCCCATCTTGGGCTCCCTGCTCAGTGGGAGTACTTCTCCCTCTCTGCTTGTGTACTCACTCTAAGAAATAAATAAAATCTTTAAAAAAAATTTTAAAAATACATGAAGACCAATGAAAACGAAAAGACAATTCAAAATCTAGGAGACACAGCAAAAACAGTTCTAAAAGGGAAGTATGTATCAATACAGGCCTACTTCAAGAAACAAGAAAAAAATTTCAATCTAACTTTATACCTGAAGGAACTAAAAAAAGAAGAGCAAAGCCCAAAATGAGTAAAAGAAAGGATATAATAAAGCTCAGAACAGAAATAAATGCTGCAGAGACTAAAATAACAATAGGGGAAAAAAAAATCAATAAAACCAAGAGTTGGTTCTTTGAAAAAATAAAAGTGAAAAACCTTTATGGAAACTCACTGAGAAAAAAGGCAAAAGGACCCAAATAAATAAACAAGAGAGAAGTAACAACTGATACCACAGAAATTCAAAGGGTTTTAAGAGTATACTATGAAAAACAGTATGCCAACAAAATGAACAACCAGAAAGAAATAGATATATTCCTAGAAACACACATAATCTCCTAAAACTGAACCAAGAAGAAATAGATAACCTGAATAGACCACCTACAAGTAATGAAACTAAGTCAGTAATCAAAAAACTACCAAGAAATAAAAGTACAAGACCAGTTGGGCTCATGAGTGAATTCTATCAGACACTTAACACATAAATAATTAATACCTATTCTCCTCCAACTATTCCAAAAAATAGAAGAGGAAGGAAAGCTTCCAAATACATTCTAAGAGGCCAGCATTACTCTGATATGAAAACCAGAGACACCACAAAAAAAGAACTACAGGTCAATATCCCTGATGAACATAGATGCAAAATTCTCAACAAAATATTAGCAAACCCCATAAAACGATACATTAAAAAGATCATTCACCTTGATCAGATGGGATTTATTCCTAGGATGCGAGGATGATTCAATACTCCTTTATCAATCCACATCATGAACCACATCAACACGACAAAGGATAAAATTCATATACTACCTCAATAGATATAATATAAAAAAGTATATGACAAAATTCAACATCCATTCATGATAAAAACTCTCAACAAAATGGAATTTAGAGGGAACATACCAAAACATAATAAAGGCCATATATGAAAAACCCACAGCCAACATCATCCTCAATGGTGAAAACTTTCCCTCTAATTTAGGGTCAGGAACAAGACAAGGGTGTCCACTCTCGCCACTTTTATTCAACACAGTGCTGGAAGTCCTAGCCACAGCTCAGACGAGAGAACATAAGTGACATCCATACTGGTAAAGAAGTTAAGCTGTCATTATTCACAGATGACACGATCCAGTTTTGGAAGACTCTTATGTTTCTAGATTCATCCCCTAAGACAAGAGAAACAAAAGCAAAAACAAAGTACTGGAACTAAATCAAATAAAAAGCTTTTGTACAGCAAAGGAAACCATCGACGAAACAAAAAGGCAACCTATTGAATGGGGAAGATATTTACAAGTGATATATCCAAAAAGGGGTAATATATACAAAATACGTAAAAAGCACATACAACTCAACACCAAAAAAAAAAAAAAGAAAGAAAGAAAAAGCCTATTAAAAAATGGGCAGAGGACCTGGATAGATATTCTTCCTAAGACAAACAGATGGCCAACAGACACATGAAACAATGCTCAATATCATTAATTATAGGGAAATGCAAATTGAAACCACAATGAGCTATCACCTCGCACCTGCTAGAATGTCTAAAACCAAGAAGGCAAAAATGAACAAATGCTGGAGAGGAAGAGAAAGGAACTCTGTGCACTGCTGGTAGGGAATGTAAATTAGTACAGCCACCATGGAAAACAGCATGGAGGTTCCTCAAAAAATTAAGAACAGAAACACCAAAAGATCTAGTATGTCCACGAACTGGGCATTTACACAGGGAAAAGGAAAACACTAACTCAAAGATACATGCACCCCTGTGTTTACCGCAGCATTATTTACAACACCCAAGACATCGAATCTTGCATGGATTATTGCCAGTTAGTCTCCCTATGTCAACCCTTAATTCCCAAAGGACATTTTCAGCACCAGGAGCCAGGGGTTCCTTTAAATCCTAACTTCATCTCAAGCTTCAGACTGCCAATGGTATTCCCTCTCAGTTAAAAACCAAAATCGCGGGGCGCCTGGGTGGGTCAGTGGGTTAAGCCTCTGCCTTCGGCTCAGGTCATGATCCCAGGGTCCTGGGATCGAGCCCCGAATCGGGCTCTCTGCTCAGCGGGGAGCCTGCTTCCTCCTCTCTCTCTGCCTGCCTCTCTGCCTACTTGTGATCTCTGTCTGTCAAATAAATAAATAAAATCTTTAAAAAAAAAAAAAAACCAAATCGCTGCAAAGATCTGCAAGGACATGTATGATCAGCCTCTTGTCACCTCTCTGACCCTCTTTCCTACCATCCCCCTTCTCCTTCCGTTCAACACACGAGCTTCCTCATACCCACCAGTACACACTCATCCCACGGTCTTAGCCTTGTCTGGGATGCCTTCTGGACTTTGTTCAAACGTCACCACTGAAACCATTATGAGCAACTCCCACCTCACCGTGCACGCATGCGCACTCTCTCTCACTCTCTCTCTCACACACACACACACACACACACACTTGCTCTCCCCCTTCCCTGACTTGTCTCCTTACCACAGCAACTTCATTACCCACTCAGAGGTTCTCATTAATTTTTAATCTTTTTCTACCAGAACATGTACTCCACGAAGGTAAAGGTTGTTTTACTGAGAGAGAGAAAGATACAAGCGCGCATGGGAACAGGGAAGGGCAGAGGGAGAGAGAATCCCAAGCAGGCTCTACACTCAGCAGAGCTGGCCACAGGGCCCGATCACATGACCTGAGACCATGACCTGAGCCGACATCGGGAGCTGGACATTTAAGCAACTGAGCCGCCCAGGTGCCCCAAAGGTAAAAGTTTTTGTGTGCTCTGTTCACTGCTTTATCCCAGCAGTGCCTAACACTGCAGCTAGCACATCACAGGTTCTCAATAATTTTTTTTTTTTTTACTGTAGTTGACCAAGTCTAACAAGATAGGGCCCCTGGCTACTCCCTCTGTCCCAACTATACTAAACCTTTTACATATTCGCTAAGGATGCCAAACCGATTTCTGACTCGGAGGTCTTCACGCCTGTTTTTTACTGACTGGAAATATCATGCCCCAAATATTTGTATGGCTCGCTGGCCACTTCTCTCTTCAAATGACACCTCCTCAGAGAGGCCTCTCCTAACCACCGCATCCAAAGTAACCACACAGGGACGCCTGGGTGGCTCGGTCAGTTAAGCGCCTGCCTTTGGTTCAGGTCATGATCCCAGAGTCCTGGGATCGAGCCCT
This sequence comes from Lontra canadensis, assembly GCF_010015895.1. Classification (NCBI taxonomy): domain Eukaryota; kingdom Metazoa; phylum Chordata; class Mammalia; order Carnivora; family Mustelidae; genus Lontra; species Lontra canadensis. Next base: position 18,945,975 of record NW_022631015.1, on the reverse strand, counting down.
GCATCAGGCTCCCTGCTTAGCAGGGAGTCTGTTTCTCCCTCTCCCTCTGACTGCTGCTCCCCTTGCGTGTATACGTGCGCTCTCACTCTCGCTCTCTCTCTCTCCCTCAGTCTCAGGCAAATGAAATAAAATAACCACAAAGAGACCAAGCACCCACACACACTCACAATGATCTCTACGCCGACACCATAACTGCAGAACATAATTCCATCTTTCTCACTGCAGTGTAAGCTCCATAAGGAAAAAAGGCATTACCTCTTTCTCACCACAGCATCTAGGACACCTGTAACAATGCCTCGCCCAGAGCAGGCACATGGTATTTGTCGACAGAGTGAATGAATTAATAAAATGCTTAAGGTAAATTTAGCTAGTCTCTCTATAACATAGGAGGAAATTCTGACACTGGATGTGAAGTTGAAGCAAATATCTAATAACCCTCAAAGTTTCTTCTATCGCTATTAGTCCATGAAATAAATAAGGTGAGTGACAAAACCTAAGACCAGATAGTACCTTCAAATGTTACTAAAGAACGCCTGAAGGATTCTGAATTAAAAGCCATATTTCTTGATTACATATTTTTTTTTTGAAAATTGGGCTGAGTCTTTTTTTTTTTTTAAGATTTTATTTATTTATTTATTTGACCGACAGAGATCACAAGTAGGCAGAGAGGCAGGCAGAGAGAGAGAGAGGAGGAAGCAGAGAGCCCGATGCAGGGCTCTCCGCGGAGCAGAGAGCCCGATGCAGGGCTCGATCCCAGGACCCTGGGATCATGACCTGAACCGAAGGCAGAGGCTTAACCCACTGAGCCACCCAGGTGCCCCTCTTAATTACATTTTTAACATCCCATACAGCATTGTGTATGGACCCAAAGAAGGGAAAGAGAACAGAGAAAGAGAGATGAGATGGGCCTACTATGGTAGACATACAGTATCCCACAGTGAGGGGAGAAGAAAACATTGGTAAGCCTCTCCTTTTACAGAACTGAAGTCCAGAGAAAGAAAAAGATTTGTGCGCCGACAGAGCTAGACTTAGAACCCAGGCCTTCTCTCAGCACCATGCTCCCCCATGGCTGCGCCTCACTGGCAAAGCCCGGACCACGTGAGAGTCTAATGCTATGCTAAGAAATAAAGACACTCCAGGAAAAAAGGGATAAAGGAAAAACTGGCACGCAAGAAATGCAAACAGCCAATAAGCAGCGGAACTACTGCTCGAGCACAGTAACAGCAAGTGTTGAAACAATAAATTACTTTTTGTCACCCACTGCTTAAAAAAAAGAAGACTGACAAAAGCCCTACTGCTGGCTGAAAGTATGGTAAAACTGGTATATCCTTTCTGGAAGGCTTTCTAGCAATACCTACCAAACTTTAAAACACATATATCCTTTGCCCAGCAATTCCGTCTCTAGAAATTCACTTCAGGGAAACAAAGGAGACAAATACAAAAGCAGGGGATGGTAAATCTGGCTGCTTATCACAAGCACGTTAAAACAATCTCACTCTGGGCGCCTGGGTGGCAAAGTCGGTTAAGCATCTGCCCTCGGCTCTGCTCATGCATCGGGCTCCTTACTCAGTAGGGAGCCTGCTTTTCCCTCTGCCTGCTGGCCCCCCCTGCTTGTGCTCTCTCTTTGTCACATAAATAAAGTCTTTAAAAAAAAATCTCACTCATCAATATAGGTTTTTTTTTTATTAAAGTTTTTTTTTTTTATTTATTTGACAGACAGATCACAAGTAGGCAGAGAGGCAGGCAGAGAGAGACAGGAGGAGGCAGGCTCCCTGCTAAGCAGAGAGCCTGATGCGGGACTCGATCCCAGGACCCTGAGATCATGACCTGAGCCGAAGGCAGAGGCTTTAACGACTGAGCCACCCAGGCGCCCCATCAATAAAGTTTTTACTTCCAACAAGCTGGTAGGAGGAATTGTTAGCCCTCAGAAATTTATAAATGAGTAATAAGGAAATGAAAGTTTGGGACTAAGAAGAAAGCAAGACAATATTTAAAGGTAACAACAGAATCATAAACTTTTTTCTCAAAAGATAAAGGAATTCAAGTTCGATAAAGGGAATAAAAATCATCAGTAAAAAGGGATATACTAAAAATGATGAGAAGAAAAAAGAAATATCCTACAGTAGTATTATTTCCATGTGTGATTTATTAGGAGAGCTTTTATAGTACCAAATATCCAGGTCCCATTCTGAATTAGTATCTACAAGAGTGGCATTTAAGAATGTTAACGCAGGGGCGCCTGGGTGGCTCAGTGGGCTAAGCATCTGCCTTTGGCTCAGGTCATGATGTTGGGGTCCTGAAACCCAAGCCCTGCATCAGGCTCCCTCCTCATCAGGGAGCCCACTTCTTCCTCTGCCTGCTCCTCCTCCTGACTATGTGCTCTTGCACGTGCACTCCCTTTCTCCTTTTCTCTCTGACAAATAAATAAATGAAATCTTTAATAAAAATTAAAAAAATCTTAGGCTTCAAAGGACACCATCAAGAAAGTGAAAGGACAGGTCATACAATGGGAGAAAATATTTGCAAATCATATGTCTGATAAACATCCAGTATCAGAATGCAATAATTATCGAAGTCAACAATAAAAAGACAAATAACCCAATGTAAAATGTGACAAAAGATATGAATACATATTTCTCCAAAGAAGGTGTACAAATGGCCAACAACCACATGAAAAGATGTCAACATGATTAACTATAAGGGAAATGCAAATCAAGACCACAATGACCTACCACTCCACACCCACTAGGATGGCTAAAATTAAATTAGTTAATTAAAACAGCATTCACTAGGATGTAGATTAGGCCACCCAGAAAGAAAGAGAAAAGGATTAGGAACCAAGCCTTAAGGGAGTCCAAATTTAATTGCCAAACGGAAGAGAACCAGCCTATAAAAGAGACCAAGAAGCAGCAACCCAAAAGGGAGAAAATCTGTAGGTGACAGAAGGCAAAGAGAACATGTCCAAGAGGCCAACAATGTCAGTGCTTCTGAATGTAGATGAAAAGTACAGTGAATGAAAAGTCTCTTAGATTTCGTGATATAGCATGATACGCAGAGAATGATATTTCCATAGAATGATGGTGGCAACATTACTAAGAAACTAGGCTGCCTTTCTGAACTTTCTAATGTGTGTAACACTTCATGGAAGCATAAAAAGTTTGAAATAAAGGAGTACCTTGATTATCTGCAATTGTTCTCAAATCCTCTGGGAAGTCTGGAAAATAAAAACGGATTAGAAAAAGCGTGCTCCCAGCAAGTTCACAAACCCACAGTTAAGAACTCCTTAAGACTAGCTAAAAGGGATTAGACTTCATTAAAGACTGCCTTGTGCAGCAAGGTGAATGATGTTCCGCACTACTTCCAACTTCGTACCGATCTTACGCGTCAGTTGTGTTTACACCCACCATTATTTGCCATTTCGGTGGTGGAGCGTCTGGCCACAGTTATAAACATCACCCGAACCCAGCACTACAACACGTCTGCGTTATTCGAGTAATTCCAACTACAAAACGGAAACTAGGCAATGAGGTAGGTATACAGATCACCATCCACGAGAAAAACACGTGTCGTCCCGAGATTCAGAGGGAGGTTTTTATGAGTAAAAGGGAACAAAACTGAAAAACCACAAGACATTGGCCCTTCTAGCCAACTTCAGTTTAAATTCAGGAAATACAGATCTGTAAAGGCTACGTAACCGCGAAAGCCTTGTCCCATCCCACAAATTCGGCACAGAAAGTGGGAGAACGAATGAAATTAGATTTGACAATAAGGAACGAGGCCCCTTAAATATTTCTTACACCCTTCCAGCATCTAACGCCAACGACTCGGTCCTCACTTCTGGCAGCGCTCCCCGCCTCCCAATTCCCCCCGACCCCAGCTGGCAAGTCCCCTTTCAACTACGAAACAAACCAGCAAACCGCCCGAGAAAGACCGAAACTGGAGAAACAGGCTCCACCATTAAAGAAGCTCTAGCCACGCTCTGCCTCACACTGATCCACCCGCCACCCTGAGCCAGAGATCAGGAAACAATTTACCAGCCCAAACAGAGAGAAGCACACGCTGTTCTGCGGCTACGGGAAACCCTTCAGATGGAGCTCGCCATGACACATACGTCCCGCCACGTCTATTTGCGCATGCTCGGCGACGGTGGCCCGAAGAGGTCAAATTGCATCATCGCTGAAAGTGCGAGTTCAGGTCTAACTTGTTTTGGTAAAGATTACGGTCGGAATTCCTTTGATTGCAAGAGTGAAAATCGACACCAAAACCTCAGGTTCTTAAAATCAGTTAATAGTATCTTCTGCTGAGCTTTTACTACGTGACAGACACCGTATTAAGCGCTTCACATAAACATTATCTCCCAACTTCTTCTTATTGTTATTGTTATTTTACAAAAGAGGAAACAAGAAGTGTACGTACTTGACTGCAGTTACTATACTAGTAGTAGCAGTCCCCTGTGCTGAATTCAATTTTGCCCAGCTCTGAAAGAACCCATTCTTTTCATTACATTTTACTTTCTACCTCAACCTTTTGTGAAAAGAGATCATATTGGAGAAGAGGGTAGAAAAGGGCAAAGATCGGTTGAATTAAACAGTATAGATCATTTAACGCCAAGCAAGGGGTTTTCTTAAGGCTTGGAAGGCAGCTAAACTGAAAGGCAGTTTAGCAGAAAGAACTTTCATGGAGTATACTGATTCTGACCTAGTTGCCTTCCATGTGTTTTCTCACTTTATTTCTTACTCAGGACACTGCTTGACCTTGTTTACTGAAAGAGCATCTCCACTTTAAAAAACGAAGACAATTAGCTATGAAGAAGACAGAAATCATGAGCTTTATTGCTAGTGTAATTCCTTCTAATTACAATGCTACCCTTTGCTTGCCATATCCATGAAAAAAAATCCAAACTGTGACCTAGAGCCCACTGCAGTCCTCACCCAGCTGAATCAGAATTGTACCTTTACACTGCCCCATCTCTTTCACTGTAATCCCACTGCCTAGCACATAATCTTCCACTTAATGGCCTCTCCATAAGCTACCTTAACTAAGAATGACTGACCCCCAAGATCTAGTTGAGTTCACGAAAGAAGTTTTACTGAGTACACACCACATGATCTCAGGCAAGACGCTGGATGCTAGAGCTAGAAAGGGGGGGGGAGACAACTCCCTACCTCAAGGATACTTCAAGGATATAGTTTCAGTAGAAAAGAGCAATCACGGGGCGCCTGGGTGGGTCAGTGGGTTAAAGCCTCTGCCTTCGGCTCAGGTCATGATCCCAGGGTCCTGGGATCAAGCCCCGCAGTCCGCAGGGAGCCTGCTTCCTCCTCTCTCTCTGCCTGACTCTCTGCCTACTTGTGATCTCTGTCTGTCAAATGAATAAATAAAATCTTAAAAAAAAAAAAAAAGGCAATCACTTTGGAAGAGGAATGCCCAGGGACCTGTGGAGCACAAAGGAGAGATTCCTCCTCTTACATACATAAGGAGGTCATGACTCCTCATGGGGGAAAAGAGCAGTGGAAGATGTTCCAGGTGGGGAGATAGTAAGAGTGAGTGCACAGAGGCCTGAAGTATAAACTCTTGTATATTGTATCTTGTATATATAAACTCTTGTATATAAACAAACTGTTGTATAAAGGGGGGGGGTGATAGTTGAGAAGGCTGGAGAGGAAAAATGCAGGGACCACATGAAGGTGAGCCTTGTTTGCTACAATAGACATTGGACCTAATTTTGGATGTATTAGGTAACATGAAAGTGTCTGAGCAGATGATTCTTTCAGGAGGATGGGTTTGAGGACAAAACTTCAGACATGAATAAATATTGAAAACCTAAATGGAGTTGTTGGCTGTGAAGAATAGGGAAATGGAAGGGAGGACGCTTTTAATAGGAATCATTTGAAAATCCATTTGACCCTACCTCTAGGAATTTATCTTACAGAAATGTTCACAGTTACACCAAATGGCATATGTGCCAGGTTATTCTTTGAAATGTTGCTTGTAATAACAAAATACCAGAAAACCTCTCTGGCTTCTGAACAGGGAATGGTTAAATATATTTATGGTATCTATACCTCTCTTAAGAAAGAATAAGGCTGCTTTTAAAGGACTACCCAAGTCATTGTTAAGTGGACAAAGAAAGTTGCAACATAGTGTTTACAGTGTATATACACACCTGTGTGTGTGTGTGTGTGTGTGTGTATACACATTGACTACAGGAAGATTTACTTTTCCCTGTATTACCTTTCTTAACTTTTATTTTTGTATCATGCCTGTGTACTACTTATTCAAAAAATAAAGATACAGTATGTAAATAAAATTAAAATGACACTTGATAATTTATAATTTACTGGTTTATAAATAATCCTATAAATTAGTAGTACTATTATTATTTTATCCTCCTTTTTTAAGATTTATTTGAGAGAGAGAGTGAGAGAGAGCATGGTGGTAAGGAGCACAGGGAGATGGAGAGAAAAACTCGAGCAGACTCTGAGCTGAGCACATGGAGCCCTATGCAGGGTTTGATCTCACAATTCTGAGATCATAACCTGAGCTGAGACCAAAAGTCAGCCGCTTAACCAACGCCCCACCCAAGCAATTCTCTCTTATCCTTTTTTCACAGAAAAGAAAACTGAAACTTAGATAGTCCTGCTCTGGTCTTTCTTAGCAACTTTATATGAATACTTCAAAAGAAAGAAACTGTATACTATCATTAAAAATGCAAAAATTCACATAGAGAAAAACACTAGAGAGAAAGCAAAAATAAGAGAAATGTACAATAAAATCTGTAAGACTTCAGTGATCAATTCCATTCTTTATGTTTGTCTTTACAGTGAAAATTGAAATGAAAATGTAGACAACAATTAGGTTACAACCTTTACTATCTCAGCCATTAACCAAGAAAGAAAGAACGAAACATGAAAGTTATGAACACTTAGGTCCACATATTTTATTTAGTGTTAGCTTACAATCTGAGTCTTTAGTTAGTATACTTACAAATTTGTCCCAGTTGATGTCTTTTCATGAGAAATAAATCCTGCACTTAATTCACCCTTGAAAAATACTAAGAAGTATAATGAAGTTTTCTGTGTAGAATATTAGATAAGTTTAGTGGAATGAGATTTAAAATGTATTTTTTTAAAGATTTTTATTTATTTATTTGACAGACAGAGATCACAAGTAGGCAGAGAGGCAGGCAGAGAAAGAGAGGAAGAGAAGCAGGCCTCCCCCTGAACAGAGAGCCCGATGCGGGGCTCGATCCTAGGACCTTGGAATCATGACCTGAGCCGAAAGCAGTGGCTTTTACCCACTGAGCCACCCAGGCGCCCCAAGATTTAAAATGTATTAATCTATTTCCTACATGAGATCAGAAAAGTATGAGTGTTCTCAGTTTTTAAAGTTTAGTGGGTCAACACGTATTACGTGAATGTATTATTATTTACATTAGCTTCCCATCTCCTGTGACAGAAAGTTAGCTGTAATTTCATCAGCAAAAAAAATGAAAGGAGGGGCACCTGGGTGGCTCAGTCGTTAAGCATCTGCCTTCAGCTCAGGTCATGATCCCTGGGATTGAGCCCCACATTGGGCTTCCTGCTCGGCAGGGAGCCTGCTTCTCCCTCTCCCACTCCCCCTGCTTGTGTTCCCTCTCTCACTGTGTCTCTCTCTGTCAAATGAATAAATAAAATCTTTTTAAAAAAAAAAAAAAAGAATGAAAGGAGCACATGAAAATTGAGGCTAGACCAGGGTTTTTGGTTGGATCTGATTAAGCGTCAGAGTAAACTCCCCAGCTGAAAACTATACAACTAATGCAGTTTTTAGGAAGGCTTTTCAGGTGTTGGTTTTCCTAAAGGTTTGAAGATCAGGAAATAAGTTAGGACATTATCACAACATTTAAATACAAACCCAAGGAGAAAGACAGTTGAGATAGAGAAGACAGAAAGTGTGTCAAAAGAAACTTTGCCCCATACAGGTGATGGCTTCAAAAGAGAGGATAGAAAGGAAGGGCACTGATATTCTTAAGTAAACTGAAAAAAGATGATATAAAAACATGATGTGAAATAAATGAAGCTGCTGTTGGCTTTGAACAAATGCTGAATTTTCTCCACGTCATCTAACCACTAGGGGTCAGAGCGCTGTCCTTGCAAAAATTCAGCTATTTCTATTCTTTCGGTTTGTACAAATAGGTTTGACTCAATTCTGTAATTAATTTTCTCTTTTGATTCTTCCACTCTCAGTATGCGTGGTTTGGGGGCTGTGCCTGTGGGCCAGACCCCAGAGCAGCAAGAAGCCCACATACCCTTGCCGCTGGGCAGGTAACCCACGCTAGGACTTGCAAGGCAGGTAAATTTTGCCTTCTCTGTCTGCCAAGAGAACCTGCAGCTGGAAGTTTCTGAAACTACCAGGTGGAGAACACCTGCCTGGGGCCCAAGCTGTTTCACAAGAAAGTAGATCTGGATGATGAAGGGAGAAATCAGTAAGTTCTGAGGACAGCTATTAACCCCCCTAATATATCCAGCTTGCTTGAAGCTAGGTTTACTTGTGAGTTGTTTAGTTCTGTGAATAGGTAAATTCTCCCTTTTTATTTCTTAAGCTAACTTGCAACTGAAAGAGTACTAACTAAACTTCTTAGTTTTACATATGCTCTTGATTTAAAAAAAAAAAAAAAGCAGAGAAAGAAAGATAATTTGTATCTGTTGCCTAACTCCCTGATTGCTTATAAGTATTTGTGCGAATGCGTGCAGGAGGAACATAGAGGGAAAAGGGACCTGCCAGTGGAAAGGCTCTAAAAGCTCTAAGACATGGTGTGTTCAAGCGACAGCAAGACAATCAGAAGGGTTTGGAATGGAGTGAGTGTGTGAATGCATGAGTAATAAGAACGGAGGTCAAAGAGTCAATGAAACCAGATCATGTATACCTTCATGGGCCATAGCCAGAACTTTGGCTTTTCCTCTAAATGAAATGGAAGTCAACAGAGGGTTATGAAGAGAGAAGTGCCTCAAGGAGGTAAGTTAGAGATAACTGTAATAATCCAGGGGAACACAGATGGTGTCCTGGACTAGGCAAGTAGCAGTAGATGTGATAAGAAGTAGTTAGATTCTGGACATACTTGAAGACACAGCCCATAGAATTCCCTGTAGATTGGATCTAGAATATGAGAGGGAAAAAGAGAGATTCAGGATGATTCCCAAGTTTTTAGCCTCAACTATAAGAAGGATGAAATCATCACAATTTGGAATGGATTACTGAAGGGGGAGATCAGGAATTCAGGGCTTGTTTCTTTCCTGTTCTTTTTTACCTTTTATTATCAGTTTTTATTTTGAAAGAATTTCCAAATTTTTTTAAATTTGGAAATTTAAAGTTTAATTAAAGTTTTAATTAATTTAAATTTAAATTTAATTTAAATTAAATTTTATATTAAAATTTAAAGTTGCAAAAAATAGTACAATGAATTTATGAATAATCTTCACCCAGTTTCCCCAGATGTTAACATTTTATATAACCCAAGTGCAACAGTCAACACCAAGAAATTCACATTGACATGATACTCTGAACTGTCCCAGTGTGGGATACTTCCTCGTTCTTTCTCTGTCTTTTTTTACCTTGACACTTTGGAAGAATACTGATCAATTATCTTTTAAAATGTCCCTCAATTTGAGTTGGTCTGATATTCCCTCATGACTAAATTCAGGTATGAAATACTGGCAGTACTCCTATACAAGGGATGCCATTTCCCTCTCAGTCCATCACAATCAAAGAGGCACATGATGTTGGAACGTCTCTCTAGCAATGATGCACTTTGAACACTCGATCTCTCCAATGGAAAGTTACTATGCTCCCCTTTGTTATTAGTAAGTGCCTTGTGTGAAGATCCTTTGAGAGTGTATAAGTATCTTGTTTCTCAGCATCCACCCATCCACTAATTTTAGTACCGCTTAATGATTCTTGTAAGCAACAATTATTACTGTGGTGTTTGCCAAATGATAATTTTCCATTTCCATCATTCCTTCTACCTTTATTATTAGATGAGCTGTTCCTCCCCATCATTTATTTATCTGCTCAATTATTTATTTATATTAATATGAACTCATAGATGTTTATTTTATTTTTGGCTTTTAATCCATTACTGCCATTATTCTGATTCTCCAATTATCCCAGATTTGGTCATTGGCCTTTGGGATGGCTTCTGTGTTCTTTTGACAAGTCTGGGTTTTTTTGTTTGTTTTTTGGGGGGTTTTTAGCACTTACTTATTTTTTTGGAACCACAAGATTCTCCAGGCTCATCTTGTGCTTTCTCTACCCCTCCAAATCAGCCAATTCTTCAAGAAGGCATGGCTCTTTTTAGTGAGAAGTGATATTCACAAACCAAGATGTGAGCACCAAGTATGCTCATTTTTAATAGGTGCCGTTGCTTCTTAAACTCAAGATACCTTTGAGACATCCAACTGGATTGTTAATTTGGCAGTTAGATAGATGATTCTGAAGTTTAGGTGAGAAGTTTGGGCTGCAGAGGTTAATTTGGGAGTCACTGGCATATAGCCGACATATAAAGCCAAAACACTCAAGGAGATTAGCTATGGAATGAACATAAATAATGAAGAGAACCAAAGACTGAGGCCTGGTGCACTGCAATATCAAGATGAGGGAGGGGGTGCTTAGCTGGCTTAGTTAGTACAACATACAACTCTTTTTCTTGGGGTCATGAGCTCAAGCCCCACATTGGGTGTAGAGATTACTTAAAATTTTTTTTTAACTTTTCAAAAATAAAAAAGTTAAAGATGAAGGAAAAGAGGAAGAGCCAGTAAAGAAAACTGAGAAGGAGCATCCAAGGAGGTAGGAAGAAAACCAAGAATACAGTATCCCAAAAGCGAAATGATAAAGGTGCATCACAGAAGAGAGAAAGATCAACAGTATCAGATGGTACTGATAGGTCAAGTAAGATGACTGAGAATTAATGATGGGTCTGAGCACACCGGGAGGACACTTTTGGTAGAATGGTGTGGGTAGAAGTTGAACGAAGTGGATTCCAGGGTGAAGGATGGAAGAGAACCGGAGATAGGAGGTATAGAAAATTCTGCAAATGCTGCAGAGGAGCAGAAATGTTGGACTGTAGCAGTGGAGAAGGTGGGTTCATAAAGAAGGACTGTTTTACAAAGCACTGTATGTTAACTATACTGGAATTAAAATAAAAAAAATAAGGGACTATTTTTTAAAGATAGGAGAAAACAAAAGATTGCTATATGCTCAACAAGAACAAGGTCATGGAGATGGAGAAATTGATGATATAGTACGAAGAGGTGGAAACCACTGAAATGATATTCTTGGGGAAAGATAGTGGCTTTTCTAAACATTGTCTTATCACGGTGCTTGAAATATAAATATTTGGGGAATAAATAAAGGTTGTTCACCTACTTTAAAAAATCTAATACATTTGGCTGATGTCATTTTAAAAGTCAAACTTAAAAAAATATAACAAAACAAAACTAGCGCTCTCTAAGGAGACATTAGCAGTGACCATTAAGGGTGAGGTGTCTGGGTGGCTCCGTTGGATGAGCCTTGGGTTCTTGATTTCCATTCAGGTCATGATCGCAGGGTCCTGGGATTAGAGCCCTGCCTTGCCTCCACACTCAGTAGGGAGTCTGCTTCTTCCTCTCCCTCTCCTCTCCCTCTGTCCCTCCCTCTCTCCTTTCTCTGTCTCAAATAAATAAATCTTTTAAAAAAGAAAGGTCAGGGACGCCTGGGTGGTTAAGCTGCTGCCTTCGGCTCAGGGTCCTGGGATCAAGTCCCTCATCGGGCTCCTTGCTTGGTGGAGAGCCTGCTTCTCTCTCTGCCTCTGCCTGCCTCTCTGCCTACTTATGCTCGCTCTCTCTCTGACAAATAAATAAATAAAATCTTAAAAATTTTTAAAAATAAAAAAAAATTAAAAAAAAAAGAAAGGTCAACTAGGAGTGCCTGTCCAGCTCAGTTGGAAGAGCATGTGACTGGATCTCAGAGTCCTGAGTTTGAGCCCGACATTGTAGGGTGGGTGGGAGATTACTTAAAAATAAATAAACAAATAAACTTTTTTTTAAAAGTCAGCTAAAATAAAGGTGCCTGGGTGGCTCAGTGAAAAGAACATGATCTTGATCTCAGGGTTGTGAGTTTGAGCCCCAGGTTGGGTGGAGAGATTATGTAAATAAATGAATAAATAAATAAAATCTTAAAAAAAAAGTATCAGTTAAAATATTATGCTGAAAATATATTTCCCTGGCAAGTATCAGAATGTGGTCACTTCCAGGAAGACGTGGAAAAAAGAAAATCCTTTTTTTTTCCTTTTTTAACCATAGGACATTCATGGTTTGTGTTTAAAAATAAGAAAAATGCATCATTAATGCTATTAGCCACATCTCTCACTGGCTTCTTTCCAAATATTTTCTTACAAGTGATTAATCTATAGGGGAAATTTAGAGATTTGCAATTCCACTGAGAACAAATCTCTGTGAGTGTGAATAGTAGAAACAAGGGCCACTAAGGGCTTTGCTCCTCAGAAACTCAGCCAGAGAACAGAACACTTGCAGCAGCTGATCTTACGAGAATTTTACTCTCTGAAACTGTAGAGAGACCAAGTTTACATTGAAGCAGCTAGGAGGAGAAGAAGGAGAGGGAGTATTTCATTTTATTTTATTCAGTTTTGGTGTATTTGGTTTTTCTCAATTTCTCGAATATTCCCATTGGGGTTGTTGCTCATTCAAGGAGAGTAAGAGCCAGATAAAAAGAAAAACTAAGCCAGGACAAAATAAAGGAAACAAGTTTTTTTTCTGTCTTACTTTTTGTGTGTTCTCGTATTTACCTTCTATGATTTCTCAATAAATAATTTGTAAGGAGGAAGAAAAAAATATTTAGTAAAAAGGCACTCAGTGAATAATTATAGCATTTATATTCAAAGCATATTTAATTATTTTATGCATAAATATGGGCAGAATTCATATCTACATGAATTTGCTCAAAGTAAAACTATACTCATGAAGCTGATTTGTTTTTACATAACTATGATGTTTATTAGACAAAGAACACATATAAATTTATTTTGATTTTTTAAGTTTATTTATTTTTATTTTTTATGAGTTTATTTAATTGATTGTTGATTACCTTAACTAATGGAAGTAAACAATGCAGCGATTAACCCAAAATTATCTAAAGTCTTTTACATTTGACTTTGGGAAAAAGTTTAATATTTAGCATAGACTGTGGAAAATTTTAATATTCTAAGATTTTTTTATTTTTTATTTATTTATTTTAAGATTTTTATTTATTTATTTGACAGAGAGAGACACAGAGAGAGAGGGAACACAAGCAAGGGTTGTGGAAGAGGGAGAAGCAGCTCCCGTGGAGCAGGCAGCCGGATGTGGGGCTCCATCCCAGGACCCTGAGATCATGACCTGAGCCGAAGGCAGACACTTAACAACTGAGCCACCGAGGCATCCCTCTAAGATTTTTGTAAACTTCAAATACAGCAGCAAAAGCATACTGAGCAAAACCTTACTTACCTCATAGCCTGGTCCTACACAAGCTACACTCATAAGAAATAGATGGTAATTAATCACCAAGAAATTTGTCAGCTTCCTTATCTATCATTTAGTAACTATGTCAGATAATCCTTGTTTTTCCTTATCCGGAAGAACCTACTCTAATCCCTTGCAGTTCAGGTAGCCCTGGACTAGTTCAGCCTCTACTAGTGGGCAAGAGAGTGAGACCATTTCCATCAGCACCGCCTATTTCTCTGACCCCAGAACTGGATTTCAGGAGTACATTCAACTCCGGCCAAGTCCATCAGTTCATCCTGTCCTCCCGGGCCATAGGTTCATAGATGGGTGCTACGCATCGCCTGCTGCCATTTTTATAAAATACGACTATGCACTTCTGGCACTAGTTGACCTAGAATTGACTTCTGACCAAAACTGGGCCAATCAGAGTTCTTTCCCCATGATTTCAAAATTGAGACTAAGAATATCCAGTCCACATGGTCTTCCACGTGACTCTAGGAGGACAGAAAACCTTCTAGAAGAAAGAAGCCGTCAGGAAGAGAAAAGTAGAGATGAAAAATGAAGAGAGAAGTCGTGATTCTGGTCCTCTCAAGGCCAGGCTGCATTCACTTTTGTTTTGTTTTGCTTTGTTTCTTTTTGGAAGAGAGTTAGGGCAAACTCATAGGCACACACAAGCAGGGGGAGGGGCAGAGGCAGAGAGCCAGGGAGAATCTTAAGCAGGCTCCACACCCAGAGTGGAGCCTGACACAGGGCTCAATCTCACAACCCTGAGATCATGAGCTGTGCAGAAATCACGAGTCAGATGCTTAACTGACTGAGCCACCAGGTGCCTCGGGCAGACATTCTTGACCCTTGGTCCTCTGAAGGTACACCTTAGAATCTTCAGGTTAGTTTCTTTCTTTGAAGCTAGCTCCAGCTGGTTTCTCCTTGTCAGTCAAGAATCTTTATTAAATTCTGCATCCCCTGAAGGTAAGTAGAGGAGAAGGCAGATGACTATAGCGAACGAGGGTTGGGAATTTGTAGGACAGATTGAGTAGAGAGGGATAAGCAGGAAAGGAAACTGAAAGTACCAGAGAGAACAAAGTTGAAGTGACTGAAAATGAGGGTCGAGTTGAGTTTGAGAAGAATGAGAATCCAAAATGGTTTAAACCCAACTAGAGGAAGGGAAAAGCCTGGAGAGCTGGAGGGCAGTGTTAGATGAGTTTGCTGCTTTGTGGGAGTCAGGAATGGAGAGGAAGGATGTGGTCTCAAAGTGAGATACCAAAGGTAGAAGAGTCCCAAACTGTAACAAGGTCCAGGATGTGGCTAGGAGAGGGGCTTGTTGAAAGGAAGGAAGGGTTGGAGTAGAGGTTCAGGAACTCTGGCAGTAAGAGACAGAATGTACAATCTACCTGGGAAAGTGGCCGTAGTTAGGTAGAGAAGAATGTGAACCAAAGCCCTATGTGTACGTGTTTGTTAGAAATACGGGCAATTGACAGAATGTAAATTATATTGGAGATTTTAATTCTCCAGCGTCAATAATGAGAGACTGAGAGCATGAAGTATTGTGCAAAGGGTTGTGACATCTCCAAATAGAGAATTAATTGATATTTGGAATCAATTAAATGAAGCTGAAGACCTCTATTTGTAGTACATACAAAACGTCCTCTAGGCCATCACTTGTGATAACAACAGAACTTAATAATACCAACATAAAACAAGAAATTTAATTACATGAAAAAATTTAAAATTTTCCTAAATAACAGACTTACTAAGGGGAAAATTGAGAACATAATAAAAGTCTATTTTAAAATAATATTAAAAGGACTTCAATACTTATTCACGATGTTATTATGTAATTCATTGAAAATAATAGTAAAAAAATACTTCTCAAAAGCTTTGAAATGCAGGAAAACTCTTCTTAGAAAAAAAGCAGGCTTTTAAATTAATTTATTACTAATAGACACCTAAATAAACATTCAATTTAAGATCTTAGAAAGAAAATTTATAAATCCTGAGTGAAGTAAAACTAAAACAGATGTAAGTAAATCAGAAATTAAAAATGCATGAGGGGTCTGGGTGGCTCAGTTGGTTAAGCGTCTGACTCTTGGTTCCATCTTAGGTCATGATCTCGGGATCCTGGGATCCAGTCCTGCACCGGGCTTGAGCTCAGTGCAGAGTCTGCTGAGGACTATCTCCTTCTCCCTCTGTTCCTCTCTTGCTCTCTCACTCTCTCGTTCTAAAATAATAAATAAAATCCTTTAAAAAAACGAACCATACACTAAAAACCATGAAATTTATTGTATGTATATAATACCTGAATAACATGGCTTTAAATAATTTTTTTTAGGGGCGCCTGGGTGGCTCAGTGGGTTAAAGCCTCTGCCTTCGGCTCAGGTCATGATCCCAGTGTCCTGGGATGGAGCCCCGCATCGGGGTCTCTGCTAGGTGGGGAGCCTGCTTCCTCCTCTCTCTCTGCCTGTCTCTCTGCCTACTTGTGATCTCTCTCTCTCTCTCTCTCTCTCTCTCTGTCAAATAAATAAATAAATAAATAATCTTTTTAAAAAAAAGGTTTTTTTTAAGATTTTATTTATTTGACAGAGAGACAGCAAGAGAGGGAACACAAGCAGGGGGAGTGGAGAGGGAGAAGCAGGCTTCCCGCCGAGCAGGGAGCCCAATGCAGAGCTCAGAACCTCAGACAGACGCCCAACGACTGAGCCACCCAGGTGTCCTGGCTTTTAAAATTTTTTAATAGAGAAACTATTAAAGAATAATGCTAAAAAGAGCAGATAAAAAGTGCTTTTACCAGAAAATATCACATAGCAATAAAAATTTAAATACTGTGTGAATGGTCTGAAAACAAAAAGCAAGATTAAAAGACAAAAATTGGAGAAACCAGACACAAACATCAGTATAAGTAATAGTTTATTAGTAACTCTTCCTTTTCCTCTCTTCCTTCTCTTCTCTCCTTTTGTCTTCCCTTCCTTGTTCTGCCTTCCTGAAAGACCTGGTTAAAAAAAAAAAAAAAAAGTCATTAGACTGAGGAGTATAAAGTGAAAGAGCCATTGCGGAAAAGAGTGTGGCTGTTTCTTAAAAGATGAAACTTGACCTTACCATATGACCCATCAATCTCATTGCTGGACTTTCATCCCAGAGAAATGAAACCTGCGTTCGTACAAAAATACATACACGACCATTCATAATAGCTTTATCCGTAATACCCCACACTGGAAGTAACCCACATGTCCTTTTCATGGGTGAATGGCTAATCAATCTATGGTACCTCCACACTGTGGCTACCACCCAGCAGTGGTGACCCCGCGGAGGATGTCCAAGTCAGAGTTGGGTGAAAAGGATATCGACGCAGGATGGCACCAGTATCAGCCAGGCACAGAGTACCGAAGCCCAAGGGGAGTAAGAACCGTGTCTGCCAAGGCTGGGAGGATGTCAGACTCTAAGTGGGGTGAGGAGGGCTCTATGATGGGAACAGGCACGGTGGCCATCATGAGAGACCAGCTACGTACAGGAGGATTAAGCAGATAAGTTCATATACACACCATAACAGGAGGCAAGTCTCTTACTGTCAAACAAAATGATTAGAAAGAGGAAAATAAGGGCACCCAACTGGCTCAGTTGGTAGAGCATGTGACTCTTGATCTTGGGGTCATGAGTTTGAGCCCCACACTGGGCATAGAGATGACTTAAAAAAATAAGAAAATAAGAATGAACCCTGTGGTATTGGATTTGAACTGGAGATTTCTGTATAAGTTTGTTATTAACATAACAGTAGACAGATAAGTAAATATAAATGTGTACAGATGTGTGTATACACAACGTATGTATATGTACCGATTTTCTTAGGTAAAACATGTTCAAATCCTAGGAGGGATCATACCTCAGGTAAAAATGGATTTAGAACCTCAAATAGTTTCAGCCAGCGCCCACCTCTCTCAGCCTCTTGGCTCTGTCATTCATGTTGACTTTCATCTTCATTCTCAGACTCTCTGCAAGGGGTCAAGTTGGCTGTCACCTCTTCAAGGCCGATTTCCCGATTCCGGTCCAGAAGAAAACGAAAAGATGTGCTTTTCACTCAACAATCTTAAGACAAACAAACAACAAAGAAGTCTCACCGTGTATTATTGACTCTGGATCTCGTGCCTGTCTTTGCATTATCAGGGGCCTGGAGAATGCAATGCACTGATTGGCTAAGGCCGAGCCACGCCCACCCCCGGAGGCGGGGCTGGAACCAGCTGCTCTGGAAAGCCTCAGGGCTGGTCATGCAGGACAAAGCGACAACAAAGAGGAAGACTGGGACACTTTTGCCAGAAGAACGATGAGCGGGTGCTGGGTAGCAAAATGGATTTTCACGATTCAATTTGTTTCTTGACATTCCCACATACCCTTCTTCCCATTCACATGCCTTAAAACCTGCCCACACCTCCATACCGGAATACCGTATGTAACCAAAACACAACCGCGCCGCCCTTAAAACAGGACGCGCAAAGTTCCGTCTCGTGGCTCCCCTGGAATACTTGTCGCAGCTCTCCGGGTGACTTCACATAATCCAACAAAACCCACCTTAAACAGTAAAAGTAACAGAGGCACCCACCAACATACCTGATGTATTATGATAATAATGGTAATAAAAAGAACCAAGAAGTGTGTCGGCTGTGGAAGAACGACCATCAGGTCTGCTCTCAAGGAAGAACATGCTGCCCAGCTGGGAAGAGGGCAGCTCGCTAGCAGCCTCCTTCAGCAGCACCTTCAGGACTCAGCTGGGTAGCTTCTCCGCTGAGGCCATGCTCTTCCTGGGCCACCGTCCCAGGCAATGATGAAGCATGACAGGCTTATTCATATCTAGCCGTTTCTGTGCAAGGCAGGCTACTCTAACTGCAGTTTTGCTACAGAACCATCCATTGCACTGACTCGGGCTTTGTATGATCTGCACGGCCCCCGAAGGCTTCACCCACCCACTCCAGCTTGCTCCCCTTTTATCCTTTACAGATATTACTCCTGATAAATCTCTTTTTTAGAGTATCAGATGTCCTGTGGATACTCCCCCACTGCCTAATAAATTTTTTGCATTTCTAACTTCACCAGCATCTGCTTTCCAATAGACTGGAGTTGACACCACGCTATTCCCAGCATCAGAATGCCCAGGGAATAGAGTCAAGAATAACAGTGAGGGAGTGAGGGGCACATGACCGGCTCAGTCAGTAGAGCATGTCACCCCCTTTTTTAAAAGATATATTATTTATTTGAGAGAGAGAGAGAGAGTGCATGTGAGTGGGGGGTGGGGGGGCAGGGGGGGCAGAGGGAGAGGGAGAGAAAGGGAGAGAAGCAGACTCCCTGCTGAGCTTGGAGCCCAACGCAGGGCTCAATCTCACGACCCTGAGATCATGACCTGAGCTGAATTCAAGAGTCGGATCTTTAACTGACTGACCACCCAGGTGCCCCAAGCATGTGACTTTGATCTTGGGATTTTAAGTTCCAGCCTCATGTTGGGTATAGAGATTACTTAAAAATGAAAAATCTTAAAAAATAATAGTAATAATAAAGTGAAGTAGTGATCTGCCCATCATCTTGGTTTTTCTGTTACCCAATCCCCATCAACACTTCTTTGGAAAAAAGACAAGTAGAAAAAAAACAGAGAGTTGTCTCCAATCCGTAGCATGTATCATATACCGCTGATAGGAATAGCAAAGTCCCGAATCTTGGAAGTGAAGTAATTGGCCAATACAGTCCCTTTTCCTCCAAGGCCACATTTAAGATGGACACTGGGGAGGGTTTCCCTTCCTGAGGTTATACCTTTTCAGCTACTAATAGTATGACAAGAGACTTAGGGGTGAAATGATCACTAGTCTTTATGCCAGACTTGGGGTTTAGTTAGCTCTTGCTTCTGTGCAATTCTCTGAGCTAATAACCAAAGCCAGACAACTAGTCGAGTCTAGAACTGGAGCTATGGGATTCTGTTTCTTAGCAACAGAGTCCAGAGCTCTTTTGTTCTACTACAACCCTTAGCTTAAGGGCTTCATCTCTACATCTATCTTAAGAAACTTAAAATAGTGTTCTTGGGTAGGTAGGTGAGGCTAATCTGCTCCAGGCCTGGGTCCCTACCACGTTGTTGTAATTGGGAATTGCCCACTTTGTCAGGCAGAAGTGCATTAGGAGAGCTGGTTGGATGGGACCTGTAGGATCAGGAGTGTTTTTTAAATATTGATTCTAGCTCTTAGATATCAGATTGAGCCACTATCAACCTAACCTCCTCCTTTTTGGAGCACCATCACATAGGCCACAAGAAACAGCCAACACACTCTAAAATTCTTCCATGGGTGTGTTGTATCTTTTAACATTCCATCCTTTGGCAATAAATAGTTCTAGTCCCAAGATAAAATACATGATAGTCATCTAACCAGCTCTTTCTTACTTTAAGTTAAGGGCTATAAGAGTGGCCAACTTTCCAGCCTAGGAAAGAAGGGTGTCCACTCTTACGAAACTATCCTTAACTTAGATAATTCTACAGTTGAGTGTCTTTTACACTCCAGTTTTGGTATGAGCTGTGTCATCGTTTAGAACTTCTTTCTAGTTGCCAATAACAAAAACCACAACCCACATTGGCTTAAGGAAAGAAAGATAAGCTATTGGCTTATGGTACTGAAAAGTCTTAAGATCTTCAAGGTCACGTGGCTGACTCAGTCAGTAGAGCATGCAACTTTTGATCTCAGGGTCATGAGTTCACACTCTACATTGGGTATAGAGATTACTTAAATAAATAAACTTAAAAAAAGAAAAGAAAAGAAAAGAAAAGAAAAGAAAAAAAAAGAAAAGAGAAAAGATCTTGCTTCAATCAAGGCTGGGTTCAGAAGAAGGTTAAACCAAAACATCATTGGGAAATACCATCTAAATGTTTGTCTTGAGAAGGTTGGGCTTATTCTCTGAACCCATGAGAGAACTATCTCTAGAATCATCTCCCCAGTTCAGTTCAGTAAAAAAAAAATGTGTTAAGGTATGACTTTCAACAATCCCAGCAAAAGCCTCATTTCTTTTTATTAGCTTGATTGGGTTACATAACTGTCCGTGAACAGATTTACTCTGGCCAGGAGAATGTAATATTCTAATTAGCCAGACTGAGTCTCATGAATTTCATTTTTTTAAATAACAGCTTTATTGAAATATAATTCACATACCATAAAATTCACCCCACATGAACTCTTTGGAAGTAGAACACTGAATGAATACCACCTAGAGCACCTGGACTAAAAATTCAGGAGGCAAGCTCTCCTAGAACAAAATTCACACTGTTATTAAAAGAAGGGTGAAAGGAGTGTGGCCACCAAAAACTGAGTTTAAGTAATGTGAACCTATTTTCTAAGGATCCCACCTGACATATTACAGCTTTGCAAGGTTCACTCCTGGGTTATCTCCTGGGTTGTTCCCCACGTGAAACATCCTATGAGATTTGGCCCAAGACAACTTTCTCATTGCTTTTCTACAAATGTTTAAAAAGTCTTAGGTCCCAGGTTTATATCCACAACTCTACCTGGTTCCATGTTTCCTGTATTATTGACACAAGCTAAAAAAAGTCTTATGAACTTCCTTATTTAAGACTCACTTTGGGGGCACCTTGGTAGCTCAGCTGGTAGAGTGTCCAACTCTTGGTTTCTGCTCAGGTCATGATCTCTGCATTGTGAGATTGAGCCCCACCTTGGGCTTGATGTACCGTGCCCAGTGTGCTTAAGAGATTCTCTCTCTTTCTTCCCCTCCCCCTCTCCCTCTTCCCCCACTCATGCAACTGGTGACAGCATGTGTGCCGTCCCCCCCCAATAAATAAATTTTTTTGAGGAATAAACAGTTTTATAATGTTGTTTTAATAAACAGCATTTAATGGGCTCAGACCAGGAATCTGTGGATCTTGAGGTCCTCTGAATATTTATCAGTTTTCCTCTCTACATTCTTTTTGGTCTGTATCTGTAACCTCATGAGTGGCTTTTTTTTTGGTAATGGGTCTTGGCCTTCTCCTTCCTCTTCTCCTCCAGGGTGGCTGCCACTGCCTGGTATTTCCAACCAACCTTGTGAGCCAGGCGCCCCAAGAAAACCAACTTCCTTGTAGGCTTCATGTGCACTGCTGTGAGGGCAGCAGGAAGCACCATCTTCTTTTTCCTGTCATAAGGTGGTGGGATCCCATCAAACAGGGAGACCCAGGGCAGCCTGGCCTCTCTGGGTCCTGTGGGGCAGCAGGGCTTGCACTGTCTGCCAAAAGATGCAGCTGGGTGCTCGGAAGTGGTGGGGGCCATGGGATGGGCTAGTGTTCATGTGCTTGTGGAGGATGGCCAGGTACTTCAACTTGTTTCTGTAGAAATTGCCAGAAATGTTGATGCCCTCATAGTGCATGACTACAGCCTTCTGGCTCAGGAATACCTGTTTGGCAATGATGGCTGCCAGGTGGCCCAGGAGATGGCCTTGGCCATCCAGCACCAGGGCCATCCTGCCCCTCTGCCATCTTCGGGAGCCTCCTGGGAAAGTTAAATAAAGTCTTTTGGCTCAGTCACTCATAGACTGAGTCAATGGCTCAGCTGGTTTAACATTGGACTCTTGATCTCAGCTCAGGTCTTGACCGAGCCGAAGGCAGAGGCTTAACCCACTGAACCACCCAGGTGCCCCTAAATAAATAAAATCTTTTAAAAAAAAAGAAGAAGAAGAAGAAGAAGAAGAAGAAAGTGGAAACTCTCTCCCCCCCACCACCGAAAAAACCCCAGAAATATCCCTGTGTCAGAACAACAGGAACATCAAAGGGAAATTTTTTTTTTCAGATTGTTTGCTTCTCATTTTCCCATGACATCTGTAGTAAAGTCCCTTTTATTCACTATCGGTTTATACAAGTAAATTCCTGAAGGAGATGAGGACAAGGACACAACTGCTATCTAACTCCTGACAAATGGTAGCAATAATTGTCTTTATTATTCATGACAACCATAACAAATGGCGCCTTTTCTTCCCTCATGAGAATGCTAATGCAGCCGCCTTCCTCAGGTAAAACAGATTTCTTTTTACCTGCTTCTTGGCATAACAAAGCTCAGGACCACCAATTATGAGAGGCCATGGCTCCTTTTGAGTCCCATGTGAGCAGGGACACTCTCTGAGGTAATGACAAAGAAGCTGAAGTCTAGAATAAGAAGCCAAGGGAGAGAAGGAGTGGGAGGAAGCACGAGAGAGCATTCCAGACAGAGGCAACTGCAGCTTCAAAGGCTCCAAGGTGGGGAAAAGGACAGGGGAGAGTAGAACTTATGAGTGGGCAGAGAATGGTCAGGGATGAGAAACAGAGATCACCTATGCTAGGCCTTCTATACTACTCACCATCATGGGAGGCTTACTGCCCTCAAGGAACTTGTCAGGGATTACAGTGTCAAACTTCCTGATGCTCAACATTGACTAAAGCTTGGTTGACAGATACAATATTAATAAAGGATTGCCTTCAGGGTATGGAGCACATGCTTGTCTCTAAAAATCTATTCGTCAGTTAAGTCAGAAGAACTGAGAGCCAGACTGCACTGTTGAAGGTACTGTGACTTAATGCCACACAGCCAAATTAAGGGACACGTGGCAGCTGGTATCCAAGATGACTCCCATGATGCTCGTCTCTCTCCATTCTCCTCCAACACTGAATCTGGCTGAGAGGACACTGAGGAAATGACACTATGTGATTTCTGAGGCTAAGACATAAAAGATATTGTAGCTCCCATCACTTTCTTTCTTGGATCATTCACTCTGTGGAAGTCAGCGGTCATGTCATGAGGACAATCAAGCAGCCCTATGGAGAGGTCCACACGGGAAGGAACTGAAGTATCCTCCCAGTCATGGCGCCAGTCGGCCAACCATGAGAGTGCACCATCTTGAAGTGAACCCTCCAGTCCCAGTCAAGCCTTCAGATGACTCTCACCCTGGCTGACATCTTGATTACAACAACATGAGACATCCCAAACCAGAACCACCTAACTAGGTGGCTCCTGAATTCCTGATCCACCAAAAAGGTGTGATATGATGAATGTTTATTGTTGGTTTAAACCAATACCTTTTGGTATTTTGTTATGCAGCAGTAAATTAAAGCAGACATGAGAAGAAACAATCCTAACACGCTATTTGTTACAATGACAATAATGAATTTTGGCAAGTTACTTGACCTTGCTACACCTCAATTTTTTTCCTGTTGTGACTATTAGTTTTTAAATTTTAATTTTAACCAAATCTGCTTCTGCTCCCATTTTTCAAAATCAAGTAGCAACACAATGATCCCGAAACCTGGATATTATCCTTGACTGATTTTATCCTTATTCCTTACCTCCAATCTAATCATTATGTCCTAATGATTATATCTACTGAGTACTTTCAGACTATTTTCTTTATCCCATATCTTAGTTCAGGCCTCCATCAAATCCCATCTGGACTATTAAATATACCTCTAAATTGTTTCCTGCCTCTGATCTTATTCCTCTCAAAACTTTTTCTTACACTGCAACTGGTGGCCCACCTATAACCCAAATATGATAAGGCCATTATCTGGTGGAAACCTTCCCCCAGCCCTCTGACAACTCCATAAAGTCCGATCTCCTCAGCATTACCAGTAACGCCTGTCAGGATCTGGCCATTGCCTGCTTCTCCTCTTATTAACATGTGTCTCAAGTGTCAGTTCTCTTATTTGTTGCCTTTGTTGTCTCTGTTCCACAGCATTGATTTTTCTTAAGAGTTTGGTGGTTCTTGCTTTTGTTTTTTCTTTCTTGCTAATATTTGTTTGTGGTTCTAGATTCAGCAGTTTTTTTCCATGCCCAAATCAGGCTTTCTGGTCACCTATCCCAGTGAGTTCACGTTTTGTTGTGTTTTGTTTTGTTTTATTTTGTTTTGTTTTATGAAGGGGGGTAGTGAGCGATGGGGAGGAGCAGAAGGAGAGAGAGAGAGAGAATCTTAAGCGGGCTCCATGCCGGGGAGTCTGACACGGGGCTCAATCTCATGACCCAGAGACCAAGAGCTGAGCCGAAACCAAGAGTTGGACCCTGAACCACCTGAGCCACCTGGGCACCTCAGTGGGTTCCAGTTTTGCTCACAGAACACTGATTCTGATGATTGTAGGTGAGAGGTGAATCGTATGACAAAGATGAAGCGTGGGGGCATCCACACTCTGAGAGCAGACATTAAAGGCACTGCACAAAAACAAACGGTTAAAGAATTCATTGGTGCCTTTTCCACTCAGGCTAGGCACTTGGTCCTGGCACAGCGAGATCTGTATCCTCTCAACATATGCTCCCATTGATAACCCCATTCAAACTCCAGAGAAATGCTTCTCTTCACCTTGTGTCCGCAACCTTGAAACAAAAAGAGACTAACATGTCCCAGTGCCGTGAAGGTTTGTGAGTTGTGCCCTATCGAGTTCAGAAATAGGTACTGTTTCAGCACGGAAGATTTGAGAGGCAGAATCACTGAAGGAAGAGAAAATACAAATTAATTATCATGACAAATCCTTCCTCTCAAGATGAATGCAATAGTTTCTTACATAATGAAGAATTATTCTCTAAGAAGGCTGAACATCCATTTTCTTGCTTGTCTTTGTGAATCTGGAGGTTCTCTTGAATTAGCCAATATTTAAAGATTTTTATTTATTTATTTATTTGAGAGAGAGAGAGAAAATGAGAGAGAGAGAGAGAGCATGAGAGGAGAGAGGTCAGGGGGAGAAGGAGACTCCCTGCCAAGTAGGGAGTCCGATATGGGACTCGATCCCAGGACTCCAGGATCAAAATTAGCTCAATATTTGAAACACTTGTACATGACAGCTGAATAAAATTTAGCAATGTTGAATAATTCATATTGCTTTTAAATTTCTATACATATGTTTAGAATGTAATAGACATGTAACATGATGCTGACTCTTTCTATTGACAACTAGATGGACAGTGAAAACTAAATTTTTAACTAGCTTTTGTGTATTTTATTTAAAAATTAATAATGGATAAATGAAATTTTTAAAAATTAAATTTAAATTTCAGCTCTAAAATAATTTGAGTAAAAAATCCAATACTCATGAACTTTGTAGTTTGTCATTTAATTCTGAAAACTGAAAATATTTTAGAAGAAAACAGCATTTTTGAAAACGTATGAAAAATAATGATCACATTTACTTTAATTTACACATTTTGATAAAAGCAATGTAAATTTTGTACATCTTAAAGATTACATTTTATTTTTACTGGCTTCTGCTCAGTTCATGCTTTCAGAGTCATGGAATCCAGCCCTGTGTTGGGCTCTGTACTCAGCATGGAGTCTGCTTGAGTTTTTCTCTTTCCCTCTGTGCCTCCACACCTCTTTCTCTCTCAAATAAATAAATAAAATCTTTAAAAAGTTAAAAAAATATGTTTTATTATTCAGGAGGATTTGTAAAAGTAGAAAGATAATATATATACATGTACATACACATATAAAATATATGTACAGAGAGAGAGCAAGTGGTTATGAAGGTAGCTTACTCTTAGCTGGGGCCCTCTACCTATCCCCTAAAAAGTAGTTGGGTTTTTTTTTAAGATTTTATTTATTTATTATTTATTTATTTGAAAGAGAGAGAGCACGTGTACAAGCAAGCGGAGCAGTAGGCAGAGGGAGAGAGAGAAGCAGACTCCCCACTGAGCAGGGAGCCCAATGTGGGACTCGATCCCAGCACCCTGAGATCATGACCTGAGCCAAAGGCAGATGCTTAACCAACTAAGCCACCCAGGCAACCCCTTCTCTTTAGAGAGTAGTGTTCATGACTTTAGTTTGGAATTTACCCTCCTGCATAATCTTGGCCAAAGTCTACAGTCATCAATGGCTCTCCCTTTGCTTTCCAACCCACAATTCTAATTTGGACCCTTCCCTGACAGGCTTAGGAAAAAACATCCTCAGGCCTTTATTCTGGAAGCAAACTCTTGGCTAGCAGCATGGGGAGGGGAGGGAAATCCAAGAAATCCAATGATCTGTTCCAGGTCAGATCATTCAATAATTGTAATAATGCCGTGTCCAGGCTCTTCTCTTTTCTCCTATTTATTGACAATGAACTTGGGGTTTCCTTAGGAAAATCTGTTCTTACCCTTGAGATATCACTGAAGTGACCCTCTCCTGGAAGTATTTTGGCTACAGTTTCTCTGTCTTATTTCTTGTTAATCTGATGCTATCAGTGGTCTATTTTCCAGGAATTCTTTAACTCTTTTATCTGCTGCCTACAGCCCTTCTTAGATTTCTAGTGTCATGAATTAACTGCTTTTAAAATATCTTTCCTGACATTCCAATGGGCATATGCACAGGAAGGGAAATCATTGTTTGTTTAGCATGTCATCTTAATTCCAATATGTTTACTGACATTTTTCATCTCATTGCCTAGAGCTCGTGACCTTTAGCGATACCAAGACGCTGGAGTTTTCTGCACGCACACATGGCTGGGCCATGCTTCTATGCCTTTGGTGGAGTGATTTTCTCTTTTTTTACTCAAAAACCCTTACCACCTTTCTTGATTTGGTGAACTCTTACTTATCCTTCAAAACTCAACCCAAAGCACTCTTTTCTCCAGGAAAGAACTAACCAACCAACTAAATAAAAAAATAAAATAAAATTTCTGAGACATCTCACGTTGGGTTAAGCCCCCCTTTCCCTGACATCTGTGTACAGTATATCTCTGAGGTTGCCAGACAAAATATTTGAGGACCACTTCTACTAAAAATTGTCTATTGTTGATCTGAAACTCAAATTTAACCAGGCATCCTGTTTTTGTTTTTCTTTTCCGAATCTGGCAACACTAAACATTTCCTCACTCGTTATACTGTATGGGATTTATCTGCTGACATGTGTACCTCTCCCTTGGGTACTGAAAGTTTCTTACAGGAAGGAACCATGTCTTTTTTTGGTGGGGAGCTAGTGCAGTGGGAGTGTGGCATGGAAACCATATCTTTTTTTTTTTTTTTTAATCTCTGTATCCTTAGTGGCTGACACATTGTGTGACCAGGTGATATTCCTTAGGCTCTTTGGGTGGCAAGTAATGGAAACAACAAACTCAAGCCCAATTAAGCAACGAAACATTTATTGTAAGGAGAATTCCTGGGCAGCTGGCTGCAGGAAGCATATGGAACTCATTGCTCTCTTCATTTCTTATCCCTGCTTCTCTAAACTGCTAGAATTCTCTCTTCTGTAATTGCAGTGGCTTTCTCTGCTACTCAGTGCATGGGGTGGATGACTGTACAGTACTCCAGAACGGTTACATTATCAATGCTCCAACAACATTTGCTGAATTGAATGACTTTTGTTGTTTATGACATTTACACAGTGTTATTTCTGTGAAGATTCTCAGAGAGACTGTGATTTCGGGATCTTAGAACCGAGGAATAGCTAGGACTTCTCCTGAGCCCTGGTTTGCCTTATCCTATAAACCCTGAACCATGTAACTGTTTGCTCTTTTTTTTTTTAAGATTTTTATTTATTTATTCGACAGACAGAGATCACAAGTAGGCAGAGAGGCAGGCAGAGAGAGAGGGGGAAGCAGGCTCCCTGCTGTGCAGAGAGCCCAACGAGGGGCTCGATCGCACTGAGCCACTTAGGTACCCACTGAGCCACTCAGGTTTTTCTCTTTGTCTTGGTTCTAAAGATGTTGGAGTTGAATTAGTGTTTCTTTTCTAGCAAACATGCAGCGCTCAATAGATGCATCATGCTTGCTAATCTCATCGCTATCTACATATTATCTTTAAGACAACTCTCATTTTATGTTTTCTTTCTTTTTTTTTTTTTTTTTAGTAATCTTTGTGCCCAACATGGGGTTAGAACTCACAACCCCAAGATCGAGAGCTGCAATCTCTACTGACTGAACCAGCCAGGTTTGTCTCTTTTTTTCATTTCTTAATTGCCTCTCTTTTCTTGTTTGTTTTTTATTTTATTTTTTTTTCTTGTTTGTTTTTTAACTTAACTATTGTCAACATGCTGTACATTACATCCCCAGAACTTATTTACTTTATAAATAACCCCCTTTCAACCCCTTTCACACAAGTCACCCACCTCCCCACCTCCTGCCTCTGGCAACCACCAGTCCCGTCTCTGTGTCCATGAGTCTGTTTTTTTCCAGATTCCACGTATAAGTGAGATCATAACTGTATTTGTCTTTCCTTGTCTAACTCATTTCACTTAGCAAAATGCCCTGACATGCCATCCAGGTTGTTGAAAACGGCAGAATTTCCTTCTTTGTTAAGGCTGAATAACTTTATGGCTAAATATATATCACACTTTCTTTATTCATTCATCCATCAGTGGGTTGACTCTTAAGAGATTTCCATGTTTTGGCTATTGTGAACAATGCTACAATGAGCCTGGGGATGCATATGTATTTTTTTTTAAGATTTTATTTATTTATTTGACAGAGACAGAGATCATAAGTAGGCAGGGAGGCAGGCAGAGAGAGAGGAGGAAGCAGGCTCCCCGCTGAGCAGAGAGCCCGATGCGGGGCTTGGTCCCAGGATCCTGGGATCGTGACCCCAGCCGAAGGCAGAGGCTTAAGCCACTGAGCCCCCCAGGTGCCCTGCATATGTATTTTCAAGACAGTGATTTCATTTCCTTCAGATAAATACGTAGAAGCGGAATTGCTAGATCATATGGTAGCTCTATTTTTAATTATTTGAGGAAACTCCATACTGTTTTCTGTAACGGCTGTGCCAATTTACATTCCCACCAGCAGTGCAAAAGTCTTCCCCTCACTAATTTGTTTTTCAGTTTATTTTATTTAATGGCACTGTATGGAAAGAATATGAATTAGTAAGGAAAGGAAGCAAACACTCGCAATATTCTTGATCTACTTCTTCTAATAGAGCAAAGACCAACTTCCTTCATTTGGGTGATTCTGAAATGAGCAGTTTGTTTTCAGGAATCATCATATGATCTGATTCCCACACCCCTTCCATTCTGGAATTTCCGTTTATGGTTTTAGAAGAAACTCAGCACATATTAATCTCTCACCTTTCAAAGCATAATGTGAGTCAAGTACTCAACATTCCAGTATGTTGTTAAAATACCTCTGGGCATCTTTTTTTTTTTTTTTCAACCAGCTTAAAACACTCTTCTTCTACCATCTTAAAATTTACGCTATTGGGGCACCTCGGTGGCTCATGCGGTTAAAGGTCTGCCTTTGCCTCGGGTCATGATCTTAGGGTCCTGGGATCGAGCCCTGCCTCAGGCTCCCTGCTCAGTGCGGAGCTTGTTTCCTCCCTCTCCCTCTGCCCCTGCTCACATGTGTGCACTCTCTCTTTCTCTCAAATAAATTAATAAAAATCTTTGGAAAAAAATAAAACTTACACTGTTTTCCTCAGGTCTTCAAAAACTTTGACTCCTGGAAGAGGCCCTTTGTCTAGTGGTGGCAGAGCTGAAAAGTGAGGCACAATAAGAAACAGTTACTGAAAGCCAAAACAGAGCCAGGAGAAGGGTCTTTGTAGTGATACCTGAATCTGTGTAAAAAACATGGCTGGCATCAGAATTTTCCTGAACAGTCTGGAAAGCCTCCTTAATTGTGCTGCTATAGATTTAACTTTGGGAGGTTGCCTCGAAACCACTCTATTTTGGATAATTGAAGCAATAGAAACTTTATTTTTATACTTAACTTTGAGAGTTGAGGCTTTCTTGTGTTCATGCAGTATCCTGAAAGTGGTCCAGGGCATGGCAGCTTTGAGTGGTGGGAGAAGGGAGAGGACAGTTTCTTTTATGTCACCCCCTTGCCCTTGTAAGGAAAATAGTCATCCTAAAACAAGAGAAGCTTTCATAAATAACATAGAATTCCATTATAAGGTTAGCACTATTTCAGTTATGCCAAATAATTGCCAAAAGAAATAGGGGAGAAAAATATTGGTAGTTTTTCCATCAAGAGAGTATCTTTGTAATTTTAATTTAAGAAGCTAAATAATTAAAAGACGAAAATACGTATATTTCCTGAAAATGTTCATACATTCCCACTACGTATTTTCCCCCAAAGTGCAATAAACAGGATAGAAAAAGGAAGGTTTTAAACTGAGTTGGGTGGGCATTTCCACAAATATTTAATAGAATATTGCTTTATTGTCTCTGTTCTTCCATGAAGCACGTACCGTGATGTCCAGAATGGAAACAGCAAGGACCAAGATACCATCTCCTAACACTGGGTGGTGGGAGGGAATTGGGCTTGGGGGACTGGCAGGGTGGGACAGCTGTATTTAAGACAAGTTCCCACAGACTGTGATAGCCCGAGACACAGGGGGCCCCAGAGAGGGCAGGAGTAAGAGAGAGCAAAGATGCTGCGAAGCCATGGAATTTGGAGGTGAGACCGAGACAAGAAGGAATAAGGCAGCAAGAATGGCTCAGGAAGGTCTTTCTCACTCCAGCCTCTCCCACTTCCTGGTATTTTCATGAAATTACCATGGAAGTGGGGCGCCTGGGTGGCGTAAACAGTTGAGCAGCCCGCTCTTGACTTTGGCTCAGATCATCAACTCAGGGTCCTGGGTTGAACCCCACATTGTCGGGCTCCGTGCTCAGCGGGGACCCTTCCGTCTCCCTCCCTGCTCATGGGCGTGCACGTGTGTGTGCTCTCTGTCAAATAAATAAATCTTTAGGGAAAAAAAAGAAATGACTATGAAAGCAGTAGAACACACAGGGCAGATCGCTGTTCCTCAACTCTTCCCGCTCTCACCAGGCTCTCCCTTGTCGGTACCTCTCCATGAGCAAGTGGAGCCTGGGGCGTTTGAGAAGGTGGCTGAACACCGCTGGACAGGGCCCTGGAGGAGAAGCAGCTTTCATCAATGACAGTTTCTAGCCCTCTGTCTGCACCCAAGAGCACTTCAGAGAAGGGTTAAGCACAGCACTCTATAGGCCTGGTGTAGTAAAACTAAAATTTTCTGTCTTCTTGCTTTTCTTCTTCTGCTTCTTCTTCTTCTTCTTCTTCTTCTTCTTCTTCTTCTTCTTTTTAACGTTTCTGATTTATTTCTTGGCTTA
Organism: Lontra canadensis; assembly: GCF_010015895.1. Taxonomy (NCBI): domain Eukaryota; kingdom Metazoa; phylum Chordata; class Mammalia; order Carnivora; family Mustelidae; genus Lontra; species Lontra canadensis. The sequence goes on along the minus strand of NW_022631015.1, from coordinate 18,914,485 downwards.
GAAAAATAATAATAATTGTAAAGCTTTGCCTTTCTCTTAATTCTACCAAATTCTCGACATTTATCTATCAGAGGTCTTTACTGCGGTGCACAGCAAGCTAAAGAAAAAAAAGATGACTTCAACCTGCAGTGTGTTATTCCTCTCTATTAATGAGCCATACGACGGGCTGTGAAATACCCCGTTTGGTATCCTGAAGACCAGTTCATTGTCAAAGACCCGGTCGATCCCTTACCTGATCTCTTCTTGGACATTTTGGGGCTCAACGTTAAAAACATTTTAGATATGTAATAATTTTACATTTAAACAGGTACATAGTAGCATGAAAGTTTTGATACTTAATAATAAAACAAGACCTGTGAATTCACCAGGTAAAGTAAGCACGATTGATATTGATTGATATTGTCTTTCTGGATCCTGTTTGGTGTTGTATGTCAAGGGTCATCCCAGATCCCGTTTGATGTTGCATGTCAAGGGTCGTCAACAAACCCCAGGTGACCTAGATTTTCTTCTATATCCTTTTCACATCTTATGGATTTGTGTTTCATATATTTAGGCCTATGATTCATTTTGAGTTAATTTTTGTGAAAGATGTGAAGGCCATGTCTAGATTCTTCTTCTTCTTCTTTATTTTTTATTTTTTTTTTTAATTTTGCATGTGGGTGGCTGGTCATTCTCTCACCATTTACTACAAAATCTGTTCTTACTCCATTGAGTTGCTTTTGGGCCTTTGTCAAAGATCACCTGACTCTGTTCTCATGGATTTATTTCTGGACCCTCTATTTTGTTCCCCAGATCCATTTGTCTCTTCTTCCACCAGTGCCATACTGACTCAATGACTATAGTGTGACCATAAGTCTTCAAGCTGGATAGCCTCAATTATCCCACTTTGTTCTTCAGTATTGTGCTAGTTATGCTGGGAGTTTTGCCTTTCCATATGAACTTTAATTACCCACTTTTGCTGCTATCCGCAAAATAACTTGCTGGGATTTGTTTGCAACAAATTCTTTCAATATTTATCTGTCTGAGAAAGTTATTTTTCTTTTTTTTTTTTCTTTTCACTTTTAAAGGATAATTATTCTGGATATACGATTCTAGGTTGCTAGTTTTTTCTTTCAACACTTTATCATCAACACTTTAAATATTTCAAGTTACTCTCATCTTGCCCACATGATTTCTGAAAAGTTCAATGTAATATTCACCCTTCCTCTTCTACAAATAAGGTCCCCCACTCTTTAGCTTCTTTCAAGATCTCCTCTTTGTCTTTGATTTTTGGCAGCTTGTATATAATGTACCAAGATATGGATCTTTTTTCCTCCTCGATCCTATAAGCTTCCTGGATTATGGTTTGGTGTTTGTTGTTACTTTTGGAAAGTTCTCAGCCTTTTTTTTTTTAATTAAAAAAATTCCCATATAATCAAGATACAGCATTCTATTAGTTTCAGCCATTATTACTTAGACTTTTTCTTCTGCTCCATTCTCTCCTTCTCCTTCTGGTATTCGTACTGAGTATACGATGCAACTTTTTATATTCTCCTACTCTTTTAGGATCATCTGTTTCTTTCTTTTTTTTTTTTTAAGATTTAATTAATTTATTTATTTGACAGAGAGATCACAAGTAGGCAGAGAGGCAGACAGAGAGAGAGAAGGAAGCAGGCTCCCCACTGAGCAGAGAGCCCTATGCAGGGCTTGATCCCTGGACCCTGGGATCATGACCTGAGTTGAAGGCAGAGGCTTAACCCACTAAGCCACCCAGGAGCCCCAGATCATCTATTTCTTTTTCTCATTCTCTTTTTGTTTTTCAGCTTGAGAAGTCTCTAGTGACCTATCTTCAAGCCCAGTGATTCTTTCCTCAACCATGTCTAATCTACTAATAGGTCCATCAAAGATGTACTTCATTTCTGTTTCAAGTGTTTTCAATAGCATTTTTCTAGCATTTATTTTTTAAAAAAATTATTTATTTATTTGAAAGAGAGCATGAGTGGAGGTGGGCGGGTAGAGGAAGAGGGAGAAGCATGCCCCCTGCTCAGGATGCTGACACAGGGCTCGATCCCAGGACCCTAGGATCATGACCTGAGCAAGTGCAGACACTTAACCAACTGAGCCATCCAGGTGCCCCTCTAGTATTTCCTTTCTTAGAGCTCCCATCTCTCTGCTAACATTGCCCATCTGTTTTTGTGTTAAGGCCCACTTTTTTACATTAAAGCCCTTCCATCTTAATCACAGTTATTTTAAAATCCCAGTCTCATAATTCTCAAACTGAGTCTGGGTCTGATGTCTCTTCAAACTTTATTATTATTTTTTTTTTGTCTTTTAACATTCCTTGTCTTTTTTTTTTTTTTTTTTTTTTTTGGCCAGAAGTCAGACATTAGGTATAGGATAAAAGGACCTGAGGTAGAGAGGCCTTTAGTGTGAGCTTTTATGTTTATCTGCTTAGGAGTCCTGTAGTCTGTGGTGCTATTTCCTATAGCTGTGGTGTCAGTGGCTAAAATTTCCTCTTGTGTCCTTGTTTTTGTCTTTCCTGTTGTCTTTCAGTTTTCCTAGAGACCCTCCCTTTTAGATAAAGGCTGTGGTTTACAGGTCTTTCCATTGTAGTTCCCTATTATTATACACAGTCCTGCTGATGTGGTGGTAAGGTGTGGGAGATGGAAAGCATCCTATAATCCTATGATTGGGTATCATTCTTTCAGTGTCCCTGGACTGAGACCTCCACCAGGATCTCAGGTATTTTTTTTGTTGTTGTTTGTGTTTCTTCATTTTTTTTTTCCTGCCCCTTAGGTGGGACAAGAAGACTAGAAGTGGCTGGAATTGGGTATGTCCTTTTCCCCACATCATTTAGGCTCTGACCAAATTGTCCTCAAGAGCAGGCCTTTGTTAAGGAGACTAGAATGCTCTGGACATATTTCGAAATAGCTAGTTTTCCCCTCCGCCTGCTAGAAGCAGAAAGGAAACATTATCTGATCTTCACTCAGAACCTGGTGGGGCTCCTAAAGGAAAAACTGGTATAAGTGGGAAGCATCCTCCTAAGACTGGGTCCTCAGGGGACTTTTATCTTGATGCTCAGACCCCCACAATTAGTCACTTGATTTTTAGGTTTTCATACTATTTGCTGGTTCCAGTGGCCATTTGTGCTCTGGGTATGCTCTGGTTCTCTGTATTTCCCTTTCTTTCCAGTTTTCAGGGCAGGAATTTGTTCTGGATCTCAATTTTCTGATGAATCCAAGGAGAATTGTTGATTTTCACATTGTTCTGCTTTATTCTGCTCTGAGACAACTTCCACACTCTTAACATGTTGGACCAGAAACCACCCACTGCTTTCTTTTGTACAGCTGTGAGCTGAAAACAATTTTTCGCATTTTTTAAATGGTTGAAAAGAATCAAGAGAGAATATTATTTCACGACTAGTAAAAATTACATGAATATCAAGTGTTAGGACCCATCATTGTTTTATTAGAATACAGCCATGCTCACTTATGCACCTGCTGCTTCTGGGCACTTTCATGCTGCACAGGCAAGCTGAATGGTTCGACAGAGACCTTGAGGTCACAGTGCCTGAAACATTTATTATCTGGCTCTTTACAGAGGAAAAAAAAAAATCTAATTCCTGCTCCCTATCGCTTAATTTTTTCTTTTCTTTTCTTTTTTTAAAAAGATGTTTTATTCAAACTGCAATGTCACCTTTTGGAGTGTCCCTCCTTTTTTAAAAAAGATTTTATTTATTTATTTGACAGAGAGAGCGAGAGAGCACAAGTGGGCCAGGGGATGGGGGGGGGCAGTAGAGGGAGAGGGAGACACAGACCAGGAACCTGATATGGGGCTCCATCCCAGGACCCTGGCATCATGACCTGATCTAAAGACAGATGCTCAACCATCTGAGCCAGCCAGGTGCCCCTTAATATTTCTTTATATATTTTTTAATCTCCTTTTCTCCCTGTGCTACATTCTTGGTAATTTACTTTCCAGTTTATTATAACCTCCTTAGCCCTATCTAATCCGCTGCTTTAGCCATCATTTCCACCCCCCACTTTTCTTCCACAGTTTTATTTAAAAACTTTTAACATTGTATTTTATCCTTTCTCTAATCGATGTGGCAGGTTTTGATCATCTCTTACTAAGCTTTGAGTAAGTAATTTCTGTGATACCGTCGTTTATTTCTTTACACATTTCATGTATGTTTATTCTTTATTCTGTACATGATAATTCCATTGTTTGAATCCCTTGACGTCTAAATCTGAGGTCCCTGCTTCTGCTCCTGGTGCTGGATCATTTCCTTACGTATTTGATGATTTTTGATTGTGAGCTCAGATTTGGTAGATTGAGTCTGTGGTCCTATTTAAGGACCTGTCCAGAGAGGATTTTGCTCTGCTGGAAGCCAGGGGGATGATTAGCACCTGGAGCACTAGAGCCTTCTTCCAATTTCTCTGGCTTAATCTGGGAATCTGAGGTTCAGTGCTCCAATTTTTCTCTGTTGACCCACGACATCTTTCCCTCCATTCCAGCATCAATATTGGCAACTAAATTGGTGACTGTCTTTAGGCACACCTGGCTTTCCCATGTGCATGTTCCTCCATTTTTTTTTCCTGCTCAGTTTTCTTTTTTATTTTTCTAGCCAATTAGGAATTTCCTGTAATCTCAGCAAAATTTTTTTCTATGTAATCTCAATGTTTTATAACATGAGGGTTTCCTGGCTAGCTAATCTGCCATATTGGTAGGGTGGGAGTCCTATCCAGTTCTTTGTTCTACCCTTATGACTAATTTTGGCCCCCACTTGTTAGTTTATCTACTTCCTAGGACAAGGTAAAGGAGTTATTTCCATACTTTCTACCTTCTCCTTTCCTTAGTGACAGCCCTGTGTCTGCCCGTGTCTTCAGCACTCATTTTATCCCCTTAACAGACACCCAAGCTCAGAGTCAATAATGATGGTATCTTCTCTTTGACCAGAGAAACACCCATTCTTTGGTTTCTTGCCAAGGACAGAATTTAGCTGTGGCTCTTTTCAAGCATCTTGGCTCTCCTGCCTCCTCCCATTTCTAAACACGCACAACGTCTATTCTCAGCCCTAACCCACTTAAACACAATCTCTTTGTTGGCATGGTTCAATTTTTATTCACTGATGTCATTATTTCAGGTCCTTCCTGTGGAACCACAATGTTCTTTCTTGCTCTTTGGGTCTCCACAGAGTATGGCTTAAAGCTAAGTGCTTTTCTTCCTCAGTTTACATCATGGCGCATAGCTTGTTCTGTCACTTTTAGGTTGATTAGATACTTCTGTCCTTGTCGCCACCAGTTATGAATAGCTTTAGGTGAACTAGATGAGGTATAGGAAAATACTCTGTAAACTATAAAGCTCTGTACAATGCTGAGGATGATTCAGGGATAAGACACACAATATAGTTTAGGTGTTAGCTGAGGCAAATGCCCCTGACTTTGGTTATTTGAAAAAACTGTCTTAAGTCCTTCTGAAGCTGAAAAGTAGAGAAAGGGAAGAGAGGTCTGAGTCTTTCAAGGGGGAAATGGGACATCCTATCTAGAAACAGGCACCTCTGAAACGTGGTGTGGAAGAGTAGAAGAAATTATAGTGCTTGTGGACAAACTGGATGAGGAAATCTCAGAAGCTATGTGAATTCAAAATGACGAATTAACCATGACAGCCAGCCTATGGTTCCAGGGCTAAAACTTGGAAGAGGCAGGTTTCCGTTGTGCATGCCTGGGTGGGGCAACTGAGCCTTATGGACATAGCAGAAAGAGCCTTGGACTAGGGTGCTGGAGACTTTTTTTTTTCCCTGATGAAAAACAATTAATTGCTGTACTGTGACATGATGAAACCAGTTCCTTCTTAGGAGGTTGCCTTGCAGCTCAAATTCTGTGATGTGATCATCATTACCAGTTGACATGGTTTTGTCTTGAGTCAAAACACTAGGGCTTGATTAATGGTTGGCTTTGTTATTAATTCCCTGGGTTCTAATTCTTGTTTCTGTGGTCCTGACTTATATGTAGGCGGTCCCTGAAGGTGATGAAGGAAAGAGAAGACACAACCTCTCTTTCCCCTCACAACTACTGCCACCGTCTCCGTGATGTGGTCCATACCCAAGTTGCAAAATCTCCCAACAGAAGCACGAATGTCGTTCCTGAGGCACATTCCTGAGAACGTGAGACTTTGTCCCTTCTGTTTCCCATAGCACTTCTCAGACACTTTAGCATCAGGAACTCCAGAACTTTTTAGATAGTGCTCTTCACACACATGAAAAGCATAATCGTAATTTTTAGTGTTAGAAAATATTTTAGAATATTTTAATAAATTGCTCTGTTCGTCTTTCTGTCTTCAAGTCGTAGATTTAAGGGCACCGTGGAAAGTCTTCTCTGTGTATTATACAGATCATCTCAATCTGCTGCTACAAAGGTTACTTTTTTTAAACTTCTGATTGACTCCTGGCTGATTCATTCTCAAAAGCCTGTATGAGAATTCTCACTAAATGTCCCAATGCATGACCTACCATTTACACTTGTTTCCCTTCATGATTCGGGGTTGTTGTCCTGCTTTAGATGGAGGCTCCCCAATTCCTAGGAAATGAATCCACTGGTTTATTCACATTTGAGTCATGCTTACCCGGGCTATGGACTGTAACCACTCCCACATCTGGATGCAGAAGTCCAGGGCTGGGAATTGCCCCCATACCATCCCGGATCAGAATCTCCCATTTCTGTAAAGCTCTCCAGTAGTAAGGCTACATCCTCTTTCCATTTCTGTTTCTGCCTCTATATCATCTGTCCTTCCAAGTCTTTTAAATATGGCTTCAGAAAGAAAAATTCCTTGTTCAAGATCTGGGCTTCAGTATTTACTTCCAGCTAAAACTTGCTTCTCCCCCAACTAGACTGTAAGCTTCCTCTTGCTAATAGGATCTGTGCCTTTTTCTGTTTGGACTCCAGAAACTACAACAGTGCCTGGCATATAGTAATTGCAGAATCCTTCAGTGACTAAATGAGTTAATGATTTCTCTTAATGGACCCTGAGTGAGTTCAATGAGCTTCTCTATTATTTCCTATCTCTTAATATTCCTGAGACTGACTTCAAACTTTCTCAAGTACAACCCATCTCTACAACAATATTTAGGGTTGCCTGGCTGGCTCAGTCGATTAAGCATCTGACTCTTGATTTCAGCTCAGGTCTTCATCTCAGGTTTGTGAGTTCAAGCCCCAGGAAGTACCTCTCCTCACTGAGTTTACATTTTAGAAGTAGAGGAACAACATGGATATATTAGCTAGTGATGCATGCTTCAAGAAAACATAGAGCCCTCGTATAAAGCACTTAAAATGGTACCTGGCATTCCAATAGCCAAAAGGTAGAAACCACCCAAACGTCCATTAGCTGATGAATGGATAAACAAAATGTGGTCTATCCACACCACGGAGCATGAGTCAAGCATTAAAAAAAAAAAAATGAAGTACTGACGCATGCTGGGCCATGGATGAACCTTGAGGACCTTACGCTAAGTGAAAGAAAGCAAATACCAAAGGGCATTTATTGTATAATTCCATTTGCAGGAAATATCCAGAATAGGCCAATCCATATTGAAAGAAAGCAGATTAACATTTGCCGGGTATGGGGGGTGGTTTGCTGGGTGCAAGTGTATGGGGTTTGGTAATGGGTATGTGTTTCCTTTTGGGATGATGAAATTGTTCTGGAACTAGATAGTGGTGGTCATTGCACAAGACTGTAAATGTACTGAATGTCACTAATGGTAAATTTCATGTTATGGGTATTTTGCCACATTAAAAAGAAATAGTGCTTGGCATAATATAAGCATTCAATAAATTCAAATAGAAAATAACCTAGGGGTGGGCTGGGTGGCTCCATGGATTAAGCATCTACCTTTGGCTCAGGTCATGATCTCAGGGCTGGGATGGAGTCCTACGTCAGGCTCCCTGATCAGAGAGGAGTCTGCTTCTTCCTCTGCCCCTCTCCCTGCTTGTGCTCTCTGTCTCTCAAATAAATACATAAAATCTTTTAAAAAATTACCTGGGTAAAATAAATTATTAAATAAATTTTTAATCACTGGAATGCTACGCAGGCTTTGAAGACCGTGAACATGGTCTGTAAGTACAAACATGGAAAGACGTCCAAATCTACAGTGAGAAAGAAAAAGAGCTGTGGAGGAGTCTACATGGTACAATTTATGTTAAAATACACATGCGCACACATGTGTCATATGCCTGGAGAAAAGTGGACTGGAAGCAGACGCACGGGAAAAATGAGGATAATGATTTCCTTCGGGGTGAATAGGTTGGGGGGGCAGGGATGGTTTTGTTTCCATACTTTATACCCTTGCGTATCGATTGACGGCTTGCGTGTGTACGTACCACACGTAATATGCTGGAATTTTAGATGATGAGCTCAGGCTGAAGAGGGCACAATGGCCATCCAAAGATCCCAACCTGCTCAGAGGTGGCATTTCCAGGAACACGGAATCCAGGACAAGGGTGGTTAATTACCCATCGTGAGAATTAAAATGTCTTGGCTTCATAACTCATTATGAAAAATAAAACTGGGCTTGCCACGGAGAGTAAAAATCCTTCTGCATCTGAGAGTGGTTTTTGCTGCTGGTCAGAGACGTGGCGAATTCTTCCACTTCTCCAAGGGCCGGGCACACCGCAGGAGCTCGGCAAATGTCTGGGCACCGTTCCTCAGGTCCCACATACAGGTATGTTCTCAGGCTTTGGGGCCACCTTTCTCCACGCTGAAGCACGTCTTTAAGAATGAAGTTAATGCAGGAATGTAAGATACCATTAAGAAAAGCCGTTTACAAGTCTGAACTCTTAAAAAAAAATCATTTTATTGATCCTTTACCATACAAAATTTATTCAAATTACACCCATTTGAAGTGATAAGATCACAGCTAGAGAACAGGTTACCCTGTAACAAATCTATTTACAAAATCCATCATAAAAGCTTTTTTTCTTTTTTTTTTTACATTATATTACATATTTTCTTTTTTTTTTTTTAAACTAGCATACAACACAAAGCTAAACCGATTAGTAGTTTGCCTACTCCCAATTTTGGGAGAAATACTTCCTCTTGACAAAAATCACGTACCCCGTAGGAAAAGAAATTCCCACAATCTGACAATTGCCACTCGACTCACTCTGCAAGCCATGTTCCTTCAAATCCCTCCTCTCACACGCAGGTTGCCATGCACGCATCTGAGTTCTTATTTTCTTTTTTTCCTGAAAGCTAAAGCTTTAAATACTGCAGTTTTATTTACAGATCTACACTTAAACAACAAAAACGGAAACGAGAACCACAACAACAACAACAACAATAACAACAAAAAAACCCAGAAACAAAATAGAACAACTCTTAAAAAATTACAAACCCGCTAGAAAATATTCTGGCAGTGTTTACAAATTAATTGCTGTTTTTTTCTCTTTTTTTGTACAAAATCGCTAGATAATGAAAGTGTGAGGAGACTACATTTCAACTTAAATAAAATGATCGCTATGCACAGATCTGTACATGTGAACACACACCTAATACTGTTTGACAGCTCATGTGTTGCCCTTTGTACACTTTTTCTTTTGTAAGGCTCACGCAGTCATAATTCGCACACGTGTAACTTTTAGCCATTTCATGTGTGAGCGTTAATAGCAGCAACTCAATGGTACCAGAAAAACCTGCATACTTAGTACTCAAAGTAACACAAATACTGTAGCACTAACCCACTTTGGGTGCCAGATACTATGTCAGAAAGGAAAAATGGGCGATGCGAACAGAACACAGCATGGACGGCTAATTCACGGACACCAAGCTCAGCCCACTAACTGGAAAAATCTTATGCATGAAGGAACTCTTAAGACTTATTAGTATTCCTTTCATCTTCAAAACAATAAATACGGCATTATTACATTACGGAAAGGCGTAACGAGAAAGTCAACAAAACACACAACAACCTAGCCAGGTGAGAGCTCAGTCTTTAGACTTTGGAAACAAGTCAGCTTCGTGCAGCTGGCAAAGAGAATCGTTACAGAGCTGGAAGCAGAGGCAGCTAACCAGATGAGATAAATATGGGAAATGGGGAAAAGCTTGGCATAAATGGTTTCCCATACAGGAAAAAACCCCACAGTGCATTTCCAGTAGGCACTTGACACAAAGCTCCCCCTCCCTCCCCCACCCCAAAGCTTCATCACAGACCACACTGCTGTTTGTACCAAAGCCAGTGTGTGTGAGGGAGGAGGCTGGGGACGGAGGCCGAAGAAGAAAAAGGAGGATAATGTGCACCTTTGTTTTTCTTCCCAAACATACACCCACGCATACCCACACAAATAGTTTAAAGTGCTGGTGTCATTCGTTTTGACCCCACCACCACTTTGCATATTGTGGAAATCTACCTTGAGTAAACTGGCTGGGGCTTTCGTGGTTTTTTTGTTTGTTTTGTTTTTGTTTCCTTTTGTGTTTTTCCTAAGGGATTATTTTCGATTCCGTTAAACGCACGAATTGAGTGCTACGGTGTCAGGCACATAGCATTTCAATTTAACTGTTTTCGTTTTGAGGTTTTTTTGTTTTGTTTTGTTTTGTTTCACCTGACTCCCTCGTTTCCGTTGTCTTCAGGATCCAAGCAATGGACCTGAGGTTCCATGCCATGTGCCCAGTGGGAGAAAGGTGCCTCCCCAGGGCCGATGGGAAAGCCATTCTTGGACCTAACTGGTAGGATTTGCAGCTGACACGAAGCCTCCAACTGGGGGACACCGTTCCTGAAGAGTAAAGTGGGAGACGCCCTGGCTTCTATCGCTTCTCCTTCCGCGTAATGACTTCCCTTGGTCCAACTGACTCCTTCGTAGAGGAAGGGGAATGGGTTCTGGGCCAGGACGATCGCAGCCCCCGATGCAGTGGGAGTGCCCTGTTCTCACCAGCTTTTAAGTAAATGCCACTGACACAGTGGGGATATCTTTGTCCCCAGAGGCCTCTCCTTCTGACCCCATCCTGAGAAGTGGTCTCCCTGAGTGCAGAGTAAGAGAGCCCTTGCCCCAGTCACAAGGCCGGGAAGCCCAAGGACGGAGGGATCCACACCTGCTGCTCCTTGGGACTGCTATGTCATCTGACCTGGTTCTCCTCTCAAATGGGCCACCCGTGTCCGTGAGCGAGCCCCAGGACCGGCTGGCTCCAAGCTCCCATCCTGGGAAAGGAAGCAAGGTGGGGTGACACTTCTTGCAGAGGCTGTTAAACCTTAGATCACACACGTTTAGATGCTCTGATCAGTAGAGGTCCTCTACGTCTCTGCTTAAATAATGTGAATTAGCAAAAACCGTTTCAAAGTAAACAATTAAATTGAAATGGTGCTGGGTGCCACAGGAATGCTTAAATGGCAGCTAAAAGAAAAAAATTAAAAAAGAATAAAAATAAAAAGGCAAAAACAATCCACAGAAAACTCCTAAGTAAGCATTTGCTACAAATCAACTTTAAACTAACAAATACGTTGGGGGCAGGGGAATGGGAGTGGTTACGGAGACAGGAAAATCCACAACAGCTTCCGAGTGGCAGAATTCTACCGTTCTTCTGTATCTGCAACAAATATCGGAAAACAGGTTCTTCGTCCGAAAGGCTGTGCAGGTTCTCTTGACCTCCTACAGGACACAAGGTCCATAGCTTACACTGAATTATGACAGTCATTTAAATATTCCTAAGAAGAGCTGAAGAAATCCATTTCATACTTTGCATGACTTCAAGTTTACAGTTCCTGCCATTCCGTTCCATATTAGCAGACCCCAAAGACATGCAATCCGCGGAGAAGGCACGGCTTGAAATGCTATTAAGGAAGATTGCTGTTCTCGAGTGGGCCAGGTGGCCAGACCCCATTCAACAGCGCATCCGTCAGGCACAGCAAGCCAATCCGGGAGGGAGGGAAGAAAAATACGGGTGAGAGACACCTGATTGCACATTTTCTCAATTGCTGACTCATCCAGGAGATTTTTGGAGCCTGGAGCAAAGCAGGGCTTTCCCAAGGGAGCCTGCGACTGTGCGTTTAGACAAAAAAACAAAATCAAAAACAACACCCCCCCAAAAAAAAGGCAACCCCCCCCCCCGCTTTTAAATTCATTAAAATGTCAGCTTTGTTCAGAAGTTTGTAGTTTACTTCATGATACTATCTCGGAGGAAGAAGGTAGGAAGGGACAACACTGCATGACAGATGTTCTGGTTCCATAATAAAAAAATATTGGTTTATAAGGGGAGGTCACACAAAGCATAATCAACTACACATGAAGTCTTCCACAAGCGGGAGCTTCTCCAAATCATACGCATCAAAGAGATCGCTAATGCCTTCTTCCTCCCCGAGGCTTAGGAGATAGTCTTCTTGGAGCAGAGGAGGCAGGAGGTTAACAAATGGTCCTTCCAGGTTGGAAGGAATTTGGTCCTCAGTCTGCTGTAAGAGGTTGGCTGGGGAGGCCAAAGGAGAAAGGTTTGCCATAGAAATCGAACAATCGCTATGTCCTGAGTTGGTTGAAGCCAAGTCTGAAGGGAAAAAAGAAAAAAAAAATTGGAGGAAACCAAAAAATAAGTTAGGAGACAAATCACACCAACTTGTTGGAAGACTATGCACGGGGCTGTTATGAAAGCCCGGACCTTCTGGAAGGACAATCAGATGCCACTGTGGTCCAGCCCATCTCGTGCACAGTGACTGACAGCCCTTCTCTGTTCTGGTCTAACTCACTCAACTTTTGGGATGCCTACGGTTAGCAAACAAGAATACAAATTGTTTCAAAGATTAGAGGCTAACAAGTTCAAACACTTCTCTCGGCTATCAGCTGGTCAATATTTAAAGGAAAACAAAACAAAACATACATGCTGAAAAGCTGGCTTCGTCGTAGGGATTCAATGGATTTTCACTTAGTCTTTTTTGAACAACTAACTTTTTTAAAGATACTTCTTAAAAATGCACGTAATAAGACATATCCACTTTGAATGTCTGTGGCGAAAAAAGGTGATCTTTCGTTTTACCATCTGAGCTGCCATGGCAATTACAGTGCTCAGTGTTACAAATCAGACCCGAGTCACTTAAATCGCTCCAATTCGTGCGGCTATATTGGGAGACAGTAACGGGAAAGGCTGAAGACATATCCCCAGTCTGAAAGTGGAAAAAGGGGGAGAACTTAAGATACTCCCGGGGTCTTCTTCCCGTAGCTTGTCCCCATCACCCCAGGGGGTGGGAATGAGGAGGGGAGCGGAAATCAAGTTCAACTTCTTTAACAAAAGGCTCTTGGCTCCAAACTCGTTCCCTTTTGCTAACATGATCTCAGAGGCATCAGGCAAAGGTGTGTGGCCAAGTGTAGCTGATGATTCATTCAGAGAGCTCACAGCTTTACTCGGCACCCCAGCGGGCTTTCCAAAACACTGTAAGGGAAGCGATTTCTGCCCATCGCGAAAGCCTGAGGGACTCCGTCTGTGGGTGGAGGAGTCATTGGCTCAAGACCATGATTTGATTCTGTAACTAGTCAGACTGCCTTTGAAAAGAAAAAAAAAGTTACCTTAATAGCACTAAATAGCAGAAGTTTTTGGTTCTTGCCTAGGCATGTGGTTCTGGCACCGGATCCTTCCGGTCACCTTCGTTTTTAATATAGTTTCCGAATGACAAACGTGGAATTTTTACCTTTGGAAGGGGGTTTCGGGATATTCCCATTGTGGTCTTGGTTGTTTGTTTTCATTGGACTGTGTGTTTCTGTCTCTTCTGGACACAAATAAACCTCAATGGGCCCTTGGGTACTTGCCAAATGTATTTGTAGGCTCTATCGACAGAACAAGTGAGAAAAGTTCAAACTGAGACATGAGAGCTATAGTAATTTTCATCCAGAAATGGGAAATGAGGGTAATTTTCATTGTTCATTTTGCTTCTTTCCTGGTAGCCTCTTCCCCACTCTCCCCCCATCAAGTGATGACTGTCACCCTCTAGAGGAGGGCCGGCAAACTGCAGCCCGAGGGCCGAATCCAGTCCATCAACTGGCTTTGTAAATAAAGTTTTATTGGCAGAGAATCATGCCCTTTCCCACTGTTTACGGATTGCCTCTGGCTGTTTTGTTTTTCTTCTCTCGGGCTCCAATGGCAAAGTTGTGCAGTTGAGTAGAACCAACAGAGACTTATGGCTCACAAAGCCAAAAATATTTACTCTCTGGCCCTTTAAAGATAAAGTTTGGGGACCCCTGCCCAAGAGGAGGTGAACTGTGTTCTTTAAATATATTCCTCCTATGCAGACTATGAAAAGGTCCTTCAAGTGTTTCAAAGACAGTATCTCCATATCGCTACCCCTTTATGGCAGGGCATTTTTATGTGAACTTTAATAACCACTGGATGAAGAGTATTAAGTGCTAGGAGCAGTGTTTAATAAGAGAATGCAGCACACTAACAACTAAAATTCTTCTTCATCTGGGTCATAGTTCTATTATTATCATTTAGGTGAGAACTCTACCCTAGATGGGAGCTTGCGACTCTCACTCTCTTTTTATTTTCTATGCATTTTCTTTTTGCTACATTTCTTTATCTTATAGTTAGGGTCCAGGCGTATATTAGCAAAGATTATCAGAGACTAATCACAAAAATATGCTCCCTACTTTCTTATAGTATTCTTGTCTACCAATTCAGCCAAAGTCATATGTGATTTCTTAAAAGTAAACATGTTTTAAAAGATAAATTCTTAAAATGTGCTACAAAAAGTTAGGGAGATACTTTTTTTTTTTTTTTTTAATTAAAGTTAGGGAGATACATTAAAACATTTACGTCTCTATTCCTGGTGGGGAACAAATCCAAGGCAATCAACATAAAATTCCCCAATGGTTGAAATCAGTCAGAACCTCCAGATACCAAATGTTGAGAAAGAAAAAGTACTAGAGGGACAGGGCACCATACCCTGCGTTCAAGGCCCCACGATGTTAAAATTAGACTTTTGAGACACTCGATATGTACTGAACTGTTGAAATGTTTTTGAAGTTCTAGTTAGGTAAAAGGGATGGGAAAGAACTATTGAGTGTCAGGAGAATGCATACTTTGACCACGCGTCAATGATTCTTTAACTTCGGGCACTCCAAAAAGATCTCTGCAGATGAACAAAGATGTTATCTCCTTACCTCTATTGGGTCAGGCACTTCAAGTCTTGTTTCTGGAGGGGCTTTGACAACTATAACAGTTTGGTCTTTAAGGCCACTAATTTTTCGAATATCTTGATATGTAACGTAAGCTAACGTAGTAACTGTTAAGGAATGTAACCATTTAGAAGACTGACAGAACAGATGCATGGAAAAATTTTCAAGTATTTTATGACTTGTAAGAATATACTGGTCTCTCTGTCTCGATCTTTAGACACATGGGATCTCTTGCAAACCTTTTCTGGTTGATACTCAAAACAACAAGACAAATCGATAGCGTTCTCCTACTCATTTCTAAAAAGCCCATGGTGATGTAGAATGTTAAACGTGGAAATAGAATAGTTAAATTATCAGAAGAAAACCCAAACCCAGTTTGGTGGGGATTTCCTAGCACGGACATTCTGTGAACTTTGGTGAAGTGGTTCTATCACTCAAATTGAATGATGGTGGATCCCAAGTTACAGGGGGGGAAAAAAAAAGGTAAGCTCTATTTGCCCATATAATTTTTGGAACTCTGGTAACTACTGTCTGCTGCTTGACCATTAACAAATGTCTGTAGCCATGCACATGAACGCACGAGTAGCCAATAGACACTGTGGTGGAAGAACTCAGAAAACAGGTCAGGAAGACAGCTTGTTTTCTTAAGGGCACTTGGGCTGGTTGTGATTGCATACTGCCTACTGATAAGAAAGTCATCACTTCTGTTAGAAAAAAGTTGTCCTTTGTACGATATCACTATCACTATTTCAGTGTCCACAAGGAGGGAAGGCAGCTTCTAAGTGCTCTGCAACCTGAATTAATTTGAGAAACACTGTTGCAGGAAACGAGAGTGAAAGAGTATTTCACTACCCTTGGTCATGACTTCTGGGTGCTGAACAATTCTTTTAAGTGTCCTGGTGGCCGAACCTAGGAGGATATCATGAAAGACTATGGTACTTACTACATGATAAAGAGTATTCATGCAAGCTTGCTTGGAGAGACGAGTTTTTACTTGGCACTAAAGGAGCTCACATAGCTCTCTTGTAAGAGTCACATAACTCTCTTCTATAAGGAACACAGAGTGACATAAATAATATACAATGTCTTTAGCCTGTTGTGTTTTTTATGTTAGCCCACAAAAAAATGCCTAGGATAAAACAGCAAATCACATGACTCAATGAAGGCCTTTCTGCAGGTAATATAATATTAGAAAATAGAGTCTGTGATCTAACACATTTCATACAGAAATAAGGTTTAGACAGTCAGGAGGAAATGCTTCTCTTAGAACAGTGGCTTTTAATTAGAAATTGAAGGAAGCTAGGAACCCTACTGTGCAAAAAAACCCACATTCACCCCAGATCTGTATGTAGTTTTAGGGATATCTATCACAGATTGTCTTCTTTAAGTCTTAATGGTTGAGATGACAGCAAATTCAGTGCTGAGCTTGACAGGACAGCTCAGGCAAGAGTCTGGGTCTTAGGTCACCATGTACCTCGTCAAGGAAGCCAACTGTTGCCTTCATACGAAACTTGACAGTTCTGAGTTTTCACTGAGAACATGGAAAAACTGATAACCAGGTACCTACCCCATAAGTCCACTGTCAAAAAGCTATGTGACAAGTACTTATTAAACTAAAAACTCATCTGCAGTTACTCAACATCCTGCAGGAAGGAAAATTTCAACACATTTGTGAACAAGCTGTACCACATTCGGAACCGAATGGCAAATTGAAGTAAATTGTGCAAACACGTTTTCTAATCTTACAAACTTAAAAGTACTTCCACTGTGGCTCCCTCCTGAATTTGCTTTTTTGGGTTAGCAGCTCCCTGCAAGGAAGCTTTCAGTGTCTGCAACAAAGGCCCCAGAGGAAGCCGATGTTGTCGACGAGGCTGTAAGCTGCACATTCCAGAGAGCTGCCAATCACATGTAACCACCCTGTCTCGTCCTCCATGGAGCTCCCAGCTCAAGGGTGAATGAAACAGCTCGACTAGAGCTATTCTTGTTTTATCCCCCATAAGCCCACTCTGGCTGCCACTGGGGGTTCAAATCACCACACCTCTTCTCCACCTCACTCATCATCGGTGGGCAAGATCAATCCCGTGGTCGACAGAAAATAAGTAATCGCGGTTTCAAAAAACAGCCTCAATTGAACAATAAATGTCCCCCTACCCTCCAAGGGAAAGCCTCTCAGACATAAAAGGTAATGTGGAACCATCAGAAGGGGGGACACAACTTAAGAGGTGGGGTTTCTTTTTTTTTTTTTTTTTTTTTTTTAAAGATTTTATTTAGTTATTTACTTGACAGACAGAGATCACAAGTAGGCAGAGAGGCAGGCAGAGAGAGAGAGAGAGGAGGAAGCAGGCTCCCCAAGGAGCAGAGAGCCCGATGTGGGGCTTGATCCCAGGACCCTGGGATCTTGACCTGAGCCAAAGACAGAGGATCTAACCCACTGAGCCACCCAGGCGCCCCAAGAGGTGGGGTTTCTTAAAATACGGGTTTCATCTTCTATGCCTAACTGGGAATATTGCAAAATCTTCTCGTCAATGCGACGAAGTCATCTTTCTCCCTTTTTGTCGGGAGTGAGATGATGAGCAGCCAGTTTTCCTGTGACGGCCAACAGATTGTCAGCCAGTTGACAAGAACTGGCTTTTAAAACTATTTCTAAGGACCAATGTCTGTAAATGGATGGATAGACTGAGACGTCTCAAGCATCGGGGCTGGGAGGGCGGGTGATTCGGAATTCAGTTTCTGGTGTTGAGCATCAGCATGAACGCACGGTTAGAGGCTACAGAATGATTTTTCTAGGCTCTTCGTTCCTTCAGCTATAGCTCAGACAGATTCAACAAATTCCCATTGCTCCAATATCTGATGAAAAGAAAATAGAATGTGAGAACCCCAACAGTGACAGCGAACGCCACCAGAAATCTGGGGAGACAGAGAGGAAGCTGCTGGTTGTTGTCATTAATATTAATGCTGACACCTTATCTATCTTAGAACAGTGCTGCCCGACGCGCTGCGTGTATCCGTATGTCCCCAACCACACGTGAAGAACATGCGTTAACCAGGGTAAAATTCTACCTGTGCAGAAGACTCAGCCTGTCAACACTGGCTGTGTTCTAGAAGGCACTAACCCCCAAGGAACAGGTGCACAAAGGATATCTTTGGTTCTCTGAGTCTTCGGTTAGCAGTTTGAGGTCCAGGGTGCAGCTTTGGATCAGTTCATCTAATTTCTTCTCTTCCTGGCTGAGCTCGGTCACTTCCTTGGACAGGCCTTGACACTGGGCCAGCATGCCCCCATCTTCAGACAGACTGCAGCCCCTGGGAACCCAAACACAGACTCTTCGTAACTGCTCAGGGGCCAAGGGGGAGAGTGTGCGGGGGAGGGGCAGTGAGAAATGGTCCTTTTTTTTTTTTAATAAAGATTTTATTTATTTATTTGACAAAGAGAGATCACAAGTAGGCAGAGAGGCAGGCAGAGAGAGAGAGAGTGGGGGAAGCAGGCTCCCCGCTGAGCAGAGAGCCCAATGGGGGGCTCGATCCCAGGACCCTGAGCCAAAGGCGGAGGCTTTAACCCACTGAGCCACCCAGGCACCCTGCCCTAGAAATGTCCTTTTGAGTAAGATGTTCCCCCTTGACACAGGAGGACACACTTGTTAGCCAAGTGTTAACATCAGAACATTTATACTTTTGTATTTACTTTTTGTCCACACAGTCCTTCACTTCTCACACTACAGAAATTAAGTGGAGGGCAAAAAAACCCAATAAACCCCCAACACTGTAATTTCCAGGTTTCTTTCCTCCAGGAGGCCTGTTTTTTCAGAAGGCTCAAATTCAAAGGGCAAAAGGAGGAGCCCCTGCCTGCCACATGCCTTCCGGGAGGAAAGAGAAACAACGGGTGGAAAAAAAGGATAAAGAGATATTGAGAGACAGAAAAATGTGAAAGACAAGAGGAGTGGTTCAAATTCAACAGAAAATCATTCGGGAAGCACAAAAGACCTAGGTAGTTCCTGCGGGTCTTCTAGCAACCACGGAAAAGGAGGTTAAGGGAACAGATGTGTGCGCTGTACACGAACAAAGACCACTACCCAATAGGTTTCTCTAAACCACAGGCCAAAATGGGTCACTGAATTGTCAGAAAATTCCCTAAAAGTATAAAAAGTTCCCCATACTCAAGTCACGTTTGAGGGAGTCTTTTCTCCAAGCCAGCCTATAACAGATTTGTTTCTTTCCACAATGCCTTCATTGTTCCTCGTAAAATACCGGCCACACGAGTGCTCCGTCCGCAATTCACAAATGAGACTAACCATACACTGAGTCACACGTGTCGGTGGACAGGGGGCATGTGTTATCATCCCTGCGTTCCAGGAGGGACTGAGGCCTCTAAGTCTTGCCTCTATTTACGCAGAAAGCGAGCTGACCCGCCGTTAGAGCCACGGATGATGATACGTGGCCATGGGACAGCCACACGGCTGTGTTCATACAGAGCCGTGGTTCATTTCCAAACCCCTGTTAGAGACGAGCCGGGGACACGGGCCAGCATCCTTCAGGTGACACGTGTGAGCACACGCGGCCTCCCGGGTGCAGAGGAACAGCACCTTCATGGAGTGGGCAGGGACGCCCCCGCCTGAGGCCAACTCAACGTCTCCGACCGCATCTAGAGGGCAAAGAGCCCTTGGACTTCGGCCGGGGGGCTCAGGGGCAGCGGGGAGGAGCCCACGGAAGCAGTGCGGGCGTGAACGTGGCGCCGGGGCCCGGGGTCGTGGCTCGTACTCACATCCACTGCACGTTGTTCTTCGACTTCTTCTTGATGAGGTGGATGCCTTCTAGCACGTTGGTGATGTCGTAGATTCTCCTCTTTTGCACCTTCAGCACCTCCGCCGCCTTGTTCAAATCCAAGACCCCGTCGGGGGACTGGCCCAGCAGCTGAATGAACTTCTTGGTGAGCAGACCAAGGGATGTGTCATACCGTGTTTTTTTTGGGGGGAGTTTTTGGAGCTAAAAAAAAAAAAAACGCGGGGGGGGGGGGGGGGGGGGGGGAACGGTAAAGAAATGAAGGGTTTCTCCGCAGGTAGGCGAGCCCGGTTTCCCGCTGCAGCCCAAGGATTAGCATCCAAGCCAAGCCACGGCCAGCCTTCTCGGTAAGTTACAGAAAGCTATGAAATGGCTTTATTAGAAAAGGAAGGGACAGTATGAACTCCCGCTGCATGAAAGCGTTGTGCTGTGACGCTCCCAGGAGCTCCGACTGGGCCTCACCCTCCTCCCTGGGTCTAGGGAGGCGTCCCGCACACGGCAGGCCTCAACACTATCTGTTGAACGGATGAAAACGTGCTATGGTCTCCAAGCACCAGCACGTGCAGAGCCCAGCCCACGAGGGCCGGGGCTGCGAATCTCTCCTGCATTTCGTTTTCATGACGGGGGTGGTGGGGGGTACTCAGCCCGACCCCCCGCAACCAGCTCTGCAGGGTCCATGGTCTGTGTGTGTCTGGGACCTGGGCACCAGCATTCATGTCAACGAAGAATATCCAACCAGCCTTTCCATCGACTCGCCCCGTCCCTCCTGCATGTTCGGTCCTCATTCAATACCATATTTAAGCTGTTGGGCAGGTGTTCATTGCACAGGGTTTGGGACGGCCCGATTCGTAAACTCCAGGAAAGGGGAGAACAAAGTCTAATTTAGCATCTCCGTTAAACACCAGAGATATAAAGGGCTATTTCGTTGTTTCCAACCTACTTCTCTCTCTCTCGTCAAAGAAACAATCAGTGGAAAGGAAAACGAGCTGCCATGGTTGGGTTTCGGTCCATTCTGACAGCGCCTTGTGCGGAGCCACAGGACGAGGCGGGCACAGACCTGACTGACCCTGGCACCGTTCTACGCCCAGGGAGCCTGGTCTCCAAAGTGATGTCCATGAAGGGAAGTTAAAATTAAATTTGATTATAGAATGGTGCCAGGGAGCTTGTATTCCGAGCTGAAAAATGACACCGTACACATTTAAAAAGGCCTCCTCCCGAGTCAGTATTCAGGGACCGAAGGGACCCTACAGTGTCTGTGGGGTGTCTGCAGATACTCTGTTATTTTCTGGATGGGAACAGAGAGAGAAGTGCAAAAGGACACAACGTGCCACAATTATCCCCACCTTGGCACCCTCTCAGCCAGCAGCTTTCAAAGGTGGGAAGCCCACACCAAGGAGAGTACGAGACCAAATTGATCCTTACTTTTTGGACTATCTGGACTTCGCAGGGCGGCTCTTCCTTTGCCCTTGGGGGTTTTTAAGCCATCTGCGAGGTACTGATGACCGCTTTCTCCTAGCTCCAGCCTTCGCTTTGCCTGCAACGGGAAAGTGCAATCGTTCATCACCGGTCACGCGGGCGATCACAAGCAGTGGGGCTGCCTGAGACCCAGACCAGTCAAACAGGCTGCTGGCCCCTCTGCTCTGCCTCACCCAGGACCCTGTCATGCCCCCCGGCCAGCTGCTGGCTCCAGGTCTGCGCCGGCGCCGAAACGCTCTTCACCTGCAAGGGATTACCTGTCTAGGCTCAGACGGACCCGTCCACTGGTCCTTTAGGGTTAGGTCACGAGCCACTCTGCTTACCCCTTTCACTGATTCAACACTATGTGCCAGGCGTGCGGTGAGACAGTCAGACCACAGCAGACACCCTGGATCGTAAATTCGTTTTTCCCTTGCGACACTCCGCCGCCGACCTTCACTCATCTCTGATCTGGGTTGACCTCTTTCCTTATGCTCCCCACCAACGCTGTGTTTCTGTGTATTATAACACTTATTGGATAGAAGGGTTATTTTACTTATCTGTTTCTCATTTCCTTTAAGGCAGGGACTGTTTCCCATTTATCTTTGTATACCTAGGGTTTGGCAAGGAGCCTGGGTTTCTGTAGGTATTCAATCACTCTCTCTATATACATATATTTATGTTTAAAGAAAGAGTGATTAAACAGTAACACAGCTAGTCACAGACTGCAAACGGTCATTCGTCAGAATAACAAAAATGCAAATGCTCAATCTTGGGTTTCCACTAGTATTCCTGTCTCCATTTTTGTCATCAAACCAGGCCAATGAGGAGTCTTCATTCAGTTTTTTCTTTTGTTTTAGGGAGGGGCAGAGCAGAGGGAGAGAATCTTAAACAGCCTCCACGCCCGGCATGGAGCCCCCCCATGGGGCTTGATCTCAGACCCTGAGATCATGATCTGAGCTGAAATCAAGAGTCGGACGCTTAAGCGACTGAGCCACCCAGGCACCCCTTCATTCAAGTTTTTCATCTAATTTAATTTTACTTAAAAAATATCCATTTGGTGTCTGTGGACTGGGCACTGGTCTTAGCGAACGGAGGTAAAGCAAGATGGGTAAGTGCGTCTGCCTCCCTAGCTTGCAAAGTCCTAGAGAGGAGACAGATAATTAAGTAACTGTTGTGTACTAACTAACCATACGGTGGGATGGGTGTTTGGACAGGAAGGCCACCGACTAGACACCCGGCATGGCCACGTTCTTCTCATGAGGGGACGCACGATTTCAACATAACCCCTTATGACATGGAAACGGAGGGATAACTTATCAGCTGAGGACAGAGATGCAGCCTCTCCATAGAAAGTTACCCGCGAATCTTGCTCTGTTCTCTCCACCAGTCCCCAACCGCGTGTGGCCTCCCCGCAGCAGCATGTGCTCGAAGTAGGAAATACACGCTGGAGGTAAAAAACTTAGCACAGGAAAGGGTAAAAGATCTCACTAGTCGTTTTTACGCAGATTACATGTTAAAATGATGCCATTTTGGCTTTATGAAATATGATTAAATCAGATAGTATGAAAATTATTATTCTATCTATATATATAATTTTTACCTTGTGGTTTGCCTTTTTTCTGTTGGGCAATGCTGGGCTGAACTTCACTCTAAAGGCCTAGGAATGACATCTGGCAGATTTCTTAACATCATTTTCCCCTCCCAAATATTCGGTCAAATCCTTGTGTGAGCCTGTTGTGATGGTTGGCCCCCAAACATGCCCTCTTCATGAGGCAAAATCTCCCTGATTGTTTTGGGGGAGCAGTCCTCCCCGGTGCTAGCCCAAGTGTGTTGTGCCCCGATGAGACCCCGGCCTGGCCCCCCCAAAATGGCCACGGTGAGCTACATATGACCAAAGCGTGGTAAAAAAACGCCAACCCAGGGTGCCTGGGTGGCTCAGTGGGTTACGCCGCTGCCTTCAGGTCAGGTCATGATCTCAGTGTCCTGGGATCGAGCCCCACATCGGGCTCTCTGCTCAGCGGGGAGCCTGCTTCTTCCTCTCTCTGCCTGCTTGTGATCTCTCTCTGTCAAATAAATAAATAAAATCTTTAAAAAAAAAAAAAAAGGCCAACCCCAGGGATTTTTCTGGAACTCCTGGCAAGGAGTTGTTGTGCCTTCCCCAGAAGGCTGACATCAGCCAGAAGCCATGGAGAATGGAGGGCCCACAGGGGCGAGTGGAGTGGAGAAATGGAGAGAGAGGGTCTGAGTCTGTCCTTCAAAAGTCTGAATCAAGGTCATATGCTAGGGGCCACGATTGGTCTTTGCCTCAGATTTCTCCGTTGCATTAGCCCATAACATCTCCTTTTTGCTTAAAGCTCTTCGAGTTAGGGAAATGAAGTGTGGTGTTGCAAGCGACAGCCTGTGGGATGGGCTGAGTCGAGCTGAGCCCTGGTGCAACGGGGAGCTGGCAAGCCTCATTCCGGAGTGGCAGAGTGGGTGGGTCATTTCTGGGGCCTTCAGGAAATTACCTACAAGAGACCTCATTTGAAGCTTGCCTGAAAGTCGAGAGGGGAACAGCTTTGCTAAGGAGGCCTTTTCTCTCCATAGAAAGCAATCTGAGAGATACAGAGCTGTATTCCCTCCAGGTGAAGGGCCCCGGAAAGAAGCCGATTGGGAAAAGAGCTAGAACTCTTGGGCCGGGAAGTCTCAAAGTCTATATAATCTCTCCTAACACTGGCAAGAAAGAACCACCCACAGGCTAGTCGCCTGGGGGCATATTACTTTTGTCTTCCCATCAAGGCTATTGTTCCAAATTGCTTTGAGGCAAAGGCCTATGGAAGCCGTAAACTGTAGGCTGGGGAAATTCCCGGAGATCTGTTGCTAAGAAACAGAGGTCCAACTTCAAGGACCAGGACTAAGCAGGTTGTGTGCCTTTGGATAGTTGATCCGATCTAAATAGGTAGAAAATCTACAAAATCTTAAAGGCAATTCTACTGCCAGAGAATCCTTAAGTCCAGAAAGCAAAGGTCTAAGATAGCTCAGCCTCTAAGGGAATCAATCACCAAGCCCCTACGTCTACAGCAAGAAATGAGCAGCGCGGGGCACCTGGGTGGCTCAGTGCGTTAAAGCCTCTGCCTTCGGCTCAGGTCATGATCCCAGTGTCCTGGGATCGAGCCCCACATCAGGCTCTCTGCTCCGCGGGGAGCCTGCTTCCTCCTCTCTCTCTCTGCCTGCCTCTCTCTGCCTACTTGTGATCTCTGTCTGTCAAATGAATAAATAAAAAATCTTAAAAAAAAAAAAAAGAAAAAAAAAGAAATGAGCAGCGGAGGGAGGTCAGCCCCAGCAAATCCTCCTGGAGGGTAGAAATTGAGGCGGTCCTATGGGCTGTACCAACAGTCATCGTCCCACCAAGTCTCCCAGTGCCTGGAATTTACTGCCGTGCAGGAGACAGGACGCGCTTTGGGAGGTGATCACTGTGTCAACTCCCTTCTCCCAATGGATGCTTCTGGTAGGGCTATCCCATGAGCCTTCGTCCAGGGTGCAGTGGTAGGGGCTGAACGGATTTGAGAGGGACACACAGTACTTAATACCTGTAGCTCCCAGACCTGGGGACGGACGGGCACAGTAACCGGGCTCTCTCTTGGGAAAGGGCCAAACACTCTGGTCTCTGACGGAGCAGCGTTATGTCAACGCTTACCTTAACAGAGGCAAGCACGCACGCCCGGTTAAAAAACCCAGAAAAACTGGTTGGGAGGTTTTAAACAGTCCAGGTGGTCTCTGCTCACACCAGGGCAGATGGAAATTTCTCTCAGTCAGAGAGAGATGTTTGTTTGCTTAGGGTCACCATTTCCCTGAACTGGGAGTTACTCTGTTTACAAAGAGACCTTCATATCCCAGGGCCCCACCGGTAAAGCGACGCATCTACCTGGTGCTCAGCAGAAGGCCAAGCCATCGGGTCCTCACTGAGAGTAAAGGCTGGACAGGAGGACTGAGCCGCGGGTCACCCCCACTGCTATGTTCCTGAGGCATTATCCGGGGAGGCTTTTATTATAAAGGAACCATGTGCTAATTTGAGAACCTAGGCCCAAACGGAGATGACGTGCTGTTGTAATGAACAGTTGTACTGTTAAATTTCTGAAAATGTATATATAAAAATAATAGGAATAACTGTCAGGCAGCCAAGCGGTGGGCCGTGAGGGGGAACACGCAGTTTCTGCCAGCCTGGCCCCGATTTTTCCCTTCGGGGAAGAAACTTCTCCACAGTCCTTGGTTCAGGTGGTTTCTTTGTCTCTCAGCCTGACAAGCAAAAACCCTGATGACCAACATCTTAGCCTGACCCTTCCCATCAGGGGCTCAAAGGAGAGGACTGCAATCTGGGCCCACCTATCACTGCATTCCAGTCCCTTGGCTAATGCGCCTATGACCAAGGCAGGAGAATTAGCCAGTGCAGGGACTTTGGTTAGAAACGGAGGGTTCTTGTCACTGGGAGTTCGTAGGATGTAAGCCTAGAGCCACGAGGGTAATGAACCAACATGGAAGCAAAGAGATGGAGAGAGACTGAGTCCCAGTACCTTCGAGGGAGGTGCTAGATAGAGCCATGCGCAGAAGCAGGTCTACCCAAGACTTCCATTTGTGCGAACCAACACATTCCCTTTCTTGGCAGAAGAAGACTGAGTTAGATCACCGCCATTTGCAACCCTTTGTCCTTAAAGAGCCAGCCTGTCAGCATTAGCCAGAACACTAGGAACGTCTGAGGACGACACATCGTCACACACCGTTCATTGCTTTCCATCTCATCATGCGATCTCATTTTCACGACATTCCCAGAAGGTAGTTGTTATTATTATGTCCTATCCTACAGGAGAAGGTGGAGGTTTAGTAACTTTTCCGAGATCCCATGGTCAGTAAATACACATACTCCAAGGTTGGTGCCTATGACAGCTTTACGGAATGACTGTGAAAACCTGCCACGTAAGAATATTTGGAAAGTTTCACTAAACTGATGCCACCTTACTCTATGATAAACATAGACTTTTACTTGTGCCATAATTTTTAAGAACTTTCCTTTACACAATAAACACACGAGGAAATTCCCAAAGAGCGCAAATGCGTTTATGAGAAATGCACGTCTCTCTCCCTGCTGCTGGTCCTGTTCCCTTTCTCTAAGGCAAGACTGTTCAGTTCCTTCCATTTATTTTCCTTATTTATTTTCAAAAGATTTTATTTATTTGAAAGAGAGAGTGAACACACAGGTTGGGGAAGGCACAGAGGGAGAAGAAGAATCAGACTCTCCACTGGGCAGGGAGCCTGACGCGGGGCTCGATCCCACGACCCTGAGGTCATGACCTGAACTGAAATCCAGAGGCAGACGCTCAAAGAATTGAGTCACCCAGGCGCCCCTCCCCCCGTGATACCCTTTTAGACAGACTACAGAATTACAAGTATGTATATAGGTGTACACCACTGCAACCTATAAAGAAACTGTACACAAATGATAGTAAACCACACATTACTCTATTCACACATCTTCAAGTTTGACCTGTCGGTACACAGAATGACTTTATTGTTCATAGCTACAGAATACTGGATTAATTAGTACACCATGATTTGTTTACCTAACCAAACACTTACTAACAGACACCCAACGCTCTTCTAGAAACAACTACATTTTCCCAGTAAGCGTTCATGACAGCATTTTGGGGTAGCTATTACCATATCCACCTCGCACCGAGGAAGAGAAGGTAAGGATGTACCTAATGTCTCCGTGAAGTCACAGACACCAGGATTGGAGCCCATGCCTTCCCTGGACTGATGGAAAGCAATAGCAATTTTCAGGGCGCCAGGGCCTCATTTTGCCATCATAACTCACGTATATGCTACCGGTTTCCTCACTGGACCATGAGCTCAGGTCTTAAGTAGCCTTGCACTGGGCATGCACTCAGTCGAATTTATGTATCTATTTTGAATGAACCAAGCAATAAATTCCCACAGTCACTTGGCAGGTAAATCACAAAGCTCTGACATTACCCACCTGTGAGGCCGGCAGGTATGTTGTAATGCATGCGTCTAGGCAGACATGTATGTGTCTGTACACATATACATATGCTGGAGATTAAGCTCTACCTATTTGGAAAGGTTTTCAAGAAGTGCAAAGGGGGAAAATTAAAGTTGCAGAAGGATACATAAAATGGGATTTTATAAGGGTAAGAAAAACTATAAAACATACACTTTGCTCTAAAAATTTCCAAGTATCCAGAGAGGAAGAAAGTCTGGAAAGATCCACATCATATATTAATGGAGGTTATCTCTGAGAAATAAAATTAAATACAGGGTAATGATTTCATGTTTATAGTTCTATAATATTTGATTATATTTTACAAAGCAATGTGTACATATTAAAAGCTATACCTTCTAAACTAGCAACTTAGCTCTTTGAAGTATATTCGGAGAACATTTATGTTGGTTCTAGGGTTTGTCTATTAAAAACAGCACAGCCAGTTTCTTGAATATTTTTATGTTTTGCCACATATGTCCAACATGAACACCCAATTACAGGAGAAAAATTCACTAAGTTATTGTAGGTTTATATAACGGAATGTTATGCAATTAATAATGACGTACATCTATATATAAGTTTAAAAGAAAAGT
Source organism: Lontra canadensis (assembly GCF_010015895.1). Classification (NCBI taxonomy): domain Eukaryota; kingdom Metazoa; phylum Chordata; class Mammalia; order Carnivora; family Mustelidae; genus Lontra; species Lontra canadensis. Next base: position 18,886,511 of record NW_022631015.1, on the reverse strand, counting down.
AGGTGTGAGTAGTAAAATTTTATTTTTGTGGGGAAATTATATGCATAGAAAGAACGGATATCTAAGGATATATAGCAAGTAATTTAAGAGTATTAATCTTGGGGTGGTAGGATTACAGTGGTTTTGTTTTTGTGTGCGGGTTACTTGCATCACAAGACAAAAATCACTTCCATTTGCCATTTGAGGTTAGACAAAAGAAAGCTGCTGGTTTGTTCTTTAGGCTGTTGAAAATCTTATGTATCATTCAGTAGGTATGGCTATGAGTTCTCATCAGAAATGGGATGGATACACTATCAGAAAGGCATCCTAGGATCACGATGGGGAGGGAAGTGGTGTTCTTATCTACCATTAGACTGAACCACAGGAAAAAAATTAAGTCGAGAAAAAGTCATAGCCTGCTGTAGTTCACAAACTGAGCCCTAAAATAAACTCCCTTTACCCCAGTTCATAAGAGATCCCGGCAAGGGAAAGAACGGGATCTACGATACATTCTGTCTCACAGCCAAAGACGAGACAGGGCATTTTGAACGGAGGAAGAGGAGAAACCGAAGATGGAAATTAGATAAAAAGAATGAGGGCCAGGTTAGGTTCATTAGTGAAATAACCCAAAGGACATACTCTTCATCCAGCTCCAGACCAGACCACAGCTGAATCTTCCTTGGATTCTGGCCATTAGGTCGATAGGTTAGGGCAGGAGGATTTTAGGAAAGGACTACAAAGCTTCCAGTTCCTACATAGGAACTCAATGTTGTTTTTTTTTTTTTTTTTTAATTTTATAAATTTTATTTATTTTTATTTGACAGAGATCACAAGTAGGCAGAGAGGCAGGCAGAGAGAGTGAGGAGGAAGCAGGCTCCCTGTCGAGCAGAGGGCCTGTTGTGGGGTCGATCCCAGGTCTTTGTGATCATGACCTGAGCCGAAGGCAGAGGCTTTAACCCACTGAGCCACCCAGGCGCCTCGGAACTCAATGTTTATTAAGTGCCTGCTGTGTACCAAACCCTGCACAGGCAGATAATTGACTGTAAAAGGCGATATGGTGGCCCCTGCCATAAGGGACGGCACGCAAACCAGGAATGGGAAATGCATGGTTTGGACAGCAAGGAGCCCGCGGCTGGGGGCAGGCCGGCAGGGGGGGGTGGATGGACAAGAAGAGGGTGGAGGTCTGGAGAGGGTGGTTAGAGGGGGTGGAGCTCGAACCACGACCCGGGAGACAACGGGCTCTGTCCTGCACAGAAGGGAGTGGAGTCCGGGACCATGAATGTGCAGAGGCGCAGAGACGTGGAGGGCCCCGGGTCAGGGGTGCTGGTGGGTAGGCAGGGGCTTGGGTGAAGAAGGAGCCACATCGTCGGTCCCTTCCGCGCCGTGTGGCTACTGAACCACACTCCGTGTCTCCTTTTCCTGGAGATGAGGGTACCTAGGACGAACAGCTCAAGGTCGTCCTCTCCAGCCTCCCTCAGCCAAGGGCACGTTCAGAATCCACGAGAGCTGGGTCTGTCTCTGAGCTATTAGGTGGGAAGCGAATCAGAACCCGAATTCTCCCTGAGACCTGGCGAGCCACACGGGCATGCAGAAGGCCCCGACCATGCATGTGGAAACAGAAGTAGCAAGCGTGCGTTTTACCTCGAGGAAGAACGCCGCATCCATCACGCACACCAGCCCCACCGGTGGGGAGCGGAGGTCTCTCTCCTCCCCATGCCTCCAAATCCCCCCACCACTGGGGACCGAGGATGGCCCCCAAACTTGGCCGTTTTTCTTCTTTTCATGTTTAAACTACAGATCTAGGGCATCTTAACTTCACCATAACTTACGTTTGTGAACTGGTCTGGGAATTTAACCACATAACGTGTGAGGGCTTCTCAGGGAAAAGAAAGCCTGACTTGTGGGACGGAAGCCGTTGGACTTAGACACTGGCCACGGCATCCCTTTCTAAAGGCATCTGCTTTGTTTTTTAAGAGTAACTGGAGACAGGGAGCCTGGCTGGCTCGGTTGGGACAGCCCAAGACTTTTGATCTCAGGGTCGTGAGTTCAAGCCCCACGCTGGGTGTGGAGCCTACTAAAAAGAGAAAAAGAATAATTTAAGACAATTTAAAAGAAAAATCAATGTACATGATTTTTTAAAAAATCCACTAGTTCAGGCAGCTTCTAGTGGTTCCCTCCCCAGGGAAATCGACTTTCCTCTTTCTCAGGGCAGTCAACTCAGCATCTCTAAGGAATAAGCGTGGCTAGCTACTTCCGGACAAAAATGTCCAGCACCCAGTGAGGAAAATCACCCAATCAAAGATGACCTCACCTGTGTACACCCATCGTAGCTTTTTCTCCGTCCTCTCAGGTATTCAAGTCAAGTCCCTACTTTCTCTCCCACCTGAAACTCCTGGACCTCTGTCGAGACTCTTGACTTTTCTGCAAGCTTGTTGTAAAGCTGTCGTGCTGTGATCTTCCACTCCCTGAACCGCGTTGAAGCCTGACGGGGACACCCGTCACTTTGACTGCTCAGCCTCTGAACCTTCCCTCCTATGGTTAGCAAACTCCCGACTCTATCAGTCTCGGTGGGAGGCACAGTGGCCTTTCCATCTCAGATGCTGAAGGCTCCGTGCACTCCCTCCTTGCTTGCCCAGAACTGGGGCCAGGCCCGTTACCTGCGTGGGACGGACAGACAGACACACCGGCCCCGGACCTGGAATCTGGACTGCTCTGGTAAACCAGCAGGCTGTGTGGTGGTGGCTGCTGGCGCCCGGGAGAAATCACTGGGGTTGCTGGACTCGTTCTGGGGCTCGACACATGGGCTGCGGCTCTGGCTACGGATCCTTCCTTCGCTCCTGCCTGTTCTCCAAGCCTGGTGCTCTCATCCTCCATCTCCTCCAATAAACGCCCTTTCTGCTTCAGTCATGTAGGGCTGTCAACCGATGGCTTTCCGGGAACACACCCGAATGATGGTACGGAAGAGAAAATCCGAGTCCTTGCAGATCTGACGTGTGAATTTCATGCCCACGCTCCACGGGTCAGCTAAGTAAAGGACTTAGTAAAGGGCACCGATTGCCCTCAGAACCCAGAAGTCACTGTTCTGGTGGTTTTCTTTGCCTTTTTGTGCTACTTAGCTGTTCTTACATCAGATTTAGCTGCCATTCACTAAATTTTTTTTTTTTTTTAAGTTTGGGCAACTAGACTTTTAATATCCAAGAGCAATTGTTTTGCTTTTGCTCTGTGATCAACCTATTTTTATAGCATCTTGTTCTTTTATGAATAGGAGAGTCTTTCCTTCGTCACTCATTATTTCTTTTAAAGTTTGCTTTTGTTTCCTATTCAATCTATTTTCTCCACTGTCCTCTTTTCCTGCTTAAAGAAAAAAGAAATCTTGGCCCGACTCGGTAATTGTTGCAGTCCTTTTTCAAATGTCTAGTCCCTATTTAAGTGACACCTGCAGGCTGTGTGACTCAGATTGAGGTGATATCCTTAAATGCCAGAATGGAGCTAATCCGTTTATTTCGAGAAGATTTCTCAAAACCTATCTGGCAGAGGAAAAGACTCCTGGATTCTACATAAAGTCCTTCCTGTCAACTCCTGTTTTTACCTTTGGTTTTGCCATACCTCAGCTTTTCCAAGGCAGACCAATGTTCTCTCTGGCCCTAGTTTCCTCTTTTTTTTTTTTTTTTTTATGATTTCATTTTTATTTGAGAGGGCTGTGGGGATTGGCACAGGGAGAGGGAGAAGGAGAAGCAGGCTCCTCACTGAGCCAGGCACCCGATGTGGGACTCGATCCCAGGACCCTGGAATCATGACCTGAGCTGAAAGCAGGCACTTAACCAACTGAGCCACCCAGGCGCGCCTGTTTGTTTCTTTTTTAAAGATTTTATTTATTTGACAGAGAAAGAGTGCACACAAGCAGGGGAGCGGCAGAGGGAGAGGGAGAAGCAGGCTCCCCTCTGAGCAGGGATTTTGATGCGGTACTCGAATCCAGGACCCTGTGATCATGGCCTGAGCCAAAGGCAGAGGCTTAACTGACTGAGCCACCCAGGCGCCCCCTCTCTGTTCTACTTTACTGATTTCCACTCCTCCATCCTTTCTCTGTGTTCCAGAAATCTGCTGAGTGATCTTGTCCACTAAAAACCTCACTCTCATTTTCAGTGATTTTTTAAAACTGTTTACTATTATTTTCATCAGGCTTCCAGGGAAAGGAGATATCTCGGTTTGACAATGTGCCTTTCTGAAGCAGAAGTGTCTGTGTATTTAATTCTCGTTTATCAGCAGGTGATACCGACTACTCACCGTGTGTAAGGCACTGAGCTAGGCCCTCCCCACGATAGAGGCAATGGCTCCTTTTGCATGTAAGGGGAGCTGAAGCCCAGACATCCTTACTACCTAAGTCTCTACCCCAATAATCGAATATGGATTATAAAAAAGCAAAAACCTCTGAAAGCCTTTTACAGATTAATTCTGTATCTGTACCAAATAAAGAATAAGTGAATAAGAAGCTTAAGAGAAGGGCCTGATTAATAAATTAGATTAAATGTTATGCAAATGAGGTGAAAATAAGTACTATTTTTAATAACGAGAAATACAAGTGATGACCTTTCCTAGCATAACCATCGTGGTCTCTAGAACAGAGAGGGCAAAAGGTTTGGAATCCCCCACACAACGCTCAAGCTTTATTATTCCCTTTGAAGCCTGCACCTCACATGCTTTTGCAGGAATGCAAACTCGGCCAACTGCAATTAAAGCACTACCTGAGAAGAGAGTTTTAAATTCAGTCACATTACCCAGTTCATCATGTGTTTTTCTTTTAAGTTGTTGCTAACCTCAAGGATATAGTTATTGCCCATAAAACAGAATTTAAGAATTCTTCTCTTCTGACAGCCTCATTTCCAGGTTGGATGTTGGCACAAAGGATTCACACTAGATTCAGTAATGGCCAGTTGCAAAGCGTAGGCTCTGCTGCTCAGATATCTCCCCAAAAGGGCATACTTGAGTCTCCCACTGGGGTACTATTCAGTTTATCTCCACTTTCCTTTCCAACTCCTAGTTTTTGGTCTTAGGACTTTACCTCATTTCAACACCAATGGAAAAAAACCAGGAGTTGATGTTTTTTCTATACAGGGCCAGGTAGTATATATTTAAGACATTGTGGGACACAGTCCTGTTGTAGTTCCCTTCACTGTTCAAAGTAACCATAGTTCATAAATAAATGGAAATAAATGGACTTCCTTTTATTCCAATAAAGCTTACTTACAAAATGAGCCCGGAGCCAGATTTGGCCCCCAGGCCACAGTTTGTGGACTCATGGGATAAACCATTATCCTTGTACAAGTTGATTTATGATTTTCTTAAAGGGTATTTATACTGCTCATACCAAATACTAAAATTTTATGAAGAAAGCCAATCATTTTTTTGGGTAATGGAATTTTGTCTCTGTCATACTTTGTGTTATATGTGATACACACACACACACACACACACACACACACACCCCAAAGTGTATAAAGTATATATAAAGTATAAAGTATAAAGTATATATATATATATATATATATATACACACACATACACTTTGGGTTATATGTTTTTATATATATATATATTTTGTACTTCCTTGATATATATGTATATATATGTGTGTATATATATACATATATATGTATATATATATCAAGGAAGTACGAAAAATACAAGCAAATTTGAGCTATCCGTTTGAACAGCTGAACCTCAGCAGGAAACAATGATAATTAAACACACGAACATACTCTTTGTTTTATGCCCGTAACCTTCAAAGCTAAAGAGATAATTTATAGGTGCAATGATGAGCTATAAACAAATTCTTACTATGGGTTTGACAGATCAATTTTAGAGAAGATTAACTGCTTCATGACTTAAATAAATAAAAAAAAATCTCTCAGCAAACTTTGTCCCATTGAGTTATTGTAGAAACATCAGACTAACTGTTCCAAATCTCAACCAGACTTCAGAATGTAGTTGCTAAAAAAGCTTGCAGGACAGCGTGAGCACCTTAAATCTCAGAAAAAGGGCACACATTTAATGATCGCTGTGGCTCCAAAAGACAGGGCACTTGGTCCTGGTGCACACAGTTTTACAAACTGCTCCCTGGTACAGAAACATGATAAATGGACTCCAAGAAGGAAGAACACTTTTGAAAGATTTATGAACCGAGGAACTAAGAAGTTCCTCTTAAAGAGGTGAAGTGTTACTATCCAATCTTTGTACAACTGACTTGAAGATCAAAGACTGCTACTTACCATGCACTCAACTTTCATTTAGTGGCAAACTTAATTCCTGTCTCTGAGAGTTGGGGAGTTTCTGGGTTGTAACACAGTAAGGAGGAACCCAGTTGGAGGCCAATAAACTCCCTGAGTTGAGAAGATGGAACAGAGAGTCCAGGGAGATCAAAGGAGCTCAAATTTGGACAGAGCCCTGAAAGGGGAGAACTGGTCAGAGGCACAATCTTGAAAACCTGTGGAGGGTCCCTCTTGAGAATCCAGCAGAATACAGTGTATGGGTGTGAGGAAACTCCCCAAGGCCAGGAAACACACCTGAAACAAATAAGAAAGAGAGAGTGCCCAGAGTTCCCATGGGGCCTGGAATTATAAAATTGTAGGCACACTGTTCCTAGCAGACAGACTTTGTGGGGGGAGGGGATGGACGATGGGACAACATACCAAAAAGTGAAAGCAAAACAGCAAGCAGCCTCATAACACAGAGGCATAGGTAGAGTACTCAGAAGGGTGTTGCTGCATTGGCGAGGCGACATTAGCCCTAAAATAAATACTGCTCTGGTCCCAACCTACAGAGCAAGAACTGAAAGATCAAACTATTTCTAAGAAAACCTAAAAGCATCTCAGAACAAAATTGAAGAATATTTACAGAAATACAAAAATGTCCAGCACACAATAATGACTATCATTCAACTAAACCTGGCTTCCAAGGAAGCATGAAAATATGACCCAGATTCAAGAGAAAAATCAATCAAAACTGACCTAGAACTAACACAAATGGAAGACTCAGTTGACAAAGACAGAAAAAACTTACAAGTTAATGTGACTATATTCCATATGTTCAAAAACTTAAGGGGAAGTCTCAGTGATTTAAACCTACAGATACAATGAACTCAACGAATCCCAAATATAAGGAAACACAGAGAAAACTGTAACAAGGCACATCACAATCAAATTCCTCATAATCAGTAATAAAGAGACAAATCTCCAAAGCCAGTAGGGGCTAGTGGAGGAATAGGTTACAAAAAAACAAAACTGAGAATCCTCATTTGTAACAATGTAGCCAGAAGGCAGTACATCTTTTTAAAAGTGAAAGAAAAGAAACTGTCAAGCTAGAATTCCATACCCAGCAAAAACATCTTTGGAAATCCAAAAGCAAACAGATACATTTCCAGTGATACAAAAGCTGAAGGACTTTTTTTTTTTTTTTTAACCAGAGGATCCACAATAAAATAAATATTAAAGGAAGACCTTCAAGGCAGAAGGAAATGATGCCAGCTGGAAATATGGATCTATACAAAGAAAGGAAGAGTCTCAAAAATTGTAACTACATGGTAAATGTGTGACTTCTCCCCTTATATTTAAATCTCTGTAAGACAACTGACTAAACAAAAATATAAATTACATCATGGCATTTATAATGTATGTGTAAGAAAAATACATGACAATACTAGCATCAAGGCTAGAAGGGGAGGTAAGTGGTATACTCTTAAGCATACCTAAATGAGTAGGGGTAAGAACGAAGAGCCAAGAATAACCAAGACAATTCTGAAGAAACAAGAACAAGGTAGAGAGAGACCTTGTATTGTATCCAAACTTGTACTGCAAAACTACAGTCATTAATGAAATGTGTACTGGCACAGGGAGGGGCAAACAGACGAAGGGAATAGGAGGGAAAACCCAGAAACAGTTCCACATGTACATGGAAATATCATGAATTCCAGACTGCTGGAAAGGATGACTATTTTTGTTTATGTCTTTGTTTTTTTAAATAAAGATTTTATTTATTTATTTGAGAAACAGAGAGAGAGAAAGAGGGAGAGCACAGGGGAGTGAGAGGGGGGAAGTAGACTCCTGCTGAGCAGGGAGCTCAGTGTGGAACTTGATCCCAGGACCCCAGGATCATGACCTGAGCTGAAGGCAGATGCTTAACCCAGGTGTCCGAATGTCTTTTTTTTGTTGTTTTTTTAAATTGAATTATATTCAATTGACACACACCACAACATTAGTTTCAGGTATACAACATAGGGATTCAACAACTCTTTACATCCTACTATGCTCACCACAAGCGTACCTACCAAAGAAGGACTATTTAATAAAGGGTGCCAGGACATCTACTGATCTGAGAAGAAAAAATATAAAACTGGATCTCTACCTCAAACCACAGACAAAATTCCACTGCAGATCTAAATGAAGGGACTAAACTTTACAGCTACGAGAAGAAACAAAGGAAATATCTGGCTTCAGGTTTTTCTTAAGAAAGAAATGCACAGATCATACATGTGAAAAACTACATTAAAATTAACTCTGGTCATCAAAAGACCACAATGAAGGCAAGCCACTGGTTAGGAGAAGATACATGCAATGCATATAACCTCCAAAGAATTATAATTCAAAAAAAGATAAAAGAATCAGTAGAAACTGGTAAGGAAAGGGAATACAACCCAAGAGAAAACAGATGTAAGACAAGAACAGTACTCAGAAGAGGGTACTAAATGGCCAAAATATTAAAATACATAATCAGGGAGATGTCAATTAAAAAGAAAGAATCCTGAGTGCCTGAGTGGCTCAGTCAGTTAAGCATCTGGTTTCGGCTCAGGTCATGATGCCAGGGTCCTTGGATCAAGCTTCACATCGGGCCCTCTGCTCAGGTCTACTTCTCCCCCTCACTCTCTGTGTCCTCCCTCTCTCTCAAATAAATAAATAAAATCTTAACAAAATAATAAAATAAAAAGAAACTTTTCACACCTGTCAGATTGGCAAAACCTACAAAGTCTGGAAATACCAGGTGTTGTAAACATGCAAAACTGTTACACCTTTTTAGTGGGTGGGGGTGTGGGGGTTAGGGGGTGCACAGGTACCCTGTGGATGCAAGTTTTGTCCATACTTAGTGAAAACCATCAACAGCTCAGTATGCACCATAAACTCCTGCACTCATGCCAAGAAGGCGTGGACAAGAATTAGTACCAGGCTGTAGTCATCAACATTGGTAAATCACACAAATTTTGAGTAAAAACAAACAAACAAAACCCATTACAGAACAGACATGGTCTCCTTACATAAAACTGGAAAACATTGAAAACCTTATTAAATAGCAATAGGGTACTCCATATGTAGTATGATTATACACACAAAAGGCACAGGTAGAAAAGAATAAGAAACATAGAAAAGAGGAAAAAGAAAAAGCCATTGGGGAGAGAAACAAGAATCTTCAACTGCATTGTTGTTGATGTCATTATATGGTGCTATTCTCTGAAATTTTTCTAGTAGAATTTTATTTTTATTTATTTATTTATTTTATTTTTTTTTAAAGATTTATTTATTTATTTATTTGACAGACAGAGATCACAAGTAGACAGAGAGGCAGGCAGAGAGAGCGAGGGAAGCAGGCTCCCCGATGAGCAGAGAGCCCGATGCGGGACTTGATCCCAGGACCCTGACATCATGACCTGAGCCGAAGGCAGCGGCCCAACCCACTGAGCCACCCAGGCGCCCTCTAGTAGAATTTTAAAAATGTAAGACGAGTAGGAGTCAGGGAGAAGTATGGATGTGTGACCCACTACTTGGAGGGTAATCTGGCAATATTATTAACATTTTTTAAAGATTTTATTTATTTATCTGATAGACAGAGATCACAAATAGGCAGAGAGGCAGGCAGAGAGAGAGGGGGAAGCAGGCTCACTGCCGAGCAGAGAGCCCGATGCGGGTTTCAATCCCAGGACCCTGGAATTACGACCTAAGCTGAAGGCAGAGGCTTTAACCCACTGAGCCACCCACGTGCCCCAAAAATTAATAATATTTTTAAACATGCACATCCTTTTGACCCCAAAATTGTATTTCTGGAAATCAACTTATCCTAGAGAAATACTACAAAAACATGCACAGGGAGGCATGTGCAGGATGCTTATAACAGTATTCTATTCAATGGGGGAAGTTAAAAAAAAGCCAACCCTCAATGTCCAGTGTCCATTAACAGGAGGATATTTAAGGAAACCACTCTGTATTACACACCCATGTTGGAGAACACTGTAGCAGTCTATGGTGAGAGCTATCTTTGGCTTCATCCAGTGACTTGCTAGTAAGAACAAAAAGCAATTCACAACAGTATTGGCGGTAGGATTGCCTATGGAAAAACAAAACCAGGCAAGGCAAGACCTGGCAAGAAGTCTGTCAGCAAGGAGGGAGGAAGTCAGTGTCCTCTACTGATGGAAGGTGTGCAAGAATACATATTTCGGGGCACCTGGATGGCTCAGTCCATCAAGCATCTGCCTTCGGCTCAGGTCATGATCCCAGGGTCCAAGGATGGAGCCCCGCATCGGGTTCCCTGCTCAGTGCAGAGTCTGCTTCTCCCTCTCCTTCTGCCTCTGCCTCTGCCTGCCGCTCCTCCTGCTTGTGGCTTGTGCTCTATCTGCCGAATAAATAAATAAAATCTTAAAAAACAAAACAAAACACACAGTATTTCTGCCTTTCCTTTTAAATTGGTAAAAATAGAATATAAATGGAGGAGGGTTCCTGGGTGTGGCTCAACTCTTGATTTGGGCTCAGGTCGTGATCTCAGGGTGGTAAGACCAAGCCCTGTATCAGACTGTGCTCAGCTGGGAGCCGGCGTTAGAGTCTCTCCTTCTCTGTCTTCCTCTGCCCCTCCCCTTGCTCCTGTGCTCACTCTTGCTAAAATCAATCAATCAAGCTTAAAAAAAAAAAAAAAAAAGAATAGAAACAAAGGAAACACAGGTTAAAAACACAATAACAACCTAGGCACCAAAGAAATGATGAGAAATCAGACGAACCAGAAGTTGAAAGTTCGGAGAGTGTGGGGGTGGGGGTGGGGCTCCTCAAAGAACAGCAAAGGACAAAGTTCAGTTAAAGAATGAATGGATGACCGGAAGGAAGGAAGGAAGGAATGGGGGTGGGAGCTTTCAGATTTTAGAATCAGTGGCCCTTTCTATAGTCTCACTTCTCTACATCTCCCTATGATTCGATTAACTCCCAAATTTTTAGAGAGGAAACTAAAATGTATCCAGTGCCTACTGTGTACTTCCGTGTATGGTTGACCCTTGAACACAGGGGCTAGGGCACCGACCCTTCCTTGTGCAGCCAAAAATTACATATAACTTCTGGCTTCTCCAAAACTTTACTAATAGCCTACTGTTGACTGGGCGCCCAAGAACGCAGAGTTGATTAATACACAGTCTGTAGTCATGTGTACTATATACTGTACTCTGACAATACAGTAAGCTCCGGAAAAGAAAAAAATCATAAGGAAGAGAAAATAAATTTAAAAGTACCGTACCGTATTTATTGTAGAAAAATCCACATATTAGTGGGCCTTTAATTTGTTAAGAGGAAAATTTCTTTGTATTTAAAAAGATTAGTGTATAGGCAAAGGGAATTAAAAGGTATAAACTTCCAGGTACAAAATAAGTAAGTCCTGGGAATGAAAAGTTTTGATGAAAAACAAAACAAAACAAAACTGATGTCAACATAGTGACGTCAGTCCTCAGACACACGGACTATTTGGAAGCAATATTTAACATAGTCTGTCGGTAACAGGAAGATTGCAGATTCATCTCTTCATCTAACGGTAAGAATGATAGTTGGCTTCCACAGCTGGTGTTCCTGGGATGAGTGAGTCCCCACAGATAATCCCTGTGGGTCTAGTCCTCTCCCTGGGGTCTTCCTTGCACATCACGGAAGAGCAAACAACTGGAAAACCTGAAGTAGACCCCAAATCATTTGATCCTCAACACGGTATATAAAAGGATTAGGCCACTCTAGTAGTGGGCGAGTCACCACACAACACCCAGAGTGGGGTAGATGATGGACCCTCCATTATCCTATTTGGTTTTTCCCCAATAACTTCCAGAGAAGCATCCTAGAATCCTCTTTCCAGGAAAAAGAATATTAAAAAAGCACCAGCCACAAAGAGAAGCAAATTTGGCTCCTTGGTTATGGTAGGCTTTTACTGACAGGCCGATGGCCATTTTCGAGAAATCTCCTAGAGTTTCAAGGATGGAATGGAACCCAGACAGGGGAATCAAGTTACACTGAAAAGACATGGATTGGCCCAAAGACAAGACTTCAACTTGTGTAAAAAGCAACAATCACCAGGGAGTAGAAATTTGCCTCCCGATGGGACCACCATGAGCTTTCTGAGTCTGAGGAGATGGTCGAGGAGGGGGGAGTGGAGAAGAGCCAGACCAGGCCGGGAAGGTAGGTAGGCAGGGCCAAGGACGGGCTGCTGTGGCTCCCAGGGTTCCTGTGCTAGGACTTACTGTTTCTGCTTGACCCAAGACTTAAAGACCCCTCAATCCAGAGAACTCAAGGGTGGATGCTCTTGGTCTACACAGCAAAACAACACCGCCATCAAAGCAGAAGCAGTGCAGTTCTCTGAAAGGAGCCACATGGCTCCACTCGTGTCCTGTACTGTGACGACGGATTCCCCAGGGTCCGATATGTGACTCGGACGTTGACTTCTCTTGGACTAAGGGGGCCAACATTCTGATAGACATCATGACTTGGGAGCCTCTGACTTACCCACTAAAGGTTCACGAGAAGGTGCTGGCTTTTTTCCTACATTGTAAGGAGCTGCAGCCTTCGAGGCAGAGAAGAAAAATCCGACTAGAAAGGCCTACGACTGTGACTGCTACTGAATGCCTATGAAATCATGTTCATTTTCCAAACGCACGGAAGATGGTCCTGGAAACATACTAGGAGTAAATGCTATGAAGGATGGGGGCAGTGATGGTACAATAGCTTGGAAGAGACACAAACTGCGTAAAAACGAATTAAATAAACATGCAAAGAAAAATGTTCTTCAAACGAGTTTTGAACAAAATGCTAGGCTAGTGTGCTATAGGAAAGGGATGATGACCATGTTAACTTTATTAATAAAAAAATTTAGTAACGGGGGCACCTGGCTGGCTCAGTCGGTGGAGCGTCCGACTTGGTTTCGGCTCAGGTCATGAGATCGAGCCCCACGCCTGGCTCCGTGCTTGGCAGGGAGTCTGCTTGGCATTCTCGTTCTCCCATTCCCTGCTCATGCTCTCTCTCTCTCTCTCTCAAATAAATAAATCTTTAAAACAAATCAGTAACAAGCTAGAAAGTTTATCAAGGATCTGAGTCTATCTAGCAGCTCTGTGATTACAAAGAAAGCAACAGTTGACCTGAACAGGTTAAGGTTAAGCCACATGGAGCCAATGAGACCCTGTCGGGGGACATGACTGAGTGGCAGGTCCAGCGAGGGGACCACTCTGATGGCCTGCCTCCTTTTTTACAGGTGCATTTTTTTCCCTATTCATTTACCTCTTTGTCCTTTAATCTATATACCTTAGAATCATTCCAGGCAGGGCGCCTGGGGGGCTCAGTCAGTTAAGCCTCTTGGTTTCAGCTCAGGTCATGACCCCAGGGTCCTGGGATGGAGACCCTGTCGAGCTCCGCTCAGAATGGAGCCTGCTTGATATTCTCTCTCTCAAATAAACAATTTTGTTTTTTTTACATAACTATCTAAATAAAAAAAAATCTTAAAAAAAAAAAGTCATTCCAGGCACCAGATGTTACCTCAATTGATATTTGTTAACTGGGAAACTGAAGAGAGATCTTAGGACCCCGAAAAGTAGTCCACTTGAACCTGTCACGCTGGAGAAGAATTTCTCCCTAATCTATACTTACTTCTAGAGGTAGGCAAGGGGTGGGGATCACACCAAGGAGAAACTCCCTTCATCTCTGAAACCCCACATCCATCAGATACTCCCACCGTCTCTTCTCCCGCTGGCTCTCTACCTGGAAAGCTCACCTGCAGGCAAAGGGAGTTCCTGAACTTGAAATGCATGGCTTTCTTGATGAATGACCCCAAGTAAACCTCAAAGACCTCAACAGGAGGTCTCACCTGAGAATTCATCTAGAGTTTTCTATTGCCCGCATCAACTATTTTGCAGTTAATCATTACAAATGCAAAATAAGTACCTACTTACTAAAAAAAAAAAAATAATGAATGCTTATCTGTGTGATAAATAAAACTTCAAGATCTCTACAGATCAGTTGACATTTACTTATCTGAGAATATTAGCTTTATAAAATAAAATTAGGTAATCCAAAAAAAAACCTACCTCGGTAGTTTTATTAATCATGATTAATGAATCTTGTAATTACCTTGGCACTTCTCTCAACTAATGGACTGACAATCTTTTACAAAACCTATTTCTATTTCTACTCATACGGTGATAGTATTGCTCACTAAAATGCACACACACGTAGGCAGTGACTTCATAAAAATCACAGAGGAAAAGAGGACTGTATGAACTACCTTTCAATTTAGGAGAACGCTCTTTATGATGATATTCTCAGAGTGGTTTATAAAGGTGAGCAAAAAAGAAACTAGATGAACAGATACATTAAAATGCGTGTTATTTCCATCATATAATTCTTTTTGACAGTTTGCAAAATGTAACTTAAAAAAACCCCAAACAACCCTTTTTTCCACCTGTCAGGCTGTGGAGTAATGGAGAGACTCGGAACCTTCCAGGGCCTCAGCTTCCTCATTGTACAAAGTGTACAGAAGACCAGGCATATCCCCGAGAGTCTCGGGAAGCCTCGTCCATCAATAAAGTTTACCTCTTGTTCACATGCACTTACCATCTCTGAGCAAGACGCCCTACCCCATGGTGTACAGACCAGAACCTGGAAAGTGTTAAAATCACTGGAAATTTGTACTTGATTAGTTACCAACATAAGGTTAAGGGAAATCGATTTCAAAAACCATCGCAGAATCCTAAGGAAAAATCTCATACTGCAAGTCTCTTGATCTGTGGCTTAGTTTGTGGCCAAACACAGAAGCTCCTGGTTCCCCCGCTCCTTCCCCAGCTTCTCCTGAGGTGTGGCCAACACACGCACCCACCCCAGATCCCTGTGAGCTCTGGGTTCCTAAGAGTCTGGTTTTGGAGTTGACAGGAGTTGTAAAAGGGATGACAGACTCTCCTTCTGTCCCCACCTCTATGACCACAGAGTTTATGACCAGATGGCACCTTTGTCAGAGCAGTTGGGACACCCTTGCCCCAGGGCCACTGTGAAAGAACACTGACATTTTTTTTTTTTTTTTTTTTTTTTGAGCAGTGCCCTGTCTACAGGGAAAGCAGGATGTTTAGAAAGTTTTGCCCTTCATCCTTCTCTCCTTTTCCAGGCAACTCTGACTCACTATGAGGAAACTGGTACAGCAGGGTTCGATTAAGAGAATCACCAGCTGTTAGGAGGGGCTGTTACCTACTGCTGTGGACAAAACAGTATTCCAGAGCAAAAAAGGTGGGAAAAGGTCCAACAAGGACCACGGCTTAGATAGCAGAAGGTGCTGGGGCTGGAAAGTTTCCAAGAGAGGGTCTGAATCCATCTGCTTAATGCATCGAAGCAGAGCCAGCGGGACAGCCCGATACTGACCCCTGCGCCCCCCCACCCCCCGTCACTTTCCCTGCAGCTAACAAAATCGGCAAGACTATTATAATGAAATACAGAGGATGCAGAGAGGAAAGCTTGCCTCTACACGGGTTCTCCAGAAGATGAGAAAGTCATCCAAAAAGGAGGTAATTTGTTTCAAGCAAGTTGCTATTTCAACTACAAGGGTCTCATTCTGATCACATTTGCCGTTTTCAGGACCGCTTCCTAGCACATGCTGTCTGCTCCCTGTCACAATCAAAATCACTTTAAGACAAGTTCATGAGTCCTGCTTCTTGAGCTGGGTGAGATATACACGGGAATCAGTAGTAAACTTTGGAAAAGTCTGATGCCTGGGTCCCACCCTGAGATCCTGGTTTAGGTGTATGGGTGTGGTCTGGGAGGCAGGGTTTTAAAAAGCTACCCCGCTGATTCTACCATCCAGCAGTTTTGAACCACTGCTCTAAGCTCAACCCGGGTTGGCAATTCGGTCCAGAAGGTACTGCTGTTTATGCCAAAGCCCGCCTTCCCCTGCCAAATGTAAGCACAGTTATGGTGTGGCTAACAGTTATCAGTAAAATATGAATTGTGTTCAGATATCAAATTATTTTTAAAGGCAGACGGGCAAAGAGCGACAAGGAACAACGACCCTTTTGTGGAGGTAAGACAAGTTTTCAAGGCCACAACACTTCCTAACATATTACAGAAACCAGTTTTGCTGGTTTTTTATTATAGGACAAAGGGAATCACTGACCCAATCGCAGAATTTTGGATGTAAGATATTCTCGTCCAAAGCACTAGTGAGATATCTCTATGACTTCTGGAAAAACCCAGGGAAGTTTTCTACTTGAAGAACACCGCGGATGAAGAACAGACATCGTTGTTTGGTGAGGGCTGTTCTGTGTTTTCCTATCAAGAGGATAAGGACCCAAGCCCATCTACCAGGAGCACAGCACCACGGGGATGTAGGGCTCCACCAAGAGATGAAATGTAACTTGGAAGGCCGCAGGTCTCAAACTTGGGCCAGCTCAGAACCGTCTGGAAGGTTGGTTACGTGCAGAGTATCAAGATTACTCTGGTCTGTAGGTGGACGACAGGAGTGTGCCCTCCTGACAAGTCCCCCCATAACGCCGAGCCTGCCGGTCTGGGAGCCACCTTCGAGAACCCTTGTTTTAAGGGCTCACGAGCCACATGTTTCTTGAGCAGTATCAAGAAATGTTTCTGCCCTGCTTCAGGCTTTGTGATAGACACAAATTACTTTGAGTGAAATGACACATTGTCTTAGGTTAAATCCTGAGACACCAGGAGGCAAAACTGTATCATTTCCCTAGAGCAGATGGGTTCGGTTAACATCATTCATTCGCTTGTGACTAAACATCACTTTGGAGGAGAAAGTGGAAGAATTGTCTTAATTATCTTAAGAAAGGGACCTAAACATTCTCCCCCAAATATGTTCATGCATGGTTTATTTCACAGGGCAGTGGGGGCTCTTTTTCATTGATAAAAATGTTTATTTTATAAAGTGGCATTTAAGGGGGAGGCAAACGTGGGCTTTTTAACTCAGAGATTGGAGCAACTGAGATAACTGGACAAAAAAAAATAATGTTGAACCCATACTTTATAGAACAGGGCATAAACCTCAAATGGTGCAAATATTTAAATGTAAAAAAATACCCACAGAAATTCTGCAAAAAAAAAAAGGGGGGGTCAACTTCTATAAGCGTGTGTGGAAGGGGCAGAGTGGAGAGTACTTTCTAAGGGACTCCGAGTCTGGGAGCCGTAAAAGAAAAAAAAAATGCAGAAACTCTGCTCATGAAAATCACTGTATGGGACATATAAAACCTCAACGACTAAGAAAACTAAAGAACAATATTTGGGGATCGTATCAGGGACTTAAAGCTAATTAGCGTCCCTATTATAGAAAGAGCCCTACAGATCAATTAAAAAAAAAAATCAACAGACCAACAGAAGGCTAAGTACAGGGACATGTAGTTCACACACACAAATACCAGTGGCCCTTACACATAACCAATGTCCAGCCTCACACTTTAAAGGAAGCATACGCATTCAGACCGTATCAATGATCTATTTTGCATATCAGATTGCCCAAAAACCAAAAGGGGAATGACCCCCTCTGTTGGTGAAGCTCTCCTGAGTTGTTGGTAGGAATGCAGAATGATCTGGGAAGGGGGATCAACACCACCCCAGAGTCCCACGCACACATCCTCTGGCCAGAATTCCGAAACCCTCGCAGTCAATGGCCACCCAGATACACCTGCTCTGTAGGAACGGGCAGATGGACCGCTTTGTTAGGAACAGCCGAAGGCTGACAGAATCCGAGAGTCGGCTCACAGGAGACTGACTTGGTAACTACGGTGCAGCCATACAATGGCAGATAAAAAATACCAGGCAGTTCTGCATAGTCTAGAAGGCTCCTGAGAGCGCACACTAGATGTAAGAGGGAGGCAGAGAAGAACGTATAGTTATCTTTTTCTAAGAGAGAAAGTAAGAAATATTTAATTTTTTGAATTTGCAGAAACAGTGGATGAATTCACAATAAAGTAAGGGGAATGATGACCTGTAAAAGGCACAGGAGGAAAGCTTCGGGGGAGGTGGGGCATGGGCTTGAGAGCAGGATTTTCCAGCACACTTTCTTAGCAAGTTCCTTTGTAACAGCTATCGAAATTGAACTGTTAGCAATTTCATCAATGAGAAAATGGTATATCTGAACATTTTTTTCTATACATGCTTTCAGCACAATTCAAAGCCACACACACACACACACACACGCACGCACCCACGTCCCTAAGTACTTAGTAAATACCAGTCAAGTGATAGGGCTTGGCCAAAGTTACTGACCTCCAGGAGGCCAGACATCCATGGCAAAGTCCACTCTGCATACAAGAGCTTTCCCGGACAGCATTTACGAGGGCCTCTGAAGATGAAAGAAGCCAGGCTTTTCATTTTACTGGATCGTTCAATTTCTATAAATACTCTCTTCCAATTAAGCCAATGAATTTACATTTCTTTGGAGCCTATGCTTTTAAGTGAAGCTCAGATATTGGCCCTAGAATGCATCTCACTTTGCGGTTACTTTCCACCCCCACCTTTGTTTTAATAAATAAGCCATCAACATCAGCGCCTGATTATAGACTTCAGGAACATAAAATTCCCCAGATCAGACAAGAAATATGATCTGCCCTTCCCCCACCTCCCCTGCCGTCTCTTACCTAACTCAGAGTGAGGAAACACCTTCGGACACCCGTACGAAGTACAGCACGAGGAGTGTACAAATGTCACGGTAACCGAGGGTTGTGGATACCACCTCTGTGTTTCCCAGGGAAGATGCGCGCTTTTACGTACTCCCTAAAACATCCTATTGTCCTGTCATTCCCTATATTTAGGCTGTTATATATAAAATACATAAAATTTTAATATAAGCCTTATATAAATGTTATATAAAAATTTAATATAAATCTTATATAAATGTTATGTAAAAATTTTTAAAAATAAAGACAAACACATTTAACTCACTCTGGGCACACGCCAAGGCTCCGGAGTTACAATTCTAGGACTGTCTGTCCTATCATCAATGAAGGAAAACAAGTCTGCTGACCTCCCCAGGACTGACGACTCCCAATGCCAGGAATTTCCATAAGCATGTATGCCAGGGGGCCGGGAACATGCTGGTCCCGCGAGCGCTCCTTGGAGACCTGATTATCATTCCTCTGGAGATGTTTCTAGGCTAATGCATGGAGAGCACCCCTGACAACCGGCCAAAAAAGCCCACTGCACAAACTAGCTCTTCGGCCTCCCTTGTGCCGCATCTGATGTTACCGCCTGTGATCCCCCCAGAAAAAGAGAATGGGCTTGGACATGGGAAAAGCTTTCCCTGTCCACCTCGGGACTGACACTTGAGTAAAATCCTATCTGTTGTGTCACCAGGAAGTGGAAAGTGGAAGTGGAAAGGAGTTTTCTAGTCCTCACTCGGTGTGTGACCCTGGGCAAGTCACTTCCCCTCTCTGGAGGGGCCACCGTTTGAGCTTTCCCAAAAGGCAGGGGTGGCACCTGAGGTCTCAGGAAGCTCTTTCCCAGCCACACGAACAGAGAGCGGAACTTTAGGTGGCTTAATTCTGCTAGCATCCTCCGTCACTTGAAATCCCCAGTTACTGGAAGAATAAATTCTGTCAGCGACTGTGGGTTCTTCTGCTGGTGACTGTTTGCGATGAATGGGTGTGTGGTCACCCAAAGTGTGCATAAAGTGACTTCAGAGCCTAATCCTTTAGATTTCTGGCTCCTGATTATACAGCAGTCTCCATACAAGATGACATAATATAAAAATAAATTCTCTACTTCATCCCGTCCCCTATCCTGGGAGACTGGATCAGTGAAAATCACAGACATTCTAGGGGAAAAAAACCCCAACTCCCTGAAGATTGCTGTGGTTCTCCATCTGGTGTAAGGGCAAATTGCCTCCACGACCTGTTCACGTTTGGAAACCCAACAGACAAAGCAGTAGCTTGGAGTTAGGATTACATTTCTGGGCTGGGGGTGGGTTGTCAGAGACAAAGCAAAATGGCAAGACTTATTGGTTCTGCCTGTGTGTGTGTGTGTGTGTGTGTGTGTGTGTGTTTCTCTCTCTCTCTTGCTCCCATACATACACAATAATGCAATGTTGCTTGGCTCATTTGTCCCTTGGGCAAGAAACCTCACAAGAGAGGCGATGCCCTGCCCCCACGTCTGCAGACCACCAGGCATTGCGAGGAGCTACTCCCCTTCAAAATGACGTTAAACAGGGCAACAGGGAGGTTCCTCTGTCCTCTCTGCTCTGTGGGCCTACCTCTTT
Source organism: Lontra canadensis (assembly GCF_010015895.1). NCBI lineage: Eukaryota > Metazoa > Chordata > Mammalia > Carnivora > Mustelidae > Lontra > Lontra canadensis. The sequence continues at coordinate 18,866,024 of NW_022631015.1, read as the reverse complement.
TGGCCGATAAGAAGACACAAGCTAATACATAAATCTAACTTATTACACTGCCTCCTGATATTACCCAAGGAAGACAGTTTAGAAAGCAGTCATCTTTGGGTCCAAGGTGGCTGCATTTCTTTATAAAGATGCAGTATAACAGAGACATTATAGGAAACTGCTTTTTCGTGATTATTTATCTGCTTTCACTTTCCAGTTTCCCTCTAACCGCATGTGTTGTCTATCCCATCAAAAATACTACAGAGCGTGGATTACCAATGTCACTTTCCATTTCCTCGTCCAGAAATGGACATTTTCCATTGGGGCTCAGCAAGGATTCTGACCCTCGGTGCTGCCCATGGAGGTGTCCCGTATGCCCTCCTCTCCCCGTGCCTTCAAGTAGAGTCCCTGCCCTTTTGGCAAAATGATCACAGGTGGTACGTGCTGAGCCTCTGTTGAGAGGGAGATCGCTGTGTTAGACACTGTTCTTACATTGTCCCCCACCTTCCAAGTCACAGATGAGGAACCCAAGCGTCAGCTGCAAAGTGGCAAAGTGCAGACTCGAACCCGTTGTTCCCAAGACTTAGAATAAAGTGTTGAATGGTTAAGGAAAACATGTTTTCTCTGCGTCGTGTTTTTTTTGTTTGTCTGACATAAACTTTCATATTTTCTAAGGCTCTTGCTTCTGGGTGGGGATGTGGGGAACAAGCCACGATGAGCGATGGGGTCAGCACGCAAGCCGCCTGCCCCCATCGGGTCTGGGCACCGCTGCAGGAAGGAGCTCACAACCGAGGGAAGACAGAGGAACAGGGCCACAACCTGACCTCAGGTGGAGGCGGAGGGCCCCCCCCAGGGACTGTGCTGGATGCTACATGTTCTCTCGTGAAGGAACTCAGAAACGGGCAAGCCTCTCATCTGTCCAAGGTGTCCACTGTGCAGCTCTGTTGAAAACAATGGACACCTCGAGGATTTGAGTGAGCTTGTCTCACAAAGACTGAACTTGGTATGAATCATGAGTAGCTAGTATTGCAAATCTCCTTACCTAAAAGCACTGTATTGAATCATAAATACGTGGAAGGGACCTACAACGTTGGAGATCCCACGGGCATGCGAATGTGTAGCTTTTAGCTCTAGAAAGCTTACGATCTAGTGGGGACAGTTTTCTATCATTTTAGTTTTGTTTTGTTTTGTTTTTTTTTTTTAAAGATTTCATTTATTTGAGAGAGAGAGAGCAAGCAGGAGTCGGGGCGGGGAAGGGATAGAGGGAGAAAGAAGCAGGCTCTCCACCGAGCAGGGAACCCGACTCAGGGCTCGATCCCAGTATCCGGGATCACGACCTGAGCTGAAGGCAGAGGCTTAACCCACTGAGCCACCCAGGCGCCCCATTATTTTAAAAGCTTAACAAGGATAAAGTAGCAATAGGAAATTGAAGTAAAATAAATAAAATAAAATAACTAATTTTTAGCTGGATGGAAGACATACACTATTGGAGGACACAGTTAATTGTTATTAACAACTAATTTCCATAGGCGATCAAGCTACCGGAATTCCCACGGGCTGAGACAGGATCTGGAGTGCCACGGTTTCCAAGCAATGATCAATAACCACGCTGGGGATTTCAGAGGCACAAAGTGCATGTTCTGTGTGGAGCTGAAGGTCTGGGCCAGCCCTGAGTTAGGGTGCAGGGTAACCACATCCACATGCGACCCAGTAACTCCAGGAAGAGAGGAAGAACGAGCACAGGGACGTGCAGACATCTCTGTCCCTACGCGGGTCCCCCCTCCCCTTGTGTGGAGCTCCGAGGCTGTCCAGGCTCCCCCGCCCCTCCACACTGCACCCCCATGGGAATTCTTGGGCAGGTCCCAAGTTCCTCGTTGACCGGTTTCCTTCTCTGCCCAGAGAAGAGAATGGTGCTCATGAGTCACCTCCTTCCCACCGATGTTTCAAAGCTTAAATAAAAAGCAGATTGAGGTTTCTAATAAAAATGATTAATCGAGAAACCGAAATGCTTACTAAAGGTTCTCCCTACGTTGGTCAGCGAGAACGCTCGCGACCAGATGTAAATATGCAGGTACACAAACACATGCATAATTGAAGGTGTTACAACTTTTCAAATAATTCTACGCTCTGCTTGATGTAGTGTTACTACATAATGATAAAAAGGCATAAAGCGCTGAATATTAGAGAAACTCCAGTAATTCCAAACTTCGCTTTAAGAAATAAAGAAACAAAGAGCACAGAAGTTTCCAAGATAATGGGTAAAATAATATCTGACACACGAGGAGCCTTTCCTTTGGTAAGCAGCACAAGATAAATTTTTCATTTAGATGAACCAGCAGCTATTAAGAAGCTGGTTACCAGGATAATGAAAAGACTCACGGGCAGATCGCTTCTGGAGGAGGCGGGGGGAGCACACGTCAGGCCGGCTCCCTTTACAAGTGAGGAGTGCAAAGAGCATCCCCACTGAACCTCACAGCCACAGGCAGCCTTCCGGCACCCCAGGAACAGGACATCATATTCAACCAGTAAAAGACAGAACAGGAATGACCCCTTCCCCCAACCAAAGCCCACCCGCCAGTGAGCAAAAGCAGTCACTCCTGGGAGACCCTGTGACGAATGAGGCCCGGCGAGCCCACGGGTTAGGCGAGAGCCAGAGGGGGGTCTACACAAGGGTCTCCCCCTCGTGCACCTGCTGCTGGGGATGGGAAATGGGGTAGGCCTGTGAGGGACAGTGGGGAGGCTCCTCAAATCCTGAAACGGTTAAACACAGACATAGCCGACGGTCCAACAATCTCACTTCTGGGATTATACGCGAAGGAACTGAAAGCAGAGACTCAACCAGATACTTCGATGCCAATGCTCACAGCGACCCAGCGGTGGAAATGACCCTTCGAGAGAAGCACGGATGAACAAGGAGGGTATATACACACCACGGAATGGCATTCGGCCCTTAGAAAAGAACCCAATTCTGACACATGGTACGACACGGACTAACCTCGAAGATGCCAAGTGAAATAAGACAGACACAAAAGGACAAATAATTCTGACTCCCCTTAGACAAATATTCTGGAGTAATCGGGTTGCTCGACAGTGAGCGGGACGGAGCTTGCTGGGGACTGGGAGGAGCGTGGAGTGACCGTTCATGGAGTGCTGCAGGGGGTCGGGGAGGGATGGTGGGGAAAAATCTAAACATGGACACTGGGGGTAGCTGCACAACATTACAAATGTACTTAATGTCACCGAGTTATACATCTAAAAATGAGAAGTTACCACAATAAAACAAACCAAACAAGGATTCCCGAGGGATGTCCTCACCCCTGCCTGCCCACACTGGATCGCAGGGTCTTCCCACCCCTGCCTCCAACCACCCTCCTTCTCCTTCCCCAACACGAATCCCGGCACAAGTAGCTCCAGTGAATCTGGGAGCCAGCGTTTCAGCAGGAGGCCTGGGATCCTCGCTCCTGTGTTCCCCTGGTGGCCCCAGCCTGTGACCTCCCCTTCCAAAGGAAACTAAGTCATTCCTGAATGAGTTTTCACACAGACGGTAACTACCAACACTTAAGATTATTTTGGAAAGAAAACTTCAGTTTCTCCAGAAGGTTCCAGAGAACAGAGCAAATCCCAAGTAGGAAAAGTGGGATTTTTCTACTGGTATCATTGACTTCCTTCCAAGAAGCCAGGGAGACAGAAAAGGGGCCAAGCCTCCCATGAGCCCTGAGGGAATCGTCCACTCTCCCCAGCTCGGAGGCCACACCTCCTCCTGTCTTCTTGGGACAGACGGCTATGCTTCGCCAGCTCTCACTGCCTTGATCGCAAGTAGGCAGGGGCCGAGGTAAAAATTCATGGCAGCCATTTTCTTCCACTGAGGAATTCTGGGAAAATGTCCAATGGAAGATACTAAGTTATTATCATCTTTTTGGGTAACCCACAGACATAATTCTGATTTCTTTGGTAGTAAGAGTCCTATCACAAAATACGGCCTGGGTAAGGATTTGCGGGATAAAGTCAGTGAGAAAACGACTCCCTTCAACAAAATGTAATGAGGCCTGCAGCGTCGTAACATGGATAAATTGGAGGGGGTTCAAGGAGGTGCAGTGAAGGGTCAGGAGACAAGATTCAGGGTAGCGTGTGCCCCAGCGAGGCTGAAGAATGGACAGCCCAAACTCAAGCACACCGAAGAAAAAGTATGAGGTGGTCAGAAGTTTAAACCTCTCCATTATGCATGCTTAAGTAAGACATGCTTGTGAGGTGAGTGAAATGTGTACTCTCTCTCTCTCTCTCTCTCTTTTGTGTGTGTGTGTGTGTTTGTTTTTCCTTTTTCTTTTTTTGAAAAGGAAACATGAGGTGGAGGGGATGGTTGCGGAGGCCCACGTCACCGCATTTGCAATCAGTTGTGGGTCTATGGAAGGAATGGCGGTATTCAAGTCAGATGCGCCAGAGAAATGGGCGAATAAATCAAGACAGAAAGACGCAAACAAAAAGGACCATCAGAGCAAGCCTGTTCCTCCTCCCCCATGGGCAGCCTGCTTCGTCCACCCATGCTCAGAGGTGGTCTCTCCATTCTAGAACTCGGTTCCAGAATCACAGCCAGTTTGCATTCTGTTCCACACTGGCAAAGTAGTGGAACTTATTTATAATTTAATTCCCCCGATGGTTCTAAAAACAAGGGAAGAAATATTTCCAAACAAAAATCATTATTTATACAGCTGGAGTCTCCATTTAGTGAGGAAAATTAGTAAAAAAATGTTTGGTCAGAATTTGAGATAAGTTTTGAATGTTTCACAGACCCTCCTCCCATCAACTTCCAAACCTCCTTCAGTCTATTTACGTCTTCCCCCAAGTCAACAAGGGAAGCCCCCAATCAACTAAATTAATGGCTGCTCATCTGGGTAGCTCCTCTGGCAAGGGATGGAGGACTTCTGAATCAGCAGCAAAAATAGCTCCATTAAAATACCATCCTGATATGTAAGTTCGTTTTTGTTTGAAAATGGAAACAAGCAACGTGCTTGCATGAGGAAATAGAAGACAATTAGTCAGGCCGGGGTCTGAGAGCAGAGGGCGGAGGAGACAGTTGGCAATTATCTGGCTAACTTAACCAGATGATCCATGCCTAAAAATTCACTCTGGTGCCCAAATTGCCCAGACTGGCTATATTCATAGAAGAACTGAAGAGTATAATTACCAAATCTCCCTCCAATCTGTGCTGTCAAGGCTGTGCCGAGGTGGGTTATTCCCAGGTGATGAGTGTATCACATACTGTCCTGAATCCTCCCTTTCCCGCACTGCGGAACATGCTTGGGTTTTCAGTGTTGAGCCTGAACATTTGCTCAAGTGTCTCATGGCCTTGTAGGATTCAGTTATCCTACATATTGAAAAAAATATCAAAAATTTCCAATAGGCCAAGGGATTGACAAATTACACTGGAGGTAATGCTTTAAAAGTATACATGTGGAGACAAAGTTTGGACGAGGAGAGGGAGATGCTCTAACGCCTCGCAGGAATTCGAAAGGAAAAAAAAAATACCAAGAGTAAAAATAGGGAAAGAATTTGCAAGATTATGCAAATGAGAGTTAGCCCAAATTTGAAAATGTGCCTTTTAGCTTATCACCGAAGTGTGAGACAACTCTCACACTCCGGTAGCACTTTGTGTCTTTTTTTTTCTTTAAACCAGGCCCTCCACCATTAATCCTCACCACTGTGAGGGGGAATGGTGTTATTCCCATTTTATGGATTAAGAAAACAGGGCCCTCGGATTTGCTGATGCAGAGCTAATGTCGAGGCTGAAACTTGAACCCAAGTCTTCAGGGTCCAAGTTGAGTGCCCTTTCCGTCGTGCCGTGCTAAGGGCTCAAGTTCACGCAAATGAAAACGATCAGGTTACCCGGTCAAATCTGTGGTGTTTGCCATCCCGGAGAATCTTAGAGTCAACACAACACTAGAGAAATCGTATAAGCAGGCCTGGCTCGAGAACACAGAACACAGACTGTAAGGGAAGGTGGGCTCACGAGGGTGGCTCCCCACTAGCTCGGTCTGCACCTGGACTTGGTTTCCTAATCAGTAAAGAAACGACCAACTAGAGAACCCCCAAGTCCTCTCAACATCAAGCTGATGAGAACGTTAACTGGCTTCAGTTTTTTTCTGTTCCCACCTACCCAGAATTTGGTGTCAACCAACGTTCTAGCTCCTTCTGGACTAATACACGTGTGTCCAGGTCAACGGCTCCCGACCCACCTTGACTACATGAAAGCAGGGTTCCAAAATGCATTTGACCAACTTTTGCCCAACATGAGACATAAACACTGTACAAGCACTACAGAACAAACACGCTTAGAATTATTCAGTGTTTTCTGTATGTGACTACGTTCGCCACGCCTCCACGCTTGATTTGTGCCGGCCAAGTTCAATCAATACTGTTCGGGTAGATCTAGGGAAGCGGAAGCCCTTATGAGACCAGTCTTCCCTAGAGACAAACACGACTCCTTCTCACTCAACGCCGTTTCCATTGCTGATAAATTCGACCCAAAAGCACCAGTCACCTGTAATGGGCAACAGCATGTTTTACTTTCCCTAGAAGCCGGGTCCAGCCAGGAGACTCCTGTTTCCCAGGAGCTCATCCCACCTGGGAATATAGACTTCTGTTATTTTCAAAAAGTACAGAAGATGTTCCCACTCCCTAAATGGTCTTAATTGTTGTATTTGCTTTTAAGTCTGTATTTGAGCTTTGCTTGAATTCAAGGGCTTAAAGGGTGGGCAGTGTGCTCTCCTCACCTTTACGCTTTCTCCCTTCTGCCTGGTACTTTTGTGTGTGGCGGGGGAAGGGCTACTCCCATCGTAGGAAAGCATCTCATGCACGGATAAAGAGGAAGAGATAGGACCTCCATTTAACCATAATAGGAAAAATTCAAACACTCCTTTTCTGTGAAGACGATTCTCCAACATACAATCTTTGTTTGGTAAAGTGCTCTTTTTCCGCAGGGGAGGCTGAGAGGCACAAGTGAAAGAACTCTAGTAATTGCTGTTACTGGGGTATCTAGGTGGCTCAGTGGGTTAAAGCCTCTGCCTTCAGCTCAGGTCATGATCCTAGGGTCCTGGGATAGAGCCCCACATCGGGCTCTCTGCTCAGCGGGGAGCCTGCTTCCCTCTCCCTCTCTGCCTGCCTCTCTGCCTACTTGTGATCTCTCTCCGTCAAATAAATAAATAAAATCTTTTTTAAAAAAATTGCTGTTACTATTATTGCTCTATAATAACAAAAGGAGCCCATGATTCTTACCTCCGGTCTCCCTTGAATTACAGTATTTGGTAATTCAGTGAGTGTTAGGGATGTTCATTGCCCCCCCCCCTTTTTTTATGTTAGCAAATGGGCTTGGTGAAGTTCTTTCTTGATTACACTTGATTACACTCAAGTGGTCTGGGCTCACCATCCCTTCGAAGGCCAAGCAATACCCACGTTACCACCTACTGGGGTCTCACTGTTAATTTTATACATGACTTAGGCAAGTTATAATTGACCCAGGTCTCAAGTTCTTTCTCTGTAAAAATGGGGCTACTCCACTAAACTACTTCAAAGTGGGAAATAAAATAAAATAAAATAAAAATGACCACGAAATACTCTGAACTGGTCCATCCCGACCTCACCTATCCGAGGCCACACCCAATTGCACACCTGTGCTGTGCAGAACAGAATGTGTCCACTGATTTGGCCCTCGTGCCATTTTCTTGAACCTGCCCCTTCATCGCCTAAACGTTACGCCTCATGCCAGCCCCCCTTCCGATTCCCCGCCCCTCTTCACCTGCTGTGCTCTGGTTATATGCACGTGCCTTTGCTGATTTCGAAGACCCACTGCTCAGTGGGTCGGTCACTCCTACCAAAGCTGACCACGAGCATCATCAAACTTGTGGCCGTGAATGGGGTGTTTGGACAAGAAAGGCATGATCGGCTCCCTGACCCGCTTCTGGTCTTAAAGAAGTGGAGCTCCAAGGTCCCAGAACTAATCAACTCCCTAAAGGCATTCTGGAAGAAACCCAGGTCTCTCGACAGACTTCCCAGTGAAACAGCAAGCAGCACGCTTTGGGTAATGCTGAAAAACCCACCGCCGCATGCAGATGCTTCCAGCGGTTTCAGGGGCACGCGAGTGAGGCTGATACATGACTCGTGCATTTTCTCCCGACACCCTGATATCACAGTATAAACGGTATCTCATTACACCACACATCACAGTGTCTTCAGGTTCAGAGACTCTTAGATCTCAGTGACCAATCCACCTCCTAATTACATGGATCACAAACCAACGGACCCGTTGGAGGTTTGCCTGCTGCTTTGTGCCTGGCTCACCAGAATCCAAACCTTCCGACTCCCACTACTGTGCTCCTTTCTTTAAACCACAACAGGGACTGGCTCATGGTTATTTTCCTTTAATAAATTCTGGCCACAAGTGAATTGAGGCTGTTTTTAATTACGGTCTTCACCAAGAGATGGTTTGGAAAGCTCTGTCCCTCCCACAAAGCAGGGCAGGCCTGTTCTGACCAGCTGTCCCCCGATTTTCCTGCTCGTCACTAAGGCTTGTGATACCCTCGTACGGTCCTGACAAGGCGGGTGCCTCTTGTGACCACACTATGAAAAAAAGAATCTTGCACAGAAAGTCCATCTCAAAAGTTTCAAAAGAACGGGGGTGGGGAAACAGGTAGAGAAAAGGAAGAGGAGGAGGAGATTCTAGAGGAATCAATAAGCCTAGAGCAGGGGTGGGATGTTTTCTCATAGGAATCCTCACTAATACAATGTAAGCCAAGGTGATAGGACCTCCCTATTTTTGCATAATTCCACCAGGGCTCCTGACCTTTTTTTGGTGGCATGGACTCCTCTGGCATTCTGGTGAAGCCTATACACCCCTTCACAGACTAATGTTTTCATAGACCTAAAACGAAGCACACAGGATTGCAAGGGAAAACACTCTGTACTGAAACATAGCTATTCAAAATATTAAAAAGCAATTCATGATACAGTCATCTATGTACTTTTTATTAATGCAATAAATAAAAAGATTCAGTAGCAGGTTTAAAAAGAACTGTAATTTTTTTTTTTTAAAGTAGGCTCCACACCCAACCTGGGGTTTGAACTTGTGACCCTGAGATCAAGAGTCACTCACTTCTCTGACTGAGCCAGCCAGGCGCCCCCAAATTACTGTAATTTTGCAATGGTGATGAGTGTGCACAGAGTACACAGTATTTCGAGGTTATCTGCCAATAAGTGATAGCGAAACGTGATACGGAGAGATCTGTGATTTCTGCGGGTGGTCAAGACACAGGCCAGTCTTGATTTGGAGGAAATGCAACATTTCAGTTGGAGGGTCGTAATAGAAAGAAGCAAGATCTAGAATCCAATTTGGAGACCCAGGTGAAGGACCCCACACTGGACAAGGGTCCCCATGAGGTCTTACTCACCTACGATTCCTGAGATCTAATGAGCAGGAGACACGGCACAAAGTAGACACTCAGTGAATGTTGGGACCCAGTCAGTAGATAAGTCTGACTTATCTGCTGGGTGACGTTCCAAACTCCAGACCTCAGCTGGTGCACCAACGGCCAGCCAACTTCAACCTCTCCGTTCCTTTAGCAAATACACACGGAGCAGCCAGTAAGGGTCAGGCAGTGTTCTAGGCACTGGGTGGATGCGAGATCCAAACTTCAGACAGGGATTCATGTTCGGAAAATAAAACACGCCAAGAGGATAAAGTGTGATGGGCGGGGGAGAGGCATCTTAGACTGGATGGTGGCAGGGGCCTTTCTGAGGTGTCAGCAGAGTCTGTGACGACCAGGAGCCAAGGTCGCATGGGAAGTGGGGCAAGGCCATTCCAGGAGGAAGGAACGCAAGCGCAAAGACTGTGAGGCAGGAAGAAACTAGGCGCAGGCCCTTCCTACCTCGGAACTTGCCCTCTGAAGGGCTGCTCTCCTCTCTGGCCCTGGGTTCCCAGCAGCACAATAGGGCCCAGTCCATCCTCCTCCACGGGTTCTGTGCTCTGGGCCCCTCACTCAAATACAGAAAAAGTTCCCTGTTCCTCAATATGGCTAACCATACCACACCCTGTTTAACATTTCCCCTGACTCCCCTCCCTCACACAAACCCTCTGGCTTCTTCCAAGACCCTGGAAAGGAGGCGGTGTTTTGGGACCCTTCCCTTCTTCCCTTCATTGCTCACATTTTCACAAACTCCAGGCCACACTGACCTCTCACATCAAAGGGTTTCAGGGCAGAGGTTCCATAAACCACCTCATTCAACCATACATCTAATAATCTGACCATCCCTTCAGTGACAGGAAACTGAATCCCCCTGACGTGGCCCATCTGCCCTAAACTTCTAAGTTCACGATCTGTATCGTAGTTGGTCTCAAACGAACTTCACACTGTTCCCTTCTGACCTATGACTAAGGGTCTTGTCTTCTTATTTAGCCTTTTGGCTCCTTCCGGCTAGCAGCACCCTTGCCCTGCCTTCTTCTCCAGAATGTATGGAGACGGGCTGAGGGTGAATTGAAAGGAAGATAGCCAGCTAATGTAATTATTCCCCTCCAAGCTCACAGACCCACCTCTCCAAAGCCCTACAAGCCAGGAAAGTTTTGTGGAAACAGCCACAAACTTGAGAGCCACTATGACAGGGTAGCCTATATTCTAGATTGCGGTTTTTCTTCCTCACAGGTGTTACCGGCTCAATTTGTTCCCACCTCAAAATTCGTATGTTGAAGCCCTTAACCCCCCAACACCTCATGATAGGACTGCGTTCAGAGACAGGCTCTTTAAAGAGGGGACAAAGTGGAAATGAGGGTGTCAGTGTGGACTCTAGGCCAAAGAGACGAGTGTCCTCGCACGTGCACAAGGGACCACGTGGAGAGGCAGCAAGAGGGGGACCATCTGCCAGCCAAGGAGAGCAGTCTTGAAGGAAACCAACCCTGTTGGCCTTGGTTAACCCAACCCTGATCGTGGACTTCCTGTGAACAATAAATTTGCCGTGTAAGCCAGCCGGTAGGTGGTATTCTGTTAGGACACCCCAGGTAAGCTCACGTGACAGGTGTCTGAATGTAGACGTTTCTGGAAACAGAGACCAAGACAAGGACTTGGGTGCAGGCAGTTCATTCAGAAGTGATCCCCAGGAAGCGGGAGTTGGGGCACAGGCAATGTGAGGCAGGGGTAGGACTTCAGGGCGTGTGAACCCAGTCATGGCTGTGGGTGACGGGGGCTTGACTCAGCGGTGGGCCCCCAGGAACTGTTCTGGAAGGCAGGGAGATTAACCCACTGGCTTCCTCCCATGCCCACAGGGTCAGGGTTACCTCCAGGGATGCTACCGCCCTCCACGTGGGGGTTGCCGTCTTTGCACCAGTGACCCTAGAGAAGCTCCTTGGGAGAAAGCAGAAAGTGACACTCAGCGGAGGGGAGAATCTGAGCCCGAAGGACGCTGGCTGACGTACTCAGATATGACTGAAACTAGAGGCAGGCCACTGCGAGGTGCTGTGGAACCAGAGGGAACGTGCAGTTATTTGACCGCAGCTGACACAGCAGAAACATCGTTAGGGCAGCTCGGGGCAGCGGGAACCTGGGATGGACCCACTTTGAGGCCACAGAGATGGGAAGACGCTGGCATCTGGAACAACAGCTTTCCTCCCATAAAGTTAAACTTGGATGTCGCCCCATAACGGAGAGAGGAGCTTGAGGGCTCCTTGCTCGGGCACACCGCCTTTCAGAAGACTCCTACAATTCTGTATTTTTCATGAGAATTCTTGTTGGGCTATTGGGCCATTTCCTAAAGCTAATCTAGTTCTCTTGTAATCAACCCATTCCCTTGGTTGCAATCAGCCTTTGAGCTCTAACAAGAATTCTGCCCACGATGAAGAGAACATGCTTAGAAAGTGTATGATCTCACTTAGGTTTTAGGTAATGCCTGGAAACCAAACCAGAAAAAGGATTCTCTCTCCCATCCAGGTTCCACCCCTGGACTCAAGTTCTTAGGTCAAATACAGGGCCCTTCCAGAACACGAGATATGAGATTTCTAACTGGTGGATTCGAGCCACCTTCGAAGACCAAGGAATGTGATCACAGAACAAACTTTTTAAAATTCCCTTCAGAAATTTCTTTCTTTCTTCTTGGCAAATTATTGCCTCAGGTTTATTATTGAACACTTTCATGAAGTCCAACATCCAAGATAAAGTTATGCGGGGAGATGCCAGACATGAGTGGTATTTCCTGGTGTTTTCCAGTCCCGAGTCCTATCTTTGGGGTTGCCAGATTTAGCAAATAAAAATGCAGAACCCTCAGCTGAATTATAGTTTCAGACAAACAACAAATAATTTTTAGTATACCTCAAACACTGCACAGGATATACTTACGTTAAAGGCATTTGTTGTTTATCTCAATTTCAAATTGAACTTGGCATCCATGTTTTCTATGGCAAGCCTACCAATCTTAATATTCCAGAATGGAAAATTAGCAAAATTAGAATTTTAAAGTAGAATTTCTATTTAAAATACGAACTTCCTGTTTTCACTTTGATAAAGCACAGCAGAATGTTCGAAGCATGAGTAGCTAGCACAGCCTGCTATTCTAACAGTCAGGATTCATTCTAGAACTGAGGGTTCACTCCAACAATTGGGTCGTTCAGTTTGAAAGAAATAAAAGTTTCAAAACACATTATGAAAGTTCCCTTAGAAATCAGCGTGTGTAAGAACAAGAAGCCATGTATTATTTGGATAAAAAAGAGTAACTGACAGTGTAAGAAGAACATTTTATTCATATAGCCTGCCACGGTTTACTTAGCGCTCGCAAAAATGAAAATATCAATGACGCTGCTGGGGGGAGGGCGGGCACACCAAAAAGAAAGCTGTTGCAAGAACTTCTGAGCAGATCTGAGAGCTTTCTATACCTCAAGCTAGAAGACAGAACTAAACCATTTCCTCTCCAGCTTCCTCTGCCCCTTACAGTTTGAAAGATGGTCCTAGATTTGTAGGATTCTGAAGATTTTTCATATGGAAAACCAATACACCTTAGAAAAGGAAAAGACTGAGGGGGTAAGCCTGCCTCCGGCTGGAAGAGAATCACCCCAGGGCATGGCTTCACAAACTTAGCACTAAGGATGTTTGGGCTCCTATAATTCTGTGTTCTGTGGGAGGGGGTTAACAGCCAATACCCACGAGATGCCAGTAGCATCCCCGCCTTCCCTCTGCTCAGTTACGACAACCAGACACGGGAGCAGACTTGTCCCCAGTTGAGAACCACTGGCCTCGGAGAACCTTTGGCGTCCTGGCTCTCCCCTGGCAATTGCGCCGTCCTGAGTTCCAGCAATTTTTAAAAATACCATTGCAGGACAGCTTAGAATAACACGAGTGAAAGACAGAGAGAGAGAACCACAACAGAATTTGCACCAAAGCCGCGCTGATCGAAATGGTTCTAAATATAAGTACGATCTAATTAAAATAAACAGGTCTATCTATCTAAAGACGCTTCTGGATGTCTGTATACACAGGGAGTCGTGTGCTCCCATGACGTTTTGGCCCGAGACCTGTTCTTGGCCTGTCTCTCCAACTTCCTAACCATACAGAGTAAGCACGAACCTTGCTGCTCACTTTCCACACCCCGGGCCTGCGTCCTCGTTCATTCTTTAATCTCTGCCCTGGTCATTAACTGTCCCATGTTACGGATGAAGGAACTGAGGGCCTTAAAAGGTGAAACCGTTTGCCCGAGCCCCCAAAACTTCTGAGATTAGACCAAAGTCTAATCCTATCTCAGCTTAGAGGGGAAAAGAAAGTCACTGGATGCCTCTGACCTTCATTCTGTTTCCTCACCTGGAACCTGGAAATGACATTTCTTAGTATTTGTCATAATCGTTGTAAGAGCTCAGAGGCCGTTTCCTGGGTCGTTGGAGGGAAGGGACCAAAGTCCTGGCAACTGGCAAGCAATGAGATTCAGCGATTTCTGGGCAAGTGTAACATTCACCCAGTCTTGTTGCATTAGCCTGGGGCCCATCTCAAAGGCCAGGAGAACCTCGCCCTGAGTATGAGATCTACTTAGACTTGAAAATGAACCAGTGCCACTCACTTTGAAAGAGCGCTATCAGGAATGCAAATGTAAATAGTAAACATCATAATTAACCCTTAGGACTTTGAAAAGAGGAGAGGTCAGAGACGCTGAGTCTGGAAGGGGAGGGGTGTGGCGAGTGGTGAGAGGGAGGCAACTCGCACTGTGGGGCTCCCCCCTTGCACAAGGTCTGAGTCACCTCCAGTGGGGCCCCAAATGCACAGCAGAAGACGAGTGGCCACCTGGGGCAGCGAAACCTCCCTGAGGCCCCCAAGAACCCAGGGGCCACAGTGGTGGGGTGGGTGCCTGTGGCTTGAGTGGACAAATCACACAAGGTCTAAGTAGAAGGAGGCTTTGAAGATGAGTCACATTTGACAAGGAACAGGAGCCTAGAGGTGTAAGGCTGACTGACCTTGTCCATTCAGCTGTGACCCCTGCCAGACACCAGGTCCCCCAAGTCTGAAGACACTGCAAACCCACTCTCCTTGGCGCACCTCCCCGCGACCCTGTAAGCCATCACCGCGCACTCTGGCCCGCCTCCAGCCCAAACAGAGTCACATTTGTCAGGTACCGATTTTGCAGTAGTTTCTGGACCAAATTACTGTTTTGAACCTTCTAAGAGAAAAAGGACCACATATAAAGTGTGTCGGTAACCCAGTCCAGGAAGCCGAAATAAAACATTTAATCTCTGGGTTACAAAGTCTCGTTAGGGTTAAGGAGTAGCTGTGGGAGCAAACCCTGGGAGGTTCTGGATTCCTTTTATATGGCCAGAGATGCAATTAGTCTGAGGTCAGTTCACCGTACCTGGGGGAGGCAGGCAGCCTTGGTGGCAAACGTCGCTCTACTTCATTACAGATGTGAACATGGCTAACACGCACCTTCTTTGGGACTTGTGTCTCTAAACCACTTTCAGACACAGGCAACCCCACTCCCCCCACGTGTCACAGCGGAGAAGGTACAGTTGGGTGGTCTGGGTGCCTGAAGACCACGGATCATCGGAAGAGAAAAAGGTCCCACCCACCGTTTCCTAAAGTCACATTTAGATTCTGGGTCTCATTTCAACAGATATCAGCACGGGTGGAACTACAGTTACAGTGAGCAGACAGATCAGTTGTCAAGAATGGAAAAATCCAGGATGCCAGGGCAGTTGTATTGGAAGAAGTGAGAAGACATTTGGAAGGCAACAAGGACGACCACTAAGGGAGCAGGCAGAGCTGAAGCTTAAAGCCCGGGAGGGACAGAACGCCCAGGTCAGCGGAGGTAAAGCCACAGTTATGAGTGGCAGCGGTCACCACCAACGCGACCCCGGCGGGCGCACCTGCAGCCACGCGTCCCAGCCCTAACTGCAGACAGAAGGAGCAAAGTCACACGGCAGGTGCTGAACAGATAATAAGATGATTATACATTTACCTCTCAGTCGTAAAGGAAACCTTGCCGACTTCCACAAAATTAAGACGGCCGTTATGCAGTGAAAAGGAGAATTCTTTGATGAGGTGCCTTCTGTTTCATAATATAAGATCGGGGAACGTGGACCGATCAGACGGAGAAATGAACGACCAAGGCACAATGATCTATTTTTACAAAGGCCTGTGAGATTTAATAGCGATTCCTCTTTCCTTACCACTGGTGACGGTTGAAGAAGAAAAAGTAAATTAAATGATTTAGGATATGAAAACAAACTTGACCCACCAACTGCCAATTTAATTACACGTACACGCGAAATTCACCGTGCACCTCATCATTTACATTCTCGGGTAGTATTTCAGCGCGGCTCGTCTGTTAGGTATTTTAAATGATAATTTCAGATGGACTCACTGTCACAGGCCTCTGGGTCCTTCTGACACACAGAATCGATATACTCCTACTAATAAATCAGGTTACTCTTCCAAGGCTCCCGGTGGGCGCTCAGCCGGACTTCTGTTTGGGAGGCCGATCCGAAGTTCTCCAAAGAAAATTACTTCCCTGATGTTCACCCTCAAGAACAGGAGGCACCCGAGAGAAATCGAATCAAGGGGCAGCCGCCTGCAAAGAAAGGCTCAGCCTGGCCGGGAGACTGATCTGGACGCGGAGGAAAAAATGCCCCAGTTTAAGTTCTCCTCTCCAGCCACGTGTTTCCAGATGCGCCAAGACCTTTGTTCCTCCCGCAGAGCTCACACGTGTTGCCTTTTCTTTGAAAAGGTAGTCACTGGCCGTTGGGGGCGGGGTGGGGGACGGGGAGTGTGACGAGCCGAGGGCCCTTCCCGCCAGAATGCCCTGGAATGTCCGGGCTGAGGGACACGGCGGTTCAACAACTCCAGGCCCAAGAAGCATGGAGCTAAGCCATTTCCCCCTCCTCTCATTTCTGTGTTACACCGGGGTCCCGTTGTCACCCATGTCCTGGATGGGAACACTACCCGGAGCGAGGCCGGATTTTTCATCCCTTGCTGCCCCACCGTGGGAGTGCTTGGGAGGGCTCTCGCTGGCTGGGACCAAGTGCTGAACCCCACCGAACCTCCCTGTGCTTGTCTACCGGTGAGGAAGGTTGCTCTGGCAGAAGCAGTGACACGCACAAGATGCTCAAGGCCACGGCTGGCACAGAAAACTATTCAATAAGGCGGACGATTGTTATTTTCTCGTTACCTGAAATTCATAGTAGATGGGGGCGCGGAGAGGCCTGGTGGTAAAACTACAACAAAGGATAATGTTGAAAACTGTAATTTTAATGAAAGGGAAAAAAAAGGTATAAGATGAGAGGGGGTGAGATTTTCCCTATTTATAGCAAAACATACCATAAAGCTACCGTATTTACACCAGTGTGCTCAAGGGAGCAGAGAAGGTCCAGAATCAGATCAATACGGATCCATGTGCGTATACACACACACACACACTTTTGTAGGATAAATGTGGTATTTCTTTCTTTTTTTTTTTTTTCTTAAGTAATCTTTACTCCCAGTGTGGGGCCTGAAGGCACAACCTGGAGATCAAGAGCTGCATGCTGTACTGACCGAGCCAGCCAGGTGCTCCAAAGTGACATTTCAAACTCATGAGGAAAGGCCGAGCCATCAACAAAGGGCACGAGTCTGACTGGCTGTCCGTTTCGGAAAAATATAAAGTCAGGTCTCTAATGTACACACACAACACGCCCCCTTCCAAGGAGGTTAAAGATCAAAATAACAAAAATTATGAAGTCGGGAGAAAAAAAATACAGAATATCGTTATCATTTAGGGATTGGGAAAGACTTCCCAAAACAAGCCACCAAACTCATAAACTGTTAAGATTATAGTTTTATATGTTTAAAAAAATGAGCAAAACTTTGCTGGAGAGAAATATTTCATAGGCAAAATTAATAGGAAAGTGACAAAAAGGGGAAACTATTTACTACACACACACACACACACATCTGAGAAAGCCCAGTATCTATAATGCATTAAAAACTCCAATAATTCCAAAGGAAAGTTATAAAGAGCCTTGTAAACAAGAAATGATAAAGGATTACACGAGGCAACTCACAGAAATACAAATCGGGTCACAGACGCTTCACTTTATCTGGAAAATGAGGACGATAATCCTACCAAATTCACAGGGACGCTGAAGCCAAAATTAGTAAATTCCCTGAAAAGTGCTTACAACCATCCCGGCACAGAAATACACTCCATAGGGGCATCTGGGTGGCTCAGTGGGTTAAGCCGCTGCCTTCTGCTCAGGTCATGATCTCAGGGTCCTGGGATCGAGTCCCGCATCGGGCTCTCTGCTCAGCAAGAAGCCTGCTTCCCTCTCTCTCTCTCTCTCTGCCTGACTCTCTGTCTACTTGTGATCTCTGTCTGTCAAATAAATAAATAAAATCTTTAAAAAAAAAAAAAAAAAGAAATACACTCCATAAACATCAGACGGTCGCAGTAACGGAAGTTGCCGAGGTGGAGGTAACTAGTATTCATTTAGAAAAAATAAATAAATAAATAAATAAATAAATAAATAAAAATCAGAGATCGCCAGTTAGCATCCCAGGCAAAACTGCAGAAAGACTAATGTTATACCCAATATTGGAAAGAGCACAGGAAAACAGGCATGCTCCGCACCTGCCCGGAAGAGACACACACTATGTACAAAAACACAGGAACAAGGACAGCTAAAACTGGCAAGAACAGAGAGCACAGTTGCACGGAAGGAACTCCATTCACTGGGCAAGAAGTGTGGCCCGGCAGGGAGTACTGGTGCGGGATTGGGTCTGCTGCCCCACTCGGCCGAGACTGCAAGCCCCAATTTGCACCCTCGTATAAAATATATATTTGCAAATGAACAAAAAAGGGACAGGCCAAGCTGTTATTGTGGTTACGTCCAGGAAGGGAAGCAGGACGAGGAGGGAGGACAGGGTATTTAAAGTTTAACCTCACGGACCATCTTTGATTTCTTTAAATAAGCAAGCATGTACTAAAAACAAGTATTTTCTTCAAACAAAGGAAAAAAGGCAACAAAGTCAGTGTTTCACAGCAGTCATCAGTGGACACCTGAGTAAAGGACAGGGTCCGTTAGGTTCCTTCAAGAGCTGGGCTCCAGAGAGGGGTTACCACAGCTGGACACGAACAGGATCATTCAACTTGAACCTGAGGTCTCTAATAACCTCGGGGTCAGGAATGCAAGGAACAGCGATGCCAGCAGCCGGCCGTTCCATGTCTCAGGGAGGACGAATGAGCTCCCATACTAACTGATCAGTCTTCACGAGTCTGGTTTGCACAGAGAGGTTTCCCGGGCAAGAGATCCGAAGTCCTGATCATGCCAAGCGGGGACCTACCCGGATTCCTACTGAGATCCCTTCTCGGAGGGGCAAAAGCAGCAGGAGACCGTCCTGACCTGAAAAGGACAGCCAATAAGCGGGCCATTTCAGCACCATCATTCTTGTATTACAGCAAAGGTAAAGCAAGACCCAAAAGAGCTCACGTCTGGGCAACTCGGACCCATCAGATGTGACAACGAACGTCTGGGCCCGTTTAAAAAATATTTGTGAAACTCAACAATGGTAGACAGCACGGCTAACTGCTTTTACCCCCCGAGGCGGGACAGGAGGGCCACGCCCGACCTGGTTTGGGAAGGATGGTAGCGGCGGAGTCATGCTAGACCTTCAGAAGCAGCAGACGTTGAAGGGCCACGCCTTGGCCACCCTCACAACACCGAGCAGCAGACATCGGACGTCAAGGGCTTCAGAAAAGCTAATCTTCACACTCTCGAGCAAAGCAGGAAGCAAGAAATGAGTAGCACCCGCCGTATTTTCTCGACCTCTGTAATGCCATCGACCGCAAATGGCAAGCTTTAAACTGTCAAACTTAGAACCGTCCCAGTCCCCAGAAGTTGTTTTGGCTGCAGGTGGATGGAAAGGGGGAGGAGTTGCCCACCAAAGGGCCAGGGAGACATTTTTAGAAAGAGAACCAACAAGACAAACCTGGGCCATAATCAAGCCACATGACCCTATGCAGGCATTTTCCAGACAGTCTGTTCTCAAAAGAAACTATCGTTCCCTCCCAAACACTCCTTTTAACATGGGTAGCAGGTGATTAGAATTTATAAACTGAACACAGGTTTATTTAGAAGCCGACCCTGGTTTGGGCTGGTGCAGAAGTAAAGAATCCCTCCTCATGAAGGGAAAAAAAAATCAGGTTAACATCTTTTTTATTTTCAAGTTTCTAAGTTTTATTTTATTTATATATATATATTTCTGTTTTATTGTATATATATATATACATGTATATATATATGTGTGTTTGTGTATCTATATATATTTTAACTAATCAAAATTTCTGATTCCATGGTTTTGATTATAATTTATACGATGGGGAATCATACCCATTTCAATCTGGGGGGGGGGGTTCAAACTTTTCACACAAAGAAGCGTGCCACCTGTTTAATGCCTTTCTCAGGGAAGGGGCAGGAATGGCAGACAGTAACTGAGTGCCCGGCCACTCTGTACCCAGCTCCAGGCTGGACACCTTCCCGTGGTCTCTCATTACATCTGCTCCTCACAATATCTTTAAATACCCAAATTACCAGACATGGAAGGATAGCGACCGTTTCGTTTCCAGATAAGTCCTGTACGTCTGGCTGGCAATTTGGTTATAAAGATTTTTAATGGTGCTAGGTAAGAGGACCATTAAGAGGGAGGGAATTAAAAGGAGGAAAATATTTGTCAACCAAACATGTCAACAGTCTCTGGAGAAAAGGGAGGGAAGCAGTTTCCCTGTTTGCTGGATGATGAAAAGCCCAAAGAAGGCTAAGAATTTCTGTTGCTGCGTTCTGGGCCACGGCAGGCAGGATCCTCTCGGAGTCCTCCGGTTTCAGGGAGGGATGCCAGGCCCAGGGAGAGATCAAGGGGTACTGCCAGTTTCGAATGGTCTTGATTCACCCAAGACTATGGTTTGTAAGCTCGGCTGCCGTGAGATTGGCACTCAGTGAGCAACGCTGCCACACAAACAAGGCCCTAGCATTCCCCGGCCCGTTCTTGCGGAGAGCTGAGAGCTGGCTTTTCTCTAACGGTGCCTTTCAAACTTGGTGCCCCAGAATGATGGGGGGGGGGAGGCAGAGGGGGTGCTGTTTAACCCCACACTGCGGGTCCCACCCCAGAGTTTTTGACACGGGAGGTCTCGGCTGTGACCGGAAAGCCTGCAGTTCTAACATGCTCCCAAGTGTTTGCCCTGGTCTGACACCCTAGAACCCAAGAACCACTGTTTGTTTATTTGTTTGTTTGTTTTTAAAGACCAGAATCCGTCAAAGATGGGAACAGGCTATTTATGATGTGGAAAAATCTTGATCAGGTCCGATCTGAGCCCCCAAGGGCAGGGGATTTTGTCTGTTGCTGTATGCCTAGCGCCTAGAACAGGGGCTGGCCTACAGCGGGTGCCCAACAGAACCCCCCAGGAAGTCAAAGCAGTCGGTAGGCTCCACGGTGGGTGCGAGTGAGCCAGGAAAAGAGGCTGCAGATGCGCCAGCTACAAAGGGAATGGCTGCTGATTTTTTTTTTTTTTTCATGGTCACAACAGTATACATTTTTAAATATTTCACAACCAACTCTCCAGTGGGGGGCGGGGGGAAGCCTGAATTTGTGGCATGTGCCATGTTCCCCGGCCTAAATCCTTCCACCACGGTCAATTACCAGCCATCCGCGTGGAGTCGCCGGATGTGGAATTGGGAGGGGTGAGCACCCCCGGGGTACCTGTGCGGAGCCCACGCCAGGCTGCCCAGAGCGCTCTTCTCTGCGTGTTCCCGTCCTTCCAGCCCTGCAGCCCAAAACTACTTCAGAACGTGAGGTGATTGATATGAATATTGCTAAAGCATCTAATTCTGAAAACCCAGAACTCAGATTTTGCATGTTTCAGCGAGCAAGTCTTAACGGAAGACTGAGCTATATCATTTTTTTTTTTTATTAGTAGAAGGGAAAATTGGGTCACTTCTAGGGGATGGAGAGCTTGACTTATTTCTGTTATCTGCTCCTGTGTGCACCACAGTTAATGCTGTCACGTGCAACATATAATAAACAAGATGTTAAAGAGAAAAACCACCAGGTTTTTCTCTTCATTTACAGATGTAATCTTGTCTTCAACAATGTGTAAATTTCCTGGTTGGCTGATATAGTTCAGTGTTTGGATTGCACAGTTACTACATATGATGAAAAATGTATATTATGTATTTTTTCTTATTAAGTATTTGATGCAAATTAATATTTCTCAGTTGACATTGATTCACATCTGCTGGCTTATTAATAACACACGAACAGATGTTTCTTAAATCTCTAGACTCCCAATTCTTTTTTCCAAGAGTTTTACCTTTCTAATTTCTTTTTCGATAGGCACATTTAGGATTATTTTATTCCGAGCATTTATTTTTATTTATTTGTTTTTTTAGAGAGGCAGGTGAGGGAAAGGCAGAGAATCACAAGCGGACCCGTGCTGAGTGCGGAGATCATGACCTGAGCCAAACCCAGGAGTTAAGACGCCTCACTGACAGAGCCACCTGGGAGCCCTGTTATTTTTATATTTAATTGAATATAGTTGGTGCGTATGATGATAGTTTCAGGTGTCCAACACAGTGACTCAAGAGTTATCGGCACTGGGAAATGCTCACCACCAAAAAGTGTAGCTACCGTCACCGTATGACGTGGTTACAGTATCACTGACTATTCCCCAAGCTGTACTTCTCCTCCTTCTGACTAACTTGTTTTATAACTGCAAGTTTGTACCTCTCAGTCCACTTCACCTTATTTGCTAACAGCTGGTCTGGGCTGGAAGGAAGCCTTCTACTTAACAACGATGGTACTGCTACCAACAGCCATACAATGACGGCCACCACTCCTGAGCTGACCAGGTGGCCGGCCCTGACCAGCACTTGACACATATCATGGCATTTGACCTTCATTCACAAGAGCCCCATGAGGTAGGAACCCACTTCGGGTGAGGGAGATGGGGGTGAGAGGGGAAATTATGCACCCAGATCATCAAAGAATGGTGCGGTCGCACAGGGACCAACAACCACGCTGAGAAGGAGGTCTTGAGGTCTGTCTTGATGACCCTGGTCAGTACGTGATAAATGCAAAACTTCCTCGGCCTTCCCTGAGCAGCAGATTTTGATCCTTTCTTCTCCAAGTTATGCGGAGGCTTCGAGGGGCTGATTCACCGCACACCGGGGGAGAAACCAGACAGGGTTTCTGCAGGCTACGCAGACCGTGTTTTCTCTATATCATCTACCGAGGGTAGGAGCACAGCTCTGGGGTTCCACGGGAGGGCAGGCATCCCGAAATTAAAATCAAGCTATGAGAAATCATTTGCTTTGAAAATCTCTACCATATTTTAGAGCATTAATATACAGAAGATGTATCTATCTGCGCGATTCCATTTCTGCCCTACCTTCAAGCTCTAGTACAACAGTTCTCAATGGGGGTGGGGTCGAGTTTGCCCCCAGGAGACCCTGGCAATGTCCAGAGACAACCTTGACCATCCTAACTGGAGGGGCTGCTGGCTTCAAGTGAGGGAGGCAGTCTCCCGCCAAAACATCAGTGGTGCCTGAAATCCTGCTCCATTTTCAAACGCCCTCAAGCTTTCTGTCCTCTTCCAAGTTTGGATACCTAAGAAACCCCACTGATACCATCGTCCGGCCTTCACTGTCTTTTATCTTGCCTTAATGACTGAAGAACATGTTCCATCTTGTCTTTCTCCTGACGAGGGCAAGGACGTCCTGGTTGCCTCTGAATGCCTCAGAACACGGGGGACTGCAATCTGCACAAAGTGGGGGTGTGTATCTGTCCAACACTCTGCTTTCCCTGGAGGGGGGTATAGATACCGAGACTTCAGACTCACCAACACTCAGGAGTTTCTACTGTGGAGGTGAAGGCAGGGCACAGAATAAATCAGGAACACACGTTTCCTATAAACGCTATCTCATTTAATCCTTCAAACCACTGAAGGAGACAGGAAACACTATTAGGTACTTTCAGCTCAGATGTCTAATTTGTAAAAGGTCACATGCTGGTAAGTGACAGAGCCTGTTTCTGAGGCCACATCTTCCAGCCTGTGCTCCTTCCGTGCCCCACCGCCACGGCCCCGGGCTCTGGGGCCGAGAGCCTCGTCTCCTACAGAGTCCCGCATTTTTAGGGTGTCGGAGATACTAACAGGGAAAACAGCAACGTGAAAGGTTGGAAACTTTACATTATCAGTGTGATCGTCACCAGTGTTGCTGCCCGATATAGCTACTAAATTGGTCAGTTCACAGAGTGCTGCAAATGGGCTTAAGTGCACGTTACATATTTAAAAATTAATTATAAAGATACTTAGAATTTACAGGAGTCTTTCCTCCAGAAGAGTACTCAAAGACTCATTTTTAAATGCTAATGTGCTAGAGCTTAAGAAAGTTCAAGATTTTTTTCTTTTTTTAATCAGCAAAATCAGAGAGCCTGGGAAATGACCGTCCAAAGAGGCATCTTAGTTCAAGACATAATTATGTGACCTTTCTTTTTATGCGCAGCACTCTCTAGCTGGGTCTCGCCTTCGAGAGGGTGCAAACTGGGGGCTTTCTCAAAGCAGCCAGGAGCCAGGCCTGGACCTGGTAGAGACAGGATAAATAACGTCTGATGGCTGGTCTCTGGGAGCCCTGACAGTATCGATCCCCAAACCAACCTGATGGATCTGTCTCGTTTTCATATTACACAGGGAAAAGTGAAAACAGAGAAAGGTTTTTGTGGCACCATATTCATTTTGGTTGTTGTTGGTTTTTGTTTTTTTTTTTTTAAAAGTGAGGGAGACCAGCTCTTGGCTTGTCATTGTTCTTCAAGACACCCATCGTGGCCTCTTTTCCGAAGCCACGTTTCCAATGCATTGCCCTAGCCTTGTAGGAAACTGGATGGCCTGTGGTGTCACTCACAGATAACCATTCCCTGCCCACGGCGTGTGGCGCGATGGAAGACACACTCAGCCCCATCCATTCCACAGTCCCAGGAGCGAAACCTCAGGGCAGTCTACAGTCCTTTCCCTTCTTATTTTTTAGAATCGCCCTCACTTTCATCCTGTCTACTCAAATGGTCACTGTTGCTGTCCTGCTCCCAGATGCATGAGATCTACGGCGCCCCTGCCCTAAATGGTGTGACCTGGTTCCCTTCCCAGGGAAGCTTCTTGGCTTTGGGTTCCCTTGGTAACCTATTCCAGGCAGCCTAGACCCAAAAAAGCCTTCCTACTACAGGGTCAAGTAAATCCTCCGAGGGCACGACGTGCAGCCTATCGCATGGTATGCTATGTTCCTAGCCTGCGCTGGCACCCAGCGTGCGGCAATCATACCCACTCAGACCTCCAGAGACAAGGTTCTCGATGCTTTGGAGCCCCTTCCGGTTTCGCCCACTTTGGGGTTTGGGTCATCCAGATGGCCTGCCTCCGCAAGGACCTGAAAATACAGGTGAAGGAACCACAAGGGGCGGGCCTGGGATCCAGTGCACCTGGCCCAGGTTTCCGGGGTCTGCTGGGCTATTCCCTCCGACTGCGGAAGGAGTGGAGAGGACCCCACAACACTCGACATTGGTTCTGCAGGCAGCTTTAGCCCTCGCCTGGCCGTTCCAGCTTCCAGAACATTTGCCTGTGCTCCCCTACATCCAGCGGTCTTTGCCAAACATCCCAGGAGATCAGGAGATCTTGGTATTTCTCTCTAATTGAAGAGGGCAGAGGGAAAAGCATGGAACAAGTGCTACAGGCAATTCCTACTATCAGGTAAGCTTGGAAAAACACCGGGCGATTTCTCGGGGACAGGCATCTTGAGTTTCCGCTATAGAATGAAAACTGCGTCGGAGACAGTGGAGGATTTAAGCCAGGAATGAGCTGAGACTGTGCAGGCAGGCCCTTCGGGTTCCTTTTCCACGGCTCCCCTCATTAACCCCTCACTGTCTCTCCCCGTGCAGAATGAGCCTGATGATAATACCCACTTCACAGGCTGTTATGTGGATAATGTGCTAATGTGGGGAAAGCACTTAGTTCAGCGCCCTCCACACACGGGCACTCAATAAACATTAGCTATTATTATCCCAAAGACCAGAGACTGCTGAGTGGCAGCCCTTAAGCCAAATCTGTCCTAGAGACCTATTTTGTTTGGCCTGCACATTTTCCTATTTAATTGAGCCAACATTTTAAAACTGGTAGATTTCTGGCATTTTAAGAAGGTTGCAGATACAGCAACACGCAGGGCCTGCCTTCCCCTCTGGCAGACACTGCCTAGGGCTGGGTCCCGGGGCCCCCCTTTAGATAGGGCATTTCTTCTGTGCTCAAGCACAGCCCCCCCATCGCTCATCCTCCCCCCCCACCCCCACGACCTCCCTGCCTGACCCTCTTAGGAAGGCGGTCCCTATGCTAGACCAGGACTACTAACACGGCCAAGGTTAGGTCCTGTTACTCCGCCATATTCACGTCAGCCCAGCTGGTCTCTCCTTATGTGACCTATATTCCACTCCCTGCCTTTTGCCTCAGGATGCGTCCCCAGCCACCAACAACCTCCTCAATCCTTCCTCTCCACCGAGCTCTGTGGTTCCAACGGACAGCACGCAGCAAAACGAGCTGGGACACTTTGAAAAAAGGAGAAAAGTTCCCATGTCTGGATCGCAACTTCAGGGATTCTAATTAATGGGGGGAGGAAGGGGCAAGTTCTCGCATTTTTTGAAAGTGCCCAGATGAATCGAACGTGCACCCTCGGGTGCTCTGGGGCTGATGGCTCAAGAGCTCCCCGTCTCTGGGCCCGGCCGGCCCCTCGCGTGGACACCGCACCACTAAGGACCAGATGAGTCTTGTTTTCCTCCTGTTCCATCCTGCTCGCGAGATCACCTTGTGTTGAAAGCCTGTCTCCCCAAACAGACTGTCAACTCCAGAGCGGGCGGCTCATGCCTCGGACTTCTGCATCCCCAGCAGAACGGCCAGGGTGCAGAGCGCACCGGAGCACCCACCGCAAACGCATCACCGCAATCTGGGTCTACGGGGTGGTAGGCGCTGTGGGGACGATGCGACCAGAACACCACCGACACCACCGACCGGTTTCCTGGGGCCGCAGGAACGCCACTGGGGAGGCTGCCAGGCGGCGGACGTGGTGGGCCGGTGGGAACGAGGGCAGCAGAGAAGCGGGGTGGAGTGGGAGGACAGGGAACCCATGAGCAGACGAAGGCACCCGAGGGAACCCTGCAGCCAGCCGAAACGCTGTGCCGGGCCAGCCGCTGAGCGGGAGGAATGGGAGGCAGAACGGGAAAGGCGAGATTTCACCGGACCTCGAACGCCGGGAAAAAAGGTTGTAATTAACCTGGTAAGTCACAGGAGCAGCAAAGAAAGGCAGCGATCCTGGCATCCCCCTAGAAGCCAGCCAGAGGGAGGTGAGAGGTGAGGCGAGCTGGGGAGGGGACAGGGAGGCGCAGAGGCAGGCTGCCTGACTCTGGATAGCAATGCGGCCCTCCCCCCTGCCACCGGACAGGACCTCCATGCTGGCCGGGGTTCGGGGTGCTCAGACACCCCAATTTCTGCCATTCAGTCTCAAACCATGGCTTACCGTGCAGAAGTGAAATCACGCTAACGGGGCAATTCATGTTAGCAGTGCAACTTTATTAACACATTTAATTGGAGAAATGAAGATTTTCGTCACGATGCTACTATGATAGTAGTAGAGTAGTCATGATTACTACTCTTACAGTAAGAAGCTTATTATTCAATCCAAGTCGATGCACGGCTTATAAAGACACAGACCCTGATGACCAGGTCAGGAGAAAACCACCCCGTGCATCACGCCTCCTCCTCGTCACCACCTTTTGTAGAGGTGTAACTGGGTTTAAGGGAACACTGGGCTAGTTAAGAAAACAGGCCACAAAGGGCAATCCAGGGGATGGCCGTGGAAGGGGAGCCGGGTCCTGCCGTGTAGCTAGGGAACACTCTCACCAGCGCTCCCTAAGCACTTCACAAATAGAAACTCATGCAGTCTTCCTAACCCCTGAGGGGTTAGGAACTAGGTACTAGGTACTATGATCTTCCCATTTTACAGGTGAGGAAACTGAGATGCAGGGGTTGGTGCTAAGCCCCAAGTCACAGAGCTGGTGCGCAGAGCCAGAATGAGAACCCAGGCGCTCTGACCTCCACCATCTGACCCTCATACCTTCCCTTCTGGCCTGGATTCAAGGTGAGGGTGCCCTCTGGCACACATGAGCCTCCCCCGCCTCTCCTAAGGCCTGCCGGACCCAGCGGGGCTCAAAGGGGATGGGGTTTGGGCTACAGCTCTGATTTCCTAGCTCTAGAGCCTCGGAGCATCAGAAACAGCAGTGGGCAGAGGGGGTGAGCCCTCCGGGCTGAGTTCCCTTCCTGTGACCCCAGTGTCCGGAGCCACAGCCACTGGGGTCATGAAAACTAGAGCATGCCCACAGAGCCAAAAGGCTTTCCGCGACAGCCAGGCATGGGCTGGCCCGGAGGACCAAGGGCATTCGGCTTCTCCCTGCCTGGAAGATGGACTCCGTTTACCAAAATATCTTCTGGGAAAACGTTTCCCTGACAAGCAAAACCGCTGTCTCGGTGCTCCTGAGCACTCCCGGCCTCTCGGCCATCTCTGCATGCGGCCCCTGCGGGTCTGTGGGTGACACACAGGCCACAGATCCCAGCCCCTAACGACGGGATGAACTACAGCCCCACCTCAGATCAGGTTTCACTTTTAGGCTCCAGGGCTTGAAGTGATTCTATTTTTAAGTTTCCTCAGTTCCACCCGTAAAAGAAGACATTTTAATGAAACGCGTTCTGGGTTTTAGGGGATGGGGACATCCTCCAAAAGCGCTAACTGACCAGCCACTCGGTTCAATCAGGAGTGTCTCCTGCGGGAAGAGCCTCTAGTCCCGCGTGACCGGGCAGGCGCCTCTGAAAACCTGTCCAGTAACTCCGGACGTGGACGGCCCCGGACGAAACTTCCAGCACCAGAGCCATCTGGTGCCCCTGCCCTGAAGAAACTTTCAAAAGTCCTCTTAGCTTCTCATCTCTGTACGTTTCCCCTTTCCAGAACCAGAAATGTCAGATACACGGAGAACGCGCTTGTCAGTAACAAAGCTTTAAAAAACACTATCACGTTGTTGTAAGAGTCCGTCATTCCTTCCATTTAAAAAAAATTCCCTTTCACTGAACATCTAAAGTCGCTTCGCTTATTCCGAATAGTTGACAATGAGTTGTTACTCCAAGACCAACTGTTCAAAGGATACTTCCATCTGGGCACGTTTACCAAAAAAAAAAAAAAAAAAAGTAACCCCTCCTGAAAGCCACCTAAAATGTACTCTATACATCCGATTTTTCCCATAGAGGGCACCTGAGACATCGTTAACTTTTTCTTGGTGAATGAGGCTTCCTCTAAGAATTCAAGTCTCCAATTTCAGTCCTGGCTTGGCCATGAGCTAGCTTGTGACCTTGGGCAAGTAACTGAACTCCACTGGGGCTGAATTTCTTCACCTGCAAAATGAAGGGGATCGGGTCAGAGAATGACTCCGTCGCGTTACAGCTCTGAATGTCACGAGTTGAACGAAGACCATGGGAATCATCGATTGTTGCCTGGGCTAACCTGGAGCCTTATTCTTCGGGACTGCTGAGTTATCAGAATATTCCCTGGACCCTACAGCTAGCCCCAGACAGTTGGGCCAAAGTCACTTACAGTTGACCCTTGAAAAATCCAGGTTTAAAGCACATGGGCCCACTTCTACGAGTTTTTACTTATTTCTTCTTTGCAGTGCTAGCAGTGTCTTTTCTGTTCCTTGTGATTTTCTTAACATTTTCCTTCCTCGGGCTTATTTTAACACTGTATGTAATACACGGGCAAAATCCACGTGAACTGTGTTATTAGGAATCAGTTATTACTATTGATAGTTAAGTTTTGGGGAGAGGAGTCAAAAGCTATACTCAGATTTCTGACTGCGTGTGCGTGCACGCTCTGTTCAAGGGTCAACCGTACTTTTCTTTCCATCCCTTCCCTATTCCATCAGCTGTCCATTCTCCCCATCAGCCTCCAGTGGGCACAGACCCCCGCCTTAGTTCACAAATCTAAGTAATAGTCTGCTTTGCTCAGGTTCTCTCCAGCAAAGCAAAGGGCATGGCCTTGGTGATACAATCTGGCAGTCAGTGGGCTTTATTTCCTCTTGTTCAAAGCGATACTGCAGGTGACTGTGGCCGCCATGGCCACAAGACTGACCCCCCAGTTAAGGTCCAGGGAAGACTAAGAATGCATTCTTGCAACTCGTACATTCCTGGAGTTCTCAAGACACACTGCTTTATGGGGGTGGGGGGGAGCGTTTGAAACAAAAGTGACAACAGAAAATGAACCAATTTCCTTCTTATTAGAGCAAAAGCGCTGTGCGTTATTCATCGACATTAACCCCCCTCCTGGGTTTCCTGTCCCCACCTCAGCTGTTGCTTTTCTAAGCTCTCTGTTGTCTAAGTTTTCTTCGTGTAAGATACATTTTCCAAGTCACTCTATAAGCCAAAACAGCGGATCAGAGGAGGAGGAAAGAGATAGCATTAGTGGTTTCCTATATTTACTGCTTTCCTAGTTTATCTTCCCTTCTTAGTCCCATGAAAAATGATTAGTAAAAAAAAAATGGTTCTTAGTAATTGTAAATACAGTCCCTAAAACACTATTTTTAAGCTGCTAACAAGCATGAAAATACGCATTAAACCACATGCTTAGTACCTCCAAGAATTCAGGAAAGTTCCTCTCTTTAAAAACCAAATGGAAACAGAGAATCTGATAAGAATTGAAATCTGCTTCTACTCTTTGCACTCTTTGGTGTGGTTTCATGGGCACGGAGACGGAACTCGATATCCCAAGCACAGGGCCATTGCTGGCTTTCTCCTATCTTGGGTTCAACAACGTTAGTGAGAAAGAAGGTGGATGCAAAGGAATGGGAGCTAGTGACCCTGGCGAAGGGGACAAATGGAGGACAAGTAAATCCTGGAAAATTAGAAAAACGAATGATGGATATCTGAAGTTTTGCCAAATGGGTCCCAGTCCTATGGAAAGGGGGTTGAAGGCGCGGGTGGGATATCTTCGAGGAAGGCCATCAAGACAGAAGAGGTTTCATTTGTCTTGTTTTTAAAGTAGGCTCCGTGCCCAGCCCAGTGTGGAGCCCAACACAGGGCTTGAACTCGTGACCCGGAGATCAAGACCTGAGCTGAGATTAAGAGTGGGACGCTTAACCAACTAAGCCACCCCGGCGCCCCAAGACACAAAAGGTTAAAGAAAACTACTGCCTGAGATCTCTGAGAAATGAGAAAACAGCAACTCCCCACCTCCACCCCCCTCCAGCCTTTAAATCTCCAGGTGCTGCTGTTTATTCATGCCTAAGCTTTGAGTATTATTTTCTGTTTTCAAGTTAGCTTTACACCGCACAACATTAATCTCAGAATCTACTCTTCCACGAGTTACACAAGGTGACGACTTATAGGGGAAAAAAAAAAACCTTTCCTGTTCGCGAGCTTGGGTTCCTTGGCTCACAGTGGCACAGTTAAGGGTGCTTTGTTTCAGAGGATGATTAGAGGGACACCCTTGGTACTGATTATAGAGGAGCTATTTGTACTGCCCAAGTCTGGGCACTGCGTTATGTTAAAACTTCCCTTTTGGGGTATGTAGTGACTAAAAATTCTCTCCTAGTTTAAACTTGGCACCAACCATATATCTCAGCAGAAGCAAGATTATTGAGTATAGAACCACAGGAACCCGGCGTTTTTCTTTTATACTTGCACAGGAAAAAGCAGACCCAGCTACAGCATCTCTGGTTTGCCCATTCCCACACCGAGATTTCAAGTGCTGTGGGTTCTTTCCCCAAGTATAATCAGGAGGCTGCTGTGACTGCATTAAATTAAATCAGATGTGAAAGGCTACTAGTCTCTCGCATGAATAGATCCCAAATTTTCTAGGAGGAGGATGAAATAAATTGCACCTGCTTTTTTAGAAGAGGTGGAAAATGATGAAACCCCTTCTGCTTCAGAAAATAACACTCTGGCTCCGGTCCTCGACAGCGCTCCCATCTCTCATGGTCCACCCGCTGAAAATGAGGTTACCTAGAGCACAACTTGGCCTTGCTGACAGCTGAAAGCCAGGGGGCACAGACGGCACCCCCAAGGGAGCAGGTCAGGGGAGAGGTGTAGGCCCTGCGAAAAAGTGAGGATGAGTTGATCTAAATTTATCACCACTCGGCGCACAAGATCATGTACAGGCCGTTCAACACTATCTCTATATAGTCCTGTCCTACGGACATGTCCCTGTTTTACCCATGGTTCAAGAGCCAGGTTCTGCGAATTTAAAAACCCACATGAGGGGCGCCTGGGTGGCGCAGTGGGTTAAGCCTCTGCCTTCAGCTCAGGTCATGATCCCAGGGTCCTGGGATTGAGCCCCACATCAGGCTCTCTGCTCCGCAGGGAGCCTGCTTCCTCCTCTCTCTCTGCCTGCC